>NC_140588.1:962120582-964520582 GCF_964204655.1 Triturus cristatus
TGAATCTAGAGTTTGTAAGAGTTGCAACATTGATAGGTAGGTTGGTGTAGACCCAGCAACTAATTATATGTGCTAATGGTTCTTCATTCCAGGCCCTTGTACACATTTTATTTGCTTTTCAAATAAGTAAATAATTGAAACACGTTCTTGAAACTTTAGAGATTTGCCAAAGAAGGCCAGCTGTATTAACTGTGATGCTACTTAAAGGTTCTGTATAGTGTTTGCCAAGCTCCAGTTTCCTACCTAAATAATAAGAGTTTCTTGCAGTCTGTCTCTTGGTATTACAGCGGGACATTCGCTCTGTGGACTGACAGAGGGACATTTGCTCTGTGGTCTTACAGCGGGGCATTCGCTTTGTGGTCTTACAGCGGGACATTCGCTCTGTGGATTTACAGCGGGACATTCGCTCTGTGGTCTTACAGCGGGACATTCGCTCTGTGGACTTACAGCGGGACATTCGCTCTGTGGTCTTACAGCGGGGCATTCGCTTTGTGGTCTTACAGGACATTTGCTATTTTGCACAAGGAACGGTGCTTCTAGCTATTATATTGTACTGGGTCTATAGGTGCCCTATTTATGTTGAATTCCACTTATTGTTGGACAATTAAGGTCAATTCGTTGTCACCGTCTTGTATAGAATTAATACTATTTATGATGAGAGAAGTGTTAATTACGAGTTGCAGTATTTGCACTGTGTATTTTGAATGGTGATGTTTTTATTGTATTTGTTACACAATGTATACATATATGGAATAATGGCTACTTTAGTCAATCATTGAAGTGAACACATTTTCCTGTATATGTTCTTTATTTACTTATTATTTTATTTATGTACTTGTTTATGTTAGAATCACTACAGAGATGAAAGCTACTGGTCCCAGACTTGCAAAGCCAGTGTACTGACATTTTATCTAAAAGATGTGTCCCAGTGCATTCTGGAGCCCCTTAAACAGCTCTGTTTTTAGCTTCTGCACATGGACGTAAACACAGCATAAACCATACATGCTGATCTGCGGGGAACAAAATGCAATGTATTAGCATTGCGGAAGGGTATCGTGATCCACGCGAAGCCTCGCCTCTTGTAAATCATGTCCCCTCCCCACACGCAATAAAGTTACTAAATGCTGACAATTAACATCAACCCTATGCACAAACGTGTTTATACAGTGTTTCCCTCTCATCCTTTGCTATGGGTTGAAACATGTGGTATTCAGATTTGCCAGCAGGCGCATACCTTACAGAGCTGTGCAGCACATATCTGCACCAGCAGACGCATACCTTACAGAGCTGTGCAACACATATCTGCACCAGCAGACGCATACCTTACAGAGCTGTGCAGCACATATCTGCACTAGCAGATGCATACCTTACAGAGCTGTGCAGCACATATCTGCACCAGCAGTTACATACCTTACAGAGCTGTGCAGCACATATCTGCACCAGCAGACGCATACCTTACAGAGCTGTGCAGCACATATCTGTACCAGCAGATGCATACCTTACAGAGCTGGGCAGGTATGCATACGTTACAGAGCTGTGAAGCACATATGTGTACCAGCAGTCGCATACCTTACAGAGCTGTGCAACACATATCTGTACCAGCAGATGCATACCTATCAGAGCTGTGCACACATATCTGTACCAGCAGATGCATACCTTACAGAGATGTGCACACATATCTGTACCAGCATACTCATACCTTACAGAGCTGTGAAGCACATATCTGCACCAGCAGACGCATACCTTACAGAGCTGTGCAGCACATATCTGCACTAGCAGACGCATACCTTACAGAGCTGTGCAGCACATATCTGCACTAGCAGTTGCATACCTTACAGAGCTGTGCAGCACATATCTGCACCAGCAGACGCATACCTTACAGAGCTGTGCAGCACATATCTGTACCAGCAGATGCATACCTTACAGAGCTGTGCAGGTACGCATACCTTACAGAGCTGTGCAACACATATCTGTACCAGCAGATGCATACCTATCAGAGCTGTGCACACATATCTGTACCAGCAGACGCATACCTTACAGAGCTGTGCACACATATCTGTACCAGCATACTCATACCTTACAGAACTGTGCAATACATATCTGCACCATTAGACGCATACCTTACAGAGCTATGCAGCACATATCTGCACCAGCAGATGCATACCTTACAGAGCTGTGCAGCACATATCTGCACCAGCAGACACATACCTTACAGAGCTGTGCAGCACATATCTGCACCAGCAGGCGCATACCTTACAGAGCTGTGCAGCACATATCTGTACCAGCAGACGCATACCTTGCAGAGCTGTGCAGCATATATCTGTACCAGCAGACGCAAACCTATCAGAGCTGTGCAACACATATCTGTACCAGCAGATGCATACCTATCAGAGCTGTGCAGCACAAATCTGCACCAGCAGATGCATACCTATCAGAGCTGTAAAACACATATCTGTATCAGAGCTGTAAAACGCATATCTGTACCAGCAGATGCAAACCTTTCAGAGCTATGTAACACATATCTGTACCAGCAGAAGCATACCTATCAGAGCTGTGCAGCACATATCTGTACCAGCAGATGCATACCTATCAGAGCTGTGTGACATCTCTACCGGCAGATGCATACCTATCAGTGCTGTGCAACATCTCTACCGGCAGATCCATACCTTTCCGAGCTTTGCAACAAATACCTGTGTCAGCAGACACATACCTTTCCAAGCTGTGCAACACATATCTCTACCAGCAGATGCATATCTTTCCGATCTTTGCAAAAGATACCCGTGTCAGCAGACGTATACCTTTTAAGGCAAGTCACATACTTGCAAATGACCGTGGAAAATGTCCCAGCAGATGTTAATATGATACACTGCTACGCCTTTCTGCGCTGTGCAACACATACCAGCAGATGCATACCTTTCAGAGCTGTGCAAAAAGTAACTGTGTCAGCAGACGCATACCTTTTAAAGATAGGTAACACATACAAGTACCAGCAGATGCATGCCTTTCCGAGCTGTGCAAAATAAAAAAATACCAGTGTCAGCAGGCGCATACCTTTTAAGGCAAGTCACAGACTTGCAAATGACCATCTGAAATGTCCCCGCTGACGTCACTACAGTACACTGGTATGCCTTATCGCTTCTATTTCTCCGTACAGTTAAGCTAACCACTTGGACCTTATCCAGCACTAGAGTATGTATAAACACATGACAAAATAAATCAACATACGTAGGAACCAGGTGTCCCAGGGTATCCTCCTGAGCCAGGCAGTCCGTCATCGCCGATGGTGCCATTACAGCCGTCAAGGCCAGGGAGACCTCTCACACCAGGCTGGCCTGAATGCCCCTGTTGGTAAAAAGAATAAATACATATTGAGAGGAAACCACTTCACTTTTGGAGAACTTTTAGTCTGTAATTTCAGTGCTCAATGTTGGTTTTCAAATAACCTACTAAACTGATCTCTGCCGACCGTACCTCTGCCTACAACGCGCTGGCGCACTTTGGCCATCCATTGCTGAGACTGTAGTCATTCCAACTACATTTTAAGAGAGGATGACAGTGACATAGATGCCTTTGTCATTTGCCTAAGATTTATTGATACATTTTCTGTGCTGCATCTAACAAAATAGGTTTTTAAAATGAGGACTTCAAGAGACACTAGAGAAATATTTTATAATCATCAGAACTTGCTCAAAACAGGTTAAGAAAGTAGCAATGCCGCTGCAGTAGAAGGTGCTTCCCATTATGGAGTCCTTGTAGGTTAAATGTGATGGTCCACGACGAGTGTCTATGGAATGCTTGCACCACGTGACGCCAAGGCACAGCAGTCGAGTTTTTACTAATTAGGTCACATAATGAGTGACTGGGAGCAGGGTGGTCTGCGGTGCTTACAGATGGCTTTATGTTACGTACAATACCTTGGCTGCTTGTTCCCTCGCAGTGTAGGGACTGACAATTTGCAGCAAACAGAGCGACGTTGGCACAAAAAGCCAGGCCTGGCTATAGTAGTCACACACAACACGGAGCCAACTTGTCAATCTGGGGTCTGTAGCTTCAACCATTTCCTACAAACCTCTCATCATAGCACATTTCTTAGGACACCCGGTACATCTACTGCCTTCTTGTGAGACAACTGGAGCAAACAGGCAGCAACTCTCTTTAGAAAGTTTAAGGTCCACTGGTGCTTAGCGTGAGAGAGACTGAAAGATAATTGTGGCTTATAGAGCAGAGAGGGCGAGTATAATGACAACAGCCTTGTGCCCTGAAAGGGATGTGGTCGCCAAGGGCTTCCAAGCCGTTCCCTTGGCCCCCTCTGTCATTTAAAGTAGTAAAAAGTAAACTTACAACCACAGAAAAGGGATTTAGACAAGACATGGCTCAGCTAGAAGAATGATGCAGTGATAAGAACACTGCACCCTCAAATGAAGAGAGGTGTTGAGGAGCACAAAGCCAAGCTCCTAACTCTGTCACTGCACTGCAATACACAACCCTGCACCAGGATGGAACCAATGGGGATATGATGTGGACCTATGCCACCACCTGTTCTGCCATAAGCTTGCCAACTAGTACCTCATCTCTTTGCACTCACCTGCCATTATCTCAATGTTATCTACATTACACCAAATATATAATTTTTTCATACCATTACTTTCTTATCAACTGCACCTCATCTAGGTTTTCTAATTTTAACCGCAGTCTAAATGTTACCATAACACCCTTACCATAATACTAACCCTAAATATCTCCTCTAACCCCACTTACTGTTACACTTTACCCTATCTCTTACCCAGACCATGAACCAAATCCTTTATCTTAACACTAATCCCAAACCTTTCCTTTGCCCCTACCCCAACACCAAACATTCACCGTGTGTTTATATTACACTATTCAAGCCCTTTACTTATTGTTATTCTTTACCCTTATCGTAAGCGTTTCT
Source organism: Triturus cristatus (assembly GCF_964204655.1). Taxonomy (NCBI): domain Eukaryota; kingdom Metazoa; phylum Chordata; class Amphibia; order Caudata; family Salamandridae; genus Triturus; species Triturus cristatus. The sequence continues at coordinate 962,125,516 of NC_140588.1, forward strand.
CTTATCCTGACCTTTAACATAACCCTTACTGCAGAACTAAGACCAACCCCAAAGCTTTTCTTAAAACTCTCCTAACAGAAATCTGTCCCTTACTGTTATCCATTACCCTTATCTTAGCCTAAACTTACCTCTTACCCTGAGCATGAACCAATATTTTAGCACCAATGCCAAACCCTTCCTTTACCTGTACCCTAACTCTACACCTCAACTCTTCATTTAATGACGCTAACAAGGATTGTTGTTACCCTATACTCTTCCTCTACAACTTTCTCTTACTCTGAATCTCAACATATTGTTTACCCTTGCACAAACTTTTCCTTTACTACTACCCTAACCCATACCTATTCCTTACTGTTAATCTTTACCTTTACCGTAATCTGAAACATATCTTTTACACTTACGTTAAACCTTTACCTTACCTTAACATTAATTCTATCACTTATCTGTACCGTAATAATAAACTGCAACCCGTATTTTACTCTTCATGCTATCATGAATGTAAATATATGCCATACTATTTATTTTCCCCTCAATCTGACCATAAACCCATTCCTTATGATGACTAAAGCTAAGCATCGCTCCCCCTAACTCTTAACCTCGCTCTACTACTAAAGGTATGACTTAGCTTTACGTACCTCATTTTATTGCAGTTGAGGTAATAGCAGCACAATGTAGCTGAGATGATGGTATTGTATTTACTATGCACTGCAGTACTATTTAGTGACAGGACATGGATCAGTACATGTGGTTCCAAGTCTCTGGGGGGGATATGCAGTACTATTGACACACTTCTTATTGACACTTTCCATACGTGGTTCATAGCATCCACCATGTCCTTAAGCAGTTAATTCATAAACAGGTAAGTCCAAGCCTTCTAAAGGCAGAACGACAGGAGGGAAGTATACGAATGACAAAACAGGAAAGGCGTAAAAGGCAACGATCAAAAGTCCTCCCCGTCTGCTGTGGTTTTATCAGCCTTGCACTGGCAACGATGGAAAATCCACTTAATGAGCAGTTTTCCTTTGTTGCTGGATCAAACGCTTTTCATGCTGTTTGGCTCTGTTTTAATGAAAGCAACAAAATGCACATTTTTTTATGAATAACAAACTGCAATGTCCCATCGTGTTCACTCTGTCCTCGTTTTATGCAAGGAATCTGTTCTCATCTAATTTTATGAAGGAAGCTGTGAGATCCCTTCTAAGATGTACCTGTAGCGGACGACTAACAAGGTCGGTCCGGTGACCAGTGCCAAGTGTTGTATGAAAGAGACCAGGCGGTAGAGTCATGGCCGCCAATACCAGTTCCAACACTGCAGTCACGCCCTCAGTGCTCAACCGCGACACCACTCTTACTTGTCACGCCAATAGAGAGGGCGCACAATACTCATGTGCCAGGTCTTGAAGCAGCACTATAAACTCCAGAGGTAGGCTGATGCATGTGAGACTCAGGACCACTCGGTCTACACTATCAGTGTAAATATTTATTGCACCAGTTTAAATCCAAGACCTCCAACGCAAACCCATCATGCTCTTGGTTGACTAAATACAGCTGAGAACTCTGCAAACATCTAACATTAAAGGTCAGGACTGGCAGCCCTTCTGAGGACCAGTGAGACAGCGGAGACACTGACAAGTATCTGAAATGACACTGGGAGGCCATCTGGCTATCTCAGTCAGGTCCACGTGCCTCAATCATTTGGATTTATATATAATCCTTCGTTTGAACTCTGGGAAATGTTTATATTGAGGGCATAATTTGGGAACAAACTTTATTTCCATGTATTGGGATTTTAGACACAAATTAGTAATAACGTTGACATCAGGGGACGAGAGAGCTACAGCTGCCTCTCTTCCATCGTCGAATGTCATCGAGGAGAGCAGATTTAAGTGTAGTGGTTACTTCCACAAGCCATGGTACTTTTGAACTTTGGGGCTCCGTAGTACGTATTGTCAGTATTCACCACCGCGTTCCCTAGACAACCCAGGACGCGCACGCCTACACGTGACTTCCACCTTGGGCGGGTTCGCTGACTCGCTTCCCTTATTTGGGCTCAGGATACAGCCAGGACGTTCTGATTAGCCCACTCCATCGGCCATTGCACAACCAGGCACCGCACTGCATGCATCGCCTTCACGTTAGTTCCGGACTCCGGATGTATCGCACCAGGAACTGCTTCACAGCCGCAATCACCTCAGGCTGATTCCAATCTTATCGTTAAGCACACCATTTAAACCCGTCTTCGCGGCCTCACTCCCACATTCGGGCGGACGAGGAGTAACACCTTAGGCTGAATACGGGACACTCTGCCTCAGACAGTAAGAGTATGAATGTTGGTTTTTCGTCACTTAAACCCCTCCGGTGGTTGAATATTGGAATGATTGTGGTCTCATCCTGCTTGCAGGCTTGCAAGGGTCCATTCTTTTGGTACCTTTAGTCCGTTGACTATTACATTCTCCTTCTCTCCCTTTAAACTGAACAGGAGTGTCTCCTCCCTTCCCCCCATGTGGCAAGTAGTTTGTCTGACTAGGGTAAGCCTTACGAGAGCACTTTTTGACTCTCAATATGTTTGTGTACTCACGTAGAGTGGCACATGTCACGTGAATAGTCACTCACCTTAAGGTATTTACGCATGCGTGTATCTTTGCATTGATGTAATTTATGCTTTCACATTTGACCCCTTTTTTCTACAGTTGTATACATTTGTTTGTTTAATCTTCCTTATAGGCTTGACAGTTGGAAGCCATCTAGGTAGTGGAGTGTGGCTCCCGCCACACCCGCGCAGTGGTAATTTCTTGCTACCTGTTGGTAAGAACGGAGCCCTCTTTTTGTTACTCTAGGTCCTGATGAATGCCCTGGACCCGTTCGGGCCAACTAGGCAGAAACATGTCGACCTTATACTAGACGGCTAGGGGACATTTACATACCCCACCCGCCGCCACTTTGTTTTTAGTATCATATAGTTACTGATCACATTAAAAATATCCTGGTAACTATAATGATTTTTAACCTCACGTTCCACCCCATGGGCCCCCACTCTTTAGCTAAGAAGTGCATCCCTGTCTCCAGGTGTATGCCCGCCCTCCATCAAACGAAGGTTTTGGAGGGCGAGGACTGGCCGATGATGAAGCATGACACCAGGTGGTGTGTGAGGCCAGTCCGTCACTTTTTGTGAGATGTCCCAACTCACAACAGCTCTACAACTGTAGTAGGGTCACATCACTCTAGGAGCAGCTCCCTGTGGTCAATATTATTAATGGAGGCCGCTAGCTCCTAGTACCCCGCGCCTCCCGTTCCCTCCTCCACACCCTGTGGAGTTCCTCTTGTGATTGCCACTTTTGAACTTTGAACCAGTTTGTTGAACTGAGATGAAGCAAGACTATTGCACACAGAATACCATCAATCATTTAATAAAGCCAAGCGCCAGAGCTGTGTCCCAGGATACATGGCATCTTCTGGTAATCTTAGGAAGAGCGGAAGGTGTACTATGTGTGTGAGGAAGAGATCTGCCAATGGAGAAGAAGGAGTGAGCAAAGGTGCAGAAGGAAAGAACTTCCCCAGTGATGTCAAGCTGCAGCAGTCCTTATGGACTATTAGCATATATAGCATTCGTTTTATTTCTGTTGAATGATAAGGGGCAGACATTGACAAACATGGGAATCAAATTAGTCTGTGAATAAGTTTCAATAGCATTAAAACTGTAACATGTTTTTTAACAGGTCAAAAGTCTGGCGGAAAAATCTCAAGTCAAAAAGCTTGGGACTCCAAAAACAAAGGAGTCAAAAGACCCTGGGGAAAGTAACAGAAATAGATGTGGGGCTAGGGTCATGGGTTAGACTTGGGTTCAGGTGTTCCATTTATGGTTAGGATTGACAGACAAAAAAAGAGAACTTCAGGGACAGGTTACAAGGGTCTATCCACTTGTTTAAAATGAAGAGGGAGGGAAGGATTAAAAAACTCTATCCTGGCTTACCAGAAAATAAAGTAAGGGACAGGAGCTGACATGCTGCCCCCCCCCCCAACAAGTAGATGAGGTAATGGAATGCTCCCGGATTTCTCCTCCAAAAACTAATTAAAGGAGTCAATAAAACAGTACAGCATTTATGCAACCTCCTAAACCTGAGTAAATCGGTCCACATAAAGTACTATAGTGAGGATACGATATTGCCTGCAGACATTGCTATGTTAGCATGAGTGAACTATATGCTTAACCCCTTTGCCGCGGGGGTAATTCCCCCACGGGGGAGGGAGGGCCGCGGCGCTGCGGTGCTCGTCATGAGTCACAGTGGAGCTGTGCTCATGACGAGCTGGGCTCGTCACGACTCTGCCCATTGATTAATTCGCCCGCACAGGCGGGGAATCAATCGCGCGTGGGCGGACCACGGCCGTTATGACGAGCCCAGCTCGTCATGAGCACAGCTCCGCTGGGCTCGTCATACGCATGGAACGGGTTAAAACACCATCTTGCCGCTTTTGCACACAATACTTCATGCTTCTGTTCTCATAAATAAAACTGCTTGCTTTTCTTCACATGAGAACGGTCTGCTTTTCACAAGTACAGGCTTAGAACGCGACCTCAGTCTGGACAGAGTATTCAAAGTCGAATAACAATGTATGCTGTTAATTCATGTTGATCAGTCCCACTAACTTAGACATAACACGAACGCAGCTGCAAAGAACTGGAACTCGGTGCTTTTAATATTGCAGTGCATGCATGTAGGGAGCACTTGGAGAAAACCTTTCCAACTACAGAGAGCTGTGCTTGTCCTGGGATGTGATTCGCTACATCTGATCTTGGAGGTATGGGCTCCCCCGTTTACACCTAGAGATCTTCTACTGTTATATAAACTAGCTTCTAGCCTGGGGAGGGTGGTACACGGTGCTATAGTCCTTGTTCCCATATCATTATAATATGATTTCTCCTTTTGTGTTTTATGGACATGTAACAATGCTGATTGTATTATTTGTATGCATCTTTTTACTAGTATTGGCAAAAGTACTGCATCTTAGAGCACATAGTTATAATAAACATTTTAAACTATATTGTGTCTCTGATTACTCACGTTGTGGACTTGTATGAGGATAAAAACGAAAGAGTGTTCTTTATTCCCACTATTCGAGAGTTTACTAAGTTGCTTGTTCTGGGTTGTCTAATCATTGGTAGCTTTGCTGTAGCACAGAGAACGAATGGGACACTGATGCTGGTCGGATTGGGGTTCTGGGCACCGAGGTGGGTTTTTTGGAGACCACAATACACAGAGGTCCTGGTTTCCTGCGCATAGTTCTGTGCATGAGCAGAATCCCTGCAACTGTACAGACAAGAGATTTACCATTATATGGAGCCACTGGGCTTCCATACACTCGTTCATAGACTCAAGCTACACATCCAGAAGCAAGTGAGTATCTAGACATATATGCGGGGTCAGCAACTTCAACAGTCGTGTCGTAACGCAATCCTCAATTCTATCCAAGGTGGCTGCCTCATCAGCGGTCCCTTCAGTCCCTTGGGTCTCAGCATCCTTCAATCAAGAGATACTCGCCTGAAGCACATCCCTCTTAGGCTTGGGGATCAGCCTGGCTTTTCAGACCCTCAGTTCCACATCTATAAGAGATCCATGTGAAGCCCCTGCACCTTCACCCTCTGGACTTTGAAAGACACTGTGTTACTTTTCCTATGTAAACATGAGGACAAACTATAAACATCAGCTTTACTTCTGGAATGCAACGCAAAGCCAAGCTAGTTTACACAGAGGCTGGTTTCAGCTACATAAACCATGTACTGTACACATATAGTATATACTTCAGTTATTTTAAACATATTCAAATATTTACGGCAACACACGTACCGGAATCCCATTAATGCCTTGAAATCCTGGAACTCCCATTGGTCCCTAAAAAAAAAAGAAGAAACAAGATGCATTCAGCCTTCTGGTATCATTTTATTATTTCTGTTTTTAAAAATGGTCTTGAATTAAGGCAATGAAATTAAATCTGAAGACAGAAATTACAAGACTTAACACCCAAGGGAATGCTTAGAGCTGCAGGAAGTTATGGTTTCATATTCATTGGTAAACACAGCTGGTCTTGTTATTGAGTGGGATACAGCTCACATCAGCTAGAGCAGATCCAAGTCTCAGGCTTGATCAGCCGTAATGTTGCCATCACCCAACATGCCAAGAGGGACACCTTCAGCCAGTCATGGCTGTCTGGATAACAGCACTTTAGCTTCTTATGTTTCATTTCATATTGTAGTTATGGGCCGCGCAGGTCCCACCACGCAGAACCAAGTTCGGCTAAAGGTGATCCTTATGGCTTGAGGCCTTCTGACATTTGTGCATGTTGGCTTCTCTGTCTGCTCATGGTTCCTTCCATGCACCTGGGTCACCTTCGAACCAGCTTCTTATACAGGAAGTCTGACTGCAATGGAGTGTTGTTAAGCTTGTCTCTCACTAGCATCCAACGTGAACAGATGCCTGTTGCATGTCTATGCACTCGCTCTTTATTTCCTTTTGGCTGCTTTGGAAAGATTGTCCAGTTACCTCTCATTGTTAGTCTGTGCCATTCAATGTGGTCAACGCTTTGTGCTAAAACAACTGGTGCATCATTCGTAATGTGACAGCTCGCTTATATATCCTAGAAACACCATCCCCACCACCATTTTAAGTAATTTTATGCGACTGCACAGTAACGCCATGCACGATCGCTCTCTAACCAGCCTTCCAGAGTAGGGTTTTCCTGCACAATGATCGATCCAGGTGGACTCCTTTACCACCATCTTAAGTCATTTCATGCGGCTGCACAGTAACGCCATGCAGGATCGCTCTCTAACCAGCCTTCCAGAGTAGAGTTTTCCTGCACAATGATCGATCCAGGTGGACTCCTTTACCACATCTTAAGTCATTTCATGCGACTGCACAGTAACCCCATGCAGGATCGCTCTCTAACCAGCCTTCCAGAGTAGGGTTTTCCTGCACAATGATACATAAAGGCTTAAGACAAAGGCTTCAACAACAAGTCCTTATTTTCAGCCATAACAGCACGAGAAAGCTGTCCTTAATACCACAAAGTAGTTCAGAAGAGGGCACTGCAAGCAAACTAAGTGCCTCTCTATTGTAAAATAAAATGTGCACGTCAGACCTGTCACTTGTAAGTCAGTCTCTCCGTTGAATAAATGAAAATTAACACTTTTTTCTGTTAGGAATAGTGCAACAGCATCAAACGGCTGAGAGGCATTAGTATCGTGTTCCCTTCAGCAGTGGAGCAGATCATGGTACACACCTTGTCTCCTTTGGGTCCAGAAGATCCAGGGGACCCGGGTATCCCCCGTTCGCCCTTGGGTCCGGCCACACCTTCAGGCCCAGTGAATCCTGGTGGGCCAATGGGCCCCTGCGGTCCAAGTGGCCCTGGTCGACCCTAAAACAGGACAAACAACAGACAGATAAGCACATCATTTTAAATATTACTGCAAAAGAATTTGCAAATCTCACATGTAAAATTATTTTTCTAACTCATTCCAGTTAGATTTACTCGGGCCAATCACTCAATTTCCTTGTAAAATGTATTTTGCTTTGAATTCTTTACCAACCATCAATCAATCAATCAGTAATCTTATATCTATAGTATCTTTTCACATGTTTACTTTGATGCATCTTTTACTGTGTGGAGGTGATATCACCATATGGTCAGCTTCCTCAACCCCTCTTCTTATGACTAATGCTAAGCCACTTCCAGTCACACTTCTGTGGGTATCAGCTCGCCACCACTGGAGAGAGGTATCCGTATAGACCTACACTCCGCCCCAGGCAATGCAATATTTGGAGGGAGGATCCAGTGCAAAAATCATGGAAGTGCTACTGGACTGTGCCTCGCGGACCACCAGTGAAAACATGACCGACGACACACGGTTAATAATTACGATGCTGCATCTCTTGAAAATGGGTAGGTGGGTCTCAATACCTTATTAAAAAGGCTCTAAACTAAGGATAATATTAGGATCATGTAGGCGATGTGCATGTCGCTGTTCATGAAAGCACTAAATCAACCCACACTTACAGCTGGGAACAGCGGCTAACTTTACTTCTCTAGTATAGATCACACTACAAATTTAATTGTTACCTGGCACTAACAAACAGCAATAAAATGTAAATAATAATACACAAAACAAGCACATCATATAAAAGCACGCTTGAAATAATTTCATGAGAAGCAACTTAAATAACCAGATTTCATCATCTTTCGAAAGTATAATAAAGTCTGGAGTGGAGACTGGGCGTCTCTAGTAAGAGGGAGTGTTCAAAAGTCTAGTTGCACATACAGCAAACCTCCTGCACTCTCTACCAACAAAGAGATGGATGGAAGTTTCATCCATTGGCTGTTAAATTCTAATGTGGTTGTCCCATTTAATGTTTTGCTCCACACATTTAAGGCCAGGCCATGCAGACATTTAAAAAAAACACTTCTGTAATTAACTGGCATCCAATGAAACAAGTTAACACAGTCACATTTGCACAGACCTGCAAACAGCTTTCCAGTAATGTCTTATAGATCATTTTATAGCATGATCTGGTAGAATGTGGCAGGAACTCCACATTCAAGTATTTTAGTTTAGGCTAGGTTTCCACATTAGCCACATAAAAGTAGATGGGAACATCTGTTCTAGGTCAGTGTTTCGACTGTCGTTTTATCACTGTTGCATTACAGTCAGACCTCATGATGGCTGATGCCCTCCATACATTGGGAAATAGGGCATGTACACCCATAACACACAAGTAAACCAATCATCAGCGCAGTAAACCAATCATCAGCGCAGTAAACCAATCATCAGCGCAGTAAACCAATCATCAGCGCAGTAAACCAATCATCAGGAGCAAACTACTGTTAAACGATGTCAAAAGAGTGAGAGTAGAAGAAAAGCGACTATCGGATGGTTGCAAGGCTGCCATTGCTAAGTTCCTCTATGATAGTTAAGCCCTGTGAGTTTCTGATCTTGCAAGGAGTACTTCTTGTGGTTTAAGATATAATTAGTGTGTGAAGTATCGCTGTTGTTTGGTTTGCTTTTTAGATAGCAAAGTTGCAAGCAGCTTGTAGGAGGTTATCTTTGCCTGGTTCCAGTATTTTCTACTATGGAGTTGATATTTGTTCAAGATGATGCTTACTGGAAGTGCGTAGTACAAAGCTGAATTGTACATAATAATGTTATGCTCTAAACTGCAGCAGCAAATGTAATTTGTAATTTTTTCTGTAATATCAGATGGTGAACCGTGATATCTTAATACATCTAACTGAACTAAATAAGTGTAAATCATAACAATGAATTGGTTTAAGACAGATATGTGAGTGATACCTTTTAATGGAATTCAGTTGTGTAGAGGCTTTTTCCTCCATCCTCTCCAAATTAGGGGTGCTGTACCCTATTAGGTCACACCCATCCCCACATTCTGAAATGGTGCAGTTTCAAAAGATAAGACTAAGGCCACGTGACCTGGTGCTTCCAACCTTAAGTGGATACTGCTGTTAGACTTTTTACAAAAGCATAAGACCGTCTGGACATTCACACTGTGTGTGCCTTTTAAGTGTCATTTTTGAGTTTATAAACCATATCACCCTCCAACCGCGTTGATTGCTTTCCTTTGCTCCACTGGAGACTCATAGCCTACATAGCAGGTCCTGGGCATCTCAATGAGGTCGAGGGAGCTTTCGGTTGATAATGTTCCATGGACAACTGACTATACTTGTCACAAGGATTGTCTAGTTGGCCAAGGAGTGCCTGAGCCCAGCAGAACAGGCCTACATCTGAGGGACAGTTCTTCAAACGTGTTTGCTTCTGCGTTTGCCACTGCACGAAGGAGGCTACTTGAGTTCTAATCTTCTGCTCTTCACCTGACCAGAGTGCATGATCCTGACCACTTGAGGCCACAAGAGATCTAATCTCCAGCTCCTCACCTGACCAAAGGGTGTGATCCTGACCACTTCAGGCTATAAGAGATCTAATCTCCAGCTCCTCACCTGACCAGAGTGCATGATCCTGACCACTTGAGGCCACAAGAGATCCAATCTCCAGCTCCTCACCTGACCAGAGTGCATGATCCTGACCACTTGAGGCCACAAGAGATCTAACTCCCAGCCCCTCACCAGAGTGGATGACCCTGACCACTTGAGGCCACAAGAGATCTAATCTCCAGCTCCTCACCTGACCAGAGTGCATGATCCTGACCACTTGAGGCCACAAGAGATCCAATCTCCAGCTCCTCACCCGACCAGAGTGCGTGGTCCTGACCACTTGAGGCTACAAGAGATCTAATCTCCAGCTCCTCACACGACCAGAGTGCATGGTCCTGACCACTTGAGGCTACAAGAGATCTAATCTCCAGCTCCTCACCTGACCAAAGTGCATGATCCTGACCACTTGAGGCCACAAGAGATCTAATCTCCAGCCCCTCACCTGACTAAAGGGCAGGATCCTGACCACTTGAGGCTACTTGAGTTCTAATCTCCAGCTCCTCACCTGACCAAAGTGCATGATCCTGACCACAACACCTTGTTTGCCTGCATCTCGTTTTCATTGCCTCTGGTAAATAATTTTACCTGCAATTCTAGCTCATTGTAATTGTAGGATAATGGCGAGCATGAATATAAGAGCTTACCAACCAGTGAAGGCTGAAAGCTCGCATGTGGATAGGTGTCGATGCTGTTAGACTGGTGGTCCGTGCCATGACCAATGTGCATAGGTGTCTATACTGTTAAACTGGTGATCCATCCCATGTCCAATGAATGAACGCAAACAATCTATTTTACACTGGGCAGTTATCACTGTGATCAGAATAAAATTAAAACTAGGTGATAAATGTAAGAGAACGTTTTGTAGGTAATCGAATTTTTTCAAATATTTAGCACAGGTTCTTTGACAAAAAAGAAAGAAAATTGTATGTTTTTCTGGGAAAACACATTTTTCAAAGAAAAAATGTATATAAACAACAACATCTCAGTGTCCAGGCAAAGACAACAATGGCAGTAAAGGATTGCGTTTCAAAAAAGCTATTTGTGGTGGCATTGCTTTCAGTGTCACAACAACATGCAACGGAAAGGTTTGCATAGGAGTTAATGGAAAGGAAAGGCACCAGAAAACTGTAAGAAATTGGTGAGAAGGGGAAAAAAACTCCATACTCCAAACCAAAATAGGAAAAGACACTCTAAACAATATGCCAATTGTTGGCTTTACCGAAATAAGATCTACAAGTTCAACATTCCTAAAATGTGACCCTGGACCACACATTTTTCTGTTTATCCCATAGGGCTTGGAAGTAAGGGTGCTGAGGGTGCTGCAGCACCCCCAGAAACAATCATGCTGAGTTCAGAAGGTGAAGGAGCAATAAAGATGGTTTAATTTTTAGGTCTCGCCTGAGTCAGCACTTTAGCGCTGCTCTGGCGAGAGTTTTAGTAAGCGGGATTTGGAAGTGCTAACTAGTGGCTTTTTCAGGCCTCCAGCTACAGTGCATGTGCGCTGGGCGCGCGCACCATTTGTCAGCCTGGTGATCACTTTCGCGGCCGCTTTGATGTTCTCAGTGAGCCGCGCGGCCACTGAGAACATCAAAGCGGACGCGAAAGTACACACCATTTGCCAGCCTGCGTGCCTCTCTCCCCTTAGTGCGCGCGACGTGCCCTACCCCCTCCCTTATCCCACTTCCTGCTTGTGTTCTTCCCTTCCCTCTCTTGTCTCCACCTTTCCTCTGCCGTTCTCCACTCAGCGCTTTGAAGCGCCTTTGCGCACCACGGACGTTCCCCAGAACGCAGAGCTCAGCCTCTCGGGCGTGTGATGTTACCTACGAGCTTTTGGTGCTTGCCAGGCCCCTGTCCACACAGTTATCACTGGATACAGCTGCATGTGCACTAGTATCAGCGTGACCTCTGCCCCGGAAGAGCTCTCTTGCACTGCTGCACGAGATTAATCGCGTAACCAGAGGCAATCTTAGCTAATGACTTGTAGGGCTTTGATTAGAATGGAAAACGCAACTTCGCAGTCAAGTAAAGTCAGCCCTGAAATAATTGGGTTGCTAATCAGCAGTTCTTCCAGTTTTTTCTTCCATAGTGGAAACAGAAAACAGATACTGAAGTTAGAGTCGGAGCTGCCGACTTTGGAGCTGGGGATCCCGGTTGGAGTTTCGGCATCGGAGCAACATCCTGTGATTCTGAGCAAATCAGTTAATCCCCGTGCCTACCAAAAATGAATGTGTCCTTCTGTAACGTAAAGCAACTGGTGCTCATGTAATGTCTCCAATACCTTTGGGTCGAGTTAGCGCTATGAAAAACTGCAACAGCTAAAAAAAAAAAAAAAGCAAGCACAGGCTCCAATTAACAGAACGGGGTCATTGAGAGGTGGGGAATATTGGTATTATGGGTGCAAGCGGTATTTTTACAGGCAGCTATGTGTGTGTTCCGCCCTCCGCTCACCTCGCCGATCCAACCCTCCATGTAATAACCACCTTAGTACCGTTTTCATTTTCACTGTTGATCCCGCCCTTGATTCAGTCCCCAGTACCTCCTGTTCTATGATCCCGCACCCACCTACTCAACTGTATCACCTGAAATAAAACCGCCATGTGCGCAAATATTGTTGGCTTATACCTAGGTTCTCATATAATAACATTTTTTTAGCAATTTCATATAGTGCTTCTGTTGGAGCGCTTATACTGGAGCGCTTTACACGAGCATGTGTGTGTGTGGGGGGGGGGTTGTTACACCTAAGCAAATGTTACCTGCAGATCCAAGCACAAGATAGTCATCAATCTCGCCTCCACGTGATTCAGTAATTCACAGTGTGTTGCCAGTTGCAAGCCATATAACCCAGCAGTAAAAAAGACTTACACAAGCATTGGCATAGCCAATAAGTCTCGCCTTTGGGACCTTATAAGCGTTTAGCCATGCAACAGTTGATGTTGTTGTACCAATGATATTGTGTTGCATAACTAAATACTTATAAGGTCCCAAAGGCGAGACCAATTCGCTATGCCAATGCTTGTTGTATTTATCTTGTCACATTTGCTATGTGCTCAAAGACAGAGTTCAAATATCAAACAATGCCTTCTGATGAATTGCTGCTTATTCGGAATGTAGAGCGTATTTTTATTTTTTTGAGGCAAAGTGAGATGATTTTGTAAAAGTGGTCTAGGTAACAATCCTGCTGAGGCACTGGAGACTAAAAGAACGGCTGCAGTATGCTAGTTATCTTCTAACACTCAACATTTAAATATTGGTAAATTAAATCTACACATATTTCTAAATATATCAGCAATTACAAAAGCACAAATAACACACTTTTTTGTAATTTTGAAGTGTGATGAAACAAAGTTTTTATCCGGATCAAAACAAATCAAGACGCATTACTTGGTGTTGCACAAATGATAAATATTCACTGAAACCCAATTTCCACACATGATCGTTTTTGCGCTATTTCGATTCGATTTCGATTTGTAAGCTTTATTTCGACAGAAATGTCATAAAAGCTACAAATAAAAATACACTGCCATTCATTGCCATTTTTCGGCACATTTCCTACACTGTTTTTTTGTATTATCCTTCAATTATACACAAGCACTACGACTTCAGTGATATAAAATTAATGACAGCACCAGTCTCTAAAACTTGTTTCAGCACCATTGGTTTATCCTTTGGCTTCCTAATCTTTTTACTTTTCTGGATATTTTAAATCTAGTTGGCATTCCCCAGCCACCCTCACACTAACTGACACTATGAGCTACTTTTCACATGAATGGGGGAAACACGATAGACCCTGAGGCGGCCTTTAAAAGACAAACATATCATCTGTGGCACTTCCTAAGGTGATGAAGTGAGTTGCGCCCTGAAGGACTCAAGAGAACGGAACAAAGCCTGGCCACCCCACCGGCTGCAATCTGCAACCGCGAACAACCTGCGATCCAATGGCAGAATCACAAAATGCTCAAAGAAAAGAAGAGGCAGCATCACCGACTAATATGTAACCGTGGAGACCAAATGACACAGCCCATCTTTGGTCCTTCGCATCTTGTAGGATGACGCCTTATGCCCTTGGATCAGCGACCTCAATCGCATTAGCAGCCAATAATGTCAGCATCATCGACCTTTGCAGCGTATATTAGTCCTGCATATAATGCTCGACGCTTCCTTAAATCTCACTTTACACTCTCCTTGAAAAATCTTCAGGAGAATTTTCCAAAAATACAGAAGCAAGGCCTCATCTTTTAGCTGCTAACGTACTAGTAGCCAACCATATGTATGGGCATTTGTATGTATGGGGCCTTGTGTAGTGGAATACTAGCTCCAGGCCAATGGAGTGCTGCACAATATGCACTACTTTTGGTTTCTTGTGGGATATGCAAATGAAATGATCACTACAGTCTGAGATATTGTTTTCTCCATTTTCAAAGAAGGGTTTGGTTGGATCCTACGACTAAATGAATAATATCTATCTTGGGCTTCTGATGCATGAGGGTTGGAAGATTCTGTTACAGAAAGTGGAAGGCAAGGTGGCGGTCACCTGAACTGTACCAGAATATGAAGAGAGATTCAGGAGAAACAGTCCACCCAGAGTAACAGAGGCCTGAAGAAATCCTAAGCCATGGACCAAGCTTGCTTTTTGGACATCAAGCTAATATCTCATTCAAGTGCATGCAGGAAAGTATTGGATGAGATGCTTTTTCGAGGGACCCATCCCTCGTCACTGAATATGCAAAGAGCCCCACAGCTCAGAGCTTGAGCTGGTGAGCCACATGTGCTGGAGAGCCACCGGATGGACCGATTACTGCCCTAAAGTAGGATCCTGGGTGCTGAACCCTGACTCCTACACTTAGGAACATCTTCATCCTTGTGGGGGGTTCGAAGAATCATGTGCATTGAAGGACAATTTTTCTGAGTATGATCATATACAGACGATACTGTTCTTCATCAGTTCTCTTTGGTATTGCAGCGCCAGCTAAACGCTGCGTTTAAGGCAATTGCCATAAATGAGGAGAAATACAATTCCTCTCGAAAATAAAGCCAGGCTATTCAGGTATGCCTTTTCCTTATTTTGACACAAACTGTTCCTTACGACAAAAATTATGGTTTGACCAATACGGCAGCAAATAACTTAGTGGCTGCTTTGCTTAAATTCAGAGTAAATTTGGTAGGAATGCTTTTGCTGTGGCCCATCCGATTTTGTTCCTAAAGTTAGGTTGGAGGGCTATAGGTATAGCATTGAGTCACCCCTGACACATCTGACACTTCGGCAAGAGATTACAAGGTATGCACTAAGGGGCACCCCCAGCTAGGGGGCTATCGATCACGTAAAGAGATCGAACCTGCTCCCGTTGCGAGGGAGAAGCAGAAATTCGCTCTGAATAGTGACAACTGCAGCCCCAGGCACACAATATGTTGGAGAAGGAGAAAGTCAGGTGTTACCGTGACACATGGTAAAGATCTTCAGGTGGAACTCTGTGCTGAAGGCCTCAGCTGGAGCCCTTGTGTTCACACAGACACCTCTGTTACCATGTCAATAGCCTCCTTTTCCGAGGTAATGGCCAGCACATGGACTCACAATTCTACTGCAGCCTTTGCTGATGCATGCTTACTAAGTTCATCACAAATGAATGACTTTAAAATCCAAACTCCACCATTTGTATTGCTGAATATCACTTGTTCAACCTGAGGGGGAAATGGCTACCATCAGGCCATTGATAAACAAGAACCCGTTGCCGGACGATTTTAACAAGTTCAGTCCAATCTCACTGCTGCCGCACCTACTAGAAATGTGTGAAAAACTGACCCTGGGTCAACTACACATGTAGAAGACAACCAACTGTTACATTAATTCAAAGCTGGATTCCACCCAAGTAGATGCACCAAACTCATTCGCAGATCAGTCGTGAAGCGAAGCACAGCGGATGCAGGTGGCTTGAGGCACTGGTCTTACTCACCCTCTCAACAGCATTTGATACTATTGAGCAGATTATCCTCATATGAAGACTAAAGGAGTCGAGGTTAGGAGATACTACTCTTTCTTGGATGCAGGCATTTCCGTCCAACAGAAACCAAGCGGTGGGTCTTCCACCATCCGTTCGGAGCCCGGCAGGAACTCCTACAGTGGCCCTCCAGGATCCATTCTGACCAACTCCTTTTCAACCTGTACATGAGGCCCTAAATCATTTGCTATCTGTTGCTGGGAGCAAGTTCTACATATAAGATGACAAAACCCAAATGATCTTGGGTCTCTCACAGCCTATTCACTGTCCGCTTGTGGCATCCCAACCCTGAGGCCTAGCAGACTCTCGTTCACTAACCAGCAGGCGGATTGCTAAGAGCGTTTCAAAACTTAAAGCCTTGAAAACAAAGCTTCAACTAACCACACAGGTTATCGCCGCCTGGAATTCATCCCTACAGCCCATTGCCTCGCCCAGCTAAAGCTGTACGTAATCTCAGCATCTATATTGACACTAATTTGTTTTTATACATGGAGGTTACTTAAGTCTCAGATACACGTTTCCCCCAATGAAGACCCTTACAGTCTCTTCACTTCAGCGACCCTCTACTTCACAAGACAGTAGCCAATGAATGCCCATATTAAATCCCACCTAGACTATGTGAATGCTGGTTATTTAGTGGAGCCAGGAAGAAAACCTTTCTTGATGCTTCCTTCAGTCTTGGCTGCTGGCCTCTCCCGCAGTGATCGCATCTCGCCGACTGTGCGCCTCGCAGAGGCAGCTCCGGATTGGCCACAGAATACTCTAAGGCCAGAATGAGGCGTCATACACAGAGCTATCCATTTCAAAACTCCTGATGTCCGGGCAGCAAAGTTTAGATGGCATCAGTCTGTGGGGCAATGAAGCTCGCCTTATTCCATGTATACTTTTGGCGATCAGGACTTTTCAGTGACAGCAGCAAAAACATGCACCATTCTTCCTTTTCGTTGACAAGCCATCTGGATCCGGACAGCTCGCCAGCCTGCTTGGCCGATCCTTCTCTTCGCTTCCCAGGAGCTATCAGCTTTCAACTCCTAGCCATTCAATAGTATCCTTTGATTTGTTGTCTAGAGTGCCAAGACGTCTAGGAGGATGTGCGCTCTATATATCATTATTAACATGATGGATTGTCTGAATAATATTGGAACTTTCTGCTAAAACATAGCATAAAAGAATGGAAAATAACATGCATTTGTAAAACACACACTCCCCCGGGGGCATCTTCGCGCTGGATAACAGGTGTTTACTGTTACCCACCTTCATGGTACTCATGTTATCATCCTCAGCAGGATGAAAGGGTGAGTGGACCCACTGGGGTTCGAACATGTGGCTATGAGGACAAATACAGATTCCAGCAGTGGAGGCCTAAGTCAACCGAGCAACTAGACACAACAAGCACTGCCTCGGCCAATAGGTCTGGGTTGCATTTTGTGTTCTAGAGTATTAAGCGACCCAACTATGATGAAAAAAACCAGAATAAAATAAAAAATGCTTTCTGTATATAAGACATCTATAAATTGGAGAATTTAAAGTACGAGTCAATGTATTTTTGAGAAGTAAAATTGTTCCCCTTGCATTGCCATGCCAGCACTCCACAGGAGGTGGTATGACACACAAAAAAGCGAGCAGCATGAGATGAGAGGGTAACACTCCTGCTATATGTGTATTTTAAAGAATTGGTAAAAATGGGCACGCAGACAGCTGCCCTGTCACGCCAGGCCTAACAATGAAGAGAAACAAGAATGTGGAAATCCACAACGCAGAACAGACTCTCCAAAGTTAGGAACATGTAGTAACAATACACCTGGTAGAGTCTGAGGATGCTGCTTTCTCCTGAATCCCAGGAAAGCAACAGCTACGAGTACTATTTGTCTGGCGAGAAACGTTTTTTTTAATCAAATGAGGCGAATGTGCCCTGCAATGGTGTCCTACATGCAGTAAAAAAAAACTTCATGGCTGCTCAAACCTATTCATATATTTGTAAAATGCATAAGATTCATCACCTTGAAAATAGAAGGACTCGAGGGACTGGATGTGAAAAGTTAACTTCAAGGTTTATATGACTGTCAATACAACACATAATGCAACACACAACATTAACACAAATGTGACTGCCTATTTACTCTGTAAAGAAAGATACAAAAAGATTCATTATTCATGCATTAAACGTTTAGTGGAACCAGGTAAGGAACAATAAATCATTTTTTTACGAATACACGTTCTGCGAGATGATTAAAATAATACATGCTTTATGAGTTATTTAACGATAACACACTGCCTCTCGTCCACTAGTAACTGCTTTTAACTCTGATGGGAAAGCGATCATTGTTAGACCTCTTAGATGTTGCGTGAAAGGTACCGAGGTGTCTTTACCAAGGCTGCTACAGAAATGACTGCACTTCCGCGATCAGCCAGCAGATGGCAATGGCGCCGCAGACTGCTTTAACAATTAACAGGCCGGTGGAAGATGTGGGAGCTGGTTTCAGGCGTACTTCCTCCTCTTACTAGTAAAGAAGAGAGACAGGAAGGGAATAAAGTGGGGATGAGTAACTGAAGGAAGAGGGGGTGCGGCGGGAGGAGTGGGACATGTAAGGAATAGATGAATAGAGGGAGAGATGAACTGAAGGAAGGCAAGGAAAGAATACAGAAGTAAGAAGGCAAGGGTAGAAGGGGGAAAGGAGAGGGAAGAAAAGAAGGGTTAGAGTAACCATCTAACTTTATAAACTACAGAACACCCACAGCACTGAAATAAAGAGACGAGGGAGGGACGAAAGGATGGTGAAGAGGTAAAGAGAAAGGGAGGCAAAGGGACTGGGGGAGAGGGTAGAAAGGGATGGAGAGGAAAATAACGGAAGAGGGAAAGAGAGCGGAATGATTTACAAGAACATAGTTTGGCAAAGGCTTAACCAAATCGGGGGAGCCGCAAGTATAGCGGCTTTTGCCAGATCTCAGCTGGGGGTCAGCGGCGCGGTGCACCACTACCCCGCAGTAAGGCTAGTGGTGATTGGTCCCTGGCGGGGTTGCATCACTGGAAGCACTTAAAATGTCCTGTTTAACTAATCGTTTTCTTTCAGCAGACTGCCATGTTGTATTTTACTGTGATTGTATATAGCCTTGAGGGTGAGGTCATGATTGGTGGGACATTTCAGTTCTATATAAGGCATACCTTTTCCGAAGGTAAACGTGCCAGCGGAGTCACAGGGCCCTCCAAGGGGTGCTGGCAGTGATTCGAATAGAGGAACCAGGGCCGCATGGAGTTTGGAGTGATCACTGGCATCTGGTCCTTCTGGCCAACCACTGGTGACTCATTGTCAGTGAAATTGCTCTTCCTCTCTCGCAGCTCCCCCATTAAGTGAGGCCTTCCCACGAACCCCTGCACTCTCGAGTGTTAGTGTTCGAGGCCCTCCTCCGCCCGCAGGTTTCACCTGCACCTCATCCCTGGTGGTCCAGTGGACCTCTGTCTCCATTCTCTCGCTCCGCTTTTTCTCTCCTTTTTCACTCGTTTTTCCCCCTCACTTCTATCTCCCCCCTTCACTCTTCTTCTCGGTCTTTCCTCCGTTTTCTGTCGTTTTCCCCTCATCTCAATCTCCCCCTTTCACTCTCCTTCTGTGTCCTCTGTGTCTTTCCGCCACTTTTTCTTGCACTTTTCTCTCTCTTTTTGCCTTTTTCCTTTTGCCTTTTTCAGCCTGTTTTTCCCCGCTGCTGCTGCCCCCGCTGCCCTTCCCCCTCCGCACGACCAGTGCGACCGGCCCAATCCAGCTCCCCTCCCCACTCCCGCCTCCCAGCTGTCCAGTCCTCCCCGACCCCTTATTAAAGGCAGCCACTGCGCGCCCACGCCAAAGGCAAGCCCGTCTGCGAACAGACTGCGACCAGCGCCAGGAACCCTGGATCTCTGCATCGCCAACGCTACGACCCAGCGGCACTCCACGCTCTCAACCCAGGCCTCAACAACAACTGCAAGCTAGCATCACCAGCCAACACCCACGGACCCTTCAACTGTCACCGCTGCAGGCACACCTGCAGCACCGCCAAGACCACGGACCCAGCGCAACCCGCATGCAAGAACACAACCGAACCGAAGACCCTGCATTGCATCCTCCTCAACGTCTGATCCCTCCACAAACACGCCACCGAAATCTGGGACCTCCTCGACAGCACCACCCCGGACGTAGCATTCTTTACCGAAACCTGGACCAACACCACCTCGGGACCGGATATCGCCATCGCCATTCCCCAAGGATACAAGATCTCCAGGAAGGACCGCCCCACCCGCACGGGAGCAGGAATCGGCATCGTCCACAAATCCACCCTCCGCGAGCCCACAGACCTGATGGAACTCAGGAGGACACACCCTCGACCCCCTCTTCACAACAGGAAACTCCATCACCTTCAGCCACACCACCGAATTCCCATGGACTGACCATCGATGCGTCCACTTCACCTTCAGAACACCCACCATCCACAGACACCAGCATCTGCTCCCACGAAGAAACTGGACCAGAATCACCGACGACCAGCTAACCTCATCACTCAGCAACTCCACCCCAACCATCGCGGAAAACGACAACCCCAACACCGCAGCCCGAACCCTGCACAGATGGATCGCCGACAGCACCAACAACATAGCCCCCCTCAAGAAAAAAAACAACAACACCCGCGCCAAGAAAGCTAGATGGTTCACCACCGAACTTCGAGAGTCCAGACGCACTTGCCGCCGCCTCGAAAAGGCCTGAAGGAACACCAAATCCACAGAAGCCCACAACAACTTCAGAGCTGCCACCAACGCCCACCACCAAATCATCAGAAAAACGTGGAAAAAAGCGATTGAAGACAGAATCTCCACTCATGCACACAACAGCAAAGAACTCTTCAACATCATCAAGGAGTTCGCCCAACCCACCAGCAAGTCCACCGACATTCCTCCCTCACAAGACCTCTGCGACAAACTCAGCACCTTTTTCCAGCACAAAATCAATAGCATTTACAACTTCGACGAAGACAACCAACACACTGAACCGTTACCAACTACCCCCAATACCCTGAAGCCAGCGATCGACAACTGGACAGCCCTCACCACGGAAGACACACTGAAGACGATTAAGTCAATCCACTCCGGGGCCCCCACGGACCCCTGCCCCCACCACATTTTCAACAGAGCCGCCGACACCATCGCACCTATGCTCTGCCACACCATCAACCGCTCCCTGGCAACCACCTCGTTCCCAGATGACTGGAAACACGTTGAGATCAACCCCCTCATGAAGAAACCCTCGGCGGACCCCACCGACCTCAAAAACTACAGACCCATCTCCCTGCTCCCATTCCCAGCTAAAGTCATCGAGAAAGCCATCAACAGCCAACTCGCCACATTCACACATTCATCGAAGAGCACAACATCCACGACTCCTCCCAATCCGGCATCAGAAAAAAACACAGTACAGAAACCGCCCTCCTCGCCGCAACAGACGACATCCGCACCTTACTGGACAAAGGAGAAACAGCAGCCCTCATCCTCCTCGACCTCTCAGCGGCGTTCGACACAGTCTCTCACCACACCCTAATACACAGACTCCACGACGCAGGGATCCAAGACAAGGCCCTCAACTTGATCCGCTCCTTCCTCTCCGGCAGAACGCAGCGGGTCAGACTCCCCTCTTCCCTCTCGGACCCTACACTTACCACCTGCGGAGTCCCCCAGGGGTCCTCCCTCAGCCCTATGCTCTTCAACGTCTACATGTCTCCGCTCACCCCCATCGTCAGAACCTACGGACTCAACATTGTGTCATACGCAGACAACACCCAATTCATCCTCTCCCTATCAAACGAACCCAACACCGCCAGACACAACTTTCGAGAAGGCATGGAAGCCGTCGCCAAATGGATGAAAAACATCTGGCTACAACTAAACACCAACAAAACGGAAGTACTCATCATGGGCCCAAACCCCGACGCCTGGAACGACACCTGGTGGCCCCCCACCCTCGGAAGTCCGTCCACACCCACGGACCACGCACGCAACCTGGGAATCATCCTTGACTCAGAGCTCAAAATGGACCGCCCGATCAACTCCGTCTCGTCCTCCTGCTTCCACACCCTCCATCTCCTACGTAAGACCATCAAATGGATCCCCCTTGAACACAGAAAGACCGTCACTCACGCCCTGGTCACCAGCAGGCTTGACTACGGCAACGCACTCAATGCCGGAATAAACCAAAACCTCACCCGCAAGCTACAGAACATCCAAAACGCCACCGCAAGACTGGTCCTCAACCTGCCAAGACACTGCCACATCTCCCAGCACCTACTCACACTCCACTGGCTCCCCATCGAAGCTAGAGTCACCTTCAAGATGCTAACCCACGCTCAAAAGGCCCTCCACGACACCGGACCAGCATACCTGAACAGCCGACTCAAATTCCACGCACCCCAAAGGGCCCTGCGATCAGCCTAGCTCTCCTACGGCGTGGTCCCCCGCACCAGAAAGACCAGATTGGGAGGCCGCTCCTGCTCCTTCCGCGCAGCCCGAGCCTGGAATGACCTTCCGCTCCACCTCAGACAGACAACATCGCTCCCAATCTTCGCAAGAAACCTCAAAACCTGGCTCTTCGACAGACCCCCTCCTT
Source organism: Triturus cristatus (assembly GCF_964204655.1). Lineage (NCBI taxonomy): Eukaryota > Metazoa > Chordata > Amphibia > Caudata > Salamandridae > Triturus > Triturus cristatus. The sequence continues at coordinate 962,148,125 of NC_140588.1, forward strand.
GATGGACTGGAACCTGCGACGCCCCCTCCCCTCCCCTCCCCTGGCGCTTTGAGACCCTTAAGGGTGAGTAGTCGCGCTTAACAAACACCTGATTGACTGACTTCATTTAATCATGTGAAAAGTGAAAGTTTAAATGCGAAAAGTTTGTGTTTTAATAAAATATGGTCGGGGATTTACAACTCCCCATCCCAAAAGATGAGTGAATTATTTGCCTACCCTAGGAGGAATGGGGTGGGTATGTTGTGGGGGGGGTGAGAATGTTGTTGGGAGGTCGGACCTCCTTGACTGCATCGACCATACCCTTCGTTGATAGTCTTCTTCTTAAGTTCGATTCCAACGTCTACTCTTTTATCTGTGCGCTTTTCTATAGGCCCCCTCTCTATATGCCCACTTTCTCGCAGTCATTTGGTAACTTAATAGCGGAATTGGTCATAAATCACGCCAGAGTGTTGATCATGGGCGACTTTAACTACTGGCCCCACGATGTGCGGGAAAGCCCATGCTCGGCTGAATTCGTTGAACTATTAACTGGTATGAACTACTCCCAGCACATCAGGGTGGCTACACATATAAAAGGACACACCCTTGATCAGGTTTGGACATCCAATCTTGGGGTAGTCGACCTCCAAATTCTCCCCTGCACTTGGTACGACCACCACTTTATTTCCTTTTCTATTCCTTTTACCCCCCCTGCCACAGTCCCTCCCTCTGACACCGCCAAGGTCAGAAACTGGAGCCGGATCAACCCCTCAGCACTGTGTACCACTCTAGCCCCCCCTATGCTCCATAACCTCATGCTTAATGACCGCATTGTTTCCCCGCACACTCAAGCGGAAAACATCAATGCCTGGCTAGCCTCGGCTAGGGACAAACTAGCCCCACTGAAGAAGATCAGAAACATGAGGTCCCACGACGCTCAACGTTGGTTTACTATTGACCTAAATGGAAAAACATTAGCCCTACGCCAACTTGAACGGAAGTGGAGACTAGATTACTGCCCTCTGAAAAAGGCAACATTCACTATGGCTCTGAAAGACTATAAAAACGCCATCCTCCTAGCCAAATCTGAATATTTCTCGTCAAAAATCCTCACGTCCACGAACAAAGCTAAAGACATTTTCTCCATCGTGGATGAACTTGTCAAACCTGACCGCGTCACCGCTAAACCCATCCCCTCTCAGATCCTATGCGATTCTCTTAACTCTTATTTTACTGATAAAATCAATATCATCAAAGCCAGCATTCCCAAGGTCACCCTACCCCCAGATTCTGACTGCCTCTATCAGAATCTCCACTGCCTAGACCTAATATCACCTATCACTCAGGAGATCTTTTTCTCCCTTCTCACTCAGGTGCGCTCCGGCTCCCCTACGGACAGTTGTCCCCCTCACATCACTCGGGAAGCCTTCCTTCACTTCCTTGAACCCCCCCCTATCGCTCCTCAACAGATCCCTCACGGAGGGTATTGTCCCCAACCTCTTCAAGAGCGCGGAAGTTGTGCCTATCCTAAAAAAGAACGGCTCCGACCCCCTGACACTCAGCAATTTCCGTCCTATATCGCTCCTACCTTTCCTTGGTAAAATCCTGGAGGCCCATGTCACCAAGTGCTTGAGCACTTTTGTCGAGCACACCCATTACCTTGACTCACATCAAGCGGGCTTCAGACCCAAACATTCAACCGAGTCTATTGTCCTGGCAGTCCTCGACGAACTTAGGAAGGGGCAGACCACAACATCTCGCAGGCCCTTGTGCTCCTGGATTTGTCGGCGGCTTTCGACACCGTCGACCACGATTTACTGGTCGATCGAGTTGATAGTGCCGGGATCCGGGGGCTCCCTTTGAAGTGGATCTCCTCTTTCCTTAGCGACCGCTATCAAGCAGTTCGCCTTGCTAACTTCACCTCGGAGAAGAGAAGATTGTCCTGTGGAATCCCGCAGGGCTCCTCCCTCTCCCCTCTCCTCTTTAACCTGTACATCTTTCCTCTGATCTTTGCCCTCCGCAAGAGAGATGTCGTCACTTTTAACCATGCCGATGACCTATAGCTAGTCTTCACCATTGACTCTTCTCCCTCCTCAATGGAAAACTTTCAATCCACTATGAATTTTATCAGTAACTGGATGAACTTAAATCAGCTCAAGCGCAATCCTGATAAAACTGAGCTAGTTCACACCGGGGCTTCTGCCAACCCCTGGAACTCCAACTTCTGGCCCAAACCATTAGGTTGTCCCCCCTCTCCAGTTAGCTCCGTCAAGAGTCTTGGGATCATTATTAGCAGTGATCTTACCATGAAGGCTCAGATAAATTCTGTGGTGTCCGCCTGCTTCTACCATCTAAGAAGAATTCGTAAAATTAGCAGATTCCTCTCTACGGAGGCGCTCATCCAAGTGATCTTTGCCCTTGTCATATCTCGCATCGATTACGCTAACTCCTTGTACTCCGGCATTCCAGCCTACCAATCCCACCGCCTACAATTAGTACAGAACCAAGCAGCTAGGCTTGTCTATGGCCAGCCTAAATCCCACCATGTCAAACCGCTACTTAAATGCCTCCACTTGTTTCCCGTCTTGCAACGCTGTCTCTTCAAACTTGGCTGTATGATCCATCAAGCCCTTTCATCTCATGGACCTGTCTTTATCGCCACCAAACTCCAACAATATGTCCCCTCTCAAGAGCTTCGCTCCTCCAATATGAACCTCTTGACCCCCTGCCCTTTCAGAAGGAAAAAACATGGCGGTCTACGATTTTCTACTTAAGCTCCACAGTTCTGGAATTCCCTTTTTAACATAACATAACATAACAAGTGTCAAGTGGAGAGACCTCGGTGATACCAGGCCATATGTCCAGGTAAACCAGATTCAGACACGTTCAGTGAAGCAGCAAACAAACAGCCCCACTCTTCCTTCAAGGTACACCTTCACTTAATAATGGGAAGGTTTCCCAGATGGTTGCTGTAGAGGCCACTTCCTGTGCACGTGCCGTCAGTGACACACATTCAATGGACACACAGCACAGAGTGTACGGACTGCAACTTGAGCAATTTTAGAAAAATCATTTCTCCTCTAAACTGGAGACATTTGCATCTGTGAAAAGGGGTTGAGCCCAAGGGCAAGATCAGCACAATCTAACCTTGATTTCGCTCAGATATGTTTGACAAAACTCTCTGTGACGGTCCATAGATCAATGAAGAATGGAACAGTTTGGACAAAATAACATTTGTTATACGAGTTAATTGTGCTTTTCATATGGGTGACATGGTAAACTCATAAAATGAACCAACATTAACTAAAGCTACAACATGTACATTGCTTGATTGTCTCACAGGCATACAATATCCGTTTTTTGCACGTTGAGAGGATACACAGTGGATGAAATTATAATATCTACACCAAGGTGAGGCGTATTTCACCTCTGCTCTCGAGCTGCAGCAGAGGACTTTACATCGTCTTGTGCAGACACCATGCTCCAAACCCCTGGTGGTACACAATGTCCTTACAGAGTGCTTAGAAGGTGCACAGATCGAGACAGCAGGTGGCGGCTTGGAGTTGGTCAGAAGGTTGAGGCCGGTGGATCCTTGGTTTGGGGTTGGTGTGTATCGGGATAGGACGCCGCAGAGGTAGATTTTCAAACTGCTTTGAAAACAAGTGTCAAGAACTTGCATGAGGCCTGAATTCTGGCAGTAAGCCATTGGACTTGGTGGCATTAAACGATGGTGGCTGTACATTTTTCGGGTGGCAAAGTCTATGCCCTTGTCTGGTGGACTAAAGAAGGGTTTCATGACTAGAAGACTGTTGAAGCAGTCCAGGTGTTACAATATCCTTTCATCTTACGACAAACCAAGGGCAGAAAACCATCACACATGGTAAACTATCTGCAAGGGTGGGCATGATTTCCAGAAGGAAGTGCCATTGCCCGGCCAGCAGTGATCCGTGTGGGCAGATTTTATCCTGCCCTTTTGGCGCTATAATACCTCATCTTTACCAATATCCATTCTGACACGTAGCATATTTGGTCACTGTGTGACTCCCCCAGAGGAACACTGCACCCACCTCTGCAGGCCACTGCAACACTGGGTGGTATATCAGCAGTGAGATGTGACAAATAGAAACATATCATTAATGGGGCTTTTGCAGACAATACATATGTGGCCAAAGGTACCACTGAGCTTGCTGCCTTAAATGCAATCGTATTGTGCACACTAACTGTGCCTGCATAGGCCAAGCATACATTGTAGTGCCACTGGAAAGGGAGCAGGGCTTCTTGGGGCTCGGTCACAGACGTGGTTTAATATCCAACCGAGCTTTAGGGGCAGCCATCACAGCTTCAACAGAAGAAACGTTCACAACAACAGAATTTAAATATGGCTGCCAAGAAACGTGAGGCCTTCACAGGAACAAGTGACAGGCAGCAGACGCACAACTATGGCCCAACCTGCCCAAACGTTTTTCAGTAGTTGTGGTTTACTCCTGGGGGTCTGATTTAGAGCTGACAGGTAAAGGGAGGATTTCCTGTTACCTCCTGTGTGTAAATCCAAGCCAGAAACCTTAATTTAGTGGGCCTAAGTGATTGAAATGATCAGATAACTCAGCTGATTAATGCAGCTGCTGCATAGATCTGGAGAGCAAGTTAATCTGCAGGTCACAAGTTTGAATCCAGGAAAGCTGACTAAGTGTTCCATTCTTCTGGGAAGGAAAAAACAAGCATTGGCATAGCCACTAGGTCTCGCCTTTGGGACCTTATAAGTGTTTAGCCATGCAACAGTTGCATAACTAAATACTTATAAGGTCCCAAAAGCGAGACCTATTGGCTATGCCAAGCGGCCCTGCAGCCCCGAAATCGCGATCAAACATCAAAGCGGCCGTGCGGCAGTGAAAGTAATCGCGGAAAAGCGCGGCGCACGCCCGCGCACATGCACTGTAGCTCTAGGCTGGCCTGGTAGCACTTTTTGGAGCCCTCTCAATAAGTCTCGCCAGAGCAGCGCATGCGCTGGGTCAGGCGAGACCTAATGTGTACCATTACATTGGCGAGTACCAGATGTTACTCAGAGCGCTTAGAAACACCAAAAGTATGGTGTGAAGCACAATATTAAAACAAACTCTAATCAATGATATAATCTAGTCTTTGCCCTCTTTAAGCCCTAACAATAACGGTAATTTGAACTATAAGAATTCAAGGGAGAGGTCGGTTCTGCACTTGCACAAGCTTTCTTCGAAAGTGCTACCCCGCCGGAAACAGTTAAAATTCACTGATTCGCAATCCTGTTTCATGAAAAAGGAAACAAATAGAGATCTTTCTGATCAGACATCTTAAGTGGCCGCCATCCGCTTTGCATTCTTGACATTGGTAGTACCCGCAGTTACAAATTATTAACAGGCCTCACTATGTGCAAAGAGGTGCAGCGCCAGAAAGCCTGCGAGCAGCCTGCAGCTGCAGCCAATGGGAGAGCAGAGCGCTCGGGTTCCCTCCTAGAAAGAATTGGACGCTGTCCCAGCTGGATTAACAGTGCTTTCCCCTTGGGGGGCACCTATTGCAAGACCCCACTGTTCTGACTCCTGACACGGACTACCATGCATTCTGCAGGTTCATAGGACACCGAGGGAAAGGGGCTAAATGCACTGGCGTAAGGAAACTCGAGGGGGCCTCTCTGCAAGGCTCATGGAGGGGCCCCCTCCGGGCTCATTCAGGAGCTCTGCAGACCGAGTGCTGTGTGGAGGGGGCCCCCTGGAGCTTGGGGCCCCCCCGCACTGCGGGGGCTGCGGGGGCCTGTGTTACGCCCCTGGCTAAATGTATGCATGGATGTAGATTCAGCACAATTCAAGGGGTTGGGGAAGTGACATCACACTCTGCCCATGACATTACAGATTTGGCACCATGCCCCACCAGTCTTCCTGCTTGCTGTCTAGAGGTGAGCTAAAGGGCAAAGAACGGAAACTGCAAAAAGTAAACTGGGCTCTTAGATTTTGTGCCTGTACAGGGGTCCTGATGCTGTGGCCATTGTCAAGAAACGAATGGGCTTAAAACATACATTTTTCACAGAAGGAATTTGACACAGAGCAGAGCCAGCTCCAAGTAGCCAGCTTTGTAATTTTGAAGGAGCATCTCTGATATGAGGGGTGGTACCCTGAACAGACCAGGTGGGTTCTTCCTGGCAAGGTTTACAGAAGCCAGGGAGTGAGGGATAAAGAGGATGCATGGGACATGTACTTGGTACCGTACTACGTTCTCAAAGTACCTTTGCTTTCTTCGGGGCCGATTCACAGAACTCATCTGAGATAAAATCCTAAACTTACTACTTTGGGTATTCACAGAAGGCATTTAGTAGTAGTAAAGTTAGGAGTCCTAACTTTACTACTACTAAATGCCTTCTGTGAATACCAAAAGTAGTAAGTTTAGGATTTTATCTCAGATTAGTTCTGTGAATCGGCCCCTATATATTTAAATTACTATTTTTTAATATTTGAGGCACACAGAGATAAGTACCTTTCCCCAAATTGCTAACATTTTGGTTATGTGCTGAGTGGATGAGCAAGAAGTACACAACCATAGTCTGCTTAAAATAAGTTACCGAAAAATACATTTACTCATAGCTGGGAGTCAATAACCAAGTAACATGGGTGTAATATTGAGTGACTGAAAATAAACACATGTAAAACCCCAAAGGAGGGCATCGGCTCACTGTAGACTCCATACACCATCTCTGTTGTGGGATAAATTCATTCATAAACAATGACACTCATTTTGCACATTATTTGAAACTGTCTGTGAAATAGACAGCGCTTGGAAGACGCTAACAGCCTGCAGCCCTCTCAGCGATAAGTATGATTGTCTCACCTCATGCAATTGGCTGTTTGGAGTATCACTCCGCCTCCTATGGAGTGCATGTATTGCAATGTATGAGGGAAGCATTTAATTCTCAAAGGTACACTGAATCATTGTACATTAACTTATTTGTCTCATTGAGCACGCTATACACAAAGCAATTGTTTTCCTTTGGGTTTTTTTCAATGAAGCAAACTTTTCATTAATGTTTTAGTCTTGGACTAAATATGTAATTCAGATCTATTGGCTTTGCAAATGCTTGTTCTTTATGCTTCTGAAGAAGCCTAAGTGACTGGCAGCATGTAAAGATAAATAAAGCCCATAGTCTAAGAGTGGTGGATGAGGAGACCGTTTTATCTTCACACTCCTTTCTTCTTAGGGTTTACTCTGCCCTGCCTTGCTCACCAGCTCCCACAGTGGTGTGGCTACCATTACTTCAGTGATGTAGTTGACACTAGGGCAGAGGGCCAAGGGCCACACAGCATCCAACTTATGGATGCCTTATACCATCCAAACTGGGTACTGGTGGGTCTGTTTTTTTCCCTTACACTTTTTTGTGTAAATAACACATTTTATTATTTGCTGAAAAAAATCTAAAAAAAAATGTAATACATTCAAAGAGTGAGCGTGGTGTTAATGCCATCCTTTTTTAAGTCTTCCTACAACTGAAATAAACTAGTCAAATCTACTTCACGGACAATCTGGAGAAACAGGCATACATCCGGCCCGAGCACAAAAACTCACTAGTGTATGGACTGCCGCAGCTTCACTCAAACACAATCCTGTGAGGTGTGGGCTAGCTACAGAGATTCTGATTCCTTTCAGCCAACCAGAATGGCTCTAACATCAGCATCTATTCTCACTGGTTGAAAGGTGGATAATCTGATTGTTTTCTTTCAATCTGAAGGGCTATCCTTTCAACTTAACTGTATAGGGCCATGTGTTAGGCCAACATTCACTGGCCAATGGTGGCCAATCAGAACAACCCTTTACACAAAGGACAAAATGTTTAAAATGATATAACAATACCGCTCTTACAACCAGAGCATTGCGCATGTGCACGTCTCTGCCCTGGAGGTGATAGCTCTCTGTTCATAGTGTTAACCCCTGTCTCACTCAGGTTATGTTACAATTGCAAAGCTGCTAAATACACTACTGAGAAAGGTGACGTGTGACCAGCCATTCACTCATCTGATGCACAGCCTTACTGCAGCAAGGAAAAACTGCACAGGCAACAGAGGCGTTCCTCCCCTCCATCTTTTTTTTCTTAACAGGAATCAAACGTGATTGACACAAATATTAAACCGTTCGTATCAATTCTTTACTGAGGCAAGCCCTGACTGCCTCTCTGGACTTGCCCTGTTTAGGAAGAGCACAGGGACCCCTCAGCTGAATTCGAAAAATCTGCCCACAGTCCGCAATGGAAACCAGCCTCGTGCTGATCTCACTAAAGGCCCCTTCTGTCTCCCAGATCCCTTCATTTCAAACACAACTTAAAAGGGATTTCTTGTTTTGAGGTGACAGGCCAGGCCCCCCTCTTTGTCGACCATTCAGTGCCTAGCGTGAGCCATTGGTTGCAAGTGCCCCCCACCCCCACTCGGCACTTATTTTGGGGACCAGCACTTATTTTTCCTCATCCAACTTTGACCCAGAGCAAGAAAGAGAGCAAGCATTCGCCATAGCATGAGGTCTGGCTTATAAATGAAAGTGCTTTTGTGTCATTCTTGCATGCACCCTCCGACACACCCGCAAATATACAGACACACACAACAAACCATGCGCCCGTCTACTCACGGCAAGCATATGCTTGCAATAACGAAACTAAATATAGAAGCAAATGTCTATCTTGCAGCAGTATGAACATATAGTCTATCTTTGTTTTAAAAATCCATTAAGACCGCCATGTCTAAAATCAACATAATGGCCATCTTGGAATGATGGTGATACACTACAGACAACAGCATTCCGTAACAGTCACCTGCTGTGGAGGAAGTGGCCACATGGGATGCAGCGCACTGAAGATGAAATGGGCGGGAAGCATTCAACTCACAAACACTGCCGAGAAAGCTGTAGTACCCTCTTAAGAAAAATTTTAATGAAGAGAGGAGAAGCAAACAAATGAAAAGGGAGAGGTTGTGGCCTTGCGGCTAGAGTGGTCGACTTCGAAGCTGGGGAACCAGGTTCGAGTTTCGGCAATGAGCCTCAACATCCTGTGATTCTGGGCAAATCGCTTAATCTCCTCGTGCCTCACAAAAAAGAATGTGCCCATCTGTAACGAAACTGGTGCTCATATAAAGCGCTTTGATACCTGAAATCTTTGGGTCGAGTTTGTGCTATATAAAACTAAAAAAAAAAATGTTTAAAAGGGTGGGGGGCTATGAAAAGTGAAAATTGAAAACTAAAGGAGTGCCCAACCCGCCCTAAGACAGAAGAGCAATCACTCTTAGGTGAATAGTGTAACTTTTCAATATAAAAAAATCAGGCAAAGAACTTATCATTGGCTTGTCACCATAACCAACTCAGGCCTACTGTGTTGGTCATAAGCTTTCGCACAAGAAGTCCATCATGTATACCGCAATAAAATTACAAATACGTACAAAATGATAGTTGTTAAAACAATATGCAATCCCTTCTCATAGAGCCTAATAATGATTACTATTGTGCAAATCTTCTATCCCTACGTTTTGTTCGGGTGGGTCACCAAAACCCTTGCCTACTACAGTAATCTGAGAGATTCTGCATAACAAAATACTAGGCCTGTACCAACAGTCGCCAGCCACCAGAGTAGCCCCTCACACCTACACAGAGGACCTACTTACTCCCTCCCGTCTGCACACACCCTCCCTCCCCGCTGATCCCAAACGAGTACCCCAGTTCAACACCCAGTTTTTTCACTTCGGGATACAAAGCAGCAGTTCAGAGAACGTCAACAGGGGACAGGGACCCTTGCCCACTCACTTGAGCAGAATGCTAAAATTCGCACACAATTCCCAAACAATTGATATATAGACACCCCAGGACACATAAGTTTGCCACAGATAGCCTCAACACATGTGCAATACCGGGATTGTGATAACACATAATGGCAGCTAAGAAGGATAGCAATTACAAATGTACAATTGAGTGCCTAATTTGACTCTGTCTACTTATGCGCGTAACTCGAAATTGGAACACTTTTCTATGCTTCATTGTATCTAAAGCGTTAAAAGTTAATCAAAAAAATTAAACAACAAACCCCAAAATACTAGGCCTGGATGAATTTAAATTATGTTGGTGTAATTTGCATAACTTTGGAAATTTCGCATTATGTTTGTTTCCTGAAACTCCTGAATTTACATAATTTTGCTATGTTCTGAAATTATGCAGCCATTCATGACAAAATTATAGTGTAGGAGCAACACAAACAACCAAAATGTGATTGGCGGTTGGCTGCACTTATGTTTTTCACACTTTTTTAGTGGGAAATCAGTCCTCAAATCAAACATTGGTGCAAATAGTTGACACATATGTTTTCCCTGGTGCTGTGTGGTGGATCTGTCCTAGGGAGGTCTGCATATTCTGAGTCTACAGGAACATCTAAACATCTCCTCCCCACATAACCTGTAGAATTGCTGAGAAGGGCCTAAGACGAGTGCTTCTTGGGGTCCGCATACGTGCCCCCTGGCAATTAGAACTGTGCCCGTTACTGAAAGCTTTGCTTCTCTCATTCATGCACATTACTACCTGCATTGCACATGCCTCTCCGTCCAGTATGCCTCACCGGTCTCTATTCACAAGTCCTCACCTACCAATATGCAGGCATTCTTTCGGCTGCTCCTGCAGAAGGTGGTTAGATTAAGGCAGCCATGCATGATCCACTCCTGACGGCAGACAATGGAAACTCATAGTGCCTATACACACTCTGGGGTTCATCCGAAGACAGTGACGTGTAACCTGGGTACAGTGTGGCCTTTTGGGTGAGATCACAGGCATTCAGGACCGAGTAGCTTTCTGCTAATGAGAGTCCATATGCTCCAATTTGGGGTTAATATTTAGTTTTGAAACATCTTAATTAACTAAGTACATAAAAGTCCTAGTTGTTGATCGAAGTAATATAACTAACTATGTATTCCATTTATTGTGCATTGTTTATGTACTGACTGCATGGGAGTTTCTTAACCTACCCTCACACCCTGTGTTCATTGGCATTTGAGTGAGCTGTGCAGTGGCACGGGTGCCAGCCATAATAAGCAGCTCTTGACACTACGCTTGCCCAGGACCACTGAGCAAAACAGGTCCTGGAGAACTGGCCTGGCAGAAGGGCACCTAATGGAGGCAGCCAGGAGGTCCAGAAAGCCAAGGTGTATCGTACCCGCGAGTCTCCAGTTTAGAAGTAAGGCTTTCCAAGGGTATCTGGGTTTAAATACACGAAGCATCAATACAAATTCGATAGTGCACTGTTCGCTCTGCCAACTCCTGTCAGCAGTCAGAAAATGATGAAAATAGTACAGTGCTTAGAGTCTTGTTACGCTAAGCGCATATTACAAACAGTGTAATCTTAACAGCATGGGTGGCTGTTCTAACCACAGGATGCACATTTTACAGTGTGTATGGTGTGTACCTGGTTGTTCCAACCACAGGATGAATATATTACAGTGTAACAGTGTATATCTGGTTGTTCTAACCACAGGATGAACATATTACAGTGTTACAGTGTATATCTGGCTGTTCTAACCACAGGATGCACATTTTACAGTGTGTATGGTGTGTACCTGGTTGTTCTAACCACAGGATGAACATATTACAGTGTTACAGTGTATATCTGGTTGTTCTAACCACAGGATGCACATATTACAGTGTTTACAGTTGCCCATGCGGTATTGGTAGTAAACAAACATTGTTACATTTTTTACTTTTTTGCAAATTTTATGCCAGATATACAAAACAGTATTTAACTCCCTATTTTAAGGCATGAGCTATCTTTGATTTCAAATTAGCATATTTTTAAATTTTGCGGCTAGAAAGTGATGTTTTGATTCTCCGAGTAAGCACGTTTTTACAAGCTGCGGTACGCTCACGTGCTTCCATGAACGAACCCTAATGTGCCACAAATTTTGTAACACTGCCCAGTGAAATTCACCTTTTATCTTTGCTCTTATAATAGTCATTAATATTGCCCGTAACTAAATATTCTGATAAAGCTGCTAGTATTGGTAGAATTGAAATTGGGGTTTTAGTTAAATTATATCTGTACCTGGATGCCCATCATTGTATGATTTATTGCACGCTATCGCACTTTATCTTAACATACTGCAGACTTTGCACATTGGTCTAAACCTCATACTTTGTTATTAATGCTGCTAGATTCTGCAGGTTCGTCCAACCTTTTTACTGTGATTTTACTACTGTAACCTTGTATTTGTATTGGATGATATTGTATATTTACATGTTTTAAAACTTGTATTGTATTTGCCATTGGTAGTGATGAATTGTGCTTTTATGGACATTTTTATCAGAATAAAGATTATTTGACTATTTGATTTGAGTGTTTACAGTGCATGTCTGGTTGTTCTAACCACAGGATGCACATATTACAGTGTTTACTGCGGTCGTCTGGTTTTCTAACCACAGGATGCACATATTACAGTGTTTACTGTGTATGTCTGGTTGGTATAAGCACAGGATGCACATTTTAGAGTGTATGCCTGGTTGTTCTAATCACAGGATGCACATAGTGCAGTATTTACAGTGTATGCCTGGTAGTTCTAACCACAGGATGAACATATTACAGTGTTTACAGTGCATGTCTGGTTGTTCTAAGCACAGGATGCACATATTACAGTGTTTATATTGTATACCTGGTTGTTGTAACCACAGGATGCACATGTTACAGTGTATGTCTAATTGTTCTAACCACAGGATGCACATATTACAGTGTTTACAGTGCATGTCTGGTTGGTATAAGCGCAGGATGGTAATAGCACAGTGTTTACACTGCATGATTGTTTGTGTTCTGCACATGACATGTGTCCAATGTTTACAGCATGTTTGATAGTTCTAGGCACATGATGCAGATTACAGTGTTAACAGTGATGCAAACAGTGCAGTTTGTACAATGTGTCTGTTTGTCGTATGCACATGGTATAAATACATCCATGTTTACAAAGTGTGTCTTTGCTATGCACATGATCGAAACAGCGCAGACTTTACAGACTTTACAGACTGCTCGATTTACATTATACAAACAGCAGAGTTCAGTGTGCGCCTTGCTGTGCTAAAAGTAAGGAAAATAGAACAATGTTTAGGGTTGGTTCATGTGTTTGACTGCACTGCGCACTTTTAACACCCAGTGCAGTGTTTGTTTGCACTCTGTCCGCGAGTTTGACCGAATACACCAGGCACGTGCGACAAGTAATGTTCCTAAACATCTGATAACAAACACAACGCGCAGCAGGGGGGTTTGGCAATCCTCGATTTTAAAATGTGTTTTTTCTTCAATGCTGGCAACGCATTAAACATCTGACGTCTCGTTGTTGTCCAAAGTGGCTTGTATTTTCTATTTCGAATGCATTTTAATTTCGTCTTTTAAATTGGTTACTTTGTATTTTTTCACCGAAGCAGTTTTAAAGTAAATCCATCTAATAAACATTCAATAATTAGAATATACTTCTAATAACCTGCCTGCTTCACACCAAAAGCAAGTTAAAGCTGAGATACTTTTCCGAAGAACACTTTTCTTGGGAAAAAATGTCCCGAAGGCAATTGTTAAACTAGATCTCTCTGCTAGGGGCATGCTGCTACTGAGCGACTCCAGTCGAGATGAGTGTAACGTCTTTGTCCTGGGCTGTCACTGCACGCCTTTCACCCCCTGGCAACACCCTCCTGTAACCTGCAAGCCGCCCCTGTCTGGGGTCAGGTCAGGAGAGTTATCACAGCTGCTGTCCCTAATGAAGAGGTCACAGAGTGGCAGGGACTTTATCTGTGGAGATTACACTGAAAAGGCTCTACAAACACAGGAAAGATGAACGCAGAGATGGTACAGACCCCGCCCCTAAACCCCCAAGTCCAGGCACAGCTTCCTTCACCTCCTTCCCTCATTGTTTAGGTCTCGCCTAGCGTTGCGCTGCTTGCTCTGCGAGATCTATTGTCGTCGAGGAGACTTCTGGAAAGAGACTTGAAGCCCCGCCCATCCTTCCCATTGGCCAGTGGCATTATTTATGTTAAACGCTGGCTTCAGATTGGAAACGAGGCTTCTTGGTGAACGCCCGGTCTCCTTTTCGGCCAGCCCATCCGGACTGGACCGTGTGCTGGCGGCGTGAAACGGTCTCCTTCAATTAGGTCTGTGAGCACTTTTTCTTTTTCATTCGGCTTTTGCAAACACGCAGCTGCATTCGCGCACTGCCGGTACATGCCGCACAGGGGTTCGCGAGGGAGAATGTGTTTTATTCCGTCTTCAAGTGAGGTACAGTGAATGAGTGAAAAAAAGGAATGTGTTCTTGTGTAATGGGACTGCGGCTCATGTAAGGCGCTCAAATGCCTTCGCATCACGTTTGCGCTATATGGGAAAAAAAATTAATTAAAAAAATGTGAATAACCATAGGCACAAGTTGTGCCATGGAGGAGGAGAGGGCGGCTTTATGATCGGTAGTTTGTCGTCGGGTTAAAGCATCCCCGCCTGCCACAGAACCTGCGCCATCTGAGTGCAGAGCAGAGATCGCCGGCTTAAATTTGAAATTATAAATGGTGTATTCGCCCCCCTTGACTCCTCCACAGTGAAAGCATTCCGGCAGCCCCGCGGTAAGTAGTGTCACACATACCCGAGGGGACCGGCTAAGTGCTCTGGGAACTGCAGGGTCTGGAAGGAAACTTTTGAAGAGGGCGTCGTGGGAAGGGTGCGGCGCCCACATAGATGTGGGACGGGGGCCCTGTGCTTGGAAGGCAACCTCGTTAGACAGAGAAAACTTGCGTGAACAACACCTGCAGACGCTGTGTATGCAGAGAGGGAGCGTCCGGAGGGGCTGGCTGCATGTGCTGCCATGACTCGGCAACGAGGAGGGGGCAATCCAGGCCACCAAGGGCATAACGCACCCCCCTGCCACCCTTGTGTGTGTTTGTGGGGGGCATTCTTCAAGGCGCCCCTATTCGCTTAAAATGAATGATTTATTGGAGAATAGGCTGGGCCTTATCACAACCTGCGCGGGCGGTGGGAGTAAAAACCATTTCGGGTTACACCCCTGTAAGGCGCAGCCATCATTGTGCAGCATGTTCAGTGGCACCGGAGCCCTGGAGGGCCCAATGATCCCTGATTATGAAGATATTTTTGGTACACAACCAGTAGTGAAAGGGGCTCATACCCTTGCTTTCACCAGAGCTGTTGATACCCCTGATGCATCACTACTGCGCAAAGAGCTGTGTGACTTCTGCCCAAGGATTACTGTGCGCTCACTGCTGTTCGCTGAAGTGACGCTAACTGCTCACTGACTTCCACTTTGTTTTGGGCTAGAATATGCTCAGTCTATTCATGCTGATCTTCTCACTGTGTGTTAGAATTAGAACATTCTCACTACTGATACTATTGATTGTGTAACAACTCCCCGACTGTCAATTTGTGTTAGGCTTATCACGTGCTCACTGTTCACACTCGCAACGTATTATAGCTCACTCACTCTGTCTTGGTGTTAGGCTAACCATGTGCTCACTTAACGCTAGTGATGTGTAACGGCTCACTGACTGTCACTATTTGGTAAACTTATCATGTGCTCGCTGTTCACACAAGTGATGTGTAACAGCTCTCTTACTCACTCACTATGTGTCAGGCTCATCATGTACTTGCTGTTCACACTAGCGATATGTAACAGCCCTCTCACTATGTGTTAGGCTTATCATGTGTGCACAGTTTACACTAATGTGTAACGGCTCACTTACTCTCTCACTATGTGTTAGGCGTATCATGTGCTCACTGTTCGCACTAGCAATGTGTAACGGCTCACTTACTGTCATTATGTGTCAGGATCATCATGTGCTCACTTTTCCCACTAGCAATGTGTAACGGCTCACTTACTGTCATTATGTGTCAGGATCATCATGTGCTCACTTTTCCCACTAGCAATGTGTAACGGCTCACTTACTGTCACTATGTGTCAGGATCATCATGTGCTCACTGTTAACAGTAGTGATGTCCAACGGCTCACTGACTCTGTCACTATGAGTGAAGCTTATCGTGTTCACTGATAACACTAGTGATGTGTAATGGCTCACTTACTCTGTCACTACGTGTTATGCTCATCATGTGCTCACTGTTCACATTAGCGATGTGTAACTGCTCACTTACTCTCCCACTATGTGATAGGAGTATCATGTGCTCACTGTTCACACTCACGACGTGTAACCGCTCACTCACTGTCACTATGTGCCAGCCTTCTCGTATGATCGCCGCTATGTGTTAGGCTTAGTTTTTGCTCACTTCTCACAGTAATGACAGGTAACTACTCACTGATGCTGCCACTATCTCATGGGCTTTGAGTATGCCCACACTGGTCACCAGAGGCGCAAATAGAGCCAATTTCTTTTTTGGGGGGGGGGGGGAGGGGGGGGGAGGAGGAGAGTACGGCTACTACAAATTTAGGGGGCGAGGGGGTAATTCTTTCAGTAATACAACTCAACAACATAACTACACAAACCACAATATACATCCAATCCACACCACACAATTCCACATCATGCCACGAAATTCAACTGCACATAATTAAACTCCACTGCATACCACTCTGGAACAAATGCACTCTGTGATTTAAGACTTTTTTACATTTGATTGTTTGATGTTCTTTTTACTGTGAGGATTTGAAGTAATCATGCAATAAATACATTATGCATATATACCTACACTCCACAACACAAATTACAATTCCACATAATTACAACACATAACACACAATCTCACTCCACATAATTTCGGTACACTCAATACCACATAATTGCTATCCACATCACACCATGCCACATAATTTCACTACACAAATTCACTCCACACCACATAATTCAACAACTAATCAAATCCAACCCACATAATTCCGCTACACACCACATACATACACTCCATATCACATAGAAAAAACACACTGCCATTTACAATGCCAATAGCTCTAACTCTACAAATGTGAAACCTATTGCATTTCTAATGCTTGTTTGTTTTAGTGGCTACTGTGGCCTGACTAAGTGAAAGGCAGCAGTGAGGGTAGGGTGGCTTCGCCCTAAAAGGGCAGCAGACAAACTATTTGATCCGGCATTGGCTTTCCGTCTTGTTTATGTTTTTGTTTTGTCATGTTTTTTTGTGTAACTTTATTGTTGGGGGACCTTATAGGTCCTCACCTCTATGCAAGTAAAAACAAGCATGGCTAAAAGTAAAAATATGTTTCGGTCTCAAAAAGCACACATTGACACAGTAGTCCCTGGCACTTTGCGTGGACGTGCTCCGTGTGAAGGGTGAAGGGGCACAGTGAGATTAGTGAATGGCTGAAATGGGCTGACCACTGCTTCATGCAGTTTGCTTCATGCAGTTTGCTTTAGTGGACGGAAAAAAATGTGAATGACAGAACAGCACACTAATGGGTTAAGAGGGTTGACTGACAACTCTTATAAGTATTATATATATATATATAACACACTTTGGGTGAAATGAAAATGTCTTGTCTAATGACAGACATAAAAAAAACAATAAAAAAGGGCAGACAGTTTTGGGACTGGCGTTAGACAAGTCCTTGTGATTCTAATAAAACGATATATATACAATATACTTACACCCTTTGGTTCATTGTTGTTACAGAATAAGCAGAATGACTTCTTGTGATCCAGTCTTTGATCTTATGTCGTGGTGACAAAGCATGATCAATCATCGATGGCACGCCTCTTTATGTGGGCTACTGTCAGCATCGGGCCAAGGTGAGGTAGGCTCAATTTGGAGGCGGTACAGCACTTGCACCTGGCACAGAGAAGTCTTCAGTTTACAGCACCGAGACATGACTAATCTGAAACTCACACTACATGGATGTGACTCCCTCGGCAGGAGGCACAGTTTCACTAAATAACACTGATTACTACTGAGCGGGCCAATGGGTATTCAGGTTACTTTATCTTTACATGCTGCACAGTTGCACTTGGTGCTATTAATTTAGAGCATACTTACTTACTCAGATCATTATGATGTGCAACTATCTGATTGTGCGTGCGGTGGCAAAGATCCAAAGAGTTGGGCGCGAAGGGTGCACCAGAATCACTTGGGAGCTAGTTGACCAAATTAGCACCTACGGCACTGGTTTTTAAAGCATCTGCCACAGCCTGCCAACATTACAGGGAGGTGGTCACAGGTGGTCAGAGAAGAAAACTGTAAGGCAAAGCCAGAGGTTTGGCTTACATTCAAGAAATAAGAAGCAAGTCCGCCCAGTAGTTCGGTTTGGCCTCAAGAGTCAAATGCGGATTCGAGCCAGAGGTTTGGCGTGGTGTTAAGAGGCAAACGGTGAGTCATGCCAGAGAAGAGCCAGACATTAGACTAATCTTTAAAGGACATAGTGGTCAGCCAAACCAGAATGGAGGCCTACCTTCAAGATGCATAGTGGTCAGTTGAGCAAGAAGTTGTCTTCCCTTCAGCAGGCATAAAGGTCAGTGGAGCCAGAAGTTTGGCTCTGTTTCACAAGGCAAGGGGTGAGCAGATACAGAGTCAGACCTTGCGTCAAGCGACTCAAGCCAGTGATCTTTACCCAGGTGTGTTGTGTAAATATTCAAAAAGCAAAACATGAAGAGAGCAAAGCAGTGGACGACGCACACAAGAGAGGAGTGTATCTCTGAGATGTAGAAGTGAAGATAGATCACAGGCAACCACTACATTATAACATTGACCTCACTTGTTACTCTTAGTAACCTATGCCTAATTATGGGAAGGTACCAGCATGCAACAAACTTTTAAACCACTCTCCAGAGCAGATAGCTTCCACTGAAATAACTTCCCAGAGAAGTGGTCACAGATATTTGCAATCAGAAGGAGGAGGGCTTGAAAGGAAGCAGGAGTCATTTCCCCTTGGGGTGCCAAGCCACTGCACCCCCTGATCGACCCTACACTTGCCACACAGACGTCAGAGGCACAGCTGTGCAGTGAAGGGCACTGCAGCGCGTCTGCTTACAGAGGCCGGCGAGGAGCTGTGACCGGGTCCATGCAGCTGGAAAATTGAGATCATACATCTCCTAATGCAGAACAGCCAGGCTTTGTCTCACGCTGTGCCCATCTATGGCAAGCCATAGAGAGTCCTACGAGAAACCGACGAACTTCGGGGAAAGCACACGGCGCCTGAGAGGAGAAATTAAAAAAGAACTGGCAAAGCCAATAGGTCAGGCTTGCATTTACAGTCCTGGCAAATCCTTTTAGGTCTTGCCTGCGATGGCGCATGTGCTGCACGCGCTCTCGCTTGACAGGGATATTGTATACAACAAGGGGCTTGCAACCCGCCTATTACTTAAAAATTGGTTTCACTGTTACTCTTATTTGCTGTCTCCCAAACAAAAGGAGAGTCACCCCAACAGGGACAGGGTAGTTTACAACTTAACAAAATTAAATTTTTCCTTTCGTGCTTGGTTTGAGTCTTTACACCCCTGTTGGCCCCATCACCATCATATCTGAAAGAGAACATATCGAGGTTAATATGCAACAATATTGAAAAGTGATATTAAAAAACCACAGTCTCTGGCTCGCTGTCCTTTCAAAGACTGTCCTTTATTTTGTAACTAGAATATATAGATTATATTCAAAAACATGAACATATATTGATCACACTACATTACATTGTTTATTAATGTGATCTATATATTCTAATACCAAAATAAATGATAATCCTTTAAAGGATAGAGAGTCAGGGTAGTGTAGAATAACACACATTACTACCCTAGTTGACGGGCATACTGCAAAGTTAGGTGAACTGAAGGGGGAACAATTAATTAATTATGTTTCAAACTCCAGTTTGTTTTTCTTACTAGTAACCACCCACTCTACAAGTCCCACAGAATAGGATTACTGTCCAATGCCAGCTTTCTCCCACCTACGTGGGTAAGATTCCGTGGAACTTGAAACTTGTGGCACAACAACGGGGGGCACCATGTTGGTAGTGGTATAAAGCAAAATGATATGGTGACTGGACAGAGTCTGTCAATGAGACCCTTAAATGCCTCTCAGGCAGACAGCTTTATAGATCCATCCAAACTTTTAGAGGAGGACCCGGCGTTGTGGGGGCCACGGAAATGGAGCTACAGATGCCTCTGTACCTAGAGTGCTTTAACCAGTGCACAGGATCTAGTTTGGAAAAATAGATGTGGAGCTTGCGCAAACCAATCAAATGTACAGTTCAACCAATAAACATGAAAGCAATCCTGTGCCAATCGCGAGTAGCACAAAGACATCACTTCATTAATAGTCAGAAACATTGGTTCAGAATGAAATTACAATGAGCTGTTGTGTTTCACACAGCAATGGTGCTTTTTCAAGTCTTCGTAAGTACCCATTTGTGGAGGTAGTTGTATTTTCATCAACTGGCTACAGAAGAAATTTATTGTTAAGAGTTAAAGAAATGAGACATTGTAATTTTTGACCGAAGTCTTCAGCCATCATGCCTTCATATTTTATGTGACTAACAAACTCATGAGTAGATGCTCTTTCAAGGGGCATTGTGCATGTCAGAGGTGAAATACATGCGCAACTATTTGAAAATAATGATATGGATGTGCTCAAGAATGTACATAAAGATCTCTTCTATTATGATGTGCACAAGGAGGCTGATATACTCTGCTGCCAAGTGCAAGAAACTATTTCATAGGTAAATTGCTGTAACTTCTGCTTCTGAATGTCATGGTTTGTGCTGTATAATCCACAAATTAATATATGTGCATGGCCTTGTGATATAAGCTTGCTCTGTACAAAACCTGATGCAAGAAGCAAGCTCACAGAGGAAGAAGAAAGACACTTGAAAAGTCAGTGCAGGGTGGTCGAGGAAGGGGGTGTGCCCTGACTGGATGGCTAAATTAGGACTACTCCCTATAAGAAGGTGCACTTGATCATGAAATGACACCCTTTCTTACAAGGAAGCAACTGGTGGCTGTAATACACCAGACACCTAAAATGAAGGTAATTTTTGTTGATTTTATTATTTACATATTGTTATATACTGGCCGAACGCTTTGCCATTGCACAAACCTGTACAGAGGGCAGATCAAGCCAACTGCCAGAGACACAGGGGTGCTTCCCGGCACGTACCATTCATCTTGTCTGGCTTCTTTTCAGCAAGAGGGCAAATGCTGGACAAGTTTATTGTTGCAACACACAAAGGGGCTAAAGAAAGGAGTCCCAGGGCCCCTGGTTCAACTTGCAGTAGGGCCAGTGCCTTTGAGGGTAAAGTTGTTATATTTCTGTGGGCTAAGGGTGGTGGAGATCACACTTCGCGATCACCAACCACCACTACCACCCATCAAGCTGGCCTATCCACTGACAGGCGGACAGACAGGTGAATCCATTTTAGAAGCACCATTTATGACAACTGCGGGACAAGCAGAATCAGAGGGACGAGGAGGCACTTAGGGAAGAAGCAATTTCCATCTGAAAGGCCCAGAGATCAGAGTCCCTTTCCACACACTTTTGTCCTGTCTGATATCACGCTGTGAGCATTCAAAGAGTCTTCCCCCTCTTCTGCCCCCCTCATCCCCACCTCCCCTGACAATCAATCTTCCATCATCTGCTGCTCTGGAATGGAGAGACAAAACAAAAGCCCATGCGCGGGGCGAGAATGCTTCTGAGATGAGCACCCTAGGCTTTAAAGAGTGATAAAATAAAATACGAAAAAGCGGGAACTCCACACGCGCGCCGCCGTACTTAGCGCGAGGTTAAAGGTTGTTGAGCGTACAGCACAGGCACGGCTGGCACGCCGTAGGCACAACGTGATGCAACGACGCATCCACATTAGCTGGTTTACCACAACATCCGACGGAGCTGTCACCACTGGTGGACTTTCGGAACTATGAATGGTGAGCAAATGTTTGAGAGTAGGGGCGAAGGAAGAAAACACTAGAGGTGGGCGAGCCAACAAATTACCAGGGAGTGTCCAACCGGAGCAGAGCTAACAGTCTGGCTCGGTTATTTAACCAGTGCACGAATCGAGCCCTGGAAATGTTTACCATATAAACCATGCAACTAACATCATGTAAAATATGATAAAATCTCTTTAAAATAAAAAAAAACCGAGCATTTCTTTTACCAGAGAAAGCCTTGACATTAATATGTCACGTTATATCACTCCCCTAAGATGTACTTATTTAAATTGATAGTTTTTAAACATAAACTTAGAACCATGCCTGCACCCGCTCCTTCCCTGGAGACAATGCCATTAGTGACGCAAGAGGCAAGTCTCAGTTGTCATGCGCATCTTGTATATGGCACACCGTTTTCTTGATAGAGCAACATTATAGTATCAGTCACCATACGTTTTTATATCCTGGACGCACGTATTCGAAGGTGCTTTCGTATGCGATAACGAAGAAGGAGGAGGGGTGCGGAAAAAAGAAACTTTGCCTAAAATCATAGTTTGGTTAAGCTGGGAAGCCGGGATTAACCCCAGGTTTTTAGTTTCACTTTGTATAAATCAGCTGCTAAATGGGTGTCTATTTGTCTCTCTGTTTTAATTCAAATGCTAAAGCTTTGTTTTAAACTAAGTGTCCATGAGAGGAGACCGAGGGTGACAGGTAGAAGCCACATGAAAGCTTGGCTAGTTTTGGGCTCCAGATTCCTAGAGGAGTTTGAGCTGACCCAGAGCCAAGTATATGGCAGAGCCTGGCTCAATCTTTCAGTGGCCTGCCCACTTCCAGAAAACACAACCCAAAGTTTTAGGTGCTTTATTTGGTGCTAACTGCTTTCCTTTTGTTGACA
This sequence comes from Triturus cristatus, assembly GCF_964204655.1. Taxonomy (NCBI): domain Eukaryota; kingdom Metazoa; phylum Chordata; class Amphibia; order Caudata; family Salamandridae; genus Triturus; species Triturus cristatus. Next base: position 962,170,872 of record NC_140588.1, read on the forward strand.
CTGTAGCGCGGGGCATACCATATATCATACATATTATTGGGAATTCCAGAACACAACACAAGTATAGTATCTGCCAATCTAGCAGATCACACTTTTAATTTTCAAAGAATCCAACATCTGTTGACACGTAGGTCAGTATCAGATGAAAAGCACACAACCCACACATAATTTGTTAAAAGTTGGCCTGTGACACACGTCGGGAGACCACGAAAGCCACTACGGGAATTGGGCCAACTTTAGCCCCTTATTACACACAGTCCTCATTTTACCTGTCGGGGAACGCTAACTTTATTTAGCACCTGCTGTGTTCTAGAGGTCGTTAGAAATTAAGACCTTTTCGCTCTGAACATATTTGTCCTTGGGGCTCCAAGGAATCATTTGTGGCATAAGCACGAGGCGCAGCCAAATCACTTTTTACCTCACTTCAAAAGGCTTATGAGCCTTGAAAAAGTCGTCTTTTCGACGAAACACGTGTCAGTTGTGTGCTTTTTATCTGATACTGAGCTACGTGTCAACAGTTGTTGGATTCTTTGAAAATTAAAAGTCGGATCTGCTAGAGTGGCAGACCAAAAATACTATACTTGTGTTGTGCTCTGGAATTCCCAATAATTTGTTAATATATGGAATCTCTGTGTTTTTTTTCTCATATTTCTATATACACTACTGCGGTGGCGTAGTTTCGGTCCATTGGAGCACAAATTACCATTGTATTAAATGTACTTGCCATAGATTGTGAGTGGATGTGCAAGCAGTCTGTTACTACCACTACCATCTCTTTTCTTTGATATATCATACACAGTCGAGACGGTATATATGGCATCTATGGTTGGGTAGCAATTCGGATGCGAGTTCAATAAATATAATTTTTGGCCTGTGCCTCTGGCACAGATTCACATGCTTGGAGGGAACTCAACACACAAAACGAAAAAATAATTATATATATTTATCGCTCATCTAGCCTCCATTTAGCAAGCGCCCTGAAGTGGATTTTTGTGACAATGTGACCAACTAACCTATACATTTCTGCATTTTACTGACCTCATAATGGCGAGTGGCACAAAACCTTAAGTCCAGGGCTGGACTGGCCCCGAACATAGGCTTGCATCCCTGAATATAGGTGACCCCATTAGAGAATAAAATAGCTGGGAGAAATAGATGACCTATATTTACAAATCGGGGCAGTTTTGAACTTGTGAAGACACTGTACATATGTTTTGTAAGATATGGGAGACTGCATGCATTTGCTTGCTGCAGCCAATGTTTGTGGTGACATCAGAGAAATCAATAGTAATAAAAAAACGGCCCACCAGACGGTAAACAGGCCCGCAATCAGCCAAAAACCCAGTGCACACCTTGAAGTGTCAGGCCAGCCCTTCCAGCACTGCAAGGTTGCCCTGCCTTGTACTCTCCCAGCATGCTTTGGATGGATGGAGAAAACTTTGGCAACGAGTGGCGATGGGGAGCTTACCAAAGAGACTGCACAGGGTAGTACTATGGTGAGTCAACATCCAAGCAAATGACAGGGGCCTCAAAATGATGAATGCTGTGTGATAGGAGGCTTCGGCAGTGTAATCGTCATTCACGAGCCTTGTTTCAGAGCCTTACCTTAGCTAACACTTTCCCATACAACTTTTCCCAACTTAGGGCTTTGCAAATATTTTTTCATTTCCCAAATGTGAATATAGCGTGATTAAGACCCACAAATGGGTGCTGGGGGGTCTAATATAATGAGTACCATACAGTAAGCTAAAACAAGCATTGGAAAAGCATACGGGTCTCGCCTTTTTGAACTATTGTATGGGCCGTGGAACTGGACATATTCATAGGGTTACATCAACTTTACATAGGACTTATGTGGCTAGTAGCTTTCTTAGTGAGCAGATCTCATTGGAGAAGTGACTAAAATATATCTCATTAGCAACTTGTGGTCCATATCTAGACCTTGCCTCACCCTATCTATCCACCCTTAAAATACCATCAGGATCGCACCACCAACCAACCCTCGAGACTCATCGTGGTTGAGCAGGCTTGGCCTACTTTAAGGAAAATGTTCACAAGTGTGCACTCACTAAAGCAGACTATCTTCAATTACTCCAACCTTGTTGCCCATTATAAGATGGCCGCTCCTCATCGGTTGGGAAATTACAGTTTTAACACCCATATTGCCGCTGGTGTAGGTTGCTAGCTAATTAATGGCACCTTTTTCGGGTCCACATTATGAGCCTCTTTCAGCGCTAAGATTCTGATATCAGCATGAACACAGCAGCACAGGCAACAATTACCGGCTAACTAGATGTTCATCAGTCAGAGACCCAGTAAAGCTGTTATTAGAAGGGATTCACCCACAACACTTTCAAAAGTGAGGCAAAAAACCCACACACCATTTTAGTCAAACAATCTAAAAAGGTGTGTTTGTGCAGTGCAAGTGTTCAATTGTATGCCAGAAAACTGGTTGCAAACAACATCACTTTCCATATTAAAAGTGCACCCAGTGTCATGATGTGATCAACATCAACTGATAAATTTAATGTGCCGAGTTGGATACTGTATATACTAAAATGAACTATTAACCTCTGCGTTTGCCATGGCTCGACATACAGACAAAATGATAAGCTCCAATTTGTCTTGTCATCAATTAAATTGTGAGTTTAAGGCCACAGACATTTTCAGTGAAGCTTTTTTAGTGCCAGAAAGAGCGTCTCCCATTTGTTAGTTTAAACTACACTTCCAGTCTGCTTAATCTATGACGGACAAGCCCTATTGTCCAACAAATCCCCTTCTCTACGGTCCAACAAAGGGCAAAACGGCTGTGTAGGCCAGAGAGGCTACCCACAATGCAATGGGCTTCCTGCTCCCAGATCCCTGGAATTCATGAGCAGGCAGATTGGTGCATCCTCCACTGGGGGTGGATTAAGCAGGGCGCTTTGTGTGGATGCATCTGAGGTCTGGAGGAAGATTCCACCTGTCACAGAATGTGTTCAATAAACCTTGACGGCGTGCGGGAGGACGTCGTCCTGCAGAAGATCACAAACACCAGTTGTGATAACCGCTGATCTGAACACAATGGCTCATTCCTGGTGTCCAGCATCCCGGTCGGTGAAAGCCTAAGTCAGAGGCCACTAGTGGGTCTTGTTGTGGAAGCTGCAGGTGCGGTAGAAATTCTCAGCTCATAGATCCAGAGGCAAAAGAAGATTCTGAATAACTGTTGAAGACCTCAAAGATTGTCAAGAAGTCAGAGTCAGAATTAATGCGCAGGGACACCATATTGAGGAGGACACGTTGCACAATGTGGTTCACTTTGAATGTCAAGAACAGGAGCAAGATCGAGAGACGCCACACAAAACAGTCTGGGTTAACCATGGACATGACAGCTTCAATCCTGCATTGCCGTGCCCAGGTCTGAGAAACACCCAGAGGGGAGACACTGATAGCACTTTTACAGTAAGGCACAGATTCTAAAGGCACTTTAAATTTATAGACCCAACTTTAAAAGGAGACTGTGGATAAGTGTTGAGAAATGCAAAGACTGTCAACTAGGTTGAGTGTCAAGAACTCTAGTTGGGTGAAAGAGAAGATTATGAATAATAATTGTTGAGCAATTCAAAGATTCTCAATACATGTGAGTGCCAAGAACTGGGTAAAGAGAGAACACATTCAGGAGAAAAGAATCTTGTCCAGTCAACTTGAGGATTCTACGATCCGCACAGGTTTTATGTGAGAAGGACATTTAAGAGATTTAATTTGCAGTTTATCCTGGAGGCTATGGAGCATTAGGTGCAAGGTGCAAGGTTCATCCAATAATTAGCCAATTGCCTAGTTTTCCTCCAAAGCATTACAGTGGGACAACAAAAACGTACACGTTTTTGTATAAGTAGTTATATGCAGCTACTTCCTTGCACTTAAATGCATATAAATTCTGTCACTATTATGAATTAGTTGCAGCAAAACATTATATGTAAAACATGTTTTTAATTAATACTTGGTTCTTGTGCTTGAGGGAGACTTAGAGATTTCTTACATGATGAGAAAATGACACAACATTTTGACAAAGAACATATAAAGTACTCGAAAAGTAATTTATTGTTGTAATTTCACCAATCCAGAATTCTAATTCCATGAAAGTGGATGCACATTTTCATAGCTCGATTCTAATTTCATGAAAGTAAATAAATCTTTTTACAGACAACATGTATGGCTTACTAATTGTTATGTAGTCTTGAGGTCATGAGGAATCATTTAACAGGAAAATTCCAATTGATAAAAAAACTGTTTCATATCCTATCCGAATTACCTTTCAGGCCGTGCTATGCTCATAGGCAGGTAGGTGGCTTCTATTTCAATGAACGCAGTGCAGTGTACATCACAAATAAACTGCAATATTAAATTTAGATGCTTTGAATTCTAGATTGATGAAAGACTTTTTGAGTAATTTAGACAATGTCACAAAATTGTGACAGCTAACAATCTGTTTGTTAATCACACAATGGATCCCTGACGCCCCTGCCAACACAAGAACCAAGTATTCTCATAATGGGCCTATTGGGGTGAAGAGTGCCCACCAAAGGTTTGGCCTGAATTGCGCCTGGCAGTTTCTTTTTGCACATCATCAATTGATATTTATACGTTTTTCATTATTTTACTTTAAACTGCTGTATATATATTAATTGTATAAGTGGAAAAAAAATCAAGAATTAGATTGAAAGATATCACATATTGGCCTTCACTAGGGTGTCCCTGAATTTAGGTGTGAGGACTGCCGCAAACTGAGATAGGGCCCTTCCATGTTTCTGAATCGGTGAATCACAAGCTCTTTCCTCTGGAATGGGGAATAAAAGAAGAGCCTGAGAATACTGGGTCCAAATTTGCTTTTGTTCTCCCCTGAAGTAGATGGTAAATGTATACACCGGCACTGCTCTATCAGTCTCTAGGCAGATGCAAAGCACTGCAAGAGGGATGATGTTATAATACACGATTGCTGGCACCCATGGACATGGCCACCACAATGCTTGAAGCGTTACACTGGCCATACTGGAAAGGACAGTGATTTTTTTTTTTTTTTTTACTTGTGGAGTAGAGCAGTGACACTTAACCTTCTGGCTTCTGCGGACCCCCGCTCAAACATTACTGGAATCCGGGGACTTCCCACTGAATCATTATTAGAATCAAGTGCCACCGCTGACTCAAATACGCAGACCAACATTCATCAAATAATGATAACATTTAATTAATTAAATACAATTAAAAACGAATATACCATAATTTAAATTTTAAAGGGAAGGTTTGAGACTTTTACAGTTTAATTTAGGCCGCCTATTGTTCGAGTGCACCAGTGTACCTTTTGTAAAGAGGTACAACACCTTTTGTTTATAGTTCACGCTATATAAAACTGCTAAATAAATAAATCAAAAATAAAAATGGGTTCTGCGTGGAGTATTTGGACTGAAAAGGCTTGCATGTACGGTAGGAAAGCAGAAGGCTTCCTCTCAAACTGAAAACTAAAGGGGCAAGTAGTTAGAAAACCAGCCCTACATGCAGCTAAAGTGTGGAAACTGAAAAATGTGTGTCAAGTGAAAACTGTATGCACTAAAAGGGCGAGAACTGGAAAGGAACAGATATAGAGCGTGGCTACTGAAAAGGGATGCACTTGAAGAATTAACACTAACCAGGTATGCACTTATGATGCGACGAGCAAAAAGAAGTGCATTTAGGGCGTGACAACCAAAAGGTCATGCGCTTCGGATGTGACAATTACAAAGACATGCACTTAGGGTGTGAAGTCTGAAAAGGCATAAACATGGTGTGTGACAAGTTAAAAGGCACGTGCTTAGGGTGTTACACCTGAAAAGGAATGAACTTGAAGTATGAATGACTGGGGCAAAAAAATGAAAAGGTATGTACATACAGAGTGACAGGTGAAAAGGAATCAACTATGAGTGAAAAAGCACATACTGAGGGCACGCCCTTAAGGTGTGACTAGTGAAAAGACAAGCATTTAGAAACTAAGGAGTGGAAAGGCATGTATTTAGCGGGTGACACATGCAAATGTGTGTACTAAAAATGACAACTGAAAAGGCCTGCACGTAGGGTGTGACAACTGAAAAGGCCTGCACGTAGGGTGTGACAACTGAAAAGGCGTGCAGGTAGGGCATTACCACTGAAAAGGCATGTGCGTAGGTTGTGACAAGGTTAAAGACGTGCAGGTAGGACGTGACAACTGAAAAGGCATGTGCGTAGGGTGTGACAACTGAAAAGGCATGTGCGTAGGACGTGACAACTGAAAAGGCATGTGCGTAGGGTGTGACAACTAAAAAGGCGTGCAGGTAGGACGTGACAACTGAAAAGGTATGTGCGTAGGGTGTGACAACCGAAAAGGCATGTGCGTAGGGTGTGACAGGTGAAAATGCATGTACGAAGCATGTGACACGTGCAAAGGTGTGTACTAAGACTGTGACAACTGAAAAGGTTTGTGCGTAGGGTGTGACAACTGAAAAGGCATGTGCGTAGGGTGTGACAACTGAAAAGGCCTGCACGTAGGGTATGACACGTGAAAAGGTATGTACATAGTTTGTGACATGTGCAAAGGTGTGTACTAAGAGTGTGACAACTGAAAAGGCCTGCGCGTAGGGTGTGATAACTGAAAAGGCCTGCACGTCGGGTGTGACAATTGAAAATTCATGTACGTAGTGTGTGACACGTGCAATAGTATGTACTAAGACTGTGACAACTGAAAAGGCCTGCACGTAGGGTGTAACAACTGTAAATGCATGTAGTGTATGACACGTGCAAAGGTGTGTACTAAAACTGTGACAACTGAAAAGGCCTGCATGTAGGGAGTGAAAACTGAAAAGGCATGTGCATAGGGTGTGACAACTGAAAAGGCATGTGCGTTGGGTGTGACAACTGAAAAGGCTTGCACCTAGGATGTGACAACTGAAAAGGCATGTACGTGGTGTGAGAAGTTGGCCTGGCATATGCTGTCCACTAGTTATAGTGGGCACCTTGCACCAGTCCAAACAACCCTTATTGATTAATAGGTTTAAAACAACCTTTATTGAAAGCTACCCTACTGGTAGCTATGGAGAGCAGCCTTCAGGCTAAGTCTTGAAGGAGTGTAAAGCAGCTTGGTTTACCAGATTATAACCTCTTGAATAACTAAATGAAAGGAGGACCACACAATGTATATATACAAATTATATGTATTTATTTCTAAACACTCTCTACTAACCTCTTTATGAAGTTAGAGAGCAAGGCACACAATAATACAGTTCTAAAACGGCAGTAAATATCACAATATACAATGGGCCCCAGAGGGAGACCAAACCATATATTAAGAGTGGTAGAAGAACCAGGACTTGACTAGACACAGTGCCTAAAGCACGTAGAATCGCTGGGACCCCAAGGAACCACCCAAGGTAGTGACACAGGGGACCCACGCGGGACTCGTGCAGTGAGAGAACACAGCCGCGAGCTCCGTACAATCCTATGGGAAAGTTGCAGTTGGAATTTTAGAGCTTAAGGACACTTAGGAGAGAACTTGGAGCAACCTGTTTAGACTTAGAAGGTTCTAAGGCCAGCACCCACGTGAGCACCGGTGTACTCGTGTTACCTAACCCAGGGAAGCCGGGTGCATAGGTGTCAAATGGTGTCGGGAATATTCGATGTCGTCAATGGAGAGTTGCTGCAAAGTGCTGCTGCCATGGAAAGGAGAAGTGTCCGATGTGGTCCAAGCCTGGATCGAAGATGTGAAGAACCTGAAAGCAGAGGGGACAGAGTCTGGGTCACTTGCCAGTGACCAGGGGCACAATAGACGAATGCCCACCGATGTCGGGTGTTTCAGCTGCGATGAGGTGAAACTTGACTCCACTGCCACGGAGACCAGGAAGCGTCGAGGACGACCACAGTCTGCAGGCGAGCTGTCCCATGAAGGATGTCGAGTGCTGGGGGGTCGGTGTCCGGATTGGAGACCAACAAGCCTTGGCAACGGCAACCCACGCAGTGAGAGTAAAACGGCTTTGGTGTGCACCAGCAAGGTCCTGTGGACTCCCCTAAGCGATGGAGAGTCAGGGCATGTCTGGAGCAACCAGGTAAGCCCATTGAAAGTTAAAGTTCTTCTCAGGGACCCACAAGTCGACAGACAAGGGATCACGAAGGGACCTCAAGAGTAATCACTATATACCAGTCCACGGGTCACTCGAGGAGTGTAGGCCAGCAATCTTCGGTGGAATCACTGCTCGGGGTCAGGACTACAAGTAGCCCAAAGCACAGCCTCAGGGATCGCCAAGAAGCATATGCTGCTGTAAATGTGCACGGTGTCCAGGGGTTCGGATTGCACGGTCCCCATGAGGGCTTTGGATCTCAGAGTTGCTGAGAGCACGGATCGGCCACGGGGAAGCTTGGAAACCCACCTCCTGTGTTGCAAAGTCTTCGGAGTCCTTCGGGAGCTGCGTAGAAGCAAACCGGACAGATGCATCTATGGTGCCTGCCTTGCAGGGGAGTAACTCCTTTACTCTAAGGGAGATTCTTCGGTCATCCAACGTCGTGTAGATAGTAGAAGTTCTGGGATTCTGTAGCAGAGTTTCGTCCTGGCAAATCTAAAGTCCTGTAGTCAGGAATTCCTACTTTATACCCAAGGAAGGGGGGGGACAAACTCTGGGGACCCACCTATGGGAGGGTCAGGACAGAAGGGTGGCTACACCCATGTCCTTTGTCCAGTTTCGCGCCAGAGCAGGGGCTGAATGCCTCTGCAACCGGTTTGAGCTGGACTATGCACAGGGACACCAAATGTGCCCCCAGTGCAAACATTAAAGCACTCTTGGGGAGCACCCACCCAGCCCCAATACACTAAAGCCTGTCTGGGAGGTGGTCACACCTCCCTGTGACAGGAAACCTATTGTCCAGGCCTCCCCTGCCGGAGTTTCGTCCAGCAGCAGGAGGGCAGACCTGTGGCTGGCAGCATCCATTTTGTGATGCCAGGGTCTGTGAAGCTGGTACTGGGTGTACCGGTGAAGTCATGTTTCTCCCTCTAGTAGGGTGGAATCATACCTCCCCTGTCAGTAACTGGCGGGGAGGTATGATTCCAAGGTTTTTTACACCAAACACGACATGTTTCCATGCAGCCATTCCAAAGTTAGCATTTACCGCGAGGTTATAATGCACTTAAGAGTATATGGTTTGGCTGCATCACAAACAACCCCGGAATAAAGGTTCCATAGGCTGCAGAGGGGCTCTGCTCATGCATGGGCACCCTCTCACATAAAACCCAGCACCTTGCCTTCAGGATTGATAAGGCCTGCCATAGGGCTGACTGATAGGTTTATATGTGCAGTAATATGGATATAGGGAACCAATATCTGAGTAAGGGGTGCATACTCCACCTTACACAGGCTGCTGTAGCAGACCTGTTGTGTCATTTTGAATGGCTTCCCAGTGGTGGCATAATACATGCTGCAGCCCCTGGTAGTCCTCTGGGGTACCTATGCCCTGGGTACATAGTATACCATACATTAGGGACTCATAAGGGTAGCCCAGAATTCAATCTGGAGTGTACCAAAAGTACATGTAATCAATGTAAAGGGGAAAGCAGATAGGCTGGGGTCCTGAATAGCAGGATCCCAGCCAGACTCAGTCGAAAACCAGCAAAACACCAGGAAAAAAGTGGGGGCAACTATGCAGTCAGATTCCACTTTCCTACACATGGGTTGACAACTGAAAAGGCATGTGCGTAGGGTGTGACTCGTGAAAAGCTGTGCACTTGGACTGTGACAACTGAAAAGGCATGCACATAAGGTGTAAGAAGTGAAAAGCAATGCACCCAGATTGTGCGAAGAATGAAAAAGCATGCCCTTAGGGCTTGATTGGTGAAAAGGCATTCAGTAATAATGGCTTGACAACTGAGAAGGCATTCCATTTGGTGTTACACGAGGAAAGAAGAGAGCTTATGGCATGAAGTCAGAAACGGCTTTCACTTGGGGTGATGAAAAATGAAAAGGCATGCAGTTTGAGTTGGACAAGTAAAGGGGTATACGCTTAGGGCGGAAAGGTGTGCACTAAAGGCATGAAGATTGAACAGGCATGCTCTGAGCGTGTGAGAAGTAAAGAGCCATGAACATAAGGTGTGCCAAGTTAAATGGGTTGTGCTTAGGGAATTACACTTAAAAGGCATGCACTTAGGGTGTGACAAGTGAAAAGATATGAACATAGGGTGTGACAAGTGAAAAGGCATTTATTTAGGATGTGACAACTGAAAAGCCATTTATTTAGGATGTGACAACCGAAAAGGCATGCACTTAAGCTAAGACAACTGGTGAGACAGGCGCGAAGGGTGTAACAAGCTAAACAAATGCCCTTGGGGTGTACAGACTGAAAATAATTACTGTTAGGATGTGACAAGTGAAAAACATTCATCTAGGGAGTGATAAGTGAAAGGGCGTACACTTAGGGTGTGGCAAGTGAAAAGGCATGCTTGTAGGGTGTGACAATAGAAAAAGCATGCGCTTAGGGTGACAAGTGAAAAGGTATTCAATGAGGGTGACTAGGCATGCACTTAGGGTGCGACTAGGCATGTACTTAAGAGTGCGACTAGTGAAATAGCAGACATCTGAAACGTAAAAACTGAAAAGGCAAGCACTCAAACAGAAATGAATTGAAGCAATATGGAATGTGAGATCTTGAAGAGCAAAGAGGAGAGGGATTTATTCCACTGGATTATCTGAAAGTGGCCAGAAGGAGAGATAAAGCAGTGTAAAAGCCAGAGGAATGCTGAGATAAAGGGGCTAATGAGGCTTGTGTTATTACTGTACTTACTATTGGCGAGGCCCCATCTGGAGTGTTGAGAGGCACAGGAGATAAGATGCGAAACGATCCAGAAGAAGTTCACACAGCAAAGCAGGGATTATATAAAATCCCACAAGAAAGAGTAATATCTGAGGGTGTATCACTATCCCCAGAATCAATTCACAGTGAAGAAATGGCTATCCACATTCTCACAGGAATCTGCTCCTTGCCCGAGATCCAGGCAACAGCTTAGTGTACTATCAGCTTTTCTGCAATGTGACTTCAAGCAGCTGTGATAGCAAAAAGCAATCAACTACCAAATACAATCTTTCTATAAAGTGCTTAATCAGTGCTCCAGACGTTTCTAGGGACTGTAAACAACAGGAGTCACTAACACCCTCCTTAAAGGTACACTAAGATGTCGATTGAGCACCTCCATAAGCAGCTTCTAAATATTTGGGGCCATATTTATGATACATTTTACGCCTACTCTTGCACCACGCGACATGGTGCAAGATTGACGCAAACCTTACGTCACATTTAAGGCACGCACAGACACTTCCGTGGCTTAAAGTGGCTTCAAAAATACTGAGTAGCGCAACGCAGCGCAAATCGCTGTGTTGCGCTACCCTGCCATGGGTAGGCGTTGCGTGGGTGTTCCCACGCAACTCCCATGGTTTGTGACGCATTCCCAGATTTACAAGACCATGTAATCCTGAGAATGGGCCAAAAAGATACACCTTCCCAGGTGAAGCATAAAGGGGAGCAATATATTTATGTCACCTTGTTACTTCCTTGCTGCACAAATAGAGAAAAAAGCCCCTTCAGATTGTTCTTGTGCAGGAAGGTGCTCCTTTCTCCACAACAACAGTCCAGCCTACAACACAGGCACCCTCGTGCCTTGGTGCACGGGTATCTGCGTTGGCGCTAGGCTGGCAAAACGACGTCAGCACAAGTGAAAAGGACAAGCATGGACAGTATTGGATAAATACTGCACATTCCGGCCCATTCCGTGACGCAGGGCAGCGCAGTAAGGTGACTTGCTGCGCTGCCCTGTGCTTCTAGGGTCATTAATATGGCCCTTGGCGTGTACAAGTCCCACCTTATGACCTGATGTACCCAGGGTAATAGCTGCTTCCAGCCAGTGTCCTTAATGTGTATTGCTCAATGGATGTCATCATTTGTTTCTTAAGTTTGAGCCTTGTTTTGTTGAGATCACTTGTTGTATATGGATCTCTCACTCACACTCCAAATGTGAGTCCCAACACCTTCAAAATGTTCACTTCTCAGTTCCTAAACTTTCATATTGGTATTTTGTGAGCCACTATACTGACCTGCTTAGCATGTGAATGTATTGTGTTTTATACTGCATTAATACTGGGCTTTACTAGATTCAGTTCTGCAAATTAGCTGACCTGGCAGGTGAGGCAGAGGAAGATGATATCATCTGTCACAGGGCACACAAGATGGCGAAACAGCAATACAGTGACTAGAACCCATGTGTTGATGTTTCACATCAGGCTTCTTGAGTCAGTGGGCTGTTATCCAATAGTGCACCAGTTCAATCACATGCAGTGACTCTCACACAAGGTTCTTCTGTCTCTGCTCCACTCGTCAATAGTAACTAATAAACATGGCCAAAGGCCGTGAGCACATACGCTGCTGAATTAGAAAAAGCTTCCTCAAGTACCTAGGGGTCTTCATAACACGTTGTCCCAGGAACGCTTGGACGCACAACAAAGCTTCATTGCTCCCTGCCGTCCGAGACAAGACAGCGATCTGGTTTCAACTGCCTCTATCGTTATATGGCAGGTCCGCGATTTTTAAAATGGTGTCCCTGCCCCGCTTACTCTACCGGCTCCAGAACTACCCGTATCCTATTCCCCCGTCGTGGTTCCTCCAAATCAATGCTCTCTTGAATAGATTCTTTTGGCAGGGAGGCGCGATTCGAGTGGCGCTCGCAACCTGCGTACAGTCCACGTACTGCGGGGGTATTGCGGCGGCAGATGTCTGTGCGTATTATTGGGCTTCGCATCTCCTGGAGGTCAACGAGTGATGGTACGGCTCCCAGACAGATTCAGCCTACACCGTAGAGCGGTCGGCCATGGAGGGCACCCCCCCGCTCCAGCTCCTATACAGTAGCTCCACCCTGGAAGCGCTTCCTCTGGCCTGCAGAGTAGTTATTCAGATATGGAGACGGGTGGTTAGGTCCATGGGCTGGTGGCGTACGCTGACCGGCGCCACTCCCCTCTGGCAGGGAACGTATCTCCGGCCTGTCACGTCGCTGGTGGGGTTCTGTAGATGGGATGATATCGGTATCCCTACACTTGGGGACATAATGCAGGGGACCACCCTCAAATCCTTTCAAAGACTGCAGGCGGATTTTGACCTTCATAAATCACGGTTCCATTTTTATTTGCAGCTCCGACACGCACTGACCCCTCTGATTCGACAGCCAGAGTCGTTACCTGAGTTCCACCCGCTGGAAGGTCGCTTACTGATGGGAGATCCGGGGGCCTATAAAATCCTGCAAATTTACCAAACTCTCACTACACACTCCAAGACCACTATTCACCGGACCCGGGCGGTCTGGGAGGCGGAACTGCCAACTCTGACAGACAATTGGGCTGATACTGATATACTAGATATAGGATAATCCAATTTAAATACCTCCTTAGGGTATATTACACACGTCTCCGCCTTTGGAAAATGGGGGCAATTCAGTCTCCTGTCTGTCTCCGATGTGGCGCAGACGTGGGGTCGTTCCTACACACGGTGTGGAGCTGCAGAGCATTACAGCCCTTCTGGTCTGGTGTGTTTTCTTGCATGGGGCGGATGTTGGCGTGGGATGTTCCGACTGACCCTAGGTTAGCGCTCTTGCTCAGTACAGAAGACATCGGGGGGACAGGTATAAAAGTCACCTGCTATTTTTGGGTCTCACACTGGCTAAGCGGGACATAGCACAGCACTGGAAGGATATGTCCCCGCCTTCTGTATCCAACTTCAAAAAGGCCTCGGATATGTGCATGTCAGCGAAGATTGCAGTGCTTCAGGCGAGGGATGCCCACAGAAGCATGAGAAGATTTGGTCCAGGTGGGCCAAGTACAGAGGTATACAGTCGCAGACAGCCACCCGGGACACTATAGAACGACTGGTGGTGCATGACTTACCTGTGTAAAGTTTTTTTTTTAATTTTTTTTTTTTTATTGGCATTTGTAATTGTTTACAATCGAACAATAATCAAAACTTTTCGGTCACAGCACAACAGCATCCTTCCTCCGAATCATTGGTTTGTGTCTTAACCAGAGGTCCTCCACCCCCACCACCCTTCCACTCATATGTCAATCGCTTGGTGAGTCTACGGAAACACTTTGCAGATATTGAGTTAAATATACCCAGTAGTCTCTGGGTGTTGATCCAGCAGGGAGCTCCTCTTCGTAGGTCCTCAGGGTATCCCTACAGTACGTTAGGTCCGTGAGCCAGTCTTTCAGTTTTGGGACCTTCTTTCCATACCAACAGAGCGATACCCTTCTTTTGGCCATTAGTAATGCAATCATGCAAAATCTGCGCTTTAGGGCCCGTATCTCGGGCAGCAACCCTAGCAAACAGGTCTTAGCCTCACAGCGCACCTCACTTCCCACCATGGCCCCCAGCAGTCTCGTCACCTGCTCCCAGTATCTCCCCACCGCCTCACACGACCACGCCAGATGTATAAAATCTGCACCATCAGCCCCACATCGCTCGCATCTAGCATCCCCACGCAGCCCATAACGGTGTAGCCTAGCCGGTGTGTAGTATGTTTGGTGCAGGTATTTAAAATGTAGTATGCGGAGATTACCATTGGGCGTCAGCATTCCCGTCAGGGTGCAGGCAACCGTCCACTCTTCCTCTGTTAGCTGTGTATCTAGACAGCTCTTCCATTTCTCCATTGAGGTGTGCGTGTTCCCTGCTATGTCCCCCTGTAGTTTTGTATAGAGTGTAGACACCAGGTGTCGGTTAGCAGGTGTGGTGATCAGCCATTGCAACGCAGTCAGCTCTTTCGGTTCCAGCGGGTAATCTGGATACAGTTCCTTCACGGCTCTTTGCAGCCGGTAATAATTGAAGCGAAATAGCGTAGACATGTTACTGATGAATGTGAGATGTTCAAGTGTTTTAAAAGTCCCGTTATCGTACAAATCTCCTACTGTGTCAATGCCTACCTGCCGCAGCAGATCCAATCCCACTCTTTCTTGCGTTACTGATATAGCCGGATGCCATTGGAGCCTGAGCGCCGGGGCATATAGCGGCAGCTTATTGGCCAGTCTGCCCATGGTATGCCATGCTTTGTTCGTTGTGTCAATGGTGTTTATGTCTTGCGTATGCAGTGGCGGTCTACGATGGGTGATAATCGCCTCGAGTGGGACAGGCAGCGCATCCCCCTCTTCTATCGCAGTGTGGGTGAGAAATGGGATCCTGTGGTACCAGTAGTGTGCGTACTGTGCCTGCGCACAGAGGTAATAATGATAGAAGTCTGGGACCCCGAACCCTCCTTGACTGTACGGTAGCGTGAGTGTCCGCATCTCCACCCTGGCCGTCTTTCCCGCCCAAACAAGCCGGAGGACCAACGAGGTAATCCTGCGGAACACCTCCATTGGGGGGTGTATAGGGATGTTAGTGAACAGGTAAAGTAGCTTCGGCAGGAGCACCATCTTGACGATAGCAATACGGTCAGCCAGCGATAAAGGCAGCTGAATCCATCTTCCCACCCTCTCTTCCAGTGTGTCAATCGCCGTCCCGTAGTTAGACCTGATAACAATTTCCGGGTCCCTGTGAAACCATACCCCCAAATATTTTATCGGGTCCGTTTTCCACTCCAAGGGATAATCTATGGGGTGCGGGTGCGTGGTATCAGTCAAGGGAATAATCAGGGATTTGGCCCAATTTATGGTGACCCCAGATTTACGTGCAAATTTTATGTATTCCCTCAAAAGTGGATTCAGATTGGTCTGTGGGTCCCTCACGTAGAGTAGCATATCATCTGCGTACAGGGAGATGTGCAACGGCCGTTGCGGAAACTGCAGGGCCGAATAATGATGTCCCTGTCTTATCTTGCAGGCGAGCGGCTCCAGTGCTATAGCAAACAAAAGAGGGGACAGCGGGCATCCCTGTCTCGTCCCTCTACGTATAGCAATGGTGTCTGAAATATAGTTATTCACCCTAATCCTCGCCACAGGTGCATCATATAGCAAGTGGATCCATTGAAGGAACGCAAGTGGGAATCCCATCCTCCGCAACACCTTAGTCATATATTTCCATTCTAGAGAATCAAAGGCCTTGGCTGCGTCTAGGAAGACCGCCGCCGCCTTCGTCTCAGGTGTTAAGTAATGCGCAAGCGCAAACAGTGTCCGCGTATTGTGAGCAGTGGAGCGTTCTGGTATGAATCCAGACTGGTCAGGCAAGATCAGTCTGGGCATCAGCGGGTTCAGACGTGCAGCAAGCAATTTAGCTAAGATCTTGTTATCCACGTTTATGAGGGACAGTGGTCTATAGGAGTCACAAAGCTCCGGATCTTTCTGTGGCTTGAGGAGGGCCAGTAGTATTGCTTCCCGCAATGTGGGCGGCAGTCGCTGTTGCTCATGTGCGTTTCCATACATTTCCACTAGACGGGGGGCCAGCTGGTCAACAAACGCCTTATAAAATTCGCATGTAAAGCCATCGGGGCCCGGAGCCTTACCATTCGGCAGCGACTTAATTATTTCCGTGACCTCCTCTACTGTGATAGGTTGGGATAGATATTCGCGATGTGTGTCCGATAGCCACGCTATCGCCACGTCTTCGAGGTACTCCCCGATTTCAGCCTCAGCGGCCGTAGGCCTGGAGGCATACAGCTCTCCGTATGCTTCCATAAATTCCCCCAGTATTTCTTGCTCGCCATAATGTCGGTCCCCCCATCGCCCACGGATCACCTGTATGTTCTGCGGCGCACGTCCCTCACATATTTTAGCCGCCAGTCGCCCTCCTGGTCTGCCGCCCTCCCCATAGGCCCTTGCAATCTGTCGTTTCATGGTATATTTAATTTCATCGTCCGCGAGGCTCTGAAACTCGGACAGTGTAGTCCGAATGTCCCCCAGTAGCCGAGCATTTTGTGTGCGTTCGTAGTCGCGTTCTAGGACTCGGAGTTTATCCTCTTTGGCTCCGATTTGCCGTCGGATGTCTTTAAGTATGCCTGCATTGGTGCTGATGCAGACGCCGCGTATAGTAGCCTTGCAGGCCTCCCAGAGCACTCCCGGGTCGGTCGCTGTAGGCGCGTTATTGTCAAAGTATTCCTGTATCGCCTGCCCGATGGTATCAGTGTACAGGGGGTCTATGAGTGCTTTAGCATTGAATCTCCAACTGAACGGAGGTGGCGTGTAGTCCGGGAGTTCCAAGGCGAGGAGCACCGGGCTATGATCAGATAGCGTTCTAGGCAGGTGACGAACCTCCCTTGTCCATCGTGCAACGTCGCCCGAGACCAGCCAGTAGTCTATACGAGACCAGCTACCGCGCGACGTAGTCACATGAGTGGCTTCTAGGTCATCCGGATGTCTATGCCTCCAGATATCAGTAAGCGCCTTATCAATCATTATGTCCTGTAGGACATGGAGGGCGTGCCTATGTGGCTCCGCTGTCGCCCCAGAGCGGTCAAAGTCATCGCAGAGCGCAATATTAAAGTCTCCACCCCACACCACATGGGGAGCCTGGAGGTCGCGCAGTTTGCTCCACAGCGATTGGTAGAACTGCGGATCGTCCACATTAGGCCCGTAGACATTCACCACAGCCAGTCTCTGTCTCCGCAGGAGACCAGTCAGAATAACAAACCGTCCCATGTCATCCTTCTCAACCGACTCAATGGTATATTTCAGCCCTTTTTTTATCAATACCATCACCCCCCGTGCATAGGAGGAGTAAGAGGAATAGTGTACGGACTCAGCCCACCTACGGCCCACATTAACTCGGCGTGACGGTGCGCAGTGTGTCTCCTGTATGAGTGCAATATCTACGCGCTGTCTGTCCAGGTACGCCAGTGTTTGCCTGATTTTCTTGGGGTTGCCAAGCCCTCGGACATTCCATGTGATTAATCGAAGCAATCTCGCACCTACTCCGCTATCAGCCATCTCCTAGCAGTATCAGTCATACAGCAATCACCCTTACACCTAGCGGGCGCGTCCCTATAGCTGTCGCAGTGGGTATGGACCCTCAGTAACCTGAGCAAATTTACTCGGAATTCAGCGATGCGTCTCATGCACAGTGACCAACATTGCAACTTCCCAACCGTATCCCGCTTCCCCCCACCCACTTCAGCACCCCAACTATGCCAAAGACATACCCCATAACTAATGTCAAACATTAAGGTAACTGGATTCGGGGATCTCCCTCGTTGGGGGACCGCCTAGATCACACCTCTCCATCCAACTTAATGGATGTGGACGGGGACAAATCCCTGTTCAGGACCCCAAGGATCCCACATCTATGTAAGCATCGTATCGACCCTCCCCAGGGTCTGTCGCAGTCTCAGCAACGTTCACAGCGTCCCATTTGTAGCAGTACTGTCCTGCTGGCAGAGAGTCTTTTTCCCAGCCATCCGCTCCTCCCTCCACCCGTACCTGACCCACATACCTATGGTATAGTCCTGGCAGTCAGGGCTCATTTCTCACGCTGTTCATCTGGATTGTTTGTCTGCCATCCTCGACAGAACGAACGCCTGCCCCTCAGGGAGCGGCCGTTTCCAACTGTGTGCGGTCTCTGTCCGATAGGGGAATCCTACCCCTGAACGTCCGCGATCTGGAGCTCCTGCAGCACCACCCCGACTTGTATAGTAGCAGTTTTACCGGCGTCCAGCCCTTCAGAGGCCCCGGCGTGGTCATTCACAGCAAATGCACTCGCAGTCTGTGCCATGGTGGAAGTCTCCTCGTCTGCCCTGTCGCCCTCCGTTATTCACCCCGTCGAGGTCGCGTGTTCAGCACGTGGTGTAGAGCAGCTGCGCCGGTCTTCGGTGGTCCTTGTGCACAATGATTTAGTCAGCGTCCGTGGCTTCCTCAACTCTTTGTCTCTCTTTGCGCTTAGCTCCGATTTTTTTGATAAGTTCAGACGCCTCTCGGGGGGAGTGGCACAGTACCGCACGTCCGTCGTGCGTTATCCGCAACCGGGCAGGGTAGAGCATGGCGTAGTCAACCCCCATATCACGAAGCTTTTTTTTTACCGGATTGAACTCTTTCCGCGCTTGTTGGACTGTGAGGGTGAAGTCCGGGTAGAATGCCAGTTTGTTTCCTTGGTGCGTGATCTGCTGTTTCTCACGCGCTATTCGAAGGACAACATCACGGTCCCTGTAGTTGAGGACTCTGGCGACTATGGGCCGCGGGGGTGCCCCAGGCTTTGGCCTTGGAGCCAGCGACCTGTGTGCTCGCTCAATGAGGAACATTGGGGACAGGTGCTCCGCGCCCACAACGTCCTTAATCAGCTCCTCAACATACGTTTCCATCCGGCCCGTGTTGGTAGATTCCGGAACTCCCGTGATTCTCACATTATTGCGTCTTGAGCGCGCTTCCAAATCCTCCGTCTTTTGCCTCATCGCCTCCAGCAGTCTCTCAGCCTCCGTGCATTTTTGAGTGGTGGTTTGGGAGGCGTCCTCCAGTGCCCCGATTCGGGTCTCTGCCTCCGTTAGCCGCTCTCCGTGCGCATCCAGCTTCGCCGCCATGTTGTCGACACGCAGTGTGATGGTATCAAGTTTACCATGTATGTCCTGTAAGCTCTGCTGGATGGCCCTCAGCGCCTCCGCCATGCCCTGTGGCGTTGTGTCGTCAGCCCCCGTTGCGTCGTCTGGTGGCAGAGTGGCGCCTTTGGTCTGGCGCTTGGTTTCAAAGGGGAGCTTCGTTTGTGTCTTCTCCGGCTTTCCCATAGTGTCCGAGTGCGCCGCTGGGCCCCCTGGGCCCCGCCGACTAAGATCACCTATCGGGCCCTCCGCAGCCGGAGACCGGGGGTGTCACAGCCGAACGGCAGGTTCACAGCTCTCTGCAATGGTTCCGTTGTTCAGCTCCTCATTCCAGCCCTCCGTCCCGCATGGGTCCCAGTGCCGCCATTCAGCGCAGTTGCATTCAGTACGTGGCCCAGCTATTTCCGTTCCGCCGGCAGTCTCACACGCTCACCTCCATCCGCTGGGCTCTATATGTGCCGGTCTTGGGCGCAGCGCTCGTGGATCTCTCCACCTCCCAGGTCCATCATGCTCACGAGGCCAGCCTGCAGCATATGTCCTCCCTATTGGCCGGCGAGGCGCTCCTCGGTCCCGCAAAGGGGGTCCCAGCAGTCTCCTCACCTCTCCGCTCTCGCAGCCCCCGCCGCAGCACAGCGTTATGTACCTCCGCCGATGCGGTCACACCGTCGCCGAGCCCCCGCCTCCTCCGCGGTCAATCGGGCAGGCGGCCAGCGTGGAGGCTCTCACGGGGCCCCCTCCGCGCACCGCAGTCCGTGCCTGTGCCCCCGGGGCTTCCGCAACGTGTCAGGAGTGAGCGTGTAGTGTTCAGGCGGCGACCGCGTCCCCCACCAGCGTCCTTCCTTATCGGCAATGCCGACGCCACTCAGAGCGCGTCTTCGTGTCGGTGGGCGCCGCCATCTTGGGAGCCGTTAGCCTCGCACAGCCGAAAGCTTTGGAGTTCGTTTTTTCAGGGAAAGCGGGGCTCACGATCGACCCTCACAACCCCCTTCCGTGAAGGGCAGCTTCCGATCATTGCTGCGATGTGTTTCTGGCCGCGGCGCTTCCTCTGTCATGCTTTTTGCGCCATTTTCGTTCCCCGTCCGGCGGAGCTGTCTCAAGAGGCAGCCATTCCGCTGTGCGCCCTCTAGCGCCCCCCTTACCTGTGTAAAGTTCCGGTGCTAACAAGACGTAGATGGGCATTCTTTTAGTTTGTACAGATTATATTAATTACAAATGTGTGGTGCGCGCTTTGGGGGGGGGTGCTGGGTGTTTCTCTTGGTCTGATGTTCTGCACACCTTTGGGTTGGGTGTTTCACAGTACCTGAGGACCTTTCATTATGCATTTCAATTTTACTTTGCTTGCTGGGCCCAGCCCTTCTGGTGCGGTGAAAATTCAATAAAATCTGTTGTTAAAAAAAAGAAAGCTTCCTCGCCTTGATAAGACCAGGAGGTTGGTCCACTCTGAACACCTACCCATTTGACTGGCCTACTATTCTTGGATCACCTCTGTCAAAAAATAAAAACCTTAGAGTCACCTTCATCATGATTCTCACCTTCGCCACCTGTTAAACGAAGTAGTAAAAGTCATTAACTTTCAATTTTACAGCCTAAGGAAATCCTTCTCTCCATTGCAAACCCAAGACAGAGCTGAGCTAACCTCGACTCTCTTAATGGTGTGCCTTTAGTGTTGAAATATCACATACTGATCTCCTGAAGAAACAAACAGAGCGGCTTCAGAGAGTACACATTCAAGCCGCTCGACTTTGGGTCAACTGGGACGCCATTGCATCATTATAAATTTATATTTAAAATTCTGTGTGAAGCCTACTGGGGTGAAGGTCAAGCTTATTTACAAAAAATGCCCCCATGCAGAGATCTTAGATTATCCTACTCAAAGTTTATCCAACAAAAGCTCCTGAAACATGGAGGAAGAGATCTGGGACGTCATGGGACCCAACATTTTGAAACAATGTGACTCCAGACCCAGGAGACAACTCAACCTTTTATGTTTCAGGACGTGCCTGAAAACTGTACTGTTTAGGATGGCTTTCAACTAAGCTTGCACATGAGAGATATCTGAAAAATATAAGATGGGGTTGCTCGCACCCTGTTGGCACTAATGGAGAGACTCAATGTCTACCTCAGATGCTGTTTGAGCGCTACAATGTGGACATAAAGGGACAACGCAGTGCTTTATAAAACTCTGATAACAAATAGTGTGGGAACTAGGGTGTCGCTGCTTAGGCAAGAAGCAAAGGTGTTTCAGAAGATACAGAGCTGGGTTATGAAGACATACAAAGTGAGGGTGCCCAAGGTACTTGCAGGAGGGCTTGCTCGATGCCAGGTTGTCAGGTTAAGCATTATTCAAATGCTAGTTAGATTAATTGCAGATAAATGTAAATGGAGCAACTGAACGTTCGGAATGGGTCTGTCCTGAAGCTATATTAGGCATCCAGTTTCCAATACGCAGAATCCCTGTTGTAATAAGATAAATATGAACCATCACTCACAAGGAAGGGTGATCCATCAAAGAAAAAGGAGGGTGCCAATAGATTGTAAAATGATACAGAATACTCATTTATTCAATATTAGATTTTCAATTCACCACAGACGCAGATCCAAAGAGCACCACAGCTATTTCAACAGAACATTTTTTATTGTAGCAGGGGCACTTGAAACATGAAGTTATGTAAACGGATAAGAGTAGGGCTCAAACCAAAATACAGAAACCAGGGTGTGATGGGGTACAGGAGACAGAATATGCAATTGGGCAGTCCTAAACAACTCATTGTGCAACTGCTGGTCTGTTTATACTTACAGTACATGATGCACAGGGACATAAAATAGTGTGCCCAGACTTAAGGACGAGCGCCCAAGTCTCACGTTTCTAAGAACAGTCTCTAAGCCATTAAATTGCGCGCCGGATATAGCTCAGTGACTTAAAGCTCGCCGCTGACACCGGCAGTGAGATCACGTTCTTGGGTTTGAATCTCGGCGTGGCAGGTTCAAACCAATTCAACTTTCCGAGGCTGATGAACACAATGAATACAATTGAGTAATGCTAAGACCGGCTATTTAAAACTTTTGGCATCAGCAGTAATGTGGTATGAAACAGTATATTAAAACCGTCAATTATTAATATTTTTTAGTAGCGACGTCTCCCCAGAGTTACTCCCTTGCTATGAGCGGGCTGGGCCCCTCTCTGTAGACCTGGGTCCGGCCTCTGAATGGTGCCTGCTGCTCGGCGTCAGAGTTGAAAGGGGCGCCTGGCCCCTCTAGTTACTCAGCGGGTATGATCATCTCATCGGCATCTCGATGTACGAGTTCTTTCCATTTTGCTCAGAACATTCAAAGGAGCTCCTATCTCTTATCCGGCTGCGGATATGAGGGTGCCAGGCCTTGTGAGTTCAAGGCCTTCGTGCTCTGCGGAGGGCGCGTTCACGAGGCAGGCTGCGTGCCTGCTAGGTGGAGCGCGCGGCTGCGTCAGCACGTCGTCGAAGCCTGCGGCACCTCCAGCCGGGCCCCACAGCAGCGAGAAACGCTTCAGCATTGCGGGTGCACTGCCGTGCGGGGATTGTGGCTCCTTACTGGCACAGGTGTTTGTCGTAGTGTCCTGGCGGTAGTCTGGAGAGTGACAGACTTTTCCGCCTTCGACCCCGCCCCCCCCCCCCTTCAGGTGCAAGAGGCACCATGCTAAAGCAGCAGTGGACAAACCATGACATGAGGCAGCGATTACTTTATGAAAAACAATAAGCGAAAAACAAATACATATGTGCGGGAAATCCCTGTGTTGATGCCGAACACCAAGCCTGTCTAGTTTTGATGCCACCTGTTGCGTCTTCCTTGAGCAGCCTACACTTCCAGCCTTCCTTGTCTAGCTCGGCAGACTCCTTTTCATCCTTTCTTTGTGGGTCTGATCTACACATATTTTCCAAGAAATGAATAATAAACACACACACACATTAAAAAGTAACAATGAATATATGTATATATATGTGTGTGTGTGTGTGTGTTTATTATTAACTTCTTGGAAAATATGTGTAGATCAGACCCACAAAGAAAGGATGAAAAGGAGTCTGCCGTTTTGAGCCTTCAGCCAGGCCCTGGACAGAAACAGCAGCGGGAGAAGGCCAAAACCCACCATGCATGACTTTCGGATGTGTGCAGCAGGTGTTGGCCAGAGGGCCTGGTCTGTGGTCAGGCCCTGGGTCCAGCCCACTGCAGACAGCCAACCAACAGCCTTGTCCAGTGGAATTTGTTGCATAGCCTCCACCCACCGTCTACAGGCTGCCCACCACTGCAGCACACAGCTTTTAGCTCTGCACTTGGGCACAGAGCCTGGAATGTGGTCAATGCCCAATTGGTGACGACAGGCGAAAAGGTTTCCTCATCAAATCAGAATCTTTTATTTTCTGAACTAAAAGACTCGCAAATTATTTGCTAAGTCCCAGATGGCATATATTCAAAAGTGTTAATTCTTTAATTCCTACTCTGCAACTTTTTTAAACACTAATACCTCAAAAGCTACTTAACAAAATAACACCAAACCAATGAAAGTATGCTTTCTGAGCAAAGTTCTAATTTCATGGCAAGTTTGCTGAAAATACATTAAGCGATTGAGGTTGCAGACATAAACATTTCCTATTGGCTAATGGGAAAACACTTCTTTTTCCACTACCCCTTAACCTTTTATTTCACAAATAGATCGTCTCAAAACTTGACACGTCCAAGCTTAGCTTACATAGTCAGCCAGAAAATTGACATATTTCGTATTGAGCTGTCCATGAGGTCTACACTCAAAGGCAATTCAAGAAAAGTTTTTTCAAAGGGAAGTAAGTGTTAACCATAGCTATACAGTGGTGACCGTGTATTGTAAGTTTTCAGGGAACAAAATGCAGAATCAGGCTTTCCCTATTGGCTTAGCCAATGCTGTATGCTTTTGTCATTGTTTTCCTATCTTTCTCTTCCTCCTTTCTCCAATCTCTTTCTTGCTGATGAAATGTAAGTCCTGGTTTACAAAAATGGGTGTCAGTGGCCACCACTTGCAGCCACTTGAACAAATAAAACAATGACATGACACCCCATGGACATATTACACTGACCAGTAAACACCAAGCACAATACAGTGAATTGACTCATAGTAACTAAATATTAGAGAACAGATTCACAAAGCCATCTGAACATGTAAATTCGATTGTCGCGAGGTGGAGGATTCTTGCCTGCTTGGCAGAGGGCACCTTGTATCAGTACTTTTTTCACTGTTTTCCAGGGTATCATTGCCCAGTTCATTAACTGGCCAATCTATGAGGCTATGACAATTTAGGTGCCCTTCCATCTTGGTGTCCTGGGTCCCACCACTTCTGGTACTCCGTTAGGCATGCTTCACTCCTTGCTTCAAGCCCTTGTGTGCTCCTTAGTTCTCAACACAAGCAGACTTTAAGGGCCTTTTCTGTGAACTTCTGTTCATGGGCCTTCCACCAGGTTATGGCTTTGGCCCCCTTATGCCATGGCCACTGGAATTATGTGATTTTGCTGCTGCAGTGTTTTCCTCATAATTATGGATTATACATATTTGCAACATAACTTATCTGCTGCATAATCTGATTTCGGCAGAAAAATTTGTTTCTAGCTCAAACAGATCAAAAGTTACTAAAAAAATCAGCAACATATGTTGCTGCGTGATGGAAAGCCCTTCACAAAGGTTTACAGATCACCTTTCTGTTGCTTATTTCTATATTAGGGTGTTAAAGCGGTACTAATAAGATGAAAACTTTGCCCAGAAAGTGCTGACATGTAAAAAAAAAAAGCGAAAATAATGAGGTGATACTAGCACAAAATGTGCCATATTGTACCAAATAATTTGCCTTTTCTTGCTTCATAATTTAGTCAATCCTGTTTCATAATTTGATCCTTCCTGCAGTATAATTCCAGAGGCCCTGACTTATGCTCACTTAGGAAGCTGGGCCTTCGCTTGTCTGAGCCCAGTCCTGGGGGTGGGGCAAGACGAGGCTAGAACCATCTGAGAGCCACTATGCTCAGGACTGGAAAGAGGGACAAATAAGCTCAAAAGGCAAGATGCGCTTGTAATGCTAGCAAAGGCTGTGTTGCCTTCAGTGGCAGGTAGCGTCACTGAACCTGCTGCAGAATGGAGTCGAGTTAAACTGATCATGCCCTCTGGAAGAGTCTATTCAGGAGCACAGGTCCAGTTCACTGAGTTAACTGGGTCTTTCCAGCCACCTCAGACCTGGCTGTCTGCTCACTCACATGGATGTGGATATGGATTGTGGCCCAACTGTGGCGAATATTTACATGGCCCTATTTGAATCCAGATACATAGACAACGAGATCGCTCCATTCAGTGAATCTGTGCTTTGCTGGTTCGGATATATAGATGACATATTTTTTTTCTGGACAGCCAACCAAGAAGTCATCCCAGAATTTGTATCCTGGTTAAACTTATGTGACAGTAACATCATATTCACTGCAAACTATAGTAACAACAAAGTAGAGTTTTCAGACATCGTGATCCAGGACAGTGTTGACCACCTTGAAGTGGATCTTTACACTAAATCCACGGCTCATAATACAGTCAGTCAGTCAAAGTACTTTATTTCGATAAATAAATATCATAAAAAGACATAGGAACAATACAATGCACATTCATAAAAAGAAAACACATTATTTCATACGACAATTCGATCATTAAAAATATTAAAATATTAAAAAGAGGTCAGTCAAATAAAACCATCTATTTACATCCATCTAAAAATTACATTTACATGCATGAATCCCCCAGGAAACAAGATCCAAATGACAGTGTTAATAAGACCATTATGGGATGATATTTATCTAATTATTGGGTGACTTGTTTTTCTTAATTCTAATAGCCCCCACCAGGAAACTAGCTACATGATACATAATCCTGGGGGTTTGTAAAAGCTGTAAAAAAAGGATAGCAGGCTTGACTTGGATAAACCCAGCCTCCCTTAAAATAGGAAGCAAGTATTTCTTTCTTGGGGCAGTGTACAAGTCACAAAACATCAAGAAATGTGTGGTGTCCTGAATCGAAAAATTATCACATTTACACGGACTGGCGTTCTCTGGGATACACCAGGATGGGAAGTGTCCAAGTATTAGGTGAATCAGATTGAACCTGAAACGAGTTAAAAGGAACCGGTGAAAAGGAAGATTTACTATAGTTAAATATGGTTCGGTACCTATGTGGGTACTCAAAATGATGCTACCCCGAACCATGGGTTTCTCCAGTTCAACTCTTTCTCTTTCTGAGCTTAATAACTCGCCCATCATCCTCTTTATAAGACCAATGTCTTTCGAAGTGATCTTTTCCGGTGCTGAAAAAAGTTCCTCTCTCCCCAATTTAACAAAACAATTTTTAATATAGACTAGCCACGGTATTTTTGTGGCTCTATCCAACTGTAAACAGTCTTTTAAAATCATGTGATTGAGGGGAATTTCTTGATTCAACCATATTTTTAACCAGGCCACAACCGGAGCTACACTAATCAGGTCTGAAATGTAGCCCATTCCCAGTTCTGTATGGACAATATATGTTGGAGAAGACTGCGGTACAGAGAGTATCGATCTCAAAAATTTGTTTTCGGTAGTCTGTATACTATCAGAGTTGCAATTGCCCCATATAGCACTTCCATATGTGGCAACAGCAAGACATTTTGCCTTATAGATTTTGAGTAGCGACGCTATTGGCCTAGCACCTAGTTTTTTACTAAATCCCTGTAGGGCTGTAGATGATCTTGCTAGGGCAATATTTCTGTTTTTTATCTGGGGGCCCCAAGTACCTCTTTCATCAAATGTGATCCCCAGGTAAGGAAAAGTAGCTACCTTTCTCAGCTCTTGCTTCCCACAGACAAATGTCTTTGCGATCTTACTCTTTTTATTCTTGCCCATTATCATGATTTGGGACTTTTTGGCATTAATCTTTAAGTCCAATGATCCCATAAATTTCTCAAATACATCCAGTAATCTTTGTAAACCCACCCCAGTGCGTGAGAGCAAAACAGCATCATCGGCATATAAGAGAACTGGAATACCAAGATCTCCTACTCGTGGGATGTCTAAGGTTGCATCTTTGAGAATAGAGTCCAGGGCGTTTATGTAAATGGTAAATAATAGCGGCGCCAGGATGCACCCCTGCCGCACGCCCCTGTCCGACTTAAAGTGACTTGTACAGCGCCCTTCAGAGGTTACTCTGATCGAGGTTGTTAAGTCAGTATGTAGGTCTGCTAGTAGATTGACAAGGGCCCTATCTAGACCAATATCTAGCAAAATTTCCCATAATTTAGAGCGATTTACCAGGTCAAATGCTGACGAGAGGTCCATGAACGCCAGGTACATAGAACCCTCTTTAGCCCTTGTATATTTTTCCACTAGTAAATACAAATTAAGCCCTTGGTCTATTGTGCTTCTTTTTGGTCTAAAACCATACTGGGCATTTGACAATATCCCTTTCTCCGTAAGCCACTCATTCAATTTTGTTAAAATAACCCGTCCCAATATTTTCACTGATGTATCAATCAGGGAAATAGGTCTGTAACAAGAGGGATCTTGTCTATTACCCTTTTTAAATACAGGAATAATAATGGATTTTTTCCAGGATTCTGGGATTCTTGCATTAGAGAGAGCATTAAAAACATTACATAAAATTTTTGCCCAAAATTTCGGCTCACTTTTATAGACATCCCCAGGCACCCCATCGGGTCCTGGGGCTTTATTTTTTTGAGTTAGACCTATCGCCCTTTCAACATCTACAATATCAAAGGTAACAACAGTGTCGCCAATAGAGGGTACCCCTACATCAGTTTCCTGGATCCCATCATTTACAGCCACACTCATTGTTGCTGAATATATCTGGCTAAAATATTTGATCCAGTCTTCATCTGGGATATTTGCCTCCAAGGGGCTATTAGAATCATCACAAAAAAATGGCTGATTTATTATTTTCCAGAATAAGCTGCTATTTTTTAACGTTTCTGGTTCAAGGAGTTGAGTCAGCGCATTTTCTTTCAAGACCCTCTTTCTTTCTAAGATGGTTTTTTTATACGCAGCCCTTGCACTAGTTATATCAGCACGAATCGTAGGGGTCGCTTTAAGAGCCTTTAATAGGACTCCATGTGCTTTCGTGCATTCCTTGTCAAACCATCTTTTTCCCATCGCGGGTTTTTGACTTGATTTGTTCTGAAGACCCTGGTTCAATTCCTTACAGATGTTTTCAAAAGCCATTAACGTATCTGTAGGTTGTGTACTACTCTCTAAACATAATTTGACTTCTTCTTCTACTTTGGCCAACACATCTCGTAAAAAAATGTCCGGCACAATTTTAGTCCATTTCAGCCGTCGATTCTGGTCTTTAGCCTTCAAATTTACACCCCCTCTAGTTTTTACACTATTAAGTGAAATTAAATCCGTTTGCCTTACTGCTAGTACAACGGGATTGTGATCACTAAAAACTGAGACCTCTGTGTAATAATCCAACACATTATACAACAAAAAAGATGAAACAAAAATATAATCAATTATAGTAGCTGTATCCTTAGCCTTAAAAGTAGGGGCTCTATATATTCCCTTCCCACACCCGGATTCATATAGGTTCCATCTAGCCAAAAAGATTTCCAAAAGCTCCCCAGACCTGGTATGTTCTAGGTGAACCAGTGAGGAAAGAGGGGGGCCTTCATCCTCTTGACTAATACAGGGGAGGGTGCACGGGTGTATATTAAAGTCCCCTAATAGTATTAATTCGAAAGAATTTACATTAGCACTATAGCCTGACAAAAATTTATCCAAAACTTCCAAGTTTTGGCTAGTACACTCCTTAGCGTGTGTATTATAAAAATTTACAAATAAAATCCTGACCTTTTCAATGGTTAATAATTCAACAACCAAACAATTCTCTGAGCCCGACATACACTGTGATAGGGTCCCTTTCAAATCCAGTTTGAATAGACTCAGCAAACCCCCCTTAGCCCTCCCTGCCACACTACACGTTGCTGGAACAAAAAAATGGGAATAGCCCTCCAAGGCAAAGTTGTTCGATATATCCCAAGTCTCTTGGAGGGCAATGATGTCATAAGATTTTAAGGAGGTTATCCAATCATCAATCCCACTTTTGTTTTTTATGCCGGCGATGTTCCAGGTGGCAATTTTAAGGGAAGAAACTGTTGGCTGTACCGACTTCACTGATGTTTCAGACAGTCAGTCGTTTTCCTCCAGAGATGATAAAGCAGAAAAACGATTACGGAGGGATAAAGTATTACCCAGCTGGCTGTTTGGAAACTGCTGAACCTGCATGTCTCCCCTGTTTTGAGTGGAAGATCTATTCATATTAGCCACAGAACCAACTGGCCCCCTCCCAATACCAGGATACCTCTGCTGTACAGACAAATAGTGTTGAGGATTGTCCAAATGATTATAAAAGAAACCCAGAGGTCTAACACGTACCGAGTTTTCCACGGTTGGCAGAACAGCAGCCCTGAGGAGGACTGTTGCCACATGTTGGGGATATTTGAAGTTTATGATAATACAGTCCCCTCTTGTATTCTTTCTACCGCTGCCTATCCAGCCAACTCGACGGGTGAATAATATGTCTTCTGCAAGGGCACACGGGAAACCACAATTCCTATTCAACCAAGCCAGCGTTTTGTGTTTTAGGGCAACATATGTTTCTTGCCTTGAGTCAGACAGACAACTATCGATCTCCGGAACATTAGTTAAAACAAGCGTATATGGCACGCATTCCGGAGGGAGGTTTACACATTCACTCCACCTCGGTCTTTTGCTCCTACCTAATTCGGTCCCACCTGCTATATTCTGCTTGTTATTGGTATTTTGGGCATATTGTGTTTGTACTGATGCCTGTGCATTTGCACTACCCAATAATGGCATACACGTAGGTTCGGTAGTCAATAGATTAGTGACTGAAGGCGCCTTTACATTCGCCCCGATGTCATTATCATATACCTTTGGCCCTTCTAACTGATGTGCCTCTGTGCCCCCTATACTAGGTCCCATCTCCCCCAATAGACGAGGTTGTGGTATTAACCCATTTTGAGACTGGGTAATATAGGAATTTAAAACACCTTCCAGACTAGCGACTTTTTGGGTCACGCTGTCTAGCTTTTCTACCAGTGGGGAAATCAATGCCTGTAGTTTAGACTCCAGCAAGTTTGTCAGGAGAATAATCTGGGAAGGGAGCAGAATGTTTCCCTCGACATTATTTAATAACTCAGGGGCATCTTCTCCACTAGCAGGGGATGTGCTTGGCTTTTTAGGCTTCCGGGTCATTACTCTTCTAACCGGTGCCTTCCTACATGCACGTACCCTTCTACGTGATGGAGACTGGGGTGGTGTAGGTCTTAGAGGGGATGTCGCACCTGGACTTAATATAGGGTCATGGACAATATCCTGTTCGACCTCTATTCTCTCCTTATTTATTTCTGTATCAGTATCCATTAACAAACATCGATTAGGCAATGATGTAGACTGAGTACATGCCCTAGTAGGTGAAGATTCTGGGCTAGACCTTGTTA
The DNA here is from genome assembly GCF_964204655.1 of Triturus cristatus. Lineage (NCBI taxonomy): Eukaryota > Metazoa > Chordata > Amphibia > Caudata > Salamandridae > Triturus > Triturus cristatus. The sequence continues at coordinate 962,201,913 of NC_140588.1, forward strand.
AAGATAGTCTCCTGTCTTTGTTAATCTTACTGACTACCTTAACAAGATAATTATCCATTGTCCTTACTTCCGTATGTGGGACTTGTTTTCCAGGCCTCACTTTAGACATTTAGCAAGCTTTACAATTTCAATCAAGTTAAGGTCACACAGACAATAGCAATATATAAATTACAGCCTTGGGCAGGACATATACAACTGGGAACACTGAGTCTTACTGTGTGTCCTGAGTGTAGAGTACACAAGGCAAATGACAGGGCCCGGCCCGGCCTTACTCGGTCCTCTGAGGGCCACAGAGGGCCCGCCCTTTGCCCGGGCTTAGCCCGGCGCCGCCCGCGCGCGTCCCGCGACGCGGAGGGAGTCTCCGACTTTTGAACGCCTCCGGGCGCCAAGGGAACCGGAACCGGAAGGTGACCGCAAGGCTACCCGGGAGCTGTAGTCTCCCCCTGTCGCGGGCGCGATGGAACCAAGCGCCGACAGGGGAGACCCACAGCGTCAGCAGCCCAGGAGCAACAGGGCCAGGACACTCCACACGGGACCGCAGGTATGTACACCAAGCTCCAGCAGACTCCCCCACTCCACCGAGGGAGTCTCCGACTTTTGAACGCCTCCGGGCGCCAAGGGAACCGGAACCGGAAGGTGACCGCAAGGCTACCCGGGAGCTGTAGTCTCCCCCTGTCGCGGGCGCGATGGAACCAAGCGCCGACAGGGGAGACCCACAGCGTCAGCAGCCCAGGAGCAACAGGGCCAGGACACTCCACACGGGACCGCAGGTATGTACACCAAGCTCCAGCAGACTCCCCCACTCCACCGAGGGAGTCTCCGACTTTTGAACGCCTCCGGGCGCCAAGGGAACCGGAACCGGAAGGTGACCGCAAGGCTACCCGGGAGCTGTAGTCTCCCCCTGTCGCGGGCGCGATGGAACCAAGCGCCGACAGGGGAGACCCACAGCGTCAGCAGCCCAGGAGCAACAGGGCCAGGACACTCCACACGGGACCGCAGGTATGTACACCAAGCTCCAGCAGACTCCCCCCATTTTACATTTTACCAGCTACCATCCTCAGTCACAAAAAACTAGCATTCCCTTTGGACAGTTCCTACGTCTCCGTAGAAGCTGTACTAATCTTGTGGATTATGACATTAGAGCCATTGAAATGAACGATGGGCAACACCTATTGACACAACGGGACATCAAACAAAATCTAGATTGGTATTTGTGACACGTCATTCAACTATGAATGAAAAGATCCGTCACATTATCAACTCTAATTTGCATATTTTAAATCCCACCAAAGAGAGAAAACTGTAAACCCAAACCGATGTTTGCACATAGACAAAAACAAAAATCGAAAAGATCTCTTGGTTCGCTCACGCATGATAAATAACCAACAGGACACCATCCAGACATCAATTTTAGGCAACAAACTTACCATAGGGAATTATAAATGTATGTCCTGTATTGCTTGTCAATTTTCCATTGAAACCAGTACATATAGTTAATGGTACCAAAATTGATCTAAAAACCTTAACCAATTGCAAGACCTCCAACATCATATACCTATATATAAGCAGGGATATGTGGGGGAAACCTCAAGGTCAATGACAACTCGACTCACAGAACATAGGTTAGCCATCCGTACCAAAAAAATCAATGCCCCATTGGTTAAACACTATATGGAGGCTTAACACAGCTCTCAACAAATAAGATGGCTGATCTTGGAAAAAATACATATTAATACTTGAAGCTTGAGCACAGAAATACGTAAACGCAGAGAGGTATACTGGATCTTCACTTTGGATACATACAGAAATGAAATAGGATGAACAACGATGGGATCAAGCTAGTAGGTACAACAATGCGTAAAGGAGCTGGTCTCACATCCAGCTTTGGCCCCGTTTTGCCCCTCTATGTATAGAGAGAACTGAGATTAATCTACATGATTGCCAATTTAGCATTTTCCTACTTCACCCCCTGCTTTCTCCCCATTCATGGGCTTTAGTTTTTCCCCATTACACCCTGCATTGATAAGCTTATGCCAGTTTTTGGGTTTCCAAACCTCTGTAGTGTACCAATTCTCATTATATAATATATCCCTGTCTACTACACACATAGTAGTGTTTTATCTTATTTACTTTTCTTTTTTCCATTTTCAGCCTGTATCCGCACGTGATTTGAATCTTTTTCATTACCTTACATATTTTGCATATTCTACGACACCAGGCATTTTTATCTTAATTCATCATCAGGTAGTCATATTTCATCATGTATCAATACCTGATTTCGTAATTCAATTCTGTATTCATGCACACCAGCTTAAGATGGCCGACACAAACTCCACATTTCCCTGTATCAGGTTGGAACGGCATTCGGATGTCCAAAGTCTCATCCCGTGATTACTTTCCACCTCTCACGCAGCCATACGTCGTTTGCGTGACAGTTCTCAAGTTTATGGCGCGGGTTTTGGCATTAAAACGCCCAGCGTAACGGCAGTACGCTGCTGGGCATTGGCGATACCTTTTTTGCGCATGCACGGCGTGCAGCGCTGGATAACACCTTTCAGCAGCCACTGGAGCCTGCCTCACGGTCCAGCGCGGCGCTGCATCGATCGTCTGCCGTGATCTGGTGGAGTGGCAGACCATCAGATTACCTACATCTGCTTTTCTTCCCCACAGGTAAGAGCAGTAAGCGAGCATTTATACCACACACTTCCCCTGCAGTTTCACACTCACCCGTACCCCGCGTCAATACCGTCTTCCAGCCACTAGAGACCTATCTAGGGATTCCTACCTGTACCCTCACTGGTTTCTGCTTTCGTCTTCTTTTAGTGTGGGACATCTACCTCCCCACCTTCTCGACTTGGAACAGTTGCGGGCTTATGTATATGTGTTTACACCTCAGTTAGAGGTAAGTTTGAGTATCCCTATCTTATGATTTGTGCCTGGATAGTTCCATGGCACATTCATCATATATTTTTACACACAGCTATACGGCTGTCCACATGTGTACACTAGGAATATTGATAGCCCTTACCTCTTTTTCTTTGTAGTGTACCGTTTTTAAATATTTCCTATCAAATCGAACACAGCTACATATCGCATCGTATTCTCACATTTGTAATCAAATTGAGCGCAGCCACCCATCGCCTCCATAGGTAAGCGGCATCGTTTCCATCTTTTCTGCCTCTTCCTTTTCGCACTCTGTTTTTTTATGATCCTTTCCTGTAATAAATAGATTTTGCTTGGTTTCCCTACAAGGTGTACTCTATACTCCAGTGTCACCAGTTCATCATTCTGCCAAGGTCAGATGAGCTTGTATATCTGACAAGGTACATGTTCTTCTTTTTTTCTGATACATATACGTGGTTGGGACATGTGGTTTCTAGCAAACGTTGGGCGTACATTGGGTACCGTAATGATATGCCTGTTCTAAAGTAGTTTTACAATATCTGTAACCTGAGCGCCACATGCACATTCCATGGGAATCTATCTGTGCATGCATATTTTCTTCTCTACTTGGTGCTTTTTTAACTCACGGGCTCCATCTATTTTCTTCATTGTTTTCATCAAACAAGTTAATTGGTGATCCCAAGGATTCTTAATAAAAATCTAAGATTTAGTCAATTTTTTCGGACTTTTTTAATTACACTTTCCTTTTTCTATTTTTCCAGTCTTTTCTAATGACAGGTTTTAACTATCCTTTTTCTAGATCTGATTATCTATTGAATCAGAACATTTGAGCAGGACCCTCAATATGTGACTTACAAGGCTGTTTTTCTCCAAATGTATTTTTATAGGTTTCTTTACATACATGGCTTCCTGATGAAGGCGTAACGCCGAAACGCGCGTAGGACATGACATTTTTCAGCCATGATTAACATGTATACTTTTCCTTTATCAAACCGCTGTGATGTTAATTGAACTATAGTTACTCCATTGTTGCATTTTCCTGCTGTGTCACTACCTGCATATCAATTGTATACAATATTTTTATAATATATCCTTGTAGAAATAGTAGTAGTAGCATGCCTTCACACCTAAAGTAGTGACAAGGGTCCAACAATGTGCTAAATACTGTACGATTATACTGCACACATTGAGTAACTGTTTTTTAAGAAATAGCATTTTCAATTTTGTCCTAAAAAAGAATATAATATTCACAAAAAATTAAAAAATCATATCAATATAAATAAATATATATTTCTGATACCTAACCACATCTGGTTGTTCACATATTATTTCTGCATATCCATAGGTCCACTCAGTAATTGTATTTCCTAAATGTTTTCTCACATTTGTATTTAGACCCGGATTTAGTAAACATAGTCAGGGGTACCCCTATTCTTGCAAACGTCCAGTCAAACTGATCATGCCCTCTGGAAGAGTCTATTCAGGAGCACAAATCTAGTTCACTGAGTTAACCTCAGACCTGGCTGTCTGCTCACTCACATGGACCGGCATAGGCAGTTAGGCAGAAGAGGCAACTTCTCTACTGTTACATCAGTGAATCCTGGCCCTGATGGAAGTGTGGGCGTGCCGCTGCTAAATACCATGGCAAGGGCACATGTACTCGGGTGGTCCCACTGCCAAGGACTACTGACCAGAGACTCTGCAGTCAATCCCATGCCAAGAGTTCCAGCAACCAAGCTAAAGCCACCACGCCTTCTTGCCACTGATAGACTTTCCATGAACCGGCTGGGTACAGTAAGCTCTCCCTCTGCATTTAAGGACTGGCAGACGTCCATTACAGAATCTATTTCCATCCTCAAAGATATATACATATAACATCTTTAAACAATTTTTCAAGTTTGTTCTCTAAAACAGAGTAATGTACAAAATGCTAAATATATTAACTTTTATTTAAAACATATAATTATTGGGTATCAGTCAATAAGAGTGTTGTTTCCCACCAAGGGGTTCAAAGTGATTTACAAAGAGTGCGAAGATGTAGTTGTTCGTGATGCCACTTGGAGCCTAGAGTTGGAAACGCCATTTAATTGACAGCTGCCCGTGCACAACTTTGTTTTCTTTCTCTGCTTAGGAGTAGAAGAGTCGTGAGAGAGGCAAGCACAACATGGCTTCCTCACCCATGTGCCCACTAACTGTACTACAAAAATAGCCTAGACCAGTCTCCTGCTCAGTGGCGGCTGGTTACATCTGAATGTGGTGAGCTTAAAATTTCCACTGGAGTGCACAACGGTGAGCGAGCGTATCAAGTGATCGCGAACAACCCAAGGGGAGCTCGGGGGAGGGGTTCTCCCCCCGAGATTGTTTTTACAAAAGAGCGGGCAAATTGTGCATTTTCAAGCAAATTTGAGAAAGCAAGAAGGTTAATAAAGCAATTCAACTGTTTGTCTGAATTAGTAGCCACAAAACTGTAAAAGTTTACTTATTTTACAAAAGTATTTATTCTGCTTTTTTTTCAAAAGCACTAGATAGAATAAAGAGCACATTAATATAAGTCATGTCTCAAGTTTCAGTTGATAAAATAATAACTAATAATTATATAACAATTAATACCAAGGTTTACTGTACTAAATGTAATGCACACAGCACATCTCTAGGATAGGGGTAGTTTCCAGAGCGATTATTGACAGATATGAATCCCGGGGGGACTGGCTCGGCATCAAGTCATCCCAATACACAAAAAAATCACTTGCGCCCTGCAAATAAAACGTGGCAGCTCTTGGTTTTACTGCCTGAAAGCCGTGGCACACAAGATAACACTATCATTATGCCATGGCCTTCTCATGCGCTTAAGGACCTGAGGCTCGAGAGGCAGGTGGGAGCATGCTGCGCGTGGGGCCTGTGATATTGTCATGGACGCTGATGCCAGCGCTGTCCAACTAGCCTGATAAGGCATTGGCACCAAAACAAAAAGTTAACTTGGTTATATGGCAGACCCCGTAAGGGGCAGTGACCTCTTTTCAGACATTCTCCAAATCTGTTTTAATGTAGGATGTTAGAGTCACCGATTCAATGTCATTTAAAATAAAAAAAAAAAAAAAGTTTGTTTAGGAGATATACAAAGTTTGTGCAGGGTTCTTTGTCCAATAAAATGAAACAAGTACAGCCTTCAACAGCCATTTTGCTGTACTTTCTGTTATTGAATGAGTGGCATAGCAAACCTGCCCATTCCCAATTCGGCCATCCCCGCCCCCCGCTACCTCCGGCTCGGAACAGCCTCTCCGTGCATTCCCTTCTCACTCTGTTGCATTTACCATAGTTCCAAATGTACTGCTACTGATGGAGGCTGCATTCAGTTGCAATGCTTTCTGTGGATAATAGCTTGTGATCTCTAAGATAATTCTGTCTTGACATTTGTGGTTACTTTTACATGGTCCTGACATACTTCTGGTATCTACTGCCTAGGGGGAGATATTTGCCGACTTTAGTTTCATCGCAAGGGAGTTTGCTCACCTTTTTCGAGATCATTAGCATACAAGTCCATTAGATCTATAAAAATGAACCTTTAATGATATCATAACACTACCAAATTTTGTAAATCCCATAACATCCTTCCTTTTAGGCATATTATGGCTCTGATGAATAGAGAACAATAGAACCCATCCAGGAGTGCGTCTGTGCGTTTAGTTATAGCGGCTGCGTCTTAACTTTCCACCACTTCTTGAAAAAACAGCTCATCGGGCTGCTCTTTGATACCCACTTACTCCATTTTAACATATTAACGTTCACAGAAACATTACCATTATAACTCCCTAGAGTGTCTAAAAACCCCAGCAGGTATGTCCTGCGACAATCACATAAAACTAGACTATTTGTCAATCTAAATAAGTGACGGGGATGTGGGGAAGCAGAGGAGGGAAGGAGGGTGTTCTGTGTATTTGCAAGCTAAATCTGGTGTGCAGAGATTAAATAAAGTTGTGGCAAAGACACTGGCATGATTACATTTGTTTTATATTTCAATTTTTGTTCCCTGTAGCCGAGTGCTGCTAACAGCTACTAAACAGAAGCGGGTGAATGTGAATTGATGTATTTGTAAGTTATGTATTTAGGGCACGAGGGTTGTGTCGTCCGCATGTATGAGTTTTATGCTCCTCAACCCTTGTGTAAATTCTTTTTAAAATTGCCGTATAGAACGGTCCTTTCAACACTGAACATAAGCATTGGGATTGTAACATACCTGGTTAAACTGCATACATGATGGCAGGCACATCATAGTGGCCTACATGGCATGATTTGTGTTTATCGTCCCATGGTAGAGGAGGCTTCATGACAAATACCTTATGTCTGTTCTTGCGAGAGAGAGTGACAACGAAGTGCGCTATGATTTTTGAATTGGTTTTGTGTGTGACCAGTCAAGCTAATTCCCTTCGCTGGTCTCCTTCTCTCACATTTCCATCATTCACTGAGGTACATTTGATACAAATACAGTAAGTACTGTATGGATCACCACAACAGACAGTTAAACATTCAAACATAGCAGTTGCGGCCGGCATGACGGGTGAGGGAAGAGAGGGGTCGCACAGGTTCGCGGTGGGGGGGCAGAGGGGGGATGGGTTTAATTAGAATTTCTTTTTTAATCGTACCTTCCACCGGGTCCCGCGTTTTCCTGCTGCTCTCCTGAGCAGGAAGCAGCCACAGGCAGCCTTTCTCCCCTCCCCCAAGCCAATCACAACGCTGCAATGGCAGTGTTGTGATTGGTGTGGACGGCGCCCACTCGGGCACCTACGGGGATGCCATGTTCTCTATTTAGGCTGCATGCAGCCTACATAGAGAAAAGGGAGAGTGCGCATGACTGGTTTGGTCGACCCCAGGGGGCCAACCAAACAGTCAGGGCCCAAAGTATTGGGCTAGCCACACCTCCCCTGCTTTCCAGCAGACCCGCCCGCCCACAACCAGGCACTTCTGCTTTTTCACAGTGTGAGAAGCAGAAAAACAAAATGGTAATTTTGCCATTTTATGTATTTTCTTCTCGCACTGCGAGAAAGCAGTGGGGCGACGCCCCTCCGCCCTAACGGAGGAGCCGCCCCTGCTCCTGCCATCGAGTCATTTGCCCAACATCTGACACCAAATTATTCTTTTTTAATCTTACCATTCTGCCACTCTTCCATACCACCATTAGCAGTACCCTCTCCTCAACTAAATTAACAAAAAATACCTGCCATCCTGCCAGTCTCTTCCCACATACCTCCCACCACCATTCCCACTATTAAAAAAAAATCCTGGTGTCCTGCCACACTTGGTAACTCCCTCTCTCAATATTAAAAGAAATCCACACTTGGCATCATGCCTCTCTGCCCCACTACCATCTGCACCTTCCATCCCCTTCCCAGCACAAGCTGCAATGACAGGCTTTTGTGAGACCTGAAGATCAGCATGACCTGGAATGCCTTGTCAGTGTGGATTTACACAGACTCTCGGCTCTAGTCAATGGAGACCAGAAGAAGCAGGAGAGAGAGCACAACCACCATTTCACCTCTTCCCCTGTCTCAGGAGACCAGGGTGGGAGGTGGAACAGCGTTCACCGGAGCACAGGATTCAAAGCTATGTTTTCCACTCCTGTGATGTCAGATCAGTGAAACCAAACTTTTTTTCAATGCACTGATGTCACAGTAGTGATAGGTTTTGAACCCATGTTCATGATAATTGCTTCCATACGGAAGCCATATACAACAATATTATACGTGTCCTCATAAATGTTTTACTATTTATAGAGATAACTAAAACCAAGGGCCCGATTACAACTTTGGCAGTTAGGGAACCAACGTCGAATGCAGGTTAGCTACACTAACCAAGTTCATCTTGGTCAACGATTTTACCTTTTGACTCTGTTTTATTGTATTTTGTCAAGCTCAAATGATTAAAAAAAATATATAAAATAATTTTGACAAAAGAAATAAAATGAATAAACAAAATTAAATTATTACAAAGGTGTACATATTTATGGATTTTTGGTTTACTTCATTAACAGCCCGTATTTTAATTCATTATTGAATCACTGAAAAAGAAATAGAGGTCACAAGGGAGTTTTTCATGTTGTGTGCCAGTCCTTCAGGGCTCCTCTCAGGTTACATGGCTTCTCTCAGGTCACAGTTTTCTTCTGATCTTCCACAGGTCTTGACAGTGTTTGTAAGAGGGTGCCTTGAGGTGCTACATTTATGTCTGGCACTAGCTAGTGGGTGGGGATGACTAACCAAGAGGGTAATAGTTCCAGGGGTCAGCCCTATTCACTTTACTTCACCAGTTCCTTTTTGCATTACTGGAAACAGGCTGTGTATGCTGGGCCTTGTAAGCTAGTACATAAAATGGTAAGAGTGTAGTGACTTAGTTGAACATTTTCAAGATGGCAAAAGTTTTCACCCACACTAAACCATGGCTTTGTGGGCTTGCGTGTGTGTACTTTGGTAATCCTAGTGTCCTCCCACATCTAACACTAAACACGAGGTGAGTTTGAGGCAGGCACTATCCCACAATAAATCAAGTGTCAGAAGTACAGTCTGACAATAGTAAGGTCCTTCAGCAACCAGACAGGGAACCCACAAGAATTGTCTTTGCAACCTGTTCTCTCTCTTTCAAGGGCATCCCAAGTGTTACATGTGGCTCAACAGACCTGTCAAGCAAGATTTGACACTGTTCTGTCAAAAGGAGACCTACAGCCCCCAGCCTGCATATTTTGTTCAGCTCAAGCTATCATCACTGTTCATTCAGGGCAGCTTATAGTTTTCACCTGGGAGGCATTTCACACCTATTTTATGCCTACTCAAAGACTAGTAGCAGGCTGATAAACTGGCAAAGGCTTATAATAATTAGCCTCCTGACAGTTCAGGCAGGTAAAACGTAACTTTCTAAAAGTTACTCTTCATTAATATTTATCCGACTTCACCACTGAATTGGATTATTAATAACTATTAAACATAGAGGTTCAATTATTTTTCTAGCTGATCCCATTCCTGAGACGCAGTATTAGTATTTTTGTATGTTCTCTGGTGTTCTACATGGGACAGCTAAGCCTGCCACAGTGAAAATAGCTTTTATGGCTTTGTCACTGTAAAGATACGGTAATGTTAATTTTCTACATGTCCCACTTTCAAATACTATGCACCCAACCTGTGTTCTGCAAAGCCTACATATAGGTAACTTATTAATATTTAAAAGAAAGCTTTCCTTTGTCAAAAATGTTAATTTTTGCATTTCATGCCGCAGGGTTTACATTGCAGCAGTTAGACTATACAGGGTATGCCTGAAGTAATGTTTCCCTGTCACTAAATTGGAAGCCACAATTGGAGCCGCAGTCCTTTAGTGGCATTTACCTACCTGGCACTGGGTACCCTTTATACACCATGTACTACAGACTTAGAGGCAAGTTAAATGTGGCAATTACCAAATAAGCCAATTCAAACATGTTAAAAGGGATAGCAACAACACTCTACTCCCGGTTAGCAGGGGTAAAGGGAACAGAATTCTAAAGCCAGCAAAGCAGATAGGGCAAAAAATCTGGAGTGACCAAGCAGTAAAAAAAGCTGATTTCCAACATTATATGTCTATATAACATTCATACTTATAGGGAATTTCAGTCAGCTCAATACATCTACTGATGCGTCACTGGAAACATGCTCTCTGCCCATGTGGGGTGATCTAACAACCTAATTCTTTGCTGTCAGCACAACAGGGCCATACAGCAGTCTGAAACCAGATATAAAGTAGCCATGAGAAGCAGGTGGGAGCCTCTAACTACCATGCTTTGCACATTAGTTGTGCTTGAATTGTAGATATATCCATGCATAGCAGGACTGGTCATATGGGGCACAGGGAAAATCCTTGGTAGGTTTGGATCAGGGAAAATGGTTTTACGCATGGTAATTCCACCCTAAATACCGCCCTGAGTGAGCAGCAAACAACATGGTTTGCTGCTACAGGTGGTTCTGGTAGATACACGATTTGATGCTGCAAGTAGATGCTACTTTTATGGTCTCACCTAAAACAGTGAATGCACTATCTGTTGCAAGACATTTTGTTAGCTTTCAGTTGGCTTAGAGCCCAGTCATTGTTAACCACTGGTTGACATCGTTGTCACTTTCATTTGCTTGCTTCTATTTAATGGCTTGTGGGGGCGTAACTTCCCCTTCATGCGTTTCTCCTTCTCCTGGATCGTGGATGCAGTAGTGTGTCCTTACCCTGCTCATTGTTTTTGGTGCTACTTTCTTCTTTTTAGTTAAGCACTTTACAAGAGTGAGTGAGTGAGTGTGTGTGTGTGTGTTTTCCAACTGTCTCCCTCGTGTGTTTCACTGCCTCCATCCCAGTGTTGTTTTGTCTCGCCCTGTGCTTCTCTGCACCCCGTTTCCGTGTTGCTTTGTCTCCATGTGCTTCCCCATCTCCTTGTTGCTCTGTTACGCTGAATGCTCCTCTTCCCCCACCCCCAGTCTCCTTCTTGTTGTCTCACCTTGTGCTTCGGTGCAGACTTCTCGGACGGGATGGATCAGTACTGTGTCAAAAGGTTTTATTTCTTTTAAGCCTTTAGCCATGCTGCACAGCGTCAATGATGTGCTGCATGGCTAAAACGAATTGGTAAAGCCGATAGGTCCCTGAGCCAAGATCTATTGGCTTTGCCAATGCTTGTTTGTACTGTGAAAGACCCCAACAAATGTGAGTGCTTTATGACTGCTAATCAGAACTGCCTTGGTTCTTTAGTCTGTATATTGAAGTACTGTTGGTTTAAATGAAATTGTTTGCCTCCTCGTTTTCAACATCTTGGTGGAAAACCACCACCCATGTCAAACCAAGCGAGGGCCAGGTTTGCTGCCAGAGCCCTAACATATGCAGGTATAAGGGGGTTCTTGCCAGTAGATGCTAGCATGGTAAGGGGTTAACTGCTGCATGCATCACCTGACTTGGATTCACATACCATTCTCATGCCTTGCAACTTCTCAGAGTTTGTTAATCTATACATTTTGGCACCATGCCTGGTACGAAAGTGTAGCTGCCTGCTTTATGTCAAACGCTCCAATGGCACGTGCTGTATAATCCGATTAAAAACATAAGTCTGAACCCATGATTTTTTTTTATATATCACATCTTCCACAGCAATAGAATTTAAAAAAACCCATTATAAAGTACACTTGCAAGTTTTTCCCCCTTTTTTGTTAATTCTTACCTACGAAGCAGATATTTTTACATTTTGACCTCGTGGTGCTTCTGCTCCAGGGGGGAGAGGGTCAGAGTGAGACCTGTGGAATGCGGCCAGTGGATGCTTAAGGAGGGGACCCAGAGAGTACAATGTGGGGCCCCAAGCAAGAAACAGACCCAAGCAGAAGAAAAGGTATTAAATGTGACATCTTACAAATTCTTAACATTAATATCGGTCCCCATACAGAGTAAGCTAGAGGGAATCAACACCTAACTATCTCGATGCACAATCTTTTGTGAGCTCATGGTCTGGATCCTCCACATGTCTTCTCTGCAGCTTCAGAAACCAAGAGGGCCTGCCAAAACTTTTGCTTCATCAGCTCCTGCTAAAAAGGGGAAGAGATCTACAGTAGAGCCCTTATCAGCAGGATGTACTATTGACTGGTTACTTACCGGTGATATTCATTACTCCGAGTCTTAGACCGCTCCGTCACAGTCCTGGTTCCCATCCCTCCCTCCCTATTTCAGCTTCTTGTGCTTTGTGGTACAGGATGTTGGAAAGTAATGTAGGGGGTTATGGGCCACAGGATGTGGGCGTGGCCTGGAGGGTAGGCATGGGAGGAGGGTAGTTTCAGCTTGGGATGTCTGCGGGGAGTACCTATCGCTTATGTGTTTAAGGACTGTGACGGGGAGGCGTGGCGAGGAGGTAATACATTATTACACTGCAGTCTTGGAAGCTGCAGAGAAGGAAATGGAGCACAACATTTTTTATAATTTGGGCTCCAGGTTTTATGGTATCTATTTTTTTTAACATTTGCGTTTGTATTTATGTATATTTATTTTTTCGGTCATTCTATCAGTATTTATCCATATTTGTTTTGTGAATAAATCAATTTGTAATTTGTATATTTCCGCACTTATTTATTCTATAAATTTGCACTCATACTTGGCTGCCTGCCGGGTTTAGCTCATTACGAAGCCAAAAATAATTTTAAAATAGCACCCACATGAAAATATTAGCATTACAGAGTAGACTTACAGTGAGACATGCAATTATTTCAGGAAATCGCATACCTTATCTTTTAACTCCCCATGCTGTCAATCCTGAAAGCTAATGACATGGCATTCATGAATGACAGCATGGCGAGTCAATCAAAAGATACACAATTTTCTATATTTTTCCACTTATAAATAAAATACAGAAAGGAAACACAATGGTTTCTGTCTGTATTTATCTGTAAAATTGAAAACTGGAGGACTTATTTATAATGCAATATTTTGAATTTGACACCGTGGCACTTATCGTAAAGCTGGAATTAAAAGTGACACAGACACACAGGCGCGCGCCATCTCCCAGACGATGAGTTGCAGAAGCATCCTCTCAGCACTTGTATCCAGTAACTCTTAAAGTTGCTCTGCTCTTCTTCTCCACGTATACCTTCATGGTTGACAAAGAGACTCTCGGCCAGTCCTAGTTTTTCAGCCCAAGTATGCTGGGCCTTGCAGGCCTAGTTGAAAAATCCAGAACCGATTGAAATTCACCCTCATGAAACGCGGCCGGTTGACTGTGTCCATCTCACATAGAACATGACTCTTACTCGGCTATCCAATGAGATAGCTAAGTGAGTGAAACACTTCTGCTCGTCATCCTCATCTCTAAGAAGAGTTTACAGCTCTCGAGACGCCTGCAACCTGCCCACAGCACTACGCGGGCGGACGACACCTGCAAAAGAGGGAACCCGCCCCTGTATATTAGCCCCCGAACACCAGGCTGTTCAAGGTGTTTAATGGCTTCAATTGACGTCCTAAATAACCTAACAACGGCTTCTAGGCCACGTGGCTTTTCACTTGCGCTTTAACTTTCGAGCACACAGATCCTTCCGTCCGTCGTGATGGAACTGGGCACTAATTGGAATCAGATGTTTCCTCTGACCTTTCCTCTGACCCCCTTCAGCACCTTACATGATCGGCAATCATCAGGAGGCGGCCATGTGGGCACTGAGGGCTCCTTTCTTGTCAGCCGGTGAACCGTGGCCCTCGGAGGACATCCCTTACATTAAGAGATAGCGATGTGCAATAAATCTCACCCTTGCCCTCCCACCGCACTGCTGGGGGCGGCGAGAGAGTGCCCAAGAAAGGGAAACAGGGACTACTCAACCGCGCACATCTGAATTCGAATAGGAGTCCGTCAACAAAGTCTAACTAGACGCCCACGGTCTAGAAAGGTAATTTTATTTATTTATCTGAGCGCCTTTTTGAGCCGATACAGGGCACATTTAAACAATACCAACTTCTGTTTATATAGCGCTTCATACTGCACATGTGACTTCAGGCTGCCAAGATTCCCACGCCCATGCGCGACAAGCTGCCCCAGCCCAGGTTTTTTCTTTGCTTTGTGGAGCTTGTGATCCTTGTTTTGTAATGGGATAGAACAGAAGATTACAAGCACAAGAATGCAAAGAACAAGCATTGAAAATGCAATAGGTCTCGCCTTTGATTAAGTTAAAGCCATTTGCTTTGCTAACGGTATTGTATAGCTAGGCAAATGGCGTTAACTTAATAAAAGGCGAGACCTATTGCATTTCCAATGCTTGTATCTAAATACGTTGAAGTCGGTTACTGGACATTATAGACTTGGCTCACTAAAATCTGCAATGCAAACATTCAGACTTTCGTGACACTTCCGGTTGCTCGAATCGATCGCAGTAAAGTAACAGGTTTGCACTCTCATTCACAGTTTGCGCTAAACCCATGAAAAATATTCTTAAACTATGTAGGTCCTCTGTAATATATCTCCATGGAAACAATAGGGAAAGGGGGGTGCTTAAAATGTGGTAATATATGTAGCATTGCCACAGCAGGGGTGTAGTCATCAATAGCGAAGCAGCTCCGGGGCCCAGAAGAGTTAGGGGGCCACTGAACTCCTGTCATGGCTGTATTTTACTACCCAACGAACAGACAGAACCTCGTTTGTTCGCCAGCACGGTGGCCCATGGCTTTCTCGCTGCGCCACACGGTTAAAGAACACTGAGGCACTGAGTTTGCCTGGGGGTTTAGACAAGTAGATAAGCTGCTATCCGCTGACCAGTTTGCCTGATATTTTTTATTAGATGTAACTTTTGTATCAATATCCGTTTATCTAATACAACTTGTACAAAAAGAGTTTCTTTTGTGAACAGACCAACCCTCAACAAATTAACTTCAAGCGTATTCATTCATTCTTCCTTTCTGTGTGCCAGCAGAAAGGGGTCTGAGGCTACCTCAAGTTGGTATTCACTGTTTTATAAAACATTACATAAAATAGATACAATTAATCTATATTCATAGTTTTCTGACATATGATGCATAGTGGGAAATGTCTGGTCATTAATAATGTAATGCTGTGATGAAACTGGAAGCCATGAATTATTTCTCAAATTAAAATCCATGCGGCTTGATGCGCACAGCATGAAAGGTGTGTTGGCTTGACATGTGAAGAAATCAGAGACCTGTCACTATATTGTAAGGGAGAACTTTGAGTTGTGCAAGTTTTGTGTTTCACATTCGTATGTATGCTGCATTTTCATTAGCCAGGAGTTGCTGAGACTATCTTACATACCTCCACTATGGTTGAAAGGTACTAGTTACTTACGGCATGCAAATGTCTGCAAAGAATGTTTTGGCGTCACCCAGAGGCCAAAAGCCAGAATGACTGCTTGACGACAATACTAAATGTTCGATGCACTGAAAACAAGAAACGCCGTGCTTTCGCCCCCCAAAAAAGTCCCCCAAAAAGTGCCTAGAGTCACGCCGCCAGTGAAGCCTCCAGTCTACGTGTGCACATCTTCTGTCCCACCGCATGCACATCGGAATCGTATTGATTCCAAAAGGCCCTCAGCATGGCGAGAGCAGCGCATGCGCTGCTTTTGCCAGGCCGAGACCTAAAAAGGTGGACTGGAGCAGACAGCGTGGACCTGAGAAACTTGGCAGGGCTTTCTGACGATTTGAAGCGCTGCAAATACAAGGGGCTGCTATTACCCAATTTAATCTTTAAAGCAACAAATGGTTCCCCTCAATTAATTCTCTTTAAAATGGTATTACCATGAATAACTCCATAAGGGACACGTACAAATCGATGAAATGCTCTTTCAATGTTAAATCCTGTAACTGCAGTAAAAAGAAGTCCTTAAGCCCAGACATTTTGACCTTATAGAACAAAGAGGAAGGCGGGGCCAGCATTGGCATGACATTGACATGCCCCGGAAGTGATTGAATCACTTCCGGGTCATGTGAGGCTCCCCCCGCGCCCCGGAAGTGATCTGATCACTTCCGGGGGCGTGGGCGACCCTCAGGTCCTTTAAAGCCGGGGGGAGCCCAGGAATCGATCTCTTTTTCTCCCCCCTGGTAGCACATCAGTTGCATGTGCCACACCTCCCTCGGGAGGATCTTTAACCGCTTTTTTACCCCACCCACCATCCCTGAAATAAGAGTTTGTTGAAAAAATGTATGTTTTTCTGTAAATTTTTTCCACAGGATACCAATTTGTAGATATGTTGTTTATGCCTTTTTTGTCGTGTTTTTAGGCGATATTCCATAGGCGAGCGGTAAGGTCATAGGTTGGACAGACTAAATTGACTCATCTTTTGGGGCGTCTCATTACGTGGGCCGCCCAGAAGGGAGGGACGTTTGGTTCTCACCAGACTCCAGGGGCAGTTACAACCGGTTGGTTGGAACGGTGCGGGGACAAAGGGGGGGGTTACGCTTTCCATTGGCTGGTTGGCCACCCCGCACGCGGGCGTAAGTAAGCTGCGCTGTCTGCATGGCCCCTTTATGGAGTAAGTCCTGAACGTTTGGGGGTTGCCTGGGGGTAAGTACTTCCGGGTCAGCTGGGCCTCCGGCGCATGCGCATCCCGGTTAGGGTGCGCGGGACAGTTTCGGTGTAAGGGGGAGGGGCCAGCGTTTCGACCTTGCCGTAGGCCCAGAGGAGTACGCAGAAATGTGAACAGCAATGTGTTAGACTAGGATAGGAACATTTATGTATTAGAGTTTTGTTAAAGCTAGGATCTTAGCAAATTTACCGAATCCTTTCTTGTCATTTCTGCGTTCTGGTATTTTATGAATATAACTTGTTTTGTATGTTAATAAATACGATCGGGGGTCAACGACCCCCTATTCCAAAAACAAGAACGTTATCTTGGTTTTTAGGTCTCGCCTGGCGAACGCAGCGCGAAGCGCTGCTGTCGCCAGCGAGATCTATTGTTGCTGACTTGCCTCGGAAGTGGGACAGGAGATGGGCACGCGCAGGCTTTTGGCGGATTGGAGCCTGTGTACGCGCTTACAGCTACGCGTCGTGCACATCTCCTGTCCCCCTTCCCTCGCAAGCCAGCATTCAGTTTCACTTTTTTTTTTATTTTTAAACTCCACTCCGCTCAGGAAACAAACCACTGGACGAATGGAGAATCCCCCACTCACCCAGTCTGCGGGGGGAATCCTCCTGAACGGCGACTGGCCGCTCTTCACCCGGGCCCCCTCCTGGGACCCGGGACTTCTGCTCCCGCACTTCCTCTTTGGCGCCGGGGCTCCCTCTTCACCACGGGAGCCCCGGACGGGGAGAGGCGCTGTCTTCACCGGCTGCACGCACCGCCACTGGGCACGCGAAAGAGACCGGTACCGCGCATGCCCTACAGACCAAATGTTAGCACCTGGTCAGCCAGCCAGTTCCCTCCTGCGTGGCACCCACCGAACCGGAGAGTATACAGCTGAGAAAGTGTTCATGCCTAGCAGTAGCTTCACAGCCGATTAGCTTTTAGAAGTTCCACGCACGCACCGGGTTTGGCTGAGATGCCGAGAAAGCTCCAATCATAGATCGTTTTACATACTACAACTCTCTCACACTCAAGGGGCGTACAGAATATGTCCAACAATCGGATTTGCTTTCATGCAACCTGGAAATACAGAATATTACAAACCTATATATTTCTTAAAAAGATCAACAAGCAATAGGTCTTGCATTATTAAAGTTTGAGCTATTGGCATTGCTAAATAATGCAACACCAATAGCACAAACTTTAATAATGCGAGACCTATTGCATTGCAAATGCTTGTTGTCACAGTCAGGGGAGGAGGGGGCGGTAGGCCGTACCAGACCATATTGAAATCGTGGCAAATACATATTTAGGCCAGGGATTTGATCTGCACATGAACAGAAAATTCTAAATTATTGTTGGGGCCACTAATTAGCTGTAGACGTTTTGGTCACAGTCCACTGCGCCGACTATGCACCCCAATCGGGTTCACGGTTTATGAATAACATATATTCTCACAATATAAAATATATAAAAGAAATGTAATGCCTGGTTTGGCATGTCACGTATGGAGTTATGCTATGGAGGTTATGGTACTGTAGGACCCAAAATGTTTTACAGAGAATTCCTTGGCAGGCCCACTTCTTGATTTATCGATTTGCATAATCCGTTTCTGCTCAACCATCCGGTCACCCTGCCTTATTGCTCTTGGAAGGACGGGAGGCCAAGGTGGCCTTGCAAGCATAACAATTCTTTACCTGCAGATTTCCACATATGTATCACCAGAATATTGGGGCTAGAATGTGGCCTAACGGCTAGGGCGGTCAACCTTGGAGCTGGGGAACCAGGTTCGAGTCTCTGGGATTCTGGGCAAATCACTTAATCTCCCTGTGCAAACAAAAATGAATGTGTCCATCTGTAACATAACTCATGCTCATGTTAAGCGCTCTGATACCTTCGGGTCTCGTTCGCACTATATAAAACTCCACACAAAAAAATATAGCCATAATTTATAAAGTGGAACAAAGAGCAGTGGGCTTCTAGGTGCTGTAGTTTTGCTATGCCGCACAATAGTGCTGTGCTTTCCTACAGGGTGAACAACCGGGTTTTTAAGGCCTTTCTAAAAAGGGAAACGCAACTGTGAGATGCAAGATGATGCAGTAGAATGTTCCAGAGCCTTGCTGCCGCGACGGAGGTGGCTCTACCTCCCCATTTCTTCTACTGGACTCTGAAGACTGTTATCCAGTTGTGGTTTGCTGAGCGGAGAGTTCTAGCAGGAACATACCATTGGATCATGGCTTTGATGCAGTTGCTTAATTTGTAAAATAATAAGTGCCGGGGCTCTGACCAGGAGGCCACTACAGCTTGCACCACCCCATTGCCCCGTCATCGCTACCAATGACGGTACCAAAACAACTACTAACCATCTCTTTCATCTTGTAGTGCGATAATTCAGATTATTCCAGGTCCCCAGAGCTAAAGGAATGGCAGGGGAGGCAAGAATTTGTATTTTTTAATGTATTTTGTATTCATAAACAACCAACCAATGCTATTCTTTTCTCTAAATTAGATGAGCAGCGCCACCATGTGGCAGAGTGTCATAAGTGTGGTGATGACAGTTAAGTGCCGAGCACCGGAAACCACTGGCTCAAATTAAGCACTGCTTTGATGTCAACTGGACTTGCCACGTAGAGAGCTTTATGTACAGTGCATAATGCCTTGAACAGGATACGCTTCTCTACCGGAAGCCAGTGCAGTTCACGTAGACCTTTCAACACCGATTGCAGCTTAGGAATATCCAATGTAAGCCTTGCCATTGCATTCTGTAAAGGTTGCAGCTTTGCAAGGGTCGCCTTGTTGGGCTCAAGGAGAAGAACATTACAGTAGTCTATCCTTGAGGAGACCAAAGCAAGAGTGACGTGTTTATGCGCCAGAAGGGCCATAAAGTGAAATATCTTTCTCAACATTCTGAAGCAGGTTGACACTGTACGATTGACCTGACAGTCCAGTGACAACTCGCTATCCAGACTGATACCTAGATTTTTAGAAGTGTCAACTGTAGTGGGTAAAGTACCTAGCATTCAATCACTAAGCTATTCTGCTGTCTTAGAGCACTGGGGGCTTACTGATGGAGTCACAATATATACCATGTGGGAGACAGGTGCTTCGCAGATCACAGCATGCAGTAAACACCTTGACCCCATGGGTCACAAGAAGAAAAGCAATGATGAGATCAGGTAGGATTAGTGGAAAAAGGTGATCGTATGACCATAGCCAATTGTAGGGCTCTGACCAGTTGAGGGGCAAGTGTATATAAGGCAATGATTGGATCATCTCTTCTAGTTCAGTACAAACGGAATTTAGGCCAAGCAGAAGAGGTGAGTTTCAAGCCTTCCTCTGCCACTGGAAATTTCCAGAGGGCTGATCTGGTACACAGAAATATTTTCCACCAGATTTAGTGGGACTGGCCCATTATATTCACAGGGGCTGATTTTGGTCTACATGGACGCTGGCAGGGGTAAATTACTTTAGCAAGGTAAGTCTTGAATTGCGTCCTCGTCCTGACCGGATGTCAATGGAGTGTCCTAAGCATGAGTATTACAAGATCCAATTGTATTACAATAAATGTATACCAAGCATGATAGTTTTGGACGAAATGCAAATTGTTAAGTGTCTACTTAGGCAGAACCATGTGCAGCCTGTTGCTGTAGCCTAGACAAGATGAGAACAATGGAAGTAACAAGGTGAGTCTTGAGAAAGCAGACATTGGTGAGCAGGGGCGGCTCCTGCATTTGGGCGGAGGAGCGTCGCCCCACTGCTTTTTCATAGTGCAAGAAGCAGAAACATAAAATGGTAAAACTACCATTTTATGTTTCTGCTTCTCACACTGTGAAAAAGCAGAAGTGCCTGGTTGTTTAGGTCTGCTAGAAAGCAGGGGAGGTGTGGCTAGCCCAATACTTTGGGCCCAGACTGTTTGGTCGGCCCTCTGGGGCCGACCAAACCAATCATGCGCACTCTCCCTTTTCTCTATGTAGGCTGCATGTAGCCTAAGTAGAGAAAATGGCCTCCCCGTAGGCGCCCGGGTGGGCGCCGTCCGCACCACTCACAACGCTGCCATTGCAGCGTTGTGATTGGCTATGGGGAGGGGAGAAAGGCTGTCTTTGGCTGCATCCTGTTCAGGAGAGCAGCAGAAAAACGCAGGACCTGGTGGAAGGTATGTTTAAAAAAAAATTGTTATTAAACCCATCCTCCCTCGGCCACCCCGCGAACCCGCGCAACACCCTCTCTTCCCCCACCAGTCATGCCTGCCGCGACTGCTATGTTTGCATGTTTAACTGTCTGTTGTGGTGATCCATACAGTACTTACTGTATTTGTATCAAATGTACCTCAGTGAATGATGGAAATGAGAGGGAAGAAGACCGGCAAAGGGAATTAGCTTGACTGGTCACGCTCAAAACCAATCCAAAAATCATAGCGCACTTCGTTGTCACTCTCTCTTGCAAGAACAGACATAAGGCATTTGCCATGAAGCCTCCTCTACCATGGGACAATAAACACAAATCATGCCATGCAGGCCACTACGATGTGCCTGCCATCATGTATGCGGTATAACCAGATATGTCACAACCCCAATGCTTATGTTGAGTGTTGAAAGGACCGTTCTATATGGCAATTTTTTAAAGAATTTACACAAGGGTTGAGGCGCATGAAAACTCATACATGCAGATGATACAACCCTCGTGCCCTAAATACATAACTTACAAATACATCAATTCACATTCACCCGCTTCTGTTTAGTAGCTTTTAGCAGCACTCGGCTACACAGAACAAAAATTGAAATATAAAACAAATGTTATCATGCCAGTGTCTATGCCACACCTTTATTTAATCTCTGCACACCAGATTTAGCTTGCAACTACACAGAACACTCTCCTTTCCTCCTCTGCTTCCCCACATCCCCGTCACTTAGTTAGATTGGCAAATAGTCTAGTTTTATGTGATTGTCGGAGGACATGCCGGCAGGGATTTTTAGACACTCTAGGAAGTTGTAATGGTAATGTTTCTGTGAACGTTAATATGTTAAAATGGAGTAAGTAGGTATCAAAGAGGAGCGCGATGAGCTGTTTTCTCAAGAAGTGGTGGAAAGTTAAGATGCAGCCGCTATAACTAAACGCACAGACGCACTCCTGGATGGGTTCTATTGTTCTCTATTCATCAGAGCCATAATATGCCTCAAAGGAAGGATGCTATGGTAGTGGTATGATATCATTAAAGGTTCATTTTTATAGATCTAATGGACTTGTATGCTATTGATCTCGAAAAAGGTGAGCAAACTCCCTTGCGACGAAACTAAAGTCGGCAAATATCTCCCCCTAGGCAGTAGATACCAGAAGTATGTCAGGACCATGTAAAAGTAACCACAAATGTCAAGACAGAATTATCTTAGAGATCACAAGCCATTATCCACAGAAAGCATTGCAACTGAATGCAGCCTCCATCAGTAGCAGTACATTTGGAACTATGGTAAATGCAACAGAGCGAGAAGGGAATGCACGGAGAGGCTGTTCCGAGCCAGAGGTAGTGGGGTGCAGAGATGGCCGAATTTGGAAGGGGCAGGTTTGCTATGCCATTCATTCAATAACAGAAAGTACAGCAAAATGGCTGTTGAAGGCTGTACTTGGTTAATTTTATTGGACAAAGAACCCTGCACAAACTTTGTATATCTCCTAAACAAACTTTGTTTGTTTTTTTATTTTAAATGACATTGAATCGGTGTCTCTAACATCCTACATCAAAACAGATTTGGAGAATGTCTGAAAAGAGGTCACTGCCCCTTACAGGGTCTGCCATATAACCAAGTTAACTTTTTGTTTTGGTGCCAATGCCTTATCAGGCTAGTTGGACAGCGCTGGCATCAGCGTCCATGACAGTATCACAGGCCCCACGCGCAGCATGCTCCCACCTGCCTCTCGAGCCTCGGGTCCTTAAGCACATGGGAAGGCCATGGCACTAAAGATAGTGTTATCTTGTGTGCCACGGCTTTCAGGCAGTAAGACCAAGAGCTGCCACTTTTTATTTGCAGGGCGCAAGTGATTTCTTTGTGTATTCGGATGACTTGATGCCGAGCCAGTCCCCCCGGGATGCATATCTGTCAATAATCGCTCTGGAAACTACCCCTGTCTTAGAGATGTGCTGTGTGCACTGTGAGAAAACAAGTGTTTGGTTGGGGGCGAGTGGGCGAGTCTGCTGGAAAGCAGGGGAGGAGTGGCTAGCCCAATGCTCTGGGCCCTGACTGACCAAACCAGTCATGTGCACTCGCCCACATAGAGAAAATGGCTTCCCCATAGGCGCCCGGCTGGGCGCCGTCCCCACCAATCACAATGCTGCCATTGCAGCGTTGTGATTGGCTATGGGGAGGGAGGCTACTTGCTTCCTGTTCCTTACTGCGGGACCCGGCTAGGAGCTGCGAAGGCGCGGGACCCAGGAAGGTACGTTTATATTAAAAAAAAAAAATCATTAACCGCCTTGCAACCCCCCACTTGCCCCCCCACTCCTCACCCGCGAGTCATGCCGGCTGCAACTGTCGGTGAGGATACCTCAGGCCAGGCAGAGATGTTGAACTCCCTTGAGAGGTTGCATTGTATAACGCATGCCTGACCTTTGTGTAGCCTTTGAAGTTAATAACTAAGTCACATCAAATAGTTGTATTATAGCACTTTCTGCTGCAACTGTTGCCATATAGTAGTGCTGCAATAAGCAGATGTTAGGGAATCTAATGATACCAAGTCAATGAAGGAACAGCTGAATACGCGCTGCTGGGATGCATATTCTTATGGAATGATGGTTACATAGATATTACTGCAAGTCTAATACATCCAAGAATGGTAAATATAAGTGAGGCAGCAACCACTGTGCGTCTAGGATTTTGGACTGCAGTGGGAGAACTGTTGCAAGAACTAACCCTGGCTCAAAGCACGTACCTGTCAGACAGACGGACACTATGGAACGCAAGACTGGAATACCTAGAAGATGGCCGTCATTAGTTTCTTGAATAAGTCCTTTCTTATATTCAGGGTCACTGAAGTACGCAGCAGCGGAGCTTTTCGCATGGTTTAATACATTTTGGTTCAAGAAATGGCAAATTATATGACAAATACACGACAACTATTCTCATTAACACGGCTTTTCAGCACAGTATATGCGTTTCATGCTAATTATGCAAGTTCTTCAGCAGGAGGTGCTTTAGGTAACAAAAAATAGGACCAGACAAAGGATGGAATTTGAGTCTTTGAATGTCTGAGGTCCCTGCTAAAATAAATGCTTCTCTGAAAACAGCATGTGTGATGTAAAGATGGACAAACGGCAAAAGAATCCTGCTACTAGCTGCCCTGTCTGAATTACTTTCAACCCTTTGAAGTGTTTTAGTTGCTGGTGCAGACAAATGCCCCAAACGATCTGCCAACATCGTCACCTAGTCAGCTGCATGTGACCAGATGACTTTATAAAGCGTGTTGGTGTGGCACTTGCACCCACTGTGAAGAAAAAGGCCAGCACCATCAACTGAAACCCTCTTTATGTAAAGGACCAGCCGCTAGAGAGCTACTTAAGTTGCTTCCTGTGCTTTTGAAAACTGGCTTGTCTGTGAGGTACAGTGGAAGTGGAATACATGCTACCAGTTACTTTTCTCTGTTCTTCTTTCAAGCTTCATACCCCCACCTCCCTAATTGGTCTCTGACATGTCAGCCCATGTGCAGAGGTTGAGGTCCCTTCAGTGTGTGAAATGCAGCGAAGGCCTGGCCTCCCCCGCACGGCACACACTCACACCTACCTACCTAACCAGGGTGTGTAACGCAAGCCTCAAAGAGCTGCAAACCATGCCCTCAGGGGGCAATGTACCAAAGACCAAGTGCAAAGCAGACCATTGCCCTGGAGGATGGAGCACGCAGAGGCTCGCCAAGGAGAATCAAACAGAATCACACCACAGAAGGTAAAAGGGAGTGTAACTATTAAGTGCAGAGCAGAAGCAAACCCCCACCAAGGACTGCAGTGCAGACTAGATCCAGACCCAGTATTGCAGACTTTCGAAAGATAGTGCAGAGCAGAAACTAGTCACTGGGAGTGGAGAAGAACCACACCAGAAAATGTACAACAGAGCCACAACGAGATGTTTAAGGCAGACCCTCAACAATGGACTGATGAGCAAACTGATGAAAGAAAGTGTACAGCAGGGTCAATGTGAAGATACTGGGGGCACAGCCATGCCTATACTGCTGGACCTCACGGCGGCGTTAGATTCCGTGATCCACCTTAAGCTGCTCGAGCGCCTCTATGAGACAGGGATCAGACAGTGGGCCTTAACCTGGCTATTATCATTTCTGGAGAGACGGACTCGGGAAGTCTGGCTGCCGCCTCACACTGCACAAGCCAGACCAGTGATGGTGGGCGTCCCACTGGGCTCGGCTCTCAGCCCCACCCTGTTCAATATATATCTGATTTCCTTAGCAATTCTCGCGGAGTCCCTAGGCACAAAAGTCATCTCTAATGCAAATGATACGCAGCTTCTGTTTGCTTGCGAGAAGGGTAAGGATTTAGATGGGAAGCTGATTTCACGATGTCTCACCAAGGTGTTTCACTCGCTGGATTTGCACCAACTGAGGTGAAACCCGGATCAAACTGAGATTGTGTTCTTCGGAGAGGTCCCCAACAATTTTGGGGCAACCTGCTGGCCGAGCAACGTACCGCACCCTGGTCCCCCACAAAACTGTGTAAAGAACTTAGGGACCAAAATCGACCGCTCCCTCTCCTTCAAACCTCAGATCCAAGCCCTAGCTGGGTCCTGCTTCAGCGTGCTTTGCATGTTGAAAAAATGTCTACCTCTTCTATCAGAGTCTGCTGGTAGAAAGGTAGTGCAGGCCCTGATTATGTTGAGACTTGACTATGGGAAAGCTCTGTACCTTGGTCTCCCAGACTATCTCCTTAACAGAATACAGGTGGTACAGAACTCAGCTGTGAAACTGCTACTCAGATTCCCACCTAGGTCACACATGACCCCTCACTTGAGGGCCCAGCGCTGACTTCCGGTGAAAAGGAGGGTGGTCTTTAAGGCTATGGTCGTAATGCACAAGGCCTTGCATGAGACGGCGCGTCCTATCTCAGTAGGAGGATCAGCGCATACATCCCTGCACGCACCCTTCGTTCTTCCTCAGCGTACCTTGCAGGAGTGCCTCGCATTAATCGCCTCAGACTAGGTGGGAGATCCTTTTCCTACCTGGGACCACTCCATTGGAATAAACTCCCACTAGACCGTCGTCTAGCACACAGCCTGGATATCTTCAAAAGGAATCTAAAAACCTGGCTTTTTAACAGCTAAATCCAGTTTTCTGGACGGCCTCCCTCAACCTAGTGCCGGGACACTCTGCTGAGTAGCTGCGCGTTTTACAAAACAATATAACATAACATAAAATGTTCACCTTGGATTCTCGGGGACAACCACAGTATGGTTTACAAAGAACAGTCTTGTTGTTGAGTGTTAAACAGAACAAGGCTAACACTAGAAAGGGTAGAGCAGAACTTCACTTGAGTATACAGAGAAGAAAACATGATGGAGTTTAGGACAGAACCACGCCCGAGAGTCTAGAGTGGCCTCTCCTCAATGAGGTGTAGAGTTATCCCTCTTCACCATCCCAGAGTGTACCACAGAGCCTCACCATGGACAACAGAAGAGAATCGAACCAGTGAGGTTAAAATGAGCCTTACCGTGGAGCGCAGTGAAGACAGTCGCCGGAGATTGTAGAGAAGAGCCTCTAAATGGGTTTTATAGCCGAACATCGCGGTAGAGCCGAGTCTCCTAATGGAGTCGAGAGCTGGACACCACAGTGGAGCCTTCGGGTAAGACTCAATAGTGAGTGTAGAGCTGACCCTCGCCAACTGAGCGGTAGAGCAGTCACTCATGACGGAGTATGGAGATTAGACTCACTGTTGTGTGTAGAGCAAATCATTCTTATGGCCCTGATTACAAATAATGCCCTGTGGTGGGAAATAACGTTTTCGGACAGTATCCTTGCACATAAATTTAGCTATTACACGTTAACCCTCATGGAATGGGAAGAACTGTGCTGACCCGGATTTTCCTGGAAAAATTCGACAGGGAATTCCCAATTTCATGACAAATAGTGCGCTCATTTGCTACCTGCTCTGAGCAAGTGGTAAATAAGAGCAGGAGGGCCAATACTTAGGAGGGTGTTGGCGGGTTGGAGGGAAGGTAAGAATGTGGCCAGGCAGAGGGGAGAATCAATTCCACCCCGTTGCTTAGAAGGTGGTCCGATGGGTGCTGAACTGTGCTTGCTGCCCAATGCCAAAGCAATTTCACTGGCTGTGTTTTCCAGAGAGCAAAACTGGGTCAGGTGTCTTTGGATTCAGGAAATCTGGATGTGGGAAGACCAATGGGTACTGCGCTATCCTACCTAGGGATACTGTGCTGCTTAACTTTATCGCTCAGCTCTGAGTATGTTCGAGCAGACTTGTAGCATGAAGTGTGAAACAGTATCACCATGAAGTGAGGAACACTCCTCTACCAAGCAGAGTGGAGCCGAGCATCTACAGACACTCACCATGAAGTGTAGAGCAGTCTAGTCTCATCACGAAGCGTCGAAATGAACCGGTGTGAGCGCCTCTTCACTGGGTAGTGTAGAGCGGGTCTTCTACAGACCATCACTATTAAAGTGTAGAGGAGCGCCAGAGAGCGTGCAGCAGCTGCATCACGGCGAGGAATGGACCAGCGTGCAATAGTGCCTATCAACGAATCTAAAGCAGATGTTCCCTAGGAGTGTACATCTGGTAGAGATGACCCTCATGGACGAATGCTGCCCGTCCCCCGAAGGAGGGAGTGTAGAGGTCCTCACAATGGGCTGTAAAGCTGACCTTGTGAAGTGTAGAACAGATTGCCACCGTGGAATGCTGATCAGTTGCAAACCCAAGACAGGGTACAGCGTATATCATACCTGGCCTCAGCATAAAGTGTGCATCAAAGTCTCAGCTGTGGGGAACGGGGCACCGCCATGTTTGTTACCGAGTTAAAACCGGTTTTATTTTCTGACACATTTTGCATGCGCAATCTAGCGCACATTATCTACTATATGAAATGTGTAGGGTACATTGTCTCTAGCCAGGACGCTGAAACGTTTAAAATTCTATTCATGCCGATCCAAATCCAATTACAAATAGACTACAGACATTTTATTACCCCCGTGTTCCATTTCGGGAAGGGGTGACAGCTCTAAATAACCTCTTCAACAATGACGGGTGCCGGCTGGAGCCAAACATCCAGCCGCCTGCGCTCTCAATCGAGGCCTTCTGTGACCGGCCACACGCGCAGCTGTGTTTGCACTTCATGGCTTCCCATTGAAAGGCGCCCACTGACCACGGCACGGGGGTCAACGGGACACCCCCGATCTTCCTCTCGCGGAGACCTGCAGTGATTTACACAGAGCCTCCAGTCAACACAAGCCAGGACCGAAGGCAGGCACGGGCCTGGGTGTGCTCATCAGGCCCGGTTGTTTTTCCTCATCTTTAAGCAGTGAGTGTAAACCGTTAAGTAGTTTACTCGGAGCCACGCTCGGCAAACAGCAATGCTGGTGCGACAGTAACGGGCAGGGCCCATGTGATGTCAGGAACCCCCACTTAAAGACGCCAGGCATCTCAATAGAAGACGGACTAATGCCCAACGCCCTTGTAAGAGAATACAAGGCGGGCTGTGATCACCCAGTGAGGCCCACTAGTCTGACGACCCAAACTAGAAATCTGCTTGAAAGCTATCACCCACCAGGGCCATTAAATTCTCCCCATGAGGGCACGAAGTCCGAAAGCGTCATTTAATGCCAACAATATGAATACACACTTCCATTGGATGTGTTTCCGTGTTAGTCCCAGTTGCTGGAGCGGAAAGGTGCCCCGTTGGAGGTCATCACGCCGTGTGCACATTCCACGCCAACCCTGAAGCAGACATGGTTCAAAAATGTAACATTACGGCCCTTGGCTATAACAACACAACTCCGCTGACCGCGCCAGCCAGCTGCCTTTTAGGCACGCCAAGGAAGGGTCAGAGGTCGGGGCTAGGAAAGTAATTCCTTCCAAGCTGAGCCGTACTTCAAAGCAAGGCTCTGTGTGAAACGGCAAATCTAACTCTGATGTGTAAATGTGCCCGGCATAGCGCCGCTCGCCCTCGGCTGGAAGGAGCTGGGGGCGCGCTCTTGTGCCGGCCCTTCTTATACGAGGGTTCAGGCCGTAGTGAGGCCCGTGGGGAGGAGGGACACGAGCATTCAGCAGACTGCAGGCTCAGTGAGCCTCCGACAAAGTGATCAGGCTGCAGTGGGCGACTGGGGGCATACGCCCCTCTGCACTGAAAGAGCAGTAATGAAAGTCCATCCAGCCCCAGCGCTAGAAGGAAGCTGCAATACATAAACAGATGTTAAAGATGATTGGGACTTCAGGAGTGCAAAATTCCCATTGTATGCCTTTGCATAATTATGTGAAATTTTGGGAAAATCAAGTGGAATTAGGCATAGACACACAAAATGTAAAACTGGTATTTGGCGCTATATTTCAGCCTGCAATGTTGTTAACGGTGCTCGGACTAGGTTTTTGCCGGGAGCAGCGCGTAATTACAAGGCGTGGCATAATAGCCTGATTTTAGGAATTTTGCCTAACGAGTATAATGCTGAATTACGAAATTCAAACAAGATTATACCTGATCAAGAGTAACTTCAAATAAATGGTGTTAGAAAGTGGTATACTGGTTTTCTGGCGTATGTCCGGGCCAGGCAGTAACCACAATCCTTTTCAGAGTAAGGCACAAGCAAACCCCAGATTAACCTGTGCTCAACCCCTTGGTAGCTTGGCACAGAACAGTCAGGTTCAACTTAGAGGCATTGTGTAAAGTATTTGTGCAATACTTCAAACAGTAAAGCAGTGAAAACACCATACAAAAGATCCCACATGACGTTTGAAAGACAGAGCTTAATTTAATAAATAACAAAAGACCAAACGATAAAAATCCAATCAATAGAACCAGAGTTAAGAATTTTTGAAAGAATAAAATTAAAAATAGCGCCTTAAAGTATAAAGTGCCAACCGGGGATATCTGGTCGCGCTGCACTGGGTCAAAGTCGAAAGTTTAGGCCAACCGAGATGGAGCGCAGGTCAGATACAGTCCCAGATTAGTCCAGCTCAAGTTTTACCTTTTCAAGTTTTGTCCCAAGAGTCTTGTCCGCGTGGAAGAGGTGGCAGTGAGCAAGGAGAGCTTTGCTGACGGGGGTCGGCGTGGCGAAAAGAGCAGGCGGGGCTTTGCAGATGGGTGGGGTGGACCTTCACCTTGGTGGTCCTCCACGGGCGATCAGTGGTTGATGTGCAAAGAGACGGACTGGCGGAGGCAGCTTGCCATGATTTTCGTTGCGAGCGGCTCAGTTCTGGTGTGAACAAGCCCATTTGCCGTAGTGAAGAGCCCAAAAGCTTGATTTCAAGTGCTCGTGAGTCACATCTTGGATCCAGGACCCAAGGGGCAGGACTTGGGGGTCAGGAACTCGCCGAAGACAGGTCAAAGGGTTGTTGGGAAGCCTTTTATTGTTCCTGAGGCTCAAATCAGGATGCCAGAACACTAGCGCTTTGAGTCACTCTTGGGTTCTGCCTTCAAGATCTAGTTGTAGGTCCAGCACTTCTTCCCCAGGCAAGAGGGCAGCAGATCAGCACAAAAGGGCAGCAGTTCCTATAGAGCAGTAGTCCAGCAGAGTGGCAATCCTTATAGCAGCACAGCAGTCCTCCTTCCTGTCAGAGTATCTACAGGTCCAGAAGTGTACTGAAGTCCTTTTTATATACAGTTGTGCTTTTGAAGTGAAGAGAAGAGTATAGAGGCATGCCTTTGAAGAGCACTGATGCCCTGCCTTCCCTGTCCTGGCTCCACACTAACTACAAGGGTCATGCAGCCTTTTGTGTGGAGAAAGGACACTACATAATCAGGTGTAAATGAGGCTGGGCCCAGCTCCTCCCTCCCATCCTGCTAGTGATGGACCATCCAGTCACACCTAAGCTCCCATTGCGTGTGGCTGTCTAAGAGGAATACACAAAGCCCAACTGCCAACTACACCCGTCATGTGACCAGAGACAGGCTGCAGACATCAAATGGCTAAGGCAAGAAAATGCCAACTTTCGAAAGTGGCATTTTCAGAATTGTAATTTAAAATACAACTTCACCACAAATTAGGATTTTAAATTAGGATTCTAGAGACACCAAACATGAACCAATTATCTCTTTCCATTTCAAAATTACACTTATAAAAGTTAATAAGGCAACTCCAGTGTTATCCTATAGGAGAGATAGGCCTTGCAGTTGTGAAAAATGAAATTAAGAGTTTTTCACTACTAGTATATGTAAAACCTAAAAAGTATATGTCCAACTTTTTAAATACACTGCACCATGCCATTGGGGCTGTCTAGGACAAGCCTTACGGTGAGTTTTATGTATTAAAAAGGAAGGTTTGGGCCTGGCAAAAGGTTTACTTTGATAACATGTATTATGTATTCAGTCAAATGTCATCAACAAACAAAACATCATCATAAAGAAACATATCAAAGAAACAAGCATAACAATCATTTGAATTTGAGAAACAATATCTTCAAAAGAATGTTTTGTAGCATTCAGTTGAGATGGACCCAATGCATTTCAGGTTATGAACCCTTTGTCAGGGGTATATTGTTATGCTTGTTTCCTTGATATGTTTCTTTATGATGAAGATATTTTGTTTGTTGATGACATTTGACTGAATACATAATACATGTTATCAAATTAACACATGTGTACTTTGTTGAATGGAATAGTGATTCAAAAAACGTTTATACTTTAGACAGAAACCCTAGGGGCTGCACGCAGTGCACTGTGTACTGACACGGAGCTTTCTCCGTTTCCTTTACAGAATACATTAGTTCAATAGGGCCACAGGCAGGTCCTTAAACTCACAGCTGCACGCATTGTTTATTAAATATATTATTAGCATCTAAAACCTTTTAGATCAATCTTAAACTGGGTGTGCAGGTTGGAACACTCTTTTGTTTCATAAAA
This sequence comes from Triturus cristatus, assembly GCF_964204655.1. Classification (NCBI taxonomy): domain Eukaryota; kingdom Metazoa; phylum Chordata; class Amphibia; order Caudata; family Salamandridae; genus Triturus; species Triturus cristatus. The sequence goes on from NC_140588.1 coordinate 962,233,888, forward strand.
GGTTTACTTTGCCAGGTCGAAATGGCAGTTTAAAACTGCACGCATACCCTCTGCAATAGCAGGCACAATCCATGTTTAAAGGTTACCTAAGTGGGTGGCACAATCAGTGCTAAAGGCCCACTAGTAGTATTTAATTTAGGGGCATATGTAGTGCACTCTACTAGGGAGTTTTAAGTACATTAAATATGCCAACTGGGTATAAGCCAATGTTACCATGTGTTAGGGAAAGAGCACAAGCAAGCGCTTTAATACTTGTTAGCAGTGGTAAAGAGTGCAGAGTGCTAAGGCCAGCAAAACCGAAGTCAGCAAAAACAGGAGGTCTGAAGGCAAAAAGTTACGGGGAATCCACGCCAAGGATGCCAGGTCTAACAAGTGGTTAGGCAATAATACAAACCAACATTTGGACCTAGGAAAGAGGGAGATTTCAAAAACATAATTGAGAGTATTTATTTTCCCTATTGACTTGCATGAAGTTTGGGGAGTTCTAAGTTGGAGAAATTGAAATGAAATATTTTCTGGGCTTTAAAATTCGGGAATCTCATGCCTGAGTTGGGTCTGTTGGCACATGTGGATAAAGGTGTGCTCGAGTCAGAAGAATGGCCTCCTGATCGTTGAGGGAACTATCTGGAAACCGCTCTTTCATCCTTCTTCTGAATGCGATAGAAGAGGTTGTTGTTGGGAGTGCTATGGGCATTGCATTCCAGATTCATGGTGCAGCATCTGAAGTGGATTGTCTGAGAGTTTTTTGTTTCTTCAGTTTCAGGATTTGTAAGGTGAGGATTTCTTTGTTCCTAAAATGTATTTCTTAGACTAGGACTTTTACTGTCTGTGCTGGGCATGATGGAGGGCTTTGCAAGTGATGTAAGAATTCTAAGAATGCGTCCTCTGTCCATTGGAAGCCAGTTTAAAGATCTTAGAATTGGAGATACAAGTTCAGACTTTTATGTGTTCGAGATGAATCTCAGTGCTGCATTCAAGGCAGTTTCCAGTGGCGAAAATCTTGTTTTGGGGATGTCTGTGAGTAGAGCAAGTCCGTAATCTAGTCTGGCCAGACATAAGGACTGTACCAGGTATTTGAGGTGGGACCAAGTACTTTAAGGTGCACCAAGTATGTCAGGTTGCATAAGGTGCATGGTTGCAATTGCACATTGTTGGCTATGTATATTCGGTGACCCTGACTAGAGAATTCTTCGTCAAGAATAAAACCTGAAAACTTTCTTTTATTGACTATGTCCGGCTTGTTACCAAGAGAATTTGATCGCAGGACCCGCCTACGACGCTGGGTGCAGTTGTTATTAAAAGCGGGAACTCTGTTTTGGCTGGGTTTAGTTTTAAGATGTGTATAGTAAACCATGTTGGCGAGGCAAATTTTGTGTTTCTGTGTCTTGTGTGGAGCTATTGTTTTTGGATACGAGTGCTTGTCACCAGTAACTACATTGCAGTATAACAGAATTTACCTTCAGTGAAGGGCACAGCAGTTACAGACACAGGAAACCCGATTACCACTAATTTCTACTACTCCACTGCTTCGCCGCATGGTGTAAATGAGAAGTCCCAGGTGCGGATCACTTCATAAATATACAACCCTTCTACAGAGATTACAGTCCCCCTCGTGGTATAAATATTTAAGAGATGATGTACATTTGGAACAAAATGAATAAAAGACACTGCTCCATCCTGCAGCTGAAATGGACTCCTGACTTGCCACAATGTTAATATAAACTGCTTTGAGTCATAAACACTGTCAGACATACTTCCTGGCTCATGTAAACTTATTAGAGATATGTGCATGTATTCCCTGCATGGGGGAGATTAGACATCAACGGTAGTTCGTCCACTATCTTTACAAGACTTTCGTTAATAGGTTGCACTTGATTACGTAACTTGCAAAGAAGTATTATGTGTGATAGGACAACACCATTGTATTGGCCGTGTCCTTAAAAGGTCTAATCCCTAAAGAATGAGAACCAGCCCCCCCCTCCACGTTTTTAGTAAATTCCTCCTATTCGTCTTATTATTTGAATGCTAAGAGGCCGATACAGGGAGGTTTTGATCAAATCTGTGTTAGCACCGAGTATGAAAAAAAGCACAGCCTGCACCAGCACTAAGTCACAAAAACAAAAAGAAATTGCACATGAGCAAAATGTGTTGTTTATATTCCACATAAACTGGCACAAATGTGGCACCCAGGGGTGTGCCAGGAGGTGTGGCCGGCACAGATTCCTCTGCGTCATTCATTCACACAGCTTCATTGGAACCTGCACCTGGCGCACCTCTTCCCCAGTGGATATGGGGTGACCAGGGAAGGGATGCCCTCTGCTGCAGACCCCGCACTCCGCTGCTCAAGAAACACACGCGTGTGCAGAACAGATTTACATTTGGAGCACTGACGAGTAAGGACCCCTTAAGGCTCATACCTGTCACTGCTGCGTCCATGAACGACACTCATAAGGGGAGGGCCTGAGGGCATCCGCAAGAGGCAGTGCTCATGCCCACGAGGTTTAAGGGAATTCATATATAACCGAGCCTCAGGCAACCACCGCCCAACCCTCCCACTTGCCTCAGGTCCCATTTGTGAGGTTCACCTGTTGCCCCACATTTGTGAGGAGCAATCTTCCCCCCGCATCGATGTATTCGACAATCAGGCCCGTAATGTGGCAATGTCCCCCATGAATCAGTCTTAAGCTGCACGACGCTGTCCATCTGTGTGCGGGCTCGAGGCTCGGAGAGAGGTACGGCAGCCTGAGGTCTGCACGCTGCCAAGTCTGAATATATTTAATGTCTCAAAACCTAAACACAGGAAAACCGCACTAACCACTGGCCTTATTAACCAATCCAATCCTGACATGAAACATTCCCCTGCCTGGATTATCCTTTTTATAAACTCTCTTGGGGGAGACGTGATTTAAATCGCAGCAAAGTCGTACAAACTACTCCGAACCTCTAAAGCTAATGTAAAGACATTTGCTTGCCAGGTTTTAGCTCACGAAAAAGCCATAAACTAGCAGAAAAGCAAAATAATCACGATACCCCAGGGTCTCCAACTTCAGAGATTTACCTCTTGGTGAACTTTACAATTAGCTGGTGGAACATTCTCGAGTGGGTTTTGCAGCCTTTTAAGAACTAAGTGTTCCGCTTGTGGCTGGGCAGGAGAGAAACAAAGATTTTCAGTGCTCCAAGAAAAACATTTTGCCTACTACAATGCTTCCCGAATGCTAAAAAAGACAATTAACACGCATGCCTTTTCACCACGCACGTAATACATGTTGACTTTTACAACGCATTGCATTACATCATACATCTTTATCACACATTTGTGTGTTGTATTCACTGAAAAAAAACAAAAGCTGAAGTGACCTTCTAGTTGGGAAAAAATGTAGGCTCAAACATTACGTTTGTAACTTAAAAAAATTACTGACATTTGCCAATTATAGTTAAAGGAAGTAAATATAATTCACAACCTCACCATAAACTGCTTATGACGTCACATAGTACACCACTCACAACATGAAGTCGAGCCTTGATCCTTATGCCACCAAAAAAAGGCACAGCCCGCAAAAGTTTCCAGCTCCTTCACACTAGCGATCACTGGGGCAGAGAAAGAGGGGACGGCCCAGTCCGTTGGAAGCATGGCACTCATGAGGGAAGACCTGCTGATCTCGCCGAGAGAGCTGAAGAATGAGCTGCGAGATGACATATTTGATTGGATCCAAAGATGGCTAGGGATTGCCTTTTGGCTCTTATCCCCTGGAATCTACCCCCTCCTCAGACCTTTTTACTCACCTGGGGTTACTTGGATTGCGGTCCTTTGACTCTATAACTCCCGCGATTGAGTTTCGAAATATTTCTGATGAACAGTTAATAGTGTGCCGGCCGCGGAGCCCGAGCAACATGGCAGATTCCCGGTGGAGCTCCCAGATAGCTACAGAGGAGATTGGCTCTGGTTTACCCCCTCGGCCGTCACCTACCCAGCCAGACATTGGGCACAGTTTTCCTCATCTCTCTGTTGTGTCTCCTTCCTCCCCCGCCTTCCTGACGAATCTCTGAAGATCTGCCAACTGCAGAGCCGATTTCAGCGCGGCCGATGCTGGTGGAGTTACTGCATGACCCGATTCTGCGTTCCTTTCCCCTTTCTACTTTTCCCCATCTACCTTCTTTGCCCCATAGGAGGTGTGTCTTTGTTATGCTGTGCTCTTGTTACTCATGTTACTGTGTCACACTGTTATTATGTTGTCCTTGTTACGCTATGCTTTTTGTTACTAAGCTCCTGTAGCTAATGTAATTTTGTAACTGGTAACTCGCTGATCCTCATGTAATGCACTCTGCTACCTCCGGATCTAGCCAGCGCTATATAAAACTCTGCAAAAAAAAAAAAATGTTCTATGACATTATTGATAATATCATGAAATCTGAAACTACATCATTGATGACAACACTATGCATGGCTAGGATGCGGGTTATAGTTACTTCAATTAACTATAACTTGTGACTTTTTCACCTAACTATAACGTCACTTTTACCTTTGTTTTTTCAGTGAATTTTAAGAGGTTTATATAATGTAAAGGAAGATATTATAACCAAACCTAACTATAACGTCACTTTAATCTTTGTATATTTTCAGTGATTTTCTAGGTCTTTTTTTAACATAAAGTCATATTTCATTACCATACCTAACCAGGCCTGCCGTGCACTGCCTTTGGCCCTGTGCCCAACCTCCCGAGATACCCTGCCAAACATGGCCTTTGGCCATGCACAGTTTGGGGTTGACACACCGCCTGCTACCACTTCCCCTCGGGCAGTCAACTCCCCTTCATGCACTGCCCTTGGCAGCGAACAGAGTGGACTAGCTGTCAACCCCCCTCAGCACATGACCTTCGGCCCTGAGTAGCAGAGGTTTGGCCGCATGGTCAAAAGGCTTAGTAGTCCCGCCTTAGCACCACCTTGTCTCTTCTTGTAACCTACCATGAGGACACCCCCGGTTACATGTGTTCTTACTCCCTAGATTTTAATTTCAGCCTCAGAGCACAATTTTCTAAAAGTACTTCAACCAGGACACCAGCTTGGACTTAAGCAAGGCTAGCAGTGGTTACTTTACCCACTAGCACATCTCACATTTAAATGAGACCTTCTATAAATTTCCCTTCATCAGCTCCACACAGCTAATCAGGAATTAATATAAAACATAAAAATTCTTTTGTCACATTTCAAATCTACTAATTGTATATAGGGACATAGCTATTTGAATGTACTTGTGGTACTGTCTCGCATGCAATGCATTATGGGTAGGGTGGATTTACCATAGCTTCTGCAGGGTGCAGTTCCATATGTGGCCAAAAGGGGTCTCATGGGACCTCTTTTGGCCACATATGGTACTGCACCCTGCAACATGACTAGGAAAAAAAACATTGCCATTTATAATGCCAATAACTCCAACTTTCCAGGGTGCAGTACTAAGAGGCCCCATGCGAACTCTTTTGGCCACATATGGTACTGCACCCTGCAACACGGCTAGGTAAAAAACATTGGCACATATAATGCCAATAACTCCAACTCCAACAAATGCAACACCGATTAAATAATTAAGTGCTTGAGGGGCAGTAGGGATGAGTCAAAAGTCACGTGTTACTGTACAAGCTCAAATACACGTAACTATAAATGCACATCTTCAGTTTCATGATGCCATCAAATTTTATTTTCTTCATAATAAGTGAAATCACAGCAGTGGCTTTAAGTTTGAGTAGCGTCACGTAAGGATTTTCTACTGGCGGTTAAGTAATATATTTGGAAAGCTGAGTACTGCTTTAATCTGGATGAAGAATCCAAAACTCCAGCCTTTTTAATTGAGACCAACACCCTGGCAGCAATCGGGCTTGGTGCTCCTTTGCACCTGTGGCTTCTGCCACACGGGGGCAGGGGTATGGGGAAAAAGAAATAGTACCTCACTCACAGCCCGGGCAGCGGACTAACACTAATTAGGTTGAATTAATCTGTGCTTGGCCCATGCGCCATAGAAAGGAATGGAAGTGCAAGCTGGGCCTGCACTGGCCAACTGGGAGGCAGCAGAGAAGAGTGACACTGAAGGCAATAAATGGTAAGCAAGACCTTTATTGTAAACAATAGTTTAACAAGCGACAGCGCATGCAGAGGCATACAAATAGGGTACTTTGAAATAGGCAAATACCAGAATGGTAAACTAAATAAAAACAAGTGGATAACTGTAGATCATGTAGACAGAAACGCAAAGGGGAGAATTTGTGGTCTTCTGTGGATACTGCAGGGTATCTAACAGGCTGAAAATGTGAAGCACATTTCCCGAAAACGTGGACTGATGTGTCACAGAGGACCAAACACAAAATATGAACCTCTTGCTTTTACAAGTCGGACCATTTTTCTCACTCCACGGGAACAGAGGTTTTACAAAGGCCTAGGGGTATCACCAGAGTAAAACCGAAAAAGAGCACATAAATAAAAAAAAAAAGTAAAAAGAAATTATCTGCCAGCAATGTGCTTGGCAGGAAGAGACAAGTTTAAATATCACAAATGCCATCTCTCAACACGACCATTTCTCAGATGGAGAAGTTAAGTAGAACATATGCAATGAAAGCTTAATTGAGAAGGAAAAAACACCCAAGGCCTGCCATGTTTTCCATCGGTCTCGTACTGGAAGTAAAGTTAAGACTGCACATTGTGGTGAACATGGCTGTGGGAATGCCCTGGTAGTATGATGCAGCAGCACAAGTCTTCAAATGCAATAGGAACAGGGAGGTGTTGGTACAGAGTACCACAGGCAATCATAAGCAAAACGAATAGTTTCTTACCTGTCGGTGTAGTTTTGCAGCTTGAAGATCTTTCTGGATTCACTATGCTGTGCATTATTCCGCGATCTTGTGGTTGGGTCCGGATTCATAGTCTTTTCTTTTTTTTTTTTTTTTTGTAGCCCAAGTGGGCGTCGACGTACACCATTTGGTGCACCTCCCGTGACGTCGTCGTGCTTCCTGCGGAAGTCCCACCTTTGGGGCGCCATCTTCGGGTTCTTTTTTCCTTTCCTCTTTTTTTTTTTTTTTTTTTAACCCTAGGCGATTGATTAATCCTTCTTGTTCCTTTATCTGTATGTTTGTATTTCTTTGATCTTTTCCATTTTACCCCCTCTTCCTCCAGCCTCATCTTCCTGGCGGAGGTGGGTGGGTTCGCTAGTGAATCCAGAAAGATCTTCAAGCTGCAAAACTACACCGACAGGTAAGAAACTATTCGTTTTGCAGCGTGAATCTTTCTGGATTCACTATGCTGTGCATCGATTTTGTAGCGGTTTTCCTAGTTCTGTGGCGGCTGGGTGGTAGATGAGCGTTGGTCGTTGAAAATGTGCTGAAGCACCTTCTGTCCAACCTGTGCCTCCTTGTTCATCTGAATGTCCACGCAGTAGTGTTTCGTGAACGTGTGCACAGATGCCCAAGTTGCCGCGAGGCATATGTCCTGGATGGGCGTGTTCGCCAGGAAGGCCACGGTGGCCCCTTTCTTCCTTGTGGAGTGAGCCTGCGGCCCCTCCGCTAGCTCCTGTCCAGCCTGTTTGTGGCAGAATTGAATAGTGAGGGCAATCCACCTTGCGATGGTGCCCTTAGTCACTGGTCTACCCATGAAGCTAGTAGCAAAGGACACAAACAGCTGTTTCGACTTCCTGAGTTCCTTGGTTCTCTCAATGTAGTGCATCACCGCTCTTCTGGCATCGAGGGTGTGCAGTGCCTTTTCTGCGTTTGTAGTCGGGTTTTGGAAGAAACTTGGTATCTGGATAGCCTGATTTATGTGGAACGCCGACACTACCTTGGGCATGAAGTGTGGGTCCGTTCTCAGGACTATTCTATCTTTGTGAATCTGAATGTAGGGTTCCTGCAGCGTTAGTGCTTGAAGCTCGCTCACCCTGCGTAGTGAGGTTATGGCCACCAGAAAGGCTGTTTTCATGGTCAACATCTGCAGTGTGGCCTTGTGAATGGGTTCAAACGGTGCCTTCATGAGCTCCGTCAGGACCACATTCAGATTCCATGCCGGCGGCGGCAACCTTTTCGGGGGGGCCATCCTTTTGGCTCCTTCCATGAATCTCCTCACCACCTGCGAGCTGAAGAAACTTCCACCTTTTTCACCTCTGGTGTAGGCCACGATGGCCGCTAGGTGTACCCTTAGTGAGCTCGAGCAGAGGTTACTCTTTAGAAGGTGTGTGAGGTACCTCAGTACTGTTGAGTCTCTTGTCATTCTGTTTTGCAGGCCCTTTTTCCGGCACCACACAGTGAACCTCTTCCATTTTGCGCTGTAGCATTTTCGTGTAGTTGGTTTCCTCGCCTCCCGTAGCACTCGCATCGTGCTCGGCGGCAATCTTAGGTGCGCGAACTCTATGTCTTCAGGAGCCATGCCGCCAGGTTGAGGGTCTCTGGCTCTGGGTGCAGGACCTCTCCGTTTTGCATTGAGAGCAGGTCCTTCCTCCTCTCGAACCTGTATGGGTCGCCTTGTGCCATTTCTTGAATTTGTGAGAACCATGTCTGCCTCGCCCACTGCGGAGCCACCAGGATCAGGGTCATGTTGCTGGTTCTGCACTTGTCGAGTACTCTGTGCAACAGGGGTATCGGTGGAAAGGCGTAGGCAAATGTCCTCGACCAGCTTATCCATAGGGCATTTCCCTTGGATTGCTGATCTGGTTGCCTGGACGGGAAGCTTTGGCATTTTGCATTGTGGCGTGTTGCAAAAAGGTCTATTGTGGGAGTCCCCCATCTCCGGAAGAGTTTCTCCGTTTCCTGGCCATTGAGCTCCCACTCGTGTGATGCTGAGGTCTGCCTGCTTAGCCAGTCTGCCTCCACATTGTCCTTCCCCGGTAGGTGAATTGCCAGTAGATCTATCCTGAGAGGTATGGCCCATCTCCAAATCTCCTGAGCTAGGGATGAGAGCGGGAACGACTGTGTCCCCCCTTGTTTGTTGATGTAGAACATCGCCGTGGTGTTGTCTGTTTGGACCAACACCCTCTTGTTGAACAGGTGCCTCTGGAATGCCTTCAGGGCTAGCAGGATTGTTTTCAACTCGAGGTAGTTGATATGGCGGACCGCATCTGCTGGGGCCCATAGACCCCTCACTCTGAGGTTGTCCATGTGCGCTCCCCATCCCTTCTGCGATGCGTCCGTGGTAATGGTCACTGTTGGGATTGGTGGTGTCAGGCTTCTCCCTGCTGTTATGTTGCCTCTGTTCCACCAAGTTATCTCCTCCTGCACTGCGTGCGTAACAACCACTAGATCCTCCCAGCTTCCGTTTGCTTGTGACCATTGTTGTTGTAGCCATTCCTGGAATGGTCTCATGTGCAGGCGTACATTCGGCACCAGCTGGATACAGGACGCCATCATCCCCATCATCTTGCTCACAGCCCTCACTGTCAGAGCTCGCCCCTTCTGGTAGAGCTTCGCCTCCTTCAGTAGAGCCTCTGTCCTCCTCTCGCTGGGCACTACTGTACTGTTGCGGGAGTTGATCTTTGCCCCCAGGAAAATCTTCACCTGCTCTGGTTCCATCGATGATTTTCCCCAGTGGATCGAGAATCCCAGTTTTGTGAGGGTGTCTGTTACGCGTTTTGCGTGCCTCTCGCACTTTCCGCGTGAGTTTGCCTTGACCAGCCAGTCGTCCAAGTAGGGGTAGACATGTATTCCCTGCCTTCGTAGGTGCGCCGCTACCGCCGACAGGCATTTTGTAAAGACCCTTGGTGCTGATTTTAATCCGAAGGCCAGGGTCGTGAACTGGTAGTGTTCTTGTTCGATGTTGAATCTTAGAAGGCCCTTGTGCCTTCTGTTTATTGGGATGTGAAGATAGGCATCCTTGAGGTCCACGGTGACCATGAAGTCCCCTTCTCTTATCTGTGGTAGAACCTCCTGCAGTGAAGTCATTTTGAACCTTTGCGTTCTGATGAACTTGTTTAGGTAACGGAGGTCTAGTATGGGTCTGAGGTCCCCGTCTACCTTCGGAACCACGAAGTAGTTTGAGTAGACCCCTTTGTTGCGTTCTCTGAACGGCACTGTCTCTATGGCTCCCTTTTGCAGGAGTTTCCGCGTTTCTTCTCTGAGTATTGCCAGTTCTTGGGCCGATCTCAGTCTTCCCCTTGGTTTCCTGTTTGGAGGTCTTTTCTCCAAATCTACGCAGTACCCGTACTGCACAACGTTCCGTATCCACTTGTCTGTGGTTATACGCCGCCACTCCTGAAGGTAGAACCTCAGTCTTCCGCCTACTGGTGTCGTATGCTCGTAGGCTCTTGAATTTTCTCTTCCCCCTGATGACACTTTTTTGCGCCTCACCCTTGGGGTCCTGACGAGGGTAGGCGTCCTCTTGCGTGCTGAGTCACTTTGTCGAGGGCTGTTCGCCCCCCCTCCTCCTTTGGCCACGTCCGTTCCCTCTCCCGCGAAAGGACTGGCCCCGAGGTTGATATTGCCAGTTTTGCTTCTGTTGACCTTGTCCGTGACCTTCACCCTGCTGACTTTGTTGGAACGCCTGGTGCGACGTCCCCTGCTGGCTTCCTCCCCTACCGTAGGGTCTTCTCGAGGGATTTCCTCGCCTCATTCCCCTCAGCTGTAGGGCCCCCATGGACCTCGCCGTCTCGTTTTCTTTTTTCAGCTGGGTGAGCTTGTCGTCCACTGTTGCTCCGAACAGTGTCTCTCCATTGAAGGGGGTGCCAAGGATGTTGTTCTGCACTTCCGGTTTGAATCCCGAGATTCTTAGCCATGCATGCCTCCTCTCTGTGACCCCTATGGCCATGAGTCTTGCTGAAGTCTCTGCCCCATCCAACGCCGTCTTTATACAGGAGTTGGCGATGTTTTTGCCTTCATCTATCAGGTGAGAGGCTCTCTGCCGGAATTCTTCGGGGAGGTGCTTTACTAACTCCCCCATCTCATCCCAGTGCTGGTACTGGTGTCTATTGAGGAGTGAATTTGAATTCGCCATGCGCCAGTGCATTGTGGCGTTCCTCTCGACCTTTCTTCCTGTGAGGTCAATCCTCTTGCTCTCCTTATCCGGGGGTGGGCCCGAAGTTGCTGGTACGTTGGCCCTTCTCCTGGCCGTGGAGGCTATGATGGAGTCCGCGGTCACGCTACCCTTGATGTAAGGGGGGTCCAGGGAGGAGTGCTTATATTTCTTCTCTGTCCTGGGCGTGATCGACCGGCAGGTTGCAGGTTCCTTGAAGGCTTCTCTCCCCTGATTAATCACGCTTTGTAGCATGGGGAGGAACTGGCTCCTTGTCTGGATGGGGAGCAGTGTCTCGACGAGAAAATCGGCTTTCGGTTTCTCCTCGTCGAGTTTGACGCCGAAGGCCATTGCTGCGCTCCTGACCACCATATTGTAGACCCCGATGTCGTTGGGTGGCGAAGGCCTCGAAGGGTACGTGTCCACGGGCTCCTCCGGGTTTTCGGTGTCGAGATCGTGCCATTCGACGTCGTTGCTGGTAGATGCCGCCGATTCGTAGAACGACCGTTGGTCTTCTTCCTCGGCTTCTCCCTCATAATAGGGCTCTTCTTCCTCTTCGAGTTCCCTTGTCAGCCCTTCGGCGTCGAACTCGTCTTCGACCTCCTCGACGTCCGCTGATGGAACCGTTGGAATCTTGAATTCCTTCATTCTGGCGTCGAACTCCTTCTTTCTTTGAAGGATGTTCTCCATTTCGGCCTCGAGCCGCCTCTTCTTCTTCTCCATCTCGGAGATGCTTTCGGCGTCGACCGCGGGTCTTTTCGATGAACCTTGCGTCGACGTCGAACGTTCTTTCTGCGTCGATCGGCCCGTTTCATGGGATGCTTTCGACGACCCTTGCCTTTCGGCGTCTTTCGGCACCGGGGAGTCCTTATCTAAGGATCCGCTCGGCCTCTTGTCCGTGGTTCCCCCTTTGGACGTCGAAGTTTTCGGCGCCGGGGCTCCCTTCGTGGACTTTGACTCAGATTTTCTCGAGTCACCCTCGTGTTGTCGAGGTACTTTTTGTTTTGCGCTCGACGATTCTCTTACCTCGTCTTCTTTTTTCTTGTCGGTCTCTACGACCGTGAAGTTTTCGGCTGTCTCGGCGACGTTGTCCTCGTCGTCTGAGGAGAGGCCCAGAGCGTAGAGCGTCGGGGGCTTCCCCTTGCCGTCCATGTTGGCGTTGGCCCTTCTCTGCCGCTCTCTCACCCTGAGTGTCTTCGGCGCGAAGGCTGAGCAGGCGTTGCAGTCGATACTCTGGTGATCGACCGGTAGGCAGAGGTTGCAGACCGGATGCTGGTCTCTCTGCGCGAACTTGTGGTGGCAGTTTGGGCAGAACTTGAATGGCGTCTTGTCCATTGCGCTCAGGGTCTCTGAGCGTGCATTCTCCAAGGCCGTCGAAGAAAAAGGGCGCTGGTCCTCCTTTCTTCGCGCTCCTGATGAAATCTTTTCCTTTCCTGATATCTTCTAGTGTTTCTATCGACGAAACTCGCTTTTCTTCCTTCTTCCTTCGAGTGTAATTCTGGAGCTTCCCGATGACGATCCAGACCCAACGGCGGAAAAAAGAATCTGAAGATGGCGCCCCAAAGGTGGGACTTCCGCAGGAAGCACGACGACGTCACGGGAGGTGCACCAAATGGTGTACGTCGACGCCCACCTGGGCTACAAAAAAAAAAAAAAAAAAACAAAGAAAAGACTACGAATCCGGACCCAACCACAAGATCGCGGAATAATGCACAGCATAGTGAATCCAGAAAGATTCACGCTGCAAAACCCTTTTATTGCAGCCCCACAGGGTCGTGGCAGAGGTTGAAACAACTCTGTGACTACCACGGATACCAAAGAGCAGACTGAAACTATAAAATGTAAATGTCAGAAAGAGTTCATAAGCCGGAAGAGCACGAGACAACAGGAAACGAAGATGAACACGAGGAATTGGAGGGGAAGGTTTAAAGTCAGACAACCACAACAGGAGGCCCATTCTCAAAATCTGGTTGGTTCACTCGAGGGCATATGGGATGCTAGCAAGTCAGACATCAGTCTCGTCAAGCTATTGAAATAAAACAAGTGCTGTTCAGAATGGAAGGAACCAAACTTTTTGGGCTTACAGCCCATATTCCAAATCAAGGGTGTATGCTGTATGATCAGAGGATAATACACTTCTTAATCCAAGCATCCTAAATATATTAAGCTAAATGGTTCCAGCCCGAAACGTTTATACCCTGGAATTCTTCCTGTGTCCTGAAGAGTGTCACCTCTAGGCTACTTATGTCTTCAGTGCCCCCTTCCACCCCCTTACCCCAAGCAGAGGGTCTCAAGACCTGCATGACTATCTCATACTTCATGAGGCATAGACAGGCATTTTATTTTATGAGTATCATTTCTATATTGTCTAAGACCCTTCCGACTCCTGTAGACCCTTCTGAATCACTACTGAAAGCTGGGGACCCCGCCAAAATAATTTCAATAATTTGAACCTCATAACAATACAGTAACAGGTATACATCCAACAATACGCATATTAATTTTTTTATTTCATTCACCCAAAAATATAAAAATCAGAATTGTAATTGGAAATTTGAAGCTTTTTAGTATTTGTTTTAATTCTAAAGACAAAGCAAAAAAACTTGAATCTAGCATATCACTTTGTCTTTTAACTAATGCATGCTTTCTTTTTGTTGCCACATACCACTGCTTTATTTAAGACCACCAATCGTCCATACTAGATTCTGCTTAATGTATGTGCACTGCTCCCACGAATCAAGCCGATACCAACTTATTGTTCAGCCTTCACTTTAAAACTCCTTCCCATTTGCAGAGTGTTTACATTTTTTCAATTTTCAATGTTGCTTTTTATTTATATTTATCAATCTGCTAAAATTAATACATTTTCTGAACAATAGTGGGCACTCTGAGTAGGCGTTGCAGGCCCAAGTTAAGGCCCATTGGTCTAAGAGACCAGAATATGTCAAGGACATGTCCACGGCAGCTTTACATTACAGGATACTGAAAGTCACTGAGGAGTTCTGTGAAATGAGAAAGGCAAGAGGCTGCTGTCCTAGTGCCTATATAAAGTCGAGAAACTCTAAAGCGTATGCAGATGTCCTTATAAATGGACAGTACAGGGACATTTTAGCTCATATAATCAGTGGATAGTACAACCATTTACAAGTTAAAAAGTTGTCCCAGGATTGACACAAGCAGCTCACACAGTTCTGTTTTCTTTCTTTGCCTTTTTGTGACCTGTAATCCTATTCTTGCACACATAGAAACAAAACTGCAAGACTGATAATGCAAAGAAAACGCAAGGACTGGATGCACTGGTCATACCGGACATGGTAGAAATTAGGAGCAGTGAATATTCCCCCAAATGGCTTTGCTTTTAGGCCTGTCTAAGTTGACCTGAGAGGAGCAAACACTCTACAATGAGAGACCCCTGACTCCTTTCCTAGTGGATTATTTGCAACCCCGGAGATTTCTGGAGTGCAACAAAATGGCCGCCGGGGCTTAGCTCTCCCATCCGCTCGGATCATTGAGTCTGCTCTGCAGTGCAATTAAAGCTTTGTGAAGATGACAAATAGGTTGCAGGGATGTCGGAACATCAGGGGGCAGCGAGGTGAGTTTACAGCCCTATTCTTTAGGGTCTTTTGAAGAAACTTCACTGAATTTGCCGCTACCCATGTTGCACCGCTACAGCAGCCATTTTCTTTTCATTTTTCTTCAACGACTTAGACACAGAGTCTGTGAGGGAGTTTTCTTAAGCTCTCCTCTAATGGAAATTTGCCTAAAATTGTCTTTTTAATGGTGGACAGATTATTGGTTCTAGCTTATACCTTGCCACTAGTGATTTTTTTCTATATAACTTTCTTCATCTCTACAGTATCTTCAGTTTCAGCATGTATATACCTCTCAGGATAATGTCTCTCCTGCAGTAAGATAGGAATGAAGATACATTCAATTAGATTGTTTCACAATACAAAAGAAAATAAGCCGTCCTACAAAGCGGAGATAGAGTGCAGCACCAAATATATTGCAAACACACATCCATGATGCGCTTCGGCCTCACAGCCTTGATCACAGATTGTAGTGGGTTTTATATTTAATACTGGTGAAGGTGTGTCCAGTTCTAGTTGTCCACATGGATTACTAAAATATACTCAGAAAATGCCTTGCTTTCTGCCGGGAGTTTTTAAGCACAAGACCTTTTTTTCCCCATCCTAATTGATCTTTGGTTTTGATTTACTCTTCACTTTATTTGTGGAAGTGACTAACTGTATATTTCCACTAACTACTACTTTTAGACACTGAGGGGTATATTCACAAGAATTTGTGATAACTACCGCAAGAGTAGCGTAACAGAACTTTCAATATCGCAGCCTATCGCGGGAAAATAACCCTGTGCCAACGTGGAATTCACAACAAGGCGGTAGCATGCGATAGTCACCAGATAACCCTTCAAATCTCCATGTGAAAATCAACACCACGCCGCATAAATGCGATACGCAAACGCAAAAAAACATGCGATGAGGCCAACCACGGCACAAAAAGTAGCAAACCAGCCACAGGCCTGCAAATCCCACGCGTCTGGCGGAACAATGCACCATAAAAACCACAGAACAAATACACCAAAAACAATCCAAAGCGCGTAGCAACATGGATGCACCCTGACACAGCGCAGGGGCCAACTCGAACCCCACAACCCCCACAGACTACCATCAAGGAACAACGGGATCGGAGAAGGCCAAGGAGAAGAGGGAGAGGAAGACGGGGTGCAGACCCCAGGAAAACAAGACCAGCATCACGGAGGTGACAGAACACTACCAGCAACTGACCCACTAGCAGACCACCTGGATTGCAGTCGGAGTGCCGAGGAGGCCAATCCAGGAGGCCAATAGGCGCTGGCATTACATGACTACCTAAACCAGGCACAAACCCACTGCCAACAGGAAGGCAGCAACGGCGACAGGAGGTGGCAGTCCAGCGCCACCGGAGGAGCTGAAGGAAACCCAGGCCACAGTCATCAGTGTGGAGACGGTGCAAGGAGTATGGAGTACGGACACAGCTCAAGACGACCTGACACAACATCAACAGGGAGTGCAACGAACAGGGACTAGGGGGACGGGGGGAGTGGGCACAATGGCATACATGCACAACGAGGTGAAGCACATTGCACACCCACAATCATCCAGGTCCATGGGCCCGATCCCCTTGGCACACTGCAGCACACACACATAGCACGAACAGCACACCCATATTGACGAAAACAAGGAACAACGCGCAGAGCCGACACTGCAGAACAGAGGACACAACTGGCTCCGAACATGCACAACAACATGCCTACTACATCTGACGGAGGAGGAAACTGTGAAATGGAAATGTACACATACGACATCACATCCGTCATGTAGACCAAATGTATATATGTCAACGCAAAGTCAATACGTACCTCCCCTTCACATCGCAGAGGGGCACACCACACCTTCAGCAGAGTACAGAATACAACACATCAGTGATGCCAGAGAGGACCACCACACCGTCGACACCGACACCCTACAACAGCACATGGATATCCCACGCAAGCCCCCACCAGGACCCGGACAGCCAAGGTACTCAGAGGAGAACACCCAGCCTGCAACAGACCACACAGCAGGAAGCACCCGCGAGCACAGCTGGCTCACAACACTTCACCCACCCACACATCGCACCCCAATGCCATGTTCCTGTACGCCAAAAGGAGGTGGCCCAACAGGTGTGGGCCGAACCCATGGAATGCAAACCAGGACACATACGTAGGTGTCCATCACCCTTCAGGGGCCATCAACACCCCACTATGGACACCCACACTGCCATAGAGACACATGCAGTTGCACATTCACAGTACAGAACCACGGGCAGGGGCTCTCAAATTGCAGTTACACACCCATGTTGGCTCTGCGTACGACGGCCCTGGACACTCCCCTTACGAATTGAGTGGGTGACAACAAAGCTACATGTCCAAGCTCCAACCCGCTGCCTGCGGTGACACGTCTGCATCCGATGTACACAGCACAATGTAATGGCGTCGGGCCCAGGGCCCTCATGCATATAACAAGACCACAGGGACACACGCAGATATCATGTTGAACTGG
This sequence comes from Triturus cristatus, assembly GCF_964204655.1. NCBI lineage: Eukaryota > Metazoa > Chordata > Amphibia > Caudata > Salamandridae > Triturus > Triturus cristatus. Next base: position 962,250,963 of record NC_140588.1, read on the forward strand.
CTACGGGCACATGCGCCCTGCCCCTTTATTGGTAGGGACACATGTACAGTGACGCCTGTGCTGGATGTGTGTCGGGTGAGTGTAAGCCATTCCGCACGGAATGTCTGGTGCTGGCAACCACTTGAACATTCGACACCAGTGCAACGGAAACAGAAAACATATGTATAAAAGAGTCAACTGCTGAGCAACATGGAGGGAGCAGGAAAAAGTCCCGAGGACAGCCAACATGGAAACAGAAGTGTCCGTGAGTTGCAGTGCACTGGGGATGGGACACTAGAGATGAGCACACCCATGTGAGCGGGTCACCATCAATGTCTGAGGTGTATGTTGCGGAGGGTATCCGGGGACAGTGGAAGGTGTCCTCCAGGGCATGACGCAGAAAGGGTTGATTTTATCCGGAAGCAGCAAATGGAGGAGTGGAATGCGACAGCCTCGTTGCTACCACCAATTAGGTATCAGCTACATGAGGATGAAAACTACCCCCTATTGCACAGACTCAGACGCCACCAAAGTTTGACCAGAGAGTGTTCATGATTGTCGGGGAACAGACTTAGTGGCACTGGGGCTGAGAGGGGACGCTGTCTGCGATGATGCCAGTACGCTGATATGAACTCAGCCATAGCAAAATGAAGAGTCTGTGACCTACTGGACCCCAGTGTAGGCCGGAGGCAGCGGTCAGCAGTGGCCCACAGTCACGTGTCGTTGGCTGGCGAGGCACAGAGTTAGTGACACAAGGGCAGTTGTTGGTAGTGTTCGATCACCTCCGTAACGATGATCTTGTTCCCTCCGGACTGCAACGCGTCATCCTCTTATGCCTCTCCGTGCATGCGATGACATGTATTCTGCCTTTTGAAAAATGGATGTTCAGTTCCAAATCTGTGACCCACTCGTGCGCAGCGTAGGCCGAGGGCAGTAGTCCGCGTAGGGCCACAGACACATGTGGTTGTGATGCCATGCACAGACTTGTTGGCACCACATTGAAGTGAGTATAGTGACTTTTCCTATGCCTTAAATGGTGTTCACTGCCATGGTGTAATCAAGACTCAGTTCAAAATGTGCGACCTACCTGACCATGGTGCAGGCCTGAGGCAGCGGTCAGCACGGCCCATTCACTGAGTGTCGCCGGCATAGGTTGGATGGCCCCACCGTCCTGCGTAGTTCAGGTTCAGTGGCACCATGTGTGGGGACACCCCCGTGTATGTGACCTGGGTTTCGTCCAGACTGAGCCGCATCTTCCTCTCCGTGTGACCACTGGTGTGCCATTCGTGATTTGCGCCTAGGTACTGGATGTGGGACCTACTGGTCCGCAGGGTAGTCCTGGTCCCTCATCCACGTGTAGCCGGATGGCGTTGAACAGGATTAGTGGCACCACGTGTCGCAGGCTGGCGTTGAACAGGGTTATTGGCACCATGTGTCGTTGGCTGGCGTTAAACAGGGTTAGTGGCACCACGTGTCGCAAGAAGCCCATATGGAACTATGCCTCACTAATCGAAGGGAGTCTGGTGCTGTTGCCGGTGACCAGGATTTGGGGTCACTGCCATTCATGACTCAGGACACAGTTTCACACATGGGACCTACCGGGCCGAGGAGTAGGCCTGAGGAGGCAGTAGAGTACGTCAACGAAAAAGGACTAAAGCTGGCCCGTGTCATAGAGGCCGTGATGGTCTGAGGAGGCTGTCATGGTCACGGAACTCGGGCCTGGAGCTTGAGCCGGAACGTGGTGGGCCCTCCTTGACACACGCCGGTGTCGGCAGGTGATCAGTGAGGCGGGTTTGTGGTCTGGCAGGCGCTCAGCATCGCAGGCAACTCCGCTCTAGAGGACGGCGTCGGACTCGTGGCGGGTTGAGAGGCGCCACCCTGGCAGAGACGTTGGGCTTTCCGGAAGAGGACCACGCCCAGGGCTACGTGCTACTTCTTCACACCCCTACGCTGGCGTGGCGTACGCCGGGCCATACCACTCTGGTCATGCTTAGGGGGGGCGTAACAGGTAGGATTTCCGCGAGGCGCCCCACTGGCTGTGGTGACATGGTTGCGTCCACTGTCCACTACACTCCATACACCAGAGGTGTATATCACCATGGATATTGGAGTGTGCTGCATACTGCGGTCTGTCTAGCACATCTCCGCCACTCTTGGAATTGTGTACTTTCCCAATCATAGTACTACTGCATCCTTCACACATGCCTGTTTGCCACCTCTCCCCACATTCGGCTGTTGTGTGGCTGAGGTGCCATGCCGTTGACGGCTCATGTTCACGGTTTGGCCAGGTAACCATTGTGAGTCGTTCTGTCGTGTCTGGTGGGTGGGCATGTTGTGCATGTTGGTTGTGATTTTGTGACGTTTGTATTGCCAGAGTTGTGATTTGCATGGTTGTGGAGTTGAGGTGAGTGGGGTGTTCATTTGGAACTTGCCAAGGGGCTGTGCATTTCTCTTGGTGCCATCCTGGGAACGCTGGTTGTTGATGGACTGTCAGAGGATGGAGGAATCATGCACACTGGCTGTTTATTTGAAGGCGACATTGTTGGAGGCTCCACAGTGTTCTGTTGTTGCCTGCACATTGGGTTGGGACGTGTGCTTTCTGTTGCCGCGATTTATGCTGTGTCACTAGGGGGCACAGGTGGGACATATTTGCTGTGGATTGCCCCCAACACGTGCGTGCATCCTGCTATGGCGTATGATCCTTGCTTGGTCTCCAGCGTGACCTGTCCATTGTGTTGGACGTATGGGGACTGGGGTATCAGGGTGATGGTGATGTCCACGAGAGGTGTGAGGAACTTGGATGTGGCTGGCAGTGAGACTCCTCTGACTTTGGCGGGTGTTGGTTGGGGGGTGCCAGGGGCCAAAAGGTGCAGCCAAGCCAGCAGCTTGGTGTGGGGTGGGATGTTGGTTGTCCGCTGTGTTGGTGCCGTAGACCTGTTGGGCGATGATGGTCGGGATGCGTGGGGTGGTTGCCCCTTTCAGCCTGTGGTTGACGGTGACATTGTCAGAGGTTGGGTCTGTGCGGCTGCTACGCTTCCTGGGGGTCCGCTGTCTTTGTCTGCGCTGCATCTGTGGTGGTCTGGGGGGAGGGAGTGTTCCGGGTGTGGGTTGTGGTCCTGAGGTGGTGTCGGTGGGTGTTATGGCCTTCTTGGGTGTCTGAGCTGCATGATGGGTGGCTCCATGGCATCTGTTGCCCTTCCGATGTGGCCCTGGGCTGGTCTCCCTTTTGTGGTGCAGGCTGCCGTCCTACTTACACCAGGTCAGAGCAGGTGTAGATTTCCAAGTGCTAACGTGCCTTATCGTAGGTTTTGTGTTTTTATCGCAGTTCTGTTTGGTCGTTGAGAATGTTGAGGTGTGATGTTATCACGACTTTTGGCACGGGAACGCCCACTCTGCATCTCATTAGCGATAGTTGCGGGGGGCCTCTGTGGCGATGTTTTTTGCGGCTGCTATCGCAGGTAAACTGGTGCTGTGGGCTGTTTACACCGGCTTTTGAATGAGGAGGTATTTTTATCACGACTTTGGCTGCAATAAAGTGATGTTGGTTCGGCGATAGCTCCTTGTGAATATGCCCCTGAATATTCTACACTTCATCTTCTGGGTTATCAGTATTTTTCTCGACCATAGATCATCAGTTGCCATCGACTTCAAAATCTTTTGTTTCTCCTCCATATTTGGTCACTTCTCATGAATCCGATCAAACTGGTAATGCCAATAAAACAGCAAAAAAGATTGGTTTGTCCCACTACATCCCCTTTGCCTCTGACATTAGAAGATATCATGAATGAACTTAAAAATCTAAAACCATTAATTGTTGAAACTAATGCCACTCTACAGAGAATGGACGAGAAACGGTCTAATCTGGAGTCCAGGGTTTCAGAAGTAAAGCAGGGAATTAGTTATGCTCAATATAAAGCTGACAAGGTAATTTCATTGTCCAAGGAAGTCATCCAACTTAAATAACAGGTGCAATTATTTGTGAATATTTGGAGTTCCTGAAGGCTCAGAAGGATCACACGATTGCATTTCTTTCATAAATATTACCAAGATTGTTGGTCTAAAAGATGGTTTATCTTTAAACATACAACATGCTTACCATGTCAACCGCAGTCCTTTGCAAAATCCCCTTCAGCTAGACCAAGAGGGATCCTTGCTTATTTCTTGAAATACTCAGATCTATTGAAAGTCCTATCTGCTGCCAAACAATGATAACAAATGTATTGTCCAGTCAGAAGATCTTCTTCACACAGGATGTCTCAAGGGCAAACGGCAAGCAGATTAAAGGAATTTCTGGACCTTCACTGTGCTTTAAGAGCCTTGGATGCTATTTTTGGTCTTCTACATCCTTGCCTTCTTAAGGTTACCTTTCAGTGCAAAACATCAACATTTGAAAATAGAGAGAAACTCAAGAAGTTCATATTCCTACACAGTGAGAGATGATGGAAATGGGAAAGACATGATTCCTTATGTTCTATTAGACTGTTCTCACTTCCTCATATAGTGTAAGTAATTTCAGTGCCTTCTCATACTAAATATTCAAACACTGTTTATTTGCAGATGTTATCTGTGTACAAGATGTTCGGACTGAAGTGTTTTGGGTTCCTGTGTCTATATGTTTGCCCTCAACTACATCCAACAGTGTTTTGTTATGTTCATGGTAATGTACTTGAATATGTTCAGTCTCTTTTTCTGTCCCTGCAGACCTGCATCTTAAACAATTATTTTACTTTCTTTTTCTTCCTCGGGGGCCAGACGTTTTGGCACTCCATCATCTCCATATTTCAGTATTTTTTACTTTTTTTCTCTTACTTATTTAGGTATAGCCTTTGGCTTTTTGCTATCTACTGCTCTACAAACATAGGAAATGTCGGTCTTCGCTCTTACCTCACTTCCCTTTTTCTCATCTCTTTCTTACCCTATTTCTGTACATCTCCTCTCCTCCTGGCCTTTTCTGAATTGTTTCACCATAGCCTTAATTTTCTATTGCCAAAAACGTAGAAATACTGTTCAACTCAGTGCAGTACACAATATATCGATAATAAGTTGTTATATTTATTGTGTAACATGTTTTAGTTCTATTATTATTTATTATGACTAATCTTCGTTTGGTTACATGGAATGTAACAGGTCTCAGTAATCCTATAAAAAACAAAGGGTTCACACACATTTGTTCAGACTTTAAGTGCCAGATTACTCTCTTGCAGGAAACTGATCTTTTAGAAAAAATATATTTATTCAATACAAAAACAGTGGGTAGATCAAGTTTTGTGCTCCCTGCTAAAAATAATAAGAATGGTGTTCTCATTTTGTTTCATAAATCCCTTAATCTAGATATTGATACTATAATTAAGGACTATGAAGGTAGATCGCACCTCCTGAATCTCAAAATTAATAATACACCGCTTTCTATTTGCACTATTGGCCCAGTGGAGTTGACTTTTCATTTTGGAGTAATTTTTCACATTTGCCAAGATTTTGTTCAAATAACAATTTAATTTTTGGTGGAGATTGTAACCAATTGATGGATCCATTCATGGATAAAATGTCTCCATCCCAGTCCATATCCGGTCTAACCCCTCCTTTCCAAAATTCAAAAGCCAGCTCAAAGACCTTTTTCTCAACCGATCTATCCCGAATGGATAGCTGACGCTCTACATTGTATCTCGCTCAGGGCAGTACACACTCACTTTGCTAAGAGATCAATACGTCACCTAAGCCTTGTCTCATTCCTTTGTGGATTCGTCAAGAACTCAATGTGTTTACTTGTTACTCTTTATGTCTAAACTGTACTCGGCACAAATCAATATGTTCTATTATGGTCACTTGACATTCTGATAGTGTTGCAAAGCGCTCCGAAACCTACCGGTCTGGCCAGCGCTATATAAAACACTCTTAAAAAAAAGAATCGAGAACTGTAACAGAGCTAGACAACCAAGCTTATCCCATATCTAAAGAGAAGCTCAAGCTACTCAACTAACATGGGAGATCAAGGCTCAGCTGAAGTATAACTACACTACAGCTATTAGCACCCTGCACTACACTCACCATGAGTACAATCACCCATCAACACTGATAATAAACCATATACAGTCTGCTGAGACCTCAGCCTCCACTGCTCATTCAGGTTAGATAGAGGGCCACAAGATAGGCATCACCACTGTGATGCACCCAGAAGAGACAATCAACTCCACGTGGGTTTTCTAGGGCAGGTCGCAAGCCCCTTCACACCAAAAATCCCATCTGCATAGGAAACTCAACACTCATCTCACAACATGCTTACCCACACTCTTTCTGTTGCCTGGACGCTGCTGCCATCGTGCTGCGCCCGGTCTTTTGATTTCTTTACCTACCTGATCCTCCTTTTAGTGCCATGCACGGAGTGGTAGAGCGGCGGCGCTTATTTTGTGCCGGAACGGTATTGCCATTGTGTGCACTCTGTCCTGCTCCTGTCACCTGGCGCTAGTGCTCTGTACCAGTTTTGGAGCATTCTCCCCTTTTGTCTCTTCTGGTCCCATGCATACTGCTTGCCTATTGGATTGAAGGATCATCTTCCCACCAGGAAGAAAACAGTGGATACACTTGGTTAAATGCCTTCAAATGTTAACCTCAAAGGCACCAGCTCGAATCAGTTTTCAAGAAAATCACACAATATGTAAATTATTTAAATTTAGAGGTACTTGGATACCCTGAAAATTTGGCATGGATCCAGTCTCCTGAACCTACGTTGGATGTTTGCTTATTAAAAGGAATCCTTTTCATCGTTGTATATAAGAAGTGCGGGTAGCCCCCTCAAAAAGCCTTAATTAACCACATTCCCTATGACACTGAATACCAGCTTCTGAAGCTAGTTCTGAGGAGGACAGGAAACCAATAATTAAATTACACTAGGCTCTGATGACTCAGTCTTTGGCTCAAAAGTGGGCATCCTCACACTTTGGCTCTTTAGTTTAGCAAATGACAGAACCCGAGTAATTTCACCTGACAGACAAGTTTTTTCTTGGGTTAACTGCTTAGCTCTGTCAGGCGTATGCTCACAACACCTGCATAACCTGAGGTTATCAAGTTCAGAGTCAGCCAAGGGGTCAACTCAGGTAATGTTTATGAACATGCCTAGTATTTGTATTAAGTTTAAGTATAAAACAGCTGCACATCTGTTAAAGTTGGAACAATTAAGAGGTTCCCATCCGTACCTCTCCTTTGTACTGTAAGCAAAACTGGTATATTGAGGTAAAAATTGATTCTTGTTTTTTTAAGTTAATCTCTTTTTGAGTAAACAAATGTAATCCCCCCCCAAATAAAAGCAACTCTTATATTTGAATTTGATAAGACAAATGTGGGCATTTTCAGAAACTGATAAGCATATGTTTGGAGACAACCTGACTGCATTTCCAAAGTATTTTAAAAGCTGATAATCGAATAACAATTTATGTTGATAGATAAAGAGATACTGTTAAGGTTATTTTGTTGGTGGTAGAAGACATCTGCAGCAATGGTTGTTACTCCATTACTAATGGAGTGGCATTTAATATTTATCAAGCTTTTTAGGACTATTCTGTTGGTAACCCTCTAGATGTGCTAGGGTTGTCAAAGCCAATAATCCTGCAATGGTGGTTACTAATGTAATCTTATCTGATGTGAATACGTTTGTCACATTGATAATTATTGGAAGTAGCTTACAATACATGTCTATGTCATAAGCAGTTTTCATTATAGAAAATGTGGCAAACCTCTGGCCTACGAGCATGCTGTGCAACCCTGGAAGAGGATCTTCTCAGTACGTGTCAATGCAGATCTGGAAGTCTGTCTCTTAAGCATTAAGAAGCATGAAGAGTGAGTAGTTGCTGAGGTTCATGCCTGCACTAATAGGCCTTGCTACTGACAGCTGCTATGCAACACTGCAAAGGTGGCGGACATTAAGATATGGAATTTATGACGAGCAATTCAGGAATTCAAAATGATACTAACGTAGTTAACAATGGTTAGATTTTACAGATAATGTTACTAACAGATGTACCTTATGGGTCTGAAATGTTGCTTACTTGTCCAAGATGGTGTGGTAGCTTGGTGTGTACATGAACCTATTGAATTCTACTGTAGACAAACTGGAAAACACTAGCTTGAATCCAAGTGTTTTGGAATACGTAACATTGCACTCGTGTAACCATAACTTGGTCCGACCATATTTTGTAGCTAATGCTAACTAACATTGCCCACAGGAAGTGCCCTACTCCGAGGCGGAGCTGTTACGACGTCTTGGCTCTGAGGCAAGAAAATTAAGAGTAGTTTCCACAGCCGAAATATTTACATATTATCATTACTATTAGAAAGTTCACATGAGCTCATACTAGACACCTGCTAGTATTTTTTAAAGCATTAATAATAGAAAATTGTGAGAATTAGTGCATACATTTGTGCTTGGTCATTATTCAGGGAGCTTCATCCATTCACTCGTGCTAGGAGAATCGCTGCCTGGGTGGCTGTGATTCATACACTATCAATTTGGATTCTGTTGATAAACCATTTCAGACTTCTATTGGAGTGTGAGATTTTTTTTGTATACTTCACAAAGGTATGATTTATATTGGAACTACTTCTGTTCAAAATGTCTTGCCCCAAGGAAGCACTCAGCCTGTGGTTAGAAGAGAGCCTAAAACACACAAAATGTGATGGGAGGCGCCTTGCAATAAGTCTAACCACTGGCAATTGCTCGGGTAGCACTACAACCCATCCTCTTTTTCTCACCATAACACTTCAGTTTATACCCAGCCATATGCAAATCAGTCTTGACCCTGTTCCTCATGGAAAAAGTCCAGCCTGAATCGCCAAGCCAGGTCCTCCCTGAACTGGAATACAAGCACCCCAGGACCAGTTTCTCCCTAGTAATGGGCTCATCAGCCAGGTACAGCTTGGTTCCAGTGACTCGGCTGATGAGCCCATGAGTAAGACAAAACCACCCTGGGTTCCTTGTGTTGTGTTTCGGGTAGGGCCTGGCCCAGCAGCTCAGACGAGACTAGAGGAGCAGGGTCAAGACTGATTTGCATTTGGCTGAGTCCATAATGAGGTGGCATGTTGAGCAAAAGAAACGATGGGTTGGGATGCTACCCCGAGCGATTGCCAATGGTTAAACAAATTGCAAGCATTACTCCCATCACCTTTTGTGTGTTACAAGAGAACATACGTCACATAGCATCTATTTTGAATCTAAAAAGTAGAACTGTGGGGCACATTTGACATTCTTATAATTAATTCTACAATGTGTCCACTTTCATTCCCTCCTGCTTGCTACTTGTGAATGTTGTTTGTGCCAAGACACATACAAATCTTACGAGGGAAAAGTTACTCAGATCTGCAAGTGACTTATTCAACGACTGCTAGTTTAAAGGGAGAGAAGATATACTAATGAGATAACTAAAAACGATTCCTCAAAAGAACTGCAAAAATAAACACATTGGAACGGGCTTCGCCTCTTAAAAAAAGAAGAAAAGCTCTAACTAAATATTAGCAGCTGCACTGGGTCTCTTTTCAAGCGGCTACAAAATCTGGTACAAATTGAATAAGACTGATAATATGAAGATTGAGGTGAGAGCAAACATTAAAACATCTGGGGGAATTAGACCCTAATATGCCCTAAAGGGTCTTTCAGCAATGCTTGATTTTAATAAAACCTAAATGCTTGGACAAAACTGGAAATCCTGACTAAACTGCTAGAAAGTGATTCACTGAAGCAGAACGTGTGGTCTGAAAGCTGCAGGGACAATGCTGATCTGGCCTAAGTATTCGAACCGCCGGAGATAAACTCAATCCTGGCATAGTGCAAAGGAGGGGCATAGAGTCAGGGCACATAGCTGGCATGGGAGAAGAGCAGGTGAACACAGATGTTATGTTTTATTATAAGAAGTAGTGTGGTACACATGTCTTTCGTATGTTGTAGCACCATGTGTTGTATGGGATGTGGTATTCCAAAAGGTTTCAGGTTTGTCTCGCTGACTGGACTCTGAGTCGTTGTATGATGATGTATTTCAAGTTTTATGACGCGGTCCACCCTCAAGTCTGCGTTGGCACGCTGTGTGAGGTTAAGCCTGAGCATGGAGTTCAATTGAAGGAAGACGGTAAGTGGTCATGTTCGATGAATGGATAGTAATGTAATATTCTTTGGACAATCCAAGAGCATAATGCGGCCGCAGGACTTTACCATTTGCTTGTGGTTAGGTTTGCAAAGCCTGGTAATTTAGTTTAAACCTCCACACCTTCCGTGATAGTCTATGCTCAATGACAACAAGGTACTGTGTACAATCTCATGTTTGTGAACAGGAGTTGGAGGTACTCAGCGTCAGCTACAAAGGAACAGATGTTGGTGGCGCAGGTTGCAAATCATAATATGAAACATAGAATCATCTTATAGTAGTTAAGTAGATTCTACCTTGGCACTGCGGGAGCTATTTAATGTGGTTCAGGTAAAACCGACATAGACAAGTTGATATACAGAGACATACACCTGATGGGAAATGTGCAACACAAATAAACCAGTTAGCACCAAAGTCCTTTGGCTACCCCTCAACCCCACCGAATAAACTTATTACACATCTTACTATCAACACCAGAATATGAAATACTCTCACAGTGACTGCTACTCGCACACACCAGACTGGTCTGCGGAGGGTGAGAATACACCAAGCCTGATTTGCGCTCCAGGGCCACATACCACTGGCACATTGCACAACACACAAACCCTTTTCACAGAAATACATCATAAGTATCCTTCACAAGGAGCTTTGCACTTCAAATAAATGTAAAAAATCCTAGAAATGTCAGTCTCTGCGCTCCAAATCCCCAAAAATAACAATGCCGACCATGCCAATCTGGAAGACGTGTCAAGTCAGGCAACTCTTAACATGCTCCTCAATGGAGCACAGTGCACCCTTCACCTCAAACGTGATGCTATGTCATTAGCGCTATTATGGAATATAACAGAGGGCTTCAGGGTGCTGAAAAAAAGACTGCATTCTTTGCGAGGGCCTCCCGCCTCTCAACCAGCAACAACGTGGCCTACTCCTGATCTCCACATACCTGTGTGCGGCGTGTCTCTTGAGGCACATACTTACTGTACTTGTTGGTTTTAGACCAGTGCTGAAGGGCCCGTTTTTTTCACGAGCACAAACCGAGCAGGAGACATGATGAAAACAGATTTGTGAGGGGGTGGGGGCGGATTGAGCCGTAGTTTTTAACGCGGGTTCAGTTTCAACAGAAGGACCTTCCAACAGTTCTTGCTTCCTTTAAAGTGGTTAGACAGCAGACAATGACACCAGACTCTTAGATGGAACACCATACTGCTTGGCACCACAAACCCAGATGGAGGATTGACAAATTATGAAAAACCCCTTAACGGAATCAAGCACAGAAAAAATATGGTCATTCAGCTGGATTTCTAGGCAGGTGTTACGGATATAACCAGCTACCTTTCCACTTTAACTATAAAAATAACAATTTCTAGAGTATGATAAATACTTTATTGAGCAGCAGAACGAACAAATCACAAAGTATTACAATCAAATCCATGGACACTCTACCTCACCTGGACTGGGGACACTCGTGTGTTCACGACAGCGCCTTCATGCCGCTCCAAACCAACGGTGCATTGACTCCATTCTAATAACTCTCCTTTAAAACTTTCGCTCATTCACTTTCCAAGTCAACTGCCATCTTTCTCTTCTCCGGAAACTCCACCACTCCAAAGCCACCACTCCAAAGCGACCACCGAGTGTAGCTGATGAGAGACAGTCCTTGTCAGGGCATGGCTTTGATAATGCAATGTCATCCACACTAGTCTCACAAAGGCTCACCGCCAGGGTCTTAAGTCTGCATGGCCAGGCAGCCAAAATGCACTGAAACTTCTGTAAAGGTGACCATGTCAAACCGATCCCTGAAGTTCTTCAATGGCTATTACCAGACACAAGCATCAAAGTCAAACAACTGTTTACCCCAGTCTAAAACTAAATGGCTGGAAGGCAACGTGCAGGTCCCTATAGCTCATCTGCTTTACGAGATTGCCCAGGAGATGGGCGTGGGTGGCCTTGGGGTGCACATCAGGGATTGGGTTGGTTTGCTGGGCTACCCTATTCCCTTCGTAGGCTCCCTGGTTTATGCCTTCGTCCAGGATGCACTCAGTATTCTCCAGCACCTTGTTGTTGTGCTTCACCTCTTTGAAGCAGACCATGGTTGCATGCTTGGCCGGCACTATCTGAATGGGGGCGATGTCCTGCAGGACTCGAAATGTGCCCAGATGGCACTGACAGTGCCTGGGGGCACATTATTCACCTTCCGTCAGTAGCTCTTTCTTAGCATGTCATGCTTTTGGGATGCCTGGGCATGCTGCAACGACTGGGCAAGGGCTGGCATCCGTGAAGAAGCCTGGATAGGAGTGCTGATAGCTCTGGGGCAAAAGTGACAGGCTGAGGTTACGTCCGAGATGGTCTGGCAGCCAAAACAGGGGCAGGTACCATGAACCCAGTGGGAAGCAGCTGTGGAACAGAGCGTGAGCTGCGTCGTTCATGGCCTCCAACCCTGGGGAGCGCCACAGACGCACTGCTCTCTGTATGGGGAGGGCATCAGCACCAGGCCTGTGTGTGTAGGGCAGCAGTTCTAGGCCAAGGTGAGTTGCCATAAAGAAAAGAGACAAGAGAATGTAAATCACTATGGTTGCTTGCTATGATACAAAGAAACAACAGACTAGTCCCAAGCCTACACCACCTTGTTTGCCACTCTGACAAGATGGAGGTCACATGTTGAAACATGTTTCGATACAAAAAGGGGGGGACCAGGAGCCAGTTATGGTACAGTGCCCATGCTCCAAGCGTAAAGTTTTAAATCAAAAATGGGGACACTGTTCCAGCGGAGGGGTACAGTATGTCACCCACTCGCTCCAAGGAGGAAAACCAAATGGAGAGAGAGTGAAGAAAGAGAAATGCGGAATCTCCTAGGCATTAGGTCCCACTCATGAGGGGGGGGGGAGCTAGTATTGTCTCTTGTTGCCCTCACACACCCTGAGAGATGTCATGCTTCATCATCAGGCATTTGCTTCTCGTCGGGCCGGCGCTGCAATGCCCAACGGGTCCCCCGAAGGGTCGCTTTGGCAGAGATCATTTTAAAGAACAGCCGTTTGGTGCATGTGGGTGTGTGGGGTGGGTCCTAATGGAGGATAGTGTAGTGCGGGCAACGTGAGTTAAAACTGCCTAAGGGGTACCGAAAAAGGGATTTAATGTGGTGGTCCCCTTGACAGAGTAAAAACCCATAGGTTGTGTGTTAACCCAGTTGGCTTGATGTGCCGTAGGTAACTGAAATGTTAAAAGGTCGACATGTTTCGCACCTATGCGGTCTCAAGGATCCATGCCGCTTCTTTAGGACCGAAACCAAAACAAAGTGAGGTGATGTACACGTAGGCAGTAAAGGGGTAATTAACCCTTGAAGGTGTCAGGGCAGGTCAAATAACTGTGTAGTTGTGACCGCTCCTGAAAACCACATAGGAGAAAAACAACAAAAAACATTAGACGACATGTGTCAGAACTCTCTCTGTTGCGTCGCAGTTTGTCCCAACAGAGTACAGCTGCACTGTGTGAAGCACATGAGAGAGCATGCGGCAGATGGGGTCAAAGCAAGGCCGATTATAAAGCAAGGTTGTTTTAGTCGCAGGCCCCCAGCGTAGTGTCTCAACTCAGAGAAGCCAGGTCGACCAAGCACATGCAGCGCCAGAAAGCATGGCCATCATTGGTCCATTGGTCCTTCTAGCCTACAAGTCACAACAGGCTCAATTAATAGGCAGATTTAAGTGGGGCTACTTAAGAAAGTCCAAACATGCTTATCTCCTGATTTCATTGGGTAACATCAATATCTTACTTGACACTGTCAATGTATTGCCCCTTCCATACCCTACCCTACGTACATATTTTCCTTTATTCAAATGCATAGGTCATGCTGTGGTTTGTCTGAGGACATGAACGTTTTTTTTCTCCACATGTGCCAGTATGTTTTTCAGAGCGGCTCATGGCTTATATTTCATCACGGTTCCACCTGGATATGATACGTTTGACTCCTAGACTCTCTTTGTTTTTAGGTAAACCCTGAAGAGGAATTTCTTTGCCTTTCTGTGCTCATTCGACTCCCCCACAACATTTTTAGGTCTCGGCTGGCGAAAGCAGCGCGCATCCCTCGATACGATTTAAGAAGCTCGCTTTCTGCTCCGCCTGTGTTTTGCATTGGTACGCGTCAATTTGCGTCACCAATTATGCAAAACCGGGTGTTCTCATTGTCCAGGAGGGGTTTTAGTCCCTCCTGGTTACCACCCATCTCCTTTTGGCCCCGCCCACCGGGATTGCATCTTTTACTGGCGGCCAGAGACAGGGTCTCCTAATTAGCCGCTACACACTATTTTCTTATCATTGGCTTTGGCAAAGGCAGACGCGTGTATATTTTTGCATCAATTATAAACAAGCGGCTGCCTTTGCCAAAGCCGAGAGCTTGTTTAGAGAAGTGCTTGAAGTCCACGTGAGCTGTAACTTGCCAGAGTATGGTATGGTCGTCGTGTTCTTTCGGTATAGGATGGTTGTGAAGTAAAAAACTGTTACTCCCAAATAATGTTCTCTGCCATTTTTAAAAAATATATTTCAAACAAAAATGCGTGCGGTAACACATACTCTTTTTCTTGGGCACTGTGCTATGTGCATATTATGAGTGACAAACTTGGTCGTCCGGAAGACAGCTTGCTTGCATTCCCATAGCCACATACTGTAGACCCCGGATGGCCTCCAGCCAATCCCTCCCTCCTGTTTGTAAATGGGGTAGGTATGTGTGGTCTTTTGCTCTCAGCTGCAGAGCAAAGACAGTCGAAAATACTTTTTTTACGGCATCCACAAAAGCAATTTGTGCCACTTGAATGCATGCATCGGCCATGTTTGTTGGGTCCTTAAATGTATCATGTGCACATAGGCATATGTGAGTGTACAATGTGAGATCGCAAGTGCTGTGGGTGCCTCTGTGGAGTGGGGGCAGCTCGTGGCGGGCTTCACGATAAAAAGGTGTCAGAGAGACAATGACGGAAGAGAGTGGGTCACGCGGAGACGGGGGTGCGCGAAGGAGGGTGTATGAGGGATGGTTAGTGAGTGAGATGGGGCAGGGTCTGTGGAGGGGCCTTCGAATTAATTTAGGGGGGTTGTCTTCTCAGAAGACATGCAGTCTGGAATTTCCTTTTGGGGTGGGGGACGGGATACTAAGGTTCCAGGTGTGGGACTCTAGGTTTGAGTAGAATTCAATATGTCGGAGTCTCTCTGCTGTCAGAGCTCTGTGGGTGCTTGTTAGTCTGTGTGTCAGTCAGATGTGGGAGTCACTAAATTACTAGTACTTACAGAGTGCATGTGTGTTATCAGAGCTGTGAGGGTCTAAGATCGTGTTTTCAGTCTCTCGTTGTGGGAGTCTGTGTGTTGGCAGCATTCACAGCGTGTTTGTGGTTACATGTTGTTGCCAGGCCTGTGTGTTTGTTTGCCAGACTCTCCTTTGCATATCCGCCCCCTCAGAGGTGCTGTGTCCACTCTTTTCATTTCGGAATCACTGTACTTCCTTGCGACCCCCCACCCCCACCTTCATCACCTTGCCCCCTTTACCCGCTGAGCTGACGCATTCCCTCGTTTCATTTCGGATCTCTTTATGTCATCCCCCACCACACACACACCCAGAGCCGCAGTCTCCACCCCCGACAGTCTGGCACCGTTTCCTACCTCGCCCGACCCTCCTCCTGTTCTGGAACAGGTGTGCGCGAGGAGACATGTTCAGGGGTCTGAGTGTGACATAGCACAGTGAATTATGAAGTACATATGATTCCTACACCTTGTAACCCTCACTGCGCGTTACACACCCTGTACATTGATTTACACACATTTGATTTATTGTCAATATATAATGTGTATGCGTGATGTAAAGCACTCCGACACCCTGCTTTGGGATGAGTTGCGCTATAAGAGAAATAAAACGAAATAGTGGTATTTAAATTGTTATTTGTGTAAATACTGGAACAGGCCAACAGCACCTTTGACATTCTTACAGTGCAGGCATATCTCATATAACAAGCATTAAAAATGCACTAGATCTCGCCTTTTATTAAGTTAAAGCCATTTGCTTTGCTATACAATACCATTAGCAAAGCAAATGGCTTTAACTTAATCAAAGGCGAGACCTATTGCATTTTTAATGCTTGTTTATATTATGTTAGCTGTCTTTTCTAGATTGTGGTCACTGTTGAAGATGGTTGCAAGTCTAGATTTCAATTTCTATTCTCACCCAAGCATGTGTATCCTGTTGGCCAGCTATGACTTTTTAAGTTACTTATTTTCAGAAAACCCTCTTAGGGGCCTCCAGCGCACTATCTAGCCCCCTAATGCCATTGCACGGACACCTCCTTTATCAACAATAATCCATATTGTGGACCCACTCTGATGACCGCTACTTTATTTGGTTGGTGGGTATACCTTTTCGATTTTTCACCGAGCAGTAACTATGCACTTTCACCATAAGATTTAATCAACTTGACTCTTAGAAATCTCATGTTTTAATGAGCAACTTCAAATGCCTGATGAAGACCTGAGTACTAATTATATGAAAGGGTCAAAACGTCGATGTATCTGTCTCTAGACTGCAAACTAATTATGCAGTGGACCTTGTTGGCACATTCTCAGACATTTTTGGTCGATCTGTTTGTTTTTGCTAATTATGTGCAAGCGGGTTACTTTAAATTCCCCATGTGGACCATTACATTTGCAGCTTTATGTTTGACTTTCACACTGTGCATTGATCTGTACACATATCTGTGTAGCACCTTCAATGGTTTTTTGTTAAGATAATTTAAACGCAATTCCTGCTTCCGTTGTTAAGTCATAAAAGCTGTGTCTGAAGTATCATTTTGTGCCTTTGCGTTGTACGTGATTGATTTGAGAGATATGTAAAGCGCATTATACCCGAGGGTGTCAAAGCGCTAGCTGATGAGGAGCCACTACCGGAGAGATGATCATAACTAACATCACGCAAAGGAGAAAAGCCAGGTCTTCAGCTGCTTGCGGAAGGCGACGTGGGACGAAAGACTAGCAACATGGATGGGAAGAGTATTCCACAGCTTTTCCACCAGCAAGAGGGGATTGAGAGATTTGATTGAGAGAAATATTCTATATTTATTATAAGACTTAGTATTGCTATTATTATTACAGACCCCGGGTGTTACCGGCACCTAGGCTTGTGCGGATATCATCAGACTCTTTCAAAGTTTACTAAGTGTTTATATAGGAACAACTGTTTTATTGACCACTCGAGGAATACAGGGGTACGCCAGTTTATCGATACATGGCTCGGTGAGCAAATCCACTCTCAGGGACCCTTGCCACCAGGAACACTGTACAGAGTCACGTGTAAGCATTCTTGAAGTGACTGGCTGAAACGCGTCTGCATTGCCCAAGGTCTTGTAATGCGTGTGTGGTTTGTGCAGGATTCTGCGACTGAAGCTTGATGTGAACTTGGTAGCGGTGGGTTCGTAGTTTGCTGTTGTGGGCCTGTGTCTTTACTGTTATTATAGTACACAGCCAGAGAATGGCAAGGTGAGGTGTAAACGTTTCGTGCACACTGTGCTATTATTACAGTATGATATCACAGAACGCCAAGTGCGGGAGCACTATAATGTAATTAAAACGCACTAGTACAGTAATGCGTGAGTGAAGGACAGGATGAGTGCTAAAAATATACCACTGTCAAAACCGTTATGTGTGCCCGGATGGTGTGGCTACCACCGCTTTTAACTCCTGTGCATTTCCCTTTGCCGCGGCATGCGCGCTATTGTTTGTATCACATGCTCCTCTTGCTTGCTAGCGGCCGGCCTGAAGGTTGTAGGCCCATCTCTGTATATTTTTTGAATTTTGTAATAAACGGTTTCAAAAAAAAATATATATATATATATATATATATATATATATATATATATATATATATATATATATATATATATATATATATATATATATATATATATATACCACTGTCAAAGATTGCTGTCGTAGAACTGTGAGTGTGTGAACGTGAACACTGGGAGAGGTGATATGGTCACCGGTTTCAGAGCAGACTGTTGTGAAATGATACGTGTGTTAATTGTGGGGTGTAGGTACATTGATTCATTTGTACAGTGAGATGTACAGGATGATAAGAATGTTCAGAGTCGAATGTGTGATGCGCAGTGTGCTGGTACTACACCACACATTACACAATAAATGGATGTTATTTGATGTGCAGAGTGAATGTAGCATGCAAAGTGTACAAAAAATGCACAAAATGCTGGTGTTACAGCACGTTGTTCCAGATTAATACATATGTTAAGGGTGGAGTGTACCTTCTGCGTGGTACAGTTATTACAGCACACTGTTCCGACTTTGGGCATGCGCAGTGAGCATCATGTTGCTGCAGCTCTCTGTTGGAGAATGAATATGTGAAGCTTAGAATATGGGGTGCATTTACTACTATGGTACGTAAGTAATTGTCGAGCCGATTGTGAGATTGGTGCAATAGCTCGTATTACTTATTTCTGGACACTGGAAGCTAGCTCGAAATTCCATGATGTAACAGCATGTTTTCTGACATTACATGTTTTAACTCTACTTTCAACTCTTCATAGAAAGAAGACTGCAGCTGGTCTTAAGGAGAGATGGGG
Source organism: Triturus cristatus (assembly GCF_964204655.1). Lineage (NCBI taxonomy): Eukaryota > Metazoa > Chordata > Amphibia > Caudata > Salamandridae > Triturus > Triturus cristatus. The sequence goes on from NC_140588.1 coordinate 962,269,669, forward strand.
TTGGTAGCCTCAGACCTAAGCCAGGGATCGGCTCCCTTACACTCCTCGGCAGTGGTAGCAAATACCAGCACCAGTGATGCTGGTCCCTACAGAACTTCAGGAACGCACTTTGGCCATACATCCTCCACTGGGTTCATAAAGGCAAAATACCTCACAGAAGCATATGGCCAATCCTGTTTAGAATTATACTTGTCACCTGACATTCCAAAGGCAAACCCGTTCAAAGCTGGCCTCCTGCACCCTTTTTTCTGTGCACGCTTCTCAGCAGCACATCACATGAGCAAACACTTTTTTGACAAGCGCAATGTCAGACATTGGAGCTTGACCACAAAGAAAAATGTGTGCCCTTGTCTAGGAATCCGTCAAAACATGCCTGCCTCTTGTGGTCCTTCCACTTACTCAATGGCATGTCACGTAACACACGATTAGGACAATGCGTACAGTTGATAGAACCCTCCACTGTAGGCACGTGCAGCTGAGAGCATATTTGCTTAACTTGTGCTTAAATGGACAAAAATGAACCTATCACATTTTTTTGTATGAACTGAAGCAAAGAAAACAAAGGACGGGTCTAATCTGTAACAATGCAAGCCTTTGGGCTAGACTTTCCGAAGGCACTCTACTTAAGGCTTCGGTATTGGAGCGTGCACTGCTGTCGTGCTCAGGCTGGGCAGCCCCTGAGATGGGTAAGGGAGGAGGAGGGTGGTTGGACAAATCACCTGAATCCATGGAGATATATACTGGCTCCCATAAACATGTGATTAGGATATGATCAGTGAAGAACATTTGAATATATTTTAAAACTATTAAAACCAGAATGGATTTTAGCATGGTGTATCAATCTCTCCTTGGCCAAGATCAGACAGTCCATAGACGTTGAATCATGTTCTGTGCAGGCAACTTTGCCAACATAGCACATCTCAACATAAAAGAACCGAATGACGGACTTGAGCACCAAGGAGTCATCGGTCCTGGCCATTCCACAAACCACACTAGGTGATACATTCCACTTCGCTATCAGCTTTACCCTTCTGTCTGTCCCAGGTACTTCTCGCGCTAATTTACTGTTTTGCGTGCAGGACTCCTGGTGGGATATTTTAACCTATTCACCTCCCGTTCAGGAAAAAATATCTAAAGTGGAATTTCAGTGGTTGGCAGGGGGTTCTTTTTACTCACTAAATGTATAGGAAACACATCTGCATTAATACTTTTGATCAATGGTAGGGGGAAGATCATTTTATCTTCTAAGTTGAACAGAACCAGTGCATGTTCCATTTAATACAATAAAACCTGATTCCAGGCTCAAAATCACAAAATAACCGAAGCTTCAGTCAATGACATTAGTGATTCAGAAATAACAATCCGTTGTGCCATCTCATCCTCAGCAGGAAGAGCCAGGATGACATGCAGCTAATGGTTGTGTGCAATGCAGGCTTCCTGGTCACGTGTTCTGTCACATATCTGTGGCTGCCTGTACTCTAGATCCTTATTTTCTCCAGTGACACGCGTCTACATCCATCCTTGCGCCGGATGAGATCTGGGAAGGACTCGTGAGAGGAGCCAGAGTTCAAAAGCCCAGCACTGCTGCCCAGATGACCAGTGATGCATTGATGTCCAGCACTGCATGAATGCCCAGCGCTGCTCGGATAGATGTCCGGTGCTACATGAATTTCCAATGCGGCATGGATGTCAAGTACGGTACGAATGTCCAGTGATCCGTGGATGGTCCTATGGCCGTGCCATCGAATAGGAAAACCAATGCATGAGCTGGAACTCTGGAGTCTTTTCCAGGTGCATGTATCAAATGATGTTGTTGAGAAGCTTCTTTTCCTTTCACTCACTGGGCGTTTACATAAGGTTCAGACTTAACAACAGTGTGTATGTCAGGCGCCCAGCCAGTGAGATTCACCGAATGCTGGTGTGCTCACTACAAAAACGCAGTTAATCGTCCAGCTCCCAGTACTCAGATCTTTAAACTAGTAGCAGTACAAATGAAAGTCTAGTTTGAGTCCCCTCGTCTTGCATTTTGAAAATTGTATTAAATAGATCTGCATTTTCGGCTGTGAATTCTCCTTCCAGTTATCCACAGAATTAATAACACCATTTTTGGGATTAAAAAGTTATCAGTTCACTCAATAGTTTCTCACCTACTGTTCTAGATAGGCGCTAATACCTCACTCATATTTATACAGCATATGGCTGGCAAGTTCTAAGGGAGCGAACACTCACTGCAGACATCTGCAGTTATAGGAAGGTCACAAGCAAAAAAACCTGCATGGCAGACTTAGCCTTTCATCAATCTAAGGTTGGAGAATGTAGTGTCATTAGATTGAGCAATAGCACCAGTTATTTACAGCACTTGGAAATAGCAGGGCGGCAGTACTAAGCCGTATGCACAGCAGGCTATTATTTTTATTACTACTAGTAAAACTAAGAAAAAGAAGAACTCATCTGGCCATAGTACATAAACGAACCGTATTACTCAAGTCACTGGGGGAGGCATAGTAATTACGTTGATTTTTAAAGGGAGGCAGATTTTAACACGATACTGAGTTTTGTTAGCAGGACACATCCTAAAAAATTATTTGTAAAGGGAAGCGTTGGGATTTCCCACCCCAAAATAATGATCTCAATAACAGCGAATTAACATGTTTAGGTATTATCCACAAAGCATTTTTCATCAACTGGTGTCATATGATCGTAAAGTGATGACCCCCACCCCCCTGCAGATTAGGAAGAGGGCTCTAGTCTCCAGTACCTCACAGAGATATTAATTGGCCTGGGGGCTGAATGTGTTGGGAGGTGGGGGGCTTTTAAAGTTGGGGCTCGCATTACGCCCCTGTCATCAATAACGAGAAAAGCTGTAAACCTCCAAGCATGCGTATTCTGCTGGAATCACGTCAGGACAGGAATAACAATTTAAAAGGAATGTTTTATGTTATAACTTTAGATGGTAAATCAAGTTAATGTGATAGTATGTATGCCAGCCATCCAGGCTAATGCTGACTACAAGTGGCATCTCAAGTCCCTTAAATGCTTGTTGTGGGAGTTAGGTCAAACAGACCTGCAGTTGTGATTGCAGTGCTAAATAAACCTCTACTGGTCTATTGTGATACACAGTAAACGGACTTGTGTCACTCGAGGATATAATAAAATATCCTCAATATATTTTATAAAAGACCTATGAGGCAGAAAGACTAGAATGTCAGCACAAAAGTAGACAAAAGAGAAAGCACAGACCCAACACGTCCGTGGTGCGAGAAAAAAGTCTTCGCTCTGACGAAACTTGGACCACACTGTGTAAGTCACTCATGGTTGCACACATGCATAGAGAGTCTGCTCTGGTTATGGAGCCTACTGTCATGTGTGACACATTATAGTCCTTGCTGGCATCCCTTTTCTGGGACAATATGTGATTGAAAGGCAGGTAGATCTGTGCTGTTTTGACTCCATGACTTGGGGAGTTGAAGGGCGACAAGCTACATGCTCCCGGGACGAAGTCAAGTCATCTCGCCCTCTGAACCCGGAGGTCCTCCTAGGTAAGATGGCATATCCACTAAGCAAACCTCAATTACTGAGTCGAAGAATGAAACACAGACTTCTTATGTCCGGGAAGAAGTACAGTGTTTCTCAGATTATCTATGCACCCCAAAAAAATAGACTGATTATATCCTATGGATCTCCAGACATTCTCTTGGGGTAAAGGCCTAGTTACACACCTGAAGCTCAAACACAGAACCACAATAGTAACCCCATAAACCACCCTATGAAAGACCCTCTTCTAATTACGCAAACCAAAATGGGCAGCTACCAACTCGAGAATCCTGAAAGAGCTTAGCCCGTTAGGGTTAAGAAAGCCCTATAAAAATGCTACAACCAAATACGTGAGGAATGTAAGAGAATTACAAAGGCCCCAGACAGATGGCAGCAAGGCCTAATGAAACACCAAATCAGCAGAAAAGATTTAGGATCAGGCATAAAAGGGACAAGCCATCAAAACAGCCCTCACACCTAATCCGATGTCACACTCTACAGATACATAGTCTTTTCCTCCAGCTAAAACACCACAGTCTTAATCCATTCTCTTAGGTCAAGTGATTTATTAAGTGCAAAACCTTCTGGGGCACTGGATTCCAACAACAACAAATACAAGAGCCATGGAAAGGCGCAAGGGGTTCATTAAATTAGATTAGCGCAGGTGATTGACACAATGTAATCTTCTCTTGCTTTGACTGTAGCCTCAAGGACTACCGAAGGGTGACAGGCTAAATACCCTAAAAAAGACAAAGTCACTCCTTCTAGCTCCCCTTGCATCCATTCTATGTCAGGCCACGGATGTGGGGATTAGGCTATTCTTTTTTCTTTATTTTTCACAGCAGCCATTTTAAACAACAAAACTTCAACACCAGACTACATTTCCCAGAGTCCAGATAACAAGAAACTTCTGGAACCATCCCGTCCATCCAATCAGGGACCTCCAGCTGCCACAACTGTCAACTCCCTCCAATGGACTACCTCTTTTTTCGCTGCTGCAGCCTCCAGATAAGTGTGGGAAAGTGGCTTACCTTGTTATCATCTTTTCCTTGCACTCGTTGTTCTTAATATTCGTAACTGTTGACTTGGGCCATTATAGATTGCGGTATTTTATACTTTCGCCTCAAGTTATTGATGGTATTTGAGCTGTACTGTTCGTAAATCCCGTGGGAACGCTCTGTCGCTCCTCGGCGGCCACGTCAGTCTGTAACTGTAGGGGGCTGGAGTGCGCGGCGCCGCGGTACGCCGACCGCAAGGAGGCGCGCCTCCTCTCTGTTTCTGACGTGAACACAGAGTGCAGAGTGGTCAGCACGTCAGTTTCAAAACTGCTCTGAGCGCCTCCGCCCGCGCGTTACGGTGCTGCGTCCGGAGCCCACGGCTGGCCTGGACCTGAACACCCCGCCGGGAAGGTACAGGGTCAGCGACCCTTGTAAGGGGGCCCACACACCTGAGCTCATATTTTTTCAATTACTGCTTTCCTTCTCAGGGGTGCTTTACTCCTTCAGGCATCCTTGCAAGGGCTTCGGATTGCTGGGTTTCCCAGTTACTTACTCCCTCTTACCTGGTGAGTGGACACCTTTTGCTCCTCTGGTCCCCCCCCCCCCCCCGTTTTGGCCAGCTATTGCCTAGTGTAATTGCTTGTATGGAGGACTATGGGGAATATCATGAGGACGACGAGGAGGTCAAATATTTCCTTGTCGCAGATGAGTTCTGTGACGCAGTTGAGGCCTCCATCGTCAGGGCGGTCTCGGACACCGTTGCACCCCTGAAGAAGAGATTGATGGACCTGGTACAATGCTGCCTTCCCGTTCCCTACGGGGTGGATCTGGACGCCTTTGATAGACTGAAGGAGGCGTTTCTGGGAGCCAACCCCTCTCCCCCGCCAGTCAAAACCCCTACAGCTCCCATACCGGCGGATGACCAAGTCCCGGATGACTCCCCAACAGGATCTGAGGGCGAGTCGGAATAGGAACGAACCTGGTGCCCAGGCCCTTCCCGCTCCTGATCTCTCCTTAGGTCCGGGCCCCAAAACTTCACAATCCGATCTTCTAGATCCTGAGGAACTGTTACATCCACAGTCCGCAGAATGGGTGCCATGCGACAAGGTGGCTAAATATGTGGCAAGTAGATTGCGCAAGCCCCTGGATCAGAATATGCACTCCTGACTCAGAGCAGAATGCCCTAGACCCTCATTGGAGGGTAAGGTGGCAGCCACTTCAGAAATTGACGCCTGAATGGCAACCTTTTTGTCTAAGTACATCAAAGACCATAAGAAGGGCATTGATCGTTTGCGGCGATCATGCCCAGATAAGTTATTAGATGTTACTAGCCCCTTAGTAAACATTTTCGACATGGCGGAGGACACCAAAGCACACGGGGCCCTCATTCCCCCTAATGTCCTTTCGAGCTGGGCTCAAAGGGCGATCATATTTCTGGGAAACCCAAACTTGCGCCATCTCTACGGTGAGGCGCAGGTCTTTACTCATCAAGCTCGACCCTAAACTGGGCAAATTAGCTAAGTCAGAGGCGGGATAAGTGGCACAGGGGGGTCTCTTTGCCGACCCGTTCGTAAAAGAACTTTGTTTGTGTCCACGTTTAATTCGCTGGACAAAGCTCAGTCTACGGTGAAACGCATTTTCAATGCACGTGTTTTCACGGGGCCGGCTGTGGCTGGGGGCGCTCAGCTGGCCGCTCTCCCCAGACAGCCTTCGGTAGAGGCCAGCTTTCCCAAAGATGACAGTGGCAGGACCCCGCACGCTTTGTTGGATTCTATCCTACCAGAGGCCGTTCCCAGCACAGAGGACAACACAACGCCTTCCCGCGGTGGAGGAGCCGCCAGCTCCCACGGTGAGTGCCTTGACTGTTCTGTGTTATTTTCTGGGGGGTCGCTTAGCTCATTTCTTAGAGACATGGCGGACTGTCACCTCAGATGCTTGGGTACTACAAACGGTGCAGGGGTTTCAGGTGGAGTTCAACGGGTCCCCCATCCAACATTTACCTCCCCGCCCCATTTCTCCGGTCAGGAGGCCGTTCTGATCGTTCAGGAAGTTTGAGAGCTCTTGGCCAAGGGAGCGATCTGCCGCTCCATCCCTCATCCCAGGAGATTTTTAAGCAATCTTTTCTTAGTTCAGAAGCAAGATGGAGGCCAACATCTGGTCATAAATCTCAGGGAGTTCCAACGAATGGGTGGTTTACCACCACTTTAAAATTGAGGGGATTCACCTCCTTCGCGATCTCCTCCAACCCGGCGATTGGATGGCCCTCCTGGACCTCAAGCACGCGTATTTGACAGTCCCAATTTTTCCGCCATGCCAACGGTTTCTTCACTTCCAGTGGCGGCACCAAACTTTTAAGTTCACCTCGCTGCCCTCCGGCCTCTCATCCGCAACTTGGTGCTACACTTGGTGGTAAAACACTTGAGGGCGCAGAGGATGCGTATGATCGTGTATCTGGACGATATGTTATTCATGCCACGATCCCCGTAGTCTCTCTCCCGCCACCTACGCTATGCAGTGGAACTTCTCCAGTCCCTGGGCTTTGTTATCAACTAAACGAAATCCAGCCTGGAACCCTCCCAGACGATTTCATTCTGGAGTTTGTCATAGATTCCATGGGGGCCACGCTCAGCCTTCCATCCAGGAAGAACGCAAAAATCAGACACGAGGTCAGGAGAATCTTGGCGAGACCTCTAACCTCCCGACGCAATATTGCCAGAGTGGTGGGCCTCTTGTCATCCTCCATTCAAGCCATCTTTCCTGGGCCTCTCTACTTTCGGACTTCAAAGACACCCACCTACGTTGCGGGCTGACCTACGCTCGGCGAGTTCCTCTTTCCGAGGACGCCGGAGAGGAGCTCAACAGGTGGCTCTCTCACATGGAGGCGTGGGACGGACACTCCATATCCGGTTCTCAACCAGACCCAGCAGTTCAGGCTGGGTAGCCCACTGTGGAGAGTTCACTACCGGCGGTGTATGGTCAGCAGAGGAACGTTCACTTCACATCAATTGCCTGGAGCTGATGGCAGTGTCGTTTGCATTTCAATGCTGGGCCAAAGATTGGGCACATTCCTGCTTCCTTCTCAAGATGGACAATGTAGTGGCGGTCTGCTACATAAAACACCTGGACGACACGCAGTCCAAGGCCATGGTGGACCAAGCCACGGATTTCTGGGAAGTCTGTCAAAAACAACAGATCTCAGTAACGTTGGAACATCTCCAGGATTCAGCCAATAAGAAAGCGGATTGGCAATCCCGTCATCTTCGGGACTCTGGCCTGTTGAAACTGTCTCTGCCGATGTTCCAATCCCTCCTCTCGCGGTCGGGTCCTTTCACTATCAAAATGTTCACATCACGCCTCGACCACCAGCTTCCCCGGTACTTCAGCTGGAGATCGGACCCCGGGGCTGTGGCAACCAATGCTTTTTTCCAGGATTGGGGGACGGAGCAGGGCTATGCGTTTCCCCTGTTCGCCATGATTATGAGGCTCACTACTCTGGTGCGCTGTCAACAAGCGCATGTGGTGATGATTACTCTGGTGTGGAGAGCGCAAGTTTGGTTTCCGGTTCTGATGGAACTTTCTTGGGCTTCTCCAATCCGTCTACACCCATCGCATCTTCTCCTAAACGGATCCAACCAGCAATCCTCATCCCCTGATACTGAGCAACAATCTGCCACTTATGGCTTGGAGGATTAACGGGCGAGATGGCAAGTCCCGGGCCTTTCACGAGAAGCAACGGATCTCCTGGCTCGAGCATGGGCAGACAGTACTGTCAAACAATACCGTTCAGCCTGGCCCAGATGGATGGGTTGGTGTCTGCAATGAGTCTGGATCCCATGGGGGCAGACGTTGTACACGTCCTCAATTTCTTAGCTTCCCTGGAGACGGATGGCCTGGCATATCAATTGATCAATAGTAGGCGATTTTGGCAGATCATGTCCCAGTAGCGGGTACTCCGATCGGAGAACATCCTTTGGTCAGGAAGCTTCTCAGCGAGATTAGACTATCCCTTCCCCCGGAACCAAGATATTCTACTCTTTGAGATGTCAACAAGGTCCTGAATCTATTTGTGGCGTGGCCAGGAAATAAGTACCCTTCGCCAAAACAAATGTCGGCCAAATAAGCGATGCTTCTGTGTTTGATATCCTGTACAAGGGTATCAGATAGCAGGGCTCTGGACCTCTCAGGGAGGTCCTTCACTCCGGAGGGTGTCACTTTCCATGTGACTAGATGGATCAAGACCCAATCTCATGTGATCTCTTATCCGGCGTTTACAGAGACCCCTAAGTTGTGCTTGGTAAGCTGCGTTAAGGCCTATGAGGCTATGACGGCAGTGTTTCGACCCCATGGGAAAAAGCAACTGTTGATGGCTCTGCGGAAACCTTTCAGGGAGGTGTCGTCCCTGACTATTGCCAGATGGGTTATGCAAGAGGCTGCGATAGATACCAGGCTCTTCGGTGCCCATTCGGCGCGAGGTGCAATGGCCTCAAAAGCTTTTGTCCTTAGAGCCCGCTTGAAGGATATCTTAAATGCCGCGGACTGGTCTTTTGACTCCACCTTTTAAAAGGTTTTACTTTAAGCCAGTCCCCTCCATTGCGGGTGGGCGAGGATTAGCCCGTCCACATACACGAGTAATGATCCACCCGGGTATGGATGCTACGTCTGACTCACTGTAAGTAAAGTGTTTTCCGGGTCTTTTTTTGGTAATCTGCAGGTATTGTATGGTATTCGTTCTTGCTTGGAATGACAGAGGCTTCAGGGCTTCTTTCAGCTGTTTTTCTAAATTATAGGAACGGAATCTTCTAAACAGGAGTAGGATCTTCCACAGTCAGCTTTGTCGCAGGAAGAAAGAGGAAGTCCATCGGAGGGAGATGACGGTTATGGCAGCCGGAGGTCCCTGATTGGATGGACGGAATGGTTCCAGAAGTTTCTTGTTATCTGGACTTTTGAAAATGTAGTCCAGTTTTGAAGTTTTGTTGTTTAACATGGCTGCTATGAAAATAAAGAAGAAAGAATAGCCTAATCCTCGCCTCCGTGTCCTTAATAGAATTGTAACTTTCCGTTACGAAAGCTAGGAAATTTTTCATTCCCACTTCATAGGGGAATGTTGGGCAACGCCTAGGGTGTTCCTCTTATTCACTGGGTGCTGGGGAAATTGGCCACACATGCATCATCTAGGCAGTCCTGATTAAATATGGTTGGCAAATGTGATCCCTTAACCATTATCTTGTACTGATGTTCATTAGGAGTGCAGCAGCACTTTGAAGAGATGTATACCACTGACGCGGCGGTAATTGCCGTAAATGAGTCTATGTGGGAGCATGCAACAGTGATGACATTGCCCTTCCTCTTGTCCTTGCTTTTGGAGATCACATGTATTCGGAGATGAAGAATAAATATTAGTGCACACATTCTCCGCTTCTCTTAACACAACGTCCATATCTTGCCCACACCTAGACTAAGGCATTCGTATGACATGCATTTTTGGCATTCTTAAGAGATGGCCTCTACCAAACAGCTATGTTGAATTCTGCCCAACATGAGCGTGGCACTGCCTCGTACCTCCCAACACCTTCTAAGAGGGAAAGGTGATGAAAAGTATTGAGACAGCGGAGTGGTAGTATTCGCTTGACCTACTGACCTACACCCTGGTCAGACAAGGACTGCCTCCTCGGCTGGGACAATGCACTCTAGCTGTGTGGTAAGCGAGACACAGTTTGAGAAGCAGGAACTGTGCGTTCCCTGAAACTGACACATATTCAGTTATTGAAGGGAAGTTTGCTGTTTCTGCAGTGTTTGGAATAGCGTTTCAATCCTCACACTTTGCAATAATGATGACTTGTGGGAAGGAAATGTGCGTGGGTCCAATTCAGGGAGAGAAGAAACGGTAGGAAACTGGGAAATGTAATCAGACTTACGCCAATATTTTGAGTTAGCTTCTGACTTTCATGGGATTCACGATGATGTTTAGGAGTTCTCTTGGGAAGCCATAACTTAACATTTGTTCAGTGAAACAGACGGAAAAGTCATTATGAAATACAAATGCAAGCAACTGGAATCTTTTTCTTTAGTTTATCAAAGGTGAATATCCCTGCGGAGTGAAGGGACCACTTGTGGCGGAGCTGGCCCCTAATCCGGCTGAAAATGAATTTGCTGCTGCCATTGGCAGGTGTACATTTCTGACCCTTTCAGGGTTGGGAATTGCTTCAAAACGAATGGGGAATAATCACAAACGAGGGAACCTAGAATGCCCACACACCGAGCCAATTTGCTCATAAAGAACTTCTACCATCCTGTCAAATATTTGTGTAGGTGATTGCATTCCGAAGTTAATTGTCACGCCATTTCTGATCAGTGAACCAAAATTGTTAATCTCACTCAAAAATAGAACTATCTGCACTTTGGGAACGGGTCCTTTTGCTAAAAAGCTACTGTAATATGCAGGTTAGTCAAAAGCTTGTAAATGAGGCATGTTTAGCCATTGTACTAATACCAACGACAGAAGGTCCATGTCACATAAGATGAAGCAATAAAGAAATGTCTACCTTGACTGTCCTCCACAGAAACCACACATTAACAGCTAAGAATTTATAAATTGCTAATTTTCCTGACTACTGTTAAAAGGTGGACACCACTAAGTTCTACAATTCCACCTCAATAAAGTAAAATAGTTTATTTTCCTGTATGGGTTTTATTTCTCTTTGGACTAAAGCTCCCTCAAAGGAAATTCCTGCATCCTTTCTTTGGATGAACTGTTTTTCGAGAAATGTTGTTGACATACTAGAGGCTTCTCAACTGCATCCTTGGAAAGCCTCCCTCACAAAGGCATAGGAAACCATCACACGTCCCTGATGGACTGCTGTGTAGCCCTTTCCTGTATATGAGCCCGAGGGTGGACCACAGCTCTGTTTGTCATAGCTGTGGGCAACAGGGGCGCTTCTGACCTGCTGAGGGGATTTCTTTCAGAATAAATATCTCTTCAATGCGGGCACTGACAATAATTATGTTCCATGTTGATAGCAGTCCAGCGCCATATTTGGACCTATCAAACGTTTAGAGAAATGAGTGGTCTCAAGAGGGATCTGCAAGTATCAGGGAGTGCACAAAGTGCACATGATGTCAGCCACTCTGTAATGGGTATGAGGCTTTATAAAGTAATCCAGAAACGCGGAGCACTTTGATATGAACATGAGAACACGTGAAGCACTTGTAATCCCGATTCAATTGCAGCCCGGTGCATGCGTCGAAATCATGATTACAACTAGTGCAGAAACACTAACACTGTTCCCTGGACAAATGTCATCAGGTAAACCTGACACAATTTGCATGGGGAAGACACTGCATATTCTGAGTTCCGCAGGTCAGAAAAGAGCAAGTGTGTGATATTACTGCGTTATCCTTCATTCTGAGGTGCGAAACTCGAAGGGGGAGCAAATACCACACTTTGTAAGAACTGCACACCACAGTACTGAGACTAGCTCAAAACAGAATGCAGAGCTTCACCTTGGTCAGGGTCCACCAGCATTATGAGGCACATTCTCTGACAATATTATATTCAGCCATTTGAGCTAGAAACATTTTTGTGAAATCTGCACAATATGCAAATGCTGTGGTGAATATCATAAAATCAAAATCATTTAGCAAATGAAGCAGCCACATAACCATGTATATCCAATGGACCTCAAGCATTGTCCATTACCTTAACATCAATATTCCTGAAAGGTAAACATAAATATTTCAATTCCAATCAGTGCCCAGTGTTGTCTGAACCTTGAAGAAAAATGCTTTTTCAAGCTAACTACCCCAAAATACATCTAGTATAACAAATGCATAACATGTAATCCGGTCCAATATACCATCTTTTGGTTATATTTAGATTTACAAACCACTTGCTTCTGGCTTTGTGGTTTATATCACCAACCGCTCAATGGCAACACTGGCGCTTAGTACATTCTTGCATGTCTGTGTGTTAGTGTACAGTCGTGTCCAACCCCCATAAGGCATGGCTTTTGGACATACAAGGTGGGGAATGTGTGACCACTGCTGGCTGGTCGCAGGGCCTGACCACAGAGTCCATGTGCAGCAGGGGATGGGTGCCCTTAGAAGGTTGGACTGCTCACGGCCAATAGGTGCATTTACGGGTGGTTGGGCACAGGCCAGGCCAGGCATGCCAAATCCTCACGGGCAAAAGCCCTTTGCAGCATGGATTGGAAATTAAGTATGTCATTAAAAAATGAAATTCACTCAAAAAACTCAGTTAAAAACTGAGTTATGGTTCTGACTCAAATATGTAAAACTACTGACATTTGCCAAGTATGGTGATGAACGCACACAACACACACCATAACAAGCACCATCTGCCATGCTCGAAACACCTATTTGCCAATGGTAAAACCACAAGGAAAAAAGCTTTCAAAACAATAACATAGCAAGTGGCATGATAGTTATTGCTTGCATTTATAACCACTGAAGGGTAATTTCAGTGGTTTAACACATTGGAGGCAGAACCATAACTCAACTTTTAACTGTGGGTTTTTCAGTCATCTTGGAAAAGGCCTTTAATGCTTAAAAGAATTAGTAATGTATTTGTCAATTTTTATATAGTTAACAGTATCATCATCCTAGGATAGATTAACATGATAACCATTAATTATCATTAAGCACACTCAAAAGGATAACTTCTGAAGCTGGAAGTAATAATCAACAGGCAGGTATTCATTGGAGGAGAGGAGAAGAGCCCAAAGCATTAGAATTTGGCAGTGAACGGCAGATATCCTTAGACAAACACAGCACGAATAGATTGGATTTCAGGTGTCTTTGGAAGGATGCCAGAGTGGGTTTTACTCTCAGGTCTGCTGGTAGCGAGTTTCAAAACAGCGATGCAGCACCCGAGAAGTCTGTTTTGGAGACTTGAGAACAAGTTGGGAAGTCGTCCTGGGAGTACTAGAAGTGCAGCAATGCCCCACTAACAGCAGACTGTGCTCTATAGAAATGACAGTACCAAAACCGAACTTTAAGGTCCTATATGCGAAAGGAACAAGCAATTCAGCAACGTTACTATGACTTCATTTGCCCACTAAATTAGTTAGGGCTGCTTCTGCTATCCTCGATATCAGAGTGGTGTGGCATGACGAGTCAGTGCTAACATTGGGAGATTCTTCGATCAGTGAGCTTGCAACAAATGGAGAGAGGCCGCTATCATGCATCCCATCTCAGCTTCAGGGGGCCATGTTAGAGGGTCTTCACTGTCTTACTATTTGAAGGATGCATGTTACTGGTGTTCATTGCAGATGACAACCAGCTAGGATTCCATCTTGGGGAGAAACACGGAGAAGCATGTAAATCAATATGCACTTTGATTCATACTTGCGAGAGCGGAAGACAGACATAATGTTAGTAATCCTAAAACTGAAATATCACCAGGAGTACAGCATTCTGTGAGTTGTATTTACATTTACGGTATAGTAGTACGTTTGTAATATAAAAAGTGTGGAAAAACATATCCCTGGACACACTCTAAAGGAGACCATTGGCTTCAGTACAAGCTGCTATAACCAGACACAGACCTGGGTCCTTGCTTGGTGTTCTTAAGGCCAGAGCACTTGCTTTAGACAACAACTGCATCCTGGACCCATGGCCTCCTTCAACCATCAGAAATCTCTCTAATTTCTCCGAGGCTCTGCAATAAGCATAAGTGCTTTAGCACAGGTGCGTTGGAATGTGGTCAGACCTTCCAAGGACTCTCTTGGACTCCACTTCATGCTCCTTTTCCCCCTCAAACCCTTAGGCCCTTCGTTGTTCACAATAGCATTACTAATGAGTGGGTTGCTGGTATGCAGCTGCTTTGCATCTTACAAAAACGAATCAAAAAGAAAAACAATGACCACATAAGAGTCCTTGCTGAGATCCCCAGGAGAGCCTAAGTCACTATCTTTATCCATACAAAATCACAAGTTCCGAAGAGTTTATACAAACTTCCAAGAAAGTTGCTAAGTAAGATTAGGCTTGTGCTTAGACTCTTGAGAAATCTTCCTCTACATGTATCCAGCATGTAGGAAATGTATCTTGTGTGTTCATGTCCAATACGGATAACATCTTGAATGCCGCTGGACGTGACCCACCCCATGTGTGTGTGTTTCATTTAAAAAGAAAACAATATCTCTGGCTGGAGAACCGCCCATGCTGTTTCAGTCATAGTACAACGACTAGTTCTGGCAAACCTAATTTCAGATGGCTGGAAGAAAAACGAGACCAACTACAAACTTAAAACAACAAACAGCCGCCAAAAGTTCATGTCAAATTCTATAACCAGAAAAATGCATCCAGATTACAGCTGGGTCAGGCTCTAGAGTCCTCTCTTTTTCCACAATGAAGCACTTAGAGACTCTATCCATCAGTTATATGCTCTCTACAAGAAAATAAAAATAAATAAAATGAATAAATAAATAAACAAGGCTCAGAACAACAGTATTTCGCCTTTTTGGATGATATCACTCTAAAATAAACCTGAAATACTCCTGTATTCTCTCTCGTAAATGTCATTATAGTACATCATTTTAATTACAACTGCAACTTTGCTCCTCTGTCCTCAAAAATAGACTTCAGGTTAGGGCTTTCATGTCTCAAGTCTGAGCATTATAGGGAATGCCCAAATTATCATATTTTAAAGTGCTGTTTTTGTCTATTACCCCGTTTTAGGTATTATTAACTCAGGTTATAAAATCTGAAGCTCTGACAGGATCAGCATGTTCCCTTCAACGTTGGACCCACACAAATGTAGTCTGTTACGCTACTCTCACTACCTGATCTGTGTAGTGCATTTCCCATCATAAACTTCCCCGTCTGGCCCCTACAAGACATTCGTTTGATGGAGGTGGGAAATACAATGAACTTCCTTCCCACCATGAGACACACGTCTGATTTTAGTGCAAAGGCCCATTAACTCCCCTCTTCAAGGCGTCCCTCCAATGGTAGTGGGTCCCTCCATGAAGCCCCCCACCCCCCTCCAAAACATCCGTCCAGGATAGTGGGAGCTAGCATCAACCCATGATTCAAGAATGAGATTCAAGTTACCCCAAGTTTGCTAAAATTGCTGTTGGCAAGTCCAATTCTTGTGAATATTTTGATGGAGACTTGATACTTGGAGCTAATTATTCTTCATTGTATCCATTTCCCACTTCTTTGTGCAGTCACCTTGTTTGATTTGCACCATATGGTGCAAAATATGATCAGATTAACATCAGCTCTCATATAAAACAATCACAGGCATATATTTTTAGATCTGAATTTTGTGATGTACTTTCCAGGTGCTATTTAAATGTGGAAGCTTGCAATATAATCAAAACGTTTACTTTTGTTCTACATTTTATCTCAATAGATGTTACTTCGGGCAAATTGTTGAGATATTCCGATTTTTTGAGGCGTGTAATTTATGAGGTCAACCCTGGTATTGCTCCAAATAGTGCATTTCCACCCTATCCTTAGTAAAGTGTACCCAAATAGCTAATGCAACGTGATTTTATAAAACAAGACATCACAGTACAGTGCCAGAGTTTTAAAGATGTGTTGTGCCACTAATATCAACTCCGGTATGCAATAACAACCATTTAAAAAAGAGAAGTCCCAAACCTGACTCACAGAATCAGGATTAGCTTAATTTTACCCACATAATTAAGATCTGCAAATATAGAAATTCTGCCACAAAGGAGAAATTCCTGCAATCACAAATTTAGAGTTAGGAATGTGATTGTGGAAATTTCTGGGAGATGAGATCTGCAAAAATAGGTGAACATCCACAAATGAGTAATTTTATGGGCATTCACACACCAGGGACCTCTAATTTCCTGTTCTGGAAAATACTGCAAATTTGCTCCAGATAAATTTAGGATTGAGTGAGGTTCCGTTTGGGAATAGGGAGGAAACATGTTCCTCATGCACAAGCAAAACAAGCATTTGCAATGCAATAGGTTTCGCATTTACGCAAATTTGAGCTTTTGGCATTGTAAATGGCAATGCCTTTTTTATGTTTTTGTTTTTAAAACATAAATAAAAGGAATTGTCTATTTTTTTTACTTTAATAAGTGCGGCGCCGTCTTCACGGACCCCGCGCTATGCAATGCAATAGGTGTTGCTTTTGGTATTGTAAATAACAATGCCTTTTAATTTTTTTAAAGACATTGCCATTTACAATGTCAATAGTTTAAAATAATGTCATTGCGAGACCTATTGTATTGTAAATTGTTTGTTTTTTTGGGACTGAGGCCTAGCAGGGCCTTGGCCCCCGGCCCTTTCTGACCTTTCTTCAGGATCTGTACCAGGGCGTGCGTTTTCTGCTGGCACTGCCCACTAAAAGATGCTGGACCTGTTTGCAATGCTAAATACAATGGTCAATTAACCTTTCCTGCTGTTTACCCGGCTGTCTGGCAAGTATTACATTTTCATACCTGTCCAGCACAATAACACTAAAAATAAGACACTTTTTGTTATTGGTTTTGCTGGCTACTGCACACAATAGCTCATTTTATATTCATCTTGCAGTCCCACTAATAATACGTTTTTTGTCTTCTATACACCTAACACGCCAATACAAAAACATTGTAGATGTTTTTTTGCAGTTTATTCACGGAGAATTTTAAGATGGGAGGTGAAAATTGCCGACCTTGTAATACACGTTTAATCAGGTATTCCATTTAAAAAAAATCTCGCTAAAACATTTCTGCACATGTAACGGAGACAGCATGAACGTTCTGCGGTAGTAACGTGCACCTTAACTTCACCAATGCCTTTAACAAAGAGCGCCACAGCTGCACCACTGCTTTCACACCCCCTGTGCAAATATGATGACAATTGGTTTTATTCGACTTTTAAAAACAAAATCCCTTCTTAGAATAAAACTAAAACGTTGCACACTGGCATATAGTGGATGAAAGCCAGGGGGAAACCGTGAAAGACCTCAGGCACATACACAGGCAGGGAGAGGAGAGGTGGTCCAGCAGCTTTCCAGGAATCGGTAGGGAGAGAGTTAGGGAAGAGTCAGACAGCTTCAAAGAAAAGGCCGGGATTGTGTGGGAACCATTGTGCCCTGTACTTAATACGAGAGAAAAGACAACATGAGAAAGGGGAAAGGTGGGATTAGCTTCTCCGTGTTTTTTCCCAGGGTGGGGGGTGATGGGATTACAACGATGCAAACAAGCGCCCCCTCCCATCCCTTAACAATTCTTCCCCTACCTGCATGCCCGCGATACTGAAGGTGTTACAGCAAACAAATGATGGACGGAATGCTGACAATGCAAACATTCTCCCCCAGTTAAAAGATCTGGGTTAAATCCATCGCGATACTGAAGGGGCAGAGTGGTTTCTCCCACATTGGGGTCCTCCTACTTGAGACCCCCAGGCGCCTGGCATGGTGCAGCTTTAAAGGCAGGGCAAATTACCGCATTCCGCTCACCCCGGGGAAGGACAAGGTGGCCTGAGGGGGACTGTGACACTTTAAAGTAGGGCGAAACTGTGCCAGGTGTTAGACGAGTGCCCACCTTGCAGATCACGACAGGACATACACCAGAGCAACTCCTCTAGGCTCCAGCACCAAAGTCAATCCACGGGTAACAAACACAACACACACAGTATTGGCGGGGTGTGGACCCTCCTCCCGCTCTGCCTTCTGCGGGGTGCAGCAGGTCCCGGGTTGGAGCCCAGAGGTACGACTGCACTGCTGTCTGTTCTCGCATGCCTGCACTGGAGGGAAGCAGGGGGCGCGCACGCTCGTATCCCAGACCTGCCTGCCTCACGGCTTGCTTTTAATACTGTCTCGCGCTGAGTCCACAGACATCCGCGTGGGCGCGAGCCCAGTGCCCTCCCTTTCCCCCCAGGAGCAGACCGCCCACATGCCATTGCCCAGCACCGAGAGGGCTGGGATGGCTGGGCGGGGCCTGTGCCTCCCTCCGGTCAGCTAGCTCGCCGTGGAGAGTAACAACGCGTGCAAACGAAGAGAGTGGCCGTGCTTTGGCTGTAGCGGGTCCACGTGCACGGCATGTTGTAATGGAAAAATATCCACTCGCTAATTCATTCGTCCTTTCCAGGCAACAAGCCTACTCCATGTGGGGTGTAATGAACTGTTTCTATGCACGAGCGGCCATGCATTGTAAAGTAAGCCTATCGCGGTGCACTTCGCGTTACTAAAAGCTTTAGTACCTTCATCCATTGATTCATCTGCATCTATGCAGCTCTTCGAAGAGCAACTTACAAAAGCGATCGGACCGTAACGTAGTCATTCTTGTAACTGATCCTGCCGTATGATTTGAGGCGCTATATAAAATCCTTTATTAAATCATGTGCCTTTGTCTTGTAATTAACTACATATAGGTGTACTGCAGCTAACTGAATGCAAACCAACTAAGCACTCACTGTTACTATTCCTACTGCACAGTAATCAGCTCCACGCCAAAAGCATTATTTTTTTATTCACTCAAATACTGTACCAGGCCAGCGCTATCCAGATAGTAACAAAAACAATTATTCATTAAGGGAAGCATTCCGGGAGTGTTGTGTGCGGCCCGCCATTTTAAACGGAAAGTGCATGGCCCGCTGAAGAAATATTGAAAGTGAAAGTGTGCATGGTACCGCGCAGATGAATAAACAAACATTGCCTGGTCTGTTCTTTAATTGATATTGTTCCAGTCGCTAACCAATGAGAGAGCCGACTGGCACGTCCTCCAGGCGTGAAGGCAGCGTGGTTGCAGGAAGCCCGGAGCGTGCAGTATAGGTGACGCCTCCTAAAGATAAGAAATCCATTTGCGACGCACGGAAAGCAGACGAGCCAGTCCAGGTGGGCCGGACAAAAAAGCGAAAGGGAGGCACCCCAGAAAGCTTATTTCCAATGGCAGGCCACCGTTTACCATAAACGGTGATGCAAGCCAATTGGAATAAGGGGCGGGGCTTCAAGCCCTTCTCTCAAAGTCCTCCTTGACAATTAATCTCGCCGAGCGAGCTCCCCATGTGCGCCGCAACGCTAGGCGAGACCTAAAAACAAATACCAGTGCACATGCATATTTGCATCAGTTTTCCATATGTGTATTATTCCAACTGTTTGAACTTCCCTATGAATACATTTCATGTGTGTGCACCAGTACTCCTCAAATACACTGACTATCCTAGTTCCCTAGGAATAATCTTGAAAATCCTTTGGAAATTTTCTTCAAATATAACAATTACACTGCAGGAGTAGATTAACAACTTTTCCCCAAAAAATGTTGAAATGGGCTGTCTGTCCTTCCACTGGGTGTCCTAAAAAAGCTACGAAAAGTATAATGCAGCTTTAAAGTTAAAGAGCTTATGAAGCTATTAATTGGGGATATTTCTTTTTTTAATTGGAATAGTCCCGCCTCTTTCCCATAATCTGTTCTCCCCCTTTCATGACTTATTCAGGTACCAAGCTTCTACAGAAGTCCAAAGCGAAATGAAAAGTAGGTGGGAGGGAGGGAGTGAAGGGTACTGTTATTGGGAAGAGAATGGTTCAAGGTAATAAAGATTACTGGTAAGTAATCTTGTCACCCGTCTTATCCCTCCAGCCACAGTCCTATCCATGTGGGGATACATCAATGAGAAAACAATTTATTTGACCACTCATAAAAATACTTTTCACAAATTGCCAGTTCATATTTTTTTTAATGTAAACATTGTTTACTGTTATTAAGACACAACAGACATCAACACCTCTGAACAAATAGAAATAGTTGTATTATTGCACAAACCCATAAGGTTATGTTTTACAAATATATTCATATTTGGCCAGGTGACTATCCATCAGATCTCAAGTGAGACTCCATTTGATTCTGCCCACTAGACTGGCACGCCCCTGGTTGACCTGCCTTGGATGTTACCCGGGAATGGCAACTCATCCGACAAATAGGCTTGAAAATTAGCTTGATGAACCCAGAATCTCTTAATGTTGCAGTAGAGGGCTTTTTTGCATTTATGTGCATGGCCTTAAGAAACAACAAGATTCTCTCTCAAGTCCTTTATTCTATCTAAATAAACCCCAAGAGCTCTTATTATTTCCAAGTCAATGGAACATCAGTATCTGTATTTTTGTCAAAGACTGGTAGGATAGCTTCTTGAAATTAAATGAAGTCTGACTGAACCTTCGGAAAAACACCCTATCAGGACAACCCTCTGGTTAGAAAATGTTATTACTAAAGAACCTAGATCCCCTAACCTGCTTGCGCATGTTATATTGACAGAAAAGAACACCTTTGCTGTTAACCACTGCAAAGGGGCTAATTGTAAGGGCTCAAACGGATATTTTTGCAAGTCTTTCAAGACTTGGTAAATCCCAAGGTGATAAAGGACTGTGAAGGATAGGGGTTTTTTCAGTTTAATGCACTTTAATAACCAGAAAGCCAAAGGTACAACAGCTGATATGTCCCCACATAATTGCCTAAAGCTTCTAAGAGTGGCCTAAGGTGCCGCAAGGAGCAGAAACCAGTCCTAACTGAAAACCATCGCTCAAAACTTCTAACTCCTGAACATTGTAACATCTGGAAAGGATCAGAAGATGTTGCTCGTAGCCCTCTCTTTCAACACCAGGAATCAATGTTCTTGCAATGCTTTGCATGGGATGCTGTGGTTGGGTGGCTGGTTCCTTGATTCCAGGATACATATGGCTACTTTTCTAGCGCATCCTAGATACTGAAGGCCTACACTTTTTAATTCCACCCGGTGAGGCAGAGGTGAAGCAGACTTTCCCTATTTGCTCCCACTCTTCGGGCACTGAGGCAACCAACTGAGTGAGTAGTAGCTCTAGTGTTTTTTTCCAGGACCACACAATTCTGGGGGGAAATTGGAACTTAACTACTGGTTTCCTGGCCCCAAAGACTGCAACTTAGCCGAAAACAATATCCTTGTGACTGTCAGATTTTTATGGCATATTTTAATAAATTAATACTGCAACATCTAATACATCAACTTGAACATAAATGAGGCGCTGGGGATGTTTCAAACTTGGAGTTTACTAGAATTGAATAGAACAAACCACAGATCTAATGAGGAAGTTTTAGGATCCGCATCTAATCATCCACAATGGTGAAAGTGAAATGGATTTGTGAAGCACTGCTGCTGGATAGCTACAGTTAGAGAGGGCAGAATTGCCTAACCATCACACACAGCAAAGCACCAAGCCATACTTGTGGCAGAGACAGCGTAAGCATTATGGACGACTTGGTGATGAAGGTTAGAGGATGCATCAAGGCAATATTAGCAGAGGTACCAAGATACATAATGAATCTTGGCTCTTATATATGTAAAGTGGTGATAACTAAGTTAGATTGGGCCCATTGTTTCTATGACAACCAACACCAGCTTCTTCCATGATCCTCAAAGAACAGACAAGCAGATCAATTTCTTCCATAACCTGCTGGCACCGAGCGTAACCGCGGGAGTAGAAAGGCATAGGATCCAGGAGAGAGCATGCCAAGTACTAGAGCATCCTGTAGGCATGAATGTACTGCATATTCAAGATCCGCCTCACACCATTCCTAGAAGAGTCTGACTTCACATCTGGCCAGGAGCTTGGAATTTTGTGATGCACTTTATTTCCTAGGGCTGCTTAGGCACAGCTGCTATTAGCGGAGGATTCAGCTGATCCGAATTGTTCCATTGATATTCGAAAACCCCATGGATTTTTGTGCATTACTCTGAGAGAAGATGGAAGTCGAGTATTAACACAGTGTGAAGTGACAATTGGTCATATTTTCTGGTAATCTGGTAAGTTTTATTCAAGTTTAACACTGTTGTTTATGAAGATATCTTTTTCAACTGTTAAAATCCTTCAATTCATATGTTTGACCACTAACTATGTCCCTTGCTTTATGCCACAAAATTGAAAGCAGCAAACATTCTCGTGTTAACCGTGGATTGCTTCTTTTTGATCAGTCGGTCGCATAAACCGATGGGATCCCAGGTCCCAGTGTAAACTGTGCGACTTTTACAGCAATCAAAAATATTCTCCTTTGAAACAACCGACTCTTGATTGCTAACAACACTGATAGATTACATGCATTAGTGGGGGTAAATCACAAATATCTCCGACTACTCTGCATTCCGGCATTCCGAGGTTGGTAAATTGATTTTTCTTTTTAAAGCCACAAGAGTTCTGCTGTAGCAACTATTTTTTTTTAAAGGAGGGCTAACCTATCCAGTCGCATCTAGTAGCTATGTTTTTTAAATATATACTACTCTTATTTGCCTTGTTTTGTACCTGGCTTCTCTATATCCAATCTCTACCTGCCCCAGTGTCATCATTTGTATAAAATGAACCACTTAAACCGTAAAACACTGTATTACAAAATAAAATATTAATAAAACGGAAAGCAAACATGAAAAGTTTCTTTGAAGCGTAATGAGTGAAATTACAAAACTGAACTCCTGAAAAGGATTCGGCGGATGGCATTTGATGAAGGAGCGTTGAGGCTCCTAGCTTCTCCGTGCGGTAATATGATGAAGATGGGGCGTGAACAGCAGGGAAGCTAACACCTCGAAGCGCTGGCCCCTCAGGAGGTGCTTAGGCTGAGATGATGCAGGCCTTTCACTTCCTGACAAGACACACCCACAGTTAAAATAAAAGGAGAAAGAATCTCCTTTCTCTGATCAAAGGTGTCATTCCTACGGTGTATATTTTATTTTAAACAACCGACTTTAAAATAAGCTGTGGGCAGCTAAAAATGTTCTTTCTATAAATATTTAAGGTACATAAAATAAACATAAAAATCAGTTTATAGGCAGTGAACAAGTAATAACACCAAAAAGTAAAATGCTAACATTTCTAATATTCATAAACAATGGGGTTTTCCTTGATGGAGACACAAGGGCTAACATGGAGTTGGTAACCCAGTGATTGCTGTCGGTGTGATAACCTGTAAGAGGTTATCTGTAGAAAAACATTTACATGATAATTCAGGAAATGAGAACTAGTAGATCGGCTCACATTACAACAAAAAGAATATGGCTGCAGTCCGAGCTTGGCACTTGGCAAGACCTACTGCGTGATTCTGAGCAAATTATCTTATTTCTGGTGGATCAAACAGTGAATACGTGAAAAAAATTGCACTTTGTGCTAATACTGCCCAGTCACATTACAATAACAAGCCATACTTTCAGTCACCTCCTGATTTCTATAATCTTGTCTCGACTGCCAGTGCTGTTTCGAATACTTATTAATACATATATAGTCTCTTAGCCAACCACCAAATCAAAAGAATCTGAAAGCGTGTTCTTTTTCCTGTTCCATTCCGCATTGTTAATTCTTCAGAGATGGGCTCACATTTAAAATGGAACTTAAATTACTCCCATTTGAGAGACACTTTGGTTAAAGGAGGGATCGTTGCACAACTTGAATGATGACTTGACCTCTTTCCTGGTGTGAAATATTTGTTCTCTCTGCTCTCATAGTTACTTAGTGCCAAGTTAAGATGATGGCTAGCTAACTACTTCTTATCCCGTAGTGTCCCCTATTGTATGAGCTGCTTGTTTCCTGTTTTCCTTGTGCTAATGGGTTGCTTTTGTGATGTTTGTTAACCAGAATGTATTTACTGCTCTCTTGTAAAGCCCTCTAATGCATCTGGGCAGACTGTGTGCTATATAAAAACACAATAAAACAGGAAATCCAAAAAGCATATTTTGCTTTCCTGAACTACGAGGTTCAAGGTTCATCATAGTATCCCCAATGTTGTAGTAAACTATTTACAGAAGAAGCTATATGCCATATTCAGCTTGCGTATTGTTACATAATAAATAAATATATAAATAAATAATAAAAGAATAACCTAACTAGGCCACACATTCTGCACAAACTGCCATTTGGGCATTGAAAAATGGTGCAGAAACAGTAAGTGCCCTTTGAACGTTTACTTTTATGAGAAATCAAGAGCAACACAAATGTCCGTGTGAATCTGGGTAATAATCATATGAAGAAAGAACAATAGTACACACAAAACCCACTCACAGGAAAAATAACTGTGAAGAACAGCAACATTACTGTAAAAGATTTAGTACAAATAATTCACATGTACTGATCCCAAAATAGTAGTTTATTACAGCATAAACCACATTATCATTCCTTGAGCATGCAGAAGGGTGAATAAGTACACACTACCAAAGCAAAGTGAAACAGTTTTTTGAAATTCAGGGGCGGCTACTTTATTAAGGGGGAGGAGCCTCGCCCACTAAAAATTGTCCCCAAAAGATAGAAAAATAAAATGGTAATAAAGTCCATTTATTACCATTTTATTTTAAAATCCCCCGTCCCGAGCCGAGGGTCAGGACAGAGTGCAGGGCTTTCTGATTTCTGCTGCTGCCAGCCAGGCAGCAGTATAAAGCAGTGATAATTAGGGCATTTAGGTTTAACGCGCGCATGTCTCTTTGGCCGGCCGTTTTGCGATGGCCAGCCAGACATGCGTAATTTAAAGCCTCTCTAACCCAGCTGTCTTGAGACAGCTGGGTTAGAGACCACATAGGGCTCCAGTCACCTCAGGAGTGGCGAGAGAGGCGCTCCCTCCAATCCTGGCACTGCTCTCATGCAGCAGGACAGCAGCGCCAGGATTGATTCCTACAGTTTCCTTGAGTCTCTCTGACAGCATGGAGAGAAGACCTGAGTGAGGAGGTGGACGTCGCGCCAGGAAAAAGGTAAGTGGAATGATTTTTTTTTTGTTCCTTCTGCCTCGCCAACCTCCTTACATGCCAGCCGCCACTGGTGAAATTTACAAAAAGTGGTGTGTACAATAACTGCATAATTCTCTTTAGTCCTTTGTTACCAGCACACGATCGCCTGTACACATACAGTTCATGGGAAGGTAGTCAGTTTGTTTATATTGCATTGACGACGTTTCAACCCAATATAAAATCCAATGATCTCTTTAGGACAAGAAAATACTGGGGGGGGGGGGGGGGGTTGCACCTGCTAGAGTCCGGTTAAATGCGGGCACACATGAGCAACCTGTGGCAAAAACTAACTCCCTACTGCCCTCCATTCTTCGCCCATTTTAAGTTCTTATGCGGACAAGTAAACAAAACAAGCCCACGAGTGGTGCGCGCGCGCCACTGCGAGCCATGGCCTATTGGTGTCTATTACGCGCACCAAGCGCTTAATAGACACCAATAGGCCATGGGCGGAGCAATGCGCCCGCCTTTGGCCAATTGCGTGCAGTCTTTTATAAAAAGACGCACGCGAAGGCCAATCGCGTACCACAAAAGGAATCGCACACGCACGAGCGTGTGCGATTCCTAGGTCAGCCTGAATACCCCGTTTTTCACTTACTAAATGTCTCGCGCCGCGCGAGCCCTGCTGTGCAGTGCACCGCTAGGCGCAAGACCTAAAAAGTAAATGGCACATAGACTCGCTTTGTTAGCAGAGGCGTTGTGGGGGGGTCGGAGCCTGGGGCCCTTCAGATGCAAAGACCCTCTGGACTGCGTCTGGGCGCCTTCCGAGTGAATGTAAACTGCACAGACAAATGTTGATACAACTGCTCTGGCCTGGCGCTGAGGCATAATTCATCATACAGCCATGCAACAGCACAGGTGGGTTCTAGACAAACACTGGGCCGGCAGTGGGATTAGAGTCTGAAAGCGAGGATTATAGGCGGCAGAGCTGCTTTTTAAACAAGCATGGGTCTGATGAACTTCTCTTGAGCTCAAATGACTCTGCAGTGAGGCACAATGAAATACTGGGTAACACTGCTAACAAGACATACTCTGGGGGGACGCCTTACATGACAAAACCAAAAAAAGTCTCTAAACATTAACAACTGAGAGAGAAGGTTTACTTAATTGTGTGAAAGACTGAATGATTATTAACCAGCAACATGGCTCAACAAGTAAGTTGCTCGCTGCAGGCATCTGCTGTGACCTGCGGGCCGTACGCTTAGCCAACTTAGCCCCTCACTCTTAAAACGGCTATAAACTGAGCACCATTATATTGGGCACAAAAACACCTGTCAGTTACAGTGAACAGGTATGCCAAAAGAACTGCATATTACGGACTAAATGCAAAACAATAATATTAGTATCACATTACTTTCCTCTTGAAAGTACCAAGGAATGTATTTTAGGGGGAAGATTCCAGGAGCATAAAGTATATTGTTTGTACAGGGTACAGCCAGAGAAAAGGATCATATTCTACTCCTGCATTTGACTGGAGAAAAAAAAATATGAACTATTTTCACCTTAAGTGAAACAAAGAACTAAAGCCATAGATTAATTGTGAAACGTCACACAATCTCTCACATCTTCCCATAGCTAAAAATACAGAAATACAATTAAACCTGAACATCATGTTTATATGTTAAAATGTCGAGCGAACCGTCTTGATCTTCTACTATCTTCTGAATGTGCCCCTTATGCTACATCACGCATACAGACTGCTCAATGCAAGTAATACAGATATCAGGTATTTATTTATTCACTTCCATTCTGGCGGTGTCTTGACTCCTGGTGTTGGTTCTCTGTGAAACTCGGTTTTTGTCACTGCTTTGTCTGTGATACTGCATGCTTTGGTATTGTTGCATGTTTGCTGCCCTAGCCAGTGTAGATATTTGAGGAAGAAGAATTTCATTGCAATAGTTTCACTTCGACATGAATACACCAATGTTTCCCTCACCTGGGCCTCTACAACATCCATCCAATGTGTTCAGGGCTTACAGATTTCGGCATTTCATGGCATATCAATCTACCTCGGTAGTACCACTGCTGCCTGCCAGGCTTGGTGTTGTACCACGACCACCTGTTGTCCTATCTGCCAGGCCACTGCTACTTTCTGTGCTGCATGGTGCACTATTGTTGCCTTCTGGATTCAGTGGCATACCATGGATGCATGGTGCCGTATACCACTGCCACCTGACGTGCTAAGTGATGCGCCACTGCTGCTTGCTGGGTTCGCCGGTTGTCCAATGCTCCCTGTCGGGCTTGGCACTGTATCACGACTATCTGTCGTGCTAGGTGCCAGGCCACAGTTACTCGCTGGGTTCAGTAGTGTGCCAATGCTTCCTGCGAGGCTCAGTACCACACCACAGCTGTCTGCCGGGCTCGGTGCTCTACCACTGCAACTTGACTGGGTCATGCTATACCACTGCCGGTTGCTGGACTTTGTGCCACACCACTGTTGTCTGCTAGATTTGGTTCCATGCCCCTGCTTCCTTCCAGGTACCATGCCATGGCCACCAGATGAGCTTGGGGGTACTATACCACTAAAGCCAACAAGCTCTGATTTTGCACCACTCTGCCTGCCAGGCTTTGTACAGTGCTGCTAATCAGATACACTGCTATACCACAGCTAGCTCCTAGTTGCTGATAAACTGTTGTTACTATGCTTGGAGCACTAGCACAGTATGGAGCCCTACGGTGTGGCAAATTAACTACAACACAGCAGAGCACATGGATGGGGTCACCTTTAATCTTCTATATCACAATATATTGTGGAGACTATTCCAATGAAATCTTCTAACCACAAATATGACAATTTTCCTTTCAGGCCATCACTTGCTAATATTCACTGATAACATTCCTAAAGTCTCCTTTTTCTTGAACAGTACATATACACTCTCATGAGGCCCATCTCACTAGGGAAATTCAGTTGTAAACAGTTTACGACCAAATGTATCTTCTTCACGCTTATCAGGAATTCACAAAGTGTTTCTTTGATATAATGAAACCTATTTGCTTGAATAAATGCGTAGACATTTGCAATAGTACATCCCTCTCACGTTGTGGTGGGATGCGGGCATTCCAAGGCATGATTTGCCTTGGCAGTTTGGGAACGCCTACAATCATTAGCGTTTGTGGGCATTCTTAAATTCCTCTATGTCCCTTTTCCACCCTGGAAATGATCAAAGATTTACCCCACTCAAGGGCTAATGTAACTCCTCTTCCACAATAGGAAAGGGCACGGTCACCCCCAGATTTGGTGGGGGTATAGGAGAAGGGCTTTCTATACGAAGAAAAATGTTTATTTTTTGCAGGAAAAAAATGAAGTGTATCTACAAAGAAGGCTCTATTTCCCCCATGCAATGTTCTCCACAATGGATAATTCTGCACAGAGAATAGCAGCCTTTTTTTTTAAAGTTTCCCAGGGCATGCCTGTAAACTTGAGTCTGATGGTTCCAGGCATACTTGGTGAATGTTTGGAAACTGAAACAAAAAATTGAATAAATCTCCACCTGCACATTTCTGTTTTTGTTTGAGAAGAGGCTCATGATATTCTGCAAGTTTTCAAACCATGGCTCCCTCACTTTCATTATAGGTTTCTCACATTTAAATGCATATGCAATTTTCTGTAACACTACAGTTGAGGTAGAAGTATCATTAAACACAAGTAGACACTGCGTAAAATAATCTGTGATTTCAGGTAACTAATTTATTTAAGGAGATTATTTTGAGTAAAACACATTATTCCACAAGCAACACCCAATTTTGCCTGCTAAAATGCTTACATTCTAGCTAAATGTTTAGAGCTTCATTAGCTTCTGATGCTGGAACACAACATAAGCCTACAACACTGTAGGTAAAGAATTTAAATGTTTGGATTAGTAAAATAACACCCATACTGGCATGCTATGCCTCAGGCTTCCTTTGAAACCGATGTCGAAAATAAAGTCTAGACCATTTTCATCGGGTCTTATTGTCTCGTTTTTTCTTTATCTAACTAACCATTCACCGTTGCTGAGACATCACTTTCAGTACCTTATTATCTAAAAACCTTAGTCGCCTCTTTGTTATCCAATACAAACATCTGGGTTAGAGTGAAGTTACACACTACAATGGAGTGTACCCCAGTACTCTGCAGACCAGATGCCTGTGGCTGGTCATTCAAAATCTACTTTTGTTTTACTCAAGAATCAAATATTTCAGGGTTAGGGTCTTCACCCACAAGACTCTTCCCTCTAGAAACAACCCACCTCTTCGCCATTACACAGACTTTTGAAAATGCCTCCAGTGCTTTCTTCTTTTGCCAAGCGAATAGCTAAGACTCTACCAACTCACTACTGAGTCACATCCTCCATATAACTGTCCACGAAAGTAAATCGTTCCTGTCCTTTCTCTGCAAAGCACTCTGAAGCATCCATGAAGGCAGTGCTAGCTCTAAACAAAAACAAGCAATAAAATACAAAAATACATCTATTACAGCTAGTTTTAATGAGCAAAACAAGGATTAAGTTCCTACTTTTCACACCATCTTATTCACAATTGAAGACATTGAGAAGTCATTTTACACAGCCCTAAAGTCAGAAGACGTCTTAAAAGGCTGCATCTGGAGGAAATAAAAGACCAACAAAGCAGACACTGTCTGTCCTTCATTATAGAACAGACGGAAGGTGTCTGAAGCCTGAATGAACCGATGGATTGTTCCAAAGAACTTTAAGAATAAGACTGAGCATGGCCTAGCGAGGACCCCTTCCCTCCCTTTCACGCGGATACTACCTCGCTTTCTTTGTTTTCTATGGCCACTACATTCCTTTGTGTTCACCCTCACAGATAGGCCACAATGTCCCCTAACTATAGAGCTGCCACATGGTAATAATCGTTGCGCATAAAAGGCACGCATCCTTGTCTTAATGGCTGCCATATTGTCCTCAGACTGCCACCTCAATGGGAAGCGCTGGTTGGTTAATCAGCAACGGCCGCCTTGTTCGCGGGGACATTAAGAGCAGCTGTGGAGATCGAAGCCGTCACTGCACCGCACGCTACTAAACGTCACGATGTCTGCTTAAAAACAATCCCGTGTGCGCTGCGTGATGATGTCACCTCGCACTACAGCACCTCGTGGGCACTGGCAGGAAAGGACAGGGCCTCCGGCATCCTCTCTTCTCATTAGACCAGAAATAAAGTGCGGGCGGGGCCCATGACATGCACATGGCACTCATGAACGGTTCCCTATAAAGTTCACTCAGGAACATTAATCCCAGACCAGTGTTCCTCCGTGTACTGCGGTCGTTCGTTTTCAGCGTTAAATCGCTCAGCTGCTTTCCAGCACACAGTAGAAAACAGACTGTTCTCTTCCCTATTAACTTCTCTCAAATTGCCTGTCTCAATATTATATTTGCACTGGTCATGCGCTCCCATAATCGGCTGAAATCCAACAGTGACGCTATGAGCAGCCACGTTTAGGTGACTGTTTAATCTTTATTTTGTACCTATGTGTTATCGCAGTCTCTCTAATATACACTGATAGTGTACTTTTCTCTACATTATATGGCAAAAATAGGAGACCATTTGAGTGTGCCTTCAGGACGCACGACGTGATTTGATCGTGCAACTCAATTCTAGACACTACAAAGCACACTTAAGGCACCAGCCTTAAGTAGGACCAGTCATAGGTTTAAGTTAAAAAAAAAGGATTCCCTTTGGTCAAGAGCTATATAAAGTCAATCAAACCACATTCATATCCCAACAAGCACTACATCACAAGCAACTCGTAATATATCAAACCACTTATATAATAACAACTTATATGAGAAATATATATATATTTTAATCAATAAAAAACTGTCCATATATTTGATTTACACCGTGACAGTGTGTTAAAAACAATAAAAACACATAAATCCTTGACACAATATTAGATAAGCACAATATCCAAACAAAAGGAGAATAAACACAGACAGTCTAACTAGTCATATTGGTGTTAATTTGGATTCACTAAAGACAGCAAAAGGCATGGGTCTTAATTCCCTGTCTCTAGTTAACTGCTGATTTATCCAAATTTAACGAAAAAGCTGGGCGTCGACGCGTTTCAGTGGTATGTTCTCAATAGGACCACCTTCTTCAGGACAAGCATACGTTTTTCTCCTTAAAATGGCTTATAAAGAGGTCTTAGCTCTCCCTTCTTAAAAGATTGTCCACAATCTTCAACTGACTTCCTCTTCAATTCAAGTGTGATATCACTTTACTCCCTTCAAATTTGTCTCTATTGGCACAAGTCGGCTAATGGGATGCTTAAACGGAACCTCTCTGGGTCTCTGGTCCCCCAGCCAAGACCTCTTTATAAACCCACAAAGGTCTACATAACCCCCCCTCCCATGGGGGAAGGGGGGTTATGTAGACCTAGAAAGGCCAGATCAAGGCCAGCCAGAGTTTGAGGATAGGCACCTGGGCTTTTATATATAAATTGAACTCACTTACAAAATTAGTGATCATTCTGTAAATTCAATATGACTCCTGGTCCTTCTCAACCTTCATACACACCCCTGGTGTGAGACCTTTGCCTGCCAATGCACTAAAAGGAGAGAACAGTACATTTTGAGACAGGCTGCTTGTCCACTGATGATTTCAGACCTGTTTTCTGCCATTCAGATGTTTTCCAGATCGCACACCCTCCTGAACAGATGCTATGACATCTCTCTATCTTTAACTTGAGCTTAGTGACCTGCTTGCGAAGATAGGAGGTGGGTGAATTTCCACAGAGCATCCCATGACTGAGTAAGGGGTCTTGCTGCCTGAAGAATCACTGGGTTCTGATAAACATCATAATCAAGTTGTTACCCACTGTGGCATACTAAGCTGAGCCCTAGTTAACAAAGTCTAGACTTTGTTCATCTGTGGTAGCAAAGATCTCAATGCAGGTGTAGGAGGCCGGCTTAGTATATGGTGCACACTTATTTAAGTGAAGCACCTTGCACTAATCCAGACTACCCTTACGGTGATTTTAGGGTTCTTAGACAACCATAGAAAGCTCTATAAGTGGTAACTGTGGAGAGCAGCCTTCAGGCTTAGTCCAGAAGGAGTGTAAGCAGCTTGTTTTGACCAGATCTAATAATTTAGTGTAGGTTAAACAAAATGACACAGTGTAATTATAAAAATATGTCTCACTCACTAACATGCTGGTATATCTCCTACCCGGAGATATCAACACAAATACACACAATACTTCAATTGTAAACAGGTAAGTAAGCACAATACACAGTGGTCTCCAGGGGGAGACCAAACCATATACCAAGTAAGTGGAATGTGAACTGCGACCGAAGTTGGGACTTGGACCAGAAGACTCGGAAGAGCTGGGAACCCAAGGAAACACCCAAGATAAGTACCCAGGAACCCCCCGGAGGCAGTGTGTAGAGTGGAAACACAGCCACGTACTCAAGAGAAGTCGCGGTTGCAGTTTTGAAGAAGGACCCTGCCCATTGGACCCTGAAAAAACCCAGTGGAAGACAGAAGGTTGGAGAGTCACCCTACCCGTGGATACCCCAGGACCCAGGATACCTACACCGGGGAAGCTGAGTGCATAGGTGAAAAGTGACATTAGAATCCGCCGTAGACCACAATGGAGGACTTCAGTAAAGATGCCATTGGCAACGACTATGCAAGAATCCGCTGGAATCCTAGGGTGGATTCTTGAAGAGAAGAACCTGCAAGCAGAGAGGACAGAGTCTATACCACTCGGAGGTGCCCAGGAGGTACAGAAGAGCAATGACCACCTACGACGGAAGATGCTGGAGTAATGACAGTGACTTTGTTGCTGCTGCTGTGAGGACCAGGTGACGCTGATGAAGACCAGGAGCTGTTCACAAGCTGTCCCAAGTCAAAAGTCGGGAACAAGGGGGTCGTTGTCCGGGAAAGTGCACCAACAAGCCTTGGCAGCAGCAACAGACAGTGAAAACGATGAAGGAGCAACGCTGGGACTAGCTAGGTCCAAGGGAATCACCAAGTGCAGGAAAGTCAGAGCAGGCCCGAGCAAGCAGGGGAGGCCACTGAAGCAAGAGAAGACCCTCTAGAGGACCCACAGGCCATAGGCACAGGAGTCGCTAGAGGACCTCGAGCAGCTCACCAAAGAAGAAGGCCCACGGTGCAGAGGATGCGGTAAGGAAGAAGATTTTGGCAGGAAGAGAGGCTGGAGTCTGGAGCTTCTTGTAGCCTGAAGATCTCTGGAATGCATAGCAAACAAGCCCAGGCAACGGCAAGGTGACGTGGTGCACAGGTGTTCGGTCCCAGCGGTTTCGACAAGGGATACTGGCCTCAAAACTGCATAGAGAACAGATCAGGCCTCGAGGGAGTTGAAGAACCACTACCTGTGTTGCTGAGCCTTTCGAAGTCTGTGGAACATCAGTTGCACCAGACCAGTCAGCTTTGTTGCGCTGCCTGCAGATTCAGGGGAGTGACTCCTTCACTCCAAGGGAGATTACTTCGGGTGTCCTTGATCCCCCACAGGTCTGTTGAAGATCCTGGAAAAAGCACAGACACAGACGACGAAGAAGACTTGCAGAACAGCGAGACCAGGAGCAGCAGGAGTCTTCCTTGATGCAGTCTCAGTTCCAGGTGAAGCCCAAGTTTCCGGATGGTCGAAGAGTGACATGGTTTCAGACTTGAGTCTTGTTCCACGACTAATCTGAGGAGCACCCACAGGTAAGCCCTTTTATACCCTAATAGAGGGGAACGGACAACTCAATGGTCCTTCCCAGAGGAGGGGCTGGACAGAGGGGAGGATACTCCCATGTCCTTTGTCCAGTTTTCTGCCAGAGCGGAGCCAGGGTCTCCCAAAACTGATTCTATCTAGAGTACGCAAGAAGGGCACCAAATGTGCCCTTCAAAGCAGTCTGGTGGTGCCCCAGCTCAATACACTAAGTCCTGTCTGGGAAGTGGTCATATCTCCCTGTAACAGGAAACATATTGTTCCCCTGCTCGAGCTCAGCTTAGCAGAAGGTGGTCAGAATTGTGTCTGGGGTCAGCAGCAGCCCTAGCTTGCTAGCAGACCCTGAAAGGATGTTACCGGGTGTACTAGGGGCTCCCTGGAGGAGCCCCCAGTGCATGAAATAATACCCCTAACACCAGTAACAGTGTTGTAGTATGATTTCAACATGTTTGATACCAAGCATGCCTAGGTGCGGCACAGCCATCAATATAGTTAGCCATTGCGTAATGACGCATCACCACTTTATGTATCAAAATGGCTGACCTGGCTTACAAAGCCTAGAGAATCGACTCGAAGGGTTTGTAGGGGGTGTCCTGTTCACCCTCATACTTCTAACCCAGCACCCTGTCATCAGGATTGAAAGGCATGCCTTAGGGGTGACTTATAGGTTTTAAGTGTAGTGACCTCAGATCCAAGGAAACTTATATCTGTCGTAAGTGGTGCAAGCACCAGCTTACACAGGCTGCAATGGCAAGCCTGTAGTAATAGTCTGAGTGATCTCTCATGGGTGGCACAATACAGGAGAGCCCTGGTATACCTATGACCTGGGTACCTTGGTTCTCTATGTTAGGGACTAACAAGGATACACCGGTAGCCAATTGTGGAGGTACCAAAGTACATACCATGTCAAACTTAGGGAGGATGCCCAGTAGCTGGGGTCCTAATTAGCAGGATCCCAGCTAGACTAGTAACAAAAAACATACGGACACCAGCAAAAAGTGGGGGTAACCATTAAAGCAGATCCTACTTACCTACAGCAGGTCTAAAAAAACATATTAGCAACGGGTGCCTGTAACTTGTGAGATACCAGACCTGCAGGAGACACACAGGAACTCAAGCAATGCTTAGTTTTACCCAGCTGGCACTAGTTGAACATTGTGTGCCATTGGATTATCACTGGAATAGCTTACTTCCAGGTACCAGGGAAATAACATCGTTTGTGAGTTCCCCAGCTTCTTCAGATTGAAGATAACCACTTGCCGATTTGTACTCCCATTAAATATTTTGAGGGGCTGAGAACCTTCCACATACATAAAAGATTCTTCATCTCGATGACCTAACTTATCCACAGGGGTTTAAATTAGTAAGCTTGTGGTAAAATGCTCTCTGTGTCATGCTGGTGCAATTGTAGTTGTGTGGACTAATAACAAGATTCTTGTCCATGATTATGTGCATGGAAGAATTATTCACCAGACAGAACTTCACCAGACAAGAACTTTCAACGTTTAGGTAAGTTTTCCCAAGAGGCAGTGCATTCTCCTAGGTCTCCTTTATTGGATAAAATATACCCATACCATTCATTGAGAATTTTCTGTGAAATTTGTAGGTCCTTTCCTGCTGCGATTATGTGCTTGCAAAATAATTTGATTTTGTGAAGACAAGAGTTTGTAGGTATATGTTTAGGATGGAAAACAAATGCCAAAGTCTATTGAGACATGGACTAAAACCCAGAAAAGTGTACTGCTTCTCCTATTCAAAAGAAATTCAAAGCAAAAAAAACCTTGCAAATGCTTCTAGTTTTGAACTGAGAAACAAAAAGCGATGGGTAGCATGCTTGAACAAATATCAGCTACTGGGAGTTACTCTGGGTCTCATTCTAGTCTGTTATTTTGTGCTCACTGCCCCACTCTAGAAAGGTACAAACAAAACGCAAATCAGCCTTGGTGGTTCTCCAACAGGACCAGCCCAGCCAAACTGCCATACTACATCCCCTCTGAATGAGATGGGCTGGACAACAGACTTTATTATTCACTTAGAAGACAATTAACAAGCCTCAACCTAAAGTATTTGTGCGTAAGAGCAGTGGTTTTTAACCTGTGGTCTGGGGTCCCCTGGTGGTCAGTGACACCTACTCAGGGGCGAACTACTAGAAAATTAAATAATGCTAACAGAGTAAAAAGGTGTATATAAAAATATAGAAGAAGCAAAAGTGACATTTAAAAAAATGTTCTGTGAATGGGTAAACATTTTAAATTGGAGACTAAAAATTAAGTGGGCATTCTCAGACTGATTTATGTGAGAAGTGCAAGTGCATAAAACAGAATATAGTATGGATGATGGGTGGCTTAACTGAATTTAGAAAAGCTCCAACCTTGGTGTTAGAAATCGTGTTTCCGGTTGACTGACTCAATCAATCAATCAGTGGTTTATAGAGCACGCTACTCACCTGTGAGGGTCTCAAGGCGCTGGGGGGGGTGGGAGAGTGGGGGGAGGAAAATAGCTCTGGGTCAGTCGAAGAGCCAGGTCTTGAGGTCCTTCCGGAATGTGTGGAGGGTTGGGGAGCGTCTGATGTTGACCGGGAACTCGTTCCAGGTTTTGGCTGCGGTGTAGGAGAAAGCTTTCCCGCCGGCTCTGCTTCTGCGGATGCGGGGGACCTCTGCCAGGTCGAGGTCGGCGGAGCGGAGGTGTCTCTTGGGTACGTGGAAACATACTCGGTTGTTGAGGTATTTGGGTCCGATGTTGAGGTATTTGTAGGCGTGGGTGAGGAGTTTGAAGGTGACCCTCTTCTCGACGGGGAGCCAGTGAACGTTTCGTAAGTGTTGGGTGATATGTTCGTGGTGCGATGTCCGTAGGACGAGCCTGGTTGAGGCGTTCTGGATGGTTTGGAGCTTGCGTAGAAGAGTTTTGTTGATTCCGGCGTAGAGTGCGTTGCCGTAGTCTAGTCTACTGGTACTGAGTGTGTGGGTGATGGTTTTTCTGCAGTCGGGGGGGATCCATTTGAAGGTCTTACGGAGGATGCGGAGGCAGTTGAAACTGGTGGAGGCGACGGCGTTGATCTGGCGGTTCATGGAGAGGGAGGAGTCGAGGATTATGCTGAGGTTCTGAGTGTGGTCAGTCGGGGTGGGTGGGCTCCCGAGGGCGGAGGGCCACCAGGTGTTGTCCCTGGCGGAGGTGCAGGGCCCGAGGATGAGGACCTCGGTCTTCTCGGTGTTGAGCTTTAGGCA
This sequence comes from Triturus cristatus, assembly GCF_964204655.1. NCBI lineage: Eukaryota > Metazoa > Chordata > Amphibia > Caudata > Salamandridae > Triturus > Triturus cristatus. The sequence continues at coordinate 962,306,808 of NC_140588.1, forward strand.
GCTGTCCTTCATCCAGACTGCTACGTTTCTTATTCCTTCCTGGAAGCTGGGTCTGGTGATTTCTGGGTTCTTGGTGATGGAGAGGATGAGTTGGGGGTCGTCGGCGTAGGATAAGATGCTAAGTGGGTGACAAGCCTGTCAAAGGTCTTGTCCTGCCCCAAATGTCCTGCCAAAGGTACGTCATGAGCCAGACCCAGTAGGAAGGTCCAGAAGCGCTGGGGTACCACCAGCACACGGGCTGACCCAGGTTCCGCGACCTTAGGCTCCCTGTACAGGAGATCATTCTCCCAGTAGATCCAATGTGACCCGGACAGATCTCCAGTCGCCTGGGCTGCGGCCTGCCGCCACAGTCCCTCTAGAGAAGGGCACTCTTTCTGCTCCTGGCAGAACTCCTCCCTGGTGGGACCCCCTTGTTGCTGCCAATGGGTCAGCACAGAGATGTCCCCCAGTTCGGCCACTTGTTCTCCTGTAGGCACCAGGGCGTCCCCCTCAAGGTCCGCCTCCTCCCGGGCTGTGGGAACTTCAGGGGCCGGTTTCCTGCGCCCCCGGCCCTTTCTCTTGGCAGGGACCTGGGCCACAGTTTCAGGCTCCGGGTCCCTCTGATCACCCTCTCTGGCCGCTATGGACCGGGTGAACACGCATGCCCAATCGGGCAACCCAAGCAACACGCTGGTAGGATTAGCAGAGTGCGGCCAATCGGATTTTTGTTTACATTCAGGCTCCCTTGAGCCGGTGGGGCTGACGAGCCCATGGCTACGCACCTGCGCGCCTTGAGTGGTACTTTACCTGAGAATATTTTTTGGCAGCCTACGCAGCAACCCTACACACATACCTACTCCCTGCTGACGAGAGGCAACTACCTCGAAACACGTGTCCAGGGATGGCTAACGCAACACTTATTTTCATTTTAAACTTTTGGCATAGGCGTACCCGCCGACGCTACTTCATGGACCACAATTCTTTGGGGTAACACGCTGGTAGGATTAGCAGAGTGCGGCCAATCGGATTTTTGTTTACATTCAGGCTCCCTTGAGCCGGTGGGGCTGACGAGCCCATGGCTACGCACCTGCGCGCCTTGTGTGGAACTTTACCTGAGAATATTTTTTGGCAACCTACGCAGCAACCCTACACACATACCTACTCCCTGCTGACGAGAGGCAACTACCTCGAAACACGTGTCCAGGGATGGCTAACGCGACACTTATTTTCATTTTAAACTTTTGGCATAGGCGTACCCGCCGACGCTACTTCATGGACCACAATTCTTTGGGGTAACACGCTGGTAGGATTAGCAGAGTGCGGCCAATCGGATTTTTGTTTACATTCAGGCTCCCTTGAGCCGGTGGGGCTGACGAGCCCATGGCTACGCACCTGCGAGCCTTGAGTGGTACTTTACCTGAGAATATTTTTTGGCAGCCTACGCAGCAACCCTACACACATACCTACTCCCTGCTGACGAGAGGCAACTACCTCGAAACACGTGTCCAGGGATGGCTAACGCGACACTTATTTTCATTTTAAACTTTTGGCATAGGCGTACCCGCCGACGCTACTTCATGGACCACAATTCTTTGGGGTAACACGCTGGTAGGATTAGCAGAGTGCAGCCAATCGGATTTTTCCTTTTCCCATTAATGGTCACCCAGGTGCTGTATTTCTTTGTTAGGGGGCACCTGGGCCCCTGGGACCATCTCACTGTCCCCTAGTGAGACGAGGGTCATTTCTGCAGGGTTCCCACCCTCCTGTGGGTACTCCTCCTCCTCCCCAAGTGCTACACTAGCCAACACCTTGGACTGCCCACCGGTGGGTGGCTGTGCCCCCTTGGAGCACCTGGGGTCTCCCTTCATGTGCCCCACCTGGTCACATGCAAAGCACTTGCGGGGGCCGGTCTCAGCAGACTTTCCTGTCAAGACCCCTTGCTTCTTATCTACGGGGGATGGGAACCTTTACCCTGGGTGTTATTTTGGGTCCCTTTAAAGAACTCCTGTGTTTTACCCTTGTCCCCCCCCACCTTTCTGCTGGGGACCCTGCCCACCTTTGGCTGAGTCTCCCCCAAACGCTTTCTTGTGGACCCTGGGACTCACCCAGCGGTCCACCTCCATAGCAAGCTTCCTGGGGTCACTCAGCTTACTATCAATTAGGTGCTGGCGCAGATCTACAAAACACCGACTGGACAGGTGCTCTCATGCAATCAAACTGTATAGCCCCTGAAAATCTGTGACATTACTGCCCTTTACCCAGCCATCCAACGATCGACAAAACCCATCCACACATTCCAGCCACGTGTTGGCATCGGACTTCTTCCAGGACCTAAACTGATCCCTGTACTTTTCAGGAGTGAGACCCTACCTAGTGAGAAGGGCTTCCTTCATATCAGCATAGGTGAGGTTAGGCCCCTTACCCAAAGCTGTCAAAGTATCCCTGGCTTCCTCTGGAAACAAAGACCACAATCCTGCTCCCCAATTCTCCTCACGGACCCCATTCATGTGTATCGCTGCCTCGTAACCCTGAAACCACCTCTGTATGTATTTCCCCTTCTTGAACTCTCTGCCCACATTCTTAGGGATGTGTACGATTCGGTCTGTCTTGATGAGTTGTTGCCACCATCTGAGCTGGTTCTTTTCTCTCGATCCAGCTCCTTCATCCTAACTTCATGGTCTAACATCATTTTCCTTTCCTCTATGGCTATTCTTTTGTTTTCTCTCTCACTTTCCATCCTGAGTTTTTCCAACTCGAACTGCCTTCCCGCCTGTCCTCCAGCTCCTCTGGGGACAGGCTACTACTGCCTGGCCGGGAGGTTTCCCTCCCTCTCAACAGCACATCCACCCTAGGACTAGGCACCTCCGCTTCTCCACTAAGATCACCAGATTGCCCACTGGCGTTTCTGGCTGCTACCCAGGCCCTCAGCGCCTTTTGTAACTCGTCCTTCTTAGTGAGGCCTCTGACTTGGACTTTTAGGTTCTTGCAAACGGATTTCAGTTCTCTAACAGTGTAGAGCTCCAACCTATCCTCCTCAAAGGCAATTTCCATGGATGCAACAGATGATGCTATTGATTCCGGCATGACGAAGTAGAAAGTTCACCTGGCAAGATCACAAAAATCGGGCAAAAAGAAAACAGGCTAGTATGCAGTACGTAGTGGTCTGCGATGTGGTAGTAGTGCACACCAATCACTGTAAGTCATGTGCAGACACAAGTCATACCCTCACTGCTGCAAACCAATGTTAGAAATGGGATTTTCGGTAGGCTAGAGCGTGGGCAAAAGCCAGACAAAAAACACCACTCTAGTCAGGATAAGGGAGTTACACTTCTAAAATAACCCCTGCTCACACCCTAGGCAGCTTGGCACGAGCAGCCAGGCTTATCCTAGAGGCAGTGTGTAAAGCATTTGCACATAACCAAATGTAATACAGTGTACGCACTACAAAAGGACACCACACCAGTTTAGAAAAATAGCCAATATTTTTATATACTTTAAGACAAGACCAAATACGATAAAAATCCACAATACTATACTTAAAAGTTCACAGTTCCAAAAATACGCTGATTAAAAAGAGTTCCTTGAGTGGATAGCTCCGTTCGGGCTACCACGGCGTCGTGAACAACAAATCCTACAGTTCTGGCTGTTCGCGGGCCAGCTACGGTGTCGGGAAGACCAGCAAACAATACCTGTGAGAAATGCAGGGTGCGGAGACCCTTGAAGTCACTTGCGTTGCAGGTCGAGCTCCTCTCTGGTGGAATCAGGAGCGCTGGCGCCGGTAGGCGTCGGGTGCTGTGGTGTGAAGTGCAGTGGCGTGCGGTGCCTCCAGGTCGCGGTGCGAGCAGCAGCGTCGTCGTCGGTGAGACCAGGGTTGCGGTGCGAGATGAAGGCGGTGCTCGACACGGTGCTAGCAAGTCACAGTGCATGTAGCAGCGTCGGTAGGCCAAGGCTGCGGTGCGGAATGAGGGCGGTGGGTCGTGTGACTTACGAGCGGTGGCCTCGAACCACGGTGCAAGCAGGGGCGTCGATTTCGGCGGGAAGTGGCAGTGTCAGGCAGGCCAAGGCGTCCTCGTGAAGCAAGGCGGTGCAGAGTGCGGTGCCCACAGGTCACAGTGCAAGCGGCGGCTCGGTGGCGGCGTCAACAGGCGTCGTCTGTGAGACCAGGGTCATGGCGTTGCGGCGGTGCTCTCTGCGGTGCCAAAGTTTCAGCGTGAAGCAAGGCGGTGCGGAGTGCAGTGCCCACAGGTCGTGGTGAAAGCAGCGGCTCGGTGGCGGCGTCAACAGGCGTCGTGGGTGAGACCAGGGTTGCGGTGCGGAGGTGCCCTCTGCGGTGCCTTCAGGACATGGAGTCAGCAGTGACGCCGTAGACATCGTCAAGTTGGTGTTCTTCGGGTTGCAGCACAAAACACACAGTCCCCAGTGCTGCGGGTCGAAGAACTTGAAGTCTTTGCTGTTCCTGAGGCTTCGTGAACAGGGGGCAAGCTCTACCTCATGCACTTGGAGAGACTCACAAGTTAGGTTACGGAAAGTCCAGTCCAGGCCTTTCACTACCCATGACAGAAGCAGCCACTGCAGGTCAGCCCAGCAGAGCAGTCGTTTCTTTTCACAGCTTCTCCGGCTCTTTTTCTTGGCTGTCTTCTTGATCCAGATGAGTTCTAAAGTTCAGAGGTCTGGGACCCAGTATTTATGTCCAAAAGTCCTTTGATCTTTCAGGCAGAGGGTGTCTGTGCCCGGCCAGAACCAGTTGGGCCTTCTCTGGTGTGAATTCCTGGCAGGAGGTGGAGATGGCATTTGTCAGAGGCAGACCAGGCCCTTTGAGGTGCAAGGAAATCTCCTCCTCCTTCCCCCATCGCAGCCCATGTCTATTCTGCCCTTTCCTGACCTACCTAGACTATCTAGAGCCCCTCCGGCTCCCCAGCCTTCTTTCATCCACAACCCAGACAAGCAATCCACATTCAAGCAGAAGCACACGGGATGACTAAGCAAGAAAATACCCACTTTCCAAAAGTGGTATTTTCAAATGCAGAATGTAAAAATCACCCTCACTAAAAGATGCATCTTTAGATTCTGAGTTCAGGCATACTAAATTTTATTTTCTTACTGAATTCCCTGGGCCAGTTATGTTTATAAGATGTTATAAACAAACCTCCCATTCTATCCTATGGGGAACTGGTAGCCTTGCAATAGTGAGAAACGAAATTGGCTGTAATTCACTATTAGGACATGCCACAAACACCAGGGCATGTCCTACCTTTCACATACATTGCACCATGCCCACAGGGGTACCTTGGGCCTACCTGAGGGATGTCTGACATGTAAGAAAAGGGAAGGTTAGGGACCGGCCAGTGTGTGCACTGGCCTAGTCAAGATGGCAGTTACAAACTGCGCGCAGCCTCTGCAATGGCAGGTCTGAGTTACCGTTTTCAGGGCTACTCACGGGGGTGGCACAACCAGTGCTGCAGGCCCCCGGGTAGCATTTGATTCACTGGCCCTGGCACACTCAAGTAAATCAAATATCCAATCATGGAAACACCAATCCATATCACAATTTACACACAGCACATGCACTTTACCACTGATCAGAAGTGCAAAAAGTGCGCAGAAACATTACGCCAGCAAAAACAGAGTCAACACTGGGAGGTCAGAAAGCAAAAAAAGTCAGGGGAAACACGCCAAAAGATGCCACGTCTAACAAGCACTTTGTCATACGTTTTGTGGTACTACTCTAGTAGCTCATTTATAATTCCCTGCTCCTAGCAAGAAGTGCCCCACATGTGCCCTAGTACATTTGAACTTAATATATTTTCATGGTTGTTGTGCTCCTAGGCTGCATGGCTTCCCACCCGAGCCTCAAGAGGCCCCCCAAGGAGTACACCATTGGGGCCAAAAATGTAAAAAATGGGGAGGGGTTCCACGTGGCCCCCTGCCTGAGCCTCTAAAGGCCTGTGCAATCCCACCATCATGGCAAAATCCTATAAGGATGGGGGGACCCAAAGGCTGAAATTGGCCCAGGGAGGGCTGAGCCTCTAAAGGCAGAATACTTTAAGGAAGAGGGGACTCAAAGGCTGAAACTGGCCCAGTGAGGGGGTCACACATGCCCCCTTCCTCTCAAAATGATGCTGAGCCCCAGGGATGGAGTCACTGGGGCCAAAATCAGCCCAGGAAGGGGCACCACATGTGACTAGTGTGGGGGTATGCTTCCAAGGTGTTTGACACCAAACATGACATGTTTACGTGCAGCCATCCCAAAGTTAGCATTTACCGTTTGGTTACAATGCACTTAAGAGTATATGGTTTGGCTGCATCACAAACAACCCCGGAATAAAGGTTCCGAAGGCAGCAGAGGGGCTCTGCTCATGCATGGGCACCCTCTCACATAAAACTCAGCACCCTGCCTTCAGGATTAGTAAGGCCTGCCATAGGGGTGACTGATTGGTTTATATTTGCAGTGATATGGAGAGATATAGTGAACCTATATCTCAGTAAGGGGTGCATGCACTACCTTACCCAGGCTGCAGCAGGACACAGCCGGACCCACAAGGTACTTCAAAGCACCATTTAGGGAATCAGGAAAACAGAGGGATGTTCCCAGTCTAGTAACACAAAGGTGCTCTCAGTCAAGATTGAGTTTAATTAGCAGAGCCTGTTCATCAAATTTGGTGTAATATTGGCACGTTAATACCTTTTCAGGGTCGAGACTGCGAGAGCATACGCTAACTCCTTTGTCTCGCTTGCGAGACACTCTTGTATCCAAAAAGGGCTTGGAGCCCGCCCGTTGCTTACCCGTTTGTTGGCTTGCGTGGCACTCATCTTTACAGCTTTGTAATTTGTCACTTGAAATGTGTCCATAAATGTTTCCTGTGTGAAGCATGTACTCCTGAATCGGACTGCATGGCCCAGTGTGTAGTAACTGTATAGCTCTTAGATCCCTGGCAGCCCAGCACCCAGGATAATGTGCTGCATGGCTAAACACTTATAAGGTCTCAAAGGTGAGACCTATTGGCTATGCCAATGCTCGTTTCTGACTTGTGCACAGATGTGTACAAAGTGTGAAAAGTGGGAGATTTCCTGCCTTTCTCTGATTTGGAAGCCAATATTGGGAATGAACAGGTGGTATCATAATACAACATTGTTCCGCTCTGCCAGAAAAAACAGAAAAAAATGACTTCAAGATTAAGAAAAAGCATTTTCTTCAGAATAGAGCACTTTTCACACACTCGCCAAAAACCCACCCCATGACATACCCCTCCTGCCAAATAATAAATTATATTTGAGACACGTTCCCTAGATAAAATATTTTAACGTATTTCCATTGATTAACTCCTGCTGATACAGAGAGATGTAGACACCCTTTTGGCTGCCCTAGCGGAGGGTTGATGTTTTACAGGATGTTTTATATAACTGCAGCTGGCATCATGACAGAACCAAATGCCAAAATGTCAATAGAGCTGCGTGAAACCAACTCAGCTGGGAAATCATGAGATGAAATTAGCGGAAAAAACATTTTGGCGAAACGTCATTTCTAATTAGCAGAATTGTAATGTTCCTGTATTTCGACTGTGCACACTGGATCTTGTTTTTTTTACATAAACTGTGTTCAAAATACATTTCGAGAACCTTGCTGGACAGTTTCCTTGCCTTCGCTCGGATCCTTCGAAAATGTTAATTACGTTGAAAGGTTTATTAATAGCTGTATAACTTCTGGTTGCTTTTTTCTAATTGCCCTAGCCACCAGTATATAGTCAAAGTAACATTTTCAAGGAAAATAAAAACTATATCACTGTTGACTGGATCAATAAAGCAAAACAGCAATTTAGTACAGCTTACTGGTGTACTTTTGCTGCAAATCTTACTAATTACATTTACACCATTAGTGTGTACGGGCATACGCTTTAAAGAAGCTATGCCTCTTTAACCCATCTTATAAATGAGATAAATAGTCAAATGGAGGATATATCTGCCCTTCAAAAATAGCTAAATACTTAATAGTAACTTCCTAAAATGGAAAGTAATAACCAGTCATTTCTAGTTACTTTAATTACTTTTCTGTGCACCATCCTGCATCAACTAGTTAACGTTTACTGTAGTGACTGGAGTAGGTGTCTACAGCCAAACGTTTTTGGAGACACTGTTCATTCATGAGAGGATAGATGGTAGAGATAACCCACCAGACACATTTCTGGAACTATGCAGAGAATTGCAACGCTCAATTTTCTAGATTAGAAGATTTCCACAAATAGCATAGCCATAGCGAGAAGCTCAAAAACAATGTCAAATGTACCATCTCCGCTGTCTCTGTTGTGAAACCAATACCCATCATCTCACAAGGCACACAAAACACATCTGGAGCAACTGTTCCATTGACGAACGTTGCAGAAACATGTTGAAGATTTGACTGGTTGTCAGCTGTTACTGAGCTCCTGCAATTTACATCGAGGCACAAAGACGCAGCTTTATTCATGTAAGTGGAAAGGATGGCCAGGTAAAAATATATATGGTATTGACTGAGGATTTCAGTTGCCAGAAACAATATTTAACAAACACATCAAACTGTTTAATGTATGCAGGCATGTGTGTGGAAGTTGAGTGCCAACTGTAAAGACAACTCCTTCTGAACTTTGCCAAGTCTAAAAAACATTCAAGATAAGGAAACCCTTCAAATTCGGCATCTACACTGTTACCAGCTAGTACATTGGGCTCAATGATGCCGTAGATTTCTGCCGAGAGGGAATACAAAGCTTCTTGAATGTTTTAACTTTTTGACCATGAATTCAAGTAGGAATGTTTCACTTTTAAAATTGATGTTAATTAAAATTTCTAAATTAGGAATTTATAAGAGTAGGTCTCTGCCACTGTTCTCAAGAAAATACTTTTACTGCAAACATATCTCTGCCCATAAGACATCAGGTGAACACAGTACTCGGGTTGCAATTATTAACTACAAGTATGACTCCACGGGATTCAAACCTTTCTGGCAGGAGCGTGACTGGGCTACTCTAACAAGAGCTATCGTAAGTACTCGCCTCAATTATTACAATGCTCCTTTTCTAGGCCTCATGAAGATGTTACATCCAGCAGCTAGAAGAATTATCAAGACCCCACCAATGAATCATATTTCCTGTACTTAGGAAGCGACATTGTTTACCAGTTTTATGGTCACCAACCCCTCTGTATCAAAGAAATTTTAAGAGCAATGCTCCAACCTGTAAATTGATTTCAACCTGAAACGGGCTAGTGGTGGTCATAAAATACTGGAAATCCACCGGTGGAGGCCGACCTCTAAAGGCTCGAGCAAGATCTGGAATGATCATCTTGAGAATACTGAAGTGGAGCCAAACAGTTTAGTTTTTAGGAAGACACCAATAACATATTTCTTCTCTCAGACACATTACGTTTGGCTTTTGCTGAGTGACAGCCACAGGGCAAGCACTTGTGCTAGTGTACAAGTGCTTGCCCTGCTGCTTCCTAAAACCTAAACTGTTTGGCTCTATTACAGTTTTCAGTCTTGGTCTCTCATACATTTGGATCAATGCTCAATCCTTATCGCTTTAATAAGCTTAAGATATTTACTTGTTGGTTTCATAAAGACCTGACATGTCTCCTTCGCAGAGTTCAAAGTTAGATGATGCAGATTAGGAATGTCCCCCATTGGTGAGTGAAATCAACAGGTAATTACGTCAAGGGATATCACACATGTTTGAGGTGTGTGATTCCTGTTCGTTAAGAGGGCACCCTCCCTTACTCAAGGGGATAATGGACAGTGGTCCTATAGGTGGTGTGGCAAGAGTCACAGACTGGTCAAATGTTATGTTTACCACCAATAAGCCTAGGCTATAATTTTTAGCCCACCTCATTATGTTTAAATAAAAGCTACAGTATGTTCAGTGGTAAGACAATTCTGTTTTCTCTGAAGACTTCTGAATATAGGTCCTGTGCAGTTTGGTCAGTAAAAAACTCTGCAATGGTATGAAACAGTGAGATTGCGTGTGACTGGTTTGTCCCATAACATTTGTTCCTGCTATGAATGCTTCATTGCCTGAAATTGTGCCTTGATAGGTGGACGACCCCATAATATGCCAATCTGAAAAGTCATGTTGTGGGGCTCATGACTATTGCCCTAAGGCAGGGAATCTCACAGGCCTGATTGATGGAGTTTTATGTCGGAACTCTGCCTTCCAGGAACCCATCTTGCGTTTGAGCACACCAAAGTCTTGGTTATTTCAATTCAGGCAGATTCAGCAAGGTTTACGTGCATGCCCTCTAGGTCCGGGAGAAGTATTTTCATGAACTGCGTGGTCTGATCTTTGGTACAAAAATGCTTAAGATATTGTCCAGGTACTGGCATCTTTGTCTATCTACATTGACCTTCCAAACTTGTTACTACAAAACAAGGCTACAATCGTGGAGCAGCTGCAGACGTTCCTGCTAACGATCCGCGTGTCATGTTGAAACTGGACAGCTCTTTACAAACATATTTACTTGAAAAGCACAGTATAATCCAGAAATTGTGACTGTTTTACTTCAACCAACATGGGAGAGGATCCTTACCCGACCGCCTTTTTCTGGGAAGCATTTGCAGCCCTTGCTGCAATCTCGCCCCGCACATGGCCCTTGGTAGAACTTCTTGCCTCCCTGCGAAGAAAGGAAAGGAGGAGGATGAGGTCATGTAGGAGTCTAGCATTGCTCAAGATTAGTGCATCACACTTTGCACCTGCTTCTTCTCATTTTGACAGGTTTCTGGTACATGTGGAACAACATTAGTTCATCACCCAACTTTGGTCTCATCCTCAACCATGAAGTTTTAAGCTCAGATATTTTCACAATAATGGATCATACAACGTTAAACCGACCATTAAGAAATGTTGAATACCACAATGTAGGAGCTCAAGATTTCTGTTCTCGCAGTACTCTGCGTTCCCTATCCTGAGGCAGTACACTGCGAGGACGCGAGCTTGCTAGGTAAACTGAGCTCATTAGATGAAACTAAAATTAAAGGCTGCAAGCTATACACCGTAATGACTGTAATAGACAGTAACAATTAAACATACTTTGGACAAGCTAGCTTTGATGTCGCATACACATTTACTCCATACCACAGTAACTGGGAGGGAGCTGATGTTTTGTAATGCTTAGGTTTTCTCATTAGTGATCTAGTGTTGGATTAAATAGTCAGCCAGCAACCGCGACTTGCAAAACCAGCATTTTTGTGGAAACTGGCTAGTCTGTGTCCTGGTGTCTTCGGCCTGACTTTGTGAACAATGGGGACAGACAATAGTAAAGGTTGGGATGGCAGAGCCTTAAGCCTGCTTTATTTCAGCAACTTACCTGGTCGATCGGGCATTCATCACCAGGCTCTTCAGAACTGAAGAGCGAGGTACGGTTGCTTCACCTTTGCAGGGATGAAGACTTGCTAGGATTTCTGAAGAGTGGTGTTAACATTTCGTTTTAATAGAAATATGCTAGGGATTGCCAAGGGATGTTAGAAACTGTATTTGTTAATGGAATATGGTACCGATATTCAACTCGCCGAAAAAAGCACAATTCAATGATGATTTACAGAGTCAAGGAAAACGAGTACTACCTCTCAATAAGTGTAATTGGAAATCAAATTCTAAGATTTAAAACAACCTCTATCGGCATTTGAGATAATAAAAAGTGTGACAACCAACAAAAGTCAATCACTTCTGCCAAACCCCTGCCAATCCCCCCACCCTAGGAGTGATGCACTCTGTCGCAGGAGACTGTGCCTCAAATGCTCCATTCAGCCTGTAATCAGCCTTCCACACATGCCATGAACTGTAGCAATTCTGCCCAACCAAGATATCTCTTGTAGTTCCATCCCGATGTACTATCTGGAACACCCTTAAGAATAGTTAGAGGTTTGTCACCAGGAAAAGCTTACTTAGAGGAGACCAAATCTTGGCAAAATCCTCTCAGTCACATTCAAATCGTCTGCTATTTTTTGCATCCCCCATATATGCCATATTCAGTGCATCCAATCCAGCAACATTTGCAAAACTGGTAACTTGGCCATAGTGCCACATAAACAATATGTGTGTTGTGCCGCTATTATAAGCAGCATCACTAAGCTATGAGAGCCCTTTGTCAATCCCCATCTGGTATCGGGGGCCCAACCTAAGGCTTGAGTCCAGTGGTGAGTATCATAACCCATGCCTTTCGGATCACGTTAGCCAATACCAGATCCAATAACCCCCAAATCTTTGGGCAATCCCACAAAATATGCAAAATGCCCCCCTGGCCTCCACAGTCTTTCTAACAGGTTTCAGGCTGTCTTCATCTAGTACATGCACCCTAATCAGGCGAAATGCCACCTATAATGAATTTCACAAAACACTGCCTTTCTCACACACACCTACCCCCCAACATGTATTTGCTATTCTTTGACACTGTACTCCTTCCCCAACACTTCTCCAAAGCCTTGACCTCCTGTAAGATGCGATAGATAGTCACGGTCAGGCGACTATTGGTATCTGCTCCCTCTAAGTTTCTAAAAATGTGCCAATGTCTGTGATGCCACTGGCTAACTGCGCTGTGCATAGCCCAGTGTTTCATCTGCAGACAATGATATCATTCCTACCCTCCCTGTGCCAGAATCTACTTTTAATTGTGCAAAGGATTTGAACGCATCCTTCTTGAGTGGGTCACCTAACTTAAGGCATGTTTTGGTCTTCCAGTGTCTGAATGTCTCCATTTATACTGCAGGTATAAAGTCTCTATTCCTAAAGAGTGGGGTACAGGTGCAGTGCGTGGAGGCCATAAATGTGTCGTGTGTCATCTCTGAAGGTAACTCTTAATAGACCCGAAGAGAGGAGGATAGTTGGCTCCAAACATGTTTTTGCTAAAAGATGTGATATTGATACTTGGGTATCTAATCCATTTTTTTGCTCAGTGAAAGGGAGCCATCATTCACAGACAGTTCAATGTGGTAGCCAGGAATTGAGGTTCAAGGCTTCCAATTCTGCCCAGTTTACCTTAAATCTGAGTGCCATTAATGCCTTGAGGAGGGAAATGAAGGAGTCCATCAGTGAGACCAAGACATCATCCAAACAAATTGTGAGCATAGTCGGTTCAGGTCCCCGGCCTGCTCCTCTGATTACAGAGTTGTTTCTAGTCCTCTGAACCCAAGGCTGGAAGTACAGCACAGAGGAGCAGGGACAGTGGACATCCCTATTTTTATATATGACTCCCATGCATTTATGCAGACATTGGAAGACGTGTTACATACCCTGCTCATATAATATTCAAGACCGAGTCCGACATTCCTCTGGCTCTCATTGCCTCCCTGAGGAGCTCCCAAACCACTCTACCGAAGGCCTTCTCCGTGTCCAGGGGCAACAGCATCGCCTCCCTACTAGGTCTGGCAGCCAAGTGGTCAAAACCAAAAGGGTGTGCAGTTCCTCAAGTGGACCATGTAAACGATCTTCCTTGGGTTGTCACTAAAATGCTCACCCTCAAAAAAACCTGATTGGTCAGGGAATCTACTGTCAATAGCCATATGAATATTTCTGCATAACGTTAAGTATCAATATGTGTTGGTAAAACCTACACACCCCTCTCTCCTTTTCTGGCATAAAGATTACTGAAATCCAAGCCTTGCCATGGGTGTAGACACCCCAGATGCTTTTGTAAAAGAGTTGAACAACCTACTCATGATAGCCATGGATCTTGCCCATGGGGTAACAATGCGGTGTGTATCCATCAGGGCCAATTGCCTTGGAGGCCTTGAATGTTTTGATCACTGTTATAACTTCCTCTTTCTTTAAAGGTTGCTCTATTTTTAGGTTGGTCCTGCACCCCATTTTGCGTAGATGTAGGTTTATCTGGCCCCTAATGTTTCAAGTAGTTAGTATGCCCCTTTCGGTGGGCAGGTCAGCAACCATATATATGTCTTGGTAGAATCTGTGGAACCTTACTAAAATGTAATCTCCTCAAACATCTGCCCGCCTCTGTAGTCTCTAATAAAGGCAATGTTGCCCTGGGTTGGGCAAGCCTTACGCTTAGATGCCAAAAGCCATCCGATCTTGTTATGGCCCTCATAACATGTCTGCTCTACCTTAGCCAGAGAATATTCAACCCTTTTAAAGTCGAGCAGTTGGAACTGGCCCCTAAGGTGCAGAACAAGTCGCCATAACTTCTGGGATTGGGTTTTCTTATGAGCGACCTACGCCACCTGCAAATCACAAATCAACTATCCCCTCACTGGAAATCAAGTTCTAAATATTTAGAATGTCATTAAAATTTACCTTATTGGAAAAGTACATTGTTTTTAAAAAGTGCTTATGACATTAGCACAATCAACTGTGGGGACTGGGGCACACTTACGTCAGTTGTTTAGGTCCACCACAGACCATCTACAGGCTTCTCATCTAAAGCCCTTGAATGTAAATTTGTCTTGGTGGGTATCCCACAGGCTTGGCATGCCTGCAGACGTTGTGAGCAGTGGTTAGATACCCATGACCTGCAGAGCTGAACCTCCGTGTGGCAATCTTTCTTGAAGAAAGAAGGCTGTGCACCTCCTAGTGAAATTACGGTGGATGTTTCATCATAATCAGTAATATAGCAACTCATGAGCATGCAGAAACCTAAGCCTACAGCTATGAAATATATGTAAAGTATTATACCTGAGATTCAATTGTGGACGTTTGCTTGGGGTGATACTCTCATTGTTAGATGGTACAAACTGAAAGTGCTTTTTTTTACAATACAAACAGTAGGTGAAATTGAAAGCACTGTGACTGAACTTGGTGACTGAGATAAAAACACATATGGGACTTTGGGGTAAGAGTGGGGCTATTTTCTTTAACCTGTAACTCCTGGACAGCACCTACCTTCTCACTTCACTCATTGGCTCTGCACTGGCATGGTAAGCAGGTTTCTATTGCACAACGGACTAACGTGCACTGGAGTAAGGCATGCGTCACAAGACCTGCCATTGTAATTGTGTGGTGAGGTGCTTCCTTTCAACTATATTTGAGGGGAGATGAGCTGGGAAAGCCTAATTTCCCATCCAATCACAATAAGTAAAATATAAACCCAAATGGTCCCCATTATTGCTGTGCTACATAGAAGCCCTTCACAACATCCCCCACCCAACATACACACAAGGGAAAATTCTGACCTGGTTCAAACTCTGACCTGGTTCTATTGTCAATGATACCTATTTACAGTTCTATTTGGACTCTCTGCCTCACATAGGCCCAAAAGTTGACAAAAGACTCCACAATATGTTCACAGATGTTTTACATCCCAGATTACCTCTAAGTCTATAATGCCAAATCATGTTCAGGCTTTTCTAATCAAGAGTCAAAGAAGAGGACAAGTTGAAGGCAGATATGTCTAACGATAGCCCACATCATGGGGAATAATTGACTTAGACTTCAAACATGAAGAATCAGTAGCTTTTGTTCTTGCAAGAGTTTCCCCTTGAAGGCCAGCTACTCCATACTTTGTAGATTACTCCCCTATACATGTAGCACTGAACTGATGCCCCCTTTATGCTGATCCCAAGTGTCTAGGTGAAGTCCTTTGATCACTGGATGAAGGTGATGTGACCATATTTCAGGCACCCCAGATGCCCTACAATAGCTGCTTTTAAAAGCTGCATCACTTTTAAGGGTGCATGTTTGGTCTTCATGAATCCACACACCTTTGCTCCTTAAGATGTAATGACAATGGTATGGCTACTTCAACACATAGTTAGGATCAGTCAACCCATTCCAAGTTATCACGTAACTACTAAGAGAGGGAGGCATTTTGAGGTAGCAGCCACAATACGGTTCATCTCTCCGACTCTTTACTGTGCCAAACTGTCGACTTTTAAGGTTTGAAACTTTATCTGGTTTAAGCCCTACCATTGGCTATTCCTTTGACCTTTTCTCCAGGCCCAGAGATAGACTACTGTGGTAAGGTGTACATTACATTAGTGGTTTTGCTCACTCACTCTACTCTGTCAAATGTTTTTAGAAAACCCCTGAAACTTTCAAGGATTTTGTAACAATCCTTTAGTTCGTCTTCAAGCAGCTCCTTTTTCAGAAGCCCCGAGGACAGTAACGCTAGTATGTCATTCTACAATGAATACTCCTGCACATACTGATGTGTCTGTGTCAGATTCACCCCGATAGTAAGCTGCTCTATGTTAAGAGCTTCAACAAGATGAAACACGTGTCCATGAATGCTATCTGACGGCTCATCCCTCCTCTAATTCAAGGTCTGAGATATGTGCCTTACCACAATACTAGATACAGGCATGAAGAGAACAAAGTGGCTATCGTCCTGTGATCGGGCCAGGACAGCAGGCCAGACATACATAGACCCATATTATGACTGGATCTGATGATACCTTTTGGCAGTAGATTCAGAAATCTATGTGCAGAGGGCACGTGAATGTTTCAACCTGTCACTGGAGTTACTTAAGTGCCTTTATTTGTGTTATAGGGGCATATAAGGTAGAACAAAGACTCCTGGTGTGCAAGAGCTAAAAGAAAGTAGGTCGCCAGTAGATAGTTATAGTTAGGACCGTGTTTCCATAGGAAATCTGAAAATTCTATTTTGAATAACTTTGGCGCCGGTTGACGAATCCTCGCGAAATTTTCAAAACTAATGGGGCGCTCCGCTCAGCTCCTACTCTGAAAGTCTCAGGGCGATTCGTCAAGTGGGGGCCGAGAAAAAAGGGGGGTCCCAAAACGCATTTTCCCCATGCATTTTCCCATAGGACCTTTAGTCGAAGGTACAGCCCGAACGGCTGAACAGAATTACTTGAAATTTGGCAGAGAGGTAGTCCTCAGGTCAGGGAAGTGCCTTTTGCAGGTCTGGTGTCAATCTGTTCAGTAGTTCCTGAGAAAATAGCATTTAAAAGCATATAAATATCTATAAGTGCGTACCGTGCGCGCACCGTGCGAGCACCCTAACGTGCGCGAGCGTAATTCTGATTGGTGGTTACATGTTAGTCAACGTTCGAATCGGTCGAAATCAGGAAGTGTTGCCGCCATTTTGTTTGTTTTCAGTGCGAGAGTGAAAAAGGAAGGTGGCGAACGTGAAAAGGCGGCAGGGTAGAGAGTTCCTGACGCCCTAGCCTATGTCAGGGGGTCCCTGAAGGACCCCGAAGGCAGAAATTTTTTTTTTTTTTTTTTTTAAATATCGCGGGGGTGTCGGTGTAAAAGCAAAAAAAATAAAAAAAATAAATACATTTTAATACGTAGTTTATTGTAAAATAAATATATTAAAAAAAAATAATACATACATAACTTAGCATTTAAAAAACCGTACAAATTCACTGAAAAAACCATAGGTTTCATACACGTTATAGTTAGTAATTAGCATTTAAAAAACCTTGCAAATTCACTTAAAAAACCATAGGTTTCACACATGTTATAGTTAGGTGGATATTTCACTCGTGAAAAACCAATGAAATTCCCCCGTTATAGATAGTTCAGATAACTATAACTCGCGCGACCGCCACTCTATCACAAGGATGATGTCATCAGGGATGTCATGAGTGATGTCACTGACCATGTCATGAGTGATGTAATATGTGACGTCATCAGCAGTGCATTGCAGGCGCGCGAGTAATAGTTATCTGAACTAACTGTAATGGGGGAATTTCATTGGTTTTTTACGAGTGAAATATCCACCTAACTATAAAATGTGTGAAACCTATGGTTTTTTAAGTGAATATATATATATACTCATTCTCTCTCCCTTTCTCTTTCCCTCTCTCTTTTCTTGGTACAAGAAAATTCCAGGACATTCAGGGCTGCTTCATAAGTTTATTGGCAAGGTTTGCTCAATAGCAACGTGTTTCACCTTTCGGCTTTTTCACGGTATAGCGCTGGCCATTTCATTTCGCTAATTTTTCTTTACTCTAAGCTATGCTCCGAGCACAGACACAATAAGCGGCTCTAACGATTGGTTGAATTAGGGGCTGGTGTTCACTTCTATTATCAGCCATTAATTGTGAACATGCTGTATGCAGCCTGTAGTGTCACTACAAATTCATAAAATAATAGCTAACCAAAGGGCACGTGTGGAAACCTGCTATAGTATGATTTTGATTTAATGCTACCATTGGCCTGCCTTATGGTTACCATCTGATAAAGAAAATTATGGACAATGTGACTTAGATCAATAGTGATGCACATAAAACTCACGACAATTTAGCATATAACTTCACTCTTCTGTAATTTAACCCCTTGAGTGCCCCGCCCTTTCCCCGCCCTGTGCCGGCCCTTTCATTAGCGGGCGGGGTTCATGACGAGATAGTCTCGTCATGGGCACAGCGCAACCGCGGCCCATGACGAGACCATCCCGTCATGGGCACTCAAGAGGTTAAGAAACAAAAATCAAGGCCACAACACACTAAAAATAGCGCGAAGCATAGTGAAAGTTTATTAGGCTTTTTCCACTGACGGTAGAACTAAGCTAGGGGGGGCTGGGAGGGTTGTTCTGCTCACTCATGAATGAAAGAATTCTAGACAGAGTGCAGGAAGTAAGTGAAACCGCCTGGCAGTGTGCCAAGAGTTTCTTCCCTTATGTCTTAAAAGTAACTGGCAGGAGGCACTCACAGCAGCTTTAACAGCGAATGTCATCTGTACTCAACTGTGTTTTGCCTTTTTCCTACAAGTGCCATAGGATACAATGAACTTGTAATACCGCGGACAGTATGTCCACCACATCTGTAATAGAGTAACCGTCCGGCCAAGTCTAAACCAGGCTCGTAGTTTGTTGCAGGTCATCAAATGTGGCCCCTCTTTAAAGACCCAGGGAATGCTGGGTAAACTGTCACTGGATGCTACTTGAGGGCCCAAGTTCATCTGTGCCAGGAAAATGCCTATTTCTTGTAGACTCTTCTAAAGCTTTATTCTGGGATTGTTGCCTCCCTTGTGTTCTTATTGGCGCAGTAGGGATGATGTTGTGTAGAATGTTTGACCTTCTGCAGACTTCTCTACTCTATTGTCTGTTATCTCTTCTCCCAGTGCGGATATGTTCCCAAAACATTTTGCTCCTAATGTACATCCTTATTTGTCAAGTCCATACATAAATGTACAGGGCCTTAAATGATCATGTGCTTTGTATGAGTTTTTGTGTGTGTACCTACAGTCATATGACACCATGTCCTCTGTGAGTTATATATATATATATATCAACTCCACCTTCCGTAGTGCCAGCCGGCACTACCAAAGACACAGACACATATATGCTGGTGCAGAAAATAGTGCTCAGTTTATTTCTCCACAAACATGATTCGGTTCAGACGCGTTTCGACCGACACAGCGGTCTTGATCACATGACTAGTTTGAACTGAACGTGATTATTTAAAGGTGCCGTGCACCCAATTACGTACTTTCCTATAGACATAAACAAAATACTAAAGCCCAGCTGTTGTTACAAATCTTATCGAAAAATACACGGACCTACAGTCATATGACACCATGTCCTCTGTGAGTTATATATATATATTCACTGAAAAAACCATAGGTTTCACACATGTTATAGTTAGCGGAAATTTTACTGATAAAAAACCAATGAAATTCCCCCATTATAGTTAGTGCAGGCAACTATAACTCACGCGACCGCAATCCTCTGCTGATGCTAATACTGTATTTAGACACTTATTTGCCCATGTCTTCTTCCATACATTTTTAGCTATACATATATTACAAATATTTTTTTTTCATAAAGACACATATGTCATCAGCAGAAGATTGCGGTCGCGTGAGTTATAGTTGCCTGCACTAACTATAACGGGGGAATTTCATTGGTTTTTTATCAGTAAAATTTCCGCTAACTATAACATGTGTGAAACCTATGGTTTTTTCAGTGAATTTGCAAGGTTTTTTAAATGCTAATTCCTAACTATAACGTGTGTGAAACCTATGGTTTTTTCAGTGAATTTGTACGGTTTTTTAAATGCTAAGTTACTTTACGCCATTCGTGGCGTGCGCGCCCACTTAACGCAGTTCGTTCCGTGCACGCACGGTGGGCACGCGGTGCGATGACAAAGCAAGAAAGCACGTCAACAAATCTGTTTCTGCTTTCCTCCGTGACTATGGTATGGGTGCCATTTACCACAACAACTTGCGTTATGACATGCAAGACATTTATAGAGGAGATGGTGTGTACTTCAATGATGAAGGGAACAGAGTCTTCCTCTTGAACCTTAGACTCTGCATCGGTACTTACTTGTAGGTACCACTAAAAAATCATTTCATAAACACAACGGCTCTTTTTAGAGCCCCCTAATATCTAAACACTTAAATCTGAATTTCATTTATTTTTTTTATTTTTTTTCTACCGTACGCTTACCGTAAGCTTACCGTACGCGTACCCCGTGATTTTTTTTAAAATCAATAAATGTTTTCTTTGTACTTTACAGTCCTTCTTTGACCCCCTCACAAATGTAAGGGGGTCTAAAACTCTCCTCATTGCCCCCTTTTCTTGTTTTCACTCTTTTTTTTCTGAGTGAAACACACAAAATGGCGGCCGCCGCTTCCTGGTTTCGGCCGATTCGAATGTTTACTAAGATCTAACAGCCAATCAGAATCGCGCTCGCGCACGCCACCGTACGCGTACCGTAAGCTTACCGTAAGCGTACGGTAAGCGTACCGTAAGCGGGCTCAGATATATATATTGATTTAAAGGCTATTTTCTCAGAATCTACTGAACAGATTTACACCAAACCTACAAAAGGCACTTCCTTGACATAGGGACTACCTCTCTGCCAAATTTCTAGTAATTCTGTTCAGCCGTTCGGGCTGTAGCTCGTTCTAAAGGTCCTATGGAAAAATGCATGGGAAAAACGCGTTTTGGGACCCCCCTTTTATCTCAGCCCCCGCTTGACGTATCCCCCCGAGACTTTCAGGGTAGGAGCGGAGCGTAGCGCCCCACCTATTTTGAGAAATTCGCGAGGATTCGTCAACCGGCGCCAAAGTTATTCAAAATAGAATGTTGCGGATTTCCTATGGAAACGTGGTCCTAACTATAACTACCTACTGGCGACCGCCAGTAGGTAATATATATATATATATATATATATACACACACATACCCACACAGAGAGCGCGAGAGAGAGGGAGAGATGCCTTAGTCATGACCACGTTGTAAATTAAGCCCTTTAAGGCAAATCCCTGCACACACATAAAACCCATTCAGAGAGCATGATCATTTAGGCCCTGTAGGACAACTGTGCTATCTGTCTAACTATCTAGCTATCATTTACCACCATTGCTGATAGTGGGGAGGGGCGCCATGACTCACACGATGCTTCGCTTCTTGTTATTTATGGCCCCTCCCTACACTTAACAACACTATTTAACAGTATATTACACTGAACATTTATTTACTGTAAGTGTCCTTATATGAACACTATTACACGTTAGAGTAGAGAGCAGAATGATGAAAGCGTTGTGGCTAAAATATTCAGCTGAAGCTCTTAGTTTAGGCGCTAAACACCAAAGTGCAAAATCGGACGCTGACCAGATATGGCGCTGATAATAAAAAAAAAAAACAGGCCTGACAGATCTGCAAAAAGGCATTAGCAGCGTTGGGGGTGGTAGCAGGCAGGGTAGAAAATGAATTTCTCTCGTCTAGTAAAGGACTTGTTACGCTTCTATATAACGCGCGTTACTAAGCTATTTATGAATCCGGGTTCATTTAAGCAACTGCTGGGCTGGATTAGATTTCAGAGTTGGCGCCGGACGGTGCAAGCACGGTAATACTACAGTGAGGCGCGCGCAGCTCCCAGGCTGTGATCACACTCACATCCAAGCACTGGGGGTCTGGCGTACAGCAGCGCACGGAAAGGGCGGGAGCCCGGAGCCGTGACGGGGAACATGCATAGTCATTTAAGGCAGTCGCCTCGCCCCGCCCCGAAGTACATTCAAAAATCCGGATACAGATAGAGGAGGGCCGTGATGGCAGTAGGAGAAGCAAGACAGAACTGAAGACACATGCCCTCGTTACACTGCATCAGTAATTCTGCACCCGGAAGTAGCGTTACCGTTCATTGCCCAGGAATGGGGAATTACAATGGAACCTGTAACAAGCTCTTCAGTGAAGCGTCGTTTCTCTACTTCCACTGCTAAATAGGCATGGATGGAAAAGCTGCTACCAAGCTCAACTGGAAATTTCACAATGCTGTAAATAATGGGCCAGATGTATGACCATTGTGATTTGCGAGTCGCAATTTGCGAGTCACAAATCACAATGTACAACAGTGTTTCAGACACTGTTTGCGATTCCCAATATGGTCGCAAATTGCATGCCTCGTGAATATTCATGAGGCACTCGCAATATGCGACCCCATTGGGAATGGCTGGCCCTCCCAGGTAGGGTGGCCTGCTTGGCTCAGCAGACCTCCATGTCTGGGACTGCTTTTAAGTAAAGCAGTTTTTTTTTTCAATGCAGCCGCTTTCCTTATTGGAAAACGGATGCATTAAAAAAAAAAATTTAATGTTTTCGTTTAATTTTTTAAGGGCCTGCCCCTAAAAAATATTTCCCCCGCGTTTGCAAAGGGGAACGGGTCCCCTGGGGACCCCTTCCCATTTGCGAGTGCATTACCACCCTCTTGAAGAGGGCGGTAAATTGTGAGTGTGTTGCAAAAACATTCTTACATAGGGTACAGAGTCGCAATTAGGAAAGGGACACCCTTGGAACACCCCTTCCTAATTGCGTCACAAATCCTATTTAGCGAGTTGCAAATAAATTGCGACTCGCTAAATAGGGTTTGTACATGGACCTATTAGATTTGCATGCGCAAACGGGTTGCTAACCCGTTTGCGCATTCAAAAATAGGTCGTACATCTGGCCCAACATGTATTGTGGTGAAACCACGTGCTTCAGTTTTCCACCTTGTGACATCGTCAGGAGAAGGTCAAGGAATCAAGGGCCAGATGTACGACCCATTTTTGCATGCGCAAACGGGTTAGAGACCCATTTGCGCATGCAACAACTATTAGGGCCATGTACAAACCCTATTTAGCAAATTGCAATTTATTTGCGATTCGCTAAATAGGATTTGCGACTTGCAATTCCGAAGGGGCATTCCAAGGCCGTCCCTTCCTAATTGCGACTTGCTACCCTATGTAAGAATGTTTCGCTGCTTTATTGAAAAGCAGTCCCAGGCATGGCGGTCTGCTGAGCTCAGCAGGCCACCATACCTGGGAGGGCCAGCCATTCCTAATGGGGTCGCAAATTCCGAGTGCCTCATGAATATTGATGAGACATGCAATTTGCGACCCCATTGGGAATCGCAAACAGTGTCTCTGACACTGTTGTACATGGCATTTAGCATCTTGCAAATTGCGAATCGCAATTGAGCGCAATTTATGAGTCGCTAAATGCCCCGGTTGTACATCTGGCTCCAATCCCACTGACTGATGAATTGGGCCAGTGAAAAGGTTTTCGCCTTCCTTGAAGGATTAAAACCAAAAATTCACCCCATGCAACAACACCCATTGTTGTATGCAGGTGGATAGTCCACTTCCACCTCTAATCTGATCGGCTGTTCTAGGGTCATCCTAGGTTGCTGCTGGCGCACTGCATTATCATTACAATATATACACTTCTTAGGTTTATGCTGGCTAGTAGAAGTTATGTCAGGCCCGAGGCCTGTGAGAAGATCTCATGTCCGGGATACCACACTGCGACGCAGTAACATCCACTTCCCGTCTCTGACTCAAGCTACCCAAGAAAACACCCCTTGACTGTAGCTTTGCCTTTGACCTACACCGTTTGAACCACTTGTTTAATATATCATAAATACCCAGGTTCTGAGGGACACAGGGTCCCCCCACTTTTTGCTAATGGCTGTTAGGCAGGGGCACTTGGATTACGTAATTCTACGGATGGAGCGCATAATCACGCCATTTGCCACATAATCCATCATCTGTGGCATAATCTGCAGATTTTAATGTAAAAAAATTTGCTTCGAGCTCCAACAGATCAAAAGGTACTAAAAGCACAGCAACACCGTTGCCAAGCAGTGGAAGGCCCTTTGCGAAGCGTGACTGGTCACCATTCAGTTGTTGATTGCTACATTTGGGTGTTAAACTGGTACTAATGAGGACCCACCTTTGATAAGGCACTTCTAACATGTGGAACAAATACTGGAAAAATCAATAGGTCTTACCCATTGGGAACTATTGGCTTTGCCAATGGTTTTCAGCTATGATGTACAGGATGCCCGAAACTGTGGAGCATGGCTAAAGAAAACAAGCAAATAAAAAAGGCGCTATGACATGGCATCATCGTAATTTTTATGATAC
Source organism: Triturus cristatus (assembly GCF_964204655.1). Classification (NCBI taxonomy): domain Eukaryota; kingdom Metazoa; phylum Chordata; class Amphibia; order Caudata; family Salamandridae; genus Triturus; species Triturus cristatus. The sequence continues at coordinate 962,331,068 of NC_140588.1, forward strand.
ACACACCACTCGTGTTATTTACCGTGCTGTTTTCATTTTTCGTAGGGGAAAGCATCACAAAGGACGTGGGTGGGGGAAACCTCACAGAGAGTGCAGGTGTCAGGAAGCAAAATGGAGGGCGGGGGATGGAAAGCAACATGGAGGCAATGGGAGGGAGAAACAATGAGTGAAAGAGAGCAGAACGAAGGGGTGGGGCAAAAGCATACAGGCGAGAAAGCAATGCAAGAGAGAACTACATGAGAACGGCAGCAACACAGAGGAGGCAGGAGTGAAGTACACTAGGCAAACAGTTGAAAAACACTTGAACTGTAATAGAGTACTTAAGTCCAATGAAAAAAGTAGAGCTTTCGGAAAAGCCAGCACTGGAAGTACACAAGTAATGCATCCATGCTCCATGGGAGGGACAAACACAAGAAGAGGATGGAAAGCCCACACAAGCTAACAAATAAAAAGAAGGAAATGAGAGTGAGAGTATATCCAACCAATGGTAAGCATGGTAAACCGTTGTATTTTCGCCAACAGACAGCTTGTGCTTTACAGTAGGTGAGACCCAAAAATGACAGAATAAAGAATACTATCACAAAAAGTGCTGCATTACGCTGCATAATTTGTCTCCACTTGCTGAAAAATGTGGTCCTCCCTGCCGCATAATTCCAGTGGCCCTGGTGTTAAGGTGAAGAGAATACAACCAGCAGTGTGAATTATTCCAAATAATTCAAATGTGGTGGGTTGTATATACAGGGTTTGAGCTACCTGCATCACAGAACTCTATGAGTGAGCACAGCTTTCTGAGGCACGGAACTCTTTACTGCAGCTGTGCTAACCAGAATGAAAGTAGCATGTTGTATTCCCATTAACACTGGGCCCTATAAAACATCACATGGTAATGCCTGTCTGAAAACACTGAAGTCTTAAAGTGGCACTTACAGCTCTCTAGTGGCGTAAGGAAACTTGAGGGGGTCCCCATGCAAAGTACAGGGAGGACCGCGCCAGTCCCTGTCAAGAACTCTCAGACCAGGGGCCTGCTGCCCATACACAGTGCCGGAGGGGGCCTCCTACAGCTCTGCGTTCCCCCACACCGCGGGGGCTAATGTGACGCCACTGCAGCTCTCTCTAGACTCAGCCGGCGATCCCAGTAATCACAGCGCACCTTTTCTATGCAAGTTATGAAGTTGCGCAAAAGTGCACATTTACACGCTAGCTGTTAGGAAATGGAGTACCATGGAGGAAAAATGCCAAAAGAGCAATTCACTTGCTACACAGATCACTTTTTCTTTAGGTAAGTAAGCTGTACGAAAGTATCCAAGCTCAGTGATAACAACATGATATAAATGTTAAAAGAACACCACTTAACCCTATACTATTCACTAAGGCATGGTACTTTACGGGGAATCCAGGGGACATGAGTTGTGGTAAGATGTCATGCTGGTCGCTATATAAAAAAATGAAAAATTACAATAACAAGCAATGGCAGCTGGCAGGGAACGGGGGTGGTGAGGCGAGGGGGAACAAAACATTTAAAAAAAACACTTACCTCCTCACGGCCACTTCCTGACGAGTCCAGGAAACAGACAGGCTCTCCTAAACCAATCACAATGCTGCAATGCAATGCAGTGCCGTGGTTCAGTGCTCAGATGGGGACAGGGAGTCTGTGTATTACAGCCTAGTTAGGAACATGCAAAGTGTGCATGACTGTTTGGCCAGCCCAAGATGGCCGACCAAACCATCATGCGTACTTAGAGTGTGCACGAACCACTCCTGCCAGGCTCTGACACCAGCCCCACCCCGCCCCAACCCAGCCCCGTAGCGAAGAAAAATAAAATGATAATAACAATCAATCATTTGTAGAGCTCACTACTTACCCATGAGGTCTCAAGGCGCTGGGGGGGACAGGGGGAGGTGCTGCTACTGCTCGAACAGCCAGGTCTTGAGGAGTCTCCTGAAGGCCAGCAGGTCTTTGGTCTGTCGTAGGTGGAAGAGGAGGGTGTTCCAGGTTTTTGCTGCGAGGTGGGAGAGCGATCTGCCGCCGGCGGTTGCTCGACGGATGCGGGGGACGGTGGCGAGGGCGAGGACAGCGGAGCGAAGTTGGCGGGTCAGGGTGTAGAAGGTGAGTCGTTCGTTGAGGTACGCTGGTCCGGTGTTGTGGAGTGCTTTGTGAGCGTGTGTGAGAAGCTTGAAGGTGATTATCTTGTTAACGGGGAGCCAGTGCAGGTCTTTCAGGTGAACTGTGATGTGGCTGTGGCGGGGGATGTTGAGGATGAGGCGTGCTGAGGCATTCTCTATGCGTTGTAGTCGTTTCTGGAGTTTGGCTGAGGTTCCTGCATAGAGAGCGTTGCCGTAGTCCAGTCTGCTGCGGACGAGGGCCTGGGTGACCGTCCTTCTGGTTCCGGTGGGGATCCATCTGTAGATCTTGCGGGGCATGCGGAGGGTGTTGAAACAGTAGGAGGAGACGGTGTTTACTTGCTGGGCCATAGACAACGCGGAGTCCAGGATGACTCCCAAGTTGCGTGTGTGGTCCCTGGGTGTTGGTGCAGCTCCCAGTGCGGCCGGCCACCATGAGTCATCCCAGGCGGAGGGGGTGGATCCGATGTTGAGGAACTCCGTCTTGTCCAAGTTCAGTTTCAGGCGGCTGTTGTTCATCCATTCTGCGATGGCCTTCATTCCTTCGTGGAGGTTGGATTTGGCAGTGGTGGGAGCCTTGGTGAGGGAGAGGATCAGTTGGGTGTCGTCGGCGTATGAGATGATGATGAGGTCGTGCGAACGAATGATGTTGGCGAGCGGTGCCATGTAGACGTTGAAAAGTGTCGGGCTGAGGGACGATCCTTGGGGTACGCTGCAGATGATCTTGGTGTCTTTAGAGTGGAATGGCAGGAGGCGGACACTCAGGGTTCTGCCAGTGAGGAAGGAGGTGGTCCAGTCCGGTGCTTTGTCGCGGATCCCTGCATTGTGGAGGCGTGTGCGGAGGGTGTGGTGGCAGACGGTGTTGAAGGCGGCCGAGAGGTCCATGAGGATGAGGGCCGCGGTTTCTCCGTTGTCCAGCATGGCCCTGATGTTGTCCGTGGCGGCGATGAAGTCTGTTTCGGTGCAGTGGTTGCTGAGGAATCCAGATTGGGACGGGTCCAGGATGTTGTTCTTTTCGAGGAAGGAGGTCAGTTGCCTGTTGACAATCTTCTCGATGACTTTCGCTGGGAACGGGAGGAGGGAGATGGGCAGGAAGTTCTTGAGGTCCTTGGGGTCTGCCTTGTGGTCATTATCGTTTCAATTTTCTTTTTTCCTGCTCTGAGCAGTGGGGCGATGCTCCTCCACCCTAGCGAGGAGCTGCCCCCGATTACAAGTAAAATAATAATAATAAAGATAACAATAATGTTATTAAAAATAGTCCCTTTGTGTAGTACAATACATACTGACCCAGGTGTTACAATTACCCACTTTAATGATACTCCTCTTTTTAGGTCTGGTCTAGAATCTTTCAGCATAATTTAAAAAAAAACATAAAAATAAATACATATGCATTCAGTTAGAGGTGCTTTGAATCAATCCTACTCACCCATTGGTCTGTTAAATTGGCAATCACATATAGCTTCCCCTTTGACTGCACACACCATGAGGGGGCACATCAGCCCACTTCAGCCACTGACTCATGCACAATGTGAGTGAGGGCATTTTGCTTGATCGCACATACATGTCCCCCTAAAAACCCAGGACACTTCAGTGCCAGGCATGCTGGGTCAAACGCTACTTTATAGCTGTTTAGTTTTCTCTGGCTTTTAAACTTGTCATTTTTCTTCCATACCATGAATTAAAAAGTACATGGTTGCCAGAACGACTGGCTTTACCAATGGTCGTTAACTTTTTAATATTTAAAGAAAAGGGAGTGACCCCACTAACCAAGAGACAGGGTACCGCAGGTACTAGTTAAGAGAGAAGTCTCCTGGACCAAATATAAATCCCAAATGTCATTCAGCTAAACATCCGATCACTCAAAGATCTCACTGAGAGATCTTTGAGTGATCGGATGTTTAGCTGAATTACATTTTGGATATATAATTGGTCCAGGAGAGTTCTTTCTTAACTAGTACCGTTAACCTTTTAAAGCAAAGAGGCTGAGCCTATGCAGCGAGATAGGCAGCAGGATTTGAATCTCTTGACTTCTGGATTCATATTTCTGCACAGCACCTTATTTTATTTGTTTACTTCGAAGCGGGCAGCTGGGTTGGTATGTTAGCCTGACTAATGTCACACAGATTGATTGTGTCGCGTGCCGGCTCTTACATTTAGCGTCCTGCAGGCATGACTAAGGCCATGGTGTGCACCACACACAATGTTTCTATTTCCATGGGAGGCCGTCTGCCTCCCGATCTATTTCTGTTCGACGTGGTAGTCATTTTTGAAGCTAGAAGTAGTCGGGCCTATTTGCGGCATGTGGACGTCTGTGACGAGCGAGCGAGACAGCAAGTGTTGTTGTTGGCCTGTCTATAACAGTGCTAGGAAGGGCAAACTGCACCACACTTTGTTTTTGATTATTGGCCGCCAAACAATTCCAGCTTCCCTGCCCAAGTGCATCTTTTCCCGCACTCTAACTCAAACCTGCACGAAAACATGGGCGAGATAAAAAAAAAATGGTCGTTCGAAGATTGACGTTTTGCACGCAGGGGCAAGCCTTGCATGTCCTTGTCTTGCAGGTTACTCGGTGGTACAAGAGAAAGGAAACAAAAATGCGAAGTGTATATCAAACTTTCCGTTTTATATTCTGATTTACCATAGATGCAAACTTATGTCATAATGTTATTCAATGATATTCGTATTTTATTTTTGAAGAACTTTGTGACAGCCCAGTATTTTTGTGTGATTGTGTTTAATAAAGCTTTTTTAAACAGAAAAAATACCTCCATGCATCAGTTAATTAACAGTCATACGACTACACTCCCTGGGGGCTTGTGTCTCAACAGTTATTTTAAAAGATTGATGTATTTAGAGACAAGGAATTCAGTTCTATGTTCACAAATTGGTAAAAAAATGAAAAGTGGGAAGGAATGGAGGCAGGATCTATTCTCTTCAGATTTCGCTGCAGAGCGAGCAAACATCTCCTCCGCTGCAAGGGAGCGCTCCAGTGAATCCACGGGCAGCCATGTCCTCACAGGCTTGGAGGTTTTCTCAAGTGTATTTCGTTTTGAAGCTGTTGGCGCATAGTTAGGAGATTAGGTCAGACATGTCCTCATACTTCGACAGCACCACTTGTGTACACTGGCACAGAATGAAAGAACTCAGAGCTCTGCCAGCAGATAAGCGGAGGAAGGGGGAAGACACTTCAGCCTCATGCACCATCTGATCTTATGTTTTACTTTGGTTTTATTAGCTGTGCTTGTATATTTCCAAGGCAACCGAGGGGTCATTTCAAAGCTCTTATAGGGTGGGTTACTATTTGTACATGGTCTACAACTTCTCCACCCCAAATTTACTTAATCCCTACTACTCGTCCTTCCACTACTTCCTCTCTCCATCTGCCTTCACTGACCACCCATCCCCCACCCAAATCCACACCCCTACATGAGATGAGCAGGTACTTACGAAAAAAGAATTAAGCATTTATGATGGAAGCTCAGACTCAAGTTGTGTCCTTTGTTCTTCACTGAAACCTGTTATGAGACAACACCTCTGCAGTTCTGCACAAGGCACGTTAACGGATATAAAATTCCACACGGAAAAACAGCCTCGGGAAGACCCGGGGGGAACTAGAAGTCGTCTTCAAGGATTCCTTACCAGATGAAAAGTTTTCAAGAATTTGTCATGATGACCAAGTGTGAATCTGTCCTAGCCCACTGCTGATCCTCATCAGCCCTTCTCTTGCTCATTCCTGCTGATTTACAGACCTCCACTGAACAAGAGCATTAGTAGACACTTTCTTAGATGCCATCACTGACATTGCTGTAAAAGAGCCACAAAATATTCTTCCTGGGCGGCTGTCTGGTATAACTGCCCTAACCTCCTCAACCAAGGTTCTTCACCACAGACCTCAAGGCTCTCAAATTCTCACACCCAGCCTCTGAATCTGCACATGAAGCTGGACACAGCCTTTCTCCATTTGGGCTCATCACACTAACAAGAACTGTCTCCATTATTTCAAGCGACCACCACCTCATTTCTTTCTTGGTCAACCTCCTCGCAGGAAAATAGACTACAGCAATATTGATTAACTAGGCCCCTTACAGACATTGGACCAAGTTGAACCTACTGCACTCATCTTACATGTACTGGTAATCTCCACAACTGGCTTTCTAAAAGGGTTCACATTACTAATTATTTAAAGATGTCAGTAAGAAATTGGATTATAATTTCGGTGGGTGACTTATCACAGCCCTTGTCAGGGTGAACTCTCAAAGTCACAAAATTAAGATAAGCTCAACCCCCTTATAGCTATGGCACAGAGCTGACAGACTTAACTTAGAGCACTGTGCAAAGTATTTATGTATTACCAAAACAGTAATAAAATCAAAATGCATACCCTCTCTGCCAAACTGAAGGTCCGTGAGCCTCATTTAGAGCCAAGCAGACCTTCATTATGTAAACAGCAGAGACTACTCTCTCTGCTCAACATAAACCTCCAGCAGCCGGACAGAGTGAGAGCTGTCAGAGGTTTGAATATGCGTCTGCCCACTCAATTTAGAGTGGGCCAACACATGGTCAATTTTCACTGTACATCAATGCCAGGTGAAACCTAGCCATAAGGGGAAAAGAAAACTGCAACATGCCCCCCTTGCCACAGGAGAAAACTCCCATGGCGAGAGGGGGCATTCTTTTTTTTACTTTTCAAAACAAATCTCATACTTTAGGTTTTTGTTTTGGAAACAAAATTGTACGTTTGCAGTGCGATTCTGTCATGTTGGTGGAGCGGTCTGTCAAAATTGCAATGCATTGACAGGAACTGCCATGACGATGGTTCCTGCCAATGCTAGAGATGACAGCTGGACATCTCAAAATTTGGAAGGCGGAGTCTCCGCCTGGGAGATGGAGTACTTTACTCCGTCGCCCTGCCAGAGTAAACACCCATCCGCCAAACACTAAATCAGGAAATAAGTCTTTCAAGTCCTAGCAAGGAATACATTTCTAAGGACTCCAGGATCTCAGGGGAGGCACTTGGAGACTCAAAGGTTGCCACGCTGATGTAAACTGCATGATCGAGTCCAGGTCCAGTTGCTACAGATATGCTGGGTAGATTTTCAGGAAAAGGGCTCTTACACTTTGTTATCCCTCAGTAGCCATGTAGAAGGTCAGTTAACCAACCCTCGAAGACCATTTCTTTTTCCTGGGTGCACGAGTGAGCAGGTACAGTACTCGGGTCACAGACAGCACATCCTGTTCTTCTTCAGATCTTATGCAAGTTCAGAAAGTGTTCTGAAGTGGATGCTTGGAGGTGCCACATTTATGCCCTGCACCAGCTAGTGGTAGGGTGACTCCTGGGCACTCCCTAACCATTGGGTGGCGTTATACAAAATGCTAATACTTCTTAGTTGCTTCTACATGCTTTAAGACCACCCACACATTCTTCTCCTTCCCTCTTTGTGGACCGCCAATCCATGTCCACAAATGGTCTTCTGGCCTGGCAAAAGAGTAGCATATTCCAAATGAATGGCACCAGTCAATAAAGGCGGCACTGGTGCACCGGGGCTTCACCTATATTACTGGGTGGCGCAGAAGGTCCAGTTGTGGGATTTGCTATTCAGAGAGCGCAACAACTCTTCCTGGTGCATGGAATTGTCCCTTCTTGAACAGTGGGGGTACATGGCCTGCTCTGGGGGGGCTGCCCTCCTGCCGCTCTCTCCCGGTCTCCAAGATCTCGCTGTTGTGTTGGCGGGCGGCCCTGTCCCATATTAAATGGTTGGGAACACCCACTGCTCAAACTCCACTGTGGGAGGGCAGTTGGCTAAAACAAGAGACCCAACTGGTGGGATTCCGCCAATGAGACCTTATTGGGATCTATGCACTGAGCGATTTGTGGAAAACCCACCACAAAGTGTCCTTTGAAAAACTCAAGACCTCCATAATTCCCAGTTTGTCAAGTACGTATAGGTATGACATGATGTGGTGTCACACAGGGAGATTTTGATAGAAGTCCCAGAATGCAGCCCCTTGGAAGCGAAGTTGGCAATGGGAATGTCGGGTCGGAAGAGTATTTCCAGGATCTACTAGTCCTACCTGCTTAATGAGCCAGACCCCTTTTGAAAATTACGTGAAAGTTGGGAAGACTTGTTGGGGTTTTGGATAGTGAGGACTGGCGTAAAGCAGTAGTTGGCCATCCCCTCCAACCTTGGGCTCAACAATTTAACTACTTTCACTGTCTATAAAATATCCCGGACAATCATTTTCCATGTTATATGGGCTTGCCCCATCATAAAAATGTATTGGACCGCGGTACATAATCTAATTGCATGCTTCACTCAAACCCCTGAAGCGCTAGACCACAAAGTGGCCCTTCTGGGGATAATTGAAGGAAGGGTGCATACTAGACACCAGAGACTATTGGGGGAAATCAGCTATCTGGTAGCCAAAAGAGACACTATATGAGGTTGGAGACCCCCCTCCTCCCTCCCCCTACCCCAATCTCCACTTTGTCTCGGTGAATTGACTTTTGTTGCAGGGCTGAACAAGAAATCTACAACTGGTGAGGATACACCTCTAAACCCCAAAAGATTGAGGCCTGTGGCTTTCCGGTTATGCCAATGATGAAGGTTAAGAATTACGCATTGCAATTTATCCCTATACTGCAACTGTTAGGTTGGGTGAACACGACTTGGACTAATCTTGCCAACCAGCTGTCTTTGATTGTTGCTTTGATGTTCTACTTTGGGCGCATCTTCTGTTTTGTTTACCAAATACTAAACACAGAAAAGTTTGTGCTCCGCCACAGCTAGACGTTTGCTAAGACAGAACGCGAGCAGCCTCTCTTGATCATGCTCAATACCAGAATACTTCCTACGTATGCCACACTGCATAACCACAACCTTCCCACCAAACCCAAACACCTTCTAAGCCTAGACATCCACTCACACTTTTTTACGCTCCATTACACCCCAAGGTACAAGAACATAGAACACCATTGCAGCTCAACATTCCCACACTGGCACTGCCATACTGCCAACGAATCACCCCCACACAGGAGCATGCCACAGGTAAGCACAGTGCTTCGGTGCCTCGTCATACGTATGAAGCACCACATAAATGCATATGTATTACATTATGCTAAAACCGTGTGAAATGCACCCGGATCAGCAACAAGAAGCCACTCAAGCCTGTGTCTGAAGGAATCAGATTTTTTCCCTTTGTTTTTAAATATGCAATGTACCCCTCCACACCCTTTTTTTATTTCCTGACTGAATCGTTCTTCTATTCCTCCTCCATGCAAATAAAGTTGCGGAGAAATTAAGGTATCACTACCCCCCCACACTAGCCTGTACCTTCCCTTCTCTCTGGCAAACGTTAGTGCCTTCAGTCATAGCCGTTCGCCTGTCGTTAGTTGGCACTGTCACGCCAATCCATCCAATGGTAGCTTGAACAATCCCTTCCAGAATGAGTTTGTCAGTCAGTACTTTGTACAGCCACCTCCTCGGTCTGTCATTATTGTGTGGTCACTTCATTGCACCCGTAAAGTGAACAGGGACTTCCTTCTTCTTATCATTAGTTTGTACTTTCACTTTCTATCATTAGTTCATACATATACTTCCCTCTATGTGGTCTCCATTTGTATGCACTTTTCTGCCGTCCATTAGTGTCAGTGTCACTTCAGTCTGCTTATCATTAGCTAGACAGTTACTTCCTTCTGTCTGTCATCCACATGTCACGCCTAAATGTATGCAGGGATCAGTGTCACGACCCCTCGGAGACAGAGGCATACAATTAGTTCACCATCTGCATAAGTTAGGAGGTTTTTGGGTACCTTTTTAACTCATTCAGTCTTGTCAGGGCGCAAGAACAGCATTCCCATAACAAAACACGAGGTGGTACAAGAGCATATGTACACATTTGGAACGCTAGCCGAGTAAAAAGAGAGACACTGTGATTAACAGGCATAAGAATTGCTATCCGAGTTAAAAGAGAGACACTCTGATTAACAGGCATAAGAATTGCTAGCCGAGTAAAAAGAGAGACACTGTTTTACAGACATAAAAAATGCTAGCCGAGTACAAAGAGACACTGTGATTTACAGACATAAAAATGCTAGCTCAGTAAAAAGAGAAACACAGTGATTTAAAGACATAAGAAATGCTAGCCGAGTAAAAAGAGAGACACTGATTTACAGATATAGAAGTGGGTTGAGGTTAAAGGACAAAAGACTCCCACGATGTAAACGGAAAACACTGAAACAAAGACAGGGCAAGGCACACACACCTGCTCAGCGGCAGGATACCTGTACAAATGCACATAACAAAACGAAACTAAACATAACATAACAAAGAGAGGATGCATTTGATACAGCACAACCCGAGGACAGTTCAGCCTTGACCAGATGACCACAGTATTTGAAGGACTTGATTAGGGACTATTCGCAATATGATTTTAGGTAAAATCTTTTTTAAAGGAAATAGAAATGATGAATTTGGAACGCTGAATAACTGACTGAGAGAACCGCTAAGGGGGGAGGTGAGTTGAATTTTTGCCTCTCTCTCTGCCTAGAGATATTAGATCCACATATAAGTGAAGCTGCTTCAAGCCAGACCTAAAAAGAGAAGAGGTCTACAACAACAATGTGGAAAGATGCATGGGCCAAAATCACAGAGTGAAGCTGTTATAACAAAGCACTGCGTAGGACCTTCTCTGTCTGACATTTTAACATGTTATTATTGTATGGTCACGTTTAGCTATGCTCATAGCAATGCTGGTGTTGTATAGCGTTACACTGAATGCTGCTTTTCCACAGAAATCAAAATTGTTGCCTCCATGACGGATTGATCGCGAGCCCTTCCTATTTGTTCACAGCTTAAGTGGATCTGCCAGAAATCATTGGTTGGGGGCTCCTCCTTCCCAGTTTATTTAGTGAGGATGCGGCTATATGTTTCCCACGACTGTTGATTTGCATGGCCCATAGCACTTGCCTCCTCAAAGGGATTCCAACAAGCTATCCAGGCGTGGCGCTCTCTCCCTACTCTTTGATGGGCAGCCTACCCTAAATCATGCTCTCTCTTCTTGCTATGCGTCCAGGATATTAAATATATGCATGTGCTAGCGGCATGGATACACACCGTGTTTTAATGGCTAGGCTGTCATCGTGGGAAAAAAGCAAGGGATGTGGGAAAAAAGATTGATGTATGGGATAACAAGCATGGTAAATAGACATTTCAATAGCTGCCCACATTAGGTCACTGTGCAGGAAGGAACACATTCCTATCCAGAAGCAGACAAGAGCTGAAGCACACTGCTTTGAAGCACTAATCAATTGAAATCAAGATCCGGATGTATCAAAGTGACCTAAAAATGTACGGGATCCAAAACTGAGTTGCCTCCTAGTCTACAAGACCGTCAGGGATGAACCAACTACTGCTCAGCATTGCTTGTTTTCTACGAGGTCATTGATCCAACTCCGAAAATCAAGAAATCTTCACTGACTTCGAAAGACTCTAGGAGCCCTGAGTGATTATGTGATGCACTCTCTTGAATAAGTTCTTCATCAGTTACTTACCTTTATCTCTGTGGACAATCACTCTTCCCTTGTTGATGCCTTTCTAAATAACTCCTGTTCCGGTTATTGAGGCCTACCCAGTGTCTGCAGACAGTTCCAAGCATGGTACTGAAGCTGATGGGCATTACCCCAGTCTCCCTCGGGCATGTTCCCACTTACTAAACAAGCATGACTATTACCAACACCAAAGAAACATTTCAAAATGGAGGCTCCCTACCCCTTTGTCACTATTCAGAACAAAATCCAGTCATATGGCTCATAATGCTGATTTCAGAAGAAATGCATCTGCAAAGAGTATGTTATTGTTATGCTGATCTCTAGATCAATACCCCTTCCGGAAAACACTCGACTTATATATGGAATCATAGCAACTGTGGTAATAATCACCCTCAATCTCTCGGTCCCATTGAACAATTCATCACTGCAGATGCTTTTTTATGCTGCCCCAAGTCCAAGGCAGTAAACCAAAGACCAGAGAGATGTATTGCAATCTCTCTCATAGGCTGAGATGGCAACGGACAAATGCTGGATAGGGCGATGCTTGCTAAGCCTTGGGAAAGTTGCCTTTGGTTAAAACGTGTGCCACGAGGATACTGTTTTATTTAATACATGGAAAAAGGGACAATGTTTAAAAAAATATGATGGGAAAGGTGTGATTTGGAGTGGGTTTCAGCTCTGGGTCTTGAAATGTAAGGTCTTCATAGCTGTTGTTATGTGATGCCATCATATGCACCAATGTGAATCTGCACAGGTCAGTGTGGGCCTGCTGTTGCTTTTTTAATTCCTAACAACAAGTTCAATCAATACATATCGCTGAATCAGCTAAGAGGACATTTTGTCTCATTAGCATAAGTGCCTTACTTCTCATGCCCTAAGTGGAGCAAAAGCCAATTGCCCATCAGTATTATTGTTCCAGTTCGTTGCTCCTGTATCTCCAAAGGTTTAGGAACAACCGGTGCCCTGAGGGTGCAATGGGCGTGTGCACCTATGCTAATTTTCCTTGCCCCAGAGCATTTTAATGAAAGAAGATGCTTGTGTGGCCCACTCCTGCACACACACAGTGCCTGCACAAATCTAAGAGGACCACTCCTACAGGCTAATGAAGATTTCACTTTGCCTCTGCATCCCTGTGCCATATTATGCACTGTCAGGAGGCGTACTGGCTGTACCACAAAAAGGTGGTGCAGTCAGTGCACTTCACTGAGGTAGACCCCTGCAAGTAGAAAGGTGTTAGAATGGACCCTAAAGCCCCCCACACTCTGTAGACAGGAGCATTCACTCATTGCACCTGCCTGCAGGTATCTCTGATCCCTTTAAAGTGCAGGCTGTACCCCGCCTGCACTGTGGCAGATAGAGCTGCTGCTTCAAAGAGCCGATTTGCCTTTCACTAATGTGCTGCCCCTAGGGCAGCTGCGAGTTTGTAGCTGCACTGGCACAAAATGCATTGATTGTACTATGGCGCACTGCCCTGGTCTGTGCTGGGGCGTACCTTTTAAAAGTGTGCACTTTCCATAATGTGGAACCTGGTATTGGTTGATCATTTGTTTCCAGGAAAACATTGGCGTTTTAAGAGCAACACTGTTCGTCAATTTTTGATCAATAAGAAAAACATCATTGCCTGCTGCAAAATGTTAATATTTTCATGATTCTACAAGACTGAAAAAATTTAAAATAATGAATGAAAAAACAATCTAGGCTAATAATCCAAAAATACAACAACTTACAATGGTATGCTAAGTGGTTTGGGCCAAAATTACTTTTGAACTGTTATATAAAAGTTGTTAAAGTATTTGGAAAAAGGTAAAAGTTTGTTAAAAAAAAAAAAACAATAGTAATGTTATTCGCAAATTCAAAAATGGATTGCTCTATTATATTTGGGTTAAAATAGTTGGGTTATTTAAACAGTGGTATAAATAATACTGTGGGAAAATTAAATACTAATTACATACAATTAAAGTCAAACCGAGAGCAGACATAGATAGCATTGCAGTACATATACATGATAACAGGTGAAAAGGTTGTCATGTAGCAGGTACTGAATCGCAAAATCTTAAAATAAAGCAGATGCACCGTTTCTCTTTCCAGTTAGAAAATCTACAGGGAAGGAGCAAAATTCTAGAAGTCCCATGTGAAGGAATTTCCAAGTTTTGTCCACCCCTTGTTTTAATGTGATATACACAATTAGGCTGAATAGGATGGACATCAATATATCTCGACTGCCTGGAAACGTGTGACTGGGTTGATAAACCATGAATCACTGTGAAATAATGTAGTACACCTTACAGTTAATAGATATGATACCATATCTACACATAACTAACATTAGGATGGGATCTGTTTATGTGTAAAACAAATCTTAGCTTAACATAATGCCCAATTCTCAGAAAAAACAAGATGTCATTAGACAAAACTACAGTCGACCAAGTATGGTAGTATGACATGATACTGTTGCAGAAAAACAAAATGGTAAATTGCGACTCTAAACAATAAGATATTTCCTCCTTCTATTTGTGTGCAAAGGTTTGAGAAGGACTAGTAACAATGCCACCATTCATCTCTGTTCCTCACAACCAGTATTGCAGGGTCCTACAAGGCTTGATCATTTCTCCACTCCTGCTCAATCTCACTCACTAGAGTTTACCAATCCTAATCCGCTCCTTCAATCTCACATGTTAGAACTACTCAGACGACTTGCATATCCTCCTAAAACTGGAAAGGCTTAATGCAATTAATGCATGCAAACTTGATGAGTGCCATTATGACATCCATGAATGACTGATTATCATCTACCGCAAGCTCACTGCGTGAAAACTGAGATTAGTGCATGTGAACACGTGAACAACTACCAGCTCACTATGATGTGGCCCCAATAATTTGAGACTCCTCCAGCAATATCTAGAAAAATAAGTAACCATAGGGTGATCATGGACTGAAACCTATCTCTAACCACAAATGTTCATGCAATTACAAGGAGTGCCCTTTACACAATGTAGGTGCTAAAGCACATCCTCCCCAACCTAGAGAACCATCAAAAACTAAAGGCTACTCTCATCTTTGTAACGTCTCAGCTTTATTACAGAAACGGCCTGCTCATAGGTGCTTCCTGCTTTTTTTCAATAAAAATTGCCCAAAACAAGACTGTTTCTGCACCTCCATCAAAGGGAAAGAATGACACTGAGCCGATAGCCATGCACTTTGCTCTCAAAGCACTTTGCATTGTCCACAGAGCCATCCAATGGAAAGGTTCACAGTACCCACAAATAAAACGCCAACAATACTCCTAGAGTAGGGCATTCCATTCAAGGACAGCACCGGCAAACATCTTGCCTCCCTACAAGAAATCAAAAGTATTGGTGGAACATTATTCTTAGTGTACACAGCAAAACTCTTGGACTCCTTGCTAGCCAGGATATGCAATCTCGAGGATCATCCAAAATTCAGGAAGGAAGTGAAAACCTGGGTATTCCAGAGATGGGGACCCAGAACATCAGAGATCAAACAGAATAAAATCATGTTGATAACAGAGTTCTCTATCCAAGAGCGACCGCAGCAACCAGAATGCAACAATTACAACCTACACAAAGTGAACTGCAATCATTGCGTTCAGAGATGACAAACAGATGGACAAAAATGCATAGTTAAGAACAATTGCACAGTCTTAAGAGAAAAAATACAAAAGATCTGAATCACATCGACAACACCAAGCCTGCTTCAATTTTCACACCCACCACTTCCTGTAGTATCCTGCAATGGTCAGCTTTCAAAGCCCTATCTCCCAGAAGTGGCTGACATACTCAACTCTCTCAAAGCCACTTGTTATGAAGATGATGTCTTACAGTTGTTCTTCATCACAGCTAGCTCCGTAGAAGCTCTCATACCCCTACTTACCAATGTCAATGCCTTCCTTGCTCGAGTCATCTCGCTAGAATCTCTCAAGACAGGCCAGATCCTCCCACTCCTACAGAAACCTACACTAGACCTTGATGACATTGACAACTATAGACCCATTTCTTGCCTACCATTCTTCGGCAAGATCATTGAAAAAGCAATCTATGTTTCATCCCAAATTCACATCAATGGCAACTATCTTCTGCATGACTGCTAGCCTGGCTTCAGATAACGCTGCAGCATGGGTACCGCAACCGTAACACATCGTAAACGATGCCCTCTTGACCACAAATGAAGATTATCCTGCCTCCTGATTTCACTGGACCTCTCAGCTGCCTTCAACACAGTTGACCATTCCGCCCTCAAATGCACCCTGGAGTCTCAAAAGGGATTAACCAGTAATGTTGTTCACTGGTTCTCCTGCCACCTTTTCAACCAACACCAGTCTGTTTACATGGGCACCTTCAACCTTTACATGGAGCTGCTTGGTGCTCTGCTAATAGATAACAGCATCAAGATTCACTAATATGCTGATGACACAAAACTGTCCCTGAAAGTCTCCTCTGCTTGAGACATGAGTCTCCTCTGATTGAGACATCCAGCGTAGCAAACACAGCTTGCACATCTTCCAATGCTGGATGTCTAGAGTCTACCTGCAGCTCAACCCAACCAAGACAGAATTCCTGTTATTTGTCAAGAGCAATAAAGAAGATAACGAATAAACCTGGTTCAATGGCACGAACCTTGACGGCTTCGATCCTCAACTTTCACCGAATGCCAAGTCACTTGGATTCACCTTGGACACAATCCTCACCCTCATGGAACACATTGCCAAAAACCCAAAGATGACTTGGTACCAGCTCTCTCTTCTAAAGAAATTCAAACCATTTCTTTCAGAAAGCAACTTCATGACTGTTGGTCAGCCCCTTGAACTCTTACATCTGGTTATTGGTAATGTCCTACTCTATGGTCACCCAGACTCCAGACTGGCACCCCTTAGGGGCATCTAACACTTCAGGGCATATTTTCTCAAGGCCTGAAGAAATATGATCACAACACCCACATCATCATGGAAATCCATTGGCTCTGCTTGCCGGCGCACACCATCTTCAAAACCAGCTGCATCATTTACAAAGCTATCATCAGCAGCTCCCCCACTTACCTTGCACACAAGCTCAACATCTCTGGTGGATCTCAGCACCAGGAGCGGCTCCTTCATTAGGGCGGAGGAGCGTCGCCTCACTAACAAAAATGCCCCTCAGAAAAGCTCCAGAGATGAAAAAAATGGTAATAAAGTCTATTTATTACCATTTTATTTTTCATCATCCCATCCCGAACCGAGTGTCAGGACGGGGTGGGGCCATTGCTGTAGTGTGGTGGACTGGCTGTATGTACACTTAGGTTTAAAGTACACATGTCTGTTTGGCCAGCTGCCTTGCGACGACCAGCTAGACATTTGCATTTTAAACCCCTCTAACCCAGCTGTCTTTAACCCTCTGACGAGGCGCTTTTTCGGCATAAAGGATTAGTGGTGAATTAGTATAGTAAAATATGAAAGTAATTTGAGTGTTGGATATGTTAGTCAGTTATTTGGATTGAGAAGGATAGTGGAGGGATAGAAGAGGGAAAAAGGTTTGCATTTATATAGCGCTTGCTATCCCTCATGGGGTGTTGAAGTGTCTTTTTTAGCCAGTAGCAAGCTACTCCGGAACCCATAAAGGATTAGTTTTGGTAGTATAGTGAAATGTGAAAGTCATTTGAGTGGTGGATATGTTAGTCAGTTATTTGGATTAAGTAGGATAGTAAAGGCATAGAAGAGGGAAAAAGGTTTGCAGTCAACATAAAAAAACAGAATGTGCATCAATGGGGGAGTGAGAAGTGGAGTTGACAAAATACCAACAAAGCAGTCTGGTTACTTAAATATTCCTCTCGAAAAGTGAAAGTACCAATAATGTTAATACAACAAAAGAGCAAGGCAGCGGGCCATAGATGACCGCACTTCCCCCCGTGTTTGAGTAAGAGTAAGTATAAACAATTCAATTCCTTGCCGCATGCACTCACTATAAGCACCTGCTGCCAAGGTGCGACCTTTTAGCCACAAGCATATAGCGATACAAATAGAGTTGCACCACAATCAACACCATCACATGAAAGCCCCACAACACAATGTTTTGATTCTCAAATGCTAACAAAGTTCCATTTCTTTAGCTATATGAGCAGACGGGGATTTTCTGACATCAAGTACCACTTTAAATTAAAAAATGAATTATTTTTTATAAAAATGCCAGCTGTTAAACACTCAGTCCATGTTTGGCACACAGCCACTAAAGGTCTCGGTTGGAGTCGCAAGCTTACTCTCGCCACACCACTGTGGGACTCCGAACAATTGGGTAGCCTGTGGAAGAGCAAGGGGTTCGATAAGTGGGACCTTATAGGAATCTCGCAAATAGGTGATCTTTGGGATAAAACTGATGTTAAATCGTTCGCCACCTTACAGCAGCAATTCGAAATAACAAATTCGGAATTCTTCCGTTACATACAGGTTAGGCACGCTCTGTGTTCCCACCTGCAGCGCGGTAACATTCTTCCCGAGTCCTCTCAGGGAGGACAGAGTTTTAGATGGTCACGTCCCTGATAAAACCATATCATTAATGTATAAGAAGTTAATAAACAACATGCCTGACCCCCTCCAGTCGCTTCAGGAGAAGTGGTCCAGTGACCCTCCTGGTAGGTCGCTCCCCCTCCGCACAGCTCCGCCTGTGTGCCCCTGCCCCAGCTGCTGCTGCTGAGGACTTGATCGTAAGTCTGCTCACCTTTTGCTTCTGCATTTCCCGGTTGTGTCCTGACTTCTGTTTTTTGCCTTCTGTTTTCCCAGCTGCCCCCTATCTCCATGTCTTTTGCCTTCTCTGTGTCCTCTTGCCTTCTCTGTGTCCTTTTGCTTTCTGTGCCACTGTTTTCCCCCTCGTTTTGTGCCCCGTTTTGCCTTCTGTGCCACTGTTTTTCCCCCTCATTTTGTGCCCCGTTTTGCCTTCTGTGCCACTGTTTTTCCCCCTCGTTTTGTGCCCCGTTTTGCCTTCTGTGCCACTGTTTTTCCCCCTCATTTTGTGCCCCGTTTTGCCTTCTGTGCCACTGTTTCCCCCCCCTGTGCCACTGTTTTCCCCCCTCGTTTTGTGCCCCGTTTTGTCTTCTGTGCCACTGTTTTACCCCCTCATTTTGTGCCCATTTTTGCTTTCTGTGCCACTGTTTTCCCCCTCGTTTTGTGCCCCGTTTTGCTTTCTGTGCCACTGTTTTCCCCTTCGTTTTTGTGCCCCATTTTTTGCTTCTGTGCCACTCGTTTCCCCCGCCGCTGTGTCCCCTGCGGCCCAGCCCCCTTGACTGCCCACTGCCCATTCGCTGCTCCCGCCTCCCGCCTCCCAGCTGCTCCTCCCTCCCACCTCCCCATATATGCCAGCCGCTGCGCGGTGAGGAGAGCGACCCTTGACCCTCCTGGTAGGTCGCTCCCCCTCCGCACAGCTCCGCCTGTGTGCCCTTGCCCCAGCTGCCGCTGCTGAGGACTCGCTCGTAAGTCTGCTCACCTTCAGCTTCTGCATTTCCCTGTAGTGTCCTGACTTCTGTTTTTTGCCTTCTGTTTTCCCAGCTGCCTCCATCTCAGTGTCCTTTTGCCGTCTCTGTGTCCTCCTGCCTTCTCTGTGTCCTTTCGCTTTCTGTGCCACTGTTTCCCCCTCGTTTTGTGCCCCATTTTGCCTTCTGTGCCACTGTTTTTCCCCCTCATTTTGTGCCCCGTTTTGCCTTCTGTGCCACTGTTTTACCCCCTCGTTTTGTGCCCCATTTTGCCTTCTGTGCCACTGTTTTTCCCCTTCATTTTGTGCCCTGTTTTGCTTTCTGTGCCACTGTTTTCCCCCTCGTTTTGTGCCTCGTTTTGCTTTCTGTGCCACTGTTTTCCCCCTCGTTTTTGTGCCCCATTTTTTGCTTCTGTGCCACTCGTCCCCCACCCCGCTGTGTCCCCTGCGGCCCACCCCCCTGACTGCCCACTGCCCATTCGCTGCTCCTGCCTCCCAGCTGCTCCTCCCTCCCACCTCCCCATATATGCCGGCCGCTGCACGGTGAGGAGAGCGACCCTTGACCCTCCTGGTAGGTCGCTCCCCCTCCGCACAGCTCCGCCTGTGTGCCCCTGCCCCAACTGCCGCTGCTGAGTACTCGCTCGTAAGTCTGCTCACCTTCCGTTTCTGCATTTCCCTGTTGTGTCCTGACTTCTGTTTTTTGCCTTCTGCGTTCCCAGCTGCCCCCTATCTCCGTGTCCTTTTGCCTTCTCTGTGTCCTCTTGTCTTCTCTGTGTCCTTTCGCTTTCTGTGCCACTGTTTTTCCCCCTCGTTTTCTGCCCCGTTTTGCCTTCTGTGCCGCTGTTTTTCCTCCACGTTTTCTGCCCTGTTTTGCCTTCTGTGCCACTGTTTTTTCCCCTCGTTTTGTGCCCCGTTTTTCTTTCTGTGCCACTGTTTTCCCCCTCGATTTTGCCCCGTTTTGCTTTCTGTGTCACTGTTTTCCCCCTCATTTTTGTGCCCCATTTTTTGCTTCTGTGCCACTCGTTTCCCCGCCGCTGTGTCCCCTGCGGCCCCACCCCCCTTACTGCCGGCTGGCCATTCGCTGCTCCCGCCTCCCAGCTGCTCCTCCCTCCCCCCTCCCCATATATGTCGGCTGCTGTGCGGCCGCGCCGCTGGCGCGCCGAAGGTGCGCCCTTCTGCGCCCGGCCGCACCTTGACCGCGCCCAGCGGCAGAAACCCTGGCCACCGCAAACACCACAACGCCCACCTCCGCTACGACTCCAGCACTCTCCACGCACTCAACACCGGACGATCTCGCACCTGCTGCCAGGCCACCCCGAAACGCACCCAAGGACCCTTCTCCTGCCGGAACTGCAGCTTCACCAGCATCCGCCAACCCGCCCAACATGGAAACCAACTTCCTAAGATGTATCCTGCTCAACACCCGCTCTGCCCGCAAACACGCCGTTGAACTCTGGGACCTACTTAACACCAACGCCCCAGACGTCGCCTTCCTGACTGAGACCTGACTGACCCCCTCCTCGGCACCCGACATCGCCATAGCCATCCCGGAAGGCTACAAGATCACCCGCAAGGACCGCACCAACGGAATAGGAGGAGGAATGGCCATCGTCCACAGAAACACTCTCAAAATCTCGACACACGCCGACGACACCCTCAGTACCGCCAAACACCTGCACTTCCAGATCCACACCGACCCCAACACCACCACCTTCAGAGGCACCCTCATCTACAGACCCCCGGACCCTGACCGCAGTTCAGCGACTCCATCACCGACCTCGTCAGCACACACGCTCTCACCTCCACGGACTACATCCTCCTCGGGACCTGAATTTCCACCTTGAGAACAACAACAACGCCAACTCCTCCACCCTGATCGACAACCTCGGACTCAGACAACTTGTCACAGCACCCACTCACTCCGCCGGCCACACGCTTGACCCCATCTTCTCAGCGAGCACCCACGTCTCCTTCGACCGCACCACCAAACTCCACTGGACCGACCACCACTGCATCCACTTCACCTTCCGGAAACCCACCACTCACCACCGCACCCAGCAGATGCCTCGCCGCAGCTGGGGCAAGATCACCGAGGACCAGCTAACCGCCGCCCTCGCCCAGAGCCCACCCGCAGAACCGACCGACCCCGACGCCGCAGCCCGCAGCCTCAGACAATGGATTAACGACTGCGCCAACACCCTCACCCTGCTCAAGAAGCCCCCCAACACCCACACCAGCAAGAGAGCCAGCTGGTTCACCGAAGACCTCCAGGCCTCCAAGCGAACCTGCCGAAAACTAGAAAAAAAACGGGACCCGCGAAATAACACCGGAAAGCTACACAGCCCACTGGAACGCCACCCCCCGACACCACCAACTAATCAGATCCGCCAAAAGGACCGCCTTCAGAGACCACCAAGACAACAACGCACGTAACAGCAAAGAGCTCTTCAGCATTGTGAAGGAACTCTCCAACCCCAGCTCTAACACCAACGACATCCCACTGTCACAAGACCTGTGCGACTCGCTGGCCACCTTCTTCCATCGCAAGATCGCAGACATCCACGACAGCTTTGACGCCGTCACCACCCCGGCAACAGCCGACACCCCCGCTCCCACGACCACCACCCGCACCCACCGCCTGCTCGCCTGGACCAACATCAACAACGACGACACCATCAAGATCATGAACACCGTCCACTCCGGATCCCCGGAAGACCCCTGCCCACACCACATCTTCAACAAAGCCAGCAGCACCATCGCACCCCACCTGCGGAAAACCATCAACATCTCCTTCGAGACAACAACCTATCCGGAGAGCTAGAAGCATGCAGAGATCAACGCCTTTCTAAAGAAACCCAAGGCGGACCCCAAGGACCACAAGAACGTCTGACCCATCTCCCTGCTCCCGTTCCCGGCAAAGGTCATCGAAAAGGCCGTCAACAAACAATTGACCAGCTTCCTCGAAGAGAACAACATCTTGGACCCATCCCAGTCTGGGTTCCTCAGCAACCACAGCACCGAAACTGCCCTCATCGCCGCCACCGACGACATCAGGATCATGCTCGACAACGGAGAAACTCTTGGACCTGTCAGCAGCTTTCGACACAGTCTGCCACCGCACACTAAGAGCACGCCTCCACGACGCCGGAATCCAAGAGAAGGCCCTGGACTGTACCACCTCCTTCCTCTCCGGGAGAACCCAGAGTGTCCACCCCCCCTTCCGCTCCGAAGCCACCGAGATCATCTGCGGCATACCCCAAGGCTCATCTCGCAGCCCAACGTTGTTCAACGTCTACATGGCACCACTCGTCCATGTCACCCGACAGCATGACCTCAACATCATCTCCAACGCCGACGACACCCAGATGATCCTCTCGCTCATCAAGGACCCCCACACCACAAAAACCAACCTCCACGAAGGAATGAAGGCCGTCGCCGACTGGATGAGGAACAGCCGACTGAAGCTGAACTCGGATAAGACGGAGGTCCTCATCCTCAGCTCCACCCCCTCGGCCTGGGACGACTCCTGGTGGCCGATGGCACTAGGAGCACCCCCTACACCCACCACCCACGCACGAAACCTAGGGATCATCCTCGACTTCACACTCTCCATGACAAAGCAGGTCAACGCCGTCTCCTCCTCCTGCTTCAACACCCTCCGCATGCTTTGCAGGATCTTCAAGTGGGTCCCCACCGAAACAAGAAGGACGGTCCCCCAGGCCCTCGTCAGCAGTAGACTACGGCAACGCACCCTACGCAGGAGCCCCGGCCAAACTCCTGAAACAACTCCAACACATCCAGAACGCCTTTGCACGCCTGATCCTCAACATCCCTGCCCACAGCCACATCACACCCCACCTGAAAGACCTGTACTGGCTCCCCATCAACAAGAGGATAACCTTCAAGCTCCTCACCCACGCACACAAGGCACTCCAAGACCACGGACCAGCGTACCTCAACAGACGACTCGGCCTCTACAACCCCGCCCGCCAGCTCCGCACACAGACCACGCCCTCGCCACCGTCCCCCGCATCCGAAGAGTGACCGCCAGTGGCAGATCATTCTCCCACCTCGCCGCCAAGACATGAAACACCCTCCCCATCCGCCTACGGCAGACCGAAGACCTTCTAACCTTCAGGAGACTCCTCAAGACCTGGCTCTTCGAACAGTAGCAGCATTCCCCCCCCTAGGACCTTGAGACCCTCATAGGTATGTAGTGCACTTTACAATGCTATGATTGATTGATTGATGGAATTGAGATGGACGACGAGGAACGGCAGGAGGCCGTGTCCTCGCCTAGAGTCGTGGCAATACCTGCACGCCTCCGACTTGTTCAACTCATAATACTCCATAGGGTGTATGTGACTGGTCCTCAACTGGTACGGATGTGCAGAATGGATATGGCGAACTGCAGACGTGGATGTGGTCAAACGGGCACCTTTATGCACATAATCTGGGACTGTGATAGTATTCAATCTTACTGGCGTAAGGTACTTGTTGCTATTAACACTGTCCTGTCTACACAACTCAGCCTGAACGCTCGTAGATGTCTCTTGAATATTTGGAAGCCGAATGATCTGAATGACTGCTTGCTACAGTGGACTACTTTGGGGCTTATGCTTGTCAAGAGAAACATTGCTCAGAGATGGGGAGCGTCTCAGCCTCCGGAGGTGGGCGACTGGGCGAAAGACTTAGACTGGTCAATGTTCAGAGAAAAATTGTATATGTGGCCTGTGGTTGCCCTAAGAAGTGGTGTTCTGTGTGGGGCATGTGGAATTCCTATTGTGGAGATATTTGTCAGCCGCCTCTTTCCCCCATTGAAGATGACCCCCCCTCACCCTAGAACTTCCTAATGACATTTCCTGTACTGATTGATGTAACCTATTGCCAACCTGTGATCCCTCTATTACTCCTCTGTAATGTGATTGATATGCTGGTGCTGATTAATAAAATGTTTTAAAACTAAATAAAAAAAATGCCAGCTGTTAAATATAGGATAATCAGGGAAGATTTTTCCTATGTCTTAAAGCTGTGCTGTACAGAAGTTTGCAGCATGCTGAAAAGTTATAAACCAGCGAAAAGTAATATTGGCGCTAAAAAGGGGCCCTTTCCCAGCAAAAAATCTCTTTTGTACTGGGAAGCAAATACCCGCGAAAGAGTGTGTATCTCTTTACGTCACTCTGAGTGACTTAGCGCTGGCGCCAATCCTTAATCAATCTGGCCTTCCGCATCTTAACCACTGCCACTTAGTGCATGGTGTCACTGACTCAGAATTTTCTCCTGTTTGCCACCCTGCCATAAAGCTTGCCCTCATCCAGTTTCACACGCCCCACAGGTGCCAGCAACATTCACCTCAGTTTGGAAACACAATACTATGCAATCCTTGCTCAGCTTCACATGTAGTCCGAGCAGGAGTGGGAGCGTACACAGCACTGCCAGGAACAGAGCAGGCCACCAGACTCCTGATGCCAGCAGCCGCTTCTGCCCTTCGGGGCGCGCCAGCGGATGGGATAATAAACTGTCAGGATGGTGAGCGCTGTCTATCTCAGGGGCGCTCACGCACAGGTCTGTGCACACGCGCCCAGTTACTAACATGTGAACAAGCACCTCTGCTACTCTTGTGACATTGTAACACCGTAGACAGAGCAGCTATGACTGGAAGTGTTTAACCCGCTACGAATCCTTCACTGAAAGACACGCCTCATTGGACAAGATCAGCCGTAATGTTCCATAAAACGTTTCCCTTGCGGGAGCGAGCAGCAAGGCCATCTATTTCTAAAGCGCGAGCAAGACAATTGAAACCAGATGGCGCCACAGCTCGCTCCCGCAAGGGAAACGCCAAACGTGCACGAGTGCCAATAGAGAACAGTGGAAAACATGCACAAGTTTAAGCAAAAGTCCTGAGCGATTCCAAAAGGTCCCCTCCTAAGTAGCGCTTGCACGCTGCATAGGCGAGTCCTAAAAAGTGAGCTAAAGCATTGAAAACCTTAATTGAGATCTGTAAAACTAGTTGGGCACTCGCCAAGCACACCTCCACACCAAAGGTTCAGACTTGAGTGAGACACTATCCCATCACCACTTCAAAACATGCCACAACCTCAAGATACAGAATGAACACGCCATATAATCTGAAACTGGAGCCACTGACTAATCTTGATGCGGGCACCCCAAAAATGCCCCAGTCCCCAAGATCACCCACCCCACAATCTCTAATCTGACCCAGGCTCACCCATCTCTTTTTCGACCCAGTAGTCCCAGGAACAAACAAACATGGCATATAAACATGTAAACTGCAAATTCATGTCGAGAGCCCTAGAATGGCCAAACAGTGGATTAATCAGTGTGGCCGCAGGGCAATACATGGCAACTCCTGTGGTTCCACCAGGTAAGGTGGGGTCGGAATTCCCCTATCGACAGGATAGAGGACTCAACACCAGCAGCAAAACATCAGTTTATCTAGACATGTAAGTATTCTCAATATGCACCTTTTCAGCCACGAAATTCAAATGGTCTTAATTCACCCTCAAAGAATGCACCTGAAGTGTTTTCTTGCCATAATCAACAGACTTGGTAGCTCCAGGAAGAGTGTGTTAAGGGTACTTGTGCTGCAAAGTTTGCATTTACTTAGAAAAGAGGTTCGATGGGACCAATGTCCATGATGCAGAAATAAATTGCTCACTTGGCACAAACCCACGCTTTGTGTTGCAATCCACCCACGGATGGCAAAAAATACCCAGGCGGCTAAGAGTTGGCATAATTATAGCACCTTATCTAAATCAAAACATGTGCTGTCATCAGCTGGAACAGTCATATGAATATGAGTAATGCCATAACAACATTTAGGACCCTTCAAAAGCGCTGGGGATTGTTGGAGTCTGAAGTCAACATAACAAAAAACCCACACCTTGACATGCAATGACACATGCACCGAGAATTCTCCTGGTTGGAGTATTCTCTGGCAGAAGTTCTCCTAAAGAAAATTAAATCTTTAAAGCTCGTGGGACTGTTCATTCACCACAGCTTCTGTCTGCGGTCAATGTCTTGGGACACACCGCTCGATGAAGCGGCTGCTGTGGCATTAAACCATCCAAGTTGTATGGTCTTTAATGAAATAGAATTTCAAGAGGTTAAAACTGTATCTCAAATAATTTAAGGAGTGTTGATGGGGGTTAGCAGTAAATAACATAAAAACTTCGAAAGTGACTTATAGTCCTAACAAAACAGCAAAATTAAGAATTTATTTTCATGGACCATTGTCAAACTGGTGTTTTGGGGCGTGGAGGGGGGGCAGGGACAGAAAAAGTAAGTGAATATTTAGAGAGAGGCGAGAGAGAGCGAGCGAGCGAGCAAGGAAGGAGTGATAAAACCTCAGGACAGAGAAATAGAGTCATAGAATAAAAGAGATAGGTATTGAAAGACAGACAGAAGGAAAAGTCAGAGCAAGAGAACAAGCGTTCCCTTGGTTTTTAGCCTTGCTCTACAGTATCCCAGATGCTGCGCAGCATGGCTAAATAACAACAAATAAAAAAATTAAAAAGTTACTATGACTTAGTGGTTGCATAATTTTGTAGGTGAGAGCTTTTTTTGAAGTGCGATAAGCAACATGAGGTGTTGGGTGAGGGTAGCAACACAGTGGGCGCAGGTGGGGTGAAAGTAATGTGAGGGGGTGGAAGCAACACAGAGGGGAGTTGGGCACAAGAAGCATTGTGCAAGAAAGCAGTGTGGAGCAGGTGGGGAGAAGCGCACAGGCAAGAAAGCAACAGGGAGAGTACATGAAAAGGGGCACAGGAAAAGCAATGACAACAGGACTGAAAGTTTTTTTTGAAGCACTGTCAGAGGATCTTTTTGCTATGGCGGGTGGGTTGGAAGGACCAACACGGACAGCGGGAAGGAAAAGCAACAACACAGAGGGCGGGAGAAGACAAGCAACAATACGGAGGGTGGGAGGGGCAAGCAACAACAGGGACAATAGGAGGAGAGTGGGAGGGGTATGCAAAAAACGGAGAGCGGTAGGAGACAAGCAACAACAACATGGATAGAGGGAGAGGGCAAGCAACACATGTACAGTGGAAGGCAGCAAGCAACAACACGGACAGCAGGTGGAGGTAAGCAACAACACGAACAGTGGGTGGAGGCAAGCAACAAAACTGATAGCTGGTGGGGGCAAGCAACAACGTGGACAAGAAGAAAAAAAGTAGCAGTGGAAGGAATACAAGTCCTTTAGCCATGTTCCGCCGGAGGGTCACACAAAAGGAAGAGAATATGAAGGCGGCATGTGTTAACAAATCAGAAGCAAGCAAATAAGAGTGATGATGAAGCCGACCTATGGTAAGCATGGGGTCCGCTCTAAGCCTAGTGTAAGCTAACAAAATGTCTTGTGAGCAACAGCAAATGCCTTCTTAGGTGAAACCTAAAAAGTAGTTCTTGAAAAGCAAGCAGATGAAGCCAGTCAATTATAAAAGAAGGTAAAGAGGCTATGCTGCATGCAAGGGACAAACACACAAGACTGACAAGCTAGGACACAAATAAGAAGCAAGCAAATGAAAGCCAACCAACAGCAAGCAATGGACAGGCTCCAAGCCAAAGTGTGTTCTTAGTAAACCCAGAATGCCTCACAACAAACAGTACATGCACTGCCTAGTAATTTCCACCTAAAAAATTAAATGATTTAAAGGCAATAGTGCCAAAAAATAAATAAGAAATCATGGAGTGGGGAGAAACAGAGGAGTGGGTGTAAGAACAGGGTGGGGGAAGGAGGGCATAAGCAGCACAAGAGAGAGAAAGCAACACGGAGCAAGAAAAAGCAAAACAGAGTAGGGGTATGGGGGGAAGCACATGATGGAGAGAACAAAACAGTGTGCAGGGGTAGAAGCACACAAGAGAGAGCAAGAGAGTGCACAAGCAGCACGTGCGGGAGCGAGCAACACAAAGCACAGGGACAGGTATTAGGCAAAGGAAAAGCACATTGAAAAAAGTAGTGCCATGAATGTGAGCAGTGGAGAGACACTAGTCAGCCAATCAAAAGGATGGTGAAGAGGGTATGCCCCAAGGGACGGATATACATAAGCAGAGGAAGGCAAGCCATCAAATAAGAAGCAGGCAAAGGAGAGTCACAATCAAGCATTGGTAAGCGATTGGCGAGCTCTACGCCCACTGTAAGTTCTTGGTGAGCCCACCATAGGTCTTTCGCAATCAGACAGATTGGTGCTGGGGGGGCAGGGCTAGCCAGCCACGATGGTGGACGCACTCTGAAGAGGCTCAGTCTCATGGCTCGTTAATCCGGCAACAATTCCATGTATTCTGCTGCCATCGCGCCATCAGACCTGGCCCACCTCGCACAGCAAACCGGTGAGCGTGACTGCAGTGAAATCCGAGGCTCCAGGGAGGATTCAGGCCTTAGTGAAGCCCCACGCATAGAAACGGCGCCTCCGTCGAGCGGAGACCGCGCTGGTGCACAGAGGCGGACCCGCTGGTGCGAGCTTCTTGCAGGTGCGGCCAGGAGGCACCGGGGACTATCGCGGCGCTACGACACACAGGCAACGAAGAAGCTGTGAGAAGCTATATGCAGCAACTGTGGCGAACTGGAGCGGCTGAACGCCGCTGTAATAAGTAAGCTGCCATGCAGGAGGCCCTGGAGCAGGAAAAGCGGACGCGAGGCCCGGGAGGCATACCTGGCCCGGGGTTAACTGAAGACTGCCTACGGGGATATCAGGAGGGGCCTGGCATGAGGCCTAAGAGAGGAGTTGAAAACCACCCAAGCATAAACTGATCCAGTCTTGAGATCGTTGGGACTGCGCAACTGCAAGTGGTGCAGAGGGAGAAAAGGGAACCCAAGGCCGGGCAGGCCGCTGCGATGAATATCGTTTGGCAACACACTCTGCACCCAGAAAGCGGGGCACGAAACAAAGCAGTGCGACAGTCCATTGAATGGGGGAACATACCAGATGTGGGGGGCCACGGTGCCTCCATAGTGATACAGCCGAGGACTACACAGTTTTTCTGGGAGACGGTCGAGATGGACCTGCAACACACTGCCGTTAGCCTGAGGGACCAAGGGCATGGAACGGTGATAGGTGCCAGGCGCCGGGCCCTTCTTTTTTCAACTTCTGAACTTTAAAGACAGATGCGATACTCAGAGAACTGAGAAAAATGGAAACGGTTAAGGTGGACAACTCCCAGGTCCTCTACTTCCCAGACTATGCCTTGGCAGTACAAAGACAACGAAGTACATTCCTGGCAGTAAAGAGGTGAATGCAAGACCTAAACATAAAATACTCCCTCATATTTCCAGCCCGACTGCGGGTGGTCGCGGGTGGGTCCATTCACTTTTTATATAAAGCGGAGGAAGAATGGGACTGGCCCGAAAACACAGGCCATCACACCTCGCCAAGCCAGAGACACAACAGCAATGAAACTAACACAGGAGCCCGTAGAAACCGTTGCAAGAGAAACAGACTGCGAGCTGAGGGGACACCGAGGCAGCTCAAGACTTCGCCCAATCAGGAACAAGTGCTGCAGGAGAGACAATATGCCCTACAAGCGGTAGGAGCCCTGAGGAGACGACAGATCAGACGCCTCTTCGGAACGCTCTTTAAGCAAGGACAGTTCATTGGCTATGTGGCCTGCCAATAAGGAGCTGCGAGAGCTCCCAAAAGTAACACCCCAAACCGCAGATGATTTAATGTAACAATTCACCGAACCTCTAGGTCACGCAAGCATACACCCACGCATGTGCGCACATGGGGATTTACATACTATATGCACCATACCAATGGGGCGTTGCAAGATACTACACGAAGAACCACAAGCAGGGTCAGGTCTCTTCCTCTCTTCCCTGACGCCAGGGGAACTACATAGCACATAAGAGATTATGCAGAGCGTGCACATATGTGTACATTACAGGTCCAACAGCCAAACCACCTTTAGCAAGCTCTACCCCCCTACTTCAACCACCGCGGCGCGTGAAGCTGAAAGTTGCCACATGGCATTGTTTGTTGTTTGGGCAGACACATGTTGTCCCTCTGCTCTACCCCAGTTAAACCCCACATGGTCCCCTTTCTTAACGACTGCCCAAGGTGATACAACCATAAACCTACAAATACCACAGTTGCAATCCATATTTACTAAGCGACTACCACGACACCACCTAGCCTTTACTGCACTAAATTGCTTACACGCACCACTAGTTTGTGACTGGGACACATGCCGCCCACAAACATAGTTACTTGGAACGTTAGGGGGCTACACACACCAGCCCGTATATATGAAATCTATGCATTTCTAAAGCGCCACAGCGCTCATGTGGCATTGCTGCAGGAGACACACATAGCACAACCAGAGATCCGTAAGCTACAGCAGGGATGAAAATGTCAAATACTTGCCACAGGCTACTCATCTTATGCCAGGGGGGGCCTTAATTTGAATCAGACCAGGAACCCTGTTTGCACCTGAGGAGACTGAAGTAGATATATATGGTCGATTCGTACTGACAAAAGCTCGCCTTAATGGGAAATTAATAGTGCTTGGCTCCATATATGCCCCACCAAAGCGCATTCTGGCATACGCCATCAGAGCTGCTTTCGCACTGGTGCGATGTCCCTTGGTTGCTAGGAGGTGATTTAATGCGGGGCTTGACACCTGCCTCGACAGGTCTTTCCCTCCACTGACACAAACTGCTGCAACATCCAATGCCCGGGCTTGGGGGAGTGGCTACGTCAGTGGGACCTAACAGATGCATGGAGATCCCTCAACCTGCAAGCACACCTATACTGCCACTATTCCCGCCCACACAGACTACGTGTCCGCATTGATCTTTTTGTAGTAAGCCCAATAATACTGACCCAATGCTACAGCGCGGACTACCTCGGCAGAACGCACATATTGCAACTATATGATGATGACGCGGAACACACCACACACCTACGGAGGCTACAGCCCTTGGCGCTGGAAGATCCCCCATTCAGAGAGACAGTAGGCACAGCAATAGACACGTACTTCTAAAAAAAACACAGATTTGGTCCCTGACGTAGGTGTACTGTGGGATGCCAGAAAGGCCGTGATTAGAAGGCATTGCTTGGGACCGAGTTGGAGTATCAGACGACAGCTTGACCGTGAAGTACAGGATATTGAAGATATCCTAGACAAACTAGAAACTGACCTAGCACATAACCAGATCACACAACAAGCCCTGGAGACACAGAGGAAAAAACATGCAGAGGTATTAGAGAGACTACGCTGTCTGAATTATACATCATACGCAGCCCGCACCCATGCTGCGGCAGATAGGGAGGGTAGGCTGCTAGCGTGAATAATCAGCCAAGAACACACACAACCACCTATATTGTGGCTACAGTCTATTACGGGGCAGTTATTTGCCAACCAGTACGATATTCACTGCGAATTCACCGCAAACTACACCAGAGTGTATAAATCAATGATCTGCGCTACACTGGCTGAGCTGGACTCCTTTCTCTCCCCCCTTGTCTTGCATCAGGTAACGGAGGAGCAGAGAGATGAATTAGACAAGCCAATCATGCTCCTGGAGGTACAAGACGCAACACGAGCACTAGCTACAGGGAAAGCTCCAGGACCTGATGGGTTGCTGGCCGAGTACTAAAAAGCATATCAACAGGCCCTAGCCCCACAACTCCTCTTGGTATACCAGAACGCGCAGGAGTCAGGGATACTTCCAGGCACACTTCGGGATTCCTTACTGGTGTCGCTGCCTAAACCGAACAGAAATTTAGAGTTGATAGGCTCGTATCGCCCGTTAGCACTATTAAACATGGACTACAAAGTACTAGCCAAAATATTGGCATGTAGGCTGGCACCACTCGTATCGCAACTGGTACATGCAGACCAAAATGGATTTGTACCCGCTCGCTGCACGTTATTAAACCTGCGGCGCTTTTTCAGAGTAGCACAGTATGCAAGAGAGAATTGGACACAGTCAGGTTGCTTAGTGCTAGACTTAGAAAAAGGGTTCGATAATCTGGAATGGGGATTTTTATTTGCCACACTCCGCAAGTAAGATCTGGGAGACAGCTTTCTAGGGCTCGTAAAATTACTCTATGCGCAACCCGTGAAGGGTCAAAACAGGCCCGTACTTGCCGAAACAGATCCCAATCAAGCGAGGCGTGTGGGAGGGCTGTCCTCTCTCCCCGTTGTTATTCGAGTTAGCCATCGAGGTACTGGCCGAGTCACTACGCAGGAGGAATGGGGTATTCCCTTAGGAGACGGCACACATACTGTCTCATTATATGCAGACCACCTGCAAATATACCTCAGGGACGTCAGGCTGCCATGTGCGACGGTAGAAAAAATATTGCTTGATTTTGCCATTGTCTCAAGTCTCCGGGTGAACTGGTAGGAATCGTGCCTAAACCCTTTCTTCTAGTCCAACCCGGACCCATTATTGTTCATTAATTATTGCCAGTGTAATGGCAGCTAACAGCGTTCCGGTACCTCGGGATACTTGTATACAGGGACCTAGCGGACGTACTTGAAGGTAATCTATGAGAGCTGTCACAGCAGTAAGGTCACAGATGGCATTCTGGGGCGCTCTACCTCTGACAGTTACAGGGTGTATTGCGCTTCTGAAAACGGTGGTACTCTCACGACTCCTCTACCACTTCACGAACTTACCACTGCATGTCAAGCCAGCGCTTTTTAAAGGGTTCGAACGAGACATGCAGAAATGTATTTGGCACGGCACCAAGCTGTACCCTCCCACCGATCGAGGGGGCCTTTCTGTACCCAATATGGAGCAATACTACCTGGCTGCACAGCTCCAATGGGTGGCCAAATGGCTAAGGACACGACACCTAGAGGACACTGCCACACAAGTGCCAGGACTCACCCATCCCCAGATAGTAACGCTATTCCATCCCGGCAGAATGGGCAAATCAGCTACCCAATTACTAGTAAGGGTGGCTTACAATTGTTTCCACTGCAGTTTACGAATCACACAACTGGTCACTGCATATGCGCCATCTCTCCCTATACTTCACATACCTAGACAGCGCCAAGCAATTACTGGCGCAGAGCTTTCCCAATGGGAGGAGGTAGGGGTACAAACTCTAGGTGACTTACACAGGGATGCTCAACTGTTGCCATTTGAAGGGCTCACTGAAGAATCAAACTTGCCGCAAGGCCAGTTCTTGCTACAGGCTGCAGTGTTGCACACGCTACGCATGTTAAGGGGAAACGCAATACAAGAACCCGCCACCCACTTAATAATACAGTACCTGCATGAATTAGGCACGGGCCGATATCTTACCAGATGGTTGGCGGACTCCCTAAGATTGCACACAACACCACCACTGCTATCCCTTCGAGCCCACTGGGACACCAACCTGCAGCGACCTAGTACAGAACGGGAATGGGAGGATTTTGTAAGGATCCCCACAGGCATACCCCGAAATACCAGATTTTGACTCATTCAATACTACATAAGGCACAGAGCTTACTTGACACCAGCCAAGATAAATGAGTATTTTAATCAGAACGATGCCAAGTGCCCACGGTGTGATATCATAGACAGAGAACTGCTACACATGCTGTGGACCTCGACAGCTATCCAATCATATTGGGAAACACTCACCAAAAACTTAGCCCAATGCACGGAACGCACACTAGACAGGTCAGTGGAGACATGTATATTAGAACTATATCAAGGCCCCAAAAATATAGAGTGACAACCCGTTACATAAACTTGGGACTTATAGTTGCTAAGCGATTACCACACGACGCTGGAAATCCCCTGACAGCGGCGAAGGCTAGGATTCAATCACTTCCCTGCGGGGCGCAAGCGGAAGGTATAGCGCTCCGTCGTGAAGACGCGGTGGGGATAGGGAATCTGCAGCCGGCGGCAGAATGGGACACAATACTGTCACTTTCGCGCATCCTGGCAGAGCTATTCTGAAATGCTTGGTAACGCATCTGTTCCAGAAGAGGTGAGAGGACTGCTAAACACAGTGGAGCAGGGCGAGCATAGAAGCACAAGTAGTAGCTCGCAGGTGCTATGCACAGGGCCTTAGATGGGGTACGCCCCCTCGCACTTATCCAAGCTGCATGTGGACTATCCAAGAAACAAATGTGGCGACATGCATATGTAAAAAAATAGTGAGTAATAAAAATGTGTAAAGAAGGCAGGGTAGGCAAAGTGCAATGACGATACATAATTGCCAATATGGGGTATTCTCTTAATCACTCAAGAACAGGAGGAAGGGTAAATGTACATTTTTCTTGTTACACCAATGTTGTGTTGCATATTGTTTAAGTTGAAACTCGATGAACATCGCAACTACTGTTAACACACTAGACAAGACTCTGTGATGATTATTCGTGGTATGTTGCAATGTGCACAAGCCTAGAACAGTCCATGCTTAAATCGTAATATGTTTGATGTAAGACCAGACATGTGAAAAACCAAAAATTCAATAAAATCAAACAGATTGGTGTTGTCTGGAAGACGAGACCTAAACATTAGTGACAAAGATGGAATAATGATTGAGAGGAAAATGGAGGCAAGGATGGAGATCGTGAGGGAGAGCTCTGACAGTTTTAAAGTCATTTGAGTTGGTACCTAAAGGAGCATAATTGGTATTTCTTTAATGTTATAGTGAAGTCTTCCAAAATACCCTGTTACACAAATATGGCCATACAATTGTGGTAAACCAAATACTGTAGAGTGAGTCTTTGCCAAGAAGTAGTAAAAAATAAAAACAGAGCCATGGTTAAAAATAAACATGCAAATTACATTTTGAGATGCATCCGAGGATGCAAAAATTATTAAATGAAGGCACGTTGATAACAATAGCATGTTATTACATATAACTCACTAACATGCAATCCTATATCACTCAAATGCCATGGACAGAGGTACACTGACTGCAATAGTTCAATGGTGCTCACAAATCTGAACCCCCTCAAGATAGGATATATCTGATTAATCGATTAGCATGTCTAAGATGTAATTATTTTTAAAAATCCACCCAGGAGTCAAACATTTGACTTTCCAGCTGTTGACTCAGTCATTTAACAGCTACTTTTACCCACCAACACCTCTCAAGATAGCATATATCTGATTATTCAATTAGCATATCAAGGATGAAATTATTCAGAAAATTCACCTAGAAAGTCAAACATTTGACGATCCAGCTGCTGACTCAGTAATTTAACAGCTACTTTTACCCATCAAAACATTACGCTAACGTATGAAGACTTGCAAAATAAAAAAAACTATGACGTCAAACCACGGTTTCAGTTATCTGCAAAATGTGGCCACATTTACCTCTTAATGATACTAAATGCCTTTCAACTGACAAAGATACCTCTTATTGCCTCCTGCTTTTGAGATGTAATAGGCTTTTGCTATATCCCATTATCCAATCAAGAGTGGGTAATTGCACTCTTGTGTTCCTGATAAATATAGTGGTTAGATGCCAATGCTGATACGACACATTTAATTTGGTAATAATGGTATCCCTATGCACAAGACTCCACGACGCTGGCATCCGCGATAAAGCCCTGGAATGGATCGGCTCCTTCCTCATCGGTTGAACGCAGAGAGTCAGACTACCACCATTCCTCTTAGAACCCACAGATGTCAAGTGTGGAGTGCCCCATGGCTCCTCCCTGAGCCCCACCCTCTTCAATGTCTACATGGCCCGCTCGCGGATGTCGTCAGGAACCACGGACTCATCATCTCCTACGTCGACAATACCCAGCTGATCCTTTCCCTCACCGACTAACCCACAGTCACCAGGAGCAACTTCCACAACAGGATGAAGGCCACCGCCTGCTGGATGAGAGACAGCTGCCGCAAGCTCAACTCAGATAAAACCTAAATCCTCATCCTGGGTCCCACCCCCTCCGCCTGGGACGACTCCTGGTCGCCCGTCACACCAGGAACACCCCCCACGGACCAAGCACGAAACCTCGGCATCATACTGGGCTCCTCACTCACCATGAACTGCCAGATCAACGCCGTCTCTTTATCCTGCTTTCACACGCTTTACCTGCTTCGAAAGATTTTCAGATGGATCTCCACCAAGTCCAGCTAGACGGCCACCCATCGCATTTTTAGCAGCAGACTAGACTAGAGTAATGCACTCTACGCTGACGTCACCCAGAAACTCCTCAAGAAACTGCAGAACATTCAAAACACCGCCACTAAACTCGTCCTCAACATCCCCTGCTGCAGCCACATCACTGAACACCTGAGAGAACTCCACAGGCTCCCAGTCAACAAAAGGGTCACCTTCAAGCTCCTCACACGCGCCTGCAAAGCCCTCCATGACGCAGGACCT
The DNA here is from genome assembly GCF_964204655.1 of Triturus cristatus. Classification (NCBI taxonomy): domain Eukaryota; kingdom Metazoa; phylum Chordata; class Amphibia; order Caudata; family Salamandridae; genus Triturus; species Triturus cristatus. The sequence goes on from NC_140588.1 coordinate 962,367,499, forward strand.
GTGTACCTCAGCCACCGCCTCTCATTCAATGAACCCACCAGACATCTCTGCTCCGCCAAACAGGCCCTGGCTATCGTCCCTCGAATCTGTAAGACCAGGGACAGATACCTCATCGCCAAGACCTGGAACACTACTGCAGGCAATCACCGTCACTGCCCAAATTCAGGAAGGTCCTCGAGACCTGGCTCTTTGACTGAAACACAGTGACTAGACGGATCAGCAGTCTCCTCCCCCACCCCCCTTTCAGCGCACTGAGACACATACAGGTGAGTAGCTGCGCTTTACAAGAAATTGATTGATTGTAAAAATCTCAATTATTGGGACCTAAAGGGATAACATTTTGACAACCCCAAATCATGTTACCTATAATATCCCACAAAATCCAGTAAGGAACATAGAGGAATTGGCCTACGCATAAGGAATTGAACGCAGCATCAATTATATATATAGAATGAGGTTATATTGATACTGTGTGCAGAGCATGTGTTTCACTTATATCCTGTAGTAGTACATACTGTCCTTAGTTACTCACTGTTCCCAGCACCTCTGCCCCACGCTAGAGAAAGATGTACAAGTAAATACTGCTAGCATTGAAAAAATTGCCTTCAACCATTCCCTTCAACCATTCCCGGTGAGTAATAATGTGTTGATTTGAGCAGAATTAACGCGGCCTGACCCTAAAATGGCGGCTATGTGAGAAATACGGGGAGCGTCTTACCGTCTACGGTGGTGCTGCGAGATGAAGTCTAGGCGATTGATCAATTGTTGTGGATGCAGTGCCGGCAGGTTATGAGGAGCGCTTCATTGCTGGGCCGTTTTCATCTTCATGGCGATTTCCATGTGAACAGTGCCTGACCCTAAAATGGCAGCCTTTTGAGGAGCACGAGGAGCATCTTACTTTCTCCGGTGATGCTGTGCAATGAAGTTTAGGCGATTAACACAATTGTTATTGATGCAGTGCCTGCTTTATATGAGGAGTGCTTCAGTGCAGGGCCAATTTTGTTTCCACGGCAAACCTTGTGTTGACGGAGCCTGACCCTAAGATGGTGCCGGGATCTCATTTTTAAGCACTTTCGAATTGTCATTTTGCTGTCTGAATCTGCTGCAACCCCTTTCTGTAATACCAAACTGGGGGGCGCTTCACCAACATTACCAGTTTCAAATCTCTTTATCCTGCAAGGAGTTGGTGCCCTCTACAATCTTTATAGAGCTCAGCCTTTTGTGGTGTAATTCCCCATCTGCTAAGTCATCAACTAACATCAGCAAGACACCCAATTTACTGTGGGGCTTCAGTATCTATCCTTGGGGTAAAAACCATATTACATGCTATACAGCTGATCTGCATGCAAATATTCCAACAAGCAGGCCTGCTTGTCCTAACTACCTGAACCGAATAGGAAGTGATTCCTGTTATTAGAGGGGTTTCTGTACAGGCTGTACATATAGAGCAGTCAGCTAACAAAGAGAACTTTGCAGATAGCCATATACGTCTGTTCATTAACAGGGGACAAATCGGACACCCAACAGGTCAGCGACTTGCTTGCACAAATACCGTACGATACATTCTGCGAATCATCTCAATGCGAGCGACTGACTCAGGGCGTGTACCGCCATTTCACTATTTGCTACAGTCTGGTAGTCATCTATATGTTTTGTACTGTATCAAAGTTTAACTTCTAACATTATCACTAGCGCTAGAATTTCCAACACAATAAGGATTTCATCCTATCCTTACAAGACCTTCACTATGGCAGAAAAGGAGTCCATAATTCAATACAAAAGAAACAAAGGTGATCCCTCACCTTCCGACTCTCCCATCAAGGCCAAAGCGGATATAAACAGTACGATGGAAATGATTCTCAAAAGCCAACCGATGTTCACGATCTAGCTAAATCTACCAAACAAAATACGGACGCTATGCAGCTAAAACTAACTGCCATTCAGGCGGACATGAACACAATCAACTCTAAAATAGAAGCCGCAGAACAAAGCACCAGTGATGTTGAGGACGCTTCCTTTCAAACCAGCAAAGAGATAAAATCTCTTAGGGATATGGCTACCAATCTAAAGAAACAAGCAGCCAAACTTGAAGATCGAAACAGGAGAGGCTACATTAGAATCCTTGGTGTTCCAGAAGGCTCAGAAGACTCCGCGGAGTCATGCATAGCCTTCCTGTAGAACTGGATACCTCAGATCATGGGCATAAAATTTCCAAATAACCTAGAGTTATACCGGGCGACATAATTCCTGCTTATAATTCTTCTTCACGGCAAACAACCCGTCCTATCATATCTGCAAATGGTTGAGATATCAACATACAGAAGCCATTCTCAACTTTGACCATAAAAACCAGCAGATTACTTGGAACGGTCAAAAAATAATTTTCACACAGGACTACTCTAAACCTACAGTAGATACTAGAAAAGGCTTCCTCATTCGACGAGACACAATAAGAGACAAAAATATTCAGTTTTCTTTTGTTGGTCCTGCCAAATTTAGTATCATAGAAAATGTCAGACATCGCTATTTTACGGACCCTAATGACTTATCAGATTTTCTAGACGGCCCGCCCACTCAGGACATGGACCTCACTCATTCCTTTTCCAATAAAAGGAAGTCATGATATACTTTCCATATCCCATTTAGGCCTTTTTCCTCATAAGCATGTTCCTATAATCTTCAAATGTCTTCATTCTTCTCTTGTTCATAAGGCTTGCGTTCTATTGTTGCTTACTCACAGCTAGATGTGCCAATTCCTGTCATATTTGATGGTAATTATTTTAATAACGTGTGTATTATGTCACTTAACATGCAGTGGTTATCCATATACATTATTAAGCATTCACAAATTTAATTATGTATTAGAAGGGGCTAATAAGATCAGTTTTTCAAACACACACCGGTTTCTCTAGCATAAAGGTCGCCTACTGCCGATATATATCTTTTTCTAATGTGTTTAAATGGTGGGGATTCATTTTTTCTTTTGGTTATATTCGTTTTCAAGTCTTGTATAAGTAATTATGATTATGCCTTTTTCCTAGTATTCATATGTGCTAAGTTACTATAATGCATAGTTTTGCCCTATAACATATAACCTGCTTTTTCATATGATATACTCTGGAAGGTTACACCATTTTAGGATAAGTATTTCTCCGATTGACAGTTTGACGCTCCTGCCGTCGACCCTCAGACATACGCGGTATGCAGGGTTGGGTGGGGAGGGTGGGTGGTTGGGAGCAGGAAGGGCTTTTGGGCATCCCCAGGTTTTGCGAAACGAGAATGGGGTTTTTGTGGACTATACCTTGCGTATTCTCAGTTGTTTATTATCTTTATCTTTTTTCTTTCTATCTTTTTCTTCCTTCTCATTATTTTTTACATGCTTCGCATTAACTAAACAAGAGTTCCTATGTGCTGCTTATTTCATAAATGCTGTCAGCGCCATTATAATATTTGCATTCAATACAAATAATCCTTATGCATGTAATGTTTACTTCGTGACAATTTACCTGTTATGCTGTTATTCAACATGCCATATACAACCCACATGAGACTAGAGCATTTTACCTTCCCTTACATATGTGATGGCTCGAACTAAGACATATAATATTACAGAAGATCTCTACATTGTTTCTCTAAATGTGAAAGGGCTTAACCTTCCAATCTAACGCCGAAAAGTTTTTTACTACTTTGCCAAATATAAAGGGGATATTATACTATTACAAGAAACAAAGTTATCTGGGGAAGATGCTGCGTTTATTAAGCATAAATGGATATCACAAGTTTCATGTTCGCCAGCGGATCATAAAAAGAAGGGAGTAATCACCCTTATAACAAGGAAAGCCAATATATCCCTGGAATCACAATCACATGACAATGAAGGTAGATTATTGGTCACACATCTGAAGAAAGGGGAAGACTCCATACATGTCGTAAATATATATGGCCCTAACATGGACGATACAGACTTTTGGGAGGGTATTTCAAACACTATGGAAAATCTCCCCTAGGAAGATCTTATCATAGTTGGCGGCGATTTTAACATCCCATTGGATCCGGTAATGGATCGCCAATCTACATGTAAATATAATGTAACAAGATCGCACCGCATAGTTCAAAACATATGTACTAAGTCTAACCTTAAAGATGCCTGGCGCCTTCAACACCCAGACTCTACGGGTTACACATTTTACTCTGCCCCACATAACACATACACTAGTATAGATTACATACTTATATCCGGATCATTTACGCACCTAATTGATCAAACCGACACCTCGGCCAAGCTAGTGTCCGATCATTCATGTAACAGTGTTAAATTAGCTGGCAGTCATGATAAACCTTAACCCAAAGGATGGTGTTTTAATAATGATGTCAGGAGTAGACCTCTTAATCGCTTCACACAGATTTTAATCTCTATTTACTGTTATTAGCTTCTTCTTATGACTTATTTAGTCATATTTTGCTTTCTTTCTTCCTTTCCTTTTATTTTAGTTCATGGTTCATCTGAAGATTATCTACTAGTGTACAATATTCTATATTAACCGGTACTTTGCATTCACATTTCTTGCTTATATATTGCTTGATATATTATTTCTTGTGCTCATATTGAGAAGTTTTATGTTTCCACCCAGTTGTCGCATTAACCCGAAAGGGTACATTTTTGTATACGTTACGAAATATGTTTTATTTTGTTTTCTTATGGAATAACCTAATAAAATTATTTGAAATGTATATTACTCAAAATAATTATTTTAATGTGAAATGTTATATAAATCATGCTTCACCCGTGCATGCTGTTATGTTTAGCTTGTGGGCATTTATCACCTGCTGTGTAGCTCGAGAGTAAGTTCCGTTATGGAATATGCGGGTGCGAGGAAGAGAATGTGGTGGGGAACGTTGAGCGGGCATTACAGAGAAGAGCAGAGGAGGAGTATGTCATCCTGCCGGAGGCCTCCCTCGTATTTGGTTTTTGCTGGTGTGAGGGTTCCGAGATATAAACGCATATTGGACTTACGGCGCCGTTTCTGTGCTGATTTACACAGGACGTGCCCCGCAATGGTTGAACTGACACAACAGGTGCCCGCGTTGATTTAAACTTTGCCTTTTGATCTTCATCAGTCTGCAATGCCTCTGTTAGGGCCAACGGGCAACGAGAAGGCTTTTCAATATGTGCAGACACCTGCCCCTGCCAAGGAAGAATGCAGCCCTCTGTCAGAGCGTGATGAATATCACCTTTTGCCTGCCTGCAATTCACGGGGTGGAATTCCGCAAGTAGGTGAGGCCCGGTAGATCAGGTTCACCTCGGACAATTCAAATGATGGAAAGTGAGCTTGTTAAAACGAATGCGTTGCTCGATAAGATCTGACCGCGGCCGCCCTTTAGGCTGAACATACCGAAACATTCCTAGCCGGAAGCAGCTTCCGCCCGGAGGCGTACTATCTGTACACCTTGCGCGTACATCTATGGTTATCAGACCAGGTGGAAGGCACGTGCCCGGCCTCCAGCACCCACAGCAAGGAAGGGAAGTTACGTCATAATAGTTTTCACGCCACTTCCAATAAGCACGCCAATAGATCAAGATTTGATCGAGGCCGCAGGCACTGGATAACAAGTCATCCCAACATGGCTGCACCTCTTGGCTTGGGCCTACCTGCAGGCCTCGGTGTTTGACCGCTTCAGCGCAAGAGATCCTTTAAATGGACTACGCCGTGGGGAACAGGTGGGATGTTTAAACTACGGTACGTTTGTACAATTATGTCAATTTATTTACCTCCCACCCACCCAAGATTGAATGGAAGAGGGCCATTGTCAGTGCAGCAGGTACAGTGGCATTTTGGCAACGTGTGTGAGTGGCCCACTCTACCATGATTATGGCATTGTTTCCTTCTCAGAGAGGGGGCATAGCGCCATGAGACCTTTGGTGATTTGCGCGCTATACAAAAATCTTTGACATTTCACATTTGACATTTGCCCTCTGAGTAGGAAACGATAATGCTTTCTTGGTTGCAGCAGGGCCCAGAATACAGGGCAGCGCTGAACAAACCAAGGCGTGCTGGAACCTTCTCCAGGAAGGCACCTTTATTTTCTTATACAACACTCAACTTGACCCGTCAATGAAAAATGCCCCTCAAAACATAACAGTCCTATTATGCATAGTATCTCACTAGGGGTCTTTCGACGCTACTGACACATATAACAGATGTTTAAGATGTTTATTAACACCCAAATCAATAGTACTCATTGTTATCGACCTCGGTAAGATGAAAGGCAGACTGCACCAGTCGGGTTTGGAACCTTTTCAAGGGGATCAAACACAGGTCCTTGCATTGGACGAGTTCAAGGCTGATCTTGACTGCCCCACATGCGACCTCATGCGAAGTACATATTTCAAAACGTACAAAGACCTAAAACTAACATTCCAGATGAGAAAAAGAATATTACAGGAATCATATTAACTGAAATCGTCTGAAGTCGAACTATTCGTAAAATTAAATTGGGATGCAACGCCAATTAAAAACTGGTCAATTAATACCGTGTCATATTTTAGTAAAAACAAGACAAATTGGTCGTTAAAACAGTTTAAAATCTTCAAAATCGACCAGAATGAGGTCCACCCTCAGGTGGCATGAGTAGAGGGTGCCCACCAGTGGGTGAGTCTAGCCCTCTTACAGTTTATAGAGCAGGAACGCCAGCCTCTTCAGCTTGAGACCTTGGGTGGCGGGGAAAGACTGAGCAGTGAGATAGAAAACACCTTTTTGGTGCGCAGACAATGACACATTGTCTTCTAGTAACAAATATGTGCTCTTTTGTCTGATGTAGTCTGGTGGAAGTGCCAAGGGGCCCCATCCCATGTGTGGCACGTCACATTGTCCTTTCTTTTTAGCCAACAGCACTTTGCATTCTGGAACTTTTGGTTTCTGTTTTACCATTAAATGTATGGTAGTGAGTCCTTATGAAACTGAGCTTTATTATAATGTTATGATCCAACAGAAAGCAACATGAATTAAACCAGTGTATGGGATACATGCACTTATTCCTATGCCCGTGACTAGGCATTATGGGCCCAATTCACACAAAAAATGAAAAAGTACATGCAGAGATTCACAACTCCACTGAAATGCACCTTTACATTTTCTGGTTTAATTCACAAAAATCCTCATAAGTGCTCCTGGAAGGCTGCACCAGGTTTCTAGTCATATTAATGGAAATGTCATGGAACATTTCCAACATGCTCCAAACCTGCTGTACAAATGCTCATTTTTTTCTCCTCTGTGAAAATATCATTTTCCAATTGAAGAAAGCCCTACCTCTAGAGGCCCACCAAAAGTGGGGTTGATCCGTTCGCCTCATCCAGAGAAAATTTCAGCCCCTTTCGAAAGTGGGAATGGGAAGGGATAGTATTGGAGTTTAAGAATGCCCACAAAGGCAAATCTGTGGCCGTTCACAAACTTACAAGGCACGGCAAGCCTTGTATTGTCCACTTCCCACCCCTTGGATGTGATTTACTACGGCAGATTTCATCGCATTTGTGGAGAAAAAATATGCAGTATTAAGTCCATTTACACCTTCCAGGAATCCTTTTCATGGCATACATAAATCCAGGTAAATGGAGGTACTTGCATCCTTAAATGGAAGTTTATTGCTGAAAATGCCTTTGTGAATCAGGTCCAAAGTTTCTTTGGTGAATATAAAGAATGGAAATGACCTGGAAAAAAAGGCCCATTGTCAATCCTACGACACAATTGGCGCGTACGGATGAACAAGTTGGAGGAGAACACCTGCATAAACATTTGTTCTTTACTTGAAGTTCAACACCAGTTGGTGTAAATGGTTTCAGAAATGATAGCTGTTGAAAAGAAGAGATTCTCACTTCCGTATGCTGCTAATATATTGTTTTTATTTATTTATAACTTAATAAGCACAGTACTTGAACAAAGTACTTGGGAAACAATACAATCAATCAAAACAAGAAGACCAGTAAAACGTAAATAACATAAAAGTTCAGCAACAAGTCAGAGCCATCTTCAGAGGAGCAGGCAAGCTGAAAAGAATATTTATATTTTCTCATTTGTTTAATATGAAAATCGTATCTGTGTAAAAAAAACGGCATCCTTTTTTTTCTGTATCCCATTGGTTCCTCGTTATTTGTCAATTGGGCCCATGGCCAATGATAAATGGCTACTCCAGCAATACAAGACTTCATTACACTATAGCAACACATCACTGCCCCAGGATCCCACTGAGGAATGTCAACACGTTGATAGCTGTGATCAATGCTGAGCTGAGATTGAGCACCTCAAGTGAGTGCATTCCATTGAGGCACGTGTTATGGGTTAATGATGCCCCTTTCAGCATCAGCCCATCCCAAACTCAACAAGAAAAAAAAAGCTGAAGATGGCAGTCCATGGCCTCGGGATGGGAGCACACCTTCTACAGGAAGGAGAGCCTGGGGCTACCTGGAGGACACAGTAGGAATGCGCCTCTGTCATCTCATCAAGCCTTCCTTTCTCCAGCTGTTCTGCTCTAGGGGTGACAGTCCGCCCGTGCCTGCTGCCGGGCATGCGGCGCACCATGCAACCACAGACATCCTGCCAGCCACACCGCGCCGAGAGGAATGCACATTTCATTCAAGGCCCTTCGAATGTAGGCATGTCTGGCTCTGCCCCTGATACACCGTGTTATCTCTCCCCTTTCTATGCAATTGTCTCAGAGTGCAGAGCAGGCAATGAATGTTACTGCAGACTGCAAAGAACACACCCGAACAGCAGGAGAACATCGCTATTACAGTGTGCCAATAGCAATGACAAGATGGCCGCTATGAGACCGCGTCAGGCGTGAATTATAAACAAGCAGTAAATCTCGTTTCTGGGGCTACCTTTAGCGTGCGCCGACACAGGACTACCAAACACCTGGGTTTGCCCCCAAAATTTCGATTTGCGCACCCGTGGTCCCGATGGTCTCGCACTGTGCTTTATTTTGCCTTGGGGCAGCAGTCTATACAACGTTAACTCGAGGGTATCCTGGTGCTTAATAACAGATGTTTATTGTTACCTAACTCAATGGTGCTCATTTGATTAAACTCAGAAGAATGAAACGCTGAACGGACCCGCGGGGATTTGAACCTGTGACCACCAGGCCGAAGGGAGGCTCCTAATCCTATAGTAAAAGTATTAGTCAACTAAGCCACCACCAGACCTGACCTGAAAAGTATATCCCAATTCGTTACCAGGCGATAGAAAAAGACACATTGGACCATAACACCATTCTCATTATACCGTTTCTATTTTGAATTAGATCATTATTTTTATAAGTTAGAGGATTTTTAAAATTAGATTTTTAGTTTTGGGTTTTGACAGCACAATAGTCAAACACACCTATCGCTAACAATACACATAGAGTGGCCTTTGTCACTGGCCCTTTCAACCAGTGGCTTTCTTCGACCGTCATCTTTCAGCCATTGGCAGCCACATTCAGAATCAGCCCTGAGGAGTATTCATCTGTCACCTAATGCTACTGGTTGTTTGAGCGTATCCTCCTGTATCAACTTGCGCACTTGCATTGAACTGCATGAGGCACTACTTCATGACTCTAATTCTCTCTCCCAGCTCATGCTGGCTCCATTCCTTGGACCTAGTTGACAAAGGTGTAAGTTTACCTTTGCGAATCAAGCACCTTGTGTCTCGATATTATATGCTACCACGGCATACATTAGCACGTTAAACTCAGACCTACTGGCTTTGCTAATGCTTGTTGTTATTGCATTTCAGACAATATCTTATCTCTGACAACCGGGCAACAATTAGTAACACAACTGTACATATGGACCTTGCAAGACCGCAGTCAGTGATTGTTGTAAAGAAAAGGTGTGAAGAGCGCAATATAACAATAATGTCCACAGCCAGAAGGGCATTTAGTCCAGCATGGGATCTGTATTATTGCAGGTCTCAGAGAATAGCTGAATTTATGTTTAAACATTAAATAGGGAGAGCTTACTAGACTCTCCTGTGGTGCTCAAGATAGTTGTCTTTTTAATGGCGATGGGGAAGGGCGCGGCGTCAGAGAGAGTGAGGAGGAAGAGGATATAAACATAGACGGGCATGGGTCGAGTCAGTGATGGTTTTGACTGTGTGTGTGTGTGTTTGTGTGTGTGTATAGATATCATCGGCGCACCTCCACTGTGGCCTGCTGTCTCAAAACGGCAGAAAAGAAAAAATAAAACAATAATAAACACGTTTATTATTGTTTTATTTTTCCTTTTCATGGCCGAGTCTTTGGGAGCAGGGCCTGTGGGAGGACATTCACTCAAGGGAGTGGTATGCACTGGTATCAGTGCGCAAGTGGGTTTGGCCAGCCATCTCAGGACGGCCAAACTGACATGTGCACTGAAGCTGTCTCCAACCCGAGCTGCGTTGCCGGGTTGGAGACAGCAGGCACAGGCTCCCAGTATCACTGGGAGCATAAATTCCTGGCGCTCACGCCAATCCTGACGCTGCTGTCATACATGAGAGCAGCGTCAGTATTGGCCGCGGGAGAGTCTGGGAGCCTGTGCTTGCTGTGGACTGGAGAAGAAGAGCGCGATGCAGCTGGCTGCAGGCAAGTTATTTTAGTAAATTTATTTTTGCATTTTTTTGTTGTCCGCTTCCCCTTGATCCCTCCCCTCCCCGCCACTCTTCAATGACACCAGCCGCTACTGATAGATATAGACTAATTCAGGCAGTATGGCTAAGGCTATGGATGGATTTGAAGATAATGATGAGCCTGTGAGAGTCTATTAGCCATTCTGCTTTTAGAGATCTAAAGGTGTACGGATGGCAGGTCGAGCTGTGTATGGGTGGAGGTTTTGAAAACGTTTTGCAGAGGCTGGAAGTACGAACAAAAGATGAAGATTTTTGGTGCAGCACTGAGATTTAATGAAGATTAGTCCATTTTCAGAGTTGTGTCTGAGTGAAAGGTCAGATGTGGGTGGCTATCTCAGATTTTGAGAAAGTAATAGGTGTTGGAGTAGGCTGTTGTGGTGCTGAAGAGGATAATATGTTGTCTGATGGGTAGAGGAAGAAGAGATTCCATATGATTACAAGGGGTCAGTAATCACATTGATGGTGATCACCGATTCTGACCTCACTGAATTGGATCACTCTAGAGTCTTGCTAAGTCTGCAGACCACCCTGCATCTCTTGCACAGCCTTACATGCTGGTCCCCCTGCCAAAAACAGAGGCTTACTACCACAGGCAGAGAACATCATCTGCGGAGCATGAACTCCCTTCTTTTGGACATCCCGTCATTTAATAAAACAATGACACTGAGGCAATTTCTTTGAAGTGTCACACTGATCTTGAATGCTGTTCCTCCAAAGATCAGTTTCTTCCTATGAATTCAAGGGTGTGAAAGGTTCTTCTCTAGGAATGTCAAAACTCTATCTGGAGATCAAATATGCACTGATCAACTTTACAGAGTTACTCTAAACCAAAGACTGTCAATGAAGACCGTCTCAAATACGTCTTTCACACTGAAGGGCTCCTCAATATGAATATTTTAGTTAATTTAGGCAAATACTATTTGTTATTCTAACACGTGTGACGTCATTTGTAATCACTAGTAACCTATTCTATTGTGAAGTGCTCGGTTCCCCATTCAATCGAGTCCACTTTATAGAACACTACTAAACAAATAAGGATGAAGCTCATTCCTATCATTTTCCCTATTTATACCTAAATCTCTGCCTATTTTTCTCAGATATTTTAGGTTAATCACAGAATGTCCTCTTTTCAAAATACTTTTATGGATGAAATCCTTTTCCTTACCCATCCCTTTATTCTTAACTCCATTTGACCTTTATTCTTATTTTTAAGTAGAAGTTACCCTTAAACCTAGATCTGAAAACATACCTGTTTATATAACATCTTTTTGCTTTCAATATTTTTTTTTTTTAGTTCATTTTTTAAGATTCTGTATCTCCAGATAACGGACCCAAAAATAAAATGTCATCAAGAAGAAGAGACCAAGTACTAAGCTGTGAGCAAATTACTCAGGAAAGTAGGGGCCGAGTGATAAGAGAATCAGGACACAGAGAACTGTTGTGAAAATGGATAGAAAAAGAACCAGGACAGTCTTAACATTGGTACCAAGTCACAGCATTCATTTTAGATTGATGTTCTACGCATCTGTGATGAATCTTGCAAAGAGTCAACAGAGGATAAGAACGAACAGGAGATGACGCTAGTTCCTATCAAGATGGTGGGCGGTGGATTTTAGAATTTGCTGAAAGTCAATGAAATGGTGAATCTATGGAAATCTGGTCTCTTAAGGGTCTTGGTGAGGAAAAGGAAGACTATTGGACAGATGCCTGGAGGAGGGAGAGACACTATGCTAATAGAATACACATCTGTTGCAAAAAACTCGCTAAAGATAAAATCCCTCCATGAAGTTAAGAAGAACAGAATGTTGAGTCTAAGCAGCAATTACATAGCCGACAGGCCACCCTCAAACGACCCAACATCATTATCTTAATTATCACAAATTATCATTACTTGCAGCATTATCATATTTATCTGCGGACTTCAAAGACTTAGATTTTGAAGCAGTGATAGAAAGCACATGGCAACACATTCCATTACTTAGTAGAGGTGTAGCTATGGTCGCACCTGAATCCTTCTAAAGTCTGCTTCAAAGCATCAGTACAACATGATGAACCCTACTTGCTACTGTAAATTGAAATCATTATTTGCAGTTTTGTATGGTACGGGCAAGCCACAGAAAGTGGGAGAGCGCTTCACACAGGACAAGTGAGAGAAATATTGAATGCACCCCTGTACTAGCAGATAATGCCAATGTATATCTAACAGGCGAAAACCTACAATGCAGTTTTAATAATTAACAGTAGGATGCACATGCATTTAGACATATGCAGGAAAAGCGAAAGTTGAATATCAGTATTTCACTGCAGAAGTGCAGTGGTCCTATCATGTACCCATTGTGAGCCAGAACTGTCATGGAGTCACAGTGTGCATGACACTGGAAAAAGAAACCTTCCAGGTCCCAGTTGAGCAGTTACCTGGAGGCGGTCGTCATGATAGCAGGGAAATGGAGTTCCACGCGTTGGCTTTATTCCCAGAGAAGGATTATTTTAGAGTCCTTTTCCATTTAGGGTGCCATTTTATAGGTTGTGCTCAGTTCGAGCCGGCAGCACGTGGATTCACCAGGTGTGCGGGAAGGTTGCGCTAGTCCTACCGCTTGGGCCGGTCATGCTAGCGCAGATGGAGTTAGGCCATTAATTTCCAAACTGAGCTGCTGGAACAGCTGCTTCGCCCATGCTCGGGCGTCACCAGGTGTGCTGTGGGCTGCGGACCTGTTTTACTGACATAGTTCAGACCCCCCTGTCCCCAGCCTCACCTTTTTACTTCTAATGAGCTCATTTTTCATACTTCCTGAGATGACCTCTTTACAGAACCCAGACAGCGCTTCACTTAACGACTGTCTGTGAAGTCAACAGGTAAGAGCTCAGCTCTTGGGTGCCTAGAGGAAAAACACTGGAAGTGCCTGTGCAGCCCATAGACAGCAGTGTCCTTGGGCGACTGAAGGTCTTCATTTACCCTCAGAGATTTATTTCCTTGAAGATATATATGGCCGGCACAATAGGAACCATTCAGCACAAGTCATGTAAAAGCTGAAATTCAAGTGAACAAATCGTTAGCCTTTCCCCTTCAGACTTAGCGACTACAGACTGCTTCATTAAACAACGCAAATAGTTATTTTGTATTCAGGATGGACTGAAAGTGGAACCGAGTCTGTCATCTTCTTCACAGTGGCCTAAATCCACTTTTAGCCAGTAAGGGGTCTGACTCGAAGGTCACAGGCCTGACTCGAAGGTCACAGGGACCTGACTCAAAGCCTCACGCAGGGCCTGACTCGAAGCTTCACAGTGGCCTGACTCGAAGCCACAGGGGCCTGACTCGAAGCCTCACGCGGGGCCTGACTCGAAGCTTCACAGGGGCCTGACTCGAAGGTCACAGGTGCCTGAATCGAAGCCTCACGCGGGGCCTGACTCGAAGCTTCACAGGGGCCTGACTCGAAGGTCACAGGGGCCTGACTTAAAGCTTCACAGGGGCCTGACTCGAAGCCACAGGGTCCAGACTCGAAGCCTAACGCGGGGCCTGACTCGAAGCTTCACAGGGGCCTGACTCGAAGGTCACAGGGGCCTGACTCGAAGCCTCACGCGGGGCCTCACTCGAAGCTTCACAGGGGCCTGACTCGAAGGTCACATGTGCCTGACTCAAAGCCTCACGCAGGGCCTGACTTGAATCTTCACAGGGGCCTGACTCGAAGGTCACAGGTGCCTGAATCGAAGCCTCACGCGGGGCCTGACTCGAAGCTTCACAGGGGCCTGACTCGAAGGTCACAGGGGCCTGACTCAAAGCTTCACAGGGGCCTGACTCGAAGCCACAGGGTCTAGACTCGAAGCCTAACGCGGGGCCTGACTCGAAGCTTCACAGGGGCTTGACTCGAAGGTCACAGGGCCTGACTCGAAGCCTCACGCGGGGCCTGACTCCAAGCTTCACAGGGGCCTGACTCGAAGGTCACATGGGCCTGACTCAAAGCCTCAAACAGGGCCTGACTTGAAGCTTCACAGGGGCCTGACTCGAAGCCGCAGGGACCAGACTAGAAGCCTCACGCGGGGCCTGACTCGAAGCTTCACAGGGGCCTGACTCGAAGGCCACAGGTGCCAGACTCGAAGCCACAGGGGACAGACTCAAATCCTCATGCGGGGCCTGATTCGAAGCTTCACAGGGGCCTGAATCGAAGGTCACATGCGCCTAACTCGATGGTCCCAGTGGCCTGACTCAAAGGTCACAGGAACCTGACAAGAAGATCACAGGGGCCTGAGTCAAAGCCTAACGCGGTGTCTGACTCGAAGCTTCACAGGGAACTGACTCGAAGCTTCACAGGGGACTGACTCAAAGGTCACATGGGCCTGACTCGATGGTCACATTGGCCTGACTCAAAGGTCACAGGGGCCAAACTCGATGGTCACATTGGCCTGACTCAAAGGTCACAGGAGCCTGACTACAAGGTCACAGGGGCCTGAGTCAAAGCCTCACGCAGGGCCTGACTGGAAGCCACAGGGGCCAGACTCGAAGCTTCATAGGGGCCTGACTCAAAGCCTCACGCGGGGCCTGACTCAAAGCTTCACAGGGGACTGACTCGAAAGTCACTGGAGCCAGACTCAAAGCCTCACGCAGCGCCTGACTGGAAGCCACAGGGGACTGACTCGAGGGTCACAGGGGCCTGACTCAAAGCCTCATGCGGGGCCTGACTCGAAGCTTCACAGGGGACTGACTCGAGGGTCACAGCAGCCTGACTCAAAGGCTCACGCAGGGCCTGACTCGAAGCCACAGGGGCCAGACTCGAAGCATCACAGGGGCCAGACTCGAAGCTTAACAGGGGCCTGACTCAATGCCTCGCGCAGGCCTGACTCGAAGCTTTACAGGGGCCTGACTCGGTCGTCACAGGAGCCTGACTCGAAGCGTCAGGGGCCAGACTCAAAGCCTCACGCGGGGCCTGACTCAAAGCCATAGAGGCCAGACTCAAAGCCTCATGCGGGGCCTGACTCAAAGCCTCACGCGGTGCCAGACTCAGAGCCTCATGCGGGGCTAGACTCAAAGCTTCCCAGGGGCCTGAGTCAAAGCCTTACGCAGGGCCTGACTCGAAGACACAGGGGCCTGATTCGAACCTTCAAAGGGGCCTGACTCGAAGCTTCATAGGGGCTAGACTCGAAGCTTCACAGGGGCCTGACTCGAAGGTCACAGGGGCCTGACTCGATAATCACAGTGGCCTGACTCGAAGGTCATAGGAGCCTGACTACAAGGTCATAGGGGCCTGAGTCAAAGCCTCACGCTGGGTCTGACTGGAGGCCACAGAGGCCAGACTCGAGGCTTCACAGGGACCTGACTCAAAGCCTCACGTGGGGCCTGACTCAAAGCCTCACGCGGGGCCAGACTCGAAGCCACAGGGGTCAGACTCAAAGCATCACTGGGGCCTGACTCAAAGCCTCCTGCGGGTCCAGATTCGAAGCTTCAACGGGGCCAGACTCAATCAAAGCCTCACGCGCGGCCTGACTTGAAGCTTCACAGGGGCCTGACTCAAAGGTCACAGGGGCCTGACTCAAAGGTCATAGGAGCCTGACTACAAGGTCACAGGGGCCTGAGTCAAAGCCTCACGCAGGGCCTCACTCGAAGCCACAGGGGCCAGACTCGAAGCTTCACAGTGGCCTGACTCAAAGCCTCACGCTGGGCCAGACTCGAAGTCACTGGGGCCAGACTCAAACCTGCACGCGGGGCCTGACTCAAAGCTTCAGTGGGGCCAGATTCAAAGCTTCACAGGGGCCTCACTCGAGTAGGGTGACTTGATTTTTCAAATAAAAAAATGAGACATTTGGCAAAAATGGAAGTAGGACTACAGTTTCACATCGCAGAGGGTCTTAGAATCACTCCAAAAACAGTGCTTTAAGCCACTAAGAGTCATAAATTAAATACAGTTATTACCCAGACTATCATAAATTAAGCGAATTCATTTGGTTTCTGAAAAGGCTGATTCCTATTTCCGCACTGGAACTCATAAATACTTGTTCATTGGAGCCTCTCACAATACTTGGGACAAATGCTTAATTTACTGAAATCTTCCAGGACAGATAACCAAAATCTGTGACTGTCTGGGCAAACCCGGGACGCCTGGTCACCCTAGCCTGGAAGCCTCACAGGGGGCGCAGTCAAAGCCACAGTGGCCTGCCTCAGAGCTTCACAGTGGCCTGTCTCGAAGCCTCATAGGTGAAGCATTTGAAGCCTCAGGGGCCTGACTCGAAGCCTCACAAGATCCTAAATCAAAGCCTTACAGGGGCCTGAATAAAAGCCTCAAAGGGCCGTAAGGCTTTTTTGGGCCCAGGGCATGACATATTTTGGGGCTCCCAGTTTGGATCAACTATGGATTGTAGTTCCCAAAGGATATCTGGGATCCACTGAAAACATATTTACAAGCTTTGCAGTCTACTACCCCTGATGACACCCCTGATGGCGTAGTGCCCACTGGGGTTGGTTGAACTGATAGCTGTCAATCTATATAAAATGTTATATTTATCAGGGTGTATGGTTGAATGTTCTGGGGTGATGCTCTATGTAGGAATGTCTAGTATAAAATGTCTAGGGTAAGGATTAGTAAAGCGTAGCACCGCCATGTGCCGGTGGTCGGATGTATCACATTATACACTGTAACGCACGGTTGTTCATGCAAGACAATATTCAGGAACTGCTTTTGACATGTCATTGATGGTATAATTGGTAAAATTATAAATAAAGTTACAAAAAAAACCTATGGATTGCAGTACTTATTTTCTGCTAATTTAGGCCTGCATGATGCCAAACAATATTGATTTATGCTTAAACCTTCCCACAAAAACAGAAGTTATAAGGGGCCCAAAAAGGTTTAAAATGACACTGGGTGGACAGAGAGGCACGGAGTAAGAGTTAGAGGTAGACAGGGAGAGGTTCTGATAGGGAAATTGATAAAGGTGAGCTAGTGTGGGAGAAAGTTCACTTTACCGTCGGGGGCCCTTGGAAGATGCGGGCCCATGGCAGTTTCCCACTTTGCTCAGGCCTTAAAATGTCTCTGTCAAAGGGGCCTGACTCGAACCCACGTTGGAGCCTGAACCTAAGTCACAAAGAAGCCTGAATCCAAGCCTGACGGTGACTGAAGCACAGCTTCGCTGGAGCCTGAATCAAAGCCACATAGGAGTCTGTATCGAACTAACACCTGAATTAAAGCCCAACTCTTAGCATGTGAGGGATTGTATTTGCAGCCATTGAGTGTTCCACCTTGCAGCCTGTCATGGGCCTGACACCCATCATGTGAAGGGTGTCTGTCAGAGGTCCAGTTCCCAGCCACCCACAGCCTGTCACAGGCTGACTCACATGATGCCAGGGGCCCAATTAGCAGCCACTTGCAGCCTATCAGGGGCCCAGATCAGCAGCCTGACTAGCAGCCTGTCCGGAATGTAACTTGCAGCCTATCAGGGGATCCAACTCTCAAACTTCTTATAGCCTCATTTGCATGCAGCCTGCTAAGGCGTGTGAATCACAACTTGTCAAGGGGCCCAACTACAAGCCTAGGAACGATTCAATCAACCTTCCTTTTGACAATTCAAATTGAATACAAGGTGTTGGACTTTTTAAGCAGTTCTTTCCAGTCAACCAATGTGGCATGTCCTCATCTCATTGTATTGCACTGCATTGTATTGCAATATTGTTATAGTGCTTACTACCCATAAGTGAGGCGCTGAAGAACTTGTCTACATAGATATCACAAAGTAGGGTGTGTGGGTGGAACTGTATAGTCTTTGTTTTGATCCTATGTAGGACGTGTTTCCATGTCATGCCTAATGATCAACGACGTACAGTTACGTTGTTCTGGGACGCAGTGCTTAGCAGTGTGATGGATGAAAGGAGTGACAGGCAGGAGGAGCACAGTTTATGGTTTTCCATAGGTTGGCAGCTTTTAGTAGCTCTGCAGGTCCCTTTATGGTATGTCTTATATTCATAGCCCACTTAGCTGGTTTCTGTACTGGGGTGCCTATTCCGAGATACTTTGTTTAAAGTTAATGGTCCTGAGCAAGCATAGGTTAAAAGGAGGAATGATGCAGAGATCTGCTGGGATGGACTTTTTTAACATCATCCCGTATCGGATTGTCACTGTGAGATGCCAAGAAGGGGTTGTAGTATGTAGCTTATTGGGACCTGCAGTGGTGGACTAAATTTAAAATCCTCCGTTGGCCAGCAGCATGTGGTAGATCTGTTTAGTTATTCCATGACTGTTCAGTTGGTAATGGGTGGGTTAATGCTATGGACTGCTACACGACTGGGCCATGGACAGGACCCATAGTAATTTTGTCTTATGTGAGTGTAAGACTGTCAAACAGTATAAGGGAATTATGACACAACGTGAGTAAACTACAATTGACTGCCCAATCGCTGAGTGTTATGGTGTTAGTATTAGGGTGAGTTATATATTGTATTGTAATTGCATTCATGCAGCACGTACTACTCCTGGTGAGGCGTGTTAGTACTTTAAGCCAGGCAACACTCTGCTCTGGAGTTCGGGGTAGTGTTTTATTTGTGGTAATTGTTGGTTATTGACATTAGTCTTGCACTCGTAAGGAATCCGTGCCATACTCCAGTTCCTATGTGGTAGATTACATTAATAGGGGTTAGGTGTTATCTTTAGTGGGAGAGTGGATATGTCAATTCATGCAATGGTTGGTGGTATTAATAGATGAGCTACAGGATACAACCTTTCTCAGGATGACCTGAACAAGCTGCAGTTAGACGGAGGGTAGACCCTCTGCTGTTCAAGAGCACTAGCAATGGAACACACGTATGCGGTATCCATCCACACCAATGCCAGCGACCTCCTCTCCAGAAAAAGAACTCAAATATGCTTTTATGAATCCGCCGGACACGGAGTTATAGAATTTCTATCATCCATTCTTTGATGATGTCATGTGGGGTATCCTGTATTTTCCAGCTTTAATAAGTGTTCCACTTGGCCTCAGTGAGGACTTGAGTCTTAATTATCAGTGGCACCAGCATCAATTCATGAGGCTAGAAAGTAAAACATTATAAATCGAGTGGAGGCGTATATCTACAAACGATGTACACTCCATTGGAGCACGTCATCCTTAATTCATGAGAGTAGTGCATGCAACATTGTAAATGGAGTGGATGAGTAAGCTCAGAAAATATTTTTACCCCTTTGCCATAAAAATGCAAAGTCTCCATCTGGTTGTAAGCGGCTCACATTGGACCACTGGCCGGTGCAGTTCCCTTTCGTTTCATTTGCCCCGAGACCAGCTAGCTTGGCAAATCTAAAGAAATGGCCACACTCCCATCAAGGTCTTTTCTTACCTGTACATATGATATGTACTGATTCCCTGAAAGGTATTTTTGCAGGTGAAGTGCCACGTAGTAAATTATATGGAAGCCTGGTGACATACCTCTTTTTCTGTGACGTGCAGAGGGTTTGAGGTATTTGATTAGTAGATATGTATTCATAAGCACACCTGGTGCTGGAAGTAGGTTATAGCTCCACCTCTGAAGCAGAACCCCCTAAACCAGGTGCTTATATTTAGTGTCTCAGATGCAATCTTAAATCCGTTTCCATGAAGGACTGTGTTGAAACAGCGGAGACACTTACACAAAGGCAGAACAGGCTTAAAAGGAATTTACTCCTAACCATTATAGATTTTCACCATAATCACAGTGAGTGTAGAAAATAACTGGAAAAAATGAAAAGCTGTGCACAAAGTTAGAGACAATGTTCTTTCTAGGAATAATAATTTGTAATGCAGTCATGCAGCATTATACTGTGCTCTAGAATTAATTGGCACTATGCGCATTGGCTGGTGCGTAGCTTTTATTGTAGAAAATAATCAAATGAAAAATATTGATCAAGATTTGAATAGACCATTAAATGATTTAAATGACAAGTCCAATGTGCAATATAAATAAGAGAAACCAGGATGCACATAAATAAAAAAGGGAATGCGTGTCAATAACATTTGAGAGAGGATTTCAACTCTGAATCAGAATAAAATAGCAAGATAAACATAACTTCAAAACTGTTACAAGATGAAACCAAATTATCCACTGAATCTGTAAGTGATAACAATGATTCAGAATATAAAAAGCATAAGTGGAATGTGAATAAATAGGCAGCCAGCCACATTAATGTTAGGCTTTTGATGAGCTTCGAAGACTATAAAAAAATACTAACCGAGCCAAAACATTTTTGACCCCAGTGGATGATCACAGAATCATACACATTTGTGAAGAGGCTACACAGTGTTTATTCCCTGAGGAAACCACTTTTATGAGCTTTTAGCCACTTTGTATTTATCACATTTGTAGCCTTTCCTAGGCTTTGCTTTCACAAATCACTGGGTTGTGCCAGACTTTCCTCACTCATTTTTCACCATGAGAGGCTTGGTTTCTTTGACTGTTAACTAACATGAACAGCCATGTTTAATATCAAATTCTGCAACATTCAACATATATACACAGAATGAGAATGATTATATTTATACTGTACCATATTGGATTCTTGTTACCATTAGATATATTAGCAGATGACCCAGTTAACGTACATAACAATTGGAATACGTAGATCATTCCTACAAATTGAATAGACATATGAGTAGCGAAAAAGGTAAAAGGAATTGTATATGTGTGTGTATATATTTATATTACATAAATATTTATATCTATACATGTGTATATATACACACATACTTACACACATACATATTGACATAAATATTTGGGTCTTGTACTTTTCTTCAATCTCTTTGACTGCCTTTTAGCTCTAACTACTTCCTTCAGGACACACTGCAAACTGTTGCCACAGCTGCAACAAAACCTGGGTGTCCTTTTCAACCGTTTTATGGGCTGGAATTGTTCATTACCACCAAAGCAGCTGCACCAGGATACCAAATCCTAACTGAATGTAGAAATGTGCCCTTGTATCCTCTGCCGCACAGCCACAGTTATCACAAACTGGACCTTTGCAGTAGTCTTTTAGTGGGCCTTCCTCAACACAAAGTCTTGAACTTTGCTACCTGACGGCTTCACAGTTTCTCCAACTGCATTCTCGCTTCACACTATCGCCATCAAGCTAGTTGTCCTTCATCCAAGAATGGCGCCCTTTACAAATTTATAATGCCCATCTTCATAGCCATTCATGGGTCAACCTCAGATGACCTTTATTTTTATTTTTTTAAATATCTTTATTGTTTTTTTGTTTTATTATTTCGTACTGTAATTGTTCTCCTTCTCATTACATTTTTCATGACAATACAAAATAGTCAAAATAGAAAACAACATGGAGACCTACTTAATACAATCATATGACATCTGTGTGCAGAATATTGCTATGTATCAGAGAGGCCTAGATATTGCATGTCATATCTCGCACATCCTAAAATCAGCAAATTGCTAACTGTGCAATGTCATGTTCTCCTGTTCACAGTTCTGCAGCATTGTTTCTCGCGTGCAATAGTAATTGTTAGCCCCATGCATCAGCATTGTTGAACTTAAACAATATGTTTATACACAGCATATCTCAGGTTACCGTTATGATACATTTTCACAATGTAGCTCCTCACACAACCCATGATCAGCACCTCAGTACTGTACCAGAGCTGCCCTGCACAACATCCAAATCAGGATCCTTACACTGAATATAAGGAGTGGAGCAACCCTAAGCAAATGTAAAGCAACACTAAGAATCCATCTATTGTAACTCGTATGTCATGCAAGGTAACTATTCCCAAAGAGTTAACCAAATCGAAGACACAGGGAGTTTGGGACATAGTCCTGGAGTTAGGACTGTTTTTTCAAAAATGTTTTATTCTGTAGTTAGGTGTCCGTTGGCCCTGCTGTTCTTGTTGTCATACAACAGCCTATTTAACACATACCATTAAGAACCACATTGGATATTGTAATTCTGCTGATTCCGTCCATTGTCCTACATAACGAAATGAAAATCTTGTAATATATTTGTATGTACTTGTCAAAAAAAGTTCTTAACGTACAATATTTTGGCTAAAATTTAAGTTGTTGCTACAAACAGATAAGTATCCACATTGAAATGAAGACCGTCATATTGCAAATGCATCTACTGCTTGTGCTAAGGTACAGAGGAAAAACCTTTTAAACAAGCACTGGCAAAGCTAAAAGGTCTGGCTTGGATTTCGAGTCCTGACTAAATCATGAAAGACTGTGAAATGAACTACAAAAACAATCAATGATTGCTTTAATTGTGCAATGCATCTATTATATGAATAATTTAATTTGTGATGACTCAGTGGACTTTTAAGATGTAAAACAAAGTCCCTCGTGCAGCAATTCAAGCACTCAATAGGAGGAGGAATAAGACACCTAATAACACGAGGTGATGGAGAAATACTCCTTTGGGAGGAGTCAAAGCTTACCCTAATGCTCATTATATAGATTTGGTAACAATAAGTCACGCAGAAAGCTCCACTGTTAATCCCAGGCCTAAAAAAGCATACAGATGTCAGTGTGCACTGCATCGATGATGAATGGCTCTTGTCTGCTACATGGTATAGACTACACTTGGGAGCGAAGAGTTATTATTGCTAAAGCTACAGAGCACTTTTTTTCCATTTTTCAAATAAGGAACCGCACAGACATAGTAGTCAACAAGTATGGGATAGACAATGCATTTCATTCCCCTTTACATGCAGGTGTAGAATGAGGACCAGGAGGGGCAATAATGTGAACCCTGTAGGGAAACGGATTTTGCGACCTTCAGATGGAGGTACACCCATGTATAGTCACTGAGTATAGAGTCCCCTTGTGTTATTAATATGGGCGTAGGTGGAGAGCAGCATTATTGGTGTTGTGAGCTGGCAGTGTCTTTGAGCGTAAGGTGACAGGTTTGCAGCACCTGCCATATATCGCGGGGCCTGGACGTGGGCGGCTGCAGTTGTGCATATAATTTTCTATTTGTATTACAGTGTATTAAGCTATCAATCCATGCATTTCGTGCGGGCGGGTGGCTGCTGCCCCACTTTATGGCAACTTCCCATCTAGGAAGTAGGAGGGTGATAGCAATGAAGCTGCGCGAGGCAGTAGGGAGGTCATGGACGAACCCCAGAAGCGCCATTAACGGTGAGGGTGTAAGCGTGGTTTGAACCATGCGTGACAGCTCGGCAAATATGGCCCACCAGTACTGGGCTATCTTGTCCCAGGTCCACGCCATATGGGAAAAATCCGCAGATGGAGAGTGGCATTTGGGGCAGGCGTGGGATCGGGAGGGGTCTATCCGATGTATTTTCAATGGTGTGGCATATGCCCGACAGAGAAATTTGAAGTGGAGACATTTGTGGCGATGATTTAGGGAAATAAGTCACGTCTGTGTATAACATTTGTACCACCGGTCAGTGAGTGTCCAAGGTCTCGTTTCCCGGCCGCGTGCAGCCCAGCGTCCCGGATGGGAACAAGGTCAGGCTTGATTTGTAGAGTTGAGATATTAAGTGATCCTCACCAGTGTCTGTGATAAGTAGTGTCAAATGTGGGAAGTCGTTCGGTTCTATGGGGGAGCTGGGAACCTGAGCTCTGAGCGGCCCCTGCAACCGTCGCAATATGAACTGGTCCAGCCTGTGCAGAGCACATTTTAAACTCTTTTTGCAATACATCATTATTTTATTTTTCCATACCTAAGACAATTATTGTTAAAAAAAAACACATTTAAGACCAATTTGGTCGACTTTAATTAAGTGGCTGTATACACGCAGGGTGAAAGGGTTTTACTGTGTCCCTAGTGGAGAATATGTTCTTAAACGATTGAGCCAAATTAAACTGTTTGCTGGTGTTTGTAAACTACAATCACCACCATCTGGCTCACTGTCTTCTTTGTGTAATCAAATGAGGCTCTGTTTAAGCATTCACAGGATAGCAGAGAGAAATGAAATCATTTTTACGGTGGGAAGTTTGAAACCCTGGAACATCTGGTTTTGTAAACTGGCAAAAAGACAACATCTTGGGCTCAGGGCGCATCTGACAAACCCTCCATGCAGTGCCTGTTCTGATGAAAGCGCACTGGCTTTGGCTGACCTGGCACCCAGGTGCTAAGAAGCACGCAGTAGGAGTCATGGCCACCTCAATGCTAAGATCAAGACAGAAAGTGCAGAAATATAATTGTAGGACTTTAGAGGAAGAACAGTAAACTAGCAGGAAAAAAACCAATCCTATCACTCGTAATAACCGAACAGGCTCCATCCAGCACTTTAGCATCAGTACATCTGTAGTGAAAGGTGTTCTGCACAGGAACCATCCGTGAATCCAATCATCCAGTGCTGACTCCTGGACCAAGTTCCCAGTGACATCTCCCGAAACAGCCCCCACGACTGTGCGGTCAGCTTGACATCTTGCAAGTATGACACGCAGATATTGATTACTTTCCGGTGCGATTGAAGATCTGACTCCTCCCCTCTGCTCTCATCAAGCCCTTGAGCAACAGATGTGTTCAGTCTCATCGCCTCGAGGATCACAATATCTCGCGCGTGTTTTTGAAATGACAGACATTGTTCTTTCTACTGACTTATTTTGACAGGCCCTTGCACCTCCCTTTCATGTTCGTTCCTTTCACACCAAATAAAATCACAACTTGTTTTCATTTCCCACCCGAACATCTGCCGCACACAGACGACACCCTGGTGTTTACTGGCTCGAAACAGTTCATGTGTCTTGGCTCCAAATTATTCTCTTTGAAAACATTTTTTTATCTTTGAAAACAAATGATTTTCTTTGAAAAAAGCCAGAATGGCTCAGAGTGGAACCCGCAATGGCTTCAATTCCGCATCTGCCTGTAAGTAGACACATATCTAAATATATGTCTTCCGGAATCAGGCACGGAGGTAGGTGTATCGACCCTCTCTGAGCTTGTCATGTTCTCGATGTCCAAGGGCCCAATCCTTAATATAGGAAGGTCGCTGATATAGTGAACCTACACATGGTGGTGTAAGTTTACTAACTAAATCGTTAAAATGACAGGATTTCCACAGAGGTAGGGACATACATACACACAGTAGACATCCCCATTTGCCACATACAGAATATTAGGTATTTATAATTAAAAGGCCTGAAGAAATGCCACTTGATCAATTATTGGCATATTAAGGCCTGTAACATGTCGACCGAGAACTAGGATCATCATAAATACACTTGATCCCACATAGCTCACTTTACCATAACCTGGCACTTTTGAATAGATACCAAGATCAAATCAAACTAATATCAATCAAGTGGCTTGTAAAGCGCAACTACTCACCTGTAAGGTTCTCAAGGCGCTGGGATGTAAGAGCTATAGTCAATTTAATTCCACATTTTTCCCTATCTTCTCACCCTCTGACTGGGACACACCATTTCTCCCAGCCAACTCAAGGCGATCCTAAAATAGATCTCTGGCAAAGTGTCCCCTCAAAAGTTTTCTGGTTACTTACACAACAATTGCTTACAGTGCTAATACAACTGTTCATGTAAATGTATGTGTCTTGTAAAGCGCACTGCTGCCCTGAGGCGTCGTGGCGCTGTAGACCGCTGGGGAACCCGTCCTGGCTATCCCTGTGAGATGGTCCCTCCTGGGTATCTCCAAGGTGAAACCAGGCATCCCCGGCGAATGTGGGGGGCCGTTGTGGAGATGAGGCAAGCTAATGCCCAGAGTTGCCGAGTGTGTTCCTGGTTAGAGTAGGTACCGAGGCGAGAATTATCGAGACCGTTTTGACCCTGGTCCACAACCCTGCCGCGTCAGGAATTGAACCCTGGTCCCTGGCCGATTCTCTGCTTGCGGATCTGCCGCCTCTAACCAGTGAGCCACACCTCTCCACTATTTCTTCCACAAGCCTTGATGCAAGTGTTCTGCAATTTCTTGACCTCTTTTTTAAATATATGATGCCTTGGGCACATTCAAACAAACTATGAGTCTCCCTACCTTCCTTCCTGGTTATGTTTTGTGCATGCTTGGTAACTAGCCATCTCAATAATACCGGTTCAGATATTGTTGTTTGTTTATACTTCCTCACCGAGATCTCAACCTGGTCTATGGGTTTACTCCTGTTGTATATACCTGTGCTTGACCAATGGCCACACGTGCAGGTTGGCTGCACGCTGAGAATTAGGAGCAGGGGTCTGGCTGCAGTCAACTTCCTACGGCCAACACCACATGGCCGATGGCTGTGCACAGTGGGAATTAGTTGTCCATGGAGGGTTTGGTGCTGAGCTAGCCAGAGGCAAAGCCCTGCGGTCAACACCGCTGCAGATGACTAAAGGTTAAGCGCAGCAGGAGTTGTTTGCTTTCAGATAGTCCACGCCCTTCAGCCAACCCCTGCCATGTACAGTTGGAGTTGGGCGCTCACAGAGTGTAAGTGAATGGCCTATCCAGAAGCCGCTGCGGACATGCAAAGGTCATGTTTGGTGGGTGTTGGCTGCTTACAGTGGGTTAGGTGCAGGGCCTGGCTGGTGGCTAGGCCCTGCAGCTAACCTCCCACTGCAGAAGGCTGAAGGCCATGCACAGCTGAGGTTTGTTGCCAATGGAGGCCAGGACCTAGGGCCATGCGTGTTGGCTGCCCTTAAGAGGTGGCACATAGGCTGGGCAGAAGCCAGGGCCTTCAGTCATCCCAGTGCATGGCAGAAGGCCCACTGCAAAGAAGGTTGCCTGTCAGCAGAGAGTTGGATGAAGGGGCTGCGGCCAGCCTCTGTTGTGCATGGCCTTCAGCTGTAGGTGTTGGACACTACAGACAGTTAGACCTAGGGGCTGGCTGAAGAACAGGTCCTTTTGTAACACATGGCTGAAGGCCTGGAGCAGTCATCTTAAGGATTTTTGAGGACCCGGGCAAGACATATTTTGGAGACCCTTATTTGGGGCAATTTTGATTTTTAAGACCCATTTTCTGCTATTTCAAACCCTATGCATCTCCAAAATTGAATTATTTGTTGCATTTTTAGATAGAGAAATACACAGAAGTAAGCTAGAGTGAAAGTAAACTTTTAAAGGTGGCCCCTTGGAAGGGAGAGGCCCTGGGCATTTGCCCATGCCTTAAAATGTCTCCAGCATGGAGGTCAGGCCCTGTGAGAAACTATGCTGCATAAGGTCATGCACACCAAACACAGTGCGTATGACCTCACAATAGTTATACCAATTAATAAATATACCTAAAATGTAAATAAACATTGTGAAACCAACCAATGATAGTCATCTCTGTTATAGTGGTAATGATTTAATTAAAGGTGAAGTCATGAGCATTGCATTTAGTGTGCATGGCTTTTATGCAAGTTATGGTCTGTGCTTCTAACCATAACTTGAGTTTTGATTTTAATTTTGTAACCATAACTGCACTACGTCATTTTTTTTAGATGATATTCTCAGGTTATTTAAACACACGTTGAGGTCAACACTAACCAGAACTCCTCTTTAATCTTTGTTATTTTTATTGAATTTTCAGTGTTATACAATTTCAGGTTTCATAAACTAAATATAGACACACTGCACTCTCTTTTCAGGTCTACAGAAGTTCACTATGTATGTCAATTGCAGTTTACATTTTCTACTCTCTCTCTCGACTTTCTTTCATTTTATAAGTAGTAGAGCCTACTCATTTTCAGCAACTGTAAATTAGGGTCACTTATATTACATCCAATCTTTCAAGATACAGGCATTTAAGCCTCTAAATTTCCTATCTCAACTTCCAGGACATACCTACATTGATGGTTGAAGTGTCCCTCAATAGTCATAGGAAGATGCTTCAGCACCATTCGGCAGTGGGATTTTATAGTAGTCTGTCTCTAACCGTCTGCAGAGATACAAACACCATACACCAAATGAGGAGTTTCTCATTTACATAGATAAGCACTACATAGCTCTAGCAGCACTGTTCACAGTAGGCGCTGGTGTGGGGGTGATAGGTGGGGAGGGACGACAGACAACAATACACTTTTTAAAAAACCCAAAGTCCTTACCTGCCGCCCAACGCTCTTTACCGAGCCCTCGCTGCCTCATAGGCTCTGGGTGCGGCCTCCTTCCTCCTCCCAGCGCTCTCCTTGGCTGACTGGGGCGGAAAGGGAAGGACCTGGCCCCAGTACAATGCAAAACCAGCCAACCGAATTGACTGGCGCAGGCTAACCCAGTCCTGATTTGAGGCTGGGGGCTTGCGGCTGTAATCCCTCGGCTGTTTCTCAGCCTTGGGTTGCAGGCTCTGAAGTGCGCAGGTCAGATTGGTCGGCTGTAGGCTGCTGGCCAATCTGACCCACGCACTGGCAGGGGGCTGCTTTAGTAGTGCAATCGCACTAATCAGCTTCGCGATCCTGCCATCACTCTGTAACAGCGCGAGCCTGGGACACATGAATAAAATGGTATTTATTACCATTTTATTAAAGTATGTGCCTGCTGCACTCGCAGCAGGCGAGGCTACGTTCCTCCACCATAATGGAGGAGCCACCGCTGTCTGTTCAGCTCCTCAGTGATTGGTAATACCGATTGGTCTTTTTTGAACTTCCCATCAAGCTTTGCACCGCATACACAAAATAATGCACATTATTCACCAGCAGCTTCCCATTGGAAGGTGCCATGGTGTTGCTGTTGGTTGTTTACATTCTCTTAGCAACCTTTCCCAGGTTGTACTCTTTTCTTTACATCTATAAGCTGAGTGCAGGGGTTTTAAGTGCCCCAAACAATAGGATATTTTGCCGTGTATATGCTCATTAGGTCAAAGGCTACCATACAGTGTTGCTGTCTGGTTGCAAATGACGTATTGTCTGCATGCACGGGTCTTTGACTCCTCCCATTGATTAACGTGTTGCTTTCACTGTCACTCTCATTTGCTTGCTTCCCATTCGATGGCTTGACATCTCCATGTCATGTTTATCTCTCCCATGAAGCATACCCATGTTACTTGTGTCCTTACACTGCTTACTCTATCAGAGCTCATGCGTTTTTCAGCTCTCTCTCCACTTCTATCTCTCTCTCCCTCTACTGCTTCGCTCCCACCAGCTCTGTGTTACTCTCCACTGTCTGCTTCTCTCCAACCCCTACCGCAACGTGTTGCTGTCCCATCTGCCTTCTTGGTGCCCCCTCTGCTTCTCCCCATCCGTGGGCGTTGGTCTCCCTTTACCATACATGCCAACATTTTACTACACGAAAATGGGGGATTATGAAAAGAAAATCAGGGAGTGTATTTTCCTCATTGACTTCTATTGAAGCAGAGGTTAATTTCAGGCAGAACTTGGAAGACAGCCCAAAAAAGTAATTGTTTTGCTTCAAAATTCGGGAGTCTCCCGTCTGAATCTGGTATAGTGGCATGTATGCATCACCTGTTTTACTCACCCTCAACGGATCCATGTTGCTGTCCCATCTATTCCTCCCCCGTGTGTTTGCTCATTGTCTTATCCGTCTCCCCTGCACCCTGCGTTGTTCTCCCCAGAGTGCGTTTTTTGCTCCATCCCGCTCTGTGTTGCTCCCACCCTGGCCAGCTCACTCCCCACCCCAAACAACACAACGCACTTTCGCCCTACTATTGCAACTTTTTTTACATTTACCAGTGCATCGCAGATCTGTCCACTAAAAAAACACGCCATTTTTTAATGCACGCACATGTATGTCGCAATAACATGCCTCGCCGAGCACATCGATTTTTTAAATGTATTAATAAAAATGCCGCATAGCGTCAGCTGCCAACGCTGTACAGCACTGTCAAAAATAATTGCCAAAGCCAATAGGTGTGTAAGGTAAGACCTATAGGTTTTGTCATTCTTGTATTTCCAATGGGAACAAGCCAATTTGAAGGTCATTTGTTGTAACTTGGCGCGCTCCTTTGGCTATGTATGGTGGCATCATATAGCAGCTGCGTACAATAACCTTAACGCACCATGGCCTCTTAAATGCTAACCTGGAATTGCAACGAAGTACATTGTTCCTGCATTTAAAGAACGCTTATGGATCTTTAATGAGCTTTGAAAACTTTATAGATTGGACTGAACTGTTTGCTGCTGTGTTATAATTATGGATTCCTGTTACGTGTTCTCCCATCAGCCTCACTTGCGCTGTTCTGATTAGATGTCACCAGGTCCTCAACTAGGGTGAGTCCTTTGTATTTTCTCGGCTGTCTCTTACTGTTTGCACAAAATCCTAATAAAGACTTTCTGAAATAAAAGTAAGTCACAAGAGTAAACTGTCCCGGTAATGACTGGCCTTTGGAGGTGGTGAAATAAACCTATTTAATATATTAAAAATAAGCAATGCAGTCATGAGAACCAGTGGCATAACGTTAAATGATGCCCCCCACACCTCCTGCAGGATGACCATAATCCAGATATCTACCAGATATACATAGGCCTCAGGCTCAATGGGGGCCCCCTCCGCCGGAATACACGCAAGAAATGAATAACGTTTGTGCAGTCTGTGGTGGTGGTTTGTAGTTTATTCGAGGTTCAGTATTGGATTTAAGACCGATGTCATGTATCATGAATGTAGATAGTTGCTTTTCCCTTGACTGATGTGCTGTAAATCTTGTCATGTATGCAGATGTGTTAACTCTCTATGAAGGTTGAAAGTGCATTTGTGTGATGGTGTTTATTTTGTGTGTTTTTGTAGGATGATTGACTGAACAAAGCTTTGCATTAACTGTGCAGAGTAAAAACAGAAACCTGTATGTAAGTCATGAGGTTGTTACAGGAGGCAGACTCCAGCCCCTCACTGTAATGCACAGGGCTGTAAAAGAGAGACCCACTTAAAGGGCTGTAAATGGCGTTTGTACTGAAGCCCGCCCCTCCTCTGTGTAACTGAAAGCTTTATAGGGCGCTCTGCTGGGACATCACCTCCTCTGTTTTCTTTCTGTGTTTTACTGTAGTTTATAAAGCGCGGTAAGCTGGGGGATTAAACCTGGGTGGCGGGGTCTTTCCTGTGTTTGATTCACCAGTGCAGGAAGTGAGCTTTCCTTGTGATGACGCGCATCCTGGGGGGTCTGCAGCTTGGGTCCCTTTACAGTCTCCTCTGCAGCCAGGGCCTTGCCCGTCTTTCGACTGTTGCTGACAAGATGTCGGATGCTCATGCAAGGGCCGCTCTTTAAATGGTGGCTTAGAGCTGCAGTGGATGAAATGACCTGAAAATGTAAGATGCCTACTCTCCTCGATGGCTCTGAATGCCATCATAACCCTCTACAACGAATAGCCAGGTGCCCTACAATGAACCTTGGATTCTGTTCTCCCACTCTGGGCAAGGTGGCAATGGGTTGATTGTCCACCTTCCATGGCAGATAACAAATCCAGGTTTCTCTGGTATCTTGCCTTCCTGCCGCAGAGTACCAAAAAACAAAATGATGGAAGGAATGTTTGAATTAATCTCAACCACTGACAATCGCTTGGGCAGCATTCCAATTTATTGTTTTTCGCCCACCATACCACCTCAATTTGGACCCAGGATGAATAACAATGGATTGGGATGCGGCCCAAGCGGTTTCCAGTGGCTGATATTAAATTCAAGCATTCCATCCTTTCCATCCATCACTTTGTTTTCTGATGCCCTAAGTGTGACGGGTATGCTCAGCCGTGGGTTCTGTGTTCTGTGCCATGGGAATCAAGCTATAGCTGGCTGATGGGCTCATAATAAAGGTGAAAACGGTCCTGGGTTGCTTGTGTTACGTTTCAGAGAGGACCTGGTTTAGCAGTTCGGGCTGGATGATTCCTACTGAAACAAGGACTGGGCTGGTCTTCATATGGCTAGGTACAAACTAAGGTGGCATGGTGGGTGACAAACAATGGTATCAGGATGCAAGTCGAGCGATTGCCAGTGGCTGAGATTAATTTAAGCATTGCATCCATCACTTTGATTTTTGATGCCTGTGTCAAACCAACATTGTGAACAGGTTAAAGGATTAGACTGGACATTCACGACAGTGGCAACCAGTCAACGTACCTATTCCTCATACCTCGGATTCCAAAGAATGCCCCGAGGGGAAGCTCTAGGTCTGCCCCTATTGTTGGGGGTTCGACCACCAACACAAGCAACACCAGAAATCCAGAACTTGGCAACCTTTATTTCTGCACTGTAGCTTAAAGTCAAGGGTTTCAACTGAACTGTTATGGGGGATGCACAATCTGCTCCCTCTTCTGTCATTTTATAGTTTGAGTCCCCCCCAGGTTTACTAGGAGCAGATCCAGAGCATCCTTCCATTTAACATATTCATTCTGTGAGTTCCTTGAG
Organism: Triturus cristatus; assembly: GCF_964204655.1. NCBI lineage: Eukaryota > Metazoa > Chordata > Amphibia > Caudata > Salamandridae > Triturus > Triturus cristatus. Next base: position 962,400,314 of record NC_140588.1, read on the forward strand.
CTCAGTGTATGACTGCGCGTGACTGCCACAGTTGCAGGCGGATGGGTGCTTCCAATGTCACTTTCATTACACCATGACACCGATACCAACCTGCCTACTGCTCCTCATACAATGCTAGGGGCTCAGAAAGACTTCACCAGGCCTGGCTCAGGATTGGACCAGCCACCATTGCCAAGAAGAATCGGTGGCTACCTTCAGTACCTCATCCTGCGGTCCTAAGTTGCTCCAGTAGAACGTGGCCTGTGCTCATTGTAGGTGCCTCAAGAGCAATGTAGCAGGCTCTCGGATAAACCAGCAGAATGGAGCTAGTACTGAGAGTTTACTGCGAGTTCAATAAAGAACTGGTACTTACATTCTAATAAGATTAAATTCCACCACTTACAATAATCATAGTTAAAAAAATAAAAGGATGGCCCCTAACCATTAAGAACTCAACCATATCTAGATTCTACGAAGGATAAGGAAACTTCTAGATACATTCCCAAAGGGCAAATGTAGCGGGGGTGTGATCCCTCGCTAATGGGTTTAAAGCGAGTCATAGATATGGAGCGGCTGTTGGGTGAAGGTGGATGACAGCAGAGACATAACCAAGATTCTTCAGAAATTATGGTTGATGAGGACAATGGTGTCCATCAGCGTCACTCTCCTCACACTTATGGGGTCATCTCCGATAAGAGTAGCATCGTCTTCACTTGGGACCATTGTGCAGTCTTCGACTATGTACTGTTTTTGATGAGATAGCACCAGGCACTTTTACACGCTGATTAAATAATCAAATGACGGTAATATCAATGAAGGAAAGGATGTTGTGGCCAACTTGTTCATATTTCAACAAACAATTCTGGGCTTTTAAGGATAGGTGTTGTGCATGTCTTCCAGCTGAGCAATTACATGGGTTCATAATATGCTGAACAATGCCGGAGGATATCAGTAAAATAGTTCTAAGCATGGCTTTCACAGGCATTACAACCAAACTGCAAAGACTTAAATGAGCAGCTGGCGGGGCATGGAATGCTGTTAATAACATATTACAGCAACCATCACAGCTTATAACACTGTCTTGGCACTATGTTCAAAACTTCTTCACTGAAAACAAAAGAGGGGAGATGTACCTTTGAAAGTGAAGCCTCTAGGATTTAAAACACAAAGCACATTTGTCTCTGCCAAGCCATTTGGGCTTTTTTTAGGTCTCGACTAGGCAGCGCTTGCGCTGTCTCTTCGGGACATGCTGTATTCTGGATATGGGCATAAAGCTACGCCCATTTTCCGCCCATCTTTTTAATTGGCTCCTGTTTCTGTCCTTGTCTCTTCTTGCAACCTCCCATGAGGACATCCCCTGTTACATGTGTTGTTACTCCCTAGGTTGTAATTTCAGCCTCAATGCAATATTTTCTGAAAAGGCTTCAGGCAGGACACACACTTGGTCCTAAACTAGGCTGACAGTGGTTACTTCACTCACCATAACATCTACCATTTATATGAGACTGTCTATACATTTCCTTCATCAGCTTCACACAGAGTACAGCCTAATCCGAAATTAATGTAATAATTCTTTTGTCACATTTCAAAGCTACTAATTGTATATATGGACATAGCTATTTGAATGTATTCTTAGTACTGAGTTGCATCTAATGCATTATGGGTAGGATGGATTTACCATATCTTCTGCGGGGTGCAGTAACATATGTGACCAAAAGAGGTCTCCTTTTGGCCACATATGGTACTGAACCCTGCAACATGGCAAGGTAAAAAACATAGCCATTTATAATGCCAATAACTCCAACTTTGTAGACATGCAGTGCTGGTGCCTTGCTCACTAGGGACCTCTAGGAGCAGCTTGCGGTACTGCACCTAGACATGCAGTGCTGGTGCCTTGCTCACTGGGGACCTCTAGGATCAGCTTATGGTACTGCACCGAGACATGCAGTGCTGGTGCCTTGCTCATTAGGGACCTCTAAGAGCAGCTTATGGTACTGCACCGAGACATGCAGTGCTGGTGCCTTGGTCACTAGGGACCACTAGGAGTAGCTTGCGGTACTGCACTGATATATACAATGCTGGTTCCTGGCTCTCTACGTAAGCATTTGCAATGCACTATGTCTCGCATTACTGAAAGTGTGAGTTATTGGCGTTGCATTATTATTTGCAACGGCAATACCTCAAACTATAAATAATGCGAGACCGATTGCATTGCAAATGCTTGTTTTTTTTAGCAGAGAGAACCGCTGCATGTGAAGCTGGAGACATTAGGTCATACAACCATCCTGTAAACCTTCAAGGAGAAGCCAGACAGCTTGATGTTATTTGAAGTGAAATGGGGCAGTGGCATATCCAACATGGAATAATTCCAGACTGTCAGTTTCTATTTTTTCATGTTATTTCCATGTATGCGATATAACGCAGACCTAGTTCTGAGGAGCAGCAGAGTACTTCACTGAGAACTTATTTATTCTATTAAGGACAAACCAAATAAAGTGCCGAACGGTGTGTGTGGTCTGGATTACAGTGGGCAGGGCTAACATGAGATTGGGACAGTATTGAATAGTACCCTTTGTGGCTTACTTTTTAGTTTTTACATTGTGCATAGTAATAACTTGAGGCACAGAGCTAAAGCGATTTGAATAAATCAAACAAATCTGCACTGAATGCCGGTGGATGAAAACCATGGACCCTATATAAAGTTTGTCTTCCAGTTTGTATAAGCAAGAAACAGAGTCAGAATCTATCTTCTAATGTGTATAGCCAGTAACATTCAAATACTCTTCAATTACTCAACAAAAAATATTTTGATTAGTGTTAAATTTCTTATGAGTTCCTGTGTATGTCTTGCACTCAATGTATTTCGTATATTACAGTTCATCAGGAGCTTATTTAACAGGAGCCTAATTAAAGACACTCTGAACAGATGGAAACAACTGAACAAACGTTAAATACAAAATTGATAGCTGAACAAAATGATGTCCATTGTCATGGTATAAAACAAATGTCCAAACAGAACCTCATTAATCAAACAAGCACCATGCCTCTCCTAGGTACGCAACATTTAGCAGTGGTTAGCATCAAGATGAAATGATACCTTTCAACATTAGCAGAAATTATGTCATACTACTTGAAGCAATCCTTCGTATTTACTATTTCCGTTACAATTCATAGAAAGCAGACGATGCCCAATCTTTCATTATGTCACTTGGGAAAGGTAGTTCCCAATTGTCCTATCCAATGGGCCTCCCTTACCACAACACTTTATTTATGTTATCCCATGTGTTAATTCTTTGAAGATTTGAAATTGCATTTAATGAAGGTTACATTGAAGATCAACATAGTGTCAGGCAAACAGTGATTTCACATTTTCGGTGTGGTCACATTCCACCAACCTTTATTTGGTGGTGTGATTTGTTTTACCTTCATGTATGGTATTTTATTGAAGAAAACACACAAGGTCCCAAAACAAAGAGAATTGTTACTAAGGGTCTATAAAATGCTGGAGCTTAGAGTGTGGTCAACAAGTTATATAATGTTATCTTATTCAATAGTAGTGAAAAATAATCACAAAATTAAACTAAGGCATATAAAATGTATTCAAATGTATACATAATCATAGTTAACAACATATATTAAAATACATTTCATAATAAAATACAATTGAAGATATCACAAGAAAACAAAGAAGTCGACGCTGCGTTTCGGTGATTTAGTAGATCGTTCACCTTCCTCAGGACAGTTTTCTAAAATATTTTTGGACGTTACTGGTATTCAGTTTCTTTAAATGTATTGAAGCAACACAGTGCTTAAGTAATGAGGGATTGAAGATGTTCCACTCATTTGAACATTCAATTAAAAAACAAAGATCTTGGTTGTGTTCGTTGGTGCCACCGTTATATGGTTGATTTCAAATTATGCACCGAATCTCAATAACAACATATACTGGTGCGTCTGTATAGCCAGCTAGCAAGCCCAGACACCAAGTACTTTATCCCTGAGGCAAACTGGAGATTGGAGGAGGCTGTGCGCCTGTCCCTAATTATTGAAGAGGCGTGGCTCACATGATCATTGTTGTGGGGCAGGCATAAGCCACTGTTTTGGGGGACCATACTGCGCACTGATCGACTAATCCCATTGCAGGTCCTACTCACACAAAACAAGAAGATCCGCAAGAAGGGAGTGATGGGAACCTTCACAGAGTCTATAAATAGAGCTGAGCTCTTAAGAGGAAATCATTCCTTTGAAATCCAGAGTATCCACAGAGGCTTTGTGAGCTTTTCTTAGATAACATCCAGGTACATCTCAAAGTGCACAAGATCTCCAGAGGTGGCCAAAGGATCACCAAGTACCTTCTGTATATCCATGGTTAAAAAAATGTTGTCTTTGTCTGATTACCTCAAAGCTTCAGGTACTATTACTTTACCTAATCTTTCCAGTACTGTCGCTTTTTTGTGGCCGTATGAATGGGTCCCGTCTTCCCTCCAAGTCAGGTCATCAACAACATGGGAGAGAACTTAAATGCAGATTTAACATTTGTAATTCTATTCTACGAAGTAAGGAAAGTAGCCTACTTTCATGTAAGGATCCTGCCTGAGAATCCTTTCCTGTGGGACCACAGAATACGCCCAGAAGTCCTGTCCCTGCTCAATTATCGCCTGACTACCAAAAACCCCATACAGAAACAGACATAGGAAGATAAATATGCCGCCCACCTTGTTTGGGGCTTAAAAACATTAGATTACAACACTCCAGAGATGAAACCTTTCACACTGATCACATTGAATCAAGATTAATTTCATGTATGATCCAGCTCTCATGTATTACAAGAATGTTGTCACTTTTTCCAGCTCCACAGATGCCTATGGTCAGGTTCACAAACCCTGTGGCTAATGAACGCAGTCCAAGTAAAATTGTTTTGAGGTAGATGCCTACACTGATAGTGCATGCCCCTATGTAACACCCATCTTCCCTTCCACCTGCAATCCAACCACCACAAGTTCATAAAAGTGCTGTTCTGGTCCTACGGATGTCATAGACCAATGGAAAATGTTTAGAATTTCATCAGTTGAATATTTTTCCTCAAACTCATCTTTACTCCCCCTAATGTTTGACATCTTCAACTCAGTGGCTCTATAAACACACATAACAAAATAAAATAAGCCTTCATTACGTCTAAATAGCAAATCTAGGAAAGCAACTACATGAACAGGGTTACCAACGGGTCACTTTCTTGCCTTGTAACAAAGTGAACTGACCTGTAGGCTCTCCTTTTAACAAAGGCATTGTCTTGAAAGTGCACAGAATTAAATCATTTATACTATGCCAGTAAACAAATCGGGGATGTGTTGCTCTTATGTACGAGATAATGTGGCTGCCCTAAACAAATGCTAATTTTCATCTAAGCAAGAAATCGAAACTAATGGTTCTTAGATCCCTCCCAGAAGCAGCAGTGCTCGACCTCAACATTGGTCCACTTCAGTGTATGGAACAGCCTCTCCCTTCAGAGATGAAACACTGGACTGTGAAATTTCAGAACATTTGTTCGGCCACAGTATTCAAACATGCTTTCTAACTTATCTGACCTAACTGGGAAATGCCTCCGCCATTTGTGGGATTGGGCATGGCAGATTCAATTATGCAAGCCATTCACAAAAATGTGTCTTCACAATGAAATGCCATTAAAAAAGGGAAGCAGGCTTCCTCATGAACAAAAAAAAGGAAGGCAGCACAAAATGATGACGCAGAAGTGGAAAGGGAGTCCCCAGTGCGGAACACAGGGACTAGATTTGGTTAGAAGCAGACTGTGTGGTGATGAAGGAACACACCATATGGTCTACAGGGCAGTACCCTGGGCAACATGAGATATTATTGATGCAGCAGGAAAGTGATTCGGATGTCAACCCCCCAGGAACCTCTCCTTGTGCATTACCACAGACATGATTGATATGGCTAGTAAACCTTTGCCAAAAGAAGAATCGCCATTGTAAAGCATTGGGTGCCCGATGCTGATATTGCATCCTGCACCCGGCCGTCCCTGTGCCACTTGTGGTGTACGTTTGGTGCTGCTTTGTGCTCCCCCCCCCCAACTGTGCTGGTCCTAACCCCCAAATCTTGGCACCTGCAACCGATCCACTTACCTATAAGCAGTGTGGCTCCAGGCACCCCCAGTCTCCATTGAAACGCGTTGGGCCGACCTCCGATTTTGACCTCTGCACCCGGCTGCCCTTGTGCCGCTGGTGGTGTAACTTTGGTTCTCACCTAACCCTTCCCCTTGCCCCTTGCTGACCTTTAGTCCTGAAGACTGAAATTGTAAGTGTATTACTTGTTTAACCAAAATATTGTTTTCCTCATAGGATAACATTGAACTCTTCTGAAGTGTCGATTTTTAAAAGTGAAAAGTATTTTTATTTAAAAACGTATTTACCTTATTGCGAAGATCTTGGTTTTAAAATAAAATACAAAGTGTATATTTCAAAAATTGGTGTGGATCTACTTTTGAATTGTGTGTCCATTATTGGTCAATGTTGTGCAATAGATTGTCTGGCACTCCTCTGTGTTAGACCTAATGCTGATCGACCACACTACCACTAATAGAATACTTGGGTTTTACATCGAGTCCTGTACACTTTTGGGAAACCCCGGGAGTCTGTGCACGGTATTGCCACCTAGTGGCAATGCCATATACAGGGCCAGTTTCCTACACTTGGCTCTAGTGTGTGAGAGGTGCAATGATTTTAAATTCAGGCATTACAGCTAAAGTAAACAAAAGGGTAAAAGTTCTGCAAATAAATATAGTCCACAGCATGTGCATCTTTTATGAGCTTTCCAAGTCCTTGCTTGGCCTGCTGGTCCAACTCAAAGGCAAACCTATACTATACTGCACCAATACTTAGGTTATAAGGGACACAGCCAACCAAGTATGGGACACTGTGCTCCACATAAGGTGAAGTGTTAAGAAGACTCTGAATACACATCCCTTGAATATTACTTTTTCTGATAGACTTGGAATCAACTCATCCACAGACTAAGCTAGAGCAGGTCGCAACACTATGTCACTAGTTGTACTTGAAATGTTACTATTGGTAGGGTTATGTTTTATATAACATTTCGTATACAGTAGACCCATTTTCTCCCTGTACCGGCTTCTATGGGGGGTGTTTGTGACCAGTTCTTAATCGTGATTCTATTTATCAATAGTTGGTCAAACTGAAAGTGTGTTCATGAGTTGGTTCCAGACTAAGGGGAGGCCACAATCTGCTTTCGCTTGAAAGGGAGAGGATGCAGCAGTCATGTGACATTCAAGCTGTTACTGGAAAGACCTACCCGACAAACCATCTCTATGATCAATATGGATACCTCACTGAAATTCAAGTTACTTGTGACTCCTACCCTTCCCTTCTGGCACTTGCAGCTACAGCTCCAGAAAAATCACAAATATTTGCAAAAACAAGATTCAAGACGAGTTAAAGATTTAGAAAAGAGCTAGAAACACTTCGTCTCTAGGTACCGAATGATTGCTTTCGTACTCGCTCACCAATGCAGACTGACTATTCTTATGCAGATAAAGGGGTATTTTGAGCTTTCTTTAGATATGGTGTTTAAATTAGAAACCTATAATGAAGAGAATGACTCAGTTCTCATGGGATAAGCACCACCTACAAGTCACAAAAGAGATAAATTTCAATCAAAACAAAACGGAAAAGAGCACGCATCACAAGAAATAAAGCAGCCTATACTACAAGCCAGACCATTGGCGCTGCAATTATGGTGGAGCGGAATGCAATCCGTATTGCTTATCCCATGTAAATTCCAAGCGGAAAAGAAAATGGTCCATTAGAATGGGTCCATCTGGATAAACCCTCCTAGTCATCAACATCTGCCGAAGAGCACCCAACACCCTCTGATATTTCTGGTGCGGACGTGTATATCAAATTCATCATACTGATTTCACCTACCACAACATTCTTTAAGAATGACTCCGTTACAGTAGGCCATTTGTGATGGATACCCATATTTGGCTGACAAACTCACTCCTATAGAGCCTGGTATTATTCTGAGCTCTTGTTTGTAGCTAAGGCCTGGCAAGTGTTTTTTCATTAGTTACGATTTGAGGGGTTGGAGGAATCAAAAAATCAGATCATTCTCAATGCTGTGAAACAGGGAAGAATTCCTGTCGGATTTATACATGCAAAACATGAATTTGCATTTTTTTAACGTCCATATCTTTTTTTTAAATAACAATAATTGTTTTTTACGCGTGGCTTTTTACCTCTGGAAATATATTTTTTTAATTTGAAATTGTCCTTTATTTTAAACAACTCATGCAACTCGCAGTTTACTTCAAAGTATATTTTGACCCAAAAATCATAGATATCCTATATTCCACTCCAAGCCAGCACCTCAGTTCAAAATAAGATTGAAACGGTCCTTGCTTGGCCTAACGGTTAAGGCGCTCGACCTCGGACCTGGGGGAACTGGGTTCAAGTCTCGGTAATGATGCTAAACCTCCTGTGATTCTGGGCAAATCACTTAATCTCCCCATGCCTAACAAAACAAGCATTGGCATAGCCAATAGGTCTCGCTTTTGGGACCTTATAAGTATTTAGTTATGCAGCACAATATCCTTGGTGCAACAACATCAACTGTTGCATGGCTAAACACTTATAATGTCCCAAAAGCGAGACCTATTGGCTATGCCAATGCTTGTTTTGCATTGGATACCTAATGGAAGGGTTTGCCCCTTTATAGGCTTCTCGATAAGCATAATGGTTGATTTGCTTTCTACAAACTCATGGTAAGAGACATAGAAAACAGACGAATAGTCCAAAACTTCGATGGTAGTCTTCATCACGCAGCAGCCATTTTATGCTGTATCGGTTTTGTTTGGGATTTCTTGTATCTGTAGTTATCCCCAATTGACCCTGATTAAACTCAAGTAACAGGTAGCAAGCTGATCCTTTGCAACTAACTCGCCTTGTGCCTTCTTCGAATTTTTTTAAGGCTGATAAATATCACAATTTTAGGTCAGCAAAGCTATTTGAGGCGGAAACAGATTCACTAAGGGAACAGTCTTACCCAAATGCGTGAAGGCATGACCGCTCTATTGAGATTAGGTGGGCGGTACAGGGAGGAGGAGCTTTCATCATATTGGACATAGCAGCATTAGGATGAAGAGGGGCCGTACTTTGAGTGAGGATTGCTGGCAGCCTGAGTCGGACCGGACGGCGTCCGTCTGAAAACAAGACTGAGGCGCAAAAGTGAAAGCAGGCTGGCTGGCGAGTGGTGTGCGATGTGCGCGCACCATGACGAGAGATGAAAGCCATATGGCGCCTCTGCTCGTCATTGTGCGCGTAACCGCACGCCCGTCGCCAGTGCAAGCGCCAGTGGCCTGAAGCGCTTCCCCAAAAGTGGATTGCATGGCGGCACGATGCACGTGATTGTGCGCGTGCTCGCCATGCAATCCGCTTTTGGGAGCACTTTTGGGAGCCCCTTACTATGCGATCGCTCAGAGCGATCGCTTACGCGATAGCTAGGCGAGACCTAAAAATGAATGTGTGTCCTCATGTAATGTAACTGGTGCTATGTAAAGCGCTCTGATACCTGATTGGATTCGGGTCAAGTTCGCGCTATATAAAACTCTGCTATAAAAAAAATAAAAAAATAAAGTGGGCTCCAGGAGTAGGGAACATGGCCAGAAGTACATGTGACAAAGAACTCGAAGTCAATGTGACAAAGGGCCAGAAGTCCATGTGACAAAGAAGTCCATGTGACTGAAGGGCTAGAAGTCCAAGCAACAAAGGGCTAGGAGACCATGTGACGGAGGGCCAGAAGTCCATGTGACAAAGGTCCAGAAGTCCATGTGACAAAGGGCCAGAAGTCCATGTGACAAAGGGCTAGAAGTCCATGTGACAAGGGGCTAGAAGACCATATGACGGAGGGCCAGAAGTCCATGCGACAAAGGGCCAGAAGTCCATGTGACAGAGGGCCAGAAGTCCATGTGACAGAGGGCCAGAAGTCCATGTGACAAAGTTCCAGGAGTCCATGTGACGGAGGGCCAGAAGTCCATGTGACAAAGGGCCAGAAGTCCATGTGACAAAGAAGTCCATGTGACACAGGGCTTGAAGTACATGTGTCAGAGAGCCAGAAGTCCATGTGACATGTTTGTGGGATGGAGTCTTACTTGGTGTGCCAGTCAGACTTCTCCATCCAGGTTAGGGTGGCTGTGATAGGAAGTGCCTGCCAGCCGTGCCCCAATCAAGGACCCAAGTGGCAGGGCACAGTGGGCGTCACCTGGACCCCTTTACCGATGCTCCTCTTGTCTTGATCCACATGAATTCGCAGTTTAACAAATTACCAAACAAATGCGCGTGCGTGTTATGTGGCCTGTCTTTAGATTGCAACAAACATCTGGTGCATCTGGAGCCCCGCGGGACCAAGCAGAGACGCCTTCAGAGCATGTCCAAGTGTCTGTGTGGTATGTGACAGTGCTGTGACACAAGAGACCCCCTACAATATGCAAGCATCTGTCAGTGAGACGCCAGGACGAGAAGCAGCCACACAACAAAGGGGTGGGGTGCTGAATGTGCACTGCCTCCACGCGCGCGGGGTTATTGTTTCAAGACTTCCTGGATCGCCGTGGAAGATGCAAGCAATCTCTCTCTGAACACAGAGCAGATGGGCTCGGCAATGCCTGAGAAAACGTGTTCACCGCATCATTAACGTGCATTCCAAGCCGCCCATGCATAGTGAAAGCAGCTGTAACCTGCCACCCCTCTGACCTGTGCCACCATCACAGATCCAGGGGGCATCCCTTGAGAGCTCAGACTGACCCCCGTGACCTAGCGCTTTCTTGTGGACTGTTGTTACTCTAAAGTGATCTAAGTGCATGGACCGAACTGTGCATTCCATCCAAGGGATGTATGACGTTACAACGCATGCTGTTACAACGCATGCTGTTACAACGAAAGTTTTACAACGCGAGTGCATTGACAACGCAGGACATTACAACGCAAGTCTTTACATCGACTTGCACTAGATGGCGTGCTAACATTAAAAAAGTGTAATTTACTATTCCAACTCCAGTCCACGTAACAGTAGGGAAGGTGTTGGGATAGTAAACTACACTATTTTTAATGTTAGCACGCCATCTAGTGCAAGTCGATGTAAAGACTTGCGTTGTAATGTCCTGCGTTGTCAATGCACTCGCGTTGTAACAGTTTCGTTGTAACGGTAGTGCGTTGTAAAAGTTGCGTTGTAAAGGTTGTTCCCCCCTCCAAGTCCTCCGTTAGCTCAGCCATTGTCTCCACTTGACTTACGTCAATGTCATACCATGTATTTGTTTCCCTGTTAGCAACTTCGCTCTCTGGAAGGGCTGCTTTTCCAATAGTAGCCCTCAAGATGCATATTCCCCAAAGTTGTCTGCTGCTTTGCATCACTTATTCTGGCAGGATAGGTCAGAGAGTAACATGCTTATCACTGATTGCAACACAAAAGGATCATGGACGGAATGCTGAACATTATCAAACATTCACAGATCTGGGCCTAAATCCATCATTTTTTTGCTCACCACACCATTACAGTTTGGATCCAGCCATATGCAAATCAGTCTTGATCTTGCTCCTTATGGGAATAGTCCAGCCCGGACTGCCAAGCCAGGTCTTCCCTGGACTGGAAACAAGTATCCTAGGACCAGTTTCGGGGTATCACCCCATTTCAGCCAGGCTAGCTTGAATCCAGTGGCACAGCGAGCATGGGAACCTACGTCTGGGCATACTCGCCGCACTTAGGGCAAAAAGTGCAACACAAAAAAGATGATGGACTGAATGCTGAACATTGTCAAACATTCACTCCCCCATCCCCTCCCCCCATCCCCTTCCCCACCCCCATGTCTGGGCCTAAATCCATAGTTTATTTGCTCGCTATGCCGTTCCAGTTTGGACCCAGCTGAGGCACATGATGAGCTACAGATCATGAGGTCGACTCCCAACCAAGTTGTCTCAGCATTCCATCCTTCTGAGGTCAGTAACTGATCATCATTAAATTGGGTACTAATAACGCCTGGTCTTTACAGTGCTTACAATAGCAAAATTGAGGTATGAATTTCAACATAAAAAGCAAGTTATTATAAAAGTATAATTTTAGGAGGCTCATAAAGTCCCTGGTACATGTTTGTATTCCTGCCTTGCCTTTTTCAGTGCACATCTCGCTCCTCCGTTTCAAACCAACAAGTTAGTCAAAAAGACCAAAAGTGACCAGTGATAAAGTCACTGTTATAGAGAGATCTACAAAAACAGGACATCAGCCAGTGGCCGTAACATCCCCACTACAACTCAAACCAGTAACAGAGACTCAACAGCCTTAGTAGAACATCTGAAATGTAGGTTGATCTACTTTCCCCTGTACAAAAGAACAAAATAAAAGGGAAGGGATGTGGTGAACGCCAGGACCTGCTGTGATCAGAAGTCAGCTTTTGGTAATGTCGGGTATCACCAAAGCCATCAACCATACAAACCCACCATTACAAAAGGCCTCGGCTGGGTTCCACCACAGTCCACCAGCATTCTTATGCTGAAAACCCTACAGCCAATGAAGATGAAGGAGCATAAGGGTGAGGCTTCTTGTGGGAATACGAAAGGGGAGACCCTAGAACAGGGCTGTCCAACACTGGTCCAAAAGGGGCAAATCCATAATAGATTTTCATGACCTCACGTAAGGCAAATGTATATAAATGTTTGTATATTGAGGCCATAGAATGCGGGGGGGGGGGGGGGGAAGGGACACGCATTGTCTCTTTCAGAGCCATCGCAAACAGAAATTGGTCTGTACAAAATGGGTCCTCGGCTTCCAACACTTAGGGATGCCTGATCTCAAGGAGTAAAGAACAGCCCAGAAAGGGTCCTTTGTGGACACTCCCTGGAAGGTCTCACTTCTTGCAGAATGAAGCCGAGATGATTCCACAAGAGTGGAAAGTCTCTGCAACTTTTATCTGAAGAAGATTCTGCCCTCTAGCAGGATCAATGAGGAGATGAAAGAGACCCCTTCACTCAAGGTTTTCGGGGGCAAAACAATGCAAAAAGAGAATACATTGTTCAAGGTATAATGAAGAGCTATTTTCTCCTTTCCTCTGCCCTGCTCAATGGGGCACCAGAGGTGGTAGATGATGTTAAAAGTATTACCCTCTCACCCATCCCACATACTTATCCCATCTACAAAGAACATGTTACAGTTCATAACACTGTTATAAAAAAAGGCCACCGGAATAATTCAGGGATGTGAAATTCCTATAGCCAGTTGCGAGGGCCTATTGTTTGGGGTCAAGGACTTCACGTTTTTATATTTATATTCTCCTTGGGACGAGTAAGCCCAACTCCCTCAAGCACAAACCCTTTAGCTGCCACTTTATAGTGCCACATTATGGATCAGCATAGGATATTGTCTGCATTGTAATATTTGTGTCCATGTTTTAATGCTGTTCAAACTTGAATTTATGATTTAATAATGCAAAGCCTTTATTGATAGGGTGAGCGCTCTAAGGAAGTGTTGTAAGCTTGGACTGCACTACTGACAGTGGTTTCAGTATAAAAATGTGTACGAACGTTTGCAAAGTTTAACAATATGAGGCTATGTAAAATGCTTCCAGAACGCTCTCTGATTAGAAGCAAATATTTGCAGAAGCTTGAAAGCAAGGTTCATGATTCTTTACCTTTTTTTAAAAAATGTTCCGAGAGACCCTGCCTTGGGAGGGAACACTCTTGAAAGAAATTGGGAAGTTAAAGTGCTATACCGCAAGGGACGCGATAGGCATATCAAGGATAGGAGATTTTTTGGCAGAAGGGACCCTATTCTCATTTGCCCAATTACGGAAGGAATACCAACTTCACAAAATGCTGTATTTTCAATATATTGAATTTAGGCACGCCTGGCAGGCAGAAGGGATAGAAAGCAGGGACATACCAGAAAATTCCCTAGCCCCTAGAGGGAAGGCTGTTCCAGGGTGAACTGATAGAAAAGGCAATCCTGTGGACCTACAAAACGATCAACAACAATATGCCCAACACCCTACAGACCCTATGGGACAGATGGGTAAGGGAGCTGGGGGAAGTGGATGACACAGTCTGGAGTGCTGCACTGATGCACCCAAGAGAAACAGCAATAAAATCCCGGCTCTGACTTATACAGTATAAAACTTTACATCAAGTGTACTACGATAGGGCCCATCTGCATAAAATGAGTAGGGTGGAAGATCCGAAGTGTCTATGTTGTCAAATGGAAAGGGGAACATACATACACACTCTATGGGAGTGTTCAAGGATACAGGAATGCTGGAGGGACATATTAAGGGATCTTGGGAAAATATTAAAAGATACTATACCATCCAATCCTAAATATGTACTCCTGGATGTGCCGACCGAAGTAAACCCTCCCAGGACCAATCTCCCCTTTGCCAACCTAGGTCTGACAGTAGCCAAGAGAGACGTGGCTAGGAGGGGGGGGGGCGCCAGAAACACCAACTGTTAAGGAATGGATAAAAGCAATGGACCTCTACATGGTAGCAGAAAAAGTTGCATATAAGGTGCGAGAGTGCCAGAGAAAGTTCCATAAGATATGGACCACATGGATGGAGCATTATGGTATAGACTTGGAGGAAGACATACCCGAAATATAAATATATGTGTTATTGCTTGGGACTTGGCCAAAGGTGGGGTTAGGGAACAAATTGGGTGTCATGAAGTATACACTAAGATTCTATATATGATTGTAATACCGTCAACTCTGCTCTTTTGGCTGACCATTCTATCACTGCTTTTGTAACACCAGATGTAAACAACGATATACATGCTGATATTCCTGGAAAATCAATAAAGAAAAATGTAAAAAAATGAAATTAAAATAAAATGTTCGCAAAAAAATGCAACTAGGAAAAAAACATTTTGCTAAACTACTATGACATTTTAGGTGCCATATCTTTGAAGCATCATTTAGTAAAATGTGTTGATGCATGCAAGTATTTCCAAGAAATATACATTCAGGAAAATCAATGTAACCAGTTTCAACAAGATTATGGGAAACATGAAAATAAACAGGCATCAGCACCCCCAATAGGTCTCAAATTGGTGGTCGGTCTTTTTGGTTTTGTCAATGCGTGTCTTGTTTTGACATGTTTTTTGTAAAATTTAATTGTTATGGGAGCTGCCAGGCCCTCGCCATTAGAACAGACGTTGGCAAAAAGCAAAAATATTTTTGGTCTCAAAATCCCACATTGCCACAGTAATTTCTTGCATTGAACAAAATTACTTTGTGTGCTGATATGCTCCTTGTGAAAGAGCAGAATGCTGTCACTCACAGTTAAGCCAGATGATAGATAGAGAAGAGAGGGAGATAGAATTTTAATAAAAACAAAAGGTCTTGGTTAACGACAGACCTAATTAGGGGCCCCATTCTTAAAGAAAGTCACCAAAGTGAACCCATGGTCTATGTCCTTACATTGGAGCAGATTTTCAGTTTTCATGAATTCGCAAGAATTTACAAAAGTAGGTTAAGAAATCGTACTCCTAGAAAATATTGGTGAACAGCTTTTTAGCACAAGCAAATAAATGTGTAGATTTGCTCATGCGAAAATCTTTTGAGCGTTTACAAGTTCACTTTCCCTCGAACCACTTTTTTCCCATCCCTGGAAGAAGTTTTACTTCTGCCCTTGTCGGGAGTAAATTTCTAACATTTCTCAGTATGGGAAAGCATTGGAGAAGAGCTTGTGAAAACCCCTAAAACATGCAGCTTAGTAGGTTTGCAGAGACTCAAAAGGCCATTTCAAACCTGGGACTATTGCTTAAGGCTACATTCAGCCCTAGTATGTAGATCTGATGAAAGGCAGCAAACTAAGGAATTTACTAGTATTTTACCCCTACTATATAGTATGAGCCCTGGCATAATCAGAGAGCCTATCATCAGAGCTCTTATATAATGAGATTGCTGCCTTAATTTGACACTGCACTACATGGCACCAAAGGGACAAGTGGATTTTGTTACAGGACAAGTAGATTTATGAAGCAACCTGTCCCATTGACAAGTAGATATTTAATTAAATTCCATACCCCTGTAATTATGCAATTCTGCAGCCACAGCTTTTTTTGCATGATTATGGATTTATCACATTTGCCACATAATTTATCATCTGCTTCATAATCTGCAGGTTTAACAAAAAAATGTTTTCTAGCTCAAACAGCTCAAAAGTTACTAAGAGTGTGGCCACATGTGTTCACACGCAGTGGTAGGCCCTTCGCAAAGGTTAATGGGTCATCTTTCTGTAGCATATTTCTGTATTTAGTTGTTGAACTAGTGATACTGAGGTGCAATCTTTGTTCATATAGTATTACCATGCGTAAAAATGACCAAATAATGAAGTAATAGTATCAAAAAATGTACTGTGTTATGCCGCATTATTTGCCTTTTCTTGTCGCATAATTTACTCAACCCTGCCTCATAATTTGGTACTCCCCTGCTGCACAATTCTAGTGGCCCTGATTATAAACCTACATATTGATGTAGAATGAGATTGGGCGGTTGACCCCCTTCACTGCAGCAGATAAAAAGAGTTCCAGGTGCTGCCTTACTGTTTCACCTATTCCTTTCAGGAACAGTGTGAATACAGAGAGCCAGGTGGGAGATCGTCATTGGTATTGCCTTGTCTCGTGGCTCAGTGGACTAATGCATCCACTGCAGGGGCCTGTGTTCGACCTCATGGTCACAGGTTCAAATCCTGGCGGGCCCACTCAGCTTTTCATCCATCTGAGGTCGATAAAATGAGTACCATTAGTTGGGTAACAATACGTGCGCTTTACTACACGTTATGTTTATTGGCTTGAGACCATAATCACTGTCGGCGGGGCAAAAGAAAGATGCCATTAGAACAGATGTTGTCAATAGCCTAAAACACGAGACTAATTACAATCTTATCTGAACTGTTTCACGCTTACCCAGTGAATGAACACAAGATAAAAAGCACCAAAGCTTATCCGCCTAACAATTTTCTGAATAATTCAGTAGTTTGGCTTACCAAAATCTGTTTTGTCCACACTGATAAAAAAAACTTTCTGCACTTCTGGTGAAACTTATTTACCGTTCTTTCAAGTGAGTATCATGTGGCACACACACATAAACACTTATGTTCAGCAGGATAATGACGAAATGCATTATAAGCAAGTAGTGCTGTGACAGTGGCATGCCCTCTGCCTCCCCAGGCCCGCTGGCAGTTCATGAGTTAAAAGCATCTGCCTGGCTGTGAACAGCCAGCCCGGTTTAGGAAACAAGACTTGACATATCTGTCTGTGCACACACATGAAACACTGGAGGATTACCCCGCGTCTGCAGGGATGAGACGAGTGCTTTTCATTTCACGTTGCAGATGAGCTCAGGCGGCTTAAAACAATGGCACTTAACGCCATGAGGTTACCTGAGCGGAGGAAGCTTGCAGCAGCCCCTTCCTGTGTCAGTAACACCTCCCCGAGGCCCTCCCCACAGGCCCACTCTGCCTTGAAGTCTGACTGCACTGCTTAGGGAGGTCATCGAAGCAAATCCCACCGCCAGAAGATATGTTGACACATCCATGATGAGTCTAAAAAGTTCGGGCAGTTTAAAAACTAGAATCAGTACTTTCAATGGTACAGCAGTATCCAGGGTATATTTAGAATACAAATCGGAAATCCGTAGATGTGGAATGTTTTTTTGATTTGTTGATCTCTGAAAGAATTCCAGGAGTACTTCTAGGAAGGTGGGATATAGAAGCTCTCTAGGAGTACTCTCATTCGGGAGCAGTTGGACGAGCATCACAGGAGCGTAATAGTACTTGTTGAGCAAGTATGCCTGCACGTAGCTAATGTGGATGGTAACAGTAAAGAGCAACCCTGCAGCCATACTCCATGGCTGAAATGTGCTTTGCAAAGGTTTATTGATCCTCATTCAGAGGCGGACGGCATCTACGGGGAGAAGGGGGTTGGGTGCGCCCCAAACAAATACAATCAAAAATAAATAAATAAACACTTACTGGGCGAAGGTGACGTCCTCTGCCCTGGACCTGCAGAGGGACTGGAAGCTGCAGCCTGGAACTTCCTTGACCAATCACGGTGCTACTCATGCTGTGAGAGCGGCACCCTGATTGGAGGGAGCGGCCTCACTCGGCAATCTACAGCACCCTGGAGGCCTGCACTGACTCTAACCCAGATGTCTTAAGGCAGCTGGGTTAGAGATGTTTAAAGTGCGCATGGTTGGCTGGCCGTTTCAAGACGGCCGGCCAAAAAAGACATGCGCACTTTAAACATAAGTGCATAGACAGCCCCTGCTCCTCCCTGCCACTGTCACACATCAGCGACCCCGCCTCAGTCCTGACTCTTGGCTCAGGACGGGGATGAAAAATAAAATGGTTATAAATTACCATTTTATGTTTCATGGGGCTTTAGTGGAATTTTAAGTGGGGCGACGCTCGTCCGCTCCAACGGAGGAGCCGCCTCTGTCCGTATTATCACAGGTTTGAGGGTTTTGACCAACTGTCCATGGCATTCCATTCCTGGAACGCCCGCTCCCTACCCCTCGGAGCAGGTTACTCCCACGTAATATTACATCATGATGGTGTATTATAATGTATATATATCCATTTATGCGTGCAAATTCTTGCCATGTGAATCTTAGAAGTTAACCTGTACTCCAACATCAAGCCATTCGCGCACCTAAGTGGTTTTGAGAATCGGGTCCAGGGTGTTGTGAAGCCATTTGCTACATAATGGCTGGAAAAGTTTCTGATTGTAAAAGGTAATTTCATAAAACTGTTATTTACCTGCATCTGCTGTTCTTAGCTGTAGAGATATTTTATTTTGCTATCTTATATACATCTTTGGGGCCAACTTAATGTTTTTAGTTAACTTTTTTGGTTTTGATTTAGAAATACGTCAAACACATTATCAATATTATGCATAATTTGAAACTTTCAAAGAGATGAATATCTGCTGCAATATATGATTCAAACCGTAACGACTAATCGCTGAAAAGATGAAAATAGATTACAAAAATGTCAAATGTTTTAACAACAGTCCTAATATTACATTTTTAATAGAAACAAATTAACAAGGTATAATAGAAGTCTCAAATCCAGATAAGGCTTAGGATATCTGTCTCAGTATTAACCCATACCAGTTCAAGCTAGATTAGCTATGTGCAGAAAACACAAAGCGCATTTGAGTTATATGCAGATGCACATCTGAGTTATATGCAGATGCACGAGTTACATGCAGATGCACATTTGAGTTACATGCAGATGCACATTTGAGTTATATGCAGATTCACATTTGAGTTACATGCAGATGCACATTTGAGTTACATGCAGATGCACATCTGAGTGATATGCAGATACACATCTGACTTACATGCAGATGCACATCTGAATTATATGCAGATGCACATTTGAGTTATATGCAGATGCACGAGTTACATGCAGATGCACATTTGAGTTACATGCAGATGCACATTTGAGTTGCATGCAGATGCACCATTTTCATTCAGATATATCAGTCAGTCAAAGATTTTTTATTCCGTTAATAAAAGCCATACAAGCACAAAAATAAATGTACCAGGGGCAGTTATTAAAATAAGACATTAAAAGACCATTTGATTTACATGCAGATGCACGAGTTACATACTGATGCGCATTAGAGGTTACATGCAGATGCACATTTGCGTTATATGAAGATGCACATTTGAGTTATATGCAGATGCACCTTTGAGTTACATGCAGATGCACATTTGAGTTACATGCAGATGCACATTTGAGTTATATGCAGATGCAAAAGTTACATGGAGATACACATTTGAGTTATATGCAGATGCACATTTGAGTTACATGCAGATACACATTTGAGTTATATGCAGATGCACCTTTGAGTTACATGCAGATGCACATTTGAGTTACATGCAGATGCACATTTGAGTTATATGCAGATGCACCTTGGAGTTACAGGCAGATACAGAAAGGGAGAGAGTAACCTTTTCTCTATAGCATAAGACCACCGAACATGACTGCTTGCATTTACTGCTCCATGAACATCGGACCCTGGTAGGATTTTTATGATGGCCACATAAGACAGATTTACATACACTGAAGCTAAATGTGAACCATTTACACGATCTGGGGTTTGAATAAAAAATGGAAGCCATCCCTACTTCCCTTACTAAATTCGATCCTTATGTTTTACAAAGGAAATTGGAGTTTAGAGCATATTGTAAGCAGGGGAACATACAATCAAACTGCAAGGCAGAAAAATAAGTGATATTTGACATATCACAAAGATAATATTTCATGGTCATAAAAGCCTCTTGTTCTGCAGGATCTCAAAACATTAATTTCCCATGAGCAAGTTAAGTTAAAGCGGCTGCATTGATCAGGGCTTCATTGGGTATAAAGGCAATTCAGCTAACAAAATGCTCACTACTATACCCAATCAAGCATCTAAGATGTCTTTATCAGCAAGGGTAGAAGGTAAAACCCCCAGTCAAGAAGGATTGTATAGGATGTGTAAGATACGAAAGACGTATGACGTTTGACAATAAAAAAGACTGACAGAGCCTGGCCATATCTTGAAACGTTGACACACATGCACCTAAGCAACAATTTGTCAGAATTTACATGCACATCCACATTAGTCTTTTTGTCAGTTTTAGCTTCACGATAATTATCAATATGTTTTTTTACTTTCCTTCCTATTCAGCCTATAGTGCTCTCAAACCTAACCTCCTCCTCTGCTTGTAGAAGGAAAAACATAGACCCGTAGAGAAGCCCAAAGGATATTCAACTAAGGTCACAAGGGTAGAAGGTAAAACCCCCAGTCAAGAAGGATTGTATAGGATGTGTAAGATACGAAAGACGTATGAAGTTTGACAATAAAAAAGACTGACAGAGCCTGGCCATATCTTGAAACGTACAGGCCTGGAAATGTTGGAAACCCCCTTCGGCAGGAACTAGATGGTGACCTTGAAAAAGAGTGAGAAAATGCTCGGGTGCCACTGTGATGCACCTGGGAAAATAGTAACTCTATGGCTGAACGAAGCTGGTTTCCAGGCAAAATACCCACCTTGTCTACTAGATGCGAGGCCCAGCAGGTAAGCGGCATGGCCTCTGTCCGGTGCATGAAGAGAGAGCTGGTGGCAGGTCAGCAGTGTTTTTCAAGTTCGGATAGGGTGGGGGGGACGGGGTGTTGAATGCAGGGAGTGGTTGGCAGGACACTAGGTACATTATTTTCTAATATTGGGGGAAGATGCCAGATGTCATTCGAGGCAATGCCGTGGCAATTTGTATACAATGAAAGTATTTTTGGCACTGGCAGCAAAAGTCCACCCGCAAAATTCCTATGTTTCAAATATCTCTCAGAAATTCAGAAGCATCACTGGGTGGCCGTGAAGCACCTTACAAGCCACCGATACAACGAGGCATGATCCTACACTTCTTGATACAACAACGAGGCATGATCCTACACTTCTCGATACAACAACGAGGCATGATCCTACACTTCTCGATACAACAACGAGGCATGATCCTAAACTTCTCGATACGACAACGAGGCATGATCCTACACTTCTCGATACAACAACGAGGCATGATCCTACACTTCTCGATACAACAACGAGGCATGATCCTACACTTCTTGATACAACAACGAGACATGATCCTACACTTCTTGATACAACAACAACAACGAGGCATGATCCTACACTTCTTGATCCAACGAGGCATGATCCTACACTTCTTTTTTTTTTTGAAAAAAGTTTTATTGTGCAGAGAAGGTTACAAGCACGGGCCTACAACCGCCAGGGCCGGCCGCTAGTAGTTAAAGTGGTCAAGCAGATCAAAAAACAATGACTGGCCCACAGGGGCTCCGCTATATTACAGTAGATCAGACTGCACATAAGGGAAGTCAGGATACACACTTTTAATATAAATAACAACAAAAATAAAGAAAAAAAAAAAGCGAGGCGAAACGACTTGAAATGGGCGTCGAACCACATCCGGGGGAGTCCACACCCGACCACCCGAGGGCGGTCAATAAAAGGAGGCCTGAGAGGGAGGGGGGGGGCCACGGGAGAACCAAATCTGTACTCCGAAGTACGAGATAAGCAAGGAACCCTCAAGGATCAGGGGGACGAGGCAACCCCAGACGTATCCACCAGGGGGGGAGCACAGATAGACCCGCGATACACGTTCCACTGCCCCCAAATTCTACACCATGCCCCCGGTTTACCACGAGCCACATACACAGTTTTCTCCCTGAACATGCACCAGTCCATGTTCTCCTTCCATACGGACACGGTGGGAGGCCGTTGGGAACCCCAAAGCTGCGCTATATCTCTCTTTGCGATCATGTTCCCCAAGGCCGCCCACCGAGCCTGAGCCGCATTATAGTCATTGGGCTCCCATACATTCAGAACACAGTGACGCACCTCTAGCAGCAGAGCGACCCCGGTGACTCGTCTCATAACATCATGCACCTGGCGCCAATATTCCGCCACCTCGCGGCATTCCCATAGAATGTGGAGAAAGGTGGCACTGAGCCCGCAGCCACGCTTACAGAGTCCGTCGTCAGAGAACCCCATCAAGACCAAGCGGGGGCCCGTCACATAAACACGATGGAGAATCTTAAGCTGGACCAGACGGAGACGGGCCGGGATGGCCACCTCCTTAGGGGATGACAGTGCAGTCTGCCAGTCCTCGTCGTCCAACTCCACCCCCTCTCCCGTCCATGCCTCCCGAAGACGCACCAAGAGGTCAGCCCGATTATTTATCAGTTTTTTGTAAATCAAGGAGATAGTACTGTCGGGGACGTGACCATCGAGTATGCGGTCCTCGAGAGGCGAAGAAGCAGGGACCGTGGTCCCCTCCCCAAAGACCGAGAGCAGGGCGTGCCGAACCTGCGCATAACGGAAGAACTCTCTTTCACTAAGCTCGTGCTCGCTCTGGAGTGCCGCGAAGGATTTAACCGCACCTTTAACCCATAGGTCCCCCACTCTGCTGATGCCGATCGTGTCCCAGTGCTCGAAGCCTTTTGTTGTCCAGAGGCTTCCCAAGCGTTCTGAGGCAAATAAAGGAGTGGCACACGTTAAACGCTCACTCCAGCCCATAGCTACGTTCGCCGCCTTCCACACACGTACCGCAATCCTAGTAGGGCCCGTAAGGGTCCTACCAGCGGATCGAGAGTAAAGCGCTCTGTTATAGTTACCGCCGGGAAGCAGGAATTTATCCATCTCATATGCCGGGTTCAAACCAGGAGCGTACGTAGCATGGTTAATGGCAGACAGCTGGGAGGCCCAATAGTACCGTCTAATATCAGGAAGCGCGATGCCCCCGTCATACCAGGGGAGAGTCAGCTTTGCCAAAGCGATACGCGCTCGCCCGTCCCAAACCAGTCTCCTCTGCAAACTCTCCACTTCCCTAAAGTAGGCCGCCGGAATGACATCGAAGGAGTTCTGGAGTGCATAAAGAAATCTGGGAAGGGACATCATTTTAAACAGCGCCGCGCGACCAAGTGGAGACAAGGGCAACTTACACCACCGAGCCGTATCCGCCCTCAAACGCCGGAGTGGAGACAGGAGATTCTGCTCATAGCGGACCGCCGGATCCAACGAAACGTACACCCCCAGGTATTTAAAGCCGGACTGAGATATTTGGAGCGGAAGCCGAGGCGGCAAGAGAGGAAGGCCACCAGAGATAGGATACACACAAGATTTGGACCAATTAATTATCAGACCCGAATTTTTCCCGAAGGAAGTAAGGACATCAAAGAGAACATTGAGCGACTTCCGCGGCGAGGTGAGATACAAGAGAATATCATCCGCGTACAATGAGACCCGATCCTCGAAGCCCGGGGCCCACCGGAGGCCCCTAATCGAGGGCTCCCAACGGAGCCAGGCAGCGAGCGGTTCCAAGGCGAGAGCAAAGAGCAGCGGGGACAACGGGCACCCCTGCCTAGTTCCCCTCCCGAGAGCGAAAGGCCGAGAAACCCGCCCATTGACAACAACCTGATCCATTGGTCCAGCATAAAGAAGCTTCACCCAGCTAAGGAATCCCTCCCCAAAGCCAAACTTCGCCAAGACGGCCCAAAGGAATGGCCACTCAATGGTATCAAAGGCCATCGTGGCGTCTAAGGAAACCAATATGGCCGGTTCAGAGAAGTACTCCGCCCTAGCGAGGACGCCGTGCAGACGCCGTAAGTTGAGAGCGGTATTACGATGAGGGATGAAGCCGCATTGATCCGGATGTATCAAGTCACATATAACGCTCAGCAAGCGATTAGCGAGGACCTTAGCAAGGATTTTGGGTTCGGCATTTAGTAGGGAAATAGGCCTATATGAGGCACAGCGGTCACGTGGCTTACCATCCTTGGGAATCACCACTATAGTAGCCAGACGCTGGTCGTCGGGAAGGGAACCCCTCTCGAGCGACTCCTGAAACATATGACGGAGGAAAGGCGCGATTTTATCCGGGCGTAATTTATACAGTTCAATCGGCAGGCCGTTGGGGCCCATAGCCTTGCCCGAGCGAAGGGAGCGAATCGCAGTAGCAATCTCGTCGACAGACAAAGGGGCATCCATCAGCTCGCGGTCCTCGACGGATAAGCCGGGCAGGGCAATATCCCGCAGCAGAAGACGAGAGTCGTCCTCATCTCTATCAGACACCGGGGAGTACACATCCCGGAGGTGGTCAGCAAAACACTCCACAATCTCACCAGGTTCAGTCACACACACTCCATCCGAAGCCCGAAGCTCCGGGACCACACGATTCACTCTCTCCTTCTTGTCCAACCAGGCAATCAGCTTACCCGCCTTGTCTCCGGCATCATACAACCTACCCTGCTGCTCCCTATACATGGTCTTGGCAGCGTCAGTAACAAGAGACTTATATTCAAACTGCTTCAGGCTGAGGGCATGCAGCCCATCCGGAGTGACACCCGCCTCCAAGGCTGCCTCCAGCCCCGATATTTCAGTCTCCAGCGTCACCACCGCCTCTCTCTTAACCCTCTTAGCCTCCACTATCTGGGACAGGGCATGCCCGCGGAGCACTGCTTTAAAAGCTTCCCACAGGGACACTGAGGACAACACCGACCCCTCATTCTCAAGAAAATATTGATCAATCGACTTAATCAGGCTATCACGGATCATGGGGTCTCGCAGGTACCAAGGGTTAATAGGAGCGATCCGCCCAGCGGACCGCGTCCCAGTGTCAAAAAGCAACCACAGTGGGGAATGATCAGAGATACCCCGGGCCAGGTGTTTAACCTCTCGAATCCGGGCAGCCTGGGCCGCGGGCATAAGAAAATAATCCAATCTGGAGAGACTCCCATGGGCCCCAGAGTGAAATGTGTACTGACACTGTGTCGGATGCATTAACCTCCAACAATCCACCAGACCGAAGGTCTCCAGGAGTCCGCCGAGCCACGCCTGGGCAGCAGGGAGGGCACTGGGTGGGTGGCGATCCAGGTCACCCGAGACAACCGAATTAAAGTCCCCACCCATAAGCAAAAGACTGTCAGGAAGCCCAAGCAGCATACGACCCAAGTATGAGAAGGTGGAGTTCTGGAGGCCTGGGGGAACATAGACCGAGATCAAGGAAATGGACTGCCCCTCCCACCTCCCAGTCAGAGCCACATAGCGCCCTCTATTGTCTAGGACTACCCTGGTGATCTCTAACGGAAGTGAAGATCGCAGGAGAATGCCTACCCCTCTAGAACCAGTGGTGAAACCAGAATGGGCCACGAGTCGGTATCCCCCCCTGTTCATGGCATGACAAACATTACCAACCAGATGCGTCTCCTGTAAGAACACCACATCAGGAGTCAGACGACGCAAATATTGCAGCACAACACCCCGTTTGATACGGTCCCCCAATCCGTTGACGTTCCAAGACATCAATCTCAACCCGTCCCCCCCCATCTCCTCCAGTAGATCAAAGGTCCCCTAGCAAATAGCGCAACACCCGAAACTGAACCATAGCCAATACCTCGCCTTGAAAACAAAAAACACAAATCCAAACAACCCCACCCACCCACCAACCCCCCCCCGAATCCAACACCCCCCACCCTGCACCCCTGCGGTCCAAAAAACCACCCCAACTTGCAGTGTGCCTGTCGCCCTACAAACCCCATTCTACGAAAAGACCCCGGAGGAGGAAAGGGACCCGTCCCCGCCCGCCCCCCACACAGATCATAATGAAACAAAATGCACAAAAGAAGTAGAACCCAGCCGAACAATACAAAATGGCAAAGTCAAGGACCAAAAGTCACTCCGAAGGAGACCCGCCACCCTCGGTACCGGCAGAGGGCCCAGTCCGGTCACCCCGGTCCGGCAGCGAATCCAGCCAGTCACTCACAGTCGCAGGAGAGTAAAAAAAGGTAGTCCGATCTTCATATTCCACTCGGAGCCTAGCAGGAAAAAGCATAGAGTACTTGAGACCGAGGTCCCGGAGACGACGCTTCACCCCCTGGAAGCCCATCCGCTGTTTCTGGACAAGTTGGGTGAAGTCCGGGAAAAAGTTAATGGACGAGTTCTCATATCGGACCGGGCCATGGACCCGTGAGGCCTGCAGAATCGCATCTCGGTCTCTGTAATGAAAAAGTTTCGCAACAATAGGCCTCGGGGGGGCCCCCGGTCGCGGCCGACCACCTGGAACTCGATGGGCCCGCTCCATGGCGAAGAACTTACTCAGGCCAGCGGGGGCAAGCTGTTCGAGGATGAGCTCCTCAACCATGAGATCAACCGGGCGGTTGTCGGAGGTCTCCGGAACGCCTATGACGCGGATGTTATTGCGTCGAGCCCGTCCCTCGAAGTCCTCCAGCCGCCGGGCCATCAGATCGTTGGCCGACTTGAGATCGCCGAGAGTAGTCTGCAGGTCCGACACGTCCGTACCAAGGGAGGACGTCCGCACATCCAGCGATTGAACCCTCTCGTTGGTCTTAGAGAGATCCGCCCGGATTAGCGTAACATCAATGGCCACCGTGTCGATTTTACGGGCCAAGGCCTCGTACTGCGTAGCGATGGTCTCCCTGATGCCATTAATGGCGCCCATGATGTCCTGCAGGGACAGATCCGGAGAAACGGATGGGCCACCACTGGCATCATCCGGGGGGACACTGGCCGTCCCGGGGGATCCTTTACCCTGAGTGTAGCGGTCCATGTTGTTCGTCTGGACCGGTCCCCCACGTAGGGATGTCTTGGTCTTACGCCTCTCGGGGTCTCCCTTGCTTCCCATGAGAACCACGTTCGCCGAAGGGGACCACCGAGGAAGCGTCGAGGGGGCACAGGCCAAGCAGACGCGGGCCGCACCAGAGGCCTCAATGTGGCGGAGGGAAGGGACCACCGTCGATGGGCACACTGGTAGCAGGCGAAGACACAGGCATCAAGCGAAGACAAAGTGAAAGCCCAGTCGCACCAAGCAATTCCACTGTCCAGCCCCTCAGAGATCCAAAAGTGAAACCGAAAGTGATGTGATGGCCACTGGCACAGCCCCGCTGCCGTTGTTGTTCAACTACGCCCCGGCTCCACAGATCACCTTCGCATCGGGCACAGCCATCGGTTGGGCCTCAAAAGTTCAAACCACCATAACTCAGGATTGCCAGGTCCGATTTGGTTTCCGAAAGGAGTTTAGTGTTCAGCCAACATTCGTCTTCCAGATTCCATCAACCAAGTCAGGATAAAGTCAGGATAACTTCCGAGGAGCAGCGAGGGTCCGGGGAGCCCTGTGCTCACGCGACCATCTTGGATGCGCGCTGATCCTACACTTCTTGATACAACAACGAGGCATGATCCTACACTTCTTGATACAACAACGAGACACGATCCTACACTTCTTGATACAACAACAACAACGAGGCATGATCCTACACTTCTTGATACAACGAGGCATGATACTACACTTCTTGATACAACAACGAGGCATGATCCTACACTTCTTGATACAACAACGAGGCATGATCCTACACTGCTTGATACAACAACGAGGCATTATCCTACACTTCTCGATACAACAACGAGGCATGATCCTACACTTCTCGATACAATAACGAGGCATGATCCTACACTTCTTGATACAACAACAAGACATGATCCTACACTTCTTGATACAACAACAACAACGAGGCATGATCCTACACTTCTTGATCCAACGAGGCATGATCCTACACTTCTTGATACAACAACGAGGCATGATCCTACACTTCTTGATACAACAACGAGGCATGATCCTACACTTCTTGATACAACAACGAGGCATGATCCTACACTTCTTGATACAACAACGAGACATGATCCTACACTTCTTGATACAACAACAACAACGAGGCATGATCCTACACTTCTTGATCCAACGAGGCATGATCCTACACTTCTTGATACAACAACGAGGCATGATCCTACACTTCTTGATACAACAACGAGACACGATCCTACACTTCTTGATACAACAACAACAACGAGGCATGATCCTACATGATCCTACACTTCTTGATACAACGAGGCATGATCCTAAACTTCTCGATACAACAACGATGCATGATCCTACACTTCTCGATACAACAATGAGGCATGATCCTACACTTCTTGATACAACAACGAGGCATGATCCTACACTTCTTGCATCTGTCCCGCACTTTGATTGTTGTGAAGGACACTCCTGCCCCAGCTGCGGTTCTCTGAAGAGGGCAGCTCAAAAGTCCACACGGTACATTCCTCATTGTACGTACCACCTCGCACTAACTCGCAGCCCCCTTTGTTTGAGGCACAGCAGCCAGACTCCTGCATCAGAGTCAAGGATGTCTTACCTAGGAACATTCACAGCAATGTGTGTCCTTTTCTGTGCTGCAAATGCCATGTATATGGAAAGCATTTGGTGTGAGTCAAAGGAACTCAGACTGCAATGTGAAGTAAAGGACTGATCGTTATCTTTGTCCTAATAACACCCAGCACCCACAAAAAATCCTTGAATCCGACTATTACTTGTCTTGTAAAGCGCTCTGATACCTTCGGGTGTTGCTAGTGCTATATAAAACTCCCAAATAAATAATACTCGCTACACATGCAGCTGAGTTTGGCAGAACAACGCCAAGTCACCCTCAAAAGAATTACAAAACACTAGACTTACAACAATTAAGCCGAACCACACCAACACATGCAAGACGGAAGGATGCTTGAAGGAAAATTTTGAAGGTGCCAGCTCCAGGCACAAAATAAGCAATGAAAACCAACAATTCCAACGGACACCAAAATACCAATACCAGGAAGCCAAACAAGTGATGACCATGATGTAGCACAAGTCACAGTAACAAGGGTTGTCTGGGCCCGAGCGGTGAGATATGGAACTGTACACTCAATCGATCATTGGGTGGCTTCCAACAGGTGTCATAGGGGCATAGCTTCAGGGGGGGTGTTTGGGGTGGTACACCCCCCTAAAAAATGTCTTCTGTAGTAAGTAGTTGGGTACAAGGGCTGTCAGTCGGGTATGACTAAGTGTCTGTCAAATTTTTCCAGGGATTTTTACATGACCACACTGACAAAACACACATGTACGCACACACACACGCCCTGTTTTGAAGACCTTAAAAATGTTGATTAGTTTAAATGTAAAATTGAAATGTAAATTGATACTTGTATAGCGCACTACTCACCCGCAAGGGTCTCAAGGCGCTTGTACAAATACCGCTGTGGAACCCATCCTGGCTTTCCCTGTGAGGCGTCCACTTCTGGGCACCCCCAAGGTGGAGGCCAGGCATCCTTAGCGTTGTGGGGGCCGTTGTGGAGATTAAGCAAGCTATTGCCCAGAGTTGCAGAGTGGGACTCCATGATTGGAATGGCACCGAGGCGAGAATTATCAGGTCTGTGGGATTTTTGAGCCCAAGACTCGCCGAGCCAGGGAATTGAACCCTGGTCCCGGGCTAGACCTCTGCATCAGGGTCTGCCGCTCTAATCATTGAGCCACACTTCTCCAAACATTGAGCCACACTTCTCCAACTTAAAACATGTTGTGTTTTAAGTGTTCCTAACATTCCACCCGGCTCTGTCTTTCCACAGCCCCCCTCATGTCCTGCTTCTCAGACAATGTATTTTAACAAGATATCCCAGCATGAGTGTTGGGAAATCTGAAGCTTTCCCTCCCCCCCCTAAATTCTTATTGACCATGCTACGCTCTGGTCATAGGCCTCAAAGGTTATCTCCGAAATCACTAGGAATGCAAAGTGGAAAACAGCCCCTGGACGAGAATTACCTATGCACAGGTTTATGCTGTAAATACGCCTCCCCCCACCACAACACCTGTTTCAGCCTACTGCCCAAGCTGTCCTCAGGGACAACCAAGGTAAGGTTGGAGAGGACGGGGAGAGGATGTAGCCTTACGACTAGAGCGTCGACCTAGAAGCTGGGGAACCGGGTTCGAGTCTCGACAAGGACGCTCAACATCCAGCGATTCTGGGCAAATCACTCAACAAAAATGAATGTATCCATCTGTAACGAAACTGGTGCTCATGTAAAGCGCTCTGATACCCGATTTCTCGGGTCTCGTTCGTGCTATGTAAAACTCAAAAAAGGTTGCTGCTACGGCTGCTGTGGTCACTGTGACGTCACCACAGTAGACGTCAAACTGCCTATAAACTAAAGCCATGACATTGCAGATGCCTATTTGCATCATCGCTTTCCAAGAAAGCCAGGCAAGGCAATTTTGAGACGATGAGATACTGTGAAATGACCTTACAAGTGACCACACCACTCGTTGTGCCCTAGTCAGGCTGCACACCTCAGCTGTAGGCAATGTGCCTGGGGAAGCAACTCAGCTGCTCCCCATCTACACACGGACAGCTTTTAATTACACGCATGCCATTTCATTTTCTTGAGCGGAATGTCCTTTCAGCCCCCACCTCCCACACGCCTATGGTCACTCGCCAGCTCTTTAAATACAAAAGATAAGCGTGACCTCCTGGGGCAGGAATCCGTCGCCCCAGGGCTAGGATTTTTTTTCCCTTCTCTTAACTTCGGCCCTCGTTTGGTCAGCTTTCACCTACAACCTTAAGGGTACAAGCTCTTAATGTTAATATTCTCCTTTGAGCGGCTAACAAGTAAAGTGTGTCTAGATTACATCACAGCACGCTAGGTGAACGGGTTGTGCACATAACAGCGTCAACAATTGTTAGAGCTGTCACAGAACACGTCTAGATTTG
The DNA here is from genome assembly GCF_964204655.1 of Triturus cristatus. Classification (NCBI taxonomy): domain Eukaryota; kingdom Metazoa; phylum Chordata; class Amphibia; order Caudata; family Salamandridae; genus Triturus; species Triturus cristatus. The sequence continues at coordinate 962,431,525 of NC_140588.1, forward strand.
TGTAAAGATAATATCGAAAACTGTTGTATGGTATGGATTTGCCATGAAGCAGACTTGCAACAGGAAAAAATATATATTCATACAGGTGTTAGGCATTATTCACAAAAGTACATACATAATATACACACGAGTGTGATGTGCGTGTGCGTAATGCACGCACGTAGGTCATGCATGCATCACCTAAAGTAAATTCCACGTAGGATTGGAGGAGAGTGCACATCATGTGTTGGAAAGAGATACATATTGGTGCAAGACCGGAAGCCAGAGGTGAGAACACAGGAAGCACAATACGTGTGATAAGTGAGGATTGTTAGTGACCGATCTATATATCACAGTGACAAGTCAATAATAAGAAAACCGTGAAACAACGGGGCTAGTCAGGGCAAATAAATGTTAAGGAGGATAATTGTTAATAACCTAGGATCTGACTAAATATGGAAAAATATACACTAAAAAACAATAACAGGAATCGAGGAGTAAAGAGAGCACGAGGAGGGGGCAACTGGGCATGCGCAGGGTGCAGACAAGATGCGTCTGACAGTGAGTGAGAGGAGAGGAACAGAGACTGCCTCATTCTAGCCTTCGACTGCAAAGAGAAGACAGGACTGAGAGACAGAAGCAAATACTCTGAACGCAGGGGAATTTGAAACCAGGAGAGTGAAACCTGTCCCCAGGTCGGAGAGCGTAAAGTGGTTTAATGAGAGGTCTGGTACAGAGCCGAGGGACACTTCAGTGGCGAGTGGGAGGGAAGGGAATTAATGCCTTACTAGTATCCTGCACTTATGAAAGGAAGGCGCCCGCCCAGCTCCCGGGGCATCAGAGGAGATGTAATTGGGTTCAAGGGTGGGTGGAGCTCAAGTCTTTGTAGGGTGTAGTACATGGAAGGATAGCTGTGCTGGGGTTCTAGAGGACTACCAGCGAGGGAGCGGCGTCTGCAAACTTAACCAAAGACAATTATACAGATCCAAGTTGCGTTGTGTGGAGTATTGACCCGCGTGGGCTGGTCCGCCCTCCCCCAAAACTCCGGTTCTTATTAGATAGGTGTGGCATGGCTGGACACTTTCCTGGTGCGTGGTCAGTTCACTTAAGCTGGCACTTGCATACATGTACCTAGACATAACCCAAAGAATGGACCACAAATAGATTCACATACCTTGGTATGACACAAACAACGGACTACACATGCATCCATGTACCTAGACAGAACCTAAAGAATGGACCGCAAATAGATTCACACACTTCGGTATGACACAAACAACGGACTACACATGCATCCATGTACCTAGACAGAACCTAAAGAATGGACCGCAAATAGATTCACACACTTTGGTAGGACACAAAGAACAGACGACACATGCATCCATGTACCTAGACAGAACCTAAAGAATGGACCACAAATAGATTCACACACTTTGGTATGACAAAAAGAACAGACGACACATGCATCCATGTACCTAGACAGAACCCAAAAATGGACTGCAAATAGATTCACACACTTTGGTATGACACAAAGAACAGACGACACATGCATCCATGTACCCAGACAGAACCCAAAAAATGGACCGCAAATAGATTCACACACTTCGGTATGACACAAACAACGGACTACACATGCATCCATGTACCTAGACAGAACCTAAAGAATGGACCGCAAATAGATTCACACACTTCGGTATGACACAAACAACGGACTACACATGCATCCATGTACCTAGACAGAACCTAAAGAATGGACCACAAATAGATTCACACACTTTGGTATGACATATAGAACAGACGACACATGCATCCATGTACCTAGACAGAACCCAAAAATGGACTGCAAATAGATTCACACACTTTGGTATGACACAAAGAACAGACGACACATGCATCCATGTACCTAGACAGAACCCAAAAAATGGACCACAAATAGATTCACATACCTTGGTATAACACAAACAATGGACTAAACATGCATCCATGTACCTAGACATAACCCAAAGAATGGGCCACAAATAGATTTACATACCTTGGTATAACACAAACAATGGACTAAACATGCATCCATGTACCTAGACAGAATCCAAAAAATAGACTGCAAATAGATTCACACACTTTGGTATGACACAAACAACGGACGACACATGCATCCATGTACCTAGCCAGAACCTAAAGAATGGACCACAAATAGATTCACACACTTTGGTATGACACAAAGAACAGATGACACATGCTTCCATGTACCTAGACAGAACCCAAAAATGGACTGCAAATAGATTCACACACTTTGGTATGACACAAAGAACAGACGACACATGCATCCATGTACCTAGACAGAACCCAAAAAATGGACCACAAATAGATTCACATACCTTGGTATAACACAAACAATGGACTAAACATGCATCCATGTACCTAGACATAACCCAAAGAATGGGCCACAAATAGATTTACATACCTTGGTATAACACAAACAATGGACTAAACATGCATCCATGTACCTAGACAGAACCCAAAAAATAGACTGCAAATAGATTCACACACTTTGGTATAACACAAAGAACAGACGACACATGCATCCATGTACCTAGACAGAACCTAAAGAATGGACCACAAATCGATTCACACACTTTGGTATGACACATAGAACAGACGACACATGCATCCATGTACCTAGACAGAACCCAAAAATTGACTGCAAATAGATTCACACACTTTGGTATGACACAAAGAACAGACGACACATGCATCCATGTACCTAGACATAACCCAAAGAATGGGCCACAAATAGATTTACATACCTTGGTATAACATAAATAATGGACTAAACATGCATCCATGTGCCTAGACAGAACCCAAAGAATGGGCCACAAATAGATTTACATACCTTGGTATAACACAAACAATGGACTAAACATGTATCCATGTACTTAGACATAACCCAAAGAATGGGCCACAAATAGATTTACATACCTTGGTATAACATAAATAATGGACTAAACATGCATCCATGTGCCTAGACAGAACCCAAAGAATGGGCCACAAATAGATTTACATACCTTGGTATAACATAAACAATGAACTACACGTGGATTTTGTCAAATTTGGCACATTTTCAGTCCTGACAGATATGGCAAACTGATCAACCAAATTAGTGTATGAATTCACGTGGAAATACTACATATTTTACAGAGATGTGGCTTTCCTACCTGTTGTCATATACCAGCTGCAGATTGATCAGAATTTTATAAATGTAGATTGTTACGTGCTATAAATCTGTTTCTATTCTATTCTAACTAGTTTAAAGCATATGAAAAACACCAGACCCTAACGCATCACAAACGACTCTGAACAGATTACAAATGCTACCCTACACCATGCCTCATAACTGTAATACTAATTTAAACCCTAAACCTTACCTAACCCTACAACGAAACCTAAACTCAAACCCTGTCCACTTGTAAATGCGCCTCTGAAAGCTCCAACGTTTTCATGCTGTGCTATATGTGAATTTGTGTGCAAAACATGTTCTATGCTTTACATTAGGTGCTTTAACCCTAAAGGCAACTCTTTATTGCTAGTCACTGGGCACCTCTTCCGATAGCACAGTCAGAATAGTCAATGAGTAAATACATACCTAACCTATTTAGTTAATAGGTTTTGCATCATCCTTTTACCACTAGCACCTTGTAACGGCACCCCACAGTGGTCCTGTACAATTAGGAAGGACATGGTACAAACAGGCACCATAGAGCATAGGTTACTTGGATATCAAGAGTTACCAAAGAGTTGCCACTCTGTGGGGGATACACACACTTCTGGTTGTCCACAATCAGTACCGCAAGCTGGGGGACTGTGAACTCATGGCGACTAGGGCTAGGTACACTGGTACCAAGGGAGGTCAGCTTGTTGGTAATGGAGGAAGAGGCAGTATTATTCATATCATGTTTTAAGTGGTGTCATAGTGGTGATGGAGGGACAAGCTGCTTGATCTTGTAGTTTGTTGGGTGTATGGGTCAGTAGGCCAGTAAGCTTTAGTATTAGTTTGGAGAGCTGGGCGTGGTGTAGACAACTTGAGTTTCCAAGAGTTCCCAAGTTCAGCAAATTTGTAGCCGCTCATAGATGGGGTTTAAGGAGGCTCCAGAGTTGGGTATTAGGTGAGGCTGAGCTCATATCTGAGGACGGAGAACAGTGAGACAGAGGATGACCTGGTGTTGCAGTGCTGGCTGAGAATACCATCTTTGTTGGCCAGGGTTGCTGGTTTGCCGTTGTGTTTGGCTTCTCCATCAAGCAACATCGTTTTAAGGATATGCAAAAGACATCCCAGATTCCTTCATCCAATTAGTGCATACAAAATTGATTTTAAAACTTAGAATTTAACAAACCCAACTTCAGTAAGGAAGAAGGCTCATTTTGACATAAGAACTTTTAAGCATTGTTCTTTGACATAAAGCATTCGAGTTGGAGGCAAATGCTCATCATAGGGAAATGTTTCTGCGAAGCCGAGCTTCACAGCAACCAGGATATTCTACGAAGAAGCCAACCAGCCAGCCCAGAAGTAGGAGGGGCAGTGAACAGCTATAAGTACCAAGGGTGAAACAAGGCTGCTTGATGACAGAGACTCGATCTGGAGATGTCAGGTGGGATCCACTGCACAAATCCGCCAACGGTAGTCATGGAAACATGAAGCGGTCCCATAAGCGCACTGATGGGGACCGGTCTCTGACCTTGCATTACCCAAGGGGAAGCTCCTGTTCTATGTTTGGGATCTGCCTATTACTTATATATGAACCTTTCTGAAAATGGAGGTGAAGAGAGACACGGAGACCATATACTTTTGTGCTTCATGTTGGGAGTCCTGTAACCTTCAGGGGGTGTTTGGATGGTTACATTTCTTCAAGTGCGGACAAAATACAGGAATTGGTGGCCTCAAAAGTTAGCAAACCCATTGGTTGTACTGGGAGGACTTTGCTCTGCTTCTAGAGATGAAACCTTTCACACCACGCGTGGAGGGATTGAAAAATACAGAATTTACTCTTAAAATGTCCATGTGCTACCAGACCGAGCTGCCCCACCAGGCAACTTCCTGTACCCTTTACTTCACTTTAATCATAAGTTCACAAGGCAACTTAATACCTGTAAAACAAGTACCCATTAAAACATTCCCTAAAGTACAGCATATACAACCTTGATCTAAGAGTCGCGTGCATACCTTATTTCATTTGCATCATTACAAAAAATCCAACGGCAGTCAAAACATCCAAGGTAGACATTTTAATAGAAATGTAAAACCTTTAAGGTCTAGATTTAGGCCACGCGCTTTACAAAATGTGTATAATAGGAAGCTCTCTCCCCAAGTGTATAATGAGATGCTCTCTCTTCAGGTGTATAATAAGATGCTCTCTCTCTAAGTGTACAAAAGATGCTCTTTCCCCAAGCGTACAACAAGATGCTCTCTCTCAACGTGTATAATAAGATGCTCTCTCTCGTAGTGTACAATACAATGCTGTCTCTCCTGGCGTACAATAAGAAGCTCTCTCTTCAGGTGTATAATAAGATGCTCTCTCTCCAAATGTACAATAGGATACACTATCTCCAGGTGTATAATAAGATGCTCTCTCTCCTAGTGTACAATACAATGCTGTCTCTCCTAGTGTACAATAAGAAGCTCTCTCTTCAGGTGTATAATAAGATGCTCTCTCTCCAAATGTACAATAGGATACACTATCTCCAGGTGTATAATAAGATGCTCTCTCCCCAAGTGTATAATAAGATGCTCTCTCTTCAGGTGTATAATAAGATGCTCTCTCTCTAAGTGTACAAAAGATGCTCTTTCCCCAAGCGTACAACAAGATGCTCTCTCTCCACGTGTATAATAAGATGCTCTCTCTCCTAGTGTACAATACTATGCTGTCTCTCCTGGTGTACAATAAGAAGCTCTCTCTCCAAGTGTATAATAAGATGCTCTCTCTCCAAATGTACAATAAGATACACTATCTCCAGGTGTATAATAAGATGCTGTCTCTCCAAGTGTATAATAAGTAAGATGCTCTCTCTCCAAGTGTACAATAAGATGCTCTCTCTCTAAGTGTATAATAGGATGCCCTTTCTCCAAGAATACAATAAGATGCTCTCTCTCCAAGTGTCCAATAAGGTGCTGTCTCTCAAAGCCTATAATAAGAGCTGTCTCTCAAAGTATATAACAAGATGCTCTATCAACAAATGTATAAGATGTTCTCTCCAAGTGTACAATAAGATTTTCTCTCTCTAAGTGTACAATAAGGTGCTGTCTCGCAAAGCATATAATAAGATGTTGTCTCGCCAAGTGTTTAAGATGCTCCCTCTCCAAGTGTATAAGAAGATGCTCTCTCTAAGTGTATAATAAGATGCTCTCTCTCTCTGTACAATATGATCTCTCTCCAAGTGTACAAAAAAGATGTTGTCTCGCCAAGTGTTTAAGATGCTCCCTCTCAAAGCGTACAATAAGATGCTCTCTCTCTAAGTGTATATTAAGATGCTCTCTCTCCAACTGAACAATAAGATGCTCTCTCTAAGTGTACAATAAGATGCTCTTTCTCCAAGCGTACAATAAGATGCTTCCTCTCCAGGTGTATAATAAGATGCTCTCTCTCCTAGTGTACAATAAGATGCTCTCTCTCCTAGTGTATAATAAGAAGCTCTCTCTCCAGGAGTATAATAGGATGCTCTCTCTCCTAGGGTACAATAAGGTGCTCTCTCTCTCCAAATGTACAATAAGATGCTCTCTCTCCAGGTGTAAAATAAGATGCTGCCTCTCCAAGTGTATAATAAGATGCTCTCCAAGTGTACAATAAGATGTTCTCTCTCTAAGTGTACAATAAGGTGCTGTCTCTCAAAGCATATTAAGATGTTGTCTCGCCAAGTGTTTAAGATGCTCCCTCTCCAAGTGTATAAGAAGATGCTCTCTCTAAGTGTATAATAAGATGCTTTCTCTCTGTGTACAATATGATCTCTCTCCAAGTGTACAAAAAAGATGTTGTCTCGCCAAGTGTTTAAGATGCTCCCTCTCAAAGCGTACAATAAGATGCTCTCTCTCTAAGTGTATATTAAGATGCTCTCTCTCCAACTGAAAAATAAGATGCTCTCTCTAAGTGGACAATAAGATGCTCTTTCTCCAAGCGTAAAATAAGATGCTCTCTCTCCAGGTGTATAATAAGATGCTCTCTCTCCTAGTGTACAATAAGATGCTCTCTCTCCTAGTGTATAATAAGAAGCTCTCTCTCCAGGAGTATAATAGGATGCTCTCTCTCCTAGGGTACAATAAGGTGCTCTCTCTCTCCAAATGTACAATAAGATGCTCTCTCTCCAGGTGTAAAATAAGATGCTGCCTCTCCAAGTGTATAATAAGATGCTCTCCAAGTGTACAATAAGAAGCTCTCTCTTTAAGTTTACAATAAGATGCTCTCTAAGTGTATAATACGATGCTCTCTCTCCAAGTGTATAATAAGATGCTCTCTCTCCAGGAGTATAATAGGATGCTCTCTCTCCTAGGGTACAATAAGGTGCTCTCTCTCTCTCAAAATGTACAATAAGATGCTCTCTCTCCAGGTGTAAAATAAGATGCTGCCTCTCCAAGTGTATAATAAGATGCTCTCCAAGTGTACAATAAGATGCTCTCTCTTTAAGTTTACAATAAGATGCTCTCTAAGTGTATAATAAGATGATCTCTCTCCAAGTGTATAATAAGATGCTCTTTCTCAAAGCGTACAATAAGATGCTCTCTCTCTAAGGGTATAATAAGATGCTCTTTCTCCAAGTGTATAAGATGCTCTCTCTCTAAGTGTACAATAAGATGCTGTCTCTCAAAGCGTATAATAAGATGCTGTCTCTCCAGGTGTATAAGATGCTCTCTCTCCAAGTGGATAATAAGATGCTCTATCTCCAAGTGTACAATAAGATGCTCTCTCTCTAAGTGTGCAATAAGATGCTCTCTCTCCAAGCGCACAATATGATGCTCTCTCTCCAGGTGTATAATAAGATGCTCTCTCCCCTAGTGTACAATAAGATGCTCTCTCTACTAGTGTACAATAAGATGCTCTTTCTCCAAGCGTAAAATAAGATGCTCTCTCCAGGAGTATAATAAGATGCTCCCTCTCGTAGGGTACAATAAGATGCTCTCTCCAAATGTACAATAAGATACTCTCTCTCCAGGTGTAAAATAAGATCTGTCTCTCTAAGTGTATTATAAGATGCTCTCTCTCCAAGTGTACAATAAGATACTCTCTCTCTATGGGCCTCATGTAGGTAGCATACCAGTTACCACTTCTAAAATACCGAACGATACCGAATCGGTATTTTAGAAGTGGTAACTGGTATGTAGGTAATGAGTCGGTATTTTTTACCGAATCGTTACTAGTCGGTAATTACCGAATCGGTATTTACCGATTCGGTAATGAGGCATACCTTCCCATTGATGGGAAGGTATGCCTCATTACCGAATCGGTAAATACCGATTCGGTAATGGGGGGAACACATACAAGGGTGGCAGGGTGTCACATTGACACCCTGTTGCACCCCTGATTCGGCCATGTGTGCACATGTGGCACACATACATGCCCTAAGGGCATGTATGTATGCCACATTGCACACTGCTACGCGCGTAAAAATGCATTTACACATACATTCATTATTTACCACCAACTATAAGTTGGTGGTAAATACCGACTCATAAACACACACACACACTCCCCCTACATCTCGATTTTGCTTTCGGAATTTACCGAATCGGTAAAATTACCGATTCGGAAAAGTTACCGATTCGGTAACATTACCGATTCGGTATTATTACCGAATCGGTAATTTTACCGATTCGGTAAATTCCGAAAGCAAAATATGTCCCCCTACATACCAATGGCCAAAATACCGGTCGGTAACGGTATAATTACCGAAAATCGGCCGTTACCGACCGGTATTTGGCTACCTACATGAGGCCCTATGTGTATAATAAGATGCTCTCTCTCCAAGTGTACAATAAGATGCCCTCTCTCTAAGTGTATAAGATGCTCTCTCTCTAAGTGTACAATTAGATGCTCTCTCTCTAAGTTTACAATAAGTTGCTCTCTAAGTGTACAATAAGATGCTCTCTCTAATTGTATACTAAAATGCTCTCTCTAAGTGTATAATAAGAGGCTCTCTCTCCAAGTGTACAATAAGATACTCTCTCGCTATGTGTATAATAAGATGCTCTCTCTCCAAGTGTACAATAAGATGCCCTCTCTCTAAGTGTATAAGATACCCTCTAAGTGTGCAATAAGATGCTCTCTCTCTAAGTTTACAATAAGTTGCTCTTTAAGTGTACAATAAGATGCTCTCTCTAAGTGTATAATAAAATGCTCTCTCTAAGTGTATAATATGATGCTCTCTATCCAAGTGTACAATAAGATACTCTCTCTCTATGTGTATAATAAGATGCTCTCTCTCCAAGTGTACAATAAGATGCCCTCTCTCTAAGTGTATAAGATACTCTCTAAGTGTACAATAAGATGCTCTCTCTCTAAATTGACAATAAGTTGCTCTTTAAGTGTACAATAAGATGCTCTCTCTAAGTGTATAATAAGATGCTCTCTCTAAGTTTATAATAAGATGCTCTCTCTCCAAGTGTATAATAAGATGCCCTCTCTCTAAGTGTATAATAAGATGCTCTCTCTCCAAGTGTATAATAAGATGCCCTCTCGCTAAGTGTATAATAAGATGCTCTCTGTCCAAGTGTACAATAAGATGCTCTCTATCTAAGTTTACAATAAGATGCTCTCTAAGTGTACAATAAGATGCTCTGTCTCCAAGTGTATAATAAGATGCTCTGTCTAAGTGTATAATAAGATGCTCTGTCTCCAAGAGTACAATAAGATGCCCTCTCTCTAAGTGTATAATAAGATGCTCTCTCTCCAAGTGTATAATAAGATGCTCTCTCTCCAAGTGTACAATAAGATGCTCTCTCTCCAAGTGTATAATAAGATGCCCTCTCGCTAAGTGTATAATAAGATGCTCTCTGTCCAAGTGTACAATAAGATGCTCTCTATCTAAGTTTACAATAAGATGCTCTCTAAGTGTACAATAAGATGCTCTGTCTCCAAGTGTATAATAAGATGCTCTCTCTCCAAGTGTACAATGAGATGCTCTCTCTCTAAGTGTACAATAAGATGCTCTCTCTCCAAGAGTACAATAAGATGCCCTCTCTCTAAGTGTACAATAAGATGCTGTCTCTCTTGTATAGTGAGACACATCAGATAAAGGTATACCTTAATCGAAATTAACTAGTCGCATGCATACATCTCTTCGATAAGTTGTAGAACTGAAGCTAGTATACTGTTTGCCCCAGGATGACCCCATTTTCTCACCTCTTTCCTAATCTACGTTTCTTGTGACGAACCGGCTGAGTCCAAAAGCCGCAGCCTTGGCTAAGAAGGGGGCGTGTGTACAATGAAGTGGTAAACAGAAATGGAGACAGGGCGGCATCTGTGCAGCACATGTACCAGACTGGAATAATTCATCTGTCCTCAGTACGTTAAACTTGCCCGGCCCAGCCTCGGATGCATCTGTAACTACACGTCTGCTGCAGAGTGCGCGGTGGTCGCTCTGAGGCCTCATTTAGAAACAGATGACTTTGTTTAATAGCACAAGATGAAGTGCTAATAACCGACAAATCCCAGCCCCCCCTCCCCCCCCCCCCCATTGCCGGTCCCAAGGGAACAACGTCACTTATGAAGGATAAACGGCAGTAACTTGATTTTATATAGCGCTTCATACCCCAGCTTTGCGCTTTCTAAGCGCAGCAACAGGTGTAACTGACCTCATAAGAATGGAACGGTGACTTTATCCTGCAAGGATTAGATACTGGTGGCAAGCACGTGGTAGGACACGTGCACAATTGGGGAAACGTCTGTTCACAATAATGCTATGCGATTCAAGACACAAAATGGAAAAGATGGGAAGAAAGAGGGAACGTGTTAACTCTCACGCTGCATTCAACCACCAGAGGTGCAGTCGGAGTGACTTCCGCCAAGGCGCGCTATTTCCGCTGCATGCCCATTCTGACCCAGTTTGCATTGGTTTATTGTGGCATCTGGAGACCCTAGCTTTGATATTATCTTATTGCAAGAAACGTGGACTCTGACTCCAACAACGATTGTTGACTTTGTGGAATGCCACGTCCTGGCGGAAAAAAATTGCAATTATGGGCATCCAAGGGGGGGGGGGGGGGGGGAGGGGGGGGGGCTTGTCAATTTATGTCACAGAAAAATTAGCTTGGCAAATGGAAGAACTCGATATGGGTGAAAATTGGCTTCGAGTAGTAAAACTGGAGAGTAAAACATCTGTAATTACAAAGCCTTGGCAATTGCTGATTTTAAACGCTTATATTCATCCAAACAAAAAGCAGAAGAAGGACAAATCGTCCCGCCTGACAAACTTGATAAAGGTTTTGCAAACCAGCCACCAAGGTAGTGAGTTGATAATTTCAGGCGATTTTAACACCAAAATAAAAGGGACTAATTTGAAAAAAAGAGTATTCGAAAGGAGCTTGAGGTCAATAATCAAAAACATGAATTGGAAACCGTCGGTCTACACTTTCTGAATGGAAATATGAAGGGGGACCGGCCAGCTGGCATTACTTTCTAAGTGGGAAAAAACAATCCACTATTGATTACACATTGGTTAGTAATGAATTACTCCATTCAGTTGAATCATTCCAGATCCAATCCCGCCCTGAAAGTGACCACCTCCCGTAAGTTCTAGCTTTGCATGCAAATCTGCTTCAGAAAATGACCATCACGACTTTAACAGAAATGCCTGTAATATACAACCCAAGGAAGTTAAAATGGCGCGGCAAAAACATCAAATTAATTATGGACGTCGCGCATAAACATATAAATGATAGTGGGTCACAAAATGTCCAATCACTAGAAGTGGCTTGGGAAACCTTAGGGAAAACTTTAGTTAATACATTTCCGGTACTCCCAGGACGCCCAGGCACACAGGGAAGAATTTACTAACCATGGTATAATATTCAGCTCCGTGACCAGAAAAGGGAAATAGCAAGGGAGGTGAGAAAAAGAACTGTTGCTGCAAGAGCTGGAAAAACAGTAAACAAGCGACACATTAATGATTTGAGGAAGAAATATAAGAAGAAGTGCAGGGACGCAAAAAAAGAACACACGGGAAAACTCTGGGAGCAATTACTTTGGGCCAGCAAACTGCCAAACAGCTGCGAATTTTGGGACATCAAGTTAATAAAGGGAATAAGAACGTATCAAACTGCAAGAATAAGCGAGGCTAAATGAGTACAACATATTCAAACCCTATACAATTACACAGAAAATGATAAGAAACCGAGGCCGGATAGTGATCCGGAAACTTTGCAGAATGAAAAGCAGAGCTCTAATGCAAATCGTCCACCAACCCTGGAAATCACGCAAACGGAAAAAGACCTTAGGGACCCACGCCATAATGGTTCAAACCCTTTAACCAACAGTACACAACTAAAAGAAGTATTTAAAAAACTGAAATCGGAAGGAGCAGCAGGGCCAAATGGCCTTCCAAACGCACTGTTTAAACAAGATTAGAAGCCGGTGTTGTAATGTGTGGTACACCTTGTTCAGGAAGATTGGAAGCAGGGGCAGAAAAGGACTTTTGGGTCTACTACCCATGGCACACATCCTTGAGATGGGCTGGAAGCAGGAGCGGAACATCTGGGGCCTCAAGCACAGTGCACCCTCTTGATGCACCAGTGTCCGATGCAGATGTGGACTACAAAATGAACGGTAACGTAACATAGAACGTGACTTGATATAGCTTCAAAAGGGATGATATTTGTTAGTGCATTGATTATGTCATTGCTCATGGTGCTTCTAGGCGCACCATCACTTCACGTAGTATCATCCAGTGCTTAATTTGACCCATCGGTTGCACTCATTTTTTTACTTTCCAACAGACTGTGATCCAGATCAAGTAGAGCAAAACACAGAAGGGAAAGAAAGAGGCAGAGTGGTACAGATAAACAGTGACCAAGGGAGAACTCAGGAGTGAAAAAGAACCTGCAAGAGTGAGATAGAGATGGAGGAAGTGTGGGGTGGTGATTTAAAGTGGCATGAGCTGGAATGACACTACGCAGCTTTGGTATTCGGCACTCCGACCTTCGATAGACCCAGGCATGGCGCTCAGGGCCGTCTTAACAGCATTATAGGCCCCCGGGCAAAGCAGTGCACTGGGCCCTGCATACACAACCACTCACAGGAATAAAAATGTTTAACGGGCAATTAGTGTTAAATTCTGGTCTGCGTGGGGCCCCTATGCTCGTGGGGCACACGGGCAACTGCCCAACGTGCTCATGCGTTAAGACGGCACTGGCGGCGCCTGATCAAAACTTTGGGCCCTGCACTTTTTTATAAATGAAGCACTGGTATCATCCCTGTACATCAATTCCTTAGGAGTCTGCCTCTGCTCTTCACGTTAGTGGATCAATACCACCAAGCTCAAAATGGCGGCCCAATCCAGAGGGATGGCAAGCAAGTTTTGTGTTCCTTGATTCAGAAAGTATCCAGCTGACAAGTTGACTGAATCTTTACTCTACTTACATTTTTCATATTGTAAACCTTTGAGCCAGAACTGGAACATGTTTATCATTAGCTGGAGTTCTCGTCCCACATATTTCAAAGTGGTGTTTAGCTGTCAGCTTAATCTCAATAACAGTCCTTCAGAATAACCATTACATCCTGGTAGCCACACAGGAACAGCAGAGACAGCCGCAGAGCTATCTGTTCATGCTCCCTCAAATGTGCCTTGGATTTATTCTTGCAAGTTTATCCATTGCAAACCTAATCATGAGAGGCCAGGGAGCTGTTCAGGGAATTACTATAAACAGCAGGAAGAAAAAAAGGCACGGAATGCGGCCTCGAAGAGACTCAGAGTGGATAGGTGGGGCATGAAACAGTAATAATGACGGATTTATACAGTTTCTTCTAATTTTTCAAATAATTTAATTTTAGGTGATCACACAGGGAATAACATGAACACACAAAACATAACACAGTTACATACAGAATGATAGTTGGGTAACAATAAATTATGGGGAAGTTTTTCACCGAGGGGTTCTAGACAAAGAGAGCGAAGCTTGAGTTGTCTATGATGTCACTCAGAACCCCGAGGTACACAACATCCCCGTAATTCACTTTTTACCCAGCTATAATATTATGTTATATATGGCCCCAAAATCATCTGCCCCTGCCTTCAATTGTTGCGCAAGGCAGAGGATAATGGGGGAGCTATACGCAACATGTCCGTTCCTCCCTGACGCAAATGTGAAAAATAAATATCTTACCTGTTATCCCTAACCAGAGCCCAGTACCTTCCCTGCCTTCCTTCGCCCTCCTGCAGCTGTGCTTTCTGCTTTCAAAGCGGCACTGCACAGACAGGCTCTCAGGAAGCCTTGCTCCCTGCCTGGCCTAGAAGGCCTTCATGATGGCACAACAAGGGGTAATGAGTTTTGTTATCAACTGTGGTGATGTCATAGCAAGGAGTTATGACTTTTGGAAACAGAAATAAAGGATAGAGGCTGTCCATGAGAGCCATAGATAACACATGGATTCATTTTGGATTCTCTTCAGAATAGATGTCCTTTGGCTGCCCACTGGAGCAGGCCATATGGGAGTCACGGCGGAGGGACTAGTTACGCAGATATAGCCAACAAAGGTTTGTTTGAGTTCATCACCTAGGCCAAGATATGGTGCCGAAGATCGCCCATTATGGACACAGGTCAGTGCAGAACGTTGCTGATCCTCTGGTCATGAAACATCAACTAACCCTACAACAAACTGCTGGCCCATCCAGTCATCAGCTCAGCACGCGAAACAAACATATCAAAACTAACTTATTAGGGTACGGTAGACTTACGATGTGATCTTTTTATCGTATGTGTATGGCGCTGAATAGAACTGGGAGTCTACTTTACAGCACTTCAGGCAAGTGGGAGTAGAAAGACTATAAGGCAAGTGGAGCCCATACGAAGCAAAGATAGCAAGTTGGGGCACTCCGACACAGGCTTGTGAAGGTGCTAGCAGCAGTGTAGTCAATAGGTGTTTAGAAACAGGTGCATATTAAAATATCTCTGAGATGTCACCAGCTCTTCTTGAAGGAGAAGATGTGTTAGTACGACTCTCAATGCGAAAAGCCTAGAAAGTATAGAGATTTCCTTCCTAAATGCTTAAATGGCTCACTGGCTGGTATGGAGGAACCAGTTCAGCAAGACAGTAAGGTGCCGGGCATGCAAATCAATTGCTTGAATGGGAAATAGTGAAGCGAGAACACTCCTGGAGTGATGTGGATGGTCCTTGCTGGGTGAAGAGTACCATTAGATTTCGGGTACTTGGAACTTGGATATTGCCTTGGCTGGGAGATCTGCATAGCCACAGTTGTCAATGCAGGAGATGATGATAGCAAACACACACACAATCCACTGCAGGTGCAGGAGATACCGTGCTTCACAAAGACATCAAGAGCGCAATGCCACACACTAGCATTTCTAGGGTTATTTTTGGGGAGCTGGGGTCATGACTGTGGGGCGAGGGTGTATAAATGAACTTTCTTTTTTTTTAAATTCTTTTTATTGGCATTTTGATATAGTGCAACAAACATTGCAAAAATAAAAAAAACCAACTAGCCAGTACAGACGCATGACATAATTGATCCTGTTTCACATTGCATATCAATAACACGTGTGATGTTTGCGTGCTCGGTCCACAATGCTATAAATTGAGAGTGGTCAAAGTACAGGTGCAAATAAACATGAACAAGGGACCATATGAAAGCTCGGCATGGAAGTCTGTGCCCACCCTTTCAGATGATGCATAGTGTATGAATGAACTTTCAGGTGTATTCTTGCATAGGGCCTCTTGGTTCAGCAAAGACCATCACAGAGGTCTGGGACCAGGAGAAGTCTGAGGCCCAGATGTGAGTTGGGTTTATTTAGAGATGCCGCTGAGCCAAAATGGACACCACATGGTGTACACATGTGAAAGATGAAGTCATCGGCTTAGGATGTCCTTTACAAACATAGCTCTTGTCGAACTCTTCCGGCTACGCTGTCATCCAATTGAGAAACACCACCATTCTCGATCATATACATAGCTGCACCGAGGTAGTTACAGGCCACGCATAACAGAGCCACTACTGTAAAGGATGAAGGTATAGTCACTTTTTTGAACAATAAGTTACAGGCTGAGATGCGTTTCTCCAATGCGGTGTGTTCAACAGAAGGCACATTATCCAAGTACCTTCGAAAGTCCCAGTGGAGTGAGTGAAGTGCTGACTGGGGCCACAGGAATAAACGCAGCAACACGAGCATCCGTACATTTCAGAGCGATGCAAGAGCACAGATATGTTTGTAAGTTTTAAATAAATAGGCATGTAAATATTATTGTGACGACAAAGGCATATGCCCCTTTACCTTTATTTTTTAAATGCATGGGATGCTTTTTTTCTATTAAATACATGGAATGCTTTTTTTCTATTACATGCATGGGATGCCTATTTTTCTATTAAATACATGGGATGCCTTTTTTTCTATAAAATGCATGGAATGCTTTTTTTCTATTAAAAGCACGGGATGCTTTTTTTCTATTTAATGCATGAGATGCCTTTTTTTCTATAAAATGCATGGAATGCTTTTTTTATATTAAAAGCACGGGATGCTTTTTTCTATTAAATGCATGGGATGCTTTTTTTCTATTAAATGCATGGGATGCTTTTTTTCTATTAAATTCATGGGATGCTTTTTTTCTATTAAATGTATGGGATGCATTTTCTTCAATTAAATGCATGGGATTCCTTTTTTCTATTAAATGCATGGGATTCCTTTTTTCTATTAAATGCATGGGATTCCTTTTTTCTATTAAATGCATGGGATGCTTTTTTCTAGTAAATGTATGGGATGCATTTTCTTCAATTAAATGCATGGGATTCCTTTTTTCTATTAAATGCGTGGGATTCCTTTTTTCTATTAAATGCATGGGATTCCTTTTTTCTATTAAATGCATGGGATGCTTTTTTTCTAGTAAATGCATGGGGTGCATTTTCTTCAATTAAATGCATGGGATACTTTTTTCTCTATAAAATGCATTGGATGCTTTTTTTCTATTAAATTCATGGGATGTTTTTCCTGACTGCGCAAAACTAAATTTAATAACCAATTGACTACGCGATTTAACAATTGACCTTATGTTCCGGAGTTGAGTGCTACTCACCGTGAATCTCTTAAACGCTTCATTCGGGGCACTAAGTGATAAATAAGTGAAACTACAATACAATTTGCTCCTACACACCACCACAAATTCTAATGGAACAGCAGAAGGGCAGTAAATGGGCAGCTGCATCCAATTAGAGAAAACAAAGGTGTAGGTGTGATTTGAGTCTCTACCAGGAAGCCAAAATAGAGAAATGCTGTTGCTCCCATGAAAGGGATTGGCTCAACATGCAACATGCTGCAGTCACTCCTCCAAGCTGTGGACCAAGCTAGAGACAACCATAACCTGCTGGTATTCTTCTAGCCAGAATGGCTAATCGGACCTGTACAAGGCAAGTCCAAGGGTTCTAGGAGGGCACTAATCGCTACCTCACCCACAGTGGGATAGAGTCTTCAAGCCTCCCAGTCATCCAACAGAAGCATTGGAAGAGTAAATCTGCATATTCCAGGTTGCTCTCACTGGAGCTCTCTACTGAAGGGAATCACCCTTTACCACACAGTCTGAATCACCAAGTGCCTTTACAACGCGGGCACTACAACAAACGCGTTGTAACCAATCGTTCCTTTAGCATGCAAGTTGTTACAATGACTTACTTTAGGCAATCTGTTGTTGGACTGGTGTTGGATTTTTTCTGTCAAACTTTCTTTATTAAGTTTTACAAAGTGCATTACATACATTTATAGTGTAATGTAAAGAGATCGTGAAACAGCGCTTGGAAATTGCTAATGGTGGTGAGAGGTGCTCAGAAGAAGATCCAACCAAGTGCTGGATTTTAAGTCCAACACCTTCCCTACTGTTACACAGACTGGAGTTGGAATTGTAAATGATACTATTCCAGAGTGCAGCGCTTCCCTAAAGCAAGTCGTTGTAACGATTTGCGTGCTAAAGGAACGAGTGGCAATGGTGCATTGGGTGTAGTGGCCGCGTCAAAAAGCACACACACACACACACACATATATATATATATATATATTTATATATTTATATATACACACACTCTTCTCACCTACGTTCCGGCAGAGAAACAAGCCACTCCGGTTTGCAGTTTTTTGATGAAAGTCAAAACACATCGGATTTTGCCCGGAACGTAGGTGAGAAGAGTGCGTTCATTGATTGGTGCGGTGGCGTCCGCACAAATTGAGCCCCTACCCGCTTCGATGGGTGTCCCGTAAACGCTTTCTCTGCTAAGGATATATATATATATATATTTTACAGTATGCATGCCAATGTGCAGAGTGCAATATGCTAATTCTGCAATGACCATTATTTTTTTAATTCACGTTTCTTTATTGTTTTTTTTTTGTTGCATACACAAAGTAGAGCAGGGAAAAACCAATAGTCCAACACACGTGATCGAGTTACCACACTGATCAGAGTCATGGGAGAGAGAGTCCCATCAGGAGTTTAAAATGTGTCAAAACAAGATGCCCAGCAACTGGGTTCCATGCTGAAGTAGGATGGGGCAAGTGTTCGCCTTTAAGAAATTAGGCTTGGGGGAGAGGGTGTATGTGAGGGGAAAGGGAAGGAGGCGTAATGTTTGAGGGTAGTGCGAGGGGGCCCTCTTGCCAGTCAGGGAGGGATTTCTCCCATTCTGAGAGGTCTCGGGAGAATGTGTGCTCAAATGCAGAGAGGGTGTCACCTGTCTCGGAGTGGTCCTCCATGGTAGGAGCTCTGTTGGTCAAATAACATTTAACCGTCGTTAGCAAGGTACCACAGAGGTAGCTACTGGTCAGACAAAGAGTTTACCGGAGTAATTGTGTCTCAACAAGAAGCTAGTACGTTACCAGTGAGCTCTAAATGTATGCATTAGCCCCACACTAGCCCCAAGATCACAGCAAAAGCTGTTGCAAAGACCAGGCGAAGCCACTCTATTGACAGAAGCAATTCAATGCAATTGATGAAATTACTCCAAGGCCTTGAAGATCCTGCTTCAGATGATTATTGAACAGAATATAGCCCAGGGAACGCACAAGGGCAAGGCCACAAGGGGACCCACCAGAGAAACACGGTTAGATTGACGTATGTCCCACAAGGTGTGCGTAATCGCAGAGGGGCTGCAGAGGCTGGACGGCAAAAGACTGCACCTCTGTCAGTCAAACAAACATTTTTTGCTATTCTTGACCCAGAAGATGGCGGTGTTATAACTGAACTTTTTTTATAAACTAACCAATAAAAACAAACGTTTTAACAAAGTAACACCCTTTTCAAGAGCATATGCACCTACATATAGAAGTAACCCACAGATTTGTGTAATTTATACCTTTAAAACTCAAACTGTAGCTATATTTCAGTATTTAAGACACACCTGGGTGATTGTGTGCTTATAGATCAGCAGTCACCCAAACCCACCATTTTCACAGATTTGGTGATAAGTGGCAGGTGGTGAGACAGCAGCTCAAGGTGCACGAAAATGGCACTTACAGGTCATCCATAAATAAAAGTTGGAGGGTGAAATTCCTCCCTTCTTGATGTCAGGCATCCAGAAACCCTCCAGGAAGAAGCCCAGCAGTGTGGATCAGCCTCCTCCCTCCAGTCTGCATGGAGCTAGCCTGTACCTGTGTGCTCCGGCGCATTCCATTCCTGCAGGAATGCGAGCCAGGAGTGCACTGCACCCCTCAGCCCCACCTCTGCAGCATGAACTCATCACACTGGAATGGGAGGGAGCAGATATGATTACTAGATTCAGACAGATATGCAACTCAGCTCTTTCTTCCAAGAACACTTCAGATCTCGCCCAAGAGGCAGCTGGTGGGTGCAAAATGGAGCATTCCTCTGCTAATGGCCCTTCATTCAATGCACAGATTAATTTGACTTCTGTGAAGAAGGAAATCCAGTGGAATTTTCACAATCCACATTAAGGCCCTCTATTTTTTTTATTCATCTTCATCTTTCATGCGGCGGCTATACAGGATGCCTCCTAATGCCTCATCAATGGACAGTAATGGCTGTTCTCCTGTGTTGTTATACAGGTGAAACGTTTACTGGTGAGGAGGGTGGCGGTTAAGCAGCGGGCCGGGTGGGAGACAGTCTGCACGCTGCATCATCAGCACGTCTTGGCTGATAGTAGAGGTGGATTCTAGGTTTCCTCTTGGAGAACAGGAGGTCCTTAGGTATAGAGTTGTCCCTGTGGGGATGAGTTGTGCGCTATATCAAGACCTAAGTAACATAACTTAACATATTATAGAGGGTTGGTCAGGAGAGGGGTCTGAAGTTGGAGAAAAATAAAGACTGATTAGGCTGTAACTGTTCATTTTGTGGCTGGTTAGTGTAAGGGCAGAGTTGGCTCGCAAGGTGCACCCAGACCTGAAGCATGAACATGTATTGCCTAGTTTTAGCAGTTGTCACTAACATGCAGAGACATAACCAGTGGGCTGGTGCAGGCTCAGAACATATGGGGTCAGTGCACTTTGCACCAACGGCAGCACTTGAGTGCCTGAGTCTTAAAGTGCTACAGAGGGAGGAGGTGCACGAATGACGATAGGACAGAAAGAAAGCATGGATCATTTAGTGAGTTTGCCATGGGTGTTCCGATGAGTATTAGCAGAGGCCGAAGCAATGGCTTGTGGCTGGCCAACTTAATTCAACAGCCCAACTTTATTCAACATCTATATGGCTCCTCTGCAGAGGGCTGTACAATGGGGCTTCCACATAGTATTCTACGCGGATGATACTCAGCTGATGTTGTCATTTTGGCAAATAGACAATTTGGTCATGGAGAACTTTCACGACTGCTTATTGACGGTTGCAAACTGGATGAAACACAGCTGTCTTAAACTTAACTCAGGTAAATCAGAAATTCAAATATTTGGCAAATCTTCTACTTGGATCTCAAACTCCTGTTGCCTACTGATCTTGGTGAACATGCAACACCCAAATCCGAAGTTAGGAATCTAGGAATTAAATTTGAAAGGGATTTTTCGTTTAAATCTCATGTGAGGGCAATCACAGCCACATGTTTTGGGATGCTCAAATCATTGAAAAAAGATGTTGAAATCCCTCCCTAGGCATACTTGGAAAGTGGTAGTGCATGCTTTGGTCACCACCAGGTGGGATTATGCAAATGTGCCAGACTTGATTATGCAAATGTGCGTTATTAAGGGCTCCCGAAAGGGCTTTTGAACCAGTTGCAGCTGGTTCCACATGCAGCTGCTCACTTGGTTTTGAACTAGCCTAATAGGCACTCTACTTGGGGGAACCTTAACTACCTGCACTGGTTTCTGATTAATCAAAAGATCACATTTAAGGCCACGCTAATTAGTTTTAGAGCACTGCACCACAAACTAAGGGCCTCTATACTTGCACAGGAGGTTTAGAATATATACTCCTTACAGGGCTCTCCATTCAAGCTATGTAATGCATTCGGAGGATTCGCAGGGAAAGATCTCTTTCCTGGCAGCAAAATTGTAGATTTTATGGCACGACACTGAGGCCAACATTATGCAATAAATCCTTTATTGCTACCACTCAGCAGAAATAAAGGACTCTGCATGTGTCTTAAATCAGGATTACAATCTTTTCTTTTTAGGGAAATAATAAATGTAAAATAGCTAGTGAGCTGGCAAGCTAGATATGAGATATGACACGAATTCTGAGTAACAAACCATCCAACCACCATAGGATGTTTAAAGACAACTCAATGGGAGCAGCAGTGGTTAATTTGTAAAAAATAAGTGCCGGGGCTCTCGTCAGGAGGAAGCTCGCACCAGCCCATTTCTTTAGTTAGCGCCCCTAAAACAGAACCAAGTACTAGGCATGAAAGTGGAGAGAAGATGTGGCGTAATGGTCAGAGCTGCCAGCTTCGGAGCTGGGGAACCAGGTTCGAGTCTCGGCGTTGGCTCAACATCCTGTGAATCTGAGCAAATCAGTTGATCTCCAGATAAATAAACGTGTCCTTAACTGGTATTTATGAGAAGCGTTGTTGTTGGTGATTAAGTGAGCACCGGAAACCACCCGCTCAAATTAAGCATAGGTGAGCAGGAAGATCTCCTTGCTCTTTAAATGGATATCAGTAGATAGAACCATTTCTTGGAAATTCAGTCCTCAATCACCAGCAGTCAGCAACAAGGAGTTAAGAGCGTTCCTTCATTTCAAGACATAAGACTAGATCTCTTATTGTTCCTGTTAATTAGGAAATATATCAGATATAATACAAAAGACAGACTTCTTCCTCTTTGTTTCATCTCTTTATATCCTTCATGTTGGTCTTCAACCACTGAACTGGAGGATAAAGTTCTTTAAATGATTTTTCCTCACAACGGGGCACATACCAGAAGAGCTCTCACCACATACTCAATGTGAGGAGATTTTGCATTATTACAATTTCCCCACAGTATAAAATGACCAGCAAAATTAATTAGAGAGCCTGGTTTAACCAATTTGGTCTCAAGATCAGAACAAGCTCGAGGGTCAAATGTAAAAGCTGACCAGACAAGTGCCTTCAATTTTCCCCTCAGTCAAAGATATACAACGTATTTCTTGTTCTCTACCTTCAAGAACACATAAAGAAACAATTAATTAAACCAGTGGGCACACAAGGTATATTTGGTGTATGCCACATTCCATGTAAAATGCCTCAGAGCTCAGAATTGCATTGGCAATTGTCTTATATTTTCCAAGACATGAATAAACAAGACAAGAGATATAATCTGTCAGTTAGTACTTATCTTTTTCCCTACGGCGCGCAAACAAGAAGCAACAATTT
Organism: Triturus cristatus; assembly: GCF_964204655.1. NCBI lineage: Eukaryota > Metazoa > Chordata > Amphibia > Caudata > Salamandridae > Triturus > Triturus cristatus. The sequence continues at coordinate 962,454,481 of NC_140588.1, forward strand.
TCTAGTAATGTCGGGTGACCAACAAGCCGGGACTGTAATAGGATTGAGCCCGGTGTGTAATAAGGGCCACAATTATGACTGTATAATTAAGGCCTTGGTACGACTGAAAAAGACTATTAAAATACCAAAAACAATACTTCCAATAAACCATGTTCATAGTCAAATGCATGAAATAAAACTACAACAAGAAAGGGAGACATTTCTGGAACTAGATAAGAAAAGTCAAACATCAGTGTGTCTAAGGTGAACAAGAATTTATTTAAAAAAAAATCACATGTAGTTCATTTTAAAAATAAAGTATTTTTTATTAGGAAACTAACCAAGGAAATAGCATATATTGGTTTAAGAGTAGAGAAGCATTTCCATCATGATCAATGTATAATGGTCATTGTTAACTGAACTATAGCAAAAACTATTAGGGCTAATGACCTCCATATCTGGTGGGGATCCATTCACCTCATTGTAAAATGTCAGGTCTCTGAGAATAATCCAATCAAATCGTTGGGCACACTTATGTCTAGCTATGATTCATTATACTCTCAGGTGCTGTGACTTTATTCCGAGTACTGACCATGGAATTTTACTCATATTACTTGTCTGAACGTTTTCTGAATACATCATGACATCCTTTTGAAGGAATGTCATTCAGTTTATGTGTGATTATAACAACATATTTTCAAAAACTATCTTTTTCAACTTCACTGATGTTTGTAAAATGTATTTCATGGTTCAATGGATCTCAATCCATTCAATGAATACATTTTTGTCTTCTTCAGGACAAACATGAAAACCATAAGCAAATGAATATTACAATTAATTTCACACTGTGTCATTTTCTATACCCTGGAACCAACATATGAAGTAAAATGTCTAAAGAACGCTCACCACCAAATTACATATTGCTCGCGCCAAATCAATTCAGCATTAATAGCCATAGTCATGTCACATTTTTCTTTTTATCTATTTCTGGGTCAACAGCCCATTACCCACATTTTCTGTCATGCCACTTGCCAGGCTACATATGCAAGCTGACCCAGCCAGTCCTATCAACCAGCCCATTGCCAGAAGTCACCCTCCCACCACGCCCTCTTCACCCACAAGAACAGATATGGAAGCAGATGTCCAACTCCCAACTCCCCTCCAAGAGTACCTAAGATCTGACATAGATCTCAGAGAGATTTTGCAGAGCTTCAGCAACACACCTCTTGTGAACCACTGATGGATCCATCCTGGTCCATTACCATTCATCCTGCCTAACATGACACTACAGTGCATGCTCTCTATCTCTCAACTAAGATGCCTAAGACTATTCACCACCGTCTCCAGCAAACCTGTCCCTTTGGAGCTATTGCCATCAACATCAAAGCTTGTATGAAATCAACTCCCTGAGGATGACTCAAAGTCCTTATACTCATACCTCTGAACCATCACAGTTAATCCGCATTGCTGGTTTCAACCATCCACTGAACTGACTGTCTGCTGTAGTCCTCTCCTCTTACATCTCAGAGAGGTAACAAATTGCCAAAAATCAGTTTACAGGGCTTAACACACCTTTCAATATAAATAAATATACAAATATTTAAAGATTTTATGTTGTAAATTCAAATGGTAGAAAATATAAAAGTGTGGGCTCTTTGGATTTACCTTTCAGTATCAAACAAAAAATGGTATGAAAGGAAAGCAAGTATATAGGAAGAACCCCAAGAGTGAACAAAGGCACAATACTTGTTTTATCATCATTTAGCTCATGTCTACTGTGTAGCTGATACAGACAAAATCAATAAGCCAAAAAACCTTTCTATTGTGTAAGTTTCAACTCGCCAACAATTACTGTTACACTGAAACGCCATGTCTCACAACACCCGAAGTCAGAGTCTGTAACTTTGAGTACTGTACTAGCTGTGTCTGTTCTCCCCGAGTATCGAGCAGCTAAACAATTCATATTAGAGCTTTCTAGAGGGGCATGCCTGTTCACCATCTTTACTTTGCCCTTCGCCGATCAATCACAAAATTACTTAATCAGGATTTATAAATCGCGGCTAATAACCCGATAGAGTATCCAGACATCCTGCCTGTTCTCCCAGAATGGTATCTCTGTGCATGGAAGGGAAGGCTACCTTTGACAGCCAGTGTCAGAACGCATTTTGCTTTAGCTGTTGTTCCTTCAAGCAACACAAGAAACCAGGCAGGTTTTATCCCCCTGGGATACTTGCCTTTATTTTTAGTTCTCGCTGAGCCAGCGCATGCGCTGCTCTGCGAGACATTTAGATAGTGACTTTTCAAAGTGCTTCCACAATCTTTTTCTTGCCTAAAGCGTGCATTCACGAGCGCGTGCACGCGCGCAGCCGCCATGTGGCTTTAATGGCTCATTAAGCCTTGCTCTCCCAAGCACCTCGCTCTGCCCCTCCCCCACCACAGAGCGCGTCCCTGCCATCACTTTCGCTTTCACCGCCGAAGGGAGGCCCATCATTGGGCGTTACACCGCTGGCAGCTACATCCGCTCTGACAAACGTTCCCTTCGATTGCTGATTTGAGCCTGTATTGTGAATATGAGTTATGCACATATTTTTTTAGGTTTCGGCTTTACTTTTTTCGTCGCGTGCGTGCACCACTCGCGGCCTTTTTTAGGTTTCGCCTTGCCGTGCTTGCTTTTTTCTTTTTTCTTAAGCTTTCCGCGAGATTGAAAGTGTTTTTAAATCGCTCTCATGTGCTTCTCTCCATTCTCTGTGTTGCTCTCTATCATCCTTCTGCTTTTCTCCACCTGCGTTGCTCTCTTGATTCTTTTTTCTTAAGAATTCCATGAGTGCACATGGTTCCAGCTTCTCCCTCAGTGTCCTCCCGCTCTGTGTTGCTCTCTCTTGACTTTTCACCGCCCTATTTTGTGATTGTGTCTGTGGTACCTCGCTTCTGTGAGCCGTCCTCCTTCCTCACTTCAGTGCACTGCCCCCCTACTTCACTTGTCAGCTGGCTCACCGCCTCACTTCTGTCTGGCGCTTCCCTGCCTTGCTTGTCAGCTGCCCCACTTCTGCGTTTCTGTCAGCTGCCCTCCTATAGCCTCTCTATCTGCTGCTGCTGATGTACTGTCTAGTGCTGGCTTCCCGGGTTATTGCTGCTTTTTGTATTTGTTGTTTTTTATGGGGGTGCCCTTCGACCCCCACTCCTGTTCCCATCCTGGCCATGGTCCTTTCACGGTGTCCACATACCCAATAACACAAAGAGAACTACCTATGTAGTGTAATATGCACAGTAATCTACCATGAACCGCGGCGTATATCCATCACCGTTTAGGTATAGGCAGCCATATTAAAGATTCTACAAATACTGTGGAAACAAAATGGTCTTTCTAACATGTTTATCAATGCATCCTCTCTATGTGTACCACATAGTTTGAATACACAGTCTTCCTTCAGTGTTTGTTGACAAAGGTGCAAGCTGATACAGAAGAATGTAATACTTCTTTGTAGCCATCTCACATGAAGCTGGTGTCTACTGTAAAACTCACCCACCTGTGTGGTAACAAAAGTACAAATAAGCTTTTACAAATGTAATACTTCTTGTATATTTTTTGCTGTGTCTGGACGGCTCTTCGTGAATATGCCCCTAGTTCTTCCTATCTTTCATCCTTCTCTCCCCGTACCTAACTGCATCTTTATCCCTGCGCTTTGTTTCTTTGTTCTTTCACCTTCGCCTTCTTAATTCCCTCATCCTTTTCTTTTTCATTCTTTCTCTTGCCCCATTATTTTCTCATTCCTTTTATTCCTTCCCTCTTTGCCCCCTTTCTCTGTCCCTACCTAGGTTCTTTCCCTGTTCGTCCACCTTCCTCCTTTACCCTTCCCTCAGTCTGCTCTGCCCTACCTTCCCTCTCCGTCCATCCTTTCTACTTTCCATGTTTCCTTCTGCCCTACCTTTTTTACATCCCTCCCTTTCCTTCTCACGTTCCCTGTTGTTCTTTCCCTCATTCTATTTGTCCCTCCATAGTATCCCCCGTCCGCTCATTCCTTTGCCCCAGGATCCCGGACTTTCCATTCTTTCTCCTTTCCCTGCTCCCTTGCTTCCCACCTTTCTTTCCTGTCTCTCTTCCATTATTCCATCCTTCACTCTTTCCTTCCTTCCTTCTGTCTGTCCTTTCCTCCGTCTGTCTTTTCTATATTCCCTCTTCCTTCTTCCCTCACCTGCCTTACTTCTTACCTCACCTGCAATTCTTCCCTTATTCGTTCTTCTTTTCCTCCTGTCACCCGTTCTTTCTTCCATCCCATCTTTTTTCGTGCGCCTTTCCTTACACTTGCGAGATTTTGTCCTGCCTTCCGGTTTCACAGTTTATTTTGTTCGCACCAAGGCCGTCCTTCACCTCAAAGGCCTCGAACCCCAGCGTCTGTTATACAGGACACAGTATTTTAACTCTGTAGGTAGAGCGCTGACGCCGGGTGTGTTTGCTGCCATTCTGGCTGTAAGCACGGATTGGTTCTTTGTTTCCTCTCTAGGACTCAGTCTTGCTTGTTGTGGGTAGATGTGTACTTGAAGCAATGCTTAATTTGTAAAAATAAACAAGCATTGGCATAGCCAATAGGTCTCGCCTTTGGGACCTTATAAGTGTTTCGCCATGCAACAGTTGATGTTGTTGTACCAAGGATATTGTGCTGCATAACTAAATACTTATAAGGTCCCAAAAGCGAGACCTATTGGCTATGCCAATGCTTGTTCTTCCTGCTAATGGAACTGATCAGTTCAAGTTGGCACCAATTATTTTCTGTGGATTCCTTCCAGGTCATCCTTTGTTCAAGAATATACAAAGAGAGTTTTCATGCAGTTCAGGGCGTCGCAACATCATCGTTCTAGATTTTTGCTAGCTCTTTTAGCCTGCCTTGAGGTTTTTGCCAGTGCTTGCAGGTTTTTTCCTCAAGAAACCAGATTCTATTCAGATACGGTTTTGTACCCTTCTTTCTGTTCCAATTTGAGGTCATTCAAGGGGTCAAGATGGAGGAACAAAACAGCAGGCCTAATCTGCAAACTTAAAAGAGCTGCTTCGTCCTCCCTGTTGGACCAGCGATCAACAATTACAAACCCTCAGAGAACAGAAGCCCTTTCTGATCGAAATGAATACTGCAACACTAAAGCCAGGTTGGCGGGCAGTCCAGCCGCACACATTTTTCTTTCTAAGTTCATACTTTCTAGCTATGAATACTGAGCACATAAATGCTTCAGTGTTCTTACTGCTTTCTCATCGACCACAGCCCCCAACGTTTCAGGCAGCCTCACAATGCTGAGAGACTTCAGCCTGTGACAGATCCCTGACCCAGCATACCCCTTGCTGCCCGAGCAGCAGCTCTTCCACTTGCCGCCCACTTTTTGTAATGTACCTTGTTTTTTCCTGCTTTTGCCTCATCTTCTGTGATAGTTTGTCTTGTTTTCTCCTGTTTCTGCCTCGTCTTCTTTTAGATTTTGCCTTGTTTTATCTGTTGTATTTTGCCTTGTTTTTTTCTGTAGTTTTTTGCCTTGTTTTCTGTTCGATTGTGCTCACTTCTCCCGCCCGTTTCTGCTGCTTCTCACACCGCTTCCCACAAGTCCTGCCCAACGCCTACTAGTGCTCCTCCCTCGACCTACTTAACGGACCGCTCCCAGTGGCAAAACTCTGGTTTTTTTCTTGCAGATACTGTAGAAATCTGTAGTCCTCATGCTCCCGACATGGATTAGCAGAATGACCTGCCTCTCTCCACATCGCAAAAAGGCCAAGCCGAGGCCATTTCAGAGCTCAGTCACTACCCTGTACTCCTCACCACCATCCATACTACCGCGGCACCAAGAGCAGGGCTATCAGTTGTGATCCTCTGCTGCTGATCTCTGCCCCTTTGCACAAAGATGTGACATTCACAGGTTCCTTTCCCATCCACTTATTTTACTCTGGAATCAACATCCCTAAGCATCCCTAGAATCCGAAATTTGCCTACAGCCTGGATTTTCTCCAGTTTTTATATCGGACGGTCCATATTCCCATAATCAATCAAGTGTTTTGGTGGCAATGACAGGAGTGTATGTATGTGTGCTCTAAAAACACCATTACATGACATACAGATTAGGGTAATGGAAGTAGGTGGGATTGGTCAAACGGTGGTCAAATCAAAAAATGGACTTACAGTAGGACTTTTCTCTAAATCATTAGATCACGGTGTCTTCCAAAAGGCTCTGAAAGAATGAGCGATACAAGGCAAAGCGAAGGAGAAAATACATTCTATGGTAAAAGCCGAGATGGAAAGAAAGAATCAAAGAAGTGGTTGAGAGATGGAGAAAAATGAATGGAAGGGAAGCTGGAGGGCTCTAGCTCCTACAATGGATTGAAGGATGGGCGCAAATGGGCCACAGTTGGTCAGTGCGGCAGGAGACTGTATGAGAGTATGCAAGTGAGAGTGTCAGGAGGTGTGAAAAGGAATGTGTGCCAACCGTAGGGGGTGGATCATAGACTGATTGATAAGAGCGAACAGTCCGCAAGATGGACAAGTAATTCAAACACACGGAAAAGATAGGCAACTATAAATAGAAGATGAATTCGAGATGGCCGTCAATGAGAGTACAGAAAGAGGTCTTCAAAACATGCAGTCTTTCATTCAAAGGCACATGTACAAGGAGAGGCAACGGATGATGTTTCACGAAAGAATAGCATCCTGAAATAATAAGGAAATGCTGATATTATGAGTGACAAGCTTCATGAAAAGGATCACTTCAAAGAGTTAGACTAAAAAACAGCATAAACTGCTGCACATGTGTGCGCCTGATGCTGGGCAAATCATGTTTTCATTTTCAATTATGGTAACAAATATTTTGCGTTATTCTTCACTAATTCGGAACAGCTTTAAAAAATCAGTCTAGAATATCACAGGCTCATTACTTCAAAATGTAAAAACAGCGAGCATATGTGTACCAGTGTCTGGGCTGTATACCTGGACACGGTTAGAGGGCAAAGTTGCCTAGGCCACAACCAGAAGGCAACGTCCGAAACCTTCCACAAGCAGCAAAAATAGTGCCTGTGCCAAGAAACGACTGGAGGAACGTTTACGTGGTACTTTATGTAGAACAGAAATTAGAGAGATGGCCCGGCGAGCTAAGGGCTTGCTTCAGACATATGTATGTGACGCACATTCACACGTTTGAATCCCGACATGGCTGACTTTATTTTAAAAGGGGGAGGGGAAGGCACATGGAGGGTGTAGGTAGGGAGAAGCATCGAGGGGGGCAGGGGGCAGAAGCAACACAGAGGGCGAGGGTGGTGGAAGCAACAAGAAGGGTGTGTGGGAGCAACACGGAGGGCAGAGGGTGGGAGCAACATGGAGTGTGGCAGAAGCAGAGATGTACATGACACGGGCGAAATAGAGCAACATGGAGTGTGGCGGAAGAAGAGATGTACATGACACCGGCGAAATAGAGCAACATGAAGTGTGGCGGAAGAAGAGATGTACATGAGACCGGCGAAATAGAGCAACATGGAGTGTGGCGGAAGAAGAGATGTACATGACACCGGCGAAATAGAGCAACATGGAGTGTGGCGGAAGAAGAGATGTACATGACGCCGGCGAAATAGAGCAACATGGAGTGTGGCGGAAGAAGAGATGTACATGACGCCGGCGAAATAGAGCAACATGGAGTGTGGCGGAAGCAGAGATGTACATGACGCCGGCGAAATAGAGCAACATGGAGTGTGGCGGAAGCAGAGATGTACATGACACCGGTGAAATAGAGCAACATGGAGTGTTGCGGAAGCAGAGAAGTACATGACTCAGGCGAGAGAGAGCAACATGGAGTGCGGGGGAAGGGAAGCACTCGGGTGAGAGAGAACAACATGGAGTTGGGAGAGAAGGACAAAGGTGAAAAAGCAATGAGGGGAGAAGCACACAAGGGCAAGCACAACACAAAGGGGCAGGGGAGAAGGACATAGTAAAGAGAGCGCAACATGGAGAGCGGCGGATGGGGGAAGAGAAGTACATGAAGGAAACAATTGGAAAACACATGCATTCTCATGGAGTGCTTAACCAAAAAGAAAAAAGCAGTACCTGAAAAGTAAGCAGTGGAAGGACTCCAGTAATTAGGCCATGTTTCAGGGGAAGGACAAACACAAGAGAGGAAGCAATCCCACACAATCTAAAAACATAAAAAGGAATCTAATGGTAAGCAATGAGCAGGCTCTAAGCCTATTGTAAGCTGACAATAGATCTTTTTGCGAACAGTTTGTGCTGTCTGGTAGGTGAGACCTTATCAGTGAAAGCAAAAAAAAAGGTCAATCACTATGGGTCTGATTTAGATCTTGTCGGATGGGATACTCCGTCACAAGCGTGATGGATATCCTGTCCGCCGTAGTACAATTGCCATAAGATATATAATACATTTGTAATATGGCGGATGGGATATCTATCACGTTTGTAATGGAGCATCCCTTCTGCCAAGATCTAAATCAGGCCCTATGGCATAGCCGGGCCCCGTATACTTGCACAGAAGGTGCGAGAGGACCCAGCATCTGGAAGAGGTGGATCTTTCCACCTACGACACTCTCAGCCTAGCTGGATACCAGATAGAGGCCTCAATGTCCACTTTGACATCGTCCCGTCTCCTGTTCTGAAGTTCTTGCCTCCTCTACTGGGTACAGTACTGAGGACTGGAAAAAGTAACAGTTCACCACAGGGGGAAATAGACACTTTTTTCCCCTTGCTGCTCCTTTTAGTACCATTCATTTCTCCATGGAAGATCTCAATTCTACTAAGAGTGTCCCATCACCGTACAACCACCATGATGGTCCTCTCATAGCTAAAACTACTTCATATGCTCACCAACCAGCCCTTTAAATACCAAGAAGTCCAGCGCTGCCTACTTCAAGTCTTTCCCTTCCAATAATGCTCAGAACCCCAGGATGTGCATGTCAAGGCAAGAGCCACATCCTCGAATCAATCAACGTCCAGCTCCGGGTGCACAATAGAAGCAGTAGTGCAAGGTTTGAAATCCTACGCATTTTCCCCATCCAAACTGAGATTAAGAGAATTGTGAAGCTTCAATATGTGGTCTTGTCATAGGAACACCACCCACTGCTATGGGTGCCACAGCTGAACAGCCACACACCGTTCTTCAGGAGTTTCACAAGTCACAGCAACCCTGGTGTTAGTCCGTCCTAGCGCTGATGTAGAAAACTCAATGACTAAACATTCCCACCAGTGTTCAGGACCTCCAACCTCCACCCAACAGCCAGCAGCCACATCCCAACCTTTTCCAATCCTTGGGCTCCGAAAGGCACCTACACCCTACCACAAAATGGCAAGCTGGGCCGCCACTCCATGTCTGAAGATATCCAGGGCAGGCACTGCCACCGCCCCCTACACTGACATTAAACTGGCAGCCCAGCGCCAGGGCTGCCGCATCGTACCTTGGTGGCCTTTTGACGTTTTACTTTCTTTCAGCTGCACATGGGTTGAGGTTTGCTTGCCCTATATGAAAAACACCACCTTATGACAGGTCATTCATTAACGTTTTGCAATCACCCTTATTTCACTCCATGTCCCAACCTCTGTCACACCATGAAATAAATAGAATAGTTCCAGGTTTGACAGATCTTTGAGATACATGAGTAAGGACAATTATTACTAAAAGATAGCCCAGCAGGGAATTTTGGCATCAACTACCCAGTCCTAATCAATTTAAGGTTTATAAAATGAGCACTACTGAGTTGAGAACAACTAATATTTAGGTACTAAGGGAGAACATTTGGCTTTGCCAATGCATGTTTTAATAAGCCCAAAGGCAGGTTTGTGCAATGAGATGTATCTCATCGTATGAATTCAAGCACTTCTGCTAAGGAGTTTACTGTTTTAAAACCTGGCCAGCCCACCGTGTGCATCAAAAACGAGCACTGCACATTTTTACCTAACTTAGCTCAAGTCTCTCTTCTGCTTCTCTTGCCCAACAAGCAGTGACGCAGCATCCGGAAGCAGATTCCAAGGGGCTCAGGCCAAATTTCTAACTGTTTTTTTTTATTTTTACTCCAGGGCTGTGTCCATTTCAGTCTAAATGAAGTCCTGACGCATTGGCCACGCCTCTCCCAAACTTGTGCAGAACTTGCCAGGGAGGTGAGAAAGAGCGAGATGAAAGTCGTCGAGCCCCCTTCCCATATTCACACCACCCTGCTAACACAGAGTGGAAACCAGCCGAGGCGTCAGAGGGGCTGCTGGGAGCCGGGCTCCGGGCAGAGCCTGCCACTACAATCCAAAGGCCACCCCTTCAAACAGTCCCTGCAAGACGGGTATTTTTAGTGCAGCCTTTTATTCTCTTTCATGGACGTTTTCCAGGAATCCTCAGACACATGCCATGTGCTGCCTTTTAAGAAGACACGGAATGGGTTCTCAAAGTTCTCTCTGTCAGACAGGAATTATTCTTTTTTTTTTTAATTAGGAAGGGGTGTGCGCAATGGCGCATCTTTGGTGACACATGGGACTTTAACATTTATTTTTAAGGATACCTCTGTAGCAGAAAAGAGCAAACTGAATTGTATACGTGAGGGTAGCATCCGGTTGTTTTAAACATCAGAGGAAAGGATATGGCCTCATGGCTAGAGTTGCTGACTTAGGAGCTGGGGAACCAGGTTCGAGCCTTGGCGTCGGCTCGGCATCCTGTGATTCTGGGCAAATCACTTAATCTCCTGTGCCTACCAAAACAAAAACAAGCATTGGCATAGCCAATAGGTCTCGCCTTTGGGACCTTATAAGTGTTTAGCCATGCAACACTTGATGCTGGATAACTAAACACTTATAAGGTCCCAAAGGCGAGACCTATTGGCTGTGCCAATGCTTGTTCCTCATGTTTACGAGCAAGGCATTGCAGTAGTCACCCTTTGAGAGCACGAGGGCCAAAGTCACCATTTTCTGTAGAAGCTGAGGAATAAAGGGGAAAATCTTTCTAAGGAGTTTCAGCATGAAGAATAATGCGGAGGTGATGGTATTAATGTGGTCCTCAAAGTAAAGTTGGCTATCAAAGGTTACTACCAAATTCTTCACCTTACTTACAGCAGCAGAGTTCATGCGGCCACCATGTTGGCGACCAGAGGAAACGCTTTTTTCTGAAAAGTAGGACCTCCATTTTGTTAGAATAAAGCTTTACACAATTTGTGGCCATCCAATGCCTGGCCTGAAGCAGGCATTTGTGGAAACGTGTGGCAGTATCAGTGGGATTACTGGCCCCAGATATCACAATTTGGGTGTCAGTGATGTAGGACACCACTGAGAACCCAAAGGATGTAATCAATTTATATACATCAGTTTAATATATGGCACATTTGTACCATTTGTATGGGCACCGAACACTTGTGCCATCTAGGGGCCCTTCTCACATGGTTCTATGGTTTATCACCATCTCACTAACTGGCAGGCTCAAGAGCTTTAAATGCTTAGTATTCCTTTCCCTCATTGCCTACGGTGGCTCTCTTTCATTATGTCTGTACAACTTGCAGCAGCACGGAACCCAGGATGAGCTAAAGTTAGAAAGATCTAAAAAAAAAAAAATCTAAAAAATCGGGGTTGCTACCAGTGAACAAGCTCACAATAGGCAATATTAAACAAGCATTTGCAATGCAATAGGTCTCGCAGTTACACGAGTTAAAGCTATTGGCATTGTAAATGACAATGCCAATAGGCATTGTTATTTGCAATGTCAATAGCTCAAACTCGCGTAAATGCGAGACCTAATGCATTGCAAATGCTTGTTTCCCAGGGAAGGATCTGTGTTTATTTAGGCCTTTGTCTGCCCAGGGATTAAGCGCCGGCCCACCAGCATTGTGAACTTGGTGGCAATAAAAGCCCACCATAGCACACTGTAAAATCATTCTTACCATGGCATTACTTGCACAGTATCCTTTACAAAGTAGAATGCCGGGACTCCCCTTTCACTAATCTAAAGCATTTTATCTCGTTCCTCGTGCGTAATGCTGCTTTTCCCCTTTCTAATTTGAAAAAAATACAAAAACGTACTTATGTTTTTTGTGACCCTTTGTGTGTTCAGTTTTTTTTGTCCAGATGACTTGTTAACAGTGACGCAGATAGGTGATCCGAAAACAAAAGAAACAATTTAATTAGAGCTTCAAATTGGGGACGTTAGGCCATAAAAATATTTTTCTACGTTTTGCATCATTTTTTCCCCGTACCGTGAATTCAACCTCTTGTAAAGTTCCTAACACATTACAACCACCAGGTGGCGTAACAGCCAAGCAGACCTGTGCTTTTTGGGTGGCGCTGATATTCCGGAAGATTTAGCCGTGAGCATATGTATTGTATTAATTATTTTCCAGTACGAAAGAGCTTTGTAATCCCACTATAAAACACTCTTAGAGGCAGCCGCAGATAAGGCGAGGCCCTTTTGAAGGAGGCTCATCTTTAAGAAAAACTGTTGATGACCTGATCACGTCTCCCTTTTTAAAAGTAAAAATATAAGGCGTATTTTTTGGGCTAGAGAGAGTTTTTAATTCTTCGCTGCGGCCGTTAGCGTGTTATGTGCAGAGCAGATTGTGGCTGCAGCAGTGATGTGCAATGTGTTGCTTCTTGTAATTTGGAAGCTGGGGGATCTGGTTCCAGTCCCGGCAGGGATGCTCAACACCCTGTGATTTTGGGCAGATGACTGCATCTCTTTGTGCCTAACAAAATGAATGCGTCAGTCTGTAACGCAACTGGTGCTCATGTAAAACGCTCTGATACCTTCGGGTCGAGTTCGCGATAAATAAATAAAAACTCAGCGTAGTATTGAATTTTGGGATGTGTAGTCATGCTTTTCTAATGGCAAGCACTAGAAAGTAAATCATAAAACATGTGAGGGGCTAGTGAATCGTAGAATCGTAAAGGAAATGATTTGGATTTACAATGAGAACAAGCAGGAAGTGGGATAAGGGAGGGGGTGGCAAATGTTTCACTTGTGAAAGTAAACATTTCGCGGCCGCTTTGATTTTCGCAGTGGCCGCGCGGCTCACTGAGAACATCAAAGCGCCCGCGAAATGTACAAGCAGGCTGCCAAATGGTGCGCGCGCCCGGCGCACATGCACTGTAGTTGGGGGCCTGAAAAGCACTCGTTTGCACTTCCAAATCCCCGTTTTCTATAGCTCTCGCCAGAGCAGCGCTAAAGCGCTGGCTCAGGCGAGACCTAAAAAAGGACTTAGGCCATAGATGTCACCTAGGTAAGATGAGAAGAGTTTCTGTAGAGCCTCTATCAAGCACAGGCCCAGCTGTCTTGAGGTGCTTGTTACTTTTTCTTGAACCTTTTTAATGCTTTTAATTTCACACAGACACAATTTTTCAAGGTCACCTTTTTGGTTGCAAATGGCACTGAAATGTGTATGTACTTTTTCTAGAGCATGTAATGCTTTAAACATTGCCAAGGTGAATCATGTTCTTGGTTGCGAACAGGTTAGACTAGAAATCTAGATTTGGACCGTTTTACTGTCCTTGTGAATGATTTACTTAGGTCCTAAACACACAATTGTGTGTTATAAAGGAAACTGATCAACTTCGTAGACAGAACATGAACGACAGAGAGCTTCTTGGGCGTGGAAATGTCTGTAGTCATCACAACGTGTGCCTACAGTTTTAAGCTCTGGAATACGCTGTTAAACAGTACATGGGTTAACAAAGCACATTTGAATCTGTGTAGAATGTTTTGATTGGCGTCTCCATACATCTTCATGTAAGAACTGGAAACGGAGATTCACACAGCCAAGCACTAAAATCAATACACTGAGGGGAGCGTCCACCTGACCCATACACAGCCAGGCGGATTTAATTTGAATGTATAATTTAAGAAGTTCAAAAACACTAAACCAATGCCGACGTCAGCTACACGGGCTGTGAAGCAGTTTACACTGTAAAAGGCAGATTTATTAAATGAAAGTGACTTGCTCTCAGTTTCATGCTCTAATCTACCAAGCCAGACCACTCGGGTCACGGGGGGGGGGGGGGGGGGGGAGTGACGGCCCTACAGCTGCTGACCTGCCTATTTAATACTCCCTTGTTCAAGGTATTGTTCTGCTCAATTTACCACTAAATACTGGTTCTCGTCCACAATAGGCAATTTTCTCTTCAGCCGAATGGGGATCTTGGCCATAGTTTCGTCCGTGAATGAGCCTGATTTTAGTCAGACTGCGATGTGGCTTTCACTTCCTGCAATGACAAGGCCGCTAGTGGCAGGACAAGGAACTGTAGCCGAGCAGCACACTGTCCCCTAGAGGCGACTGCATCACAACGCAGGAAGAACAAAAGGAGGGAACGGGTAAATAAATATTTCCACACACAAAAAGCAACGGAATGTTATTATACACAACTAAAACAATGTCACCTCCTCTGATTGAGCGATGTACAGGGGTGTCTTGGTCGACTTGAGGGCACATTATGTAACAATCGCTTGACACTGACTGACTGCGTCGCGCATGACAAGGAACCCCAAGGCGTCAGCTGTGCAATAGACCGGTATTTATGCGGTTCCTTCTCTCCGTGCAGGCTCAGCTGGCCCAGTGTAGGTTGAATGCCACAGCCGGCCCCGCCTCAGAACACAAAGGTAGTGATCCATGGCAACGTAGTGTGCGCACGAGGCTCTACAGACTGACAACACGCGCCGCCTCATCTAACTGTGGCACTGGCACACCTATCTGCACTGTCCATCGCTGCCACACTAACCAGGGAATGCAAAACACGTGTTGTTGCCCTGTACGCTGCGTGACATCTACATCCAGCCCGGCTCGTTCGCCACAATGTGTAAGCTGGGATGTTCCAGCTCACGTTAATAATGTTAAACAAGCATTGGCCGCGCGGCTGTGAAATTAGCGCTGCGCAGCCATGAAAGAGAAAGTGAGCCACACGGGTAACATGGAAGGGGGGTGGGGGGCGGTGAGTGCTAAAGCAACACAGGGAAGGCTGGCATATTGTGAGCACTTTCGCGGCCGCTTTGATGTTCTCAGTGGCTGCGCGGCTCACTGAGAACATCAAAGCGGCCGCGAAAGTGATCAGCAGGCTGACAAATGGTGCGCGTGCCCGGCGCACATGCACTGTATTTGGAGGCCTGAAAACTAAAGCGCTGGCTCAGGCGTGACCTAATGAATGTGTCAGGGGCGTAACACAGGCCCCGCAGCCCCGGTGGTGTGGGGGCCCTCTAAGCTCCAGTGGTCCCCTCAGCAGAGCACTTAGGCCGGAGAACTCCTGATAGAGTCCGAAGGGGGCCCCTTCACGTACCTTGCAAGGGGGCCCCCTCAATTTTCGTTACACCACTGGAATGTGTCCTTGTGTAATGTAACTGATGCTCATGTAAAGCGCTCCAATACCTTCGGTTCGAGTTCGTGCTATATAAATCTGCAAAATAATCATTAACATGGTGGACCACAGGTAGGTTTTTGTTTTTAGGTTTAAAGAGCCTACGCTGGCCAACTCGTAATTCTCACGATTTGCTATTGGGAATGGGGCACTGAGAAATGAGATATTGTTTTAAAATGTTACTTTTTACGGTGTAATTTTATGGTTTCACCCGTGTAAACCGAACAAAGATAATAAATGAAATGGTGACACATGGATACTTGTGAAAAAAATATCGAGATCCAGAGAAAAGGAAAAGAAAGGACTTGAGAAGACAGACCAGGGAGACAGGGCAAATCAGAATGGAAGGGGCGTTTCACTACCTTTTTATATATGATATATACATCTAGGAGTTTCAGCCTGCACCCTTCATCCACTGGTCTCTTGTTGTGTCATTCAAATGTTGTTACCTCCTCTATAGCACACACCATGGGCAGTGGGTCAGCCCCTTTCAGCCATTGGTTAATCTCACTGTGAGTGACGGCATTATGCTCTTTCACAAGGAGCGCATCTCAACACAATTAAGCTCCATTCAGTGTCAGAGACTACAATGGCAATAAGTGCTTTTTGAGACTGAAAACCAGTGGCAGCTGCTCCCAGGAAGCAGTAGTGGGGCAGGGAGGGACAGTGGGGAGGGGGGGGGGGGGTTAAAAAGAAAAAGATAACTGCACAGACTGGAGCGGGAATATTACATTTTACCTCTCCCGAGTCCAACGCTTTCCCTACTGTACACCTATTGGAATGAGAATAGTAAATTTAATCCCTCCTGAGTCCAACGCTATCCCTACTGTTGCACACAGTGGAGTGGGAATAGTACATTTAACCCCTCCTGCGTCCAACGCTATCCCTCCAGTTGCACACAGTGGAGTGGCAATAGTAAATGTAACCCCTACTGAGTCCTTCGCTTTCCCTACTGTTGCACACACTTCTGGGTATGGTAAATTTTACCCATTAGGGGCCCAACACTTTCTTTACTGTTGCACTGACTGCAGTGGGAATAGTAAATGTTACCCTTCCTGAGTCCAACACTTTCCCTACTGTTGCACAGACTGGAGTGGGAATAGTAAATGCAACCCCTCCTGACGCTTTCCCTACTTTTGCACCGACTCTCGTGGGAATAGTAAATTGAACCTTTCCTGAGTCCAACGCTTTCCCGACTGTTGCACCAACTGGAATGGGAATAGTAAATTTAACCCCTCCTAATTTCAGCGCTTTCCCTACTGTTGCATACACTGGAGTGGGTATAGTAAAATGTACCCCTCCTGAGCCGCCACGGCTACTCTGCTAAGGCGGAGAGGCTTCGCCCCATTGCTCAACTGAGCAGTTCAAAAAGGAAAAATAAAATGATAATAACACAGTGTTATTATCATTTTATTTGACCGGACTGGCTCAGTTGGTTGGGGGGTCGGGACAGGGGTGGGGTGGGGTTGAGCTGTTCAGAGCAGAGGGGGGAGTGGTGGTTACTTTCTGTGTGTGAATGCCAGTTTCGCCAGGCAAACAGTCATGTGCACTTAGCATATTCTCCACCAGGCTGTATTGCACAACCTGGGTGGAGAACATGCACAGCCCTCCAGTCCCTATCTGAGCTTCGAACCACGGCACTCAGACCAATCACAACGCTGTCACATAGCGTCGTGATTAGCTAGGGGATTCTGGGAGCCTGTGCGCTTCCTGCTGCGGAAGACAAAAGGAGAGGCTTTTATCTTTTTTGATCTCCCGCCGGCACCTCTGCCCCATTGCCCCCATTCGGTAGCAGCTTCTTCTGCTCCTGAGTCCAACGCTTTTCCCTCCTGTTGCACCTACTGGAGCGGGAAGTGCACATTTAACCCCTCCAGAGTCCTACGCTTTACCTACTGTTGCACACACTGGAGTTGAAATAGTACATTTTGCCCTTTCTGAGTCCAATTCTTTCTCTACTGGAGAGGGAATAGTAAATGTTACTTGTCCCGAGTCCTACGCTTTCCCCACTGTCGCACACACTGGAGTGGGAATAGTACATTTTACCCCGTTGGTGTCCAACGCTTTCCCTACTGCTGCACATACTGGAGTGGAAATTGTATATTTATTATTCTTGGAGTGGAGTTTAATTGTTTTTTTAATATTGTTTACATATGTATTATTATTATGTGTTCATGTATTTAATTTTATGTTTTTATATATATATACATTTATGTAATTTGTAACATATTTTTAGTAAAATGTATTTTTATATATTGTTTACTGTTAATGTATAGTTAAATTAGAAATATTTTGCTTTTTACAGTTTATTTGTTACATTTATTAATTGTTTTTATATATACATGTAAAAGTTTTTATATTGATATATTTAAAACACTAGTAAATTAAAATATGGATTATAATAATTATTTGTTTTAAATAGATGTATATTGTATATGTGTAAATAAATATACACACGTTCATATGTATGTGTTTGTTTAGATACATTTGTATTTATATGTATGTCTAAATGTTACTTAAACATATTTAATTTACATTATATTAATGTTATAGATTAAAATAGTTAATAATTTCTGTTTTTGACTATATATATGTGTGTGTGTTTGTATTAAAAAACGATATTTTGTATATATATTATCGATATTAGTGTAAAATGATTTTTGCTGATATTTTTGTGCTAACCATTATAAGTAGAGAAAAAAGATATATTTGATATTTGTGTGATCGATATTTTTGACACAATATTTCTGTATCACGATATTTTTGGTTTCGATATTGTGTCAGTGATCCACTATAATAAATTAAATCTGTCCTTGTGTGAAAAAAGTCATGGCATATCATATTTAATGCATTAAATGTAATTTTGTGAAATGTCCATTAAAGTTCACGAAATGTCTCAAACAAACAAAAAAAGATTACATTTTGAACACCCATCAAATTGTTTGCAGAATTTCAATATGTTAGGAATGTGGTGGAGGCTGGGCACTGGAAACCTCTTGTTATCCAGTGACCGGTACTGCTACAATATCAATTTTCGAAGTGCATTTTCAATGTAATAATAAAAACTGGGCCACAATATCCGAGAGAATTTGTATGCAGCAAAAAAGACCAATTTCTGCCAATTCCCAATTCCCTTCCGACACTTATGGTGGCAGGATCTTTTGAGAAATGTAAGCCGCGCTTATGATATTTTCGTGAGACACTGATATTCACTCCGGATATTACCCAGCACTTAAGAGACACTTTGTAATCAGTGCTGCAATAATGTAGGTAGCAGTAGTAGTAGTGGTAGCAAATTGCGCTCTGGGGTTTCAGTATTAAGGTGAATATTATATTTCTCAGAATGCACTCCAGTGAAATTGGAAATGAAGGTGCGTAAGAGCGGACTCATTCATGTGTCATTAGCATCCCTAACCTCATCTAACTAATACGATCTCCCAAATAACACCATCTAGACTCTTCCCTTCTCTATCCCTCCTTTATCCTATTTAATCAAACTAACAGACTCACATGTCCACTGCTCAAATTAACAATTTACATTTCTCTTTACTAATCCACCACTAATTCTATGGGTTCCAGAGTAGCGTGCTACTCACCTAAAAGCACTTCAACACCTCATCAGGAGTATTAAGCACTATTTAAATACAATTACAAATAGCTTTACTGGGCTTGAGCGGGCCAGTAACACCTGTTATTTCCAATTCTCCTGCAAATACGTCCCGATATGGGTCAATCAACCCAGTGGAGGTCAAAAACTAACATTATTGACCAAGCCAGTGGTCAAATATGGTAAAGTATCGAGCATCTATTAAGAGCGTATCTGATATGGCGTGAACTGCACTGCCTGCAGCTGCCCCAACACGTTTAGTTTGTCAAACTTATACTTAACACAATCAAATAGCATGCAACACTACACAACAATGCTGCACTGCAAGCTGCATAAGTAACTGATTACTTGGTATATATGTCTTAAATCCTAAGAACATGTTTGTGTGTCAGGCTGTGGTGAACTGCTACACAAAAATATCACATACATACAGATACAGACATAAGCACACTACATGTTGAAGCTCAGTTTATCTGGGTACCAGTGCACTACTATCTGTTTCTTGGGAAAGAAATCAGCCTTTCAACAAGAAATCCTGTCCACAGTAACAGAACCACAGTGTATAATGTCATAAAAAGTTTAGGTGGTAAGTTGGATAAGTTAGGGTACAGAAACTTGTGGGTAAGACGCTTGGCAAGACGCTAGTTTGGACAATAAATAGACTGGTATAGCGATCAATAAACACACTACTCACTTTTTGTAGATATTTACGTACCAGATTAGAGACCATACACTGCCCCAGTGCCGTCCCTTGAACCCCAGCCGTGTGCCATAATATTTTAAATTATGGGATACTAAGGAGGTATTGGAAAGTATAAGGTTAATAAAGGGCTCTTCCAGCTTTAGCAGGTGAGCTTCAAAGGCGGTTCGGGAAGTGGTCTGAGAAGGGATGGAGCATCATTTGACTGGGAGTTTCTTCCAGCTGTAACGACTGAGTAACTGGAATGGGCGAACAGTGAGGCACCAAACGGAAGTTTAAGGGAGGTGTTTGTTAGTCGAGCGAAGGGTACCTGAGAGTGCACATCGGCTCAGCATTCGTGATAGGTAGTTGCTGAGTGGTAGAACATTTATGGTTTTGCATACCAAAATAAGAAGTGTGTATTTCTTTGCTGATAATCCACTTATTTTGGTGATAACAGGAGGTTGTGGAAGTGGCCCTGTGAGGTTGTAAGGAGCTCTTGAAGCAAGGTTTAAAACTTTCTTCAGTTGCAGGATTGGAATGAGTATTGAGAAGGGTCAACTACTTGGCAATTGTAATGTTACAAGCTCAGGAACAGCGCAGAGATTAGAGTTTTAGTTGTGTGGCAGGGGATGTAAGGATGGCTTTCCAGACGCCTAAATCTGAGATAAATACAATAGATGCCACCATTGCAGCGTGGCAAGAGATTGGGAAGCGAACACATAAACTTCCTTTGTACGCCCCAGCATTACCCATTGCAGGGCATGCTGCTCTGTCAGTAGCCTGTGAGCACGGCCCTGTCACGGCTCTCGGAGAGGCAGGCATTACACACATGAGTGATTTATATCCAGGAGGGAGATATATAGCGAGCAGTGATTTAGCCTACATACACAATCCCACACCACTATTCCAGTACACTTGTTATAGACTCCGACGAGCAATGAAAGATCACTACACTAGTTTTCCGGCGGAACCAGAAACGCTACAGGCGCTGCAAATGATACTATTAACCCCAAATCAGAAAAAGTTGGTAACCAAGTTGTATAAAGCAGTTCAGGGGGACACAGTTCATGGGGTGGACAAAAGTTTGGAGAGATGGAACACGGTAGTGGCGCCGCCGATCACTGACACAGACTGGAAACAGATTTGTATGTTAACGGGTAGACTCACGTCGAACTTCAACTTGCGCATCATTCATCTAAAATGTATTCATCAAGTGTATCACACTCCTAAAAAGCTTCACAGAATGGGTTTGAGGGAGTCGGCCTGTTGCAAGAGATGCGGGTTGGATGGGGCAGATTTTCTCCATCTGGCATGGCAATGTGTGAAGGTGTGCCAATATTGGGAACATGTGATCGGTCTTATAAAAAGCATGACTGGTCAGGTCCTTCAGGCTGCGCCACTGGTGTGTCTGCTTGGTCATGTCCCCCAGTTGACAGCGGTGAGGGGCAGGTTCGTCCGAATAGCCCTGCTGGTAGCAAAACGGCGAGTCTTATTCACGTGGGACAGCCGACTGAGCCCGAAGGCTGAACTGTGCCTTAAAGACATGGTTTACTGCCGTGAACAGCTGGAATTATATGCAGAGGAATTGCCAGCGTCCTCTCGTCCCAAGGATATATGGGCTCCTCTTAGGGAATACCTTCAGGCACAGAGCGAATTAAGTTCGGAATAGTTACACATGTTCTGGTGTCTTTCTTTTTGGAAGGCTATGAAACAATCAGACAATACAATACTAGGAAGAGTTCGTAGTATGCTGTACCTATATATGTTACACGGAGGACACTCAGGAAAAAAGTGTCATTGACTGTGATGTTTTATTGTATGTACATTGTTATATTGTTTGATATCGCATTATTGAAGTAGGGGAAGGGAGTATCTGTATAGCGCTTTGTGAAATGTAGATCTTTTACTATACTGCTTTTACCCAATAAAAATCTACTTTAAAAAAAAAAATGTAAAAAAAGGATGGCTTTCCACTGGTAAGAGTGAGTAATAATGAAGGCCAACTTGTCCACGTTTGCAATAATCTAAGAAGCTCAGAAACAGCGCACAGATTAGTGATGTAGTTGCGTAGCGGGAGAGATTTTGCAAGTATCTGACAGAAGTAGCTCTGTGGATGTGATGATAAGGACCAAAAATGTACCTGCGTAGAACCCTGACTTTAGAAATATATACAGAATATTATTTTGTGTCAAAACAATTTAAGCAGAACATTTTATGTAGAATTATCCTGTACAAGAAGAAAGACATTCATTGTTGATCAAGCATTTTAGAACACTTTGTGTTAAAGCCTTTTCTATCAAACTGGCCTACTTTTGGCTTTATTTAATAGTTGGTAACGTGATCTAGAGGGCACAGATATCTCGGGCACTGGGCCCAGTTCGTCTAAGTACTTCTTTATTAGGTTAAAAAATGTTTCACTCAATTTCTTATGCATTTGTTGACTAAAAATAAACAAAATCTACTTATCTGGGAACATAAACACAGAAAGTCAAAAGAATTAGCTCCACAGTTTGAGATGAACATTGCCTTCAAAATCTGAAATAGTCAAGATTAAAATAGATACTCATTCACAGGTCTCCCTCACATCATTCAACACATGAAAAGTGTCTCTGCTGCAATTACAGTGGTTTTAGGATGAAAAGGAATGCTCCAAGACTCTTTCAGGATAATTCAAGGACCACTTTGAAATGACTGTGACGGCTAAAGAGTGTGCAAATATTCTACTGTGTGATCCATGTCTTCGGTAAGTACCAGGTTTTGTCTACCCATAGTTTTTAGGTCTCGCGACCTGCGTTGCACTGCACAGTAGTGCTCGTGCAGGCGATAGTCCTTTTGTCTGGGGTTCAGAAATGGACCCTGGAATCGCACACGCTCGTGCATGTGTTTTCTGTTTTGGGGTCTGTAATTGGGCTTTGAGTGCGTGTTTTGTTTCAACAGAGCACGCAATAGGCCAAAGGCGGGCGCATTGCTCCGCCCACGACCTATTCGTGTCTGTTACGCGCACCAAAGCCCATATGTTTTCAATTATCGTGCCTAGACACGGGCGCGATAATTGAAAACATATGCCTCGCAGTGGCGCGCGCACGCGCACCACTCGTGGGTGTGTTTTTTTTCTCTTCAGTTCCGCTTGTATTTTCTTGCGAGCGGCTTACGTGTTTTCGTTTTTACAAAATATTGGCATGTACCGTCTTCAGCCGTAGCGTTATATTGCAGAGCGCCTTCTCGCTCTTCTGAGCGTCCACACCGAGAAGCTGTTCTGAAAACTGCCATATTACCACTCTTGGAGCAGTGGGCACGAGAGCAGAGCACTGACAAGGAGCGAGCCTAACTCTGTTTTAATGTGCGTCCCATGGTTGCTTGGATACCGTCCGTGACCTGGAAACTGCAAGGTCTACTTCCGAACACGTTTTATTGATGTTGCATCAGAATTGGTGAACAAGGAACCGGGATGGAATCTGCTGGACAGCAAAATGAGTGTCGAGCACGTTTGAAAATGGGAATGGGGGCTTTGTGGTGCTTGAATGGTGTGAATTCAGTGTCACTGGCTGCGAATACCGGGGTCTTTGACGCCTCTTGTACACATAGTATGTAGTGCCACCTGGACTATACAGGACATCAGGGCATTCTCCTGGTCCCCCTGGGCCCCCCACCACCCCTTAGAGTCAGACAGAGATAGAAGTATGTGTAGTTGGTGAGTTTATAATACCTAAACTGAGGTGCACAAGCACTTTTGAAGGTGCTCTTGGCCCACTATTTTTTGTAGATCCCAAGATGGAAACCTGAGAACACAGGAGCCTCTCACTCTGTTGCTTAATAGTTGACCAGGATGCTTTAGATCGTTATGTTTCTTGTTTTTGTTCCATTTATATACTGGCTGTGATTTTCTCACATTCGTGGGAGATGTGGGACTTTTATTTCCCTTAAAGGATCAATGAGATTTTTCCAAGTGTGACGCAGTTTCAGAGTTATCACAGAAAGTGCAGCAGGATCTCTGTCTGGAATCGCCTCACTGTCCTTTAAATTTAAGACCCCTTTCCCACCAATCCTTTTTGGTGAAATGTTCTTTTCTCTCTTGCTGTCCGTTATCTGAAAGAATCTGACACACAAGGGCTTCAGAGATGCAGGGACGCTGACTATTTGATGTTAAATAGTTTTTCCCCGAAATTCTTAGGACCAGAGCAATTCCTTTTGTGTTTTTACATGAGAACCATATATTAACAGCGATGCTAGCCCGCATGCTCAGTTGCTATCTTTACTGAGAGATTTACCCAGCATCTCCTTGAATGGGTTCACACCCTAGGCATCTTTCCTTCGGCCTAGACAGGCTTCAGGCAGGGAATAGAATCACTGGACAATGTAGCATACGATGGAGAGAGAGGATGCTTATTGGCCAAGATGGCAAGGCCTTCCTGGTTGACTGGCATTCCCAGTGCATTGTAGGAGAATCTTTTTGGCCTAGATACTTGAGCAGGCACTATATTCAAAAGCCTAGCAAGGCCGCAGGGGAGTGAGTCGAGATTGTGTCATTGCACTGATCCTCTTTGTGATTTATGCAGGTGACCAATCAGTCTAAGTTGATTTCTCGCTTCTGAAGTTGAGCTGACCTAGAACCTATGGTTTTGGCTCTTCAAGGAAGTCTGTACCGACTCTAAACACATAATCTCAAGGGAATTACCTTTCTGTAAATCACATGAAGACCAGGCTGCTTTTGGCGTTTGGGGAGCCAAAAACTAGTAGTAGTCAGCCAGTGGAATTTTTTTAATTTTACATTTTATATAGTGTCACTCTACCTGTGAAATGGGGTTAATGCACTTTACAATGAACAAACAACAATTTTCTTTACATTTAATCTTAAGGGAATAAAATAAGGGAAGGGAGAATTAATTAAACGATCGTCTAGTACATCACTTGAGTGCAACATCTTCTTCCAAAAAGGTAGGAATGGATAATGAGACGTGTGTGGTTGTGTGTGTGGTTGTGTGTGTGGTTTTGTGTGTGGTTGTGTGTGTAGTTGTGTGTGGTTGTGTGTGTGTGTGTGGTTTTGTGGGTGGCTGTGTGTGGTTGTGTGTGTGGTTGTGGTTGTGTGTGTGGTTGTGTGTGAGTGTGGTTAGGTGGTTGCGTGTGTGGTTGTGTTTGTGGTTGTGTGTGTGGTTGTGTGTGTGTGTGGTTGTGTGTGTGGGTGTGTGGTTGTGTGTGGTTGTGTGTGTGTGTGTGGTTGTGTGTGTGTGTGGTTGTGTGTGTGGTTGTGTGTGTGGTTGTATGTGGTTGTGGGTGTGTGGTTGTGTGTGTGAGATTGTGTGTGTGTGGTTGTGTGTGGTTGTGTGTGGTGGTTGCGTGCGTGTGTTTGTGTATGTGGTTGTGGTTGTGTGTGTGGTTGTGGGTGTGTGTGTGTTGTGTTGTGTGTGTGTGGTTGTGTGTGTGTGGTTGTGTGTGTGTGTGGTTGTGTGGTTGGGTGTGTGATTACACATCACATAATTACACTGTATTCAATACAACATAAATATACTCCACATACCACTCAGTACTACATAATTGCACGTCACATAATTACTCTCTACTTAATGCAAGATAAATACACTCCACACAATACCACTCTGTGCCACATAATAACACAACACATAATTACACTGTACTCAATGCAACATAAATACACACTTTTCACTCAAGTTCGTGCTATATAAAAAAACAACAAAAAAAACAATTGCAATGCAATAGGTCTCACATTACTGAATCTTTGAGCTGCTATTGGTGTTGCATCATTATTAGCAATGCCAACAGCTCAAACTTTAATAATGCGAGACCTATTGCATTGAAAATGCTTGTTAGGAGTTTGTGCCTGGCGCCATTTTCTCTCCAAATATTCACCTCCCGCCCCCTCGCCATGTATACCAGTTTGTACTGAAAACAGATTTGCTGTTTCCTTGAGTGTTATCTTTAAAAACGATTTCCTTGCATTTCTGAAAATGGATGGTTATTCTTGATTTTACTTTCTCAATACACCATGAAGGGAGAGTGAAAATCCAGACTTGAACATGAAAACCCACATTCAAAGACCTTTGCTGACTAAGGGTAGTAATTATCCTATCTGAGGAATTACAGGAAAATGCCTGATAAAAACTTTGCAAATTCCAAACAGTTCTATTAAAGCTAGACTTCTTCAACGCACTGACCCCCACCTCTCAGTCAAAGCAGGACCCTCCTCACTAAAAGCATTGAGCCCGGCCCAAAAGCAGGGCCTCTGGGTACCATCAATGAACTCCCTGAATCAAAGGAGAGCATGGTGTGCCACACAAGAATGAATGGCAACTCCAATCGACTACGGTAATTCTCACCAGAACAGGGCAGAAACCCAAGACAAGCAGGATAAAAATGTCTTTTCATACAAATTAACCTCATTTTAGCTTACTTCAAAGTTCAGCAATGAGAGGTATATAGAATACAGATGCACTGGCACCATGCCCGGGTTCTTGGGTTACAAGTGTTCCACTCAATTACCAATGCATTTCCTGGCCAGAAATAGTTAGATTACACAACCTTCCAAAGGTCTAAATGGGCTTGAGGACAAATCACAAGAAAATTTGTTTGAGTTACTGCTAAACATGTGCACATCTAAAGATCTTTTGACTACGGGGCGTATTGAGAAACCCGCTCTGGTGAGTCTCCTCCTCCTCTCTCCCCCTGGGCTTCCGGAGTTAACATAAGTGTGGGTATGGCCCGGTAACTACACAAGGGTGGGGGAGAAACAGGAAGGTTACCACTAGTGGGATCCTGACATTTCCCTTAGATAGTAAAAATTACTTGGTTAATCAGTAATTCCGATTCCCTCTGTAGTTGCTCATTCTCTCCCGGTGTTTTCAGTATGAGGATCCTGTGAGTGAAAGACACACAACTAGTAGCGTTACTCATTCTGATAGTGCCGGTAACTCTTGTTACCAGCCCGTGATACTTAAAAGACCACTCGGAAGATCCTTAAACAGACTCTTGTGGGGTATGCATCGCTGTGCTAAGCCAGCAGGCGAGCTCTGGTAGTTGGAAGTCCATGAGGTGCACTGAAGACTGCATTATACCAGTGAGGCGTGTCTCCAGGCATGGACAGGAAGCAATGACCTCAGCTACTTCCCTTCTTCAGAAGAACAAATAAATAATGCAGGCCACCTTCATAGCAACCAAATGAGTAATTTGAGCTAAATGTAACCTCTCCTCTGCTGTATGCCTGGACCCCATCAAATTTGGACTGGAATCAGCGCAACAAAGTGGGGAGTCCTTGGAAGAAGAAAGATCAAATAAATGTTATGGGGGTAAGGACCGGTGCTTACTGCTTTTTATGTGGTATTTTATTGTATTTGCAATAGACAACAGATCGTCCAACAGATAACCAGCAATATCCATATCTGTGTACCCACCCCCATTCTCCCCCCCACCACTCCCTCTTGCTCTGGTTGTCCGATTGTGCAAGGCAATGTCTTTGGAGAAAGTCTCTTTTCCCGGCTCTGCGTCTGTGAGATGGTCTACAGCAGTTCTACTTCAACCCATTCTCCTTCGGTCCCCGTCCCCAACAGCCCACGTTCTTGCCATCTCTCTCCCTCCCTAACCTTCCGTCCATATTAAAATATCTTGGGGCATCCTCTGTTCTTTTTTATAGCATTTTTTCCCTAGCATAGCAAATATTCATCTCTGACTCCCATTCTTTCAGTTTTGGGTAGCGTCTGATTCTCTCCATAGTCACAGCGACACCAGGTGCTTAATCTTAAGGCTTGCAAGAGAAACTCTAATAGGAATCAATCTTACCAACTTGAAACCAACCTACATTTACTGACCACTGAAAACAAACAAATGACAGTGGCACTTACATACTTCTCCAGATGCGCACAAGAAATAAACAAGTAGAAAAACCGCCCATATCTGCGAAGGACTGAGTAACAATGCTACAAAGCCAAACACCTTGAATGAAAACTGTAAAAAGATGAATTGTAGACTTTTTGTAGTTCTCTTTTGTATGCAATACGGACACTAACATTATGCAATCTCAAATCTCTTAGGACCTGATTACGACATTCGGCAGTGCAGGAGCAGGTGGTAAGCCACAGCTGTGCTACTGCACTGTCGGTCACCGCCGCCTGCCAGATTACAAGTTTCGAGTGGTCTGGCGGGCGAGGTGGCAGTCCAAATGCGGTGCCTTAGAAAACAGGCACTGCAATGGGACTGCACAACAAGGTCCTGCACCGCATGGACTCGAAAGTCTGTGGCATGCAGAAACTGGGGTGCATGCACATGGGGGACACATAATGTACCCCCTGCATGCATACCCATGTGGAGGAAGCACAGGGGGACTTGTAGGGCCCCCTTTGTTTCCTCTCTGCCAAGGTGTTTCATGGAGTAGGAACCTCCATGACACCGCCGGCGGAGAGGAAACACGTAATATGCTTGGCAGGACCACAGCGGTCCGGCCAAGAATATTTCTACCTCCACCCCGCCGTGCCACCGCCAGGTAAAGGCAGTTCCCTGGCAGCGGTCCCAGGGTGGTCCGACAGCCCAACTCGTAATGGCGTGGTCAGACTATCAGTGCTGCGGTGTCTAGACCGCCACCGATGAGCCACCACGAGTCTGGCAGTCCTCGGACCGCCAGACTAGTAATCAGCCCCTTGGTCTCACCAATTATTTAACTGGTCTACTTAAAAGTGATTTGCAGGCAAACAAATACTATGTAAGACTGCTCGGACCCCGGGCTATAACAATAGAGGTCTCCCTCATGGCTAAAATGCAATGCCCATACAAACAGTAGAGGTGTGCTACACAAATGCACGTAACAGAGGAAAACTTAACAATCATTCATGCTTTTCCAGACGTCACGTGAAATTGCGAATTACGATTTATAGGGGCATTTCCTATGCTCATGTGACAAACTGTATCCCTTACATTTCACCATTTTATGTTCCCTTTATTTATTTTCACCCTACCATCTTTTCGGTGGCCAGGGGCTCCTTTCTAGCAGCTGCTAAAGGAATATATTTTAAATCTGAGACTGAGGAAATAAAAAGAATCAAAGGCGAGTATTGTAGCCACACATCAACATCCAACATACAGAGATCACAATTCAGACCCGATTATCGAGTTTAGTCAAAACCAAAGTTTGTACGAATGGGGATTTTCGGAAAAATTATCGAAGCCCTTCTGTTTTCCCGACAGATTTCGCCACCAAAACCATACCGAAATTTATTCTGGGACTATGTTTTGCAAAAATGTCATAAGAGTATGAATTGATGCAGTAAATGCTGATTCTGAAGCAAATTACCAACATTCACCCCCAAAACCCAGAATTGGAGCTATGTACCGTAAATTCCCCACGGTAACTGTCACCTCACGTTTCTGCAAGTGCAGTCCCCCCCCCCCCCACCCCCACCCCCATGCAACTTTGAAGGAGTACATTTTTAATTGGTTACCACACAGATTTTATAAAAAGCGTTCCGGCTAAACATCCCTGGGAAAGGGGAGCTTAAGTCGAAATCAATTTTGGCCGAGCCGCTTTTTTTCATCCGAGAGATCCTAGTTCCATAAAAGGAAGCGAAGCAGGGACATGAAAGCAGAGATCTGAGGGCGCATTTTCCTACGTTATGGCTACAGCGCGCGGGCACCCGCCAGCATGTCATTCTGACATCTTCAACATCACACGCACAGCCCTCCCCGCGACTCCTCCGCTGGGGGAAGGGGCCTCGCGCCCCCACAAGTTGTGCGACCCAGTGACGTCTGGAACACAAGATACCACTGCGGCTGCAGTCGGTCGGTCTGTGTGCTCGAGGGGGCATAGTTTCATCTGCTGCCCGTTGTAAGCGGCATTTTAAGGTTACATGGCATGATTGGTTAACTATTTCCTTTAGAAACCGGAACAGCGTAGGTTCTGGATCTTCTCTGAGGCCCAGGACAAGAGAGCTGGCTGTGGCTTTGGCCATACTGGCTTCACTAGTAACTGTCACATGATAAGGCTTCCCTATAGAGGAACGTGTTTGTTTTTTTCTTAAATAAAGTTTAATTTTCTTGCAGCCTGCCCCCTTAAGTGAAATGCCTCATTTGACCGATTTTTTTTTTTCTAATAGAAAACAAAATGGCGGCCAGCAAGGGAAGCAGGAGGTCAAGGCAGGTCTCAGGTGATCGGGGGCGTAGCTTAGTCAGTGAGGTTTAGGGGGTGAGGATCTTAAATTTCCCAACTAAGTAAACAGGCGCTTGCAGGTGGAGGGGTGAAATGACCAGGGCTTGCAATAGACACCTGTGATACGCCTTCCTCTTCCTTGCAGGTACCCCCGGATCCGGCCGAGCCAACAGTAGAGGACGCTCCTTCTCTCACCTGACCGCGAAAGCCTGGAACGACCTTCCCCTGCACCTTAGTACCACCTCATCGCTCCAGGAATTCAGCAAAGGACTCAAGACCTGGCTATTCCAATGAACAGAGCACCGCAAAGCAGCTATCCACTCCAGCGCCTCAAGACCCTCACGGGTGATTTGCCACGCTTTATAAATCCTGATTGATTGAGTCCCGTGAGGAGCAGGGTCAGAGTTGAGCCTCTGTCTAGAGCGGCACAGTGGGCAACAACGGTGGATTGGAATGCTACCAGAGTGATTGCCACTGGTTACAGTATTTGCAAACACGCGTCCACTTTTGCGTGTGTGATTGCCAGTATTATGCCTGGAAACTTCAGACTGGCACAGCTTTTCAAGGCACCTACTGCCAATGTTAAGAAATCCCCAAAATAGTAAATTTGCACCCATTCGAAGAGTACATATTTGGGTGTAATTGACTACTTTTTTGGGAAACCAGTCACTAAATATTTTTTAAGTTCCCAACCCAAAAAACTGAAAAGTTAAAACTTCTTAACCCCCTTGAGATGGGATCTGGGTCTGGTCCCCATAGAAGAGATTGCCCTGAACCGTCCTCTCCAGTTCTGGAGGCGTCTCTGGTCAACGCCTGAGTTGGTAAGCTATAGGTAGGATCTTGGTGATATATTGGCAAGGGGAAAATCGGATAAGATCCCTTGGCTTACCTATATAAAGAACCTCTGCTACTTAATTGGGATGGGGAACCTATGGTCCGCCCCGGAAGAGACCTGCCGTGCACTTTCGAAGAATTCATTACGGGAGGTCTTGAAAGCATATCGGAAGGGAATTCTATTCCACTCCTCTCTGGGTAGGCTTACTGACACCTTTCTGGATATTAAGTTTAGTCCCCAGTTTGAAGTTTTCCTGGACGTTATCCAACCACCTTTGGCAAAGAAACTCTACATCCAGTTCAGACACGGCTCGCTACCGCTGAGGGATCTCACACATAGATGGTCCAATGTTTCGGATCCCGTAAGCACGTGTCCTTTATGTACTGTTACCTGTGAAACAGAGTTGCATGTTGTCCTTTTCTGCCCTTTATATATCATTGCAAGAAAAAAGTGGATCGTCCAGTTATGCAAGTCTAGGGGTCTCAGGGACCACAAGGAGGTGTTTAGAATTTTGAAATATGATACTACCCCACTGATAGTGTTTGCAATGGCCAAATTTCTCCTCTCAATGTGGTTTACAAGGTCCAAATTTATGATTTCTGCTACCCACCTCCCCTGATTTTAGTATTACCTACATTGCCACTACAGTACTTTGAGGTGTAGTGAGTATATCTTTGGCCCTGGATACAATTTTTAACAATTTGTCTCTGTGGAAAAACCACGTTCCTTCACTGTGTATTTTTATGTAATAATTTTAATGTTTTAATGGATTACACTCTACACAATGTTTATTTAATCTTGTTTTAATGTATATTTCTATTTATGTCTTTTTATGGTATTTTACCGAAATAAAAGCTTTGACTGACTGACAAAACTTCTTAGTGAAATCCTAATGGCAAGAACAACCATCACAAACATACAAGACCTGACTCAGGGCCCCAGACTCAACTACCAAGCCAAGAATGCATTTAGTTGGGAGGGGTGTCGCACTCCAAACACCTTCCATAAACCTTCGCCCCTGCAGGTGATTTCCATGTACATGGACATCTCCAACCACCACTGGGGAGATGCACTGTTGGAAAGCAAAGAAGGTAAACACAGCACCACTCCATGGCCGTACCTATAATTAGTACAGCAGGTGCAGCAGCTTGTGGGCCCCACTGTACCCCATTGTTGGCTGTCTCTGACTTCTCTGCCGGCGAGACGGGCCCAACTGCCTCCTCTGGGTGCACATGGCATTATCTCTATTTTGAAGAGGAGGTTAAAACTCAAAACCTTGTTAGGTAACATGAACTATTGGATTATTTAATCCTTTTATATAGTGCTCCTGCAACAAGGAGGTATCTAGGCACTTTACAGATAATTTCAGTAGAAATGATTTTGAATAGGAGGCTATTTGGCAGATGAAGGTATGGTGCTTAACCAGAAACACAAATGAAGGAATATTATAAAATGGTCCAGCACTCAGTGAGCAGCACACAATGCAGACACACAGCTCTCGGTCACTTGTGCATTTCTGCTAACACTGAACTTTGCCAATCCAGACACCACATATGCCACTATCCGTATTTACATCACTCTCTCCAAACATAAGGTCACCAGATGGCTCCTTGTCATTGGGGACACTATTTCCTGTGCACTTCCCCTTTAACAAACATCTGTTTTCCACAACTTTAGTTAAAGCTGTTTTCATTGAGTTGAATCCGTACTACAACTCCCAGAGTGCATTAGATAGTTAAATAAGTGCCTAGGGCTAGAAAATACCCTCATTAGATCGAGTCCTCTGGTAACCATATCTGTACACCTCATATTGTACTGCCGCAAAAAAAGTATATTAGAACACAAGATCACTTCATCCTGAGCCCTGAAATAATCTAAAAAAGACTCGCCAATCACTAGCCAATCAGCAAGCCAGCCTGAACCACAGTGGGTGTTTTGCGTGAAATTGACATCTACCAGATGGAAAACGGAATTATTTGCTTTAATGATTGAAGTCAAGACTTCCAAGTAAATAAAGGCTCCTGATCATAATGACAGTGGTTACAGGATAAGTAGTCCTTTGAGAAACTGATTTTACTTGACAGATTAATCCTGGTGGGCGGATGAAAAGCTGAATATATATCTCACCACCGAGCCTGATGGGACATGAGGCGTTGAGATACATATCACCGCTTCCCTCCAACCTCCAGACATTCCTCCATGGCTTGCGCGATGCCACCTTACGTCATCGCCAACACTTCCTTTCGCAGGCAACCCTTCCAGCTGGGACATGTGCAGGCACTGGTCCTTCCTTGCCTGGATGCTGGAGTTTTTTTTTCCACACAGCTGTTTTGAAATTAAAATCCACCAAGCCAAACTGCATGAAGAATGCAGCCAAATGCTTGAGAGGGAGGGACATCTGATTGGCCAAAAGGTCCAAGCTGTACACAGGAGTGTCAAAAAGGAACATTGTCGCTGCCGCTAAACACCATTAAGATTTGTGATTTCAGATGCCAGACAGGCACTGAAACATGATGCCCCTGGCACACGGCTGTAATTACAGTGCCAACGATGCGGCTCATGCACTATGTTTGTAAAAAGGGAGTCCTTTCGAGTAGAAGTCACCGACCTTGACACTCGTGAGGGGTTTATTGCCTGGTCAACCAAGCTTGCCTGTCCTCTCTGCTGTCTAAGGCTCATTAAAAGAAACTGGCAGCAGTCTGAAAACGTTTCCATCAGGAGAAGAAAGAAAGTGCTCAGAGTGTGTGCACCGATCTTCCTTTAACTGCATTGCACTGATGATGCATTTAAAGGGAAGGCCGTGTGTGGGCCTGTTAAAAACCCTAACTTCCACAGTTTGGCAACTCCAATTAAAACAAGCATTGAAAATGCAATAGGTCTCGCCTTTGATTAAGTTAAAGCCATTTGCTTTGCTAATAGTATAGTATAGCAAAGCAAATGGATTTAACTTAATAAAATGCGAGACGTATTGCATTTTTAATGCTTGTTTTTTATTTACCATCAGTTTCTGGAACGTTGTTATTTTTCACTGTGGTTTAGTCAGATTATTTTTTTTTTAACTTTCTCTTCCAGATTTTACTTCCATTTTAGACATATGGTCACCGGCCTGGACTGCCTCCATTTATGACCTTGAAAGAAAGGGAAAACAATCTCCACGCCTTTGGGCTGAAAACCGGTCATGCAGCCGAGCCTGGTTCCTGGCCTCCTGGTCCTAACGCTGGGGTGACCAGATTTTGAAAACAAGCTCATTACAAAAACATGGATTTGGTACTACAGTTTGGATTGACTGAGGGCTGCATAAAGACTTCATTAACAGAGCTTACAATGTGGTGTAGGGGTAAGTGCCGGCCGGCATCTCAAAGTTGCCGTTATCCATGGAGTCAGAAGACGGGGTCTGGGGCCTGAGGCTTTAAAGTTTAATAAACATCCCACTCAAAGTTTCCTGTACGTCGAAGTGTGCAGCGGTGAGGCTCAGTGAAGGGAGGGGGGGGGGGGCGGTACACGCACAACAGGCAAAATACAACTTCAGTCAGAGGCGGGGAGAGGGAGGCGCCTCCTCAAACAAAGGAGGAGAAATCCCAGCACAGCAGATCGAGTGAGGAATATTAGCGTTAAATGCGACGCTAGTACAGGTGGCCTTGAGGAATATTAGAGTTAAATGTGACGCTAGTACAGGCGGATGAGGGGTGCGATGCTAGTATAGGCGGCCTTGAGGAATATTAGCGTTAAATGCGACCCTAGTACAGGCGGACGAGGAGCAGCTGGACGAGAAGCCGTAGAGCCGTAGAGGGCATACAGAGCGTTGTGCGAAAAATGTAGTGCGTGGCAGCTAATGAAGGGCTAATGAAGGAGAGTGTGTAACGCTGCAAGTGAGAGATCCAATCCCAGTGGGCGGGGCCAAAAGTGGACAGGGCGGGAACAAGGAGGGACTAAGAAGCCTCCTTTTCAATTATGAGCCTGCGTTTTGCATGGTGGATGACGCCAGCAAATTAAGAAGATGGGCGGGGCTTCAACTCCGCCTCCGAGAGCTTCAGAATCTGTATTGATTCCAAGAAGCTCTCGCATGGCGAGAGCAGCGCTTGTGTGCTGCTAACGCCAGGCGAGACCTAAAAATATATGGGCTACTACCAGGGTCAGATTGGGAAGGCGGGCAGTCGGGCAGTGGGCCGGTACCTCCGGGTCATCTGTGGACCGATTTTTTAAGGCCTCTGTAAACCGGCCCAAAGAAACGTATTACCTTCGGCCCACAGAAACGTATTACCTTCCCCGGTCCCGACCAGGCCACTGTGACCTGTTGCCGTTATCATGAGCACTACACTGCAATGGAGTCAAACCCAGGCTGGGGGCCAGTTGTCTCGGCCCTTTGCCTCGTGTGGCCAGCCGGCCCAGAGGCAGTGTAATGCCCTGCTGGGCCATCACTTTCTGGCCATGGCTGGTGTTAGGAGGGCGGCAGTATGCAGGCACCTTGCATGGGTGGCCTGTGTCACTTAAACCCCACTGGAGTAGTAGCATCAGCCGTGTGCTTTTCTTGAAACCCCCTCCCCCCGCCAGGGTATACCCCAAGGCTATAATGGGATGGGGAGGGGGTTAGTAAGAGAAGTGGCCTTGTTAAGGGCCAGGTGCTATCATCTCAGTCCCAGTGTTTTTTAGGCCTTGATGGAGGAATGGGGGACTATTTGCATAGGCCTCGCTGTGCGTTCACTTTCCCCAGAGGGACAAAATAGCATAGGATGTAGCATTATGGTCTCAGAGCTTCTGTAGTTGGAACTGGGAAAGTACGTTCCAGTTCTGGCGTCAGCTCAATTTGCAGTAACTCTGGGCAAATCACTTAATGTACCTCAAATAAAAATGAATTTGATTTTGTGCAATGTAGCTGGTGCTCAAGGTAATTGTTCCAATACCTTCAGACCAAGTTCACACTATATAAAGCTACAAAAAAATACTAACCATTTGGGACTATGGGGCACTTTTTTGGGGAGGGCACAAGCCTAATTGTGATCCCAACCCGACCCTGGTTACTACGAAATATCATACTAGGAGAGTGATAGGCAAAGTACGGCCCCGGGGCTGCATGCGACCACCTTTAGACTTGGCCCCCTGGTCAACAGCAGCACTGGGCTGTTGTTTACTCGACTCAGCACTACCATTACAAGCATTTATTGAAAGGTTAACTGAAGTTAAAGAATGGAAGTAACTAGGGTGTCCTGCACCACTTAACTTTAGGAACACCTTCTTTTTTAAAGACATCTTGCAGGAAATATGTATTGGGTCTAGAAAGTGAAGAGAACATGCACAAAATTGGTAGAGTGTGACAGAAGGAGGCTTCTCCATGAAGACTAATATATTCCAGTGGAGAAAAAAAAGTTCTAAATGCAACTACACTTTACAGTTACCTTTATACAGGAGTACACAATATACATGTGTAAAATTAATGCACGTGTGTTACAAAGAACTCACAACAGGATTCTGCAGCTAATCCTGGGCATCTGAGACTCTTGCAGATTCCAAAGAGGGTTGCAAAAGCATTTTGGACTTCTGTGGTAGCTGGAAATTTGCTCCAAGTGTAAGGGGAAACCTACTCAGTACTTTTTTGTGAGTTGGGCACATTGCTGTGTTTCCCACATCGCCCAAGTTTTATTTTGAAATGTGCTATAGCCAGGGCATTACTGGATACTCAAAGCAGCCCTGACAAATTTGGTCAGTCCAGCCTCCGTATGGTGCATAGAGAGTGCAGCGAGCGAGCCCCACTCCTGCAAAGGAGGGGGTTTTCTGCCCCCCCAAGACATTTTGGGGAAAATTAGTGCATTCTACAACACATTTGTCATTATATATTCAATTGGTATTAGCCTTTAAAGCACAGTATATGATGACCTTACTATGCTCCAGGATATGACGTTCTTTGTTGGGATTCTTCAATGCTTCCCTCACTATCACCCTCCAAAAGTGCCTTTCATCTCTCCAAAGTCCTCACATGGATTTTTTTTGTTTTATAGCACCTCTCATACCATTGTAGGGTGCTGTAGCACGTTACTTCACACACATACAGAGATAATAATCATACATGTGTAAATCAGTGTGCAGAAAATGTTACATAAGGCAAAGGGGACTACAAAGTGTAGGATTCACATGCCATCCATACTGGTAGGCACTCTTTTAAGAGTACCTGGTCTGAAGAAGCACAAACCAGGATTCTGAACACAACAAAGTGGTTAGGGTTACCTTTAATAATAAGAATGTATTTCTACCCACACAAACATTTTTAGCAACACCAGGATAATGAAACACTGGGAAAAACATACCTTTCTACCCTGTACCATGCAGCTTGCATGCAGCTCTTTGATGTCAGTTCTTAGCTCACTGTGCTAGATTGTGGTTGTAACTTATGAACTGCACATTAACAAAATAATCTTGATGACAAAAATTGTAACCCACCGAGCTATGCACATAAAATATTGCTCTTTGATATGCATAGTACTTGTTCTTTGCAGCAGGCATATTAACCCTCTGCGCTACCTTAGATGAGTCAAAACTGCCCTTAGGAAAAAGTGCCTCCCATCTCTCTCCAACAGATACATTAATCACCAGAGTTAGATTGAAACTTTTATTGTTGCCCAAAAACTGCTGAATATATAAGGAACTTTGCAGTGCTTTTAAAACTGCTGCAGTGCTACAAACCGGTCCTCAATAACTAAACCCGCCCCCTATCCTTCCAGCCACCCAGGGAAACACCTGATGCCGGATCTGGTCAGTCTGGCCTTGGCTATAGTATTACTGTAAATCCTTTTTCAATGAAATACTGTAGATATGTATGCTTATTTGATATAAACTTCCTGGATCACTGTTAGTGTAAGACACAAATTCTTCCTGAATATCCTTTGAATTGGGTTCCCGCCTGAATGATACACATGTTCAGTTTGGTACAAAGCTTCCTGCTCAACTTAGCTCCCAAAGAAGGCCTCTGGGTAGACCTCACACAGGACCACTTGCCTTTTTGACCTTCCTGTACATTTCCTGCCTATGCTTTACCATGTGTGATCTTTTTGGCAGATGTTTTACAGATTGTACCTCTAAACATAAACTTTCTAACAACCAATACTAAGTTTTTTAAACTTCCAGACACATTTTTACTTGTTTTAGAATAGAAGTAAAAGCAGAATATCATCTGTCCTGTGACTTTGAGTCACCCTCAAAGCCCAAAAGAAGCAGCATGTAACCTCATTTATTAATTCACAGAAGACATAATACTATTGAAATTTCTACCCGTCATCTCTCATATGCAAAAAAGAGACCAATCGTTGACCAAAATAACCTGCAGTTTAGCTTTCCATTCTAATTCTGGTTGGCAATACAATAAAAGAATAAAAATAATGATGGTACATAGCGTATTTCAAAAACTCCGATCTATGTTTGAAGAGCATTCGCGGTTCTGTGATCCCAGAACTCAGAGTGGTATGGAGTCGCTTTGATAAGAAGTATTGATGCTCAGATAAGAATTCACCAATCGAAGTGAATGGTTTTGGCTACTTCTAACTCTTTGGAGAAAACTCTTTCCTCTATTGGTTGTGACCTATTGATGAATTTTCCGTTGGATTGATTCCTACTATATTGGACACTTGATGAGACTTTTCGTTCCAATACAGAGTGATCCAAAGTTGATGTCGTGATAATCGTTAGGGTCTGGACTGGATCGGACAACACTCCAATCCTTGCCCTGAGGAAGCCCGCTGTTGGGCGAAACGCGTTGGCTGTTTCTCTACTGCTTGTTCAACCAACAACAATTAAAAGAACCTATTCTTTCTTTATGTATACTTGTTTTTGAAATACGCTATGTACCATCATTATTGTTATTCTTTTATTGTATTGCCTCTCTGTTAAAGGATTTTGGTGTTCAAACATATATGGTCCGTGGATAGTGGACCTTGGAGGTGGGCAATCTGAACTATATGTATCATTGATACTGTCGTGTATAGTAGGGTAGTGCAGCTGTGGCTTTCCCCAACTATCCATTTGCTTCATATTTCTAATTCTGGTTGGCGCTTGACATTTTAGAAGCAAAAAGTGCATAGTATCGGCAATGGTTAATTTATCTTTATGCAGTAATTCAGAGGTCCGTGTAAAATATGGGTTTAAATATCTTTATGAATAAATGACAGCTACAAACTACCAGTCCAGCTTTACCATTGTCCATTGTTGAACTAGAATTAGGACTTTGAAATGTAGGGAGTGTCATTGAAGGCAATTAAATGGCTCATGGCTTTTAATGGCTTGTATCCAGGGCCGAACTGGGAACCAAAACTGGCCCTGGCAAAGTGCTCGGCCGGCCCCCAGGGGTGTTGGGGATGCGTCCGAGCTGTTTGCTACGGCCGGTTTCGGCCGATTTCATTACAGCGGAGGATATTGCAGCTATGCTGCAAAAACGGCCCTGTAACAAAATCGGTCCCTAGGGGCCCAAAACAGCCCCAACCCTGGCGGCTCACCGGGGAAATGCCCGGTGCCCGCTACGGCCAGTCCGGCCCTGCTCGTATAAGCCTTCTGCTCCAACATTCCAATTCTTGTCATTCTACCCTCAGTGGGTGGAAGGATCTAATAGTCTTATAGCCCTTCTGTCTCAGGCTATACCAGTTGTTAAAGGCTCTCTCCCACGTTATAGGCCTGTGCCGCTATAACTTGGATTCAGGGCTTTTAACAACCAGTATAGCCCTCAGCAGCGGGCTATAAGGCTTTATTCTATACTTGAAAAGGCAAACAAGACCTGAACCTTCTATATTCAATCATGGTCCATTGTCAGCAGCGCCTTGCAAAGGATCGCTTCAATAGTCTCTCTTATACAGATAGAATGTGTTTTTCAACAAAAAAGGGTGTTTGTTTGTCAAAATTGCACCCTTTTAACTCTATAATGAAATAATTTCTCCTCTCATTTCTACAAACTAATAACCAGGTAATGCATATTATGGTCTTATATTGACATTTTGGAGCTCTAGTGATATTTATAAACAACGTGGTGCAAGATTTATAATTCTCAATGGCAATATAGACCCATGTTACATAGTTACGCATTACGTGTTCTCTAGATATTACATGTTTTCGATTCAGTCTGATTTCCTTTCCTCCATCTAACTAGCCTCCCAACATGACAATGCATTTAGATAAGGGCAGCCCAAAACAACCCTAGAGAGTTTCGGTATTGCCCTTTGTTTAATTAGTAGGATCTTCATGAGGGATCAGCAACACTGCAATCAAGGTCCATTGTTAGCCATACCTTGCTAACAGCTGCTTTTGAATGATAACTTCCACAGTCAGAATTAGATTAAAAAAAATAATGTCTGTTTTTAAAAAATACTACTTCCTTACCCACACAATTAAATACTTTTTTCTTATTATTGCTAAAGAAAGTCAAACAGTATAGTACATCACTTCACTTACTGTTTTCAATAAACATTTACACATATACTCTCACAGAGGAGCTATAATAGATTTAATAGGTAAGGACATTACCTATTCATAACTAGTGAATTTCAGCTTTTTTTAGGGTTTGTTTTGTATTGATATTTGCATTTTAACTGTGTTATTTCGGTGGATTGTAAGCTTTATCGAAATATATGTTAAGATCTTAAAACCATGACTTTGCTTAAACCATTGTCTTTTTACAGTGCGTTTCTGTTCTTTTTTGATCTTACACCACACCATACTGTTCTATTCATGGGCAAGTCCCGCAGGGCACAGCCGTTGGCAGTTTGCAGAAGGTATTGTCTGCGGGTCATGCTCTTTGGCCAGGCCCAGCACCCAAATAGCAAGTGGTGGTCAAGCACCTGCTGCCAGGGATTGACCCCAGGCTCGGCCATGCAACCCACCCAGTGTCAGCAGGGAGCCACCGAGTGGTTAATTTGTAAAAAAAAATGAGTGCCGGGGCTCTCGTCTGCAGGCAGCTTGCACCAGCCCATTTCTCTTGTTAGCACCGCCTAAAACAGAACAGTGAAATTGAGGACAGAATGTGGCGTAATGGCCAGTGCTGCCGATTTTGACACTGAGGAACCAGGTTTGAGTCTTGGCATTGGCTCAACATCCTGTTATTCTGGGCAAATCACTTAATCTCCCAGTGCCTACCATAAATGAATGTGTCCTTAACTGGTGCTAATGAAAAGTGCCAGTGTTTATGACTAAGTGCCAGTGCTGAGCATCGGACACCACCGGCTCAAATTAAGCCTGGAGCCACCCTATGGGTAAGACTATCGGTTGTGCACAGCGGGGGCATGGCCATCCCAACCCCCAGCCAGCAAACAACTGCCGCAGCATATGACCAAAGTCATTGTGCAGCAGGAATTGGCCAAGTCCAGCCAAATTTGTTTTAGAATTGTTCTAGACCTCCTAAATACTGCATTGAATTAAAAGAAGATTTTGAAACTACTGGGCCTTCAGTATTCCATTTACACAAGTAACTAAACCAGAAAAAGCTGCAGTGTAATTTTGAAACAAGTCTGGAGATGAGTTTAAAAATAGGGACAAACAATACATGGTATCCTGCAAGTAAGCTGCTAATTACACAACAGACTTTAAACACAGGCTACATTAACCACTACTTGTGTGCTACTAAAATGACTCAGTGCATGTATTGAACAGGTAATCTCTCAGTTTACATCTGTCATGGAGATTTGACGTGGGCGGAGGACGCCGTCACTCCAGGTATGCCACTCGCTACAAGTTGTGAGAACGGTGCCACGGCCTAATGGCCTGTGGTCTGTCTCTTTTCTCATAAAATCCATCCACGGAGATTACAGCTCACTCTGGCAGTGGCTTCTGTCTGTCTCGAAGGCTTAAGGAAAGCTCTTGGAGAACAATGTTCCCAGGATGTAACCAAGATGAGATCACTGTTTCCAAGACAGAGGCTGTTGTTTGCATGCATTTTCAAGAGCATGTATACACCCCTATCAGGCATCTGACCTGTGGCTAATTCTAATCAGATACTGCTAAACAAGTGCACCAAGGGGTTGATTACCAGAAAGTCCTACATAACATAGCATGTGTGTTTGTAAAGCTCACCCAAAGGTATCTTGGTGCTGAATAACAGATTTTTATTTTTATCCAACTCAACGGTTCTCATTTTAACGACCTCAGAAGGATGAAAGGCTGAGTGGACCTGCCAGGATTTGAACCTGTGAGCATGAAGTCGAACACAGGCCCCTACAGTGAACGCATTTGTCCACAAAGCCCCCAGACCTGGTGTTCCACCTGTATATTAAGTCAACAACTTTGTAAGTGTGGTAGGCAGCATTGAAGTTTGTGGTAACGCAGTATGCCTGGTCAAAAAGATCTCTGCAGCTTGTCAGAGCAACAATCATTGCCAGAGCCTCAGTCTGGTAAGAGATAAAAAGTCACATCCAAGCAATATGAAGTTCGTGATTCTACAGGGAAAAAGAATATTTACAAATGGAGGAAGTTCAAGACCGTTTCCAGTCTACCTAGGAGCGAGTATTCCAGCAAATTCAGACCAAAATCCGATCGTACAATGGTCCTAGAGATCTCAAGAACATAAGCTACATCCATGGACCTACAGGCCACTGTCAATAAAGTGAACTTTGGAGTTCATTATTCTATCAGTAGAAAAAGACTAAAGTGGCACAGGTTTGGTGTAAGGCTGGCCAAGACAAACCCCCTTCTCTCCAATAAGAATGCTGCACAGCTTGGGTTTGCAAAACAGCAACTGAGTGACAGCGCATAACGCACAATGACGGGGACCCTCTGCAGAATCCGGTGAGGGGCCCCTGATCTGGTCTTATAGATATTCATTGGCCTTCAGCTGAATAGGGGGCACTCGGAAGGGATGGGGGGGCTCACTGGAGGGTTGGGGGCCCCCTGAGCTGCAGGGGCTGCAGAGGCTTGCGTTATGTCCCTGCTAGGTGACCCAGAAAACCTCTGGACCAATATGCTCTCGACAGGTGATACAAAAGTGGAGGGGTTTGACTGCACTGCACAATGACATGTTTGGTGAAAATCAAACACTGCGTACCACCACAATAACCTCACATCATGGTGGTGGAGGGATGAGGATTTGGGGATCCATCGGTATCCAAGGACCTGAGCGCCCCAAATCACTGAGTTCACTATGAATTACTCTCCATACCTGCGCATTCTATAGAAATGCCCCGCTTCCCCGGATGTATGCTGTGGTGAGCACAAGCAACATGTGAATAACAGCTCAATCGACACTAAAGGGCCATGATTACGAGTCTGGCGGTTATCAGACGGCTAGACTCGTGGGTGGGGCTGCGGTGGCGGTCTCCCGACCACCATATTACGACCTTGGTGGTGATGCCGCTCTGGGACCACCGACACCCTCATGGAACTTTCCTTGGCAGTGGTGCAGCAGTCTAGAGGCATCAATATGCTTGGCGGGATCATATTACGACTTTCCTCATCGCCACTGATTTCATGGCGGTCTTTCCTTCATAAAAACAGCGGCGGTGAGGAAAGAAAGGGGGCCATACAGGGTCCCCATGTGCCTCACTC
Organism: Triturus cristatus; assembly: GCF_964204655.1. Lineage (NCBI taxonomy): Eukaryota > Metazoa > Chordata > Amphibia > Caudata > Salamandridae > Triturus > Triturus cristatus. The sequence continues at coordinate 962,497,555 of NC_140588.1, forward strand.
CATGTGGATGCACACGGGGGGTACAACATGTGCCCCCTGTGTCCATGAACCCGTAGTTCCAGCACGGCATGGACTTCCTTTGACGTTCTTATTGGGGTGCCTATTTGATAGGCACCGCAGTGTAAATGCCAAAGAATCCCCCTCCAATGACTAAAAAAGTAATCATACAGCGGGCAGTTCTCACCTGGGTTTGGCGGTGGGGCAGTCCCACTGCCGCACCGTCAAACTCGTAAGCGGCCCCTAAGGGCCTACCCGAAGCCCCCATATCCATCTATATATGTATGTATTTTTTTATTTAGTGTTTTTTAATTACATGAGGCTGGTGATGCAGCTAGAGCAGTTGCTAGAGTAGGCCTAATAAGCTGCCATCAGGGCTTGATGCCAGGAAATCGCTAGTTGGGGGAGGAGAGAACATATGCATTATACGCATGGCTTATTGCTTATGTTTTGCTCGAAGCATTCTCGCCATAAGCACTCAGTTTATTATGGAGGCGTCAGCACTTTTTGGCAATCAGCCTCGACGGGAGTGTGGGCAGACAGGCAAATCCTTTGTTTCTGCATCAGTAGCATCATTACTGGCAGTAAACGCACCGCCTTTCATTAAGCAGCAAAGAAAGGGATGTTAACACCAGGAAAAGTGTCATTTAACAAAAGCCTGGCAGAAAGAAACATTGACAGTCCCTCGCCATGCCTTTGGCAATGCAACAGCAAAAGCGGTGTCTCGTTACATTCAGTAGCAAAACGATTTCCCTCAATTAAAGAGAAAAAGTTATTTCTAAACTGTAAGACACAACCACTCACTATGGACAAGGAAGAGGAGAGATCCTACCCAGACTGACCCTGGTAAGATAGGAGATGTACAGTCAGTCATGTCCTTCTGGCCCAGACACACTGCATTCTTGTACATATAGTTTTAATTTCCTTCATATATGAACTGCAGGATTAGTGCTAGAATGAAAAGAGTTGTGACGTAAACTGAAATTCCAAGCCTGGCTATACGTCTCAACTAGGGGCGGCTCCTCCGTTTGAGAGGAGGGGCGTCGCCCCACTGAAATGTCCCCCGAGAAGGAAAAATAAAATAGTAATGAAGTTAAACGGAGCGTCAGGACGGGGAGGGGCTGCTGCTGAGTGGCAGCAGTAGAGAGAGCAGAGCACTTTCAGTTTAAAGTGCACATGTCTTTTTGGCCTGCCGTCTTGCGACAGCAAGCCACACATGTGCACTTTAAACCTCTCTAACCCAACTGTCTACCTGGGTTAGAGAAAGCAAAAGCCTCCAGTGCTCTTCTGAGCGCTGTAAGAGGCTGCTCCCACCATGAGGCACCGGGGCAAGACTGATTTGCATATGGCCAGGTCTAAACTAGGGTGGCATGGTGCGCAAAAGAATGATTGATTTAACCCAGATCTCTTCATTGGGGGTGAATGTTTTGAATTGTTCTGCATTCCTTCCATCCATTGTGTCTCTTTTGCTTCCTCACCCTAAGTGCGCCGGGTATGCCCAGACGTGGGTCCCGGGCTCACTGTGCCACTGGATTCAAGCTATCCTGGCTGAAGATGGGTGAAACCCCGAAACCGGTTCTAGGATGCTTGTTTCCGATCCAGGGAGGACCTGGCTTGGCAGTTCAGGCTGGACTGTTCCCATGAGGCACAGGGTCAAGACTGATTTGCATATGCCAGGTCTAAACTGGGGTGGCATGGTGAGCAAAACAATGATGGATTTAACGCATATCTCTTGACTGGGGGTGAATGTTTTGATTTGTTGTGCAATCCGTCCATCAAGTGCGCCGGGTATGCCCAGACGTGGGTCCCAGTCTCACTGTGCCACTGAATTCAAGCTATCCTGGCTGAAGAGGGGTGAAACCCCGAAATCGGTCCTAGGATGCTAGTTTTTCGTCCAGGGAAGACCTGGCTTGGCAGATCAGGCTGGACTGTTCCCATGAGGCACAGGGTCAAGACTGATTTGCATATGGCCAGGTGTACACTGGGGTGGCATGGTAAGCAAATGAATTATGGATTTAACATAGATCTCTTGACTGGGGGTGAATGTTTTGATTTACTCTGCATTCCATCCATCAATTGTGCCACTTTTGCACCCACCAATCCCGGCGCTGCTCTCATGCTGGTGAGAGCAGCACCAGGATTGCCTTGTGAGTTTGGAGATTGTCTTGACTGATCATAGTCACTTCAAAACTGCCTTGCAAGTCTCTGCAACTGTGCAGCCAAGACAACCTCGTGGAATATGGTGAGTGAGTTTCTGTAGCTGAATTGCCGATGCGACCTCATTAGTGTTTGCGGTCTGGGGGTTTCGGAATTCACATTGGCAGCTCGATCAATTGCAGTGCCTAATTGAAGAAAACTGGCGACTTGAAAGGAAATCCTTTTTTTAAAAACAGTATTGTAAATTGAAAGTTAACTCGCACGTAGAGGAGCCAAGTGAAAATGAACACTGAGTGGGTTGTTTAAAGCAGATGAAAATTGCACTGTGCAATTAATATCAAGCTTACTCCCCACAGAGACATTTGGACAATAAACCATTTTTTTGAGAACTAAAGTTGCACTAACTACTAACTCAAGATCGCAAGGGTTGAAACGTGTAGGTGAGATACTGGTCAAGGTTGCCAAATAAAATCTGTGATTTGTGAAGCCCCCTGGGAGTGCAGCATTGTACTTTGTTGCTTGCAGTCATTTGTTGGGGATAGTGGTCACATCTCAATGCTCGCACCAGCAGCAAGGGCGCGCCGCTTTCTTGACCGCTTTGCTTTGAAAAAAATAAATATATATATATATACATATATATTTATTTTAAATTCATAAACAAGACAAGACTGACGCGTTTCAGCCGTTGCCTTCCACCGGGTCATAGAGTGTGTGTGTGCAAACTGTCTTTTTTAAAGAGACCACCACCATTTGTTTACACCGTGAGACATATATATTACCTACTGATGGTTACCAGTAGGTAATTATAGTTAGGACCATGTTTTCATAGAAAAAGTGTTTTTGACTTGCCTGTAACCTTGGCGTCGGTTGACAAATCTTCACAAAGTTTTACCTAAAAGGTGTCATAGTGAGTCTAGTTGTGCCTGGAATGTTTCAGGGTGATCTGTCAAGTGGGAGTCGAGAAAATGGGGTGTATAAAAAAAGAAGCATTTCCTCATGTTAATTCCCTTAGGACCTTTAGACATGCCTGCAGCCCGAACCGCTGGACGGAATTGCACCAAATTTGGCAGAAAGGTACGCAGATTAAGACTTTTATTTAGTGTAAATCCATTCAGTAGTTGTTGAGAAATTTAAGAAAATAAAGATAGTGATGTATGTGACCGTGGCTAATCCGTGACTGTTTTGCGATTAATCGTGAATCCGAACACCCACAGGAATGCTGAGTAAGTTGCAGTCATCAATTTATTGAATAAGGAAACGGTTCCCAGAGTTTAAATTTCAGGAAAAAGCATATATAAGGGGTCAGGGTAGAGGTACTCTGACCCCATATCTGACAGATGGGGGTGTTAATGACACAAGTTGTGTTGAAAAGCATTTTATTTTACTACACTACAATACTACAATATTTGCGAATATGCTGCGACCGTCCGCGCGGACCTCCGTGTAACGTCACGATCGCAAAGATTGCGTCGTTTGTTCTCATATATTAATGAAAAAATACCAAAAAATAAATATACACACACCCCCTCTCAGTTCTATTTAGACACTCACACACCCACTCACAGACATTCATGCACCCAGTGACAGACCCATTCAGACACTCATACATCCACTCACAGTCCCACTTTGACACTAGCACACCCACTCACAGACCCATTTAGAACTTCACACACCCACTCAAAGACCTACTTAGAAACTCATGCACCCACTCACAGACTCACTAAGACACTAATGCACCCACTGACAGACCCACTCAGAGACTCATTCACCCACTCACAGATGCACTCAGACACTTATGTATTCACTGACAGACAGACCCATTCACAGACCCACTCAGAGACTGACGTACCCACTCACAGATCCATTCAGAGACTAAGACACCCACTCAGAGATGCATGCAGACACTGATTCACCCCCTCACAGACCCACTCAGAGACTCAGACTCCAACTCACATGCCCACTCAGGCACCAATTCACCCAGTCACAGACCCACTCAGAGACTGAGACGCCCACTGACAGACCCATTCAGACACTGATACACACACTGACAGACCCACTCAGAGACTTAAAGACACCCACTCACAGACCTACTCAGAGAGTCATGCAGCCTGTAAAACACCTACTCAGACACTGATGCACCCACTAACAAGCCGGTCCTTGCGTGCACTGAGCTGCCAAGGCAGCGACAACCTTCTTAGTTAGGGAAGTGATAAACCGTGGGGGGGTGCCTGACATTATACGATCAGACAATGGGAAACACTTTGTCAACATCATGTTCGACAACATCTGCACCCTGTAGGACTCATGCATAAATTAGCATCAGCCTACCACCCATAAAGAAACAGCTTTGTAGAAAGGCTCACTGGTCTGTTAAACAAGCATTTACAGGTCTCGCAATGACATTGTTGTGGGCTATTGGCATTGAAAATGTTATTTTTTTTTCCTTCGTGAAGCATTAATCAAGTAATGGTGTTGTAAATGACAATGTCTTTTACCCCCTGATGACCCCCGCATACAGACATACTTAGAAACCGCACTACAAACGGGCACACATGCATGCACACGCTGAGAAACACACGCACCCTGTGAGACAGACACACTAATACATAGAGGCACACGGGTGCACCGAAGCACGTGAACACACACACAGGCACACTGAAGTTTTGGGTCTGGCAGACTAGCTGACACACCAGACACTGTCACACTGAGTAGAGGCACACACATGCTTAGAGGGATGACGAGCCAGTCTGGATGGGCCGTCCAAAAGGGAGAAAGAGCAGTGGCCAAAAAGCATCATTTTCAATGGGAAGCCAGCGTTTACCATAAATGCTGACTTGACCCAATGAAAATGATGGGTGGGGCTTCAAGTCCCCTTCTGAAATCTCCTCTCTCACTATATGTCTCGCCAAACGAGCAGCGCATGCGCTGCAACACTAGGCGAGATCTAAAAAGCAAACCTCCTAGTGAATGCGAGATTTGGTAGAGCGTGTGAAAAATAAATAGGAAGGACATGGATCGCCTTTATGTTTTTGACATTCATTTTTCAGAAATCGTTCAGTTTTTTGCCTGTACAGTTAAAGACACGAATACAATGCCTGGAAGGGACCCGTTTCAATGTCTGTTTTTAATTGCTATTGAGTCTGAAACCCGGAGGGACCCGTCCTACTAAAGGCCCTGTACCAAGACAAAGGATGGTACCAGGTTGACAGTGGTATCCGAGAAAGAACAAGAGCAGGACACCAGTCAGCAAAGGCCCATGGGGCTGGACGATGCAGTGACAGACTACACCCCTGCCCATCACAGCGCCTCGTGAACTACAAGCTGTAATAGCTGGGTGCATTGGGTAAATATTACATTTCTATCAGGGGCGGCTCTTCCGCAATGGCGGAGGAGTGTCGCCCACTGGCTCCGAGCCTGCAGGTAAAGAATAAAATAATTGCTTTATTTTTCATTTGCCGGCTCTGAGCCACCACATTCAGGGAGGACGGGGCCGCGCCACGAGAGAGAGGAAGAGGATTGCTATGTGCACTCTCTAAGTGGGCATGTGTGTTTGGCCGGGTGTTTCAAGCCGGCCCAACACACATGTGTGCTTAGGTTTCTCCAGCTGGCTGCATTGAACAGCCGGGCTGGAGAAACCCGACAGACTCCCTGGTCTGAGCGGATCACTTTTCAGCCCACTTAGACCGATTCCCGTGCTGCTGTCTGTCCCGGATTATGTTGGGAGCATGGGACGAGGAAGACTACACGCTCCCCTGCACCCCATCCACCCGCCTCACCACCTCTTCATTGTGTCGGCCGTCACTGATCTCTATACATGTAATTAGTATATCTTCTTTCAAACTGTGGTGGGGAGGAATGCTATTGTGTGCAACCACACCGTAACATGGCGCCCGAACCACACGCTGGCAGGCACTCCCGCCCCACGTGAGAAACACTACTTTAAAGGGCGTTCAGGTGTGCACAGACACCAGTCCTTGAATGCCAGTCCATGGGTACTACAAAAGTCACATTGAAATCAAAAATAGGACTGTGGCCCCGAACAATTGGCTGACATTCGCAGATCGCATCTTTCTGCAAAACATTTGCTCCTCAGTGTCACATGGTGACTTTTTGGAGAAATATTGGCTAAATAAGGGACCTGCCAAACACTGGTGTGATCAATTGAAGAACGTTTAACTAACTGAGCTGTATCTTGGGCATGTTGAAAGATAGTTTCACAGCTTCACGACAGAGCTCAAAATAGAGTTATTTTTAAATCGACCTTTGCAATTGGGTTAGTGCTTAACTTCGATGAAAAAGGTGGGTGAGGTGTCTAAAATGCTAGTGGACAAAGAATTGTAAACAGGAATATTTTATGAGATGCCCCTATGTAAGTATGGACATGGCCTAAAATGTAAACTGAAATCCTGTGATTTCAAGGCGTTCTGTCTGACCGCTATTTGAATGTCTTTGCCTGTGTTTTCTGTCAATGAATCCAAATATATTACACAAGGAACGCCTCAACATACATGTCAGACCATTTCACGTTACGCATGCTAGCTAGCTCTGAATGTTATTCAATATTAGATAAATGTGTAACACTTCCAGTACTTACCTTCACATCACTTTCCGCTGCAATCTGTGTTCGTGGTTTACTCTCTTTTTCCCCACATGTTCTGCCATCTACATGTCTCACACTTCATCTCCTGCCCTTTCATTTCACTCTCTTTTTCTACATATACTTTCTTTTGTCTTCTTCACATCACCATCCCCTCTCTTATACATACACACAAGCGCGTATTTTTTCTTTGTTTGGTGGTATAAATAATCTACCAACCGAGTGGTTGTGTACCTCCTTCGTGCACTTTCACATTAAAAATTTAGTGACAATTGGCACATATGTGTCCATCGCTCTGGGGGCTCTGCAGAGAGGCCAAGGATTGGATGTGCACCTTGTCTGAACACCTTTATGACCCTCTGAAAGGCACTGTTAGGAACTCACAATGCCTTCAGCCTCAGCTCCTAAGCTCTCAATCATGCTGCATCATAAACAACCACAAACAACCCGACTCCCGCAGACACCACTCAGTTAATAGTATGCGCTATGTGAGTCATATGTTGCTTGATAAACGAAATACACCTTCAAAAGGGAAACCATTCTAGCAAATTCAGAACTGTAGAAACGTAACAGGATCTGCATCACTGACCTCGGTTGCTCAAGGTTTCTTAGATACATTGTCGAGCAAGAGATCAGCGTTTTTAATGTAAAGTTAAAGAGGCACAGACAGGGTCCCGCAGAGACCCGTTTCAATATCTGCTTCCACTGCTGGTGCTTAGCGCTGCCACGACTCTCCCCCCCACCCCCAATTGAAAGCCCTAAAGTTTGTATCGGCGCCTAGAGGGCTTTAAAAATAGGGATGCAATAATATATGGATAAAAGAGAGGAAAAATAATGTCCCACTCCCAGATCCCTCGACCTGTTGAATTCAGCTCTTTCCCACTTCCAGACCCACCCGCAGGAGCATCGAACAGAGCAGGAACACAGAGCCACTCTCTAGTCGTGGGGAGGGAGGTGGGGGGGCTAAAGCGAGGAGAGGCTCCCTGAGCGGACGTGTGCTCCGAGGGGGGGGATGCTGAAGCGAGGAGACCTCAGTGTGCAGGGTAGTGCCTGCAGACTTTTTTATCTTTAGGGGTGGGCATCTGTTTCTAATTAGCATGGCTGCCCTAAGGCCATGCTAATTAGAAACAGATGCCCCCCTAAAGATAAGAAAGTGCTTCACGACAGCTGTGAAGCAGATGACCCAGTCCGGATGGGCCGTCCAAAAGGGAGAAAGGGCAGTGGCCAAAAAACATCATTTTTAAAGGGAACCAAGCATTTAGCATAAACGCTGACGCAACCCAATGAAAATGATGGGCGAGGCTGCAAGTCCCCTTCTGAAATCTCCTCTCTCTCTATATGTCTCGCCCAGCGAGCAACGCATGTGCTGCAACGCTAGGCAAGACCTAAAAACAAAATAAGTAGAATTTGCACCACCATCGAAAAGAAGTGGCTCTACTGTCTTTCCCTAGCTTTATTTTCACTAAGAAACACACCTAGCAGCGATCACCATCTCACACCACACTAGATCGCGACTGGTAGACTGATGGGGATGACCATTCCAAAAACTAGGACATGGTTAAGTTCTGAGGCTAGCTTCAAAGCAGTGGGGGACGAATTGCATGTATATCTCTCAGAACTTTCCAAAACTGCTAAGTTCTTATCTAAAGAGGGCAGCCACAGAACATTTAAGTGCACCAACGCCAAGCTGTCATATCAAACACCTCCGCCTGAACAAGCAGTGCATATTTGGACCTTTGTAAGAACGTGGCTAAGTTTGAGGGGCCCTACCGGTTAATCTTCACAACACCCATGGGCCTCAAAGTGGAGGGAAAAGGTGCATGGGTACACCTCTACGATGTGCAGCTGAACCCTTCCATGACGAACCCTCCATGAACTAAATAACGCAAACATTTTCAAAATTGTCAGGCGAAACACAGCCGCTGGAGGAGCGCAGATGGCTCTGAGGGGACTCCCACCTCGAACTACAACATCATGACAAAAGTTATGTATGCTTGTATGGTATGGGTAGTCCTACACTTGAGAACTACTGATGAACTGCTGCGTAAAAAGAGAGTCACTAATACAGATCTACAGTGCCTGCATAGGCACCTTGCGTATGTCACCTACAATTACACTAAACAGAACTCTAGCATGCCACATTCACTGCACAGCACCCTTATACATAACACCTGGTACCAACACATAACCACAGTCAGCTTCCAAGCATCAGCTAGGTCATGTTATGTCTTCTTATTAATCCCACATGCGGTAGGTGCCGATAGGCTCTACCTGTCACAAGAGGTAGCCCCCGAGAAAGCACAGTGCCTCATTCACCTTAACCTATGTAGGATACAAGCCAAGATCCAACCCAACAAGATAGAACCACACAGGGTAGTTGTAAACATCACCCGATACAACACCAACCCAGCAGCGTTATACCTTTTCACCGAGCCCACTGATATTGAAACCAAGCTGGACAGGATGCGTAGGAAGGGCAACATAGGGGAAGATACCACCTGGTCCTGACACTTCCCGGTACAAGATTTTGGGAGGTAACCTAGCCCCCAACTCAGCGCAAAAATACGTCCACTCCAGCAGCCACCTTTGCATTGAGAGTGGCTTTTAGTGTGTCCAGGTTGATCTTCTTGAACAACAAGTGGTCTCCCAATATGGAATTCCTGGGTAGGGCCATCCAGCTTGGGGATAAAAAGGAACATGGGTTGCATGGGGGATGAATGAAAGTGTAGCTCACCCATGTCAAGAAATCTGTGACACCGAGGGGGGTGGCTACACTTGGTTAGAAGGGAAGGGTCAACCCCTGATTGTACAGAAACTTACACTATATTCCTTATGTTTCAGAGAAAAAGGTACACTTCCAATGGGCACCAATGCTAACTGTGAAGTGATTCTACATATTCCAGAAATGCAATGGGGCACCTCCACGCTTATGGATTTCTATTGGCAGTGCGGCGAACATGCCTATACTCAGCTGGTTTCTGGATGGAGAGGCTTGTGTTCCCTGGTAATGCTGCACACCCGACCCTGCTCATTCCTGGAGATGAGTTAACAGACTTATACCTGCACCCGTTAAAGAAAAAGACCACCTTGCTGAACCAAGCTCGAGAAAAGAGAGCAGCAGACAACTTTGGCTGGGTTCAGTTCAAGGATATTCCAGAAGAATTCAGACTGTTCGCAGAGGCACAGCTGGGGGAACAGGGGTCGATACTTTTCTTCACCCTGCAGACAAAAGCGAATGCCTGCTGGCTTCAGATAACCAGGTGTGAAATGCTCAAGATGATGATTAGCACTGAGCTCGGCCTCAATGCCATCAAGGAAGAGATGCGAGTCATCCATCTCATGGTAATGCAGCATTGATATGTGGAGGACTTAATTACCACGATGGAGGGAGAAGTCTGCCCCAAGATTGGCACCGCCTGCTGCATATTCATCCCAGGGAACGACATGCACAATGGAACATTGACACTTGCCATCTAAGCACTGCATAATCTGCAGAGAAGGATGCGCAAAGAAGGAGGTGCCCCTGAGCAGGAGTGGTTTTGAAATTGGTTATCCTGGCTCCCACGAGGGATATCCCATTTGTATAAATCACTGTTGACAGTTATTGTTGTTTTTCTATTGGTTTGCGGGGTTATACAATTGGGGGTCACCTGCTGTAAAAACACAGTCCCCAAAGTAGGTAGGATGCAAGTAACTAGAATGGTTGTCATAGTCAATAGCCAGCAAAGGGAACAGCAGGACCTAAGTTAAATCAATGGGTTAGATAGTGTAGTTGAACATTCTACTATAGGGCGAATGTTAGTGTGAATATTGCCACGCTTATTGATAAAAATTAAATATCTTCCTTATTAATAAAATCACTTGTTCTGAACTCCACATCTACCTCAACATTCAAGTACGTAGTCAGTCAGGCAGGCCCTGTGACCTAGGCGTGGGAATACTGACTGATGGGGTACAGGTGGGAGGGTGCATAGCTGGCAGGCAAACACTCAGGCAGGAAACTCTGGATCAATCACACAAATAGGTGCAGCAGCATTACAACGGACCGGGACGATTGCCCCAATAAAGCACAGATGGCTAGAGGGGGTATGCACGCTCCTGGAAACACCATAAAGTCAGATGCCAAATGAGTTAGGAACACATAGTCAATCAGGACCTAGCACACATAGTGATCACACTCTCTCCATGCCGGACATCTGGACACGTTCACCGCTAGCCACACTGTGTCCATGCGAGGTTGAGACCCACCTGCAGTAACCATTTGACTATTCATTTATGACTCTAAGGCAGCAACCAACATTCCTCATCATATATGGCATGCCGGAAAACTTTTATAGCCCAATGTAAATTGAGACAGTCCTCAGACCTCGTGCCTGTAACTGATTTTTCAGCCAAACTGTTTAATTAGAAAACAGTTCCTGTTTTGCCAAATGCCTCTTGTCCTCTATTTCTATTAAGGAATTCGAACCCGAGCAACACCCCCGTCCCTGAGCCATTAATGGCCACAGGGACCCCATCCCCCAGGGTCTGGCTCATAGGCTATGTACCAGGATGCCCACCCCCGGGACATAGCGGTTTCCTTGCTCTCACTGAAGCGGACAGGGAAAACCATGAAAAGATTGCTCTCTCCTGCAAGGAGCCACATTATTAGCCGCTCCCTGAGGGCAGGAGCAATGCCAGCTCCCAGTAGATGCGGGGAGCCGGTTAGGACCTTGGGGCTCCCTCCACGACGCCTAACTATAGTGTGGTGGGTGCCCTGTATGGCACCCACCCTTTTTTGTCCAGGCCCGGGGAAGGGGTCCCCAGGGCCAAATTGGCATGTTACCCCCTCTCCCTTAAATATGTTGCCAGGCCCCACGAGATGGGGCCCACGGACCAAATGTGGGGAGGGAGGCTTTGTAACCCCCTCCCCCTAAGAAATGTGCCAGGCCCTAGAGGATAGGGTCCCCAGAGCCTAAATCGGCCACGGAAGGGGGGCTGTGTGCCCCCTCCCCTTAATCAGGGCCGGACTGGCCATAGCGGGCACCGGTCAATCCCCCGGTGCACTGCACGGGTGGGGGCCGGTTTTGGGGCCCTGGGGGCCGTTTTTGTTACAGGGCCGTTTTTACAGCATAGCTGCAAAATCGGCCATGTGACAAAATCGGCCGAAAACCCACCCTGGCAAAGAGCTCGGCGGCACCGCCCCTCTACCAGGGAGGAGGCCGGCCGAGCACTTTGCCAGGGCCGGTTGTGGTTCCCAGTCCGGCCCTGCCCTTAATTGTAATTAGTGGACCTGGGTGATGACCCGCTCCCTTTAACTTTTAAAACCGGCCCTGGGGGATGATGTCCCCAGATCCTTAAGAGGCCAGGGGAGAGAGGCCACACAGCCCCCTTCCCTTTAATTTTAAGAGTGGCCCTTGATGATGGGGTCTCCAAGGCCTAACAAGGCTCATGGAGGGGGGGGGGGGCACGCAGCACCTGCTCGTCTTAAAAAAAGGCCCTGGTGTCCCCAGGCTAGGCCTTGTGGCCAACCACCCCACTGCGCATGGCCATAGGCTGTGCGCAGTGCGGAGTTGGCTGCATGCGGGGGATTGGCTGCGGCCAGGCCCTCTGGCTAAACAACTGCAATGCACAACCGAACACCTTGCGCAGTGTGGGGTTGGCTGCATGCGGGTAGTTGGTGGGGTTGGATTAACTGATTATGGTAATTATTACTTTATTTTTTTTTAAACTAGAAGTTTACTGAAAAAAAGTTAAAGTAACGTCATAGTTAGGTGAAATGTTCAGGAACAACGCAACTTTTTAAGCTCTAAAAACCACGGAGACTCACCAGTTATAGTTATCTCAGGTAACTATAACTAGTGCCGTAAGGTAACTTTAAGTTGCAACCTTACCATGCACTGCTAATTACAGTACATATTACATCACTCATGACATCTTCTTTGACATCATTTATAACATCACTGTGCATGGCGGGGTGTGAGTTAGTTGCAAATTGGCCGGCCAAAGAGACATGCACACTTTAAACAAGTGCAAAAGGCAGCCCACCCTCTTCCCTGCTGCTGCTGCCATTTGGCCCGGTCCCGTCCTGACACTCCGTTCGGATTAGCTCCATTTCCATTTTATTTGTCTTCTCTGAGAGCATTTCAGTGGGGCGACGCTTCTCCGCCATATCAGAGGAGGCCTCCTTGGTGCATGTTCTATGAGTAAGTAGCTCACTCATCTAGGTTTACTTTTTGCATCAAGGCACTTGTTGTCCTCAATTTATAATGGGAAAACCATAAGGCAAAGAAAAAACCTGGACTGGTTGAGTTACTCATTCATCCACTGGGGATTCTTAAGAACACAATGAGCAAAGTGTAGGCTCAGTGTCAGGTGGAATTCCATCATTCCGGCCAAAACATAAGGTCCCCAATATCCTTTTCACCTATTCATGCACTTCTGTAATACCTTATCATTGAAGGCTGTGCATGGTGGCCGGTGGCCCAGTGGGATAGCACATCCACTCCTGAAATCTGCGATTGACTTCATGGTTACAGGTTCAAATCCCAGCTGGTCCACTCATCCCTTCATCCTTCTGAGGTGGATAACATGAGTACCATTGAGTAGGGTAACAATAACATTTCTTAGTCAGGATGTAAATATTCCCTCAAACGGAAGCGAATCTTTCAGTGAGCCGTAAGGCATTCCGTCTTCCCCCTATCGTAGTAGCAGATGAGTTGCCGCCTTTAACTTTTCCAAAGGCCAGTCTTATTTTGTATAGGGGGGCAGGGTTCGAATCTCCACAAATGTGGGGCTGTTAGACTGCTCACAGTGTCAGTAATTCACAAAATAATAAATGCAATGCTGAAACAATAAGCTCGTTTTAGCTGTCGTAAACAGGCAAAACTGCATACGTCATCGACAGACAGGCGAACCATCAATGGCTTTCCTTTGGGATGTTTCAAAATGTGAGTGACATATAATGAAACTTATGTTTGTGTGTTGTACCTACAAAGCTCTGGACAATGAATAAAGTTGGCTCTAGCCACATTAAAAAAAAAAACACTGGGAAAGCCTGCGAAGAATATGCAGGACGCAGCGCAAGCGTCAATTCGCAGATTGATTTGTTTATCCAAAAGGAAGCATGTGTTATGTGTCTGGATGACACTTGGTGCCTAAAAAACTGCTTTGGGACTAAAATATATTCCTGGATGAAAACAAAGAATACAAATTAAAAGTTAATTAAGCAGTGATTAGAAGAGCACGTTTGAATAAAAATAACGGGACGAGGCTGTCCTTTAGAAAGAATATAACCAAAAAGAATTCGCAGTTTGGAAAGGGGTCATCCATAAAGATGTATTTCGTCTTGACGCAGGAATGGCCGCCTGCCAGCATTCTTCGAGCACTGTAGGTCGCAAAATATGACAGGACGTTCAGAAAATTCACTTACACATAAATGCTGCTGTGACACCTACAAAGGTTGGCCGGTGGGATCACGAATATTAAACCTGCCTGGTGCTGATGAAAGGTAGTGCACATCAAAGAAGGCTATGCCGGGATAAGTACCAGCTGCACGTGCTGCAGAGATGAAAGTGTGGAAATCCCAGAGCATATTCACTCTAGGATAAAAAGAAGACACAGAAAGAGAGATCTTTCCCTCTAAAGAGCTGGTATTAGCCGATGGGTGCCCAGGTGGATAGTCGCTTAGGTTATACAGCGTTCAACAAGAAAAACTGGGGTTCATTTTAGGCTCAACGTGAAAGTTGCCTGAAAGAGCAGATGGGACCACGCAGTAGGATACATCTATGACTACGTTAGGTTTTCTATAGCAAACCTAGGTTGAAGTCTTACTCTGCATCTAGTTACTCCTAATAAGAAATAGGAAATAAATCTCCTAAGGACTTCGTCCCTCTGTCCAGCTCAGAGCCAGGATCAGGACTCCAAAGTATATGTTCTAAAGTTTTCTATTGCTAACAATTTAGCCAGAGTATAACTGTTTCTCATGGGATCCGTAATCTTTGCACCACCATCTTCCCCGCAATATTGCTTAAATGGCTAACATTATATTTGTAGAATGGGCCTAGCGGTCCACACCTCAATGAGAGCTGGAGAGCAGGAGGAGCTAGGTGAGGTGGACAAAACCACTCAACTGAAGATGCGGGTGCCAGAGCCTCTGTTTTAAAGGAGAAGTTCCACCCAATACGTTTCTTTCTGGCACGGCAGAGCCCTGCAGTCAGCAAGTCATTGTATCTTCTACAATGCAACTTTAGTACCCTCCCCCCCCCCCCCCACACACACACAGTTTTAACAGTGGAAAGTTGCATGTGGCAGCAGCTCTCCCCCTCGTCCTTGACATTCACTGGTGCCTTTCAAGTGGAAGAGAGGCACACGTTACTTTGTTACTTTCTGAGGATGTGCTGGGCGATTGAGTGCTCAACATAAAGCGACAAAGTATCATGAAAAACTCAAATCAATATAATCAATACAAAATCATGTTGTGTGGTGGGCCGTTCAATGCACAAAAAGATGGAGCTTGCCTTAACTTGTCACTGGGGAAAGACCTGGAACTGAATGCAGTCGAACAGGAGAACTCTACAAGGAAGGGGCAAAAGTACTCAGGGCACGAGAGGGTTTTAATATGGGAATCACGGTTTGGTCGTTTGATATGAAACCTGTCCTGGGACAAATAATCAAGAAAAAGTCCAGGACAGCACCGCAGCACTTACAGTCAAGCCACATCCAGACCTGTCTGACTCCTCCACCTCAGAAGCTGCTCCCACCTCTCCCCCCTCAGCCCCCCAAAAGTGCTGTGCACAGCACCAAATCTTTCAGATAACTTAAGTTACCCTTGAACTCACTGAGCACTCATTGTCGGATGGTGCCAGTTTGTTTCTCAGCACCCACCTCTCCCTAAACAATCCCTCTGCCAGACTCTTCACCACAGTCACTACCGTTCTGTAGCTGGCATTCAAGAAGTTAAACCACTCAACCTACGCTCACTCAGCCGCACAGAGCTCCACTTCCCTGCAGCTATTCACAACAAACGCCATCACCGCTACTTACAGCACCTATCGACATAGTTCTGACCCAGACGCAAACTACTTGCCCACAGCAGCTTGGCACCAACTAAAAGTACCCTCAAAACCACATACGATTAACCTATAGACTTCAACAATACTTCCCATTTTTTTATTTTCTTGCAGCCACTCACCCACAATTCAGTTCTCAATTTACCAACAACAAAAATATTCACCCAGATCAACACCAGTTACTCTCTCCTACTTCCATACATACCAACACTCCCACTGTGAGGCAGCTAGGAGTGGTTGCTGCATTTTTAGAAATCCCTCCCCCAAAAAACAGCACATATCTCCAACCACTTAAAATGCTGGACACACAAATTACCCCATGTATGTCCCATCCTCACCGGCCCTTCACATTTTAAGCTCCTCTAAAAACAAAGAAATTGGATCCAGCAAAGATTTCAGTTAAAGTCTCTTTGGTTACATTGTCTAAAACATACTGTGCCAGAACTCAAACAGCTAAATACGTTAACTGACTTAAAATAGCAAAGAATGGGTACAATGAGACGCAAATGAAAAAAGATGTCACAGCAATTTCCTTCGCTTTGTTTAATCAAAGGTCTTGATGAAGGGCGATGTGATCTGCCTTCATAAAGGCTTGGAGGAGTCAAAATATGTCAGCACCATGCTTTGCTTCAATTTTTTTTTTTTATGGAAAAAAAATATCTAGAATCTGCTGTCTGGAACGTTGCACTTTTCCTTGGTAGGATAGGCAGCGTCATAGGTACGGGTAAGCATCATTATGCCGTTGCTGGCAATCAGTACCAGCAGGTGAGCACATAGCACGCCACCCAAGCACATTAAATTGGTTGATGGATCCGAGGCAGAATTTTAAGCTCATCCAATCGGCATAAATATGAAGTAGGCTATTTTTAAAGATATCATCCAGGGTGTCCTACTGCGAGTCTGCTCTATTTAATGGGATTAAACAAGGTAATCGCACTATCTCGTGCCCTAATACTTGGTTGCAGTGAAATCACAGGTCCGAGTACCTCTTATGCAGTGTTAGTGTCCCTCCTTTTAAACCTCCTAGAACCAAAGATGTACCTCGCTTCTCTGGAAGGACGGCTATTTATTTGATTGTCACAAGCACACCAAGAGAAGCAAGGGCTCTACTTGGAGAGACAATGAAAATAAGCAGATGAGATGGTGTTATGATTCTTTCTACATCAAATTGGGTTTTAAAGTTGATGGATTCCGCCGTAATCCAATGCAAGAAATGAAGAAAATCAGAGAACCCCTTAAAATGTATCATTCCCACATCCCAGCATGGTCGGAGGTTCCTAGTTTGAAGGAAGCCCCAACATTCTACTGGAACTGGTCACCAAGCGGCTGAGGCTCCAGGTGACATGGTAAGAAGGACTGTACAACATGATAGTGGCAAGAAATGTAAATGATGACACACACCAACAACTAATGTAAGACCTCACTGAACAGCATGACAAAGTGAATGGACCTCAAGGGTTACATCTGTACCCCCATAAACCCCAAACTACTTCAAGTCAAGACTCAAGAGCTGTCCAAGTACAGCGCCACACATACCGCTGAAATATGGAAAAACTCTGCAATATAACTCAAGCAGTTATTGAAAAATCAGGTATGTGTAATCAACCAAACACAAGGACATGATGGACAGAGCGCCAAAACTTTTCAGACACTCACCCCCAGTCACAGATTTGGATTGACTCCATCATCATTCTTTAGCTCACTTTGTCACCTCAGTTCAGACCCAGCTATATGCAAATCAGTCTTGACCATGTGCCTCATGGGAACAGTCCAGCCCGAACTGCCAAGCCAGGTCTTCCCTGAACCAGAAACAAACATCCTGGGACCAGTTTCTGGGTAACACCCTTCATCAGCCAGGCTAGCTTGAATCCAGTGGCAAAGTGAGACACAGGGTCAAGACTGATTATATAGCTGTCTGAACTGGGGTGGTGAAGTGAGCTAAAGAACAATGATGGATTCAACCTAGATCTGTGATTGAAGGTGAGTGTCTGAAAAGTTTCAGCACTCCGTCCATCATCTCCTTGTGTTTGCTTTGTTCACCCTTAGTTGGCAGGGTATGCCCAGACATGGGTGCCTTTCTCACTTTGCCACTGGATTCAAGCTAGCCTGGCTGATGAGGGCTCTTAGCCTGAAACCGGTCCCAGGTTGCTTGTTTCCGGTCCAGGGAAGACATGGCATGGCAGTTTGGGATGGACTGTTCCCATGAGGCACATGTTCAAGACTGATTTGCATATAGCTATGTCTGAACTTGGGTGGCGAAGTGAGCTAAAGAACAATGATGGATTCAACCCAGATCAGTGACTGAGGGTGAGTGTCTGAAAAGTTTCAGAGCTCCGTCCATCATCTCCTTGTGTTTGCTATGTGTAATTAACCCACATCATTTTCCACCACCTTTGCAATGCATGCATTCCTGCTGATTGGGAGCGTAAAAAAATCTTCAGGTTGGCTGAAAAGCATGTGGACATTTGGCTTTCTTTTTTTTAGTGAAAGATAATTACCAGAAGCTTGTGTTTCCTCCTGTGGGACTGGCTAAACTTAATTTGTTGAAATCATTATTATTAGCAGGCATTGTGAGCGCACTGCTGCTGGAAGGAAGCATTCATTCAACGTTGAGGCCACGGGGCCCAGCCCTGGTGCCGGCACGTGTTCACACGTCCCTCCCTCCTCCAAAACACCGTCTGGGGAGTTGGTGCCAGTAACCCCAATTTAATCATGGTCGCCAAAAACATTTTTCATCTCACGTGCCAGTTGTGTCGGTAATGACGATGGGCGAGCACTGAGCGCTGCACAATTGTCGGTAAAATGACAGCAAGGAGCGCGCAACCTGAATGGAAAGTTTACACCTGGAAGGTCACGTGACACCAACATGGCGGACAGCACAGCTGGCGTGTCCCCTTCTTCGTCGACATCGCGAATACAGCGTGACGTGGAGCGTCTACACACCTGCTGATTAATCACACTGGCGGTGCAACACAGTAATGAGATATGTCCAGCCCTGCACACACTGGCGGTACCTCACAATAATGGGATATGTCCAGCCCTGCACACACTGGCGGTGCCTCACAGTAATTGGATATGTCCAGCACTGCACACACTGGCGGTGCCTCACAGTAATGGGATATGTCCAGCCCTGCACACACTGGCGGTGCCTCATAATAATGGGATATGTCCAGCCCTGCACACACTGGCGGTGCCTCATAATAATGGGATATGTCCAGCCCTGCACACACTGGCGGTGCCTCACAATAATGGGATCTGTCCAGCACTGCACACACTGGAGGTGCCTCACAATAATGGGATATGTCCAGCCCTGCACACACTGGCGGTGCCTCATAATAATGGGATATGTCCAGCCCTGCACACACTGGCGGTGCCTCACAATAATGGGATCTGTCCAGCACTGCACACACTGGCGGTGCCTCACAATAATGGGATATGTCCAGCCCTGCACACACTGGCGGTGTCTCACAGTAATTGGATATGTTCAGCACTGTACACACTGGCGGTGCCCCACATTAATGAGTTATGTCCAGCCCTGCACACACTGGCAGTGCCTCACAATAATGGGATATGTCCAGCCCTGCATACACTGGCGGTGCCTCACAATAATGGGATATGTTCAGCACTGCACACACTGGCGGTGCCTCACAATAATGGGATATGTCCAGCCCTGCACACACTGGCGGTGCCTCACAATATTGGGATATGTCCAGCCCTGCACACACTGGCGGTGCCTCACAATAATGGGATATGTTCAGCACTGCACACACTGGCAGTGCCTCACAATAATGGAATATGTCCAGCCCTGCACACACTGGTGGTGCCTCACAATAATGGGATATATCCAGCCCTGCACACACTGGCGGTGCCTCACAATAAGGGGATATGTTCAGCCCTGCACACACTGGCGGTGCCTCACAATAATGGGATATGTCCAGCCCTGCACACACTGGCGGTGCCTCACAATAATGGGATATGTTCAGCCCTGCACACACTGGCGGTGCCTCACAGTAATGAGATATGTCCAGCCCTGCACACACTGGTGGTGCCTCACAGTAATGGGATATGTCCAGCCCTGCACACACTGGCGGTGCCTCATAATAATGGGATATGTCCAGCCCTGCACACACTGGCGGTGCCTCACAATAATGGGATCTGTCCAGCACTGCACACACTGGAGGTTCCTCACAATAATGGGATATGTCCAGCCCTGCACACACTGGCGGTGCCTCATAATAATGGGATATGTCCAGCCCTGCACACACTGGCGGTGCCTCACAATAATGGGATCCGTCCAGCACTGCACACACTGGCGGTGCCTCACAATATTGGGATATGTCCAGCCCTGCACACACTGGCGGTGTCTCACAGTAATTGGATATGTCCAGCACTGTACACACTGGCGGTGCCTCACAGTAATGAGTTATGTCCAGCACTGCACACACTGGCGGTGCCTCACAATAATGGGATATGTCCAGCCCTGCATACACTGGCGGTGCCTCACAATAATGGGATATGTTCAGCACTGCACACACTGGCGGTGCCTCACAATAATGGGATATGTCCAGCCCTGCACACACTGGCGGTGCCTCACAATAATGGGATATGTCCAGCCCTGCACACACTGGCGGTGCCTCACAATAATGGGATATGTTCAGCACTGCACACACTGGCGGTGCCTCACAGTAATGGGATATGTCCAGCATTGCACACACTGGCGGTGCCTCACAGTATTTGGATATGTCCAGCACTATACACACTGGCGGTGCCTCACAATAATGGGATATGTTCAGCACTGCACACACTGGCAGTGCCTCACAGTAATGGGATATGTCCAGCACTGCACACACTGGCGGTGTCTCACAGTAATTGGATATGTCCAGCCCTGCACACATCGGCGGTGCCTCACAGTAATGAGATATGTCCAGCCCTGCACACACTGGCGGTGCCTCATAATAATGGGATATGTCCAGCCCTGCACACACTGACGGTGCCTCACAGTAATTGGATATGTCCAGCACTGCACACACTGGCGGTGCCTCACAGTAATGAGATATGTCCAGCCCTGCACACACTGGCGGTGCCTCATAATAATGGGATATGTCCAGCCCTGCACACACTGGCAGTGCCTCACAATAATGGGATGTGTCCAGCACTGCACCCACTGGTGGTGCCTCACAATAATGGGATATGTTCAGCCCTGCACACACGGGCGGTGCCTCACAGTAATTGGATATGTCCAGCACTGCACACACTGGTGGTGCCTCACAGTAGTTGGATATGTCCAGCCCTGCACACACTGGCGGTGCCTCACAGTAATGGGATATGTCCAGCAGTGCACACACTGGCGGTGCCTCACAGTAATTGGATATGTCCAGCACTGCACACACTGGTGGTGCCTCAACATAATTGGATATGTCCAGCACTGCACACACTGGTGGTGCCTCCCAGTAATGGGATATGTCCAGCACTGCACACACTGGCGGTGTCTCACAATAATGGGATATGTCCAGCACTGCACACACAGGCGGTGCCTCACAATAATGGGATATGTCCAGCCCTGCACACACTGGCGGTGCCTCACAATAATTGGATATGTCCAGCACTGTACACACTGGCGGTGCATCCCAATGATTGGATATGTCCAGCACTGCACACACTGGCGGTGCCTCACAGTGATTGGATTTGTCCAGCACTGCACACACTGTTTGTGCCTCACAATGATTGGATATGTCCAGCACTGCACACACTGGTGGTGCCTCACAATGATTGGATATATCAGGCACTGCACACACTGGTGTTGCTTCAGAATAGGGGGATATGTAAGGCACTGACTACACTGCTGATACTGCAGAATAATTTGGTATATATAGCACTACACACACTGCGGTGCTGCAGAATAGTGGAGGTATGTGCAGCACTGCACACACTAGTGGTACTGCAGAAAAGTGGGGTATGTAAGGCACTGACTACACTGCTGATGCTGCAGAAAAAAGTGGGATTATACAGCACTGCACACACTGCAGGTGTTACAGAATAATGGGATATGCCAAGCACTGGACACACTGCAGGTGTTACAGAATAGTGGAATATGCCCAGCACTGAACACACTGCGGGTGTTACAGAATAGTAGGATATATAGAGCACTGCACACACTGTTGGTCTTGTAGTGGATATGTACAACACTGGACACAAAGATGTTGCAGCAGAATAATAAGATATATAGTGCACTGCACACACTGAGGTGTTTGTGGACAAGTGGATATGCACAGCACTGAAAACAGAGATGGTGCAGCAGAATAAGGGGATATATAGAGCACTGAACACAATGCAGTTCTTCTAGACAAGTGGACACTGAGATGGCGCAGAAAGATATAAGGATATATAAAACACTGTAGACTCTTTTGTTATGTGGACTAGTGGATATGTGCAGCACCAGACACACTGATGGTGCAGCATAACAATGAGATATATCCAGTGCTGGACACACTGCTAGTGCAGTGTAACAATGATATATATCCAGCTCTGGACACACTGCTAGTACAGAGTAACAATGAGATACATCCAGCGCTGGACACACTGCTAGTGCATCTTAACAATAAGATACATCCAGCTCTGGACACACAGCTATTACAGCGTAACAATGAGATATATCCAGCTCTGGACACACTGCTAGTGCAGGGTAACAATGCGATACATCCAGCTCTGGACACACTGCTAGTGCAGCGTAACAATGAGATACATCCAGCTCTGGACACACTGCTAGTGCAGGGTAACAATGCGATACATCCAGCTCTGGACACACAGCTATTACAGCGTAACAATGAGATATATCCAGCTCTGGACACACTGCTAGTGCAGGGTAACAATGCGATACATCCAGCTCTGGACACACTGCTAGTGCAGCGTAACAATGAGATACATCCAGCTCTGGACACACTGCTAGTGCAGGGTAACAATGCGATACATCCAGCTCTGGACACACTGCTAGTGCTACGTAACAATGAGATACATCCAGCTCTGGACACATTGCTAGTGCAGGGTAACAATGAGATATATCCAGCTCTTGACACACTGCTAGTGCAGCGTAACAATGAGATATATCCAGCGCTGGACACACTGCAAGTGCAGCGTAACAATGAGATATATATCTAGCTCTGGATACACTGCTAGTGCAGCATAACAATGAGATATATCCAGCTCTTGACACTCTGCTAGTGCAGCGTAACAATGAGATATATCCAGCGCTGGACACACTGCAAGTGCAGCGTAACAATGAGATATATATCCAGCGCTGGACACATTGCCAGTGCAGCGTAACAATGAGATATATCCAGCGCTGAGCACACTGCTAGTGCAGCGTAACAATGAGATATATCCAGCACTGGACACACTGCTAGTGCAGCGTAGCAATGAGAAATATCCCGCTCTGAACACACTGCTAGTGCAGCGTAACACGTAACAATGAGATATATCCAGCGCTGAGCACACTGCTAGTGCAGCGTAACAATGAGATATATCCAGCACTGGACACACTGCAAGTGCAGCATAACAATGAGATATATCTAGCTCTGGACACACTGCAAGTGCAGAATAACAATGAGATATATCTAGCTCTGGACACAGTGCTAGTGCAGCGTAACAATGTGATATATATACAGCTCTGGACACACTGCTAGTGCAGCGTAACAATGAGATATATCCAGCGCTGGACACAAAAGTGCACCATAACAATGAGATATATCTTGCTCTGGACACACTGCAAGTGCAGCATAACAATGAGATATATATCTAGCTCTGAACACACTGCTAGTGCAGCATAACAATGAGATATATCCAGCTCTGAACACACTGCTAGTGCAGCATAACAATGAGATATATCCAGCGCTGGACACACTGCAAGTGCACCATAACAATGAGATATATCTAGCTCTGGACACAGTGCTAGTGCAGCGTAAAAATGAGATATATCCAGCATTGGATACACTGCTAGTGCAGCGTAACAATGAGATATATCCAGCACTGGATACACTGCTGTTGCTGTAGAATAATAGGATATGCAAAGCACTAACACACTTCTTGTGCTGCACAGAAACTTGATTTGGACAGCACTGCACGCAGTGCTGGTGCTGCACACAACACTGGACACACTACAAAAAACTTAAACTACAGGTGCTGCATAGTAATGGGATACGTAAGACAATGGGCACATTGTTGATGCTGCAGAATATTGGGATTTTGACATCAATGGATGTGCTGCTAAATAATGGGATATGTGCAGCGGTGGGCACACCAGTGCTGTAGCAGAATAGTGAGATACATACAGCACTGCACACACTGCTGGCTCTGCATAATAATGGGATATGTGCAGTAGTTGGCACACCAGCGCTGCAGCAAAATAGTGAGATATGTTAGTACAGCGCACACCGCTCGCGCTGCAGAATCATGGGATATGTGCAGCAGTGGGCACACCAGCACTGCAGCAGAATAGTGAGAGATATACAGCACTGCAGAGACCACTGGCACTGCAGAATAGTGGGATATGTGCAGCAGTGGGCACACCAGTGTTGCAGCAGAATAGTGAGATATATATAGCACTGCACACACTGTTGGCGCTGCATAATAATGGGATATGTGCAGCAGTGGGCACACCAGCACTGCAGCAGAATAGTAAGATATATACAGCACTGCACACACTGCTTGCGCAGCATAATAATGGGTTTGTGTACAGCAGTGGGCCCACCAGTGCTGCAGCAGAATAGTGAGAAACATACAGCACTGCCCACACCGCTGGCGCTGCAGAATAATGGGGTATTTGGACAGCGCTTCAGAATAATATATGTACAGCACTAGACCCACTGAGTGTCATGCACGACAATTTGATATGTGAAGCATTGGACACACTGCTAATGCACAGGAACAATTAGATATATCCAGCGCTGGACACACAGCTAGTGCACCGTAACAATGAGAAATATCCAGCGCTGGATGAACTGCTAGTGAAGCGTAACAATGAGATATATCCAGCGCTGGACACACTGCTAGTGCAGCATAACAATGAGATATATCCATCGCTGGATACACAGCTAGTGCACCGTAACAATGAGAAATATCCAGCGCTGGATGAACTGTTAGTGAAGCATAACAATGAGATATATGCAGCGCTGGACACACAGCTAGTGCAGCGTAACAATGAGATATATCCAGCGCTGGATACACTGCTAGTGCAGCGTAACAATAAGATATATCCAGCGCTGGACACACTGCTAGTGCAGCATAGCAATGAGATATATCCAGCGCTGGATACACTGCTAGTGCAGCGTAACAATGAGATATATCCAGCACTGGACACACTGCTAGTGCAGCGTAACAATGAGATATATCCAGCTCTTGACACACTGCTAGTGCAGCGTAACAATGAGATATATCCAGCGCTGGATGAACTGCTAGTGCAGCGTAACAATGAGATACATCCAGCGCTGGATACCCTGCTAGTGCAGCGTAACAATGAGATATATCCAGCACTGGACACACTGCTAGTGCAGCGTAACAATGAGATATATCCAGCTCTGGATACACTGCTGTTGCTGTGGAATAATAGGATATGCAAAGCACTAATCACACTTCTTGTGCTGCACAGAAACTTGGTTTGGACAGCACTGCACACAGTGATGGTGCTGCACTTGCACACAACACTGGACACACTACAGAAAACTTAAACTACAAGTGCTGCATAGTAATGGGATACGTAAGACAATGGGCACATTGTTGATGCTGCAGAATATTGGGATTTTGACATCAATGGATGTGCTGCTAAATAATGGGATATGTGCAGCGGTGGGCACGCCAGTGCTGCAGCAGAATAGTGAGATACATACAGCACTGCACACACTGCTGCCTCTGCATAATAATGGGATATGTGCAGTAGTTGGCACACCAGCGCTGCAGCAGAATAGTGAGATATGTTAATACAGCGCACACCGCTCGCGCTGCAGAATCATGGGATATGTGCAGCAGTGGGCAAACCAGCACTGCAGCAGAATAATGAGAGATATACAGCACTGCAGAGACCGCTAGCACTGCAGAATAATGGGATATGTGCAGCAGTAGGCACACCAGTGTTGCAGCAGAATAGTGAGATATATACAGCACTGCACACACTGCTGGTGCTTCATAATAATGGGATATGTGCAGCAGTGGGCACACCAGCACTGCAGCAGAATAGTGAGATATATACAGCACTGCACACACTGCTGGCGCAGCATAATAATGAGATGTGTGCAGCGGTGGGCACACCAGTGCTGCAGCAGAATAGTGAGATACATGCAGCACTGCACACACTGCTGGCTCTGCATAATAATGGGATATGTGCAGTAGTTGGCACACCAGTGCTGCAGCAGAATAGTGAGATATGTTAGTACAGCGCACACCGCTCGCGCTGCAGAATCATGAGATATGTGCAGCAGTGGGCAAATCAGCACTGCAGCAGAATAATGAGAGATATACAGCACTGCAGAGACCGCTGGCACTGCAGAATAATGGGATATGTGCAGCAGTGGGCACTCCAGTGTTGCAGCAGAATAGTGAGATATATACAGCACTACACACACTGCTGGCGCTTCCTAATAATGGGATATGTGCAGCAGTGGGCACACCAGTGCTGCAGCAGAATAGTGAGAGATATACAGCACTGCACACACTGCTGGCGCAGCATAATAATGGGATATGTGCAGTAGTTGGCACACCAGCGCTGCAGCAGAATAGTGAGATATGTTAGTACAGCGCACACCGCTCGCGCTGCAGAATCATGGAATATGTGCAGCAGTGGGCAAACCAGCACTGCAGCAGAATAATGGAGATATACAGCACTGCAGAGACCGCTGGCACTGCAGAATAATGGGATATGTGCAGCAGTGGGCACACCAGCGCTGCAGCAGAATAGTGAGATATATACAGCACTGCACACACCGCTGGCGCTGCATAATAATGGGATATGTGCAGCAGTGGGCACACCAGTGTTGCAGCAGAATAGTGAGATTTATACAGCACTGCAGAGACCGCTGGCGCAGCATAATAATGGTATGTGTACAGCAGTGTACCCACCAGTGCTGCAGCAGAATAGTGAGAGATATACAGCATTGCACACACCGCTGGCGCTGCAGAATAATGGGATATGAACAGAAGTGGGCACAGCTGTGCAGCAGCAGAATCAATGGATATATACAACACTGCACACACTGCTGGCATTGCTTAACAATGGGCTATGGACAGCACTGCACACAGTATGTTCTCCGCAGGAGAGGTGAGAACCAGCTTGTGAAAAAAGGTGAAAGGTCACTTACCGCTTGTACCAGCTCCAGCACAGCCAGGGAGAGAAATAGGAGCACCAGCCAAACCCTGCAAGAGAAGGGGAGCACGTCAGCACTGCACGAGAGCGGGGTGCGCAGAAACAGAAGCACAGACAGGCTGCACTGCACGAGAGCGGGGTGCGCAGAAACAGAGGCACAGACAGGCTGCACTGCAGGGGAGCAGGGTGCGCAGAAACAGAGGCACAGACAGGCGGCACTGCACGAGAGCGGGGTGCACAGAAACAGAAGCACAGACAGGCTGCACTGCACGAGAGCGGGGTGCGCAGAAACAGAGGCACAGACAGGCGGCACTGCAGGGGATCGGGGTGCGCAGAAACAGAGGCACAGACAGGCGGCACTGCACGAGAGCGGGGTGCGCAGAAACAGAGGCACAGAGGCGGCACTGCACGAGAGCGGGGTGCGCAGAAACAGAGGCACAGACAGGCGAACTGAACGAGAGCGGGGTGCGCAGAAACAGAGGCACAGACAGGCGAACTGAACGAGAGTGGGGTGCGCAGAAACAGAGGCACAGACAGGCTGCACTGCACGAGAGCGGGGTGCGCAGAAACAGAGGCACAGACAGGCGGCACTGCAGGGGATCGGGGTGCGCAGAAACAGAGGCACAGACAGGCGGCACTGCACGAGAGCGGGGTGGGCAGAAACAGAGGCACAGACAGGCGGCACTGCACGAGAGCGGGGTGCGCAGAAACAGAGGCACAGACAGGCTGCACTGCACGAGAGCGGGTTGCGCAGAAACAGAGGCACAGACAGGCGGCACTGCACGAGAGCGGGTGCGCAGAAACAGAAGCACAGACAGGCTGCACTGCACGAGAGTGGGGTGCGCAGAAACAGAGGCACAGACAGGCGGCACTGCAGGGGATCGGGGTGCGCAGAAACAGAGGCACAGACAGGCGGCACTGCACGAGAGCGGGGTGCGTAGAAACAGAGGCACAGACAGGCGGCACTGCACGAGAGCGGGGTGCGCAGAAACAGAGGCACAGACAGGCTGCACTGCACGAGAGCGGGTTGCGCAGAAACAGAGGCACAGACAGGCGGCACTGCATGAGAGCGGGGTGCGCAGAAACAGAAGCACAGACAGGCGAACTGAACGAGAGCGGGGTGCGCAGAAACAGAGGCACAGACAGGCGGCACTGCAGGGGATCGGGGTGCGCAGAAACAGAGGCACAGACAGGCGGCACTGCAGGGGATCGGGGTGCGCAGAAACAGAGGCACAGACAGGCGGCACTGCACGAGAGCGGGGTGCGCAGAAACAGAGTCACAGATAGGCGAACTGAACGAGAGCGGGGTGCGCAGAAACAGAGGCACAGACAGGCGAACTGAACGAGAGCGGGGTGCGCAGAAACAGAGGCACAGACAGGCTGCACAGCAGGGTGCGCAGAAACAGAGGCACAGACAGGCTGCACTGCAGGGGAGCGGGGTACGCAGAAACATGCTGACAGGCTGCACCTCAGAACTGCACGACAGCAGGGTGCGCAGAAACAGAGCCACAGACAGGAGGCACTGCACGAGAGCGGGGTGCGCAGAAAGAGAGGCACAGACAGGAGGCACTGCACGAGAGCGGGGTGCGCAGAAACAGAGTCACAGACAGGAGGCACTGCACGAGAGCGGAGTGCGCAGAAACAGAGTCACAGACATGCGAACTGAACGAGTGCAGGGTGCGCAGAAACAGAGGCACAGACCGGCTGCGCTGCACGAGAGCGGGGTGCGCAGAAACAGAGGCACAGACAGGCTGCGCTGCACGAGAGCGGGGTGCGCAGAAACAGAGGCACAGACAGGCTGCACTGCACGAGAGCGGGGTGCGCAGAAAGAGAGGCACAGACAGGAGGCACTGCACGAGAGCGGGGTGCGCAGAAACAGAGTCACAGACAGGAGGCACTGCACGAGAGCGGAGTGCGCAGAAACAGAGTCACAGACATGCGAACTGAACGAGTGCAGGGTGCGCAGAAACAGAGGCACAGACAGGCTGCACTGCAGGGGAGCGGGGTGCGCAGAAATAGAGGCACAGACAGGCTGCACTGCACGAGAGCGGGGTGCGCAGAAAGAGAGGTACACACAGGCAGCGCTGCACGAGAGCGGGGTGCGCAGAAACAGAGGCACAGACAGGCGGCACTGCAGGGGATCGGGGTGCGCAGAAACAGAGGCACAGACAGGCGGCACTGCACGAGAGCGGGGTGGGCAGAAACAGAGGCACAGACAGGCGGCACTGCACGAGAGCGGGGTGCGCAGAAACAGAGGCACAGACAGGCGGCACTGCACGAGAGCGGGTTGCGCAGAAATAGAGGCACAGACAGGCTGCACTGCACGAGAGCGGGGTGCGCAGAAAGAGAGGTACACACAGGCAGCGCTGCACGAGAGCGGGGTGCGCAGAAACAGAGGCACAGACAGGCGGCACTGCAGGGGATCGGGGTGCGCAGAAACAGAGGCACAGACAGGCGGCACTGCACGAGAGCGGGGTGGGCAGAAACAGAGGCACAGACAGGCGGCACTGCACGAGAGCGGGTTGCGCAGAAACAGAGGCACAGACAGGCGGCACTGCACGAGAGCGGGTGCGCAGAAACAGAAGCACAGACAGGCTGCACTGCACAAGAGTGGGGTGCGCAGAAACAGAGGCACAGACAGGCGGCACTGCAGGGGATCGGGGTGCGCAGAAACAGAGGCACAGACAGGCGCCACTGCACGAGAGCGGGGTGCGTAGAAACAGAGGCACAGACAGGCGGCACTGCACGAGAGCGGGGTGCGCAGAAACAGAGGCACAGACAGGCTGCACTGCACGAGAGCGGGTTGCGCAGAAACAGAGGCACAGACAGGCGGCACTGCACGAGAGCGGGGTGCGCAGAAACAGAAGCACAGACAGGCGAACTGAACGAGAGCGGGGTGCGCAGAAACAGAGGCACAGACAGGCGGCACTGCAGGGGATCGGGGTGCGCAGAAACAGAGGCACAGACAGGCGGCACTGCAGGGGATCGGGGTGCGCAGAAACAGAGGCACAGACAGGCGGCACTGCACGAGAGCGGGGTGCGCAGAAACAGAGTCACAGATAGGCGAACTGAACGAGAGCGGGGTGCGCAGAAACAGAGGCACAGACAGGCGAACTGAAGGAGAGCGGGGTGCGCAGAAACAGAGGCACAGACAGGCTGCACAGCAGGGTGCGCAGAAACAGAGGCACAGACAGGCTGCACTGCAGGGGAGCGGGGTACGCAGAAACATGCTGACAGGCTGCACCTCAGAACTGCACGACAGCAGGGTGCGCAGAAACAGAGCCACAGACAGGAGGCACTGCACGAGAGCGGGGTGCGCAGAAAGAGAGGCACAGTCAGGAGGCACTGCACGAGAGCGGGGTGCGCAGAAACAGAGTCACAGACAGGAGGCACTGCACGAGAGCGGAGTGCGCAGAAACAGAGTCACAGACATGCGAACTGAACGAGTGCAGGGTGCGCAGAAACAGAGGCACAGACAGGCTGCGCTGCACGAGAGCGGGGTGCGCAGAAACAGAGGCACAGACAGGCTGCGCTGCACGAGAGCGGGGTGCGCAGAAACAGAGGCACAGACGGGCTGCACTGCACGAGAGCGGGGTGCGCAGAAAGAGAGGCACAGACAGGAGGCACTGCACGAGAGCGGAGTGCGCAGAAACAGAGTCACAGACATGCGAACTGAACAAGTGCAGGGTGCGCAGAAACAGAGGCACAGACAGGCTGCACTGCATGAGAGCGGGGTGCGCAGAAACAGAGGCACAGACAGGCTGCACTGCAGGGGAGCGGGGTACGCAGAAACATGCTGACAGGCTGCACCTCAGAACTGCACGACAGCAGGGTGCGCAGAAACAGAGCCACAGACAGGAGGCACTGCACGAGAGCGGGGTGCGCAGAAAGAGAGGCACAGACAGGAGGCACTGCACGAGAGCGGGGTGCGCAGAAACAGAGTCACAGACAGGAGGCACTGCACGAGAGCGGAGTGCGCAGAAACAGAGTCACAGACATGCGAACTGAACGAGTGCAGGGTGCGCAGAAACAGAGGCACAGACAGGCTGCACTGCAGGGGAGCGGGGTGCGCAGAAATAGAGGCACAGACAGGCTGCACTGCACGAGAGCAGGGTGCGCAGAAACAGAGGCACAGACAGGCGACAGAGGGCACATGAACACTACACTAAGGGATGAGGAAGACACCAGTGGCACAGACAGGTGCTGGAGCAGAGGCAGGCACCAGGAGAAAGGGTCAGGAGAAGACACCAGGGGCGCAGGCATCCTCAGGGGGCATAAGCAGGCATCAGGAGAAGGGACGGCAGGGGGCCCAAGGACCAGGCGAATGGGGTTGGGAAAGGCACCTGGAATGCATACGCGAGCAGGTGGCACAGGCTGAGACCAGGGGCACAGACTGACACCAGGAGAAGGGGCACAGACGGGAACAGGGGCACAGGCAGACACGAGGGGTAGGGGACACAGAGAGGAGCGGGTGCACAGGCTGCCACCTGGGGTAGTGGCACAGACAGGAGCAAGTGCACAGGTAGCTACCAAGGGTAGGGGCACAGACAGGAGCAGGGGGCACAGGAAGGCACCAGGGACATGGGGCACAGACAGGAGAAAGGGGCGCAGGCTGACACCACGGGCAGGGGGCACAGACAGGAGCAGGAGGCACAGGCGGCCACCAGAGGCAGGGGGCACAAGCAGGAGCAAGGGGCGCAGGCTGAGACCACAGACAGGGGGCACAGACAGGAGCAAGGGACGCAGGCTGACACCAGAGGCAGTGGGCACAGACAGGAGCAGGGAGTACAGGTGGCCGCCAGAGGCAGAGGGCACAGACAGGAGCAGGGAGCACAGGCAGGCACCACGGACAGGGGGTACAGACAGGAGCACGGGGCACAGGCTGACGTCAGAGGCAGGGCAGGAGGCACAGACAGGACATTGGGCACAGGCTGACACCAGAGGGCACAGACTGGAGCAGGGGGGACTGGCAGGCACCAGGGACAGGAGGCACCGACAGGAGTAAGGGGCACAGGCTGACGCCGGAGGAAGGGGGCACAGACAGGAGCAGGGGGCACTGGCAAGCACCAGGGGCACAGACAATAGCAGGGAGCACAGGCAGGCACCAGGGACAGGGGGCACCGACAGGAGTAGGAGGCACAGGCAGGCACCAGGGATAGGAGGTACCGACAGGAGCACGGGGCACAGGCTGACGCCAGAGGCGGGGGGCACAGACAGGAACAGGGAACACAGACAAGCATCAGGGGCACAGGGTGACGACAGAGGCAGGGGACAGACAAGGGCAGGGGGCACAGATAGGCACCATGGACAGGGGGCGCAGACAGGACCAAGTGGGCACAGGAAGGATCAAGGGCACAGACAGGAGCAGGGGCACAGACAGGAGCAGGGGGCTCAGACAGGACCAAGGGGGCACAGGAAGGATCAAGGGCACAGACAGGAGCAGGGGGCACAGGCAGGAGCAGGGGGCACAGACAGGAGCACGAGGCACAGGCTGACGTCAGAGGCAGGGGACAGGCAGGGGGCACAGACAGGATATTGGGCACAGGCTGACACCAGAAGGCACAGACTGTATCAGGGGGCACAGACAGGAGCAGGGGGCACAGACAGGAGCAGGAGGGACCGGCTGACACCAGAGGCAGAGGACAGACAGACAGGGGAAGGAGGCACAGGCGGGTACTGGGGGCATGGGACACAGGCAGGAGCGGGGGCACAGGCAGGCAGCAGGGACAGGGGACACAGACAGGAGCAGGGGGCACAGGTTGACACCAGAGGCAGGGGACGGGCAGGGGCACAGGCAGGCATTGGGGGCAGGGGGCACAGGCAGGCAGCAAGGGCTAAAGACATGCATCAAGGGCAGGGGCACATGCAACAGGCAAACACTGTATGTATAGAGGGCACAGGCAGGGATAAAGACATCAGGGAGCAAAAACTCCAGGGGACAGTGGCACAGACAGGCACCCAGGGGTACCGACGCCATGGACAGGAGCAGACACCAGAGTAGAAAGTACAGAATGGGGATCTGGGAAGCACATATTCTGTGTGAGGAGCATAGTTTCAAGAAGGGAGCACGCCCCTGTATATTGGAGCACAAACGTCCGATCGTGGGCAGTAAAGACCGGTCGCCGAGGCACAAATAATAGTGGGGGAAGACACACAAGGAGGCCGTGAGTGCTGGGGAGGTGCACACAGACTCCAGATGCAGCCAGGATCCAGGACAGAGACGAGGCTCGTGTCAGGTGCGAGAGTGGCAGACAGGGCCGGACCGGGGACCCAGAAGCAGCCATGTCAGAAATCCTCAACCCAACTCTACTCACTTCTCCCCCTCTGGCAACCTCTCTCCTTCCATCTATTCCCTCTCCCTCATTCTATCCTCGCCCTCTTCTGCCTCTCTGTCCGCTTTCCCTGTACCTTTCGCTCCCTCCTTTTCTCTCTCTCTTGAAGTATTCCCGTGCCTGCTGAAAGTGCGCCCCTCTGCCCTAAAACCGGGCTCCGGGGACCAGCCCACCCGGGAAGTGACCAGTGGAACATGGGGCTCGTCCGGGCCGGGCAGGCAGCAGCACAGGCCATGGGGGCAAGAACCAGTGAGCACGGGGAGGTCGCTGCTGCACAGACCCACACGTGGGGGTACATACACCAGATCATCAAAGCGGGAGCAGAGTGCTCAGACAGAACAGGGCGCACACACCCAGCGCAAACCAGTGGATGGGGCAGAGGCGGAGAGAGCACGGACCACTGCGGAGAGAGCACGCAGACCCGCAGACCCCGGTGCAGAGAGCACGCAGTCCTGCGCGGCCCGGCGCAGGCAGCATACAGAGAGCACACAACCTGGGTGTGCAGAGAGCACACAGTACTGCGCGGCCCGGTGCAGGCTGCATACAGGCAGCACACAACCTGTGCAGAGAGCACACGGTTCTGCGCGGCCCGGCGCAGGCAGCATACAGAGAGCACACAACCTAGGTGTGCAGAGAGCACACAGTACTGCGCGGCCCGGCGCAGGCTGCATACAGACAGCACACAACCTGTGCAGAGAGCACACAGTTCTGCGCGGCCTAGTGCAGGCAACATATAGAGGGCACACAACTTGTGCAGAGAGCACAACAGTGCAGACAGCAAACAGTCCGATCCAGCGATCACACAGACCAGCGCAGTACAGTGCAGGTAGCATAGGGAGAGCACACAGACCCACACAGACAACACACTCTCCGTGCAGACAGCACGCAGACCAGTGCGTTCAGCACCATGTCCGGTGCAGAGGGCACACTGCCCGGAGCACAGGGCACACAGATCTGCGCAGACAGCACACTCTCCGGTACAGAGAGCACGCAGGCCGGTGCGTTCAGCACCCTGTCCGGTGCAGAGGGCACACAACCCCGTGCAGGCAACACACTGCCCGGAGCACAAGGCACACTGAACTGCAAAGACAGCAAACTCTCCGGTACAGAGGGCAGACAGACCCGTGCAGACAACTCAGAGCCCGGAGCAGAGGGCACACAGATCTGCGCAGACAGCACACTGCCCGGAGCAGAGGGCACACAGACCCGTGCAGACAACACACTGTCCGGAGCAGGGGACACACAGATCTGAACAGACAACACACTGCCCAGAGCAGAGGGCACACAGACCCGTGCAGACAACACACTGCCTGGAGCAGAGGGCACACAGATCTGCACAGACAGCACCCTGTCCGGTGCAGAGGGCGTACAGACCCGGGAGAGGGTCTCCGTCCACGGAAGGCACCCAGTCCCCGGGACACACTCACCTCGCTGCCCTCATCGCGCCGGTAGAGCTGCCTCCGCTGTGCCCGGCTGGTTCTCCGCTCTCAAGGAGTCCGGCCAGCAGGGTCTGGGGGAGAGAGGAGAAGAAGTTAGAGGTGAGAGGGGCTCCGCGCAGGGACCACCGAGAGGGACGCGGCCCCACGCCGGGGAGTGACTCCGGGCGGACAGGAGGGTACCTCGGGCAGGCGACGGTCCCAGCACAGCGCCTCGCAGGCTCCTTCCCCTTCTCGCTGCTCTCAGCCCGTCCGGGCATTCCACAGGCTGCAGGGAGCCGAGGGGACGGGGCGGGACTTGGGCGGGGCCTGGCGCTGTCAATCAGGACTCAGCACACCTTGTTATCTCTCCGCCGTGGCGGAGCTGCACAGGGACTGGGAAGTAGACCCGGGCAGCGGAGTGTGCGCGGGAGCCAGGCGCAGCCTTACTCTGCAGGGCAACCTGCTGTACCTATGCGCATGGGCTCACTACATACGTAATCCAAGGAACAATAGCATTAAATACTCCACTAGGCTGAGCCAAGGTGTGATCACCAAAGTCTCAAACCAAAGGCTGAAAGAAGCTGGTCCAATAAAAGCCAGTGGCAGAAATGGGCACCGAAGCCAGGCTACATGCACTGTTAGCAGTCGTCCTATTTGACAGATGCACTGTCAAAACCCAGAGCGAACAAGCATTGGGGAAGCCATAACATGTGGGCTAAACATTCAGCTCTGCCAGATTACAATGAGACATAAAGGAGGAAGACAGCAGAAGCAGACAGAGACGGCTGTAATGGGAAAGTAGACCCTCTTTCATTTGGAGACAAGACTTGAGGGGAGTCAGAAGGATTCACCAAACAGCCAATCTCGGTGAGAGTAGAATACCCCATGAGCCAAACTAAAGCTTCACCGACAAAGGGCCTTAGAGCTCGGTGGATGGGTTACTCTGTCACAACATTGATGGAAATAACATAAGATATAAAGGGCCTTATATTGCGGCGGATGGGATATCCATCACCGTTGTGACGGAGTAACCCGTCCGCCATGTTCTAACTCAGGCCCAAGTCTCCAGGCAACGGGTGAAAGAGGCAAGTCAAAGAAAGCCGGTCGCAGAAGAGGCAGATCTAATGACAGCTGTGGTGTCAAAACCCAGACCTAAAAATAAGGCTTAGTGTGGCCTTTCATCTATATGAAATGTACGAAGCAGCACCTCTTATTACCCTTCACTTGTGGGCTCCTTTGACCCCAATAAAACCTGTTGCTTGGATAGATATTGCAGAGAAGGGTTGCAATGACCCTATTGAGTTATCTTGTGAACTGGTAACCTCTTGCGATAGAGAATTGGAGAGTCGATTATATCTTGGGGAGCAACAGTACAAGCAGGGCTGGGAACGGAAACCGGCTGTGGCAAACTACTCGGCTGGCCCCCCTGAGGCTGGCCCCCTTCAGGTGGAGGGGAGAATGTGGCCGAGCTGTTTTTTCGGGCCGGTTTCGGCCGATTTTATTACAGTGGGCCGATATTGCCGCCCCCAGTAACAAAACGCCCCCCGCGGCCCAAAATCGGCGCCCACCATGGCAGTCCACCAGGGAAACGCCCAGTGCCCGCTACGGCCAGTCTGGCCCTGGGTACAAGTACCCCGTGTAGTGTTGCCCAGCATGCTGCACGACCATTACACGAACACCAACCCATAACTGACTAAGACCATTCACGACTGCCGATGCAGAGCAGAATCATACACAACAGTCCAGTATAGACTAAGAAGTTGGACAACAGCCTAAAACTTGTGCAGCATGGGGGCAGTAGGCCATGTCTAAGGCCGTTATTGTAGCTACAAACAGGCACAGCACACATGAGCACTTGCTTGATTTGCCAGACTCCAAGAAATAACTGAAGGCATGTGATAGCATCAAAGGCCTCTGCTATTACTGAAGGCATGTGCCATATATGAACGCATGTGTTATCAGTGAAGGTATGTGCAATAAGTGAAGGCATGTGCTATCACTAAAGGTATGTGCAATAAGGGAAGGCATGTGCTATCACTAAAGATATGTGCAATAAGTAAAGGCCTGTGCTTTCACTGAAGGCCTGCGCTATAACTGAAGGTATGCGCTATCAATGAAGGTATGTGCTATAACTGAAGGGATGTGCTATCACTGAAGGCATGTGCTATAAGTGAAGACATGTGTTATCACCGAAGGCATGCACTATCACTGAAGGTATGTGCTATCACTGAAGGCATGTGCTATCACGGAAAGGCATGTGCTATCACTGAAGGCATGTGCTATCACTAAGGGCATGCACTATCATTGAGGGCATGCACTAACACTGAAGGCATGTGCTATCACTAAGGGCATGTGCTATCACTGAAGGCATGTGCTCTAAGTGAAGGCCTGCGCTGTCACTGAAGGCATGTGCTATCACTGAAGGCATGCACTATCACTGAGGGCATGCGCTATCACTGAGGGCATGCACTATCATTGAAGGCCTGCGCTGTCACTGAAGGCATGTGCTATCACTGAAGGCATGTGCTATCACTGAAGGCATGTGCTATTACTCTAGGCATGCACTATCACTGAGGGCATGCACTATCACTGAGGGCATGCACTATCACTGAGGGCATGCACTATCACTGAAGGTGTGCGCCATCACTGAAGGCATTAGAGCCCAGATCCCCCAGAATGACCCCCGCCCCAACCTCATGCAGTCCCACAATCAAAACTAACCAGTCCAAGAGTGTGGGTAAAACGGCCATGTTTAATAACCATCAAAACATTCATAAACATGACAAAAGCATTTATAAAATTCAAATAGATTAGTTCCACTGAACGAGGGGTCAAAAGCGGAAGAGTGGAAGTGGACCCAGGGCCTAAATAGCCCCTGGCTCCCCCTTAAGGCTCCCTGCTCCGGCCGGACGCACGTCATGGGTAACCTGGAAGTACTTCTTCCGGCCAGTAGCCAATCGGGCTACTGGACCGGAGTATGGGGGTGTGGCGCGGGTCCGGGGGGCCGGGCCCTAAGCGCACGCTCGCCGAGATCTCGCGCTCGTCAGTGCTGTCAATCTAGGCATGTGCTATCACTCTAGGCATGTGCCATCACTGCTTGCATCCATTTGCAGTAGCAGGCCACGCAGCAGGAAGACATTTTGCATCAAAGTAACAGCCTCTTTCTCCTGCGTCCCAATGGTACAATGTGCGGCTGCCAGGGGGCACTTTCACCTACAGACATGCTAATGTGAAGCAGGGGTGTGCGGTGTTTTTTTCCCTGAGGTTCCTGTAATTCTCATGGCTATCTATAACCGTACATTTTCAGCACCAACTAGCCCTCTCAAGGAAATATTGCCAGTTTGATAGGACGTAAGTGCAGCAACATCTGGAAACTCTGCAAACTGATGGTCAGCTTATAATTGGGAGCTGCACAAGACTTTGCATGCTTTACAAAGATGCGCACGGCTTTCTGAATTTCCCAAAAGCGGTGCCTTGCTAAATGGTGACAGGTTGGAGATATGTCTCCCAGCCTTACTCCTTGCTTTGTGGAAAATCCTAAAATAAAGTGAAACCGTTGGTTGCAGGACATTGCTGGTGTATTTTATTTATGTAGTGGAACTTTTATAGAGAGTTTCCTCTTCTCTGCAGATGTTTACGAGCCCTTCCAATAATCCATCTCTTGCATTTCATTGATAATCAGGTCCAGATGTTTAAGGGGATTGTGCCATCCACAGGAAGCCGTTAAGAAGCACGTTTTGACCTTCCTGCAGATTGCCAGGGAGTCAGCCTCAGGCCGTGGTGGTGCCGGGAGGTGGGGTACCAGAGGAGGGATCCTTGGATGTGGGCGCATCTCCCACTGAGGGGCTTCCAACTATTCTGGTTGGATGGCTACTCCATTCTAAGACGTTGACCTTTGAAGTCTGGTTGGCTGGTCTGGGGAGATGACCCTGATGAGGTGGTCGGCATGCCCACAAAGTGCCTTATACAGCAGCCATATGTCATGAAAAGGCCGGTGATAGTCCAAGACCTTACTACATATCATGCTTTGATCGCATGAACAGCGTACATGATCTAAGCTATCTCACTCTCTGTCTACACATATATTTATGGATATAATTATGAACGCATATCATTTGTGTGTATATATTTTCTATATAACCTGTGCGAGAAAGAGTTGTGTGTTTCTATCGAGCAATTTATTGCAATGTATGTGACTCTGAATGATACAGATTTTAATAACGAGAAAAATAAAAGTGTGGAGTAAATAAATAAATAAAAAAATTATTATAAGAGGAAGCGGAAGAAGAGAACTTTGTGCTCTAGTGGTTATCATTAACAGTGTCGGTTGAGCTCTGGGAGGCCTTCTCTGTCATTCATCTCAAAGTGCATGTCCAAAAATCAAAGATATTAATTCTTTGGGAAGAACAAGTAGAAACACTTGCCAAAAAGGACAGTTTGATTCACTTGAACACTGAATTGTCATGAATTGATGATATGTCAAGCGGAACAAGGCAAACAAAAGTTCAGAATTACATTTTTGGAGTAAAAAGACTTCTCTCCCACTGAGAAGGGAAAGTGGGCATTCGGTATGAAGAAGAACTGGTGCGTGTTGTGTTTGCAAGTAACCACGAGAACTTTGCACAAAAGTTTGTACTTCTAAAAGCACGGCGGGGCAGGCAGCAGAGCGCAACCGTCCTGGCACGAGTAGCTCACAGGTTCATGCACAGCCGGAGGAGGGGGGCGCGGCGGAGGGATAGGCGTGCCCTGTTTTTTTGGAAGAAGTAGTCCCTGGGTGGACTTGTGCGCTTGGAGGGCTGGCGGTCCCTGCAGAAGGCTATTGAGCAGGTCGGAGGCTCGGAGCGGCGCGGTGGCTCTCTCCTCCAGTGTGTGCCGGTGCTGCTGACCCCGTGCCACCCAAGGTGCCCCCCACCCCCATGACCGGACCCCTGGGGCGGTAGCAGAGTCCCGGCGGCGCCTGTGAGTGCAGAGCGAAGCCCGGAGGAGAGAGGGAGCCCCGGCGGGGATGGAGCGGAGCGGGAGCCGGGCGGCCCTGCTGCTGCTGCTGGCTGCGGTGCTGCTGGTGCGGGTGCAGCGGGCGACCTCTGCGGTGAGTACCCGGCGCGGGCGGGCGCCCTGCCCCGGCTCCGGTATTTATAAACGGCCGTAACTCTAGAGGGGACGAGGGCTGGGTATAAATAGGGCGCCGGGTGGGAAGCTTTGGTGGGGGGACCTGCCGGGTGCTGGAGGGGAGCAGGACCCTCACTCCGGCGGGTCCGATGGGGGCAGAGCCCCTCTGTCAGCCGGGCTCTCCGGCGGGTCTGGTGGGGGCAGAGCCCCTCTGTCAGCCGGGTCTGAGTGTGCAGTGAGGCGGGACTCTGGGACAACCTGAAGCCACTCGGAGTGCGCTCCGGCGCAGCCTTCAGGTGGGTTCTGGCAACTTTTATCATTCCTGGGGGGGCGGGGGGTGGGGAGCTAGAGAGTGGCAGTCCCATCCGGATGCAGGAGACCCCCGTGGAGATGGACCTGCTGCTGCGAAGGGGGCACGTCTCTTTAAAGGCAGACAGACGCACGCCTCGGCTCTCGCTCGCGACGGTCTGCGCTCTCACGGGGGTCTCAGCCCGGGAGTGCGGTGCCGCGGATGCCACGGCGCGCCGCTGCCTGCGGAGCAGGAGCCACCTCTAGGCTTATGCAGGGGAGAGTATCCACGCTCACATGAGCTCGGAGACCCCCCTCCCTCCCCCAAGGGCGCTAGGTGCTGGGGAGGAAACCCCCTCTTTCGGGTGAGCATCACTCTCTAGATGTTGATCCCGGCTTTGGTACTTGCCAAGACCCCACTCTTGTCTGAGGGTAAGAACCCTCTCTCTATCTGGGCACAAGCAGAGCGCTTCCTCCACTCCAAGCTCTGCAACAGCCACAGCCCCCCCCCCCCCCCCATCTGAACGCTGGTGCAGAATCTGCGTACAAGGAACGCCATTTCCACGCTGGATGTAGATTCAAGATAGTGGAAAGGGTCACACATCACCACAGTCGATGCAGATTCTCGGTACAGGAGGACATCTCATCTCCACCCTTGGTGCAAATTCTTGGTACAGTAGATCCCATCTCCACCCATGGTGTAGGTTCTTGGTACAGGCGATCCTATCTCCACCCTTTGTGTAGGTTCTTGGTACAGGAGATCCCATCTCCACCCTTGGTGCAGATTCTTGGTACAGGAGATCCCATCTCCACCCTTGGTACAGATTCTTGGTACAAGAGATCCCATCTCCACCCTTGGTGCAGATTCTTGGTAAAGTAGATCCGATCTCCACCCTATGTGTAGGTTCTTGGTACAGGAGATCCCTTTTCCACCCATGGCACAGATTCTTTATATATAACTCCTTGGTTTAGAAAATCCCACCTCATGCCGGGTCCAAACTCGGGATTGGGAGGTCTACACTTTACACTAAATACAAATTCTGGGTATAGAAGATTTAAGTTCCACGCCTGGTGCAGATTCTGGATATTGGAAACACATTTCTCATCTGGTGCAGTATCTGCGTGGGTTTGGGAAATCCCACATCCACACTCATTAAGAGTTCTTGGCTTAGGAGATCCCATTACCATGGGTGAAGATTCTGTGTGACCCATTTACACACTACGTGAAGATCCTGGGTAAGTATAGGAAACCCCACCTCCACGCTGGGTGAAGATTCTGGGTGGAGCTCGGTGATCCCAACCACACACTAGGTGCAAATCCTGGGTGAGTGTAGGAGACTTCACCTCTACTCTGCATGAAGATTCTGTGTGGATCTCGGTGATCCCATCTACACACTAGGTGCAGATCCTGGGTGAGTGTAGGAGACTCCACCTCCACGCTGGGTGAAGATTCTGTGTGGATCTCGGTGATCCCATCTACACCCTAGGTCAGATCCTGGGTGAGTGTAGGAGACTCCACCTCCACACAGGGTGAAGATTCTGTGTGGATCTTGGTGACCCCCATCTTCCCACTACATGAAGATCCTGGGTAAGTGTAGGAAACCCCACCTCCATGATGGGTGAAGATTCTGTGTGTATCTCGGTGATCCCATCTACACACTAGGTGCAAATCCTGGGTGAGTGTGAAGGCCCTACCTCTACGCTGGTTGAAGATTCTGCGTGGATCTCGGTGACCTCATCTACACTATAGGTGCAGATTCTGGGTGAGTGTAGATAATCCCACCTCCACAATGGGTAAAGATTCTGCGTGGATCTCGGTGATCCCATCTACACACGAGGTGAAGATCCTGGGTGAGTGTAGGAGACCTCATCTCCACGCTGGGTGAAGATACTGTGTGGATCTCAGTAATCCCATCTACTTATTTGGTGTATATCTTGGGTGAGTGTAGGAGGCCTCATCTCTACGCTGGGGGATTATTCTGTGTGGCTATCGCTGGGCCCCATCTCCACACTGATTAACGATTCAATGTGGATCTCAGTGATCCCATCTACACACTAGGTGCAGATCCAGAGTGAGTGTACGAGAGCCCACCTCCACGCTGGGTGAAGATACTGTGTGGATTTTGATAATCCCAATCTGTCATCCTATCTACACACTAGGTGCAAATCGTGGGTGAGTGTAGGAGACATCACCTCTCCTCTAGATGAAGATTCTGTGTGGATCTCAGTGAACCCATCTACACACAAGTTGCAAATCCTGGGTGAGTGTAGGAGGCCCCACCTCTACGCTGGATGAAGATTCTGTGTGGATCTCGGTGACCTCATCTACACCCTAGGTGCAGACCCTGGGTGAGTAGATAATCCCACCTCCACAATGGGTAAAGATTCAGCGTGGATCTCAGTAATCCCATCTACACACAAGGTGAAGATCCTGGGTGAGTGTAGGAGACCTCATCTCCACCCTGGGTGAATATTTTGTGTGGATCTCAGTAATCCCATCTACTTATTAGGTGTAGATCTTGGCTGAGTGTAGGAGGCCTCATCTCCATGCTGGGGGATTATTCTGTGTGGCCATCGCTGGGCCCCATCTCCACACTTGGTAACGATTCAATGTGGATCTCGGTGACCCCATCTTCCCACTAGGTGCAGATCCTGGGTGTGTGTAGGAGACCTCATCTCCACGCTGGGTGAAGATTCTGTGTGGATCTTGGTGACCCCATCTTCCTACTAGGTCAAAATCCTGGGAGAGTGTAGGAGACCTCATATCCACGCTGGTTGAAGATTCTGTGTGGATCTCGGTGACCTCGTCTACACCCTAGGTGCAAATCCTGGGTGAGTGTAGGAGACCACACCTCCACGCTGGGTGAAGATTCTGTATGGATCTCGGTGACCCCATCTTCCCATTAGGTGCAGATCCTGAGTGAGTGGAGGAGACCTCACCTCCACGCTGGGTGAAGATTCTGTGTGGATCTCGGCGATCCTATCTACCCACTTGCTGCAGATCCTGGGTGAGTGTAGGAGATCCCACCTCCACGCTGGGTGAAGATTCTGTGTTGATCTCTGTGATCCCATCTACACCCTAGGTGCAGATCCTGGGTGAGTGTAGGAGGCCCCACGCTGGGTGAAGATTCTGTGTGGATCTCGTTGATCCCATCTACACCCTAGGTGCAGATCCTGGGTGAGTGTAGGAGACCCCACCCCCACGCTGGGTGAAAATTCTGTGTGGATCTCGGTGATCCCATCTACACCCTAGGTGCAGATCCTGGGTGAGTGTAGGAGACCCCACCCCCACGCTGGGTGAAGATTCTGTGTGGATCTCGGTGATCCCATCTACACCATAGGTGCAGATCCTGGATGAGTGTAGAAGGCCCCACCTCCACGCTGGGTGAAGATTCTGTGTGGAGCTCAGTGACCCCATCTTCCCATTAGGTGCAGATCCTGGGTGAGTGGAGGAGACCTCACCTCCACGCTGTGTGAAGATTCTGTGTGGATCTTGGTGATCCCATCTACACTCTAGGTGCAGATCTTGGGTGAGTGTAGGAGGCCCCACCCCCACACTGGGTGAAGATTGTGTGTGGATCTCGGTGATCCCATCTACACCCTAGATGCAGATCCTGGGTGAGTGTAGGAGGCCCCACCTCCACGCTGGGTGAAGATTCTGTGTGGATCTTGGTAATCCCATCTACTTATTAGGTGAAGATCCTGGGTGAGTGTAGGAGACCCCATCCCCACGCTGGGTGAATATTCTGTGTGGATCTCAGTAATCCAATCTACTTATTAGGTGTAGATCTTGGCTGAGTGTAGGTGGCCTCATCTCCATGCTGGGGGATTATTCTGTGCGGCCATCGCTGGGCCCCATCTCCACACTTGGTAACGATTCAATGTGGATCTCAGTGACCCCATCTTCCCACTAGGTGCAGATCCTGGGTGTGTGTAGGAGACCTCATCTCCACGCTGGGTGAAGATTCTGTGTGGATCTCGGTGACCTCATC
The DNA here is from genome assembly GCF_964204655.1 of Triturus cristatus. Lineage (NCBI taxonomy): Eukaryota > Metazoa > Chordata > Amphibia > Caudata > Salamandridae > Triturus > Triturus cristatus. Next base: position 962,541,842 of record NC_140588.1, read on the forward strand.
TACACCCTAGGTAGGAGACCCCATTTTCCCATTAGGTGCAGATCCTGGGTGAGTGGAGGAGACCTCACCTCCACGCTGGGTGAAGATTCTGTGTGGATCTTGGTAATCCCATCTACTTATTTGGTGCAGATCCTGGGTGAGTGTAGGAGACCCCACCCCCGGGCTGGGTGAAGATTCTGTGTGGATCTCGGTGATCCCATCTACACCCTAGGTGCAGATCCTGGGTGAGTGTAGGAGGCCCCACCTCCACGCTGGGTGATGATTCTGTGCGGATCTTGGTAATCCCATCTACTTATTTGGTGCAGATCCTGGGTGAGTGTAGGAGACCCCACCCCCAGGCTGGGTGAAGATTCTGTGTGGATCTCGGTGATCCCATCTACACCCTAGGTGCAGATCCTGGGTGTGTGTAGGAGGCCCCACCTCCACGCTGGGTGAAGATTCTGTGTGGATCTCGGTGATCCCATCTACACCCCAGATGCAGATCCTGGGTGAGTGTAGGAGGCCCCACCTCCACGCTGGGTGAGGATTCTGTGTGGATCTCGGTGATCCCATCTACTTATTAGGTGCAGATCCTGGGTGAGTGTAGGAGGCCCCATGCTGGGAGGAGGCTCCCCCTCTCAACAGATGCACGAGGCGATCCTGTAAAGGGCTTGGCACAGCGGTGACCCGGTGTCCTCCCTACGCGCGCGCGCTGTGCGTCGTGGGCAGGTGGAGGGAGCGGTGCCTTTGCTTCTCGTTCTTCCTTTAGACTCGCCATTGTACTGCATCGATTCGCCCTCAGTACAGAAGCCCCTGATTGATTGATTGATTGAAGGACTCCTCTTTACTGGCTTTTCCTCGTGGGTGCAGATAACCCCCCTCCCCACCTTCACTGTGGGTCTAAGGTGCATGGACATCACTTCCAGATTCAGGCTGTCAGCTCCTCCTGGGGGGAAGCTTCGCCTACCCGGGGGCACTCCCGGGTGCAGGTCAACCCTCTTAAAAATGGAATGCCTCCACCCTACTTCTAGATGAGGGGTCTCGCCTGTTCCTTGGCTAAACTTCGCCCACTGGGTGCCCTTCCGGGTGCAGGAGAACCCCCCTCTAAGTTGGATGACCCCCTGCTTCTAGATACAAGGTCTCAGCCCCCGTCCTATTTGTCCATTCTGTGTAGGGGGGGTCCGTTCAGGGGTTCTCCTGCACGGCCCCCCTACTTTCAGATACAGCATCTCAGCTCCCCTTCTGTTTGTCCTTCCTGTGTGTGCCCTTCCAGGTGCAGGAGAACCCCTTGTAAAGCGGACGGAACCCTACTTCTAGATGCGGGGTCTCAGCTCCCCACATGTTTGTACTGCCTTTGTCCCCTTCCAGGTGCTGGAGTACCCCCTGTAATGCGGGCGGACCCCTACTTCTAGCTGTCGGGTCAGAGCTCCTCCCGGGCGAAGCTCCGCCCCCCTGGGTGCAGCGATGCCTCCAGGCTGCAGGACGTCCCCGCAGAGAGGCCCTGCCGTGGAATGTGCCTGGCTTCACCCGCGCTCAGACTCCGGGCTGCAGCTCCTGCCTCAGCCGGTGAACATGTCCGGATCTGCCCCGCGCCTCCCCAGCTGCTCCCTCCCTCCCCGGGAGTGCGGCGGCCGTGGCCCCCGGCCCCCTTAGGGTTCCAGGAGTGGGGCTGGGCGCCTTCAGGGGAGTTCACTCACTCCACGAGGGAACCGCAAAATGACCCTGGTGCTTTTCCGCTTGTGCCCCCCCGCTCCAACCCCCACTCCCCCAAAGTAATGCTTTCACAGGAATCTATGTGGCCATTGAAGTGAGTTTGTCGCCCAATCTCTTGGAATGCATCAATGGTTTTAGATCTAGGAAGGGATGCGCGCCACGAAATGTACATTATATCCATATTATGTTCACAAATAATAAAATAAACTAACGTCAGGCTCTGGCATGTGGACGGCAGCTCGTCTGTTCCAAAGTTAAAGAGTCTGGATTTTCTTACACGGTTCTTTCAATTCTTGTTTGTGCCAATTCGACTCTTTTGGTATGAACAATTCATCCTTTATTGTGTTATGAATTCATTATTTTATGATACCGCAGCGCAGCCGGTTTCGATGCCTGTTCCTCTGAACTGCCTTATGCAGAAACCTACGAGTGTGGGCACCGCGGCCCGGGCGGCTGCCAGCGAGGGGCAGTTCAGCCTGCCATGTTCCTTTCAATCCAGCCGCTTGCATTGTGGAAAGACTAAAGAGTTCTTTATTTCCTATTTCTGTGCGATAAATTCTGGCTTCTCCGTTGTGCACGTTATTTCGCGCTGCCACAGACTCCCCCCGCTTAAATCATCCTTACGATTGAAGGAAGGTGTTTAGGTAAAATTAGTTCACGATTTTGTGCAGTTTTTTCAGCCTGCATTTATTTCTCAAACTTCTACTCATTTAGACCCGCGTTTCAGCTTTAGGCAGATGACATCCGGGCTGCTCCTTTTATTACTTGGCGCTAACTGTGTTACTTATTCTAGCCAATAAAATCACTTGGGTCGTGGCTCACAACACAAAGGGCAACATTTGTGTTTTTGTTTGATAATATATATTTATTTCTTGCGGTGATTTTTAGCTAGCGCTGACATGTCACCTGATGTCAGCGCCATATGTTCTTAGTGTTGCTACATTTGATTCAGTAACAACAACGTTTGTAGGGTTTAGGCGTTCGTATTTTTGTTGTGATTAATGATTTCTGACGCCAGCGGTTGCTTATGGTTTGAGGGGTGGGGTTTGGTGGCCACATAGTGTGGTACTTTCTCTCTCTCTTCTACAAATATTCCTGTTCATTTCCGCACGTGGAACCCAGTGCTTAATTTGAGCCAGTGGTTTCTGGTGCTGGGCACCAGCTGGATTTTTAACACTGGCACTTATACCAGTCTGCCACATGGTGGCGCTGTTTGTCTAATTTAGGGATGAGCACAGCAACAGTTATTAGTTATTTGTAATGTACATTGAAATATTAAACAACTGCCGTCCAAGCCTTTATTATAGTTTGGGTGCCTGGATAGTCTGAATTGGAGCAAGCTGCAGTGACCTCCCCATGACGGCGATGACATTTATGTTTTTACCCCCCAACAATTTAAGCGCTGCAGCGGAGGCCCCGCACCCCCACGGGTCTGTTCTTACCATAACTGCATTAAACACACTGGAAGGCCATCAACAAGGCCTGCGGGGCACCTTTCTCTGACCCCCCACTGGCTCCAGCTCCACACACTCACTCTGTGTCTGGTGTATTGAAGTGTAAATATGCATGCATGTGCAAGTGCTTGTCTCTCTCAGACACCCCTAACCCCCACCTCCCCAACACCATCCACAACCCACGACTTAACTCTTATGGAATATGTTGACAAGCATGCCCGCTTATTTTTCTTTTTGAAATTATATAGCTGCTATGTAGTGCCTAATTTGTAAATAAATAAAGTGAATACAAAAAAATATCTTTAGGGCAGGGATCAAAAGTTTTTTCAAAGGAGACCACCACGAGCCTGCTTTGTCCAAACCGTGGTAGTACCACAGGCCTGTTTCTCCTGCCATCCTACACGGCCTGGGCCTGCCTCCAGCCCTCGCTTGTAGGCTCCTGTCTTCCCTGCTTTCGCCCTTTCCCACTGTTTCCTCATAGTTGTCTTCCCCGTCCTGTCTCCCTTTTCTGCCTTTCTCTCTCTTTGTCCTGGTCGAAGTCTGGTGAACTCTAAGAACTGGTAACCACCACAAGCAAGCACCTGCACAAATTAAGGCCCCCACCCAGGGTGAATATATAAGGGGTGACCAGCGTTATCTGTGGTGATCATTTTGAGCCTGGTCCCATTCGGAGTGGGGCCCATGCCCGCATGTCGTGCTGCAGTCCGGCTTCTCTGCACTATATTGCGAATGCGTGACGGTGCAGCTGGAGGTCTGAGCGCCTTTTAAATTAGCCAAGGTGCCACATGTCGGCTCCAAGGCTCAGGTGGGTGTTTTTACAGTTTCCACAAAGAATGTGTCGCAGTCTTGGCTCTCAGGACAGCGGCCACAAAGCCTCTTAGCTGTGAGGAATGCTGCGCCGCTGGCCTTCACCATGAAGGGGTCAGAACTGGGAGACCTATGGTCTGTGAGTGGCCTGTGGAACAAAATGGCTTCACAGTGACTGCTCAAGAAATACACACACTACTGCACGGAAGGAATCCCTTCCAGGCTGACCGCAAAGCTACAGCTGGATTCTTTTGTAACACTTACCACAGCATCTGCGCCAAGTTTGTTGTAAGTCCTACTCAGTACATGTGCAGGGCTCGTGAGCCCGCATGTCCCAATAGAAGCCTGTCCTTCGAAGCACAGTGCTGCCTGAGAGTGAACCACCAGAAGACAGACTTGTGCCCTCAAAGTTTGTAGGTCTCGCCTGACCCAGCGCATGCGCTGGTCTCGTGAGACTTTTAGTAAGGGCTTCAAAAAATGCTACCATGGCCGGCCTACAGCTTGCGTGCATGTGCGCGCTTACGAGCAGAGGCGCCATATGGCTTTCCTCGTCATGCTTATTAAGCGCATCGCTCGCCACGCTTGATCGTGATCACTTTCGCGGCCGCTTTGATGTTCCTCTCATCCTCAGTCCCATCTCTGCCTCTCTTCTCCTTCCCAACTCTCGCTTCACATCCTTTCGCCCACTTTTCTATCTCTCTTCTTCATACTTTCTTTGTTACTGTCACCTTAACTGTTTTGTGCCTCTATCCCCAAGTTTTCCACCAACTCTTTTCCCTTTGTTTTCACCTCTCTCTCTTGTGCGTTCTTCCCCTCTCCGCCTTAGCCCCATGGTCTCATTCTCTCGCTCACTCGGCATCTCTTGGGCTCTTTTATGTGAGGACGAGGGGTCAGGGCGGGGCGGGGCAGTGCACAGTAACATTAGTAGGCAGTTCAGTGCGAAACTGGTCAGAGACTGGTAATAATCCCGCTGGATGTATTCAAGCGTGTTCTGCCATCCCTGGAGTATGAACACCAAACGCTGCCATCCTCACACAGTTTCAGCCTTTTAAAAGGAAAGACGGAGTATTTTATTTCGATTTTGCAATCGTAACCTCCGCTGCATACCACATAGCAGAACATCTTGTCGTTTCGGTTATATGAATGAAGCTAGGTGAGTAATTCTGGCAGTTGCAACAAACATTTTTCCTGCCATATGATATTACAGCAATGAAAATCGCACTCTCTCTCCCTAATTAACGACAAAGTCTGACATGATTTTATTTCCATTATTCCGCACCCTTTTATTGACTATAATCATTTTAAGCTTTCTTCCCCTGCCGTAAACCCAGTAAATCAAAACAAATTCAAAATGAATGTAAGAAATGCAGTTAATCACTTTGTTAAGAAGGGTGTGATTACTGTTTTTGAGTGATAGCCCAAATGTCACTGGTGAAATGTGTACAGCTGCTTGGTGCCTCTGTGCAGGAGTATCAGCAGTAGTTTCCCTTGGGTGCTGCTAGCAACAAGCGAGTAACATCTGCAGATCAGTCTGGAGAATTGAGGGAACAATCATTTTGTGCACATTTTTGGATATTTTACAAGGCATCTCGAACCCAAGCAGTTTACATTTTAACAGCTTCTTCTGTTGCATTGCCACAGAAATTGTTTCATTTGTGGAATGTGGAAAGCAGCAGAGCTAAATTGTAGAGAAAATGCATTTATTTCATTGAACTGATTTCACTCTTAATTTAAATTGTCGAAGACACCAAGGAATTGGCAGCAGAGTTGGAAGTTTCGAGGCTTATGTAATAAAGTAGAGTGTTTGCTCTGGCTTATGTCATCAGACGTTAGCATTCATAAGTTGCCCTTTTGCTTTGTACTGAGAGCGCATCATGCACTTCTCTTGCAGAAATAAATGCTGCCCGCGCGCCAGCGTATGCTAACACAAGCATTGGCATAGCCAATAGGTCTCGCCTTTGGGACCTTATAAGTGTTTAGTTATCCAGCACAATAGTCTTGGTGCAACAACATAAAGTGTTGCATGGCTAAACATTTATAAGGTCCCAAAGGCAAGACCTATTGGCTATGCCAATGCTTGTTACACATGCCCTCAAACTGGAATTACTCCCACCCTCTTCCAAGCATGCTGAGCAAAGTCTGGCCTACCTACATGCGGAGATGAATGTATGTATGGCTTCCTTTACCCCACTCGCACTGAAGACCTGTCTGCCCATATAGAGATGCCTCACCACGGTGATAACACAATACTAACAAGCACTGACAAAGCCAACAGGTCTCGCCTTTGTGATCTGTTGGCCTTACTAGGTTGATAGATTGAGTATTATTACATTGTGGGATAGTATATACAGTACGTAGTAATTAGAAACTTTTATTAAGTGCTTTAAAAAGAAACAATGCTACACAAACAAATGAGGGATTGAATGCTGAACAAATCAAATATTCACCCTGAGTGAGACGGGTATGCCTAGACGTGGGTCCCTTGCTCACTTTGCCACTGGCGTCAAACTAGCCTGGCTGATGAGGGGTGTTACTCCGAAACGGTGTCCAGGATGCTTGTTTCTGGTCCAGGGAAGACCTATCCTGGCAGTTCGGGCTGGACTGTTCCCATGAGGAACAGGGTCAAGACTGATTTGCATATGGCTGGGTCTGAACTGGAATGGCTGGGGGAGCAAAAAAACGATGGATTTCGGCCCAGATCTCTGTACTGGGCTGAAAGTTTGACATTGTTCAGCATTCCGCTAATCTATTGTTCCTTTTGCATTTAAATAGAAACAAGCCACTTTTAAGACTTAGTGCGTGCTCCCCATATCTCCTCTAACAGTGGCAGGCCACAGGCCCTCGGCCTAATGATTGTCGTGCTGAACCTGCCGTGCTGTCAGGCCGGCAATGTTGGCCTCTGCTTCAGGGTTTCAAACTGTTACTTGCCCACCCAATGGTGATGGTCACCAGGGGAGTGCACATAATGCGGGATAAGGGGCAACTAGCTGCAGTGATTGGCCGAGCCAGTGTTGCGTTCTACGCAGCCTCAACAGCAGTTAACAGTGGTTAACACCCGAGGGCTTGTTAATGGCCCAGCTGCAATTATGGACCCCGCTAGTGGAAGGACAATTAACGGTGGTTAACAGAACAATCTACATTGTTTGCAATAATGTGATAAATAGACTTGATCCTGTGATCCCGAGGTGCTCTTCTTTGTTCTGTACCCCCTGTTGTGCCAGATCCCGGGGTGCCCTTTTGTGTTCCGTACCCCCTCTTGTGCCAGATCTCTGGGTGCCCTCCTGTGTTCTGTAGCCCCTCGTGTGCCACTTGTGGCCCTTCCATCTCTCTGGGCTGTGCCTCGCCACAGCAGTGCACAAGGCTCATCCGCAGAATATTGCAATATATCACTCGGTTTCCTTTGTTCCAGCAACAGGACCGGTTCCGTCTCGTGAAAGCGTGCACTGGGCGAATTCTAGATCTGGTTGGAGGGTTGGGCGGTGGACTGCAGGGCCTACTAATATTAAAGAATACACATCTAGAAATATCTACCTCCAGCATTAAGCACATCTACACAGTGCGCATAATGAACGAGTGCAAAATGCTGCTCCACTATGTTTATGGTGCTGAGCCTGTCGCTGCACAGACACCACCGTACATGATGAGTGCCTTTGTGCAGTGTGCTTATGCACACTGTGTCTGGTGCTGAGCCTGCCAATTTCAGTGCATAATTTGAGCCAGTGTTTGCCAGTGGAGTCCACTGGCACTCATTTTTGTGGACCAGCCCTTATTTTTCCTCATCAAACGTTTACCAAGAGCAAGAGAGGGAAAATACACAAAGGGGAAACGGAAAAAAACATCGCAAAGAGAGAAAATAATAACCTGCAAGAGTGAGATAAAAGGACAGATCGTGCCTGGTAGTGGATTAAAGATGCATGAGTTGGAATAGGGCAAGGTGACATTTAATAGTGCTGGCCGTGGGCTTCTGATCACAGCTTTGGGCACCAGCACTCATTTTTTTATAAATTGAGCACTGCTGCCGCTGCAGAGTACATGATGAGTGCGTTTGTGCACAGTGCTCATGCACACAGCGCATGCTGCTAAGCGTGCCACTGCACAGCCACCACGGTATGTGATGAATGTTGCTGTGCAGAGTCTCATCCACACTAAGGGCCCGATTACGAGTTTGGCTGTGCCGGAGCGGGTCAGCTTGGCAAACACAAGAATTTCAACCTACTATTAAACACCAATCGGGCATCAGGCCTGGACACAACATAGAGGCCGCCAATCTAAACATCACAGACAACATACAAACATCTAGACCAAAATGAATCCCGTCTCCTAAAACTTCAAGATCTATCAGTGGCGTTCAACACGGTCCGCCACACACGCCTCAGAGAAACCCTTGGATTCGGAATGGGCCTATCAGGAGTCGTCTTTAACTGGTTCCCCTCATTCTTGCAAAACCGACAACAAAGAGTCAAAATAGGCATCACCCTATCTGATGTAGCAGGCATTGACAGGGGCGTTCCACAATGATCTAGAATCTCACCAACACTCTTCAATCTATACATGGAGCCACTCACTGAAATTCATCAACAATCTAAAAATCTCATACTCATGTATGCTGATGATACTCAGCTCTACATCAAACTATCAGCTCAAGAGGATATCCAGCGACGGGATGAAGCCCTCAGGAAAACATAGGACTGGCTGGCCCACAATCAGCTAACACGAAACCTGCTGAAAACTGAATTCATTCTTTTCTCGCCACACTTTAAAGCCCAACAACATCTTCTGTGGTGTCCTAACATCAAACCACTAAACTGCACACCAACCATACGCAAATCTGTAAAATCACTACACATCACCTTAGACTCAAATCTAAACATGTGAGCCCATATACAAGTTGCCACCAGAAGTGCCAACCTGCATCTACACCTTCTAAGAAAACTGAAAGCATTCATATGGCCAGGAGACCGAAAAACAGCTGTTCAATCTATAGTGCTTTCAAGACTGGACTATGGGAATGCCACGCTCACAGGTCTACACAAAGCCATCCTAGCCTAGGGTGACCAGACGTCCCGGTTTTCCCTGGATGGTCCCGGTTTTCGGAAAAGTGCCTCGGTGTCCTGACACTTTTCTTCAAATCGCATAAATGTCACGGTTTTCGGGTACTGTCTAGGTTGAGCATGCGCACAGGTGTTAAAAAGAGGTGCGCATGCTCCCTACTAGAGAAGTTACGCCAGGTAGGAATGCAACACAACATTTTAAAACCTTTTGGGATGAACGTGTTTTGCATGACTTCTAGTATCTTGGCAGTCTAGGGTGACCAGACAACCCGGATTTTCCCTGGTAGACCAGTTTTTTCAGGGACTGTTCTGAGGTCCCAATACTTTTTTCTAATTTAAATATATGTCCCGGTTTTATAAGAGGGTCGGATGAGTGCGAACCTGACACTGTGGTGCTCGCTTAATTTTCACAAGCTCTCTTCTGACATCAGGGACAAAAGTTATGTGCTTGCACCAGTCACCTCCTGTGCCCCCTCATTCTCGCAGCACAGCAGCCATTTAAGAGGCCTGAATCGGAATGCACTAGGTCGTAAATGGTAGAGTTGGGAACAGTCCAAGTTACTCAGGCAGTGTATGGGGGCCGGGGTGATGGTGAGAAGGAGGCAGTCTTAGGTGATACAGTCTAGGGTACAAAAGATTAAAAAAAGCACAAATGAAACATTATCCAGTCCTGTTTTTAGGTCTCGCCTGGCATTAGCAGCGCACATGCGCTTCGCTCGCCATGCGAGGGCCTTTTTGAATCAATACGGATTCCAGATGTGCACGCGGATGGACAGAAGATGTGCACGCGGGGACTGGATGCTTTACTCACGGCGTGAGACTGACGCACTATTTTTCACACTGGCAGCGCTTTCGCTTGTTTCATCCTTATTATTTCTTTCGTTGTAGAAGGAAGGTTTGGTTTTTAAGTTGTAGAAAACAATCATTTATAATTAGTACTTCAGTGCACTGAGTGCAGTGCTATAATATATGTACCCAATTAATGTCAAAGTTTTCATATGTCACTGGAATGCACTTTTAAAATTTTGAATAGACTTTCCTATATTTTACGTGATGTTTGTCGTATGTTTTACATAGCAGATATTTCAGGTCTCGGCTCGTGCACTGCTCTGAGATCCGAGCCAGACCCTTGACTCTGCTCTCCCTGTTAATGTGTTGGCTCTCCCACCTCTTTTTATAACATTTATATTGTGGCCTCAAGCAGTTCTTTAAGTCGGATGAAGATTTGGGGAGGGGGTGGCTTAACGGGAGTGTCCCCAAGAAGCCTGACCAAGTACCCATCACAAGTGCCGTCGCTATCCGAACCGGAACATAGAAAAGTGTCAGCAAATGTCAGCTGCAAATCATTCTGTTGATCAGAGCCACCAGGTTGGTGCAGGCGTGCAGCTGGGGGGGGCATGTACTGTCCAGACATGTCGGTATCACCGACTGCGTAGGCACTGCATTTATTAATACCGCATCCCTCCCCCCTTCCTAATATGCACTTGTGTTACCCAAAGCACTACCTTCAAGCCTCGGGAGCGCAGGTAGCTCTATTAAGCCCTTATTCGATTTCTCCTCATTCTCGCGTCTTAGGACAAGAGTGTTCCTCCCATGATTGTCTACCCTGGCTCAGCGCCGACCTGAGCCCCTGTTGTTCTACGTGCGATATGTCTAAAATTCAAACACACAACTCGCAATCTCTCCCAGTTGTTGCATGAACTTGAAACCGAACAAAACAGAAACAGTGAGCAGGGAATACCTCACTCTGTTTCCGACATGTTCTGTCTTAAGTTAATGCATTTACTGGGAGAACTCCCCAAGATGAGAAAGAGGTGGACGCAACCCCCAACAGGGTGAGGTAGCTGGGTTCCCGCTCGCTAGCCCCCTCCTTGCTCTACGGACACAAAGTACGTCCCTGAAATTGTCAAAAACTTACACAAGAAAGAACCTAGGCTATTTGTCACTTTGTATTTCGCAAGTGTGTCGCCCTATTGGGGAAACTGAGTGGCCACTCCCTCCCCTGACCAGCCCAACCCCAGCATGATTCCAGGAGCTCCCACCTGCCCACAGCAACGAATATCGAGTTCACCACGAGAGGCCACACAGGAATGGACATCAAGCAGTGTTCTGTTGTGTGGAGACATTGGGCCCGATTCACAAATTCCATTATGTAGTAGGTAAAGTAGTACCTCAGTAGCACTACAAAATGTACCCGTTTGAGAGGCCAAGGACTGGATGTGCATGCAGTCTGAATACCTTTATGACACACTCTGTCTCAAAACAGCACTGCCATTAGCTCAGCGCCAAAGCTCTTAATTATGCCATGTCATAACCATCTACTCAGATACCTAAATGCGACTCCTTTCACATTAGGCACTATACAAGACACTCTGTTGCATGGAACGTCAGAAACACACCATCTGGAACAGGCTAATATTCTTGCAGAATGAGAATACAAGATGAACTACAGCACGTGAAACCTAAAAAAGGACTGCATCCGTGATAGGAGTACTGCACATTAAGGGTTTTACACTCATTCTAGAGAAATTGATCAGGGTTTTGGCTGCAAAGGTTCCATGAGCGTTGGGCCCTCTAGGGACCTGTTTCAAAGTCGGTTTTTATCTGACCCACTTAAAGCCCTGCTGTCTGTGCTTCCCATCCAGGACGCACTGACTCTCCAGATGTGACATGAAAGTAATTAACATCTGTAGCTGACAGTCACTGGTGGGCCCTCACCTGGACGAGAGATTATTTGGGGGTGTCACACGCTATAAACCCCCCTATAAAATATCCCCAGTCTGGGGTGAATATATTATACACCTGGGCCTGTGTCATCATGGTCCCTTCTGGTGCAGGGTACAGTGCGTGTTTCATGTGTCGGGTGGACTTTGGGTGAAGTGATTGAAGCCGCACACATTCTCTCCTGGGTGCCCTGCCACCTGAAAGAAATGTAAATGTGTGCAACTGATCACTTAGAAAATCTGAAGGCTGTTTGGGAGCCAGTATCAGCTCTGATGGACATCAACATCCGAGGCTTCACGGTGACAAAGTTGTTCTTTTGAGAGTTTCTTGTATGGGTGTTACTAGTTCTGGAATGGATTCTTCTAACGAAAACCTATAAAAACGGTTCGCAGTAGGTTCAGTCTAAATGTGTATTTTTAAAACTATAACATCTGAAAGCACTGCCAGCATTACAACATTGAATCTTTTGGTACATTTTAAGGAAGCCTAACTTATTCTGTAATGCATTTGTTTTGAACTGTGGCAGCAAATCTCATATTGTGTGTCATACATTTTTTAAACTAATGCTTCATGTATTCACAGTCCCGCTCTCCTTTTATTGTTGTTTTTTTTTTACTTTAACACTGAGCGTGGCTGTCATACCTATCCAATTGTCCATCGCTGTGGCTTCGTTCACATGCAGCCATACTTTGAAGTCCCATGTGCGCGGTGCATTCAAACAGTAAATGTGCCTTTTGGATTTGTGCAAAATCCCAGTCCCAAAACGTGCGCTCAGCTTTACTGCTCTGCTGAGAGACATTTTGAATATCGTCACCTAGAGACACGCAGTGTCGGCATTTCTCAAACTAGCTTTAAAGTGTCAAGTCGATCGAGTCCTTGTGCATCACAAGCGTGAGAAAATATTTTAAAGATAACGTCAAATAATAATCAGTCATGGTTTGCATGGAACCAAAACACTGCACAGAAATGTAAAAGAAAACAAGCATTGGCATAGCCCATAGGTCTCGCCTTTGGGACCTTGTAAGTAAAAAAAAAAAACGGAAGTATAAGACTTCACGTTTACATTTACTTCGTATTTAGGATGCAGTAAATGTAAACATGAAGTCTTACACTTTTTTTATTTTTACTTACATGGTCCCAAAGGCGAGACCTATTGGCTATGCCAATGCTTGACGCCGCCCAGCAGAATTAAGTTAGTGAGAACGGTTCAGAGGAAACTGTGATAATGAACGAAAATAACTGCGACATGCCCTACAATGGAGAAACGTTCCACTATATGGCAGCCAAAAAGCAGCAGCAGTTCAGATAGAAAAGGAAACGGAACGCAACACACTTCCACCCAGAGAGTTCGAGAAGGCTACAGTCAACAAACAGCACCAGTTTCAGTGCTGATGGGTCTTTCGTAAACATGATGTTCTCAAAGCTCAGTACAGGGACCGTCACCTTGACTAAGAACATCAACAGAATGCACTTACGGGAACCCAGGGTCTCTTAGGAAAGGAGAGCATTGGCTATGGCTCAGCCATTTTGTTTCTGCTGACGCATGCAATTCAAGGCTGATTTACATGTCGCACGCACAAAAAGACAAACACTTCAGAAGGGAAAGGCTTGTTTTATGCATTGTTTTTCCATTGACACCGTTCGGAGTGCCCAGCACAGTTCTATCTCCCACAACAATATTTTCAAAATAAACTAAACAGCCAGCGTCATGGCTGAAAGGTGAAACCTGTGAGCTTACAACAAGCAGAGGCTGCTGTAGGGAGCCGGCATTAGATGCCACCTGGAGCATATGCCAGAGATTGTCTCCATCACTACAGCAGCTGGGCAGAATATTATAAACAGCTGCTTTTCATCATGCATTTTTTAATGCCTACATTTCTGCTGTCACCAACACCCCAGGAAAAGTACTAACTGCAGAAACTAATCGTGCCCATTACCTTCTATCCATGCTCGCGACGATGGGGAACAGCATAGCTGCACAACAGTAAGCAAACAAGCCTGCGAGTGGTGCGCGCACGCACCACAGCGAGACATCTGGTTCCAATTATCGCGCCCGCGTCTGGGCACCATAATTCAAAGCAGATGGCGCCTGTGCGGGTAACTGCACGCAATAGGCCGTGGGCGGAGCAAAGGTGGGACATGCGCCCGCCTTTACCCAATTGGGTGCTGTCTTTCTTAGATAGACGCTCGCAAAGCCAAATAGCCTGTAACGAAAGCTGACCACACGCACAAGCTTGTGGTGAGCTTTCTGAAGCCCCTTACATAAAGTCGAGCAGAGCAGCGCATGCACGCTGCGCTAGGCTCGACATAAAAAGTAGCCTTGTTCGATAACTGCTCGTTATTTACCGGATATGAAACTTATGTATTTCTTTGACACCAGATGGAACTGCTATATACTCTCCAAACTGCACTAATTAAAATCTTAAAATAAATACAAAAAATGATCAAATACAATGCATGTGTAAACGAGATGCCTTTAGTGACATCGGCTAATGGCACTGATGCGCTTAACATGGGTGCATCGGAATCTGGAATTAGTGCATGGAGAGTGCTTTAATTCTGTCCTGAAGGCGCATGTCCGCTGTATAGAATGCACACTCTAACAGGAGACATGTTTGCTTTTCTATGTGGAAATGCTAAGAGGTTAACCAAGCATTGGCATAGCCAATAGGTCTCGCCTTTGGGACCTTGTAAGTGTTTAGTTATCCAGCACAATATCCTTGGTGCAACAACATCAACTGTTGCATGACAAAACACCTATGAGGTCCCAAAGGCGAGACCTATTGGCTATGCCAATGCTTGTTTCATTTGCTTTCTGTTCTTGTAATCTTTTTTAAGATTATAAAAAAAAGACAACAAGTCGTAAAATGCAAAGAAATCGGACTAAATGTGAGCTAGTCTAACATTATTTAAAAGGAGCAAAGCTTACAGCCTTTGAAACAATATATATAAACAATATATATATAAATAGAGTCCCCGTCCTTTCTTGTTCACTAATCCTCTCGCCTTGCACACCGCAAGGCATACTGGTTAATGCAGTCCAAGCAGCACCCACTTGGGCTATACTCACGGCTTTTGGACTGCTATTTTGAATAAAAAGCAGGTGTTCCAAAACCATGCTGTTGGCGTGCTCATTCTGATTGGCTCTTGAGAAAGGAAGAAATTTCAAAACGCGTCAAGCCTTTGGCCATGGTTCAGATCAATGGCTGGTACCTGTGACTGATCCTGCGTTACCGGAATATGCTGGTGTGAGGGCTCTCCCACTATGGGCAACTTTGGTGTTTGAATATGTATACATATATATATATATATAGCCTTTTTAGTAGATTATGCCCTTGTAGTCCCATGTTTCATTGTTGTCGTTGTGATACTTCAGCAGTTGATGGTAGATGGCAATGTTTAGTCCTATTTCTATGTCTAGTACTGTCCCGGTTTTTGGCTCTAGAAATCTGCTCACCCTATCCTAGCCCCAATGAAAGCGACATTAAATGCAGCAGCAAGACTTTTAACAGGCAGGCGTCGCTACAATCATATCTCCATCATTCAGAGCTCTCAACTGGCTCCCAGTTGAAACCAGAATGTGGCAAGCAAAGTCCTTCACAATTCTGGCCCTAAATGCATAGCAAATAGGACCAAGCTAGCTGGAGGCGGAAGGGACTCAAGAAGTGCTAAGTCCCTCATACTTTAACTTCCCAGATTAAAAAAAGAGGAAAACCCATGGTTGCACTTTCACCGGATCTGCCTCCCAAATTCGGAACTCCCTACCATCCTCAACGAGACCAATTACTTCACTCAAGCTTTTCAAGAAGGAAGTCAAAATCGTTCTGCTAGAAAGACATCTTACATAAAAGAACTATGTAGAGGCTGTTACCTCCCACTATTTGATACTGTATCCTACTGTGTTATACCTTGCTTGTTGAACTCTATATACTAGTATCTTAATTTATTCATACCTCACTGCATCCCTTAGCAGCCCTCTCTTTGTACAGCGCTCTGATACCGTGATGGTCATGTTCGTGCTTTATAAAACACAATAAATATAAAGCGAAAGTCTTTGTGCACAGTGGGCAGCCGCACTGCATGTGGTGCTTAGCCCGGCACTGTACAGACACCACTCATCCACACTGTGTGTGGTGCTGAGCCCGGCACTGCACAGACACCACCATACGTGATGAGTCTTTGTGCACAGTGCTCCTCCGCACTGCGCGTGGTGCTTAACCCTCCACTGCACAGACACCACCGTACGTGATGAAAGTCTTTGTGCACAGTGCTCATCCGCACTGCATGTTGTGCTTAGCCCGGCACTGCACAGACACCACCATACGTGATGAAAGTCTTTGTGCACATTGCTCATTCGCACTGCATATTGTGCTTAGCCCGGCACTGCACAGACACCACCATACGTGATGAAAGTCTTTGTGCACATTGCTCATTCGCACTGCATATTGTGCTTAGCCCGGCACTGCACAGACACCACTGTACGTGATGAAAGTCTTTGTGCACAGTGCTCATCCGCACTGCGTGTGGTGCTTAGCCCGGCACTACACAGACACCACTGTACGTGATGAAAGTCTTTGTGCACAGTGCTCATTCGCACTGCATATTGTGCTTAGCCCGGCACTGCACAGACACCACTGTACGTGATGAAAGTCTTTGTGCACAGTGCTCATCCGCACTG
The DNA here is from genome assembly GCF_964204655.1 of Triturus cristatus. Lineage (NCBI taxonomy): Eukaryota > Metazoa > Chordata > Amphibia > Caudata > Salamandridae > Triturus > Triturus cristatus. The sequence goes on from NC_140588.1 coordinate 962,558,248, forward strand.
CGTGTGGTGCTTAGCCCGGCACTACACAGACACCACTGTACGTGATGAAAGTCTTTGTGCACAGTGCTCATCCGCACTGCGTGTGGTGCTTATCCCGGCACTGCACAGACACCACTCATCCACACTGTGCGTGGTGCTGAGCCCGGCACTGCACAGACACCACCATAGGTGATGAAAGTCTGTGTGCACAGTGCTCCTCTGCACTGCGTGTGGTGCTGAGCCGGGCACTGCACAGACACCACCATACGTGATGAAAGTCTGTGTGCACAGTGCTCCACTGCACTGCGCGTGGTGCTGAGCCCGGCACTGCACAGACACCACCCTAGATGGTGTTTGCGCGCTGCGATGCTAATCCACCAGCTTCAGTCAGCTTTCCTCAGCAGCCATCAGGGGGTCTGGAATGGCATTTCGCAGGCCGAAGGGCTGCATTGGATGAAGTTACTATAGAAACACTGACACTGTCTTCATTCTAATATCCTGCCTTCTCTGCACCGCCTGAAAATGAAATTAGCGAAAACGTTTTATTCAAATCATGTGTGTTGCAGCTGTAATAGCGCTGGAGTAAACTATACCAAACGAGAGAACATGGAATGATGTCCCTAAGTGCCATAGTTGTTTAAGAGATTGTTACATTGCAGACTTTCTTGTTAAATACTCTTTTGTGTTTTTGAAGAGCAAAGCAGCCTTCCAGATCTTAAAAGTTGTATTTGTTACACAAAGTTCATTAAGTGTAGTTCATTGCACGTGTAACAGGTGTATATACTGTGGGTTGCCAATTATTTTTTTTTTATTTAACGCCAGTTGATTATGGTTTTTTGGCAGATTGTTTCTGTCTTAAAACGCATACAACATTACTGTATATGTTTCCGGCTCATGGGTGAATAATACAACCTCTTTTATTTGAATGAAATGCCAGCAGCATTACTTGCTGCAGATTGCCAAAGAGCTATCCCAGGGAGAGCATTCAGCTATCCCAGGGAGAGCATTCAGCTATCCCAGGGAGAGCACTCAGCTCTCAGAGCGCCGAAGCGATACTTTCTGGGCCGAGTTAACCACTCAAAGTAAAATACAAGGGGTTAAGGGCTTAAGGGAGGGGAGTGCAGAAGGAATTAGGGGAGCTAGGAGAAAAGCTCATTGGAAATGGAAAAATATGTAACCTTTTATACCCTAGCTGCCACAGCAGCAGGGGAGTGGGATATCTTATGCCGGCCGGTTCAGAGCAATGTTGAGATATTGGTGAATAAGAAGGACTTCACGTGCAGAGTATGTAGAGGTTAGAGTGAAGTTATAGTTCCTAACAATGTCACTTTAATCTTTGGTTTTGTCAGTGTCTTTTTAAAAAGGTAAAGTAATATTTTATTACCATACCTAACTAGGGCTATCCCGTGTCAATCACTGCCATTGGCCGTGCAAGGTGTGGGGACCGGGGTTGGCCAAAGACCAGGCTCTACGCCTAACCACAGAGGGCAGAGAACTCCCCGCCACACATGGTGTTTGCCTATGGCCAGGCCCTGCTCCCAGTGCTTAATTTGAGCCAGTGGTTGCCGTTGGAGAATACCAGCACCCATTACATTACCATATACAGAGAGCAAGAGAGGGAAAAACACACATAAAAGGAAAGAGGGAGGAAGAGAAAGTCAAACGAAACGTCACAAAGGGAGAAAGCAGGAACCTGCAATGAGTACTATAACTATAAAGGGGCTGGGAGTGTCTGGTAGTGAATTAAAGAGGAATGAGGTGGGTTTAAGACAACGCAGCCTTGATATTCAGTGCACTGACATTTAATTGCACCAGCCGAGTGCTTCTGAACAGAGTTACGGGCAACAGCACTCATTCTTTTACAAATTAACTACTGCCTGCACCAAACCTTGAGGGGTGGCCAGCCCCCCTCCATGCATAGCTTTCAGCCATACACAGCATGGTGTTGGCTGCAGGGCCTGTGGCCAGGCCCTATGCTGAAAGCCCGCTGACAGCAAAGACCCCGTTGCTGGCCAAACACCATGGTCTTGCAGCACCTCAAGGCCACACTGAGCTTTTTGTTAGTACTGCGGCGTCGGGAATTTTTTTTTTATTTGGCCCTCTCGGAAACCCTCCCCCCAAGGGCCAGGCGTCAGGGTACCCATACCCTGCTACTTTATTAATTATTTTTATATGTTCTCAACGATGTGGACACTAGGTGCTCTAGTCACAAAATGCAGCCACAATGTTGTATTCATATCCCGGCCAGCCTAACAGAGCACATGTTTTGAGCTTACAATATTCTGCATTAGTACCACCTTGCTAGATATATATACATTTTGAACTTTAATCTCCTAAAACATACTGACCATATTTACATCAAATCCCCAAAAGCACACTTTCTAGATTAAAATCTAGCATTCTGCCAAATTTTGTGTAATTCTTTTCAGTCGTTCCTATGAGAAATTACATGGGGAGGATGCTTTTTGGGACCCTCTGCCCCTTTTTGCAGCCCCCACTTGACGAATGACCCAGAAACTTTCTGGGAAGGAATTGGGATGGATAAACCATTTTTTTTTTTAAAGATTTGTCGAATGGTGGCAACGTTATTAGCAAACCAAAAAAACAATTTTTTAATGGAAACATAGTCCGTGCTTTAAGTACGCAGGAGGGATCACCACTGGGTAATATATATAATTTTCGTAAAATCAAAAGGTCTTGGCTTACCCTAGACTTAAAAATGAAAGCTTCATAGTCTGTGGTTTTATGATCACATGGACCTAAAGTAACAGATTCTGAAATCCAGTTCAAATTTATTTAATGATGGCTAGCCTATAATTAAGGTTCCCAGTTTTCCTTTTTTTACTGATTTTTAGTGATAAATGCAGACAGAAAACAATGGGCTACGTACGAATAGAAATGGACATTTGTTTGTTTTCAGAGTTATTCTAAATGCTGTGAGTCATGCTTGCCAGACCTGTAACTCTGTCCATAGACAGGCGAGAGAGTCAGAAAAGAGAGAAAGGTGCTTAATGGGGCTTAAGCAGCTGTAGATGTGTGCAAGCTCGATATTAATGTGTACATGTTTCCATAGCAGAGTATAGATGTATCATTTTTGGGCATTCATGTCACTGAAACCTATTAGGTGTTCAAGAAACAGTGTACAATTATTAGTTAAATAAATTTAGTTTTAGCTGAACTTTTTCACAAAACCCGAAATAAGTATGGCTAAATACAGATAAAATTATCAAAAAAGAAATATGGATAAGTACAGACGGATATGGGGAACAAAATACCATTAAGCTGTACTTATAATTTACCTTTATGTTTTTATAGATCATATAAGCCTCCCAGTTTGCCGTTTTTACTGATTTTTGCGGATTAAGACAGACCGAAAACCATTTATTTTCCTGTCTGTTTATTTTTTAAATGTGGGAAAAATGGAAATTGTATTATTTTTTGAGTGGTTCTAAATACTCTCAGTCCTGACTGCCAGGCCAATAGCTGTACAGATTGACAGGTAATGTGTTAAAATACGAAAGGAATTTTAGTAAATGGGCTTAAACATCAGTAGCTATGTACTACCCTGATACTAAAATGTTCATGTTTTCATATTAGTGCATTGATTTATCATCTGTAGGTGTTCATTGCATTGAAACCTATCAGGCGTTCAAGCATGAATGTACATTTATCGGATATGTAACTGTGGAAATATACTAGTTTCAACTTAATTTTTTCACAAAACTCAAAATAAATATGGATAAATACAGAACACATCAGCAAAAAATAAATATGGATAAATACAGACGGGAATGTAAAAAAAAATATACCTTAAAACCAGGAGACCTAATCATATATAAACTCCAAAACAAGCGAAGGGGTTGTTTTTTGGAGGCAAGAACAAAGCAGGACGTATACTGCCACCTGTAGGTAGAGAAGACACACAACAGGCAGAATAGATCGAGCTGGCCTTGCAAGCACCTAGAAACAATGGGTGGGGCGAAAGCTTAGGTGCCAAAATAAGGACTGTTGTATCCCTTGACGAACCAGCCTGGGCTTGATGCTGTTGTAGGGACCAGATGCAAGGCAAGGCGCAACTGTGGTCTTGGGTGTAGTGAAATGTTAGGAAAAGCCCGCACAATGATTTAGAAGAGTTTGGCTGTTCTTGTTGATAATGTAAAACACAACAAGTAGCTGCATTCTCCTGCTGAGGGTTTTTTTCTTCATCTGTGAGTGATGGCCTACATATATTTATCTAAATTGCATCTTTTTTTTTTGTTGTAATGAATTTTGCTTTTCTCTTAAAACGATGATTTTTAGGTCTCACCTAGCGTCGCAGTTCATGCGCTGCTTGCTTGCGAGATCTATTGTCGTCGGTTTTCCTTCGGAAGCAGGGTAGAAGCTCCACCCATGATTTTCATTGGCGCGCGTCAAAAATGCTCACTCTTGATTGCAAGGGAGGCATGTTTGTTCCCTCCCTATCTCCTGTTTGCCGCGCCTGCCTGGACAGGAGATTGTGCACGCGCACGGTGTCTCTTTGGCTCGCGCACGCGTTTCTTCCGCCTTGCTGCACGTTCGCTACTCATATTTTGGGAAACTATATGCTCGTGATTAAAAGCTTGGCACATCCTTAAATTCACCTCAGTACTGCAGAGGCACTGGCCTGAGTGTCAAGTACTCCTCCATTTTGCACAGAGAAGCGTCCACCTATGATCCGGGAGCCCGTAGCGGACGAGCCAACAAAGGGTTCAACAAGCAGACGTAGATGATGAAACACCGAGAGTTCTGGCGTGAGCCTGTTTCGAATCCTCCGTTTACCCCACCTTACAAATGGCTGCTTTTGTTCTGACATGGGCTTTTTTTTTTATAGAGGGCAGACAACAGGAATCGCCTGTGTTTTAGTTGATGTGCTCGATGGCCCAGGAGAAAAAAAACGCGGCACAAGAAAAACGTACAATTCAGTAGCTGCAGTGAGGAGAGTGTGGTGTGGTGTTTTTGCGGCCCCCAGTGAGAAGCGTGGACTTGGAAACTAGGCTGTGCTTGCGTGGGCACTACTTTCGGTGAAACTTGTCTGCTACTGACTCGGAGGTGTGGATACGGCCCAGAATTAGTACCAGCGGCAGGAGTAGCGGAGCAGAGTGGGAACTGCCGGGTAAGTCATTGCATGGGGTAAGTGGTGGGTGCATCAGCATGAGAGGAGAGTACGGGCGCAAGAGTGCATGTTTGCCACCTGAACTGCCGCCGTGCCCGAAACAGGGCAGCTGAGCTGCCTGATTGTTTTCTGAGTGCTTCTTTCAGTGTTATAAGCAATATCACACAATTCCGTTATAAAAGTTTGTGCGGAAGTGGTAGGTGTGGTTCGTGTATGCGTTGTGATGGCACTTTCAATGTGTCCTGATGCATGCACGTTGTAATGGTATGCGTGGTAATGGGGTGCGTGGTAGTGGGTCATGAATGTTAGTGTACGCATTTTAAAGGCATGCGTGATCCCCTCTCGCCCTCTTTCTGCCTACCTCCTTTTGCCCTCCCTCTAGCGCCACCTTCTCCACCCCCTACTGCTGGGCTGCCCCCATCCCGTTGACCATAAAAGGTGAACGCATTCTTGCACAACTCCCCATGCTCTGGCAGGAAATGGCCCATTACCTGCCTGCTGGATGGGGATGAGTACATGCCTCCCCCGCCCCTCCCTTCTCAGCGCAGTCCAAACACTGCTCACATCTTTCCTCTGTCTTTGTTCTCTGTTTGTCTTGTCTTCTCACCCCTCTACCTTTCACGTCACCCCTTCGGTAAACCGCCCTTTATGCTGGCTCCTCACTCCCTTTTTCTCTTTCTCCAGTGGTGTCCCTTTTTCTCCTCTTTCTTATTCCAAATGGTCACTTTTCTGTCTCTGTGTCGCAATAACCCCGTATCTCAATCTTTCTATATTTCCTGTATTTCGTCCAAATTATTTGAATCTTTCCTTCGTCCTCCCGTCTTTTCTCTCTGCTTTCCTATCCCTTGTAAATATTTTTCAACTGCCCTCTTTTTTCTCTTACTCCCTTACTGGCAGCCTTTTGAATATTTTTCCTCTAAATGTTTTTCCTTCTGTTTTTCTCAGTTTTCTTTGCATGTCATCCTCTGCTCTGCCTATTGACTTTTCTCCTCCCCTTTTCCATACCCTATTTTAGGATATATAATTTGTCTTTCTCTTTCCTGCCTGAAGTATGGGTTTGGCTTTCGGGTTCTCGCTTGCTCCCTCTCACTCTCTTTCATTAGTTTCTAACTTCTCTTTTGACATTTCCTACCTATTTTCTTCCATTTTGTTTGCTCTCATTCTTTCTCTCCCCATTTCCCCCTGATACATTCACTATTTCGGTTTCATTTTGTCTTTATTCCAAAATGTATTCCATGTTTTGAACCACTAATTCCCTTCAGTCTTGCTTCCTCAATTTTGATTCTCTCTTGTCGTTTTCGGTTTGGCTTGACAGCGCATCTGCCTGTGTACCTATGGTTACAAATTGAATATATTATGCATAAACGGGGGTTTGGCTCAACGCAAAGTAGTTTAGCATCGCTCAACTCATGCAATTGGCTGTTCGCTACACAATTTAATTTCTTTTGGTGTGCTTGCACTGCAGTGCGTGAGTAGGTAGCATTTACAATGCAATAGGTCTCGCATTTGCAAGAGTTTGAGCTATTGGCATTGTAAATGACAAAGCCTTTTTATTTATGTTTTGGTTTTCAAATAGATAAATAAAAGGCATTGTCATTTATAATGCCAATAGCTTAAACTCTCGCAAATGCGAGACCTATTGCATTGCAAATGCTTGTTCTTTTCTCTCTAGGAGACTTGATTTTCATGAATCAATTATTTCTACACATATCATATGTGTCTGGCAATTTGAGACTTGTCCCCAAATCTACCTGATGTACTTTTAAACATCGAATTCATGCCACCCACAGCAAATCATCCGCAAAAGCACTAAAGTAGGAGGTAGGGCGCAACATAGTTCAACTTTGAAACAAGCATTGGCATAGCCAATAGGTCTCGTCTTTGGGACCTTATAAGTGTTTAGCCATGCAACAGTTGCATAACTAAATACTTATAAGGTCCCAAAAGCGAGACCTATTGGCTATGCAAAGCGGCCGTGCGGCCGGGTAATTTAAAGTGATCGGGATCACGATCAAACATCAGAGCGGCCGTACGGCCGCAAAAGTGAAAGAAATTGCGGCAAAGCGCAGTGCGCGCGCACATGCACTGTAGCTCTAGGCTGGCCTGGTAGCACTTTTTGGAGCCCTCTCAATAAGTCTCGCCAGACCAGCGCATGCGCTGGGTCAGGCGAGACCTAAAAATAAATGACACCACCATTAACACCAAAGTCATGCAGAGACCACTGATGCAGAAGATAGTTCGAGTACAACTGGAGGAAGACCAACCATGGATGTAATCAAAATTACGAGCAAACAACTGCAGTCCTAGAGAGGGAAAGCTACTCTGGCAGCTAGGTACGATGCTTTGTGTTGGGGTCTACTCTTTGGTCATGAATATGGGAGCATGTGCTGTGGTGGGCTGACATCTTCTGCTCCAATGTGGAAGCATCGGCTCATCGCCTTCAGCTGCACTTTTCCCTTTGCCCTTCAAGCCCAGTAGAACCCACTCTGTACCCGTGACCCTTTGTCACCGTCTCTATTTTCTTGTCTTTATTTTCTTTAAATCGAGGGAGACCTCCGTGCCGCACTGATTTATCATGTTTCACCCTCAGATTTGCACCACACGGTCTACCGCAGTACAGTACTTTTTTACCTTGCCCAGTCACTTTGCATCTAGGGTACCTTTATTATCTTCATACTGTGCCCATGCGGTGCCTTTTCAAAGATGACCAAAAGTCTTGCATGGCTATGATAAAAATGGATACAGGTTCCCTGGGCAACCTTACCAATGCACCTTTATGGTTGTTTTAGCCAGATGGCACCTGACTCCGTCTAATGACATCTCAAATTACTTAATTGATGACATCATTGATCACATACATCTCTGCTTTATTATTACTTCACCTAACTATAATAGCACTTTAACCTTTGGTATGTCAGACTTTTCCGTTAGCATTTTCCAATTACTGCTTTTTTTATATTATTATTTTTTTCTCATTTTTGACAGTGTTTTAGCTACTGTTATTGATTTGTTTTAATTGTAGTAACTTTTTTATGACTTCTTTTATTTTTACACAAGTCTCTGTACTCTTTTAGCAGGTGCTTTTCAATGGCCCTTGCATATATTCTTCTGTTTACGTCACCACAGGCTAGCCCTTCTTCCAAAGCAGTTGGTTGTCTTCCGACCATTGGTTCCCTTGGAGTACCGGCCAGTCTTCCCACCGTGGAACACTGCTGTGCACTATTTATTTTTTTGCCAGCTGGAAAGCTGCCGCACCAGTGCTTCCGTTGCTGGCCTCGCTTCTTGTGGTGCTGGCCTCCAGTTCTGTCTTAGGCCGTGGCTTTTGATAGGATGCGCTGCAAACCATTTCTGTTAACTATCAATCCAATAATGGGGATAGGCAAACTCATTTGCGGTTCCTAAAGGGTGTTGGCTTTTTTTTTATAGCAATCATTTTTATTGATTTTCATAACAACAGTATATCATTGGTGTTGGCTTTTATTTAATAGTGTCGCCTAAATGGCCAATGAAAGGGCTGCTTTCATTTTAATTCTTTTATTTGACATTCCATAGGTTCTGCAGTACTCTGCCCGCGACCCATAAAACTAATGATAGGGTCCCACAAGAATCCTGTATGGGTTTTCTTCCAGTTCCAGGTCCCAATGGAGTACTGCACGTCCCGGAACGTAAAAAAAAGCAGTGATCACTATGAAGGAGGAGTTTTTTTTATATTTTGAGCTCAGCATTTTTATGTGTTGTGGTACCTGAAAATGGAGAAACACCATCTCATTTCCTAATATCATTAGGTAAATATATAGACAGGAAGGTCGTGCTCCCACCCTCCACTGGTTGCCAACCCCTTACGCATCTCTACCCTGCATCTATCATATGAAAAAAAAAAATAGTTTTTGTTACTGCGTAACTCCCTCGGTATTGCCAATACCGTGAGTCCTTGCATTTTTTATGACATTCCATAGGTACTGCGGTACTCTGATGGGATCCATAGAAGCAATCATAGGGCCCAACGGGAATCCTGTGTGTGTTCACTTCCAGTTCCAGGTCCATCTGGGTATCGCAGGACTTGGAACTTTAAAAAAAAAGTTGTGTTCACTATGAAGGAGTAGTTTTATTTTAATTTTGAGCTCAGAAGGTTCCTCACAGACCCAAATAAAAAAGATCTCTTACATGTTGATAGAATTTCAGCGCTTTTATGTGTTGTGGTTCATGAAAATGATAGCACTGTACTTAAGACAAACAGAGAAACACCATCTGATTGGCTAATATCTTTAGTTTAGAATATAGACAGGAAGGTACTGCACCCTACCTCCTTCCGGTGGCCAACCCCCCTCGCACCCGTACCTCACATTTTTCATCTTTATTCTGAACAGTTTTTGTTTCTGCAGAACTCCCTCTGTATCACCTCCAAGCATCAACCGCAGTACCGCAAGACCATGCAAGCTTCAGTTGGTGAAGCTTGCTTTGGTCTTGCTGTACTGTGTGATCCTTGGTAGGCCGCAGTACCACACACCGGCCAGTCTGAATTCTGCAGCAGTACCAAGGTACTGGCGGCATGAAAAAATTGTTGTTTTTTATTTGGGTCTTTGGCGGAGCCCTTGGGTCCTCCCAGATGTACTAGGGTATCAGGGTACTTTTACCCTGGCCCGTTATAGGTTATTTTTATTTTAACTCTAGTCCCAGTATCCTGTAATAGCAGCAGTAACATTTCTCTTCATGTTGTGGCCATCCAATCAAATCACTCGCTCACTCGTGACTTATTCCGTCGATTAACAGGAAAAAAGGTCTCTCATCCAATCAAAGAGCTCTATTCTCTATGTTCTATAATGTATGGGATTTAGCATAAGATGATGCAGCTGTCATGAGAGCACTAGATTGAGATCTGATTGAAAAAACCTTAATAACTTGTTTAATGTCCTGTTTTTAAAAGACTGATCATAAAATACTTGAATCCATAATTTCTTCAGAATAGGTTTCTTTCTGTGTTGCATCAGTATTCATATTTTTAATTAAGGAATTGAGACCGCATGGCCACCGTAGCCTTATTTTCTTATAACGCTTGTAGGAAGAGTTTGATTTATGTGTTTTAACATTTAATTTTTTTTTTAAAATACCGTCTAAGTGTACGTTTTAATTTTAGATTTTGAAATTCTATAAAGGTCTGGTCGTCTTGTTTGCCTAGATTGTAATGCAATTATTTCTGTAATAAACTTCTCTTTGATTGACATGATAGTGACAAAGAAACACTTAAGATTAAAAAAGTAACTGAAGCGTCTAAGGCCGGTATCCTAAGCTAATTGGCACTGGCAGTGCTTGCTACGAGCCGCAGAATCAGAAGTCTGCGTCAGAATTTACCTGCAAAATGTCGAAGGGCCATCAAGAGACTGGAGTCTCCGAAAAGATATATTTTTTTCCCGCAGACATCTTGTGACTCCCTCGCGCCCCCTGAGCGCGGCCTCCTTCTGAAGACCTTTTTTAAGACGGAAACCTGTCCCGCCCCTCAACCTTGACCCATTTAATGATGTGAAAGTAGAAGTGCATTACTGTACTAGGATTAGTTTAGGCCCTTTTTCCACCCGCGCTCGCATTCCGCTATTTCTTAGTTTTCCTCCACAAGAACGCAGAGAAGCTGGTTCTGCGATCCAATTAGCAAGTTCACTTGGGTGGTGGTGCACGTGAGCCGCCGTCCTCGGGAGAATTCCAAAGGCTCGCGCTCATTTGCATGTGAGAACAAGGCAATAAAAGGGTTTTGCAGCAACTCTTAACTCTAACCAGCTTCGAGTCCTGCGAATGTGTACATTTCCAAATGTGCAGCAGGATTTTATGAACCTCAGTAAAGAGGGATAACTTAAAACATTTGACCGATTATGCAGTTGTTTTAATTAGTTATTTGAAAACAAGAAACCCACCGCACGTGACCTTAAATGAGGCATCATGGTCTTTAGTAAATCAGCACTTGAAATCTGAGAATATTGGTGAAATATTCCTGTTTTATTTGTCGATGCTTGTAGGTCACTATTTGATTTTTGTTCTGCAGTTTCTTTTTCCTGTTGCAACATTTTGCGATCCATATTGCAACCTCGGCCAAGTGTGTGGTTGCAATATGCCACTTTTTTGCTGTTCTTTGAAATGACTTTGATTTTTGACAGTGTTTTTGATACTTGCTTTACCGTCTAATCTTCTGCACTCGACTTTATCGACCTCCTCTTTTTTGCACTTCTCACAACTGTCAGTCCACATGTATACAACAAGGTTTCATTTTGTAGTGTCAGTCGCCCCAAGGGAGCTTTCACTGTACATGCTCTTCTGTACTCAAAGCTGGCTAATGTAGTATTTGCGTGTGAGTTCTAGAGCAGTTCTTTCTTTCATGTAAGTTTTTTTGTGTGCGCTTGGTTCCTGCAGGGGTCAGTTGCACCCCTAAAGGCATCAGCCTCATGTCCGCTCCTGTGCATCCTGCAGTGCCACCCACTCTCACTCCAGCATGCACATCCTATGAGAGAGAGAGAGAAAGAGAGTGTGTGTGTGTGTGCGTGTGTGTGTGTGTGTATTCCTTCACAACTCCTACAAAAAAAGCAGAGGTGGGCACTCCCGGTAAGCAAGAAAATAGTTTATTGATTATTCACAGCACGGTGTCCTTCCTGATGCGTTTCGGCTGGTCCCAGCCTTTCTCAAAGTCATGTTGTCATTGAATTTACTCAAATGTAAAGGTACAGCGCATATAGACATAAAAGAAAGAACATCCGTTGCTAGCATGTCCCCATCATTATGCATGCTGTCTATTAAACTGGCTAAATACATGTTCATGTTCAAATAATTTTAATATTTTTAAATTTATACTTTTTTATAATTTTTAGAAAGAATTATTTTATATAAAAACAAGCCAATTTAACATTATAATTTCCTATATTTCATACTTGGGTCTGGGAGGCAGTTTGGAAGCATGCTCTTGGGCCAGTGCCCAAACCTAATAAGAGTGCAAAGAAGGGGTTAAGCCCTGTATTGATAGCCAGATAGGGCTTTATTAAAGTTTTACGAAAAATAATCTGGCTACCACTTTTTAAATGCTGCTATTTAATTAAACAGACTTAGGGCCAGTGTCTGAAATCATTGGTCCTGTTTTTTATTTATTTAACATTATAAAGAAATAAATAAGTAGAAAATATGATATGATATCCAATGGATCAATTCCCATAAAATATGTAACTGTATAAATCCTATACAAATCAATTCATATCAAAAGCACTCAATAAAAAATATATCAATCCAATCATTCTTAAAAATATGATAAATAACTTTGTATGTGCAAATCTTCGTTTCGTGCATAAAGATGTCCGAGTGCAAAATATCACCATCAATGGATCTTAAATGTCCCAATATCTAAAGTGCTCTAGTGCAGAGATAAAAACATCTTCTATTGCACAGCCTGCCAGTATAAAAACCCATTGGGATTCAATAATTTCAAAAGACAAGGCATATTGATGAGCACTGAACGGGGAACAGGGAGACAGGTGGACGGCCCCTCACCCCAAATGTACTCCTCATCCCTGTTCAACCCATTTGGGAATTTTGTGTTCAGTTCCAAGATATATCTGGATTCCAGATGTCTTAAATTAATGATTCTGTTGCCTCCTCTGATGTTCGGGGGAATCCTATCAACAGCAAAGAACATCAGTCCAGGATCACTTTCATGTTTGTCGTAAAAGTGTTTCGCCACAGACTATGTGAAATGCTGGTTCCTATTCGCTCGCTGATGTTCTAACATGCATTTTTTCAAAGATAAAATTGTACTTCCCATGTACATCAGGGGACAGGGGCAGCTAAGTACATAAATACAGTGGTCAGTGTTGCAATTATAAAAACCATTTATCTTTTTCGTATGTCCATATTCGATTTGAATGTGAGGACATTTTTCACCATTCTACAGGACTTACAGTAATGGCACTTATAGAACCCCTTCATGATTGATAGCCATGTCTCTGGTTTACGACTTCCATCAAAGTAGCTGCGTGTCAGATTATCACCCAATGTCCTCCCTTTCCTGTATGTCACTGGAGGTGCCATTGGTAAATATTTGCCAATTACATTATCACTTTTGACTACCTGCCAGAGTCTTCTCCAGATCTGCGATATATTTTAGAAGACATTTGATTGAAGCAGGTGACAAATCTGGCCACTGTCCCTTCCTTGGGGGCTCTGTCATTCGGATGAGGCAGCGGATTTCTGGTGACACTCTCTGACTTGCGTTTATCCTCAGCCAACGTCTTAAAATGATACCCCAGTTTACTGAACCTCTCATATATGTTTCGTACCTGCTCTTGGAATTCCTGTTCCTGGCTACAACTTCTTTTAAGCCTTAATGTTTCCCCATAGGGGATGCTAGCTTTCAGATTGGTCGGATGTTGACTTTTAAGGTGCAGAGTGCTATTACCAGCTGTTGTCTTGCGGTATACTGTGGTGCTGATTTTACCATCTTTTACTTGTAGGAGGATATCCAAAAAAGATATCTCGCTTACACTCGTCTGTGCTGTAAAATGCAGGTGGTAGGGGTTGCCGTTGAGGATCTTCGCATACTCTTCAGCCTCCTGTTTGGACCCCTCCACAGCAAAAATAAATCGTTGATGTGTGTGTTATATATATATCATCTTGACTATAGCAGAAGAGTGCTTCCAGTGTAAAATTATTGGAAGATGAATTCTGGGAGGCAGTAACCAGCCATGTCATTTTCGCTGCTGTTTTACTCTTCCTCTTCAGTAATAAATGTGTATTTATTATTTCTAAATAATGTGTTATTGGAGCACATTTCTCTTCACTGGCATGGCATATTTTACTTATTGCAGGCACATTATGGAAGTAGGCGTCCTTCCTACAGACTGCCATGTGGTGGGCTCTGACATTAAACAGCACTAGGCCTGCTCTTTACCCATGCCACCAGTCCTTACTAGCTTTCCTGCTGTGGCCAGTGTGGGGCATTCACTAGCCTCGGACTCCTGCCATTGACTGCAAACGACAGCTGCCTGACCTCTTGCTACACACAAAAAAAGAAAAGGGCCAATCGTGGTCAACAGGTGGAAACTGCTAGATTCTAATTATTGTTTCCAAAAAGATTTTCAAAAATAATATATATGAGAAATGTATAAAGTAGTTATCTTTCCATCTTATGACATTTTCAAGTGCTGCAAATTGTGATACTCTATTTATCGAACTGAACTCTGGGAAGCTGAGTTTACAAGCGGGTGTTCACATTTTTGACCTTCCAGTTCACATCAGATGTCAAAGGTGATCGTAAACCTCCTTGAGCCAACCTGCTGGATCTGGAATACAGTTCTAGCCAAAGTGGCCTCTTTAAAAGGTTGACCTCCTGACCTTACATGCCTTGGCTGAATTATTGACACACCGGTTCCCTGTTTTACAGCTGTCTTTTCGCCTATATCTCACTGTACAGTACAAACCCAGACGGCATCGTCTCCTTGGACTCGACAGAGTCATCGATTCCAGTATCAGAAAGTCTCACACCCGGAGGAACTATTAATTTTTAGTTATGGGTTGAAAAAGAAAATTATACAATCAATGATCCAGACGGTCTTCTTAAACTAATCCAGAGAAATTAAGAAAGATGGACGGCTTATGTCATTTTTTAAATTTCTTGGTGGTATTTAAGTAGTGTGGACAGTACTCCAGAAGGCAGTGGGGCACTTTGTGTAGCACAGGGAGTTATCTGCTAGAATCTCCTGGTCAAAAACGGGTGCAAAACATTTCCTTCTCACTGCTCATTGAGGTCCAACCAGGGCCTCTTTTAACACCCCCCCCCCCCATAGTTGGCTTGTTCAATGCAAACGTATCCCACTGTTGGGATGGGCAACGCGTGGTGTCCACCGTAGAGCAGATGCCGGTTACCTGTGATGTAACCTGTAAGTTACGCTGTTAAACTTGAGTGTGAAGTGAGATGGTAGGAAGGAAGAAACATGCTTTAAAGGAGGCCAATGAACACACATTTCCTTTGATTGGTCATTCAGGGGCTTTCATGGGAGAGTGTGCTTTGTGTAAAAGAGATGGTTGTGCAAGGCGTTGCCCAGGTCACTGTGGGATGGAGTCAAAGCTTGGATGGTGGATGGAAGTCGTCCAATTGCAGGTATGCAATGGTTCTGGGGAAGAGGCTCAGCACCGCTGAGAGGTCTTCATTTTATATGGTCTTTGAAAGAAAGATTGTAGTTCATTCTGAAGCAAAGTGATTTGGTGCAGGGGGTGGTTTTCAAGAGAAGCAGTTGAGGTTCACACTGGAGAGCCGTGGTTAATTTGTAGAAAAATAAGTGCCAGGGTACTTGTTAGCAGGACACGGCAGCTCGCACCATCCATTGCACGTGCCAGCGCTGCTAATTACAGTACCAACACAACTACTAACCACCACACTCCTACGATTGTGACAATTCATACTATTCCAGGCCTCCAAATGGCTTGGGTGGCAGGTATTAGTGATTGTTAATGCATATTAAAGGAATAAACAGCTGTTTTTCTGCTCAAACCCAAATTTAGCAGTCAGCGCCACCAAGTGGCAGACTACCCAAGCGCCAGTTCTAAGAATTAAGTATCGGTGCCCAGCACCGGAAACCACCGGCTCAAATTAAGCACTGCTGGAGAGCTAGGTAGAACCTGATGCTGCTGATAAACACAAACAGAATTGTGACCGGGCTAGGCTTCACAAAGATGGTAGCCAGACAGCTTCTGAGCCAATTGTTGCTCAGTGACACTTTGCGGTACAGTAGCTTGTCTTTATGTTGCTACGAGGAGATATCTTGCTGATGAAGACTGTAAATATCCTGAATGTGAGTGTTCTGTGTTAATCAAATTTCTCTTAAACCGGCCACATTGCTCGGCTTTTAGAAAGATGCTGTGTTTAAAAGGCTTGGGCAGAGCTCCATTTACTACCTTTATTCTATTGCCCACCTGGCAAATGTCCAGTCTCTGTCACTCCCAGTACCTTTCCCTCTCCATTGTCCCACTTCTGCGTCCTGCTCTCATCCCTGCTTATTCCCAGCCTATAGCCACAGTGGACCTGCCTTCTTCCTACCTCATATCCATGCCTGTAATTTTTGCTGCTCGTTTCATCCAGGGCCTGAAGAAATATGATCACATTTTTTAAATTTATTTTTTGTTGCATATTTATATAGCGCGAACTCGACCCGAAGGTATTGGAGCGCTTTACATAGCACCGTATTTACATTACACATTCAGGCACGGGTAGATTAAGTGATTTGCCCAGAATCACAGGATGTGGACACGACCTCGAGGCTCGAACCCTGGTTTCCTGCACCGACGGACCACATCCTCCATCCTGGTTGAACTCCTCTGGCTCGGCTTGCCAGCCCGCGCCATCTTCAAAACCAGCGGCATCATTTACAAAGTCATGACGACCAGCAGCCCTGCCTGTCTTGCAGACAAGCTCACCACCTCTGGCTAGCAAAGAACACTGCATCACGGTACATCCACTGTCCACAACCCAGCTGCCTACCTGTCCTATCACTCGTTCGCTTTATTCTTGTCTTTTACTCTGTATAGCGTTCCTCTACCATTGGCAAGGTTCGCTTTGTAGAAATACTATATATTGTGATTGTATACATACAATATACAATACCCAATATATAAATACGTGCATTTCAAAAAGTTGGTAGTGTAAGGTATTTCTTTGATTCTTTCTCTTGCGTTCTTCTCTTTCTTTCTTTCTTTCTTTCTTTCTTTCTTTCTTTCTTTCTTTCTTTCTTTCTTTCTTTCTTTCTTTCTTTCTTTCTTTCTTTCTTTTCTAAAATACACAATGTGAAAAATAAGAAGAGGTTCCGCCAGATCGTAACTCCACAGGGAGGATGGTCCTTTTGAATGCAGACACTTTATCTCCCCTTTCCGCACGTCAATGTGTCTTTCACTTCTCAACTTCCTTTCTGTACTGTGTCAAAAGAAATGCCTGCGTGAGCAGGGTCAGGCGCGGAACCCTACCGAGACAGGCAACTCTGTTCATGTTTGGGCCTAACAATGTCCCCGACAACTAATCCTGTAAGTTGGTTCCAACTAATCAGGAGGATGAAGTCTAGTGTTTGCTGCCACTCGCTGTTGCGGTTGCCATGCTCACTGCATGCATACCCACATACGGTAAGGACCCCATGCATACCTACAAACAGTAAGGACCCCATGCATACCCCACATACAGTAAGGACGCCATGCATACCCACAAACAGTAGGGACCCCATGCATACCCACATACAGTAAGGACCCCATGCATACCTACATACAGTAAGGACTCCATGCATACCCACATACAGTAGGGACCCCATGCATACCCTACCCACATACACTAAGGACCCCATGCATACCTACATACAGTAAGGACCCCATGCATACCCACATACAGTAATGGCATACGGTAGGGACCCCATGCATACCCACATACAGTAAGGACCCCATGCATACCCACAAACAGTAAGGACCCCATGCATACCAGTAAGGACCCCATGCATACCCACATACAGTAATGACCCACATTCAGTAGGGACCCCATGCATACCCCACATACAGTAAGGACCCCATGCATACCCACATACAGTAGGGACCCCATGCATACCCACATACAGTAAGGACCCCATGCATACCTACATACAGTAATGGCATACGGTAGGGACCCCATGCATACCCACATACAGTAAGGACCCCATGCATACCCACAAACAGTAAGGACCCCATGCATACCCCACATACAGTAAGGACCCCATGCATACCCACATACAGTAATGACCCACATTCACTAGGGACCCCATGCATACCCACATACAGTAAGGACCCCATGCATACCCCACATAAAGTAAGGACCCCATGCATACCCACATACAGTAAGGAAGAGGTATAGTGTGCCCTATGCATGTGAATTGAACTACATGCTGCTGCCATCCGTGGGCTGCTGTGATGTCTATGCAGTCTGTGCACCTTGAGTCCTGATGTCGCTGTAAAGGCTATATATATGGGATTAAATGTTATGCAAATGGAAAGGGAAAAGCCTGAGAGAAAAAACAATATCTTGGTCATACCATGTGTCGTCAGTTTGGGACGCTGTGGCCAAAGTAGGTCAGATTTGGTGAAATTAGAGCTAGAAACAGTTGAAGCTTCTGGAGTGAGCTAACCTTTTTTGGGCTTCTGGTGCATGTCGCATATTGGGCATATCTCTCCCCTTAGTACACAAACCATGGTGCATCTTCTGCTGTGCACCATCTGCACATCTTCTTGCACTGTGTGATTTCACACTGGTCAACTGCCTGTTGGGTTCCAAAACACACTTTTACTTGAAGAGAAAGTTCATGTAGGCATTGGAAAGATCAGAATGAATGGATGCAGTTCCTTCGGTGAAAGGAAAGTGATAATTCAAATTCACTCCTTTCCCCCCTGTTTTCGGTGGACAATTTATTGCACCTTCAGGCAGTTTTCCGGTAAAGAGCGCCCACTGTTTCTTTTGCCTCTATACTCTACTCTGTAACACTGTACACCACTGCACTCTACGCCACTAAACACCTTTGCGCTCTACGTCACTGGACTCTGTGCCCCTCTATTCTACTCTGCACCACTGCTGTCTGGACCACTCTACACCTCTGCACTCTACGCCACTGCACTCTATGACACTCTACTCTGCAAGATGGCACTCTCCGCCACTGAACTCAACCCTACTCTACTCTACACTACTGCATGCTACACTACTGCACTCTATGCTACTGCATGCTGCACCACTCTACACCATTGCGCTCTATATCACTGCACTCTGACCCTCTATTCTACTCTGATCCACTGTACTCTACTGCACTGCTCTCTGCACCACTCTACTCTGCACCACTGCACTCTACACCACTGTTCTCTACAACACTATACTCTGAAAGACGGCACTCTCCGCCACTGAACTCAACCCTACTCTACTCTATACCACTGCATGCTTCGCCACTGCACTCTATGCTACTGCATGCTGCACCACTCTACACCATTGCGCTCTATATCACTGCACTCTGTGCCCCTCTATTCTACTCTGCACCACGTACTCTACTCCACTGCTCTCTGCACCACTCTACTCTGCACCACTGCACTCTACACCACTGCTCTCTACAACACTATACTCTGCAAGACGGCACTCTCCGCCACTGAACTCAACCCTACTCTACTCTACACCACTGCATGCTACGCCACTGCACTCTATGCTACTGCATGCTGCACCACTCTACACCATTGCGCTCTATATCACTGCACTCTGTGCCCCTCTATTCTACTCTGCACCACTGTACTCTACTCCACTGCTCTCTGCACCACTCTACTCTGCGCCACTGCACTCTACACCACTGTTCTCTACAACACTATACTCTGCAAGACGGCACTCTCCGCCACTGAACTCAACCCTACTCTACTCTACACCACTGCATGCTACGCCACTGCACTCTATGCTACTGCATGCTGCACCCCTCTACACCATTGCGCTCTATATCACTGCACTCTGTGCCCCTCTATTCTACTCTGCACCACTGTACTCTACTCCACTGCTCTCTGCACCACTCTACTCTGTGCCACTGCACTCTACACCACTGCTCTCTACAACACTATACTCTGCAAGACGGCACTCTCCGCCACTGAACTCAACCCTACTCTACTCTACACCACTGCATGCTACGCCACTGCACTCTATGCTACTGCATGCTGCACCACTCTACACCATTACGCTCTAAATCACTGCACTCTGTGCCCCTCTATTCTACTCTGCACCACTGTACTCTACTCCACTGCTCTCTGCACCACTCTACTCTGCGCCACTACACTCTACGACACTATACTCTGCAAGACTGCACTCTCCTCCACTGAACTCAACACTACTCTACTCGGCACCACTGCACTCTATGCCACTGCACCACTCTACACCATTGCGTACTATATTGCTGCACTCTGTGCCCCTCTATTCTACTCTGCACCACTGTACTCTAATCCACTGCTCTCTGCACCATTCTACTCTGCGCCATTGCACTCTACGACACTATACTCTGCAAGACTGCATTCTCCACCACTGAACTCAACTCTACTCTAATCTGCACCACTGCACTCTACGCCACTGTATGGTATTCTAGTGCACCACTCTACACCATTGCACTCTATATCGCTGCACTCTACGCCACTCTACTGTGCTCTATGCCACTGCTCTCTGCACCACTCCACTCTACTCTGCATCACTCAACTCTAGGCTACAGCACTCTGTTTCACTCCATGCCACTCCAATCTATTCTACACTAACTGCACTTCATACCACTGCACTCTACACACTCTACTCTATGCCACTGCACTCTACACCACTCTACACTACACCTCTGCGCACTCCTCTGCACCGCTCCATTCTACCATGCATCACTCCACTCTACGCTATTTCACTCTACTCTGAAACAATCTTCTCTATACCACTGCACTCTATGACACTGCACTCTACGTCACTGCACTCTTTGCCGATACACTCTACACCACTTTATTCAAAACCAATGCACTCTATGCCGCTGCACCCTAGGCCAATCTGCTCTGCACCACAGTACTTTCCACTGTACGACACTCCACTCTACGATACTCCACTCTGCGATGTTCATCTCCATTAAACTCTACTCCAGCCTGACACTATACTCCACTCTATGCCACTCCACTCTACAACACTACTCCACTCTACGATGCTCTTCGCAACTCTCTCTATGCCACTCCATGCCACTTTACTCCACTCTATTAAACAACACACTGCTCCACTCTACTCCACGCCACAACTCCATTGTACGCCACTCCACTCTCTGACAAAGCAACCTATGACACTCTATACCACTCCACTCTACAACACTCTTCTCCACTCTTGGCCAGTCACTCTCCTACACTATTCCACTGTATGCCAGTCCATTGTACGACAATCTACTCCATTCTATGCCACTCTACTCTACAACACTCTACTCCCCTCTATGCAACACCCTCAATGTCATTCTACTCTGCTCTACTCCACAACACTCTATGCCACTGCCCTCTACAACACTCTATTCAACTCTGACACTCTACTCCACTATACACCACTCAACTGTATGCCACTTTTCACCCTTCCACTCTACAACACTCTACTTCATCCATGACACTCCACAACACTGTACACCACTCCACGTCACTCTACGCCACTCAACTCTACTCTGCACGACTCTACGCCACTCCGTGATACTCTATGCCACTCAACTCTACTCTACACGACTCTACACGACTCCACACTACTCCATAACACTCCACTCTACTCGACTTACAACACTCCACTCCACACCACTCTCCTTTACCCCTCTAATGTTTAGCCATGCTGAACAGCAGCCACGCTGGGGTACAACATGGCTACAACATATTAGCAAAGCCAGTAGCTCTTACATAGGTGACACCTATTGAGATTGCCAATGCTTGTTTAATGCATGCACCTATTCCTCCTCTGGGACCTACTTCTTGGAGATGCTCCATGTCAGTAAGTTCTTCTGTAAACCATGGAAGCCTGGCTTACATAATGGATCACCTGTACCTCAGAGCTTCAAAACATGAAGTTAAAGGGTGACTCATGAGGCAAGCCCTTGTCACCAAGAGTACCTCACGGTGATAAAACAGGCAAAACTCACGGATTTTTTCCACACATGGTCAGTGGATATTTTCACTTAAACAAGCGATTTTTTTTCTAGACATATAAATTGGGGAGAGGAGTTGGCCTAACGGCTAGGGCGCTCGACCTCGAATCTGGGGAACTGGGTTTGAGTCTCGGCAATAACACTGAACATCCTGTGATTCTGGGCAAATCAATTAAACTCCCCGTGCCTAACAAAAATGGATGTGTGTCCTCATGTAACGTAACTGGTGCTATGTAAATCGCTCTGATATCCGATTTGGGTCAAGTTCGCGCTATATAAAACTCTGTAAAAAGTAATTAATAAATAAATCCAGTGGCATTGGGTAAATTCTTCATGCTACATATTCAATGTAATACATATATACGTTATGCTCACGATCTAATTGATCATCATCTTGAAAGGAAGGTTTTCCTTTGACATTGATGTGCTGCAGCATAAGTGCCCCATCAGGACTCTTCGTCGCGAAGTAGGCTGAGCTACGCATTACTTACTGCGGTTGTATAAGACTACCTAGAGGGTCCTGACCAGACCGACCATTGCAGAACAATTAATTCAATTGAATTATGTTAAATAACACCAAATGAAAATATTTTTAGTTTTGCAGCGTGAATCTTTCTGGATTCACTATGCTGTGCATTATTCCGCGATCTTGTGGTTGGGTCCGGATTCGTAGTCTTTTCTTTGTTTTTTATTTTTTTATTTTTTTTGTAGCCCAGGTGGGCGGCGACGACCCACCATTTGGTGCACCTCCCGTGACGTCGTCGTGCTTCCTGCGGAAGTCCCACCTTTGGGGCGCCATCTTCAGATTCTTTTTTCCGCCGTTGGGTCTGGATCGTCATCGGGAAGCTCCAGAATTACAATCGAAGGAAGAAGAAGGAAAAGCGAGTTTCGTCGATACATAGCCACGAAGATATCACAGGAAAGGAATATATCACATCAGGAGCGCGAAGAAGGAAGTGTTCTGCCTTTTTCTTCGACGCCCTTGGAGAATGCGCACTCAGAGGCCCTGAGTGCAATGGACAAGACGCCATTCAAGTTCTGCCCTAACTGCCACCACAAGTTCGCGCAGAAGGACCAGCATCCGGTCTGCAACCTCTGCCTACCGGTCGACCACCAGAGCAAGGACTGCAACGCCTGCTCAGCCTTCGCGCCGAAGACGCTCCGGGTGAGAGAACGTCAGAGAAGAGCCAACGCCAGCATGGATGGCAAGGGTAAGGCCCCGTCGCTCTACGATTTGGGCCTCTCCACAGACGATGAGGACAACGTCGCCGAGGGACCCGAAAACTTCACGGTCGTAGAGACCGACAAGAAAAATGAAGACGAGGTAAGAGAATCGTCGAGCTCAAAACACCCGAAAATGCCTCAAAAACCCGAGGGTGACTCGAGAAAATCTGAGTCAAAGTCCACGAAGGGAGCCCCGGCGCCGAAAACTTCGACGACCAAGGGGGGAACCATGGACAAGAGGCCAAGCGGATCCTTCGAAAAGGACTCCCGGTGCCGAAAGACGCCGAAAGGCAAGGTTCATCGAAGGCAACCCATGAAACGGGGCGCTCGACACAGAAGGACAGGTCGGCGTCGACGCAAGTTCCGTCGAAGAGGCCCGCGGTCGACGCCGAAAGCATCTCCGAGATGGAGAAAAAGAAGAGGCGGCTCGAGGCCGAAATGGAGAACATCCTTCAGAGGAAGAAGGAGTTCGACGCCAAGATGAAGGAATTCAAAATTCCAACGGCTCCACTGACGAACGTCGTCGAAATCGAGGACGAATTCGACACCGAGGGGCTGCTGAGAGATCTCGAAGAGGAAGACGAGACCTATTATGAAGGTGAACCCGAGGAAGAAGACCAGCAGTCGTTCTACAGCTCGGCGCCCTCAACCAGCCACGACATCGAACAGCTCGGTGCCATCAACCAGCCACGACATCGAATGGCAGGATCTCGACACCGAAAACCCCGAGGAGCCCGTGGACACTTACCCTTCGAGGCCTTCTCCACCCGACGACATCGGGGTGTACAATATGGTGGTCAGGAGCGCAGCCACAGCCTTCGGCGTGAAACTGGACGAGGAGAGTCCAAAAGCCGATTTCCTCCTCGAGACCCTGCTCCCCATCCAGACGAGGAGCCAATTCCTTCCCATGCTACAAAGTGTGATGAATCAGGGGAGAGAGGCCTTTAAGGAACCAGCGACTTGCCGTTCGATCACGCCCAGGACGGAGAAGAAGTATAGCACTCTTCTCTGGACCCCCCTTACATCAAGGGTAGTATCACGGCCGACTCCATCATAGCTTCCATGGCCAGGAGAAGGGCCAACGTGCCAGCAACTTCGGGCCCACCACCAGATAAAGAAAGCAGGAGGATAGACCTCACAGGAAGAAAGGTCGAGAGGAACGCCGCAATGCACTGGCGCATGGCGAATTCCAATGTCCTTCTCAATAGGCACCAGTACCAGCACTGGGACGAGATGGGGGAGCTAGTAAAACACCTCCCAGAAGAATACCGCCAAAGAGCCTCCCACCTGGTGGAAGAAGGTAAAAACATCGCCAACTCTTGTATAAAGCGGGCGCTGGACGGGGCAGAGACTTCGGCAAGACTAATGGCCACCGAGAGAAGACATGCATGGCTAAGAATCTCGGGATTCAAACCGGAGGTGCAGAACAACATCCTTAGCACCCCCTTCAACGGAGAGACACTGTTCGGAGCAACAGTAGATGAGAAACTCACCCAGCTGAAAAAAGAAAACGAAACAGCGAGGTCCATGGGGGCCCTACAGCTAAGGGGGATGAGGAGAGGCAATCCCTCTAGGAGACCCTACGGTCGGGGAGGAAGCCAGCAGGGAGCGTCGCACCAGACGTTCCAGCAGGGTCAGCAGGGTGATAGTCACGGACAACAAGGTCAACAGAAGCAAAACTGTCAGTACCAACCTCGGGGCCAGTCCTTTCGCGGGAGAGGGAACGGACGTGGCCAGAGGAGGAGAGGGGGTGACCAACCCTCATCAAAGTGACTCAGCACGCAGGAGGACGCCTACCCTCGACATGCCCCCAAGGGTGAGGCGCAATACAGTAACATCAAGGGGGAGAGAAGAATCAATAGCCTACGAGCATCCAACACCAGTAGGCGGAAGACTGAGGTTCTACCTTCAGGAGTGGCGGCGTATAACCACAGACAAGTGGATACTGAACGTCATGCAATACGGATACTGCGTGGATTTGGAGAAAAGACCTCCAAACAGAAGACCAAGGGGAAGGCAGAGATCGGCTCAAGAACTGGCCCTACTCAGAGAAGAAACCCTAAAACTACTAGAAAAAAGAGCCATAGAGGCAGTGCCGTTCAGAGAACGCAACAAGGGGGTCCACTCGAACTACTTCGTGGTCCCGAAAGTAGACGGAAACCTCAGACCCATCCTGGACCTGCGATACCTAAACAAGTTCATCAGAACGCAGAAGTTCAAAATGACTTCGCTGCAGGAGGTGCTCCCCCAAATAAGAGACGGGGACTTCATGGTCACCGTGGACCTCAAGGATGCCTACCTGCACATTCCAATAAACAGAAGGCACAAGGGCCTTCTAAGGCTTAACCCTACCCTAATGCTAACAAAAATTCTAAATCAAAACTAGTCAAAGAGCATTAATTTAGGCGTATAAAATTAATTTTAATTAGTACATTTAACATAACTTTGAGGCTAATCCTAAACAAACCCCAAAAGACCTGAAATGTATGAAGCACACTCTAAATAAAACATATTAAGTCCTTTCTGATCCATACGCACATCTAGGATCATCGTAATTGCCCAACGGGCTGATTTGCGTGCACACCACTTCGTTTGGTATTCACAAAAGGTGAATTTAAACTTGCAAATTGATTTAGTCACAGACAAATTAGTCCAGTATACCTCGTAAAATTACATTAGTATGGTACTATTTTTCAGGAGAACATCCTCTCGTATGGCGGGTAGCAGATAGACCCTGGTGTGGAAGGCTTAAAAGGTTGGGTGTACTCACACAAACATGGCATGTTTTTGAAGTACTGGCAACCTTTTGTAGGGGACTGTTCCACTCTGGATAGGATCAGAGATGTATTACTGTTAAGGGCAGAAGTAACTCGTCAACGGGGCAGAAAAAAACCCTTAGATCGGTTAGGGCGTTGTGGAAGGGATGTTTTTCAGGCGGTAATCTTTGAACGAGGAAAATCCTTGTGTAGAAAACAAATGAAAGAAAATCTTGAAGTGAAAATAATCTGAGTAAATGTACATTTACTACATGTATTCACCTCTAGATGTTTCTGCTGCTTTGCAAGTTTACTCCGAGTGGTTGATCAGCCCTCTAACTTCTTCTCAGGACTTGAAGTTCAGAGCCAAAGGTGAGACTCAATAGGCCTGATCAAAAGTAGGCGTGTCTTACTCATCAGTATCTGTGGTGGGTGCGGGGAGCAGCTCCTAGAAGCTGTCCATGGAAGATGCTTTGTGAATGAGGCGCTATATCTTCTCTCCTGACCCGTGCTAGCAGAGTTCCGTGCCACTGGTCTGTGACTTACCCTTTTTAGTAAGGTCATTTTGCCAATTGGAGATCGTGGCGGATTCTGCATGCTCCTTTCTCAACAGACCCTCAAGCTCTCGTCCAATGGGTAACTCCCTTTGATGGGCTCTGACCTGAACTTGAACTGGGAAGTAAAAGATGCGGGTCACGGCTGAGGTGGAGGGAGTGGTTATTCAGTGCGAGAATGAAGGCCCTGAATGGAGAGAGGGCGGGCCTGTCGGAAATGAGAAAGACTCAGGTTGGAGACACGTCACAGCCCTGAGAGTGATGTTTGGCACAACTAGTGAAGACATTCCGCACGACCTTCTCCAGACCGGGCTAACACCTTGAAAAGAACCAGAGAACAGGCCATCTGCAGGCCACCTCGGTTTGCTTGTAGCAGGCCATAAGTAGTTCACATAAAGTATTTTTTACCGCCTGAAACTGAATTTAAGAAATGCCTATTTTTCAAGTCCGGGCAGCCCTTCTGTCATCTACTACGCGCATTCCTCCAGGGCTTACCCTTGTCAAGAGCAGAAGTTGTTTCTTTAACAGGGGGAATGATTTTTCAACAGATTGACACTAAAAAGCTGCTTTTTGTACTTGTTGCTCGAGTGCCCATTCGGTGGAAGGGGTCTGGCCACCAGACCCAAACCTTTGTTGCTTCAGCAGTGTGTGTGTTGTAGAGTAAAATGTGTCTCCGCCTTTTCATTCCTTCAGGCTGGCTTTACTTGTCGGCAGAGAGCGGCGGGAGTGCTCCTGAGTGTAAGCCAGTCAAGCCTTGCCCGCCGGCCATGTTTTCTCATGGCTTCTTCAAAGGCGTTTCACGTTGCTTGTTTTTTTTTTCTTTCGTGTTGCTCGCGAGCTGCTCTAGTGTTTCTGTTGACTGACACATTCCTAGCCACACAAAGGGTTATTAGTTCCTTCTAGTTGCTGGTAAGTCGTAGTCCTGCATGGTGGCTTTCTCTAAGCTTTGCCCGTCTCCAGACCCTCTACGTGCGCATAGGTGCCGACACCCTCTTACAGCGACAAGCCAGTGAGGCCACAGCTGATTTGAGCCAATGCGTGGAACACTGTCACAGTGCCAGCTATAGCGCTGATGGTGCCCGGTGCGATCATGTTTGTTGGCGCACCCCAATGACCACCTCTGCCATGAATTCCCTCACTGCCACCCTTTAACGGTGCCCCTCAGGTCTCCATAACCACTCTCTGTCAGATGCAATTAATTAATATTATAGTGACACCCATACCAGTGTAGTGTGTCAGAGCACTTTACATCACACACAAATCAATCATACATCTGTTAATCAGTGTATAGGAAATTTTACATAAGCCAGAGGACTACAAGGTGTAGGAGTCACATGACCTCCAAACTGGGAGGCAGTATAGTTTAATAGAGCTTCGTCTGGAGAAGCACAAACTCAGCATTTAAGGCTTAACACCATGGTTGGGGGGTTCTCTGTAATAATAAGAATCTATCTCTATCCAAATGAAGTCTTTTTGCAACATTAGGATAATGAAAGCCTGGCGATGAGTCAAAACTCCAGCTCACTACAGCAGAAAGAACATTAATCACTGGAGTTATCTTGACATTTTTATTGTTGCCTCAAAATTGCTGGAGGCAAGGAAGGGAGGAGCAGGTGCTTTTAAAACCAGAATAGACTTGCAAACAGGGCGCCCCATCTGAAATCCGCACCCGGTGCGGTGGCAGCGGTCGCACAGCCCTAGAACTGGTCCTGCACTGTCGCGTGCATAGACTACACACCCAAGCACAGCCTTTTCATTCTTTGAACAAACAGGTACAGTTTTGGTTTTGTTGTGGTAGGCAGTGCTTAATTTGAACCGATGGTTTCCGGTGGGGGGCACCGGCACTTATTATTGGAAGTGGGCGCTTATTTTTCTGCATCAGGCATTTACTGCAAGCAAAAGACTCATAGGGGAAAGACAGAGAAAGACGGAAAAGAAGGGGCAGGGAGTGGCTGTAAATGGAATAAAGAGGTCCGAGATGACTTTAGGATTACCCTGCCTCAACAGCTAAGTGCTGGAGGAAAGCTTTGGGCACCGGCACGTTTTTAGTTACAAATTAAGCACTGGTTGTAGGTGGTACTTTCGTTGACGGCATCATGAGCGAGACTACACTCCTGCCCTTTTATAAGCCTACTTTGTATTGAGTGGTATTGCATTTCCTTATTCTCGCCTAAGCATGTTCAGTGGATGTATTAGTTTAGTTTCACAAGCAGTGTGGAGGTGGGAGAGGGGCTGCTAGTTACTGGGCACAAACTGATCTGTCTTCTAGGAAGGGACATGGGAAAATATTCAATCATATCCTACAACCCCCTCACTACGATTATCCAGACTGCAATCTTGAGCGAGTAGATTAGAAAGAAAAGGTCTGAATGGAGGAAGAAAAAAAGGTCATGTGTAAACTACATATTCATTTCACATTAATGTAAAACTTATGTAGGAGAGTGGAATCTGACTAATGGTTGCCCCCAACTTTTTGCCTGGTATTTAAGTGGTTTTTGACTAGTCTGGCTGGGATCCTGCTATCCAGGACCCCAGCCTATCTGCTTTCTCCCTAAAACTGTTGTGAGTACTCTAGGTACAAACATAATTGGATGCTGGGCATGCCCTACCAGTCCCTTGTAGATGGTACCCTAGGTACCCAGGGCATGGGTCCCCCAGTAGGCCTACCAGGGCTGCAGCACTTATTGTGCCACCCTGGGACAGCCACCCAAACTGACACCACCAGGTCACTACTGTAGCCTGAGTAAGGTGGTGCTAGCACCCCTTACAGGGATGTAGGTACCCTATGTCCCATACCATTACAACACATATACTCTCATAGGTCACCCCTATGGCAGGCCCTGGTAATCCTACAGGGCTGGGTGCTGAGGTATGTGTGAGGGGGGACCCCTACGTGAGTAGGACCTCTCTGCAACCTTCATAAAATCGTTACTGGGTTGTTTGTAGTGTAGCCATACCATATACTCTTAACCGCATTATAAGTCATGGCGTCATCGCTGTAACTTAGGAATGGCTACACAGAACCATATCGTGTTTGGTGTCAAACATGAAGGAATCATACCCCCAGTCCAGCCATGGGCATGGGGGCACGATTCCCCCTTGCTAGGAGGGTGATATGGGAAAAGCGGTAGAATTTGGAAACCAATTTAAAAGTGCACATGTACCACAAAATGGCTACTGTTCGCCACCTACACGACTCTGGCTGGCTGTTGCTGGGGAAAACCCCAGCCTCGCCATCTGGACAATAGGGCTCCTGTGGCAGGGAGGTGCCAGCACCTCCCCAGACAGGATATGTGGATTGGAACAGGGTGGGTGCACCAAATGTCCTTTCAGAGTTGCACGTAGGCAGCTGCAGAGCCCCAATTCTGCATACACCGCCTGGAACCGGTTCAGGGGCGTCCTGCCCCTCGCCCAGGCGGGAAACACACAAAGGGGAGTGGGTGTAGCCACCCTTTCCCGCCTCTACTCTGATTGGTAGGCTCTCTCTTGGACCATCCCCTAATCTTGGGGATATATGGGAATAACTTTGCCCTAGAGCCTTAGATTCGTACAGGACTTCACAGAACTGACCTTCGACGAGCTGCTGCCCAGCTGACTGAAGAAATCTCCCTTGGGATAAAGGAGTTATCCCCCTGCTTGGCAGGCACCTAAAAGACTACAAGATACCCGGTTGGAACTTCGTTGCTCTCACGACCTTCGACGCCTTCCAGCAACCTCGAGGTGGGTCTCCAGTGCATCCCAGCGTCCTGTGAGTGTGCCCAGCAAGTCTGAGCACCCTGGACCACGTGGGTGTCGAGATCCCCGCATACCCTGAGACACCGGCCACCTCTTGTCCAGCACACGACCCCGACCAGTGGGGAAGTTATGCTTTGGCCCATTCTTGAGCCAACCTTCAAGCAGCATTTGTGCCGACTCTCAGCTCCCTGGCCCGCTCCGGTGGCCAGTGGGAGACCTTTTACGCACTCCATTTTGCTGCCTTCCGCGGTCCCTTGTCTCTCGACTTGTGGGCCCTGACGGAGGACAATCTTCTTTTCTAAGAGTTCCCCTGGTTGCTCCAGGCCTGCTCTATGCTCCCTGCAAAGGAGAGCACCCTCAGACCTCGTGGGTCTGCACCAGCAGCTGCTTTGTTCATCTTGCGTGGGTTGCGGTTGCCAATGCTTAGTGGATCCCATCGGGACACTAACACCGCAGCGACCCTCAGCCGACGTGGGACAGTCGCCCTCCAGAAGCTGGCCTTCCTTGAAGCCTCCCGGAGCCCGTGACTGCAGAGCCCAGCTGTACCTTCCACACCTGAAGCACCCGACATCCACGAGCTCCTTCCTGTGAGCTCCCTGGTCACTGTGCTGTGACCCAGACTCTGTCCCCTCTGCTTTCAGGTTCATCTTTGTCTTTTCTTCAACTTTAATCTTCACGACTTCAACGACACTTCCAGCTAGCAGCAGTTTGGACTCCTTTTCCATAGAAAATCAGCCCGCGACCTGACACCAGAATCGACCTATGCACCCGGCTTCCCTGGGGCAGGTAACAGTGGTACTTCGGTACTTCCGTGGTGGTGGGCTCTCCAAAGCCTTAAGTCTCAAGCCTTAACTTTGTACTGTTGTTAGAAGTGTCCTTAAACCTTAATTATTCAACCGCGACATTCTCCATAGGCTAACATTGCGATCCCGATAGCAACTTCTCGCACTGCACACGCCTCCCGTGGGTCCCCTTCCTCTTAACTGTGGGTGGATTCTTAAGGGGCCAGCGATCCTGAATGCCCTAGGCATTGCCTGTAGAATTGTCGTGGTTCTTATACCACTATTTTAGTATATGGTTTGGTCCCCCCCTGGGGCCCATTGATTTCCGTGCTATTTATTGTGTTTATAAATGCTTGTTTGAAGTGTAACTTTGCCACTAGCCGCATAAAGTGACTGTGGGATTCTGTCTAGAATAAATACATATATTTTATATATATACCTGTGTGGGCTACTCTTTCATTTGGTTATTCAAGAGGTTATTATGGTAAAACAATAAGCTTAACACTCCTTCAAGACTTAGCCTGAAGGCTGCTCTCCACAGCTACCACTAGGATAGCTTTCTTTAAAGGTTGTCTTAAACCTATCATCAATAGGAGTCGAATTGGACTGGTGCAAGGTGTCCCTATAACTAGGAACAGCATATGCCAGGCCAACTTCTCACATTGGTGTGCAGCGGTTGGATTCAAGCTTGCCATTGTTTTACCAGATAACAAATTGAATTTCTAAAGTGAAAGCCACAAGGTACCAAAGGTACATATAAATTCAAGCTAGAATACAATAAGTTCTACTGAACTTGGAGTTGTGTGTAGAGGGTTTAGCACACCTTGACTACAACTCAAGAGAGGGTTCAGTAGGCCACACTTAGTGTAGGTAGATACATCACTACACTAAACATGTCTTCAGGTGGCACTAAGGCTATGGAAGGACCCCAGAGGGTCCCAGTAGATAAGTATGATAATTTCACCTTTGCAGAGCTCAGGGAAATGTGCACCCTTAGAAAACTGAAGACAAACAAAGGTGCCAACACAAAACGTCTCAGGGAAATCCTGCTCATAGCAGACTTTATGGAGTCCATAGGGTCCAGAGGGACGGACAGAGTGGGTGGGCACCCTTCAGAAGAGGACACTCCCAGAGTGGACTCTGATGAGGAACAGGAAGAGGATGAAAATCCTGACCTGGAAGAAACAGACCACTCACAGCATGGAGGTGATGGCTCAAGAGGCACTCCCTCCACCCTTAAAAGGAGAGTGGTGGATCCAAGAAGGAACAGATCCCCCTCAGTGGGATCCAACCATTCTAGGAGATCCAAAGGGTCCTCTGCCTCTTCTCAGAGAAGAGAATCCTCCCATGAGAGGAAATGCAGACTGATCAAATTTGAGCAGGCTAAGCTTGAGCTTAAAAGAGAACAGTTAGCATTGGACAGGGAAACCCTGGAGCTTCAGAAAGCTTCAAGAAAGTGGGGTCTAGAGATCCCTGGTGGCAGTAATGAAACCCCTAGAGTTAGAGAGAAAGTCCCTGACAATAGGAACCTCCACAAGATTGTGCCCCCCTATCAGAATGGGGATGATATCCACAAATGGATATCTGCTCTTGAAAGGGCCTGTAGAGTACAGAGGGTCCCAGTAGAGCAGTGGGCAGCAATCCTGTGGCTCTCCTTTTCAGATAAAGGTAGAGACAAGCTCCTCTCTGTAAGAGAAGAGGATGGTGATGATTATTATATCTTGAAAGCTGCTTTAATAGATGGGTTTGGCTTAACCACTGATCAATACAGACTTAAGTTCAGGGACACCCAGAAAGCACAGAATCAAGATTGGGTAGACTTTGTGGATTGTGCAACCAAGGCACTGGAAGGTTGGTTAAATGGCAGTAAAGTTAATGATTATCAAGGATTGTATAATCTCATTATGAGGGAGCAGATTCTTAATAATTGTCAGAACCAACTTTTACACCAGCACCTGGTGGACTCTGATCTGACCTCTCCCCAAGAATTGGGAAAGAAGGCAGACAAATGGGTCAGAACCAGGATTAGGCCTAAGAACCAAGTTGGTGACCAGAAGAAGGATTCCACTAAGCCCAAAGAGAAAGGTGGGGATGATAAACAAGAAAAGTCCTCTGAAGGGCCCCAACAACCCAGTGCTGCGGGTGGGTCCCAAAATACTTCCTCTAATAACAGGAAACCATATTGCCATGTGTGTAAGAAACCTGCCCACTGGAAAACTGACTCCAGCTGTCCAAAGAATGGCAATAAAGAGAATGTTCCTCCAAAACCTGCTCCAACACCTCCTGTTGCTACTAGTAGTAATCCCCCAGGTGGTGGGAGTGCACCCAAAAACTTAGTTGGGTTCTCTTTGGGGACACCAGTGGACTCTGGCCTAGCCAGGTCCCCTGCATTAGCAACTATGGTCTGTGATGGTGGCATGGGGTTTGCCAACTTTACCATGAGCCCCAGTATTCTGGGCAGGTACAGACAAGAACCAATAATCAATGGTCAGAAGGCTGTGGCCTATAAGGACACAGGGGCCAGTGTCACCATGGTGACCAAGAGGCTAGTGCCCCTAGACCAGCTTTTACCTGGGTTTAGCTACCAGGTGACCAACATAGATGGAATCAGGACAGATCATCCCATGGCAGTGATAAATCTCAGCTGGGGAGGGGTCACTGGCCCCAAGAGAGTGGCAGTGTCCCCAAACTTGCCTGTAGATTGTCTACTGGGGAATGATCTAGAAATCTCAGCCTGGGCTGAGGTTGACCACAAGGCCCATTTGAAAATGGTAGGAATCCCTGAGAGAGTGGATGAGACCCTGAGGGCCTCACCTCCACCCCAGGAGAAAATAGAAAGAGTGAAGCCCGAAACTATGGATCACTCTACCCAAACAGAGAGCATAGGGGAAGAGGAACAGTCCTCCCCCCACCAGACTACAGGTAAGGGTCAAGTTTCTCAGGGAACTGATCCTGCCCCTTGGAAAGTAACTGCCCCAGAAGTGGACAGGCCTGACCTGCCCACCTCTCTGATGGCAGGGGATCCTTCCAAGGTGGTACCCAGTCTGGAGCAGGTATCCTGCCCCTCTCTACCCTGCCTCAGTCAGCCCAGGGCTGCAGAGGTCAGGGAGGTCAGTGGACCCTTATTGGGCCCCTGCCCAGAGGAACCCCCTCATCAACAGATTAGGGACACCCAGCAGAGTAGTTTCAGCCAGGTGAATATTCCTCTACAAACTGAGGGATCCCCCTTACCCCTAGGTATAGGCACCCCTCAAATGGATGTTGTTGAGCACAGGGAAACCTGGGGCCTAGCTGCCCCAAACCTTCCAGTGCCTTCCACTATTCCAGCCAAAGGGATCCAACCCCCAGCTGTAGGCAGCCAGAGGTTGACGCTTAGGGCCAGATATGACACCGTCATGGGCAGAAAGGCTTCCATAGTGGCCAGTGATCTGAGGAGGTTGAGACCAACCCAAGTAGGGTCTCACTTCCAGACTCAGACACCCCACCAGCCCACCTCTGACCCAAAAACCAATACAGGTAATTTCCCTAGACTTTGGAGAAATTCTAGAACCCCTTGGGGTAGGATTTCCCAAGTGGACCATGACACAGGGAGCAACCATGTTAGTACAGGTTCTTCCTTATATGGCCACTCAGGAAATAAAGGCTTATCTGGACAAGGTTTGCCTTATCTCCTTTCGTTTGGGGGGGGGGTTATGTAGGAGAGTGGAATCTGACTAATGGTTGCCCCCAACTTTTTGCCTGGTATTTAAGTGGTTTTTGACTAGTCTGGCTGGGATCCTGCTATCCAGGACCCCAGCCTATCTGCTTTCTCCCTAAAACTGTTGTGAGTACTCTAGGTACAAACAGAATTGGATGCTGGGCATGCCCTACCAGTCCCTTGTAGATGGTACCCTAGGTACCCAGGGCATGGGTCCCCCAGTAGGCCTACCAGGGCTGCAGCACTTATTGTGCCACCCTGGGACAGCCACCCAAACTGACACCACCAGGCCACTACTGTAGCCTGAGTAAGGTGGTGCTAGCACCCCTTACAGGGATGTAGGTACCCTATGTCCCATACCATTACAACACATATACTCTCATAGGTCACCCCTATGGCAGGCCCTGGTAATCCTACAGGGCTGGGTGCTGAGGTATGTGTGAGGGGGGACCCCTACGTGAGTAGGACCTCTCTGCAACCTTCGTAAAATCGTTACTGGGTTGTTTGTAGTGTAGCCATACCATATACTCTTAACCGCATTATAAGTTATGGCGTCATCGCTGTAACTTAGGAATGGCTACACAGAACCATATCGTGTTTGGTGTCAAACATGAAGGAATCATACCCCCAGTCCAGCCATGGGCATGGGGGCACGATTCCCCCTTGCTAGGAGGGTGATATGGGAAAAGCGGTAGAATTTGGAAACCAATTTAAAAGTGCACATGTACCACAAAATGGCTACTGTTCGCCACCTACACGACTCTGGCTGGCTGTTGCTGGGGAAAACCCCAGCCTCGCCATCTGGACAATAGGGCTCCTGTGGCAGGGAGGTGCCAGCACCTCCCCAGACAGGATATGTGGATTGGAACAGGGTGGGTGCACCAAATGTCCTTTCAGAGTTGCACGTAGGCAGCTGCAGAGCCCCAATTCTGCATACACCGCCTGGAACCGGTTCAGGGGCGTCCTGCCCCTCGCCCAGGCGGGAAACACACAAAGGGGAGTGGGTGTAGCCACCCTCTCCCGCCTCTACTCTGATTGGTAGGCTCTCTCTTGGACCATCCCCTAATCTTGGGGATATATGGGAATAACTTTGCCCTAGAGCCTTAGATTCGTACAGGACTTCACAGAACTGACCTTCGACGAGCTGCTGCCCAGCTGACTGAAGAAATCTCCCTTGGGATAAAGGAGTTATCCCCCTGCTTGGCAGGCACCTAAAAGACTACAAGATACCCGGTTGAAACTTCGTTGCTCTCACGACCTTCGACGCCTTCCAGCAACCTCGAGGTGGGTCTCCAGTGCATCCCAGCGTCCTGTGAGTGTGCCCAGCAAGTCTGAGCACCCTGGACCACGTGGGTGTCGAGATCCCCGCATACCCCGAGACACCGGCCACCTCTTGTCCAGCACACGACCCCGACCAGTGGGGAAGTTGTGCTTTGGCCCATTCTTGAGCCAACCTTCAAGCAGCATTTGTGCCGACTCTCAGCTCCCTGGCCCGCTCCGGTGGCCCGTGGGAGCCCTTTTACGCACTCCATTTTGCTGCCTTCCGCGGTCCCTTGTCTCTCGACTTGTGGGCCCTGACGGAGGACAATCTTCTTTTCTAAGAGTTCCCCTGGTTGCTCCAGGCCTGCTCTACGCTCCCTGCAAAGGAGAGCACCCTCAGACCTCGTGGGTCTGCACCAGCAGCTGCTTTGTTCATCTTGCGTGGGTTGCGGTTGCCAATGCTTAGTGGATCCCATCGGGACACTAACACCGCAGCGACCCTCAGCCGACGTGGGACAGTCGCCCTCCAGAAGCTGGCCTTCCTTGAAGCCTCCCGGAGCCCGTGACTGCAGAGCCCAGCTGTACCTTCCACACCTGAAGCACCCGACATCCACGAGCTCCTTCCTGTGAGCTCCCTGGTCACTGTGCTGTGACCCAGACTCTGTCCCCTCTGCTTTCAGGTTCATCTTTGTCTTTTCTTCAACTTTAATCTTCACGACTTCAACGACACTTCCAGCTAGCAGCAGTTTGGACTCCTTTTCCATAGAAAATCAGCCCGCGACCTGACACCAGAATCGACCTATGCACCCGGCTTCCCTGGGGCAGGTAACAGTGGTACTTCGGTACTTCCGTGGTGGTGGGCTCTCCAAAGCCTTAAGTCTCAAGCCTTAACTTTGTACTGTTGTTAGAAGTGTCCTTAAACCTTAATTATTCAACCGCGACATTCTCCATAGGCTAACATTGCGATCCCGATAGCAACTTCTCGCACTGCACACGCCTCCCGTGGGTCCCCTTCCTCTTAACTGTGGGTGGATTCTTAAGGGGCCAGCGATCCTGAATGCCCTAGGCATTGCCTGTAGAATTGTCGTGGTTCTTATACCACTATTTTAGTATATGGTTTGGTCCCCCCCTGGGGCCCATTGATTTCTGTGCTATTTATTGTGTTTATAAATGCTTGTTTGAAGTGTAACTTTGCCACTAGCCGCATAAAGTGACTGTGGGATTCTGTCTAGAATAAATACATATATTTTATATATATACCTGTGTGGGCTACTCTTTCATTTGGTTATTCAAGAGGTTATTATGGTAAAACAATAAGCTTAACACTCCTTCAAGACTTAGCCTGAAGGCTGCTCTCCACAGCTACCACTAGGATAGCTTTCTTTAAAGGTTGTCTTAAACCTATCATCAATAGGAGTCGAATTGGACTGGTGCAAGGTGTCCCTATAACTAGGAACAGCATATGCCAGGCCAACTTCTCACACTTCCCATATATGTTTTTTACATATATGGTAAATGTTGTCTATAAATAGTATATCTATCTATTTACACATAGAAATATAGATAGATCAGATAGATAGATAGATAGATAGATAGATAGATAGATAGATAGATAGATAGATAGATAGATAGATAACTCGATTATATATACCCTTCCAGAAAGATTTTCTCTCCACTCTGCTCATTAATACCCGTTAAGTCTCTGGCCTTGCCCCTGCAGGAACTCTTACCAAACAATTGAAGCCCGCCTGGAGAGTCGGCGTTATGAGAGTGCTTCTGTCTCACTGCTCTAAGTTCAGGGGGTACAGAAATCCTGCCCACCCCTGGCATATGTGCCCCAAGGAGGACTGAGCCGATTGGCTAACCAGGCTTTTAAATGTGCCATGCATCAGGCCTGAGCTTTTCCTGGAACTCTGTGGTATTTTCTTAGAATGATTACTGATGACTTTCTCCCTTTCATCACCATTCTGCCAGATGAGTGACATTTTCGATTTTTGGGGTGAGTACAAAATATTTTCTATGATTTTTCGCTGGCCACAGTCTTTTTTTTGCAACTTAGGATCAGAATTTAAAGCTGTGTGGGAAAGGCTTTCTCTTCCACCCAGCAAGACAGGCCTATTTTTTTATGTACGGAGTTCTCGCCCGACTGTGCAGTCTCCGCAGTCGTAAACCTACTATTAACTCGTAGTTTGCGAAAGCTAAACAAAAATGTAAAGTTACACAAATGTGTAAGTTTACCTTTGTGAATCAAGCCTGTAGTTCTTCACAAACTCATTCTATGAATCCCTAGTAGAGTCTCAGTTGTGCCAGGGATCTTCTGTTCTGCAGCTACTCCACTCCTTATTCAAATGGCACTGATGTGTTACTGTTGGATGCATCACACTCTAGGTAAGTGTGAGTGGCGGGTACTTGTTGTAGCCATTGGTTTGTCTATCTGTAGTGAAACAATAGGCAGCTATCCCTTAGATGCCTTTACCAGTTTCACTTGCGTAAAGTACTGTAATGAATTGTTTATATAGGGAGTCTCCCAACGTGTAGCCACTGTGGCTCGCAAACTGCTAGTACCTCTCCAGCCGTCAGCCAGTAGACCACATATGTAGATACCCTTCTAGGACCTCATTCAGAGAACAATCAACTGACAGCAGTGCCTCTTGCACATTCACACAGCAGCCTCAGACTGTTGAGTAGAAGTACTCAAACACACATGCACACACACACACTGACATGCTCATAAAGACTGACACACACATGCATACAGACCTAAGTGCAAATGTGTACACGAGTACGCACACAGGAACCGGAGCATCGATAGGCGAGTGCCTCATGTGGGTGTGTTGGTGAGGTTGTATGCTTCCATTTGCTTTCTGACAGCAATCCTAATCATCTCGCATGTTCTGCAGCATGTGGTGCCTCTTTTCTTAGCACACAAGAGCCATGTGTGACACATTGGTGGTAATTCTAGCATAACAGAGCTCTTTCATGGCATATTGTGGTCATTAGTGGGGAACACTGGCAGTTCTTCAACTAATGGTGATCATCTATGACATAATGTGAGCATCCCTGGCGTGACAGTGTCCAGTCGTGGCATAGTAGTGGCCATTCTTGACACGTGTGGGCCTCCTGTGGCTAGTGTTTTCATAATGGTGACCAATGCTTGCTTAATGATGGCTGTTCTTGACATATTGTTGGAATCTTTGGCCCTAAGGTGTCCCACCATGTCAGAAAGTTGGGCCGTCTGGTTCTGACATATTGGTGGCCATCGTACTATATTTGCATTATTACGAGAATCTATGGTATTATTCATTTTTGCCTCAATCCACTAGTATAATCTGCGTTGCATTTTCAAATGAATACAGTTTTTATTAGCGCTGTACCATAACTCACATATTAAAAAATCCACAAGTCAACAAGATTGTTAGTGAATGCATTTTACTTCTGGTAATTACTAATCGAGATTCTAATGCATGTTGTAGTAGCTTCCAAAATTCTCACACAGTCCATATTTTTGTTATGACTAAATTGTAGCATCATCTGAAGATTGGTCAATACAATTTCTCTGCTCTGCCAATTCGATATCTTAAAATATTGTAATTACGGATTCATTAGCTAGGGGGCTCTTCAGCCCAATCACAATTAAACGGTTTCTCCTTTTAACAAAATCCAGGCCGCTTAAATGTCATTTGGGCATATGCCGATTTTGGTTCCTTGCTATGGCTTTTGAATATTTATAATCTGTATCTCCGAATCACAGGAGGGATTTAAAAAATGACTTTAAATCTCTTTGCAAGTGGTCATATACCTGATGTGACTGTGAGGACTGAAGTAGACCTATTTTGACTCATTTGTGCCCATATTGAGAACAACATGCTTGGTTCTCAGAAAATGCCTGCTATATTGTTTATAAGGCATGACTGGATTCTGGACTCTCAAAATCATAAATGTGAAGATTCTGCTGTGTTAAATTCAACTATTGATGATCTAAGACAGGTGTCCCCAACCAGTCGATCAATCTAGAAGCCTGCAGAGCAGCTCCCAGCCTTGAGTTCATTTTTAACTAAGAAGTGCAATAAATAAGTATTGCATTTTCCTTTTAAAGTTGAGGAAAGGCTATTTTTATTTTAAATTATCAGGCTGTAGATAGTAGAGATTTATAAAGCACTGAGGTATTTAACACTTACATAAAAGTTGTTCTCAACTCAATAGTGGAGCATGAAACAAAATTATGTTTCTGGATGCTATTAAATGCGACAAAATTAGAATGGAGAGTTAACTTGATGATTTAAGTTAACTCTTCATTTTAATTGTCTCTCTTTTCAAAGTGTCCCATTTATAAACAGCAGGCATCTTGCTCCCAGTGGGTGGCAGACAAATGTGCCATAATTATAACAAAAAAATACAGCCATTTTTTTAAAACGGG
Source organism: Triturus cristatus (assembly GCF_964204655.1). Classification (NCBI taxonomy): domain Eukaryota; kingdom Metazoa; phylum Chordata; class Amphibia; order Caudata; family Salamandridae; genus Triturus; species Triturus cristatus. The sequence continues at coordinate 962,598,450 of NC_140588.1, forward strand.
AGAAATGTAAAGTGCAGAAAAATCATCCTTATTAAAAACATTTTGGTAGAAAAGTTTTCTGCACTTTAAATTTCTCCTATTTATAAAAAGGGCTGTATGTTTGTTTTGTACATGCAACTGTGTCCCGTATGGTGAAAGGTATCTCCTGTGCCACAAGTACATATGACACAGGCTCTCTGTCACCCATATATCCCATTCATTCACACACATGAATCCCCACAGACGACGCACTCACAGGTGCACATGTCAGCGCTTTCATAGTACCCCTAATCACAGTATTTTGTTCGTACGATAGTATCGGGCTCCATGGACATTAGGTTTTAAGTCACTGAAGCTGGGAGAGGGGGTGTCAGGAAATAATGCGCAAGTAACTTGGCTTTCAGTAGCTCACGACGATTTTCACTGATCAGAAGTAGCTCCCATTATACAAAAGGTTGGAGACCCCTGATCTAAGACCTTGATTTTGCTAATATTGCATTTCAGTAGTAGCGTCCAACTGTCCTTTGGATGACGTTGGGGTACAGTAGCAAGATTCAGATAAAGAACAGCTCTAGATATACCAAGGGCCACAAATGGATGTGCCTGGATCATAAATTAGAAGGATAAGACTATTGATACGTATAAGGACATTATTGGGGCAATACAATCTGGTATCAGTGTGGGACTTTATCCAGCTATGAAACAACCTTGTTTCCCAGACTGGTGTTTAAGTTTCCAGATTTAAAGATAGCGGGGGGGGGGGGAGGGTAGCTGGTCATGTGTTTCATTCACTTTTGGTTTTTATGATTCAAATTCGATGGATCTCTAGAATTTTGAGAAACCCTTTCAGTATCTGAACTAACCTGGAAATGCTGTGCAGGATATTTGTCGATGGTTTTGAACGGAGCTACAGTTATCTTAAAGTGGAGTGATAGCAAGCCTGACATGTAAGTTGCATTTGTGATGTACTGGGTTTCTCAACAGTGATTTAGTCTCCCGGACGTTGAATGTTCAAGGTTGTTGAGTTACATTAGAGAATATCCGCTGGTGGGTTTGGTGCAAGGTCTTCTATAGCCCGAGGAAAATTACTTTTGCCAACCCCTTTCCTGATAATGAAGCCATATTTGATGATTATTTTGATGATTTAATGCTACTTATGGCAGTGTTGGCACTGGACAAGGATGGTGGTCCTGGATAATGGCCAGCATGACTCTTATTAAGCTCTTTTGCTAAGCGGACGCCCTTCCCAATACCAAAATATATCTGAAGACTCTGACAACTGCCGTACCACGCCAGGAGATTTTTATTTTCTCCATCATCTTTTAACCACTGAGTTGGTCTTCCTGGTCCTTATGATAACCCAATGAGTAACTCAACAAGACCTGTTTTACATAATGTAGCTTATATCAGACACTGGGGATAGCTCTATAAGGACAGTGCGGGTTCCATTGGGCTTATGGGAGCAGTAGAGCGACACCTTTTGACTCTCCCTTCTGTCCTGCAGCTCCATCGCCTCCCTGATAACACTGCAGCACTTGGTGTCACCATTGAAAATCCTCCTTCCTTCGATGACCCAGCAGAGCTGCCTCTTCATGCCGCACTGTTGTTCCTTCGAAAGCATCCATCATAAGCCCCATACCTCCTCAACAAGGCTGTTGGCCCTGCTCCCTGAGACAAAGAGGCAACAGGTCCTTCCAACTAACTCTTAGATCCCTTTCAAGTTTCTTTGTCAAGCATCTGTCTTGGAACGTGCAGGTGCCATAGCTAAAGGATGACTTCTTCTTTCCCTTGTATAATGATCGTCATTCTGCGGGATACTTTGAAATGTAAAGGATTCTCTCCCTCACTCTCATCTACAATAATGTCTCTTGTCTTCACTCCTTCAACATTATCTTTCACATTAACAGGGAAGCAAAATCACCAATTTTTATCTCTGGTCTAGAGACAGTTATAGTTTTATTACCAACATCTTTTAGTCAAAAAAAGCTAATGATAGAAATGCATGCATAAATGTATACATTTATACACAGAGGAGCTTCCAGACAGTCGTCTTCATGCATTGGTCTGTTCAAGTGTCATTCACATGTTGCTTCCACTCACAACAGCATGCAGTGTGTCGCAATGGGTCCGTCCCTTCAGCTATTGGATCTTTTCAGTTTGAGTGACAGCATTTTGCTTATGCACATGCGCACACCTGCCTACTCAGCAGTACACTTCATTGCCAATGCGGGTGGGTCAATCGATGTTTTCATTTCATGGAGTCTTTTAAAAAATATTGCAATGGGTAATTTTTTCCTTTTTTTAACAAACCTATGCATGCCAACTTTACACTGCAGCATTTTTAATGTTTAATGTCTATTACATATGTTAGCAAAAAAAATCAAAATAAAAAAACATTGCAGGCTTGCAAGGCCAGACCTGTTGGTTTTGCTACTGATTGATATCTTTACTTCCTCAAAAATTTCAGCCACGTTATCCCCCAGACAAGCCGAAAAGAGCAAGACATGCTCCTGTTACCTCAGGCAAATGTGATCATATCGCTCCCGTATTACAGGATCTCCGCTGGCTCCTAAGCCTGACTAGGATCATTTTCAAACTTTGCTGCCTGGCGTACAAAGTCACCCGTCAAAACAATTCTCCTTGTCTCTTTAACGGATATACAGAGCTCAGCTATGCTCCTCTTTGGACATTGCCCTACAATTTCCTCAATTACTCAACCGGCTTTCTGTTCAATTTCCTCTTTTCCTATAGGTTAATGGAATAAGAAGGTGGGTTATAATGTAATGCATCTGGATATCTTGCTGCCCAGGAACCCTGTCTAAAATGTTAAGTAATTTAATTCTGGGGTTGAATATGTAGTTCTCATGTCTTTCCACATCTGGCAGACAAGCAGTGACCCCATGGCCTTTTCTATGCCTTGGATTGGAATTTTAAGACCATCATCTCAGCACGCAACCTAGGAGCCTCTTTTGCTGGTGCATTAGAAATATACATTAATTCACAATATACGTTGGGGAATAGTGCTATTGCCATATCAATTGAATGTTACTGCAATACATGTGTGAGTACATGCAGTGTACTTTCGGGTGATGTCATGTGTGTGATTTTGAGAACAGCGGTGAACACCTGCAGTGGGTGTCACTCTAGAGCGGGTTGTACCGTACCGCCAAGAGGCTTGGAATCCACACCAGTTTACTGTGGGAAACTGTTGGGTTGGGTGACAGGCTGTACACCCACGCGTAGTGAATAGTCTGGCAACGTGGCCGTCAGTGATTGGTGGGTTGGGACTAGCGGCAATAGTATACATGCGTGGTAGGTAGTTAGACTGAAATGAACCGGTCTGGCTGAAGTAATCCAAGGGCCACCAGACAGTAGCGGCCTCGACTATAAAGAATATCCTTGAACCATCAATTCAGTGTCAAAATCTAAGGTAAAGAATCGCTCATATTTCAGTTTAAGAAAATAATGTCAATCAGTGTTAATCTAATAGATGGACATTGAAACTTACAAAAATACCTTTCAGACCTTCATTTGGTCTTAGTTTTTGATTTAATTGTGCGTGTGAGTAAATCACATTGTGAATTTAAAGTCAAGATTTTGTGTCTTCACATCTTGAGTTTATTGTCATTTAACAGACCGCTTGCCCAAGTAAAAGGCTTTGATGGCTCTGGGTCCAGTTGATAGCCATCAATTGTTTATCATAGGGGGTCTGTTGAAAGAAGGCCGGCTGAAGCACAGTGGTTTGCACTGACTGTGTCCAGACTCACCCACTGTGGCGCAAGCGATGCTCAAACACCTCACACGCCAAAGGGACTTATTGCAAAGAGTGGCAACCCAACTTGTGAGTTATTGTGAAAAATAGGAAGTGCTGGGTCATCAGACCGCCACCAAGCATTCAGATTTGCAATGTGCCCGGATTGTGACCTCCGACCCCCAACGGGACACGTTACAGCGCCCCCTACAGCACCACACTGTTATTGTGACCTCGTGGAAAGCAGAAAGTGGTCCTTGGAGTCACTGCCTCCGTTGTCCCCAGCCGGGACAATCCAAGCATACGCAGTTCATGTCTTGCAGACCGTTTTCTTCTCTTGCTCCCTGCAAGAAGGGATTCAGAGAGGTGCTCACACATTGGGGGACCACTTTTGTGCATTGCCAGTCCAGGCTTTGCTTTGGCAAAGTCAGCGAATGCACCGCCTTTTGTGCTTCAGGCCGAATATTTTAAACCCTGACACTTCCCACCTGGCCGCCCAGCGAGGCTCTCGGCAGGGGAGGGGGGGGGGGGGGGGCACAGGCTGTTACCCCAAAGGTCAGTCTTTGACCTTGGCAGCAGTTTGTTGCCCTGTGTGCTGAATTCTCCCTTTTTAACAACCGGACCCCCGCAGGAGGGGCAGATCAATTTACAGAGAGTTTTTTTTTAAAATCACAAAACAGCTGTTCACATCAGAAGGCCGAAGGAACCCGAAGAAGTCGAAGATTGAAAAGGGGTCAAGGGGAGTCCGAATATTCGGAGCAGCAATTTAGAAAATGTATGTTTTTATTATTTCCATTATTTGGGAATCAGTGCTTCTGTTTTGTGTCTTGTTTATTATGAGGCTTAAATCTCATCATAATGTCGTAGCATTCACACTGAAAGATGCAATCATCTAGAAGGTTCTCTTTTGGGGTATGCGGGAACAGATTAATTAATTTTCAAAATTTCTATCTACGGTACATCAAGCCACTACAATTTGTGATATACTCCTGTATTTTTTTTATTTTTTCAAATGATGATGATTTATGGTTTAGTTTTAAATTTGCATTTTGATTTATATTTTAATCTATACAGTGGATTTGTAATATTTTTGGGATGTTTGGTTTGTTAAAAGTCCAAATGAACAATTGACGACAACGATGATGGCGATCTTCGTTTGTTTTAATGGATCTCTTCAACTCAGCCACACCCGTGAAGAGGCGCCAACTTGAGTCTCATTGAAAAAAGTCTTAATTAAGATGCCAACCGTAATTTTTTCTATAATTTGTAACTTTGTATCCCTTTGAGCTGAAATATATTTTTGCTGATATCCTGCCACTTCGAGACTTTATTTTATAAGCGGCAAAAGACAGTACTCTTGGGGTGCAATCTAGAAGAACAGTTTTGACCTTACAACAGTTGTCCCTCAGATATCGGCCTTTCTCACGCCATGTTCAAAGAGCTTTCGCCAAGTTTAGAAGTCACGCGCACAGACCATAGTGGATGGGGGTTTATAGACCCCACAAACTCTTCTGTGCCTTTAGCTTGTACGGTCATTCCTAACCCAACCTGGCCAAAAGCCCTGCGCTAACTAGAGCCTTGTCTGACGTCTTCCTTTACCTGAATAGGGTGATGGCAACTAATGCGGAGGGCAGAGTCACTACCAGTGGCAGCCGCCGCTAAACTAAAGTAGAGGACGGAGGTGGGGGGAAGGGGTGGTTAGGGGAATAATAATGCATAACAAAAAAGACTAACCTGCTGCTGACTGCCGCCTTACTGCTCTTCACCAGCTCTCCTCCCGACAGTCCATGGCCCGCAGCACAGGCTCCCCACCCAATCCAGACACTGCTCTCATGCTATACCTAGCAAGAGAGAAGCGCCTGGATTGGCCAGAGCGGACTGGATTGATGCTCGCTCAGGCACAGAGAGCATATGACTTTTCTCCAACCGGGCTGTGCAACACAGCTGCGCTGGAGAAATATAAGAGTGTATGTCTGCTTGGCCGGCCTAAGACAGCCGTGAGCCGACATGAGCACTTATAAGTGCACATCGCTCCTCCTAGAGCCCCCTGGGTAGGAAGCACAGGCTCGAGGTAACGAGCCTCCTTTCTGTTTCAGAGATGAGAATCAGGGGACTGATCTTAAAGAGCAGATGCTGAGGTCTCTGTCTCTGGGCGCCAGGAGTCCAAGGAAAGAAGGCTGGCAGAAATGAAATGTGGCCATTGTGCCACGGATGTTTCGGAAAACAAAACAAAAGCTTTAGGAAAGGAGAGGGAGGGCATATGGGACAGGGGTAGTCTTTCCTGTGCATAGGGAAAATGGGAGGAAAATGTTAATTGTTCAGACTTCCTAAGTAGTATTTGTGATTGAATGTTTCGTCTTGATGGCATCTGGCACTTACACTGGGCAATTTTCAAAACACTTTTCCCATTAATTCAAAATAATTTAATGCACTAAGATGAAATGCTTCCGCCTCCGAAAGAAATACACTTTCTTGAATTTTGAAGGCACCATATCATATTCTAACATGATTTCTGTAGCATGATTTACATTCCAATCATTTCCAAGGCACGGCTTGTCCATGGGGACCTAGAGCGAGAGCCCACCATGGGCCACGCGTCAGCTCCTCCTGTTCGTTTGTCGGCTCACCCTGGACCGGCCCTCGAACTCCTACATGAACATTGGCTATGGGAATGTGCCACATTTATTGTTTGTTGCTAAATGAAATTCTTCCATTCTATGACCTCAGGCAAAAGGGGGGGGAAACCTGCCAGCCTATTGCTCTAGCCAATGAGGACTTGCACTTCCGCAGAGAGCTAAATTAAAGACTCCAAACATTTATTAAAATTGAATATAAATAATGTTTTTAAGATCAGCATTACCCACTTATCCATTTACTGATCATGATACTCTTGGGTTGTCAGCTTTTATTAATATATTTTTGGAGCCAGACCTTTGCAGCTCAGTTTCTTGCGTGCATGTGACTTCATTCTGATTCATGCCAATAGGGCCAGCTCTGCTCAGGGAAATGTATTTTCATTCAATGCACGATGTGGTTCTGCTCAGTGTCTTTAACTAGTGTCACCTATCTTAAAGGTGAATACACAAGACTTGTAGAGCTTACAAAAACCCACATTAACTGTACTATCCTACCATCTGCCCTTGCTGCAGTCATAAGATACAGACTCAGTGCATTTGAGGTTATGCAGAGGAACTGACAACTGTGATGTGTTTGGTCAAGTTTGCAAGACATGCACCACTCTTGCAGTGTGCAACAGCATGCTGTATTACATGCACTACTCTTTCAGTGTGCAACAGCATGGTGCAGGGCATGCACCACTCTTGCAGTCTGCAACAGCATGCTGTATTACATGCACTACTCTGTCAGTGTGCAACAGCATGGTGCAGGGCATGCACCACTCTTGCAGTGTGCAACAGCATGCTGCAGGGCATGCACCACTCTTGCAGTGTGCAACAGCATGCTGCAGGACATGCACCACTCTTGCAATGCGTGGCAGTATGTGCAGGGCATGCACCTCTCTTGCAGTGTGCAACAGCATGCTGCATTACATGCACTACTCTTGCAGTGGGCAACAGCATGCTGCATTACATGCACTACTCTTGCAGTGTGCAACAGCATGCTTCATTACACACACTACTCTTGCAGTGTGCAACAGTATGCTGCAGGGCATGCATCACTCTTGCTAGTGGCAGCATGCTGCAGGACATGCGCCACTCTTGCAGTGTGTGACAGCATGCTGCAGGACATGCACCACTCTTGCAATGTGTGGCAGTATGTGCAGGGCATGCACCTCTCTTGCAGTGTGCAACAGCATGCTGCAGGGCATGCACCACTCTTGCAGTGAACAACAGCATGCTTCATTACACACACTACTCTTGCAGTGTGCAACAGTATGGTGCAGGGCATACACTACTCTTGCAGTGTGCAACAGCATGCTTCATTACACACACTACTCTTGCAGTGTGCAACAGTATGGTGCAGGGCATACACTACTCTTGCAGTGTGCAACAGCATGCTTCATTACACACACTACTCTTGCAGTGTGCAACAGTATGCTGCAGGGCATGCATCACTCTTGCTAGTGGCAGCATGTTGCAGGACATGCGCCACTCTTGCAGTGTGTGACAGCATACTGCAGAACATGCACCACTCTTGCAGTGTGTGACAGCAAGCTGCAGGACAGACAGAACAGACACTCTTGCAGTGTGTGACAGTAAGATGCAGGACATGCACCACTCTTGCAGTGTGTGACAGCAAGCTGCAGGACAGACAGAACAGACACTCTTGCAGTGTGTGACAGTAAGATGCAGGACATGCACCACTCTTGCAGTGTGTGGCAGTAAGATGCAGGACATGCACCACTCTTGCACTGTGTGGCAGCATGCTGCAGGACATGCACCACTCTTACAGTGTGTGACAGTAAGATGCAGGACATGCACCACTCTTGCAGTGTGTGACAGCAAGATGCAGGACATGCATCACTCTTGCAGTGTGTGGCAGCATGCTGCAGGACATGCACCACTCTTACAGTGTGTGACAGTAAGATGCAGGACATGCACCACTCTTGCAGTGTGTGACAGCAAGATGCAGGACATGCACCACTCTTGCAGTGTGTTGCAGTCCGTAGAACTAAAAATAAAACCTTCCTCTTTAAGTGCTCTCTTTGGGGTGAATGCTGACAAGAATTGGTCGAACCTCTGTGCGCTTCAAACCTCTGTGCGCTTCAAACTTCAAACCTCTGTGCGCTTCAAACCTCTGTGCTTCAAACCTCTGTGCGCTTCAAACCTCTATGCGCTTCAAACCTCTGTGCGCTTCAAACCTCTGTGCTTCAAACCTCTGTGCGCTTCAAACCTCTGTGCGCTTCAAACTTCAAACCTCTGTGCGCATCAAACCTCTGTGCGCTTCAAGCCTCTGTGCTTCAAGCCTCTGTGCTTCAAACCTCTGTGCTTCAAACCTCTGTGCGCTTCAAACCTCTGTGCGCTTCAAACCTCTGTGCGCTTCAAACCTCTGTGCGCTTCAAACCTCTGTGCGCTTCAAACCTCTGTGCTTCAAACCTCTGTGCGCTTCAAACCTCTGTGCGCTTCAAACTTCAAACCTCTGTGCGCTTCAAACCTCTGTGCGCTTCAAGCCTCTGTGCTTCAAACCTCTGTGCTTCAAACCTCTGTGCTTCAAACCTCTGTGCGCTTCAAAACTCTGTGCGCTTCAAACCTCAGTGCGCTTCAAACCTCTGTGCGCTTCAAACTTCAAACCTCTGTGCGCTTCAAACCTCTGTGCGCTTCAAACCTCTGTGCGCTTTGCAGAAGATCTCCTGCAAGTTTGTAATCTGATGACGCAGCTTGACATGTGATATTGGGATGGGATTGCGTTCACAGGGCCAGTTACTAATGGACCTGAAGATAAAGGCCAGGCGTCCCCCAGGGCTTGATTGACGTAGAATGTGACCCCGTGTTCTCCTCCCAGCAGGTGCTGCACTGAGCAGTGCCAGCAGACACAGAGCAGCTCCTGGGCGGTGGGGGCGGTGGGGGAGGCGTGGGAGTGCAGACTTCGGTCCCCTGCAGGTTTCACTCTTTTTACTCACTGGCCTGTCATGAAGCCCCTGCTTCGTCCCTTCCTATAGAATGCCTCATTTCTGATGGTCCTCTTACGCTGGAGGTGCGCCGACCTGTCCAGAAGTTTCCAGGCACTTGTGTGAGCGCCTTGCCGTTCGTTATGTGTGCTTTTGTAGCCTGATGTGTGCTTGTTTAGTTGTCCTACCGCGTGACATGTCTCGCTGCGCTGCTGCACATCTTTTTTTTTTTTGGGTTTCCATACTCCAAGATGGACATCCACCATTTTGGAACCGGAAACAAATGGCACTGTGGTATGACTTACAAATATACTTGTTCACACATTATTACAAGACGTCCAAAACGATGTATTGGCGCACGTGCATGATGGTATGATGCGCACGCACGTGCATACATCAGCACGCGACTGCCATTTTGACTTTCTGTGCAAATACTGTTCAGCAATGGCAAATCCCAAAGGTTGGTTTAAGCCTTTCAAAAATGACACAGCTTGGATTTGCCAAAGCTTGTCAACCTTTCGCCTTATGATGTGATCTGGAGTTCTTTACGTGGCAGCTCTCCTGATGCAGGTCTGTGTAGCAACCCTCAGGGCGCGACACCGGTACTGTATGTTTATAAGATTAAATGGGAGATTGTTAGAAAGCTTGAGAACTCAGTTTTATGTAGGAACTTTGCCTGCATCACCATCTTCCCATCAAGGCAGACTGTCGCAGCATATGCACGCACATGCATACATCTTCCTTTCAGTAAGCTCTCTCGTTGAATGAGGATTGCTCACTCAGTGCACCCCTGGAAGCATGCTGTTCCTTTTTCCCACTTGACTGTATTGTACAAAAGGTGTAACGTGATGAAGTTACTAGACACACAACAGTGGAACTTCAATTCCGGTGTTGCTGCCTTTTTTTGTTATGGATTTGCATTCCGTCGGCAGCTGAGGTATTTCGAAAAGGTTCGTATGTCTCATAACTTATCCTCTTCTTGGAAATTGAGTGCTGTGCATTTGTAGCAACATGTCTGTGCTTCTTCTTGGAGCATCCCTCCTCAGAGCTGTCAGGGCTAAAGGACACATCAGCACCTCTGGGTTTACCTACAGCTTCCCTCTCACTCGACTCACCTGTCCCGGCTATCCCTCCACACATCTGCGCCGTGGAAATGTTTTTCATTATTAATGGTGTGTGAATCCGCAAGGTGATTGTAAAAGGATGATCAAATATTTGTAGTAGTATAGCATTTATTTACATTTTTGGGAACTTCTGCCATGGCTTCCATAGCAACAGACACAGGTGTGTGTGTGTGTGTGTGTGTGTGTGTTTGTGTGTGTGTGAGTGTGTGTTCCAACTAGAATTGGATTAGTACCCAATTCTACAGAAGTTTTCATTTGTGAAGAATGTATTTGAACTCTTGGGGTTAGAATGTGTGTTGATGCTGGCAGTGCAGAATCTCTGTGCAGACTTGGAGATGTGGAGCTATTTGACTGCAGGCCTATGGGACTTGCTAGACAAAATCCCCTCAGCGTTCAAAATGTAAGTAATATTGACTTCTGAAGGGATGACCTGTTCCCATTTCCTAGTAGGATGCTGACCTGTGTCCTATCAAATCATTAGAAATTAGGTGAAAAGTAAATAGTTATTATCCAACCCTTACCCCGCCATAAAGTTGCAATCATGATCCTTCCCAGTATTTTCCAACTTGCCACGACTCATGACTCACCAATGGCATTATTAATGACATCACTGATGTGGCACCAGATATGACACTAGGTCACATTTCATCACCTTAGCCATCCCCTTATATAAAGTACAAGATGTTCAAAGACTGTCGTCCCACTGCTGGCCAGCGGAATATCTCACTGAATATGCTATGTTACATCGCATGTGGTACAACGCATGCGATTACAATGCGGTCGTTACAACGACCGCGTTGTTACAACGCATACCATCACATCGCAAGTCATTTCTACGACTTGCTGTAGGGGGCGCACTGGATTTAGGAATAGTATAATTTACTATTCCAACTCCAGTCTGCGCAACAGTAGGGAAGGTGTTGGAATAGTAAATTATACTATTCCTTAGTTTAGAGCACTCCCTACATCAAGTCGTAGAAACGACTTACGTTGTAATGGTTAGTGGTGTAACAACGCGGTCGTTGTAACAACCGTGTTGTAATCTCATGCGTTGTACCGCATGCGATGTAAACGCTGCTTCCCATCTCACTGAGATTATGTTGCGATCAAAACTGTATTTCCCTCAAAAAATATTTAATCTCCATGTGAAATATTCTGCAGGAACTGGGTCTCCAGAAGGGATTATTAGTATGAATTGATGTTAGGGGCTTAAATCTGTGTTAAACAGTTATGTGAGATATTAACATACTTAAATATTGATGTTTTATAAAGTGAATACCCTGTCCCGTATTTCCAATCTAAACAAGTACTTTTATGTTGTTTTCTTTTACTTTTTTACATAATTCAAAATACTGAGATATAGAACATTTTCACCTGATACACCCTCCATAACTATACATATTAGTCTGCCTTTCAGTGACCGAAGACCAGAAACCTTTGAAACTGATTAATGAGGAACGTTACTGAGATCAAAAATCTCAAAATCAAAAACCCTCAACTGCGTAAGATCACTCAGTATTTTTGGTTTCAGTTTTTTCGACTACCATAGTTTGTCGGTAAAAATGGAAATGGGCATTACTGGTGTTCAGTTGTGCTGGGCTGTCGAAAGTGGCAGAATGGGTATATGGACTGGGTGAAGTGAAATATAAAAATGTGTGAGAAGAAGAAAAAGAAAACACCACCTCTTCTTAAAATGATACTAGCATCAATATGTACAAGCCTGTAAAAAAATCTATGTTGTACCACATAATTAGCCTTGAATGTTTACACTAACTAATGAAAAGGTTAAATGGTTGCACTGGTTGAAACACAGTATCCACAACTGGTGGTAATATTATTTATCTATTAATTAATTAATTAAAATCATCCAGTTTCTGTCCCGTGACTCATCTTCCTCTACAACCACTAGGAACATACCTCAGTACCCCAATTCGCTAAGCAGACACCGGGGTTGTGGCCTAGGGAGAGGCCGTCCCAATGGTGGTACCTGTTCTGGGTGAAATAGCCTGGCCTTGATTTATTTATTTATTTATTCTAGCTAATAGCAATTGTAATGATTGCATTAGTTAACCCCCATTCATCGAGAGCCGTGGAGACGGAGCTGAGTTAGGAGGGAGTGGGGCCGGATGTGTCACTGTCTGTTTTTCATATGTCCAAACGAGTTATTTTGTCCTACATGTGAACTCTCTCAAGTTCTTCATGTCCCCTCCTCCCCTCTCAGTGTCTGTTATCTTGCTGTTCCTCACTAAAGCTTCCTCCTATACTCTTATCGGTCTCTTCTGACGATTAACTCTCCAGGATTATTACGTGTGATCAACTCATATTTGTGTAGCTTAACATGTTAGCAGAACTTTGTTTGAGCTGAACCAAATCTATATTTTCAACAGATGTGCAATGTATCAACACATTTATAGTTTTCAAACCTGTGAGTTTGAGATTTTTCCTGTGTGCTGTATTAAGTTCAATGTTCGATATGTCGGTGCTTCAATTTTATGCATACATTAAATTTACCTCCCTTTCTCGTTATCTCTTAAAGTCTGTTGACCAGTGGTTAAGTCTAAGCTGTGGATCAGCCCATAACACAATGTTCTAGAAAGAAGAAAATTATTATCAGGGAGTGCAGGCCTGATTAAGGAGTTTGAATCTTTCTCAAATCCTTCCTAGACCCCCACACAGCCCTGTTGGTTCTCTATAATGGAAGCGCCTTTCCATAGAAACAGAAGAGAATTACAGCTCCAACCAAACGATTAGGACTGGATATTCCCTTTTGGGGTGAGGCCAGCCCTGATTTTCTTTTGTGTGGTCCCTCTTTGTAATACTACCAACTAACCGAGAATGATTAAATGGAATGTGGCCTGAGTACCTACCAGTGGTTGAGAGTACTTCATGTTTACGCCCAGATATGAGTCCAAAGCTTGCTGTACCATGACACTCAAGTTGCATCTCACTGAACAGGCCCCAAAAAAGGCCGAAGCCGGCCTGGGTTTCCTTCTGTTCCTCGTCATTGGAGAATAGCAGTGTAGGCCAGGCTGCCCGCCTTAGAACGGGGTGACGGCTGAGTTGTCTATGGTTGGTCCCTGTCTGTAATGGCACAGATGACAATAGAATGAGCCAAGAGTTGATATTAGTTCATCAATTTCCATCATCATATTTGCATCTTCATTTGGATTTGCTTAGGGCATAAATTATAACAAGCATTGAAAATGCAAAAGGTATTGCATTTGTTGGAGTTAGAGCTATTGGCATTATAAATGCCAATGTTTTTTAACAATGCAATAGATGTGCATTGCCCACCTTAATAAAATAAAGAACTCGGTTGTGTTTTTTTATGTAGTACACCTGCAATGGTGCCATAGCGCTGGGAGTGAAAATGGCAGTTCCGACTCTACGCTAAAACAATCAGTGTTGTGAGGGTGCAGTACCACAGGCTGTCACTAGGTGTCCCTTGGGACCTCTTTTGGCCACATATGGTACAGCATCCTGCAACATTACTAGGCAAAGGATATGATGCAGCAGTGGGAGCTGCTAACTGGTGAGCTCGGGATCCGTGTTCAAGTCTGCTGTCGGTTCAACATCCTGTGATAATGGGCGGATTGTTTAATTTCCAAGAGCTCATGGCTAGGTGTGCTATATAAATAAAAATGTTTGTAAAGTATCAAAAAAACGAGCAAAACAGCAGTGCCCTCTAGGGGTGGTGGGGGCCTGCGAGCAGTGTTGTGGGATGGATAAGCGCAGGCACAGGAGATCAAGCAAATAATGTGATGGAAGTTTCACTGCACAAGTCGACAGAACAGTTAACAAGCAAAGAGGCAGGCCAACTAAAAAAAGAGTTCTCTCTAAATATAAACAACTGAACAGTAAGAACACATGTAAGAGGGGCAGTCCTCATGGAAGGATACAAAATTCCAAAAGGAGGGACTACCAATAAAAAATATGGGCGTTTTTTCAAGCTCTTATTCTAGATACAGCATATCTCGAAGAGACAGCGCAGGCGCTGCCTAGGCGAGACCTAATAAAGAAACAACAATCAGGAGGGATTCCTCCGCTTAATTTAAAAGAAATTGTTAGAAAACCCGATAAACCCTGTTGCCATTAAACCTGCCAGAATATTTAGCAGGAAGCTCATAATGTGGGAGAAATTAATAACTGTGGGAAAAATGTGTGCTGCCAAAGTTCATATCAAAATCAGTGACAGCGCAGCAGTTCTAAATGGAAAGGGATTAGCTGCCTGTGTCTTTTCTTTGAAGCCAGGTCTCCTCGGGGGGAGGCCCTACATGAAGGAGCTGCCCCTAAGGACCTCTTCTTAAGTTAGACTCGCGGGTTTCCCTCTGACATACTGCAAATCTTTGTAAACCCCTGATACAGGTTGTTGGAGATTTAATGCCTCGTAGGAAAATGTAATGTTCAATATTTTTCTGACAAATGATTGAGTGGGGATTGTAACTTCTCACCAAAAAGATCAAGCAATCTTTGTGAAGCAGATCTAAAAAGCTGATACCGACTGTTTTTACTCCATAACTTGGATTGTAATTTCTCTTCTGAATGCAGTGACGGTGAAGAAGACGTATATCTGGGGATGTGACAGTCATGTTGATGTGAGTGCAATTTTAGGTCATGGTTTGTCCCTGATACCTGGGAAACCATCATCAGGGTCACAGTGGAACCATCTGAACATGATCATAAGTAATATTCCCCCAGTTTTGCAATAAAGCAGAATTAGAAACGAATATCTAAGTCTTCGCAACTGCGGTAATCCATACAAAAAACAAGCATCGACAAAGCCAAAATGTCTAGGTTTATGTGCTAAGACAGCCAGCGCTAGCACGTTAGTGCGAGACACACAGGAGGGAGACAAAGCAGCAGACAGAGAGGGCCATAGTTGTAAAGTCGCATCTCATGCAGCGCATTGCAAGCACTTGAGTGGGAGCGGAAGCATACGCTCAGACAACCAGTAACATTAGGTGAGACATGAATACTCCAATGGGCTGAACTAAGATGTGATTGACCATATCTCAAGCCAATGGCTGAAAAGATAATGGTCGAAGAAAGCCAGTGGTTGAATGGAGCGGATCTAAATTCAACTCTTTGTAAGTTGTAAGCAATAAGTCTATTTCACTGCTGTGTTGTTAAAATCCAGACATAAAAGAAAAGACTAAGGAACAATCTGCATATTCTGATGATAATGAAGCGCCAAGCGCTGCTTCGTTGTGTAGGGTTGTTTCTCACCCCCCCACTTTGCAAGACTATACCTTATTTACCTAGCGTGCTAGACATACATGTATTCATTTATTTTGTTTGTTTTGTAAAGATTTGGATTTTGACTGAACCACTATTTTGTTGCACTGATGACAATGTTCTTGGGAATTACTGAGTTCACCAATCCCCTTCCTGGATGGTGTAAACGTTCGAAGCGCTCATGAATATTCAGATCTCAGCTCTGTCCTATGGTCAGAACTATGTACATTGTGGGCCCAATACCATGTTTTATTGATTGTGGTTGTGGGTGTCCACCCGGTACCTTGTCCAGAAGATGATAGTTGGATCAAGATTCGAGAGTGACCATGGCTCAATCGTGAGCTCTTTATTGCCTCTGTTTAAGAACTTGATTGCACAAAGTGCCATAAAGCGACAGTCAGATATTGGTATTTACGCTCTCCTTACATGGAGGAGCACTGAATAACGCAGTAGTACTGAGTTTGTTTTAATTTGTTGTATTGTATTATACTAAAGCACTTCTTCAGCACTTTCAAACCCCTTGTCGAGGTCCTCAAGTGCTTTCCAGACCCTGGCTCAGATTTTCTGCTTCCTAGGCTTAGTTGCAGTGTTATTTATTAGCAGTGGGTATTGGTGTCCTGTTTGACATCCAGACAGTGTGTGCTAAACGTGATGCAGTGGCACAGGAGTACATTTTATGTATGTGGCAAAAAGGAAAAAAAGCAGTGCTTCATTTGTAAAAGAAAGGATGCTGGTGGGTGAAGTTCTACTGAAATGCTCGCGACTCATGCAATTAAACCTTGGTGCACCAAAGGCCTCCGCTGACCTCTTATCTCACTCTGGCAGGTTCATCCATTCTCACTTTGCGACAGTTTTTCCAACTTTTTATTCCTTCAAGTGCGGCTCGTGTCACGTGAAAAAGGCGGGGCGGGGGAGGGAGTGAGGGTGGAAAGGGGTACGAGGGAGGGCAATGTAAACAATAAAAATAAAAAGTTATCTGCTGCCCTCCGTGGCGTTGCGGTACTCTACTCTTCTGAAGGCTGAAGGCTCAGGCTCCCAGGCTGCCCTGCGGCCAGTCCTGAAACTGCTCTCGAATGAGAGCAGATTCAGGATTGGCCTGAGCGCCCTCAATTTTTGCTCCAGGACAGACATTGAGTCTGTGCTTGTTCTCTCCAACCCAGCAGTGTTTCTGGGTTGGAGAGAACTTTCATTGCGCATGATGGTTTGGCCGTCCTAAGACGGCTGCCCAAACCGTCATGTGCAGTGAAGGGAGTGCACATACCGCTCCCCTCACTGCCTGTCGTCACAGTGGCCCCGCCCCCAAGACTGGCACTGGAAAATAAAATGATAAAAGAACAGGTTTTAAACTCGTTTTATTATCGTTTTATTTCTCATGATTTGGAGGGTGCGCGGGAGGGGGGCATGGCATCGCTCCTCCGCCATAGCGGATGAGCCGCCCCTGTGTTCCTCCTTCTTTCAGGTTGTTTTTTTCCTCCCCTGCACTCGGCAAGTATTTGAAGTAGGAAAATAAGTGTGGCTCCCCAAAACTTAGTGCCAGGGCACCCCCCACCGGCAACCACCAGCTCAAATTCAGAACTGGAAAAAAGTGTAGGGGTAGGTTTTTAGGCAGGTAGCATATACAGTCAGGTTTGTGACTTAGAGAAATTCAGGTCTTGTGTATGGGAAAAGACCCAGGGTATTAGGGCCCTTACTAATTGCAAATAATTAGTGATAGATCTGTTTTTCCTGTTGCCTAATGTTACTATTCTCTGTGACGTTCTTGAGGATTTAAATAACTTGGGAGTTTTCTGTCAAAGTCACGTTACTGCCAAGGCAGTGCCGAGAGAAAATATTCAATTCAAACCTAACATATAGGTGTTTGAGGAATCTTAAACCTCCAAAAATATTTCTTCTCCACCATGAGGAGCATGGAGGGCTAGCTCGCTTAGTATTAATGAAAAATCTAACTACTTTACAAAGTGCCACATCAGCAAAAACAAATCTCTGCCCCAAAACGGCTGATGTGCGAACTGCAGGTTCATGTGAGGATCAGGTGGCCTTAGGAAGTCAGTTGCCTTTGGAACGAGGGATCCTAGGCCAAACACCAGTGTAAACGCCACCACGTGGAATGCTCAGTTCCCACTGTCACACTATGACTCTGATATAAGAATGACTATTGATGTATCTAAGAAGGGTGATAATAAATTAACCACTCTGGACCCTTTCACTTAAATGGGTGGTCGTTACTTTAGACACTTATAGAGCGTTTAAAGGCCATGGAACGTCTTGAATATTAATTCACTTGTGTAAATGTGATAAAAGTGTGCTGCCCACTGTGATTCTGAGGACTGTAAATACCATGTTGGTTACGGGTGTAGATCTCACTTCTGTTGTGGCGCAAATTTGGTGTCTTATGGCGTTTTAAGGTCTCGCCTAGGCAGCGCGCATGCGCTGCTCTAAGAGATAACCTTTAGAAATTTGTCAGCTCTTTTCAAGCACTCGTGCTTGTGCTGGCATCCACCTTGCGGGAGCGAGCAGCGGCGCGTATGCTAATTAAAAACAGATGGCCCGCATGCTGCTGCTCGCTCCCCCAAGGTGGATGCCAGCACGAGTGCTTGAAAACAGCTGTTTGCATTTGCCGGGTTGCCCTCGCTATCCCTTCTCAACTGCTTGACTTGCCGTCGCTTTGCCATCGCTTTCTGCCAAAGTTTCTTTTGAATAACGCTGCCCTGTGGTAACCAGGAATGCCAGGCTTGCAGGTCTCTGTCGCTTTGCGGGCTGAGGAGATTGGACTTTGCCTTCTCTTGTTCGCTTTTTCTGGCATTTCAGCTTTACTTTCGATTTAAAGAGATGTCAAAGACGACCGCGTTTGTGCTAGGGTTGTTTAGACGCAGAAACAATATGATATTTAGGTGAAGTGCCATTCACTGTGCAATCTCCCTGTTATTCTTTCCAGTGCACTACACTCAATTGCGTCTCCTGGGCTCATGACCATGCAGTCCGCTGGTCTTGCTACGCCCCTGCCCAGCCTTGTCAGAAAAGCAAGTTAACAAAATTACGCCACCCAAGTATATTTTGTACAATTAATATTCCATCGCGCTCACAGATTTTCGAAAGAATATAAATTAGCTGTATACACCCGTTCCATTCGTTTGCAAAATGTCACTCACTAAGACCACTAAAACAAATGTCAATGTTTGAAAGAGCCGGTCAAAATGTACCAGTTCTTTCCAATGATGTATTTCAAGTGTTACATATCCAGCTCACAATTGTATGAAGCAATGCATGTTCTCATGTATGAAAAACCAGGAAGCATGTTATAAACAGTCCTTGTTAACTTAGCTTTCAAAAACACATCCCCGCTGATCTCTCATGTGCTCATTCGTTAGGAATGTTTTTTGAAAGTATTTGTGTATAGCGCTACGTCACTCTATGTGGGTGCGCGCTGGAAGGTGTTTTAGCACTATCTCTACCTCATGGAAATAAGGGAATCAGCGTACTGAGAAGGATGAGGTAAAGCTGGAGTCCACGTGGCGTCTGAGTTTAATTGGTAGGCAGATAATTGGATGAACTTAGCTGTCTTAACATACCATGTCTACTTGGAAAGAGCCTGGTCGCCAGTGTATTCCTTGACGTGTCAACATCTGATCTCGTACTCCCTCTACCTATAAAAATAGAATTCAGGGGGTCCGATTGATATCTCTTCACCAACAAGCTTTGAACATTATCATTAATGGTGCCATACCAATGGTGCCATACCTAACATGCAAACAAACATTTCAAGTTGACTTAATTAGGAAAACATTGGGCCACGTTGCATGAAATACATTGAAGCAAAAGAGTACAAATGGAATATGCATTTTTCACCATTTTTGTGCTACCTTCACTTGATGTTGTGCAGAAGGGGTACACGGCTCTTGTGTAATTGCATAGTACAAGTGGAATGGACTCTGTGATCGATATGTGCATTGAGGCTCTAGTCCCATACCATAGACAAGAGGTGGATTGTAAGTGCACACGTTGAAAGATCCACATTCACAGCTGCTTGAATGGCCACTGAGAAGAGGTTGGCGCAGTTTCCAATTGTCAAGAGGCATCAGAATCATAGGCTACACACAGGGCCACCAGAAATATGAGATACTGCGGGCGCTACTTCTTCAGCATAATTATGGATTTGCTGTATTTGCCACACAATTCATCATCTGCTGCATAATCTGCAGATTTTGACCAAAACAATAGTTTAGAGCTCAAATGGATCACAAGTTACAAAAAGCTCAGCAACATGTGTTGCTGTGCAGTGGATGGCCTTTCTCAAAGGTTGACTGGTCATTTTTCTAATGTTTCTTGCTGTGTTTGGGTGTTAGACTTGTACTGATGAGGTGAAAGGTTTTCCCAGACAGTTTAAGATGTAAAAAAACAAAAAAATGAAACAATACTGTCACAAAATATGCAGCCTTAGGTTCCATAATTAGACTTTTGTTCCTCCAAAATGTAACAAACCCTGCCGCATAATTTGGTACTCCCCTGCCGCATAATTCTAGTGGCTCTGAGAATACATCACCTATTCCTCTTGAAGACTATCTCTGCTTCCACCCATAGAAGAGCAGAAAAGACTGCAGTTTTCAGGCCATGATCCAGTGCCTGCTATGAGCTTTGGACCGTAGCTGAGCACCACACTTTGTGCAAATTAGCAAAGCCTGTCCAAATACCAAACACTGCACTTTTTACACTTTTCCTTGCACAACGTTAAATCTATTGCACATATTGTATGACAACATTGACCTGTATGGCTCTCCTTTTAAAAATGTATTGTGAACACTTTTTGAGTCCCACTTATTCACTGCCCTCTTATCAAAGCAGTGAAAAACATTAGTTACATTTTTCTCTCCTCTGACCTCAGATCAGTAAAACTCTAGGCTCCCTTTATAAGGTCGTTATACAACACTGGTCTCTATAGACCAGAGGGAGGTGGGGAGGTGGGGGGTTCCGCAGAATTGTAATCTGGGAACCCATGTTTAAATCTTGGCGGGAGGCTCCATATTTTGTGCTTTTTGGAAAATTACTTAATCTCCCGTGCATAAAAATAAATACTTTTGTTTATAATGTAACTGGTGCTCATGTAAAGTGTGCGAATACCTTCGGCTTCAGTCTTCGTTATAATAAAATCTCCTAAAAAAAGAAAGTCTAATCGCTTTTTGTTTTAGGGAGTAAAATTATTCCATACATTAAAACAAAAAAATTCTGGGATTACATTTGGTGCAGAGGGCTGAAGACACAGGTTTCCGTTCACCTTTGTGCGTCAGATGCCTTTATTTTGTCTCTGTTTATCTCACTTCAAGTCATGCTTTTACGCTTCTTTTACATGTTTACTCGGAGCTACAGGATGGAGACAGCCCTGCTGCCACGAGGCACAACAATTAAAAGCTATGTGTAGTGGTTTTACATTTTATATTGGCCTCTAATTTCGACTTTCATATTTCCGGTATGCTACTCTTTTTTGTCTCAGTGTCTACTCTTCTACCTTCCCTATTTCTACATCTCACATTTACCCACACACTCATTCAATTAATATCTCCTACATTCACTCTCAAAATAACCCACACTATCCATTCACCCTCTTTCACTTTCACTTTCACCAATTCTCACTCTTCCTTACATTACCTCACTATCAACAACAAACGCACACTCAGCTTCTTTCTTTGTCTCTCGTTTCAAGAGGCTGACATAACTGCCAGCTGCCACACTGCCAATAGATCTTGCTAAACACTTATAAGGTTCTAAAGCCGAGACCTATTGGCTATGCCAATGCTTGTTGATCTTCCGTCTGTATGTTGTCGTTCACCGTCCCTGACGGAGTCTCTGTGCAGGAGGCTGCCTTTAGTGTGTTTGGCATTAATAGGGTGGGTGTTAAACCTCCCTTCCTTGGCTGTATCCGAGTTTAGACAAGCTGGTTGCACAGCAGACCACCCTTTCTGCTTTCATCTGTCTCACGTGCAATCTCGTATTTGTTGGTCTTTCTGGGAGGGTTCCTTGTGTTCTCGGGCAGCTTGGTGCAGGTCCTATTAGATCCTCCTCTGAACGGCCAATCCTCGCGCTCGGTGATAATCTGGACTGCAGTTTCTAGGACCCTCATTTTATCCAATTCCAAGCATCATTCGATCCAGATCCACTTGGTCATAAATGCCTTTAAGCTCAAGTGCCGACCTTTGGAGAAGGGAAACTTTGAGAATCATCTTTGTGTTCCTGGTGGAGCGTGTGGGCTTCACTCTCGTCTCCTAAACATCTGCATATCTCCTTTGGGCTGCCAGGGGTGCTCAGAGGAGTGGAGGATTCAAGCACAATGAGCATTCTTCCTCTCATTGAGAGGATTGACAGCTAAATTCCCTAATTCAAGAGATGCTTGCTTGAGCATTGCATCCTTACGCCCTCCTCTTACCTTGTGTGTGGGGAGCCTGCATGCCTGTGCTTAGGGGATTTGTGGAGTTTCACGTCACCGTTGATGTCCCGGGAGGGAGGCTGAGGCTGGATTCCGTAACCTCTCTTGAATACAAGGCTTGCGTTCTTTGCGGAAACGGAGATGTTTGGGCTCCGCGACTCTCAGCGGCCACGCGCTATTCCAAGGGAACCTCCTTTTTATTAGCAATAGTATTTTAATTATTTTACTGTGTTCAAACCATGTAAAAATACTTTAAACAAGAGTAGACAGTGGAATTGAATTCAATTGAAATGAATTGAGCACTAAACATAAAACAAGCCTTTGCAGCAGTAATAGCCTTGGTTTGCATTTTGAGCCTTCACTAAAATTTAACAAAAACTGCTGCAGCGAAAAAACCCAAACAAAAAAATCCTGTCTGTATACAATGCAGTTATGAGATATAGAGTTTAATGTGTAAATGATTCAGTGTACTTTGAGATGTAAACTAGGCCCACATGCACTGCAAAGCAAGCACTCCTTAAGGTGGAAGGCTACACTAAACTGCCAATAGCGTGAGGTTAGAGGGCAGTACTCCTGGGCACAGCAAAGGCCCACTCTGTGTATGTGCAGGAATCTGTAACTCTGGGTCTGGCAGACAGCTAGGCTAAGAACATGCACTTGTAAGGGCCTCAGTATCAGGAAGGGGCAGGGGTTGATGTTGCCACATTGATGATCGGAGAAAGCTTTTTAAAAATTGAATTGGGTCGTTTGCTGGAGACCATAGCTGAACTGAAGACCATACCCCAACTTATTTCATTCAGAGCGAGCAGCAGGGCAGAATCCTTATACCCGGCGCCACTGGAATTATGCGATTGTGCAGTCGCATCGATTTTTGCATAGTTATAGAATTGCGGTATTTGACACATAATCCATCATCTGCTCCATAATCTGCAGATTTTAACAAAAATGTTGTTTATAGCTCAAACGGTTCAAAAGTGATATACATGCAGAGACACATATTGCCGCGCAGTGAACAGCTCTTCGCAAAGCTGGACTTGTCAGCCTTTTGTTGCTTATTGCTATATTTCGGCATTAAAATGGCACTCATGAGGTACAATCGATACCCAGACAGTGTTTCCAAGTTTAAAAATGACGAAATAAAGAATTAAAACTATTACAAAATGTGCCGCATGATTTACCATTTCTTGCCGCATAATTTACTTAACCCCGCATCATTATTTGTCCCTCTCCTGCCGCATAATTTCAGTGGCCCTGCTTATACCTTACATATTCATATTTCCCTGTTACCTCACAGTGGATGGCTGCATTCCTCCTCTTGTCGTGTCGAGGGTATTCTGGACTAGCAGTTTCAAGTGCCTCCATTATCGGGCCCTTGAAACAGTGAAATGCGTCTATGGTTGTCGACCATCGATGAGAGAAGCCTGGGTGTAGCTGTCAGTCCTATTTGAAGAGCCGCTACTGTGACATTTGCATAAATGTAGTTTGGGATAATTAATGCATCAAGGTGGGCGCCCCCCCACCCTGCGGCTGGATGTCTCGTTGGAGAGAGAGCGCTGTTTGAAGCAGGTTAAGTAGAAGATTTAATAAGAATTTAGGGGCATATTATCAAGCATGGCGTTAACATTATCGCCGCTAACTGCTGCTAAAGCGGCGATAATGGGCTTGATAATATGCCACAAACAATTCCAATAGAAGCCCATGTTGACACCAGAACATGGACTTTTATGGGAATTCTCAAGGGCATGTTATCAAGCCCATTATCGCCGCTTTAGCGGCAGTTTTCTGCCGCTAAAGCGGCGATAATTTTAACGCCGTTTCTTGATAACATGCCCCTAATTTGTTTCTTCATCACCTTGAAGCTCTTTTCCTAGGCAGGACGCAAAGAGGGCACCCTTAAAGTGACAAGTGAGCTCTGCTGTTTTTTTTAGACCCGTCTCAGAAGTCAAACTTGCTCGACGGTTATATTATATTATGATCACTGTCTCGCGCTGAGCTGCAAGGCTGTGGAACCGCACCGAAAATCCGAGTTTTGGCCTAGCAAGAGCTGTGTCGGACTATGTCTCCATCTGCTGGCTATTCTACGTCAGTGCAGGGCGTCAGTTTGATATGGATTGATAAACGTCACTTATGCAAGTGAGGAATGTAACACATTGCATGTACTTGTGCTTTCGGCAGAATAGGCTCCCATGGGGTCTACAGTGCAGCGCGCCCTGCATTCCCAGAGGGAGGTCTTTAAGTCCAGAGTCGCAGACAAAGTCGACGCAGCGAGTTCTCCCAGTCCATGTCTTTATGTAATCTTCAGCGCCTGCAAACACCGACAGTCCCTTTTCTATTTAAAGGAATTATGCAAAACATGAAAAGGAGCCCCGGGCAAAACGCCATATGATGCTGAGTGAGATATGCATCAAGCCTTCGGCAGTTTATGGCATATTTCAGTCTAATCCTTAAGCTTTGGAGCAGCAAAATGTTACCCAAGCGGATCTAGAAGGGGATAGAAGCATTTATCATGCCAGGCAAAGAATTATAGCTTTTGGATTAGTGAAAGTCTGTCAAAACCCACGAAGGATGGAATAAAAAAGCTCCTGCCATATTTGTCACTCTAATTATGCCTATTTGAGCCTCTCCGGTGTTGGTCTTCTGAGTAACTCTATAACTGTATCTGCAATAGGGGCTGTTCTTGTGGTCCTGCCAGCTCGGGGTTCCCGTAGCTGCATTGTTGGTTGCATGAGTTTTAACACCATTTTGTTGCAGAGGTGAGTAACTTCCTCAGATCTGACTGTAGTTCTAGAAGCAGGGACCCCCACCCACTCCGCCCCATTGAGTTTATGCGGAAAGGCCCTCAGCCGACATTCCTGATGCGTGAATCTTTGCTCATCCGCACGAGCTGCATCTTTGGTGGCTGGATCCGGGATAGTGTTTGAAAACTTGACCATGGGTCAGTGTGCGTCGGATCAGGGTCGTCCTTCTGTAGCAGATCCGGTGACACCTGTCGGTGTCCCAGAGGCCTCTTGCTTCCACCCCACCCTCTGATCTTTGCACTGCGCTTCAAGTAGTAAATCTCTCAGCTTCATCCTGCCTCGATGCTTCTACCTTCTGAAGGACCAATCAGCCCCAAGGAGGCCATCCCTTGTGACTGGGGGACCGCTCCCAGCTTTGCTGCTGTTGGTGTACTCACAAGGGAGGCTGTTATTGCCCTAGTGTTGTCAACATTAGACTATGCTAATTCTGTATATGCCGGCCTCCCTAAAGGCCTCATTAGAAAACTGCAAACAGTCCAGAATCAGATGTCTCGCCTGATCTGTGAACAGCCCAAATATTGCCACGTCACCCTCAAGTTGAAGAAACTTCATCGGTTCCCCATTGAACAAATAATAGCTTCCAAGGTTGTTTGCATCATTTTTAAATCCTTGTCTTGTAATTGTCCATCGTTCTCGGATTTAAAAGTATGCCCCTCTCTTTCCCCTAGGTCCTGCCAAGCTGCGCTTGCTATCAGTTCCCAAATTCAAGCACTTGGGTGGGGTCAGGTTCTCAGTAGTTGCCCCCAAATTATGGAAAACCTTTCCTTATGAGATAAGATCTGCCAACAGCGATCTATCTTTTAGGAAAGCACTAAAACCTGGCTTTTCAGTCAAGCTTACAATAATTAGGTTATGGCTAGTTGATGTCTCCTTGGGTTTCTCTAAGCGCCATGAAACAGTTGGTGTATATGAGCGCTATAAAAATTACAGTAACATAACCTTCTCAGGACCGATCATTTCTTTCTATGCTAACCATTTTTTTTACATCATCAGTCGGTTTTGGAAAATGACTTCATTCTGGTATTTACTTACAGACTTTCTCTACATTAATTTCCAACCAGAGGTTGATAAAAAGTACAGCAGCCTCAAAAAGGAAGGAAGAATGCCTGGAGCTGAGGAAGTTGGCAGCACCGCCTGCACATGCTTCTTTGCATGGGTACCACTGGGACAGAGCCGCTCAGTCACACAACGGAATGTTGAATGTGGCAAGCACGTGTCAGCTCTTACTTGCACAAACCTTCCCAAGTGGACTGAGATTAATGGGGTGAGGGAACTCCCTGAGGTTGGCAAGGTGCACACATGAAGTGGGCAGTGATTCTGTAAGTTTCAATTAAGTTGGTTTCAAAACATTCAGAGGTGTTAATAAATAAAGTTTGAGTCCATTTTGATGTAATTTCTTACGTTTTGGCATTAAATTAAGAAACATTGCTGTCTTTTTTTCACCACTGTTTCCACAGACTTTTGTTGGTTATCCCTGTAAGCCGTACATTATTTTTGTCTGTAGAAATCTGAAAACCTCTCTGCAGAGCCTGCCACAGTTTGTTTTGCCAGGATTCCGACAGCCTGTAGTATTACGCCTCTATGAACAAATGTTCTATAGAACTAGAGCATTCAACTAACTATAGGCGAACCTATAGGTTTTACCTTCTGGTTAACATTGTTGTGATAGAGACAGTGGCGGCTGCTACCGAACAGAGGTGGTGGGTGGGTGGGAGGGGAATGGAAAAAACATAGCACTTACCTGTTCACCGCCTCCCCTCCATCCTCAGGATCCAACTCCCAGCATATCAGAGTGTTTCTACCTCAAGACAGGCCACTAGGATGAGGGTCTAATTCACAACCTTTGCCTTTTAGGGTAGGATGTCGCTCTAGGCTCCGCCCCTTTACCTTTGACATGTGTCTACCACAAGATCGCGCAGAGCATGGAGTCTTGCATCCATCCTCTGATAAACTTTTGTTCAGATCTGAGCTCCATCCAAGTAGACTCAGGAAAACACAGAAACGAAGATCACAGACCACCCAAGGAAGTAAACCTGTGACAGCGGCTTGATGTAAGATTCTGCCAATGTGAAGCACAGCTAAGGTCCATTTTAGTTTTTAAATGCCAGAATCCCAAAACTGCTTGCCCATCCAAAGCACGCTGGTGCGCCAAATGGTGGAGCTTCTGGACCACAAAACATGGTTTACAGAATCCATATTTGAAAAGATTTCTACACAAAACTTCCATTTAAAGCAGGCGAACGTCTAGACGTATGGCTGGTTTTATGTACTTTTAATAGTTTACAACACCCACAAAGTTGGAAGATTTTTTTTTATTTAGAAACATTTTGTGTGGTCGTTCCAGCCAAGGAAAGGCCTAGGGCCCAATTCACAGAACTAACTTAAGACAAAATCCTAAACTTACTACTTTTGGTATTCACAGAAGGCATTTAGTAGTAGTAAAGTTAGGATTTTGTCTTAAGTCGGTCTTAAGTCTGTCTTAAGTCTGTCTTAAGTCTGTCCTAAGTCTGTCTTAAGTCAAACTTAAGACAAAATCCTAACTTTACTACTACTAAATGCCTTCTGTGAATACCAAAAGTAGTAGGACAGACTTAAGGCAAACTTAAGACATACTTAAGGCAGACTTAAAACAAACTTAGGACAGACTTAGGACAGACTTAAGGACAGACTTAAGACAAACGTAAGACAAACTTAGGACAGACTTAAGACAAACTTAAGACAAACTTAAGACAAACTTAAGACAAACTTAAGACAGACTTAAGACAGACTTAAGACAGACTTAAGACAGACTTAAGACAAACTTAAGACAAACTTAAGACAAACTTAAGACAGACTTAAGACAGACTTAAGACAGACTTAAGACAGACTTAAGACAAACGTAAGACAGACTTAAGACAAAATCCTAACTTTACTACTACTAAATGCCTTCTGTGAATACCAAAAGTAGTAAGTTTAGGATTTTGTCTTAAGTTAGTTCTGTGAATCGGGCCCCTAATGTTTCTCGCGCGAAAGTGAGGTGAGACTTTTGGGCCCCCATTTACGGGATTTTGGCTTAGGGCAGCGCAGCAAGTCACCTTCACAATCCTAAGAGGCGTTTTCCTCTTTCTGTGTGTGCTGAATGCAGAACACATAGAAAGAGGAAGAAACGAGGCGAAAGAAACTTATTTCTCCTCGTTACGCCTCATCTCAAGAGGCTTAAAGATTTGGTGCTTCCCCAGGTTTCCATGATTTGGGAATCTGGGGCAGCATCAAAACCCATGGGTGTTGCGTGGAAACACCCACCGCAACGCCCACGGAAAGTCTCCAGAGCGCAGAGTAAGGAGATGACGCGGTTAGCGCTGCGTTGTCTTACTTAAGATTCATGAGGCCACTCAAAGCCCCGCAGGGCACTTTACATGGTGCAAAAGTGACGCAGGGCTCTCATAAATAAGCCCCTTTGTTTCCAGACAGGGAAGGGTGTGTACCACCCCTAAATATGTTATGGCGCTGCAGCAGAAGGGGTCTTGCAATAGGGAAATTATTTTCCAGCAGGATGAATAGGCTGGACCTGCTAATGTACAGTTGGCTGCACTCCTGAGGATTGCTGCCATTTTGACAACCCTCTCAAGTGCAGTGCAGAGAAGGCACACATGCAAAGCTACAGCTTGCTTTCATTCCTGTGCATACTGTTCTGGGGTTTGTGAATCTGCAAACCAAATTTGGATGTATTGGGGATTTGTTTGTATTTTGTTATATGAATTCAGAATTGACCCATAAATTTGCAAAGTGCGAAGAAAGGGTTGCCTGGTATAAATGCTTGGGCTGTGCAGATGCTTATCTAACTGACATGATTTGCTATGGCAGTAAACATCTGTTATTCCAGCACCGAGATCCCCAGGGGTGCACATATGAGGATGTTTCAGAGTGTTGAAAGTATCCAGCATTCAGAGCCAACGAGGGGCAGGTGTCCACGTGCACCGACGTGTGAGTCCACAGTGGGATAAGGCTGCCGCACGTGTGCAGGCATTAACCTAGCTTTAACTCCTGTAAATGGCTCGCTTGGACCTGACGTATTCAAGCCCCGGTGAAAGACAGAACCTAGTGCTAAAATGGCTTCCAGATGTGATGATGAAAAGCCTGTTCTCAGGTTTTCATCTGGAATGACTCAAGAAAGCTCCTGAGACTTGTAACCACTGGTCTGGTTGTAAAGTTAAATTCAGGATATCCTGGAAACCACAAAACCTGTCAACTTCACTGAGGGCTAGCTTTCGAACAAGAGTGGCTTGCGAACGAGGGAGGGGCTTGCGATTCAGGGGGCTGAAGAGAGAACTGAAGCGTCAACGTCCCAGAGAAGTTCTTAAGTCTCACCCTCAGCTGAGATCTGTTGGTCTCGGGTTCAAATTCCATCTGGGCTGTCTCAGCCTTTCATCCTTCTGAGGCCGATAATGTGAATACCATTGTTCGGTTAATAACGCCTTTGTGTACAAATCCAAATCGCAGGCATGTCCGTCAGCACAGAAAAATGCTAACGGTCCATGTAATTGACAGATGTGCACTATGTAACAGATGTTTATTGTTACCCCAGTCAGTGGCACTCATTTTATCAAGCACAGAAGGATGAAATGCCGAGTTAGTGACTTCATCTTGGTTCGAACCTCTGACCATGAGGTCAAACATAGATCCTTACAGTGGACACTATAGTGACCAGACCCAGCATCCTATAGTGTACACAGGTTTCCCAATTCTGTTTTTCATGGCTGATCTGCCCAAATGTTTCAACAGCAGGTGAACCAAGAAAAAGGTAGTGCAATTTGGGACATATGGAAAGGAACGGTTACTCACAGCAGGGAGCAGAGATACTGGCCATCTCAGGTCTTTGATCTCTTGCAATGTTTGCTTAGCACACGACATTTTCTTGTATTACTCAGCATTCTTCTTACGTTCAGTTTTGGTTCTAGTGCTAACATTTGCAATTGAACTGCAGTTTTTTATGAAAAATAACTTTGCTTAGCACAACATGTACCCTGGATTTGGTTTTACTGTTGGAGTAGGGAGGGGAGTTTTAAGTGTCCGCTTTCATTTCTTAGTGTTACTTGTAACATTACCTAGTGGTATGTCCCTCCTGCACGCCAGTGCTGCTTTGAACTTTTAGTACACTGTTCTCTGGATTGGGCCATTTATTGTCCTTGTCGGCCGGTTCAAGGTCATTCATTATTTGTGGTTTGCAGTTGCCCTGCTGTCCTGCTTATATCAGTCTTACCTAGAATCACGCGCTTTCTTATTTCTCACCTAACACCTTAGGGCAGATTTGCATGAACTGACGCATCTTTGCATATCAGCAGAGATGTGTAAGTTAATTTGCATCATGTAAAAAACCCTTGCACCACCATGGCTGCGTCGTATTTACAATGCGGTGCACCGTGGTGCACGGATTGACAGATGGGTCACGCATCTATTGGCGTAAAGGCAAGGCATTGCTGGAGTCGTGTCGCAAGCACAATGCAACTTCAGCAATGCTTCGGAATGCCTATTTCTGTTATGCTGCGTCACTCCTGCTTGAAGCCGGCGTAAGGTTTTGATGCAGTGACGTCGTAAAAGTGACTCCCTGAAATCTTGTAGATTTCACTGCTTCACTTTTACGAGGCTTTCTTGCGTTGGAACGCCCACCCTGCATACATTATACCTGACGCAGGTATAATGTAGTGCAGGGCTTTACAACGTGATGCATGTCCCTAGATGCATCACGTTGTAAATGTGTCGCAATGTGGCACATTGTTTATGACGCCACTGCGTCACAAAAGTGACGCAACAGCAGTGTAAAAAAGTGTCGCAAGGGGCTTGTAAATCTGCCCCTTTGAGTTGAATTTCGGTGCAACAGGTAGATGCCGGCAGTTGCGGCTGGCAGGGAACAGGGGTGGCGGGGCGGGGGGTAAGGTGGGGAAATATATATTTTAAAAAAACTTCTCTTTTAAACGGCTGCCATTGTAACAGCTTCTCTTCTAGAAGACGTCCGAACCACAAAGCAGCCAGACTCCCCATTGCCAATCAGAACGCCGCAATGAAGCGTTGTGATTGGTCTGAGCACCATGGTTCGGCTCTCAGACGGGGAATGGGGGCCTTTGCATGTTCCCACCAGGCTGTACATAACAGCCTGGTGGGGAACATGCAAGGTAAGCATGACTGTTTGGCCGGTCCAAGACGGCCGGCCATGCATTTATGCGCACTTGGAGTGGGCGAAGCCTGTGACCTTAGCCACCCCCGCCCCAACTGCGCACCATAGCAAAGAAAAAGAAAATGATAATAACAAGGATATTAAGATTTATTTTTCCTGTCATCAGTGGGGCAACGCTCCTCCGCCTCAGTGGAGGACTGTCCCTGTATGCTGGTGTCAAAATAGAGGATGGGGAATGATTCATTTGTTAAAAAAAAAAAAAAAAAAAACTGTGATGGGTGACTGTTAAGAAAGATATTCTATGGTTCTTTATTAGAGAAATATAAAAATAAATACCTAGAAACTGATGACATTCTTTTTAACCTTTGTGCACCAGTTCTATAGGTTTTTCGAAATGAAATGTTCATTGCGTGTTTATTGATAGAAAAAAATAACCATAAGATAATTGGAATTGAAGGGGGCAATTAAGTAGGTTACCTTAAAATGTTTGATTACCTTTTAAAAGTCGCACAATTAGCAATGTTATTTGCATTTGTATAGCGCTATCCAGGATTGTCATAGCATCATGGCACTCGCTGTATAAAACTTAGAGCCCTACTGGTGCGCGGGTGTCAAAGAACGAGCAGAGGCCTCTTGGAAACTGATATTAAAAAGTCACTTAATAGAGAAGGTGTCCTGGCCACAAAACGCAAGGGACAGCCACATTGCCTAATAGAGGTGCACCCATCCCCGAGGTTACATAGACCAACCAATCCTACACCAGCCACAAAGACAGACAATTGTCGTGTATAGGCATGTCTGGAGTGATGTGCTGAAGAGATGAAGTGTCCTGTGGGAGGCTGACAATTAAGGAAGATGGTGTTACTGTGATTCTGGAGTGTTAGTCTGCCACCAATTTTTGTGTCTTATACCTGCCATTAGGTAATAATTTGGCAATAGGATGCCACCACACCGTGGATGCTGTCACGTGGGAAACATCGTTTACAACGCGGGGATTACATCGCGATGCCATTACATCGTGGATTTTACAACGCAAGTCGTTACAACAACTTGCGCTAGATGGCGCTCTAGGACAAGGAATAGTATAATTTACTATCCAAACTTTCCCTACTGTACGTAGACTGGAGTTGGAATAGTAAATTATACTACTCCTAAGTCCTATTCCTTGTCCTAGAGCGCCATCTAGCGCAAGTCGTTGTAACGACTTGCGTTGTCAAAACCGCGATGTAGTTTACCGCGATGTAAATGTATGCGTTGTAACGTCATACATCCCTGTCACGTACCATCGGTGAGTTGACTTCGTGCCCCGAGTTCCAGCTTTACCATCGGAAGGGTTTGACATAGCTCAATCATGAGCCAACTGTGTAGGAGCTTGTAAGTTCTTTTTTTAAGGTAGTGCATCAGTTCCCTTAGCTCCTGTGATAGCTCCATCCTCCTTTCACCTGAAGTTCACTGCCTGGTTAGCTCCAGGACCCAAGCACAAGCATTCCATGACATCACTGCACTGTCACAGCAACCCGCTCCCCCCCCCCCCTTTCCAAGCATCCGCTTAAGCGAACATGCAAGACATAACAGAGTCCAACTATTTGATACTAAAATTGTGTCGGGTGTAAGTTACACTTGTATGGTTTGGCCGTGTGTGTCCGATTACACACTCCAGGCCCGATTCACAAAGGTACTTACGTGTTCTTAAGTTGCGGGTGCGGAGTCTCCACCCTCGGTCCGAGTCTCCCCCCGCCATAAGGCGCTCTCTGCAGTGCGCCGTACGCGGGATTCCGCTTTGAGTGTGGAACTCTGCAACAAGCCTGGAGACTCCGCAGTTGTAACTTTACTACACATAACTACCTTCGTGCACCGGGCCCTCCATGTTTAATGAGAGTAGAAGTGCAGGAGTACTGACGGTCCCCACATTAAGATGCCTCTGCTTTCAACTGTTGAGGGGCTTGACTTTTCTACTGAAACAAAAAAAAAGACTGGAGCTAAAATGAAGTTGCAGATCAGTAGCTGATTCGTTTATTAACATTTAATGGCAAAGGAAATAGGCCTGTCTGCCCTTGGTAAGCTGGTGCAAAAGTTAATTTTATTTTTATGTTTTCTATTGAAAGCAAATGCTATCAAAATAAAACGGAAAACCAGAAAAT
Source organism: Triturus cristatus (assembly GCF_964204655.1). Lineage (NCBI taxonomy): Eukaryota > Metazoa > Chordata > Amphibia > Caudata > Salamandridae > Triturus > Triturus cristatus. The sequence goes on from NC_140588.1 coordinate 962,631,610, forward strand.
ATGCCGCCGCATAAATTAATTTCCTTGCAATAACATTTTCTAATTGTTAACTGTTAGGGGTAAGTAACTTTTAGAAAGTTACCTTTTACGTGCCTGAACTGTTTGGAAAGCTAATTAGTCTACTGCATAGAATTTTAATAGAACAGTATGGGTGCTTCCTAGCAGCCAGGTGTATTTAGAAAAGGCATAGTAATCCTCTGTAGTTTAAATGCACAGCACAGAAAAATTGATTCTTATTGGCTCAGAGAATGTATTGGCTTTGAACTACTTGAACTGAATTCATAGTTTAAACAAACAAGCATGACCATGAGCGAGAAAATATAAATTGCCGAAGAATGGAATTAAACTCGCTTTGGCAAGGTAAAGTATTGTTCTTCTGGCCGTTGCAATGAAGTGCACATTGCTAGATGGATTTGTCCATGTTATAAGTACAAATGGTGTTACTCACAATACAACAGAGCTAAAGGCTTTAGTGGGCTCAACCATTGCTACAGACCGCTAGGGAAGAAGCAAAACTTGAAAAACGGTTACAAGTGTAATGGATAAGGAGGGATACCCAAGTCCCTTCCATGTATCTATTTATGAAATTATTTTTTATTTATGATTTCTTTAGGTCTGATGTTAACCAAGACTTTTTGCATTTTACTAAAATTTAATGTATAATATGCTTCCGTGTAAGAGTTTTCAGCAGCCATTTGCCTGTTACGATGTCATTCACATTAATTCCAGACACTATAGCATGCAACATGGGGCAGTGGTTCAGCCCACTGTAGTCATTAACTAGCTTCACTGTGAGTGACAGCAGTGTGCCCTCTCACTAGAAGCAGACCTGCACACAAAGTAGTTCCCTTAAGTGCCAGGAAGTGCTATGACAGTTAGTGCAATTTAAGAGCAAAAATAACACTTTAGCATTAGTTCAGTCTACTACAGCCATTGGCTTGCTTAACTGTGAGTGTCCACATTCTGCCTTTTTACAAGGAGACGATGCACAAAGTAGTTCCCCTAAGTGCCAGGGTCTACTACAGCAATGTGTACTTTTTGAGACCCAAAATAATGTTTTATCTTTAAGGCACATTTTTTTAAAAAAATAATATAATCAGATAATAAAGATTCTCAAAAACCATAACAAACTGAAACAAGCACTGACAATGTCAAAAGGCAGGTGACCCACTCCAGATGTATTGACGTTGCCAATGCTTTTTAACACAAGGCTCGCTAGACAGCTAAACCAGTCTCCAGGCCAGACCTAAAAAGTATCTCTAGGAAATACACCTTTTCTGCGTGGTCACCCAAGAGTTTTCACCTTTTGCTGCCCCCTATATTTTTGCTGACTTTAGAACTTAGCCTCTGCTAACCAGAAGTAGAGTGTCAATGCTCTTCTTTTAAACATGGTTGAATGTATTTATTACTAATTGTCCCACTTAACTTGCCTATAAGTCACTATTTTATATGGTGTGTTTAAATTGTATTTTTATAGCTCTTTCTGCCCCTGACGAGGTGTTGAAGAAAGACATTACATTCACTAGACGACTGCTGCACCTATTGTGCCATCCACTGCTGTGGCAGGGCAAACATGACTTCTAGCCTACCCTGTGTAGCCTGACTGCTGCTGTGTGAACTCTGCAGTACAACTTTTCATAATAACCCTTTCCGATAGGAGAAAACATTCATTTGAAATATTAATAAGTCATCCCCTATGTAGGCCATGCACCCAACAAGGTCGGCTGCATAGTATTCAAAGGTTGGACATGTATTAACATGCCGCTACAATGACGGGGAGCAAAAAACAATCTTCACCATAGCAGGCCAAGCTGACCTTTGTAGAAAACTAGAGTAGATATTATAATACTAATACTGAAAACTCGGGAAAGGGAACAGCTAGAAATAAATTAATTAAAATCCAATTCAGTGGTAAAGTCCGATTTTGTTAACTGTTAGGGGAAAGTGACTTTTAGAAAGTTACCTTTTACGTGCCTGAACTGTTTGGAAAGCTAGTTAGTCTACGTGTGTGCCAGCTCTCAGCCTGTGCTCAAGCCATAAACAGTTGCGAATGAGGTGTGAAATTCCTCCTGCGTACAGACAGAGACTACTCCTCTGAGCTCAATAGAATATGCAGGGTGGGTTATGTGAGTCTAGCACAGTGTCAAATCCTGCTTGACAGGTCTGTTGAGCACATGTAACACTTTGAATACACTTGAAAGGGAGAGAACAGGATACCAAGACATTTCTTGTGGACCCTGTGTCTGGTTGCTGAAGCACTCTGCGTTTGTACTACCAGACTGCTGCCTCTGGGTTTGTTGTGGGTACAATATCTGCTTTAAACTGGATTTTAGTATTAGGTGTGGGAGGACACTAGGATTACCATAGTACACTGACCACATGCACCCACAACCCTCAGAACTCAAGTTTATTGTGGCTGAAGACTTTCACCATCTTGAAAATGCTCTGCCAAATGACATTTTGGGCATGTTTGCAGTAAGGCAAACAGGAACTATTGAAAAAGTGTATAGGGTTGGCCCTGTAAACTTTAACCCCATTGGTTATGGCATGCTCACGAGCACTCAACACCCCCCCCCACGCATACAGGGTGCCCACGGAGAACAGTATGCCTAGACAGTAATTGTGGATCCCATGTCAAGTTTGGGAAGGACCCTGCTTTTGTCCCACCAGACATCTGCCTTTGGGTTTGTTGTAGGTACAGAACCTGCTTTAAACTGGATTTAAGTGCTCAATGTGGGTGATTACCCTAGTACATTCCCCAAACACACTCTAGCCCTCAGATCCTACATTTAAGTGTGACCGAAGATTTTCGCCATCTTGAAAATGCCCTGACATAGCTTTTTGGACCTGTTCGGAGTAGGCCAGACAGGAACTGCTGCAAAAGTGGGTATGGTTACCCCTGGAAACTTTGACCCTATTAGTTAGGGAGGGGCGGGCCAGGAGTCACTCTCACCCTCTAGCCCGTGATACGTGTCAATGTGGTATCTCCAGGCACCCTTTTCAAAACACTTTCCGGAGCTGCGAAGATAAGAAGAACACTGGACCCGGTATCTGTAACCTGAGAGGAGCCCTGAAGACTGAACCTGCCCCCTCTTGTACACAGGGCAAAGAAGTGGACTCCAAGAGTCAGTTAACTGACCTCATGTGTGGCTAAATGGAGACAAACAGCTGCAAGAGACGTTTTCCTGAAAGTACCCAGTTGTCCATTGGCAACTGGGCCAGACTGAATCCTGCTGCATGACTTTGCCTGATCCCCTCTGAGTTTCTAAGTGCCTTCCCTGAGGTCTTGGGGGCGTCAGAAGTGTACTCTTTGGGTGGTTGGACTTAAGGCCTGAATTATATCTTACCCTGTCAGAGCAGACTATGCTTACTGACAAAATAACATTCTGACCGCCTGATTTAGATGCCGGCGGGCCATAGGTTTGGCTACGACAATGACTGCTCCATCACCACCACAGCCAAACCTCTCTGAAGGCCTGACATCCAATTAGGATGGGTGGACATATAGCCATTTGTTTTTACTGTCCATCCTGCCAGGCAAACCCTGTGGCTAAGGGCCAGTACAAAATAAATAATGTCCCCCCCACCCCACTCAACAAGCGAGATGACTCCCATGGAGATGGTGGCATTTTCTATTATATTTTCAAAAAGAAAATCTTTTTTTTTTTTTTAAATAAAGAAGGAGACTCTGTCATGTAGCCGACCCTGCACCAAACAGTGAAGAGCATTGACAGGAAGCTCCGTGACAATGGTTCCTTACAGTGCTTTATAATTGACTGTCAGCTTGGCAGTCATTTAGAACATTCGGAGGGTGGTCCCACCACCAGGGCGATGGAGTAATATACTCCGTCCCCCTAGTGGAACAATGGGCCGTCCACCGAAATATAAATCTGGCCCAAAGTCAGAAGGTAAAATCTTTGACCAGGATGAATTTTGTTGGTGTATTTATTGCTTTCGGCCTCTAATTGCTTCTACTGCGACCATTGACATACATTCCAATAAACCTGATTAAGTGGGAGACTCCTGATTTTTCAAGCTAAAAATGTCTTTTTTTTGCTGTTTTTACCTGAAATTGCCTCTTCTTCAAGAGTCAAAGGTAAAAATACATTGCCATGATAGTTTTTCAAAATCTCCCAGTTACTTGTTCTGAAATGTTGACATGTATGCATTGTTTTTGAGCACTGTTTCTACTTAGAACTTTAAAAAGATTTGTAGCTCTCACCTACGCAGCGCGCATACGCTGCATAGGTGGAGACCTCTTGAAATCGATTCGGTTTTTAGGCCATTGCTTTCAATGGCAACGCGTGCACGTTTGACGATTCCCTTGTGTGAGCGAGCTTTCAAACCATCTGTTTGTAATTAACTTTCAAACAGATGGTGTCCTTGCTCGCTCCCGCAAGGGGAACGCTGAGTGTGCTCTGGGCCGCACTCCCTCCACCCCTCCAACTTGGTTTATTGCCTCCTGTCACACGCCCGTCCTCATCTTAACCTGCCTTCCTTCTCCCACGCTTTCCTTCCCCCTTCTTTCCGTCTCTCCTGCTCTTTCCCCTAGCTGTCTCTTCTCTTCTCTCCCACTCCTTTACTGAGTTTTTCTCTTTTGCTTTACTTTTGCTTCCCTTTTCTTTTTCGCTGCCTCTCTCCCGATCCTTTTCTTGTTCTGTTTTCCCCTATTTTGTTTCTTCTCCTTTCTCTTGTGTTACCTTCTTTTCCCTCTCTCTACTTTCTCTCTTCCTCCACCCTCTCTCTCTCTCTCTCTTCCTCCACCCTCTCTCTCTACCTCTCTCTCTCTCTTCCTCCACACTCTCTTTCTCTACCTCTCTCTCTACCTCTCTATCTCTACCTCTCTCTCTACCTCTCTCTCTCTACCTCTCTCTCTACCTCTCTCTCTCTACCTCTCTCGATACTTCTCTCGCTACTTCTCTACCTCTACCTCTCTCCCTCTACCTCTCTCCCTCTACCTCTCTCCCTCTACCTCGCTACCTCTCTCTCTACCTCTCTCTCTCTACCTCTCTCTCTACCTCTCTCTACCTCTACCTCTCTCTACCTCTACCTCTCTCTCTCTACCTCTACCTCTCTCTCTCTACCTCTACCTCTCTCTCTCTCTACCTCTCTCTCTACCTCTCTACCTCTCTCTACCTCTCTCTCTCTACCGCTCTCTCTCTACCTCTCTCTCTCTGCCTCTCTCTCTCTACCTCTCTCTCTACCTCTCTGCCTCTCTACCTCTACCTCTCTCTCTACCTCACTGCCTCTCTCTTTCTACCTCTCTCTCTACCTCTCTCTCTCTCTACCTCTTTACCTCTACCTCTCTACCTCTCTATCTCTCTCTCTACCTCTCTCTACCTCTCTACATCTCTCTACCTCTCTCTCTACCTCTCTCTCTACCTCTCTCTCTACCTCTACCTATCTGCCTCTACCTCTCTCTCTCTACCTCTCTACCTCTCACTCTACCTCTCTCTCTACCTCTCTCTCTACCTCTCTCTCTACCTCTCTCTCTACCTCTCTACCTCTCCCTCTGCCTCTCAACCTCTCTCTCTATCTCTCTCTCTCTCTCTCTACCTCTCTACTTCTCCCTCTACCTCTCTCTCTACCTCTCTCTACCTCTACCTCACTACCGCTATACCTCTCTCTACCTCTCTCTCTACCTCTCTCTGTACCTCTCTACCTCTCTCTCTACCTCTCTCTACCTCTACACCTCTTCACCTCTCTCTTTATCTCTCTCTACCTCTACACCTCTCTCTCTACCTCTACACCTCTCTCTCTACCTCTCTCTCTACCTCTCTCTACCTCTACACCTCTCTCCACCTCTCTCTCTCTACCTCTCTCTACCTCTCTACCTCTCTACCTCTCTCTCTACCTCTCTCTACCTCAACACCTCTCTCTCTACCTCTCTCTCTCTACCTCTCTCTCTATACCCCTCTCTCTACACCCGTCTACATTCCTCTCTCTACACCTCTCTCTCTACCCCTCCCTCTACCCCTCTCTCTACACACCTCTCCCTACCCCTCTCTCTAGCCCTCTCTCTAGCCCTCTCTCTACACACCGCTCTCTCTCTCTCTCTGTACACACCTTTCTCTCTCTCTCTACACACCTCTGTCTCTACACCTCTCTCTCTGTACACACCACTCTCTCTCTCTCTCTCTCTACACACCTCTGTCTCTACACCTCTAAGTGGCAGCCGGAGCCTGATAGCACTGCTTGTCCTTTAAAAAAACAAACAAAAAAAAAAGCATTGGCATAGCCAATAGGTCTCGCCTTTGGGACCTTATACGTGTTTAGTTATCCAGTACAATATCCTTGGTGCAACAACATCAAGTGTTGCATGGCTAAACACTTATAAGGTCCCAAAGGCTAGACCTATTGGCTATGCCAATGCTTGTTGTCATTGTGGTGTCCTTTTGTTTTTTTTAATTTTACTCTTTTTCTACCTCGGTTTACAATTTTTATTGTTTTGCATTTTGACTTTATTACTGTTTTGTTAATGCATAAATATTTTACAGATAGCTTCTAAATTAAGCCTGTCTTCACTGAGCCACAGCTATAGGGGGTTAAGCTCAGGTTAATCTAGTGACTTTGAGGTTTCACCCTGACAAGGGATGTGAATATTGCTCGAGGGGGCAGTTACCTATCCCAAATATAATACTCCAATTCCATACAGTATGTGACTCTCCTCTGCTGTCCAGTCACCAGTGGTGTCATTAACAACAGTAATCTGGCACATCCGATAACCGATATTTGAGCACCCATGCTGAGCACCTGAGAAATGTACAGTTGGCATCTGTGAGATTGTGATAATGGGGAACATTAGCACAAGCCTGCTTCTTCCTAGGTGTGCTCAGGTCCCTCCAAGTGGGGAATGTGCTTGTAAAGACACATTCCTTTCGGCTCTTGCTTAAAAATATATCAATGATAAGCTTGTGCGGCCAAGGAGGGGAGTCTGAAGCGATGCACGTGCCCACCTTTCTAGACAGCAAGGTGTTGTGTCTGGACCTCATGCGTGCGCGTTTTATCTACCTGTGCTTTATAATATGACGCGCCAACAAAGGGAAGGACCCGTGTGCTCTTAAGAGATTACCAAACTTGCAGAAAACAACTTGAACAAAAACTTCCTTCGTTCGGAGCTTCTGAACATTGAGACCCTTGGATAAGTCTCGCAGCGCAAATTCACCCTGCCAAGATTTACTACTGCAGAGGGCCAAAAATGAGGCAGAATTAGAAACCAAAGTTCAAACACTGCTTTTCCAGCCGATTCATGTTTAAGAAGCAAACAGTAGCTTCAGTTTTAACAGTTCAGAGTAACTGGTTCAATATTACTTGTAGCGTATAGGCGTATTATTGTCTATACCATGCAATACAAATTACCTGTTGTGCACACACGGCTGAAAACTGGGGACCTGTCCAAGATCAAACAATTTGAGCAATTATTGAAATTTAGATGAGGACTGTGTATTTTAATCATTCCAGGCCTACGCCTAGTCATGCTTTAAACACAAATCTGTACAAACAAGCTTTGTCAAAGCCAATAGGTTTCATCTTTGGGACCTATTGGCGTTGCCAGTGATTGTTATCCCTGCTGCGAAGCATGCCTGATGCTGTTCAGAATGGCTAATACATTTTTAAAAGCCTTTGATGCGACCACCCTCGTCATTTTGTAAAAACAACAGTTGATGGACATAATGCAGAACAATGTCATACATTCACCCCAGTACAGAGATCTGGGCCTAAATCCATCGTTATTTTGCTCACCACGCCACCCCAGTTCAGACATGGCCATATGCAAATCAGTCTTGACCCTGTGCCTCATGGGAACAGTCCAGCCCGAACTGCCAAGCCATGTCTTCCCTGGACCGGAATCAAGCATCCTAGGACCGATTTCGGGGTTTCACCCCTCTTCAGCCAGGATAACTTGATTCCAGTGGCATGGAGAGCACGGGACTCACGTCTGAGCATACCCGTCCCACTCTGGGTGACAAATGCAAAAACAACAGTTGTTGGACAGAATGCAGAACAATGTCATACATTCACCCCAGTACAGAGATCTGGGCCTAAATCCATCGTTATTTTGCTCACCACGCCACCCCAGTTCAGACATGGACTTGATTCCAGTGGCATGGAAAGCACGGGACTCACGTTGTAGGCATTATTTTGTAGGCGCACACACCACCACACATGCATTTTTTTCCCATTTAAATTCCGGTCTGAGTTGGACCGGTAACTAAAAAGAAAAAAACATGCAAAAGAGTTTAAACAAAGGGGGAGGAAAAGGGGGTCAAAAGCAACTGGGGGGTGGGGGCACACGCAACACAGAGGGCCCAGTTGGAGGTAGTGGACGTGTGAGAGCAGCCAACGTATGGAAGCAGGGTGGAGGGGGTGGGGAGAAGCACAGAGGTGAGCAGGCGACAGAGGGTTCCACGGGGGGTGGGGCAGTACCGATTTGAGGAGGGAAAGCAACAGATGAGAGAGGAGGACTCCCGTGGGGAAAGCAGGGTTGGGAGGAGATCTAACAGACAAGAGAGCAATGTGGAGGGACGGGGGCGAAGCACATGGGTGAAAAAGCAAGGGGGGAGCACACGGGACGAGTGCAACATGGAGTGTGGGGGAGAAGTATACAGACAAGAGAGAGCAACAGGGCTTGCAGGAAGAGAAAAGTACACAAGGGAGACAGCTGGAAAAAACAAGCACTATCATGGAGTGCTTAAACAAAAAGAACGAGTAGTCCTTGAAAAGCAAGCAGTGGAATAATTAAAAGGCAGTCATTCAAGAGATGGTACAGAAACAGTGCTCCGTGGGAGGGGCAAACACAAGATTGTCAAGCTGGGACACAAATAAGAAGCAGGCAAATGAGTGACAATAAAGTCAACTAAAGGTTAGCAATGGGTGGGCTTCAAGCCCCTGCATGTTCTTGGTAAGCCCATAATATGTCTTGTAACAGACAGAGCATGTGCTGCCCAGTAGGCGAGACCAAGAATCCCCTGAAGGACTAGGAGCCAATGGGATACTGCCAGAGCCCAGTCATCGAGAATTTCTGATTTCGTCTAAGAATTTGATCATAAAACCTACACTTGCTTTGAACATTTGTCTTGGCCTACAAGTAGTTGCCCGTCACCAGTAAGTAGTGCACAGTAGAAAAAAAAACAACGAAAGCTATCATTACGCGCGCAACTTGGAATCATGGAACTTTATTGCATTTCCGGTGATATAGTGGCTATCTCTATTAAAACTATTGACCCCACTGATTGGCATCTCCAGGGGCACTCTCTGGTTAAAGTGCCTCATGTCGGAGAGCAGATTGAAGTGGACGCCAGGGTTAAGGACGTTATTTTAGAAGCGTTGCAATTATAGGCATCTTTGCAGACTATGTGGCTTTAATGTAAGGTTAGGTGCCTGTGGTTAAGGTAAATTTAAGTTTACTTATTAGGAATGGTTGATGCATACACCAGTCAGAGGGTAGCGATGTGCTGTTCAGGTGGCATCAGCTTGGTGCCATGTTGTGCTCATGACGTTTAATATCTAACATCTGGCAAACCCTTGTGCTGCGACAGAGAATGAAACAGGACGGGACTGGACGAAGGATGGAGTCTGGAAACTATTCGCTGCATCTCAGTAGGTTTTCTTGGACAGCAGTGGTTTCATCATTATGATGGTGGTGTCCTAGAGGGAGGTGCTGCTGGGCTGTTTGTAATGTTTTATAAATGTGTCTCCTACAAACTCACCTCTGTCTGCTGATGTAAGGGCTTTCACTCCAGGGCCGGCCATCGCGCTGGTGGCACCCTATATGACAAAGCTTGTTGGTGCCCCCCCCCCAATGACCTCCTTCTCAAGGGATTCCCTCATTACCACCCTTTAACAGTGCTCCTCAAGCCTCCATAACCGCTCTCTTTCAGATGCATTTAATAAGTCATATAGCGCCACTCGTACCAGTGTAGGGTGTCAGAGCACTTTACACCACATACGCATTACACAGATGCAATGAAGCATAAGTGTGTAAATCAGTGTATAAGAAATGGTACATCAGACAGAGGATTACAAGATGTAGGAGTCACAAGTCATCCATACTGGTAGACAGTATAGTTTAAGAGTGCTTGGTCTGGAGAAGCACAAACACAGAATTTAAGTAACACAATGTTTGGAGGTTTGCTTTACTAATAAGAATTGATTTATTTTAATTTATAACTGTATTCGACAATAAGTCATAAAAGTATCACAAGAATACATAAAACATTATACAAGTCATAAAAACAATTTGATAAATAATTAAAATTGATAAAAAACAATTAAACTCACATAAGTAGTGTCAAATAGATTTCTTAAAAAGGGGATGTACATAAGGTGACCGTAGTTCAATAATTAGTAACTAGAGCGAATCTCCATCTTAAAAATTTTCGGATTTCATATACCTAGCAATCTTCGTTGGCTCTTATTACCCATGCCCATTTCAAGAATTTTGCCATAGCCAATGCAATTGGGAGGCTGGGATCAGAACGTAATATTCGTAATGCCTCATCATGTTTCCGAACCCCAATAAGACGACATATTGGTTTGAGCCATTTATTTCTTGGGGCTGCATACAATGGACAGAAAAACAAGAAATGGCTCATCGTCTCTACCTTATCCTTACATTTACGACATTTATCACCATCTATCCCCGCCCAGCTAGACGTAAATGCCCTGATAGGGAGGGATCCAATCCTAAATTGGAAGTAAAGCTTCCGATCTAATGGTTTCTCTATTGAGTCCCAATAGGGTTCCAGTAATGGGTGGGATTTGAATTCAAAAAAGCGTCTGTGAGATGGGCAGAAGCATTTACATAACACTTTTCAGTAAAGATCATTTCCCAATAGATTTTCTTCATTTCTGCCTTAGAGGGAAAAACATTATTAGTAGGATCATCCCACAGTTCCCTCAACCCCATTCTCCCTAAAAGAGAACCAATTGATTTCAGCCACTTAATTTTATGGAAGCTATCCTTCTCAATAACATCCTTAAGACCCCTAGCATAATGATACAATTCCTCCGTGGTCCACAACCTACGCCAGTATAATACTGGTCGCAACATGGCAAGATCGGTCACAGACTTCTTGCCAAGGTCATAATACAGGGGAATTAAGGGGGTACTTTGTGGGACCGAGGTAACTTTCCTAAGGAACTCATTTCTAGGGTGGCCAAGTGCCTCAAGTTGGAAAACCCCCACAACTCGGCACCATAAAGAACTGAACCCAAAACTTTCATCCCATAGATCTCTAAAACAGACCTAATTGGTTTGGTGAAAGAAGTCTTAAATCTTTTGAGTAAAGCGCCTGCTTGTTGCTTGAACCTCAGTGCACTTGTGCCTAACTGCCTATTCCAGCTCATATCGCACTGAAGGTTAACACCTAAATAGGTGAAGGCGTTGACCCCCTCTAGCCGGCAATTGCCCTTATATATGCTTCCTTTGAACCGTTTGATTTGTTTAAGACGACTCGGTTCAGTAAGTACCATAAATTTTGTTTTAGCGCTATTGATTTCGAGCCCTCGTATATCGCAAAAGTCCATAAAGCGCTGGAGTGCCTTCTGAAGACCACTTGGAGTTTTGGAAAGTATTAGGGTGTCGTCCGCAAACATAAGGACCGGGACACACTCACCTGCCAACACAGGGGCATCAGTTGGAACCAGGGAGAGGTATTTAGCCACTCCATTTATAAAGAGCGAGAACAGGGTAGGCGCCATGACGCATCCCTGTCTCACTCCCCTCTCTACCGGAAAAGCATCTGTGGTCTCCCCCTGCCTACCCCATCTAACCTTTGCATAGGTATCCTCATGAAGGCGAACAATCAAAGATAACAATTCCCGTGGCATTTCCAAATCCTCCAATACCTGCCAAAGCTTCCCTCGTGGCACAAGATCGAATGCTGCCTTCAGGTCCACAAAAACAGCATATAATGTACCTTTGCCCAATACCACAACACGCCAGTACAAAAGAATAAATCTAAAGACCTGATCAATCGTACTAGTCCTTGAGCGAAACCCGGCTTGCAACGGGGTGAGGATATTCCCCTCTTCCATCCAGTCCTGTATCTTACCCAGGACCAGACGACCCATTAGTTTTTGTAAGGAGTCAATCAAGCTAATAGGCCTATAGTTACTCGCTAAAGACCTATCACCTTTTTTGTAGATGGGCACAATTTCTGCTCCTTTCCAGGTATGAGGAACGGCCATCCCCTGGGCAATGGCGTTAGCTAAATAACTAATATAAACTCTCCATCTCACTTTGTCACTGAGGAATAAGTCCACAGGTATGCGATCCATCCCTGGAGCTCGCTCTGCAATAACAACATTCAATGCCTTGTCAACATCCCCTAAACTAAAAACATTGCCTTCATAAAATTTAAGGGCAAGAGTCATCCCGCAACAATTGCCTTCAGCATTAGCATACTGCGGCTTAAAATATTCAACCCAAGAATTTTGGGGTACGTTGTTTTGTGGGCTGGCCACAAGTCCACCACCTTCCCATTTATAAATATCCCAAAAAAGTGCCTGGTTCTTTGTTAAGCATGCATCTTTAAGATTCAGCCACACTTGGTCGTCCCACTCTCTTTTTGCCCTACTGGTAATCTCACTATAATTACGACAGGCTGCTCTAATTGCCTCTAGATTCCTGGATTTTGATGCTAGACTCAGACCAGCCCGAGCGTCCCTACAGGACTTATTGTACCACCTATCAGGCTTTTTGCTCACCATGGGCTTGGTAGCACCAATTTTAGAGAACTTGGCTTTGAGGTTAGTAAATAATTCATTATGATCATACTCAAAACGGCGGAACTTCAACCCAGAATACGCACCATCACCCATCTTATCTAATACCTTATCGAGGTGGGCGTTAATAGCAATTAGTGTATCAGCTTGTTTACTCACTATAGACCATTTAAGGTGCCGCTCATCATTTGATAAAGTAGTCTGGGGGATAGGTAAATCTTCACTAAGGGAAGCACTACCCTCCAACCCCAGCCTAAATAATGCGGCCAGAGGGTTATGGTCACTTTCAACACGAGACTTGACTTCCATGTCCACCAGAGTGTGCCACAGCTTCAGATGGACGAGTAGGTAGTCAATGTTACTAGACCGTAACCCGTTATCATAAGTTTTTGTTCGCTTCTTGTCAGACAAAGTCCGACCATTTGCGGCTCTTAGTTGGTTGCCTAAACAGAATCCATTCAAAAACAACGCCGCCTCAGTCCATTTGACTGATGGCCCTGCCTCCAATTCGGGGACACCCCATCTACTGTCCTCCTTTTCCAGCATGTTTGCACTTCCCAGACCTAGCGGTTCGAAAGTTGAGTTAAAATCACCCGCAATTAATGGTAATACCCCATCTGGCTGTGATTCAATCAGAGATTCTAAGGCCAAGAAAACTTCAGATTTTTTCCCTCCTGGAACGCCTCGGGCGTACACATTAATAATAACAATTTTTGGGTAACCCAACACATCAAGCCTAACAGCCAAAATATCACAATGCCCCGGCGGGATAGATTGAATACCACAACTAATTTGCTGTTTGATCCAAATAATCAATCCTCCCATAGGGCGTCCCCTAGGTCCTCTCACAGCAGGGGCATGAAAATTTAAATAACCTAGGTTATAAACAGGATCAACGGACCAAGTCTCTTGAAAGAGACAAATATCAAAATCGTTTATAAATTCAGACCAACACGGAGAAGCAACCTTAGACCCAATGCCAGCGAGATTCCACGATAACATAGCGGTCAATCCATGTGTAATCTGCTTGCCTTTGTTAATTACAGTCCTATCCACAGTGGGACACGGGACTATCGACAAATATGCAGCAATAGTGAGTGGTTCCTTGCTAGGGGCGTTTCGGCCTAAGGTAATTGATTTCTACCCAAATGCAACATTAGGAGAATAAAAGACGGGGGAAAATCATAATGCTCTATACCGTGCAGCTTGCATGCAGCTCTTTGATGATAGTTAATAGCTCACAGTTCTATTTTAGAATTTAAACTTATAAACTGCAAGTTATAAAAGGGTGTCTCTGACAGAAGCAGTAACGCACTGACCTGTTTAAATTGTATGCACTTTGTGATCTACATGGTATATGTGCTTTGCAGCACACATTTTAACCTCATGCGCTAATTTATAATGAGTTATAACTTTCACTATACAAAACCTGGAACTCTCTGCAGCAGGTCCATTAATCACCAGAGTTATCTTGACATTTTTATGGTCACCTGAAATTTGCTTGAGGCAATGAACGTGGCAGCAGCTGCTTTTAAAGCCATATTGTACTTCAAAACACGGCGCCCCCCAAAGTCAGCGCCTGGTGCGGTGGCACCAATCGCACCGCCCTAGAGCCGGCCCACCCCTCCCTGTTGCAGCTCAGTGCCTGCAGTAGCTTGTTTCACCCCCCACACACCCCTGTTGCAGCTCAGTGCCTGCAGGAGCTTGTTTCACCCTCACACACCCCACTGTTGCAGCTCAGTGCCTGCAGGAGCGTGTTTTACCCCCACACATCCCTGTTGCAGCTCAGTTTTGCAGGCGCCTGGGTAAAGCCATTCTTTCACTGAAATGTTCAGCAGGTCCCTGCATGCTTTCTGTTGTATATATGTGCTTGCTTTGTTATGGCTACTTGGGGTCAGTAGTCCATTCTTTGTGTTTATGTCTTAAGCGCAGTTACAGAGCAGTTAAAAAAAAAAAGCAGGTGTGGCAGATGGAAGGAAAAAAAATATAGACTTAAAGTCATAAGGAATGAAAATCAGACTTAAAATCATAAGAAAGGATGCCACCTTTATAAAGTATTGAAGTTGTGAAAATTTTAAAGAGTTAAAATGCAAATGGAAAATTGCAAAGTATATGGGAAATTGAAAGACGCTAGTGGAAAAATTGCAAAGTAAATGAAAAACTGAAAGACGCTAGTGGAAAAATTGCAAAGTAAATGAAAAACTGGAAGACGCAAGTGGAAAATTTGAATTTGCAAGGTGGAATTCCTATTTAAATTTTTGTTTAGGGAAGATATTGCAACCCTAACCCTGTTTCAGGGAAAAGTAAGGACTAAGGAAGTGAGCCTTGGACCACGACTGGGAGAGGACAATGGTAGTCCCAGGACCGGCGAAACCAGAAACCGCGAGAGGACAAAGGATGTCCCAGCACCGTAAGGAGACGAAGACAAAGAAAAAGGGGAAATATGAGAGAACTAAAGTTCCAACCTATCTAGCGGGAGACAACAGATGTCATAAAATCAGTACCGGGATAGGAAAAGAAAGGGAAAATGTGTCCTTTGTCCAGGAGTGTTCACGACCTAGAGTTGTGACAAGAGTTCCAGTACCACGAGACAAAATCGTGACATGGAGGTTCTTTCTACCGGTACAAATGTTCCGCGACTAGAGCCGGGCTTTTTAGCCTTAGTACTGAGACAGTTTGTCAACTAAGAAATTTAATTTAAAGTCTAATGTAGAGGCCCAAATTACATCGAGTGGTCTTTAACCCAAGAAAAGTACCGGAGCGTCATTTTAGACTGCAAGAAATCTGGCTAAGATTTTTCTTTGGGAGCATTCTTCCAGAACTATTGAGCATTTGAGGCTTTTGTTGAACTTTTATATCTTCAACTGTGTGCAGTAAGCCGCGACAGACGAAAAACTGATTGGAGTGCGTAAGCTGTCTCTTCCCGTTTTTGATGGCCACAAGGACGGATTGTAGAGAGTAGACTGTTTCTTTTTGTTTTTCGTCAATCGAAGGGAAGAAGGTGGTCATGTCATCGTGATATTTGTCATGATTCTCATTGTGATCCTCTTCTTATCCTGCCCTTTGCTTTCGTCATCTGGAAGTCCAAGAGGTCGTTGACCTCCTACATGTTTTATGTTTTCTTGCTTTTCCTTTTCATGCTTTAAGCTTTTGTTGGGTGTTTGAAGCGTTTATTGTGTTTTCTGTAAAGGAAGAAGATACGTTGTATATATGTGCTTGCTTTGTTATGGCTACTTGGGGTCAGTAGTCCATTCTTTGTGTTTATGTCTCCTCAACCTCCCTCACTACCTATGAGTGTTCTATCTGGTATGTGAATGTTCCAGTCTTGGCAGTTGATGGTCTGGTCAGCTAGCGAAGTGCTTTATCTCTGCTGTGCTATCTTAATAAATCTATCTTGTAACCTGAAGACGTGTCCTGATGCCTACCCAATCTACTTACAACACTTTCTCTGTAGTTTTCGTAGACCGAAAGCACTTTCGCTGTTGACCTGTTGATTGGCTGCTAGTAATGGAGATTCCAGTCTGACATCAGTGATGGGTCTGACAGGCGGCCATGATTACAGGGTGTGCAGGGCGTCCCTGGTGAAAGCTTCCTGCCTCTTGTTACAGTTGTAAATGGCATCCGGTCAGGGTGTCTGGGAAAGCGGCGAAGCGTGACGTTGCATTCCTGCCCCCTCCTTGAACCCTGACTCTCTCGGCTGCTAACCTCCTCCTAGTATACTTTGGGAATAGCTCTGTGATCTGCTCTACCGTTGCCCACCACTTTAAATTAGTGGTTAAAAAACATGACGATGTTTGTAATTTCACCGGGCAGCTGATATATATTAATTTGAAATCCCACGCACTATATTATCTTGCTGCGTTTAATTTGTATAAAAAGGTTTGAAAGTCGTGTTGAAAAGAGGAGAAATAATTTTCTGATTTTTCAGGTCTTCCTTGAAAGGTGTGTTTTTGTTCTGTTTTTAGGGCTGTTTTGAGAAGGCGGGTGAGGGGACTTGTTCACTCTGCTGATCTCAAGATAAGCGTAGTACTGAATTTGGTTCAGGTAGCGTGGCCGCCATCTTAATGCAACTGCTGAGGGAAGCCAGTCTCAGTAAGCGCCACAAGCGCGGAATGTCGGGGCCGGACTTCCTCCATTATGAGGGCCCCTTGCCATGTCTGTGGGATTTCTCCCAACACCTCCCCAGTCTTCAGTCCATGGGCTTCCACTTGGTATTTTCTAGTTCCTTCCGGGATGACATGTTGAAAAGAGGCGTGCCACACATTCAAAGGGTAGAAGGAATTTAGTCTTCAAATATTTTGGTAAGTACGCCACCAGTTCATCTCTGCACCAGCTATCAAAAAAACCCCGGTCCCAACCGCCCTCCGAGAACTCCCGACCCCCAGCATTCCACATTCCATGCCAACCCAACACATGACCGCCAGGCAGGTGGAGAGTGTCATTGAACACCCTCTAGTGCAGAGGTCTTCAACCTGGGGGGGCGGGGCCTTAAGTGATCTGGGGGTTGGGGGGGGCAGTCTCTGGCCAAGAGAAGCATCATGCTTTGTTTTGAGTGTTAAAAACATGAGCAGCAGTAAGCCACTTTGTAATGGGCCATCAGCAAAAACTTTTGTCATGTATATCCTAACTGGGAGTACGTGTAAAAAGGGCTAACAGAGCTGAACTGCAATGTTTACATAAGTTAAGATCTATTTAAAAATTGCCAATTTAGCAGAATAATTGGGGGGCTCAGCATTAAGAAGTTTGAAGACCACTGCTGTAGTGGCTTGATGGGTTCCCTAATGGCTCTCCCTGTTGTGCCCTTGATGACCTGTTGAGGCAAGTCATAGAAATCAATACTGATCCTATCTAAGATTGTGAGTTTGTGAATTCTCTGTGGAGGGATGAAAAGCACACTGTTGGCCCCACCAACGTGTCATGCATCCCTCCCATCTCTTCCTTCTTCAGTTGCCACAGGAGTCAGACCATACAGTGATTGGTTGGTAGCACCTTCTGTTACATCATGGTGTACCATGCTTACTGCAGCATTTACCATCAGTCTATCCCAGGGCAGCTGAAGAAGATGCTGGCCAGTAGAGTGGACCTTTCACTCTGGTCCTGTGGAATGCCCCGGGATATGATCTAGGGGCCCTATAGCCAGATGTTGATAATTGGCAGTCCTGCCTGGGGAGTTGAACGTGTGTCTTGTTCCTGCAGCTGAGTGGGTGCCTTTACCTTGGTTTCCGATTATCTTCTATTTCCGACTCTGCTCAGTTGCGGTTATCTGTCTGTTGTAGACTTTTCACCCTCACCATTACTTTTTCTAACAAGTTCACTCATTCTGGCATATTGTTCGATTGAGGTGTACAAAGGTGGTTTGAGATGCAGGGCACTCACATTCTCTACAACTCATGTGAACGCCTGACTCAAGACCCCTCTTGGGGAGTACTTTCCAAATGACTTATCGCCATTTCCAGTTTAATTTTCTCGCTCATCCACCTCTTCAGCAATGATGCCACAGGACATTGGCTGTTGTCCATGTGATGCAGCATCTCAGGCACTCTGCCCTCTTTAACCCATCAACCTCTGTGTCTGATAATCATGAAATCCAACAGCAATTTATAAAAAAAAATAGACTATATCTTTATCAGAATTTAGACACTACATCGAAATAAATCCACTGGAGCGTTCCAGAGATATAGATTTTACAAGCAATAACATATCCAATCAATTTCACTCCACCTCGAACAAGCCTTGGCAAAGATAACAAATTGAAAACATAGAAACGTTTTCAAAGAAAACTTAGGTAAGTCTCAATGAGGTTGATTAGAAATACTTGGGGCAACCAACTCTGGCAGGGAGCAAGTCAGGGAAATCAGCAAAGTCCTCAAAGACAGTTACCTTCATAGTGAAAGCAGTTCTTCGGCAGTTACAGGCACTTTATCCACATTGCAATGGATTCCTATTTAGTGGTCTTGAGGCAAGGGATGTAGGATGCTGAAGATGCTCTAAGGATGCTGTGGATGCAATGCAGTCAAAGGGGGGGGGGGGGTGTATCTCTGCAGGAATTCCTTGGTCCACAAAGATGGTGAGGGGATCCTGGTTGCAGGGTTGTCGTCCCACAAAGTCCGGTCTGGCCGAAGTTCAGTCGCCCGTTGTCACAGGCCAATCGTCCCTGGGTCTATAATTCGCCTCCTAAGGGTCCCAGCAACTCTCCGACAGCACTCCGGGCTCAGCAAACTCGGGTTCAAATCTGTGCATTGGGTCTTGGTCCTCTGTACTGCACAGCTTCGGTGTTAGTGGCTTGAAGACTTTGAGCTACCAACTTGCCCCAGCAGGCTTCTTCAGCTGTTGTGTTCCTGTGCTGCAAACAGGAGGCCAGTCAGCTGGCCCTTGGAGTTCCCTTGGCTTGACTGGGCACCAGAGACAGCTTCTTCTTAAGCAGGACACAGCAGACACAGTCCCTCTCTTGGCAAGCCTCTAGGTTCAGCAGGTGCAGTCCTCAACAGTGCAGCCTCTCTTTGCTGGGCCCTCGGGGTAGCAGGGCAGTGCTTCTTTGGTCCTTATTCCAAGTCACTCGAAATCTGAGGTCTGTGTGCCAGGGTGCCCCCTTTGTGCTTGGAAAGAGCCCCCAGGACAGGATACAGTTGGTAGCAAATGGGCTACCAGGTTCCCTCTGACCTGGTGACCTCTTCCTGTGGAGTGTGGAATCGAACTATTCTAGGATGCACCATTCTGCGCACTCTCTCGGTGTTCAGACCTCACTAACCCATCCCTGGGGTGTGGCTACCTCAGGGCTACACCCCCATGGGGAAACCAGTTTGGCAACTGGTTTCCCCTCCTCTGCTCCCCATGCCAGCCTGTCTGCCTAAACAATGGGGCAGCCCTCCTCCCTAGTGTGACACATCTTCCCTTCAAAGGTGGCTTCCCCTTTGAAGCCTACCATTTGCGGCTAACACCTAAGCGGCTTCCAGAAGGAGGGACATAACACCTCCCTGGCCTGCAATTCCTCATTGTTCTCCTTCCTCAGAGTTGTTGGCACATCTCTCCAAGAAGGCAGAAGGCTGTCTCGTGGAGAAGGCTCCATGTGTGCCCAGAACAGCACAGAAGTTTTAAAGGCAACAAAGTGGCAGGTTTGCCTGAGCTGCACACTGCAACAAGTTACATTAATTTCGACTCGAGATACAAGTCGGGCGTAATGTAACAAGTTGTTTGATACTTTGGAGTGCCTAGTTTGGTTGCACCATTCAGTAGTTAGCATAGCTGAGAGGTTAGCGTGTAACCCTGTACTGGCCAATTAAGCAACCAAGTCTTTCCACAATAAAAACAGCAGATTGTGTGTTTTACTGTCAGGACATACAAAGTGCATGTCCTGCCTGTGTCATATGTTGTACCCTGCCTTTAAGGCTCGGTAGACCTGCCAGAGGGGAGACTTACACACATGTCCAGGGTAAGTGGTGGCTTTGCTATTGCTTTCAATGACAAGGTCGGGCTAGCGGTGCACGACTGCTCTACCAGTCTGTAGTGGCGGACTGGGGAACTTGTTTTACTTGGTGGACCTCCAGGGTTGACAGTGCTGCAAGCCCTGGCGTATCCCTCTAACATACATGCCCCAGGTACCAGGATAATATTTACTAGGGAGTTGTAGTTAATTTAGCCATTTCCAATTGGGTACAGCCAATTCGAAGTACATTTTAGGGTCAGGGCACTGGCACTGAGTCTGGTTAACAGACCTCAGTACACCCTCAGAGTCGAAAAACCAGCTCCATCAGTCAATAAACCAATACGTGAATAAATAAAAAGAGGCATTTCCTTAAACCTTTTAAGGGCACAGCCACATTTTACCAAACCCACAACCTTGAAAGAAGTAGATTTGAACAAGATTATTTTTTGTTAGATGTTATTCACTTAAGTAAATCAAAAATACACAGGTTATCACAATTATATTAATAAAGGATTCAAGTTAACATCTTTGTTGCTGTTACGTAGCAGGTGTATATGATGTACTGCTAATCTGTGTAATTTACTCCTATAGAACTGTACAGCAATAGGAAACATCCTTTTGATCAACACTTAGTCCTATGTAGCATTGAATTTTAGATATCCTTAAATACTGCATGTAGAATACATGGATTTTTTTTAAAAGACCACTTTTTCATTCTACTGAAAACAAAATGATCTAGTTCAGTCTATTCGTAGTGAAGAGGTGGTTTTGACAGCATCGCCTTGCAGTGCGTTGACTAAGTGAGAGGGTTGTTGTGCCTTATTCCTAGCTCCCCTGGGCTACATGGAATCCAACCCCACTTTGCCAGCTCCGGTTCTCCAACAGTGACGAAGAAATGTTCTGTAACCACAATCTGAATGGTACCTCTTGCACAGTGTCGGCCACGATCTCCCACTGCAGCCTTCATTGACGTCCTTGTCGCACAAGTCTCAACATCAACCCTGTCAAGGAAAACAAGGCTGCTTACTCAGAACAACTATTGATGCAAGTGATACCCCTCCAGCTGGTGATTTAAGAGGTGCAATTGGATCCACCACTTGTCAAAACCCCAACCCATCATAGACGGGTGTTGACGAGATCTTACATCCTGTGTAATGGAGCTCTCCAGCGGGGTTTGCAATAGCCGTTTAGCCTTTCTCTATCAAGAGAAAATATCCACGCAGGCTGAAGTTTCCCTTTGGGCCTAGAAATGTTTCATCCTCTCCTTAAACAGTGATATCATGAATGACAAATGAGGGTACCAATCACATCTCCATAGCATCAAAGCATGTCATCTTCAGATATTGAGGTGAGAGGGCTGTGGTTGCTCAGATGTAGTACACTGGCTTGTCTTTAGAATTACAGTCGAGGGTTCCAAGGTAGGGTGGATAGGTAGGATTAAAACAAAGACCTATCGTTTACCATGTCCTAGTGTGATTAGTTTGGATCTATCTTCTTTTTACTGAGTTTTAACTTGAAAGTTTGGTACAATCTTAGCATAGCTTCACAGCTTTTTTTCTGAGACCCCCATCCAACCAAGATATGTGTGTGTACTGCAAAACAAAGACAATTCCATGCTATACAATTCAATGTTTTTTCCACATTGAAAGAGGATGTAACAGTATTCTGTTTGAGCCACAGCATTAGCATCTTTTTACATGCGGTTGCATTTACTGACCCAACAAAGAATAGCACACTATCCCTAAACTTGCTTTCAATGTCCTGATAGGTGTCTTAATTGCCAGTATTTTATTACCACACATAAGTGACTTACTGAGAGAGAACGGCTTCTATTGATGGTGGAAAAGATCTCAGCTCTTTAACCTCTGTCAAAAGCTAGATACTTGCTGGGAAGCAATAGTGTTTGACAAGAGTGTGTGTGGTGAGTGTGTGGGGGTGAGTGTACGAAGGAGGAGAGCAAGGTAGGTCTGAAAGAGTGAGTGGGGAAGGGATGAGTGGTGTACACAGGAGAAGAAGCAGGAGGTGAGGACAGTGGCTGCCAGGGTGCATGACCTACTGTCCTGGCATATCTGCAGTACTGACTGATTAGGCCAGGGTATTTTTACTCTGAGGAATCGACTCTGATCTCTTGTATAATTTAGGGAAGATCTGCCACAATGCACTTTCTTGTTCTGTTTTATATAATGCCAAACAAGTGACGTTTTGTCATAAAATAGACATATAGAGGCTTGTAGACAGTAATTATTTGTGGAGTACAGATATGTACGAACAAAGAAAGGACATAAACGAAGTCCGATGTGCAAAGTTTCAATTCTTTATCAGTGCTATATGGGAGAGCAGCTTGGCTTGTTAATGATCCGGACGTTATTTTCCTTAAGCCCACTGTGGGCCAAGAAACAAATGAAAGGAAAATAAAACGACAAAGAACCTGCAGCCGCGTAAAACCCACTTTGGAAAAGGAGGCACTATGTACTACATGCCCCAGCATGCAGCACATCAGTGAGTAACAATAGAAAGCCCCACCTGAGGGCGGTGACATCATGTGCATTAAAAGGGGAATGCTCTCCAATGATTAAGCTACTACAGACGTTTTGCCCGCGAACAAGAAGAGAAGTCTTCGAAACGCGTTGGGCCTAATTAATGAAAGAAAGGAAAATGAAATGCCGGTTGCCTTTAATCACTGCTCTGGAGTGCGTCTTCGAATACAGGAACTTTGAGATAAAAAAAAATTATATATATATAAATATAAATATATATATATATATATATATATATCTATTCCGCAGCAAACAGTTTGCTCTTACCCGAGCCTCAGACTACGGCGTTCCGTGACAAGATGGCGATTCCCAATAATCCACCAAACGCTGTTTAAACTTCCAAATCACAGCATGACACGGACTCCTAAGATTGCAAAGCGATAATTTTATTCATGGCATATATATATAACTATATATTTTTTTCATGAAATCCTAGCAGAAGACTTTTCCACAGGGTAAAATCACCTAAGAACACACCACGATTGCTGAATTTAGTATGGTACCATCAACAAATGATTATATTGTAAAATCTGTAATCACCCTTTTATACGTTCTCCTTTTTGTGACCCTAAAATCTGCCACTCAAAACATTGCATGTCAATAGGGTGCTATCATGCATATTGATCCCAACATGGCTGCCAACACTTCCTGGTTGAAGTGTTGGCAATCAGATCCCACCATGAGATCTGTGCTTATGCTCTGTCCAGATATACAAATTTGGTTTTCCTTTAATATCTCCGAAACTACTGAACCGATTTACACCAAATAACAAAAAGTGTGATCTTTTGAGGAAAATCTAAATTTCGGCAAAATCTGGTGTAATTCTGTCCAGCAATTTGGGCTGGAGATGTGTCTAAAGACTCTATGGGAATTAACATGGGAAATGCACCCCCACAACTCCCGGTTTTCATGGCTCCTGCTTGACGGATAACCCTAAAACTTTCCATGCACAACTAGACTCTTTTTTGGGAAAATTTCGTGAAGATCTGTCAGTTCGCACCAAAGATATAGGCAAGTCAAAAAATGCTACAAATTCCCTTGCCACCCAAAAACCTATAACCACCCTAAACCTTAAAAATTCCCTTGCCAAACAAAAACCCATACCCGCCCTAATCCCTAAAAATCACCTTGCCACTCTAAACCCTAACAAATCCTTGCCACCCAAAAACCCATACCAATCCTAACAAGCATTGAAAATGCAATAGATCTTGCCTTTGATTAAGTTAAAGCCATTTGCTTTGCTAATGGTATTGTATAGCAAAGCAAATGGCTTTAACTTAATGAAGTTCTAGCCCCTATTCCCGTCTTCTCGCACCCAATGCATCCTTAAAAGTCCCAAGTGCAGCCGGGGTTGACACTCCTATTACCCCTGCCCTCCAGTGACTCTTTACCTGTTACGGGTGGTGGTGGACGTGGTGGTGGTGGTGGATTTGGTGGTGGACATGGTGGTGGTGGACGTGGTGGTGGTGGTGGACGTGGTGGTGGTGGTGGGGGTGGACGTGGCGGTGGTGGATGTGGCGGTGGTGGACGTGGCGGTGGTGGAAGTGGCGGTGGTGGAAGTGGTGGTGGTGGTAGACGTGGTGGTGGACGTGGTGGTGGACGTGGTATTGGACTTGGTGGTGGTGGATGTGGTGGTGGACATTGTGGTGGTGGTGGTGGACATGGTGGTGGACATTGTGGTGGGGGTGGAAGTGGTGGACGTGGTGGTGGATGTGGTGGTGGACATGGTGGTGGTGGTGGACGTGGTGGGGGTTGTCGTGGTGGGGTTGGACGTGGTGGATGTTGTGGTGGTGGACATGGTGGTGGACGTGGTGGTGGACGTGGTGGTGGTGGATGTGGTGGTGGTGGATGTGGTGGTGGTGCTGGTGGTGGTGGATGTGGTGGTGGACATGGTGCTGGTGGTGGACGTGGTGGTGGTGCTGGTGGTGGTGGACGTGGTGGTGGATGTGGTGGAGGTGGACGTGGTGGTAGACGTGGGTGGTTGTGGTGGACGTGGTGGTGGTGGTGGACGTGGTGGTGGACAGGGTGGTGGTGGACAGGGTGGTGGTGGACATTGTGGTGGTGGACAGTGTGGTGGTGGACAGTGTGGTGGTGGACATGGTAGTGGTGGATATGGTGGTGGTGGACGTGGTGGTGGACATGGTGGTGGTGGACATGGTGGTCGTGGACGTGGTGATGGTGGGCGTGGTGATGGTGGGCGTGGTGGTGGTGGACATGGTGGACGTGGTGGTGGTGGACATGGTGGTGGACGTGGTGGTGGTGGACGTGGTGGTGGTGGACGTGGTGATGGTGGATGTGGTGGTGGTGGACGTGGTGGTGGTGGACGTGGTGGTGGTGGACGTGGTGATGGTGGACGTGGTGGTGGTGGACGTGGTGGTGGTGGACATGGTGATAGTGGACGTGGTGTTGGTGGATGTGGTGGTGGTGTTGGTGGTGGACATGGTTGTGGCAGACGTGGTGGTGGACGTGGTGGTGGACGTGGTGGTTGTGGTGGTGGACATGGTGGTGGTGGAGGACGTGGTGGTGGTGGTGGACATGGTGGTGGATGTGGTGGTGGACGTGGTGGTGGTGGTGGTCGTGGTGGTGGTGGTGGACATGGTGGTGGTGGTGGACATGGTGGTGGTGGACATGGTGGTGGTGGTGGTGGACATGGTGGTGGTGGTGGTGGACGTGGTGGACATGGTGTTGGTGGTGGACGTGGTGGTGGTGGTGGATGACTTGGGTAGGAGGGTGCTGCGAGAATACGGAGGGAGAGGAGGATCTCGAAGGGGGCAGATAGGAGAGCAGAAAGAGGCCGAATATTAGAAGAAAAAAAACATCGAGTAGATAGAACATGAAACAGATTTAACGGGGTGGTCCCTTCTTATACCTTATGTGAATGTTTCTTAGCACCCCATTTTTAGTAAACAGGGGGACCATGGGGAGATTAATTGATTAATCACGTATGATGATCGCGTGCGTTTAATTGAATTATCACGCATGATGATCGCGTGCGGAAGCTGGTGTTGTTCGAGTCACGGCATTGGCTTACCAATGTGTGAGTCTGGGCAAATTAGTTAATCTCCTGTGCCTTCTAAAAGGCAATGTGTTCCTGTGTGAATGTGCTCTTGTGTAATGTAAATGGGTGTCTTGTAAAGGTCTCTACCACTCTTGAGTTCAGTTTGCTCTGTATGAATTTGCTAAACAAACAGCCAGCAGACCTTGTAGAGCAAGAGCCTATTATTTCCGTTCATGTAGCGCACGCACAGCAATGAGGGCTCTGTACAGCCCAGTACTGCACACTACACAACAAAAATCAGTTCATGTAGCGCATGCACAGCAATGAGGGCTTTGTACAGCCCAGTACTGCACACTACACAACAAACAAATATCCGTTCATGTAGCGCACGCACAGCAATGAGGGCTCTATACAGCCCAGTACTGCATTTAAAATTTAAAGCGCATTAAAGCGCAATGCTCCGTTAATAAAAAAAAAAACACGTTGTGCCTGCAGTGAGAGTGGCTCATGTAATGTAACTGGGTGTCTTGTAAAGGTCTCCATGCTCCGGCTGCAGCACGGTCCCAAAAGTGAAAGAGGACCGCGTTGCAGCCGGAGCATGGGGATCTCTTGGCTTTATGGGGTCATGTGTTTCTAATTAGAAACACATGGCCCCATAAAGATAGGAAAGTGCTTTGCGACAGCAGCAAAGCAGGCCACCGAGTCCGGATCGGAGGAGAAAGGGCGTGAACCCAAAACCCTCATTTCCAATGGCAGGCCACCGTTTAGCATAAACTGTGATGCCAGCCAATGGAAATGAGAGGCGGGGCTTCAAGCCCTCTTCTGAAAGTCTTCCTTAACAATTAATCTCGCCGAGCGAGCAGTGCATGCGCTGCCACGCTTGGCGAGACCTAAAAATCCCCTTGCCACCCAAAAACCTATACCCACCCTGAACCCTAAAAATTCCATTGCCACCCAAAATAACTCACCACCCTAAACCCTAAAAATTCCCTTGCTACCAAAAAGCAATGCACACCCTAAACCCTAAAAAATCACTTGCTACCAAAAACCCATTTGCACCCTAAATCCTAAAAAATACCTTACCACACAAAAATCCTTATCCTCCCTAAACGCTAAAAAATCTCTTGCAACCCAAAATCCAATACCCACCCTAAACCCTAAAAAAATCCCTTACGACCCAAAAGCCCATACTCACCATAAACCCTAAACAAGCATTTGCAATGCAATAGGTATCACATTTCTAAGAGTTTGAGCTATCGGCATTGTAAATGACAATGCTTTTTATTTATGTGTTGTTTCTAAAACAGATACATAAATGGCATTGTCATTTACAATGCCAATAGCTTAAACTCTTGCAAATGCAAGACCTGTTGCATTGCAAATGCGTGCTATAAAAATTAAAAAAGCGTTAGGAGAGAGCGTGTCCTGCCTGCAACAGCACGCCGGACAACGTTATTTGAGAAAATAGGGCTCGGAAACTGAAAATTACAGCCTACCGAGCAATGGGAGGTTACAAAAGGAGACAAGGTTGTGCTTAGCAGGGACTACTAAACCTTTTAACCAATAAACAGCCACAGTTTACAGTGGACAGTGTCACAAGCCAATGGAAAATGTGGGCAGAGAGTGGGCGGATCTTCAAGTCCCTACCTCAATACAGCATGCTTCACAGAGCAGCCCATGTGCTGCCCAGGCTCGACCTAAAAATACCTTACCCCCAAAAACCCCATACCCACCCTAAACCCTAAAAATTCCCTTGCCATCCAAAAACCCATACCCACCATATGCCCTCAAAAATCCATACCACCCCAAAATCCATACCCACACTAAATGCTAAAAATCCCCTGAATACCACTGAAAACTCCACACCTACCGTAAACCCTAAACATCCATTACCACTCATAAATCTGCACCCACTCTAAACCCTAAAAATTTCCTTGCCACCCAAAAACAAATGCCAACCCTAAACCCTAAAAAATTCCTTCACACCTAAAAACCCATAGCCACACGCTAAACACTAAAATTCCCTTGCCACCCACAAGCCCATACCCACCCTAAACCCAATGAAATACCTTTGGGAAATCTTTGTGAATATCGGCGTCAATCTTAGTATCTTAGTATTGCCCCCATGTGGGCCAGGTCCTGGGGGCAAGTGTAGTTTAACTATAAAGGAGTAGGGCTCACAGGGCCATCCTCCTAGGGCTTATTTATGCCCCATTGCAGGGGGACCACGCAGAGCCCCGGGGACCACCACCTTCCCTGCGCTGGCCCATGCTGCACGGTCCTCCCTCCTGGAGCCATATATGGCCCTGGGTGGGACCAAGGCACCCAGTGAGAAGTGGCTGGGCCACGAGGATGGGGTCCCCAGGGCTAAAATCGATCCGGGAGGATGGATGTGGACGGGCCGATTTGGGGTTGCGCAGCCCTCCGCATCCATTAAATATTGTCCTGGCCCTGGGGGATGGGGTCTCGGGCCGAAATTGGTCCGGAGAGGGGGACCATTCAGCCACCTCCCCCATTAAGTCAGGCTGAGCCCCGGGGGATCGGGTCCCCAGGCTGTTCTGGCCCTGATGCTCATTTCACAGAAATTACATCTCAACAGGAAGCACTTACAAATATAAACATAGCAGGTGCCCCAGCTGAAGCTCCATTTCTGTAAAGGACAAATGATTCTAACTCAATGGTTGGCAAAGGTACAGCAAGTGTGTTTTCTCTGCAATTCCATATTGAAAGTCAATTTGAAATGGTTTTTGTAGGTGAATGCCTCATTGGCATATCAGAGTGCAATCTGTTGTGAACGTGACAAGTGGGTTCTTTCTTGTCCTTACCTGGTGAGAGCAGAGAAAATGGTTCTCCTTTTAAATTGCTACAAGTATTCAAATGTACATTCAGCCCCCATCCTGGGCCGATTTCGGTCCGGGCCCATTCCCCGAAGTCCAGCCAATTACTGAAAGGGGGTGGGGGGCTTGGCTCCCGTTCCCAGGCTGATTTTGGCCCTGGGAACTCCATCCTTCGGGCTCAGCCAGTCAATATTGGGTGCCCTGACCCCCACCCAGGGCACCCATTGTGTGGTTCTTGGGTCGCTGGGGGGAGCTCTAATGCCCTTGCGGTCCCTCTCTCAAGTGGGAGCCGGCATTGCTTCTGCATGCAGGGAGCATGCGGAAAATGCTGCTCCCTGCGTGTGGCAGCAATTTTTTCATCCGTTTTTGATGCTGCCGCATGTTGGGCGAACAGCAAAACACACAAGATGATGGACGGAATGTTGCACAATGGCAAAACATTGACCACCAGTCACAGATCTGGGTTTAATCCATCGTTATTTTGCTCACCACGCCACCCCAGTTCAGACATGGCCATATGCAAATCAGTCTTGACCCTGTGCCTCATGGGAACAGTCCAGCCCGAACTGCAAAGCCATGTCGTCGCATGTTGGGAGCAGACTTATTGTTGCTCTTGCTTGGCAGGAGCTTTAAAATTCCTCCCGCTAAGCAAGAGCCAACAGAGGTTTCCCTAGTTCCCGGAGGTGGTCACCCCAGGACATATCGGGATTTGGGCCAGGGGAATGGGGTCCCCAGGGCCATAAATGGCTCCATGAGGGGCATAACAATTATGGCTGGGACCCAAAGCCAAAAATGGACTGCGGAGGAGGTGCCCCCCCCAGTTATTTAATGGCTGTGCCCCGAGAGTTGGTGGTGCCCAGGGCCGAATTGGCCTGGGAGGGGGGAAGTGTGCCCCATTCCCCTTCAGTTGAATAGCAGTGCCTCAGGTGGTGGTGGTCCCCGAGGCCAAAGTAGACCCGGAGGCCATGTGCCCCCTTCCCCTTCAATTGTACGGCTGCACCACCGGGGTAGCGGTCCCAGAGGCCAGAATCTGCATGGTAGGGGGGACATGCAGCCCCCCTCCTCCTGTAATTGTTGGCCGTGCCCTTGGAGGGTTGGCAATCTCCAGGGCTAAAAGCGGCCCGGCGAGTGGAGCCGCGTGCGTGCCCCTTCCCATGATATACACATTTGTTTTCCCCCTAGGACTTGACCCACCCGGAGGCTTTGGAAAAAGACTTATCTTCTGTATACCAACAACCGCGTCTATGTCTCCATCTCTTACTCTCCATCTCTCCTGTATTCTTGCATGTTTTATACACCTCACATTTAAAAGTATCAATGACCTTTCTCCTCCTTCACTTTCATCTTCTATATTTACCTAAAGTTATCACCTAAATTTAGCTGCCATTTGTTTCTTCTATTTTGCACCATGATCCTTGTTCACAGTAGATTTTTCATTGCTTTCCATCGCAGGCTTATACCTTTTGTGATCCACGCTGCTGCTCTCCTGCACTTAAAGGAGAATCTCCTACAATCTCTCTCCTCCCTTGTCTTTTCTCTTTGTATTGTAAAGTAAGGGGCCAAGTGGGTCTAAATGCAATCAATAGTAAGGCAATGAAAATGAAATGAAATACCAGCATTTGTAAAGCGCACAGCTACCTCCGGAGAGGTGTCCCGGCGCTGGTGTAAGAATCAAATGTGCCATTGCCCCATCCCCCATGACGTATACCGTGTTCTTTTAGCATTCATGTAGCTATTTTATATTCATCGCTATTGCAAAGGTGTGTGACCAGCCTTTTCCGTACGTTGTGCAGGCTAAAGGTAGCATCTGAGACGACATTTTCCCCTCTGTAGTCGCCATGTTACACTGTAAGCAAAACCCGGCCTCTGTGCCCCCGCTCTCTGCTTGTCCCATCAGAAGCTGCTGTTCAGAAAGTCCCTCTTATCCTATTCAAGGTTGGAACCCAGATGCGCAAAGAGAATAGTTTATTCAGCTTTGCATGCCTATCCCTGGACATAGTTATGCTCCCACACTAGAGAGAGCTGAGACCGAGTAAGACGACCTTGGGAGCCTGATAATGTGTAACCATTCCGCAGATGGTAGCTCATCCCTCTGTGCATTCTTTGTTCAGTTTTTGCTCAAGCAGTATTTTTCCATCAGGGGCGGGGCTTGAGAGGTGTTGGAAAGCTTATTTGTGTTACCAAGAATTCTGAAGTTAGTCCCTCAACAGCTATCCCATGAGGCTGGTCAGACCGGGTATGCCCAGACGTGGGTCCCTTGCTCTCCATGCCACTGGAATCAAGCTATCCTGGCTGAAGAGGGGTGAAACCCCGAAACCGGTCCTAGGATGCTTGTTTCCAGTCCAGGGAGGACCTGGCTTGGCAGTTCGGGCTGGACTGTTCCCATGAGGCACAGGGTCAAGACTGATTTGCATATGGCTGGGTTCAAACTGGAAAGGCACGGTGAGCAAAAAAACGATGGATTTAGGCCCAGATCTCTGTACTGGGGTGAATGTATGACATTGTTCTGCAAACTGTCCATCAATTATTGTTTTTGCAGACCGGGCTCCACTGCAGCGTGTTAACTAATGAAGGTGTTGGATTGTATTCTCCACTGTTGTCCTGATTTTTCATTTCTGGGAAGGCCGAGAGGTGGTCGCGAGTGACTCTGTGGTCCATTTCGGGTCCTTTCCTTCAGTTGGCGCCCGAACAGGGACTCCACTGGGCTGACCCATCTTGCCCGAAATCGGGTGTGGAGGTCGGGGCCACGTCCGGTCGGATGGGCGGACCGAGCTTAGTTCTCGCAGCTGCACCGCCTGTCTGATCGGGCGGTGCCTCACCCAGTGGTCATCCCGGCTGGGGTCCTGTAAAGGCGAAACCCTTGGATCTGACCGTTTGGTCCAAAGAGTCGGCAGTGGAGAATAATTTGGCTCGACCTGTGTGCACCTGGTGAGTTTGTCTTGCCTTTTGATGAGTATGGCGCCATCTTGAATTATTTTGAATGTGGTCTGAGGACCATTCCTCGTTTGTTTGAAATGGGTGGGTCTGTGGACCCTTGAGGTACAGGGTGTTTGCAAACGCTCTGCCAGGCCTCCTGCTGAATTTGGTTTACTCTTGAAAAAGGCCAGGGGCTAGAGCATTTCTCCTTGCCTTGGTACAGTCTTCGGACTGTCTGGTGCAATCTCCGGACTGACTTGTCTTGGTACAGTCTTTGGACTGTCAGGACCGTCTTGTTTTGGTACAGTCTTCGGACTGTCTGGTGTAGTCTCCGGACTGTCTTGTCTTGGTGCAGTCTGTAGGTTGCCTGTTGGATTCCCTTTGTTTGGCGTGTGGTTTGTTTCATGTGAACAGTGAATGTTTCTGATATTAAGATGCCTTGTCTGAGTAAATTGTGGTGTGTGGGGTGCCACTGTTATTCTGCTGAAGCTCGGCTGGAGGAGAGGCAACCTGCGCCTCTGGAAGGTACCCCGAATATCGCTTCTAACACTGGGGGCCGTTGGGAAGATTAAGCGAGCTAGTGCCCAGATTCACATGGTGCTGGGCTAACCTACCGCCGGTGATCGAACCGTGAACCGTGGTCCGGAGTCGGGCACCTTAGCTGCTGCGCCACACCTCTTCCCGAATGTACTGCTTCCTTATTACTGTGATTTTTTAAATCGCTCTATCTAGATCAAATGGTTTTAATAAATAGTATTTTGAAAAAAAGTATAAAACTGCTGTCAATGTAACTTCAAGAATCATTTTAATTCTGCGACATTATAAAAATATTGTTTTGAATTAAGCATATACAGCACACATCAACAGGACATCGCTGGCACAATCTGCATATAGTTAACTGCAGGGCTGTCCCATAGAGGATGAATGTTCTGAAAGACATTGATGATCACTATTCATGTAACAACCAACATCAAATACCTAGGATGAAAATCCACAAATTTCCTGGAGAAATATGTACTTGTCGATGTGTGTCGATTCCTGAGCTTGATTTGAGCAATAGGTCTTCTTGACAGTGCTTTAAACAGGGATGTGGAATTTATTAAAATATCTACTTGTCCATCGGGCAGGTTGCTTCATAAATCTACTTGTCCTGTAACAAAATCCACTTGTCCCTTTGGTGCCATGCTGTGCGGCGACAGATAATGGCAGCAATCTCATTATATAGGAGCTCTTATATAGCCTCTCTGATTATGCCAGGGCTCATACCATAGTAGTGTTTGAATACTAGCAATCCCTTTATGTTGCTACGTTTCCGTAGATCTACATACTGGGACTGAAGGTAGTAGTAAACAATAGTTCCAGGGTTGGAATGTCCTTTTGAGTCTGAAAACCTACTAACTTGCATGTTTTAAGGGTTTTCAACAACTCTTCTCTAATCTTTTCCAATACTGAGAAATGTTGTAAATTTACTCCTGACAATGGCAGAAGAAAATCTTCTTCGAGAGTTGGGAAAAAAAGTGGTTGAAGGGAAAATAAACTTGCAAACACTCAGGTTTTCACATGAGCAAATCTGCACATGCATATATGCTCATGCTAAAATGCAGTTCACAAATATTTTCTAGGAGTACTATCTCTTGCCCTACTGCTGTAAATTCTTGTGAATTCACGAAAGCCATATTGCTGCCCTTAATGCAAGGACATATACCAAGGGTGCACTTTTGAGACTTTCTTTAATAATTGGGCCCCTAATTTTGTCTTGCGTTAACCATGACCTTTTATGTTTATTAAAATTCTCTCTCTCTCTCTCTCTCTGTATCGGCTGGCTTCACGGTGAGTGACAGCATTCTGCTCTTTCACAAGGAGCATATCTGCACACAAATTAGTTTTGTTCAGTGCCAGTAACTAATGTGGCAGTGTGTGCTTTTTTGAGACCAAAAACAATTTTTTGCTTTAGCCAATGTTTGTTATAATGGTGAGGGTCCGGCAGCTCTCACATCAATAAGGTTTTACAAAAACCATGCAAAAACAAGTCACGCGTTGCCAAAACTAAAAAGCTGACCACCATTTCAGACCTATTGGCTTTGCCAATGCTTGTTTACTTTTGTTTCCCAAAATGTTATTGAAACTGGTTACACTGATTTTCTAATATGAATATTTTGGGGAAATACTAGCATGCATCAACACATTTTACTAAATGATGCTGCAAAGAAATGGTACCTGAAATTTTACAGTAGTTAAGCAAAAAAAAAATGTTTCCTACTTTCATTTTTGAGTAACATTTTATACTGAAAGTAAAAAATCACTAATCTTGCTTTCAAGCTTCTGAGAAAATTTACATCCAATCAGAGAGCATTCTGGAAGCATTATGCATAGCCTCATATTGCTAAACTTTGAAACCGTTAGTACACATTTTTATACTGGAACCACTGTCAGTAGTGCAGTCAGAACTTACATTTACTGAGAGCGCTCACCCTAATAATAAAGGCTTTCAATTAATGATCCATAAATACAAGTTTGAACAGCATTAACATATGCACACAAATATTAACTTAACTGCAGGCAGTGCCCTTCCCTGATCCTTAATGGGGTACTGCAAACTGGCAGCCAGAGGGTTTGTACTGCAGGGGGTTGGGCCTGCTTGTCCCAAGGATACAATGCACATTAAAACTTGTTGCCCTTGACCCCAAACAATATGTCCTGGGCGTCGGGCTATAGGAATTCCACATCCCTGCTTTAAAGATGGTGCTTGCTGGTGCAGTAATTTCCACTTTTCATGCAGCTATTGACCTCTTTAGTCATTTTTGTTGGAGACCTATAGGAATTTAGTATTTTGTGTGACCCACAAACTGTAAGTTCCTGCAGGATTGATTAGTTTGCTGTTTCTGTGTATATGTATTGTGAACGCTAGACCCGGGTGAACAAGATGTCTAGGAGACCTCTTAACTTGAGAGCTAATTTGGTTGTACAAAAATGACCTACATTTTTTAATATACCTACTGAGTCTGACAGTGGTTTTGGACACGTTTCTAAATGAGATGGTGGCATTGTCTATACATTTGCCACACCTGCCTTTACCTTAACTTGGTCTGTGCTCTATATTTTAAAATGCCACATAAAAATGATGTATCTTGGGAATCAGAATTCTGTCCAGGCGTGCCATACCATGTTTTGTTTTCTAGGTCGAGCATTCGAGACTTGCTGTATATACTTTAGTATATACTTATATGTGTATGCACTTTGTGGGCTCTGGAGATCAGCCCTAGGACTTGTCTGCTTCCACTTAGGGACTTTTTTCTGTTCAACTGCCTCTATTAAACTGTCTTGATAGAAAATGACCAGTAGAGGTCAGTAAAATATCAGAATTATTTTCTGCTTAGGGACTTTCTTTTTTAAATTTTTCTGGCAACTGCCACTGTTTAACTTTCTTGATAGAAAACGATCAGCAGAGGTCAGTAAAATACCAGAATCACTTTGTAATTCTCTATTTTCCAGTCCATAGAAATTGTCTTCCACGTGCACCCTTATACAATGATATTTTTTTCAAATCTTGTATTTTCAGTGATATGACCACCGAAGGCCCTGATTTTATATTAAAAACAGAGCTTTGGACTATACCATAGGCAAGATTTCTGTCCATATATTCCCATACCTGGCGTGTCACGCAGTTTGGTGCTTACTATACCTCCATGTTAAAGAACAGTAGAGGTTTCAGCACACAGGCTAATGTGCTGCATAGCTAAATACATATAAGGTCCCAAAGGCGAGACCGATTGCATTGCAAACGCTTGTTTCCATTGCACGTTACTCCATACAAACTTTTCTTTCAAACAATTAGACCCTGTGACAAATGAAAAAGATACCCCTGCTCCTGTGCCTCATAAAACAAATTAATACGCCATGACTTGTTGAGTCAATGAACCGCTTCAAGAGTGTCCTCCCTTAGGTTTGGCACACACTGTTACAGAAGCAGCCCTATACAAGTATGCCAAGTATGCATAATACACATTACTGTGACACAGACCTGTAGGAGAAACCACTGATAAAGTACATCTCTAAACTATATGGTGCCATCTTGAGGAGCGTGAGCAGGTCGTAATGGCTTGGACATTTGTTGTAAGTTAATGACGTTGGTGAAGAAGTTGTGCCTAATGCACAGCTGTGGAGGATCACGAGAAAAGTCAAACACCAGTTACTTCCGATGATTTAAAATCCTTTCTGAGGCTTCCTTTCCCAAGTCGAGCTGTGTGGAACCGATCAAACCAAGTGTGAGTGAACTCAAGAAGGATATAGAAATAAGTGTATGACATTTTCTGAGCACACATTTAGGGACAGGAGTAAAGTTAGGGCTTGTACATTGCGTGGTGGGTTAATGACCCTGTAGCAGGAGTCTGTGCCTGGTAAATGAATGGCTCCCCACAAGGGGATCTTGCATGCCACAGCCTCATAAAGCAATGGGTCTTGCGGCGGAACGCCCACTGCAACACGCACTGCACGCCCCTTTCACACTAAGTGAAGCGTGAAAAGGTGCCTTATTTACAAGGCGGCGTTAAGCCATGCTGCTTTGTAAATAAGCAGAAGGGGATATAATAATAATAATAATAATACTGCATTTTATAAAGCGCGAACAGCTACCTCGCTAGGAGGTGTCCCGGCGCTAGGAGAACACAGTTGACCTGGAGGCCAGAGAAGGAGAGCTAGCGGGGTTGGGTGAAGAGCCACGTTTTCAGCAGTTTCTTAAAGCAAGGTTCAGAAGGGGCCTGCTGGATTTCTTGTGGTAAAGTGTTCCATAGAGAGGTAACATTTGCCGAAAAAGTCCGTCCGCCTAGTCGAGCCTTTTTCGTACGCGGGACTGCCAGTTGAACGCGGCAATTGGACCGCAGAGCGCGGGTTTGGGAGTATCTCGGGAGGCGGTTTTTCAAGTACTCTGGGCAGGAGCCATGCAGAGATCTGAACGTCAGCGTAAGTGCTTTAAATTTTATTCTGCTAGCAACTGGCAGCCAGTGCAGTGATCGAAGATGCGGAGAGACTGACTGCTTGAGATCCCTACCAGAACGTAACTAAAAGTGAGGTTCTGATGATGATATCCCCTTGTAAATAGGCCCCGAATTCTCCACCCCCACACTAGGAGTACTCCTTGTTTTGGGTCGTTGGTGACCCGGATAGGGTTAATTAGGCTGCGTTTTCAACACCAGTCACTTGCCTCCGTTTGTTACGTCACCTCTCCAGGAAATCTTGGCAAACGCATGCGTTAATCCGCCAAAATAAATGTTTATATG
Organism: Triturus cristatus; assembly: GCF_964204655.1. Taxonomy (NCBI): domain Eukaryota; kingdom Metazoa; phylum Chordata; class Amphibia; order Caudata; family Salamandridae; genus Triturus; species Triturus cristatus. The sequence goes on from NC_140588.1 coordinate 962,668,326, forward strand.
CGCCTGCAATTTTGTAACGCATTAGCGTGTGCATGTAAAGTACGTGTATCTCCTAACAAGGCCAGGTTCACCGTGCACTGACGCTGACTTTGATGTGAGACGGAGAGAGATGGGCCGGTAAAGAAAAATCTTTATAAGAATGCGTTTTCTCCATCTTTGCAAACACGTTCTGAAGGATCTTGACGTTCATGTGCCAATACGGCCATCTAGCGGCCAGAGCTGGAATTGCAGAAGTATGTCTTAATTGTCGGGTGGGTTTAGTGTTTGATTGGTCTTTACTGAAAATAAAATGCAAATTATGCTGGAATGCGCAAACTTTCACATTCGCGTAGGTATTTTCATGGCTTGAAGTGGGAGGGGACTTGTTAGTGCTCCGCATTGGCGGTAATTAAACAAGTATTGGCAAAGCCAAAAAGGTCTGGCGGTCATGGTTTTTTGCAAAATTCTCTTTTTGGGAAAACATTGGCAATCAAAAACAAGCATTTGCAATGCAATAGGTCTCGCATTATTAAAGTTTGAGCTATTGGTGTTGCATTATTTAGCAATGCCAATAGCTCAAACTTTAATAATGCAAGACCTATTGCTTGTTGATCTTTTTAAGAAATATATAGGTTCGTAATATTCTGTGTTTCCGGATTGCATGAAAGCAAATCCGATTGTTGGACATATTCTGTACGCCCCTTGAGTGTGAGAGAGTTGTAGTATGTAAAACGATCTATGATTGGAGCTTTCTCGGCATCTCAGCCAATCCCGGTGCGTGTGTGGAACTTCTAAACGCTAATTGGCTGTGAAGCTACTGCTAGGCATGAACACTTTCTCAGCTGTATACTCTCCGGTTCGGTGGGTGCCACGCAGGAGGGAACTGGCTGGCTGACCAGGTGCTAACATTTGGTCTGTAGGGCATGCGCGGTACCGGTCACTTTTGCGTGCCCAGTGGCGGCGCGTGCAGCCGGTGAAGACAGCGCCTGTCCCCTTCCGGGGCTCCCGTGGTGAAGAGGGAGCCCCGGCGCCAGAGAGGAAGTGCGGGAGCAGAAGTCCCGGGTCCCAGGAGGGGGCCCGGGTGAAGAGCGGCCAGTCGCCGTTGAGGAGGATTCCCCCCGCAGACTGGGTGAGTGGGGGAATCTCCATTCATCCAGTGGTTTGTTTCCTGAGCGGAGCGGAGTTTAAAAAAAAAAAAAAAAGCGAAAGTGAAACTGCATGCTGGCTTGCGAGGGAAGGGGGACAGGAGATGTGCACGACGCGTGGCTGTAAGCGCGTACACAGGCTCCAATCCGCCAAAAGCCTGCACGTGCCCATCTCCTGTCCCACTTCCGAGGCAAGTCAGCAACAATAGATCTCGCTGGCGACAGCCGCGCTTCGCGCGGCGATCGCCAGGCGAGACCTAAAGAAATACGGGCTAATCGGAAAAATTATATTTTGTTCTAGATAATCACACAGAAAAATGTACACAATAATAAACCAATTGATGCTGAGGGCTTGGTGAAATTCCCAACAACTAAATATATTGTAAATGTAATTTTAGTAAAAAACGAAAGGTCTTGGCTCTTGCCGTACCCTGAAAGTGAAAAAGTGACATTGAAAAGGGTCCTTACTGGGTTCTATATTTATTTCCTTAACTTACAAGACAAAACAGAGATCTGTTTGTCAAAATCGACTTTTAGAACCCAAGAGATACAACCCATATTTATATTTCCTAAATTTTACTTCATGTTGCATGGGATACGTATTCCCTAAGAGTATTTCCTTTTCCCAGAGGTACTGTTTCTGTAGTTTTTTTAATGCTTCATATGAGGTTTAGTGTATGGGAGTGTTTGGGACACCCAAGGCACCCCCTCTTCCACAAGCCTTTGTAATATTTGTAATGTTTAACTCACAATCTTACATTTTTTCACAATATACAAGTTTTACTTTAGGTGTAAGTGTTTTTTGTATAATATGTTTGGATGCACTAACGTAAAACACACACACACACACACCCAACTACTAGTTGGGTGGCATGCTGTATCGAGCACAGGGTTTTCTGTCACTTGATTTTAGACCATACCCCTAATCACATAGGTAATATCCTTTTGTAAAATAATCCTCGTTATCCTTTTTGCGCACATCCCTTTTAGAGACCCCATCAACACCTACAAATACCTCACCCACCCTAAAGCACTGATTACTGCCATGTAAAGAAGAAGCCTGCAGGGCCGGCTTTAGGGCGGTGCAATTGGTGCAGCTGCACCTGGTGCTGCCCTTGGGTGGGGGAAGGGCACAGCACTGTGTTTCAAAATAACTTTTGGATTCAAAAACACCAGCTGCAGAGTTCCTTGTCTGTGGAACAGTTTTGAGGCGACAATAAAAATGTCACAATAACTCTGGTGATTAATGTTCCTGCTGGAGAGAGATCGTGTTTTGTCTAGAGGCAGTTCTGACTCATCATAAAGTAGTGCAGAGGGTTATTATGCCTGCTGCAAAGAACGTGTCCCATGCTGATCACAGAGCTGTATTTTATGTGGATAGCTCAGTGGGTTACTGCTTTTGTTACTTGCAGTTTAATAAATTACAATCCTAATGTAGCACAGTGATGTAAGAACTGTAATCAAAGATCTGCATGCCAACTAGAAGGTGTAGGGTTGGAACCTGGTTTCCCCCAGTCTTTCGTTATCCCTATGTTGCTAAAAAGGGTTAGTTTTGTTAGAAATCAATTCTTATTAGTAAAGCCAACTCCAACCACTGTAGTATTTTTTAAATCCAGAGTTTGCGCTTCTCCTGACTAAACACTCTTAAAATATATTGCCTATTACCATGGATAACACGTGATTCCTACACCTTATAATCCTCATCGCCTTATATAACATTTCCTGTAGATTGATTTACACATGTATGAGTCATTGTCTCTGTATAATGCGTGTGTGTGATGTCAAGTGCTCCAACACCCAGCAATGATATGAGTAGCGCTATAAAACAAATAAAATGCATGTGAGAGAGTAGGGCTATGGAGAGATGAGGGTCACTGTTGGAGGGTAGTAGTGAGGGAATCTGTGCAAAAGAGGTCATTGGGGGGCGCTAATAAAGATTGTCATACTGGGCGCCACAAGCTCTTTAGTCGGCGGTGGAAGCCTGTGCGGGAAACAATATTATGCACTGTACCACTTTGCATTTGAGCTTAACACAGTAGTAACAGCACTCTTGTAGAGTGACACAGGACATATCATAAGTGTAGTCTGTGTGTGAAATATTTTTGTTATTTCAGTTTTTAGTTAAGCCAATTCATTAACTACTGTTTTTAGTGGTGGACATCTCTACCATTCCATTATTTCAATGTTATAGACAGTTAAGTAGCATTGAGGCAATCTCTTTACACCTTTAGAATTCATCTTGTGCCTCAGAGGAGCTGAACACTTAGGTAGTTTTGACTCTGAATATTGCAGATCAAGTGTAATGGTAAAATACCTCTTACTTGTTGGTAAAGAGAGCAGACTCTGCCCCTAAAAACACTGACATACAGTTGTGGCTGTGCAACCAAACTTAACATAATGGGAGATGTTTACCTAGCATTTCTCATTCCATTATGTGTTTCAAGCCTGACATAAGCAGTTTGCGTCAGTGCACGTTTCTCTAAAGCAATCTCCCGGCATCATAACGGTTGTCTTTCATCCGAGCTTTTCAGGGGACATTTCTTTGTGTTCAGTAGGTCCAATAAAAGGTATGAAAACCTGTAATAGTTTGCTTTTTGTTCAGGGCTAACCTCTGTCATTTAATTGCTAAATCAAATGCCAGAGGATGGCTAATCTTTTATTATCTCTAAAAAGGGAGGGCAGAAATGCATTTGTTCCCTTGGTCAGCTCTCCTTCTAGATATGATTATATGTGCAGAATGTCTGTGACCTTTTGATATTGTGAATGCTATAAGAAAGCTTCCCATGTTTAATATATTTTTTTCTATTCTCTGCCACAGGCATGTCAAGGATGTTCATCAACTGCAAAATGCGACTGTAGCGGAGTGAAAGGTGAAAAGGTAGGTTTGGACATATACGTAAAGCTATTGACTGTGTAATGATTTGCATCAGAATGTTTCATGATAAAGAACAGGAGAGACAAATTAAAAATCAAATGAAGGGTGAAATGATATGGGGTCCAATAATGATTATGAATATTTTTTTATTAGAAAAGTAACCCACATGTTCAGTGTGTTATGTGCCAGAGGTGTAGCAGTGTCTCGCCATCTAGCTGCGTGGGTCACAAGTAAACCCATGTACTTTTTCTATTTTAATCAAAAATGTAAATGGTCTAGAAACTTTATTCCCCGATTGATAAATGAATGACTGCAGAGCATGAATTGAATATTGTGGCTAAATGGATTAGTAGTGACTGGGAAATTCGCAGCAGCTCCTCCGTAGTTTACTTTAGTAGTATCACGGGTTGATATCTGATTTTTTTACCATCCTTTAAAAATCTCTTGAGTGCAGATTTGCCAGTTGTTTACCTTCTTATTTCCAATCTTCTCTGCTTATGTGTCTTGTTTTTGGATAATTTTGGTTATTGAACCAAAATAAAGGGCTCCTTTTCTAATGTTATTATCATTAATAGTTATACCAGTCAAAATCATTAGTTTTATAAATAATGCTTTTTACTTTTGCCTTCCCATTTTGTAACTCATTTTATCAATGTAAGTTGGAAGAAAAACAACATGAGCTCTGCCAGGACTTGGACTTGTGATCTGTCATTTACAAATTTAATGAGTTGCTGACTGGCCTTTCATGGTGCCATGGGTTCTAAATGACTGTATCTAATACCTCACTTGCTTTCGATATACACCTGTCAGTGGGCAAACTAGTCTCCCCGTAGGCTACCAATGAGCACCACCGACTCGGCCTGGGAGTGGTGTAGTCTTGGTGCTTCCCCGCTGGATCCATCACTATCTTTCGTGATTCAAAATCAAAAATCAGAACCATAACATTCTCAGTAAGAATGACAGAAACTGGTCAAGATTTTAAGGGGTTTATATAGAGCATTAATAAACAAAATACATGATATATTTCAAAAGCTTAGTTAGCAGTGAAGAATAAAGATAATAAGTGCAAAGAACTCAATAAATTTCAATGCAGAATCCAGCATAGTTTCGCCTTACAAAGTGGGAATGGGGGATTCTGGCTACAGTGGAAAAGTACTTCCTTTTATAAGACTTTAGACATAGGATTTCATACATTACTAAGCATGTATATAGTTCTCAGGATATGCACCAATAATGAACCAGCAAGAAGAAACATTTTACTACAGAATACATTTGAGGATTCTTTCATAACACTACTGCATTGAACACTGTGACTCTAACAGTTTATTCAAGTACATTAGTCGGCACATTGTATAAAAGAAAGCCTGGGACAGTTGGGACGTCATTGGTCGGGTACAAGATGGTGAGAAACTCCTGGGAGCATTCACTGTCCTTTGGTGGGAAGATTGCAATTCTTTATTTAGAACTCTGAAATAGCTAATCACGTGATGTGGTGCAGCTTCACTGAAAAATAGAAGACAGTAAATCTTCGTTTAGATGAGCGCCAGTTCGAGTTCAAGCAGTTTAGAAGCATGAAAGATGAAACAACATTCACCACCCCGCCCCATGATTTCTAAATCTTCACATCTACAGCTTTATCACAACACAGATTACATCAGTTTAGGGTTCGTCTCATTTGATTCTCTCAAATCTTTCATGGTGTTGTAGAGCTCACTTCAACCTTTACATCAATCCTCTTTCTTCCCCTTGTTGCTGACAGCTTCTTATACTCACACCAAACCCATCGCTTGATGAAACCTTTGCAAAATCTTTGGCAGAGAAGCACACATGCAAAGCCAATTAATATAACCAAGAGAGGGGTCAAAAGCAATTTTAATATTTCTCCACCTATACTTCCTAACCCTTCACCTAGCTTCAGGGGCGGCTGGTGACATTTTAAAGTGGTAGGGCGTAAGATGATTGGTATACTTCACTGTTGCGAGCGAGCGCAGCGAGCGAGCCCGAACCCCTATAAGGAGGGTTCGGGGGGGTTCTCCCCCCGAGAAAATTTTGAAAAAAGAGAAGAAAAATGGTGCATTTTCAAGCAAATTTGAGAAAGCAGGAAGGTTAATAAAGCAATTGTGAAAGTGCAGGTATAACATTAATAAAGAGATGTCATATAACATAGGTAGCTGCTTATTCAGTGTACAACCACAGAGCTTCATAACAGACTTCGAGATACAATGCATTTCTGAGTACCTCACTCACAGATGTTTTTTATTTAACAAATAAACTGGTTGCAAAGTAGCAGCATTCAAAATTGTTTACTTTTTGTAAATGAAATCAGCACGTCTCTCTCTAAGAGCAGCAAACTTTTCAATAACTTTTGTGTTAAAGTCCGGGATTTTCTGAACTAGCTTGCTCTCTACAGAGAGCATTGCCAAAGCATTGAGTCTTTCCTCAAGCATGGTGTTTCTCAGGAATGTCTTAATCCTCTTTAAGGCTGAAAAACATCGTTCTGCCTCGACTGTTGTCATAGGAGTGGTTATGACAATTTTAAGTAAAGCCACTGTCTCTCCAAGTGACTTTTCCATATTAAGTTTATGAATTAAAGCCAGCAAAGACAAGGCACTGAAAGGTGATAAAAAAACACGTGAATTTGCGTTTCAAATGTCCGATCCTGCTGCAGCACACTTACAAAGCCCACACATGACAGTAACTCGATTCAAGGCCCCATTCTCCCGATTTTTTTTTTTTACAATCTCCCACTTTGCTCTTCTGAAATGGTGGCATGTACGTTTCAATCAAATGTCCGATCCTGCAGCAGGTTTTATGACAAACAGCAGAGTAAAAATCTTACAGTCAGCAGAAAAGGACAAAAAAGTTTCATAAACTCAGCAAAGCACAATACAGAATAAAACTCCACCACATCCAACACCACAGCCGAGCCACCCCCATCCATTGAGCACTGAAGCCTGCGCTGCTGATACTTACTTGGGCGCTTCACACTGGGCCTTGGCTAAAGTTATTTCTAGATTGGACCACAGAAATGATGCGACTCTGTCGCTTTTAACAGACTTGACACACTCTCAAACACTTAATGCATCATTTTCTGCAGTTCTAAAGGCTCACGTTAATTTTATTTTTTGCATATTTATATAGCGCAAACTCGACCCGAAGGTATTGGAGCGCTTTACATAATTAGCACCTATTTACATTGCACATTCAGGCATGGGGAGATTAAGTGATTTGCCCAGAATCACAGGACGCGACCCCGAGGTTTCCAGCACCAAAGTCGGCAGTCTAGTTGACGGACCACATCCTCTCCCAACTGAAGAAAGTGCCACCTTTTAAGTCCTGCACAGGAAAACATAACACCCTAGGATCGTGGTGGTAATACAGTGAGTGCTTCTGTGTCCAGTTGGGGTGGTATGTAGATGCATAGGATATTATCATGTTTCCCCTCTACCGATCCCTCAATTCCCACATAGTCACCATGTGACTCCTGGAAGGTTCACATCCCCACGAGCCGGACATGTTTGTGAAGGGGTATGTACAACCCCCCTAGATCCCCTAGTGAAACCAGTGTGAAAGACCTGGTCATAGCCAAATCTATGTAGGAAGTGGCAGTTGGAGACTAGTAGGTGGGTGCCCTACATTAGCAGTACTTCTGGTGTGAATCATTTGGCAAAGCTAGGGACTGCCATGAGTTTGATGTGGTCAAAGAGGCCGTTAATATTTCAAGACATGACTTGAAAGTCAGCCAGGGCTGGTGGTCCTACGCGAGGCAATATTTGAAAATCAAGAGACTCTCAATCACAGTTGTTGTAACTGACTTTTGGGGAGCGTGGGGTGAACCACGCGTGAGCAGCAGGAGTGTAGAGGGCTGGTGAGACGGGGGCTCGTGGAGGTGGGCTCGCGCAGCCCAGAACACAAGGGATGATGGCGAAGAACATTTACAAAGTGTGACAATATTTCTTGGTAATAGTATTCTGTATTTGAGGGTGTCAGTAGGTACTGCATATCCCAGGTGGCGGCAGATTCCAGCGCACTCTGAATACATCCCCTAGGACTCCCTCCCTCTGTGGCAGTCCTGCAGTCAGTCACCCACTCCTGACCGCAGCCTTCCCCGCCCCAAGTACACGCTCTGACCTTATCCTACGTCTACCGCTGCCCCCACCCTCCTTTCCCGTAGAAGAGGCACGGCTCGCTTGTCGCCCCAGGATCGTCACATCCAGGCATGCGGCCGGCTCTCATCCGGTTTCACAGCCGCTAAAAGCCTCAATTAACCGCGCATTAATTATTCAGTACGTGGAAGGCGCGAGCCGCTGGCTGAGGTCTGGTTACAGTTTACACCTCTGCTTCTGGGGGAACAGTAGAGACACTAGTACTAGTCTGATCCGGAGAGGATGCAGACAGTGTAGGCACTCCTCAGACTCCTTGGACACCGATCACAGCCTCCCCCAAAAGACAGGGTCCCTGTGCAGCGCCCCTGGGGCCTTACATTGACCAGAAAAGTCCCATTGGTAGCTGAAGTAAAGTAAAACACCATCGCATTACAAATGCTGGGGAAACCACATCGAAAACGACAGTACTCACCAAGTCAGGGCCCAGGGGGACAACAGTAGAGACTCAGCACTGCAGTGTAGTACTACACAACAGAAAAAATTGTCACCACCACCACCACGACGAGTCGGTCGGTCGGAGTCAACCCACGAGGTGTGTACGCAGAGGCAGTGGCACCACCGCGTGCATGATGACGTGACAGATTGATGCATTGAGTGCGCAGCGCACCTCATGGCCAATCACTGTCACTGTGTTCAGACTAAGCCACAGTGATTGGCCATAGTTGCGCGGCACCCAATCCAGTTACTCCTAGGCTGCCGAGACAGTCTCAGGCTCTCTCAGCCAATCCAGAGACGCTGCATTAGCAGCGCCTGCCCTGGATTGGCGAAAGAGCACGGATAGGGCTCGCCCGGAGGGGCTGCTGCAGAGGCAACCCTCAGCCTCTCGACCCCCTCCTCTCACTTAGTAGTACACATGGCTACAGTGCGGCGAATGCGCATGCTCGTGCTTGTCGTGAGACAAACTCGAGCATGCGCAGATAAATTGCGAGCCGCCCGCTGCCGCTGTCAATCAACTCACTGTGTCACTGTCAGTGCTCGCCTCGCCCCCTGGCCCCACCCCCTTCATTGTCCGACGCTCGCATTCATTGCCTTGCAATAATAATATATTATTGCATTGCTGGTCTCAGTCTGCGACTCTGCGTGCGTTCGTTCGCGGTAAGTGGGGCTCCGCCCCTGCGCCCCAATGGACGCACCGCCACTGCCTAGCTTAGTAAATCCTTTCAAGTTGATCCAAATACTGAACCTAGCTCTTCCCAGGGACCTGTCTCTTCCAGTTCGGTTAATTCATGTGTAATGTTTGTAATATTAGCGATATAACTATCAAGCTGGTTATCTATTTTTGGAATATATACACAACATTCTCCTGTATAAATGACCTTGTATAGCCCACTTTCCTTCATAAGCAGCAAATATAATGCAAGACAGTTCTGCATGATCACAGTTCTCATAGCAAGCAATTCTTTATTTATTACTGTTCGTGCTACTGCGGTATTAGTGGCAAAATGATCCACTAGGGTTGATAGCTTTCTAAACTTAACATTATTGAGTGCAACTCCAATAGAAGGGATAAGTGGTCCAAAGATATCACTTAGAATCTCTTTAAAGCTTATTTTACTTCATTTTATGTAACGATCAAGAGGAAAATCTAGCTAGTCAGTGTGATAGATTCTCGGGAAAACTAAAGCTGCTTAACAGCTACCTACCCAGTTATGTGGTAACTGGAAATAAGCTGACTTTTCACATACCCAACAGATTCCTTTGATACTCACCTCTAATTCAGCAACGGTCCTGTCGTTCACAATGTAAATGTGTTTGCATTCGCCCCATCCCAATATCGTAACAGTTTTGTTTACCTCCTGCTTCCTTATCATACCTAAGGACCCTTTCTTGGCAACATCAATGCTCAACCTTGGAGGTGGTTCCTTTAAAATCTTCTTACCTTTCTCGGTAAAATGTTCTGAACTAACTTTCTTTTTCTTTTTCTCGTCATCTGATCTTATCCTCTGGTTCAATTTGTCTTTGAAAACTCTTTCTTCTTTCTTGATTTCACAGGTTACACCATGCATTCATGGGTTAGTAGCGCTCAGGTTAGTTAAGGGAGTAAAGAATTTCATCACACACTCATGCAGTTCCCCTAATCTAAAGCTTTTGAAGTAATGGGAAATATAGCTGATGGTGACATCTAGTCGCAGATTCCTTATCACTGAATTTCCCAGGCGTCAGACTGGATCTAAAAGGAAAAGAAGTGCAGCTAGATCATGTCTCTACCAGATATGGCATTACCGAATGTAAGTAACTTGTTCATTTAGTATCCCACAAATACATGTGGCATAAATCAAAAATGGTACATTTTATAAAGTCTTGTAATATTCAGAGTAAATCAGCTTAATTTGAGATCTGCTGATAATATAAGTTCAGAAAGACAGAACAAGAGAACGCATAAGAGAGAGGCAAATGAAAACATGCCGCCTCTTCCGCCGCAGATGCTGGAAGGTAGGAACAGAAATAACAATCTTCTACCTGCATAACTTTCCCATATTGAGCTATCAATTGAAAATACACATTATACCTATAAACACTCTTATGCTGTGGGACATGTGAAACTCTATTTTAATGCACTCACTCACTGACATCTCGTTTAATCGTGGTGTTTGTAGGTGAACGAGGAATCTCACCCCCTAGCAAATAGAAGTCAAACAGCCATCCACTCAGAGAAACAGTAATGGCAACTGCCAGACCAATAAGTAAGATTTTGCAGCGATGCTGTGCCATGTTCGCTTAAATCAATCAATCAAAGAGACTTTATTCGATTGCTTTTTGAGACAATCATAAAAGTACATATAAACAGTTCATTCATTAAGATTATAAAAACTATACATGATTACATTAATAAAAATCAACATACACACAATCGTAATAGTCTCCATAATTACAAAATGATAGATTTCCTGTGGCTAAGAACTTTTTTTTAAAACATACCTATCCGCCAGGCTCTATGTGGATCGTCCAGGAGCTGCAGCGCCAGCAATGCAGGGAGGCATTGTCTCAGGCCCCGCTCCATTAAAATCGGGACATTCCAAATTTTCCTAAGGCTACTATAAAACCTACAAAATAACAGAATGTGAATTGTTGATTGATCCGAACAGTTGTCACACGGACACAGACCTAGAGTTCGCGACCAATCGTTCATACCTGGGAAACTCACTAGCCTGTGAAAAATATTACATCTAAAACGGGTTAATAAAAATCTATCGTAGCCACCGGGTACAATGATTAAGTAGGACTGAATATTAAAAGAAGATAAAATCAATTAATTATATTGCACAGTGGGCTTTAAACTCTCACTAGCCAATCTAATTGAGTCCAGATGGAGTAGGCCCTGTTTTTTTGGTTCCTTTCTACTGATCGACTGCATTGAGCTCGGGTTATTATAATACTCCGAGTGGCCGAGATCAGACATAACATTTCTAATAAACCTCAGCCATGGAATCAGTAGTGCTCCTTCAAGCTTTAAACTATCTGCTAAAACTTCCTGATTTAGCTTGGTCTCAGGTTTTGACCAAATTCTGAGCCAAAGAGGAACAGGCTCCATTTTTATCAGGTCTGAAATAAATGGCAACCCGAGCTCTGAGTGACATATGCAGAAGTACTGCTGGGAACAGCTAAAATATATCTCAAAAAGATATTTTCTACCGTTTGAAGTGACTGAGTCTCCACGAAACCCCATACTCCCGCTCCATACATAACAGCAGAGATGCATTTAGCTTTGCAAATCTGTATAAGTTCCCGTGGTGGTCTTCTCCCTAATTTCCTTGCAAAGTTTACCAGGGACAACGTAGTCCTAGCCATTACAAGTTTTTTGGCATTAATGGCTCGAGTCCGAGAATCAGTGTGCTCAAACAATATTCCTAGGTAGGCAAAACTGGTAGTGTGCTCAATTTTCTGACCCTCCAGGAACATGTCCCTGCATGTGTGACTCCCAGGCCCACATCTCATGATGTAAGTTTTAGAAATATTCACCTTGAGATCCAGATGTCCCATAAACTTAACAAAACTGTTTAAAACTCGTTGTAGACCTATTTGCGTGCGGGACATTAAAACTGCATCATCTGCATAAAGAAGAGCAGGGATGGGACGCCCAGCTCTTTGTGGAAAGTCATTATTACCCATAATTAATGCTTTACATAAACCATTGACATAAAGGTTAAAAGGGAAAGGAGCCAGGACACAACCTTGCCTGACTCCTTTCCTAATGGGAAATGGAGCCAAAACGAACTCGCGCCTTAGCTTCACAATATAGGCATCTGAGGAAGTGGATTATGTGTGTATCTACCCCTAGCTGTTCAAGGATAACCCATAAATCCTCGTGTCTCACAGAGTCAAAGGCAGCAGTGAGATCGACAAATGCCAAGAACAATCTACCTTTTTTCACTCTCATGTACTTTCCCATAAAAATACATAAATTATGGCTCTGTCCCCAGACCTGCTTGGAAACCATATTGTATGTCGGCCAGGATGGTATTTTCCTCAGCCCAGTCACCTAATAGTTCCAGTATTATGCGTCCAGCTACTTTAGTCAGAGCATCCAATAAAGAAATAGGTCTATAACACTTTGGGTCTTGGCGGTCCCCCTTCTTAAAAATTGGAACGATGTTGGATTCCACCCATGTGGAAGGAAAGGGGGCGAGGCATCTGGCATTCAAAACCTGGGTGATGGTTGGGCCTCAAAGTTCATTGTTGGATTTAAAAAGATCTATGGGGACCCCATCCAGATCCGGGGCCTTCCCCCCTGAGCTTGCGTCAAGTGCGCGAGTTACCTCCTCCAATGTGAACCTAAGCTTGTGATACATGGGCTCAGCGTTATTAGAATTTTCCCTAAAGATTCTATCGGGGGTGAGAACAGTATTTCCATCAGCATTGTACACACTCGAGAAATAGTCAATCCACTGGTGCGACTGCTATAGCGGGCTCAATAGATGGCCCCTTGCCCATGTTCAGAAAGGGGGTCTTAATCACCCTCCAAAAAGCCGCACTGTCACCCCTTAGAGATGCCTCATGGAGTGATTCCCAAGCCTCGTTTCTCACTGTGACTTTTCGTTCCCCGAGAGCTACTCTATATTCCCCCCTTGCCCTTCTGATATCTTCGATATTTTTGGGGGCCTTATGTAGTTCCCTTTTCAAGTTAGAGTATGCTCGCGAGCATTTTGAATCAAACCAGCCACGGGTATTTTTTTCATTGTTCTTTGGGACAAATAATGAATCCCTAACAGCTTCGGCTATTCACTTGAAGGACGAAAGGATACCAGATGGAGTTTCTGACTCATCCAAACTTGTGTTGATGGCTGCGCTACACTTGCATACCACTTTTTTAGTGGTGGCCACGGGGTCCCTTTTGACCATCGCAGGTTATAGCCATTTCATTTGTTAATGGTGATGTCTGTTAGAACCTGGTCTGTTACATCTTGCCTACGTATTTTACTAGATGGAATTAGGCCTGAGAGACACAAAGGATAATGGTCGCTCAGAGAGCTATCATCCACAGAGAATGATGTCAATCTATGGGCATGGCTATTCGATGCAAGAATGTAATCAATGGTAGAGTAACAGCCCCTAGCATTAAAAGTGTGGGGCATAGGTGTTGGTATAATAATTTGTTCGTTAGCGAAACCCCGATTCATGCTAAAGATCAAGTTATTATACAAATCCCCCAATGGGGAATGACGAAAGTGGGTGTTGCCGATACCAGCCTCAGGAAGGACGCCACAGGTTTCCCCCCCTCCGCTTGAGGAAAGTGCACAGTTAAAATCACCTACCATAATCAACATCGTGTCTCTATGGCATTTCCTATATTCAGACTGCAGATTGTTATGTATTTTCGATAAGACATCTCTCACTAAAGCCGGGGGTATGTTGTGGTAAAAATTAATCAGTAGTATACAATAGTTACCTTCAACATGAATTAACATTCATTGATAATAGGAATCCCCGGCAAGGAGCACTACCTTTTTCAAAGCCAACCTATTTGAAATGTACATGCCAAGACCCCCTTTTGCTCTGCCGCTAGACCCTTCAATTGCTCGAGGGTGTAAAGTCTTATAGCCATTGATGTGAATTGGCTCCTTAGCCCACGTTTCTTGCAGGCATACAATGTTAAATGTTATTATAAAGTCCCCAAAAAGTGGATTAGTTTGCTTGGACGACAAGCCCGCAATATTCCAAGATACTATATTGCAACATGCTTTCTCTACAAGAACAAGTTGAGATGGAGTGTCTGACTCACCAAACCGCAGTCACCACTCAGTGGAAGCTGTTCTATCGGGACGATACTTCTAAATTCATAAGCGGCGTTAATGCTGGAATCCAAATGGGCCATGTCCTGAGCCTCCACAAAATAAGAAGTTTGTTCATCTTGTGCTACAGTATTGGTAACATTACAAATCCCATCACTATAACAGTTATTTTCTAGAGGAGGGCTTAGATGGAAAGTAAGTCAATCTTGTTCATCTAGCGTGCTGAGGATGCCAAAACGGTTACTAACTGGGATTGGATATCTAGGGCAATGATTCCTTGATGGTAATTCCCCCACGGGGCTAATTCTCTGGAGTCTTCGATGGAATCCACATGGTTGGTAGAAATACCCTAAAGGTAATATACTTATATTATGGGGGGGAAATAATCTGAGTCCCTGCAAGATCAATAATAGACTGCACTAAGCTGGGTGACCTAAAAGTTAAGACTATGCAGTCTCCTCCTAGGGACTTAAGGAACTTACCCACCCAGTGTATTCGCCAAGCCATTTTAAATTCTGAAAAGAGAGAATAGGTCAGCCCAGTTCTACCTGACAGTAAATGTAACGATATGTTCCTTAAAGTAGACCAATGCTCACCATCGTTATGAGGAAGGAGCGGAACATTGGCCAAAACTATTGTATATGGTGTGGCCTCAGGTGGGAGATCCAAGATCGAACCTATGTCAGCTTGATTTCCCTGATTATAACCCAGGGTATGCATAGATACAGATAATCCAGCCCCATGTACGGGTACAGTACCTTCTGATGAAATAGGTGCCGTAATGGCTGGATTGTGAACCTGGTTGCTTCCAAAGTTTGATCCCCCAGTTAGTAACCGTGGGATCGTGTTATTAGGTACGAGGTGTGTGGGAGGCAGGGATCTCTGTGTCGGGGGCTGGTTCTGGGGCTGATCTCTAAGGATACCGATGTTTGAATTAGAACAATGAATCAGCCGACTCTTACCTAGTGGTTCCCTTATACTACTCACCTCCCCCCCAGTAGCTTAAATCAAATCTAGGAAATAGATTGAAGCCTCAGAATGAATCAATTAGGCCTCTAATCTGTACCCTATCATCACCATCTCGCAAGCCTGATCTCTCAAGCTACACTGGTTTTTGCTCTGCGTCAACAGGAGGCCTAAGGCTCTAACGTCCTCTGACCATTACTCTAGCTCTCTAGCCATCCTTTGAACGTTTATCAGTGACTTGGGTGACTGTCTTCTCTTTTGCGATTACGCTGCCCTCAAGAAGTTCTCGTCGATGTCAGGCAGATAGTCATCAGATTCAAGATCAATCTGTGTGAGATAGGTCTAATCCGAACCTGAGTAGTTTCTATTGACTTTACTCTCTAGCTTGGCTCATTTGGAAGTCGTCGCTTCTATGCTCTCATCTACAACATCAAGGTGCTCAGCAGGGTCTAGTTCTTCTAGCTCACTAACTTCCCTTATTGTCACTGGTCTTTCCTTAGTTGTCAATAGTATCTTTTGGCTTGTCGTAGTCCTTCTTTAGTCATACCACGATCCGTAGCTGTGCTGAAATCACTAGTGAGTTGCCTTTTCAGACCTCAGATTAGTTTACCTGGCTGAATCTGAAGGACATGAGATGACCTGTCTTCCAGTTTTAAAGTTGAAAAACAGCAAAACCTTTTAACTCTTTGTAAGAAAGAGCCTTCTTTTTGCATGGTTGCCCCCACTTTTGCTAAAATGCTGATGTACTTTGTGTGCCCTGGGTTCCTGCCAAACAGGTACCCAGGGCCTATGTTCTTTCCTTAAACTGCATTGAAAAGAAAACCCAATTGGCACTCTTTGGCCACAGGTCAGTCCCTTGTAAATGGTATCATAGATACCAGGGAAGGCCTCCAAGGGCTGCAGCACTTATTGGGCCACCCTTACAGGCCCTGTACCTTTACAAACACACTGCCTTAGCAGACTGCGTGTTTTGGTGCAGAACAAAGTGAAGAGTCAACATGGCACACATCCCTGTGTGCCATGACTACAACCCACTGCCCTGGCATTGGTCAGCCACCCCTCTAGCTGCGGCACTATACCAGTGGTGAGGGTACAGGTGCATGAGCCCTGTACCCCTACAGTGTCTAAACCAATTCTTAGACATCGTAAGTGCAGTAATGCCATTAAGAGTATATGGTGGTGGGAGTTTGTCATTACGAACTCCACAGCACCGTAATGGCTTTACTGAAAACTGGGAAGTTTGGTATCAAACGTCTCAGCACATTAAACCCACACTGATGCCATTGTGGGTTTTAATGAAAAATGCACACAGAGGGCCTCTTAGAGATGCCCCCTGAAAGAAAACCTAACACTGATGTCCAGGCTGAGTGGCTGCTTGCCAGCTGCCACCACCAGACATGTTTCTGGACCCCTGGGTCGAAAGCCTGGTGCTTTCGGGGGTCTGAAACAATGCACATCCTGGGACAAGGTGCCAAGCCTCCTCCCCCAGGATGGACAGGGTCCACGAAAGGGGAGTTTCAAATGCTTGCCACCTTTGTGAGCTTTCTCAGGCCTTTGCTGCTTCCAACAGCTGGCCCCCACCGGTTCTGACCCTCATCTTGGGCGGGAGAATCAGCGGGAAAACCAAGTGAGGAAGGGAGGTGTGCCACCTTTGCCAACCCTACCCCTAAGGTGGGGGAGGCGAGGTGAAGTACAACTCAAAGTACCCACCAATTTGCAGATGGGGGGCCAACCAGAGTGAGGCATATGCCCCCTCCCACTGGAGGGTGGCATAATAGGGGGTGTACCCACCCCAAGGAGGGGACCCGTTAGTCCCAACCTTTACCTACCTGTAACACCCCTAAATCTAGTATTTAGGGGCAAACCTGAACCTTGCCTCCTCAGACAAGAACCTACCAAGAAGAAGTTAAGAGGAAGGACCGAAGAGCCGTGCTGAAACTAAGAAGAGGAGGATGCCCACTGACTTGGCCCTAGCCCTACCGGCCTGTCCCCACCTCGAACCTGCTCCAGCGAAATCCTAGTGTGTCCTGCAGCCAGCAACCTCGAGTACGCCAAGGACCTGCCCTGCCTTCCACAAGAAAGACTTTGTCTCCTGTGAGCACCAGATTTGCTCACCTACAGACTCCGGCTCCGGCCAAATTTGCGAGTTGGCACCACTCTGCACCCGATGCCTACGGCCCGAGTTTGAGTAGCCCAACACGACGAGGAGGTCTCCCTGGTGAACCTGCCCTGAGGTCTGGGGATCTCTGACCTGCCTCGAATCTGCAAGCCTCCTTTTCAAGAATCCCCCCAACCGTGACCGGAGCTGGTAAGGAAAACCGACTCCTAAAGACGCCCCTGTACCCGAAGTCCCACGGCCTTGTGTGGCCCAACCGAGGGTGTCCCAGCATTCCCAGGTGGTCACCTTCAGAAGATCTTCGTCTCCGAGCCTGCAGTCTTTTTTGCAACCAAAGAATCCCCATTGAAATCAACAGGGTACCTGATGCCAAAACAGCTGAGCCTAACACCAGGAGCTGTGCTGCAACAATCTTGTGGCCTGCTCGTGAGCAGCCACCAACCGGAGGCTCCCTATCCCCCATTGGATATCATTGGGCCTCAGCACTCTGTACCCGGCCGCCCTAGTGCCGTTGAGGGTGCATTGAGAGTACATCCCTGACCCTGGGGGCACCCTGGTTCTAACCCCTGAATACCAACTTCCACAAACTTGTACTTACCTGCAAACCGTTAACTTCATTTTTCTCCATAGAAATACATTGACAGTTTTTCCTTAAATTGTGTGGAGTTGGTTTGTATGGAACATTAAAAAACTGTCTATGTACTTAAAATAATTGACTTACCTTTTCTCTAGGAAATGTGTAAGTGTGTTGTCTAGGCATATCGCACTGATTAGCAAAAGTAATCTGAAAAGTAATCCAAAAAGTAACAATAATATCGAAACATTGACTTACCTGTAATTCAATCAACTGCACTTGCACCTTTTTTGAACTGTAAAACATTGCATATGATTTTTTCAAAGTGTTATTTCACTTACCTGCCCCAGGTTTGGCTTGGTTATAGAAATAAAATAACTTCATAATATTTTTGATACTAACAAATTGGTCTTGAGTTCAGTCTTTTAGTGTGTGACATCATTTGCTGATTGAGTGTGTACAACAAATGCTTAACACTACCCTCTGATAAAGCCTTACTGCTCGCCCACACTACCACAAATAGAGACGTAAGGTGCTATCTACTTTTACCTCTGCCTACCTTTGGGGTTCCACTGGATTCTGTGCACACTATACCTCATTTTGGTATAGTATGTACTGGGCTAGCTTCCTACACTCTTGTTATGCTTGAGACACCGCTCTCCAAATTTAAAGTAATCGCTATCACCACTAAAACATAGCACTATCTGTATAAAGCTCCTCTCACTGTATATCCGTGGCAGTATTTGATTTCCAGTACAACCCTAGGTCAGCCTCGACGTTAGGTACCAGAAAGCGATATTTAGCATGAATGCTACATGGATGTTTATGGACATTTGTCCACTTTCTGGAGAAGCTGCTAAGTTTGGAGGAGAATCCACCAACTGAATTTTCTCCACCACATTATTCCTATAGTAGGATAAGGTTTAGCTGTGGGCTTTCCACCATATTTTGCACTTCTAGAAAGTGAAGGATTTTAAAGGAAAATGATGTCAGACTCCCGTACCAGGCAGCCTCCACCATTGGGTCTGGAACAATTGCTGAAAACTCTTCAATAGCCGAAAGGAAGAACAGAAGAAAATATGGTATCACTGACAAAAAATCAAAGGCCTAGAGAGAAAACATCATCACACAGAAGAAGGGGAGTCGCGTCAAAAGATTTCACCAATTTCTTTTGAAAGGCACCAAAGTAAGTCGAAAATGTGAGCAGCAGACAAACGAAGGCAAGAGAATGGGAGAGCAGGCTCCCCCACTCTAAGTGAGATGGAGAACACAACTTTTAGTTTCTGCCTGGAGTTCTACGACAAGTTTGCCCAGAGAGACAACCACCAGGTGTGTAATCTCTGCTTGCTGAGAGACCACAGCACAGAGGACTGCGACGCTTGTGCAAAGTACAAACCAAAAACGCTGAGGGCACGGGAGAAACAAAGACAGGTGGACTACACCATGCAGGGGCTGAAGGAAACTCCATCATTGAGAGACCGCAGACTGTTGAGGGAGGAGGAGGACAATGCTGCTGAAGGAGCCACGGGAGAGGGTTCTGACATCAAAAATGAGGTATTAGACATAGAGCATGAACACACAAAGCAGAAAGACAAGCATACACAGGTAACGCAGAAAAAACAGCCGATTGCATCGGACTCTAGCTCTTGGAAGACTGCCTCAGAACCGAAAATCTCATCGACCACAGACAAGTTGAGTTCGAAGGAGCTCCTCGGGTCCCACCTCAAGGACACTGCTGGGGGTGCCGAGCCTCATCGTCTTTGGACGTCAGAGTCTTCACTGGTGTCCAAAGACGATTGAGGTGAGAAAACACAGGAAAACGGCAGTCTAAACACAACAGTCCAAACGTTGATGGCAAAGAAGAGACCGCCGATCACACTCAACACCAAAGAACATGCCCTCAAAATCGGACGCAAGAAAAAGTGACTCAAGGCCGAAATGGCTGCAATCCTTCAGAAGGACAAGGATTTCAATGCTTCCCTCTGGGAATTTCGTATCTCCTCAAGATGTTTGATGGAAAGCATAAAGGATGACAAAGACTTTAGGGGATTTGGACCCCCGATGACCCCAGAGTCACAGAAATAGGAGGAACATGAAATCTTCTATGAGGAAGAGGACCTGGAGGCACAGGGACTGTTCTAAGACATCGAGGGGTTGCAGAGCAATGGCAAGACCTTGATGCAGATTCTCCCTGAGAGGGTGCAGACACTTATCTTTCGAGGCCTTCTCCTTTGGTGACATCGCAATGTGTAAGGGTGTTAAAGATGGGGCCCTGGGCTGGGTTCGGTCCTTCTTAGAGGGGAGGTCCTTTCAAGTGTCTGTTGCTCCATTCCATTCACAGGAGTTTGCTCTGCGTCAGGGGGTACCGCAGGGCTCAGTTTTGAGCCCACTTTTGTTTAACATCTATGTTTGCCCCCTGGCTGCGGTAGCAAAAGATAGAGGGTTGTCGTTGGTGTCATACGCCGACACACCCAATTGGTGATCTCCTTCTCTAAGAACTGTGGCGGCAATCTGGAGAAATTCAAGGAGGACCTTTTAGCAGTGGCCGACTGGATGGTGGCCAACTGCTTGCAGCTTAACACCAGCAAATCGGAGATCTTACTGTTCGGAAAGGACCGTGAATTATCGTCCAAACAGTGCTGGCCAGAGCGTCTTAAACCTGCCCCCTTACCCAACGAGGTTGTGAAGAACTTAGGGATGTGGCTCGATCAGGGTCTCGTGTTTGAAGCTCAATCTAAAGCAGTGGCAGGGGTGTGCTTTGGGCTTTTGCAGGGTTTAAGACACCAGCTGGTTTTTTTTCCTCCTAAAGTGCGAAAAACCATAATCCAGGCCTTAATCTTGTCCAGATTGGACTATGGAAACGCCCTTTATTTGGGCGCCAATAAGGCCAATATCAAGCGCCTGCAGAGGGTTCAGAATGCTGCAGCTCGTCTGTTAGTAGCACTCCCGAAGTCGAGCTCAGTTGCCTATCTGCTCCCCAAGTTGCACTGGCTGCCGGTTGAAAAACGCATCCAGTTCAAGGCACTGTGTATGGCGCATAAAATCTTGTCCTGTCAGGCGCCTGTGGGCTTGTCTAACTTGCTCAAGTTTTATGTTCCGCAGCGCCTATTGAGATCGGCGGGCCGTGCCCAGGTTTGTATTCCCCGTGTTTCTAAAGCTAGAGCAGGCGGCCGTTCTTTTCGAAGTCTGGCGGCAAAACTCTGGAACTCACTGCCTGTCTCCATCAGAGTAATTCAGAAGCACCTGGCTTTTCGTAAAGCCATAAAAACCTGGCTTTCCCCCGGCTCTGTCAATTAACATCTCTTTAGTTAACATCTCGCTTCTGTCTCCTGGGCGCTTGTCTTGGTTTGGGGTCGCGCTGGGAAGCCCCGTCGCTGGGGCAGCCATGCGCTATACAAATCTGACTAATTATAATAATAATAATCGAATTGTGAAAAGGGAAGCAGAATGGTATGTGGTCCAGCTGGAGGAAGTGTAATTACATGCATGGTTTCTGCTCAAGACACTCCGACCCTCACAAAGCAAAAGCCAATATTTACCGATGCTCCCAAGCATCTTGGACCAGGATAGAGAAGCATTTAAAGAGCCAGCAACCTGCAGGCCAATGACGCCCTGGGTCGAAAAGAAATACAAACATTTATCGAAGGACCCTGCATACATTAGGGGGCAGTACAGGAGCAGACTCCATCATGTGGCCATCACTAGGTAAAGAGCGCATGTGCCAAATACCTTTGGGCCATTTCCGGATAAAGAGAGCAAAAGGATGGACATGGTGGGTGGAAAATTCGAGAAGGGAGCCTCTACACATTGGCGCATCACAGACTCGAACACTTTGCTTAACTGTCTATGCTCACCAACAATGGGTGGAGATGGCAAAACTAATCAAACACTTGCTGAAGCAGTACCAGCAGAGGGCAAGCACACTCGTAGGAGAGGGGAAAGAACATAGCAAACACATGCTTAAAATCAGCACTGGATGCCGCTGACACAGTGAGTAGGCACCTGGTAGCAGGAAAAACCTTAAGTAGGCACACCTAGCTGCAAGTCTCGGGCTTTAAAAAGTAAGCCCAGGCCAACTTCATTAACACCACTTTTAATGGGGAACACCTGTTTGGAGTGCAATAGATGACATAGCACAACAATGAAAGAAGGACATCGACATGGCAAAGTCGATAAGGGCTCTACAGTTTAGAGGACAGCAGAGAACCAGAGACCCCTACTAGAAGGCCGATGGGAAGAGGAGGCTTCCAAATCCCTGCAAAGCACCAGGCCTTCCAACACAAGTCACCCACAAACACCAACACAACAGTGGTAATACCAGGCACCACAGAGACAGCCCTTTTGCATGCGAGCGAGAGGCAGAGGGCAGCCGTACAGAGAGCCGGCAGCAAAGGGCAAGTGACTCACAATTCCAGAGACCCCACCCACACACAACACCTGTGGGGGGAACAATAGGAGCCTTAATTTAGGGGTGGAGGGAGGTCACATCAGACAAGTCGATACTCAACATCTCCAACATGGCTATTGCATAGAGCTTGTAAAAAACACACCAAATGGGGGACCAAAGAAAACAACCCATACAAAAGAAGAAAAAACTTCACCAAGTTGTGGAAGAATTGCTAAAAAAGCCACAATAGAAAAGGTGACCCTGAAGAAGATCAACCAGATAAACCACTCAACATACTTCCTAGTACCAAATCCCAAAAAATCATACTAGACCTCTACTTCCTAAACAAGTTCATAAAGACACAGAAGTTCGAAATGACAACCCTACAAGAGGTCATCCCGCAACTCAAGTGGGAGGATTACATGGCAACCATAGACCTAAAGGATGCCTATCGTATATCCCAATGAACCACAGACACAAGACGTTTCTACGCTTCGTAATAGATAAGGTGAACTACCAATTCAGGGTTCTACCATTCGGAATAAAATCAGCAGCCAGGATATTCACAAAGTGTAGATCAGCTGTAGCTGTGCACCTATTAAGAAAAGGAATACTTGTATACCCCTACCTAGACGACTGGCTGGTAAAGGTGAGCTCCGTCTACAAGTGCAGAGACAGCATGAAAACAGTAATGACAACACTCCACAGACTGGGGATCTCTATAACAATGGAAAAATCATTGCTCATGCCAGAAGAAGAGAAGCTGTTCTTGAGAGCAAGAATCAACACAATGCACGTGAGGGCATTCTTATGCGAAAAGTGGGTACTGGCGATATTGGAAGAAGCTCACCACTATTGGAAAGGTTCCATCTTTGACAGTAAGGACTGTGGGGAAGTTGCTGGGAATTATGGCTTCCAGCTTACCAATAATACCACATGCGAGATTACACATGAAACCGATCCAGGAATGCGTCCACAACCAATAGCCCAAGCAGCGGGAGTTAAAAGGTTAAGAGGATCTAGATGTTGTCATATAAAGAGTGCAGGAGGAAATTATGTGGTGGAACAGAGCAAATGTTACAGTAGGAAGACCCTTCAGGCTACCAAATCCAACAGTGGCCATCACTACGGGCGCTCACACATATGATGGGGAGCTTATATGGGGAAGCTCAACATCAGAGGAGTCTGGAAATCAGAAGAAGTGGTACAACACATACACCTACTGGAACTAAGGACAGTGAAAGAAAGCCTTTCCGAAGCAGCTATGGGGCAAATCAATACAAGTTCAAACGATTAACACAACAACAGTGTTCTACCTCAACAAGCAAGAGGGAACAAGATTCTTCACCCAGGAGGTATGGAGGTATGGAGATATGCAGGTGGGCCTTCCAGAGACAGATCACCTTAACAGTGATACATCTACTAGGGGTAGACAACATAGAAGCGGAAAAACTGAGCACAAAAGCATCTGCCTCACAAGAGTGAGAGCTAAATCAGACAGTACTCGAGAAGGTGTTAAAATGCTGGGGGACACCAGAAATACCAGAATGCCAGTTCTTCGCTTCCAGACACTCATTCCCCACCTCTCTGGGGAATGCATGGTTGATAGACTGATAAGGGAATTTTGAATACACCTTTACCCTGATCCCACTAGTGATCAGCAAGTGCAGACAATCACCCCCCCAATGGGCAAGACAAACCTGTTCCTCAGGTCTGATAGAGCTAATGTACAGAGACTTCCAGCATCACACGATCTGTTTTCCATTCAGGAGAGGTGGGAGTTCTCCACTTGCAACCAAACAAACTGGGTCTCGCGGTATGGCTCCTGAGGACATAGAGTTTGGACATCTGGGACTTCTAGAGAAAGCAATGGCCGTCCACAGAGAAGCAGAAAGACCGACAACAAGGAAATGCTACACAGCCAAATGGGAGAGCACATTAATACACAGTAATAGAGAGGACTAAATTGCACCCCAAGATGTCCACCCCTCGCTCCCTCCCTGCATAAAACACACATTATGAACTTATCTGCATGAACCACGCTGAAACTGGATCTCTTAGGGTATCATAGCTGCCAAGATTTCAGTATACTTGTGTATGACATCTGCAGATTTTCATTGTTGTTATCATATATGCCAACATTTTAGAAGACGAAAGTGGGAAAGAATAAGCTGAGCTTTCTGCTTCTTGACCAATTTCCTATTCAACATAAACAACTACATACAAGTAAAATAGCTTTTTACTAACAATATGAGCTTCATCTTGCCATCTGATTATATTTTTCAAATATTATGTTATTTTAAGGATCCCTTAGTAGTCATCTCTTGTAAGTGGCATAACATGCCTCATGCAGTCTTCAATGGTGTCAGTTTTGGTAAATATTGTGGTTCATGGCGCAAATACACCATATATGCTCACAATGCTATTTGTACTTTCTGAGGGCAAAGGGTTTTAACGGCCTGCCCTATAAAATGACAATGTAAAGGTCTTCATAATACATAACAGCACTACAAGTTTAATACGATTTGTGTTTGTTTGATGGGAGGTTTGCATTATTTACATAATTGCCGAAGCTCTTTCTCTTTCTGACCATCACCGAGACTCTCATCCTCTATTTCTTTTGATCTCTCCTGTAGCCACAGCGCATTCTGACACACACTAGCTGTCCCCCCTCTCTTTGTTTCACTCATTCTCTTTCTCTCCCTCTCTTCCTCTATCTCTCTGAAGCACACACACACAATTTCTTGCTCCTTCTCTCGCTCTTGTTTCTCTTTCTCATTTCCTGTGGGTATCATTCTTTCTATTCTATTGCTCTCCTCTCATACTAACTCAGTCTGTCTTTCTCACATGGTCATTTCTTCCCCCTACACACACTCTCTTACCTCTGTGTTTCATTCTCTATCACTGGACTCAATGCTTCTATATATATATTACATTCTACTGATTTCAGACTCTGTCCACACAGTTTCTAATGTGTCCCATTCCCATAGGTGCAGTCAGGCCTCGGAATCTGGAATCTGTTGATTCTCCCCTAGTGTCCATCTGCTGCTTGTGTTGTAATTCAACTACTATTGCCCAACCTTCACTCTCCTGGGGTTTATGTCCCCCCCCCCCCCCCCATAAAAAAGCTTTAACAAACAAGCATTAGAACAGGCAGGAAGAAGTTGCCAGCATTGCAAGGACACAAAACTAGAAGACATTTTTTAATGCCAATTCTATTTTTTAATAGGGTCTTTCAGTTGTACATAATGTGTTCTTGGTTTTATATATAAAGTAACAAAAATGATTATAACACATTTTTATTATAACTTTTCAACGTGCTACACAGCAACCACGCTGCTCTACAACATAGCTTAAAGACATTGGCAAAGCCAATAGCTCTGGCTAAACACTTATAAGGTCCCAAAAGCGAGAACTATTGGCTATGCCTATGTTTGTTTCTTTTTAGCAGTTGATCATGGGTGAGGTCTCTGAGGCTAAACATAAACCCACCGTGCCCCAGATTCTTTTTTTTTTTTGCTATTTTAAACACTAGTCCTATTACTTTTTTTTCTCATCGGCCTCTACTGCCAGGGAGGTGTTTTGTGAATCTAGAAGAGTTCCTTGTTGCAAAACTATTTCTACAGGTCAGTAACCACTTTTTTATGCAGCGTGAACATGTTCTAGATTCACATGCTTTGTATAGATTATAAAGTGGATTTCCCTCTCACAGAGGTGTGTATGAACTGGTGGGAGAACTAAAAATATGTTTCAACACTGGTCATCCCAAGTACTCTTCCTTCCTTGCATTGATGTCTGTACAATAATGTTTTTCAAAGTTGTGTGCGGAGGACCATGTTGCTGTTGTGCAAATGTCTTGTAGTGAGATTGTTTTCCTCTGTATGCCAGCATTGTTCATTACTTCCTTGCAGAATGTGCTCTTCGCCTAAATTCACTTTAAACGTTCCCTGTCATTGATCACTAAAGGTGGATAGTTTGTACTATACATGGGACTATACAAGCCTTTGATACTGGCTACCCATTTGATTGTGGTGCTGTTGTGGTTTACTAATGTCCTTTGTATCTTGCAAATAGTACATGATGGCTCACCTGACATTTAGTGTGTGTAATATCTTTTCTGGTGATGCTTTGGGGTCTTGGGAAAATGCTGGCAATTGGAATGCTCTGATTGGAGTGAAAGCTGAGTACCATTTTGGGTGTGTATTTTGGGGCGATTTTCATCCCTGTATTGTCTTGGTCTGGAATTATGTGTCTTGTATGATGAGAGCCTGTATCTCACGTACCCTTCTCAGTGATGTGATTGCCCCAAAAAAGGCTGTTTTTAGTGTCAAGTGTCACCCCAGGCATGGGCCTCCTTGACAACTAAGCCTTCTCTAATTAGGGCAATCGCTTGACACATTATCCTGTATCCATTTGGCTGAAGTGTCTTGAGTCAACTAGTCATTCCTGTTTCGGTACTGAATTTATTTGGATTTTATTCAGTCTGTCGCCTGAAAAAAAGATCTTTAGATACGATGGGTGATTTGAAAACCGATGATTTAAATATCAGATCACACTCAACAATTATAAATGTGGTCCTAGTAGTCTATTCTGGTGGTGATCAGTGATGCAGCTGATAATGGCGTAAGTGAAGGATCACATTGGTTAGTCTATATCAGTGATATCTTGTGCCTGCGTTGCACACCACTTGATAGATCTTTATCAGATTTTCAGGATGACCATCAAAGTGTAAATCATGTAAATGTTTTGCTTAGATTCATTTTTGGGGATAATCTGAAAACACCTACATTTACAATCTCTAATTCTGTAAATGCATTTACCTTTTGATCTGTGCTTACCATTTAATCTGTATTCATAATTTCCAAAGCTACCCTCTTTCTAGTGTTCATTTAAGGGAGTGACCTAACTCCATAAATGTTTGCAGACTTAAACATACTGTAATCTTGCTTTCCAAATCTTTCACCGCCTCTAGGAAATTTTGTTTACAATCCTACCACTTTCTTAGTGGCCGCTTCCTGTTGACTAGATTAATTTGGCATCCATTGACTAAATCCTCCATTTCAAGAGAATTTCATACTCCATTTTTTTGTGGATCTATACTGCAAATGCAGATTCCTTCTTTAAAATAGTTTTACTTATCTCATGAAGGACCACATATGATTGGAAATAAGATGGGTTATTACTTGATCTGTTTTTCAAAAATATGCTCACACCGGTGAAAAGGATCTGATAGTAACCTTGGCAAGTATCCCACATTTCCATTCACTTGCTATCACTATTCACTCCTCTGCTGGTGAAAGACCCAGGTGCAGGTGAGCTAGAAAAGTGCAGCTCTTTTGGGCATTGTATTGTCCACAATAAAATTATTCAACAAAGAGTCTTCATGACAAAAATGTTGCTGCAACTTCCTTCCCCTCAGTTGTTCATCTGCATCCTCACTTTGTATCATTACATTTTAAGTACAGCACATGCCCTGGTACAAAAGGAAAAGCAAAGAATAAAATATAGTGTCACCCACGGTTAATAACCTTTCTTGTACTCTCTTTATAGGTGTTGGTCTCTTGCAAATTTGCAAAATGCATTTTCTTCTCCTTTACTAGCTGCAGAGATATTTACTTGGGTTGTAAAGCGCTATCAAGCTGCTAGAAGCTCGGTGCGGGGTATGGCTCTTCTGAATGGTCCCCATCCTGAGATGAGGCACTTGTCTACCTACTCTGGTATCCCAGCATTCATTTTAGGGGACTGGGGTCCGTATGCAGACCTCAGGCTGGATGGTGAAGCTCAGTCCCTCACATGTGTTGGGGTGGTCCAGTTATTGTGTATTGAAGACTTTTTTAATAGAGTAGGTTTTAGTGCTCTCTTCAATGGTATTAGGCTTAAGATGCCATTCAGTGACGATTTAGGGCATTCCATAAGCAACCTACACTTTGACAACATGTTTTAGGTTTGGATGTGTGACCAGTTTTGCATTACGTAATCACATATTCATGTCAGGGTGGTAGGGAGAGAATCTGTTTCCAGGGTGGGATTTGAATCGATGCATAGCATTTTAAAAATGATGGTTTTGATACGCCGGAAGCCACAGAGGTCCTGCAAGGCTGGTGACTTTTTTGAAGTGAATGATGCAATGAATACTGGGAGAGGCACTTTAAAATGCAAATGTGTAAATTTGACTTAAGAGGGTATGATGATGGACTGTCACGTTTCCAGTATCAGACCACTCCTCTTCTCCGTGCTTTATATACAATAAACCTCACTTAGTTTCCAGTTATGCATTGGATTCACTAATTCAGTAAGATGGAAAGATACTGGAAAGGTACGTTTCATTATTGGTCCATCATTTTTCCAAATCAAATGAATGATTGCTGGCGTGTTGTAGCATGGGGATCTTTTCTGGATTCACATAAACCCATAAACATGCCTGAATATTGCAAAAAACCTAAACATATCTACCTCATTTCCTTTATTATCAATTTACTGTTTTGGGTACCTTAAAAGATGTAATTGTATTTATATAGCCCTTACTACCCCAGATGAGGCATTGAAGCACTTTTCGACGATGAGGCTGATTACCAATTAAATCGACTTTATGCTTTGTGTTATTATTCATACGTGGTCAGATGACGACACATTGTAGAGTTACATTTTGGATTAATAATAGCCAGTGTATTTCCTTCCAAAATATTGCTACCGTACATAGTTGATGCCGACTGTATTCAACAGAGAAATCCTGGTCCACGCTGGATCTAGTTACCACTTGCTTGAAGTAGAGTTTGAGTAGTGCAGCTTTTAGATAGCCTCACGTTTCAATCTTATTATTTTCTTATGTTTCAGGGCGAAAGGGGACTCCCTGGTTTGGAAGGTCAGATTGGATTACCAGGATTCCCAGGTCCAGAGGGGCCTCCCGGACCAAGAGGAACAAAGGTAAGCAGTGCGCTATCTGCCGGATCGCCGTCAAGCACAGATAGGAAGAAGTGAAATTCATATAGAACCCTTAGGTGTCAAATCTTCAAATTAGGCATGAATGCTCCATCGTACTGCACAAATGTCCGCTGTGACTTCAACTGACATGCCGGCTATAATCTATGGATTTGCCTCATTTCAGGATTGGCTTTCACAGAAGTGTGGGGTTCAGCTCTGTGTGATGACAAGTGTCTGCATGAGTGAATTGTTTTCAGTGACTTCATTGAATTTTGTTTTGGTTGCTCCCAATTTTACATTCTTTGACAAAAAATATTTAACCTAGGAATGTCATCAATTGATGTGATGTGGGCAGCTTCTTGCACTCTCTCATCTTTACAATGAAAGTAAAGTTTCTGGAATTTTTTCCTTGTATAAGATGTGACCTTGCACATCACTGAAATTGCTAGACAGGTCTTGCCCAGTAACCCTTCCCTCAGTGAGGAGCTACGGTTTTCACCCTGATTTGAAAACTTGCTCTTTGAGTGCTCTCTGAAATGTGTGGCCGAGTTCAGAAATAAACCTGTTCCTTCACTTGAAAAACCAGTACCACTCAAGCCTCTGAACTCTGTTAGTGCAGAGGTCTGTGGTGCATAGGTCTCAAAGCAGATCTGAGTTTCTGGATGTTGCTTTCAGAACTGATATTTGTCAATCTGTGGTTAGTGCTCAACTTCATATCTTATCACCTTAAATCATTGGAAGAAGGGGAATAATGGCGGTATCTTTCTCAAGA
Organism: Triturus cristatus; assembly: GCF_964204655.1. NCBI lineage: Eukaryota > Metazoa > Chordata > Amphibia > Caudata > Salamandridae > Triturus > Triturus cristatus. The sequence continues at coordinate 962,698,457 of NC_140588.1, forward strand.
AGTCCCTCTACTAATTCAAGTTTATTAAACCAGTAGAATTATTTAAACATTAAACCACAGGAGTTGACACATAAGTAGGAGTTCTTCCTGTACTGATCATTCATCGTGACGATAATAATTGCATCTACCGGAGGGTGGTCAGCCTGGTGCTCACAGCTGTTGGAGATGTCCATTGGGCCACGCATAAAGAACCTGAAATGTTCCTGGATGTGAGCTGTGAGCTGGTAAATGATCACATTTGTTTACTTTGTGAATTATGAAATACCTCAACCAGTAACATGTACAGTGCAAGACATATTATCTGAGCCCTTGTTTTTAATGAATAGGTGCTAGCTTGTGTGTCCAACAAGTGTACGCTTGGTAGCGTTGACCGCCTACTAGAAGAAATAGCGACTAAAACATTCTACCACCAATTCCAACACCAATTCCATTTTAGGATCAGAATTTAGTTTTGCCAGGCTTGCCAGGCTTGAAAGCCCTCATTTCTAGCCTTTATTTTGAAATATGTAGTCATCCTCTATTAGGAAACTAGGTGGGAAAGTATTCAGAAGAGAGATGCAACCAGAAATGAATCACTTAAGGTCTAATAAACATCTGAGGCTACATTGTAAATGTTCCAGCAATGACTTTTCCAATGAATTCAAAGTAATATTTAACAAGGCAAATACATTAAAATATTTTATTTCAAATACTTGATAATTCACATACAATCGAATTGAAGTCATTGGTGGAACACAAAGAGAAGAGGATACCTATAGTAAGGGCCAGAAAATAAAGTATTCCAAATAATCAAAACAGGAACCAGATAATGCAGATCAAAGACACCTAAGATTCATTTACAGTCCAATGAACAGTAAATTGAGAGAAGTTTCCCCCAATTTGTATGATCAGTGCTTTTAGGATGCATTCATATGTTATGTTATTCATTTTCTGCAGGGAGACTCTGGACTTCTAGGACCAATTGGACCCAAAGGAATCCGAGTAAGTACTTTAGGATTGCAGGATTAAACTGTATGTGTGCGTTCTCGATTTCTGCTGTCTTTTTTCAGACAAGTTGATTCCTGATTCTCTGGTGAAAGCAGGTGTCTCACAAAAAATCTGATACATAAAGAAGATTATTTTGTGTGCATGTTTCAATAGATCCACTATCAGGGGTGTGGCTCCAGGGGGTTTGTTTAGGGTATTGCACCCCCCAATAAATGTATCTTCTGGTAAATAGTTGGTTACAGGTGCTTTCAGTCGAGTATGGTGATGTGTCAGTCGGATTTCACTAAGAATGTTGACATACACAGACATAAACGCGCACACACCATGTCCCTCTCTCTGTATTGAAAATGTTTAAAAAATATTGGATAGTTTCCAAAATATTGTGTCTTCCCTCACTTAGTACCTCTTCCAATCTGCATTCCTTTCCCTTTCCACTGCCCCTTAAGCCCCTCTCGTGTGCCCTGCTTGTCGTATAATGCATTTTAACATTATATGCCTGCGTGATTGTTGGAAAACCTTAAGCTCACCCCACCCAATCTTACTGAACAAGCTAAGCCTCTGTTTAAATTGTTTATCACTCTTCCTGCATCTGGCGTATTTGAGAGTCTCCGATGTATGCGTGTGAAGCTCGATGTCCCCTGTGCGTTTCATGGCTCTCAATAATGGATATTTATTGTTGGTCAACTCGATAGCAAAGACTGGAGTCTTCAGTTGATGCATTCGTCCAACAAGCCAATAAAAAGTAATCGTGTACATATGCTAGTTTACTTTTAATCTCAGTTCTCAAAGGAGGGGATTTGGTAACAAGTGCATTAGTAAAGTAGTGTTTGGAATCAAATTAATTATGGACAGATTGAAGACTTTTATGAATGCAGAGCTCAGCCTTTTACTGTCCCATTGGATACAGGTGCTGGTAGCATGCAATAGCTCACCTGACCCCAACATACACCCTACCCATGGGCCTCTTCTGTTGACCTCCCATCCCACTCCTGATAGGGCATTCTTTCCACCTGAGCCCCTCTAGTCTCTCTGGCATCGCAAGAAGTGAAGGGTGGCAGTGGAGTGCCATGAATAAGGGTTGTTCTTGTCCGGCATTAAGGGCAATGCAGTAGGTCTCGCATTTGTGAAGGTTTGAGCTATTGGCGTTGCTAATAATAATGCAACACCAATAGCTCAAACTTTCAATAAGACGAGAGCTATTGCATTACAAATCAATCACTGCTCTCGCGCTTCAGCTTCAATCATCTCAAGCTAAAGCGCAGGTGCCGCAATTGCTTCAAAAGTAAAGAAATAGAAAAAACACTTTTATCTATGCCTTTACTTTTGAAGCAGTCGAGGCACCAGCACTTTTGCTTAAGATATTTAAAGCTCAAGCGCGGGTGCCACGATTGCAACAAAAGTAAACAAAATGTAAAAAAATGTTGGCCGAACTGTTTTTTTTACCAAATGTGTTTACTTTTGTTACAGTAGCGGTACCCGCACTTTAGCTTTAAACATCTTACGGTGAAGCACGGGTGCAACAATTGCTTCAAAAGTAAAGAAATAGGCAAAACAACTGCAATTTTTTTCCTATTTCTTTTTGTTTTTTTTAAGAGGAAGTAGCAAGGACATGAGGAAAGTAAAACGTGTGACTGATAGTTTGTGCTTGTGAAGTAGTACAACGGAGGCTGGAAAGGTGCGGACAGTTTACAGTTCTTAGCACGATTGGGGAACAAAGAATGGAGAGGTGATTAGTACTTGTGAGGTACAGTGAAGGCCAGTTAAAAATGGAAATTGCAATGCAATGCACTAATAGTTTCAGAGACTGCGCGCGATGTGGTACTAGCTGGATGCTGCACTAGAGCACCTCAAAGGATGTTCTCCAAGGATTGGACAACGTGTGAGGTAGTGCTGTAGTGGGAGCTATAATTACCAGTGGAAAATGTTTTAATGCCATTCCCATATTGCACTGAATAGGCATAGCTGGCAATCCCCGTCAGTATGTGGACGCTGCCTCCCATGCCCCCTCTTTTAAAAGATATCGATTTGTTTTCTAAATATGCCCAAATTATTTATTTTACAGCAACATTTTCTAATAAGAATTTCTTAAAAGGCTGATAGTTTTAAGAGAAACTCATTAAATATTTTGGTGTTTCAAAATGTGGCCCAATGCGCATTATTTCACTGCAAAGACGCATCATGTCTTTGCCTGAAAACTGTGTGTTCCGCTTCCTAGGGTCTGCTTTCAGGACTGATTGGACTGAGGATTTGTGAGCCCATTGAGTCCTATAATGTGTGCTTTGCCCCCACATTCTAGCCCTGGGAATATAGAAAAGGCTGGGGAAATAGGTCAAACTGAGTGGTAACATCCCAGCAGTGGTGACGAGTAGATGAAAAAGTAGATCAAGCGCTCTTTTTGGCATCTGGAAAAGTTGTATTTGATACTACAAGTGTATAATGCTGGTGTTTATTGATTTGATTCTGCGCCGTGTGTACAGTGCTGTCTTCTACAGTTCGTTTATCTTTTGCTGCTCCAATCCACTTTGCTAACTTGGATTGGATGATATGTGTGTATCTGGGAAACAACGCTTTGCAGTGATGCATCTTTGTCCAATCTTTCCTTGTCCCTTCTTTCCTCACTCCTTCATACCTTGTCCCTTTTCACTCTCTCCTATGCTAGTAGCCAGGTCTAGCTGCTGCAACAGCCAGAGGACTCTGATATTATCCCATCAAGTTCAGCTTTGAAGTAGGAACTCTGTGGCTACGAGTAAATTTCCCCAAGAACTGCTCTAACCTTAAATATTCTCTTTTCCAGGGACCTCCAGGACTTCCTGGATTTCCAGGAACACCAGGTCTTCCGGTACGTAACATTTACAATCTATATTGCATTTTCTAATGTTGTTATAGATGTAAATTTCACAGAGATTAGCTCTAAAACGGCTGATCACAATTTCTGTATTTTAAAAGAAACACATTAATAAAGAAAACAGCTGTTTCTTTTTAATATGTTTTAATAGAGTTTGTGTTTGATCTTAGCTATTGCTCCTCAGTATTAACACATTATTTAAGTTTTATAATTCTAAAAGTCGGACGATTGGATTTTACTTATTGAAATCATTTTAATGAGTGTACATTAAAGTATACCGAACTCTACCACGGTGGGTGGGTGTGGAGGGGGTGCGGTGTCCTCTGCATCTATATTGAACTCGTTTTTTAAGTAAGGCTGGCACAATATTTCTCCAAATTGATCGTATATTTATCAACTGTGCCTTCAATCGTACACTTGTTTGCATTAGCTTTATGCAATATTCCCTAATAGCACACTGGAGATTGCTATAAAAGGTTCTGTTTGTAAATTCTGTTTCATTGTATTTTAAAGGGACTTCCTGGCCAAGATGGGGCACCAGGACCTTCTGGGATCCCTGGATGCAATGGGACAAAGGTGTGTTTCCCTCTATAAAGTGTTGTTTGCTTGAGGTAACTCTGTATCCAAATTTTGTTTCAAAATTTGTATTCTTTTGGAGAAAGCTTTGAAGAACGAGCCTCAAAATGCTATAGGAAAAACTGTACTCCAAATCCCTAAAACAGATCATTGGAAAGTAACGAGTCAACTTGATCTAAGGCAAAAGAGAAGTCTTCATTTTTTCTCATATTACTTGAACACTGCACATTTATCGCATGTGTCGAACTGAGTAGGTGCATTCTGAAGTACTAATGTTGGTGATGAGAAACCTCTGCAAATACATCCGTCCATGGATCAGCAGTGCTACAGGCCATCTGCATAAGTTAATGCGTTCAGGCCTCATTGCGAGAGTGATGTCATGTAAACATGAGGTCTACACATCAAGCTATCCATATAAGTCATAAATGTAGTACAAATACATTGCGGCAAATGTGTGGAACAAACTGTAAATTGAAAGCCAATAGGAATGAGCACAGTCATGTTGAACCCAGAGATTTAAAGAACTGGACTAGGCCACAGATGAAACTAGTGAACGCATACTGAAGCCCTTGTCGATAAGCACGGCTGGCTTAGGTGCTTTGTCAGACGTAGACTGGGCACAGCTGTGGTGGCATTCGTGGTCAATAACATGTTCATGCATCTGATCTGGGCTTGGGGGGGGGGGGTCTTTCTGTGTTGAATATTCCACGGTTTTAGCCATTACTGCACAAACTTACATCTAGTGGATGAATTACCATGCTCTTGTATATTACGTCATAACGCTTAACTCTTTGGCTAATGCATGGTTAAATTCCAACTTTCTTAGATTTAAACATTATTTGGAGCACAGCTGAAATTCTGCAGAACTGGAATAGCTTGCAGATACTGCTGCATCTGCATTTTTAAAATATGGCTTACAAGATGGGAACTGTTGTTTTTTGCTCTAGTCCATTACCTGTGGAATAAAGACTACCCGCTACAAAGCAGCATCCCCTCCCAATTCTGTTGAATGTTTCTCATATGTCCAAAGTCTTGAGGAGAACATCTACACCCTACTGACGGACCAAAGATCATCATTGTCCATCTGTACCTGCACCCTAAAGCCTCATTGGATGAGCCAAAGAAGCAAGCTGCATCTAGATCACCCAATTGCTGAGACTAAGCTTCTGCATTGAAATCTCAATATTGCGCAATCAATATCTGTCAGGATAACATCCAAGCTTATTTAATAGTCATTGAATCAGGACCGGTGATGGATCACCTTTTCATAGTGGGTTTTGTTGACCAATATGGCTGCTAATGGAACTTCTGTGGTAATGGTCTATCCAGATGCTTAGGATGCAGAGGTCTAAGCAGGGGACCCAGTTTATTCTCCTTGTGAGATGAGGGAGTTCTGCAATAGGAACTGGCAGTAGGTGTTCTGAAAGAGGCCCCCGCTTGGAGTACAGACTGGTTAGATTAGTACGTGGGGTAACAGCATCTCTGAGAACAGGTTGAAGTCTCTGTGTATTGCTTCAGTTGGAACAACACTGAAAACTGTACCATGGATAAACAGGTAGTCCACTGTATGGATGGCTCCATGTTGTGACAATTCTTGCACTTGTGCAAAAATAAATCCACAAAGATTGCCATCCATATCCAAGCACACTTACAGTAAAAAGGGAAAGGAGTAATTATTGGCAGATAAGTTAAGTTTGTCAACGTGTCTTCTCAGAGTTGGTGCTGCTCAGTGTATGACGATGGAAGGATTTTCAAGAGAGTGTATAGCTAAGATAGTTTCTTCTTGTTCTTCAACCAATTATATTGGAACCCAGCTTAATAACAGGCGATGGGAGGTGAATCTGCTTTGCCAAGTTTAGTATGGATGAATCATGTCAATCAATCAATCAATCAATCAATCAATCAGGTGTTTAGATAGCGTGGCAACTCACCTGTGAGGGTGTCAAGGCGCTGAGGGGTGGGGGGCTGCTGATCCGTCTGGGCGCAGGGGTCAGTCAAAGAGCCAGGTCTTGCGATCCTTCCTGAATTTGGTCAGTGACGCGGATTGCCTGAGGTAGAGACATGGGCACTGTGTGGGCCTTAACATAGATTTTGAATATACTGTGGCCTACCTTTTATTATTCTGTTGGGCGTGGTACTGCCCACAATTAAACTATGCATTAGATATTACTACGTACAAAGAGCAAAAAGCTCTCTTCACATGTCTCAAGTGAACCAGTAGTAAAAGAGGGGTCAATGAGGGACTATGAAAATGTATGTATGTGTTCCTTGTCAATGGCAGCAGAATGATTAACAGCATGATTTCCTTTCATAGACCACTGAAATGAAGAGTTTTCAGGGCAGATTTTCAAAGAACTCATGCTACGCTCCGCACCAGCAAAAAATGTTGCGCTACATTGCGTGACAAGGAGGGAGCAGGAGAGCGCCATATGTACAGCGATATGGTGGCTTTTTCCTCCCTTCTCCCTCGTGTCGGTGCTGATTTCAGCTGCTGTTTGCCAGGCTCACACCTTAGCGCTATATCGCTAAGGTGCCTACCTGAGTCTAGCATAGGTTTTGTACAGGAAGGGTGCCCTTCCTGTACAAAATACTATGCCTAGACAAGTTCAGGCAGTTTTCCCACTTTGTATATGTGTTGCTCAGTGTAACACGCATGCAAAGTAGGAAAAGAAAGGAGAAATGAAACCATTTCTCCTCTTAATGCCTCCTTTCAGATTGCGTTAAATTTTGGCGCTAAACCCTGTCTACAATTATTTGTAGATAGGGTTTTAAATCAAAAGGCATGGGTGGTTGAATTGGAACGCCCATGTACCTCTCATGTAATGCCCCCTTCGCGCTGGGAAATGCTCTGCGCTGCTTTGCGTTACTTGTAGGGTACTTTCCAATGCAAAACAAGTTTTGTGCTGAAAAGTAAATTGGTAAAAAAAAGTGTGCGCTGGGTAGCGTCACTTTTGTGATGCTAACCCAGAGCAAAATGTTCGAAAACATACCTCTTAGTCTGACTGCTTCAATTGACGTGAACCTTGATTACCCAGAATGCATTGGCTTGCTACATGAAGGTCCAGAACTAAGACACACTCTCTCTCATGGAGACGTTAGTTCCCAAGCACAGTAGTGCAAGGTAAATAGCCATTAAGGTTTCATAGCCTCAGTCGGTTTCTGCAGAACATTACATTCAAAAGGGGTAAATATAGATTGAGGTTTATGTTTCTAATACGAGCCCACAGCCAATCCTACATTGGCTTCTTCCAAATACTCCAACTGGCTAATCGATGCAGTTAAAGTACTGGCACCCCTCAAAAATCTGTCAAAAAACAGAACCTCTCCTTCAGCATCTTGGTTCTCCGAGACCCTTAGACTGGAGAGGCAACGCTGCAGGAATCTTGAGAGACACTGGCGCAAGGATTATAATAGCATTGATAAAACACACTATAAAGAGGCAATACATCAATATAAACAGCTCCTAATCACTGAGAAAAGTAAATATTATACCAATCGGATAGAAGGAGCCCAAGATTCCAATAAAAATCTCTTTCAAGTAGTTCTTAAACTATCTGGATCTACAGTAAATCCCTTGCCTGCTCCTACCCAAGATCTATGCGATGCCTTAGCCAGTGCATTTCAAGATAAAGTCAGCAAAATATACTACAATTTCACCACGCAAGTAAAAGACAATCACTTAATCTTTCCTGGAAATAACAAGAACTCCCCTTCTTTTTCGCATTTTCATCAAGTCTCAACTGAATTAATAAAAGGTCACATCCAAACAATAAAATCAGGTTCTCCAACAGACCCGTGTCCACCTTCGGTTTTAAAACTCATCCCTGATCTACTAGCATCTAACCTTACAGACATTTGCAATGCCATGTTCAACACAGGCATCTACCCCACAGTCTGGAAAAGGGCAACCATCAAACCGCTGCTGAAGAAGCAGCATATAGACCCACTAGATACTAAAAACTACCGACCTATCACAAACCTCCCTTTCCCAGCTAAAGTTTTTGAAAAAGTAATGAATACACAACTGGTCGACTACATTGAAGAAAACAATCTTCTAGATGAGGCACAATTTGGCTTTAGGAGGGGCCATGGGACGGAAACTGCCCTGATTAAGGCAGCAGATGAAATTAGAGCCGCTAGGGATCATGGTGGATCAGCAATTCTGATATTGCTGGATTTATCAGCGGCATTTGACACGGTCGACCATGCCACCTTGATCGACCGTGTCTCAAACTTAGGTGTCAATTGTAAAGCAAAGGAACTTTTGGCCTCCTTCCTATCTAACCGCTCTCAGCTGGTGAGTCTCGGTGATTTTAAATCTCCTCCATTTACCCTCCCGTGCGGAGTGCCACAAGGATCATCCTTGAGTCCGACACTATTTAATATCTATGTGTCGGACCTGGCCAAGGTAATTAAAACCCATGGAATTAGGCTGACAACCTACGCCGATGACACACAGCTGGTGCTGACAATTAACAACGACGGAGAAGCAATCGCAGCCAATTTCCAAACTGGTATGCTTGCCATCAGCTCCTGGATGGCTGAAAATTGCCTAAAGCTGAACTCTGACAAAACGGCGGTAGTGATATTTGGCAAACTACATCCAGCTTGGTCCCCTACATGGTGGCCGACCAGTTTGGGACCTCCACCTATTCCTGTACCTAAGGCTAGAAACCTAGGGGTCATATTTGATGACAAGCTATCCTTCTTAGCCCATACTAACACCATTGTCTCTTCATCCTTTTTCACTCTCAGAATGATTAAAAAACTACTTCCGTTCCTTCCCCCAAGTGCAGGAAAAACACTGGTTAGCATGCTAGTATTTTAAAAAATTGACTACTGTAATGGCCTTTTTATGAATGCCCAAAAAAAGATCATCAAGAGATTGCAGATGGTGCAGAACGCCGCCGCCAGACTGATATCAGGCACTCCTACGCACAACTCAATCACCCCGGTGGTTCGCAATCTGCACTGGCTACCAATATCAAGCCGCATCAAGTTTAAGGCCCTCTGCATTGCCTTTAAGGCCATTCACAACTCAGGACCAGATTTTTTAAAAAAAGCCTTTCTTGCCCATGTGCCTCATCGAACCTTACGCTCTTCAACTGCTAACTTGCTAAAGGTCCCCCGCACATATAAGGCATCATGGGGTGACAAGATGTTCACCACTGCCACTACCAAGCTATGGAATTCTCTTCCCCAACACCTAAAAACTTGCCCTACATTAGCTACTTTTAGGAAACTCATAAAAACGTGGCTTTTCAATCAATGAGCACCTCAATAACACCGTCTCCATACTGTCCGTAGCGCCGAGACACCAACGGGTATTTGCGCGCTCTATAAATTGCTTAAATAAATAAATAATATAACTTCCTAATAAAGGCTCAGAAAACCTTAGAACCAGGATCAGTGATAGAAAACTCTTTAAATTGGGCTACATGTGCTGGCAATAAAGACTTTGTTTGCTGCTTAAGGGGTGCAAAGATCCCTGGAGCGGTCTCAGTCTTGAATGATGCAATTGTTTCATCCCTGTTTTTTAAACCTTTGGGTTTGCAGGTTGTCGGTTCTTCTCCTTTGTTTATGTGTGAGCAGCCTGGACTATAATATTGTACTTTGAGAGGTCTACCTTGTCACCTGCATAAAGGCTCTGATGGTTTTGGTTACTGACACCTTCATTGCCGAGTCTTTAGGCTGGATTACTTGTCTGAAGATTAGGCATATCTTTCCCTTAGTTCCATGGACGTCTTTAAGAACAGTCCCCCGTGTTTTCCTTGTAGAAGATTGTTTTGGTGCAATCTTAGGTTCAGTGACTGTATCAGTGGAGCTAAAGTGTGGCACATGATTTCAAATGATAATAGAATAGACATTCTGATTACCAGTTTGATGTCACCAGATTGCATTGCTGATCTGTTGGGCACCATGCACAAATGGTATGTGAGGTTAGATTTGTCTTCTCTGTTTGTAAAAAAAATGTTTGTAACATAATTCTGCATTTTCCTTCTTTCTAGGGAGATCGTGGTTTTGAAGGCGCTCCAGGCTTCCCGGGTTCGCAGGGTAATCCCGTAAGTATGATTTTACCCTATTTCATACTATGACGATTGATTCAAATTTTTCTGCTGTGTAGTAAACAAGTCCTACAGAAATAGCATCCCTTCACCCAAAGAGCACACACCTAATCTATGTGGTCAACTTAACACTGAGCCGGACAGTTCAGTCCATATTTCCAGCCATCCTTTTAGTTTCAGTCTGTTGGCTGATTCTTTGCCAATTTGTATTTAGTTTCTGCCATTTAGTTCAGAGGTCAGGAATGATGAGCGAAAGGTAAAATCCTTTGCTTGTAATGCACATCTCATAATGTCGCTACGTAGGGCAGGCCATGGGGACCATAACCTCAGTGAACTTGGAACCATCTCAGGATAAACATATCTACATGGAGTTTTTTTTTTAAAAACACGTTTTTATTCGTTTTTTCCCAAATACAAGAATACAACATGCGGTAACATTCTTTAATAGTCATGCCATAGTTCGATGTCATAATACTTCCGTTCATAAGCACATGATTAGAGAGCCAATGCTATGGATCATAATGGGGGGAGAGATTGAGGATCCATCCTGTATCTATATAACATTACATCAACAGCATTTGCAATGCAATAGGTCTCGCATTTACGCTAGTTTAAGATATTGGCATTGTAAATGACAATGCCTTTTATTTATGTTTAAAAACCCAAAACATAAATAAAAGGCATTGACATTTACAGTGTCAATAGCTCAAACTCTCCTAAATGCGAGACTTATTGCATTGCAAAGGCTTGTTTATATTTTGCTGTGTGATGCAGAAGAGTGAAACCATTGACCGCTGTGACAGTCTTCTAAAGGTAGTTCTTCAGTAACATAAGGATATAGCATTGATCTCCTTCACACTATCACTCATTCAGACGACCAGTTTCTTGACATTGGGTGGAGGCTTTTGCCACATCTGTGCAGTCGGGAAGAGTTAGAAAAACTGGCTCTTGGTGAATGCTGTTGAAGTTTCCTGACCTCACTCAGTTCTTGAGGCAAAGTTTAAACTCCAAGTCAGCGCCCTATGATGATTTGAAGCTCTGGGATGACCCTTAGGCAAGATATTGTTCAGCAGGAAATTATGTCAGCCTGAAGTCCTTCCCATGGTTTCCAGAGAATAGAAAGGGTGGCGCGGGAGGGTGCTGGAAACTGGGACTACTCAAGTTGCATTTAGAGCAGTGGATTCACAAAAAAGCTAATGTATGGGTTTTCTTCGGGAGTCGCAGCAGCAGCTAGGAACAGCGAGCAGCAAGGAGGCAGCGGTGTAGCAGGGGTACGGCTGGTGCGGGAGCAGGATGCGGCAAACAGCTGAAAATCTTTGCCGTCTTATATAGACAGAAGGAGGGCAGGTATTGTTTGCCTGAACGCTAGGAGATACCTCAGTAGAGCTGCTGCGCATGCCCCCGCTGCTCCATAACCAAAACCGCCTCTTGTAAAGCCCCCTCATCAAGCGCCTTCAGACTATTCCCGGAGTCGAGCACAGCATCCGTAGTGAGCCGCCGCAAAGCGTGTGCCCCAGGCCCCCACGGAAATGACCTGGCTAGAGCTGGATGAGGCTTGCGGGGTTAGCCTGGTGCACCACGATCGAGCACTAAAGTCATTAACACTCATCAGACACTAATGGTGGTCAAAGCAAGCACTGTGCACTTACGTAATCTCCACAGCATGTTTTTTCAATGATTAAGGCACCTTTATCTGTGGATCCTTTCTGTTAGAAAAAGCCAACATCTCATGTTTTAACACACACCATCCCATTGTAGAGCACCGATGGGCACAAAGGTCAAAAAGAAGCCCAACTCAAAGCAAGAGCAGGCAAATAACTCCATTCATTTCGGGGTGGAAGCTGCCCCACAGATAGTTCCATCACCGGTGTGCAAAAAGCAATGTTTAAAAGGAACAGGTCTGGGCTGCACGTCAACACGCGGTCAGGCAGAGCTGGAAGAACAACCCCAGGGTCATCACAGATGGCACAGCTCGAGCATCTTGATTAACCAGGCCCTGTGCCTCACCCAGCTCGGATTGCAGCTCAAGCCGCAAGTACTGTTGTTCAACAAGAAGCACTATATCTTATATGACACAATTAGTAACCTGACCCACGAGGAATGCAGCTGCCACCCTGCACGCTGCTGCTCGCTCCAGAGAGCAAAACGCTGTGGGAGTGAACATTAAAAAAGAGGTGGGACATGCGCCCGCCTTTAGCCATTTGCTTTCATTATTGAAAGACACACTCAAAAGCCAATCCTATGTGTGGGAGGAGTCAGACCCACACAGAGTAATCACAAGAAGCCTCGCAGAGCAACGCATGCGCGCTGGCTCAGGCTCAACCTGAAAAGCAGTGGTGTACCTGGACATGGGACGGGTCTGAGAAAGTCAAGAAGGGATAGAGGATGAGGGAGTACGGCAGTCTGCGACATCCTGTTCAAGAGCGAGCAGGTAGTCACGCAGGGGTTGCCAAGCATCCACATGGCGCGATGTTGGGTTGCATAGTCTGGACTGATACTGTTGCATTGTGTCATGGACCTGAGCCAGGAAGTAGAGTTGGGGGCACTAGACCGTCCCAATGTATAGCGATCTTGCGTTTCGCCAATAGCAGGGCTATTGAGATGAATCTGCGTGTTGATCGGGGAAGATCAGCAGTGTGACCCATCTACATTGAGGTTAAGAGTTTCTTAAAACAAAAGCATCCATGGCGGATGAGCGAAAGGTTAACCAGTTGCAAGAATAATAAGAATTATTCACTGCAAGATCCTTATAATACAATTTCACCCTCTTTGTAGGAGCAAATTAGAATGATACATCAAACTGGTTTACTCTGACGCACAAATATCTCTTTTTACCTCTGCGCCATATTTCTTGAACAGATGCATTTCAACTTAATGCAAACAAACCCCCACCCCTGATTATGATACTTGCCTCGTCGCTTCCACCACTATTTATAACACAACCCCATTTAAAAAGGGGGTGGTCCATGTTCAAACTCATGATTTCTTCTATTCTCACACTTTCCCTATGCATCCCATGGCTTTGTGAACTGCCAGATCACTGCACAGTGTTTACAACACTGGAACCTGCCCCTGCTACATGGTAAAATCCTTATAATACTCTTGTTTTCTAGTTTCTTTGCACCCAGGGCCTATTTCATACTGACAGGCAGTTCTTTGTGAACTGAAATTATCTTACTATATGGATTTATACCTCTTTGGCTCTAGTTTTCCTATTTAACGACCATTCCGCTGCATTGTATGATGCATCAACATGCACTAAGATGTTTTTTCCTAAATTAGACCGTGTTGCCACACCATAATTCGCTTTGAAAAGAATTGACATATCATCAGCCGTTGCCCTGTGCAGGTAAGAGCGGTGGGGCAGTGGGGCCGGGAGGGGATTTCGATTGACGATGACAAGGGGAAATTAATTATTTATTTAATTTACCCTCGTCATCGCACGTCGAAATCCACCCTCACCCAGCCCTTCTGCTCTTATCTGCACGGGCCGTGGCTGCATTTCATTTGCTGTGAGTGTGATATGGGATATGTAGCAATGAGTGCCTAGATGCTTGGTGAGTTGCTTGTGGTAGGATTTCATTTGGATTTGGAATGACAAGGTGTGCATTTCAACACTGTCATATGGTGGTGGGAACATACTTTGCAAACAACCAGGCCGCAGCTGACTCACTAGTCTTTGCAGAAGACTTTCCGTAGACTACACACACCTTCCGGGTCTTGGAAGCGCATGCCCCTCCAGATTTATCACCAATCAGAGCTCCTAAGTGTGTGCAAAAGGCCAGCCCTTACACAGAGCCAAAACCTTTACTTTACTCCATCATAAATTTGGAGCAGCCTTCTGGGCAGCAGCATCGATCATGTAATAACCCGGAGAAAGCAAGGACGCTTGTGGATCAAAACCTGTCTGGTATTTAAAGCTGCTGGTTTGCGGACGTTGACCAGGTTACTGTTGAAATTAAACCCAGGTTGCATCCATGAATAAACTCTAACATATGACAAACTAAGTGCATGAAGGCAACAAGTCTAAGGGTCTAATTAAGAGTCTGGCGGAAAGGATACAAACCTAACGGATATCCCGTCTGCCATATTACAAGTGCATTATATCCAACGGCACTTGTAATTTGGCGGTCAGGATATCCGTCACGTTTGTGATGGAGTAACCCATCCACCAATCTCGAAATCAGGCCCTAAGTCACATTGAAGATCCTGACATCGACTTGGTACGGAGTTGAGAGAGCGCACCCAGCATGGAGAACATTCTGACACTAAGAGAGCTACGAGAGACTCCATTGGGGTGGAGACTGGTTAGCTGTTCTGTGTCTTGTCCCTTGTACTCTCCCATCCTAATCTGTTTGATTGGTTCCGGCAGTGCAGTGTTTTCTATTATTTTAATTCATAAATATACATTTCTCGTATTTGCACTTGTGGTAAATGTCAATTTAAAAAATCTGAATATTAATCTCACCGCATATTAACAAAAGGTTGTTTTATTTCTCTATCAAGGGACCTCCCGGACTGCCTGGTCTGAAGGTAAGCATTTTTCTTTCTCCTATGAAAAAATATTATAATATTAATTTTAATTGTATTTCTAAAATGTAAATCTCTACTGATTCGAAATCATTTTCCAGTGGCAAACCTTGGACAGTGCCACTTAAGATCTTGTGGTGAACACGTGCGCTGCATCGCGTATGGGGTGCACATAACTTTAGCAATTGTTGTACGTGTGGCTTGACCTCTTGTTTGCTTTCTCAAAAAGATTGGAATATAGGTGATAGCTCTGTTTCTTCTAGGCCAATCTGTATGCAAACAATGTAACAATCGATTGCCGTGAAAGCCTCTTATTGGGAGGATTGAACTGATCTTCTGATGGTCCATAGCTCAACTTCACACAACATTGAATGAATAAGCTTGGTCCACAATGTGTGGAATTCTTCTGCACCCATCACAGTCTCAACAGCTCCGCTGTTTAGTGTGTGGAAAACCGTCTTCAAGGCACGGTGCCGGTGGTGTCATGAGTAGCCAATCTCAGAAAGGACCAGGATAAATGTTTAGATAAATGGCAGTGTGACTCCAAAGGCTGCGCTCGTAACAAACTAAAGGATGTGAGATCACAGGCGGGCGGCACACTTATTAGATCGGCTTGCATTTTATATCTGCTGTTTCCAATTCTCTCTTTACATTAGAACTATAGGTCCTGGTGCATGGATATGGACCTAGGTTTGGGGTCAGTCAGGCTGGTAAATATGCTGACTGGGTCATTACTTCCTAGTGAACAGGATAGCGTGGTAGTTTCTGGTATGAGCTAGTATATGTAGAGTTTTGCTTTGTTCCTGTTATTTGGGAATTTTTCATCAGAAAGTTTACTAATAACTTCAAACTTGTGGACCTCAAAATACAGTCCAATCCTGATATTTCCTGAAAGCACTAATCTGGGTGAGATTCTGCCAGCTGGTGTAGCATTTTATGAGAGAGATGTTTCTAAAATGGATCTCTTCACAAATTTACTATAGGGGAAAAAGTTCCCATACATTTCTTGGGGTGTAAACTGTATGCTATTGCTACTCACACATTCTAAATGGCAATGGGAGATACAGAAAATCATTAATATTTTCCAGATGGTTGAAATCGTGCTTCCACCCAAACTTTAGCACTGTTTTGTTCTCCTTGCAATACTTATTTTCAGCATTGTATTACTGAAGGGGTTCGTCACAAGTTCTATACTACTACTACAAGTTCATTATAATTGCATTAGCACTTACTACTCCTGATCTGGCATTGAAGTGTTTTGTGGTGGGTAGCATACTGTTACATACCCCTAAAGTTAATGATTGAGCCAGTGAATAGTAATTATTGTTGTCGATATGTTGCCAATTGGGTTAGTCTTGTGTTCTAAGAAAACTGAACAGTTTCCTCAATTTTCAAGTGGTGATGCATTAAGTTAAGAGTTATCTGTATTTATTAGAGTGTGTTTTTGCCAATGGAAAAAGTATGAGTTAACAGGGTTACGTATTGTGAGATAGGAAGGCGAGATTAGAACAATATAAGAAGTTGGTATTTATGGGAGTTGGACGAGTAGATAGGTTAAAAAGATTTTCATATTGCAGGAATAGTTACTCAAATGGAGAGTTTATTATTTATACTTGTACTGAAGTTTAGTGGAGAGTAATGCAGCAGACACGGTAAGGGTAAACTCAGAGGCACTAAGATATGCAGAGGATAGGGGTAAGGAGACTGCTGTTTAATTAGGAAGGCATTAGAGGAGTAATCCCTAGATATAAATGTGGTTATTTTCATGCAGGTTAATTTTAATATTTAGGTATGATGCAATCTAAGAAAGTAGAAAGAGTAGAAAGAAGTTTGAAAGTCGATTACCTGTGGGCAGGTGGTATTAGTTGCTCCATCGTAGGGTGTTCTACTTAGCTATTGACGGTGTTGAAGAAGTCTGTTCTTTTATACATACATATTAAACATTTTTGAAATTGTTTGACTTTGTACTTTTTAATATCAGGTACTGAGTTATCTGGTATGTTTGTACAGTGGGTTAGTTAGGTATTTCTGTTGAGATTTTCAGGAGTGAACAGTAGTTTGGGTTTGCATATATCATACTTTATGCGTTTGTTTGAGAAAGACCCGTGAGTGTGGAGTTTCTAGGGGGATTTGGTTCTCTTTGATATTAGGAGTTTTTTGTTGAGGAACTCAGCTGATTAAGCACTCGCTTGATCTCAGAGAGTATAAGTCTGAAGGCAGGAAATGAGAAAGTGTGAATTCTTTGTTGGATCACATTGAGAATAAACAAGTCTACACTATCCTTCTGAACTCCTTCTGATTTTTAGCATATTGTTATTAGGGTGAAGGAACTTCAGTCGAAATCTAATCATGTTGACTCTAATGAGCAAATTAACCAGGAATATTAATGGCTGTATGATACTCAACTGTTGGAAAATAATTCTCATTAAGCTGAAACCCAAGCGCATTTGAAAAGTGACCAATTCTGCCAAAAAAGTATTGTGTCCAAAAAAAGACACCAAACTAATCACAAAATTAAAATAACAGCTATGTCACACATTCAACTATAATATACCGGAAAACCACTAGATATCTGATAAGCCTAATATTATTGCTAGTCACAATTATCCAATTGTTTTGCTGAAGATAACCCACTTAATTTGCAAGCTCTTTAAAGGGCAGTTAAAAATGTCCATGTCTGTACTGAAAAGTGAGGTTGTCCCAGTAGTTTGGTTATGACCAAGCTCCGAAAATATGACAGGGATTACCCAATTTCCACTGCAAAACCTTTACAGACCTTGCTCATTTTTACACATTTTCCAGTAGAGCATGGATTTATTCTATACCTGTTCAAAGTTTAGAAGTAGGCAAGGCTGATTGTGCTGTTATTTTTAGATTGTTTAATAGTATAGCCTTTAACAAGGTGAACCAAATTAAATACAGCACTGCCTAAGCACGAATACGCAAGTTCAGCTGGAGGGCGAAAGACGGGCCCGGATTTCTTGATACTGACTATGAATATTTAAAAACAATCTTGCTTACAGTGGGTCCAAATGATGCTTCTCAATCTGGGAGGGACCACATCCATCCATCAAATATGACCCTGTTCCTCAAGCTGTACATTTATTGAGTACCTTAGACCTCGTTCTGAAGTGTCTGGCATATTTCTTTCTGAATGCAACACCGCAGCGTCTAATTGGTGCGGCTCTGTGCTTTTCGATCAAATTGGGATTGTTCTGAATCTAGTTATGTTGCACACTTGTATTTACAACAACCATCCTTCACAAGTGCAAACAAGTACAACATAGTATAATGTTCCTACACAACTAATCAACTCTTGTGACAAAATAAACTGGACTCGATTTTATTAAGTGTAGAACAACAAGCAAAGACTTTTAACTTTCTATTAAGTTTTTCTTCTTTATAGGATGTTTTAAGTAAGTAAATTAAATTATATGGTGTAATGGTTTTAATAGACCAAACATTTGAATAAATAAGCTAAACTAAAATAATCTACTCTTGTGACTAAGATAGTGTATAAACCTAAGATAGTGTATAAACCTAAAAAACAGTGGTGGGTCTGTAAAACTAATCGACCTTTAAAATGGCAAGAGCTATTTTGAAATTATGTATGGAGTTGCATTTACACCGTCTAATATTTATTTTCTCCAAAAAAGAAACAACTAACTTGTTTCAAGTTTAGCACAAATTGTTTTGACGTGTACCAAGAGGTGGGAAGACAAGCAGTTTGCTATTCTTGTCAAATAGCATTTGTTCAACATACATGAACAATCATGGTGTCTAAGTTTGTCCTTATTCACACTAATTATAACACACTGGGTAAACTAGACTTGTTTGTTGTTTTTTCTTTTTTGTATGTTAAAGTTCTCTTTCACGTATGTTGATTGGGTGTCAGGGGAACTCCTTTGCTGGTAATGTTTAGTTGTTGTGCAACAGTAGACCAGTGCCCCAAAACATTTACAGTATTATCAGATTAAGTAATAAGCTTGGACTGTTGGGTATTGTAGGAAAGTGGGGTTCTGTTGCAGTAACCCCCCACTTTTTGCCAGGCTACTGATGCACTTTTTCTTGGTGGGTCCTGGGTCCCTGCCAATCAGGTTTCCAGGGTCTGTGTTCTTTCCCCAAAACTAACTCAATTGGGATCTCTGGCCACATGTCAGGCCCTGGTAAATGGTACCACAGGTACCGAGTGCACTGTGACCAGGGAAGACCTCTAAGGGCTGCAGCACTTATTG
The DNA here is from genome assembly GCF_964204655.1 of Triturus cristatus. Lineage (NCBI taxonomy): Eukaryota > Metazoa > Chordata > Amphibia > Caudata > Salamandridae > Triturus > Triturus cristatus. Next base: position 962,717,695 of record NC_140588.1, read on the forward strand.
TGCCACCCCTTAGAGGCCCTATACCTTTACACACACACTGCCTTTGCAGGCTGCGTGTTGTTGTGCAGAACAAAGTAAAGAGTCGACATGGCACACATCCCTGTGTGCCAGGCCTACAACCCACTGGCCTGGCATAGATCAGTCACCCCTCTAGCTGGGTGCCCTATGCCAGTGGTGAGGGTACAGGTGCATGAGCCCTGTACCCCTACAGTGTCTAAGTCCATTCTTAGGCATTGTAAGTGCAGTGCTGCCATTAAGGGCATGTGGTGCTGGGAGCTTGTCATTACAAACTTCACAGCACCATAATGGCTACACTGAAAACTGAGGAGTTTGGTATCAAACTTCTCAGCACATGAGGGAAGAGGTGTGCCGCTGCGGCCAGGGCGACTGACTCCGGAATCCGGGGATCACGGTTCGATCCCCGGCGCCGGCGGCAGATTAGCCCAGCACCATGTGACTCTGGGCAATAGCTTGCTTAATCTTCCCTACGGCCCCCAGTGCCTAGAGACCCTTACGGGTGATTGTTTGGCTTTAAAAACAAAAAAATTAAACCCACACTGATGCCAGTGTGGGATTTAATGTCAAATGCACACAGAGGGCATCTTTGAGATGCCCCTGAAAAACGACCAGCCTCTGGTGGATTCCCTGACTGGTACACACCAGCCTGCCACCACGAGACATGTTTCTGGACCCCTAGGGTGGGAGCCTACGCTCCCCGAGCCCAGAAACAAAGCCTTTCCTGGGCGGAGGTGTTCACATCTCCCCCAGGCCAGGAACAGCCATCTGTGGCAGGGGAGCTTCAAAAGCCTGGCAGCCTTTGTAATGCGACCCCCAGCCTCTCCTGCTATCAGGAGCAGTCCCCCTTCCTGTCTCCCCTCCCTTTCGGCGGGAAGACAGGCGGGAAAAACTAGTCAGCCCAGGAGGTGTGCCCACCTCTGCCAACCACCCCCCCTCAGATGGGGGAGGCAAGGTGAAGCCCACTCTCCAGTGCTCGCCATCTTGCAGATGGGAGGTACTCCCTCATCAGGACTAGGGATTGTGCTCACTCCCCCACGTGGGGTGAGCCCACCAAGGGTGCAGTCACCCTAAGGTCAGTAGCCCATTGGCTACTGACCTCAAGACCCCTAAAACGCCCCCTAAATACAGTATTTAGGGGGCAGCCCTGAACCAAGAAAGCAAATTAGAAACCACAAAAAAAGAAGATAATAAGAAGGACCGAAGAGCCGTGCAGACCTAACTAGAGGACAACGCCCACTGACTTGGCCCCATCCCTACAGGCCTGTTTCCCCTTGAACCTGCTTCTGCGAAATCTCGGCAGCGTCCTGCAGCCAGCAACCTCACATACCCCGGAGGACATGCCTGCCTTCACTTCAAGGACTCTATCTCCCGAGAACACCGGACGTGTTTAAACTGCAGCTTCTGGTGCCATCCAGAGACCGCGAATCCAGCACACTCTGCACCCGCAGACCCCGACCCAAGCGCGAGTGAACCAACACCACGAGGTGGTTCCCCCGGCGATCCTGACCTGAGATCCGGCAAACCCTGACCTGCCTCAAGCCTCCAGACGACTCCTGCAGCCTCAATCCAGAGGACCCCCCTACCGCGACCAGAGCGGGTAAGAAAATATGACGTCCCAAGGCACCCCTGCACCCCACGGCCTTGTGTGCCCAAACCAACGGTGCCTAACCAACCCACGACATCCCAACTTACCCCTCGAAGTGGTGGACGCACCCAGAAGATCCTCGTCCCCGAGCCTGCAGTGTTTCTTTGTCCCGGAGGTTCTCCATTTGAAACAACAGGGCACCCGACCTCAAAACAGCCCCCTGTACCTGGCCACCCTAGTGCCGCTGAGGGTGCACCTTTGGTGCTACTTTGGACCCCAACTTGCCCTGAGCTAAACCATAGGAGCTTTGCTCCTACAGCCGTGTGGCCTGCTAACCTGCAGCCACCAACCGGAAGCCCCCTGTCCCCCATAGGATAACATTGGGCCTCAACACTGCACCCGGCCGCCCTAGTGAAGCTGAGGGTGCAATCTCACTGCCTCACTGACCCTGGGGGACCCCTGAGTCTAACCACAGTTGTTTACTTACCTGTACACCGATAACCTGTTTTTCTTCCATAGAATAACATTGACAATTTTCTTTCGAAAAAACGACTGTGTGGAATTTTGAAAACTTGAAATATTCCTTAAAAATTGAAACAATAACCAAAACGCATTTTCTCAACTGGTTTCAGGCAATGTCCCAGTGCTGAATCTAGGCATCCAGCACTGAGTTAGAAAAAGTACCGTAAAAGTAACTTACCTGCAATTTGTTGACAAAGCCTATTCATTTCAATATATTGCATTTGCTAAGTGTTGCATACTACTGGTCCCCTGTAAATCAAACAAAGCACAATTCCTATTGCATTTTTCAACTGTCCTATGTCCAGTAACTTATTACTGAAAAGTATTTAATGCTTACCTGTACCAGGCTTGCTTGGTTCTAAAAATGAACAACAATATATTTTTATACAACAACAATTGGCCTACAGTTCAGTTCTTGAGAGTGTGAATTCATTTGCTGACTGAGTGTGTACATAAAATGCTTAACACTGTCCTCTGATACTGCCTTACTGCTCGACCAAGCTACCACTATTAGAGATTAAGGTTCTATCTAACTTTAACCTCTGCCTACCTTTGGGGACTCTTGGACTCTATACACACTGTACCTCACTTTGGTGCAGTATATATAGAGCCAGTTTCTTACAGGTATCACATGAAAGGTGTCCGCACAGCACCTTTATTGGTTAACTGGAGCCATTTGCATTGCATTCTTAAGAACTCAGGTCATGTCTTGCATTGTGAGTGCTTCTAGTGACCCATGACATCTACCCCACCCCCCAATGTCATACCTGGTGTCTGGGCATGGCAAAGAGCAAAGCAATTTACTGCTCTCAAATATGCTGTCACCTGTAGTAGTGGTGGGGAGTTCGGAGGGGTGTGTGGGGTAGAGCAATTGCCCCGGGATCTACACTTTCTGGGGGTCCACTCTCCTTCAGTAACATTTATTTATTGACTTTTAATTGCAACAAGCCTGACATCTTCATTCATAATGAGGCCGCTTGTGTGGCCACAGACGATTAGATGACACCAGAAGCCATGTTTTCTATTTCCATGAATTGCATTTTTTTTTAAAGTTAACATCAGATGCACCCTGTCACACCTGGGCCTGTATCATGATGGGCCTTTCTGGTGCAGCGCACAGCTCAGTGCCAGGTTTATGCGCCCGCAGGGCATAACGTAAATTCATTCATCACGATATTTGTTTTAGCTTGTGCTTTATTTTCAGATAGTTCAGCTTGGAAACAGTGGTCAAGGTTTGCCTCTTTCTGTTTCTGGGCTGTGCTGCCTGAAGATAAGGGACTAACTCACAGAGATATTGGGTTAAATAAGTTGATTCTACGCCCTACAGGCACATAAAACTGGGGTGGCACGATAAGACCCCATGCCAAAATGGAAGAAGCGTCCAGAGTGCCCCACATCACATTTTGGACTTAGGCTCCACTAACATCTTTCCGACCTCCCCTCCAACAACCTACACCTAACTGCACATCAAAGGCTGTTTCAAGTTGACTTCAGTTAGATGGAGCTCACTCTGTGTTTGTAGTTCTTGAAGTCAGTTTATTGACATTCCAGAAATGAATGGCATCAAGGTAAGACAGCTGACCTCTACATTTTTTTTTTGTAAACAAACTTTATTGCACTTTTAATATGACATGCCAGTAAGTACAGCAATGACTGATGCGAGATGGACCGTGCCTAAATAAGTCACGTTCTCTAGAGCTCCTGCCAAGGCCTCCCGAACAAAGCCTGTCGCATCGATAACCCTCTACCATCAACATCATAAGACAGGGTCATTCCCTAAACCCCCCATGCTGAGAGCTCATCCTGCACATACAATATCATAGGCATCAGGAAGGAGCATCACTCCCCCAACCCCTATTCCCCCTCTTGGTCCTGCAAACCTGCACATCGTCAGCAGTGTCAGGTTAGGCACGGTCTATAGACCCATCCTGAGGATCCAGTTCAAAAGTGTCCTAGGAGGCCTCGCTGCAAGCCTCCGCAATAGATAATAAGTTAACAAAACACCCTCGGCCCACCCCCAGTCCCTCCAACTCACCCCCCCCCCCCACCGTCAGACATGTCGCTCCATCCTCTATCTTCCAGTATTAATGATGAGCTCCGCTGATTGGACCACTGGTATCGTACTGTCAGGGGACGAATGAACGGAAGTTACCACTCAATACCCACTACCCTCCAGCCACAGCTGATCTCTACATACCATAAAAGATGCCTTCCCACCTTTGTCTGGTCTGAATATGGTAACCCACTGAATAGAACTTCTGAATTTCAGCTGTTTAGAAGTGTTTGAAGAAGAAGGTGAACTCCATTGAAAGTCAACCTTACCTTTGTGCTTGTATCTCCCCTGTAGGGCGAACCTGGCGATGTTTTTATGTCATCACAGCCAGGGCAGAAAGGAGATGCTGGCCTGCCAGGGCTGCCAGGATTACCTGTAAGTAATCGGATCCTTTCCATCTAAGCTGCTTTACTTTGTCCTACCTGTCATACTGCTATCCTTTCAGTTTTGAAAAGTGATATTAAGTTTATACTCTTTTTAGAAATGATGGGGTAATTGTTGTTTTGATGCCTAAGTGAACCGGGGCCAGCGAAGAACATATACCGTACAGTGAATCTAACTCAATTAGAAGGCAATATTTCAATGTAATGTTATTTCTTAGTGCCTTGAAGTGACCATTACATGACGTATATGGCTGTACAGATGCGCCAAATGAATAAATAGATCTGAGACTTACTTTATATTCTCAGCGTTGAGTCCTAGGAATGCCTCTTGGCATTTTGCTGATGAATTGTACAATATGTGCTGCGGTTTCATGCAAAGGAAACCCTCTTCAGAGGTGCAAAGAAAGGTTTGTCATTCTGTTAGTCAAGTCTAAAAACCCAAGTTAGCCAGGTGTTCATAGCTTTTATTGGAATAGCTGAAGATAATATAATAAGGTGAAACCTTGCATAACCCTGTTGCAGCAGTACATGAATTGTGTGCATGATATCATACTGAAAATGTATTTTCAGTGGACCCAGTGAGAGAACCAGATAATCTTTATCCATTAAGAACAGCAGTGTATTTTTCAGTGGTTCTTACCACTAGAGTCTCAGCTCACATACATTTTGCACAGATGTGTTAAAGTCAAATCACCAGTCTGTACACCAGAACTCCCAATGCTGATGAAAAGATAAAGAGGTCTATTACGATGGCGGGCGGACTTTGTAGCCCGCCATCGCCCCGGGAAATGGGACCGCCCGCTATATGTGCGGCGGTCCCGCATGTGCAATTAGGATGCGCCGTCCACACTGGCCGGCGCATTCTGCATTTTTTGCATTGCGGCGGGCGGTGCTGTCAGCAGCACCCGCCGCAATACAAAAAAGGCATTTGTGCATTTGCATGCACAACGTGGCAGGCACAGCGCGGTGCCTGCCACGCCGTCCAGGCAAATGCAGGGGGATACCAGAGGTACCCCCCATGTGACCCCCCCTCCCGCCCAACATCCTGGGGGCCCACAACGGGCCCCCAACTGAGGAATCCGCATGCCTTTCCGTGGCGCTTTGGCTGCTTCCCACTGACATCCTAATATGGATGGCGGAGTCTAGCAGACACCGCCACCATATTCAACCCTTTCCCGCCCGGTCGACTCGTCGACCGGGCGGAAAAGCGGCGGACGGTTTTCCCGTCCGCCGCGGTACCCGCCGCCATCATAATATGGCGGGGGGAAATGGGAGACGGGTGGGGGATGATGCCGGGCGGATCACCACCGCCATGCGGGCGATGGCAATCTGCCCGACTTCATAATAGACCCCTAGGATTAGTGCAGTTTCAAGTGTAAACACTGAAATACTGGCAGTGAAGCAATTGGGCCGGCGGTGCGGCCGCTTCTGTATTAGCCCACCTGCTGAAGGAAGTGACAACCCACAAGCTCAGGCATATTTGCAGACCCTTTGCTGACCGATTCCCACCCAAGAAATGCATGCAAATTCAGAGTGGTCACCCCACACTCATGGAAGAAACTGTTCCATAAAAACAATTGTTAGTCGTGGTTAAACAGAAAAAGGTAAATGTGTAAATGCATCTATGGGTCACGTTTGCAAATGCAGATTGTTTGACCCAATGTGAAATCCTTGTGTACATGTTATACCTTTTGAGTACTTAAGGTAATCTAGGATGGTCATATATTTCATTCAGCAATCCTGGAATCCTTTGTAAATCCCATATACATTGGGAATGTACTTCAAGCGTAGAAGTAAACTTATGAAAACAAATTTCTGACTTTCAGAGCCAGGGCTTTGGGACTCAATGGACTTGGTCAGTCAGCTGTGTTAAATATGACCTTTTGCCTTTCCTTAGGGGCCCTCTGGGCAGACTGGAGTACAAGGACCGCCTGGACGTCCTGGCCCGCCTGGTTTGATGGTAGGCTTCCTGAATTGCTTTTGATATGCCTGTTTCTATACTTCAGCCACTGAACATTAAAGCAACTGACTATGAAGGCTATTTTATTTCCTTATGTTTTGGAGAATGCTGGGGAATCCTGGTGTACCATTGGAATAAGTTCAGTGGGTTGAAATGTTTATCCGTGGATGAATGATGTGAGGCGGGTTTGCAACATACTTATAACTGATGTGGGTACAAAGTGGATGTAGGTAGCACAACGAAGTTTAAAGGGTCAGTGCTTGACACGCCTTAATCTTCAGACACCTGGAAGACACAGTCCAGCAGGAAGGAACACAACCTGCTATATTTGGTGAGCCATCAGCACCCAGAGCAATCGGGCTGCCATAAGAGAGTGGCCATGATTGTTGAAATCTTCTTCCTGTGTCTAGAAGACCAGAAGACGTTTTCAACAAGGTAAAGTTACTGGAAATATTAAGGTTAGAAAAAATCTAAGATGCTAATATACAACAAATCTACGTTGGTGGCAAAGGATTGAAATGTTGCTTGGTGATGTTAAATGGATATGGTTGAATAGGAAAAAAAATAATTCAGTTTGATTATGCAGTCTTTATTGTGAAAAGTAAATAAATTCAGACTTGGTTCTAAAGGCATGGACATTCGGGGAGATGTAATACTGTACATGGAATTGGTCATACATATACAGGTCTCTCTGTTTATTTGTTGGAGGAAGAGCCTGTGAATTCAGTGCTGTTTGTTCATTGCTCAAAGGTGTGTTTAAAATTTGTAGAACAATTTGTGAAATGCACTCACATTTCTGATAGAGTATTGGCATCAGGAGACCTTTGCTTTAATGACAGAAGGAAACATTACGGGAGCTCAGACTGTTTGGCTAGACCCAAGATCTGAGGTCAACCACTTTACCCTTGGGAGATGTTTCTGGACCAGAGCTAAATATGCAGATATTCACAATGTTATTAGACAGTTCCAATCTTTTGGGTAGAAGGCTTTCAATATGGAGTATCAGAAGTGTGCACTCAGTGCTGTGACCACCGGCGCCCTCTCCGAAGACGGGGAGCATTTGGCAAAAATAGAATACAGTGCTAAAGGAGAATGCACCCATGGTACCACAGCAAACATAGCTGCAGATTCATAAATGTCTTAACCATTCCAACTACACTGACTTTGCCTGTAACCAGGGAGAATGCCCTATATCTTTGTGCCTGAGTCCCCCAACTCCTAATACGCAGTCGAAACCCATATGTACATGTTGACCCCAGGTGCCCAATTTACTGGATGTAATGAGGATCTTCAAGAACATCCTCATCAACAGTTCTGCTACCACTCCGGCTGGAGCCATCAGCACCCACCCATTGGAATCAGCCGTGCAACACTCCTTGCATTAAGCCGATTATAAACAAGCAGGTTTGCCCTAGGCCTGACCGATCTGCATTGGCCCTCTCCTAGAGAACCCGACAGATAGCGGTGCCTGTATTCAATTATCATCCTATATTGAACAAAGTGATCTGCTCTACAACATCCAAACAGAATTCCTCCTAGGTAGTAGTATTGTATCTGCACTAATCGCAACATGGGATGACATCAAGGCCATAGTAAATTTGAAATGTGTAGCGGCACTCCAGCTTCTGGATCTCCCCCCTTAGATATGATCAATCATCCCACTCTAATCCTAATCTATTCCAATCTCTGAAGCTCAAATCTGGCCATCACTGGATTGATTCTTTTTTTTTGCTCAACAGATTTCTCATTCGCTCTCCCTCCTTTGTCTCTCGTTGACTCATTTCCCACAAAGATCCATCATATCCCCCTCCTCTTTAATGTATACCTTGGACTTCTGCCTGAAGTAATCACTTCCTTTGAACCTCACCGGTACAACTACGAAAGTGAGATACAAATGATTCTAAAACTTAAAATTTCAGCCTATTGAAATTACTGTGCCATTGGCCAAAATCTTGAAGCAAAAGGGCAGGGGAAATGAATAAATTAGCAAAAACCAAACAAATAGTGAATGAAGATCTTACAGTAAGGTATATGTACCACCTACCATCCATCCACCCACAGTGTGGCCTAAAGAGCTTTGCGCATCCGCCAACTCATCAACTTCTAATAAAGAAGCCAGGAGTGATGATGAATTGAAATCTCTCCCTGAAACAATAAGTGAAGTAGAGTTACAAACGGATGCTTTTACATGAGATGCCAAGTCAAATCTTCACATAGTTACTTAAGATTCCAGAAATATATATTTGGAGCATCCGACCAATCGATTAAAAATGTGCAGATAATTCATAAAGCAACTGTGAGATGACCTCTCAGTCTTAATAGCAAATCACATATCCCCTGCTCTTAATTCTCTATGCTGGCTACCAGTGGCTAAATGGACCACCTTCAAAGCAAAGTGCAAAGCCCATCATTCAGCTCAGGGGCCAGGACCATACATCCTTGAACTAAGTATATGCCACCATCAAGTCAGACCACTTATGCTCTAGTCTGGCCCAATCCTTATTTGTCCCTCCCTTGAACAAATCATGTAGTGGGGAAAGTGTCTTCACAGTTCAAACTGTTAAGATATGGAGTTCTCTTCTGGTAAGAGTAAGAGATGTTGACAAACATCTTGAAATCCTAAGAGCTCTACAAAACTGGTTCTACCACGTGTCTAACTGCTATATTATATTCACCTCTTATTCAACCCTGGAATATGAAGGACTGGTGATTTGCAGGTGGGGACTGCGCCATCTACTATCCATCCATCCCTCAAATGACCAAAATACCTTGGCCCATCTCCTATTCCAAAGCATCAAGTGAGAAACCTCTGTGTGGTCATGGTTTCAAACCTCTTCCTAATACCACATGGGAGCTAATCTACGAGATGCTGAGGTGGTATCCTCACTTACAGAGGATGCAGCCAAAGGTACAAGTCACCATCGGTTCAAGTACTGTCTTGATGACACTGCACCCACAGTACATTCCTTGGAGTGTCCAAACATATGAACCAAAAGCTAGAGCAAACCCAGAATATAACTACACTTCAAGCTTCTTAAATAAAGAACTCTCTTCTGGAAAGAATACAAGTCATTGACAGCCATCTTGAAATCAGAGAGTTCTAACAACTAGGCTCTTCCCACATTCAGAACTGCAGTGTTTTAATTAACCCTATAAATTGATGTAAGTATTTCATTGCACAGGTGTTCTGTTCTCACACCATTCCTCAGCATTTTATGCTTTATCGGACTGCAGTTGCCGCTCCATGTTTAAAGCACATCACCAAACCTCACTCGCCTCATCCTGCACCTCTCCTGTAGGTCATTCCACAACCAACACTCTGTCTGAACTCTGCACTCTGATGCAAATCGCAGCTTTTTGAGCTGGGGAGTTGTGTAGTTGGTTGTACTTTGAACTCCCACCCACCAAATACGTATTTCTTTGAATCACAATAGTTATGTGTCTAAGACAGTGCAGTAGAGGCCCCTGGGCCAGAACCTACCTGTTGCAGGAGCATCCTCCTCCAGTGTTCTCAGAGTGCATTAGTGGTCTGGTACACATGGTCTGGTACTCCTTGAGAGCCCTAGGGCAAATGCTTCTGTAGTGCTCAACAATGCGTTGCGATACAAGGAAAGATGCTTAACTACTTGTTGGAACTGGAAATGTTGGTCCTCATGTGTCTCCCTTGGGTTCTATGTGAGGTAACTTTTGAAACCTGGAGTTGTGGCTCAGCACTTGGAGCTGTGATGTGGGTGGAGCTGTGGGTTGTATTAGATGAGTCAACCCACTTTTTGACACTGGAGGGTTCTTCACAACGTTCCCATTTACATTTGTATGGTTAACTTGTTTCAATGGTGTTTTGGTAACACAGGTTTGAGAGATGCGTTGAAGAACCAAACCTCATTTGCTGATGGTTGTCGACATTGCTGATCTGCATTATTTTTTCTTGCCTAAAGTATTTCTTTAATGTTTGGGTGGACATTTGGTTTCTAAATGAAGGTTGCCCAGGTCCACAGCCAATCAAAATAAGAGTAGATCATATTGCAAATCCCACAGAAGCAGCAGCTCGTTTTGTCTACATTAGGGATCTTGAATGAGCAATGTCTTGACATGGGGCTGTTTCATGTCTGTTGGAGGCGCTTGTGAGAGCGAGAGACGAGACACATGTTATCTGAGTGCGTCTTCCTGTTTTGTCTGAAAATGGCTAACACCTGGTGTGCTTTCTTTCAGGGACCACCTGGTCTACCTGGCGATCCTGGGCCGAAGGTAAAATCCGTTCCCTCCTTTTGTGTTCTTTCTTACCTTCTAAAAGTGAAGATTCTCTGTACTAATTAGTATCTGTTTTTACACTTTCAGGGCAATATGGGTTTGGGTTTCTATGGATCGAAGGGTGAAAAGGTAAGAGCACGGTTTCCTGTCGTTTGTCGAAGATTTATTGCACGCCAGCAAAGCACAGAGTAGCCTCGGGGAACAGAAAGATTTCAGGTCCTAGAATTTTGCAGGTCACCTGGATGCCTAACGATGGGAGAATTTATTGCATGTTCGATGGAAAAGGAAGTCTCGGATATGTAAAAGTGTCCGGGCGGAGAGTGGGGAATGCAAAAGGAGGGCTCACTAATCTGAGTGTTTTAACAGGAAGGTGAAATCACTACTGACAAATACAGTAACTTATCACTCAACAATTAAATGATCAGAAGTAACTAACAGTAATCATAATGCTCAAAAGCATATATGCAATAAGGATTTAAAATCTGTTAAGATCATATGTGCTTCGACAGGTATGGGTTTGAAAAGAAGTAGGGTCGACAGTAGAGAGGTGCGGGGAATGAGGCTTCGACACTTCACAGAATAGAGGCAATAGGTCTATAGTTAACGCATTGCCACAGCTCACTCTGGCGGAAAGGAGATGGAGGCAGCATTGTAAGAGGGACAGTTGAGTCATCAGACTGATACTTTGTAGTAGCCAGGTGCCCCACCCAGTGAGAGTAATGACATGTAGGGGCTGGTGAGAAAGAAATACTGACAAATTTGCAACAAAGTGGACACAGCGCTCCTCTGGGAGATGTGCTTGACAGAGATGACCACGACTGACTTAAGATATGAAAAGAGGTACAGTTGCTCTGAGATGGCCAAATTCCAAAATCACCTATTGGTCACAGACCTTGATTTTTTCTTTCGGGGTAAAGTTACTCAGTGTCCACATTTTGATTTAATTTGTAGTAGACTTGCCCAGAAGATGAACATCACGGGCATGGTCTAAACAATGTAGTGCAAAATCAGTACATGAAGGCTTCTGATCCAATGTGGATTTCAGGCGTAACTCCTGGGTGAGATACCCTCCAGACACTGTTTAGGGTTACACCGCATCCAGCTAAGTGTTCGATCGCCATGGCACCGGTGTGCGGGGGGTTCCACCGAAAGATAGAATGGGTTAGAATGGGTGGTGGGTATGTGTCCACATTTTGATGGTTATTTCTAACCCTGTACGTTGTGTACGAACAGGAATGCCGTTGAAAATAAGAATTTAAAAAAACTCCGGGCATTTTGCAAATGAGTGCAATATTTTCTATGATAAATTAATGGAAGCTTTTAATAAAAAGTACTCATTGCAAATTCTCGTTTCAGGGTTCAATGGGGCTTCAAGGACCACCCGGCCCACCAGGCGTTATTGGCGCACAGTCAGGACAGCCTGGTATAGAGACCCTGAAAGGAGACAAGGTAAGTCAATGGTGTTATCTTTGCCTTTGTTTTATCTCAGATATACACCAGGAGCTGTCCATCTGACACCCAGCAGCGGCCTCTGTTTTGTAATTACATGTGTTTGTAATTTGACCCTGGTAAGTTCCACAGCACACAGTAAGAACCACGTGTGTACTTGTATTGGTTCTGTGATGTGTATAACTTACCCCAGTGCTTAATTTGAGCTGGTGGTTTCTAGTGCTCAGCACTGGCACTTAATTGTCAACACCGGCGCATGTGACAGTCTGGCACTAGGTGGCGCTGTCTGGCTAATTTAGTGATGACCACAACAACAGGTAATTATTAATTCAATATGCATTAAAATGACTATTAACTGCCACTGAAGCCCTTCTTGTAGCTTTGGGACCTGAAATAATAGTCGGCATTGTCACACTTGGTGCAGTAGGATGGTTAGCAGTTGTGTTGTTACTATCATTGCCAGCATGGCCGAGGCAATGTGTGGTGCAACCTGACTAGAGCCCTGGCTCTTATATTTTTTACAAATTAATCACTGACTTACCCTGTGTTATTGGGATGGGCCACTGGCGGTCTGTGCCTTCGGTTGCACCAAATAATGACATGGCATGTGCTTCACACCACTGGCAGATGCCTATCTGGGTGGTCAGTCAAAATATCGATTTTTAAATATCGAACTATATTATTATTACGTTTTTAGTATCGTAGGGACAGAATATCGAAGTCAAGAATATCGTTGACGAGAAAATCGACCCCAAGGTAAGTAATATGTTTTTTTTAATATCGAAGTAAGTAATATCGAAGTAAGTAATATCGTAAGCAAAAATATCGTTGTCAATAATATCGAAAACACTTTTAGTGTTATGTATTTTATATGTATGTTAAACATTTTTTTTATGTATTTTCATAAATTTTAAAGTAAATGTTTAGAAATTAGTAATTTTGTTAAAGTAAATTTTGCGTTTTAGTATCAGAGTGGGTTGTGGCTTTATAGGGGAATAGGGTGGGAAGTAATTTTAATTATAATTAATTAATTAATATGTTTTTATTTATTGGTATTGATTATTAATGGTGGTCAGAAGTGGCGCTTCAGTTATACTCCCTGAGCCTTGAAATCAATCTAAGGGCTGTTAATGGGAGGACACCCTCGGATAGGCTGGGTGCTCACACGTATAATAGGCCCGGACATACCTCTAGGTTAGATTATCTCTTAGTAGACGTGTGTCTTTGGCCCTATGTAAGGGACATGCAGGTGGTCCCCTCGGTTGAAAGCGACCATAACCCGCTTTCTTTAAGTATGGCTCAGTGGTGGCGTCACTCAAGTAAGGTCCCTATAAATCAAGTAGCAGCACCACCTGAGGTATCGGAAGTCTCCCCTTGTGGCAGGCGAATTAAATGGGCCAAACTGGTTTTATCAGAGGGGAAGGTAGAAGAAATAAAATCTCTCCTAAACCATACAGTACTAAACCTTGGAACATCGTCGGAAGGTGTGGGTAGAGTGAGTGGGCTCTTTGTCTCCCTGACTGATGCCTTGACTAATGTCTTTACCCTTCATCATAATAAATTGGGTAATAAACTCTCTAAAAAAACCCCTGAGGGTGGTATTCCCAACCATGTAGGGTTCTTAAGGCTAAGTTAGTTGAGGCGATTAAAGCTAAGTCCCGTCTTGAGATACAGGAAGCAAGGAGGGCCTACAATAACTCTCTTAAACTAGCCAGGAGGGAGTGGGAAGATAAATATTGGGATGACCTGCTCCAGGCCAGCAAAAGTAGAGACCCAAGGGCATTTTGGAAACTTATAAGTGCACGGAAAAACCCCGATGCACTTATGAGACCCTGTAACATCCCGCCACAAAGCTGGGTAAAGCACTTTGGGTCTTTATACCTCCCTCCAGAAGGGGATTGTAATGCGGGGATGGCTCTTACGCATATAATTGAACCTCATGCCTACGACCTCTTTACTCCGCTAGAACTTGAGGGGGTTATAGGGTGGGTAGCCCCACGCAAGGCTGCGGGTCCCGATGGCCTCCCGGGAGACCTTATGAGGGCATACCCAGCTGAATGGGCACGGGTCATAGCAGCGCTACTTAACGACATCATGATGGGAGGGGCAGTACCTGAATCCTGGAAAGGGGCGGTGGTGGTCCCAGTTTATAAAAAAGGGTGCAGGGAAGCTCCAGGTAATTACCGACCCATAAGTCTGATCGACTCCACCCAAAAGATAGCAGGTAAAGCTATCCTCGGAAGGATCCTCCATTGGGTGGAGGAGAATAAAATTCTTTCAGACTTTCAGGCAGGTTTTCGGGTCGGAATGGGGACAATTGAGCAGGTGTTTAGGCTGATATTACTGGGGTGGAAGGTGGTGGAACTGGGCAAGGGCAGCCTTTATTTGGCCTTTATAGACCTGAAGACTGCCTTTGACCTAGTCCCCCGAGAGGATCTTTGGAGGGTACTTCTCGAGCTGGGCTTACCCCCTTACATCTTGTCACTTCTTATCAACCTTCACGCCCATACCTTTGCCCAGGTCCGCTGGGGTAAAAACGGTGAACTTACTGAGAAGATTCCAGTCTCTAGGGGCGTAAGGCAGGGCTGCGTTTTGGCTCCAACCCTATTTTCACTTTATGTGAATGGGGTGGTAAAACATCTCCAGCAAGAACCAGCCGACGCCCCCTGTCTCGGTGGAGTCCGGATCCCCACCCTGCTATTTGCGGACGACACGCTCCTGATTTCGAAGACCCCTCAAGGTCTCCAGAAATTACTAACACGATTTCAGGAGTTCTGTGATGCAAGAGGATTAACAATAAACGTGGATAAAACAAAATATCTAGTCCTAAATCCTCCTAAGAAACTGGGCCGCCCCCCGACTCTAAATTCGACACCCCTAGAGAAAGTAGCCGAATTTGACTACCTGGGTATCCGGATTACGGATAGGATGTCCTGGGTTAGTCATATTGATAAAATGGTCCTCAGCCATAGGAGAGTGGGAGGTGCCCTTATGAGGGAGTTCAGGGCCTCTCCAAGAAGATCACTCACCCCAGTAGTTGACATTTACAAGGCTAAAGTAGTGTCATCAGCCTTGTATGGGGCAGAACTGTGGGGCCATTGCTGTTTGAAAGATCTAGAGACAGCGGAGAGTAAGTTATTGAAATCTCTTATCTCCGTTCCCCTGAGTACTCCATCCGTACCTGTCCGGTTGGACATGGGCTGCAAAAATATTAAAGACCAGGCCCAGCTTCGCCCGCTTTTGTTATGGACAAGAATCTGGAGGGGTGAAGAATTGAAATCTTATGCTGATGCCTTGGGAGAAATTATGAGTCTGGGGGGCTGGGCCAAAATAAAGTGGCTTAGAGATACCAAAAAGCTCTTGGAGAATGTCGGTCTAGGAGGCTGCTGGTCATCACGTTCAGCCCCTACAAAAGAAGTTGTCAAGGCGCATTATTGGAACTGGTGTGCGGAGCGGCTAAATACAACCTCCAACCACTGCAAGTCGACTGTCGCCTTTTTGCAAATTAAAGACACTGTGGCTTTTGAACCCTACCTGGACTTGATAACTCTCCCTTATGACCGAGCCCTTTATTTCAAATTCAGAGTTGGATGCCTCCCCCTAGGTGCATTGGTATCGAGTTGGTCACCTGTGCCCCGCATTTCTCCCAATTGTGCATGTTGCCCTAGCAAGGTTGAGACTATTGTACACGTTTTATTTGCTTGCCCGGATTATGCAAGGCCCAGGGGTGTCTGGTTGAAACCCCTCTGTCGCAATATGGGCACACGTAGTCACCTTGAGGCCCTGCGCATTTTAACGACGGACACTTCCCCCCTTTTTGTGTGTGGAATTGCGAAATTTTTAAAGTGGTCCTGGCTCATTCGCTGCAAGAGATTGTCAGTAGCTGTTTAATTCTTTTTTAGATAATTTATTATGGGAAATTTATGCCCTTTTTTATATTCTTATGTTTTTCATACTGGCTTCTTGTAACTGTGATTTTTATGTGTCTATTGTATTTTTTATGTGCTTACAAGATATCTTGCATATCGAATAAAAGCTTATGACTGACTGACTGATTATTAATTGTTAATTAATTATCAATTGGTAATTCATTTTTATTAACTAGTTATTTATATTCATTATATTTAATTGATTCTGAATTTTTATTTATTGTTATTGTTAATTAATTTATTGTTAATAATTAATTGGTGGTTAATTTTATTAAGTGAATAACTGATAATTAAATTAATTATGTGATTTTTTTATGTGTAGTGGGTTGTGGGTTTATAGGGGAATAGGGTGGGAAGTAATTAAATTAATGAGATTGTTTTTATTTATTGGTATTTATTATTAATTAATTGTTAAGTAATTATGAATTGGTAATTACTTGTTATTAATTAGTTAATTATATTAAATACAATTAACTCATTAATAATATTTATTTATTGTTTTTGTTGATTAATTTATTGGTAATTATTAATTGGTGATTAATTATTAATCGGTAATTCATATTAATTATGTAATTTATAATTATATTAATTATAATTATTTATTATTACTTGTTATTAATTGATTAATTGATAGTTACATTAATTTCGTTTTTTTGTATGTGTAGTGTTTTGTGTGTTAAAGGGGGAATAGTGTGGGGTGTCATTTAATGTTCTTTAAGTAAATATTAATTTTAATGTATTGGTATTTATTAATATTTTTTTATGAATTAATTATTAATGTTATTTTTTTATAAACAATTATTTAATTGATAAGTATGTTAATTTAACCCCTATGCTATCCAACGCTTTCCTTACTGTTGCACTCTCTGCAGTGGGAATAATAATTTTTACTCCTACGCTATCCAGCGCTTTCCCTACTCTTGCACTCACTGGGGTGGGAATAGTAATTTTTACCCCTACGCTATCCAGCGCTTTCTCTACTGTTGCACTCACTGGAGTGAGAATAGTAATTTTCACCCCTATGCTATCCAGCGCTTTCCCTACTGTTGCACTCACTGGAGTTGGAATAGTAATTTTTACCCCTACGCTATCCAGCACTTTCCCTGCTGTTGCACTCGCTGGAGTGGGAATAGTAATTTTCACCCCTACGCTACCCAACACTTTCCCTACTGTTGCACTCTCTGGAGTGGGAATAGTAAGTTCGAGGCATATGAGCTGCAGATTATACACTGTGCATAGCTTGCCATCTGGTGTTGGGCCCGGATGTTTGCAGTTTGTTTTTCCTCTTGGAAAGTCTTTGGAAGTCACAAGGTTGGTGACTCCTCCTTTGGTTCGTATTGCGCATGGGTTTCGGCTCCATCCTCAGATTGTTTTTTCCGCCATCGGGCTCGGATGTAATACTTCGCGCTCCGGTTCCGAACTTTCCAGTTCAACGATCGACGCAAAAATCCTCGCTCATCGATAATAAATCATCATAATCACCTTCTCTTCGGCACTTCTTCGATTCCGGTCGTCGACAGCGGCCTTCGGGCCTATTCCGGCTCCGGTCTCGGCTGATGGAAAGAACTCCCTTCAAGAAGTGCACTCAATGTGGGTCCAAGTTTCCCCACACCGATCTTCATGAGGTGTGCAACCTCTGCCTCTCCCCTGAACACGAGGCCCGAGACTGTCCCGCCTGCAAGTCTTTTCGATCTAAAAAGACTATCCGAGATCGACGGGCTAGACGCAACATGGCGCACGCCTCGACCTCCGCTCCAGTCGACATCTTCGGGGACGACGTCGAAGCTCCGGGACAACAGGACATCGAAGAAGAGGACGACGACCTCGTCAGTGCTTCCGAGGCCGACGACTCAGATGTGGAGGACATCACCCCGGCGCAGCGGGTCGTGAGTACAATACCCCCTCCCACGCCCACACCGATACCCAAAAAGGCTTCGGTCACACCTTCGCCTCCCTGCCTAGGCAAGACCAAGGATACTGCTTCTCACACCCCACCTTCGGGCCCGGTAAAGAAGCCTATTAAGCCTTCCGGCAGCTCGGGCTCGAGCCAGCCGACCACCGGTACCGAAAAACACCCTTCGGCACCGAAGAAAAAATCGGCCTCCACCTCCACACCGACCCCGGCACCAAAGCCTTCGGTGTCGAAACCTGCTCTTCCGGCGCCGACCAAACATCACAAGGCCCTCGGCACCGACACTTCCCAAAAAATCGGAGGTTCCAAAGAAGCACGGCTTAGACAAGCCTAAAAAGCCGTCGGCCCCGAAAACTTCGGCGCCGACCGAACAACCAGTGTCGCTAGAACTTTTCACACCGGATCCTCTGCAAAAGACACTCACCAAGGATCCAAAAACTGGACACTTGACATTGTCTTCAAAAAAGAGACACTTGGACAAACCAGCTCCACCTCCACCTCCAAAGAGGAAAGACATTGCTACCTCTCCTTTCAGGGTGCCTTCCCAACCTCCTCCACCTCCTCCACCTCCTCCACCCTCCCCACCTCCACCCCCTCCACCTCATCGTTCCCCCACCTTGTCTCCTGTCCCAGACGATTTGGGAGACCCTTATTATGATCCAGCAGATATGCCACAAGACCCCACCCCTACTGGATCTCCAGACCCGTGGGACAACTATAACAATCCGGACATCCCAGATGTCCCACAGGATGACCTTTACCCATCTAGGCCATCCCCACCTGAAGATTCCTTAGGCTTTCACCACTTGTTAAAAAGGGCGGCACATTACCACGGGGTGGAGTTACATACTGACCCAGTGGAGGAAGATTTTCTCCTAGACACCTTCAACGATGCACATAGGTCTACTGCCATTCTACCTATGTTAAAGGGAGTAATTAAACATGCACCTGAGGTTTTTAAAGACCCAGTCAGGGCCAGGGTCCTAAACCCCCATATAGAGAAAAAATACAAAGCCGCCCCCACAGACCCTTCATACATTAAAGGCCCTGCACCATTGGATTCCCTAGTGGTATCTACAGCTAGGAAGCGCTCAAATTCTCAGGCGTCAGGCGAAGCATCACCACCTGACAAAGAGTCCAAGCTCCTAGACGCGTCAGGGAAGCGCACTGCGTCACAAGCTGCCAATATATGGCGTATCGCCAATACGCAAGCGCTGCTGGCCCGATACGACAGGGTGCATTATGATGACCTAGAGACCATCATGCACCATCTCCCTGAAAAGTACAAGACTAGGGCTAATGAATTGATTCAAGAGGGCAAAACAATATCTAATACCTCTATACGCTGTGCCCTAGATGCAGCAGATACAGCCTCCAGGGCCATAAACACCAGTGTCCTTCTCCGCCGCCATGCCTGGCTCAGAGGTTCAGGTTTTAAACCTAAGGTACAAGCCTCTATATTAAACCACCCATTCGACCAAAATCATCTATTTGGCCCCAAAGTTGATGAAGCCCTCGAAAAGATGAAGAAAGATACTGACACAGCGAAATCCATGAGCCCTGCAGTCACATACTCCCAGGCTCTCTTTTCGCCGCTCTTCCTTTCGGGGCACTGGCAGAGGCTACTCCTCGGATAGTGCATCCACGTCCTACAAATCCCCTCCTCAATCTACCTTCACAAAGGGTTATCAAAGAGGCAGATACAGAAGCAATAATAATAAGGGCAGAGGCAAGACAAATACCGCCCGCTCTGCCACACCTCCTGCCCAATGACTTTCCCCCGCTCCCCCCAGACCATTCCACTCCGGTCGGGGGCAGAATACAACATTTCCTTCACGTCTGGGAGACAATCACCTCAGACAGATGGGTGACACAAATTATTCGTTCAGGGTATTGCCTAGAACTAACATCTACCCCCCCAAACATTCCACCCAGGCAACGCCCTATGTCTCAAGAACATACTACGTTACTAAAACAGGAGGTGATCTCCCTCCTGCAAAAATAAGCCATAGAGCCGGTCCCCATAAATCAACAAAATTTAGGGGTCTACTCCCTGTACTTTCTGATTCCAAAGAGAGACGAGACTCTACGACCTATCCTAGATCTCAGACCTCTAAACACTTACATACATTCAGACCATTTTCACATGGTAACCCTTCAACAGGTTCTTCCGCTCCTCTCCCAGAGCGATTTTCTCACCACTCTGGATTTGAAAGACGCATACTTTCACATCCCAGTACACCAGTCTCACAGAAAGTACCTCAGATTTGTGGTGGACGGGCAACACTACCAGTTCAAGGTGCTCCCGTTCGGAGTAACAACAGCACCAAGGGTATTCACCAAGTGCCTAGCGGTTGTGGCTGCACACCTCAGAAGACAGCACAATCACGTCTTCCCGTATCTGGACGACTGGCTAATAAAAGCCATGTCCTACGAACAATGTGTGCAACATACCGCCGCTACTATCCAACTACTTCACCAGCTAGGTTTCACGGTGTACCACCAAAAGTCCCACCTAATACCATCACACATAAAACAATACCTCGGTGCTACCATAGACACCTCAAAAGCCATAGCCTATCCCAATCCTGCCAGGATTGCAAACATACAGGCTCTGCGTCACAAATTCATAATTCAACACTCTCTCCCAGCAAGAGTGTTTATGCAACTGATAGGGGTGATGGCCTCTTGCATCTTCATAGTGCCCCATGCAAGACTCCAGATGTGGCCACTCCATGAGTGTTTGGCACGCCAGTGGAACCAGGCCCAGGGGCAACTGACAGATCTGGTGTTGGTAGACGGTCGCACCCATCGCTCTCTGCAGTGGTGGAACACCACAAACCTTTCCAGAGGTCGACCGTTCCTGGACCCGGTTCCACAAATAATCCTAACAACAGACGCATCGCTCTCCGGCTGGGGAGCTCATCTGTTACATCTCACAGTACAGGGCACGTGGACTGTGCAACAGAAGTTACTCCACATCAACCATTTGGAGTTACTAGCAATCTTCCTAGCCCTAAAATCCTCCTCGCACAGACATGACTGCCATGTACTACATTCAAAAACAGGGGGGCACACACTCTCCACAGCTCTCTCAATTAGCACAGAGCATATGGAGATGGGCAATTCCACAGAAAATCTTTCTCCTGGCCCAACATGTCCCAGGAGTCCAAAACACCGTGGCAGATCTGCTCAGCAGACAAACGCAACAGATTCACGAATGGGAACTTCACCCACAGGTTCTTCATCCGTTCTTTCAGAAGTGGGGGCATCCACACATAGATCTATTCGCCACCCACGAAAACAAAAAATGCCCAAGCTTCGCCGCCAGGTATCCACACCCATTGTCCAAAGGCAATGCGATATGGATGAACTGGTCAAACAAATTTGCATACGCCTTTCCACCTCTCCCACTAATTCCATTAGTGGTGCGAAAGCTACAACAGCATTCCCTAACACTGATCCTAGTAGCTCCAACATGGGCCAGACAACCGTGGTACACCACACTGCTGGAACTCTCAGTAGTACCACACCAAAAGCTACACCTCTCACCATGCCTCCTAACCCAGAACCATGGAGAGATCAGGCACCCGGACCCAGCTCAGCTCAACCTTGCGATCTGGCTCCTGAGGTCCTAGAATTCGGATACCTTAACCTTCCCCCTGATTGCATGAATATTATCAGGGAAGCTAGATGCCCTACTACTAGGGCATGCTATGCTGCAAAGTGGAAAAGATTTGTTTTTTACTGCCACAACAACACAATCGATCCTCTAAATGTGTCCATACAGCACATTATATGTTACTTGCTCCATCTCCAAAGGTGTAACCTAGCATATACATCCATTTGGTTAAACCTGGCAGCGATTGCTGCTTACTTACAAAACAGGCAGCACCTATCACTTTTCAGGGTGCCTTTATGGAAGGCCTCAAAAGAATAATTCCACCCAGAGTACCACGCTCACCTGTCTGGAACTTGAATATAGTTCTCACAAGGCTAATGGGACCCCCTTTCGAACCATTACATAAATGTGAGCTGCAATTTCTCACATGGAAAACAGCATTCCTAGTGGCCATCACTTCCCTTAGAAGGGTTAGTGAAATACAAGCACTCACCATACAGGAACCTTTTCTTCAAATGCATCATAACAAGGTGGTACTCTGCACCAACCCAAAATTTCTACCCAAAGTCATTTCTCCCTTCCATCTAAACCAGTCGGTAGAATTACCAGTCTTTTTCTCACAACCACAAACCGTTGCGGAAAGGGCTTTACACACACTGGATGTTAAAAGGGCTTTACTTTACTACATCCAAAGAACACAACCTTTCAGAAAAACCAAACAGCTATTTATTTCTTTCTCTCCACCACATAAAGGCAACCCTATTTCTAAATCAGGGATAGCTAGGTGGATTGTAAAATGCATACAGATTTGCTACCACAAAGCAAAACGAACGCTATCTGTTCCCCCTAAAGCCCACTCTACAAGGAAGATAGGGGCTTCTATGGCTTTTCTAGGAAACATACCACTAGATGACATCTGCAAAGCAGCGACATGGTCAACACTGCACACTTTCACAAAACATTACTGTGTAGATGTGCAAACCAAGCAACAAGCTAGTGTGGGCCAGGCTGTACTAAAAACACTGTTCCAAACAACTGCAACGGATGCCGGTGGTCGCCGCTAGGGTTGGGTACTGCTATATAGTCTATGCACAGTGTATAATCTGCAGCTCATATGCCTCGAACGGAATATGCTACTTACCAGTATGCATCTGTTCTTGGCATGTAGAGCTGCAGATCTATACACCCCCAACCGCCTCCCCGGCTACCTGTATCCGTTCCAGTCTATCTTATTTAGATACAACACACATGGGTTTTCTTTACTGTTATCACTACGCTCCATCTTTCCCTGCTGGCGAAAAACAATCTGAGGATGGAGCCGAAGCCCATGCGCAATACGAACCAAAGGAGGAGTCACCAACCTCGTGACTTCCAAAGACTTTCCAAGAGGAAAAACAAACTGCAAACATCCGGGCCCAACACCAGATGGCGAGCTATGCACAGTGTATAGATCTGCAGCTCTACATGCCAAGAACAGATGCATACTGGTAAGTAGCATATTCCTTTTTACCCCTTCGCTATCCAACGCTTTCCCTTCTGTTGCACTCACTGGAGTGGGAATAGTAACGTTTACCCCTACGCTATCCAGCGCTTTCCCTAGTGTTGCACTCTCTTGAGTGGGAATAGTAATTTTGACCCCTACGCTAGCCAGTGCTTTCCCTACTGTAACAATCACTGGAGTGGGAATAGTAATTTTTACCCCTACGCTATCCAGCGCTTTCCCTACTGTTGCACACTCTGGAGTGGGAATAGTAATTTTTACTCCTTCGCTATCCAACGCTTTCCCTTCTGTTGCACTTACTGGAGTGAGAATAGTAACGTTTACCCCTACGCTATCCAGCGCTTTCCCTACTGTTGCACTCTCTTGAGTGGGAATAGTAATTTTGACCCCTACGCTAGCCAGCGCTTTCCCTACTGTTGCAATCACTGGAGTGGGAATAGTAATTTTTACCCCTACGCTATCCAGCGCTTTCCCTACTGTTGCACACTCTGGAGTGGGAATAGTAATTTTTACCCTGACACTATCCAACGCTTTCCCTAATGTTGGAATATGTGGAGTAAGTATATATATATTAATTTATATGTAGATGTTTAATTAATTTTAACATTATGGGGCTGATTCCGATCCTGTATTTTTTTTTTCCGCCCGACTCGTATCGGCAAATTTTTCCATACAAATCGTACAAGTCCCGTCCGACCCGTGAAGTACGATTCGTACAGGAAAAATACAACTTTTCCCGATCCGATTTGGACGGATCGTCCTGATCCTTACAAATCGGATCGAGAAAAGTTGTACCAGACGGACCCGGACACTTTTCCATACAAATTGTAAAAATTCAGTCCAACCGTACTAGTACGATCCGGACCGCCTTTCCGATTTACAATTTGTACGGAAAACGTCCCGTACACGGGGAATGCCATTGCCCGCTACGAAGCGAACTTTGTATGACTCGTATACCGGGAAAAGTTGTTCCCGGGGTGCGAGTCGTACAGGGGTATGAGTCATACAGCCATACACCCCGTGCGTTGTGTATGTACGGTGCGTACCCCAACATCGCGTATGTACGGTGCGTACATACGCTATGTTGGGGTAGGCTATGTTGGGGTACGTGATGTTGGGGTACGCGATGTTGGGGGTACGCACAGTACATTTGCGATGTTGGGGTATGCACCGTACATACACAACGCACGGGGGTGTATGCCTGTACGACTCGTACCCCTGGGGACTCTGCTTTTACAGCGGTTTTTGGCTCCCGTAAGAAAAGAGCCGTACGGAGTGCCGAAGGAACAAATCGTACTTGCTGGGCTGGAAACCGCTGCTTAAATACATACAGACGTCGCGTGCAAGCTGTTCCGTATCAGAATCGTTGGTTTATTTTAGCTGTATGGTCTTTTGTACAATTTGTATGCAAAGAGGCTTTCTGTACGAATCGTACTTCCTAGGTTGTAAGAAAAGTTTACCGGGTACGAGTTGTACGGGAAAAACGCTCCATACAACGATTTGTACAGCCTTTTTCCAGGATTGGAATCGGCCCCTAAATGTATTAGTTATTATTTTTAAATATGTTTTAATATTTATATCTATAATTTTTTTAATTATGTATTATTTACTTATTTTTACATTATTCTTAAAACATTTTACAAAACAATATTTTTAACATCGATATTTTTGACGATATTTTTTCCTCTCATTATTTTTGTACTTACCTTTATGTAGATAGGACTTCAATATTTTTGACTTTGATATATCTGTGTCGATATTTTTGTAGGTCGATTTTCTGTCTGTTGATATTTTGTCAGACATTCGCTTATCTGTGCCTCCAGTGTCCTTGAAGCTGGCATTGCACTTTATTATGGATGACATCACAGTTGTGAATAATAGTGGTGACAGGTGTGGTTTGCATGTGTTTGGTTACTGCAGACCAAGAGCACCTTTCAGTTGGTTTGGGAGCACTGCTCTTTACCCCTCAGGAAGTCATGGGGATATTTCAGTTGGTTTGGGAGCACTGCTCTCTGACCCTCAGGAAGTCATGGGGATATTTCGGACATTCCTGGATCGCTAGACCTCACTTGTCGTCATCGAATACTTGCTTTGGCATAAAAATATCATTTTTTTTTGTTAATCTGTACCAGATGATATGTGTGACTTTAACTGTGCTGAGCCCAGCATTATTTCTCACAATTCTCCACAAAATTGTGACACACGATAGTTGCAGTTAGAGGTTTCTTGGCGCTTGCATCGCAGCGAAATAACATATTCCCACTTGATGATGCGATTCTACTTGGCACTTTAGGTTGGCGACGTGGGCACCTCACGTTCAGCTCACCCTGTTAAATTGCTATTGTATGTTAGAAAGATTTATAGAGCGCTCGTATACCCGGAAGTGTCTTGGTGCTAAAATCTCTCAAACTAGAAGAGACCTTCAGTTATTAAAAAGCCACGTTCTGAGCTCCTTCCTAAAGGAAGTCAGAGAGGGCGAAGGGAGGTTATTTCAGAACTTTGTCGTCCATGTAATGAAACTTCGGCCTCCCCAATTGGTCTCTCTAATTTGGGACCACTCATTTTCTTTGCTCCAGAGGAGCGCAAGAGTCTTCTGGGTTCGTACCCGTCAAAGACCCGCCTCAGAAACTCTGGGCCAGTGTTGTGCAGGGCCTTGTGGGTAATACAGAGGGCTTTGAATTTGATGCGACTTCTGACTGGCAGCCAGTGAAGATTGTAGATTTCTTGGGAGACTGGATGAAATTTGGGAATGCCCAATAGCAGCCTAACTGCAGGGCCTGCAATAATCCGTTTAGATATTGTTCCTGATACTTGTCACTCAAGCAGACAATTACCTTCCTGGCCTCGTCTTCTCTTTGGGTTTCTGTTTGTTTGTCACAGAGAATACACAGTGCTGTACCGTTGAAAGTACCTGATGTGAGCGGTGACTCCAATCCCAGTCGGTTACAGTGGCCTCTGGTAACAGACATTCCTAGAAGCCAAAGTTGGTGTCTTTTCTTTTCACACAACTCAGGCAAGTCAGGAAACTGGTGTTCGAGGCCGTGACGCATCTACGTTTGCTTCTGTCATGCTTTCCATTGCATCTTTTTCTAAGACAATCGAAATGTGGGCAAAGAGTCTGAGGATGAGAAGCTGGCGATACAGTCATTCAAGAAGGAAGGTACGACAGTCACTCAGGGTGGCCTAAAGTTGGACATATGGACAGGAAGAGCCGTTCAATGATGGGACACTTTTTAGAGGCATTACTAACACTGTATTCCTTCAATATTAAGCAAATTCAAACCAGGGAAGATCTCCAGCTGGACTCTTCACTTCAAAGGCCTCAACGAAGCCGGCCACAGGCTCTCCGCAGTGGGAATGCGTTCACAGCTTCGATGCTGGAGGGGACAATGGCTGCGACGAGGAATTTCAAAAGTTCCCTTTAACAGATCTTCCTTGAACTCTTTTCTGAATTACTTACTTGGCGTTCAATTCTACTAGTTTCAAAGATGCAAACCTAAACTGTAAAACTATGTTATTTACCTTTAAGACTATTTTTGCAGCTTTTCACTGTTCGGAGACTAAAATACGCCTCTTGCATCCTCCGTAAGAGGTGACATTGGCTTGTGAGATTGCTATGGTCAAGCTCTGATGTGTGCCTAGGAATCTGACAATTCAACTCCATGATGATGCCAAGAGGCTGTTTTGAAAGGGAAGTTTTGATTATAGCTACAAGGTGGCAATATCATGTAAAGCATTTGACACTATTCAATGTAACAAAGTTTATATATAGCAAATTTGGCCACCTGTTGAATGTGTCAATGTTTAAATTATAGAGAATATGTAAAGGTAGGTTTGAGTGCTTTCCAGTGCAGTCCAGGGGCCTTCGCTATGTATTGTGAACCCAGCTCAGTGATAGACATTTATAAATGTCTCCATTGAAGACAGACCATTCAAACCTCTCTAACATGCAACCCCAGACGCCTCTCCAATTACCAGGATACCAGGATGTTTGAATCAGTTCCCCAGCATTTAAAAAAAACTTTTTATATAGTGCTCCTTTTTTTATTTTTTATTTTGCATTCAGCTTTGTTTGGAAATGTGCATATTTTTGTCTTTCCACTTCATTGTATATTAGTGAGTACTGGAGGCCAGTGCTGCTACACCTAACAAAAATGACGTGCAAAATAGGCCTTTCCTAGCTTTGCTTTATATGAAGGTGCTTCGTGGATCCTCACAATGCCTAGCCTCACTGTCTTGCTACTGTACCTACGAAAGAAAAACAGTTGAAAAATATTAATAAAAATGTAAGGTGTTTTTATAGTGCTTTACAGCAAAGAGACTTATAAGAAAAAAAATTTGACTGCACAGCGATAGCTTGCTTTTTTATGTACTGCTTACTAGGTACTCAAATGTCTTGTTTTGTTATTATCCATTGTAATGGTACACAATTTACTGATCGCGAAAGAACGGGTTCAGTCGAACTTTCTGGCTTTCAATCCTGTGCACTACTGATAGTGCAGAGGTCAGTAGCGAGCGTTCAATTCACTCAGCCATCGCACCACCTGTAATATTGTTAGGGTCACCAAGAACACAGAAATTGAAACGGGAGCAAGTAACTAGATCCAGCAGAAAACCAAGGTGATAAGAAAGAAAGCAACAGTTAGCTGGACTGTAACTAAAAGTCTCTAAGAGCTGAATTGAAGAGTAGTGTGCAGAAGTTCCTTTAAGAGGGTGGGATCACAGGTTTCTCAAAAGGTTTGCTGCAGATGAGACATTTTTATTAGTTGTCTCTAGGAATTTGACTTAAACCAGTGGCCATTTTTTCCCAGTTTTATATAACGTGACCTTGCCTCAAGGGCATTAGAGCCTTTAATATGAGAACCAAAAGTTACTCATGTTTTTTCAGGCAATCGGAGGTTAAGCGATGTGCCCAGAATCACAGGATGATGAGCCGCTTAGTTTAACATAGGTGGTTCTTGTTCACACCATAATGCACAGCTAGATAAAAATGCTGGTTTATGGATTGCTTTACACTACACTTCTGACATTTCTAAGCGCTTTATGTAACAGGCACTGCTATTACCCATTTCAGTGGCACCTTAGCGTGATGCACTTTTTAGAATACTTTTAGTGAATAATTCTGAAAAATCTAATTTACAGAAAAATCAAAGTGGGCCTCAGTTTGGTCTCGGTTTCACTTCACAGAAAATTGTGAATGCTGCTTGTTTTCAGCCAACATGGACCCCCTGGAAACATTGCCGACATTAAGTGAATCTACAACTAGAGAATTGTTTCTTCTGGGTTATCAGCAAATCGTCTCCTTCCTCTGATCTCAATTCTTCCTTTGGCTGTTGGCAGTGGCGCGTTCAGGACATTCTTGTCCACTCAGTATGCGGTGGACTTCATCAGATGTTGGACTGCAGGTCCCCTCTAGTTGATTTCTGGTGCCTGCCCTTACACCCAGAGGTGTATTACTGACATTCAAGACTGTCTGGGCAGAGGTGTCTGCAGTATCTTCTGGAGTGTGATGTCTACTTTTACATGTTTGAGTTCAATGGGGGAGGGGGCACTACAAATTGAATATGAAAGGAGGAGTCAGACCTCCATGATGCTGATCTTACTCCTAAAGAAGGCAACTTGGGTGCACAATGTTTCTTTACCATCTCCAAGTCACAACGCTTGGCCGCGTGCTTTTGCAACATAGGTTTCATGGCCTTTGGATAAGCAGTTTTACCTAAAACCATGCAGACAATGTCTCATATTTTGTTACAATCAGGGACTGTAAGATGCCCTAGTCCTGAGGGAATTGCACTCTGATTTGTGACAACCCCGCTTCATTCCTCCTAAACCCTACCAACATAATTTAATGATAGATGTTTGCAAATTCCATCGCTTTAAATCATGTTAATGCAAAGGTGCAAATGCTCTACCAGTGTTGCATCACTTCGGTCACCACCTATTGGTGGAAGTCCAAGCTGTGCACTAACAGTTATGAATTTGGGAACTATTCTCGCTGCTAAATTGATGCTCAGTTCAGACAGTAACAGCAGCTCTGTCTATCACCAAAAAGTCATTAAATACGTTCTCTCTTGTCTCTCTACCTTTCAGCATGTCATGGCACTAAATGCTTGTATACAGTTTCTTATTGTGTAAAATAAGTATATGTCTGGACTTATAGTTCCATCTTATAAAAGTCAGAACAGAAAAGCCCTTTGTTCTCTTGGGCATATATATCTGTATATACAATACATGGGATTCTGTAATCTCTGTATGGATGAATGGCAGTCACAATTTATTTTCTAATCGGCGACTTGTGATGCACCAAGTCACTGATTATAAAGAAAAGATGACAGAAAGCGACTATTATATGGTTATTATAGTCAAGTTCTGCCGTCACAATGCTTGCTGAAGAGCCAGCAGCCGAGGTGAAAGGCCTGTCAGGTCATGGAGCATAATTAAAGCAGCTGTTTAAAGCAACAAACTGAATGTTGCTTTTCTTTCTTGTGCTCTGTTTTAATATTTTACAATGACTAGCATAGACAATATGTTTATTTTTCTGTTCCAATCTACTGCTGCTTTTTTTTTTTACTAACTTGTATTGAACTGTTCCTAATATCTGTTTGCAACAAATATCTAACAGCTTTTTTATGTGTTTAATTTTGCCCTAGCGTTTTTTTTATTCTTTGTTTGCAAGCATGCTCGCTCTTTCATATGAGAGAGCTACACACCAAAGTTTTAAGTGGTTAGGGGGAAAAGTGATGGTGTGACCATGTATTATATGGGATAAAGTACCCCCTTGTGTACAATGTAAGGATATTGCAAGTCACCTTGGAGTTCCATAACATTATAAAAAAACTCGGCCTTCTGCCTCATGCCTCTATATGGTTATGGAACTCCTGAGTGACTTGCAATATCCTTATAATGTACTGTGGGGAACTTTATCCCTTACATGTAAATAGAAAGGGTTTTTCTTTCCTAATGTTCAGAACGTTGCACTGACTGGCTACACCCAAGGGACTATTATTTAAACCAATGTGTTTGGTCTACAAGTTATTCTGTACTGGAGTCCTCGGCTACCTTGCCTCCAATAGCAGCACAAAAGTTCCAAAAACTGCACAACAGTCCCACAAGCATGCCTGCATCGTATAGATCGGCAACACAAATTCAACCCCTCTTTCCACACCACATCCTCTGTAAAGACCCACATCATCTCCAAACATCATGTTGTACGCTTCCAGGTCCCATTCTGCAGTACGTCCCCCAGTGTGCGCATATTCACACACTTTTGTGCTATTGTTTGTAGTTGGATTTCTATAGCCTTCTCCTTCTCCTGGAATAACTTGGTTATTCAGATGGTGTGTTGTTATTTTTTGGTCCTTGGACACCATTGATAAACAACACTACCCACACAGGATGCTAACCAGTTACTGTTTACTCTAGGACTCTTAGAGAATGCCTTGGAAAACAATCTGCAGAATGTCAATGGTTGATAAAATGTGTCACTAATAGGTGCATATTTTATTAGATTCATATTTTATCAATCATTGAAGGATGAAATGCTCAATTGTCAGTTCAGGTTCCACTCAGCCGTGGCCGGTGCAGGTAAGCGTAGTGGGGCAGGGGAGCGGGGCAGAGCGGGGTGCAGTCATTAGACGACAGAATAGGTTTTATTTATTAATTTTATTCCATCGTCTGTCGACTTCCCCCTCTCCCCGCCCCACTGCCTCATCACGCTTACCTGCACTGCCCACCCCTGGTTCCACTCAAATACAAATTGACATTAATATGTGGAATCGTTTCTATAAGGCGTCTTATGACCCTACTTGCAAATCATTGACAAAATAGAACTCTTAAATCTATTTCCTCCATTGAAGTGTCAGGATTACAAAGTTTGACTTCTCGTTCCTCGGTAATATGTGTGATAAAGACTTGGGGCATTATTTAGAGATTGGAGGGCAGGGTACTATGACACAACATGCGAGATGTCTTGACTGCCATATTTAGGGTTCCACTGACTCTAATTCACTTACCATACGCTGCAGTGGACATCAACCGTGTTTTTGATTGACAGCCCAGTCCACCAAAGTTAAAAACCAAGTCCTTAGTCACCAATATTATTTGAATTCGCTATTCACTGCATGAAATATAGTATTAAACTTAAAGAAAGGGCCATCACATGAATTCACTTTGCTTTTAAAAATTATTTTTTAGGGAGCGAAAGGAGAGCTTGGACCATCAGGATTTCCAGGGCCCAGTGGTCCTCCGGTAAGTATTTGGAAGTTATTTTTTTTTAAGATTGGGTATATCTGACACTTTTTCCTAATTTGATTGTATATTATTGCTTTCAGGGACCTCCATGTACTCTGAGAGGTTTTAAAGGTGAACCGGGTGAGCCAGGCAAGAGGGTAAGTAGTTAATGTTTAAAGCTGTGTACAAATATGCCTTTTTATGATACTTCCAAAAGGATTTTGAAATGAAATGCCTGTGATGAAGATTCTGCAAGTTAGAAATAGATATGCACCATGGTGTAAAAAAGAATCATAATGGTAGTACTGCTTTTTCAATTTTATACTAACTGTAAAAATATAGGTAGTGCTGTAAATTACATAGCACTGTATTATATATAGTCTTGCATTCAGTGAGGAAAACATTAATGAGATTGGTTTCCCTCAAATAGCCACATTGAGGTTTATTTACTGAACTGTAACTATGTAAAACAATATATGCCAAATGAATTGAAAACTTATTGTAGGTTCTCCTTGGACACCAGACTAGTATAATATATTTCAAAGGGAAAAAACCCATTATTAAAAAATGCTGATATTGCCACTCATGCTACACTGATGCAGGCTACTTGCCCATATGCCAGGAGGTGCATTTGAGTCACAGTGTGTTGTGAGTAGCCTGTGTGATTTTGAAAGTGGTGGTTGTTCTCAAAATAACAGACCGGAGTTTCCACATTGTGTGTGACCCCTTCAATCCGACATGACTTTGTAGCCAACAACCTTCTAAATTATGGGATTGGTACTTATCTTCTGCCCAGGAAAAATATGATGCTGTAAGACCCGGTATAGAAATCACTAATGAATAAAAAACAGAGCTGGGCTGAATGAGTCTTATTACAAGGAGTTACTTGGCATATATGCCTACTTTAGTCCAATTGTGAATGCCATTCTGATTCATTCCAGGATTTTATGGTGCTTTGATTTCACTATTAATGGGCCATGGACAGGGTTAAAGGTTTGCCTGGTTAGCTGATTTAGGCTTCTGATAATTGACTATTTGATGAACTGCCAAATCCTTGGTTTGGTGGACCAGATGGTGCACTAGTCTTAAGATTATAACTATCTCTTAGCTTTATATTAGTGGTTAGAGGAGTTTTATTCCTGGAGAGAAAAACAGTGTATTGCCAGTACAAAATACCACTGATAAATTTATAGTTTCCTGCCTTTTTGTTGGTTTTTCAGTCTGATGATGTGGGTTTCAGTGCAGGGACCAATATGTTAGGCAGTAAGGGCCTGATTTAGATTTCGGCGGATGGGTTACTCGTTCACAACAATGATGGATATACCGTTCTCCGATTTATATTTTGGTGGATGGGATATCATTCAGCGTTGTGATGGAGTAACCTGTCCTCTGAGATCTAAATCAAGCCCTAAATCTTAAGATTTAACCCATTAAAATTCCTTTGTGGAATATTCCAATTAGACTGGTGTACTAAGTATTGGGCGCTGTCTATGTATGCTGGGGCGATGATGCCAGAAATGTTTTCGAAATTGTATTCTGAGTAACTGTTCTGCATTTTTGTATTGTGTTTGTGACTTTGTGTTAATTTTGAAAGGGTAAACCTGGCAAAGATGGGGAAGACGGCCCTGCAGGTAATGATGTAAGTATGCTTTCAAGTTATAAAATGAGCATATCGTCAACTAATAATGTGTTATATTGTCATTATCACTCATCACTGTTATTTTTTCTTGAATAAATCATCTGTCCTTCCATCTTTTTTCCTCTTTAGGGTTCACCTGGTGATCCTGGTCGAACTGGAAGTCCTGGTAGAGATGGTGAACCTGTAAGAGACCATTATTTTATTTTGAATGTGATAAATTAATTGCAATATGTTTTGCCATTCTTGTTTAAAGTCGCAATGCCTTCATATTACAATATTATATAGAAATGCACCCTTATGAAGATGAAGGAAGGTGGGTCCCTTCTCCAGGGCCGAGAGACCAGGAAACAGGTTGGGATACAATAGAAATGGACTGAAACTAAAGAACTATTTAAACAGGAACAGAATGAGTCTGGAAAATATTGGTTGTACAAAAGATAATTTAGGGAAAGTTAGCCCTTCGTTGCCTTGAACAGATACATACTGTTGACTATGAGTAGCAAAGCAGAAGTATTGGGCGGAATTGGTCAGATGAGAAAAAGCAGATTTATATAAATCTGGTTGATTAATATTATTATAGATGCATAGGGTCCCCAATTGAATTCATACTTTAACAATGTATACATTTCATGTTGTGGCAACCCATCAACAGCAATTGTCTCTTTAGGGGATAGCAATATATGACCTTAAAATGATTTATTTAACATTTATTTCATCTGAGAAAAAAGTGGGCCTGAATAAGAATGCTAAGTATTTGTGTTTTTTGTCTGAAACTCATGAACTCCATCTTGAGTGGATCTCATAATAGCTTTGTGTCTGACTGGTTATAAAATCTCCAAAAATTAAATGTGTTCTTCCTTCACAAACTTTTACTGTAGATCAGCTGTTGCACATTTTTACAGGATATGCAGAGTAAATCTAGACTTAGGTTTCAGCTGGAGGTAAAACACAATCTAAAAATAATTACATGTAAAACTAATTTGAATCAAGTTCAAGACATAACCAGGCAGAAGTGTTGAAAACAGTGGCCACACAGATTGCTGAAATGAAAAATCAAGTGATGAGTATTTAAAATATAAGACACAGTGATGCAGTTTTAATATGTTGCATGTCGTCATGCCAGAGGACGATCAAAGGTTAAATACGTTCAAGCAGATTGTTATTAACCAATTTCATGATCTATTACTTCTTGCCCAAGAGTTGGCCACTTGATTGGTTTTTTTTGCATCTAGATGACACAAGTTCCCCTAACAGACACTCATGGAAAACGCAAAAACCCAGGAAATAGGATTCATTCATTCATAATCTTTATAAATCATAAAAGTCAGGTAATTAAAAATGTGCATACGATTTTACATTAGCAAACTCATTCTCAATTTAAAACCCCCACCAAAAAGCATACAAGAGAAAAGCAAATAAAGGGAGAGTTCAACAGTTGTAAAAACAGTAAGGCAGGCCTAACTTGAATAAAATTCTGTGGTTTTTAAAACTGGGCGTAAAAACGTATGTCTCATATTATTGTATTTTGGACAAAACAGGACAACATGCAATGTATTATTAATCGAAGCACCATCACAATCAGAAAAGGGACAAGTCTGAATTTGTAAAACACCATGATTAAAAGGGATCAGACGAGGAAATAGATTCAGCCTAAAATAAGTCAGTATGCGGCATTGATGTCGTGATATATTCCAGGTCATATAAGGTTCAATATCACTGACAGTTTTCACTAATATTGCATGGCGCATAGAATGTTTCATTAGCGCTCTGATGTCAACTTGTCCCTAAAAGCGTTTTTGACCCATTTACCAACAGAGCGACTCGTGACAGATGGATTATCGTAGAAATCAGGCCTCCCCAGAGCCCGCAAATTACGCATCACATGCTCCAGCCATGGGATCGAGGAGGATTTTTCTAATTTTAAACAATCCAGCAAGATTAGTCTGTTAAGATTAAGCTCCTCCTTTACCCAAATTATATTCGAAAGCTGTAATGGAGAGAGACGAAGCTGGTCTATGATGAAATCTATGCCTAGTTCTTCATGAACAATTTCATAAGGTAAACTTTGTGGAACACACAAAAGACCCCTTAAAAATTTATTTTCGGCAACTTGAAGTGGAGCAACCCAGCCATATCCCCAAATTCCACTGACATAACTCACTAATGGGATACATTTGGCCCTGTAAATTTCTAGGATCGATTGGATATGGGTAGGCCAAGCCTGCGAGAAAAGTCTCCAATACTGAATATTGCTCTATTAAAGGACAACATAGGATTCATTGTTCTTAGCTATATAATTAGACATTAGCCTTAAAAAAAGATATGACAAGCTACTTCAAAGACTGGATCTGTCCTCTCATGCAGAACAAAGGTGCAGAGAATGCTTCAAATCAATTCAACAAGATGAATGTAGTGATTTAGGTAGCTTGAGGGTTCCAGGCAAAGCAAATAAATCAGCCTACTGCATTCCTGATGAATCCTCGTCATTAGATAATATTGTGCAAGTTTGGGCATAGATGTACATTAGGACTTCAGTGTGTGTTATTCATGGAAGGCCACGTAACTGTGCTGCGTTGATGATGAGTTTCCGTTTTGTTGCAACAAAACATATGCACCAAAAAAGGTTTTGAGTTTCTCGAACACAGTTTTACCTATTCATTGTTAACACTACACTAGTTCAGGAATTGTAGTGAACTTAAGCTAATTGCACTACGTCAAGAATTCTCATTGACCCACAGCATTTAATTCAGACTCGGAACAAAGACTGTTTTCTGTCATGATTTTTACACGGACAATCTAGAAAGTGAACTAAAGCACTGAAATGATGGGCCATTCACAAAAATAATGAGTCGAACATGTTGAGTAAAATATATAGACACCACAGCAGCAGGTAGAATTCAGATTTATAGTGAGGCGGATGGGTTACTCCATCACAAACATGATAAAAATCCTGTACACCTTAACTTAGAGAAAATGTCTAAAGCCTTTTCAAGTACCAAAACAGTTTGAAAGTCAAACACATAAGAGAATAAAGACCCCACTCCAATTCATAACAATAGAGTAAATTCTAATTAACAAAATGACACCAAAATAACAATATCCAGTAACTGGAACCAGATATATACATTTTTAAAGATTCATGAGAAATAGCAGCAAGAAAAATAAAACACCAATCAGAAACCACTGTTTGCTGTTGACCGGGACCTCAGTGCTATTTCAGGCTGACTGTGCTGGAGTACCAAGCAGGTTCATCCTGGTAAAAGATTTCACCTACTGACTGTTTCTCAAAAGGAAGTCAAAATACTCCAGTGGAACCAGACAGAAGGCTGTATCCAAGAAAGTTTTTTTTTTTAAACAAATTTGATTGCATTTTTGTTAAGACATGACAGTAATCACAGCAACAACTGACATAGGATTAACAGTGATTAAGCAAATCATGTTAACTAGAGCTCCTGTCAAGTCATATATGTTACTGGATATGTCATTATACTGCAAACAAAAAAAAGATTAACCCTATAAACCCCACCGTCCTAACGCATTGACCACGATCCAAGGAAGTGTTCTTGAAGCCAGATAACTGTTGGGTGAGGTCCCATTAAAGTAATTAGTTTTGTCAAGAAAGTTCAAATTTTGCACCCAGGGAACATAACTCGTCAGACACATACTTTTCACGCCTCACCCAGTCAAGATTTTTTTGTTTTGACATTGTCTCTTTTTTTGGAGCTCAGAATCCTCCAGGTGAGCTAGGCTGAAGAGTATATCCTTGAACTTGAAGGTCACACCGAAGTTGGACAGCCTTATCGCAAGTGTCCACTGAACAGGTTTATTGTGCAGCAAAAATCTGTAAGCGAAACCCACTAGATGTTCTTACCCAGTGATGTTGCACCTTGACTGTATGGGCATGCATGGTTGGTCCAGATTTCAGAATAAGTCCTTCTGGACACACTAAGGTTCTCAGGGCCTCATGCACAGGCACATAGAGTCCAGCACTCACATCAGTCTTGTCCACCAGAAGGGTCCAGTCTGCTTCTAGTTGCAGCTGGTCACTAGTCACTCAAGGGAAGAGGTCTTTTACAGCAAGTGATGTCCCTGTATCCTTATCGGATGTCGGCCAACTGACCCGTGGAGTACACTTCTTTGTTCTGGGTTCAACAGCTGCTGGTCCAGCCATTCAGGTTACCTCACAAGTCTCAAACAGCACGTGCAGTCGTTTTTCTGTTCTTACACAGCTCAAGATAGTGCTCTGCTGAGCTGTGGATGAGGTGCTAGCTGTGTAGGTTTCATTAGCAAGTGAGGGGGGAGACTCCTGGACACCCACTTACCCATAAGGAAAAGGTACCCATGGACAATCCTACCCACTTTTAAAGCACATCCTGTTTGCTTAACTGCAGCCTATGTCGGAGTGCAGTATTCTAAAGTAAATTCAAGATGGCATGTTGGGGGTAGCTTGTGTTACAGGCTGCGGTGTGTTAAGGATAATGAGCAGTCCCCCCTTCTAAACTACACCAATCTGGTTCTGGGAGCAGGATCCCTCACACTAAACTGGTTCCCAATTTGTTATCATGTGCCTAAAGAACAAAGGCTACCCTGCCTGAGCTGATATGTATCACATTCTCCACACCCAGCCTATCCTGTCACTAGGACTAAACTATTGTCTGCGCTCCAGGAGCTTCAGGTAGGTAGAGATAACTTTTGAAAAGTTACTTTCCCTAAATATTTATAAACAATGTAACCATTGATTTGGATCTTTAATAACTATTGCAAATAGTGGTTGAACAATGTATCTAGCTTGTCCCAAACAGGCAATTGCAGTATTTATAAATTAAATGTGGGCTATAGTTTTCCTCATAGGACTGCTAGAGCCTTTCACGGTGAAAATAGCTTTTGGGGTCTTGTCATTGTAGGGTCATGATAACATTAAATTTCACATGTCTCTTTTTTTTAAAACATGTGCCCTACCTTGTGGGCTACAAGGCCTACATAGGAGTGATTTATTATTATTATTATTTTTTAAAAGGGAAGTTTCCCTTTTCCCCTGTCAAAGTGTTATTTTGAAAGGTCGGGCTACATGTTTAAAAGGCAGTTGTCAGGCTACAATGGTACGTTTTCCTTGTCATATTAGTTGTGACACAATAAGTCCTGCAATCCACAGGTAACTTTCCATGCCAGGGGAGTAGTTTCTACCCCACATACCATGGCCTTACTGTAGAGCTATATCTATAAATCAAGGGTTAGCCAATTTGTACATTCTAGGGGTCAGAGCACATACATTTGATGGGCAGAGTCTAAAAACTAGCAATAAAATTCAGCGAAAAATGAGGGTGACCACAAACATTTCTCACAAATGTCAATACTGATAACTGAAGTAACTGAGGAAATAATATACGTGTATATATTTAACTTTCAAATCCGCATAGTCAATAAGAAGTCCACCACATTTGAATTTTTTTTATCGGATTGCAATTATACGTACAAAGGTGATTTGTAGGTATTGGTTACTTACTTGGACTTAATTGTCTGTACAGTTGTGGAAATTGAATGCTGATATTTCCCTTGCTAAATTTGTAGTCATTATTTTTTTAATTTACAGGGTCAGAAAGGAGATCCCGGATTCCCTGGCCCGCCAGGAGTCGTAAGTGTATCTGTTTGCTTCCTCTTCCTAACTATGCGCTTAACCATATTTCACGTGGTCAAAAGGACAACGTAAAGTTTAGTCTAATCTGATTTGTAGCAAATAATTAAATGTTGTTCAATGTATTTTTACAACTATATTGATTTTTTTTCAACTGGGGGATTTGCAGGTTGACAGGTAAGTAGTGTGGTCTCTAAATGAACAGGCCATGTCGTAAAGCAGTCACTATGCATTATATCATCTCACTATGTTCGAGGCATGTGAGCTGTAGATCACATGCTGTGCATAGATCACCATCTAGTGTTGAGTCCGGATGTTTAAACTTTGTTTTTCTTCAAAGAAGTATTTCCAGTCATGAGATAGGTGACTCCTCCTTTCGGTGATAGTGCGCATGGGCATCTACTCCATCTTCAGATTGTTTTGTTCTGCCATTGGGTTCAGATGTTAGTCGCTGCGCTCCGGTTTGGCGCTGTTACTTCAGTTTCCCTCGGTGCGCAAGACACTCACCCTCGACGATATTGTTTCCGATCGCGTATCCCATTCTTCACGTGTCGTGTTTAATTATATAAACCCTCTTCCGATCGGAGAGGTCTTGGTAGGACATCGGGCCTACCCGCGTCGGTTCGACCCTCAGTCGATGGAACGAACTCCCTTCAAATTCTGCCCTCGCTACCACGCGAAGTACCCGTGCACCGACTCACATAGAGTGTGTAACCTGTGCTTGTCTCCTGAGCACAGAGAACAGGACTGTGGCGTGTGCCAGGCTTTCCGCTCCAAGAAGATGCTTCGCAACCATCGGGCTTGACGTCGCGACATGCAGAGTCAACATACAAGCTCTATTCCGGACCAGAATTGGATGAAGAAGCCAGCGAAGAGGAACAGGAACCGATCTCTGTTTCCGAGTATGGCTTCGACCAGGATGAATATATCCCGCATGGACAGCGTACTGTAAGTACAGAATCTCCCTTGCCCCAACATCCATCTGAACCGAAAAAGAAGGCTCTGGACCAACCCACACCCTTGGGCCCGGTCAGCCCAGAGCCCACGCTTCTGACTCCCCGCCTTCGGGTTCCACACCGAAGCCTGCAAAAAAGCCTTTCTGGCTTTGAAAAGCCCCACTCTAAATCGGGCACGAGTCAAAACCTTCGGGATTGACACAAATGTCCGGCTCCGAACCACATTACTCAGCACGAAACATACTTCGGATCCGAAGACACCAACTCCAAAAACGTCAGCATCGAAACCTTCAGTGCCGAAACAGACTGATGCACCGAAGTCACCAGAAAAGCACAGTTTTAACGATCCGCTTGATAAACCGGACCCGAAACAGACGGTGTTGGTTATTAATCTTCAGACTAGACATATTACCACAAATGTGACTCTAAAAAGAAGGCCTGATGCAGAAGAGGAATATCACATTCCTTTGAAGAAGAGAACTGTTGGAACTAACCCGTCCCCACCTCCTCTTTCTCCTACTCTTCCATCACCCCCTTCTCCTCAGTTTCTACCTGTGCCAACTTCACCTGAACATTCACCACATACACCTGATAATCAGGATGGTGGGGATGGCAGTGGGAATGGGGATGATTATGATATTCAGCCTATAACTACAGACCCATGGGAGGACTACAACACTAACTCGCCCATAGGCAATGATCCTGAGTTATACCTCACCAAGCCCTCTCCACCGGACGACAGTGTAGGCTACATTGAATTGCTAGGTAGTGCGGCTAATTACCATGGATTGCAGCTCCACAAAGAGTCTCTCGAAGAGGATTTTCTCCTTGAAACCCTTAGCAGTACATAAAAATCATCACACACGTTACCCATGTTCAAAGGGATGATTAGGCATGTAGGCAATATCTTTAATGATCCTGTCAGGGCACGTATCTTTACCCCTAGGGTAGATAAAAAATATAAGTCAGCATCATCGGACCCAGTCTACATAAAGGGACAATTACCATTGGACTCATTGGTGGTGGATAGTCCAAAATTCAATTATGCCTTTAGAGATACACCTATTCGCATTCATACATCTAATGTTATCATCTACGCTTGATCGCACCACATTAAGGGAACACACCAACACAAAATACATTCAGTAGGTCACAATTAAAAACAATCATGAATCATAAAAATCCAAATAACCCCATGGAAAAGAATGTAATAAGACACCACAATCTGTCATTAGGCTGTTAATTTTGCAGCAATAGACAGGGTTATTTGGATTTTTATGATTCATGATTGTTTTTAATTGTGACATACTGAATGTATTTTGTGATATTTCATTGTATGTTTTTATTGAACAATTGGTTAAAAAATGTTTTTATTAAATGATCATATAAGTGCCTTGACATCTTAA
The DNA here is from genome assembly GCF_964204655.1 of Triturus cristatus. Taxonomy (NCBI): domain Eukaryota; kingdom Metazoa; phylum Chordata; class Amphibia; order Caudata; family Salamandridae; genus Triturus; species Triturus cristatus. The sequence goes on from NC_140588.1 coordinate 962,758,739, forward strand.
GTTGGTGTGTTCCCCTAATGTGGTGCGATCAAGCGTAGATGATAACAGTAGATGTATGAATTTGAATAGGTGTATCTCAAAAGGGATAATTGAATTTTGACTATTCAGTCTGTTGGTGCCCTGTCCCTTTCGAGTAGGGGGGCCCCTCTCCTTGTTTATCAAGCTCATTGGTTGTGTACAACGCACGCAAAAGGGCCAACTCCCAAACTACAGGAGATGCTCCACCCCCAAATAAAGCTTCTTGATGCGTCTGGGAAAAGGGTGGCCTCTCAAGCAGCAAACTTCTGGCGCATATCTAACACATAAGCATTGTTAGCTAGATTAGACCATGCGCACTGGGATGAAATGGAACAATTACTCCAATGTCTGCTACAAGAACATAGAGCTAAAGCTCAAGACCTAGTGAGAGAGGGAGAACTTATCTCAAATAATTAAATCCGGTGCTCCCTAGATGCTGCTGACACAGCTGCCAGAGCGGTAAATACCAGTGTCCTGTTATGAAGACACACCTGGCTTCTCATATCTGGCTTCAAATCTGAGGTCCAGACTTCCATACTAAATACACCCTTTGATAAGGAACACCTCTTTGGCCCAGTGGTAGATTCTTCACTGGAAAGTATGAAGAAAGACACTGAAGTGGCCAAATCCATGGGAGCCCTTCAATCAATGGAAGGCTGTGGTTCCTTTCGGCACTCATATCAAGCAGGGTCCAAAAGTACTTCCTCAGGGACTACATCCACCTACAAGGGTAATAACCAACCCTCTAACTCAAAAAATTACTTCAGAGGGGCTACAGAGGAAACAACGGTAAAGGCAGAGGTAGAGGGTCAAACACACGTACCTCCACCTCCAATACATAACAGTGACTTACTGTAAGAAAGTGGCTCTGTATATACTGTTCCCAAATAGGCACAGGGTGTACAGTCCCCAGAGACTTGGCAGAGGCTAAAGTTACTCTCTAAAGTGGTAGCTTGGTTGAGCAGTAAGGCAGTATCAGAGGACAGTGTAAAGGATTTGTTGTACACCCTCAGTCAGAAAATGGTCTCACACACTCAATAACTGAACTCTAGGCCAATGGTTTATATATAAAAAATATATGCTTGTTTTATTTTAGAACCAACAATGGGTATTAAAATATACTTTCTCAGAATGAGATGCTTTATATAAAAACTTTTGCAATACGCAATTGACTTTTGTAAACAGTTACAAGTCGTTGCAATAGGCAACACAATTCTAAACACAATAATGCATTGAGTTCAATGGAAGTTTCAAGTTATTTGCCACAGATTACTTTTAGGATTACTTTTGGAATTCCAGGACTGGATCCTAGATTCAGTAATGGGTCAGTACTTGGAATCAAGTGATAAAAGTCGACTTAATTACTGTGATGATTTTTAGACAATATTTTGCTATTTTAAAAGTTGACACTTAGAAAATATTTCATAGAAAACAGTCAATGATTCCCTATGGCAGAAAATTCAAGTTGCAGGTATAGTATGTTCTTGTTACTTTTGTAATCCAGTACTGGGTGCCTAGACTCAGTACTGGGACCTTTATCCAAAACAGGTAAGTAATTACGTTTTCAGATATTATATGATTTTTAAAGATTGCAGAAATTGACAGAAGAAATTTCACAGAAAAACAGTCAATGATTTCCTACGGAAGAAAATTGGGTTACTGGTAAGTACAGTTGTAAGTATTTTTCAGAGTCAGTGCTGGGTACCAAGATCCAGCACTGGGAGCTCACCTAAGAGCAGGTGAGTATTTTCGTTACTCGGCTGATTTTTGGTGAATATTTTTAGTTTTAAAAGGTCCACACTTAGAAGAAATATCAGGAAAAAGCCAATCAATGTTACCCTATGAAGAAAATTGAGTTATTGGTTTAAAGGTAAGTACTCGACTGGCAGAGTGGAGGTTCTGGGCATAGACTCAGGGGTCCCCCAGGGTCAGGTAGGTACAGTTGGTTCACTCCCAGCGGCACTAGGGTGGCCGTGTGCAGAGAGAGTTAGGCCCAATGTTATCCTATGAGGGATAGGGGGGCCTTGGTTGGTGGCTGCTGACTAGCAGGCCACTCGGCTGTGGGAGCTGGGCTCCTGGTCACTTACTCAGGGCAAGTGGGAAAGTAGATAGGTGTAGAGGTTGCACTGCCAGGGCCACTCGTGCGGCTGGGTGCAGGGTGCTTTTGAGCCTTCGGGCGCTCATATGATTTCAATGGGAAATCTCCGGTTTAGAAAAAGACTGCAAGCTCGGGGACGAGGATTCTTCAAGTGCCACCACTACTTCGAGAGGTAAGTTGGGTAGTTGGAGGATAGGTAGGTACCCCGGAATTGGGCACATTGGGCCGCGGGGCGCCAGGTGCAGGGGTGCCTTTTGGTGTCGGGAAATCTTACCCTCTGTTGATCGCGGTTGGGGGGACACCTTGTTCTGAGGCTGCAGGCTCATTCAGGAGTGTCGAGGGAGGTCCTTAGGTGCCGGACTCGGGGTCACAGTCGCCGCGTGGTCGTCCTCGTGGTCTTTGTTCACTCTGGCACAGGCCAGGCTTGGCTGGTGCAGAGTGTGCTGGGTTCGCGGTTCCGGGCTGCTGCCAGGTATTGGAAGTAGATTTTGAGTAGAGCCTCTACTCATGGGAGTCCCAGGGACTTAGAGTCAAAAGGTAGCCAGGTCCTTCGGGGTTTGTGAGGTTGCTGGCCACAAGAGATGCCGGGTTGGAGCAGGAGCAGGTTCGAGGGTCGACAGGCCAGTAGGGCTGGGGCCAAAGCAGTTTGTGTCTTCCTCTTCTTAGCAGCTGCAGGGCAGGTCTTCTTTCTTCTAGCTCTTCTTCGGATTTTGGAATCTGGAATCTGGGGAAGGAAGGTTCAGGGTGCCTCTAAATACTGGATTTAGGGGTGTTACAGGTAGGTGAAGGGCAGAGACCAATGGGTCCCTGTCCTGGGGTGGGTACACCCCTATCCTGCCTCTCTCCTGTGGGAGGGGGGCAGTAGCCTAGTCCTGATAGGGTAGGGCTTCCCATCTTCAAGATGGCGAGAGTCCGGAGATGTGCTTCACCTCGCCTCCCCCACCTGAGGGGTGGGGTTGGCAGGCTGGCACATCCCCCTGCCCATCCTGGGGGAGGAGATTTAGCACCTCGCCCAGGATGTGCATTGTTGCAGGCCCAGGAGAGCAGGGGCTCTCCTACCCAGGGGTCCAGCAAAATGTCTGCTGTTTGGCAGCCTAGGCAGCCTCAGATCAGATGTGGATTGTAGGTTAGGTTTTAGGGGGCATCTCTAAGATGCCCTCTGGGGTGCTTGGTACATTAAATCCCACACTGGCATCAGTGTGGGTTTAATGTGCTGAGAAGTTTGATACCAAACTTCTCAGTCTTCAGTGTTGCCATTATGGTGCTGTGGAGTTCGTGTTTGACGAGCTCTCAGCACCATGTGCTCTTAAATGGCAGCACTGCACTTACAGTGCCCAGGAATGGACATGGGTACTGTAGGGGCACAGGGCTCCTGCTCTTGAGCCCACACCATTGGCATAGGGCACCCAGGTAGAGGGGTGGCTGATATATGCCATGGCAGTGTAGGTGATGGGCATGGCACACAGGGATGTGTGCCATGTCGACTCTTTGTTTTGTCTTGCACCCAGACACCCAGCCTGCAAGGGCAGTGTGTGTGTAAGGGTACAGGGCCTCTAAGGGTGGCACAATGAGTGCTGCAGCCCTTAGAGGCCTTCCCTGGTCACAAGGCCCTGGGTACCTAGGGTACCATTTACCAGGGGCTGACATGTGGCCAGGGTTTGCCAATTTGGGTTTTGTGTGTTTAGGGAAGGAACATAGGCCCTGGGCACCTGATTGTAGGAGGCCAGGGCACACTCAGTCAAAGTACATTCAGCAATTCAGCAAAAATTGGGGGCATACCATGCAAGAAAGATGGCACTTTCTCACACTTACCTATACTTCCTCCCGACCATTTCACACCTGTCACATTTCTTACCAACTTGGCAGTCAATAACAACAGACAAGTGGGTTCTATAGATTATCCGTTCTGGTTACTGCCTGGAGCTCATCAACACTCCTCCATACATTCCTCCAAAAGCACACAAACTTTCACAAGGCCACCTACACCTCCTCCAACAAGAGGTACAGTCTCTACAACACCAAGGGTCGGGTGTGTACTCCTTTTACTTCCTACTACCTAAAAAGGACGGTTCTTTCAGACCAATATTAAATCTCAGGGAACAACATTTTTACATACAGTCAGACCATTTCAACATGGTAACACTTCAACAAGTACTACCTCTTTTGCTTAAAGGCGACTTTCTGTCTACTCTAGACTTAAAGGACACCTACTTTCATATTCCAATCCACCCTGTTCATGGCAAAATTCTAAGGTTTGTGTTAGCACGTCAACATTACCAGTTCAAGGTACTCCCGTTCGGAGTCACCACTGCCCCCAGAGTCTTCACAAAGTGCCTGGCAATAGTAGCTGCTCATCTAAAAAGACAAAGCATCAATGTCTTCCCATACTTGGACGACTGGCTCATCAAAGCCAACACGTACGAACAATGTCTCAAGCATACTTCCATAACTATTCAGTTACTGCATCAACTAGGGTTCACAATCAATGTGCCGAAATCACATCTTCAGCTAACCAATACTCAGAACTATCTAGGAGCCACTTTAGATACTCAAAAGGCTCTTACGTTTCCCAACGCAGCCAGAATTTGCAACATTCAGGCTTTAGTTCTCCAGTTTCAACCCAAACAATCACTTCCAGCTTGGGTTTATATGCAACTGCTAGGGGTGATGGCATCTTGCATCATGACCGTTCCCCATGCCAGGCTGCACATGCGTCCACTTCAACAATGCTTAGCCAGTCAGTGGAACCAGTCATATGGTCTATTAACCGATCTAGTGTTGGTAAGCGTCTGTACTCATCGCTCTCTGCATTGGTGGAACACACTAAATGTATCAAAAGGAAGGCCCTTTATAGACCCGGTTCCACAAATAGTACTAACAGCGTATGCATCCCTAACTAGCTGGCGGAGCTCATCTTCAGCAACACACTGTACAAGGCCTGTGGAGCCAATGGCAAAAGTTGCTTCACATCAACCATTTAGAGCTGATGGCAATATTTCTAGCTCTCAAGGCTTTTCAGACCCATGTAGGAGGCAAGACTGTCTTGGTTTGTACCGACAACATGACAGCCATGTATTACATACAAAAACACTCTCTCCAACTGTCCCACTTAGCCTAAGACATCTGGAGGTGGGCTATTAACAACAAAATCTATCTCCTAACGGAACACATCCCAGGAGTGAACAACCAGATTGCGGACCTCCTCAGCAGGCAGAGGCACCAAATACACGAATAGGAACTTCACCCTCAAGTTCTCCTCCCATACTTCCAAGCTTGGGGGGTCCCTCAGATAGATCTGTTTGCCACACCTCAAAACGCAAAATGCCAAAGCTCCGCCTCCAGGTACCACACCCGTTATCCAAGGGCAATGCACTATGGATGAACTGGTCAGGGATATTTACTTATGCTTTTCCGCCTCTCCCACTCATTCTATCAGTAGTTTGGAAGCTCAGACAAAAATCTCTCGCACTAATCCTAGTAGCTCCTACATGGGCACGTCAACCTTGGTTCTCAACCCTGTTGGAGCTCTCTCTGGTCCCGCATAAAAAAATTGCATTTAACCTCCAGTCTCCTTACACAGAGCCATGGAGAAATCAAGCACCCAGATCCCAAACAAGTGGACCTCGCGATCTGGCTCCTGAAGTCATAGAGTTTGGTTATCTGAATCTGCCACCAGACTGTATGAACATCATTAGAGAGGCCAGAAAACCTACCACAAGAGCCTGTTACGCAGCTAAATGGAAGCGTTTTGTTATTTATTGCAATAACAATCATATCGCCCCTCTTGATGCTTCCATACAAAACATTATCTGTTATCTGTTACACTTGCAGCAGTCAGCATTGGCTTACACCTCCATCAGACTGCATCTTGCTGCAATAGCTGCGTATCTACAAAATAGGCAACAGCGATCGCTTTTCAGAGTGCCCGTAATTAAAGCTTTTATGGAAGGTCTAAAACAAGTCATACCACCAAGACTCCCACCTGCCCTGTGAATGTTAACATAGTCCTCACAAGATTAATGGGCCCGCCCTTTGAACCCATGCACAAATGTTGACCACAGTTCCTATCTTGGAAAACAGCTTTCCTCATTGCGATCACTTCATTGAGGAGAGTCGGTGAACTACAGGCAGTAATCATAGAAGAACCTTTTTTCCAACTACACAAATTTTTACCTAAGGAAGTATCTGCATTTCACATAAATCAGTCGGTAGAATTACCTGTATTCTTCTCTCAACCTGATTCTGTTTCAGAACAAGCTCTACACACCCTAAGATGTCAGAAGAGCACTCTTGTATTACATTAAAAGAACAAAATCATTTTGTAAGACCAAACAACTCTTTGTTGCTTTTGCACCACCTCACAAGGGCAATCCTATCTCTAAATCAGGTATTGCAAGGTGGATTGTTAAATGTATTCAAATTTTCAATGCAAAAGCAAACAGGACTTTACCTGTACCCCCTAGAGCACATTCCACTCACAAGCTAGGGGCCACTATGGCTTTCTTAGGAAACTGACGTTTGCAAAGCTGCAACATAGTCTACACCACACACATTCACAAAGCACTATTGTGTAGATGTGTTAACAAGACAACAAGCTAATGTGGGCCAAGCAGTACTTAAAACACTGTTTCAGACAACTCCAAAAGCTACAGCATAGCCACGGCTTTAGGGGTATACTGCTGTATAGTCTATGCACAGCATGTGATCTACAGCTCGCATGCCTTGAACGGAAAATGCTACTTACCCAGTATGCATCTGTTCTTGGCATGTAGAGCTGTAGAGTCACATGCGCCCACCCACCTCCCCAAGTACCTGGAGCTGATGTAGTTCTCTCTTTTACTATACATAAAAAGGCATGGAAATCTCTATTCTTTACAACTACTCCATTCTCACCCTCTGCGGGAAAACAATCTGAAGATGGAGTCGATGCCCATGCGCACTAGCACCGAAAGGAGGAGTCACCTATCTTGTGACGTGAAAGACTTAGAAGAAAAACAAAGTGTAAACATCCGGACCCAGCACTAGATGGCGATCTATGGACAGCATGTGACTCTACAGCTCTACATACCAAGAACAGATGCATACTGGTTAAGTAGCATTTCATCGCTACCATTAATACCTTGAGTTCCAGCATCTTGTTTAAGAGCAGTATTTGTCCAAACTTTTGGCTGCCTCCCAAAATGCATAATGTTTTGGGATGATTATGGTATGAGTGACCCTTTCTTAAGCATTGGATGGGACCCTACCAAACAGAAATTGTTTGAAGCCATCTGCAAATGTTAAATGTTTAACTTGGTTTCAAACGTTATGGTTTGAGTAAGCATGAAATGCGACCGTCAGTCTTACCAACTTCAGCAGGTATAGCACTCACTGTTGGGTAGTTTACAATCTTACCCACCTTCAAAGACTTCACTTTTCATTACTTTCAGTTACTAAATAAGTTCAGTTAATACAAGGAGACTGTGATTGTCCATTGCACAGTGTATGCTATACAATGCAAGTTTATTAGTTGGGTAGCACACATTTTGTAGAACAAGTGTTGATATTTTTTTGAAAGTTGTTTCTTTTCAATTGTGTTTAAACACACATGCCCTCATTCTGTACTGGTGCAAATGTCACTGAACAGGACATGAGTTAGGCAGCATTCAGACTTCAGCAACTAGTAAAACATGACGAGATGAAAAGCCAACTGTATTCCGTTATGATGAGCAGTATTTAAGGCCACAGCACCTTCAAGTCTCTAACATCCTGATACCTCTTTTGGGGGGTCTGTTACCTAATATATTATAGGTTATTCCAAGACCTGGACAAGGTGCAGTGGGACCAAAAGGTAATCTGGGACTGCCTGGACTTCCAGGGACGAAAGGAGACCGCGGTTTACCTGGCATTCAAGGGCCACCTGGCTTACAAGGGCCTCCAGGTGAGAAAGGATTATTGCACGAATAATATAGCAGTTATGTCATGTTCACTTTGTCACTCATTACAAACATTGCAAATTTCCTTTAACATAAAGTTTATTCAGCGAATGCTTGACGTATATTACACACTGCATATTTTATAAAGCAAGGGTATCCAACGTGGCTTTTGGAGGGATGAGGGATATCAACATAAGATAAACGTATCTAAATGAAAAAGAATTACATTCTCAATGGTTATTCTGAATATGTGATCTGGATCTGGCCCTCCTTTGCACATGGGGTGGTAATATTAATTAATTATCGACAATCATTATAATTACATATTATCACAAGCCTGGCTATTAACATCTGACCCAAACTCCCATTAACAGAGGGTTGCTGTATTGGTGATTATCCCAAAATATAGCTAACCTAAGTATTGATTGTTTCCACCATTTTTTCCCATTTATTTTCCTCCCACGTGTACCTATGGGAAAATGTAAGCAACAATGGCAGGATTTACAGGTCATCTATTAATTTCCTTTCCCTTTATATCAGGATTCAACAGTAGGTAAGATCTGTGCATTTGAGCTGGAATGTAGTTGTCCAGACTGATCCAGAGTGCTTCCTTATCCTGGGGTACAGAGTAAAATGACTATGTGTGAATCATCTAGCATCTTTTAACAACATGGTCGATTCAGGGAATGTGTTTCTGCTGACTTTACCTGTGATTGATAACTCATATCTAAAAATCCCATCTTCCCTAAAATCTCGCACATAAAGAGGACCATTGACTGCAAGCACTGGCAAAGATAATTGTGGCATTCATTTTAAGTCCTGACTAAAAATATATCTAAAAAGCTGACTGCGGTGAAAATCAAAATAAATTAAAATTGATTTCTTTAAAAAATGCATCCATGAGATAAACAATTTAAAGTGTGATGAGTCTGTATTTTACTTTGAAAAGTAAAATAGTCTTTTATGCCGATAAATTAGTAGCGTGAGGTGAAAGAATAATGCTTCTCTGGGCATACCCGAGCCCATTTTATATCGGTTTTAAAGAATAATAAGCAATCTTGCAGATGCCAGGCTATGAGGGCTTTCACAGTGCAAGTTCTTGTCTTCTTTCATAAGGACGGTGGAGCCACCCTGCTCATCAGCGTCCCAGAAACCACGGCCACTGCAAGGAACTTAGCCTTCCCTGCAATTGCGTCCCTGGCAATTTACCACGACAAATAGAATGACATCACCCCTATCCTTAAGGACCTCCTCTGGCACCCCTATTCTGGCATGCACTGGGTCTCATTCTCAACATTTTAACCAAAACTATAGCGTTTGGCGCACCTGAGAAACAGATAGCAGGTCTTAATATTCTCCCCTGTGTGGTCAAGATCGCCATACCTGCACAAGCACAAAAATGATGAAATTGAACGTCCCCAAGGTGGGAAAATGCATGCATCCAATCAAGGACTGGAAGCTGGGAAGGTCTGTTGAGTCCCTTTTTGATTGCCCCAGAAAAAGAAGACTCCTCCGAGTAGCCATGAAACTACACTTCACAGATATGGAAACCTCAATAGAAGCAAATGGCACCTTAAGCGGGTCCCATTTAGGAGACAATAACTCAAAATGTGAAAAAACATTCTTAGCAGTCTCTTAAGTCTTGATTGGAAATTAGTGCTGATGAGAGTTGCACCAAACTCCTCTTGTCAACATGAAGGAGAAATGAGCGAGGTAAGAAGCCAGCAACAGCTCCTCCGCTATGGCGGAGGAGTGTCGCCCACACGCCAGCTGCCTCTATTCGGCAGGAAAGGGAAAATAAAATAATAATAAACACGTTTTATTATCGTTTTATTTTTCCTATCCTGCTGAGTCTTTGGGGGCGGGCCACGGGGGTGACAGGCTGCAGGAAGAGTGGTATGCACTTTGATCAGTGAGCATGACGGTTTGGCCGGCCGTCTCTGGCTGCCCAAACCATCTTGTGCGCTGAAGCTGTCCTCAACCCAAGCTACGTTGCCAGGTTGGAGACACCAGGCACAGGCTCCCAGTTTCACTGGGAGCGCAAATTCAGAGCGCTCAAGCCAATCCTGATGCTGCTCTCTTGCATGAAAGCAGCATCGGGATTGGCCACAGTGGAGTCTGGGAGTCGGTGCCTGCGGAGGAGGCCAGCACAAGAGCACGACGCGGCCATCTGCAGACAAGTTCTTTAAAAAAAAACATTTTTGTCGTTCCCTGCCCCACCTCGCCACTCTTCCACAACACCAGTCGCTACTGTATGAAGCAAACATCTGGAACAAAAGGGCCAACAAATGGGCAACTAACACAATGAAAAATATAAGAACAGATGTATTGAGACAAACTTTGCACTTAGAAATGCCTCCTTCTATATTGATCAAAGCAGAAACTGCCATCACTGGAAAAGACTGCCTCATCTTGGATTGAGGATGTCTGTTAGCATCCAATGACCATACCACCATATTGGAGAGCGAAAGTTATAATGCTTGCCCTTGCTCCATTCTTGAGAATCGGTGTGCTCATATAGTAAATAAAGAAAAAGCTGAGATTAAACTTCTTTCGACCAGCGCTCACTCCACAATCTCGTTGCTGGCATCCATGGCCGGTATTCCAAGCAGCTCGCAGTCACCCACGAATCCTGGTCTCCAGTGGGACTCTGTGTTGATTGCCCCAATAGATTGAAACTTTTATGTTAAACCTCGGAATGCAGCAGGCTCATAATGGATTGTTTGCTTGTGGCAGAGGTGTCCCTGGCCATCAGGCCATGGCCTCACAGTTCTGTGCAATACACAAATGCAGCTTCCCAACAACAACACATTCTGTCAAAGGTTCAAAGTATATGTGCGCATAAAAAACCATGGGGACTTGTCAAAGCTCCCCACTTACTCCCCTCCGCTGTGCACAATCACCATCTTGTATATTCATGTGAAGTACATCCCTCTTGTACTCTCTTTCTCCAGGTTTCAACTGAATAAATCTGTCCCTATTTCTGGGCTATGTTGTGCAGAAATGCCAACCCTATAAGGAAATGCCTTAAACCTGCAACGTTTGCCTAGGGGCAGTCCTCCTTTACTACCTGTCCAACAAAGAATATCTGCTTCAGCAAATTCTGTTTTCTGATTTAATGCTCTAGCTTAACCCCTTCAGCGCTGCGCGGATTCCCGCGCAGTGCTGAAGGATCTGAGCGCGGGCGGGGCCATGACGGAACGGTTCCGTCATAAGCACAGCCCAACCGACGTGCATGACGGAACCGTTCCGTCACAAGCGTCGAAGGGGTTAAGGGAGGGGCTTGCTTTCACAGGATAGGATTGGACCAGCCACAGCTGAAACTTGACATAGTGACCTTTGCAATATCTGGACAATCAATAATGTTTGAGCTGTTTGATTGTGCATTGGTACATCTTGTGACTTTGCTTTTACAGCACTTGACACTTTGAAAAGAACTAAAAACTAAACTGACAATAGAAATAGCAGTGCCATGGAAGTAGAATCTAGTAGGCCTGTTTGTAACACATTTACATTGAGCCTGTAAGAAAGTGCCCTCTTTTTGCATGGTTGCCCCCACTTTTTGCTAAACTGCTGATGTACTTTGACTGAGTGTGCCCTCGGTTCCTGACAAACAGGTACCCAGGGCCTATGTTCTTTCCCTAAACTACATTGAAAACAAAACCCAATTGGCCCTCTTTGGCCACAGGTCAGTCCCTTGTAAATCGTACCACAGATACCAAGGGCACTGTGGCCAGGGAAGACCTCTAAGGGCTGCAGCAGTTATTGTGCCACCCTTAGAGGCCCTGAACCTTTAAACACACACACTGCCTTCGCAGGCCGCGTGTTTTGGTGCAGAACAAAGTGAAGAGTCAACATTGCACACATCCTTGTGTGCCATGCCCTGGCACAGGTCAGCCACCCCTCTAGCTGGGCGCACTATTCCAGTGGTGAGGGTACAGGTGCATGAGCCCTGTACCACTACAGTGTCTAAGCCAATTCTTAGACATTGTAAGTTCAGTAATGCCATTAAGAGTATATGGTACTGGGAGTTTGTCATTACGAACTCCATAGCACCATAATAGTTTTACTGAAAACTGGGAAGTTAGTGAGCTTCCCCAGGCCTTTTGCTGCTTCCAGCAACTGGCCCCCACCGGTTCTGACCTCCACATTGGGAAAGAAAATTGGCGGGAAAACCAAGTGAGGAAGGGAGGTGTGCCCACCTTTGCCAACCCCACCCCACAGGTGGTGGAGGCGAGGTGAAGCTTAACTCTCAGTCCCGGCCATCTTGCAGATGGGGGGACCCAGCCAACCAGGGTGAGGCATATGCCACCCTCCCACTGGAGGGTGGCATAATAGGGGGTGTATCCACCCCAAGGAAGGAACCCATTAGTCCCAACCTTAACCTACCTGTAATCCCCCTAAATCTAGTATTTAGGGGCAACCCTGAACCTTTCCTCCTCAGACAAGAACCGACCAAGAAGAAGGACCGAAGAAGCCGTGCTAAAGGTAAGAAGAGGAGGACGCCCACTGACCTGGCCCCAGCCCAACCCCACCTCGAACCTGCAAAAGCCAAATCCGGGTGTGTCCTGCAGCCAGCAGCCTCAAGAACCCCGAGGACCTGCCCTACCTTCCACAAGAAAGACTTTGTATCCCATGAGCACCGGATTTGTTCACCTACAGGCTCTGGCTCCGGCCAAATTCGCCAGTCTGCACCATTCTGCACCAGTCGCCTATGGCCTGAGTTTGAGTGGCCCAATGCCACGAGGATGTCTCCCCGGCGATCCTGGCCTGACATCTGGTGATCTCTGACCTGCATAGAATCTCCAAGAGAAGCCTGCAACCTCTTTCTGGAGAATTCCCCTGACTGCGACTGGAGCTGGTAAAAAAACCCGACACCTAAACACACCCCAGCACCCAACGTCCCATGTCCTTGGGTGGCCCAACCAACGGTGTCCCAGCATCCCCAGGCATCCCAACTTACCTCTCCAACCGGTGGTCAATTGCAGAAGATCTTCGTCCCCGAGCCGGCCGTCTTTGTTGCAAGAATCCCCATTGAAATCAACAGGGCACCAGGAGCCAAAACAGCACTCTGCACCCATCCGTCCTTGCGCCGCTGCGGGTGTACTTTGGGTGCTAACTCAGATCACCTTTTGCCCTGAGCCTAACACCAGGAGTTTTGCTCCCATAACCCTGTGGCCGCTCGTGAGCAGCCACCAAGCAGAGGCCCCCTATCCCCTGTAGCAGTGGTCTTCAAACTTTAAAATGTTGTGCCCCCCCAGTGGGAAAAAAAAATCATCGCCTCCCCCGGAATTTTTCTCAATTATTCTTTTAAATTGTATCTATTCAAAGTATACACAGTGTGTGGCTGGGAGAGTTGAAGAATATTTGGAATCCTTCCCCTTTTGAAACATACTCCCAGCTAGGATATAAATGACAAAAGATGTTTTGCAGCGTGAATCTTTCTGGATTCACTATGCTGTGCATTATTCCGCGATCTTGTGGTTGGGTCCGGATTCCTAGTCTTTTCTTTGTTTTTTTTTTTTTTTCCGTAGCCCAGGTGGGCGTCGACGTCCACCATTTGGTGCACCTCCCGTGACGTCGTCGTGCTTCCTGCGGAAGTCCCACCTTGGGGCGCCATCTTCAGATTCTTTTTTCCGCCGTTGGGTCTGGATCGTCATCGGGAAGCTCCAGAATTACACTCGGAGGAAGAAGGAAGAAAAGCGAGTTTCGTCGATAGAATCACTAGAAGATATCAGGAAAGGAAGAGATTTCATCAGGAGCGCGAAGAAAAGAGGACCAGCGCCCTTTTTCTTCGACGGCCTTGGAGAATGCACGCTCAGAGACCCTGAGCGCAATGGACAAGACGCCATTCAAGTTCTGCCCAAACTGCCACCACAAGTTCGCGCAGAAAGACCAGCATCCGGTCTGCAACCTCTGCCTACCGGTCGATCACCAGAGTATCGACTGCAACGCCTGCTCAGCCTTCGCGCCGAAGACACTCAGGGTGAGAGAGCGACAGAGAAGAGCCAACGCCAACATGGATGGCAAGGGGAAGCCCCCGACGCTCTACGATCTGGGCCTCTCCACGGACGACGAGGACAACGTCGCCGAGACAGCCGAAAACTTCACGGTCGTAGAGACCGACAAGAAAAAAGAAGACGAGGTAAGAGAATCGTCGAGCGCAAAACAGAAAGTACCTCGACAACACGAGGGTGACTCGAGAAAAACTGAGTCAAAGTCCACGAAGGGAGCCCCGGCGCCGAAAACTTCGACGTCCAAAGGGGGAACCACGGACAAGAGGCCGAGCGGATCCTTAGAAAAGGACTCCCTGGTGCCGAAAGACGCCGAAAGGCAAGGGTCGTCGAAAACATCCCATGAAACGGGCCGATCGACGCAGAAAGAACGTTCGACGTCGACGCAAGTTTCATCGAAAAGACCCGCGGTCGACGCCGAAAGCATCTCCGAGATGGAGAAAAAGAAGAGGCGGCTCGAGGCCGAAATGGAGAACATCCTTCAAAGGAAGAAGGAGTTCGACGCCAGGATGAAGGAATTCAAGATTCAAACGGTTTCATCGGCGGACGTCGGTGAGGTCGAAGACGAGTTCGACGCCGAAGGGCTGACAAGGGATCTCGAAGAGGAAGAAGAGCCCTATTATGAGGGAGAAGCCGAGGAAGAAGACCAACGGTCGTTCTACGAATCGGCGGCATCTACCAGCAACGACGTCGAATGGCACGATCTCGACACCGAAAACCCGGAGGAGCCCGTGGACACGTACCCTTCGAGGCCTTCGCCACCCGACGACATCGGGGTCTACAATATGGTGGTCAGGAGCGCAGCAATGGCCTTCGGCGTCAAACTCGACGAGGAGAAACCGAAAGCCGATTTTCTCGTCGAGACACTGCTCCCCATCCAGACAAGGAGCCAGTTCCTCCCCATGCTACAAAGCGTGATGAATCAGGGGAGAGAAGCCTTCAAGGAACCTGCGACCTGCCGGTCGATCACGCCCAGGACAGAGAAGAAATATAAGCACTCCTCCCTGGACCCCCCTTACATCAAGGGTAGCGTGACCGCGGACTCCATCATAGCCTCCACGGCCAGGAGAAGGGCCAACGTACCAGCAACTTCGGGCCCACCTCCGGATAAGGAGAGCAGGAGGATTGACCTCACAGGAAGAAAGGTCGAGAGGAACGCCGCAATGCACTGGCGCATGGCGAATTCGAATGCACTCCTCAATAGACACCAATACCAGCACTGGGATGAGATGGGGGAGCTAGTAAAGCACCTCCCCGAAGAATACCGCCAGAGAGCCTCTCACCTGATAGACGAAGGCAAGAACATCGCCAACTCCTGTATAAAGACGGCGTTGGATGGGGCAGAGACTTCAGCAAGACTCATGGCCATAGGGGTCACAGAGAGGAGGCATGCATGGCTAAGAATCTCGGGATTCAAACCGGAAGTGCAGAACAACATCCTTGGCACCCCCTTCAACGGAGAGACACTGTTCGGAGCAACAGTGGACGAGAAGCTCACCCAGCTGAAAAAAGAAAACGAGACGGCGAGGTCCATGGGGGCCCTACAGCTGAGGGGAATGAGGCGAGGAAATCCCTCGAGGAGACCCTACGGTAGGGGAGGAAGCCAGCAGGGGACGTCGCACCAGGCGTTCCAACAAGGTCAGCAGGGTGAAGGTCACGGACAAGGTCAGCAGAAGCAAAACTGGCAATATCAACCTCGGGGCCAGTCCTTTCGCGGGAGAGGGAACGGACGTGGCCAAAGGAGGAGAGGGGGCGAACAGCCCTCGTCGAAGTGACTCAGCACGCAAGAGGACGCCTACCCTCGTCAGGACCCCAAGGGTGAGGCGCAAAAAAGTGTCATCAGGGGGAAGAGAAGATTCAAGAGCCTACGAGCATACGACACCTGTAGGCGGAAGACTGAGGTTCTACCTTCAGGAGTGGCGGCGTATAACCACAGACAAGTGGATACGGAACATCGTGCAGTACGGATACTGCGTAGATTTGGAGAAAAGACCTCCAAACAGGAAACCGAAGGGAAGACTGAGATCGGCCCAAGAACTGGCAATACTCAGAGAAGAAACGCGGAAACTCCTACAAAAGGGAGCCATAGAGACAGTGCCGTTCAGAGAACGCAACAAAGGGGTCTACTCAAACTACTTCGTGGTTCCGAAGGTAGACGGAGACCTCAGACCCATACTGGACCTCCGTTACCTAAACAAGTTCATCAGAACGCAAAGGTTCAAAATGACTTCACTGCAGGAGGTTCTGCCACAGATAAGAGAAGGGGACTTCATGGTCACCGTGGACCTCAAGGATGCCTACCTTCACATCCCAATAAACAGAAGGCACAAGGGCCTTCTAAGATTCAACATCGAACAGGAACACTACCAGTTCACAACCCTGGCCTTCGGATTAAAATCAGCACCAAGGGTCTTTACAAAATGCCTGTCGGCGGTAGCGGCACACCTACGAAGGCAGGGAATACATGTCTACCCCTACTTGGACGACTGGCTGGTCAAGGCAAACTCACGCGAGAAGTGCGAGAGGCACGCAAAACGTGTAACAGACACCCTCACGAATCTGGGATTCTCGATCCACTGGGGAAAATCATCGCTGGAACCGGAACAGGTGAAGATTTTCCTGGGGGCAAAGATCAACTCCCGCAACAGTACAGTAGTGCCCAGCGACAGGAGGACAGATGCTCTACTGAAGGAGACGAAGCTCTACCAGAAGGGGCGAGCTCTGACAGTGAGGGCTGTGAGCAAGACGATGGGGATGATGGCGTCCTGTATCCAGCTGGTGCCGAATGTACGCCTGCACATGAGACCATTCCAGGAATGGCTACAACAGCAATGGTCACAAGCAAACGGAAGTTGGGAGGATCTAGTGGTTGTTACGCACGCAGTGCAGGAGGAGATAACTTGGTGGAACAGAGACAACATAACAACAGGGAGAAGCCTAACACCACCAATCCCAACAGTGACCATTACCATGGACGCATCGCAGAAGGGATGGGGAGCGCACATGGACAACCTCAGAGTGAGGGGTCTATGGGCTCCAGCAGATGCGGTCCGCCATATCAACTACCTCGAGTTGAAAACAATCCTGCTAGCCCTGAAGGCATTCCAGAGACACCTGTTCAACCAGAGGGTGTTGGTCCAGACAGACAACACCACGGCGATGTTCTACATCAACAAACAAGGGGGGACACAGTCGTTCCCACTCTCATCCCTAGCTCAGGAGATTTGGAGATGGGCCATACCTCTCAGGATAGATCTACTGGCAATTCACCTACCGGGGAAGGACAATGTGGAGGCAGACTGGCTAAGCAGGCAGACCTCAGCATCGCACGAGTGGGAGCTCAATGCCCAGGAAACGGAGAAACTCTTCCGGAGATGGGGGACTCCCACAATAGACCTATTTGCAACACGCCACAATGCAAAATGCCAAAGCTTCGCGTCCAGGCAACCAGATCAGCAATCCAAGGGAAATGCCCTATGGATAAGCTGGTCGAGGACATTTGCCTACGCCTTTCCACCGATACCCCTGTTGCACAGAGTGCTCGACAAGTGCAGAACCAGCAACATGACTCTGATCCTAGTGGCTCCGCAGTGGGCGAGGCAGACATGGTTCTCACAAATTCAAGAAATGGCACAAGGCAACCCATACAGGTTCGAGAGGAGGAAGGACCTGCTCTCAATGCAAAACGGAGAGGTCCTGCACCCAGAGCCAGAGACCCTCAACCTGGCGGCATGGCTCCTGAAGACCTAGAGTTCGCACACCTAAGATTGCCTCCGAGCACGATGCGAGTGCTACGGGAGGCGAGGAAACCAACTACACGAAAATGCTACAGCGCAAAATGGAAGAGGTTCACTGTGTGGTGCCGGAAAAAGGGCCTGCAAAACAGAATGACAAGAGACGCAACAGTACTGAGGTACCTCACACACCTTCTAAAGAGTAACCTCTGCTCGAGCTCACTAAGGGTACACCTAGCGGCAATCGTGGCCTACACCAGAGGTGAAAAAGGTGGAAGTTTCTTCAGCTCGCAGGTGGTGAGGAGATTCATGGAAGGAGCCAAAAGGATGGCCCCCCCCGAAAAGGTTGCCGCCGCCGGCATGGAATCTGAATGTGGTCCTGACGGAGCTCATGAAGGCACCGTTTGAACCCATTCACAAGGCCACACTGCAGATGTTGACTATGAAAACGGCCTTTCTGGTGGCCATAACCTCACTACGCAGGGTGAGCGAGCTTCAAGCACTAACGCTGCAGGAACCCTACATTCAGATTCACAAGGATAGAATAGTCCTGAGAACGGACCCACACTTCATGCCCAAGGTGGTGTCGGCGTTCCACATGAATCAGAGTATTCAGATACCAAGTTTCTTCCAAAACCCGACTTCAAACGCAGAAAAGGCCCTGCACACCCTCGACGCAAGAAGAGCGGTGATGCACTACATTGAGAGAACCAAGGAACTCAGGAAGTCGAAACAGCTGTTTGTGTCCTTTGCTACTAGCTTCATGGGTAGGCCAGTGACTAAGGGCACCATCGCGAGGTGGATTGCCCTCACTATTCAATTCTGCCACAAACAGGCAGGACAGGAGCTAGCGGAGGGGCCGCAGGCTCACTCCACAAGGAAGAAGGGGGCCACCGTGGCCTTCCTGGCGAACACGCCCATCCAGGACATATGCCTCGCGGCAACTTGGGCATCTGTGCACACGTTCACGAAACACAACTGCGTGGACATTCAGATGAACAAGGAAGCACAGGTTGGACAGAAGGTGCTTCAGCACATTTTCAACGACCAACGCTCATCTACCACCCAGCCGCCACAGAATTAGGAAAACCGCTACAAAGTCTATGCACAGCATAGTGAATCCAGAAAGATTCACGCTGCAAAACGAATAGTTTCTTACCTGTCGGTGTAGTTTTGCAGCTTGAAGATCTTTCTGGATTCACTAGCGAACCCACCCACCTCCGCCAGGAAGATGAGGCTGGAGGAAGAGGGGGTAAAATGGAAAAGATCAAAGAAATGAAAACATACAGAAAAATGGACAAGAAGGATTAATCTATCGCCTAGGGTTAAAAAAAAAAAAAAAAAAAAAGAAAGGAAAAAAGAACCCGAAGATGGCGCCCCAAAGGTGGGACTTCCGCAGGAAGCACGACGACGTCACGGGAGGTGCACCAAATGGTGGACGTCGACGCCCACCTGGGCTACGAAAAAACAAAAAAAAAACAAAGAAAAGACTAGGAATCCGGACCCAACCACAAGATCGCGGAATAATGCACAGCATAGTGAATCCAGAAAGATCTTCAAGCTGCAAAACTACACCGACAGGTAAGAAACTATTCGTTAGTGAGGGCCCATTACAGAGCATAATGCTTCTTTTGGCCGGAGCATGGAGCCCCCCCTGGGATCACCTGAGGCCCCCCACTTTGAAGACCTATGCCCCATAGGATAACATTGGGCCTCAGAACTCTGCACCCGGCCGCCCTAGTGCCACTGAGCGTGCTTTGAGAGTGTATCATTGACCCAGGGGGGACCCTGGTTATAACCCTATAACTCTCACAAACTTGTACTTACCTGTAAACCGATAACTCAATTTCCTTCCATAGGATTGCATTGACTGCTTTTTCCTGATTTTTGTTCTAATTGTGGAGTTGGCTTTGTATGAGAACTTGAAAAACTGCAAATAACTAAAAACTGCTTTACTTACTTTTTCTCTAGGAAATGTCCCAGTGTGAAATCCAGGCATATCACACCGAGTAGAAAAAGTAATCCATAAAGTAATTTGCAAAGTAATCAAAAGTAATCTAACAGTAATTTCAATTGAATTCAAAGTATTTACAAACCTGTAACAAAGTCATTTTCATTCACTTACTTGTATTGTTCAGCCTGCCCTGAAAAGCATTCTTTACACTTACCTATACCAGGCTTGCTTGGTTCTAGAAGAAAATAAATATAACTAAATAATATTTGTATACATATCAAATTGGTCTGAGTTCAGTCTTTGAGTGTGTGACATCATTTCTTGCCTGAGTGTGTACAACAAATGCTTAACACTACCCTCTGATAAAGCCTTACTGCTCGCCCACACTACCACAAATAGAGACGTAAGGTGCTATCTACTTTTACCTCTGCCTACCTTTGGGGTTCCACTGGAGTCTGTGCACACTATACCTCATTTTGGTATAGTATATACAGAGCCAACTTCCTACAGAGCCTTTATACATGGTGGAATCCATTTTAAACATTCATCCATCAGCACCCTTCCAGGTGGCCGTGAGAGCACAGACGCCACTGCAGTACAGGCGAAAGGCGCTCTCAGCAAGGGGCTGTGTGTGGTGTATCAGAACCCGCTGTCTGACCATGCAAGCAGTGCTTCATCCTCTTCGGCCACACAGGCCCGCCTGCAACCCTCCCCTCGTTTCTCAGGACATATATTTTTGCAGCATGAAATCTCTTCTAGAAGAGCGTGCTTATGCTCTAAAATGGGATCCCAATTCAAGATTAAGGTTGACGTCATATAGTGGTCCCGCCCATGTTGACTCCTCATGCCACAAACGAACAAAGTATTAAAAACAATAAGAACTCTTCTGCACCCAACCACCAGTTGGCGGGATTGTGCAAAGCATAACAATCTAGAAGAGTTTCAAGCTGCAAAACCTTCATTGCAGGTTGGTAACTGGTTACAACACATTCTCTTTCCATGTCAGAAGCTTTTGGAACCCTGTCCTCTCCTCTACGACACTCTTCTTGGCCCTTGTAAATCTGCAGTCCCAATGCTTTGCAAATGCTATTTCTAGCATTTACAACTTGCATATCGGTGTATCCTTTGGGTGTCTGAAAATGCGAATATTGATCTGTAAAAGAACATTTACGCAACCATCCATCTATAACCAGCCTGCTTAGCACCTCAACCCTTTCTTGCGTAAAGAACGTCTCTGGCTCACAAGGCCAGGTCAAAGTTTCTGAATGCTGTAATAATATAAAAATTCTAATTCAAAATAACCGAATCATTCCAGAGAATAAGTACGCTCAAACCCAACATAAATGATCTTGATAAGTACAATATTTCTATTCATTTAAATATTGCTTGTCGAATGATCAATATTATTCGGGTTTTTTGACCATAGTACAACAGGTGAAATTTCGAATTAGTTTGGCCAAGCCATGCTATCACAAAAGAAATTCCATTAATAATTATGGTTGCAGCCAAGCAAAATAAAAACCCCTGCGCTGTAACATTACGTGGTATTTTGGAATTCAGTACCATTAAGTGGGACCTTTCTTTGTTGATGGCTGATATCAAGAGTTGATTTCCTCCCTTAGTCTGCAGGATAGTGCTTTAATGAGATACATTCACATGATGGAATAACTCTTGGATGGGACATAATCCCTTCATTGGTTTGTGTATGTTTTGTTGCCGTTTATTCTCAATTCTCTTCTTTCTTACCATGCTTGTCGCTCGTTTGCTCGCACTGAGAAGCTAGGGGTACCACAACAGCTATCTTACTTGCTTTCTCTTTTATTTAGTATCCTTTACCTAATAAAAGTGCAGAGCTAACGATGAACAAGAGCATCTGGGATTATTTATTACATGGAGCCCGCATTGGTTTTAAGTGAGATGAAAACTTGGAAAATATAGGGGTCCCGTTTATATCCTGGATCAGTCATCAGCTTCTTACTAAAGTTATTATTTGGGTGCATTTGAATAACAACACCTTTGTAACTCTTACACCGAAAAATAAAAGGAATTACCGTATAAGGACGGTGGCTTGGGACCATATGAATATATGTCTCATGGATATATTCCATCAATAACACTTTTCACTTTGGATATCCCCATAAAACTACCATATTCATTCTCAAATCTTATAACCTTTCCTTTGTATAGCACCAATAAAAGGCACATTCTCTTCACATTTGCTGAATTTTTAAATTCGTTTCAGTAATTTAGCTGCCTATTATTTACATTGTGTTTATGTGATTCTGTTATTTTAACTAATAGTGTAAAACATAATGTAAAAATGCAATTGTGATATTGTGCATGGGGAGTTCCATAATATTTGCCAACCTAAGTATTTTCTATGTATTTTATTTCACTAAAAAAGTTTAGTTTACTCAGTATTAGCCATGGTCACCCTGCCAACCATGCTTTATGTTGAAGTTAAAATTAGGACACGTGAAGCATTTCAAATTAATTCTAAATGGACATTTGTTCTGTGATTACACTTTCTAACTAATGATTCATGCACTTTGCTAGTCAGTGCTATAATGTTCAGTTGACAAAATGGATGGTATGTCAGCCATATTCAGTAAAAGTTGATCATACTCAGGCAATGAACCCAATTGTTTGTGACATTTGTTCTAATAGGTCTTTCTAGCAGTGGCCCACCTGGTCGTGATGGTTTTCCTGGAGAAAGAGGACAAAAGGGAGATGCAGGACTTCCTGGAATTTCCATCCCAGGTAGCCCTGGATTTGATGGAAGACCCGGCAATCCCGGGCCGCCAGGCCCACCTGGGCCACCTGGACCTGCAGCACCACCTGGTAAGTGCTGAGCATGTGGAGTAACAAATATGTAAACAACAAATCTATGCAGGTGGAAAGAATTTACATTTTGCAGCTTGAATCAAGACCTGATCGCAAACATCTTCAGCTCAAACGTTTGCAATGCCTGCAGTGTTGCTAGCCACTCTTGACATTGAGTTGGACTTAGTCAAGTGCTGCCAGCAGATTAACCCATCAAATAAGAGTTTCAGTTTCTTACTTAAGGTATTGTGCAGTCACAGGTGTCAGGACTTATATTGCAAGTAGCCTGTGATTCTGTTGCAGATGTGTTTTGTTTATGTCCCCCAAAGTATAAATAATAATTGCACAGGGCCTTGCTCCTTTTAGCAGTTCCTAGATAGCGATTATTAAGAAATAGCTATTTAGGAAATGCAAATTGGTATGTTCATACCCTGCGATTCCGTAATAGCGATTGCTAGAGAGTAGGAATCGCTATCAGGAAATCGCTATTAGGAGATCCGAAACCATTCATTCATATGGGCCTGAAGGGCCATAGGTACGAATGTTTTTGCATTTCATGAATTGCGATTTCATAATAGGAAATCACAATTTAGAAAATCCAAAGCCATGGGTGCCTCTATCCTTAAGGCCCCCCTGGAGGCACCCCAAAATTCTTCGCTCACTTGTAAGTGAACATATGCCCTAGGGGTATATGTGCGCTTCATGTCACGTTAAAAAATGCATGTTCGAGGCATATGAGCTGCAGATCACACACTGAGGATAAGATCGCCATCTGGTGTTGGGCTCGGATGATTGCAGGTTGTTGTTGTCTTCGGAAGAAGCCTTTGGTCACGAGATAGGTGACTCCTCCCCTGGACAACAGTGCGCATGGGCATCCACTCCATCGTCAGATTGTTTTTTTCCGCCATTGGGTTTGGATGAACTTTTTTCCGCTCCAGCAGAAAACTTCCAGCAATCAAATTAACTCTTCAATCTTCATTCCATCGACATCGAAATCAACTCGGACCGGTTCCGGAAGCGGCTGATGGACAGGACACCCTTTAAAAAATGCCCCCAGTGTGGAGCGAAGTTCCCCCACAGTGACCACCACGAGGTTTGTAACCTCTGCCTGTCGCCGGAACACAACGAATCGAACTGTCCAGCTTGTGCCGCTTTCCGTTCCAAGAAGACCCTCCGGGACCAAAGAGCTCGACGCCATATTATGGCCAAACCAGCTCCAGAACCGGAGGACATCTTTGCTCAGGATGTTCCTGAAGATGACACCGAAGATCTCGAGATCGTGTCCGAGGCCGACGATTCCGATGACCTCATCACTCCAGGGCAGCGTGTGAGTACCACCCCCCCTGCCCCTACCCCATCCAAAAAGACATTGGTCAAGACTCCGCCAGCTGGGCCCAATCGCGACCGAAAATCCTCTTCAGAAGCCCCGCCCTCGGGCCCGGCTCCGAAGACATCTAAGCCTGTAGGTGGCTCGGGCTCGAGCAAACCTCATGTTATTGTACCTATAACACCTTCGGCACCGAAAACTCCACTGTCGGCACCGAAACAGGCTTCAAGACCGAAATCTCCTTCGGCACCAAAACGTTCCTCGGCACCGAAGTCTCCACCGGCACCGAAACGTTCGTCGACATCGATGCCTAAAAATCCCTCGGCACCGAAGATTCCATCGACACCGAAAACTCCATCGGCGCCGTAAACTCCATCGGCACCGAAAACTCCATCGGCACCGAAAACTCCGTCGGCACCGAAAAATCCATCGGCACCGAAAACTCCGTCCACACCGAAAAAAGTTCATAAAGATCCGAAACGACCATCGCCACCACCACTTTCGGAGCCGGATGAACTTTTTCGCCCAGATCCTACTCAAAAGCGGATCTACATCAATCCCAAAACCGGACATGTGACTGCAGTCCCATACAAGAAACGGAAGCTGGACATCACACCACCTCCAGCTCCCATACGGAAAAAGGACTGTGCTACTTCACCACTTCGTCCTTCCTCTCCTGTGTTACCTCCTGACCCATACCCCCCCTCCTCCTCCTTCTCCTTTACCTTTACCATCTCCTTCTCATTCACCTCCTCCACAGGATGATACTGATGATTTAGGGGGAGGGGCAGACCCTGATTTATTTAATGATCCTCTTGATCCAAACGACCCTTTTACGTTCCCAGACACAGCACCAGTAGATGACTGGTCTTATCCAATACCTGACATGCCTGACCCCACTACCTACCCTTCCAAGCCCTCCCCTCCTGATGACCATTTGGGGTTTGGCCAACTGATAAATAGGGCAGCAACATTCCATGGTGTCACGATGCACACGGACGCCCTTGAAGAGGACTTTCTCCTCGATACTTTTGAGCAGTCACAAAAAACTGTTCACATACTGCCCCTGATTAAAGGGGTTATAAAGCATGCCACTGAAGTCTTTAAAGACCCTGTTAGAGCTAGGGTTCTCAACCCCCGCATCGAAAAAAAATACAGACCAGCCCCGCAGGACCCTGCATACATTAAAGCTCAGCTCCCTTTAGACTCCTTGGTCGTGTCAAATGCCAGGAAGCGTGTTAACTCACAGACAACTGGAGAAACGCCTCCCCCGGACAAGGAGTCTAAGCTTTTAGAGGCCTCAGGCAAACGAGTCGCCGCACAGGCGGCAAACCACTGGCGTATTGCCAATACCCAAGCCATGTTAGCCCGGTATGATAGGGCGCATTATGACCAACTTGAGGACCTTATGCAACATCTGCCTGAGCCCTTTAAATCCCAGGCTACTGACCTCATTCAAGAAGGCAAATTAATATCTAATGCCTCCATTAAATGCGCCTTAGATG
Source organism: Triturus cristatus (assembly GCF_964204655.1). Taxonomy (NCBI): domain Eukaryota; kingdom Metazoa; phylum Chordata; class Amphibia; order Caudata; family Salamandridae; genus Triturus; species Triturus cristatus. The sequence goes on from NC_140588.1 coordinate 962,784,127, forward strand.
CGGCAGACACTGCTTCTAGGGCGGTCAATACCAGCGTCTTACTCAGACGACATGCCTGGCTCCGTATTTCCGGTTTTAAACCGGAGGTTCAAACCACAATTCTAGCTCAACCTTTCAACCAAGAGCAGCTATTTGGCCCTGCAGTGGACACTGCATTAGAAAAAATGAAGAAAGATAATGAGACTGCCAAATCTATGGGAGCACTGCAGTCACCTCAAACCCGGGGTTCCTTTCGTCGCTCCTTTTATAGAGGAGCCTCCAAAAATGTGGGAACTGAGACCACGTCCACCTTTAAAAATTCTGGACAAACATCCCCTAACAGAGGATATTTTCGAGGGGGTTATAGGGGAAACAATAACAAAGGTCGAGGGCGGGGCAACAACAACAACACCCGCACCTCCCCAGCCACTAAACAGTGACTTGCCACCACTCCCCCCAGACCATTCCACTCCGGTCGGGGGGCGGCTCCAACAATTCCTACTTGTCTGGACTTCCATCACCACAGACAGGTGGGTAAGACAAATTATCCAGTCTGGCTACTGCCTCGAACTAATACAATCCCCCCCAAACATACCGCCCAAACAACGTCCAATGTCCTCACATCATCTCTCTCTCCTCAAACAAGAAGTTCAATCCCTGTTACAAAAACATGCGATAGAACCAGTCCCTCTTCAACATCAGGGAACAGGAGTATATTCCCTATACTTCCTCATTCCCAAAAAGGACAAAACGTTAAGGCCCATACTGGATCTCAGACTACTAAACCAGTATATACAATCAGATCATTTTCATATGACCACCCTCCAACAAGTCCTCCCACTATTACAACAGGGAGACTTCCTCGCCACATTGGACCTCAAGGACGCGTACTTTCACATCCCTATGCATCCCGCTCACAGAAAATATCTACGATTTGTAGTAGATGGGCAACACTATCAATTTACAGTTCTCCCATTCGGAGTAACAACAGCACCCAGAGTGTTCACCAAGTGCTTAGCAGTCGTGGCAGCGCACCTCAGAAGACAACAGATCCATGTCTTCCCCTATCTGGACGATTGGCTCATAAAAGCCAATACTCACCAAAAATGCGTTCTCCACACTCATCGCACTATTCAAACCCTCCACAACTTGGGATTCACTATCAACTACCCCAAATCCCATCTACAGCCTTCCCACTTACATCAGTATCTAGGAGCAACCATAGATACATCCAAACCCATAGCTTATCCCAGCACTGCCAGGATAGCCAGTATACAAAATCTCATCTCTCAATTTCAAACTCATCAATCTCTTCCAGCAAGAGTGTTCATGCAGCTCCTAGGCATGATGGCGTCATGCATCTCCATAGTCCCACACGCACGACTTCAAATGCGTCCCTTACAGGAATGTCTAGCACAACAGTGGAACCAAGCTCACGGACAACTTACCGATCTGGTGTTGGTGGACAGTCGTTCACTTCGCTCACTGAAATGGTGGAACACCATCAACCTGTCCAAAGGGCGGCCGTTCTTAGAGCCTCTTCCACAAGTTGTGCTGACTACCGACGCATCTCTCACGGGGTGGGGAGCCCACCTCCTTCACCATACCACTCAGGGCAGATGGACCAGTCAACAAAAACTGCTCCACATCAACCACCTGGAACTCTTAGCAGTGTTCCTGGCACTAAAATCCTTTCAGGTACACCTAAAGAACAAAACTGTCCTCATACGCACAGACAACATGACGACAATGTATTATATACAGAAGCAAGGGGGGACACATTCTCTCCAACTGTCCCAACTGGCACAGCAAATCTGGAGATGGGCAATTCCCCAAAACATCTACCTGTTAGCAGAACATCTCCCAGGAATCCACAACCAGGTGGCCGACCTCCTAAGTCGCCACACGCAGCAGATCCACGAATGGGAATTACACCCCAAGGTTCTACTCCCATTCTTCCAAAAATGGGGACAACCAGACACAGACCTGTTCGCCACTCCCGAAAACACAAAATGCCCAACCTTCGCCGCCAGGTTTCCACACCCACAGTCGAAGGGCAATGCCCTATGGATGAACTGGTCAGGCAGATTTGCATACGCTTTTCCGCCTCTCCCACTCGTTCCATTTGTGGTACGCAAACTGAAACAACAGTCGCTAACACTAATTCTGGTAGCTCCCACTTGGGCACGTCAACCGTGGTTCACCACACTTCTGGAACTATCTTTAGTTCCACATCAGAAGCTACACCTCTCCCCGGATCTATTAACCCAGAACCATGGAGAAATCAGACACCCAGATCCTCAAACACTGAACCTAGCGATCTGGCTCCTGAAATCTTAGAGTTCGGGTACCTCAACCTCCCTCCAGACTGTATGAATATCATAAAGGAAGCCAGACGACCTACTACTAGAGCATGTTATGCCGCAAAATGGAAACGATTTGCCATCTACTGCGCTAATAATAACATACATCCATTGGATGCTTCCATCCAAAACATCATTTGCTATCTACTACACTTGCAAAGATGCAATCTAGCGTATTCCTCTATACGTTTACACCTAGCAGCCTTGGCAGCCTACTTGCAAAATAGGCAACACCTGTCCCTCTTTAAGGTACCAGCCATCAAAGCGTTTATGGAAGGTCTTAAAAGAATTCTTCCTCCAAGATTACCACCTTCCCCAGTGTGGAATCTCAATGTTGTTCTAACAAGACTTATGGGTCCCCCATTTGAACCAATGCACAAATGTGAGTTACAGTTCCTGACATGGAAAGTAGCTTTCCTTATCGCAATCACTTCCCTACGAAGAGTAAGTGAAACACAAGCCCTGACTCTGGAGGAACCTTTCTTACAACTACACCGTAACAAAGTAGATCTTAGGACAAACCCTAAATTTCTTCCAAAAGTGATTTCCCCTTTCCACCTTAACCAATCAGTAGAGCTACCAGTCTTTTTCCCTAACCCAGACTCCGTAGCTGAAAGGGCCCTACATACCTTAGATGTTAAAAGAGCCTTGCTTTATTACATCGACAGGACAAAACCTTTTCGAAAGACAAAACAACTCTTTGTTGCTTTCGCACCACCACATAAAGGCAATCCTATCTCCAAATCCGGTATAGCCCGGTGGATAGTTAAGTGCATCCAAATATGCTACCAAAAGGCTAAACGTACTCTTACAGTTCCCCCTAGGGCGCACTCCACGCGTAAAATAGGGGCTTCTATGGCCTTCTTAGGTAACATTCCCTTAGAAGACATTTGCAAGGCAGCCACGTGGTCTACCACGCATACCTTCACTAAACACTACTGTGTTGATGTGCAAGCCAAACAACAGGCCTCGGTGGGCCAGGCAGTCCTAAAAACTTTATTTCAAACTGCTGCAACAGATACAGGTGACCACCGCTAAGGGGAGACACTGCTATATAGTCTATCCTCAGTGTGTGATCTGCAGCTCATATGCCTCGAACGGAATATGCTACTTACCAGTATGCATCTGTTCTTGGCATGTAGAGCTGCAGAGCCACACACGCCCACCCGCCTCCCCGGGACCTGTACCTGTTCCAGCATTTGTCTTACTTAGACATTGCACATGGACATCCTTTCTTTTCATTCCTATACACTCCATCTTTTCCCATCATGGCAAAAAACAATCTGATGATGGAGTGGATGCCCATGCGTACTGTTGTCCAGGGGAGGAGTCACCTATCTCGTGACCAAAGGCTTCTTCCGAAGACAACAACAACCTGCAATCATCCGAGCCCAACACCAGATGGCGATCTTATCCTCAGTGTGTGGCTCTGCAGCTCTACATGCCAAGAACAGATGCATACTGGTAAGTAGCATATTCCTTATTTTGCACATGGTTACCATCGACTCGAAGTTGATGGTAATACATTTCCTAAATGCCCAATTTGCATTTAGAAAATGCTTTGTACATGTGCATTAGGAAAGCAAATAGGTAATCCCTATTTGCGATTACTAAATCGCTGTCGCAAATTTGTGTTTTTTTCCAGGTAGAAATCCCAAATTGTGACAAATTTCGGGCCTTTGTACATATGAAAAGGCCATTTAGCATTTCTTTACGGGCCAAAATTGCAATTCGACTGGTTAAGAAATGCTAAATGGCTTCGTACATCTGGCCCCTTTAAATTGTGTTTAAAGTTGTTCGATTGAACATCATGAGTTTTCACGTAATGTCACCCTGGGTTGGTTGAGTTGTAATTCTGTTTTTGTATGTTAAAGCAATCCCTGTGCATCTCCCTCATAATCAAGATTAAGATTTGCTAGAAATACACAATGCGTAAACTAATCATATCTCTCATGTCAATTTCTTGTGTTCTAATCAGGTGCCGGGATATGCCAACCAGGACCACAAGGTCTCCCGGGAGAACAAGGCTTTTTGGGCGAAAGAGGACAGAAGGGTAATTATTTTTACCTCAGTCTAAATTAGTTTAGTTACTATGTATATTTTCACCCTTAATTTAAATAGTTTATTATTCTTAAAATATTCTTCAATCTTTGGCGTTGAATATTTTTTAGTATAGGCTCTGCTGGATTGAGCTGGTAAGTAGCAGTTTCTGTGTGATCAATGTTTAGGCGCTGTTTGGCAGGCGTGGGACCAGCCGCCGTCCGTGCAGGTAACAGCGGTGGGGCGGTGTGGGGGGGTATTTTGAGAGATGATGCAGAGGGAAAATTAAATAATACATTTTCCCTCTGCATCGTCCCTCGAAAATCCCCCCACCCGGCCCTACCGCTGTTACCTGCACGGACCGCGGCTGCATAGGCCATAGTTTGTATTTCACTGATTGGTTTACATCATGTAGTACAATACTCTTTGATTTTGGGAGAAAATATTGGTTGATTGCAAACAAGAGGTTGTCCTGTGATATTTTTGTATTCATTAATCAGAAACATTTATGTCAGAACGACTTTCAGCTCTGAAAATAATTGAAGGAAAGTGGATTTTTATTTGGGGTGGACAGGGGTTCACCTCAAAGAATAGGGCCACCACCTGCTAGACATCACACACATTAAATAAAATAAACCAAATCAAAGGCAATGCCTAAAATATAAAAAGTCACACAAAACACAGTAACATTTCACAACCAATTTTCAATCAATCAATCCATATTTGTAAAGTGCAAACATATCACCCCTTGAGGTTTCAAGGTACTGGGGGCTATTGAGGAGATAAAGTGAGCTATTGGCCAGAGTCACATGGTACTGAGCTGAGCTGCCCCCTGCACCGGGGATCGATCTGTGAGCCCCACACACTGGAGGCAGCCACTCTGACCGTGGCACCACATCTCTCTCTTTTTAATTTTAAAATATATAGGAAATGTCTATATGTGAAATAAAAATCAAAAACCCAACAAGGGGAACTGAAGTTATGAATAGTATAAGATTTAAGTGAAAATAGTGCCCCAAAGCATAAATTGCTAATGGTAGTGTATGAAAGCTGCAGACTGTTACCTAGGCGCAAATGAACATTGTTCGAATGCAACAATTGGATTGATGCTGTTGGAAGTCTGAAAGTCTATTAAGCTTGAAAAAGTTTGTAAGTCCAGAGGCAGAAAGAGACCTTGTCACTTTTTGAGGAGAAATCCTCCTTGAGTGGGCTGCTGCTAAAACTGTAGCTGCTGCTGTTGAACTGAAGGCCACGTACTTAAAGTAAGTTGGTTCCACAGAAGCCATGGTGCTTTGGAGATTCATTGCTGAAATTTGTTGAAATGTCCCAATGCAGAATGGAACACTGTTGTTTTCTCTGAGCTACTTGGAACCACCACTGGTGTGAAGTTGAAATTCACTTCAATGCCGTGGAACTGGCCATTGGATATGTTTTCCCAAAGGGCCCCCTGTAACTGTAGAAAAGTTTTTCAAAGTTTCTAAACTTTCTTCTGGTGCTCTAAGAACCAAAGTACAATTGTTAGACCCCATGAACTGAGGGAAAGGCATTTAGTGACTTTCAGAGGCCACAGCAAAGTCCAGTCCAGGTCCAGTTGCAACTGTTCAACCTTGTGTTTTTTTAATGTTGTAATGTATGGATGGAAAATATTTAAACATGCAGTGTGGCCTGTTGTATGAGGGGTTGAGAGCTATACTTGGATAATAAGGGCTGCTCATGTGTTGTTGCAAATGCCTCTGCATGCACACACATAGTGAAGCAAGGGCTATAGGGGAATAACTGCGCATGTGGGTGTGCCTAAAATCTTTGGAGTGATTTCTGGTGGGTATGGCCCTGAATTCTGTCTCTTTGCAGTCCCTCCTAGTGATAAGTGGATCTATCTGCTGGTAGTTAGTGGTGAATATGTAAAAAAAAATAGGAGCCAGGACCCAAAGTATTTGATTGTGATTCCAATGCACGTGGCACCATCTCAGTTCCAACCGCTGCTCCCAAATGCTTGTGACAGCCATACCAACATACTAGTTTATTAAAAAGTATATTACAACACCATTGGGGAACTCTGCCAAATAATAGGCACACAGCGCCACCATGTGGTGCATCGATATGTGCCAGTGTTCACTAAAATGTGCCAGTGCCGAGCACACAAACACTGGCACAAATTAAGCAGTACTGGTAGTGTAACCATTCATCCTCAGTTTGGGAAGAGCCACCACCATTACTGTGTTCATGAACTCTGGCAGTTCTTTAATGTTTTATGCCTTTGCCAGCAAGAATTTATAAATGTAGTTGCCTCTATGGGGAATGGCCTTTGGCGTAGCTGGCCCTAGAGGGCAGGGGTCCTTCCTGTACACAACCCTGATGGTGATGCAAGGTGCTTTGAGGGCTGAGCATCTGGCTTTTAGTTGCCAATAAAGGCCTCAGGTGGCAGGCGATATGTGGTGCTGGTGATGAAGGTGTACTAGTTGTGTTTGTTGCATTTTGTAGTCTTTGCACTTTTCACAGCAGTATGATTAGGTCTCCCAGGCAGATATGTTTTGCATAGTAACATATAGCAAATAGAAGGAGGGACTAGGGGTGCTTGTAGGTCCAGCATACATGACCCTAGGGATATGTCATACAAAAAAGGTATGCAGTTCCTGGAGAAAGAAAAAAAGAAGGAGAAGAAGAGGACTGATCGGTATTCAGGTTGAGGTGTAAGGGGGGCGGGGAGTTCCCCTTTTAGGAATTGGGGCCCTCACACACCCGGCTGGGTGTCATGCTTCATCATAGGGCGTGCTCCTCGTCAGGTTGGCGCTGCAATATCTGACGAACTCCCTATGAGGGGCTCTTTTTTGGAGATCTTTTATTCCCAATGCCGTTGGGTGCAGCGTAGGTAAAGGGCCTTGTGGTGTAGATGAAGGTGGAGCCAGGGTATGTCGAACGGCGCACTAGCCGCTACGCTAGCGACACTAGGCAATTCTTAGTCTTCCCTCCACCGGTATCTGATGCTGAAGGTCACCCACCCAAGTTGGGTCGGTCCATAACAACCAGGTACCTCACTGTTAACTTTTTTTGATTTTGGTTTCCAGGTTATAAACCCAGACAACCAACCATTGTGTAGAAAGTTCATTTCACAAATTGGTCCTGATGAATTACCATTTGATCGTATGACTGACTGAGTGACTGAAAGTATTTATAGAGCACACTACTGCCGAGGCGTCTTGGCGCTGAGTGAAAGTGCAGAAACAATGACCAACATGTTTAGGGTTGGGAATAGAGCCATGTTTTAATTTCCTTTCTAAACACAGATCTGCTAGGTTGGAGTCTCAAATGTGTGGGCAGTGAGTTCCATAGTTTGGATGCTAGGAAGGAAAAACGTTTCCCCCCCACACCTTGCTTTCTTTATCCTTGCAAGCTGTACCAGACCCAGGGAAGACGATCTTAAAGATCGTGATGGTACATATCTAGTAAACAAGGATTGCACATCCTTCGCTCCACCACCAAATAGGGCTTTATGCACGAGACAGAGTGTTTTAAAATCAGTACGTCGTCTCACTGGAAACCAGTGAAGCTGTTTTATACTGGTGGATGTAGGATGATGTTTAGGTAGTTTAAGCAGGACTCTTGCGGTCGTGTTTTGAATTGACTGGAGTTTAGAGAGTTGAGCTGCACCTGCTCCCAGATAAAGGGCATTGCAGTAGTCAATTCTAGCTAAAACCATAGCTCCTACCACTGTTTTTCTCATAGAGAGAGGGATAAAAAGAAGAATCTTCCACAAGCCCTTTAACATGAAAAAGCAGGTTGATGATACTTGGTTGATCTGAGGAGCCCAAGTGAGGTCCTTATCAAACAATAAGACCAAGGTTCCTAGCCTTGTTGACCGGAGTCGGACAGATGCCAGCCGCAGTGGGCCACCATATTTGGTTCCACACCAAAATTTTCTGTCCAAACTCTACCACCTCGGTTTTATCTGCGTTGACCTTCAAAAAGTTGGAGCTCACCCAGGTCATCAAGGCAGAGACGCAGCTGCAAAATTCGGCTGCCGTTTCACCCACTGACTGTGTTACAGACACTATAAGCTGCGTGTCATCAGCTTATGACACTAGCGTAAAGCCGTAACTTGTTATCAATCTGGCCAAGGGGGCTACATATATATTGAACAGCGTAGGGGACAAGGCTGACCCCTGTGCACTCCACCAGGGAGTGTGAATTCCTCAGATTGATAGCCATACCAGAGAATCATGTGTTCCCTAGATGAAAGAAAGAGGTGAGGAGGGCGAGAGCTGTACCACTGATAACTATCTCCTCTAGCCTTCGAACTAGTACCGTATGATTTACGGTGTCGATGGCTGCTGTTAAATCAAGCAAGACCAGTACAGCCCTTCCTCCATCATCCATCACCTTACGTATCTCTTCTGCTGCCATAATTAGGGCTGACTCAGTAGAGTGTAATGATCTAAAACCATGTTGAGTAGACTCCAGAATATCATTGGTCTCTAAATAAGTTGTTAATTCTGAGTTCATAGCCTTCTCAAGAACCTTAGCAGGTAATGGCAAGCAGGAGATGGGACGGTAATTTTTCTCATCTGCGAGATCCAGTTTGGGCTTTTTTTAAGAAGAGGGCAAATACAGGCTTTTTTCCAGATGGTGGGAAAGACCCCTGAAACTATAATTTGGTTTAGTAAGGAAGACAGTGGTATACTTATCTCACCTGAAACCAAATGCAATATATGCGGTAGACAGGGATCTAAAGGGGAGCCTGATTTGATCTTCAACAACATTTCAGCCACTTCCTCCTCTCCTAGTAGTGGAAATTGTGGTAAGCCACAGTGAGAGACCTTGTTCTCAGGCTGTCCTGGATTATTGCGCCCTACATCCTTGGCTGATTTTAGAAGGTCGTTATATACAGACTGAACCTTGTTTTGAAAGAAACCTGCCAGCTTGTCTATAAAGTTTTGGTCAGGTAAGAACATTGCGTCCCGCGGACACTTCATCATCGCCGAGACTGTTTGAAATAATTCTTTTGTAAAGTAGGCTGTTGTAGCTAGTGCAATCGCCATTTTATATTCATCTAAGGCTACACAATACGCTTTCCTTCGTACGCTACTATATTCCGATCTCCAACAGCGTTCCTTTTGCCTGCCTTTAATTTTCGCTTGTTTAAGTTCTGCAGAATACCAAGGGGACAAAGCTAATTTCCTTCGAGAGTCCTTAGTAACTTGGTGCCACAATATTGGCTGCCCTATTAAGCCAGTTATGAAAAACTGTCGCGGCTTGGTTGGATTCAGGAGGATTTACGGGCCTTTCAGATAGTGCTGATATTAGATCCTTTTTACTAACTGACTTCCAGGCGTGATATTTGACGGCCAAAGGTCTGTTCCTACGACCACCGTTTGAGGTTGCTGGCAGGATGGTAAAATGTACCGCTGAGTGGTCAGACCAGGGTAAGGGACAGACAGTGTTGACTTCTATGAGCGAATTATTGGTGAAAATGCCATCTAGTGTGTGTCCCGCATGGTATGTTGGCTCGCCCAAGCAAGAAAAATGTTCACCTCTTGACTTGCGCCACCTCTGACCATTACTTCGGCAGGGCGCCACTATCATTTTTACTTGAGATTAGTGGACTCGCTTATTAAAATTTGTTCTAGAGTGCCACTATATCTCATTTTATCTAGTCTAAACCCCACTTTGCACCCACACTCCCCACCTTCATCTACACCACAAGGCCCCTTACCCGCTCTGCACCCGACGGCAATGGGAATAAAAGATAAAAGAGACCCTCATAAGGAGCCCGTCAGTATTGCATCACCAACCTGACGAGGAGCACACCCTATGATGAAGCGTGATACCCAGCCGGGTGTGTGAGGGCCCTAATTCCTAAAGGGGGAGCCCTCCGCCCCCTTACACCTCAACCTGAATACCGACCAGTCCTCTTCATCTCCTTCTTCCTTTTTTTCCGTCTCTAGGAACTGCATACCTTTTTTGTATGACGTATTGCATAGTAACATGTCAGATTAAGGGAGATAATAGCCTGAAGTTTCCTGAAAAATCCACATGAGGGAAAGTGCATCAGAGAGTTGTGTTGTTGTGGAAGCCACTTCTAGTGACCTAACTCACTTCAGGGGGCTTGAGGGGACCGGTATAAACTCGAGTCCTTGATCCTTTGCATGTTTCCATAATTGTTCTTGTTTGCACAACAAGTTCCTGGCGACAGATGGATGTAAGCTAGTAGTTCTTCCATTCTCTGCAGGTTAAGATTCCTGTCTTTGATTCCTCAGAATCAATTGGTCTAAAGCTCAGAAGCAGTAGTCTGGTCATTAGGTGTGTAAGTCCCTCAGATTTTCAAGCTTTAGGATGATCTGAATGTCTACATATTTATACTTGATGAGTCATAGGAAGTGTAGGTAGGTGTTGGAAGTGATGTGATGAAATAATCAAGTCTTGAGGAATATCAAATCGAGTGCTAAAAGTAGGAGATGTGAAGAGGGGTAGCAACATGATATTGATCTGTAAAAGGGGAAGGAGGAAATCCATTCAAGAGTGACTTTTCGATGCCAAGATCCTCAAGAAATCAGTAGTAGGGAGTAATGGTAGAGTCTGTGAAATGCAGCAGACAGGTTCAGTTTTAGACATACAGAGACTCTGTCAGTGATGATATTCAAGTCATTTCAGTTGGAGACGGGTCAGTTCCTTGGGTAGAAGCCAGTTTTGTGACCTGAAACTTTTTTGATTCCTTGCAGAGAGTTGAATAACATATGTATTTATAAAGCACACATTTACCCGTGGGCATCTTGCAGCTGAATAACAGATTTTTATTGTTACCCAACTCAATGGAACTCATTTTATCAAACTCAGAAGGATGAATGACTGAGTGGATTGGCCGGGATTTGAACCTGGTGAACATTGACATGATGAAATGAAAGTGATTGTGAGTAGCACACCGGCCTATATGGCTGGCAAGCTTGCCACCTCTGGTGGCTTTCAAAATGCCCACAGCCCAGGACACCATCAGAGAACTACAAAAAGGATATGGCGTGCATTCCCCTATTTGCCAGGATGTACCAACGTTTCTCCAATTTTAGAAAGAGCTGAAGACATGCCTCTTCAACAATACTGCCTCACAGTGCAGTAACAGTCATCCTCTGGTCTTGGAACCAGTCTAACTCGTCCACTCACTCATTCAGTCATTTACATTATCTTTGCCTTTGACTCTGTACAACTGTCTGATTTCTTTTGGCTAGGTTTGCACTATACATATACCTAATACATACATACACACACTGTGAGAAAGTGGCTCTGTATATACTGTTCCCTAATAGGTACAGGGTGTACAGAGTCCACAGTCCCCCAGGGGCTGACAGAGGTTAAAGTTACTCTCTAAAGTGGTAGCTTGGTCGAGCAGTAAGGCAGTACCAGAGGACAGTGTAGAGCATTTGTTGTACACACTCAGTCAGCAAATGGTCTCACACACTCAATAACTGAACTCTAGGCCAATAGTTTATATACAAAAATATATGCTTGTTTTATTTTAGAACCAACAATTGGAATTAAAATATACTTTCTCAGAATGAGATGTTGAATATAAATACTTTTGCAATAAGCAATTGATTTTTGTAAACAGTTAAAAGTGGTTGCAATAGGCAACACTATTTCAAACACAACAGTGCATTGAGTTCAATGGAATTTTCATATTATTTGACACAGATTACTTTTCGGATTACTTTTGGACTTCCAGGACTGGATCCTAGATTCAGTCTTGGGTCAGTACTTGGAATCAAGTGATACAAGTCAAATTAATTGCAGTGATGATTTTTAAGTAATATTTAGCTATTTCAAAAGTTGACACTTAGAAAACATTTCCTAGAAAGCATTCAATGATTCTCTATGGCAAGAAATTCAAATTGCAGGTATAGTACCTTCTCGTTACTTTTGTAATCCAGTACTGGGTGCCTGGACTCAGTACTGGAATCTTTATCCAAAACAGGTAAGTAATTACGTTTGCAGATATTATACGATTTTAGAAGAATATTTAAAGATTGCAGAAATCGACACTTAGAAGAAATTTCACAGAAAAACAGTCAATGGTTTCCTATGGGAGAAAATTGGGTTACTGGTAAGTACAGTTGTGAGTATTCTTCCGAGCCAGTGCTGGGCACCAAGATCCGGCACTGTGAGCTCACATGAGAATAGGTGAGTTTTTGCGTTTTTGTTACTCGGCTGATTTTTAGTGAATATTTTAAGATTTGAAAAGGCCACACTTCAAAACGCCAGTCAATGTTACCCTATGTAGAAAATCGAGTTAGCAGTTTTCAGGTAAGTTCTCGACTGGCAGAGTTGAAGTTCTGGGCATAGACTCAGGGGTCCCCCAAGGTCAGATAGGCACAGTTGGTTCACCCTCAGCGGCTCTAGGGCGGCCGGGTGCAGAGAGAGTTAGGCCCAATGTTATCCTATGAGGGATAGGGGGGCCTGGGTTGGTGGCTGCTGACTAGCAGGCCACGCGGCTTTGGGAGCTGGGCTCCTGGTCACTTGCTCAGGGCAAGTGGGGAAGTAGAACAGTGTAGAGGTTGCACTGCCAGGGCCACTCGGGCGGCTGGGTGCAGGGTGCTTTTGAGCCTTCGGGCGCTCAATGGATCTCAATGGGAATACTCCGGTTGGGAAAAAGACTGCAAGCTCGGGGACGAGGATGCTTCAGGTGCCACAACCACTTCGAGAGGTAAGTTGGGTAGTTGGAGAGTAGGTAGGTACCCCGGGATTGGACACAGGGGGCCGTGGGGCGCCGGGTGCAGGGGTGCCTTTTGGTGTCGGGAAATCTTACCCTCTGTTGATCGCGGTTGGGGTGGCACCCTGTTCTGAGGCTGCAGGCTTCTTCAGGAGTGTCGAGGGGGGTCCTTGGGTGCCGGACTCGGGGTCACGGTCGCCGTGGGGTCGTCCTCATGGGTTTGGTTCACTCCGGCACCGGCCAGGCTTGGCTGGTGCAGAGTGAGCTGGGATCGCGGTTCTGGGCTGCTGCCAGGGATGAAAGGTAGGTTCTGAGTAGAGCCTCTACTCATGGGAGTCCCAGGGGCTTAGAGTTCAAAGGTAGCCAGGTCCTCCGGGGTTTCTGAGGTTGCTGGCCACAAGAGATGCCGGGTTTGGAGCAGAAGCAGGTTCGAGGTCGACAGGCCGGTAGGGCTGGGGCCAAAGCAGTTGGTGTCTCCCTCTTCTCAGCAGCTGCAGGGCAGGTCTTCTTTCTTCTTGCTCTTCTTGTAATTTCGGAATCTGGAATCTGGGGAAGGAAGGTTCAGGGTGCACCTAAATACTAGATTTAGAGACGTTACAGGTAGGTGAAGGCCAGGGACCAATGGGTCCCTGTCCTGGGGTGGGTACACCTCCTATCCTGCCTCTCTCCTGTGGGAGGGGGGCAGTAGCCTAGTCCTGATAGGGTAGGGCCTCCCATCTTCAAGATGGCGAGAGACCGGAGATGTGCTTCACCTCGCCTCCCCCACCTGAGGGGTGGGGTGGGCAGGTTGGCACATCCCCTGTCCTTGTTTGGGGTTTCCGGCCAAGCTTCCCGCCAGAGTGGGGGGTTGCAGTGGCCTGGGGAAACTCTCAGAGGCGGCATGCCTTTGAAGCTTCCCTTTGCTCATCCTGGGGGAGGAGATTTATCACCTCGCCCAGGATGTGCATTGTTGCAGGCCCAGGAGAGCAGGAGCTCTCCCACCCAGGGGTTCAGCAACATGTCTGCTGTGTGGCAGCCTAGGCAACTTCAGAGCAGACGTGGATTGTAGGTTAGTTGTAAGGGGGCATCTCTAAGATGCCCTCTGGGGTGCTTGGTACATTAAATCCCACACTGGCATCAGTGTGGGTTGAATGTGCTGAGAAGTTTGATACCAAACTTCCCAGTCTTCAGTGTTGCCATTATGGTGCTGTGGAGTTCGTGTTTGACGAGCTCCCAGCACCATGTACTCTTAAATGGCAGCACTGCACTTACAGTGCCCAGGAATGGACCTGGGTACTGTAGGGGCACAGGGCTCCTGCTCCTGTGCCCACACCATTGGCATAAGGCACCCAGCTAGAGGGGTGGCTGATATATGCCTTGGCAGTGTAGGTGATGGGCATGGCACCCAGAGATGTGTGCCTTGTCGACTCTTTGTTTTGTCCTTCACCCAGACACCCAGCCTGCAAAGGCAGTTATGTGTAAGGGTACAGGGCCTCTAATGGTGGCACAATGAGTGCTGCAGCCCTTAGAGGCCTTCCCTGGTCACAAGGCCCTGGGTACCTAGGGTACCATTTACCAGGGGCTGACATGTGGCCCTGGGCACCTGATTGGCAGGAGTCCAGGGCACACTCAGTCAAAGTACATTCAGCAATTCAGCAAAAAGTGGGGGCATACCATGCAAGAAAGATGGCACTTTCTCACACACACACACACACACACACACACACACACACACACACGCACACACACACACACACACACATACATGTAATCACACACACACACATGCACTGTGCAGTAGTAGTTCCTGAATTGTGTTTTCTTGAGATTATGTTACTTCCTTAATATTTTTAATTAAACAATACATTGCCAACTGCCTGCATGAGTAATTTTCATTACATTATAATTGTTTTCTTTATAGGTGAAAAGGGTGGCACTTGCTACAACTGTATAGGAAATGGAGGTCAACAAATTCCTGGTGAACCCGGCTTACCTGGTCCTCCTGGAAATTCAGGTGAAAACAACAGTTTGGCATGAAATAAGCATTCAATACATCTTCCATGTTGTGTATTATCCATGATTGGCTGCCTTTACTGCTCACAAAACAATGGTTTCTCAAGCCATACTTCACAGGGATGACTGTGAAATGTCCATATTTCACACAGATGGCATTAGATATTGCCTGTGAAGTAAGGAAATGTTCCAATATGATTCCTGGCCTCAGTGTGATTCATTTGCCAGCATCTGAGTAGCCTCTAAGCGCTCTAAGCATGACAGCTCCAAACCTCTCTGCTAATCTTTCCATTATCATGTGTTTACTGATCATCCTTTTCGTGAAAGGACATCTAAACTTGAACATTCTCATTGCAATCATGTCTCATTGTTAGATGAATCTTGCTGGAAGGAACTATAAAAGAGTATTTGTGTAAGTGAAGAATGTGTTTTTAAAACCTCATGTTCTTAACTACATACTTAAACATTTTCCTCTTCTTTTTACTTCTTGCTGCCAAACAGTATAGTCTATTATTTTTCTTTTTTTTAAATGGACATTAGCAAATGCAATCCTCATGACCGCACAGTTGATGAGACAGATGTGATTAGAAGGTAACATATCACATTAACAATATGAATGAGACGATATTGAATGCAGCATTATTTATTGATTTGAGTATCTGTCGTTTCATGACTTTGTGCTTTTAGGTGTCGTTACTTATTGGTCTAACTAATGTGTGTTCTAAGCATTGCGTTTGTTGTGCGAGTAATGGTTTGTGGAGTTAACCACAGCTAGCACATTTCAGAGGTTTCTAGGCTTTGTTTTGTAACCATTTGTTCGAGGCATATGAGCTGCAGATTACACACTTGTGCATAGATCGCCATCTGATGTTGGGCCCGGGTGTTTGCAGTTGTTTTTCCTCTTGGTAAGTCTTTGGAAGTCACGAGGTCGGTGACTCCTCCTTTGGATCGTATTGCGCATGGGCTTCGGCTCCATCCTCAGATTGTTTTTTTCCGCCATCGGGCTCGGATGTGATCTTCGCGCTTCGGTTCCGAACAGCTTCCAGGTCGACGATCGACGCGCAATCCTCACCCCAACTCGCGGTATTGTTTTCGATCGCCATCTCCCCACTCAACGCGCCTCTCATCGGAAAACCTTCGATTCCGGTCATCGACGACGGCCTTCGGGCCTACCCAAGCTCCGGTCCTGGCTAATGGAAAGGACTCCCTTCAAGAAGTGCCCTCGATGTGGGTCCAAGTTCCCCCACACCGATCTCCATGAAGTATGCAATCTCTGCCTCTCCCCTGAACACGAGGCTCGAGATTGTCCGGCGTGTAAGTCCATCCGGTTCGAGACCGGAGGGCTAGAAGAACCATGGCGCACTCGTCGACGACGATTCCGGACGACATCTTCGGGGAAGGCGTCAACGCTCCAGAAGAACACCACACCGACGAGGGACTCGTCAGCACCTCCGAAGCCGGCGATTCAGACGTGGAGGACATCACTCCGGCACAGAGGGTCGTGAGTACTAATCTCCCCCCCCCCCCCCCACACCCTCGCCGGCACCGAAAAAGGCTTCGGTCACGCTTTCGCCTCCGGGCCTAAGCAAGACCACACCGCACCTTCGGGCCTGGTAAAGAAGCCGATTAAGCCTTCCGGCGGCTCAGGCTCGAGCCAGCCCACCGTCGGTGCCGATTAACATTCTTCGACACCGAAAAAGAAAATGGCCTCCGCTTCGACACCGAGCCCCGCACCGAAACACTCGGTGTCGAGAACCAGCTCCAGCTCCTCGGTGCCGACACCATCTTCGGCACCGACGAAAGCACACAAGGCCACCGACACTTCGAAGCCGAAATCCATCTCGGCGCCAACCAAACAATCAGACTTTTGCAAGCATAGTTCCAAACAACGAACCAGCGTGGAAAAAGCCAAAACAACAAAGGCCCGACGCCTTCGGCGCCGACGGACCAACCAACATCACCAGAACTTTTTACACCGGAGCCATTCCAAAAAACACTAACCAAGGATCCTAAAACCGGACATTTGATGCTCTCCATCAAAAAGAGACAGCTGGATAAACCTGCTCCGCCTCCACCTCCAAAGAGGAAGGACTCTGCTACCTCTCCTTTCAGAATACCTTCTCCACCTCCACCGCCTCCTCCACCTTCCCCTCCTCCACCATCTCCACCCCCACCTCATCATTCCCCAACACCCTCTCCGGATGATGATGATCAGGGGGATCTATATGATGACATAGGAGACGTGCCCCAAGATTTACCTACAGGGGTCCCCACTCCCACAGGCTCCCCAGACCCATGGGACGATTATAATATCCCTGACATCCCTAACGTCCCACAGGATGATCTCTATCCTTCCAGACCTTCCCCACCAGAAGACTCACTGGGGTTCAACCATCTACTACAAAGGGCGGTACACTATCATGGGGTAGATCGCCATACCAACCCCGTGCAGGAGGATTCCCTCCACGATACGTTTGACACCACACATAGGACTACCTCCATATTGCCTATGCTCAAGGGAGTTGTAAAACATGCACCAGAGGTCTTTAAAGAGGATCATTAACCCGCGCATTGAAAAGAAATATAAATCTACCCCTACAGATCTCTCCTACATCAGAGGGCCAGCACCACTAGATTCTCTGGTAGTGTCCACAGCACGTAAAAGGGCCAACTCCTAAGCGTCAGGCGTAGCACCACCACCTGACAAAGAGTCTAAACTCTTGGACGCATCAGGCAAGCGCACTGCATCCCAAGCTGCCAACATATGGCGTATCGCTAATACACAAGCGCTACTAGCCAGGTATGACAGGGCCCATTATGATGAATTAGAGGCCATTATGCAACTTCTCCCTGATAAATACAAACCTAGGGCCAACGAGTTGATTCAGGAGGGCAAAACCATTACTAACATCTACATACGTTGTGCCCTAGATGCAGCAGACACAGCCTCCAGGGCCATCAATACAAGTGTCCTCCTCCGTCGCCATGCCTGGCTAAGGATCTCAGGTTTTAAACCGGAGGTACAGGCCTCCATCCTCAACCATCCCTTTGACCAGGAACATCCGTTTGGCCCAATAGTGGATGAGGCCCTAGAAAAGATGAAAAAAGACACCGATACGGCAAAATCCATGGGAACTTTATAATCACACCCTCCCAGGCGCTCCTTTCACCGCTCTTCCTTTCGGAGCACATCCAGAGGCTACTCCTCCGACACCGCTTCCACTTAATATAAGGCTCCTACCCAGTCCACCTTTACAAGGGGCTACCAAAGAGGCGGCTACAGGGGCAACAATAACAAAGGCAGAGGCAAAACAAACACCGCCCGCTCTGCCACCGCACCTACCCAATGACTTCCCTCCACTCCCCCCAGGCCATCCCACTCTGGTCGGGGCAGACTCCAAAACTTCCTCCCTGTCTGGGCCACCATCACCTCAGACAAATGGGTAACACAAATAATTCGGTCAGGCTACTGCCTAGAACTAATATCTACCCCCCAAACATCCCTCCCAGACAACGCCCAATGTCACAACAACATCTAACACTACTAAAGCAGGAGGTAATCTCCCTCCTACAGAAAAGGGCGATAGAACACGTTCCTACCAACCAACAAGAATATGGGGGTTTACTCCCTATATTTTCTCATACCAAAAAGGGACGAGACTCTACGGCACATCCTAGACCTCAGGTCCCTAATCAAATACATACACTCAGACCATTTTCACATGGTAATGCTTCAGCAGGTACTTCCACTGCTTTCCCAAAACGACTTCCTGACCACTTTAGACCTAAAAGACGCTTAGTTCCACATTCCAGTGCACAACGCTCACAGGAAGTTCCTCAGATTCGTAGTGGACGGCCAACACTACCAATTCAAAGTACTCCCATTCGGAGTCACAACAGCACCACGTGTATTCACGTGCCTAGCAGTAGTGGCAGCACACCTAAGGAGACAACACATCCATGTCTTCCCATACCTAGACGACTGGCTAATAAAAGGCAGTTCATACAGCCAGTGTGTACAACACACGCATGCCACCATCCAGCTTCTTCACCAACTGGGCTTCACAGTAAACCATGCGAAGTCCCATCTACAACCATCCCACATAAAACAATACCTCGGTGCCACCATAGACACCTCAAAAGCGCTAGCTTACCCCAATCCTGCCAGGATTACAAGCATTCAGGCTCTACGTGCACAATTCATAGCACAACACTCCCTTCCAGCTCAAGTGTTTATGCAACTAATAGGGATGATGGCCTCTTGCATCTTCATAGTACCTCACGCAAGACTCCAGATGCGTCCTCTCCAAGAGTGTTTGGCGCGCCAATGGAACCAGGCCCAGGGTCAATTAACAGATCTGGTGTTGGTAGACGGTCGCACCCCTTGCTCTCTGCAGTGGTGGACCACCACAAACCTTTCCACAGGTCGACCGTTCCTGGACCCGATTCCCCAGATAGTACTAACCACAGACGCATCGCTCTCTGGCTGGGGAGCTCATCTACTACATCTCACCGTGCAGGGCACATGGACACCTCAACAAAAGTTACTCCACATCAACCATCTGGAGTTACTAGCAATCTTCTTAGCCCTAAAATCTTTTCAAACACAAATTTCAGGCAAGGCAGTCCTAATCCGCACAGACAACATGACAGCCATGTACTATATTAAAAAACAAGGCGGCACACACTCTCCACAGCTCTCTCAGCTAGCATAGAGCATATGGAGATGGGCCATACCCCAGAAAATCTTTCTCCTAGCTCACCATGTTCCAGGAGTTCAAACCACTATGGCAGATCTGCTCAGCCGACAAACACAACAAATCCACGAGTGGGAACTCCACCCACAAGTTCTACACCCGTACTTTCAGATGTGGGGGCATCCACAAATATACCTCTTCGCCACCCACGAAAACACCAAATGCCCAAGCTTCGCAGCCAGATATCCACACCCATTGTCCAAAGGAAATGCGATATGGATGAACTGGTCAGGCAGATTTGCATACGCTTTTCCGCCTCTCACACTCATTCCACTAGTGGTGCGCAAACTACAGCAACACTCCCTCACACTAATCCTAGTAGCTCCAACTTGGGCCAGACAACCATGGTACACCACACTGCTGGAACTATCCGTAGTACCGCACCAAAAATTACGCCTCTCTCCACACCTCTTAACCCAGAACCATGGAGAGATCAGACACCCGGACCCAGCTCAGCTCAACCTTGCGATCTGGCTCCTGAAGTCCTAGAATTTGGTTATCTAAATCTTCCCCCTGACTGTATGAACGTCATCAAGGAAGCTAGGCGACCCACCACTAGAGCGTGCTACGCCGCCAAGTGGAAACGTTTTGTTGTCTATTGTCACAACAACACCATCAATCCCCAAGACGTCTCTATTTAACACATCATAGGCTACTTACTCCACCTACAAAGGTGTAATCTAGCTTATACGTCCATTCGCCTGCACCTCACAGCTATAGCAGCTTACCTACAAAACAGGCAACATCTATCACTCTTTAGAGTACCTGCCATTAAAGCCTTCATGGAAGGCCTTAAAAGAATAATTCCCCCCAGAGTGCCACCCTCACCTGTGTGGAACCTAAATATCGTTCTCACCAGACTAATGGGGCCTCCCTTCGAACCATTGCACAAATGTGAACTCCAATTTTTAACCTGGAAAACTGCTTTTCTCGTAGCCATCACTTCCCTCAGAAGGGTCAGTGAGATACAAGCATTTACCATTCAAGAACCTTTTCTACAAATGCACCATAACAAAGTTGTTCTCCGTACCAACCCCAAATTCCTCCCTAAAGTCATTTCTCCTTTTCACCTAAACCAATCTGTAGAACTACCAGTATTTTTCTCGCAACCACTAACTGTTGCAGAAAGAGCCCTACAGACACTAGATGTCAAACGAGCCTTACTCTACTACATCGAGAGAACACAACCTTTCCGTAAGACCAAACAACTGTTTGTCTCTTTCTCTCCACCACACAAGGGCAACCCTATCTCCAAGTCGGGGATAGCTAGGTGGATTGTCAAATGCATTCAGATTTGCTACCATAAAGCAAAATGAACGCTATCCGTTCCCCCTAAAGCCCATTCTACACGTAAAATAGGGGCTTCAATGGCTTTTCTAAGAAACATCCCATTAGATGATATCTGCAAAGCAGCTACATGGTCAACACCGCACACTTTCACTAAACACTATTGTGTAGATGTGCAAACTAAGCAACAGGCTAGTGTGGGCCAGCCTGTACTCAAAACATTATTTCAAACCACTGCAACAGATACGGGTGGTCGCCGCTAACGGTGGGTACTGCTATATAATCTATGCACAAGTGTGTAATCTGCAGCTCATATGTCTCGAACGGAATATGCTACTTACCAGTATGCATCTGTTCTTGGCATGTAGAGCTGCAGATCTACACACGCCCACCCGCCTCCCCTGCTACCTTTATCTGTTCCAGTTTATCTTATTTAGATACAACACACATGGGCATCTTCACTGTTTATTACTACGCTCCATAATTTCCCTGCTGGCGAAAAACAATCTGAGGATGGAGCCGAAGCCCATGTGCAATACGATCCAAAGGAGGAGTCACCGACTTCGTGACTTCCAAAGACTTTCCAAGAGGAAAAACAACTGCAAACATCCGGGCCCAACACCAGATGGCGATCTATGTACAAGTGTGTAGATATGCAGCTCTACATGCCAAGAACAGATGCATACTGGTAAGTAGCATATTCCTTTCATTTTAACTGTAGTTTTTCCTATGATTGTTTTTGAGGACATGCTACAACCAACTTCTTTGAAATAATTCTCTTCCCATGCTGATAATTGCCTTTGGTCGTGGTTGGTGGGTGCTGGCCACATGTCCTTGCCTTTTAGCTGGTACTGCGTCCAACTTGCTGCGGTGTGCCATGCCTTGCTGCGCATTGCTGTTAGATGTTAAAGTGACTTTATAGTTAGGTGTGGAATTGTTCAAAACAAATGTTTAAAAACAACACAAAAAAAATCACAAGTTATAGGTTACTGAGCTAACTATAACTTGTACCCTGTTATTCACCGCTTATGACCTCACATATTGCGTCACTCATGACTTGTTAAATGACATCATTGGTGATATCGCTGATGACATATTAAATGACATCATTGATTTCACTGATGACAGCACTGATCATACCATAGTCATATACAACATAGAGCTAGAGTTGGTGCATCACACAGAAATAGCGTAAGCTTTAGAGGCAAATATGGTTGTGCATGCTGAAAGTTTTATTGTGCACATTTACAAATCACTAAAGTTTGAGGTGCAAGCAGTACTCAATGTTAAACTAAGTAAAGGCGGAGGGCACCTCATATGGGTTGCAGATGTCCGTTTCATAGTAGGTTGTGTGTTAGCCAAAGCCTGTTGCAAAAAATCTGTGAGAAAGGCCAAATCTTCTGTTGATATTAGACAAATTGTATGCAACAAGGATGTTTTTAAGGGTTGGATGTCTATTTTCTGAATTTTGCTAAAGATTTTGAAACATTGCAGATTGTTGAATCCTCGGAGCTTTGGTGGCCGGCGGCGATGGGACCGGCTCCTTCGCCTAGCCAAACGTCAAAAAATCTGGGGGTGCGATGGGACGACAGCCTGTCCTTTGCCTCGCATATCCAGCAGGTAGTTGGGTGCTGTCTGTGCAAGTTGAGGAATCTACGGAAGATTCTGCGACTCCTACCAGAGGGTTGCCGAAAAACAGTAATCCATGCCACAGTGACATCAAGGCTGGATTACGCTAACGGCCTCTATCTGGGTTTGCCAAAGTACCTAACTCAGCGATTGCAAATGGTCCAGAATGCGGCTGCGAGACTGTTAATGCGTATTCCATTCAAGCATTCAGTCTCTCCGCACCTTCTTTCACTTCACTGGTTACCAGTAGCCAGCAGGATCAAATTTAAGGCACTCACGCTGGCCTTTAGATCTCTGTATGGCACCTGCCCAAACTACTTGAGAGCTCGGTTGCCGAGATACACCCAGGCCCGCTCCCTCCGCTCCAACTGCCGCTTTCAGCTAGCAGTTCCACGAACAAAATGGGCTCGGCTGGGAGGAAGAACCTTCTCGGCCAATGTGGCGGCGCTATGGAATACCCTGCCCCCAGCGCTTCAGCAGGCCCCCTCCGAATCCAGCTTTAAGCAGATGTTGAAGACCTGGCTCTTCACCCAACCTCGCTAAGTGCTCAAAATTGGTCCCTGTGGCCATGCCTGCTCTCCTAGCACTGGGACACCTCCTTGTGAGGTAGCTGTTCGCGCTTTAGAAAATTCCGTATTATTATTGAATAATGTAGCAAGATGGGGTGAGCCAATACCTAATTATAACATCAACACCTAATTATAACATCACTTTAACTTTTGTTTTGCAGCGTGAATCCTTTTCTGGATTCATGTGCTGTGCATCATTCCGCCATCTAGTGGTTAGGTCCAGAATAGTCTTTGTTTTTTTGTTGGTTTTTTTTTTCTTTCTTTTGGTCGTTGTCGACCACCATTAGGTGCCAGGTACGTCCCCCGTGTAACGTCAGATGGCGCCTAGGAGGTTCTTGTGCATGGTAGCCATCTTCAGATTCTTTTTCCGCCCTTGGGTCTAGAAGCAAGACAGGACGCTCCAAAGTTTTTCAGGAAAAACTCCCAAATGAAGATAAAAGTCGAGATTTCGAGTGAAGAAACAACATTGATCATTTACATCGCAACCAGAAAAAACAAGGTTTAACTCGGAGAACGACAACCCCAATACCGAAGACATCAAGGTTCGACAAATGGCAAGGTAGGGGCCATAGAAAATACCCCTTTCACATTCTGCCATGAGTGCCACCACAAATTCACACAACGCAATCCACACTACGTGTGGAACCTCTGCCTGCTCAAAGACCACAAGGACAAAGACTGTCAGGCCTGCACAGTGTTCCAGCAAAAAAACTCTCAGCACACGCCGAAAGCCCACTACGCAACGATGTCCTAGGCATCGAAAAAACCTTCCATGAAGGACCTAGGTTTTTCCAGTGACGAAGAAGACCTGGGAGTTCCAGCAAAATCGACACACGAAGGATCAGACGTCAAAATTCTTGAAGGAGACTCCGAAAAACCCACGCCTACAAAAAGATGGCGAAGGATACAGAGAAGAAGACGGATAAAGTAAGACACCATACACATCCGTCGGAACCAAAGGGCCACAATAACAAGACTCAGCCTTAGGCAGCCCCAACCCCGAAGAAAAAGGCGATCGAAGTCCAGCCGCGATCTAAGAAACCCCACGGAACCCTACCAAGGGAATCCGATGAGGGAAAATAGCACAAGGCGCCGAAAACAAGGATTGAACATGAACCCCCGAAGTGAACCGCGAGGCCATCGAAACCAGAGGCAAGCGCGGGCAAGAAAAGAAAATCTCCGTTCCCCAACGCTGAGAGAGCACTCGCAGTCGAGAAGAAAAAGAACCGGCTTGAAGCCAAAATGCCAACGCTCCTCCAGAAAAAGGAGTTCGTGCCTCACTCAAGGAATTCCAAATTCCTAAAATCCCCGTTGCAGAAACGGACAATGTGGACGCCAAAGGTGTGGAAGATGCCAAAGGGGAAGAGGAGGAGATTCTAGAGTCACCTCCAACCCATGAACCTCGCGATGAAGACATCGAGGCAACAGAAAAGGAGGAAGCCTCTGAAAATGTTGAGGACACTAGGAATGACCTTTACGAAGAAAGCCCAGAGTAGGAGATACACTGTTATCCCTCGAAGGCATCTTCACCAGATGACATAGCCTTCTACAACAGCCTAGTAAAATGAGCAGCTGACGCTTTTGGAGTGCCCCTCGAAGAGGAAAAAGGAGACACATGTTTCCTTTTAGAAACACTAGCCCCAGCCAAAAAGGGGACACAATACCTACCAATGTTACCAAGCATCCTGGACCCAGGCAAAGAAGCCTTAAAAGAACCAGCCTCGAGCAAGGAGGTAACACCAAGGGTCGAGATAAAGTACAAGGCCTCATCCAAGGACCCTAAATATATCCACGGAAACACAGTGCCTGACTCCATCATTGTTACCTCAGTCAGGAAAAGAGCAAATGCAATCTCTAACAGTGGACCACCCCCAGAGAAAGAAAACAAACGTATGGATATGGTAGGCAGGAAAATGGAAAAGGAAGTAGCAACGCAGTGGCGTATCACAAATTCTAATGCCCTGCTGAACAGGTATGGACACAAGCAATGGGATGACATTGATGAGCTCATCTACCTGCTCCCCGAAGAGGACAAGAAAAGGGACACATCTTTTGTTCAAGAAGGCAAAAACATTGCTAACACATGCCTTAAATCAGCGCTCGATGCAGCAGACACTGCCAGCAGACAGATGTGCACAGGCACCACTCTAAGAAGGCATGTCTGACTTAGAATATCAGGTTTCAAGCAGGAGGTTCAAACCTCCATCATTAACAGATTATTTACAGGGGAGGCACTTTTTGGAAAGGAAATGGATGAATCTCTCCAGCAGATTAAAAAGGATAACGAAACTGCAAGAGCCATGGGAGTCCTACAGCAAAGAGTTACCTTCAAAAGAGGAGGGTTTAGTAGAAGAAAACCCACAGGAGGAGGAGCCTTTATTCAAGGACATCAAATGTCATATCAACTACAGAGCCAAGGAAATGGTCAACAAACAGGCCAGCAAGCAGGATACCTAGATTGGCAACAACAGCTAAAGCAGTCCTTTCGAGAATGAGGTAGAGGCCAGCTTCTAGAGGGGGAGGTAATGGTTCAAATTGACTCCTGCAAAGCAAAAGACCCACACACAACACCAGTGAGAGGCAGAATACCACGGACAATTGGATATTAAATTTGGTAAAATACAGGTATTGCATAGAACTGACAAAAACACCACCAGCAAATCCACCAAAAGTAAGGAGCTACCTCAAATCAGAACTCATACAATTAAATTCAGAAATCAAAAACCTTCTTCAAAAGCAGGCAATAGAATTGGTACCAAAACAGGACTTTTTCAAAGGGAACTGCTCGTCGTATTTCCTAGTCCCCAAACAAGACCTATCACTAAGACCAATCCTGGACCTAAGGTTCATAAACAAATTCATCTTGACACAGCATTTCAAAATGACTACACTCCAGGAAAAAATTCCATAAATGTAAAAAGGAGATTACATGGCAACAATATTTATTTATTATTATTTTATTTTAGGAGTTTTATATAGCGCTGGCCAGACCCGAGGGTATCGGAGCGCTTTACAAGAAATTTCAATACAAGAGTCACATAGTAAGACGGAGGTATATATATTGGTTCGGAAGTCACAGCATGCTGTGCCACATTGAGGACAGGAGTCCTGCGATAACCTCGATGGGTGCACATTGTCATTGGGCTGAACCTCTTTCAGGGGGCAGGGGGCGACGAGGTACAGGGAGCGGGAAGAGACAGTAGAAAACAGGACAACCGACCAAGGTCCAGCTCAACCAAGATACATGTTTCATCAACAGTCAAAATTTGGTGCAAAGCACTTCCTGCACCCGTCGTCCAAAAGTGCACATCAGGTCACAATGTTCATCGGAAAGAGGAAGGTGCACTCGTTGAAATTAAACACAAAATCAGGTAGTCCAAAAAAAAATAATTCTTTCTTTATTCTGATAATTTTTAACACAAACAGCACACAGCAAACGCATTTCGTTCCAAGCAGTAACTTCGTCAGGGCTTTACATACAGTTGGCCAATAGGCAGTGAAAAAGAGTCCAAAAATTTGCAAGTAGCAAGTTCACAAACGGCACAGTATACCGTGTCAAGGAGATAATAACAAACTATTCGACTGACGGGTAAGTTACCCCAACAACGGTTTATATAATCCACAAAACGCCACGTCTCATCTCAAAGAACAGAGCCATAGAAGGAAAGGTTTGTTCCTATAGCTAATCAGTATACATCCTTGTAATACCAGTAGTAGATGACCAATATAATAGAAGTTTGTTGCAACAGAATCAATGCAAAGTGTATTTAAATATCTTACACATTTTCATTTGTATATGAATGTATATACAAAACAGCCCCTTATATGGTCCCGGTGATGATGCACACAAAGGGTAGCGAGACGGGCAATGGGTAACAAGTGTTACTCTTCACAGTAAACGGCGAATCCCAGCATGGTGGCTGGAACGGTTCAACCGCTAAGCGGTTGAACCGTTCCAGCCACCATGCCGCTAAGCGACCCACCAGAACGAAGCTAGGGAGAGTTTCAGTTTTTTAGTCCATTGGGTGGGTATAGGATCTAGGTCGTGAGATGTGGGTTTGGAGGTGGAGATCAGTTTGAGAATCTCCACTTCAGGAATGGGGTTGAAGGATTTCCAGGTTTTTCTGGGGTGCTTAAGTGTGATGACTTTGGCCTCTGAGACTAGGCTTTCGCAGGGGGGATTAAGGTTGATGTCAAGTGAGAGCTCAATCTTGGTTATTTTGTTATTGAAGAAGTTGGCGAAGTTGTCGCACAGGTCTTTGGATGCCTGCACTGAGGTTGCAGAGGGCTTGGAGGTTTGTTGCCTGATGATGTTAAAAAGTTCTTTAGCTCGGTTCTTTGCGTTGTCCAGAGCGGTGCAGAAAAAGTTTTTTTTGTTGTTGTTGATGTGTTGTTTGTAGTTCCTTCGGGCTGCTTTGAGTTGTTCAAGTAGGCATGGGGAGGGGTTGTTCCTCCATAGTCGTTCTGTAGCTCTTAGTTGTCTTCTTTCAGCGTTGATGTCCGTGTTGAACCAGGATCTAGATGGAATGTTTCTGATTATTATTAATTTTCAGGGGGGCTAATTGGTCTAGGATGGATGTCATAGTTGTGTTGTAGTGAGAGGTGAGTTCCATGGTAGAGAGATCACCTGTGGAGATAGAAAAAAGCAAGCTTACCCTTTCCACTAGGTTGGCCAAGGTGATCTGAGTTAGATTTCTTGTCCAAATTGGTTGGTCTTGAGTGGGAGGTTGATATGTGATCGGTTGGGTGATGCGGAATAGGATTAAGTGGTGGTCAGACCAGTTGACGGGTAGGATGTGGTCAAGTGTGATTATGTCGCTTTGGGCGATAATGGCGTCTAGGATTGCTCCTTTGTTATGGTTTCATCTAAGCAGTGTTGGGTAAGGTTGTTGCTTTGCGGCAGCTCGTTCAGGTTTTGGATTAGCGAGTTGCTATTTGCATTCCAGTGTAAGTTGAGGTCGCCCAGAATTAAGTTATTTATGTCTCGGAGAGCACAATGCGCGATCAGGTCGGACAAGTGCTCGGAGAATGTGGTGGTGTTGCCAGGGGGATGGTATTGGAGATGGCAGTGTAGTGTTTTGTTGTCGGTTGTGTTAATGATGGCGGTTAGGCATTCAAAAGAGTTATAGTTGAAGGTGTCGATTTCCGTCACGGACATGTTGTTGTTGTGAATGATTGCTATACCCCACGCCTCTTTGGTCTTTTCAATCAATAGATCTCATGGACGCCTATTTACACATCCCCAAGAACAAAAACTACAGAAAATATCTCTGGTTCCTACACAAGGGAACACACTACCAGTTCAAGGCACTCCCTTTCGCGATAAAATCACCACCACATGTCTTCCCCAAGTGCCTGGCTGCACGTGGCACACCTGTGAAAGGATGAAATGCACGTTTACCCTTACCTGGATGACTGGCTTATAAGGGAAAACACAAATAAACATGTCTAAGCCACGTTCAAACAGCAATTCACACGCTCTAAAAATTAAGATTGTCAATAAATCACAAGAAATCCTCCACAAAACCAGAAAGGGAAAAGACTTTCTTAGGTGCAAGACTAAACACACAACTCGCACAGGCTTACCCTACGCAGAAAAGTATACAATCGATCAAACAAGAAACCTCCTTCTACCAGAAGGATCAATCTCTGACATTGAGGAGAGTCATGAAACTCATGGGCATGATGGCATCATGCATCCCACTCATTCATCATTCCTGCCTACATGTGCACCCCTTCCAGGAATGGCTTACCAACAACTGGCCACAAGCCACAGGGAGTTGGGAGGATCTAGTGGTTGTTATGCACAGCCTGCAAGCAAAAATACAATGCTGAGCATCCAACAACATAGAACAACCAACTCCTTCTGTGACAACCACTACAGACGCATCCCTCAACGGATGGGGAGCACACTTCAAACAACTAAAAGTACGAGGTCAGTGGAACAACCTCGACTCCACAAAACACATCAATTACTTGGAAATGAAAAGAGTATTCCTAGCACTGAAAGCTTTCCAGAAACACATTCGCACAAAAACTGTCTTGATTCAAACGGACAACACCACCACAATGTTCTACCTCAACAAACAGGGAGGTAGAAAGTTGTTTCCGCTAAGCAAGCAAGCACAACTGATCTAGCAATGGGCAATTTCTCAAAGAATCAATCTGCAAATAATACATCTACCGGGAGTAGACAACACAACAGCAGATCTTCTGAGCAGACAGAACTGCTGCCACGAGTGAGAATTGAAGCACAAAACAGTACAATACATCTTCAAACTATGGGGAACCCCAAACATAGACCTGTTTGCGACAATACAGAACAACAAATGCCATTTCTTTGCCTCGAGGTTTCCTCACCACCTATCAAAAGGGAATGCCCTGTCACTAGAGTGTATGTGAAAAGGTGGTTCTGCCACTCTTAAAAGTCTAAGGAATTTATACAATTTATGTCTCTCTAAATAGATGAGAACAATCAACAAATGAGAAAATAAGACATTATGTCCAAACCAAAAAGCGCCAAACTCGTTTCTTATATTAAACGATATATTTTTTATCTGTTTATGAAAAATCAGTGTAAGCTTATAGCAATACGTGTATTTAAATACACACAGAATAGTTCTTTAGAACTAACATTTAGGACTCCATAGTGCACATACATTGAAATATTTACAAGTCACAAAACATTCCACAGAATACATGGGCGTTCGAGGCATGTGGGCTGCTGAATTCATATCTGTGCATAGATCGCCGCCTAGTGTTGGGTCCGGATGTTTGCACGTTGTTGTCCTGGAAGAGTCTTCGAAGTATCCTGGGATAGGTGACTCCTCCCCTGGACTACAGTGCGCATGGGCATCCTCTCCATCCTCAGATTGTTTTTTTCCGCCATTGGGTTCGGATGTGCTTATCTTGACTCAAGTTAGGAAAAACTTTTTACAGGCCAAAAGGCCTTTAGTTCGCGTCGGTACTGTTCCCGATCGGTATCGATAGTTATTTGTTAGTTTACTAACTTCCAGAAACCAACCTTTTCGCATCATACCCGACCATCGACCCGACATCGACGATGGAATCGAGGACGCCCTTCAAGCGGTGCCCTGTATGCAATGCGAAATATCCCCATGTCGACGTCCACCCGGTGTGCAACAAATGCCTTTCACCGGATCACGACGAGTCCACATGTATGGCCTGTGCCCGATTCCGATCCAAGAAGACCCTCCGGAATCGTCGAGCAGCGAGGCTCGAAGCGCAGCAAGCGGCACCGGCCCCGACTGACATCTTCAACGCCGAGGACGAAGATGTACAAGACGTGGAGAACCTACCCTCCAGCCCCGCTTCCGAACACGACTCCGGATCGGAAGACGTCGAAGAACAACTCTTCCACAGAGACGAAGCCGACACCGAGGTAGGAGACTACAATGAGGCCTTAGGGGCCGAAGAGAGTAGCTCCGGTGACGAGCAAGGCCTACCCGAACAGGCTTTGGATATCCCAGTGCGTCAGTCTGTGGCTCCGGTCGAGGGATCGCCTTCGGGCCTTACCCAAGACCTATCCCGCATCCATTCGGCCCCGCCCTCTGGCCCGGCCTCGGACATTAAGCGGCAGCCTATTCTACCCAAAACGGCTGGTTTCCCTTCATCGAAACCGAAACCGAAAGCCGTCTCGGTTCAACAGAAACCGAAACTGAAAGTCACACTGGTCGGATCGAAGCCCACCACGCCTTCGACGCCAGCCAAACCCATCGGCACCGACCGCACCAAACGGGACTTCGGTGCCGAGCTTGCAGCAGCCGACATCAGCGCCGACGCACGGAAAAAGACCATCGGTACCGCCAAGCCGCCTCGGCTCCCGGCACCGAAACAATCGGCTCCGACCACAAAGGTCAAAATGGCTGCTGGATCTCACACCACTTCCAAAACAGCACCAAAGGCACAATCATCGACGCCGTCGACAGCTACTACTCGACTCGATGACCCCGTGGCACCGAAGACGTCCACGCCTGCCTCAACGGAACCGGTTGGCGCCAAAGAACCGTCGGCGTTCCAGGTGCGGCAAGTTTCAGCATCCTTGCAAAGCATCAAAGATAAGGCAGCCCTCCAGGACACATCAAGCTCCGAGCCAAAAAAGGCTCAGAAAGCTTCTCCGGCACAGGCCAACATCACTTTTGGCCTGCCACCATCCACTGCGCCAAAACTGTTCGAAATCAGAACACGTGTCACCCACACCAGGATCACACCTGCAGAACACTCTCCTACGGAGACGTCGCCTTCACACATCATCGATGCCGCAACAGGCAGAATGATGCTTCACAAGAGAAGGATAACTTCTGAGCCAGCTTTGGACTCCTACCGGATCCCACTAAAGAAAAAGCTGCCAGTGGATTCGGGACCACTTCTTTACGAGCCTCTCCATGCCTCTTACCAAGATCCACAGTCCTTCTCTCCAACACACTCCGACACAGACGTTTTGGAGGACTACATGGGTGACCACGTCCCCTACCCCGGAGAGATGGACCCTCAAGGCCAACAGGACCCTGACCAAGCTTGGGATGACCCTGTAGACTCGGGTGCACCTATGGATACACAGGACCCGCAACTCTATGGAGCAAAAACGTCTCCCACAGAGGACACTGCCGCATTCAACGCCCTCATTGAACGTGCTGCGGCCAATCATGGTGTTCAACTCCACTCTGACCATCGAGGACGATTTTCTCATGGACACTTTCACATCCTCAGAAAAACATGTTAAAACTCTACCCATGTTGAAAGGTGTCCTCAAACCAGCAAAGGACATTTTCAAAGAACCCACCAGGGCCAGAGTAATAAACCCCAGAATAGACAAAAAATATAGGTCAGCGCCTGGGGATCCTACCTATATTAGAGGACAGTTGCCTCTAGATTCCATAGTAGTCGCGAATGCTCGTAAACGGGCGCACTCGCAGACGACTGGGGATGCCCCTCCCCCGGACAAAGAGTCCAAGGTGTTAGAGACCTCCGGCAAACGGGTTGCGGCTCAAGCAGCTAACATACGGCGTATTGCCAATCCTCAAGCGCTCCTGGCTCGCTACGACCGAGCGCATTATGACACACTAGAAACATTACTACAACATCTCCCTGACCAATACAAAGAGGGAGCAGATATCCTCATCAGAGAGGGACAACTCCTCACAAACGCATCCATCAAGTGTGCACTGGATGCCGCAGATACAGCTGCCAGAGCCATAAACACTAGCGTCATGTTACGACGACACGCCTGGTTACGAATCTCCGGATTCAAACCTGAGGTGCAAAATAACATCCTCAACCAGCCGGTCAACCCAGACTACTTATTCGGGCCAGAGGTTGACACCACACTAGAAAAAATAAAAAAGGACACAGACACTGCAAAGTCCATGGGGGCTCTCCAAACGCAGACCTTTCGGAGTGGCTCCTTTCGTCGCCCCGGTAATAGAGGAGCAGGTAGAGGACAGGGGTCACAGCAAACCTACAACCAGGGGTGGATATCGTGGTTCAAGCACAAAGGGCAGAGGACGCGGATACGGCAATACCAGATCCTCTCCCAAGAACAAACAGTGACACCCTCTCCCTTCCTCCCGACCACACAACACCTGTCGGGGGAAGGTTGCAAAAGTTCCTGGACACGTGGAACTCCATCACCACGGACAGGTGGGTCAAAGATATTATCAAACACGGTTACTGCCTAGAATTAACCTCTACTCCACCCACAATACCCCCAAAACACTGTCCTATGTCCTCAGAGCACTTAGCGCTATTACAGCAGGAAGTGATAAGCATGATGCAAAAAGGCGCAATAGAGGTCGTACCCGTCCACGAGCAAGGTACAGGGGTGTACTCCCTGTACTTTTTAATACCAAAAAAGGACGGGTCACTCAGACCTATACTAGACCTGAGACCCCTCAACCGCTATATTCTTTCGGAGCATTTCCACATGCTCACCCTGCAACAAGTCCTCCCACTGCTCAAACAGGGAGACTTCCTGGCCACACTAGACCTCAAAGATGCGTATTTCCACATACCCATTCACCCATCACACAGGAAATATCTCAGGTTCACTATTCAAGGGCAGCACTACCAATTCAAGGTTCTTCCCTTCGGCGTCACAACAGCACCCAGAGTTTTCACAAAGTGCCTAGCTACTGTGGCGGCACATCTACGGAGGCAGCACATACACGTCTACCCTTACCTGGACGACTGGCTTGTTCAAGCAAAGTCAGCCCAGCAATGTGCCAGCCACATGTCCCGCACCATTCACCTCCTTCACAGTCTGGGGTTCTCACTAAATTACCCAAAATCACATCTCCAACCCGCACACGTACAACAGTACCTAGGTGCGACCATAGACACTCTGGCGGCCACAGCTCAGCCAAATTTAGTGAGAATCAACAGCATGCAAATGCTGATTTCCAAGTTCAAACCACAACACTCCCTTCCCGCGCGAGTGTTCATGCAGTTGATAGGCATGATGGCCTCCTGCATTTTCATAGTCCCACACGCGAGACTACATATGCGCCCGCTTCAGGAGTGCTTAGCACGTCAATGGAACCAGGCTCACGGACAACTAAAAGACCTAGTGTTGGTGAGCGGTCGGGCATACAACTCTCTGCATTGGTGGAATCCACAAAACCTTTGCAAGGGCCGACCGTTCCAAGAGCCTGTTCCACAGATAATACTGACAGCGGACGCGTCTCTCCAGGGATGGGGAGCTCATGTACTCAACTACACAGTGCAGGGACTATGGACAACACAACAAAAGAAGATGCACATCAACCTTCTAGAACTGATGGCAATCTTCCTGGCTATGAAAGCATTCAAAGTACACTTGTGCAACAAAGTCGTGTTGATCCGGACGGACAACATGAC
This sequence comes from Triturus cristatus, assembly GCF_964204655.1. NCBI lineage: Eukaryota > Metazoa > Chordata > Amphibia > Caudata > Salamandridae > Triturus > Triturus cristatus. The sequence goes on from NC_140588.1 coordinate 962,818,313, forward strand.
CGCCATGTACTACATACAGAAGCAGGGAGGAACACACTCTCCACAGTTGTCTCATCTGGCTCAGAGCATGTGGAAGTGGGCCATTCAGAGGAACATGTTCCTCATGGCGGAACACCTCCCCGGCAAGGACAACCAGATGGCGGATCTGCTCAGCAGACGCAGCCACCAGATGCACGAGTGGGAGTTACACCCATCAGTACTCCAACCGTACTTCCAGCAATGGGGTCATCCAGAGATAGACCTATTCGCCACAAGCGAAAACACAAAATGCCAAAGCTTTGCCGCCAGGTTCCCACATCCACAGTCACAGGGCAATGCGATATGGATGAACTGGTCCGGCAGATTTGCGTACGCTTTTCCCCCAGCACCGTTGATACCGCTGGTGGCTCGCAAACTCAGACAACACTCACTGACGCTCGTCCTGGTTGCTCCAACGTGGGCACGCCAGCCATGGTACACCACTTTTCTCGAACTTTCCGTGGTGCCGCATCAAAGGCTGCGGATCAAACCCGCGCATTTGACGCAGAACCATGGAGAGATTCAGCACCCAGATCCGCAACAGCTGAACCTGGCAATCTGGCTCCTGAAGTCCTAGAGTTTGGCTACCTAAACCTGCCACCTGACTGTATGGACATCATTAAGGAAGCTAGAAGACCCACTACCAGAGCTTGCTATGCAGCCAAATGGAAAAGATTCGTCATATATTGCGATAATAATGACATTAACCCGCTAGACGCATCCATCCAAAACATAATTTGTTACCTCTTACACCTATACCGATGCAACCTGGCGTACACCTCGATACGTGTCCATTTGACCGCAATATCGGCCTATCTCCAGAACAGGCAGCACCTCTCTTTATTCAGAGTGCCTGCCATCAAAGCATTCTTGGAAGGACTCAAACGAGTAATTCCTCCAAGCCACCCACCGGCTCCGATGTGGAACCTCAACTTGGTCCTCACACGCCTGATGGGTCCACCCTTTGAACCTCTACACTCATGCGAGATTCAATTCCTTACCTGGAAAGTAGCTTTCCTAGTAGCGATCACTTCTTTAAGAAGAGTTAGTGAACTCCTGGCACTAACTGTTCAAGAGCCATTTATACAGGTTCACGCCAACAGGGTCGTACTACGTACCAACCCCAAATTCATGCCCAAGGTGATATCGCAGTTCCACATGAATCAAACTATTGAACTGCCCGTTTTCTTTCAAAACCCACAAACTGTCGCAGAAAGAGCACTCCATACACTAGATGTGAAGAGAGCCCTCATGTACTATATCGACAGGACTAAGATCTTTAGGAAGACTAAACAACTTTTCGTTGCCTTTGCCCCACACCACAAAGGTAACGCTATCTCCAAAGCAGGTATAGCCAGATGGATCGTTAAATGTATTCAAATTTGCTATCAAAAGGCTAAACGCACATTAACGATTCCCCCACGAGCCCACTCAACACGCAAGTTAGGGGCCTCCATGGCTTTCCTGGGAAACATCCCTTTGCATGATATATGTAGAGCAGCCACCTGGTCCACTACACACACATTTACCAAACACTATTGTGTAGATGTGCAATCAAAACAGCAGGCAGCTGTAGGACAGGCTGTTCTCAAAACTCTTTTTCAGACCGCTGCAGCTGGCACTGGTAGCCGCCGCTAATAGGAGGTACTGCTATGTATTCTATGCACAGATATGAATTCAGCAGCCCACATGCCTCGAACTGAATATGCTACTTACCAGTATGCATCTGTTCTTGGCATGTAGGGCTGCTGACATTCATATCGCCCTCCCTCCTCCCCGGCGCCTGTAGCAGCTGCAGCTCTCAGAATTACTGTAAGCATGGTCATCACTTTCTGTATCTACTCCATCACTGCCACAATGGCGAAAAACAATCTGAGGATGGAGAGGATGCCCATGCGCACTGTAGTCCAGGGGAGGAGTCACCTATCCCAGGATACTTCGAAGACTCTTCCAGGACAACAACGTGCAAACGTCCGGACCCAACACTAGGCGGCGATCTATGCACAGATATGAATGTCAGCAGCCCTACATGCCAAGAACAGATGCATACTGGTAAGTAGCATATTCAATATACTACATAGAAAAATGATATTTAAACACAGTGTGAAATGAAGAGAAAGAAATAGCAACCCAGTAAGCGATTAATCAAATTATAGGTTTAGTATCCTGGGTGATCCTCAGCACTTGACATTAAAGCGTTGACGTTTTGACCCCTAAAAAAACGCGATATTTTAACCGTCTTAGTGGGGTCTTCCTCTGGACCAACTAGAAAGGTCTGTGTGTAGCCTGTTTAGTGAAAACAAATTGGGGTGGATACTTTAATATATTGCGTGGTTTGGATAGGAAAATAAATAAAAAGTGGAGAGACCAAATATCCCTGCTCACCTTTGTGGGGTTTCCACCCTTTGTAGCACTGTAGTCTCACTCTTGTGCTGTTAAAGATCTAGTCACTTCAAAGATAACTTGGATAAGCCATTACTGTATAGTAATAAAAAGAATGGCTATAATTGCAGCCTATCAAAATAAACTGGATTACACTGGGGTACAAACTATTAAAGAAAGGAAAAGAAAACCACTAACCTCCGGCGCCAAGTGCACGGGGGTCTATGTGGATTTCTTTGTAAATATAGGAAGGCGACTCCAAGGGGCTTTGTGCCTCCTCTCCAGGCCCTTCTACTAACTCCAAAGGCTCATGAATCGCCTTTTGAAACTGCAGGGTAAACGTAAAATACAGGTTAGAACTCTTTGAGCAAACGTGAATGGAAAATCATCCCTTGTTGCTACTGATTGCTCTGAAGCCTATCACGGTCGTCTCTCACCTGGAAAATTAATGTTCCTTATGTGAAAGAGAGTGACGGGCAGCCCTCGTCCTCTGTATCCCGTTCGTTAAGACAAGAAGATTGTCTAACGCTAGGTTTAAATACAATGCGTGCTCGTGTTTCAGAGCACGTATAGGACGTTGCTGCCACCTGGTGGGGATCAGCTAAAAATTAAAAGACTGAAGGTGCATAAGGGGCTATGGAAAATAACACCTACTGTAGAAATCTGGTTCACAACCAATATTCTATGACGAAAGGTGTGTGGATGAATATACAATTGGTAAACCTTCTAGAGAGATGTATATATTATTTGTTATTGCTAACTCGGGCCATCTTACATAGATTTGTTGGGAGACAAATGATTAACATTGTATACAAAAATGAAAACATTCTCATGTGTATATTTGTAAGAAAAATGCACGAACTATGTTGCAATGAAAAGGTCATCTCTACCATTAATGTTAAATGCTAAACATCTATACATTATTCCTTGTGCAATGCAAAGTACTTCGTACTGTCAAACAAATTTGGTTACATTTACAAACTGATTAAAAGTATACAATCTCGTAGGCCACATTATAATGATCGTGATCAGTGATACATTAATTATCGTACTGCATAGTCTCAATAATATATAACAACTCAAAGATCTCTATATACAACTGTAGGGCAAAACAAGTGCCCGCCAATGAGTTAACTTGGGTTTGATATAGCAGATGTCCATCAAATTTGAAACCCAAGTTTTTCAAAACCAGATTTTGGGTTGGGGGGGGGCATCTGATGGCCAAAATGACTGCCAGTGGACCAAAGAAGAGAAGCTCTGTCTTCCCAGCATTACATTTAAGTTGGTTCATGTACAGCCACCAAAACACTGCTGTGAGACAGGGGCAAATTTTGCCTGGGAAGGCCTCACTATTCTTCCAAGAGAACAGCAGTTGGGTGTCATCCGCATGTGACACAATTTTTGCCCCTAAGGATTCTGCCATGCCGCCAGTCTGATGCTCAGACAATTAATGAAAGAACCTTTTGAGACACTCCATAAAGTGGAACCAATGTTCGTAACACTAAAACAGCATTTCTAATTGTAATTACATCACTAGGGGCCTCATGTAGGTAAATAAATTTTACCGGTTCTTAAATACCGAGCCGTACCGAATCGGTAAATAAGAATCGGTAAGTTACATGTAGGTAAAAATTCGGTAACAGTTACCGATTCGGTAACATTCGGTAAATACGAATCGGAATTCACCGAATCGGTAAATACCGAGGTGGTATTCACCGATTCGGTTAATACCGAGGCGGTATTTACCGATTCGGAAAATACCGAGGTGGTATTTAGCGATTCGGAAAATACCGAGGATACTACCACCTTCCCTTAACTAAGTAGCCAACATCAGAATCATGTCATCATAGAAGGCCTCTCAGGCTTGAATAGGGGACCCCATACCTCACAAATCAGCTCAGTGAAATCACATCACAGGAGCATCAGGAGCCGTCTCGCAGGAAGGCTCGTCTTCGGTCTGACCAATAAACATGATGTCTGTGATATGAAAAGCACCAACTCACAGGTATGTGCAGCTGTGCGTGTGTCATGGCTAAATAGTGGGTCGAACAACCTAGAGTGGAAAACATGCATTGTGTAAAATTCCAGACTGTGTGTCACAGCATGTACAGACCAAGGTCGCTGCGCAGAGCTTTGGATGGGAACAACAGAATGCACTCGTCTGAAGGAAGTCTCGAGTCAGCAGTTTATTCAAGAAAGAACATGTAAACGCAGTGTCGTGTGCAAAGACAAAAATATGGCTACAGAACATTCAACGTGGTCATGCTAACTGAACAATGTATGTACGTATTCAGGGAGAACTCACTACACGCCCCCTTGAGCGAAGCAACATGTAATAGGCAAGAAAAGAGAGAACGCAGAGTTCAGTTACGTCAGAGCAGAACAAGGCGTAACCAATGCAGCGCCAAAGTCTGAAAGTCCAATTAATCGCAGCATGAAATCCCAAAAAACACAATGCAAGTATAGTTAAAAACTCAAGGCGACCATCAGGAAGAGTAAAACGATGAATAACAGAAATGAATGTTGCGCCAGGGTGCTGTCCAGTAGCACAGGCGCAATGGACGACAATCCAGTTAATCCATGAATGTATAGGCAGCAAATGTGGCCACGGCTTCCAACAACAAATCGTTTTCAGGGCCACTAAAAGTCTCAGCCATCCAATTAAGTAAAGAAAAGGAACATACGTGTTCTCCAACCAACGGAGCCTCTAGTACAATCAGAGGGCACCCGGAATGTTCCTCAAAATAGCTCATGGACAAGAAGTCGTAGGCTGCCGCTGAGATGTCCCAATTACCCAGGATACCATGCGCCGCACCACACGCCATGATCCGGACACCAGAACAGGCCAACTCGTGAGACACCAAGGGCCTCATCAGTCGATCGAAATCCGGCACCGGAGACACCATGTTGGTCAAGCACAAATCCAGAGGCCATTCAAAGGGACAATCCAGGCAGTGCAATACAGGTTGTACGCAGGTGAAGTAGGAATACCTGAAGGATAATCCATAAGCCAGGCTCAAAGTCGCCAATGGCAAAGTACCATAGAAGTCAAGCATCCTATCACGAAGAAGATGCAGACGGGACAGGTGCTCGTGTGGCACAGCAGGAGCAGCCATTCCGGAGTATGAAAAGGAAAAGCAGCACACCTGCCACTAGCGCCAGAAGCAGCGGGACACCTCCAAAGATGCACGGGAAAAGTGAATGTACAAATGCCGGAATTACACCTAAAATAGTTTGGAAAGAGGTCACGATATCCGAGCCCACATGTTTAAAAAAATGAGCCAGGCCGGTGGCGGACGAGGCATTGATAATAGTTCGGATCAAAGAGCCGAAATGCAGGGGGAGGTCAGTATTCAGAGGCGCCTGTACATCACTGCGCGTATTAGCAACGTGAAGGACAACTTTTTCACGAGAGGAAGTCAAAGGCACCTCTTTGTGGGACAATGGCGCTCTATTCAGCTCCACTTGTTGAACTCTGCTTTCAAGGTTGGAATCGAAGGCCAGATGGGAACATCCCGCCGCACATGCGGGGGTGGAATAAGAACAGTATTGCAGCAGCCAACTTCATGCGAGACAGTAATGTACGGGATTCTCAATCACATCCCGCAGCACGCTTCATCAATCATAATGTAATAAATACCGTTTGCAAGCAGAGTGTAAGAAGGTGTCATCACAGGCACTGGGATACCTCGTAGGACGCACGCCACAATCGGGGCTTGTACATTGCATGCGCCGTGTACTTGCATGTGCCTATTGTCTCATGTATGAATCCTAGAAGTGAGAGTGCTGGAGCTATTATTTATGACGGCTGAAGCCTTCTCCATGTTTGCTTGGTCAGTAGCTCTCAAACTGGAAGCCGCCTCACTGTGCGACAACTTGCAGACTTCGTTGTGAATAGCATACGCCCACCTTTTGGTTCTGCCACCCACAGGACCATTCCCAAATTCATTCAATTCGGTATTCACATTGATGGAGTGGGTGGAGTTCCTGATCCTGTAGATGTGCTCTGTGTCAGCTGGTGGACGGATTGGGATGTGTGTACCATCAATGCAGCCAATGGAATGGGGGAACTGTGCCATGTGAGAAATGTCTGTTTTTGTTTTCTGCAGTGCAGCCTGTGTGTTGTGTAAGCTGATGTAGTGGTGCATTCTCTGCATCATGGCATCCAGGGACTTCCTGAAGGAAGGGGACGGCCAACTCTGGGATACCCCACCCACCGCAGCTGTCACCACCTGATTACTGCCGGATGCCAACAGATGTGGGCTGCAGAGCACCTGCACATGTGGGGGTATGGCGTGCGCCCTTCTGATTGGCTGGTCCAGGAGTGGGTGCAGGTCCCTGATTAAGTCCATGATGGTTTCGGGGTGTAGCCTGTACCTGTCATGTGTCTCTGCATCAGTCAGCTGGAATTGTGTGATGCGCTGTCTGTAGATGCGTTCCTCCCGTCGCCATACCCTCAGTCCTGCTGCCTGTAGATGTAGGCGCCTTGCAATGACGTACATAGCGGGCATGTTGTCCACGCTGTTGCATTTTGGGATTGCTCATCTGCACTGTTGATGGTTACCACCTGCTTTCAATCCGTGTTATTTACCGACTCTTATATACCGATTTTACTGGATTTCTTAATTACCGAGTGCTCCTACATGTCATTTTACAATTTTACCACTTCATATTTACCACTTCATGTTTACCGATTCGTTAATTATGTATTCGGTAAATATGAATCGGTATTTTAGAAATCGGAAGATATGAATCGGTATTTACCGCCTCATATTTACCGAAAATTGGTTTTTGGACTCCTACATCTCACTTGTCTGAATACCGGTCGGTAACGGCATATTTACCGAAAATCGGCCGTTACCGACCGGTATTTGGCTACCTACATGAGGCCCTAGGTGTGGTAACGAGCCACATTTGTTATCCACACAAGAGCCGTACTTACATGATCACAAAGACAGAGAGCTCATGTGAGCTAACCCCCATTTCCTGCTGCAGTCCTATCACATTTCCATGTGAATCAGACAATCCAACTGCTTGGGTTGTTCCAACAACCAAAGACACAAGCAGAAAAGGACCTTCATACTCTAAACATCCGTAGAGCAGTCATATATTATCCAGAAAAGACTAAGGAATCAGGAAAGCATGCCTGCTCTTTGTATGTTTCACCGTAACTAAGGCCACATTCACACGATGGCTAGACCAAACAATTGAAATAAGCTATGAAAAGGCAAGTTAGAAGCAAAACCTAGAGCCCATTCCATGAGGAAAATATGAGCCACCCATGCTTTCCCAATGGATGTTTCTATAAGTGACACATGCATGGCAGCCGCTTGTTAATCTATACACACATTCACTAAGTGTAAATTATTGTCTTCAAGTTAATGAGGAATCAAAGGTGGGTCCAAGAGTACTAAAGCATCTGTGTGCAAGCATGAACATGTTTCACCCCAACCACCATGAATACTGATACTGCTGCTAAATCAATGCACAGCGTCTGAATCCAGAAAACATTCACACTGCACAACCAAATGGTTACTTATCTGTTTTTGCAGCTTGAAGAATTTTCTGGATTCACATTTGAGTCGCCCACCTCACCGAGAAATGAGGTGTGTTGCAAACAAAATATGGACGGGAAAAAATATGAACCCATATGAAAGAGCAGGAAGCCTAAGTAACATATGAGCAAAGATCGCCAGCAAAAAAACAAAGAAAGAATCTGAAGATGGCAATCCTGCTCAGGGGCTTCTGGATCATATGTCTGATGTAACGAGGGAACAGACATACCACCTAATGGGGACCAACAACACCCAAATAAATTAAATAGAAAAAGAACGAAAAGAGAAGTATTCTGAACGGAACGACTAGATGGTAGAATAATGCACACAATGTGAATACAGAAAATTGTTTCAAGCGGCAAAACTACACGTGTAAGTAACTAACCATTTCAAAATATGTGCTTGCTGCCACAGTGGTCCACTATTTGAACCAGTGCCAACATACAGCAGGACCATTCTTTCTTTAGGTTGAACAGTTGTCCTTGTTGACGATGGAACAATAGCAGCCAGTCAATGTGCTCTTACCATTTACCAAGCAATACAGAGCCCCTAAGGGAGTAATACCTTACATGTTCTGTATTTATTAATACATATGCAGAGAACTATTGCCAGAGTTCCACTGTTTATCAATTCGGCAAGTACTTAAATATAAAATATATGTTCGAGGCATGTGGGCTGCTGAATTCATATCTGTGCATAGATCGCCGCCTAGTGTTGGGTCCGGATGTTTGCACGTTGTTGTCCTGGAAGAGTCTTCGAAGTATCCTTGGATAGGTGACTCCTCCCCTGGACTACAGTGCGCATGGGCATCCTCTCCATCCTCAGATTGTTTTTTTCCGCCATTGGGTTCGGATGTGCTATCTTAGCTCAAGTTAGGAAAATATTTGGTCGAGGCCAAAAGGCCTTTAGTTCGCGTCGGTACTGTTTATCGATCGGGTTTCGATAGAATTTTGTTAGTTTACTAACTTTCAGCACCGACTTCTTTCGCATTTACCTGTCCATCGACTACTTCGACGATGGAATCCAGGACGCCATTCAAAAGGTGTCCGGTATGCAATGCGAAGTACCCACACATCGACGTCCATCCGGTGTGCAACAAATGCCTTTCGCCGGACCACGACGAATCGACATGCATGGCCTGTGCCCGGTTCCGTTCCAAGAAGACTCTAAGGAACCGAAGAGCGGCGAGACTCGAGGCGCGGCACGCGGCACCGGCCCCAACAGACATCTTCGACGAGGCCGACGTCGAGGAATTAGAAGTCATACCCCCCAGTCCCGTTTCCGAACACGACCCCGGATCGGACGAGGGCGACGAGTCATTCTTCCACAGAGGTGAAGACGACACCGAGGTAGGAGACGACGAGGAGGCCTTAGGGGCCGAAGAGAGTAGCTCCAATGATGAAAAAGGCCTACCTGTTCAAACCGAAGAAACACCAGCGCCACAGCCTTTGGCTCCGGTCGAGGGATCGCCTTCGGGCCTTACCCGAGACCCATCCCGTAGTTCTTCGGCCCCGCCCTCGGGCCCGGCCTCGGACGTTCAGCGGCAGCCATTGCTGCATAAGCCAGCTGGTTTCCCTACCACGAAACCGAAACCGAAAGCTGCTCCGGTTCATACGAAACCGAAACTGAAAGTGGCGCTGGTCGGATTGAGGCCTTCCACGCCTTCGACGCCAGCGCAACGCGTCGGCACCGACCGCACCAAGAGGGACTTCGGTGCCGAACTGGAATCGGGCGACATCGGAGTCGACAAACGGAAAAAGGCCATCGGCACCGAGAAACCTACTCGGCTACCGACGCCAACTACACCGAGGGCAATACCGCCTGCTTCGCCTCGCGTCGCTCCCTCGACGACGCCGAAGCCTCACGTATCGAGGACGTCGACGGTGATCTCCACACCTCGACTCGAGGACCCGCCGGCACCGAAAAAATCCACGCCCGGCTCTACGAACCTGCCCGGTGCCAAAGCCTCAAAGACGCCCCAAGTGCGGCCTGCTGCGACGCAAAGCAACAAAACCACGGCGGCCCTCAAAGACCCGTCGGGTTCCGGCCCGATCGGAGCTCCAGCAACCTTTACGGGGCCAGCCAACATTACCTTCGGCTTGCCTCCGTCAACAATCCCGAAGATGTTCCAACTCAGGACACGGGTTACCCAGACTCCGGTTCCACCGGACGAGACGTCTCCGTCACGTGTCATCGACGCCGACACTGGCAGGATGATTCTCCACGACCGAAGAATAACTTCGGAACCGCCATTGGACCCTTTCAGGATCCCACTAAAAAGGAAGCTACCTGTGGAATCAGAACCTCTCCTTTATGAACCGTTCCATTCCTCCTACCAGGATCCACACCGGTTCTCCCCCACACGCTCCGACACGGATGCATTGGAGGACTACATGGATGACCAAGCACCCTACCATGTAGACACAGACCCTGATGACCAGCAGGACCCTGATCAAACTTGGGGCGACCCTGCATACCCCAGTGCACCTCTCGATACACAGGACCCACAACTCTATGGGGCAAAAACATCTCCCACGGAGGATACTGCGGCGTTCAACGCTCTTATTGAACGTGCTGCAAATAACCATGGGGTACAGCTTCACTCAGATACCATCGAGGATGACTTTCTAATGGACACTTTTGCATCCTCAGAAAGACATGTAAAAACTCTGCCAATGCTGAAGGGGGTCCTCAAGCCAGCTAAGGACATTTTCAAGGAACCCACCAGGGCACGAGTGATAAACCCCAGGATTGATAAAAAATACAGATCCGCACCTGGGGATCCTACTTACATCAAAGGACAATTGCCACTCGACTCCATCGTCGTAGCGAATGCTCGCAAGAGGGCACACTCGCAAACGACAGGTGACGCTCCTCCCCCGGACAAAGAGTCCAAGGTGCTAGAGACCTCCGGCAAGCGGGTTGCCGCCCAGGCTGCCAACATATGGCGCATAGCCAACACTCAAGCGCTCCTCGCTCGCTACGATAGAGCGCACTATGACACCTTGGAGCAACTACTCCAACATCTCCCTGACCAGTTCAAAGAAGGTGCAGAAATTCTTATCAGAGAGGGACAGCTACTCACAAATGCTTCCATCAAATGTGCACTAGATGCTGCAGACACGGCTGCCAGGGCCATAAACACAAGCGTCATGCTGCGACGACATGCCTGGCTACGAATCTCAGGATTCAAGCCTGAGGTACAAAACAACATACTGAACCAGCCCGTCAACCCCGACTATTTATTCGGCCCAGAGGTTGACACCACCCTCGAAAAGATAAAAAAGGACACGGACACTGCAAAGTCCATGGGCGCCCTCCAAACTCAGTCCTTTCGGAGCGGCTCCTTTCGTCGCCCCGGAAACAAGGGGGCAGGTAGAGGACAGGGGTCACAACAGACGTATAACAAAGGCAATACACAGACCACCTACGATAAAAACACCCGAGGTGGATATCGTGGCTCCAGTACAAAGGGCAGAGGACGTGGCTACGGCAACACCAGGTCCTCCCCCAAGAACAAGCAGTGACGCCCTCTCCCTTCCTCCCGACCACACAACACCTGTCGGGGGAAGACTACAAAGGTTCCTGTCCACGTGGAACTCCATCACCACGGACAGGTGGGTCAAAGATATTGTAAAATACGGTTACTGTCTGGAGTTAACCTCCACTCCACCCACAATACCACCAAGAAACCGTCCTATGTCCTCAGAGCACTTAACGCTCTTACAGCAAGAGGTGCAAAGTATGCTTCTAAAAGGCGCCATAGAGGTCGTACCCGTCCACGAGCAGGGTACGGGGGTTTACTCCCTCTACTTTTTAATCCCAAAGAAGGACGGGTCGCTCAGGCCTATATTAGACCTGAGACCCCTGAACCAGTACATTCTTTCAGAGCACTTTCACATGCTCACCCTACAGCAAGTCCTTCCGCTTCTCAAGCAGGGAGACTTCCTAGCCTCACTGGACCTCAAGGATGCGTACTTTCACATACCCATCCACCCCTCACACAAAAAATACCTCAGGTTCACTGTTCAGGGGCAGCACTATCAGTTCAAAGTCCTTCCCTTCGGCGTGACAACAGCGCCCAGGGTTTTCACGAAGTGCCTAGCTACGGTGGCAGCACACTTACGGAGGCAGCATATACACGTCTACCCCTACCTAGACGACTGGCTCGTTCAAGCGAAGTCAGCCCAGCAATGTGCAAGCCACATGTCCCGCACCATTCACCTTCTTCACAGTCTGGGATTCTCACTAAATTACCCAAAGTCCCATCTCCAGCCCGCACACGTACAACAGTACCTAGGTGCGACTATAGACACTCTGGCGGCCACAGCTCAGCCAAATTTAGTGAGGATCAACAGCATACAACTGCTGATCTCCAAGTTCAAACCCAATCACTCGCTTCCAGCGCGAGTGTTTATGCAGTTGATAGGCATGATGGCCTCCTGCATCTTCATAGTCCCGCACGCGAGGTTACATATGCGCCCACTTCAGGAGTGCCTAGCACGTCAGTGGAATCAGGCTCAAGGACAGTTGAAAGACCTAGTGTTGGTGAGCGGTCGGGCATACAACTCTTTGCATTGGTGGAATCCACAAAACCTTTGCAAGGGCCGACCGTTCCAAGAGCCTGTTCCACAAATAGTACTGACAGCGGACGCGTCTCTCCAGGGATGGGGAGCTCATGTACTCCACTACACAGTGCAGGGACTATGGACTACACAACAAAAGAAGATGCACATCAACCTTCTGGAACTGATGGCAATCTTCCTGGCCATGAAGGCATTCAAAGTACATCTGTGCAACAAAGTCGTATTGATCCGGACGGACAACATGACTGCCATGTACTACATACAGAAGCAGGGAGGAACACACTCTCCACAGTTGTCTCATCTGGCTCAGAGCATGTGGAAGTGGGCCATTCAAAGGAACATGTTCCTCATGGCGGAACACCTCCCTGGCAAGGACAACCAGATGGCGGATCTGCTCAGCAGACACAGCCACCAGATGCACGAGTGGGAGTTACACCCATCAGTACTCCAACCGTACTTCCAGCAGTGGGGTCATCCAGAGATAGACCTATTCGCGACAAGCGAAAACGCAAAATGCCAAAGCTTCGCCGCCAGATTCCCACATCCGCAGTCGCAGGGCAATGCGATATGGATGAACTGGTCCGGCAGATTTGCGTACGCTTTTCCCCCAGCGCCGCTGATACCGCTGGTAGCTCGCAAACTACGACAACACTCCCTGACACTCGTCCTAGTTGCTCCCACGTGGGCACGCCAGCCGTGGTACACCACCTTCCTCGAACTTTCCGTGGTGCCGCATCAAAGGCTGCTGATCAAACCCGCGCATTTGACGCAGAACCATGGAGAGGTTCAGCACCCAGATCCGCAACAGCTGAACCTGGCGATCTGGCTCCTGAAGTCCTAGAGTTTGGCTATCTCAACCTGCCACCTGACTGTATGGACATCATCAAGGAGGCCAGGAGACCCACTACCAGGGCTTGCTATGCAGCCAAATGGAAAAGGTTCGTCATTTATTGCGGTAATAATGACATCAACCCGCTGGACGCATCCATCCACAACATCATCTGTTACCTCTTACACCTATACCGATGCAATCTGGCGTACACCTCTATACGTGTCCATTTGACCGCAATATCAGCCTATCTGCAAACCAGGCAGCACCTCTCTCTATTCAGAGTGCCTGCCATCAAAGCATTCTTGGAAGGGCTCAAACGAGTCATTCCACCTAGTCACCCACCGGCCCCAATGTGGAACCTCAACTTGGTCCTCACACGCCTGATGGGTCCACCCTTTGAACCTCTACACTCATGCGAGATTCAATTCCTTACCTGGAAAGTGGCCTTCCTAGTAGCGATCACTTCCCTCAGAAGAGTTAGTGAACTCCAGGCACTAACCGTTCAAGAGCCATTTATTCAGGTTCACGCCAACAGGGTCGTACTACGTACCAACCCCAAATTCATGCCCAAGGTAATATCGCAGTTCCACATGAATCAGACTATTGAACTGCCCGTTTTCTTCCAAAACCCACAAACTGTTGCAGAAAGGGCACTACATACACTAGATGTACGGAGGGCCCTCATGTACTACATCGACAGGACTAAACCATTCAGGAAGACAAAACAACTGTTCGTTGCCTTTGCCCCACACCACAAAGGTAACGCCATCTCCAAAGCAGGGATAGCCAGATGGATAGTTAAGTGTATTCAAATCTGTTATCAAAAGGCAAAACGCACATTAACTATTCCACCACGAGCCCACTCAACACGTAAGTTGGGGGCTTCCATGGCCTTCCTAGGAAATATTCCCCTGCATGATATATGCAGAGCAGCCACATGGTCCACTACACACACATTTACAAAACACTATTGTGTAGATGTGCAGTCAAAACAGCAGGCAGCTGTAGGTCAGGCTGTTCTCAAGACGCTTTTTCAGACCGCTGCAGCTGGCACGGGTAGCCGCCGCTAATAGAGGGCACTGCTATGTATTCTATGCACAGATATGAATTCAGCAGCCCACATGCCTCGAACTGAATATGCTACTTACCAGTATGCATCTGTTCTTGGCATGTAGGGCTGCTGACATTCATATCGCCCTCCCTCCTCCCCGGCGCCTGTCGCAGCTGCAGCTCTCAGAATTACTGCAAGCATGGTCATCACTTTCTGTATCTACTCCATCACTGCCACAATGGCGAAAAACAATCTGAGGATGGAGAGGATGCCCATGCGCACTGTAGTCCAGGGGAGGAGTCACCTATCCAAGGATACTTCGAAGACTCTTCCAGGACAACAACGTGCAAACATCCGGACCCAACACTAGGCGGCGATCTATGCACAGATATGAATGTCAGCAGCCCTACATGCCAAGAACAGATGCATACTGGTAAGTAGCATATTCAATCTCCGTAAGTCCTCTGTTCAAGGGGGAAGGATGGCACAGGACAGACATATCTTTTTTGTTGAAAGAGACCACCTTTGTGATTGTAAATAGCAGCTAACTTGTTTCAGCCAGACATTCTTCATCAGCTATATATGTTTCCAAATTCAACAACTAGGTTGTAGAAAAATGCACAGCATGGTAATCTAAAATAGTCTAAAGTAGAAAAACTATTGTTACAGGTAAGTAACTTGTTTCTTGTCTTCTCCATTTTTTATAATCATAATGCCACTTTTTTTTAAAATAATGATGAGCTTCTTCCGTTCGGATAAAACATAGGTGAGCTCTATTTTTAGATAGGACATTTCCACATTGTATAATGTTTCTAAAATGTGTGCCTTTGTCTTTCTGTCTGGCTCTTCTTCTTATCCAGGACAGAAAGGTGATCAAGGACTGCCCGGCCCAACTGGTCCTCCAGGATCAACAGTAAGAGCACTATATAGTTTCAGGTGTAGTTTATTGTGACTGTACAATGATTTCAACAATGTTCACTAGTAACTTGCCACATTAGTTTGACTAAAATAGGATGGTTTCATAAAAATACAGCACATGTATTATTTATCCTTCTTTATCCTTCGTCCATCAGGGTCTTCCGGGAAGACAAGGGCTCCCTGGTACACCTGGCACAAAAGGTGACCCTGGAGATTCATTTGGTGTTGGAATAAAAGGAGACAAAGGTGACCCTGGTTTTCCAGGACCTCCAGGTAACCCTGGCTTGGAAGGAAGTCCTGGACGAGATGGCCTTCCAGGCCTTCTAGGTCCAAAAGGTGAACCTGTAAGTGTGTTTTTTTTATCATTTATTTTTTAAAACTATGATTATAAGGGTGAATGCTGTGGAATATTACCTTATTATACAGTTATAACTTTTTAAAACAATCGCCATGCACCTATTATAGCCAACTGCAAATGGCTGCTAAAATATTTGGACCCAGAAGCCATGATAAGATACAATAAGATATAATTATACCAATCCAAATAATATTACATATATACATAAATAGATGTTTTCCATTCAGGAGGATCGCCTGTTTCGATTACTGTTGGCATGCATACCAACATTATGGTTCCTGCACCAGATCAAATAATTTACAATAAAATACTCTTGAACAGCCACATTTCAGATGTTTTATGATTGCCAATTAAGTTGTTGATGTCTTTCATGTATCAGGGAGAGATGATTTCTGTATATCATTTACCATACTGTCAAGTTTGTCTGTGGCAGAGATTGTATGGTAAAGAAGCTGGACCAGGTATTTAGGAAACCAAGTGGGTCCCTTAATTAAATTACATTTTTTAAAGGTCTGCTGACAGAATATCAATGTTTTACTATCACTTGCCAAAATATTGTGACAAAAATATCAATAACCAAAATATTGTGAAAGTAAGTATGTATCAATATACATACTTACTTTCACAATATTTTGGTTATTGATATTTTGAATGATTACGCTAAATAAATGTGGAATTAAGAAAAGTTATTCTATACTTACCTGTGTAAATTTATCTTTATGATGTTCTGGTTGTAAGGATTTGTTCCACAATATTTGGATAAGTTGATATTTGTATCCATAATATTCTAACATGCAACCTTTGTGAATTGGTATTTTCCTTTTTTAAAGGATGCCATGCATATGAGTTAATGGTTACCTGGTAGCAGTGTGATGCAGTTCAAACGTAGAGGGTTCTAAACGTATCCCTACTCCAAGTTCTTTTTTCAAAATTTGAACACAGCATAACAAACTTTTGATTTGAATTTTGCTAAAAGTAATTTGCTGTGAGCAAAAATATCCTTCAAAATATCCACAGATATACCACCAACACTGGTGAATTGGGTGAAGTACACAAACTACTCAGCTTAATAAATTTCAAATGTTGTGTACTTCCCTAGTAAAAGTTTAATCTTGAACACCAATGAAAATACTTTTTCTGTCGTCTTAAATTGATGTTGGAACAAATACATGATTTCAACCAAATTTATTATAAGAGACACATAGTTTTGCTAGTACACATCTAACTCCTTCCTACAGCGGTTAAGATGCATTTATGTATTTTGTCATCAACATGTTTCGGATCACAAAGTGCTTTGTGCAGAAACCTAGCCAACAATATACTAGTTTGTTTGTTAGATACTTTAGTCTTAAATATTATATCTTTGATCTAATCAAACAAAGATTTCTTGCTTCATTGAATGCATATTTGTAAGCAATCATGGATTACCTCTCTGAATGTGAAGGCCAAACCTGCAAGTTATTGGCTTTTATTTAGCTCTATTCTTTTGGTGTAATTTCTGGAAAAATACTGCTTACAATAAAACAGTCATCAAGCTGAGGAGTAAGAGTGTTTTGTAGCAGACTGGTAGCACACACATTTACTATTCTCACATGCTCTGCATTATTCTGCAATCTAGTTACTAGGTCTAGAAACCTTTCTCCAATATAGTAAAGTTTGTCATTTTGGGCAATGGCCACAGGTAGAGCCATTATGTTTCCGGTTACATGGTGGTTCTCCATCTGAATACTATCAGCAGTTTGATTTCTATGCTAGCAACACATAATTTTCATCTCGCTTGACTGATTAGTCTAGGCTGATTTCACCAGATTAAACAGTGACAGGGTATAAAGGAGGGAGTGTAGTTTTGGATGTGCCTTAGTGGAGAGAAAACAAACATATCCTCATAGCTCATCTATTCCCGTAGTACCCAACTGTTAATGTTAATTTAAAACCTATTCACCGCTCCTGAAAATCAAGACTTTGTGAGTTGCTGTTGAACCATGAAAGGACACTTAACTACAAGTCATCATAATTATTGCATTAAGTTTCTGTACGAGTTTCAGCCATTTTGAGACGACTGGAAGAATTCTGGCCAATAATCTACAACATTAACATCTTAAATTTAAGTCTTTTAAAGAAAATATTAAATGGCCTAGAATGTTTCAGAATGGCACACTTGATCATATCTGTCATTCATTGGGAACTATATACATGGCACCTTAATATTCAATGCCCTTAAATAGTTGAAAAACTCAACTCATCTGAGTGCTCCTCACAGGACACTCTATCAGCCTCAGAAGCTAATGTGGCAGATCCCATGCTTTAACATGTTACCAGTTGGAGGCAGAATATTTTCTGAATGCCTAACTGTGGTGTCAGAGGCCCTTCAAATTACCCGATCCATCAGCATTTACCAGACTATAACCCTTAGTGATACTTTTGGAGTTGTTTGCAGAAGTAAAAATATGAGCATAGTGTTGAGTGATTTGCTTAATCGGGCAGTTATCCATTTCATTTCTCATCTGGCTGCTTAAAATTTACCATTGCCACACTGGCTGCAGGACCAATATGCAGCTCATTGCTTAGAGTCAATAAAAATATGACAGAAACGTTTGATAGGCATTGCAGATATACTGACAACAGTACCTTGACTACCTCGAGGCCCATCTAGTTCAAGTCTTAAGATCCATCTGCAGATGCAAATATCTGGAGATACTTAGTCTGTTATTTTTTCCCTCAGTTGTCATATTTTGCACATGAAAGTTTTAATTTAGGTATAAAAAGTAGAATTACATTTTGTGCATCTGTTATTATACAAGGATTCTCTGTGACATATAGGTACATTGATTGCATTTCATATGTGTCATAGGCTTGAATGATTGTTTTAAGGTTAAAACTTTCTTGGGTAAAAATAATTCACCCAATAAGCTATTTTGATTTATTGCAGTATGTTGTAAAGAAATTGTATGTCTTTTTGAAGGGTGGGTTTTCATCGAAAGGAGAGCGAGGTTTTCCAGGTGATTCAGGACTGCCGGGACTTCCTGGTGACCGAGGCCCAGCAGGCAATCCTGGCTTCGGACCACAGGGTCCACCCGGTGAGCGAGGTGTCCAAGGTGTATCTGGTCTTGAAGGTCCTAGAGGAGTCCCAGGTTAGTTGATTTAAAATATTTGTATTACAACAGCTTAGGTATATTTAATGGGTTTTGTTTTTATGTGTCAGTAAAAAGCAAATATGTCAATCCTTGTTTGCTATATTCTTCCCTGGAGAAGCTTGCTCCAGGCCATTTGCTGATGTATTTCTTCTGACTGTGTAGCTTTTTAATGGTCACTCCACAGATGTTCAGTATATAAGAAAGGTCTTGGTGGCTTCTGGTTCTCAGACTCTACCTTAGTCCATGCACGATACCTCCAAGTAAATTCTCCCTCGAATCTCATTTGGTTATGAGAAGTCTAGCTAAATGGTTTCATGAAAAGCACTCTTGCATTAGTATCTTGAGAGAGGAAATGTATTTGGCATGAACTTAAAAGTCCCTGTACATAACTGCAAGAATTACTGCTTGGGATCTGATTTGAGGGTCAATCCCATTTTGTACAAAATAAGCTAATGGAGGTAGAGGTTTTGCAGCGTGAGTCGTTTCTGGCTACACATGCTGTACATTATTCCTCCATTTAGTCATTGGGTCCAGAATTGTATCCTTTTAGTCATTTCTCTCAGTTTTTTGATTTGTTGTGTGCATTATTGAGTTGTTGACAATTAGGTACCGAGTTTCTCCTTAAATGACATGCGACATACGCCTAGAAACTCTTTGTCGTGGCCACCATCTTCAGATTCTTTTTTCTGCTGATGTGTCTCGAAGCACAGTCAAGGACTCCAGAGTCATATGAGAGAAGACAGACGTTTTCATTGAAAGATTCTAGGATACACCAATGGTCAAAGGATTTTTTTAAATGGTCTACAAATAGACTTCGAAAGAGGAGCATTAAAGCACAGAGCAAAGTGAATAACATTGAGTTTTTTTCAAAACAGAGACATTGGCCATGTGAATCGGGTAATGATCAAGGGGTATAAAGCATATCCCATTTCGATTTTGCCTTAAATGTCACAGCAAATTCGTACAGAAGGACAACCACTGCAAGTGCAAACTTTGCCTCCTAAAGGGTCACAAGTCGGTGTGATGCGCAGCACGTGCTGAGTTCCAGCAGAAGACCTTCAAAGCAAGAGAAAAGCAGAAGTGTGCACACCACGCCATTGTGCAGTCCAAGCACAAGTAGGAGTCGCTCAAAGAACTGGGTTTGTCGAGTGGCGACAAAACCCACTAAGATACTGAAGTGGAGCAAGCGGATTGCTCCAACTCTGAAGAAATTGTTGAAACCAACAAAAATGGGATGCCACTTCAAGAAAAGCCAGTTAAGACTCCAAGGGGCGAGTCTAAATCTTTGGACTCAAAGAACGCAAAACCAGCCATAGTGCCAAAAACCTTGCTGATCAATGGGAGACAGAAGCCAAAGAGCCCCATGGGTTGAGATATAAAGACACCTTAGGAGGCAAGCCCTTTGAACTGGCCTCAATACCGAAAGGTGATCCTGAGCATGGGAGAGAAAATGAGAAACGGTGCTGTGAAAGGGGATCCAGGTGCCGAAGAGAAAGCCTGAGATGGTCAATATTGATCAAAAGGCCTTCGATGTTGAAAGTAAGAAGCAGCATCTTGAGACCAAAATGGAGGCCTTAATGAAGCTGAAGCCTTGGTTCGATGATTTCCTTAAATCCTAGTGAATTCCTCAAAAGCAATTGAAAGACAAGGACTTTGTAGCGTTGGAAACTTCTGCAATACCACAACCACGGAAAGAGTTTGAAAAGGAATTCTTCAAGTATCAAGAAGAGACTGTGGAGGGCCAAGATGAGCAGGAATACTCCCAGGCAGCAGAAGCTACAGAAGAATGTCAGGAAGCTCTATAGTGACTGACCCGAAGGGGAGACTCTTACCGATCCAGACTTTTACCCTCTGATAATATTACATTCTACAGGGACCGCATAAAAGAGACATTTATGTTGTCCAACTTGAAGAGTAGCAGCCAGAGTCACTTTTCCCACTTCAAACACTCTTGCCCAAAAGAGGTATCATGCTCAGTGACATAGGGACACCTATGGTCCTCTTCTCTTCAGGGGCTACGGGTGTAGAAGTGTCTTTAGGCATCAGGTTTTCCTTACCGGGAGCAGTCATGGTGGAGGGGTCTTGTATGCAGAGGCTGCAGGCGACGTCAGAGAGTTCACTGGGGGTGAAACCACAGTGGACTCAATCTCTGGAGGGCTGGCGAACCATGATTACACCTTTTCATACTTCAGCTCAGGCTTGGAGCGATGGGTGCAGTGCTGTCTTCAGGTTTCTGCAGTCACAAAATCCTCTCAGGAGTCCTGTGGTGCCTGCAGGATACAGGGAAGCAGGTTTGCTACTTGGGAGTTCTTGGTTCCTGGGTGAAGTGCTCACACAAGGAGATGCTGGACGAAGTGCAGAATCTATCCAGACACTCACCTCCAGTCACAGATCGGAGTTGAATCCATCATTGTTCTTTAGCTCACTTCGTCACCCCAGTTCAGACCCAGCCATAAGCAAATCAGTCTTGACCCTGTTCCTCATAGGAACAACCCAGCCCGAACGGCCAAGCCAGGTCTTCCCTCGACCGGAAACAAGCATCCTGGGACCGGTTTCGGGGAAACACCCCTCATCAGCCAGGCTAGCTTGAATTCAGTGGCAAAATGTGCAAGAGACCAATGTCTGGGCATGCTCTGCCAACATAGGCGAACAAAGCAGGTCAACATGTGGGAGAGGGTGTGAACAACCTCCACCCAAGCAGGCTTTTTTTCTGACCTCCTGAGGGGGGTCAGAAACGTGTCTCCGTGGCAGACTACCGTGAACCAGTCAGTGAGCACACCAGTGGCTGGTAGGTTTTCTGGGGGCACCTCTACGGTGCCCTCCATATGCATGTATTAATAACTCTGACACTGGCATGTGGGTTCATTAATACGAGATGCTTGATACCAAACATCAATACTTCCAGTGAAGCTATCATGTAACTGGGAAACCCGTTTTCATCAGTGGCCAGCACATGTACTCAAATCGCTTCAACTGTAATATCTAGTAATAGAACTAGACATCACACGCATATCTTTCTCATGCAGATATGTCCTCACATAAAATATAATGCACCCTGCCTGCTGTAGGGGTGACTTACATATATTAGATGCAGTGACTTTGGCATGACGCGCAGGAGTGTGTCATGTCGTGTTTTCACTCATGGTTTGCACCATGTGACACAGCCTGTGTGGAAACTGTAAGTGGGTCCCTTTGGGTGGCATAAGATATGGTGCTGCTCGTAGGACTCTATTAGTACCCCTGCCCTAGATACCTGGAGTACCATTCACTAGGGACTTACAGGGGTGCTAAGATCCTTTGCCAATTGTAGTACAATTAGACAACAGCTTGTTTAGGAAGGAGCACTGGCAATGAAGTCCAGTTAGCAGGCCTCAGTGCACTGGAGGAGTCGAAAACCAGCACCTAGTAGCTAAACAAAAGGGGACAAAAAATGTATTAGGGGTAACAGCAACAAAAGTCCAGTTCTCTACAAATGTGGTCTGCATTCATACATTGGCATAAGAGGAAAGAACCTAGTAAGGCTTGGACACAGGACACTACAGTAGTCTGGTACCTAAGACACCTACTAGACAAGAACATTTTCTGCATTTCACTCAAGGTATACTTGGAAGCCATAATATGATACACCAGAGAAGTAGTTGGGAGAAGCTTCTTCACCAAACCTGTCATCCAAAAATTCCTGGAAGAAGCTGAGCGAATAGCACTTCCAACAGCCATGTAGAACCTTAAGCTGGTGCAGACACAACCCATTAAGCCACCCTTTGAACCTATCCATAACGTAGAACGTAGGCATTTAACGTTAAAATTCTTGATTGCCATCCCGTCTCTATGAAAACTTAGTGAACAACGCAGGAGCCTTACCTGTAAATACACAAGCATTGGGTGGTAATGAGAGCTTAACCCAAAGTGGTATCACATTTGTGGGTAAACCAAGCCATACACATGCATGCGTTCTTCCGCCAGCGTCAAACACAAGCAGAGAGGGTCCTGCATACACTGGATGCTAGAAAGACATATATATATTACAGTAAACAAATCTATTCAGAAAGGGGAACTAATTCTTCATCTCATTTACACAGAAAAGTAATGGCTCCCCTTTCACAAAAGGAACAATTGCAGGATGGATAGTACAGACAATCCAGACATGTTACAAAGCATAGGAGTGTCATTTCTTTCAAAGACATCGGCCTTGCAGCGACACGTTCTTCTGTACACACCTTCACAAATAATGACTTTGTGAACTTTCAGTCTAACATGAAAGCTCAGGTGGGACAATGAGTACTAAAGCACCTGTTTGCCCATACATACTCGGTCTATGACCAACCCAACCTCCCAAGGAAAGAGGGTACTGCTACAAATACAATGCACAGCATCTGAATCCAGGAAAGATTCAGGGTGCAACATGAAATGGTTACTAAGAACTTCCCGAATTCACATACACCCCTCTCATCTCTACTGCATGGGGTGAATTTGATAAGGAGCAAGATAATGTGTAAATGCAGAAAGAAGAAACCAGACATAAGAGGAGGTTGCAGAATGGGAAAAAGAGGGTGACCATTTCAAATGGCTTCTGGCAGGGGCGTAACACAGGCCCCCCGCAGCCCCGCGCTGCGGGTGTGGGGGGCCCTAAGCTCCAGGGGGCCTCCTCAGCACAGCACTCTGGCTGCAGAGCTCCTGATTGAGCCGGGGGGGCCCTCACGTGCCTTGCAGGGAGGCCCCCTCAAGTTTTCTTACGTCAGTGGCTTCTGGAGCATACATTTAAATAAAGTCATTCAAGGAGGCTCATGGCATCAAATGGTCGGAAACTCGACAACGCCCACAGCAACAACTTCATTGAGATGGAGTTCCCTGTCCTCCAACATAGATGGTTATCTGTAACAATCAGTTTTCAGATTGTAATGCTGTAGAATGTGTACACTATTTGCCTCCATGGATGCCAGCTCATGTTACCACCTGATCATTTCTACACTGTTTCTGATCTCTTCTTACAACAGTTCTCAGACATAAAAATGCTGTGCTTCTCCACTCTTAAATATATATTGGGGAAAACGCAATATGACGTATGAGTCTGTGACCTGGTACACTCACTGAGGGTTTCAGGGGGGAACCAAAACATCTGCTTCGTAGAAAAGCAACTTGTAATATTCCAAGCCCAACACTAGATGGCAGAAATGTGTAATCTTAAACACTTGCATCTAAAACACGAAAAACTACAAGCTAATTGTTCAGGTAAGCATTTCTTTCTTGCTACAGGGAAGGAAATCATATTACACGTGAATATAGGGCACCCAAAGAAAACCAAAAATACTTTCTAGGCCAGAAAACCAACTCCTGGTACATGATTTTAACTCCCTAGTGTTGGGTTCTAAGAAACAGATTAACAATGACTCGTATATTCGAGGAAGCAGCTATCCGATCCAAGTTTCTGTCGGTGCAACTTATTCTGTACAGACAATGCTGGTCAAAATGGGCAAGACAGACTCGACACCAGTGGCGGCTGGTGACATTTGAAAGTGGCGAGGCTTAAAATTATTGCCGTAGTGCATTATGGCGAGCGAGCCTGAACTTAAGGGGGGTTTGGGGGATTCTCTCCCCCCCCCCCCCCCCCGAGAACATTTTTAAATAAATAGTGGACAAATGGTGCATTTTCAAGCAAACTTGAGGAAGCAGGAAGGTTAATAAAGCAATATGATTGAAATATTTATCATTTAGGAAATTGCCAATTTTTATGCGTTATAGAGGACAATCTTTGCGTATTTTACCAGCAAAGTGTTATATAAAAAATGCGCGCCAGACACGAATCAGACAGAATAGAGAATGCGAGAACAGCCCAGAACCGGGATTTTGACTTTTGCTGCGCTCCACTCACCCCTTGCTCAATGAGGGAGACACCATTTGTCAAAGAAAGTCACATTTGCACCCTTCCCACTGGTTCCCTGGAAGGCTTCAGATACATAGCACTCTGGTCAACAGCCTCAGGTAATTAATACTCACTACCCACTACCGAAAGACCACTCACAGCTGCCAGTAGGGCAAGACATACATGAGCTATACCAGCAGACTTACTCCTGAAACCCCTATCTATGTCCAGTATTGTAAACCCATCACAGCCAATATTAAAAAATACAGACAGGTCCATTTTAATATTATTATTACTCTAGCAGACAACATTTGGCCTATGAGAGGGGGTGGGGGGTATCACAATTTCAAAACACCAGACTGACCCTGTTCAATAATCTACATTATTCTACCGACATATTCAATATATCTCACGTGTGCGTGCCATCAAGTGATGTTTCATGTCATTTCACTGCCACGTGAATGCGATACCTAGACTGGGCAGCCTTGCTTTCACAGATGCAGCATCTTGTGTGGTGTATCCTCTGTACTGTCAGATCATGTCTACCCCTGGTCAAGTGCCTGCGTGCTCTGTACTGTAAGAGTATGTCTACCAGTCCAGTACCTACCTCCTGGACAGCGAAGCACCTCTGGAATCTGAAGAGTGACACAAACTGCTGCTTGTACATATCGGCAGGATTGCCAACTTAGATAAATGACCCCCTTTTTGGTGCTGAACAAGCAATTCGATCATCAAGCAAGGTATTATTTACTTGAGCGTGACTAAGCTTTGTGGAAGAATAAATACGCAGACATGGATTGCAAACCGGGCTGAATACCAGAACACGTGCGTATATCGGTCTATGAATTTCTACATTCCATTAAGAACACTGGCCCGAATATAGTTCAGCGAGAAGTGACTCAAAACTTGGCCTCCGAGTGTCAGGGCGGCAATCTATCATACACTAACTAACATTAATGAGGGCATGAATATTGACCTGAGGGTGCACAATGAAGGATTAATGCCTTCTGTTCCTAGCAGGTGTGTTTCCACCTATAAATCAAAACTCGGATGAGTGATACGAAATATTTCTGTCAAATGAGCCCCAGCACTCACGCAACTGAGCAGCAATAGAAGATGGCACGTGGCTAGCTTCAGAATACAGCAGTTTCAGTTGTAGGGGTACAGGCATAATGAAGAGGTCTGTGCGGAGACATGACAGCTGTCAAAACGGCGGGGCCACATACAATTGACACACCTGTATTTACTATACAGGGACATATCGATAGATGTTTCACTTAGTAATTCACAAAGCCTTAAATCAATAAAATCAGACCCCTGAGAACAGTTTATTTGAAAATGTTTTCTTGAATTCCATTTATGTATAGCATAACAGTGAGATATTCGCAGTGGTTGCAGATTGGTTGGCTAGTGTGAAGCATAGTTCATTCGGAAACTGTGTGCTATCTTGATAGTTCAGTGGGACTAGGTAGCCAGAATATCGGACCTCTGAATAGGTGAGACCCAGGCAGTTTAAAGCAGCGGTTTCAAATGTTGAGGTAAGAGTTGGTTGCTGAGTAGAAGGGTCCATCTGTTACTGTAGCTGAGTGAAAAGTGATTTCCACTCATGAGGTGCGCAATTGTCACTAAAATAACTGAATATACAAGTTGGCAGGTATGTAGTTACATTACACAGGGATAAATTCAAAGTGTATATGAGGCAGGAGAGGGTAAGTGATTTGCCCAGAATCACAGGATGTGGAACAGACGCTGAAACCTGAACCTTGTTTACAAGCTCTAAAGTTGGCAGCTCAGCGCCTTACACCAAAATTACATCGTAAACAGAAGGAGGAAACAAAACCCCCTCCCTCAGTAACTTCCCAGGCTCCAGACCTACCTCCCCGAAAACTCACCTGCAGCAGATCACACAGCGCGCTCACTCTACACAGCAGGGGTGAAAATAACTCGCCTGAGTCTGGCATCCAGTGTTTATGTGGCTGCTTTCCCCCCACCCCCCCCCCCACCGCCATTACCCGTAATGTCAGAAGTACCTTATCCAGTGGTGGTGTCAGCCGGGGGCAGCCCCAGAACACCCTCCACTCACCCCCACCAACCGGATGGTCATAAATTAGAAAACGGAGTGATAAGGGGCAGAGAGGGGGCTGAGCCTACAAAAAAAGCTTCCCTTTATGAAAAAAAACAATTCAGGAACAAACGTTACGATGTAATTATAGATGCCACGTATACATTATTAAGGCAGATCTTTTAACATGCCGCCCCAGTCTCTCTCACATGCACTTATTGACAGGAGTGAGGTGAGCCCTGTTCATCATTTCTAAAAGAGAAAACGGGGATATGTTCGGCTTCTGCGGGGGAGTGGAAGGGGGGGAACAAGAGAAGCTGAAAAACAGACACAAAACGCTTTACATTGGTGGCAATACTCGCGGGGGGCTGTGCGTTGGCACCAATACTCACGGGTGGGGGGGGTGTTTGCGGCGGGGGGGGGGGGTTGGGTTTAAAATTAAAAGTAACATAATAACAAAACTTCTTACCTGACGGGTCGTACCGCGCCGCCGCCTCTGCTCTTGGGCCAGGGTCCCTCCCGCATTCTCAACAGGAACAGGCATGATGCAGCTCCCTCCCTCCTGTAAGCCAATCACAACGCTGCAATGGCAGCGTTGTGATTGGTGAGGAGTCCCATCGGTGAGGGACGCCATTTTCTCTATGTAGGCTGCATGCAGCCTACATAGAGAAAATGTACAGTGAGCATGACTGCTTTGGTCGGCCCCAGGGCCTACCAAGCAGTCCGGGCACACAGAATGGTGGAAGCCACTCCTCCCTGACCCGCCCACCTGCCCGCCCACAACCAGGCATAACTCCCGCCCGCCCCCAACGGGCTGCTACCAATGCCGTCTGCTTTCTCGCAACGCGAGAAGAAAATAAAATGGTATTTTAAATACCATTTTATTTTTTGCTTCTCGAACTGCGAGAAAGCAGTGGGGCAGCGCTCCGACGCCCAAATGGAGCGGCCGCCACTGCTCGACACTCTGCCCCACGAGATGTGGTCAGGAAGGGACATTCTTCCACATGATATGGACTTCCCCGTCACTTCAACGGTATTGGACAGCAGTCGCTGACTGTCTTAATAGTGTTAGTGGGAGGACTATGGCGCGAACAGCGAAATATTGTCTCCTGGATATCTGGGATGAAACCGACCACCTCCGTATAGACGTCTTTGGTTGACGTTGGGGTTGATGGTAGCTAAACGTAACATTGCACGAATGTGGAGAGCCGCACTGCCACCGCAATTAGTCAACTGGAAGCGGGACATGGACTGGTGGATACAGGCAGAAAGGGTAGTGTACAAGAGCAGGTGCTGCCCGAACAAATGGTCTAAAATATGTAGGAAGTGGAACACCCATCGAGGAGAGATCTGTGCCCCCCTGTGGACACCAATGAAGACTCTTGGGGGCCTTGTCATTTCTACGCAGTAAAAAGATTAAAATACAATGGCTTGTATAGCCAATATTATTGTGTTGAGTGTGTTTTTGGTCTTTTCTGTAAATTTGGGAAGCAATCATATGTTCGCTCTACGAAAGTAGATGTTAAAGTGACAGGATGCAGGCAAGCAAACTGATAACCCGGTTCTACTTTGATATAACGACCTCTGGTATCCAAGCTTGTTGAAAAATAAATGGGCACACCTTTATAAAAGTTGCCTGTACACTTTAGAAAAATGTCTATCACAAAAAAACACCACCCAAACAGAATGCCCACCCTTGGGAATATATTGCAATTCCATGCTGACCTTTGGTTGCCGGAGTGGTGATTATTGGTGGCCACTAGGATCAAACAAAAAGGGAGATAATAAAGGCCAGCAGTATCACTGGATCATCATCAGCAGAATGTGTCTCCTAAACATATTCAAGAACACTCTTGAAACCAGCCCTGCAGCTATAACAGGCAGAGCACTAATTAATCAATCCTTATCATATGGAGAATCCCCCATTGAACAAGAACTGGCTTCATCAAGTCAATACTGAAGAAACATGAGCTAGTCCTCTTTGAACCTATAAACTGAAGCTTAATGATAACAATTCATGGGCAAGTAAATAAAAAATAAAAAAAAAATCATGAAGATATCTGTTGTTTTCTAATGAAAAATAAACTCCCCCTTGACCCACAAACGGGATCCCAGCGTGGCAGATGGACCAAATCAGCATTAATTGCAATGTGGTAGACTCTAAACAGAGTAACCAGCCTTCCACTACTAGATCTCAGCAGATTGTGATACTGTGGACCATGTTTTCATACTTGAGACCAAATAAAACAGGAATACAAAGATCTACCTCCAACCTGAAATGGACAGAGTCCTACCTCAAAGACAGAACACAAATAAATGATTTACTTCTATCTGTCTTTGCACCGTTTGTTAGGATAGGGGTTATACTAGGCTCAACAATTTCTCCCGTACTATTGAATATATATTTTGTATAACTTTCATAGATTGCAAGCTCCTTTAAACGCACCTGCTACCGCAACATGGGTGACCCTAATATCATCCTTAAACTGGTAATCCCTTCACACCTCAAGACCTCTGGACTCAGCGAATGCCTAGTAGTAGTTAATAACGGAGTGCTGAAAAATCACCCAAACCTAAGGGCCTGATTTAGCGTTTGTCACATGGAGCACTCCATCGTAAATGCAGTGGAGTACCCTGTCTGCCAAACTCTCGGTCCACCTGCCTCAGTTAGAGATGGGCAGACTGTAACCTTTTTGTCAATGAACCTTGTTGGCCTCCGACTGCCTGATGGAGCAGAGTTCATCAGAGGAAGGGTATGATGAGGAAGGGTATTACACCACCTGCCCTTTTTAGGGTGGATGATGTAATGTCTGTTTTTTATGTCGTCAGCACCAGCAGTGACAGACAGAAAAAACAAATAATTACCCCCCCACTCATAGGCAGCCCTACACGAAGAAGACCATCATCTTGTGCAGTGCACCCAAAGAGTCCAGTAGACTCCAATATTCGCCTGTCCAAATGCACACATAAAACCACACATACAACTCAGGCACCCCCATAAATGCATTAGCTGTGGTTAAAGCTAAGACTAGACATGAAACATCTACCCCCATTAGTCCCACACAGCTTGGTAGAGAGGGCAGCATTCATTCTCACAGAAAGGGGTTCACTTTGGAGGACCCAGAGCATCAGATCCCAACTCTGATATTTACAAAAATGCAGTTAAAAAGGAAAACCCTGCAGTGGACTTACATGAATGTCGAATCCATGCAGTAGAAGAACAGCCATGACTGGTGAGGGTGGCACAGCTGAACACAGCCACGCTCAGGACTTTCACCCCAAAAATGTGGTTTTAGCTTGTCCTTTGAAAGTCGATTGATTCAGCAGGTTGGAAACAGGATGTGGGGTATCTAAAGTGAAATGTTCATCCATTTCTGTTCCTTTTCAAATATTATCACATGTTAAGTTTCTATTTTACATTTATGTTTGTGTGCCTGAAGTTATTTCAACTCTGTGCAGGGTCCCGTTTAGTTTGACCATGCTCGATATATGGTATTTGTATTTTTACACTGTCTGGTAGCTAGTGGAGCCATAATACACAGTCAATAATTTTAAGTCATGTGGAAGGAAAGGTGCGTGTGAATGCGCTTGTCTAAGCGAGAGGAAGAAATAAAAAAAGTTCTTTATCCTTTATGTTGTGTACATGATGTGATTTCGACTGGAAGTTAATGTTAATTCGGATCTTTTATAGCGCACGGCTACTCCGAAGAGTGTCCCGGCGCTTTGACAAAAACCCGAGAAGTGAAAAACCAGGGCCGATGAGAGCAAGCAGAAGGGCTACTGGGCAAAGAGCCATGACTTCAACTCTTTCCTGAAAGTCAGTAAATTATTGGCTTTCCTCAAAGAGACAGGCAAAGAATTACAGCATTGAGGCGCCAGAAAACGAAAAGAGCGACCTCCAATTCTAGCCAGTCTAATGGAAGGGACAGAGGCCATGGACATAGATGTAGATCTCAGAGTTCTGCTAGGAACATAGAAAGCCAAGCGCTTCCTGATGTATTTGGGCCCTACCTGATGAAGTGCCTTAAAGGCAAGAGTTAATGCCTTAAAGGTGATCCTTTTAGACATAGGGAGCCAATGCAGGCTTTTTAGTAGATCAGATGCTCTCGCTCTCCGCTGAAGACCATAAATGGCTCTTGCAGCGGAATTCTGCACAATCTGCAAACGTGAAAGGAGAAATTTAGGCAATCCCAGATAGAGCACATTCGCATAATCAAGGCGAGAGCCGATCAGGGCCTGCACCGTGATCTTTCTATGCTGCAAAGACAACAGCGGAAGAAACTTACGCAACATCTTCAAGATGCCAAAACATTTTCCCGCAAGGCCAAGGATCTGAGATCTAAAGGAAAGACCATCATCAATCTGGAAACCAAGATTTTTCGCCTTAGATGAAACATTTGCCGGAGGAAGTGCACTGGGTTCCTGCTAACCAGATCACCTGTGCCAGATCTCTTTCCCAAAACTGTACAATTGTTTCCCCCGATTGACAATTTCTTTATTAACCTTTATAAGTCCCTAGTAAATGATACCTCTGGTGCCTAGGGCCTGAGGTGCTAAAGATGGTCCCCCAAGGGCTGCAGCACAAATTGTGCGACTCTAAGGCACCCCTCACCAATCTCATTCAGGCCGGCTTTTGCAGGCTGCTTGTTTTGGTGCAGACTAAACTGAGAATTCAACCTGAGTGTCAGACCCCCTAACACTGCATGTAGTACTTGTAAGTCTCCCCTACAGCTGGCCTTACAGCTGTAAGGCAGGGTGCTTGATATTACATGTGAGGGCAATCCTGCATGAGCAGATATGCTCCTGTGCTGGTCAGTTCCATTGCTACCAGTGTAAGTGGACAGGGAAGCCATTTTAGAACATGTGCTTGGCACTGATGAAAAGGAGTTTCACAGCTACATCATGGTTTCACTGAAAATAGAGATGTTTGGTATCAATCATCTCGTATTGATGAACCCACACTGATTCAAGTGTTGGATTTAACTATACATGCACCTTAGAGGTGCCCCGGGAAAACCTACCTGCCTCTGGTGTGCTCCTTGACTGGATTCTGACAGCCTGCCACCCAAGAAACTGTTCTGACTTTCTAGGGTGAGAGCATTTGCTCTCAGGAGACCCAGAACAAAAGCCTGTCTAGGAAGAGGGTGTTACGCCCCCTCACACAGGATGACCTGCTGATTAACCTTCGTAGGAAGGAAAGCTTCAAAGAGCTGCTGCATCTGAAATGCGAATCTGACTCCCCTCACAGGAGAGGAAGCCGACCCCCTTTGTTCAGAGCCCTCTTGGTACCTGGACAGGCGGGAAAAATAGCTAGTCTGCCATCCCCTGGCTAGTAGCACCCCTAAGGTAATCTAAACCGAGGTGGACATGACTTTTCAGAAGTAGCCATCTTTGTAATGGCATACTTGGGAATTCTGGGACAAGGTTATGCCCACTTCCCACAGGAAGTGGTCATATAGGGGGCATAGTGACCCCAAGGGTCAATCGCCCATTGACTGCTACCCTACACTCCCATAACACACCCAAATGCAGTATTTAGGAGAGCCCTTGGCACCGGAAAAGCACATCCCGCTAACTTGAAAGACGAAGAGGGACGAGAGAGTCACATCCTACAATACTAGAAGACCCAGCAACTGACTAGGCGCCAACCTCGCTGGCATACCTTCCTGCCTTCGCCAATTGTAACAGAAGTCAACTGTCCTGCAGCTGCTGAGTCGCCAAAGCTTGAGAAACCTGCCAGCACTTCTTCAGAAATCAAGACCTCCCGAGAAGCAGCAGGCCTGATTGCCTGCATCCTGCAGGCATCCAAAGACTCCTGGAAGGACTCCATAACCACAGAAACCCGATGCCTGACAACACCACTGCACCCATCGCTCCAAGCCTGAGTTGAAGTGGGACAATGGTGTCATTGTAGTCCCCCAACCCTCTAGAAACTGAGTCCAGTGTGATGACACCTCTCATTGACTCCCCAACGTCGCCTGCAGCCTCTGTATGCAGACCCCCTCTACCGTGACAGCTCCTGGTAAGAAAACCCGACACCTAAAGACATTTCTGCACCTGTCACCCCTGGGCTGTGGAGAAGAGGACCAACAGTGTCCCTTCTTCCCCGAAGATCGTGAGGCCTGAGCCCCATGTTGGTTCAGCCCGACTGGTTCCCCAGCCAAAGTCAAAGCTGCTTAGAATAACATTGGACACCCGACTATGTTTTGCACCTCTGCACCCGCCTGCCCTAGTGCCACTGGTGGTGCTCTGCTGGTGCCCTTTGGACCTTGCCCACCACTCACCTTATCTCCTGGAGAGGGGTTTGTAAGTCGCTGTACTATACCTGAATGCCATATTGACTTTTCCTCCCATAGCATAACATTACAGCCTCCAGAAATTGCACTTTTGAACTAAAAAGAATTAATTTTTAAAAATGTACTTACCTGAACGATTTTCTTCCGTTGCCTACACATATATAAAGATACCTGCTATTTTTATAAATTGATGTGAATTTCCTTCTTGAGTCGTGTGTCTCTCTTATTGACTATTGTGTGTATTTGTAGATGTCTTGTCCTCTGTGATAAGCCTAAGGCTGCTCGACCACACTACAACCTAGAAGAGCACCGTGAGACTGTCATAGCAAGCCCCCTGTCCACTCATAAGGGAACCCCTGGACTCTTTACACGATATCTCTCATTTCGATATATCATATAAAGAGCCAGCTTCCTGCAGATACTGTCCCTATATTACTGTGGTAAGCAAAACATGTCTTGCTTTGAGTTTAGGAATAGCCTAAATAGCTATATGCAGTTTCATTTTCGCAGCTTTTTAATTCCTAGAAGACCTGGAAAATTGCACATAAGACTGTTAAAAAGGTATGTGAATATGCGTTGTGCTAAAAGATGTAATGTTCTCTTCTCAGGTGAAAAAGGTGAACCTGGCCAAACTACGACAAAGCAAGGAGAAACTGGACAGCCTGGTTTCCCTGGTGTTCCTGGTAACGTGGGAGCTCCAGGTAAGGCACTGTAGCCAGGAGGAACAATAGTTATTTTTCTGGTTCAGAAATGTTTAAATATAACCCTATATCTTTATCAGCTGTTCTGGCAGGCAACTCTTCTTTTACTCTTAGATTTGGTGCTGTGCAAATGAATGGGTAAGAAAAGGTTTTCTTTCTTACTAGCTTGCTGATGCTACTCTGCATGGTCGGGTATTGAAAGCAGTATGAGCTGTTTACTTTGTAATGTCAATAATTGTTCCAATTTGAGAGCATATTCGTGGACATTGGAAATAAATAAAACTGGGTAAAGCCACATTATACACTAAAATGAAATATGAGTAGGAATACTTTAAAAGAACGTACAGATGTGATGAGCAATTTGGTCAGGCACCAAGGGACTGGTCTGGCATTCACTAACATCCTGTGACGTGTGCCAATAAACAACTGTACTTATAACAGTTTAGAAAAATTATCCAAGATCCTATTCTTTTGAGCAAGTAGATTAGCTAATCTGACACTGAAGTCTCATTTAGGCTCTGTCCATTTAGCAAATGTCATCTAGGAATGTTCAAACTCTCAGGCCTGTGACAGTTGCAGGCGGTGGCACATGCTAACAACAACAACATAATTTCTGCACAAACAGGAACATAATTTTAAAATATCAATCAATTGAAAGGTGAGGTCAAATAAATATTGAAACATTCATGTGATTCTTCTGCTGTGATTGCTCAAAGATATGGCAGCCAGTAGCTCCTTCTGTTAATTCATGTTTGTTTTTAAAGCAGTGTTTTTTATTTGTATTTCCCCACACAGTTTTAATATAGTCACCTAGATTGAATTAAGGGAATACCATCTATGTCTTCCTTCCTATGTCTTGGGAAGTATCACTTCCTTAATTATTATTCTCTTAAAGAACTGAGGAATTATCTCTGCAGCTTCTGGATATTGCTAAATCTTGGTTTAAATAGTCACCGTGCATTGCTGATGCTCCTATCAAATAAGAATAATACTAAAAACAAACCTGAGGGCAGAGGAGTGAATTTGCCATTATTTGTCACAATTAATTCTATTTAATGCAAGAATATTAAGAGCACTGTCCTAGGATCCTTCAAATACTTCCTGATGAAATGTATACCCAGCCCTTTCACATGCTTCTTTTGTGTTTCTATCAAACTCCCACAAGAACCTCACATCCGTCTCCAACAAGCTACTCCGTCTTGCATTGCACATCTCAACCACGTCACAGAAAGGACTTATTCTCAGCGATATTACCATCTGAGAAGAAAACTTTCCAGCAAAGTTGCCTAAGCTATCATTGACAACATTGGATTCACCTACTCGCACACTAAATCTCCCTCTGGAAATAATATTTTCATTGACCGTATGAGCTCAGAATAGAAGTGCATTACTGGTCTGACCATTAAATCATCAATTTTGTATCCTTCATTAGCTGAGCTCCAGACATACTTGTTAGTCCTCGTTCTTGTTGCCTAGACCAACTGCTCACTGCGAGTTCATGAATCCTGAACCAGCACTCAAAAACAAACTCTACCCCTCTTCTAACTTCATGTTGATTAATCTGAAACACCTTGAATCTAAAGTGCTCAGTCAACTGGCACCATTAAAACATTTAAAAGTAAAATTGCAAAAAAACGAAAAATAGTTCAATCATGACCTTCTCCGGAAAGGCAAGGTTAGAGATATTTTGAGATGAGGAGCCAAATCTCAACTGCCAGCTCGCTTACTGTTCTGTAGAATTTGCCCCTGTGATTATAAGACTTTCAGCACAAGAAATGTCAAATGAAGCAAAGAACTTCTCCAAATAATGTTTTACTAACTATTTACAGTCTCTAAGGTATTAGCAAACATCTTTGCTATAACCTAATGTCTTTCTTTTGCTGATAAAATTACCATACTTGGAAGTAAGTTTGATGTTTGTAAACATTTTGTTCGAGGCATATGAGCTGCAGAATTCACACTCTGTGCATAGATCGCCATCTGGTGTTGGGCTCAGATGCTTGCACCTTGTTGTTGTCCTGGAAGAAGTCTTTTGTAGTCATGAGATAGGTGACTCCTCCCATGGACGATAGTGCGCATGGGCATCGACTTCATCCTCAGATTGTTTTTTTCCGCCATCGGATTCGGATGTAACTTCAATGCTCCGGTTCGGTACCGTGTTATCCAAACCTTTTCGACGCGCACAGCATATCAAACTTGACGGTATTGTTTTCGATCGAGTGCTTTTCGACGCGCTACTAAAAGACTTGATTCCGGTTGTCGACGCAGGCCGCTGGGCCTATTGATGCCATTCGGGCCTACGGCTAATGGAAAGGACTCCATTCAAAAAATGCCCCCAGTGTGGAGCTAAATTTCCACACAGCGACCAACACAAGGTCTGCAACCTCTGCTCTCGCCCGAGCACGAGGAGAAAAACTGCCAAGCCTGCGCCTCCTTCCGCTCCAAAAAGACTATCCGTGATCGCCGGGCCCGACGACACGTTATGGCGCAACGAGCTGCACCGGTGCCAGAAGACATCTTTAATGAAGACCCCGATGTTCCTGAGGCAGAGGATTCGGAGGATCTGGATATCATTTACGACGACCACATCACTCCAGGTCAACGGGTGAGTACAAGTGCCCCTGCCCCGACCCTCCCCGAGAAAAGAACGCACAGGTCAAGACTTCGCCTGCAGGCCCCAGTCGCGACCAAACAAAGCTTCAGAAGCCCCGCCCTCCCGCTCGGCTCCGGAGACAACGAGTAAGCCACATATCAGTGCCCCCCAGATACCATCGGCACCAAAGACGGGAGCTCATCCTACTCCCACAGTTCCCAAAAAGCCATCGGCACCGAACACCTCGGCACCCAAAGAACAAAAGGCCTCGAATCCGTAACCAAAGCATTCAGAACCGAAGAAGATTTCCGACTCGACACCAAAGCCGAAGGATCAAAAAACCCCTTCAAAGGCTCCAGAGCAGAAATCTAAACCTCGCTCGGAACCGAAAAAATCGTCCCGAAAGCGGTTACCGAAGAGGAAGAACTTTTTCAGCCGGATCCCATCGATCTGAAACAGAAAACTCTACATGTGGACCCCAAGACAGGCCATGTTGTCAACGTTCCACACAAGAAGTGGAAATTGGACACACCACACATCCCTGATGTGCCTGTAAAGAAAAGAGACTGTGCCACTTCACCTTTAAGACCCTCTTCTCCTGTTCTTCCTACTAAGCCTTCTTCTCCTCCAAAGTCTTCCATACTTCCTCCATACTCACCACCACCACAGGATGATGATGATTTAGGGGCTGGGGGAGGGAATAATGACCCTTCTCACTGACCCTGATGACGACACAGACGTGCCACAGGACACATGGGATGACTATAATGACCCAGTAGATCCTCCAGACCTTCCTGATCCCGATGCATACCCAAGAAAGCCATCTCCCCCAGATGACAATATTGGCTTTAGTCAGCTCATTGATAGGGCTGCCCAGTACCA
The DNA here is from genome assembly GCF_964204655.1 of Triturus cristatus. Lineage (NCBI taxonomy): Eukaryota > Metazoa > Chordata > Amphibia > Caudata > Salamandridae > Triturus > Triturus cristatus. The sequence continues at coordinate 962,855,541 of NC_140588.1, forward strand.
TGGTGTTCAAATGCATTCAGACCCCACAGAGGAAGACTTCCTACTGGACACGTTTGCACAGTCACAAAAAACAGTACAAACCTTACCCATGTTAAAAGGCGTCATTAAACATGCCCCAGAGATATTCAAAGACCCAGTAAGGGCTAGAATTCTGAATCGTAGAATTGATAAAAAATATAAACCCGCCCCAAATGATCCCACCTACATCAAAGATCAACTTCCCTTAGATTCTCTAGTGGTGACCAACGCTAGAAAGCGTGCCAGCTCTCTGACCTCCGGTGATGCTCAACCTCCAGACAAAAAGTGTCCAAATTATTAGACGCTTCAGGCAAGCGAGTTGCTGCCCAGGCAGCTAATCACTGGAGGATAGCCAATGCGCAGACATTACATGCCAGGTACGATAGGGCTCATTACGACGAGCTTGAATGCCTAATGCAGCATTTACCTGATCAATACAAAACCAAAGCCAACGCTTTGATTCAAGAAGGCAAATTAATAACAAATGCATCCATTAAATGTGCCATCTATGCAGCAGACACCGCATCTAGATCCATCAACACTAGTGTGTTACTAAGAAGACATGCCTGGCTGTTCATTTCTGGTTTCAAACAGGAGGTACAAACAACTATCCTTAATCAACCGTTCAATCAGGAACAACTTTTTGGCCCAGCTGTAGATACAGCTTTTGAAAAAATAAAAAAGGACACAGAGACTGCTAAATCCAGGGGAGCATTACAGTCTCCATCCACACGAGGTTCCTTTCGACGCTCCTTCTATAGAGGAGCATCCAAAAACATCAGTGCAGACACTGCTGCTTCCTCCTATAAAAACACCACACAAACATCCCCCAATAAGGGATATTTTAGAGGTGGGTACAGAGGAAATAACAACAAGGGTAGCGGCCGAGGTAACAACAATACTCGCGCCTCTCCCACTAATAAACAGTGACTTTCCTCCACTCTCTCCCGACCATCCCACTCCGGTCGGAGGGAGACTCTCACAGTTCCTACCTGTCTGGAATTCCATCACTACAGACAAGTGGGTAAGACAAATTATCCAGTTTGGTTACTGCCTGGAACTTACTGCAACTCCCCCCAACATGCCACCCAAGCAGCGTCCGATGTCCACGGAACATCTGACACTCCTCAAATAGGAATTTCTCTCACTGCTTCAAAAGCATGCCATAGAACCAGTCTCCATACAGCATCAAGGGACAGGAGTATACTCCCTGTATTTCTAAATCCCCAAAAAGGACGGTACTCTACGGCCAATACTGGACCTCAGACCTCTCAATCTCTACATACAGTCAGATCATTTTTACATGATCACTCTTCAACAGGTCCTTCCACTACTTCAGCAAGGCGACTTCCTTGCCACACTAGATCTCAAGGAGGCCTACTTCCATATTCCCATACACCCTGCTCACAGGAAATATCTGAGGTGACCACAGCACCCAGGGTATTCACAAAGTGCCTTGCGGTAGTAGCGGCGCACTTGCGAAGGCAGCAAATCCATGTATTTCCATACCTAGACGACTGGCTCATAAAAGCCAAGTCACACAACCAGTGTGTGCGCCATACCTATCAAACCATTCAACTGCTACACAACTTGGGGTTTACAGTAAACTATACCAAGTCACACCTTCAGCCCTCCTACCTACATCAGTATCTAGGAGCCGCAATAGACACTTCCAAAGCCCTAGCATACCCCAATCCAGCCAGGATAGTCAGTATCCAAACTCTCATCACCAAGTTTCAACCCCAGTTCTCTCTTCCAGCACAAGTGTTTATGCAGCTCATAGGGATGATGGCCTCTTGCATTTTCATTGTACCTCACGCAAGACTTCAGATGCGCCCTTTACAAGAATGCTTAGCACGTCAGTGGAACCAAGCTCAAGGTCAACTTACAGATCTGGTGCTGGTGGACAGCCTCACCTATCGCTGTCTGCAGTGGTGGAACACACAAAATCTTTCCAGAGGGCGGCCGTTCCCAGAGCCAGTTCCACAGATAGTGCTAACAGCAGACGCATCACTCACCGGCTGGGGAGCCCATCTCCTAAACCACACAATTCAGGGCAGGTGGACCACCCAACAAAATACGCTCCACGTCAATCAACTAGAACTATTGGCAATATTTCTAGCGTTAAAGTAATTCCAAACACATCTCCTCAACAAAGCTGTCCTAGTCTGCACGGACAATATGACAGCCATGAATTACATACAGAAACAAGGAGGAACACACTCTTTGCAATTGTCTCACCTAACGCAAACCAAATAAGGATGGGCCATTCCACAAAACATATATCTTCTGGCGGAACATCTACCCTGAGTGAACAATCAGATTGCGGATCTATTAAGTCATCAGACTCAACAGATACTCAAATGGGTACTTCATCCGCAAGTTCTTCAATCCTTTTTCCAAATGTGGGGCCAGCCAGACATAGATCTGTTCGCCACACATGCAAACGCAAAATGTCCAACCTTCGCTGCCTGGTTTCCACACCCGTTGTCCAAGTGCAATGCGATCTGGATGAACTGGTCAGGCAGATTTGCGTATGCTTTTCTGCCACTCCCGCTCATTCCGCTAGTAGTACGCAAGCTCAAACACCAGTCTCTCAAGATGATCCTGGTTGCTCCCACATGGGCACGGCAACCATGGTTCACAACACTACTCAAACTCTCAGTAGTTCCACATCAAAAATTACGTCTCTCCTCAAAGCTGCTCACGCAGAACCATGTAGAGATAAGGCACCCAGATCCAGCAAAACTGAATCTAGCGATCTGGCTCCTGAAATCCTAGAGTTCGGTTACCTCAACCTCCCACCCGACTGTATGAACATTATTAAAGAAGCCAGACGCCCTACTACTAGAGCTTGCTATGCAGCTAAATGGAAAAGATTTGTCATTTACTGCAATAACAACAAAATTGAACCATTAGATGCTTCAATTCAAAACATTATTTGCTAAATCTACAAAGATGCAATCTGGCATATTCATCTATACGATTGCATCTGGCTGCTCTTGTCGCCTACCTACAAAACAGACAACATTTGTCATTGTTTAGAGTACCCACTATCAAAGCTTTCATGGAAGGCCTTAAAAGGATAATTCCACCCAGACTGCCACCCTCTCCGGTGTGGAACCTAAACATTGTTCTTACTAGACTCATGGGTCCCCCATTTGAGCCTTTACACAAATGCGAATTACAATTCCTTACATGGAAAGTAGCTTTCCTTGTTGCAGTCACCTCTCTCAGAAGAGTAAGTAAGATCCAGGCTTTAACCATACAAGAACCATTCTTACAAATACATCGTAACAAAGTGGTTCTTAGGACAAATCCAAAATTCCTTCCCAAAGTAATCTCTGCTTTTAATCTTAATCAATCAGTAGAGTTACCAGTGTTTTTCCAAAACCCCGATTCGGTATCGGAAAGAGCTCTTCACACGCTTGACGTCAAAAGAGCTTTACTTTATTACATAGACAGGATTAAAGCCTTTAGAAAGACAAAACAACTGTTTGTAGCTTTCTCTCCACCTCATAAAGGCAACCCCATCTCCAAAGCTGGAATTGCCAGGTGGATAGTCAAATGCATTCAAATATGCTACCAGAAAGCAAAACGCACCTTAACAATTCCCCCTAGAGCACATTCAACACGCAAACTAGGGGCTTTCATGGTATTCTTAGGGAACATTCCCCTAGAAGACATTTGTAAGGCAGCGACATGGTCTACCACACACACCTTCACCAAACACTATTGTGTAGTTGTGCAGGCAAATCAACAAGCTTTTGTAGGCCAGGCTGTTCTTAAGACACTTTTTCAAACCACTGCAACTGATACAGGTGACCACCGCTAGGGGAAACACTGCTGTACAGTCTATGCACTAGAGTGTGAATTCTGCAGCTCATATGCCTCAAACGGAAAATGCTACTTACCAGTATGCATCTGTTCTTGGCATGTAGAGCTGCAGAGATTCACACACCCACCCACCTCCCCAGAACCTGTATCTGTTCCAGTGTTATCTTACTTAGACACAGTCAAATGGACATCTTTTCTGTTTCTACAAACTCCATTTCCCATCATGGCGAAAAACAATCTGAGGACAACAACAAGGTGCAAGCATCTGAGCCCAACACCAGATGGCGATCTATGCACAGAGTGTGAATCTCTGCAGCTCTACATGCCAAAAACAGATGCATACTGGTAAGTAGCATTTTCCTTATTGGTGAATGGTATCATCAACACATATAAAAAGACAATGAGTTATCAATAAACATTTCCCATCCGAAATCTATTCTCAGGGTGGTACAGTACTAAATCCACTATACATACTGTAAGAATACAATACACATCGGGTAATAGATAATCCTTGGCAACCACGAGCAAGCAGTACAGAGTATGTTAGCAATATGGGAGCATTGGTGCCTCACCACTCTAAGCAGAGGTCGACATGGAGGAAATTTCACTTTCATTCCCAGAGGCCTGCCGTGAGCCAGATGGGTCTAGGAAAGCAGGCAACATCCATCCCAGACATCCAGGTCTTCACTCAGTTTGCCATCACTTCTGCACTTTTTCAGTCTCCAATCTTCAGCTACCGCCCATTCGGCCACTCGTGCTCCCAGCGCCCCAAGTTGTGGGCCGTTGTGCCCAACCAGGTGGTAGCAGGGCACCATTTGACAAAGACAAGGAGTAAATGCTAAAATTTCAAAGCCATTTAATTACCTTTTTTGTGGCGGATGCAAGTAATTGGGTCCACCGGACAGGGGAGAGTCACCATCGCCGTTGCTCTCTCTGCCACCCTCAGCCAAAAGGCAATAACTGTTGAGCAGTAACAAGCGAGCTGGAGAAAAGATCCCATCGGGTGGCAGCAACAGGGGCATCAACGGGCCCTAGAAGGGTTTATTCTGTGTAGCATGGACAGTGTTGTATATGTCCGAGGTACAAAGTGAAAGTGCGTTGGCTTGAATCTAGCGTTGCTATAGATGGACTGTACCAGGCCACACATTCTTGCCCACTATGTGTCCTCAAGTTGTAGTCGAAGTTCTTAGCCCCAGGCCGCTCTAGCATGGGTCGGAACATGCAGTCTGTCTGCTGACATGGCCTTGTAGAAGTGTGTGGCCATTTGACGCCCTCCTCCCATCTCCAGCTGGACCTGGAAGGTGTGTGGAGAGGGTAGGGACTCTGGGAAAGAGGTCCAGATTTCTATGCCGATAGCCAAGAGGCGGGCGTGTTAGAGGAAGTGTCCCATTCCCAAATTAAAACTATCTTGTGTGGCTTCAAAGGATTTGAATTGTTTGTTAGGGAATAAAAACTCTAAGGTTTTGCGCCCACCTTCCCGTCAGGAGGACATATCCAGTAAACTTGTGAGAGCCCTAAATGCCGGTAGGTCCCAGAATGTAAACTCCCTGGCATATGGGGCATTTTTCAAGATCAGTTTGAATTTACCTTCCCTCAGCACTGTAGTGTGTTTCACCAGGAGTGGCATGTAACCCTACCCCTCTCCATCCTGCCATCAGAATCTGAGGTAATGTGAAGGTACTAGAGGTGTCAAGTAGCAACTTCTCCCAATTATCCCCCTCTGTGAACCAGTGTGATGCGTGTTTTAGTTGCGAGGCCAGGTAATATTGCTCCAGATTTGGGACTGACAAGCCCCCCTCCGCCAGCGGGTGGAACAGAATGTCTTCAGGAACTCGGGAATGTCCGCCCACCCTTATCAGATAGGAGAGCAGGGTATTCAGTTGACGAAAGACAGCCGCGGGGATACCATCATGCGAGTTGTGGATACAGTAGAGGCAGCGTGGCAGGCGAACCATTTTTTATATGGCCACACGTCTCATGAGGAGAGAGGAAGAGTATTCCAGAATTGAGTGGAGGAGTGGGGGTCTTTGACGATTCTGAGGATATTGTATTGTAAATGGTTCTGAGTAATGTGCGCCACCATCATGCTCAAGTAGTGAAATTAATCGGGCTCTCTTCGAAGAGGTAGGACCGGTAAGGTTGTAGGATCTTGCTGGAAGTAAGATTCTTACTTGTACTCCACACTCCCATTTCTCTTTGCCTTCTATTGGTTGCTCACACCAAGAGCATTTGCATGTGTGTGGGTAATACTCAAATCCATTGAAAGAAGATAAGGGGGTACATCATCACACTGTAGACTGCTCGAAACAAGTCCAAGGTTGGGGGAACCACAATTGTTTTTGCCTGAATGGTCAGAATATAGCAATCTTGCTTGTGTGTCTAATCAAGCCTTGCCCTCTCTGCTCTTGGCCAATGATGGGGCTTCTTCCAAACCAAGTGCAAAGGGTCCGCGATCTAATTGTTATGTTTGATAGTACCATCACTATACCCCACCCCATGTGATCTCAGTCATCACATGTCTGTTCTACCATTTATGTCTTCTCCAGAGCATCCTCTCTGTCCCCTAATTTCCCCAACAGATTGTGTTAGTTCTTGCCACAGTACCATCTTGTCTGGATTACTTCAACAGCATCCTTTCTTGTTTACCTAACACTTTGCTTGACACATTGCAAACATTTCCGAATCATGCAGCAAGGCAAATTTGCTGCCTCAGGTGCAAAGATTTCTACATTGACTTCGTATTAAAGTGAGATCTCATGTTAAACCTCTGTGGGTTACATTCTTCTGCTCATGGCCATGCGCTGCCTGTCCAAGATCTTTCAGTCCTCACTGAGTCCTCACTCAAGGCTCACTGAGGCACTTGAGATCCTCCTCTGTAAACCTCTTGGCTGTCCAACCACCAAAAAGCTTTAAGTACCTGGAAGTAAATCTATCCATATACAGGGCGCTCCCCTCTGGAAATCCCTTCATCAACCAGGGAAAACCAAAGAAGACTCCAGTTCAGAAGGCACCTAAAAAGGTATCCTATTCTCCACTTTATATGGACAGACTGGCAGTCTTAAGCTGGATTTCTGCTTGAACATTTTTAGATCATTTCAGATTCAGTTGTCAACCAACACCATAAAGTGTCACTTATTCTGTCTTTCTCCTTTAATATTGTATGGGGCCGATTCACAGAACTAACTTAAGACAAAATCCTAAACTTACTACTTTTGGTATTCACAGAAGTTAGGATTTTGTCTTAAGTTTGTCTTAAGACAAACTTAAGACAGACTTAAGACAGACTTAAGACAAGCTTAAGACAAACTTAAGACACACTTAAGATTGACTTAAGACAGACTTAAGACAAACTTAAGACAAAATCCTAACTTAAGTCTGTATTAAGCCTGTCTTAAGTCTATCTTAAGTTTGTCTTAAGTCTGTCTTAAAATTGTCTTAAGTCTGTCTTAAGTCTGTCTTAAGTTTGTCTTAAGACAAACTTAAGACAAAATCCTAACTTCTGTGAATACCAAAAGTAGTAAGTTTAGGATTTTGTCTTAAGTTAGTTCTGTGAATCGGGCGCAATGTCTTCTTGAACAAATGTATAGATTTTGCGCTGTTCATTGCCAACGTGGCTGTCACTTCTATGATATAACCACTGTGATGTAGCCATGGTTGTGATGTCTTGCATTCCTCTCCCAGCTCCAGTCGTTCTGAGAGCTGGGAGAGGAATGCTTTACAAGATCTTTAAAGGAATAAATGCATGCGTGAGATGATTGGGGGCTGCATGGAGTGGATGCAGAGGGAGCGCGTTGCCTTGTGGCCCTGCTGGGCTGGAGGGACAAGACCACCCTTGACTTGCAGCATTCAATGACTTCATTTTTGACATCCTGATCAATTCGTAATGATTACATCTGTCATTCCTCATGATTATGGATCATCTTTATTTCATTGCTAACAGTTGACTAGTTGTATTACTAATTACTTTTCAGATGCGGCATCGGTAGCTTAATGTTATTCCGTTATTTATTGCATTCTGCTAGTTAGGTACTTAAGGCTCGCTTGTGATTCTTGATTTTCCTTGTAATTAGTGATTAGTACTTTTTCGGTATTATTTGTTGTTGGTCTTTTATTGTAAACTTCAGTGAAATATTTTGAACTAAATCGTTCATTTTAAAACAATATAAATGCAGCTGCTCCAGCTGGGCCATTCAATCCAAAAAGTGAAATAAATTATTTAGGCCCTGCAGGAGCTCCTTTTTCTAAGGAAATGAAGCTCCTTGTGCAATTTGGAACAAAGAAAATTAAAATGCCCCTCCCCCACTTCGAACCAAAGCTCTTATGGCACCAAGCAAGTAAAGCAAGTCATCACGACCCTTCCCAGAGCAGCTCTCTTGTCTCTTCCATCCAAGCATGTATCCCTTCATCCTTCCGTCCACCCGGTGATATCCACAATTTCACCTTTATATTCTGTCATCCATTGAGTCTTTCATCTGTCATTCAGTCTTTCGACATTCCATCCATCCACCCACCCATCCATATCCAAACCTATGCATACATCTCCAAGCCTAAGCAACCATCCATCCATTGCCCTTTCACTCATCCAACCTTTCAGTTATCCATCCATTCACCCACCCTTTCACTCCATCCATCCTCCCTTTCAATCATCCATCCATCCATCCTTTAACTCAGGCATCCAATCACCCGTCCTTTCACTTATCCTTCCACCCATTCACCCTTTCACTTATCCATCCATCTATGCTTTCACTCATCCATCCAACCATCCATCCTTTTGCTTATCCATCTATCCACCCTTTCATTCCATCCATCCATCTATCTACTCTTTCACTCCACCTATCCTTCCACCCTTTCATTAATCAGTCCATCTTTCTCATTATACACCCACCTTTTCACTCATTCATCCATCCATTTCCCTTCCCTTCCCTTCATTCATCCATTCTTTCACTTATCCAACCACCCTCTTTCACACATCCATTCATTCTCTCACTCATCCATCCTTACAGCCATCTTTTCACTCATTCATTCAACCACCCTTTCACTCACACATCTATCCATCAGTCCTTTCACTTACTGAACCAGCCAACCACCCACTCTTTCACGTTAATTAGAGCCTTTTTTTTCTGCCGAGCTGCAGACAGAAGATGTCCATCAAGAACTTCAACCCCGCTTTAGCTGCTAAAGCGAAAGGGGTGCGTGGCGGGGGAGGGGGATTCACGACGCCCCTGTTGTTGTGACTCAGGTTTTAGGAGTATAGGGAAGGAACTGGGCCGTGGCCCCTTATGCCCTTTCAAGTTTAGATCTTTGAAGACCTACAGCAGCACCGTATGCATGGGTAACGTTTTTGGATGATCTGTCGTCTTTCTCCATGGCTGATCGACTTTCAGTGGGATGCAAGGGACTCAGTCTTGGGGTGCTCTGTGCTCTGGTCAGTCCTTCTGTTAGGAACTCCCAGCAGAAGTGTATGTTACCAGGGCTTGCACTTACTGTTCAAACTGGGCGTCTGGCACTGCTGAACAGTACATTTAATAAGATAGTTGTGGCTCAAACCAGAAGGTAACTGATGACAGAGACATTAGACTGGCACTACTGCTGCTCCATCACGGTAAGACAGAATATTCACAACTTTCCTGAGTGTCCCCAAAACACCGAATGATCTGTTTGTATTTTTAAGCATTGTTTTTTCATTCAATTTTACAAACTGCTCAAAGCTGATGATGCCAAGACCACACAAGCCCCCTCACACTAATGCTTAAATATTTGTCACAGGTGAACCTGGTCAGTCGGGACAACCTGGACTGCCCGGTCTGACTGGTCCAAAAGGTGACGCCGGCGTTCCAGGCATTGGACTTCCAGGCCCCTCTGGTCCTAAAGGTAGGCATCTCTTGATCTAGTTCTCATTAGAGGTGTTTTTCTTGGGTGGATCACACTCAGCACAGAAATAAATATATTCACCTAGATACCTTTAGCACAGGCCATATGCATAACACCGCGTGTTCTCTCAGCACCGGCACGAAAGACACAAGAATGCAATTTGTTACTTAGAAGACTGTTTAAAGAGATGTTTCGTTTGCAATTTAACACTTCCCATTACAACTCTACCAAAGTATACATGTTGCCTTTAGTTTTGCCAAAAATATAATCTCTATAGGGGGTTGATCATGTCAAAATTGTACGGCATTTTTACTGTACTGCCTTAATGTGCTATAGTTTAACAGATGAGGTTGTATCTTTTAAAGTTAATAACTGGCAGTATATTCTCAATAGATGAATATTGGAAACTGCAGTAGACTGCATGGTGGCTCCTGGCACATAGGTCCTGGGGGTGAATTGCTCTGAAGCTGCCATACTCTCCACTGGCTGGCACAGGGTCGAAAGACATGAATACAGTGACAACCATGGAAATAATTAGCGTTCCAAAATTGAATCCTCTTCAGATTGCAGTATCAAGGAGCTTCGTGGGCTTTCTTTAGCGTCTTCATTCCCAGAGTTTTCCCCTCACTTGAGGATCACATCTGGAATGCTACACCCCTCCTTCCCTAGATGCACGTATATCTTTAAAGCGCACTGAAGGCAATAACTTTGGCTCTCGTTTGTTCTTCAGCTTTTTGTGGTTGAAATAAAATATGGAAATTAAACATTTTGCATACCTTTCATGTGTTGAATTTTTGCCTAAGATCTAGTTTTTAGTTGGCCTCAGGTTGAGGCCTACACAATAGGAAGCACCGAGAATTCATCTGAATCCCAATTTTCCTGGAGATTTTAATTAACATCGTCTTAATGTAAACAGACATCTAGAAACAGTTTCAGTGATAAACTCCCAGTTGGCTGAATCCTTCCCTCCAGTGGCAAACTGGCAGTAACGGGCACTTGCATTTGTCGTCTACCAACAATCTGACATTACAAGACGACACGTGTTTCGCAGTATGTGATGCCCCTTTTTCAGAAACATGAAGGCTGCTACAGAGCATAAGTAGTTGTGAAGCATGTAGTGTTCGGTCTTGTTAAAAATGGCTGACAGCTCGCAGCTGGCCCATCTGGTCTGGTTCCCTTAAATTCAAGGGTGTTGTCAGTTCTTCGAAGTGGGCTCATGTCTGTCGAAGAGGTGGGTAGGAGAAAGTTGAACCTGTTGACGCCTTCAGGAAAACCACCAGCAGTCTATTTTCTTGTTATTAGGGTGACTGTATGTGTTTCAGAACAATAATGATTTGTTGGCACACATTTCAATCTTTCATAAACCATGTTCCAGGTTTCCCAGGCCCACCTGGCCCAGCTGGTCCACCGGGTATTTCTGGAAGACCCGGTCAGGATGGTTCTCCGGGTCCACCCGGTTTCCCAGGACAAAAGGTTTGTTTTCATCACTCCTGTAATTTGAAGTCCTTTGAAATGGAAAATTCAGTAGTCTTCATTTTCATTGCTTTTTACATGCACACATAACTCCTTTGACAATGCAGAAGGTATGACTGACGATTAAAATTAGGAACATGAGGCATAGATTTCATATTGGCTCCATATTGATAGATGAGTGGGTTTATAAAAATCATGCCTCACTCCTAATCTATCTAGTCCCCTCGCAAAATTGATCTGGTGTTTATACTTGCTCCATTTGTGCTTTGAAAAGTCACTTTATAATAATCGTATATTATGTAGTTTTGTGTTTTAAACACATAGATGTGAGTTCTAACTTCTTTTCTAGATTTTCTTTTGATCTGTTTAACGATAATGAAAATAACAACAATAAATGTATTTAATCATGAATCAAGAAATAAATTAGATGTTTTAGGCATTATTTTGACATTCATAAATGCTTATTCTTATCGAATACCTGTATTTATTTTACATCTAAGGGTGAAACTGGATATGGCCAACCAGGACAACCTGGTCCACCTGGTCTAGGAGGAGCAAAAGGGGCGCTCGGACCAAAAGGAGATAGTGGGTTTCCAGGAAACCCTGGAGGTCCAGGACGACCAGGATTCGACGGTGTTCCAGGATCAAAAGGTAAATGTTGGCTTCGATGACAACTGGCACAGTGATAATGGCAGCCTTTGCCGTGGTGGGAACCGCTGATTTCAGTAGGTGTTGTATTTAAGGCGGATTGGTTGGGACTGCTCGTGCTAGTGACAATGGGGTAACACAGGTGAATTGTAGTCATGACTGCAAGCGCTCCGGAGTGAATGAAGCCTATCAGGGTTTTTAGTGTGATAAGTGATTGAGCGTGCTAGAAGATATACTTGTGTATCATCCAACGACCCTATGGGCTCTGCTAAAATGCACAGATAATCACAGCAAAGCCAACACGCCACAGGTACGCCATGAAGTGCCTCAACTAAGAAAATAGGAGGGCTATGAGGAACCAATAGAAATCCTGAATATGTTGAGGTTAGGGGGATTTTCACCACAATAAAAACACAAATTTTACTATTTTATGTCGATTTTAGCAGAGGTAAATATGCATTTATGTAACTAAAGGTGAAAGGATCGTGTTATATGTGCAGTCACGTCTTGTCTCCTATAATACTATCTGACTAGGCGTGAGGCTTCTCAAACAGTATGCAACTTTGGAACAAATGGAGGACTTCAATTTCTGGTACTCCTAGTGCTCCTGGTGTTTTTAGCAATCACTCACTGAATGTGAATGATTTTAAAAGAGAACTCAGTGTGTTTGCTAGATTAAGAGCCCATTTGATGACTTTGCGGGAGAGCGCCATACAGAATGTCTGATCTTTCGACAGAAAGCATTTCTCTCTCACAGTTTAATTTTTTTATGGCAATCCTATTAAAAACAAATCAAAGGTCCAACGTTGCACCAGCAAATGTTGATGATGGTTGCCGAAAGGTGAGGTGATCTGTGTTACAATCGCAGATTTTGCACACGTTGCCCTCAGTTCTGAGAATTTTACATATGCTGATACCTCCAGGTGCTGCTCGGAGTACATTGTGCAGGAAAAGCAGTGGGATAGAGGAATGCCACTTGGAAATGAAGGTTGCAAAGATTGTTTCTACCAGTTTTCCCCATTGCACTTGTTCACAACCTGGGACTGGGTGCAAAAACCGACCAGATATTGTATACAATCTGTATTTTACCAGGTAGGTTTTGCACCCACTTCTAACAGTGCTCCCATAATGAAGCTTTAGATTTCAGGTTTTTCTCCGGCTTTACTGCAGTTTTTTTTGCGTTTTATATAGCACAAACTCGATCTGAAGGTATCAGAGCGCTTTACATGAGCACAAGTTGCATTACAGATGGACACATTAATTTTGTTAGGCACGGGGAGATTTTTTGATCTGCCCAGAATCACAGGATGTTGAGCGTCCCAGCCGAGACTTACACCCAGTTCCCCAGCTTCGAGGCCGAATGCGTATGTATTTTATGAACCACCTATGCAATGATGAGTAGTTTCTCAAAATACAGAATCGTAGTGAGTCATGATTCGATCTATCTCATTAATATTAATGAAGTAGGCTCCAAAATAGTAGACCCACTGCTATCGGCTACAATCACAAGGATGGTGGCCTGCTTGGGTCAGGAGACCATCATACTTTTGATTGCTTTTAAATAAAGCAATCTTTTTTTTTAATACCGCCGTTTTTCTTAAAAGAAAAACTAAATGTGCTTTAAAAAAGATTAGAAGTTCAACAAACTTTTTTTAGGAGTAGGTTATGGTCCCAAGGACCACTGCCTACTGCTAAAAATATTTTTGTTAACATTCACAAAGGGGAAGGGGCTTTTAGGGACCCCTTCCCATTTGCCGATGGGGTACCACCTCCTTTGCTGTGGTGGTAAAATATTAGGGGCAGATTTATGAGTCCCTTGCGCCTCATTTACGCCTCCTAAAAGTGGCTGAGTGAAATCTACAAGATTTCACTCAGTCACTGTTGAGCCCATGCTGCGTCAAAACCCTGCGCCTGCTTGAAGCAGGCGTAAGGATTGACGCAGCATTGTGCAGATAGGGCACCCCAGAGCCTTGCTGGAGCTGCGTCGCGCTTGCGACGCAACTCCAGCAATGCGCCACTTTTACGGCACAGATGCGTGACGCATCTGTGCCGTTTTTGCCCCATGGTGCGCCGCATTATAAATGCGGCGCATCCATGATGGCGGAGCTGGGGTGCAAAATAACTGGCGCATCCCTGCTGATATGCAGGGATGCGTCAGTTATTATAAATCTGCCCCTTAATGTTTTGCGACCATGTTTAGGTTATGAAACAATAATACATATCAGGGGAATTGGTATTAGGATGGGACGTTTTTAACATGCCCCTTACAAATACAGGCCCTCATGTATCAAGCAATTTTATTGTTTCATAAAATTAGAGCCTTTCCGACAGCAAAATGGCATTTTTTAATTCATCATATCCAAATAGCGATTCGATAACATGTTACTGAATCTCTCCCAATCTCTAATTGGATTTGGGAATAAATACAGATTCGGTATTTAGAAAGGGTGTGTTGAGGACGTTCCTTCGAGATACTGAATTTGTAAGCCATGTATTAATGTTTTGCGACTGAAATTTGGTCACAAAATATAAATATTTTGCCACTTCTTCAAAAGAGGTGGTAAGCCATTTGCAAATGAGAAGTTCCCATGGTACCCCTTCCCATTTGTGAAGGTTTATAAAAAAGCAGGAAATGGTCTGTGTGACCACTGCTTACTCACAAAAAAGATTTTTGTAATTTTTCTTTTTTTTAAAAATGCATCCTGTTTTCCTTTAAGAAAAATGGGCTGCATTAAAAAAAAATTGCTTTATGTAAACGCAGTCACAGACATGGTGGTCTACTGACCCCAGCAGGTCATTATGCCTGTCATTGTAGCCAATCGTAGTGGGTCACAATTTGCGACCTACCTCATGCATATTAATGAGGGAGGTTGAATTGCTACCCACTAGGAATCTATATTTCGAGAACCAACCTATTAGTACTTAGGTCAGTTCACAAAATGCTAATGGATTCGTTAGAAGTCGATGCGCAAATTGCAACCACTTCTAACAAATCCATTTTTGTACACTGCATTTAAGTAGTCGCAAATTGCAAATTAATATTTGTCACAATTTACAATTCCCTAAATAGAATCTTTGTACATCAGGGTCTTAGATTTGTAATGGTTTCCTAAACCCATGTAAAATTTTCCAAAAACCTTTTCCGAATTGTTAAATGGGTTTAGTACATTTCATAAAGGGGTTTAGTGCTCGCAAACCATCTAATTTACCTAATTTGAAAACGCTAAACCCCTTAGTACATGAGGCTCATAGAGCGGGGTTAGTTTTGCATAATTCTGCATACCAGTGGCACGTACCTAGAACTGCAATGACTCCATGCATGGTTTCACCTTATACATTTATCTGTGTGTTTTTTATTTTCAGGTGATCCTGGTCTGAACGGACAACCTGGGACCGTAGGACCCCCGGGGTTGCCAGGGATCGGGGGCCAAGGTCCCCCTGGCCTTCCTGGTCCACCTGGACCAGTTGGCCCACCAGGTAAAGTGCACCCTATGTTAATGGATGCTGCCTCAGTGTGCAAGGAAGAAAGTAGCCCTTTACAGTAGAAGGAGGCACAATAAGGGAAGTGCAGCAGACCATTCCCTTTCTGACCTTTGTTCCTAGATAATCGCTTAGTAACAAAGACTGTAAGTAATGAATGTAAATTGTCAGTCAATTTGGAATCCTATTAAATTAGTGATAATAAATAAGAGAAAGCAGGTATATCAGTATAACACATTAGTAGTATTATAGATTCATACATGCTTAGAATAGATTGATCCCCTGTGCCTATTAAGAGCTCGCATACTGCTTCTAAAGTGTCTTCCTGCTTGGGAACAGTTTATTGCTTCGTTAATTCCGACTGCCTTGAGATGTTTGCCTAAATATTTAATAGGGTTAGCCACTCATCTAATGATTTGTACACATGCTTCTACCCCAGGGCCAGCATTAAAGGCAATAATCATTTAACCACTCTGGGAAGCCGTGCTATTCATCAAACATTAAAGTGTAAACATTAAATTAAGGGAAGGCGGCCTGGGAGAGCGGCATATGCTGACAGAATCTGGCTGAGCAGCCATCCTGCTGCCGCTCTGTCATTATTCAGAGGCTAGCCATCCAAGCCTGAAGCACCAGGGCTACAAACTGTGAGTTTTGTGGTTTGATTCTCTAGTTCTTTTAGCCACATTTCCACAATTAGTTGCGTTGTTCCAGGGAAATGCACCTTGAAGATGTTAGTGGAGCATATATTGTAATGTTATATGGTAGCAGTGTATTAACCTTTATTGACCTACATTAACGGCAGCGGTGTGTGAAATAATTTTGCAGGTGATGTTTTGCGAACTTAACAAGTGTCACAAAGTTACAAAGTGTATTACTTTTGCAAAACTTGATCTGCCTGCTCAAACTTTAGCAAAAAAAAAAAAAAGTTTTTAATTTTAGTTTTCACACAATAGCATTTTTGATACAAGGAACGTCAGCTGCTAAAACTGGGTGTATGAGGGATTTATATTAGTAAAAGTTTGTTTCATATATTGTGGCTATCATTTTTCACATAAACCTTCATGACTGGGAAGAGAGTTTTCCAATTGGTTTGCTTCGAGTAAGAACCAGGGTGGCCGTCAGGGTTATTAGTCGCCTGTTGTACATGCTGTGGGTGAAATATGGCTAATGTTCGGTGCAGGTAACTGCTCAAATTGTAGTAAAACAATTATTTTTGGAATTATTTCAAGCCCCTTACACTACTGAGCTACAGGGTAGGCTTCATGTTGCATTGTGCTGTTTTACTGCTCACAAATTGTTCATAGCAATTCAAGAGAGAGCGATGCCTCACACAGGAGCCATTCAGAAATACTTGCTGTAAGGGAGGCTCCTTACAAAGTTAGGAACACATAAAGGCCTGGATGGGGAATTAAAAAATGATTCATCAACGATCAATGCCTTATTTTACACTTGTTTTTAAAAGAATGTAGTTTGCTGCCAAAATAAGAACTGTTACAGAATCTAATCTTAATGATAGTAAAAGTGAATGCAATGAATGTGTCTGTGTTAAGGTCACTTATAGGATATTGTCTTTCTAAACTTAATTAAATCAATCAATGTGTGACTTAGTAGCCACCTTACAAAATGGATTGTGAACAAGTATGTAAATCATAAATCAACTAATGTGTTGAAGCGCTGAGGTACAAACTGTTAATTTTGCCAAACAATTTGGATCGTGTTCATATGTTAAAATGTTTTTTTTTTTATTGCAATGTGTTCTGATTTGATTTCCCACTGAAACTAGATCATATAAGGCATTAAAATGCAGTATTCAGAAATGTTAGGAAAATGTACTTGCATGGCACTCACTTTCTGCACAGAATAAATGATTTTAAGTCACGAGCACTGGCACATTTTACATAACAAATCACTTTTTTCTGTTGAGCACGCGGGCACTTTTAGTTTATTAATGGCATGGCAATCACATTATCTGGCACAACACAAAAAATGTATTTTCACCAATTATTATTGCAACAATACAGACCATATCTCACGTTACTTCCCCCACACTGCCCTGTAAAATACATGTCTCATAACTACTTTAATTCCAGTTATATATGCAGTTGGTCTGGTGAAAGTTTGATTTGTGGTCTTATAGTTACGTACAGGCCATTGAATCTAGAGATTGTCTTAAGACGTTTAATTGTGTTCTTCATTAAGATGTGCTTCAGTTTGCACGTATGCAGCTGCTGTGGGTTTAGCGGCATTAGGTGAATCTTTTTCGGACAACAAGCCCCAGTTTATTCTTGTGTAGACATAGAGATGGTTGCCTGAATAGTAGGGATAGCTTTAAATGACCTCTTTTAGTAAACCTAATTTACGTAAAGTGGATCATAATATAATAATGAAGAATCTGAGAGGCAGTTGAGGTATGGCCCTGAGAGACATTCAATTCAATTCAATAATACTTTATTTCGACCTATTTCGGCCATAAAAGTAGCAGTTAAAACACAATACAATAAAATACACAATAAGAGCATCATCAGTTAAAAAAGAAAAATAATTTTTTTTACAGCTAACACCCCAGATTAGTCTAGGCACTGTTTCGAATTAAAAAACTCCTTTTTATCCAGAATGCATGGAGATACTTAGAAAGTGCAAACACAATGTAATCTGCTGTATTAGATTTAAAGACTCTAAGTGCATCTGCATATTTACGAAAACCCAGGTTCCTACATACAGGTATAATCCAATGCTTCCGGGCTCTGCTGTACATGGGACAGAAGAAAAGGATGTGGCATTCATTCTCTAAATCCGTGCTACAGCCAGGGCATTTGGAAACCCCAGAGCTAGACCACTTGTTTGTGAAGCATGCAAGGGAGAGGCAGCCAAACCTCCATTGGATGTATAACTTTCTGGCCAGTACAGGATAAATTACATTTAAATAGTCCTCAAAGGAGTATACAGATTTAAACTCTAAAAATGAATTTACCATAGGACCGATACGTGAGTTATGCAGCCATGCACTGGTGCATCTAGCTCTATGTGACTGGGTAAGCTGTTTTCCTGAGATCTCACTGCAGACAATCGCTGGCTGATGCCACAAATCCACAAGACCCATTAACGTTAATTCCTGTTTGACATAGGAGAGCCAGGGGATGTGCACAGCTTTGCTCAGATTTAATACTTCCTGCAGTTCAGTTCTATATTGTGTGAGTTCAGGGGTTAGCCATAATCTCCTCCAGAATCTGAGGGGTTTAAGAGACAGTTCCTCCTGGATTGGGAGAAGGCCCAGGTCAAGCCGAAGAGGAATAAGGGGGGTACTCTGCTGGAGCATTAGCAGCTGCCTCAAGAATCTATTCTCCGCTTTAGTTAATTCGGGACTCACAACATACCCCCATAGTTCCCCCCCATACAGGGCTGCTGATCTTGCCCTGGTTTTATAAATTTCTAAACCTGGGCTTATGGGCCTATATGATGAGGCATTGTTCATTTTCAAAATTCCACCCGCTGTTTGAGTCAGTTTAAGCTGGGATTTTAAGAGATGAGGCACCCAGGAGAGGTTTTCGCTCAGCGTGACACCTAGATATTGAAAGGTCTGCACTCTCTCAAGCGAAACTGTGTCCAATATAGGAGGGGGTCTGGTGCGTCGTGGGGGATTAAAAATCATGAATTTAGTTTTGTCTACGTTGATTTGTAGACCATGATCAATACAGAATTCATGAAACCCAACCAATGTGCGCTGTATCCCCATGGGTGACTTAGCTAATAAGAGAGTATCGTCGGCGAACATTATTGCCGCGATTTTCTTACCTGCCAGCCTGGGTGCATCGTTGTTTAGGACTGCATCCAGGCGAGAGATCAACCCATTCACGTACAGGCAGAACAAGGTGGGGGCAAGGACACACCCTTGCCTAACTCCCTTGTCTACCGGGAACCTTGCGGACAAAACTCCTCCCCTCGCACACCTGACCTGCGCAAAATTCTGTGTATGCAATCTCACTAATATGTTCAACAGAGCATTAGGTACTCCCAGGTCCCGAAGAACAGCCCACAATTTCCCCCTAGGCACGGTGTCAAATGCTGAACGGAGATCAACGAACACCATATAGAGGCTGCCACCCTCTATAGTGACGGTCTTCCAGTATAGCATAGCTAGGCGGAATAGCTGATCCGTGGTGGATGTTTTACTCCTAAAACCAGCCTGAAAGGGTGACAAAATATTATTCTCATTGATCCACTCTTGCAGGCGATCTAAAATAAGTCGCGCAAATATTTTTTGGGGGACATCAATGAGACTGATAGGTCTGTAATTTGCTGGGAGCAGAGGTGACCCCTTTTTGTAGATAGGTATAATCTCTGCTCCCAGCCACGACCCGGGGACTTCTGCGCCTCGCAAGATGTTATTAAATAGAGCGCACAGATACGGTGCCCAAATCAGGGGCTGGTACTTAAACATATCTCCTGGTAGTTTATCTAAACCTGGGGCTTTGCCCCACATCATTTTTCCCAGGGCAATGATAATATCATCGTGGGTGAAGGCCAAGGTCTCAACCTCATCATCTCCAGGTACAAGAGGATAAAAATGCAGAACATCTAAGTCTGAAGATCCTGCATAGAGAGACTTAAAATGGGATTCCCAAACCCCTGGGTCTAGATTCACTTCTAGAGCATTGCGGGGTTCAGCAGTCCCATTATTTACAATTGCCCTGAATCTCCGCGAATCCTTACTAGTAAGTGCAGAGGCAAGATCGTGCCAGCGCTCCCAGTCCCAGGCAATTTTTGCCTGTTCCATTACTTCATTATAGGAGCGTCTGAGGGCGCGAATAGTTAAACTATCCTTACCATCCTTAATTGCGTTTACCAAATTGGTTTTTGACTTCCTACACGCAGCATTATACCAGGAGGAAGGGCGGGGCACCATAGGTTTATTGGAGGTTACAACTGGATTAAAAATATCGGATAATGTGTCCACCAAATCCTGATGAAGAGTGAGCATGTTCGCAGAGGGAACAGAATGCTCTTCCGCGATCAGGATGTCCCTTGCCTTGGTGAGGAAGGGGAGAATAGTTAGATATAATCTAGGGAGGGCATCCCTCTTATCTTGCAGTTTCGCCCATTTGACACGCCGCCTATTATTAGATAAAACAAGGCCAGGGTCAGATGGCAGTTCGGGTTGTCGCTTTAAAACAAGAGGAGATATCATCTTTAGCGCCAGAGCATTATGATCGCTATCAATCCTGGGCAGTACCTCCAGATCCACGATCTTTGGCCAAAGCCTTGTCTCGACCATAACGTAGTCTAGATGAGATTCGTGATCTTTTTTATTGTACGTGCATCTAGACGGAATGTCCGAGGGTTTCCTACCGTTGACCGCCCTAACTGAATTGTGAAGGGTAAGAGACGTAATCTGTGTAGCTAGTGGGGACCAAGCCTTAGCAGGAGCAGAGTTGCATGGAGGAATTCCCCAGAACTCATCCTCTTCCAACAAGGCTCCCTCGTCCATCCCTGGTAGGGGCTCATAATGGCAGTTGAAATCACCTGCAATTATAAACTGAATCTCCCGATTCAAAGAGTCGAGAAAAGCTGAAAGTTCTCTGATGGTTTGAGATTCCCTAGCCAGTGCTGTGGGGCGGGAATAAACATTGATTAGGGCTAGTTTAAAAGAGGGTTGCCATGTCAGTAAGACACATAAAATGTCAACCGAGTTGGTCTCTATTAATTCTGCTTTGCAACCCAGATGGATACCAACCCACGTGGACAGGCCGCCAGACGGCCTCCCAATGCCTCCCCAAAGTGCCATGGTATTAAAGGCCACGAACCCCAGTCTGTGGGCTCCCTCCCTAGCCCAAGTCTCTTGAAATAAAATCACATCGTAGGTGTCTACAAAGGAGCCCCATTCAGGGCACTTAAGTTTGGTGCTAATTCCCGCCACGTTCCATGATATTATGGACATGTGCTGGACGTGGCTATTGGGTAGAGATGGAAAGACAGTCGAATGGGGTAGACTCTGCGATGGGTTGTGTTCGATGGGGTCCTCAGGAGCAATGGTGTCATTG
The DNA here is from genome assembly GCF_964204655.1 of Triturus cristatus. Taxonomy (NCBI): domain Eukaryota; kingdom Metazoa; phylum Chordata; class Amphibia; order Caudata; family Salamandridae; genus Triturus; species Triturus cristatus. The sequence continues at coordinate 962,876,906 of NC_140588.1, forward strand.
GCTAGATTTTCTGTGGGGTGTTGCTCATTGAGACTGCAACCAATACTCTCTAGGGAGTGACCAGAGCTAATCCATCCTGGGGGAGAAGGTACCTCCCTGCTACAGGGAAGCATGTTGCCTTCATGAATTGACTCAATCTGGTCGGAAGCCTGAGTCCCGTCTAGCGACCATATCAGTCAGTCCACCTGATCTAACTGGCTATATCTGTTGTAAAGGGGGATAAAAGTGCGGGACAAGGTGTGAGCTTCTTGCCTTGGTTGCCCGACACGCCCCCTTCTGGAATGGGGTACGAGGGACCATTCAGTTTCTTGGCTATCTGCAGATTGACTAGGATAGAAGGAAGAAAGAGGGCATGTTGCAATTTTAGTTTCATGGTGGGAAAATCCACCCCTGCAAATGTACTCCACTGTTTTGGGGTCCCTAAAATTGACTAAGACACAGTCACCTTGTATAGTTTTACGGGTATGCCCTATCCAGCCCACCCTTCTAACCATAATAATCTCGCTGTTGACATGGGGGGGCAAAGGCCTGTGGGTACACAGCCATTGCATCGTCTTATTCTTTAGGGAGATGTAATCTTCTGTGGTGGCTTCACTTATTTCAGGGACACCAGTGAGAACGACCACAAGGGGGCAAGATTCGGGAGGTAAATCAATTGTCAAAAGAGGCCCAAGTACCTCTCCCAGATCTCCCCTTCTTGTCAAACTTCCACTGACACTGCCTTTTGCCACCAGAGCGGATGCTGGAATAATAGGAGCAGAAGGTTGGATGTTAATGGCCCTGGCTTCAGTTTGGAGGGGTGCTGGGTTGACAATATGGGCAGAAGCTGCCTGATCTGTAGTAGGGTGGTTAGACAGTTGCTGAGTGTTTAAATTATTTGAATTGTTTAAGGGTGCAGCTGGGGTTATCCCATCCGGCCTGTTATTGTGGTTGCATTAGCAGGAGCATTGCAATTGTGTATTATTATGGACATTTCCCTGTGCTCCATTGATAATAATCTCAAGCTGTGCCAGGTGAGTTGTTATCCTATCTAACCTAGTGAGAATAGGATCGAGTAGGGTGTGCAACATTGAGTTAAGTTGCAACGATGTTACAACCCCTTCAGTTTGTTGCGGGATGTTGGATGAAGCGCTTGCATCGACCATATCAGTGGGGGGAACTAAGTGCGGGGAGCATAGCTCAAGATCTTCACTTAACCTGATTGGAACTTCGGTGGTTGGATTATCCCGGCGCTTTGAAGTTTTCTTACCCCCAAAATGAATTCTTTTCCCACTAGGAGCTTTAGATTTATTCTTCGAAGGCACTATCAGAGTTTTATCCTTCTTGTTGCGCAGGATAGGGCCTGAGCACGGCGGTGGGGGGAACTAATTTTCGGTGAAGTTGTTAGTTCATCGCAACTCATGGTGTCACTTTGTGGAGTGTCATCAATAAATTGGGTCAGTGGGAGTGCAGATGATTTGGCGCCTGTACAATTAGGAATACCCTCAATGGCTCGGGGAGTACAAACAGAAGCTAAGGGACCCAGAGAAGATCGTCTGGCCTGAGCAAGTTCTTGCGAAACCCTTCGTTCCATAAGGACTATGCCCTGGTCTATCACTGAGTTAGCTCTGATGATAAAGTTATCTAGGGTGCCCGTGAGATTATCATTGCGAGCAGGAATCCTGCCCGTTTTAGAGGCCATTGCGCTAAGCTCAGAGTATGGGGGAAACAATTACGTTGGAACGTTAAAGTACCCGCAGCTATGACAAGCAATGCCTAACACCCACTGTGCCCACTAAACTCTAACAACCCGCGTACAATACAACAGTATGGATGTAAAGCCCAAATCAAACCTGCACCCAAGTCCGTGAATGAAAGGGACGTGGCCCGGTCCGGACTCTTGCGGGCTCGAACGGGCTACAACGAGCGAGGCGTGGCGTCGGAGTGACCAGCGGGAAGAGGAGCAGGTGAGCTGGATTAACGGAGCGCAATGCTCCCAGGTCCTTGCAGTCCCGTTGTGTTAGGCAGTCCAAGGGCCCCACAAGCAGCGTAGCGTCCTGGGCAGAGAGAGCAAAAGGAAGACCCACAGGAGACATTCACTAACAGCCTGTGGCAATGACACCAGCTGCATCCTCAAACCTCAGCGGTGTCCATTACTGACCGATGTGGCCATCCCTAAGCCCCTGCTTAGTAGAAGGAAATTAGAAGGGAGTAAAACAAGGTTCTCTAAAGTCGGTCCCGGAGGGTGCCAGACTTTTAAGATAACCACATTTGTCTAAATGGGGATATGCTTCAATACTGGCATAGATCTGGCCCTCTTGCACCAACTTTTGGAGAAGCCTGGAGGAAGGTGATGCAGGGCATTCCTGCTGCATTGGTGCACACTGCTAATGCACGCTTCACTGATGCTTCGGTAGGGTAAAGAGTCCATGCAGAGCCGGGAGCCACACAGTTGACGAAGAGGCAAGTGCAGTAAAAAGTCTTTATTTAGATCCCCTCCCCGGCCACTGTTGGTCAACTGTTTGTATAGTCCTAGCAGGGCTACCACGGCATTCTGGTATTATTTATCCTATGCCTACTCCTGGGTGGGAAAAGGGCTGCAACCCCCTTTACAAAAGCCCCTTGGCTATGCAGTAGTTCCTGCTTGAGTATTGAAGAGGTGGTTCTGCGCTACTGCGGATCCTTGATGATTCAGTGATGCCTCTGCTTGTCTCCTATAGGGTGGTAGGCCTAGCCATTGTAGCTAATCAGGTTCCACAGGTAACCACATTTTAAGTCCTGTTGCGCGTGCACTTGTGTACATTTTCACCAGGTCGACTGTAAATTAAAGAGCTACAATAAAAAGTAATTTATTGAATGCAGGGAATGGGGCGGTCAAGGTTTGACTCGGTCTGAATTGTGTCTTAAAAATATTTGTAATCAAGGAGCACTTGGCCACTTTGTTCAATGAAACAGATCTTCTTTCTGGTCCTGAATTGCGTCCCAGTGTGGAACCGGGTACACTGCAGCATGATCACCGGCTCCAGTCGGTGCCCTCACGTTCAATAAACCACAGTGCATGTTGCACATCTTAAGGTCACCGTGAGGTACATCCACGGACGTCTTAGCACACCTCCTCTCACCTTTACAGGGGGTGGCGCTTAGTTTAAGTCACTTGTATTGATTTATCGCCTGCGCCCCACCTATAGATGTACCCTTCCCACTGTCATTCACTCTAATTCTAAATTCACTTCGTTTGTTTCTGCTTTTTCTCCTGTACTTGGATTCATAACTAAATGAAAGCAATCACCATAGTAGCTAACAGCATGCTGCATTCACTGTACAGTGCATGGCTAGCACGTCAACTAATATATCCTGCTGTACTAAATCAGCCATTGCTAATATGATGCAACAGGCGCCTGTCTGTAATGGGTGTAGTTTTTATCAGAATATTCCTGAGAGAAAAAATGCTACTAGTATTAATTTTATTGCGGCTTTGGTAAATTGATTATGATTAACAATAATTTTAGACGTCTTGATCGTATTTAGTTTTTTCGTAATGCAGCAGCTGTTGTATTTGCCTGAACTATCTCGGCAGCAACACACAAATGAAGGGGTCTACCAATACCATCCTCTTTCTGCTCTCCAGCCTTTCTCTGGCATCTGTTGCAGAGCTTTTTGTTGAGGTTCTGAGATACTGCAGAGGTGAAGGTTACCCTGCAAGCTGAGGGAAACCCCACACCACTTGCCTCTTTGTTAGTCACTCAGGCCTAAATTTTCCTCTATTATGTCTGGTGTACGTGTGGATACAGGAAGCTGCTCAATACCGAGAGGGTCAGGCAGAGCTAGGTTGTGAAAAGTTAATTGGATATAATGAGTTGTCCAACCACACAGCCCTTGATCGCGGTGGTGAATCTGTCGACTTCCTGTCTCCTTGCGTACATCAGTGAGGAAAGAGATCTTGAGGTGATGTCATTGAGGCAGAAGGCAGCTGGTTGTCGTCAACATGCCGGGTCAATGTTCTCTCTCAGTAGCTTGGAATGGGAACCTGAATGAAAGGTCCCTAAGAGATAGGTTGGAGGGAGCAGGTAAAGACTGAGGTTCCCTTTGTGTGTTGTCCTTTTTATGGATTTGTACAAAAACAGCACATTATTTAACTTGTCCAGTTTTGGAATCATTCTTTAAAGCAGCAGTACAAACAGTGGCACAATCCAAGTAGCATCAAATATTTGTGATTTTCCATAAGCCTATTTTTTGTCATTCACCTTTTTGTAAGAACTTTCTTTGGATTAAACCATAAAATATTATTATTTTTTTTCCAAAGAAGTAAAAGAGTTGGGAACATTTTTATACAAAATGTTCTTTGCCTTAAGCCATAATTTAACGCAGTAAAATGTTTACAAACCTCTGACAAAGAAATGCATCAACTGCATGACTACTATGGCCTACTGAGTTGGTCTGGGGTAATGCACATTTTATCTCACTCAATACAATCTATCTGCCTGGGATACAGGCATGGGAAACCACCTATTCGGAGTTCTTGAGAGACAAAATGCAGATTGTGAGCTTACTGTACCGACATCCGCATGTCATTGCAAATACCGTACTCTTTCCCCTTTTAGATTCTGGCTGGTTTGACGTGCTGAACTTTATTGATGGGTGATGACTTTTGCGCATACAGGGTTCTAGCACAGAGTTATGAAAACTTTGACCCACTCACAACCAGGGCCCAAGTTTAAAATGTTTTACTGTTATACATTGTACTTTGTACTTCCGATGAGCTATAGCAAAGTATAGGTATGGATCATCTTCTGTTTGGCTTCTAAAAAGTAACTTGAATTAAAGGGCACAAGAGCTCATGGGAGTGGGAACTCCCCACAAGTTTCTGAAAATAAATGGAGATCTAATGAGACCATTATACTTTATCAAGAGTTGACTTCAAGTGAGATCTTCTGGTTTTAGTTTTCTGCTTTCTTGCCCCTATAAATTTGCATTTGAAAGGAGAAATACCTTGGTGTACAGTTTGCAGCAGTGAACCCCATAGCACAGGGTTTTAGTTTCAAGTTCTTAGCTTTATAGATTACCTCTTATACTTCTAAAGCACAGTGTCAGCAGCAAAAACAAGTGAATAGTGCAGATTTCCTGGAGAAGATCTGGCCTCTGTTGTGTATAGTGCTTCTGTGTGAAGCCTTTTCCTGGGGTCCCACTGCAGTAAAAGGTTTTGCGGCGTGAATCTTTTCTGGATTCACTATGCTGTGCAATATTCCACCATCTAGTGGTTGGGTCCGGAATTGTAGTATTTTCTTCTTCTTTTTTTTTTTTCGTGGCCTGGTGGGCGTTGACATACCACCATTATGTCTCCGGAAGCTCCCACCTTTGGTTGCCATCTTCAGATTATTTTTTTCTGCTGTTGGGTCTGGATCGAGACGGAGGGAGCTCCAGAACTTTGGAGAGAAGAATCCACAAAAATGAGCTAGAACAGGAAAACAACTTATCAACACACCGGCCTTCGAGGTGGTGAACCGGGACGCAGAGAAGAGGGAAAAACTCAGAAACTTCAACGTCCGACGGAGAATGCGCACACAGGGGGCTCCCTGGGTGCTGTAATGGACAAGACACCATTCAAGTTCTGCGACCATTGCCACCACAAGTAGACACAGAAGGACCAGCATCCGGTCTGTAACCTTTGCCTGCCGCTCGACCACCGCTCCGAAGATTGCAACGCATGCTCGACGTTCACCCGGAAGACCTTGATGGTGAGGGAAAGGCAAAGAAGAGCGAATGACAACATGCAGGGTCAAGGACCAACACCATCGCTTTGAGACCTGGGCCTCTCCAGCGAGGAAGAGGACAACGTCACCGAAGGGCCCGATGGCGAGGAGGACGCGCACGTCCAAGTCATTGACGCCGAAAAAATAACTCCGAAGGAGGAAAAAGAGACAGAGACCCCGAACACCGAAGGACTGACTCTAAGTCCTCAAAAACAGCCCCGGTGTCGAAACATTTGGCGACGTGAGCTCGTCCAAGAACAAACAGTCCGTAAGTTCCTTTGACAAGGACTCCCAGACGGCGAAAACCCTTGAAAAGACGAAGTCGTCGAAGAGCAGTTACGAGAAAGACTCCTCGACGTCGAAGAAAGAGAGGGTGAAGCAAGCTTCGACTTAAATGTTCAAGATCCCGCTGAAAACGGCCAAACTCCCCGAAAGAGACCTTGAGGAACTACAGGTTCCTACAACCCCAGAGCTGGCTGATGAAGAGGATGAAGAAGAATACTACTTCGAAGCCAAGGGAGAAGAAGAGTACCAAACTCCACTGTTTGGCGACCTCGGAGACACAAGATATGCAGTGGCAAGATCTCGACCCAGACTCGCCAGAAGAAGAAGTAGATACATACCCTTCGAGGCCCTCACCCCCCGACGACATCAGTATGTACAATCAGGTAATAAAGAAGGCTGCTGACACCTATGGAGTACAACTAGAGGAGGAAAAGCCACAGTCCTGCTTTCTCCTAGAAACCTTGCTGCCCACACAGACAAGAAGCCAGTTCCTGTCCATGCTCCCAAGTGTGCTGGACCAAGGAAAGGAAGCCTTAAAGGAACCTGCCACATGCAAGGCAGTAACACCTAGGGGTGAGAAAAATTCAAGCAAAGCCAGAAAGAGGGCTAATGTTCCCACTAACGTGGGCCCACCACCAGACAAGGAGAGCAAAAGGATGTACCTCACAGGGAGGAAGATGGAACGAAGTGCCGCTATTCAGTGGCTCATAGCGAACTCTAACGCATTGATCAATAGGCATGCATACCAGCACTGGGAGGAGGTAGGTGAACTGTTCAAGAATCTGCAATACCAGTTCTAGAGAAGGGCAAGCCACTTGGTGGAGAGGGGAAAAACATGGCCAATACATGTTTGAAATCAGCCCTAGATGCTGCGGAGACAGCAAGCAAGCAAATGATGATCAGGGTTACGGAGAGAAGACATGCTAAGAATCTCAGGGTTCAAACCAGAGGTTCAGAGTAACATCTTGAACACCTTGTTCAATGGAGAACAACAGTTCAGAACAGTTATGGATGACAAGCTAACTCGGCTGAAGAAAGAAAATAAAACTGCAAGGTCCATGGGGCACTACAATTCAGAGGTATGCGTAGGGGGACACCTTTGCGGAGACCAACAGGGAGAGGTAGCCACCAGCCAGTAGCCTCACACCAGACCTTTAAACAAGGTTACCAAGGAGGGAACCAGGGTCAGCAACAAGGTCAACAACAATAAGGTTGGCAATACCAACGGGGGAGGCAATCTTTCGAGGGCGCACTTGAGGAAGAGGCCAACAGCAAAGAGGGGGACAGCAACCCACCTCCAAGTGACTGCACTAGAACCTTGGCGCACACTCTAAAAAGATCTCAGAGGGTGCAACAACAAATAGACATAGAAAAACATCAGGTCCCAAACAACAAGGAATACCTCCAACATGCAACACCAGTGGGAGGCAGAATAGGGAACTTCTTCCTGCAGTGGAAGAGGATTACATCCGACAAGTGGATATTAAACATAATACGACACGGATACCGCATAGAACTGGCAAAATAAATGCCATGCAGAAAACCAAAGAACAAGGTTCATTCAAAAACAAAGCACAATAGCTTCTAAACAAGAGGGCCATAGAGGGGGTGCCTTACAAGGAAAGGAACAAGATGGTGTATTCAACGTACTTCCTCATACAAAAGGTGGATGGAGCACTAAGATCTATACTAGACATAAGGTTCCTAAACAAGTTCATAAAGACTCAAGAATTCAAAATGACATCCTTACAAGAAGTAATACCTCAGTTACAGTTAGGGGACTACATGGCAACAATAGATCTAAAGGGCGCTTACTTGCATATCCCCATGAACAACAGACACAAAAACCTACTCAGATTTGTAATCAACAAACCGCACTACCTATTCACTGTGCTAGCGTTCGAACTCAAGTCTGCACCAAGAGTGTTCACAATCTGTCTAGCAACAGGAGCAGCCCACTGTAACGGTCCACTGCAACTCCTTCGGATCCGGGCGAAGCACAAAGGGGTCCCCCTCCAGACCTCCCCAACTCTGCTTTATACCCACACAGAGAAATAGGGCAATCAGGCGAGGGAAAGGAATTAGGAAGGGAGCAGCGGGGATGAGGATACCTGTAACAAAAGAATAACCGGTTACCACACATATAGCAAGAATGCTACTCTCATATGGTCTCACTACACTCGCCTATTACATTCAGCCCTCTCTTTGTGTGTTCGGGATTCTTGCGTGTCAACAAGAGATACTTCTCTCCATTGGTGCCACTGCGCACCTAATACAATAAAACATAAAACAAACACATCAGTCCTTCCCTGCATTCACCTTTTAGAATCAATCACACATACCCATACGCACGTACCCTGTTCCTCCCTTTAGTCACAGAAGAAACGCCCAGCAGTTTAAAAGGCCAGAGAACCTCATGTGTCTTGCACTGCACTGGTATTAGGAAGTGCTAAATAAGGGCGGCCTTCAATGCACTGAAATCCTCTCCCCTAAATCATAAGACAGAGCACCAAACAAAAAGTTCCAGGAAGCACTGTTCCTTTTAGGTTCCTGAGTCCTGACTCAACAAATTAATAACTCGCTTTCGCACCACCACAACCCAAACCTGAGCAGCGCTGGAGGCCAGGTGTCCTTAACTGTCAGGGTTCTGTTCCTAGATCTCCTCTCCTTCTACCGCTGCTACCAACTGTTCAGGCAGATAGCGCTTACGTCAGCGCCACCTGAATTCGCAAAGCAACATCCATGGGAATGCCCCTTTACTCCGGTCGGCCAACCGGCATCCTCCGCGATCCTGCAGAGGCGAAGAGCGGAGCAGGACACAGTACGGCAGCGCTTACATCAGCGCCCCGTAGGAAACGATGGGTTCGTTGTTCAATCCGAATCTCGGCCATACACCGAGCAAGAAGCGGCGGCGCTTACGTCAGCGCCCCGGGGAACTGGAAACCGCCTCCCTAGACGCACCCACCTAGAAGCAGATAGGCGCGAGGCAAATGGTCTGTTAGCCAAGAGCCCTTCCGGCTCTAATCTCGCAGTCAGTATTACGCGCACCGGCTCGGTCACGTACATTGTTTATGAAGCCGCGGCTCCTCCCCTTCCAGCCGCCGGGCTTCTGGGGAATGTAGTTTTTTCCCTTACGTGTGCCCGGTAGGCGCCCAGGCTCAGCACCTGACACCCACCTAAGAAAGCAGGGAATACACCTTTACCCATACCTAGACGACTGGCTAGTAAGAGCAAGCACATATAACCTTTGCAAACAGCACATACAACGGGTCATAGACACTTTGTTCCAGCTCGGTTTCTCAATACATTGGGAAAAGTCATCAATAACACCAGAGCAGGTGAAGATATTCTTAGGGGCAGAAATCAACACTATATCAGGGAAAGTGTTCCCGAGCACAAAGAGGACAGTAGCAATACTGAAGGAGACACATCTATACCTCAAGGGGCAAGCTCTGACCGTGAGGACAGTGGGGAAACTGCTAGGGATGATGGCTTCATGCATTCATCTAGTCCCAAGCATTTGACTTCACATGAGACCATTCCAGGAATGGATTCAACCACAATGGTCACAGGCAATAGGGAGTTGGGAGGATCTAGTGGTTGTCACGCAAACAGTTCTTCAGGAGATGACATGGTGGAACAGGAAGAACATAACACAGGGAAGACCTTTCACACAACCAACTCCTACAGTGACCATTACAACAGACGCTTCCCAACTGGGGTGGGGAGCCCACATGAACGACCTCAGGGTGAGGGGTTTATGGACCCAGCAGGATGCGATAAAGCACATCAACTTCCTGGAATTAAAAATAGTGTTCCTAGCCTTAAAAGCCTTTCAGAAGGAGCTTTATGGAAAGAGGGTGTTGATCCAAACAGATAACACAACCACAATGTTTTACATCAACAAACAAGGAGGAATACAATCATTAACACTGTCATCCCTAGGCCAGGAGTTACGGAGATGGGCTATCCCAAGGATCATAGACTTACTAGCAATTCATCTTCCAGGGAAGGACAATCTAGAAGCAGACAGACTGAGCAGACAATAATCAGCATCCCATGAATGGGGGATGAATCAATCAGAGATTCAGAAAATCTTCAAAAAGTGGGGGACTCCGCAAATCGACCTATTTGCAACACCCCAAAATGCAAAATGCCAACACTTCGCATCCAGACAACCATGCGCACAGTCCCTAGGGAATGCGATATGGATAGACTGGTCAGGGACATTTGCTTACGTTTTTCCCCTGATACCGCTACTGCACAAGGTACTCAACAAGTGCAGGAACAGCCGCATGACACTGATCCTCATAGCACCACAGTGGGCTAGGCAAACCTGGTTCTCACAGATAATGGAAATGTCGCAGGGCACAAGTTCACCAACAGGAAGGACCTCCTAACTCTGCAAAACGGAAAGGTGCTACAGCTAGAACCAGAGAGCCTAAGCCTGGCAGCGTGGCTCCTGAGGAATTTTCTCACCTCAAACTACCACAGAGCACAATGGCAGTACTCAGAGAGGCGAGAAGACCTACAACAAGAAAGTGTTACACAGCAAAATGTAAACGTTTCTCACTTTGGTGCCATAAGGAAAAACTTTCAAGAAAGATCACAAGGGAATCAACAGTACCAAAATACTTAACATATTTGCTACTGAAGAAATTAAGATACGCATCTATAAGGGTACACTTGGCAGCAATCATAGCTTACACAAGGGGAGAAACAGGGAAGAGTTTCTTCACATCACAATTGTTCAAGAGATTCCTGGAAGGAGCAAAGAGGATAGCACCTCCAAAGAGGGTGCCCCCACCCACAAGGTACCTCATTGTGGTACTCGCACAAATGATGAAGGCGCCATTTGAGCCAATCCACAAAGCAACTTTACAGATGCTCACGCTGAAAACAGCATTTTTAGTGGCAATAACATCACTAGGTAGAGTAAGTGGATTGCAGGCTCTAACACTACAAGAGCCCTACTTCCAAATACATAATGACAGAGTCGTCATGAGAACGAATCCACATTTTATGCCAAAGGTGGTATCTAAGTTCCATATTAATCAAACAATACAAATACCAATTCTTTTCCAAAACCCCAAAACACAAGTTGAAAGAGCATTGTACACCCTGGACGCCAGAAGAGCAGTTATGTACTACATTGAGAGAACAAAGGAATGCAGGAAAACAGAGCAGTACTTTGTTTCATTTGCAAACAGTTTTCTGGTACAACCAGTCAAAGAATACCATTGCAAGATGGATCGCACAAGTCATACAGTTGTGCCACAAACAGGCAGGTCAAATCTTGCAAGGAGCACCGCACGATCACTCTACAAGAAAGAAAGGAGCAACAGTGACTTTCCTGGCAAAGACACCTATTCAGGACATTTGCCAGGCGGCAACATGGTCTTCAGTCCACACGTTCACAAAGCACTACTGCGTTGACATTCAGATGAACAAAGAAGCACAAGTAGGACAGAAGGTCTTACAACATATATTCACAAAGCAGTGTTCATCTTCCACCCCAGCCACCACAAGACTAGCAAACTGCTACAAAGTCTATGCACAGCATAGTGAATCCAGAAAAGATTCATACTGCAAAATGTATAGTTTCTTACATGTCGGTGTAGTTTTGCAGCTGGAAGACTTTTCTGGATTCACCAGCGAACCCACCCGCCTCCGCCAAGAAGATGACACAGGAAGAATAAAGAAAGGGAAACTAGAACGAAAAAAAAAAAAAAGAATCCGAAGATGGTGACCAAAGGTGGGAGCTTCTGGAGGACGCATGTCGATGTCACAGAAGGACACCAAATGGTGGTATGTCAACACAAACCAGGTCCCAAAAAAAAAACCAAGAAGTAAATACTACAATTCCGGATCTAACCACTAGGTGGCGGAATAATGCACAGCATAGTGAATCCAGAAAAGTCTTCAAGTTGCAAAACTAAACCGACAGGTAAGAAACTATATGTTATTGGGAAATAATTATTAGGTATATTCTTCTTTTCTAGTGGTTTCCTGGAACCATAATACTGCACTCAAACTGAATGACCAAATATTCCCTTTCTGCACTTGACTCTCTAGGGCAGCAGAGTTGAGCAGTAGAGACTTACTTTCAGGTGGTGGTGTGGGGTTTGAAACTCGGAAAGAGTATGACACATTTTAAATAATCTTGATTGAAGTAGAGAGCTGAATGAAATATTTCTCATCAGATTCAGTTTATCACAATAAGAAACATGATCATATTCAATAAGAAAACTCCAATGCCCTTATTTAGGATATATCAAAAGTAGGGCCTGAAAGCCAAATCACAGGGTAAGGGGTAAAAAGATGAGGGAAGGTTGATGGCTGGACAGATGAAAATGAATATTCATAAGTCTCCAAAATCTCACTCTACTACTCAGTGCCTGGCCCCTTTTACCTCCACTCTCTGAGTCCTACGAATAGGAGGACAAAATCAGATGAGATCACATAAACAACAAAACTGTGCCTTGAAGCACTGACTCTATGTTAAGGAGCTATCATTTCTGGTTCACTCCATCTTTGTTCTGAGAGTTCAGTAACTCCTGAGCCTTCATGGGTTAAGTAAAGATGAACAGTTGCCCACTAATGCTGACAGGAAACCACGAGGATTCCTCATCACCTCTGTCTTGCTTCAGCCAGTTCAGGGCCAAGCTGGGTGGCTTGGCTATGATCTGGTAAAATATGTATTATGTATGAAGATTGTGCTTCTTTGTGAGCTGTCTGGTCACATCCTATGATTATTCAATTCTATAAGCAGGGTACCTGCCCCTGGTCCTCTGCTTTCATGGAAGTCTGCAAGCCTTAATCACTTCAATGCATAGTGCTGCCCCGCATGACTTCCTATGAAAACCTTTGTATCTGTACTTTTATAGCCACAATTCCTCAGACCTCTATCCAAGAGAAGGAGGGCCTTGATATCAGACTTATCGAAATAGAACCAAACATCTCTCCTAATGAGGTCTGACACCAACTTCTTATATTTGTTCAAAAATTGAGGAAAAATGGGTGAGTTTAGCTGCATGTCACATTTTAAAGTCTTTGGGGTGGATTCATGGGCAGAGAGTGCTATATATTCTGCTGACCAGAAACAAAGCTTTGCCATTGAACCTCACCTGGTGAGGTCTTCTTAACAGAAGAGTGAAGTCCACGATGCTGAAGGCTACTAATCAATCCAATATCATTAATGCCCAATTATTATTCCTAAACAACTCGTTCATACGGGGTGCGGTAAGTCCCTTATTTTCAGAAGGGGAAAGAGTGAAGAAAATATTTTATGGTAAATCTTATTAATAAAAAGGAGTCAAATTGTGATATTTTTTTTTTCATCACTAATTTCATAGTCCTGTACTCTGACTCGCCAAAGAGTGGTGCTGCTGCTTTAAAGTACATGAGTTCCATTTGGTCAAAGACTTGCTCCTACGTGTTTATAAGTAGTGGTGTGTTGCATTCCTTTCTGTTTTTCTTAAATGTAGTATAGACTGCTAACCTGTCTTTGCTTCATTTTGTTTCCTTACTCAATGTTGCCTTGACTGCCCAATTTGCAACTTCTAACTGCTTGGTGTCTCGTGATGTTCCTGATCAATGGTAACCTGCGCATCTATGACACCCAGGTCCCTCAGGTATTGTGGCTTCTCCACCAGGACCCAATTCTTACTTTGAGTAATTTATAATATTGTTCTAATTTGTAAGTAGGTGGATGCAAGCTTTAACCTGAATATTGCTCAGTATATTGTCAGCTGGTAACTTTATTCCGATATGAGGTTTTTGCGTCTTGCGTAAAGTAATGTCCCTTGGTAATACATATAGTTAATGCCAGGTAGCTAGAGGATGCCTTTATATTAAATTCAATTTGTAGGCCAATCACCACTGATAGTGGTCAATAACTAACAGCCTCATTCTGGTTGTGGAGTTATTTAGATTCTTGTGCAAAGCGGGGTTTTCCTTACAGAGTAGTATGAAAAAAGTTAACACTGACCGCAATTTTTTCCTCTTTTAAAAAAATATTCTTTATTAGGTATTTTTTCATCACTCTAAACAATCCCCCTCCCCTTCCCACTCCTCAAGGCTGGTAAAATTCTATACATACATAGAAAATTCGAACACAATGACCAAATTCATAACAATATAAATATGCATTTCAAATACTTTACATATCTATGAAAAGAAAAAGAATAAAAAAAAGCCCGGGTCCAAACCATCCCCCACCTCCTAAAGTGTCAAGTGCAAAATACATCACATATGGGACTAATAACATATCTAAATCATTGGCCCTTATGCCAGCCATGAACTCTCACCCACTCCGATATAGGGGCCCAGATTCTCAAATCTTTTCGTCATGCTTTGCTCCCTTTCCGCATATATATAGATTTTTCTAGAGTATAAACCGCTAAAAACCTGGTCAGCTATTTTTGAAAATTGGGCGGTCTGGAGTCCAGCCAAGCTGTGGCACTGGGAGCCTTAAAATTGCCATAGCGACAAAACCCAGTTCCTGCTCGTTTCCAAACTGGTTCCTCTTGGATAATACTAATAATATGTACTCTGGTGCAAAAATAACCTCTACTTTTAACACCTCTGACAGAAATCTGGATATCTCTTTTCACAGATTTTCGAGCTCAGTACAGGTAGCGAAAATATGTACAATACCAGACTTATGTACAGTAAATCGAGGACAAAAGGTACCTTTGCCCACCCCCCATTTAGCATTCTTATTCTAGTGTATAATATAAAAGAAAACGGGTCTTATCCCGAGATGACATTAAAATGGATTGTGCAAGTTCAAATGCCTGAAAGAATGTGTTGTCAGATATCCCCACCTTCTCTTGCCATATTAAAGAGTATTTATCCATATCATCAGACATGGCAGAGTTAAGGTAGCCATAGGTTTCCCCAATTGATATTGCTCTTACTTTTAAAATCCATTCAATAACCTGTATTCTATGAAATCCAGCCGACCCGCCCCCTTTCCGCAAAAGAAAATCCCTCATTTGAAGGAACTTAAAGTCCCTTCATCCAAGGTTAAATTAATTTTTCATCTTGTCAAAAGATCGAAGCCCAGAGGAATTTTAAAAAAACACACCCGATCAACCCCACCAAGGACCCACTTTTGTATGAGAGAGTCTTTATAAATGTCCTTTAGGTTAAGGTTATTAAATAAGGGTGTGCAAAATGATAATCAACTAATCCCTAAAATTCAAAGTGTTGCACTCCAGACCTTAAATACGCTTTGGAGAGTCTTAAAGCAAACTTTTTTGCAATAACTGTCATTCAATGCCGCCAAAGACATCCCCATCAAGAGCTCAAATGGCGAGGGAACTGACCCAGTCCCCACACAATCACCGTTTTCACACAACAATACTCGGCTGTGTATGAGTGGTGGCCCAATAATACAGCTTTATATTAGGTAGAGCCCACCCACCTCAGTCCCATGATAGGGAAAGAAATCTGAAGGCTCATCAGGAGTACACCCAAATAAACCTGGAGAATAGATTTTCTATTGTTTTAAACCATTATGGTGAGAGTTTACGGAGGAAAAGCATCTTGATCACATTACATCTACCACCTATTGATAATTGTAGATTATTTAATCTAGTGAAATCTTGCTTGGTTTTTCCCAAAAGATGTTCCTCACCACATTATCTAATCGAGCGGACAGGCTTACATCCAGATAAGTTGCCTTCTCCACTACCCGGCTAGTTATCATCTCAATTCTTTCATTAATAATAATTTGGGTCTTACCTTTAGTTATAGCATAGCCAGAAACACACCCAAAGCGCCCAGCTTCCTCCTCTATTATTTTAATAGCTGAAATTGGGTCAGGTGTTCCAAGAGCAATGTCATCAGCATAGGCAAGGGTCTTCGTCACCCAATTTTGAGTCCACATTGCCAGAATTTTATCATTGCCTTCCAATCTACAGATAAAGGGGTCAATAAAAATCGCAAATAACGGAGGGGAGCAGGGACAGCCTTGGCTATTCCCGCGTGATATTGAAAAAAATCTCTGATAATATACCATTCACCACAACCCTGGCTGTTGGATCGACATATAGCATTTTGACCGCCTGAATAAAGGATGGGCCAAGCCAGATTCTTGACATTGCCATCCAGAGATACTGCACGAGACCCGGTCAAAGGCTTGTTCTGCATCAAGCAGTGTTTGCTTTGTTCGCCCTAAGTTGGCAGGGTATGTCCAGACGCGGGTCCCTTGCTCACTTTGCCACTGGATTCAAGCTAGCCTGGCTGATGAGGGCTGTTAGCCTGAAACCAGTCCCAGGATGCTTGTTTTCGGTCCAGGGAAGATATGGCTTGGCAGTTTGGGATGGACTGTTCTCCTGAGGCACAGGGTCAAGACTGATTTGCATATAGCTGTGTCTGAACTGGGGTGGCGAAGTGAGCTAAAGAAAGATGATGGATTCAACCCAGATCTGTGACTGGGGGTGAGTGTCTGAAAAGTTTCAGCGCTCTGTCTATCTTCTCTGTGTGTTTGTCAAGCAGAATTAGAGCCATCGGGTCCCCTGCTACATTGGTAGCATCGAGCAGTAATATAACTCTCCGGATATGATTGATTGTCGATCTGCCGGGAATAAACCCATGCTGTCGGTCTGAATAATTTTATGAATAATAGGTGCAAGCCTCATAGCTGAGACTCTAGAATACATTTTCGAGTCACCATTTATCAAGGTTATAGGAGCCCAAATCAAAAGGAGACTTATTTTTTTTCAAGAAAACTGCTACTTTAGCAGAAGACCATGAGCACGGAGGCCTCTCGCCATTAAAAACATGTATTAATAGACTGCTCATAATCTCCATTAGGTGGGTGACAAATACCTGATAACATTCCTTCGGGATGCAATCTGTCCCAGCAGCTTTCCACTTTGCTAGGTCATTTATAGTTAACAGAATCTCGATCCCTTGAGGGCGCTTATCTAATTTCTCCTGATCCTCACTGGCAACCTGTACATATGGGGCTGAATCAAGATACTCCTCAATAGATCTCTGTTCCCTCCTGTTGTTTTCCAAATATAGATTTTTATTATTATTGCTTAAACGCTTTCCTGATCATATCTGGGTCTGTAACTCGGCCTAAGACTGGGTCATTCATTTCCCGTATTAGGTTTGACATCATTTGTTGCCTAATCCAAATTGCTGAATAATGACCAAACTGTTTGTTAAGTTCATAGGCAACTTCCCTCTAGGCCACTAGTTTCTCCATAGCTTTGTTTACTAGGACTTCTAGAATAGCGGCTTTGGCAATAGCAACCCGAAGCTGGCCTGCTTCCATATCCCTCCCTTCCTGGGTGATCGCTATCAGACCCTATTCCGTTGCGCCAGAGCATCATGTAGGTTTTTCATAGTTTGCCTAGTGCGCTTATTATAATTCAGGGAGAACCTCAGTGTTTCCCCCCGAATTCCGGCCTTCAAAGCGTCCCATACTATCTCAATAGAGGTACTTCCTAAATTTCCCCCCAGGAATGCAGGAATCCATTGCCTCATGTGTTCGCAATAATCCTCATTTGATAATAAAATTCTTTCAAAAGTCCATGATCTCACTTACTTAAAGTCAATCCGCTCCAATTCTAAAACAAGTGGGTTATGAGCTGATAGAATACGTGGTAGTATCTCTATACAACACCCTCGAGATAATGTATTGGAAACAAACACATAGTCTAATCTAGCATGCAACCGGTGGGGGGGCTGAAAGAAAGGTAAACCCAGGGTCCAAAGGTTTTAAAAAGTGCCAAAAATCGACCAAGCTATGACCTTGGCACATGCCCCTCAAGGTCTGGAACACCTTAGGTTTCCTTCAAAAATATTGCCTTCCCTCTTCCATAGACCAATCACTTGGCAAATTAATATTACAATCTCCACAAACAATAACAGGGAGAGGACAGAGTGTGAATTCTTTAGGAACAACATCAAACACATGGTTGATTTGTACCTTAACCCACATCATGAAAAAACACATATTTCATACCCACATACCTTCCAGAAACAACTCATGAAAAAGGTGATTAATGTACCTTCCTTCTTTACCAGCTTGTGAGCCCTCCCCTCCCACCCTCTTGCCACCCTCCACCCTCCACCCACCACCAAAACCATGGCAATTAAACTCAGCCATGATCTGCAGCCACTACACTCAGCCCTTCACCACTCTCCCAATGCTTCCCACCTCCACAACCTTTCAGCGCACCCGATACGTACATTATTAACAGCCTTACTCTTCGAATGTATTCACTCTTGTTTACTATCGGATCCATGACTGAAATATCCTCCAAAAATTTCTGAATCTGTATTACTGAGGTAAAGCTATGATTCTGACCCCGAAACACAACTTTCAGCCTAGATGGATTCTGTAGCTACACCGTTGCCCCCACGTTCTGAAGAGGGGCGATAAGTTGTTTTAGTCACCATCTTCTCTCCACAGTGGCATGAGCAAAATCAGGCTTACAGTAGAAAGATATACTCTCGAAGTGTCTTTTCGCATTAGAGCATGCTAAATTATACACTGCTTGCCATAAAAGATAGTTTCCAAAGTATACCAATATTGCTCGGGGTCGAGCTGGATCACTAGACGAACGTCTTGACAGCATCAGGGGGAACCGGTGCACTCGCTGAACCTCCCTATCCCAGTCCCATGCAGAAAATTTGGGAAAAGAGCCTTTCAACAAGGTTATAACATATTTCCTGATGTCACTTCCTGCTATACTTTCAGGTATCCCTAATAACCTTAAATTATTACGACATTGTTGGTTTTCATAATCTTCTAGTTTCCACATGACGTCAGTCAGAACTCCCTCCTGTGCTGTACCCTGGGTCTTCAGCTTTGCAACATAATTTTCCAGCACTCCCATCCATACATAGCCATTCAGAGATGTCGGAGCAGATTTTATCAATTTTCCTCACGGGCCCTTGAAGTTTCTTCGCGGCTAACTGTGCCTGTTGATTGTCCTGCTTCACGTCTTCCTGAAACAGTCTGAGTGATTGCAGAATTAATAAAAGCGAGGGTTCGTCTGGTTTCCCATTGCTTAACAACCCCTGTTCACCTTCCGTACCCCTTACACCAGATTCAGGTGCTTTTTTTTCCCCTCTTGCTACATGCCCTAGGGATAACAGCTGTGTAGCAGAGTAATCCCACCCAAGTTTTCTTGTATACTTCCAAGGGGGGTCTCTCTTCCCCGGGTTCTTTTTCCCTGGCAACTGCTTCTGTTTCACAGAGTTTCCCAGAGTTTCACAGAGCCAGATATCTCTTCCTGTGAGCTACTACTGCTTGACTGTGAAGCCCCTCCTTCACTTGACGCTGATATAATAGCATCGGATGTTTCCTTCTTTCCTGTGCGGGATTCTTTTATTTTTGGCAGGTCTTACTCTTCCAGACCGTTTCCCCTTCTAATAGCCATATTTAAGGAGTGGGCTTCATCTACCATTCCCGCTGTTGGATTAGTACTTGTGGCCAGGGGGAGTTTCCAGAATAGTTACCTCATTTTGCGATGACCAAGGGCTGCTGGTAATTGCTGCTGTATTATCAAACTCTCCGCCTTGGGCTGTGTTACCAGCCCCTGATTCATTGCTCATTTTTGTTGTGTTTTCACAAATGTCCGAGGTTCCCCTCTGACCTTGGCTAACACTCTTAGACAAACCCGCAGCTCCCAGAGGGAAAATATATATATAATGGAAGGATGTAACCCCTCGGGTTCTCGAGTGATCTGTGCTGACAGTTTCTTCCCCTGCTCCATTTTCCCTTTTACTGGGTCGCGGCTCTCCTTTCTTGCCGCCAGGTTTACCATCTGCCTGTCGTTGTGGCTGGGAGATCGTTGCAGTGGGGGGCACCGAGTGTTGCTCTCCTCCTTTACTATGGGTAGCCATAGCCTCGTTCGCCGAGTGGGGCAGAACTTCCTGGCTGAGACCTGCAACCGAGAGGTAACGCAGGAGTTTTGTGGCCGTGACTGCCGCAGCTACCGTCAGTAACAGCCGACCAAGAACCTCCCAGCATGCAAAGCAGTTTCCAGTTTTCCCGTAGAAGAAGCAGCCCCTACGTTCCACTTCCAGCACCCTTGCGCCTAGATGATCAGAGCGCCTCATATTCCCCACCACATCCTTTGGGAGCCTGGAGGAGCGAGTCGTAAGGGGAGAGAGGTGAGCAGCGGCTTTACACAGGCACCATCTTGCTGACTGTTATCTCTCTCCGTCTGCAATTTTTCCACTGCTCTGAATTCATTGGGAGAAATTCAAGCTATTCAGCTTTGGCCCAGAATGGGTGAAAGCAAACAGTATTACTGTGTTATTCCCCATTTTGTACTGCAGTGCTCCTAATGAGCATGAAATTTAGTGCCTCGGCAAAGCATTGCCCCGCGGTAGCATTATTTTCTTAGGTGGTGTTAACATACATTATTACCCTGAAGCTCAAAACGAGTCCCGCAGTGCTATTAATTTAATTGCATAAAAATTGAATTGAGATCTAGCAAATCATTGGAAGGAAAGGATGGATGCACGTGTAAATTTTGTTAGATTTTTCATCTTGAAAATCCTACCCAATTAGATGGTCACAATTTCAAATTTGGGTGTGCATTTTATATATTGTCTGGTTGGTTCTGTTAAGAAACGTCACAAGCTTTTGTGAACTAGTTGTGCAACATTTGTGTTCTTATAACATTGATCTTATACTATCTTTTGAAATATATTTTGGGGGGAGATAGGCCTCACTAATGGCCATACTGTGCTGACATATTCACATGTTTACATTAAATAAAAGCATTTCCCACACACTGCCAAACTGGGCGAGCTTTTTTCCAAACTGACGAGCAGAACTTAAGGAATCCAAGTTAAATACAGATGGGCTCATAATTAACATAAAAATTTTCAGATGTGCTCCGCATAACATGTACATTTTCAGATGTGCTCCTCATAACATATACATTTTCAGATGCGCTCCTCATAACATATACATTTTCATTTGTGCTCTTAACTGACATATACATTTTCAGATGTGCTTTTAATCCCATACATTTTCAGATGTGCTGTTAATTGACATATAAATTTTCTCTGAGTTCCCATCCAGTGCCATGTACCTCTACAGTTAAGTTTTGTTTTATCTGTTCTGATAAGAACAGATAAAATAAAAGTTCTACTAATTTTTAAGTTGTGCTCTTATTATATTTTTGTTCCACTGTAATTCTAGAGCATGAGCAAACATTGCTCTGCAGATGTGAAGGAGAAAATCCAAACTTCCTGATGGGTTGGTAGAGATTTAACATTATCCTGTTATGATCTAGGAGTTCCCGGAAATGTGGGTGAGAAAGGTGACCCTGGACCTCCAGGGTTTGATGTACCAGGACCAAAAGGTGAACCTGGCAGCCCAGGGTTTCCAGGAGAACGTGGCTTTCCTGGTCCTCCAGGTCTGTCAGGACAACCAGGGCGAGATGGCATACCAGGCTTTCCAGGTGAGTTCACCTGTTCCAGTAATGCGGTTAGCAGCATTATCACTGTACCGGGCATTGCGTTTGGGGAAGGTTGCTTTGGGAGGTAGAAGGAAGGAATACTTTTACCATTAACATCAGTGGAGGGTTTTACTTAACTGACATTATTGTGTTTTAAATGGGCAACTAGACTGCACGAGAGACGAACATCCTGTTCTCAAAATGTTTTTCTCCATGTGTCATCATGCTTCTGATGTACTCAAAATATGCAGTGGTAAAACCATAATGTGGATGTAAGTATTGATTACATCTTAATGTTCACTTTGTCACAAGGTTCAAAGGCTGAGTATTAGTGATGTTTCTGTAATAAGGTTTGAGTAGCTGGGGGTTGGGTGGAGTTGGGGACACTGCCTATATGGCATGCATCATGGCTGTAATGATGCTGTATAAGCATTGCTACACTGTGGTCTTGATGCAATGTATTAATCCTCTGAAAATCAAAAAGGAAAATTAAAGGGAAAAAAAGGTTCAAAGGATGAGTCCAAGGGTTTTGGACATGTGCGAGGCAGCTCATCTGGGGGCACCTGCGCATTCCCTCATTTTGCCCACTCACGCTGGTCCACTCTGCAGGGTTACTGATAATATCAATCATAAATTTCATCGTATTTCTCATTTGGACCTAAAAACACCATTTGCAGTCTTACATGCCCCTTTATCTCATAGGTTTCCTATTTATATTCAGAAGATTCATAATTTGAGGTTTAAAACGGCTTGAAATATGAAGTGATGTCTTTGCTTTTGTCTTTGCTTTGTGATTCTTTTGGGGGTGGTAAAATAATTCCATAAGGAGATTGACACATAGCTCAATGTTGAGGTGCATCATTTTGTGGTTGATTTGCATATTTATTTATCATAATGTTGATACTCTTTTAACTTCTCTGCTGTAGGTGCGAAAGGTGACATGGGCTTAATGGGATCCCCCGGTCCCGTTGGGCCTCCGGGCCCTCCTGGAGGTCCTGGCTTTCCAGGTCCTAAAGGTAATAATATTTTAGATATTTTGAATTCTATAACCTGAACATTCAACTCGTATGTCTAACTATGCCGAAGGTCACCATCTTGTTACTCAGTTCCCAGGTAAAATGTAGGAGTAGAAATGAGCTTGTGGCAACTGATTCACTGGTGATGAGGTAATGAAATGTATAATTCTTATGAAGAATTCAGCACTTAATCGGTTAGTCGTGCATTTGGCACTCAGCGCATTGCCTTAATAGCCACTCTGTAGGGCCCTTATTTATGGTTCAGGTAAAAAAAAATTACCTGTGCATACATTTATTGTAATTGCATTTATATAGCGCTTACTACCCCTGACGAGGCATCAAAGCACTTTTTTACTGAGTAGCACCCTACTCTGGAACCCATAAAGGATTAGTGTTGGATTAGTATAGTGAAATATGAAAGTAATTTGAGTGGTGGATATTAGTCAGTTATTTGGATTGAAAAGGATAGCGGAGGGATAGAAAAAGGAAAAAAGATTTGCATTTATATAGCGCTTGTTACCCCTGATTATGTGTTGAAGCGCTATTTTGGCGAGTAGCACGCTACTCTGGAACCCATAAAGTATTAGTTTTGAATTAGTATAGTGAAATATGAAAGTAATTTTAGTGGTATGCCAGGTTCAGGTCAAACCTTTTCATCCAGATTAGTATTTTTGGGAATTAATAATTTTGCAGCGTGAATCTTTCTGGATTCACTATGCTGTTCATTATTCCGCGGTCTGGTGGTTGGGTCCGGAATCGTAGTCTTTCTTTTTTTTTTTTTATAGCCCAGATGGGCGTCGACGTCCCACCATTTGGTGTACCTCTCGTGACGTCTGCACGCTTCCTGCGGAAGCCCCCACCTCGGGGCGCCATCTTCAGATTCTTTTTTCCGCCGTTGGGTCTGGATCGTCACCGTGAAGCTCCAGAGTTTTTGGGGAAGAAAAGAAGAAAAAGCACGAGTTTCATCGAAGAAGACGTGGAGGAAGACTACAGAAAGGAAGATCAACAAGCCGGGAGGACGAAGAAGGAGGAGAACCTCGAGATCTTCGACGTCCAACGGAGAATGCGCACTCAGGGACACTAAGCGCAGGAATGGACAAGACACCCTTTAAATTCTGCCGTAACTGCTACCATAAATACGCGCAGAAGGACCTGCACCCGGTCTGCAATCTTTGCCTGCCAGTCGACCACGAGAGCAAAGACTGCAACGCCTGTTCTGCCTTCACACCGAAGACACTCCGGGTTAGAGAGAGACAGAGGAGAGCGAATTACAACATGCAGGGCAAGGGACAGGCCCCATCGCTGTACAAACTGGGCCTCTTCATCGACAATGAAGACCACGTCGCCAAGGGACCAGATGACTTCACGGTCGAAGAGACTGATAAGAAAACGTCTGATAAAGTAGGAGAGACGTCGAACACTAAACCCTCGACAGGGCCCCGAAAGCCTGAGTCAGACTCTCGAAAAACAGAGTCAAAGTCCTCGAAAGGAGCACCGGCGCCGAAAATTTTGACGACCGCAGCTGCATCCAAGGACGAAAGGCCCGGCGGATCCTTTGAAAAGTAGTCCCAGGTGCCGAAGACCGACAAAAAGCCAAGGTCGTCGAAGCAAGGCCAAGAACTGGGGCGCTCGACTTCGAAGGAAAAGGTCACGTCGACGCCGGCTCTGGCGAAAAGAACCGCACTTGACGCCAAACAGGCCTCAGAGCTGGAAAAGAAGAAGAGGAGGCTCGGGGTAGAGATGTAGAGCATCCTACAAAGGAAAAAGGAGTTCTACGAAAAAAATGAAAAAATTCACGATTCCCACAAAACCACCGTCGGTCATGGTAGACGTCGAGGAACTGTCTAAAACTCCGGGAGAAGAAGAAGAGGACCTATACTTTGAGGGAGAGGAAGATGAGGACCAACAATCAAACTACGGCTCGGCGCCGTCAACGACACAGGACCTGGAGTGGCAGGACCTCGACGCCGAAAACCCGGAAGAGCCTGTGGAGACTTACCCTTCGAGGCCTTCGCCGCCAGATGACATTGGGGCCTACAATATGGTCATCAAAATCGCAGCTGCAGCTTTTGGGGTTAAGCTGGAGGAAGAAAAGCCGAAAGCAGACTTTTTGCTGGAAACACTGCTCCCCATCCAAACGAGGAGCCAGTTCCTCCCCATGCTTCAAAGTGTCATGAACCAGGGGAAGGAGGCGTTCAAGGACCCAGCAACATGCAGGTCCATCACACCTAGGATGGAGAAAAAGTATAAGCACTCCTCACAGTACCCTCCCTACATCATGGGATCCGTCACAGCGGACTCCATCATCTCGTCAACTGCCAGGAAAAGGGCTAATGTCCCGGCAACCTCTGGCCCACCACCAGACAAGGAAAGCAGGAGGATGGACCTGACTGGGAGGAAGATTGAGAGAAACGCGGCAATGCACTGGCGCATGGCGAACTCCAATGCCCCACTGAACAGACACCAATACCAACATTGGGACGAAATGGGGGACCTAATCAAGCACCTGCCCGAACAACACCAGCAAAGAGCCTTGCACCTGGTGGAGGAAGGGAAGAATATCGCAAATTCTTGCCTTAAAATGGCCTTAGATGGAGCCGAAACATCAAGCAGGTTGATGGCAATAGGGATAATGGAAAGAAGGCATGCCTGGCTCAGGATCTCAGGCTTCAAGCCGGAAGTCCAGAACAACATTCTGAACACCCCTTTCAACGGGGAAATGCTGTTCGGAGCCCCGGTGGATGAAAAACTCACCCAGCTCAAAAAGGAGAACAAAACAGCAAGGTCCATGGGGGCCCTTCAATTCAGAGGGATGAGAAGAGGTACCCCAACACGGAGACCATACGGAAGGGGCAGAAACCAGCCGGGAACGTCACACCAGACTTTCCAGCAGGGGCACCAGGGCGACAATCACGGCCAGCAGAAACAAAATTGGCAGTACCAGCCTCGGGGCCAGTCCTTCCGCAGTAGAGGGAACGGACGAGGGCAAAGACGAAGAGGGGAGAACAACCCGCCTCAAAGTGACTCTGCCCGGCGAAGCGTGCTCACCCACAAGATCCCTCCCAGGGGAGAGCACAAAAAATTCAACGAGGGGGTTACACAGACCAAACGCCAACGAGCATGCAACCCCAGTAGGCGGAAGGCTGAGATTTTTCCTTCAGGAATGGAAAAAGATAATAACAGACAAATGGATACTCAACATCATACAGTTTGGATACTGCATAGAGTTGGAAAGGAAACCACCGAACAGGAAACCAAAGAAAAGGGAACACTCAGGACAGGAGCTAGTGCAACTCGTAGAGGAAGCACAAGAGCTACTCCAAAAGGAGGCGATAGAACCAGTACCATTCAAAGAAAGGAACAAGGGAGTGTACTCAAACTACTTCCTGGTACCAAAGGTGGACGAAACACTAAGACCCATCCTGGATCTACGGTTCCTAATCAAGTACATAAGGACTCAAAAATTCAAAATGACGTCCCTACAAGAGGTACTCCCTCAGAAGAGAGACGGAGACTTCATGTCCACCGTGGACCTCAAAGATGCATACCTGCACATTCCAATAAACAGGCGGCACAAACATCTGTTAAGATTTACCATCAACAAAGATCACTACCAGTTCACAACCATGGCATTCGGACTAAAGTCCGCACCACGGGTTTTCACAAAATGCCTTGCGGCAGTGGCGGCGTACCTGCGGAGGGAAGGGATTCATGTATACCCTTATCTCGACGACTGGCTAATAAAAGCAAGTTCACGCGAAAGATGCGAGGAACACGCACAGCGGGTCACAAGGACGCTAACAAAGCTGGGATTCTCCATACACTGGGGGAAATCCTCAATGGAACCGGAACAGGTGAAGATCTTCCTGGGAGCACATATCAACACCATACAGAAAACAGTGATCCCCAGCGACAAGAGAACAATGGCCCTGCTGAGGGAGACGTGCCTCTGCCAGAAGGGGCGAGCTCTGACAGTGAGGACAGCAAGCAAGATGATGGGGATGATGGCGTCATGCATTCACCTAGTCCCCAATGTACGCCTGCACATGAGACCATTCCAGGAATGGCTGCAACAACAATGGTCACAAGCAACAGGAAGTTGGGAGGATCTAGTGGTTGTAACGCACACTGTGCAAGAAGAGATAGCGTGGTGGAACAAGGAGAACATAACAATAGGGAAGCCCTTGACCCCACCAAGCCCAACGGTGACCATCACCACAGACGCATCCCAGATAGGATGGGGAGCACATATGAACAAGCTCAGAGTGAGGGGTCTGTGGACTCCAGCAGATGCGGTCAGACACATCAACTACCTGGAATTGAAGACCGTATTCCTAGCCCTGAAGGCCTTCCAGAAAAAACTGTACAACCAGAAGGTGTTGATACAAATCGACAATACGACTACAATGTTTTACATCAAGAAGCAGGGAGGAACACAATCATTCCCTCTATCCGACCTGGCTCAGGAGACTTGGAGATGGGCCATCCCACTGATAATAGACCTGCTGGCCGTACACCTACCAGGGAAGGACAATGTGGAAGCAGACTGGCTCAATAGGCAGACTTCAGCATCCCACGAGTGGGAACTCAATGGACAGGAAACGCAAAGGCTATTCAGAAGGTGGGGTACACCGACGATAGACCTGTTTGCAACACACCTGAATGCAAAATGCCAAAACTTCGCATCCAGACAACCAGAAAAACAATCCCAGGGGAATGCCCTATGGATAAGCTGG
Organism: Triturus cristatus; assembly: GCF_964204655.1. Classification (NCBI taxonomy): domain Eukaryota; kingdom Metazoa; phylum Chordata; class Amphibia; order Caudata; family Salamandridae; genus Triturus; species Triturus cristatus. The sequence continues at coordinate 962,904,118 of NC_140588.1, forward strand.
TCAAAAACATTTGCCTATGCTTTTCCCCCAATACCACTGATACCCAGGGTACTCAACAAGTGCAGGACCAGCAACATGACACTGATCCTAGTGGCACCACAGTGGCCGAGACAGACCTGGTACTCACATATAATGGAAATGGCACAGGGGCCAGCCCACAAGTTCACCAAAAGGAGAAGTTCTACACCCATAGCCAGAGAGCCTCAGCCTAGCGGCATGGATCCTGAAGACATAGAGTTCGCACACCTTAAGCTACCACACAGCACCATGCGAGTGCTCCGGGAGGCAAGGAGGCCAACGACACGAAAATGCTATGGGGAGAAATGGAAGAGGTTCACATAATGGTGCAGCAGAAAGAAACTGCAGAACAAGTTGACAAAGGAATCAACGGTGCTGAGAAACCTCACACACCTACTAAAGGCTAAACTATGTTCATCCTCGTTAAGGGTACACCCAGCCTCGATTGTAGCTTACACACGAGGATAGACGGGGGAAAGTTTCTGTTCGAGGCATATGAGCTGCAGATCACACACTTAGGATAAGATCGCCATCTGGTGTTGGGCTTGGATGCTTGCAGGTTGTTGTTGTCTTCGGAAGAAGTCTTTGGTCACGAGATAGGTAACTCCTCCCTTGGACGATAGTGCGCATGGGCATCCACTCCTTCCTCAGATTGTTTTTTTCCGCCATTGGGTTCGGATGTAACTTTTCCACTCCGGTAGAAAAATTCTAACACAAGCTTTCGAAGCAAAAAACTTTTTACCAACTACATCGAGACACCTTCACTCGACATTGAATTCATCGGGCCGGTTCCGGACGTCGACGCGGGCGATTGGACCTATCCGCGCCGTGAGGCCTACGGCTCATGGAAAGGACGCTGTTTAAAAAATGCCCCCAATGTGGAGCAAAATTCCCACACAGTGACCATCACAAGGTCTGTAACCTGTGCCTATCACCGGAACACGACGAGTCCAGCTGTCCAGCCTGCGCCGCATTTCGATCCAAAAAGACCATTCGGGATCGAAGAGCTCGACACCATATCATGGCACACAGACCGGCCCCGGAACCAGAAGACATCTTTGATGAGGGTCCCGATGCCCCGGAAGAAGATTCCGAGGAACTTCAAATTATATCAGAAGCAGACGACTCAGACGACCCCATTACTCCGGGGCAACGCGTGAGTACCAATGCCCCTACCCCAACCCCTCCAAAAAAGGCATTGGTCAAGACTTCGCCAGCTGGCCCCAGTCGAGACCGAAAACAACCTTCAGAAGCCCCGCCTCCGGGCTCGGCTCCGAAGAAACACAAGCCTTCCGGTGGCTCGGGCCCGAGAAAACTACATATCATTGTACCCCCGCTACCTTCAGCACCGAAGACACAAGCCCTCTCGGCACCGAAACCGGCTCTGGCGCCTTTGGCACCGAAAACATCGAGGCCCATAGACAAACCGGCACCGAAAGCTCCCAAGCTCAAAGACTCCATTTCGGCACCGAAACCTTCATCGGCACCGAAACCCTCACCGGCACCGCAACCCTCATCGGCACCGAAACAACCGGCTAAGGACTATACTACACCTCCTAAAGCCAAAGACTCTACCGATCACCCAAAACCTCAATCGGAACCGAAAAAATCGGCGCCAAAGTCTGTTGCTGAAGACCAAGAACTTTTCCACCCAGATCCCACACAGAAAAGGATCTATATTAATCCAAAAACTGGACATGTCACTGCTGTGCTATGTAAGAAAAGGAAACTGGACACAACACCTTCCCCAGTTCCTGTAAAGAAGAAGGACTCAGCAACGTCACCTATTCCTCCTTCCTCCCCTGTACGACCTCCTACCCCACCCCCCCTGCCTACAATACCATTACCTCTACCATCTCCTTCACATACACCACCACCTCAGGATGATGATGATGACCTAGGGGGAGGGGGTAATCCGGATGATCTTAATGATCCTAATGATCCCTTCACAGATCCAGACATCGTACCATTGGATGACTGGGCATACCCTCTACCAGATATGCCTGACCCTACTACATATCCCTCCAAACCCTCACCTCCTGATGACCACCTGGGGTGTGGACAACTAGTACACAGAGCAGCACTTTACCATGGCGTCACCATGCACTCAGATGCACCCGAGGAAGACTTCCTCTTAGACACTTTTGAACAGTCTCAGAAATCCGTTCAAATTTTACCAATGATTAAAGGGGTCATAAAACACGCCACAGAAGTTTTTAAAGACCCCGTACGGGCCAGGGTACTTAACCCTAGAATTGAGAAAAAATATAGACCCGCCCCAGAAGATCCTCCTTACATCAAAGGACAGCTCCCTCTGGATTCTTTGGTCCAATGCAAGGAAACGTGCTAACTCCCAAACCTCAGGAGATACACCACCCCCGACAAGGAATCCAAACTATTAGAAGCCTCGGGCAAAAGAGTAGCAGCACAAGCAGCTAACCATTGGCGTATTGCCAACACACAAGCCCTATTAGCACGCTATGATAGGGCTCACTATGATCAGTTGGAAGAGCTGATACAACACCTACCAGACCAATACAAGTCCCAGGCAAATGACCTTGTACAAGAGGGAAAACTTATATAAAATGCCTCAATTAAATGTGCACTTGACGCAGCAGATACTGCCTCTCGGGCAATAAATACAAGTATACTCCTTAGACGCCATGCATGGCTACGTATTTCAGGCTTTAAGCCAGAAGTACAAAGTACCATACTTGGCCAACCATTTAACCAAGAGCAACTGTTTGGACCAGCAGTAGACACGGCACTTGAAAAGATGAAAAAAGACACTGAGACTGCTAAGTCCATGAGAGCGTTACAGTCCCCACAACCACGTGGCTCCTTTCGACGCTCCTTCTACAGAGGAGCCTCCAAAACTATGGGAGCAGACACCTCCTCCACATTCAAAACCTCTACACAAACATCCCCAAATAGAGGATATTTTAGAGGAGGATATAGAGGAAACAACACCAAGGGACGAGGTCGAGGCAATACCAACACTCGTACCTCCCCCGCCACAAAACAGTGACTTTCCTCCACTCCCCCCAGACCATTCCACTCCAGTCGGGGGAAGACTCAAACAGTTCCTACCTGTCTGGAATTCCATCACAACAGACAAGTGGATAAGACAAATTATCCAGTATGGTTACTGCCTGGAACTCACCACTACCCCCCCCCCCCCAACACATACCACCCAAACAGCGTTCCATGTCACCAGACCATCTTACGCTCCTCAAACAAGAGGTTCTCTCATTGCTTCAAAAACACGCAATAGAACTAGTTCCCTTACAACATCAAGGAACAGGGGTTTACTCACTGTACTTCCTAATCCCCAAGAAGGACGAGAAGTTACGACCAATACTCGACCTCAGTCTCCTAAATCAGTACATAAACTCAGATCATTTTCATATGATCACTCTTCAACAAGTGCTCCCACTATTACAACAAGACGATTTCCTTGCCACACTAGATCTCAAGGATGCCATTTTTTCACATTCCCATGCATCCTGCACACAGGAAGTATCTAAGATTCCTGGTAGACGGACGGCACTATCAGTTTACAGTATTTCCATTCGGAGTGACAACTGCGCCCAGAGTATTCACCAAACGCCTAGCAGTAGTAGCAGCGCATCTCAGGAGACAACAAATTCATGTCTTCCCATATCTGGACGATTGGCTCATAAAAGCCAATTCATTCAACAAATGCGTCCTACAGACTCACCAAACTATTCAAATCTTACACAACTTGGGATTCACGATCAACTATCCCAAATCTCAACTACAACCCTCCCACATTCACCAATATCTGGGAGCCATCATAAATACCTCCAAGGCCCTTGCTTATCACAGCCCAGCCAGGATCACCAATATGCAAGCTCTCATTTCCAAATTTCAACCCCAACACTCTCTTCCAGTGAGAGTGTTCATGCAACTCATAGGCATGATGGCGTCATGCATCTTCATTGTGCCTTATGCAAGACTTCAAATGCGTCCCTTGCAAGAATGTCTAGCACGTCAGTGGAACCAGGCTCACGGACAACTTACGGATCTGGTGTTGGTGGACAGCCGCTCACATCGCTCCCTAAAATAGTGGAACACCATAAACCTGTCCAAAGGGCGGCCGTTCTTAGAGCCTCTTCCACAGGTAGTGCTGACAACCGACGCATCTCTCACAGGATGGGGAGCCCATCTCCTAGGACACACCACTCAGGGCAAATGGACCACTCAACAAAAGATGCTCCATATCAATTACCTGGAACTACTGGCAGTATCCCTAGCACTAAAATCATTCCAATTACATCTACAAAACAAGACTGTCCTTATCCGGACGGACAACATGACAGCCATGTATTACATACAGAAACAAGGAGGCACACATTCTCTCCAGCTGTCCCAGCTCGCACAGAACATTTGGAGATGGGCCATTCCCCAGAACATATATTTGCTAGCAGAACACCTTCCAGGAGTTCACAATCAGATTGCCGACTTGTTGAGTCGACAGACCCAACAGATCCACTAATGGGAATTAAACCCACAAGTCCTACTCCCATTCTTCAAAAAATGGGGCCAACCGGACATAGACCTGTTCGCCACACACGAAAACAAAAAATGCCCAACTTTCGCCGCCAGGTTTCCCCACCCACAATCGAAGGGCAATGTGATATGGATGAACTGGTCAGGCAGATTTGCGTACGCTTTTCCGCCTCTCCCACTCATTCCATTCGTGGTACGCAAGCTCAGGCAACAGTCTCTCAAACTGATACTAGTAGCTCCCACATGGGCACGCCAGCCCTGGTTCACAACACTGCTGGAACTCTCTCTAGTTCCACACCCAAAACTGCTCCTCTCCCCGTCCTTATTAACCCAGAACCATGGAGAAATCAGACACCCAGATCCACAGCAACTGAACCTAGCGATCTGGCTCCTGAAGTCCTAGAGTTCGGTTATCTCAACCTACCTCCAGACTGCATGAATATTATAAAAGAGGCCAGACGACCTACCACTAGAGCCTGTTACGCTGCAAAATGGAAACGATTTGCCATTTACTGCACTAACAACGATATACGCCCACTAGATGCATCCATCCAAAACATCATTTGCTACTTACTACACTTGTAAAGATGTAATTTAGCGTACTCATCCACACGTCTCCACTTAGCAGCATTAGCTGCTTACTTACAAAATCGACAACACTTGTCACTATTTAGAGTGCCTGCAATCAAAGCCTTCATGGAAGGTCTTAAAAGGATTATTCCTCCCAGATTACCACCCTCTCCAGTGTGGAATCTAAATATTGTTCTCACTAGGCTCATGGGTCCCCCATTTGAACCTCTGCATAAATGTGAACTACAATTCCTTACATGGAAAGTAGCTTTCTTTATTGCTATCACATCCCTTCGAAGGGTAAGTGAAATCCAGGCTTTAACCATACAAGAACCATTCCTACAACTACACCGTAACAAAGTGGTTCTTAGAACAAATCCTAAATTCCTGCCAAAAGTCATTTCTCCGTTCCATCTTAACCAATCAGTCGAGCTACCAGTGTTCTTCCCAAATCCGGACTCGGTAGCTGAACGAGCTCTTCATACCTTAGACATTAAAAGAGCCCTACTTTATTACATTGACAGAACCAAATCTTTCCGCAAAACCAAACAATTGTTTGTTGCTTTCTCACCACCACATAAAGGCAACCCCATTTCCAAATCCGGGATAGCCAGGTGGATAGTTAAATGCATCCAAATATGTTACCAAAAAGCTAAATGCACTCTGACAGTTCCCCCTAGAGCGCACTCCACACGCAAAATAGGGGCTTCCATGGCATTCTTAGGAAACATTCCCTTAGAAGATATTTGTAAGGCAGCCACATGGTCTACAAAACACACCTTCACCAAACATTACTGTGTTGATGTGCAAGCAAAACAACAAGCTTCTGTGGGTCAGGCTGTCCTTAAAACTTTATTCCAAACTGCTGCAGCTGATACAGGTGACCACCACTAGGGGAGATACTGCTGTATAATCTATCCTAAGTGTTTGATCTGCAGCTCATATGCCTCGAACGGAATATGCTACTTACCACTATGCATCTGTTCTTGGCATGTAGAGCTGCAGAGCCACACACGCCCACCCACCTCCCCGGGACCTGTATCTGTTCCAGCATAGTCTTAATTAGACATTACACATGGACATCCTTTCTTTATTCTTACAAACTCCATTGTTTCCCATCATGGCGAAAAACAATCTGAGGATGGAGTGGATGCCCATGCGCACTATCGTCCAAGGAAGGAGTCACCTATCTCGTGACCAAAGACTTCTTCCGAAGACAACAACAACCTGCAAGCATCCGAGCCCAACACCAGATGGCGATCTTATCCTAAGTGTGTGGCTCTGCAGCTCTACATGCCAAGAACAGATGCGTACTGGTAAGTAGCATATTCCTTACATCACGAGTAGTAAAGACATTCCTGGAAGGGGCAAAAAGGACAGCACCACGAAAGAGGATGCCGCCGCCGGCATGGAACCTCAACATAATCCTGACGGAACTTATGAAGGCACCCTTTGAGCCCATCCACAAGGTCTCACTTCAAATGCTGACAATGAAGACAGCTTTTCTGTTGGCAATAACCTCGCTGCGCAGAGTGAGCGAGCTACAAGCACTAACACTGCAAGAACCTTACATCCAAATACACAAGGACAGGGTCGTAATGAGAACGGACCCACACTTCATGCCAAAGGTGGTGTCGGCATTCCATATGAACCAGACAATTCAAATACCTAGCTTCTTTCAGAACCCAGCCACAAGTGCAGAAAGGGCACTGCACACTCTAGACGCAAGAAGGGCGGTGATGCACTACATCGAGAGAACCAAGGAGCACAGGAAAACGAAGCAGTTTTTTTGTGTCCTTTGCAACCAGCTTCCTGGGTAGACCAGTAACAAAAAGCACCATTGCTCGATGGATCGCACTGACGATACAATTCTGCCACAAACAGGCAGGGAAAGAACTATCGGAAGGGGCACGGGCCCACTCCACAAGGAAGAAAGGAGCAACAATTGCTTTTCTGGCTAACACACCCATTCAAGACATATGCCTGGCGGCAACATGGGCTTCAGTGCACACGTTCACTAAGCACTACTGCGTGGATATACAAATGAACAAGGAAGCAAAAGTAGGACAGAAGGTGCTTCAACATTTATTCAAAGACCAACGCTCATCTTCCACCCAGCCGCCACAAAGATGACAAACCGCTACAAAGTCTATGCACAGCATAGTGAATCCAGAAAGATTCACGCTGCAAAACGAATAGTTTCTTACCTGTCGGTGTAGTTTTGCAGCTTGAAGATCTTTCTGGATTCACTAGCGAACCCACCCACCTCCGCCAGAAAGATGAGGCTGGAGCAGAAGGTGGCGAGACAGAGAATAGAGAACAAGAAGAGACTTAAAAGAAGCGTGTAAAAGGAGAAAATAATAAAATTGCCTAGGATTAAAAAAAAAAAAAAAAGAAGAAAAAAGAATCCGAAGATGGCGCCCCGAGGTGGGAGCTTCCGCAGGAAGCGTGCAGACGTCACAAGAGGTACACCAAATGGTGGGACGTCGACGCCCACCTGGACTACAAAAAAAGAAGAAAGACTACGATTCCGGACCCAACCACCAGACCGCGAATAATGCACAGCATAGTGAATCCAGAAAGATCTTCAAGCTGCAAAACTACACCGACAGGTAAAAAACTATTCGTTCTAACTCCTGATTAGACTTTAGTGGCACCAGATAAAATCAGCCTGATCCTATATTGTCCTGAATAGGTGAAATCTAGCCCAGGTCTGACTTATCTTTTTTAGTTTCCACAAATATAGAATGACAACATAGCTTTTAGTATTTTCTTCTGGGAAGACCAAAGCGGTCCTATCATCTTGTCTACACGCTGAGAGGGATGGGAAAAGCCACGAAACGAGTAAAGTGAGTGACCCTTTGAAGAGTGTCCTCACCCTTTTATACTCCATTAATCCATCTTCCATCCTGTGGCCCTTTCATTTTATTAATTCATCTTTTAATATATTCCATCCATGCAATCCATTACTCCTCCCACTTAGCTATCTATACTTTCTTCCCTTCCATATTCACGTCCTTGCTTTCAATCATTTTTGTCTCCATGTATCTATCCATTCTTTCACAATTGCATCTATCCTTTCACTCTTCCATGATCTATCCTTTTACCAAACTGTCCCCTCGCCCTCCTGTCCATTGTTCCAGAAATCCTTTCACCTTCAACCATTCCCCTTCATCCCTTTCACCCTACCATCCTTCTTTTGACCCATACTTTCTACCTTTCACCTTCTCTATTTTCCGTCCTTTAACATTTCCTTACTTATTTTCCTCCATTCTCTCTCCGCCATTTATTTTGTTCTCCCCATCTTTCTGCCTCCTTACTTTCTTTTGCTTACTTTTCTCTCTCCCACTCACTGTTTCTTTTTGCCATGCGCTGTATTTTTCTCCATTTTCACCATTTCTATTTTTACGTCTACTTTTTAGTACATAGCACATCTCTTTACCTTTGTCTTGCTATTCTCTGGCCATGTTATTATTGAACTATTTTTCTGCAGACTTGCAGACAGAAGAGGCTTATAAACAACAAATCCACATATTACTGGGACCTACTTTTAAACCATTCTGGCCAAGTGTCAAGCCCCTGCTTTAGCCGCTAAAGTGGACAGATAGAGATGGAAATTGGTGGTGTATATACCTGAAAGTGATAACGTAAGGGCTTCATTTAGAAGAAGACTGCAAAGGGGTACCCTGTCTGCATGTCATCAGCGCACAATTGTATATGAATGTGGACACATGTTATGAGATCTGAAAGTGCATCTAGGCTTTATAGTCCATGTGACCCTGGAGGAAGCCACCATTTAATTGGGAGTGGCAACGAAACTTGGGAGACATCGTAAGAAACAGTGGACAAGATTTACCTTTGGACCAATGTAATCACAAGAACTAGTTTTGCTGTTGAACCCAAGTAGCTGTGTGTTGACTTTTTCTTGCATGATTATTTTAGGCAATGATGGTTTCCCAGGGGAGTCTGGGATTCCAGGTTCTGGTGGTCCAATCGGTCAGAAAGGTGAACCTGGCTTACAAGGTCCTCCAGGAATCGGATCTTTGGTTGGAGCGAGTAAAGGAGACAAGGGAGTGCCCGGCGCACCTGGTAAGACTGCGGTTGATACTGCTGTTTATTTATATGTATTTTGGTTGGAGTGGAGAGAATATGTATCCTGATGGGTGTATATGTACAAAATGTTGTTATTGTCGCAAAAACAAGGCAAATAGTTGGATTGAGTGTGTGATTGGAGAGTATGCGGATGCAAACTAAAAGTCATATTTTGAGTAGTCTTGTTTTTATAAGTACGTGAATGCAACATTCACCTACATTAGGAAAGGATATCATTTTTTTTATTGTCCACCTAGATTATCAATAGAGGTTACAACATATCGTATGGAGCATTACCTTTATTCTCTATTATATCAATCCCAGAGATTTTATCTGCTTAAGTTTAGATTTATTATAGCTCATCTCCTGGTCTCCCATCTAAGAGACATCCATAAAGAACTAGGCCCTGAGTTATGTTCCTGTGTTTCCTGGTCAGAACAATCTGTTACATTTCTTTTTTTACAAACTGTATGTGCCAAGGAAATAGTTTTTAGTTCCACTACCCAGGTCCTCGAACATTAGTAGGTGCAGACCAGCTTTACTGTACTTACAATTGCTGTATACGGAATGTGTGCATAATGGTCAACAAATTCATCTCAGCCGCAGTAAGATTAAGGTATATGGTGGACAAGTAATGTTCTGTGATTTATTTATTTAACATGTTTTTATTCTTCCTGATGAGTTTTTAGATACTGAGTATCGAACAAGGGGGTTGACAATTTTTCTGTAGTTTTAATACTGTAGCTTCCTTTTACGCATAAGTAACTTTATGGTTCCAATTTTTAATAGGAGAATACTTATTTCTTGCTGCTAACTAACATTTTTACTGCACGTCACTTCATGAATTAACTCATACAATTTTCTAATATACAATCATTATGATACAATGTTTGTATATTATTGATAGTTATGCTGTGCACGCTTTTATGGTTTTTTAAGCCAAATAAAGATTAAATTAAATTGAATTGAATTGGCCAAACAAAGGTATAGTCTAAGGCTGACCATTGCAAATACTCTTGATTTCTTGCACACTCTTCTTGTGCAAGATGGGAATTAAAAGCTCCCTTTATGAACTGTAAAAGACAATCTGTGCACATATCAATCGAAGTCTGAAAGGATTTATTAATAAAAGAAGATTAATGACTTGCAAATCATGTATTTGGTCGAGCGGGAAGATCGCTCAGAAAACTGCAAGTGAGCAGACTCTCTAAGCACAGACAAGTCATACATTTATAGAATTCAGTATACTGGCTTTCACTGAGGATCACTTGACTTCATGAAACAAAGGGAGTACACAGCTTCCTGGATCTGAGATTATTATAAAGGAAGATTACCTTCAGTTGCAACAAAAATGTAAAAGGTTATTTGGCTGAGGAAGCTAACCAACTTTTTCCCATCTTTGGAGGCAAAACGTGAGAGCAAGTTATAATATTTCAGAAACTGACACTTCTTTTAGGCAGGATTAGCATCAGTAAGAAAACATGGCTGCTGCAGGTGCAGTTACTCTAAGGCAATAACTCGCATTAATAAGATGGTTCATTGTCTCTGAACCATCTTTTGACCCATTGCCTCCTTCTGTTTTTTCTTCTCCGCGTCCTCTATTTACTTTTTGTACTTTTGAGAAGAATGTTATTGTAATACGTTATATCATGTACACCCTACGGGTATTTGTGCACTAATGTGAATTTTTAGCCCAAGCACATTATTTGCATGGACCTCCATCCATTTTCCCTTTGTACATACCTGTACACTCTCAATCTGTATCAACACACAGCAAAGAAGTAAGGTTTCATGAGATCGCAATTTTTTATAAAGTATCAGCTTACTATAAGGTGTAGCAAAAGCACATTTACTTTATAAAAACTGCCCTCACCCACAACGTATTGTGGCATGCTTCATCATAGGGCTGCTGCGACGCCTCTGCGCAAGCGAACGCTTGAGGCGGCGCAATGGGGTGGGGGAGACAGTACAAACAAGGAAAGAAAGGTAAACAGGATCCAACTGGAAAGTGCATCTTAAAACTAACTAAGGGATATACTTATGACACTTTGTTTTCTGGATTCCTTTGTCAGGGTTAAAAAGGTCATTCATATCCTAGGATGGGGGTGAAGTGAGTGTTTTATGCACCCTACACCCCTCTGTTCTGCACGAAGGTCGATATGTTTCTGCCGGAATCCGTATCTCTACCGGCTTTCATCAGGACTGTCGGATCCCTATGCTAAGTTCCCTTCCTGCCCTTAGTATATCAATATACTTAAGGTTACTCCACCTCTATTATGTGGTGTGGTCCAGTACACATACTCTTATTTGAGATTGAGTTTACTGTATCATTTTCTAAAACTGGCACACGAGAAGAGGGTGACCCCCTGTAGTCACACAGTCGTCAAGGGTGGTGCGCCGCCCCAATTGTGGTCCCTCCTGGTGCCGTGCAGGTACCCTTCTTCTTCTTTGTGTAGAGTCACTCTCATTCTATGCCTACTTCATGCTTTTCATGCTACCATAAAGTACATAATATCACTTTGTGGTGCACCCTGTGTTGTGTTATTTACACACAAACTAGAACCAACAAAGTAATAGCCATTCACTGTGAAAGGGTGCAACCCAAAGTGCTTTGCGATTAGGTCAGTGGTATGAAGCGTTAATGCTATAAAATACTAAAGGGACGTATCACCTGTGCAACATGTTGTTGGTACATGGATATGGGGCAGATGCCCTGAACTCAACTAGCACTATAAAATACTACTTCAACCTTATTTTCAAGCTATTTTCAGTTGTGAGTTAAAACCCGGTAGGATTCAGAGCCTGAGAGACAATGCCCTCTTTCTCCTTCTTTTGTGATGCCAGTAGAAATGCCACCTCTCAGTTCTTTTGCTGCATTTGTATAATAGCAAATTGCTGTGGAGGAAGACCTCTTCTGTGTCATTTAAAAAAAAGTCTTGGTGTTTTTTGTGCCTAGAATACAGAAGAAAAGAACCCTGTATTTAAATAAATGCGCGAGTTAGCCCTTGATGCTAAGTTGGTCTTTTTTGCTCTTTAATGCTTCTAATGGACTGTTCTGTTCTTTCCCCTTAGGTTTTCCTGGTGAAAGAGGGTACACAGGCTTGCCAGGTGTTGCTGGGTTACGAGGATCTGATGGACTACCAGGTTCACCAGGACCATCAGGTAAGACGAAAAAGGGTTTCATGGGCCCACTTGTTTTGCTCTGCACATTGTGTTGTATGTGCTTGATACATTTATTTGATTTCAGGATCATGTAGGATTTTCTACTCTAGCTAAAGTGTTGGTAGTGGCATTGGATGGATTGGTACTCCTTTCTTAACTTGAAAAAATTAAAATAAAATTGGACTACTGACTAACACCAGCATATATTAATGAGGTGCTAAGCGCAGGTCTCCATAGAGTGGTCCTAGCTAATCGGTTTGATTTTGGTGATGTATATGCTTCCGCATAGCGATGGTCCAATCAGAAAACTTATTGATATCAAGGAAAGCATGAATGAGGCCAGATTGAGGTTGCAATAAGATGCGAAGCACATACAGGTGGAGCTGAAGACTGTGCACTATGATGTTCTCAGTGAAGCACAAATAGAAGAAGACTGACGTAATTTCGTAAATAGGAGCATGAAGGTTCTACATGTACATCCCTGGGAAAATGGGTGCATGGTCTTGTGGATTTATCTGTAGGAGCCATGCTGGGGTACATGAATTGCTTCGCAATATGTACCAGAACCAAATGTGGACAAAAGTGTGGCCTTAGCAAAGCACGGTGAGCTTGAACCTTTTGCACCCTGTGACCATTAACTTGTGAAATGAAGAAACCATGACAAGTTTTGATGAACTTTGACTTGTCCAAATTGACTGAGCAAATTTTGTAAGGATGCAGCCTCTGAGGTGAAGGCAGTGCCCAGGAATGTGGTGGCCTGTGTTTAGCTTTAATCAGATAGAAAGTCCATTTCAAAATGGACTTGTCTGAATGCATAATCTTTAAGGGAAGGGCTTTGGTACTGTCAGATAAGCCTGTGCTCCATAGTGGAGGGATGGTTGGTAATTTTAATGGAGTGTCTGTGAAAGGCTGAGGCTGTGTTGTGTGCTGAATTAGGTGTACAAGGTTAGTGTTGGCCTGAGGTCTATGGTCTAACTTCAGTGTACGGTTTAATCAGGGTGGAGGGAAGGAGAAGCTATGGTCCATAAGGCTTCCATATGTCAGTACAAAAAAAATCAAAAAAGGGGGAGAATGGACTACTTGTCCTGTGTACTAGGATCAAATTAGTTATAGATCCGTCTAAAAAAAACCTCATTCACGTACACAAGATTCGGGCGGTATATCTTGAGTCTCCGCCTTTCCGTAGCGTGACAGCATCATCATAGGGTTTAGTTTGAGAATATACTGACCTACACCTGGAGGAAGACCAACTGGTATTGCAGTAGTGTCCAGAGATGAAAAAGGGAGGTAAGTAAGGTGCCCTTGTGAAGTAAGTTAAAATTCCCTACGCCACCATGTGTACTTTAATGGATTTGGTGGTGTGGAAAGGTGAAAACAGAGTGGTGCGTGTGTAGATCAAGTTACCAATCTACCGCACTGTTGGTGGTCGACATGTTTCAGCCTCGTTGTCCATCAGGATCTAGAGGCTTTCTTCAGGACCGGTAGGTGTGTAGTAGCACATTGTGGCGACTACTAGAAGTGGTTAACTTACCACTCGTGTTGTGTGGAGTCAGGTCAATACTACCTGTAACTCAATACTCCCAAATCAAGGCTTCCTCAGGGTGCCGGCCGGCTCTGTGGACCTGCTCGGTAGAAGCTTTGTCCTAACTTTTGCTGGCTCTGTGCATGATGCCCAGTGTATCTATCACTAAAAGTTCTCTGCCTGTTCCGTGGATGGCGACTGTTTACTCTTTCAAGATATAAAGGCAGTGCATAGTTATTGACTGTTAATGACATATTTGTGTTACTCTAGGTGTCAAAGGTGACCCAGGCTTTCCTGGGCCAGCTGGACCACCGGGACCGAAAGGATCCATGGGAGAGATGGGTGTTCCAGGTACCTGCGCGTGTTTTTATTACCCATACAGTTCATTCTACGTTTTCATCTCCTTGTCACGCAAAATAGTAATCCTTGTCATTTATGAAACTACTTTCTATTCCAGGACCTTCAGGGAACAAAGGGGCAACAGGGCCAGCAGGTCGCCCAGGGCAGCCCGGATCCCCTGGCTTTTCTGGAGGGAAGGGTGAGAAAGGCGACTCTGGATTTGGAGGATTTGGTCCGCCCGGTCCTTTCGGACCAAAGGTATGTGCTCAGAATTCTTAAGCAAAGCCCAGATAAAAAATAAAAAGATGAGCAACTTTTTCCACATGGAGCGGTCTCTGAGGCCTGTAGTTCATGCTCTAGTGTTCGAAACATGTGCAAACTGTTTATCTCCCTGTACTGGAGTTCTTAAATGTGTGAAAGGTGCACAGTGCCCCATAAAGCCCTCTGCTCTTATGTTTTGTCTAATGTAAAATAGTACTTCATTCATACTGATATAGTATGCTTCTATTAAGATGAGCATTCAGCTTAAAGTACTGTACAAGGATTTACATATAACAAAACAGCTGACCAAGGTCGAGCACTTAGAGTTCCATTAAGTGACAATATATACATTTGAGTGCAACAACTCCCAGTATCCGCTGTTTAACGATACTTGTCTTACAAAAGATCCATAAAGAAAAAAAGGAAGGTGCACTTAATCACGAGTCCTTATAAAGCCAACACCAATATTTGGAAATAATTTTCTTCTTTTATTCCTAGTCTTGAATAAGAAATAGGCACACAGCCAACGCGTTTCATTCCCTTGTGCCTTGGGAACTTCGTCAGGGCTTCCTATAGATGTCAAAAAATAGTCAATGTAACCCAAATGTAGTCTGATCAGTAAAGGATCTCAAATTGTTGCTCAAAAAAACCAATATATAGGGATTCTTAAATAATATATAAGGGTTATAAATCCAATATAGCGCTGTTTCAAAGTTATAGCCTTGAACACAATCGAGAGGTCTCCAAAAATATCTGAAAGGTTTTTTCTAGCAGAGGCGCAGTATAATAGCTGTTAACCTACAAAGTCTTATTTTTTTTATTTTTTTGGCCGACTTTGGAGGTTAACAGCTATTATACTGCGCCTCTGCTAGAAAAAACCTTTCAGATATTTTTGGAGACCTCTCGATTGTGTTCAAGGCTATAACTTTGAAACAGAGCTATATTGGATTTATAACCCTTATATATTATTTAAGAATCCCTATATATTGGTGTTTTTTAGCACCAATTTGAGATCCTTTACTGATCAGACTACATTTGGGTTACATTGACTATTTTTTGACATCTATAGGAAGCCCTGACGAAGTTCCCAAGGCACAAGGGAACGAAACGCGTTGGCTGTGTGCCTATTTCTTATTCAAGACTACGAATAAAAGAAGACAATTATTTCCAAATATTGGTGTTGGCTTTATAAGGACTCGTGATTAAGTGCACCTTCTTTTTTTTCTTAATGGATCTTTTGTAAGACAATACTTCCTAAGGACTCCATTGGACCTGCATTAACTATTGGGAGGGGCATTGCTCAGGTGGGTTTGAAAATAATGTTATGCAATGCTTATCTTGGCTATCACTCTAAAGCAAATGATATGCTGAGAAGTCACTTAATGAACATTTTATTCATGGTCACTGTACCCTTTGTCTTTAAGGAAAGGGAGTCACAAGTTAATTTGCTCTAAGAATTCAAAATGGCGTTTCATAATAATGCTTCATAAAACATAATACATGCCTCATCATCTCCTATTAATGCAGGCCTTCTGACCCACCAGCTTGTACTTATTTTGAAATATCTCCCTGCAGCTTCAGAGTATTTAATGGCCAGTTGTCAGCAGTGGTGCAACTAGGCCTTTTGCCACCCGTGGTGGTCCCAGCCTTTGCCGCCCGCTGCACCGTAAGAGCAGTGGGGGTGGGGAGGGGCTTGCGATCGATTCCTGCGTTTGCTGCCCCACTTGGCCGCAGGTAAGAGTGGGGGGAGGCCGCCGCCTCCAAAACTCATGCCGCCCGGGGTGTACCGCCCCCCATCCCCCACCCGCCCAGGACAGCCCCTTTGCTATGCGACTGGTTGTCAGTCTTTCTAGAAAAGATTGTAGGGGCCTTCACGTGTATGGGATTCCATCGTCAAAGAGCCATGGACGTCATTTAGGGGTCGCCAGGGGTTGTAGCTGCATCCCCTGGCTTGCCCCTTGCTACCCATGGCACTGCTTTTGTGACCTCTGGCCGCAGAGGTTGCAAAATCAGTGCCTAGAACACAGGGGCAGCTCTTCCTAAAGGACGCTGGTTGGAGCTCCACTTGCCTGGTTTCTGGCAATTTGTTATTATTTTATTTTAGTTATAAATAAAATAATATTATTTACTATGAGTGTAATACAAAATGAAGTACATTAGCTGGAATATGACCCTATCTAGAAGGTAAGGTAAGTAAAAACTGGTGAAATATATGTTGTATGCATGCTTGTGGGTGAGAGTGTGTTTCTGTGCGCGATTGAGTGTCAATGTGTTAGTATGTGTACGCATGTGTGTATGAGCCAAAGTAAAGGCATGCAATGTCACTTCCGCTATTCCGGGCATTTTGGTGAATTGATGTCCATGTAGAGAGCACTCATTTTCTCACATATCCATTGTACTTTCTACCAGTCTTTTATATCCATTGTTTTTCATTAGAACACTGGTGATTAATATAACCCTGGCAGTTCTCTCCACGCGAATAAGGCTTACTTATTACTTGAGTGATGCAGTGTCCTAAGGAGTGACTCTACTGGGCCGGGCATGAATCATGAGCCTTGGGCCATAGAACAGTAAATATTTCAGGATCCTGGATATTGTATTAAAACAGGAACTACCCCGGGATATTCTCTTATGTAAGCCTTTTTCAGGAGAACAGACAGGACACAGAGCGGTGAATGCCCTGCTCCCCATCCCGCCAAGGTCTAACAAGTCTCAACATCCTACAGTGACATCACAGGCATTGGCCTGCAGGGCTGAAACCACAAGAACAGCACAGACTGGCACCAAAGAGATCCCTAATGAAAACATCTTGTACACTCACACCTCCTAACATAGTTGGCACCAAAGGGATGCCTAATGAGAGCATCTTGTACACTCACACCTCCTAACAGATTATTTATTAGTTGAACAAAATGTTTCAACCAGACACTTTTACTTGATAACAGTGAAGGTGCGAACATCAGTAAGGGCAGAGAGGCTAACAGTGTGAATAGGCAGTTATTGTACAGATTAGTAGCCAAGTTTGGGTGATTATTATTGGTGAAGAAATACTAATGCTAATTCTAATACCTTAAAATATGCTAGCACCCTATAATTCATGTTTGGAGTTTGTCAGCCAATCCACATGCTTCCTTTGCAGAATATAACTACTCTTCTAGGACCCTTCCGACACCATTCTGTGGCTGCTAATTCCCTGCTCCACTGATTTTTTTGTTGCTTTAGCCCCTGTATCTCACCACCCAATTCCCATAGTCAATCAGGCATTTATATAGCGCGGCTACTCACCCGTAAGGGTCTCAAGGCGTTGGCGGGTGGAGGGGCTGCTGATCCATCTGGGCATGCAGGTTCAGTCGAAGAGCGAGGTGTTGAGATCATTCCTGAATTGGGTCAGTGAGGGTGATTGCCTGAGGTGGAGGAACAGAGTGTTCGAGGTCTTGGCAGCGAGGTAGGAGAAGGATTTTCCTCTGGTTCTGATCTTGTGGATTTGTGGGATGGTGACTAGGACAAGTTGGGCGGAGCGGAGCTGTCTGACGGGTGCGTGGAAAGGGAGGCAGTGGTCCAGATATGCTGGTCGTGGAGAATGTTGTAGGCATCCTTTAACCGGTCTACCCAATCCCAATTGTCACCATGGTAGTTTACTTTTGCTGTTGCTGAGGGAGTGCGAAAGGAAAATATGCTTGAATGGTGCTCAGTGAAAACAAAAATATCTGAGCCACAGTAACTCAACTTGGCTGTCTCTAATGAAGCTCCTGCCACAGACTCCTCTCTACCTCTTAGTCTTTTGAAGAGGAATACAAGCCCAAATACCTCAGAGCAGTAAAAAGAAATAAAGAGCTATGTTTATTTCTACTGGGCATGCAGGTTCAGTCGAAGAGCGAGGTGTTGAGATCATTCCTGAATTGGGTCAGTGAGGGTGATTGCCTGAGGTGGAGGAACAGAGTGTTCGAGGTCTTGGCAGCGAGGTAGGAGAAGGATTTTCCTCCGGTTCTGGTCTTGTGGATTTGTGGGATGGTGACTAGGACAAGTTGGGCGGAGCGGAGCTGTCTGACGGGTGCGTGGAAAGGGAGGCAGTGGTCCAGATATGCTGGTCGTGGAGAATGTTGTAGGCATCCTTTAACCGGTCTACCCAATCCCAATTGTCACCATGGTAGTTTACTTTTGCTGTTGCTGAGGGAGTGCGAAAGGAAAATATGCTTGAATGGTGCTCAGTGAAAACAAAAATATCTGAGCCACAGTAACTCAACTTGGCTGTCTCTAATGAAGCTCCTGCCACAGACTCCTCTCTACCTCTTAGTCTTTTGAAGAGGAATACAAGCCCAAATACCTCAGAGCAGTAAAAAGAAATAAAGAGCTATGTTTATTTCTACTTTTCTACTGATACACTTTAAATGCTGTACTTAACAAGTGTAGGAATGTAGATTATTATGAAGATTGGTTATGAGACCTCACCATGTAATGTCACAATCTTTATCAGGTCCAGTTAGGTTTCTTTAATAAAAACCGTTAACTCAGTCCTGGATAGCTGTGGCACAGAGCAGTCAGCCTTAAACAAAGAAACAAGTATCAAGCATTTAGAAGCATCAAACAAGCATTGGCATGGCCAATGGATCTCGCCTTTGGGACCTTTATAAGTGTTTAACCATGCAGCACATTATCCTGGGTGCTCTGCCTCCAGGGATTGAATTGCTATACAATTACTGCACACAAGGTCATGTAGTCTGATTCAGGAGTACAAATAGAGCCAGGATATAGAAAGCCCAAAAATTTGATTGAGGTTGCAGACCTACCCTTGGGCTATTTTCTCCATAGTATTGAAAATGCCTTCACTCATTACCTGTAGCAATTCTGCAGCCAGAGTGTTTTCCCGCACTATTATAGATTTGCTGTATTTGCAAGATAAACCATCATCTGCAGATTTTGACAAGAAATGTTTGATTTCTAGTGCAAGGGTAGTGTTTCCCGCAGTGGAAGGCCCTTCACAAAGGTCTACTGGTCACCTTTCCGTTGCTTGTTAATGTACTTGGGTGTTAACCTGGTACTAATTAGGTGAAAGCTTTACCCAGATAGTGTTAACATGTGCAAAAATAATAAAATAACTAAGTAATACTATAGGAATGTGAGGAATTGTTTGCTTTTGTTGCTGCATAATAAAGTCATCCCTCCCGCATAATGTGGTCATCTCCTGCTGCATAATTCCAAAGCTCCTGCCTAAAACTAGGATATCCAGCTGGAACTTACAAATGGACACTAAAAGAGTAATGGAGAAACATACTTCCCTGAAAATCATGCAGGCTTTATTCAATCATCTAGCTTTATTTGTAACATGACAGAGAACAGAAGGCCTTGCCACAGTGCACGAATGGTAAAACAATAGTAGTTATATTACAATACCAAGGAAATAAAGGTTTCACTACACTGTTTTACAAAGGGTATTGCTTTTAAATTTTGTTCACATTTGCTGCTGGGATGTCATTTTTGGCATTCAGATGTCTTCAGAAATGAAACTGAAAATGAAGGGATAAAAATAAAGAAAAGCCTGAACAAGTCGAGGCGCTTAAGAAAACATTAACAGTCTGACCATTGCTTCTCAGGAGATTTGGTGTTCAGAACCTCAAAAACATTCAAATATCAAAAGAAAGTAATAGGAACAACTATTGTTCCTAGATAAAAACTTTCTGTAGACACTTTTAGAATTATTATTTTTTTATCAATAGCATGATGCTTGCCAGCTTAACTTAGCAGGCGAACAACACATTTGGAGAGTGAGCCTGCCGGGACAGAAAAATGGTTGTGGATTTGTCTACGCATACACACGGAGAGTATTTTTGTTAAAAGTGTAAAATAACTAGAAGCTTATATTTCCCCGCAAAATGGTACAATGCACTTGTCAGGACAAATTGGGTAAATCAAAATAACAAAATTATGAAAATTAATCAAAAAGTGTCCCCAGGTTGAAAGATCAATGAAGCACGTAATTTCTATGACCTGTGCCTCTCCTGTGCTCACCAGTGTTTGTAAATAAATGGGGAGCACAGTGGCCTGGCCACGTCACTTGGACCCTGCAACTGAAATGCTTGCCTGCAAGACAGTAAAGACTAGAGAACATAACGGGAGCGGGGATGGTTCTTGCTTACTTTATTATACATCCATATGTACAGGGTAACAGGAAAATGGTTACTCAGGCTTTAATCATTATATCACGCAGCGCTGCGTGACAGGGAAAGGGCAGGATGCACAGCACTGAACACTGTATGCCACATTCATGCCTTTTCCCAGCGCTGGCGCACAATGTGCTGCTTAGCACCACTGCAGACATTCTTTCACCATGGTGCAAGGGTACCTGCATTGTTGGCAGGATTTTTTTTGTGCAGGAAGGGGCACCTCCCTGACAAAAACAATCCTGTGAGGCATTTCCTCATGTCTGCAGCACACTTAAAAAAAGGAAAATATTATGTGAAATAAACATATTTTTGCAGCGTGAATCTTCCTGGATTCACTATGCTGTGCATTATTCCGCGATCTTGTGGTTGGGTCCGGATTCGTAGTCTTTTCTTAGTTTTTTTTTTTTTTTGTAGCCCAGGTGGGCGTCGACGACCACCATTTGGTGCACCTCCCGTGACGTCGTCGTGCTTCCTGCGGAAGTCCCACCTTTGGGGCGCCATCTTCGGATTCTTTTTTCCGCCGTTGGGTCTGGATCGTCATCGGGAAGCTCCAGAATTACACTCGAAGGAAGAAGAAAGAAAAGCGAGTTTCGTCGATAAAGACTAGAGGATATCACAGGAAAGGAAGAGATTTCATCAGGAGCGCGAAGAAAGGAGGTTCAGCGCCCTTTTTCTTCGACGACCTTGGAGAATGCGCACTCAGAGGCCCTGAGCGCAATGGACAAGACGCCATTCAAGTTCTGCCCAAACTGCCACCACAAGTTCGCGCAGAAGGACCAGCATCCGGTCTGCAACCTCTGCCTACCGGTCGAACACCAGAGTAAGGACTGCAACGCCTGCTCAGCCTTCGCGCCGAAGACACTCAGGGTCAGAGATCGGCAGAGAAGAGCCAACGCCAGCATGGATGGCAAGGGTAAGGCCCCGTCGCTCTACGATCTGGGCCTCTCCACGGACGACGAGGACAACGTCGCCGAGACAGCCGAAAACTTCACGGTCGTAGAGACCGACAAGAAAAAAGAAGACGAGGTAAGAGAATCGTCGAGCGCAAAACAGAAAGTACCTCGAAAACACGAGGGTGACTCGAGAAAATCAGAGTCTAAGTCCACGAAGGGAGCCCCGGTGCCGAAAACTTCGACGACCAAAGGGGGAACCATGGACAAGAGGCCGAGCGGATCCTTAGAAAAGGACTCCCTGGTGCCGAAAGACGCCGAAAAGCAAGGGTCGTCGAAGACAACCCAGGAAACGGGCCGATCGACGCTGAAGAACGGTCGACGCAAGTTTCATCGAAAAGACCCGCGGTCGACGCCGAAAGCATCTCCGAGATGGAGAAAAAGAAGAGGCGGCTCGAGGCCGAAATGGAGAACATCCTTCAAAGGAAGAAGGAGTTCGACGCCAAGATGAAGGAATTCAAGATTCCAACGGTTTCATCGGCGGACGTCGTCGAGGTCGAGGACGAATTCGACACCGAAGGACTAACAAGGGATCTCGAAGAGGAAGAAGAGCCCTATTATGATGGTGAAGCCGAGGAAGAAGACCAACAGTCGTTCTACGACTCGGCGCCATCTACCAGCCACGACATCGAATGGCAGGATCTCGACACCGAAAACCCGGAGGAGCCCGTGGACACGTACCCTTCGAGGCCTTCGCCACCCGACGACATCGGGGTGTACAATATGGTGGTCAGGAGCGCAGCAACAGCCTTCGGCGTCAAACTCGACGAGGAGAAGCCGAAAGCCGATTTTCTCCTCGAGACCCTGCTCCCCATCCAGACAAGGAGCCAGTTCCTCCCCATGCTACAAAGTGTGATGAATCAGGGGAGAGAAGCCTTCAAGGAACCAGCGACCTGCCGGTCGATCACGCCCAGGACAGAGAAGAAATATAAGCACTCCTCCCTGGACCCCCCTTACATCAAGGGTAGCGTGACCGCCGACTCCATCATAGCTTCCACGGCCAGGAGAAGGGCCAACGTACCAGCAACTACGGGCCCACCACCTGATAAGGAGAGCAGGAGGATAGACCTCACAGGAAGAAAGGTCGAGAGGAACGCCGCAATGCACTGGTGCATGGCGAATTCCAATGCACTCCTCAATAGACACCAGTACCAGCACTGGGACGAGATGGGGGAGCTAGTAAAGCACCTCCCCGAAGAATACCGCCAGAGAGCCTCACACCTGATAGACGAAGGCAAGAACATCGCCAACTTGTGTATAAAGACGGCGTTGGACGGGGCAGAGACTTCAGCAAGACTCATGGCCATAGGGGTCACCGAGAGAAGGCATGCATGGCTACGAATCTCGGGATTCAAACCGGAGGTGCAGAACAACATCCTTGGCACCCCCTTCAACGGAGAGACACTGTTCGGAGCAACAGTGGACGAGAAGCTCACCCAGCTGAAAAAAGAAAACGAAACGGCGAGGTCCATGGGAGCCCTACAGCTGAGGGGAATGAGGCAAGGCAATCCCTTGAGGAGACCCTACGGTAGGGGATTAAGCCAGCAGGGGCCGTCGCACCAGACGTTCCAGCAGGGTCAGCAGGGTGAAAGTCACGGACAAGGTCAGCAGAAGCAAAACTGGCAGTACCAACCTCGGGGCCAGTCCTTTCGCGGGAGAGGGAACGGACGTGGCCAAAGGAGGAGAGGGGGCGAACAGCCCTCATCAAAGTGACTCAGCACGCAAGAGGACGCCTACCCTCGTCATGCCCCCAAGGGTGAGGCGCAAAAAAGTAACATCAGGGGGAAAAGAATATTCAAAAGCCTATGAGCATACAACACCAGTAGGCGGAAGACTGAGGTTCTACCTTCAGGAGTGGCGGCGTATAACCACAGACAAGTGGATACGGAACATCATGCAGTACGGATGCTGCGTAGAGTTGGAGAAAAGACCTCCAAACAGGAAACCAAAGAGAAGACAGAGATCGGCCCAAGAACTGGCACTACTCAGAGAAGAAACACGGAAACTTCTAGAAAAGAGAGCCATAGAGGCAGTGCCGTTCAGAGAACGCAACAAAGGGGTCTACTCAAACTACTTCGTGGTCCCGAAAGTAGACGGAAACCTCAGACCCATCCTGGACCTGCGTTACCTAAACAAGTTCATCAGAACGCAGAAGTTCAAAATGACTTCGCTGCAGGAGGTACTGCCCCAAATAAGAGACGGAGACTTCATGGTCACCGTGGACCTCAAGGATGCCTACCTTCACATCCCAATAAACAGAAGACACAAGGGCCTTCTAAGATTCAACATCGAACAGGAACACTACCAGTTCACAAACCTGGCCTTCGGATTAAAATCGGCACCAAGGGTCTTTACAAAATGCCTGTCGGCGGTCGCGGCCCACCTACGAAGACAGGGAATCCATGTCTACCCCTACTTAGACGACTGGCTGGTCAAGGCAAACTCACGCGAGAAGTGCGAGAGGCACGCAAAACGCGTAACAGACACCCTCACGAATCTGGGGTTCTCGATCCACTGGGGCAAGTCATCGCTGGAACCGGAACAGGTGAAGATTTTCCTGGGGGCGAAAATCAACTCCCTCAACAGTACAGTAGTGCCCAGCGACAGGAGGACAGATGCACTACTGAAGGAGACGCGGCTCTACCAGAAGGGGCGAGTTCTGACAGTGAGGGCTGTGAGCAAGATGAGGGGGATGATGGCGTCGTGTATCCAGCTGGTGCCGAATGTACGCCTGCACATGAGACCATTCCAGGAATGGCTACAACAGCAATGGTCACAAGCAAACGGAAGTTGGGAGGATCTAGTGGTTGTTACGCACGCAGTGCAGGAGGAGATAACTTGGTGGAACAGAAACAACATGACAGCAGGGAGAAGCCTGACACCACCAATCCCAACAGTGACCATTACCACGGACGCATCGCAAAAGGGATGGGGAGCGCACATGGACAACCTCAGAGTGAGGGGTCTGTGGGCTCCAGCAGATGCGGTTCGCCATATCAACTACCTCGAGTTGAAAACAATCCTGCTAGCCCTGAAGGCATTCCAGAGGCACCTGTACAACCAGAGGGTGTTGGTTCAAACAGACAACACCACGGCAATGTTCTACATCAACAAACAAGGGGGGACACAGTCGTTCCCTCTCTCCTCTCTATCTCAGGAGATTTGGAGATGGGCCATACCTCTCAGGATAGATCTACTGGCAATTCACCTACCGGGGAAGGACAATGTGGAGGCAGACTGGCTAAGCAGGCAGACCTCGGCATCGCACGAGTGGGAGCTCAATGGCCAGGAAACGGAGAAACTCTTCCGGAGATGGGGAACTCCCACAATAGACCTATTTGCAACACGCCACAATGCAAAATGCCAAAGCTTCGCGTCCAGGCAACCAGATCAGCAATCCCAGGGAAATGCCCTATGGATAAGCTGGTCGAGGACATTTGCCTACGCCTTTCCACCGATACCCCTGTTGCACAGAGTGCTCGACAAGTGCAGAACCAGCAACATGACTCTGATCCTAGTGGCTCCGCAGTGGGCGAGGCAGACATGGTTCTCACAAATTCAAGAAATGGCACAAGGCAATCCATACAGGTTCGAGAGGAGGAAGGACCTGCTCTCAATGCAAAACGGAGAGGTCCTGCACCCAGAGCCAGAGACCCTCAACCTGGCGGCATGGCTCCTGAAGACCTAGAGTTCGCACACCTAAGATTGCCTCCGAGCACTATGCGAGTGCTCCGGGAGGCAAGGAAACCAACTACAGCGCAAAATGGAAGAGATTCACTGTGTGGTGCAGGAAAAAGGGCCTGCAAAACAGAATGACAAGAGACTCAACAGTACTGAGGTACCTCACACACCTTCTAAAGAGTAACCTCTGCTCGAGCTCCCTAAGGGTACACCTAGCGGCAATCGTGGCCTACACCAGAGGTGAAAAGGGTGGAAGTTTCTTCACCTCGCAGGTGGTGAAGAGATTCATGGAAGGAGCCAAAAGGATGGCCCCCCCGAAAAGGTTGCCGCCGCCGGCATGGAATCTGAACGTGGTTCTGACGGAGCTCATGAAGGCACCGTTTGAACCCATTCACAAGGCCACACTGCAGATGTTGACGATGAAAACGGCCTTTCTGGTGGCCATAACCTCACTACGCAGGGTGAGCGAGCTTCAAGCACTAACACTACAGGAACCCTACATTCAGATTCACAAGGACAGAATAGTCCTGAGAACAGACCCACACTTCATGCCCAAGGTGGTGTCGGCGTTCCACATGAATCAGAGTATTCAGATACCAAGTTTCTTCCAAAACCCGACTTCAAACGCAGAAAAGGCCCTGCACACCCTCGACGCAAGAAGAGCGGTGATGCACTACATTGAGAGAACCAAGGAACTCAGGAAGTCGAAGCAGCTGTTTGTGTCCTTTGCTACTAGCTTCATGGGTAGGCCAGTGACTAAGGGCACCATCGCTAGGTGGATTGCCCTCACTATTCAATTCTGCCACAAACAGGCTGGACAGGAGCTAGCGGAGGGGCCTCAGGCTCACTCCACAAGGAAGAAAGGGGCTACCGTGGCCTTCCTGGCGAACACGCCCATCCAGGACATATGCCTCGCGGCAACTTGGGCATCTGTGCACACGTTCACGAAACACTACTGCGTGGACATTCAGATGAACAAGGAAGCACAGGTTGGACAGAAGGTGCTTCAACACATTTTCAACGACCAACGCTCATCTACCACCCAGCCGCCACAAAATTAGGAAAATCGCTACAAAGTCTATGCACAGCATAGTGAATCCAGAAAGATTCACGCTGCAAAACGAATAGTTTTGCAGCGTGAATCTTTCTGGATTCACTATGCTGTGCATTATTCCGCGATCTTGTGGTTGGGTCCGGATTCGTAGTCTTTTCTTTGTTTTTTTTTTTTTTTTGTAGCCCAGGTGGGCGTCGACGTCCACCATTTGGTGCACCTCCCGTGACGTCGTCGTGCTTCCTGCGGAAGTCCCACCTTTGGGGCGCCATCTTCAGATTCTTTTTTCCGCCGTTGGGTCTGGATCGTCATCGGGAAGCTCCAGAGGTTCACTCGGAGGAAGAAGGAAGAAAAGCGAGTTTCATCGATAGAATCAAGAGAAGACATCAGGAAAGAACAGATTTCGACAGGAACGCGAAGAAAGAAGACCAGCGAGCCTTTTTCTTCGACAACCTTGGAGAATGCACGCTCAGAGACCCTGAGCGAAATGGACAAGACGCCATTCAAGTTCTGCCCAAACTGCCACCACAAGTTCGCGCAGAAAGACCTGCATCCGGTCTGCAACCTCTGCCTACCGGTGGATCATCAGAGTATCGACTGCAACGCCTGCTCAGTCTTCGCGCCGAAGACACTCAGGGTGAGAGAGAGGCAGAGGAGAGCCAACGCCAACATGGAGGGCCAAGGAAAACCCCCGACACTCTACGCGCTGGGCCTCGACACGGACGACGAGGACAACGTCGCCGAGGCAGCCGAAAACTTCACGGTCGTAGAGACCGACAAGAAGAAAGAAGACGAGGTAAGAGAATCGTCGAGCGCAAATCAAAAAACACCTCGAAAACACGAGGGTGACTCGAGAAAAACTGAGTCAAGGTCCACGAAGGGAGCCCCGGCGCCGAAAACTTCGACGTCCAAAGGGGGAACTTCGGACAAAAGGCCCAGCGGATCCTTACAAAAGGACTCCCTGGCGCAGAAAGACGCCGAAAGGCAAGGGTCGTCGAAATCATCCCATGAAACGGGCCGATCGACGCAGAAAGAGCGTTCGACGTCGACGCAAGTTTCATCGAAAAGGCCCACGGTCGACGCCGAAAGCATCTCCGAAATGGAGAAAAAGAAGAGGCGGCTCGAGGCCGAAATGGAGAACATCCTTCAAAGGAAGAAGGAGTTCGACGCCAGGATGAAGGAATTCAAGATTCCAACGGTTTCAGCGGCGGACGTCGTCGAAGTCGAGGAGGAGTTCGACGCCGAAGGGCTGACAAGGGACCTCGAAGAGGAAGAGGAGCCCTATTATGAGGAAGAAGCCGAGGAAGAAGACCAACAATCGTTCTTCGAATCGGCGACATCTACCGGCAACGACGTCGAATGGCAAGATCTCGACACCGAAAACCCGGAGGAGGCCGTGGACACGTACCCCTCGAGGCCTTCGCCACCAGACGACATTGGGGTGTACAATATGGTGGTGAAGAGCGCAGCAATGGCCTTCGGCGTCAAGCTCGACGAGGAGAGGCCGAAAGCAGATTTTCTCGTCGAAACACTGCTCCCCATCCAGACTAGGAGCCAGTTCCTCCCCATGCTACAAAGCGTGATGAACCAGGGGAGAGAAGCCTTCAAGGAGCCTGCCACCTGTCGGTCGATCACGCCCAGGACAGAGAAAAAGTATAAACACTCCTCCCTGGACCCACCTTACATCAAGGGTAGCGTCACCGCAGACTCCATCATTGCCTCCACGGCCAGGAGAAGGGCCAACGTGCCAGCAACCTCGGGCCCACCTCCAGATAAAGAGAGCAGGAGAATCGACCTCACAGGCAGAAAGGTCGAGAGGAACGCCGCAATGCACTGGCGCATGGCGAATTCAAATGCACTCCTAAATAGACACCAGTACCAACACTGGGATGAAATGGGGGAGCTAGTAAAGCACCTCCCCGAAGAATACCGCCAGAGAGCCTCTCACCTGGTAGATGAAGGCAAGAACATCGCCAACTCCTGTATAAAGACGGCGTTGGATGGGGCAGAGACTTCAGCAAGACTCATGGCCATAGGGGTCACAGAAAGGAGGCATGCATGGCTAAGAATCTCGGGATTCAAACCGGAAGTGCAGAACAACATCCTGGGCACTCCCTTCAACGGAGAGACACTGTTCGGAGCAACGGTGGACGAGAAGCTCACCCAGCTCAAGAAGGAGAACGAGACAGCGAGGTCCATGGGGGCCCTGCAGCTGAGGGGAATGAGACGAGGAAATCCCTCGAGGAGACCCTACGGTAGGGGTGGAAGCCAACAGGGGACGTCGCACCAGGCGTTCCAACAAGGTCAGCAGGGCGAAGGTCACGGACAAAGTCAGCAGAAGCAAAGCTGGCAATATCAACCTCGGGGCCAGTCCTTTCGAGGGAGAGGGAACGGACGTGGCCAAAGGAGGAGAGGGGGCGATCAGCCCTCCTCGAAGTGACTCAGCACGCAAGAAGACGCCCACCCTCGTCAGGCCCCCAAGGGTGAGGCGCAAAAAGGTGTCATCTGGGGGAAGAGAAGATCCAAGAGCCTACGAGCATACGTCACCGGTAGGCGGAAGGCTGAGGTTCTACCTTCAGGAGTGGCGGCGCATAACCACAGACAAGTGGATACGGAACATCGTGCAGTACGGATACTGCGTAGACTTGGAGAAAAGACCTCCAAACAGAAAGCCGAAGGAAAGACAGAGATCGGCCCAAGAACTGGCAATACTCAGAGAAGAAACAAGGAAACTCCTGCAAAAGGGAGCCATAGAGACAGTGCCGTTCAGGGAACGCAACAAAGGGGTCTACTCAAACTACTTCGTGGTTCCGAAGGTAGACGGAGACCTCAGACCCATACTGGACCTCCGGTACCTAAACAAGTTCGTCAAAACACAAAGGTTCAAAATGACTTCACTGCAGGAGGTACTGCCACAGATAAGAGAAGGGGACTTCATGGTCACCGTGAACCTCAAGGATGCCTACCTTCACATCCCAATAAACAGAAGGCACAAGGGCCTTCTAAGATTCAACATCGAACAGGAACACTACCAGTTCACAACCCTGGCCTTCGGATTAAAATCAGCGCCAAGGGTCTTTACAAAATGCCTGTCGGCGGTAGCGGCACACCTACGAAAGCAGGGCATACACGTATACCCCTACTTGGACGACTGGCTGGTCAAGGCAAACTCACGCGAGAAGTGCGAGAGGCACGCAAAACGCGTAACGGACACCCTCACAAATCTGGGATTTTCCATCCACTGGGGAAAATCATCGCTGGAACCGGAGCAGGTAAAGATTTTCCTGGGGGCACAGATCAACTCCCTCAACAGTACAGTAGTGCCCAGCGACAGGAGGACAGATGCCCTACTGAAGGAGACGCAGCTCTACCAGAAGGGGCGAGCTCTGACAGTGAGGGTGGTGAGCAAGATGATGGGGATGATGGCGTCCTGTATTCAGCTGGTGCCGAATGTACGCCTGCACATGAGACCATTCCAGGAATGGCTGCAACAGCAATGGTCACAAGCAAACGGAAGTTGGGAGGATCTAGTGGTTGTTACGCACGCAGTGCAGGAGGAGATAACTTGGTGGAACAGAGACAACATAACAACAGGGAGAAGCCTGACACCACCAAGCCCAACAGTGACCATTACCACGGACGCATCGCAGATGGGATGGGGAGCGCACATGGACAACCTCAGAGTGAGGGGTCTATGGGCTCCGGCAGACGCGGTCCGCCACATCAACTACCTCGAGTTGAAAACAATACTGCTAGCCCTGAAGGCATTCCAGAGACACCTGTGCGGGCAGAGGGTGTTGGTGCAGACAGACAACACCACGGCGATGTTCTACATCAACAAACAAGGGGGGACACAGTCGTTTCCCCTCTCATCCCTAGCTCAGGAGATTTGGAGATGGGCCATACCTCTCAGGATAGATCTACTGGCAATTCACCTACCAGGGAAGGACAATGTGGAGGCAGACTGGCTGAGCAGGCAGACCTCAGCATCGCACGAGTGGGAGCTCAATGGCCAGGAAACGGAGAAACTCTTCCGGAGATGGGGGACTCCCACAATAGACCTTTTTGCAACACGCCACAATGCAAAATGCCAAAGCTTCGCGTCCAGGCAACCAGATCAGCAATCCAAGGGAAATGCCCTATGGATAAGCTGGTCGAGGACATTTGCCTACGCCTTTCCACCGATACCCCTGTTGCACAGAGTGCTCGACAAGTGCAGAACCAGCAACATGACTCTGATCCTGGTGGCCCCACAGTGGGCGAGGCAGACATGGTTCTCACAGATTCAAGAAATGGCGCAAGGCAATCCGTACAGGTTCGAGCGAAGAAAAGACCTGCTCTCAATGCAAAACGGGGAGGTCCTGCACCCAGAGCCAGAGACCCTCAACCTAGCAGCATGGCTCCTGAAGACCTAGAGTTCGCACACCTAAGGTTACCTCAGAGCACTATGCGAGTGCTACGGGAGGCAAGGAAACCTACTACAAGAAAGTGCTACAGCGCAAAGTGGAAGAGATTCACGGTGTGGTGCAGGAAGAAGGGCCTGCACAACAGAATGACAAGAGACTCAACGGTGCTGAGGTACCTCACACACCTTCTAAAGAGTAACCTCTGCTCGAGCTCCCTAAGGGTGCACCTAGCAGCGATCGTTGCCTACACCAGAGGTGAGAAGGGTGGAAGTTTCTTCAGCTCGCAGGTGGTGAAGAGATTCATGGAGGGAGCCAAAAGAATGGCACCCCCGAAAAGGTTGCCGCCGCCGGCATGGAATTTAAACGTGGTTCTGACGGAGCTCATGAAGGCGCCGTTTGAACCCATTCACAAGGCCAATCTACAAATGTTGACGATGAAGACTGCCTTTCTAGTGGCCATAACCTCACTACGCAGAGTGAGCGAGCTTCAAGCACTAACGCTACAGGAGCCCTACATTCAAATTCACAAGGACAGGGTAGTCCTGAGGACGGACCCACACTTCATGCCCAAGGTAGTGTCGGCGTTTCACATGAATCAGAGTATACAGATACCGAGTTTCTTCCAAAACCCGACTACAAATGCAGAAAAGGCCCTGCACACCCTCGATGCCAGAAGAGCGGTGATGCACTACATTGAAAGAACCAAAGAACTCAGGAAGTCGAAGCAGCTGTTTGTGTCCTTTGCTACTAGCTTCATGGGTAGACCAGTGACCAAGGGCACCATCGCTAGGTGGATTGCCCTCACTATCCAATTCTGTCACAAACAGGCTGGACAGGAGCTAACGGAGGGGCCACAAGCTCACTCCACAAGGAAGAAGGGGGCCACAGTTGCCTTCCTGGCAAACACGCCCATCCAAGACATTTGTCTCGCAGCAACTTGGGCATCTGTGCACACGTTCACAAAGCACTACTGCGTGGACATTCAAATGAATAAGGAAGCACAGGTCGGACAGAAGGTGCTACAACACATTTTCAACGACCAGCGATCATCTTCCACCCAGCCACCACAAAAATAGGAAAACCGCTACAAAATCTATGCACAGCATAGTGAATCCAGAAAGATTCACGCTGCAAAACGAAAAGTTTCTTACCTGTCGGTGTAGTTTTGCAGCTTGAAGATCTTTCTGGATTCACTAGCGAACCCACCCACCTCCGCCAGGAAGATGAGGCTGGAGGAAGAGGGGGTGAAATGGATAGGATCAAAAAAGTGGATACGTACAGAAATATGGACAAAAGGATTAATCAATCGCCTAGGGTTAAAAAAAAAAAAAAAAAAAAAACAGGGAAAAAAGAACCCGAAGATGGCGCCCCAAAGGTGGGACTTCCGCAGGAAGCACGACGACGTCACGGGAGGTGCACCAAATGGTGGACGTCGACGCCCACCTGGGCTACAAAAAAAAAAAAAAAACAAAGAAAAGACTACGACTCCGGACCCAACCACAAGATCGCGGAATAATGCACAGCATAGTGAATCCAGAAAGATCTTCAAGCTGCAAAACTACACCGACAGGTAAGAAACTTTTCGTTTCTTACCTGTCGGTGTAGTTTTGCAGCTTGAAGATCTTTCTGGATTCACTAGCGAACCCACCCACCTCCGCCAGGAAGATGAGGCTGGAGGAAGAGGGGGTGAAATGGAAAAGATCAGAAGGAATGAAAAATTACAGAAAATGGAGAAGAAGAATTAATCAATCGCCTAGGGTTAAAAAAAAAAATTAAAAAAAAAGAAAAAGAAAAAAGGGAAAAAAGAACCCGAAGATGGCGCCCCAAAGGTGGGACTTCCGCAGGAAGCACGACGACGTCACTGGAGGTGCACCAAATGGTGGTTGTCAACGCCCACCTGGGCTACAAAAAACAAAAAAAAAAACAAAGAAAAGACTACGAATCCGGACCCAACCACAAGATCGCGGAATAATGCACAGCATAGTGAATCCAGAAAGATCTTCAAGGTGCAAAACTACACCGACAGGTAAGAAACTATTCGTTCTAGTTGTTACACCTCACCTGGGGAGGCGTAGCAGTATTGGCACATTCCCAGGTCTGCCACTTATGGTAAATCTAGGAATGCTGCAAAATCCATGGGTTTTGCATGGGAACACCTATGCACCCCCCATGGAATGCCTCCTTGGGGAAGACTAATGCAACACAGCGATTTGCACTGCATTGGTTGACTCTAGATTTATCAAGCTGCTCAGGGCCATGCAAGGTGGCCCTGCATGGCTTGATAAATCACATTTTAAGGGTTATGTGGGTTTTGACGCACTGCCAGCACAGAGCTCATAAAAGTTCCTCCTATCTTCTGCAACGTCATTTTTCCCCCCACCCTTAGCCCTAAATACTGTTCCCCTCCCTAAAAACTACCCAACCCCCTCCTGAGTCCTAAAACCTAAGCCTCACTTACCTCACAGTGTTCTCTCCCGATTCCTTATAGTCCTTCCCTTCCCTGTCTTCCCCTTCCTGTGCCTCTGCTCGGCAACTAGACAGTGCATTGCCTTAATCATGCAACTGCGTTGTTAAGGCATATGTGTGGTACGGCTTGCGGGAATACGGCACGCCTGGCTCAGACCACGTTGTTAAGGCTGTTTCCCGTTTGGATGCCATTACATGACAAATCCTTGTTAGTTACACCTGCAACTAATATTAGGAAGCTAGAGTTTGCACAGCCATTTAACAAACACCAGACAAATGTGACATCCCGTTTAGTAGAATGGAAAAAAACCTGTGTGGATTGTTTCTCATTATAGATTGTCTGGAGTATTGAGTAGCCTTGCGTTAGTCTGGACAAATGTAGTTCACTTGATGGGCACTAAGACATAGCTGGTAAATGTTAATCCATCTAATATGTTGCATTTGCAATACTCGTTTCTCTTGGAGCTCCTGTGCCTATTTGAAAAAGAAGCAAAATACAATACATATTGATTGGTAAAATGAAAGATATGTAAATCTCAAAAAATGCTGTTTCCCATGTACTGACTGTTTCATGCAATAGATGCTGATAGATTACCTGATGCTGTCCAGAATAGAAACACCATTATTAAACCTGATTCTTTTCCATGCATATCAGGGTGACCCAGGCTTAAGTGGATTGCCCGGCAGCCCAGGCAGTAAAGGTGCACCTGGAAGTTCAGGTTTACCTGGATTACCAGGCTCTCCAGGTCCAAAGGGTGAACCAGGTCTTTCCGGATTCCCAGGTAATTAACCTGTCAAAAGTGATTCTGTTTTGTTCTTATCACATTATAATCTTCATATTTCTTTGGTGTGCACCAGTTGTAATGGATACTCCTAACCAAAGATTCCTCATCTTTAGAACATCCTCAGGCACCAGACTGCATCTGGAACATAGAAACAGCACATCTCCCCCATCGAATAGTGGCGGCTTGTGCCCACGCATTGACTTTGTTCCACCCCAGAAGTGACAATGGTGCTGCACATAAGCATCACACCTGCGCATCAATGTCAGTTCATATCTTGCTTCACCTTTACCCCTTTAAATGCATATCCAGGGATTGCTCCCAACGTTTTCCTCGTCACTTGAGAGTTTGTTTGTAAACTTTTATTTTCCCACTGGACAAGGGGATCTACATGGCTTAAGCCTTGTATGGATTGTCGCAGATGTTTGTAACAGACCCCCATAATGTGTGCCTCTGGTGTTTAGGTTTGGCGCATGACTCTTTAAGTCCTGCGAGGAGTGTGCCCCTATGAATCCGGAGGCGATTCAGGAATGTGAATCGCAGCTGTATAACACCGAACATTGAAAGATGTTATAGAAGTCCTACTCCTATTCAAATTCGAGGAAGCTGACTTGTTCTCACTCTCTGGGCCTTTCATGGGACAGGTTTGCATTGCGGTTCAAGTTTTCCAGTTCGTCCAAGTCGAAGTAGAAGTACAAGAATGATAAACACGATTCATCCCAGTCCCACCAGTCTCACCCAGAGGAGTTGGGAGGACATCAGGGTGCCTCTCTGACTTTATTGGGGTGCTATCATCCACACTTGGTAGCCAATGCGACAGTTGCATTTGCACCCTGATTTTCTGCGGCCATCGGTGACAGCGCAATATGGGTGTAAAGAGGCGCTATTGCATGTTTTTGGCACTGTTCGGCCTTCCTCTGGTTTGCCTTTCAGTCCCAAGAATCCAGAGGCCTCCAGTTGGGTGACCACTTACAGATCTACTCTCTACACCATCTGTGCTTCCTAAACCTGTTTCAGGTTCTGCTCCAACACTTGTGCTGAATTCCATTTTGGCACCAAATTCTATACTAGTTCCTTTGACATTGAGGCCAGCACCAAAGGAAAACCCTGACCCAGTAGTCCTTTCCAACTGTGAAAGACACTTGTTTCGAATCCCACTAAGGTCACGTCCCAAAGTTTACTGATGCACCCAGTCCCATCCCAATCTTATTCTGAGAGAACCACAACTTTGCCTCTAAGCCAAACCCAGTGCTCCAACACTTTTTTGGTTCAGACTCTAATCGTAGTCAACAAGCCTTTGGAAATGACAGTGGAGATGAGATGGATTCTTTTCCTCCACACTGTGAGGAAGAAAAGTATTAATGGATTTGCAGGAGGCCAGTGGGTTGGACTTTTTCCTGGACACTGAGTTGTGTTCTTCCTCTGGGCCATCAACGGAAGAGAGTGCCTTCTTTGCCGAGATATTGAAACGGTCAGCAAACGTATTGGGTTTACAACTAACTACTATGGAACTCAAAACTTACGTGCTGAGAGAAGTTGTGCAAACTGGACAAACTTCATCCAAGACTTTCCATTCAATGAAGCCCTCACCAGCACCTTATGGGCACCTGGTCTAAGCCTTTTTCTGCTCTGCCTGTGCACTAGTAAGTTGCCTGGTGCCACTGGCCGGTGCCAGGCAACCCTGACTTCTCTACATAGCACCCTCCACCAGAATGTTTAGTAGCTCAGGTTTCCATCAGAATCTAAACCCCGATTTATTCCCTACAGCTCTCTCAGATGAAGACTGAAAATAAATGAGACATCCAGGAATCAGATGGTTTCCTTAGCCAGCCGTGCCCTCCAGTCATTGCCAGCTGTTTGCTGTGGAGATATTTCACTGCTTTATGGGACATGGTTGGTGTTATCTTGCCAGTAGTCCCAGAGGAATTTTCGGGCCAACCGAGCTCAAGCCTGTAGGAACGTGCCGCTTTTGACATGGTCACCCCCACACATTGCCTGGTATTTGATGTGATTTCGACTGGAACTGCACTGGGTTCCTGCTAAAGGTCCCCAGTACCAACCTCTTTCCCAAAACTGTACAATTGATTCCCCCAATTGGCAATACCTTTTGCATTCTCTGTAAGTCCCTAGTAAATTGTACCCCCTAGTACCTAGGGCATGAGGTACTAAAGATAGGTCTCTCAGGGCTGCAGCACAGATTGTGTCACCCTAAGAGACCCCTCAACAAACACATGCAAGACTGCCTTTGCTGGCTGCGTTTTTTGGTGCAGATCAAAGTGAAAACATGACATGACACACATCCCTGTGTGCTTTGTCACCGAACAATCCATATAGTATCTGTAAGTCACCCCTACAGCCAGGACTTGCAGCCCTAAGGCAGGGTGCTTTATATTACATGTGAGGACATATCTGCATGAACAGATATGCCCCTGTTCTGTCTAGTTCAATTACTAGACAGCACAAGTGAACTGGGAAGCCATCTCAAGTATATGTACTGGGCACTGGTCATTACGAGTTCCTCAGCAACATGATGGCTTCACTGAAACACAAGGTGTTTGGTATCAAACACCTTTTCTTAATAAATCTATACTGATGCCAGTAGTAAATTTATTAAAACGTGCACCCAGAGGGCACCTTGGCGGTGCCCCCTGAAAACCTACCAGCTTCCTAGTGTGCTGGCTTACTGGTATCTTCCAGCCTGCCACCAAAGATGAGTTTCTGACCTCCTGGAGGTGAAAGTCCATGCTCTCAGAGGTCAGGAACAATGCCTACTCTGGCAGGAGGTGTTTATACATCCTCCAGCAGCATGGCTAGTGAATCTGCATACCAAGTCCAGAGGCTTCAAGGCCTCTGCTGCCTTTGATATGCGACTGCGGCGGGTGTAGTGACCCCAACGGTAAGCAGTCCATTGGCTACTACCATTCACTCCCCTTAACGTCTCTAAATTCAGTATTTAGGTGGCCCCCTGGCACCAGGAACTCAGATTCACCTGACAAAAGAAGAAAAAGGACAAAGAAAAGCTGAAGAAGCGAAAACTGTAGACAACTGGTGGACTTTGGCGCCAAACCCTGCCTGCCTGAGCCTGTCCCAACAATCGCGACAACCTGACTCGTCCTGCAGGTGTGTATCCTCCAAAAGCCTTGGAGGGCCACCAGCACTTTACCAAGATGTCAGCATCTCTCTTTAAGTGGAGGAGCCACGTACCTGCAAGCACTGACTACAGAACCGAGAGCGCTGTCGACGCACGGGACCTGCTGACCAAAACCGTCTGTGCCCGAGCTCCCTGGCCCGGGTCCACGAACACCGACTTTGCCCCCCTGCTCCCTGCCCATGAACTGAGCCCCCCATTGGGAGCTCCCAGCCTTGGCCCCAAGTTCCCCTCTGCAGCCTGTTCCTAGGGGGCCCCCTTCTTTACCTATGGTGTAGCCTCAAGGCTACCAACCCGTCCAGCCCCTCTGCAGCCTGACACTCCAGGGCAGGTAAACCCGAACTGCTGGTGGATCTTGTGACCTTGACCCCTAGCACCTTAAGTCCTTAAGAGGACCCTTGAAATACGATTCAAATACCTGTATGCAGTATATGTTTCTCTCTCCATAGGAAAGCATTACCAAGTAAAAACAGATTTTTGCTAAACTGTAAAAATTGATAACTCGAAAAGTTCTTACCCAATTATAAAGCTCTTGGTGTTAAAAATATATATCAAATACCTGTTATTTTTCAAAATTGGCCTAAAGTTTCTTCTTGAGTATATGTCTCATTTATTGACTCTGTGTATGTGCAACAAATGCTTAACACTACCCTATGATAAGCGTAAACTGCTCACCCACACTACCACAAAAGAGAGCATTTGGGATTATCAATTTAAGCCCTGTAAGCCAATTTGGTACACTACATAAAAAGCCAGCTTCCTAGAAGGTGAAGATCAGAGGTATCTTGCCTAAGGCGAAGACACTTGTCCACATCAACCTGTTGGAGTTGTTGGCTATTCGCCTAGCGCTGAAAGCCTTCCTACCATCCATCAAAGAGATGCTGGTTCATGTTCTCTAGAGCAAAACACCACCGCCATACACAAACAAACAGGGTGGGGTGGGATTCTGTGCCAAGCAGCATTTTATCTCTGGGGCTGGCTGGAGCATCAGAGCATTTCCCTTGTTGTGAACCACCTGGCGGGTTCTTTGAATGCAAAGGTGGACATGCAGTACTTGGCAGATCATGAATGGCAATTACACCCTGAGGTGGCACAGGACATCTTCCAGCAATGGGGAAAACCATGGCTAGATTTTCTGGGCACCGTTGAAAACACAGAGCCAAAAACCTTTGCACTTGAAGAATCTTCAGTGGCTGGACTCCCAAAAGGGCTTTGCATGTTTACATTGATTGCTCCAAGATCCATTGGATGAATGATCGGATCTTTGTGGATTTCATTGGGGCAAGAAAAGGGAAGGCCGTGCAGAAAAGGACTCTGTTAATGTGGATAGTCCTTTGACCAAGAAGCAACCTCTGGAGGGATTGAGCGCCCATTTACCAGGGCCAAGGCTGTTGCCACTGCGTTGGCATGCAGAGTGCATGTCCTTGACATCTTGCATGCTGCAACGTGGGCATCAGTACACACTTTCATGAAGCACTACCACTTTGACAGCCAGGTCCAACTGGAGGGGCATTTCAGTTTTTCGTCTGAGCCATTTCACAGGTCCACCACCTAAGAAGTCACAACTTTGGTATCTATTCTAAAGTTGAGAACTTTGTGGTTAGACTTGTCCATCAGAAGAACATGTTTCTTACCTTCAGTAATGCTCTTTGTCTTGTATACTCAGGGCCACTGGAATTATGCAATTGTGCGCCCGCAACAATTTTTGCATAATAACAGATTTGCCACATAATTCATCATCTGCTGCATAATCTGCAGATTTTAACAAAAACAATTCTAGCTCAAACGGTTCAAAAAGTTCCTGAAAACACAGCGACATGTGTACTGGAAGGCCCTTTGCAAAGGTTGACTGGTCACGTTTCTGTAGCTTATTGTTGTGTTTGGGTGTTAAACTGCTACTACTGAGTTGCAACTAATGCTCAGACAGTGTTAACAAGTTTTAAAATGACAAAATAATGAAGTAATACTATCACAAAATGTACTGCATATTGGCGCATTATGTGCCTTTTCTTGCAGTATAATTTACTCAACCCAGATGCATAATTTGACCATCCTATGCCGCATAATTCCAGTGGCCTTGTGTATACCCTATCTAACCGCCTATTCCAGACAGTCTTCTCTCCACCTGGTTCGGTGGAATTGTCTCTTTTTCAATCTAAAATGTGCCAAATTAGAGATCTGCACACTCGTACCTCTGATTATTGTTGGGCTTCATTTGTTAGAGTCAAGAAAGAAACTGAAGTCAAAGTGCAAGGGTGCCTCCTATATGAAGCTCCATTGGCTCTTATGGGGTAGATGGCAGTCGGCACTGAGCCTCACAGCACCACCGCTGAGCAGGGGCAATGCTGTTTAAATATTCTAGATCCAGTCTGGCACATTTGGATATTGTAAAGGTGAGCAATCTGCAGTGAGATAGAGTAGCCACTAAAAAGAGCATTACCAAAGGTAAGTTACTTAATCTTTTGGTCTTTATGGACAAGGGAAGCGTTATTATTGTGCTGATGGAAGTTTTGTTAATTAACTGTCCTTCTCATTAGTTGATGCTTTGTGTGATTGGGGTGTTTTTTTTGTTTTTAAATATCTTCTTATAAGATATAAACAAAGACAAAAACATTCGGCAAGCAGCATGCACAGAATGTTCATAATAACACTTATGGCGATTGTAGTTAGGCAACGTTAAAAAAGTGGGTCGACATCAATCATTCATTGGGAGGGGATTTCAAGGGGACAATGGTTCCTCATACGAGGATTGCACAGGGGCCACACAGATCCCACCCCGGAAATCATTCCAATTTACACCACACTGTTGACCTCTTCCTGGGGCATCCTCGTGCCACATAGACCGTTTTCTCCCTGAACATACACCAGTCCAAATTCCTTTTCCAGGAGGTCAGAGTTGGCGGGGCATCCACCCCCCACATTTGGGCTATGTCCCGCTTGGTCACCATTGCCCCCAGTGTAGCCCAGAGCCTCTCTATACTCGTCAAGTCAGTAGGTTCCCACATATTAAGTAGACATCTTTTAGCCTCTGGGCGGATGTTCTTTTGCAGTACTTCCCCCATCACTTCATGTATCTCCCGCCAATACTTCTTTATCTGTTCACATTCCCAGAGTATGTGGAGGAAGGTACCTACGTGACCACAAGGGCGTCTGCAATTCCCCTCCACCCTCCTCCCCATGTGAACCAGCTGGGGCCCAGTGATGTATGTCCTGTGCAATATTTTGAGCTGGACCAGCCTTAGTCGCGCGGAAATCGCCACCTCTCGGGGCGAGGCGACCGCCTCTCGCCACTCCTCATCATCAAAATCAAGTACGTCTCTTGCCCAAGACTCACGCAACCTTTCAAGAGGATTCAGGGTGTTGTTGATCAATTTTTTATATGTTAACGAGATTGCTCTCTGTGGAAGATAGCCATCGAGTAAACGATCTTCAAGTGACGAGGACTCGGGGGGATTGTGCCCTTCTGAAGGGTAGCAGTGATAGCATGGTGGATCTGCAAGTAGCGGAAAAATTCTGAGCCAGAGAGCTCAAATTGCTTTTGGAGAGTGGCAAAGGTGACCATATCCCC
Organism: Triturus cristatus; assembly: GCF_964204655.1. NCBI lineage: Eukaryota > Metazoa > Chordata > Amphibia > Caudata > Salamandridae > Triturus > Triturus cristatus. The sequence continues at coordinate 962,944,828 of NC_140588.1, forward strand.
CTTCTCCCAAAGATCTGCCAGCCGGGATATACCAAAAAGATCCCATTTATCGAATTCTTTTGAGGTACGGAGGTTACCCAGCTGGTCGGAATCCCACAGAGGTGTTGCCAGAGTGAGCTTCCGGTCCCAACCTAAGCTTTTATTAACGGTGTTCCAAATCAGAACAGAGTGTATAGTTGGGCCGGTTAGGGGGAGTTTCCTGGGATTTGAATACAGGGCTCTATTGTAATTCCGCCAGGCAGTAGCCATCTATCCATAGTAAAAGCCAGGTCATTGGGCAGTCGGTAGGTGCCCTGATTGATAGTGGCCAAGTGAGAAGCCCAATAATATTTCCGGATATCGGGGAGACTGATACCTCTAGGCTAAGTGGGATTTGGGGCCTCCCATCCCACAGCAGCTCTCTTTGTAATCCTTCAATTTCTCGAAAAAATCTTGTTGGAACTGGATCTGGGTAATTTTGCAGGGCATATAGCAGACGAGGTAGGGACATCATTTTAAATAGGGCAGCTCTGCCCAGCAGAGAAAGCGAGAGTGTTTTCCAACTGGCAATATCACGTCTCAGCCTCTGCAAGGGCGAGGACAGGTTTCGCTCATACCAGAGTTGATCTGTTGTAATAAAAATACCAAGGTAGCGGAAGCCATCCCTCACTGTCTGCATTGGGCAGTTTCTGGGCAATGCAGCAGACTCATTTCCTAGGACATATATGAGAGACTTGCTCCAATTGTTCGAGTTTCCTGAATATCTACTGAATACTGTAAAAATATCCAATACGCAGTTTAGAGACATTTTGAAGGAGGCAAGGTAAAGGAGTACATCATCGGCATAAAGCAAGATGCGGTCCTCCCAGTCTGCCGACCACCTCGGTCCGCGAATCACCAGATCACCGTGGATCCAGGCTGCCAGTGGTTCCAGCGAGAGGGCAAATAACAGGTGCGATAGTGGACACCCCTATCGGGTCCCCCGACTTAGTTGGAATGTGTCTGATTTTTTGTTATTGACCAATACTTGGGCCAGTGGTTTCGCATAGAGGAGCCTAACCCATGCTATAAAAGCAGGCCCGATCCCCATTTTGGCGAGAACAGCTAGGAGGTATGGACATTCAATAGTATCGAATGCCATTGAGGCATCTAGGGACACAATTACGGCTGGCACCCCGATGGTATCAACCCTCCCCAGCACTCCATGAACCCATCGCAGATTAGGGGCCGTGTTACGGTGGTGTATAAAGCCTGACTGGTCCGGGTGAACCATGGTGTTTATCACCCATGACAACCGGGTGGCCAAGAGTTTGGCGAGGAGTTTAGGTTCTGCGTTGAGCAGGGAGATGGGTCTGTAAGAGGTGCACTTGTTCCTGGGTTTCCCTTCCTTGTGAATCACGACCAATGACGCCAGGCGCTGGTCTGGAGGGAGAATTCCCACACTCCTGCTCTCCTCAAACATGGCGCGGAGATGTGGGGCAATTTTATCGGGACGCAGTTTGTAGAGCTCAATGGGTAACCCGTTGGGCCCAAGCGCTTTCCCAAGCGGAGGTTCCTGATTGTCTGGGCTTTTTCGTCGTTGGTGATATTGCTATCTAAAAAGCTTTTATCTTCGTCTGAGAGGGTGGGAATACAACTATCTCGAAGGAGGTCTATAGAGTTCTCCGCGAGGAGGTATGAGGCCGATTGGTATACCACGTTCTAGTGCGTGGCGTACTCATGGACGATTTCAAGAGGGTCCGTGATCACTCCACCTGTCAACTCCGGGACTAGCCTATTGGCCCGTTTCTTCTTGTCCAGCCAGACCAGGTGTTTACCAGCTTTATCACCCCATTTATACACCCTACCATCTCTCTCGCTTCCCCAGGTCAGTGGCAATACTTCTATATTCGTCTCTTTTCAATTGTAGTAGGTGAGTTGTTTCTGGACACATTTCCTCAATGGGAGAGTCCTCGAGACGGAGGATCTCGTCCTCTATATCCTCAAGATCTTTTTTTGTTTTTCCTTTTTAACTCCTGCGATCAGCGAGAGAGCCTGCCCTCTAATTACCAATTTGAACGCCTCCCACAATATTTGGAGGGAGTCGACAAAGCCCTGATTCTCCTGAAAATAGTGATCTATGGTGAGCAGGAGCCCTTGGCGGACCAAGGGGTTGCGGAGGAACCAGGGGCTGATGGGCCCGATCGTACCCACCCGGGTGTTTTTCCAGGACCAATCGGGCCCATATCGGGGAGTGGTCAGATATACCCCGTGCCAAATGTCAAATTTCACGAATGTGCTTTGTTTGAGACGCTGGGGTTAGGAGGTAGTCAATGCGAGAGAAGCTGTGATGCGCCCCCGAGAAATAAGTATGTTGGATGCTACTGGGGTGAAGCGACCTCCACACATCCGAGAGGCCGAGGGCCTCCAGTAAGTCCAGGAGCCAGCGGGACGAGGGGCCGATGTCGCGCGGGGGTGACAATCCAGGGAGCCAGAGGCAACCGCGTTGAAATCCCCTCCCATTAGTAAGAGGCCCTCAGTAAGTGAGAGCAGCTGGTCCCCAGATCAGTGAAGGTTTGGTTCTGCAGTCCGGGCGGGACATAAACCGACATTAAGGTAAGTGTGTTGCCCTCCCACTGCCCCGTAACTGCGGAGTATCTGATTGCATGGAGGGGGTTTCAGTCTTCCCCTTTTTCGACGACTGGTTGTTCAAGGCTCCACACAGTCGTCTCTCACCTCCAGACTATGGCATTTCCTGGGGTTTTCCATCAACATGCCGAAGTTGCATCTGATTCCCTCACATAAGCTTCTCTTCATCGGAGCGGTTCTGGACACGGCGCAGGTTCGGTTTTATCCTCCCAAACAGCGAGTCCAGGACATTCGTGCTATGATTCCGATCTTTCAGCCCTTGTCCTGGGTTTCGGTCAAGACGACCTTGACGCTGCTGGGACTCATGGCCTCCTGCATCCTGCTGACCAACCATGCCAGGTGGCACATGCGGGCTCTGCAGTGGGACCTGAAGTTCCAGTGGGCGCAGCATCAGGGGAACCTGTCCGACTACGTCCAGATCTCGGAGGGCAATGCACAACAATTGCAGTGGTGGCTCACAAATCAGTATTGGGTCAGTGGCAGATCCCTCTCCCTTCCCCAACTGGAGCACACAGTGGTGACCGATGTGTCTCTCCTGGGATGGGGCAGCCACATGGGAGAGGCGGAGATCAGAGGCCTCTGGTCTCCGGCGGAGTCCCGGCTCCATATCAACTTTCTGGAGCTTCGGGTGATCCTTCTTGCACTGAAGGCATTCCAGGGGGAAGGTAGTGCAGGTGTTCACGGACAACACCACCGCCATGTGGTATTGCAACAAACAGGGCAGGGTGGGGTCGTGGACCCAATGTCAGGAGGCTCTACGCGTCTGGACATGGCTGGAATGTCACGGCATTTCCTTGACGGTTCAACGTCGGGCGGATTCTTTGAACGCCAGAGCGGACGAACTCAGCCGCCGGTGTCTGATGGATCACGAATGGCGTCTTCACTCGGAGGTGGCGCAAGGTCTCTTTCAACAGTGGGGAGAGCCTTGGTTAGATCTATTCACCACAGAAGAGAACGCGCAATGTCTGCAGTTCTGCGCGTTGGAATTTCCAAGGTGGCACTCTCTCGGCTATGCTTTTCGTCGCGAGTGGAGCTGCTGTCTGTTGTACGTCTTTTTCCCTATACCTCTTCTACCCAGAGTGCTGAAGAAAATCAGGCACGAACGAGCCCAAGTCATCCTTGTGGCTCCGGACTGGGTTCGAAGAGTTTGGTATCCCGAGCTACTCAGTATGAGCCTGGATCCCCCAATCTGACTGCCTCTGCGGGAGGATCTTCTGTCGCAGCAGCAGGGGACGGTTCTCCACCCGAACCTATCCAGCCTCCAACTTCATAGTCTTAAAGTAGGTTGTGGGATTTTAAAAAAATGTTGTAAACATCACTTATAATCAGGTTAATCCATTGATGCGTCTTCAGCTTGTGTCATTATTTCAACTTACTTGTGGGCTTGTGCTCTCTAATGCCAACTACAACCACATTTGTGCAAATTTGTTTTTAAAGTCAATATATTGGGCTCCTGCTGTTCACTAATATATGAATATTAAATTATTTTAAGTTGCAGAAAATTGAAATGCAAGGTGGTAACATGGAATTCAGTTTAAAGGTCAGACTTTCTGTCGATAAGATACTGGGTTAATAGTAAAAGGCATTTGAAAAGTCTCATTATGGTGGTGTGAACTGTTACCAATTAAGCAAATTTGTGTCATCCATAGCTTATTGCCCAGAGTAGATCTTTTATGTATAAATTAATTCATGTTTCCCCACCCGATGCCTGACTAGTGCATTAATATTTTGAATTTTGTTGTATTCAATTTTATATTGATTTTTAATTCCACTGTTATGTATTTACTGACATTCATTTCATTTTCTACAGGTTCGCCAGGCATTCCAGGATCTAAAGGTCTTGATGGATCACCCGGAGCCCCTGGAGGCCCTGGTGCACCAGGCCCCAAAGGTAATGACTACAGGGGTCTTCAACCTGTTCTGTAATAAGTGCTACTTATGTTCAATAAAAACCACCCCAAACTACTAATAGGTGTTGTAATAGTGAACACATCAAACAAGATTACATTAGTGGTCACTATATGTAAGATTACTAGAAGAGATCACCTCAGTGTATCAGGCATGGTTACCAGCAGTAACGCAAAAAAAGGTAATAATATTGGTAATAAGTCTCCTAAACGCCTCATGATTTATTGTTCAAATATCAGCTGTAAATATGCTTTGAAAATTCAGCCATTTTTCTCCACTCATCATCTTATGTTTTTTGAAAATATACACACTCGTGGAATTAAATACGCACTTTTCAATGTAGGTATACATATATTAATTCAACAGATAAAAAGTTTCGAATTTAGTAAGCTAGGCTGCAGGTAAACAGCGTTAACAACGCATGCGAAACAACGCATGGCGTTACAACGCGGTTGTTACAACTACCGCATTGTTAGTTCGCATACCGTTACAACGCAAGTCGGAACCACGACTTGCGTTGTAAGGGGCAAAAGGTGTTGGATTTAAAATCCAACACCTTCCCTACTGTCCGCACAGACTGGAGTTGGAATAGTAAATTATACTATTCCAACATCCAGCGCCCCTTACAACGCAATTCGTTGTTCCGACTTACGTTGTAACGGTATGCGAACTAACAACGCGGTCATTGTAACAACCGCGTTGTATACGCATGCGAAATAAGGTGGCATATTCCAGTAGGCTGCACACAAGAGAGCTATTTACAGGTAGCTGGCGAGCTACTGGTAGCTCATGAGCTACTGCCTAGAGAAGCCTGGACTAAAGTGTCATGAAGCACAGTCCGTCTGGTGCTTTCTTGTACAAATTATCTTTAAAGAAATGTTTATAGTAGAAAAACATAGCTATTGCTCTGAGCATATCTTTTCATTGTCACATGTTTTTCAATGGCAAAACAATCTAAAAGTAGAACAGTTTTCTATTCTAAACGAGGTACAGCTTCTTAGTAAGAAAGAGCCACAGAATCCTTCTTTAGGAGAGAAATGTCAAAAATTAAAAGTATATGGTAAACAAAACCAAATTACAGGAAGAACATAAGCGATGAATATGAAGTTAACCACAAATTTGATTACTTGTACTCTTCTGGGTTATGACGTAGTTCATCGTCCAACCTGGTATAGGAGAATGGCTACCAAAAAAAAGGATGCCTTATTAATGCTACACAGGGTCTTGAACCAGCTATTAGCTCTGGTGATCCCATTCTCTCTTAAAGTATCATTAGTAATGAAAAACTTAAAATGGTGGGGAAGCAATAAGGCCAGGCCATTAAATCGTTTGGTTCATTTGGACAAATCAATGCATCAGATCAGTCAACTAAAACCACTTTCTGTAGCCAGTGTCATGCCACAAGGATCCGTTTATCCCCTCGCTTATTTGACAGATCGATACAATCTTTGCATAAACTCTCTAAAATTAACAGGTGTGGAACTTCACAATTACGGGGATGACAGTAATATGTCAAACTCAAGAGTGATTACCTTCATGACTCACAGATTTTGAATGACCATTACGAAGCCATTAAACTGTGAAAAGGCCAAATAGCACTAAACACAAACAAAATCAAATTATCTGTCAAAAAATACAAAACTGCGTTAAAGAAACAACTTATTTGATGTTAATTGTTTGTGCAAGAAAGTTGTCAAGTTATAACTCAAAAGGTTAAAACCTTGAGAATAATATTCAATACTTACTGGTCATAAGTGTACCAACAACTAATATTCTGAGTGTAAATGGGAACCTATCCTATCAGAGGAGCATAGAGCAGTAATAACCAAAGCAATATTGAGTATAGATTCTATTACTGGAGTGCTCCATTTGTAGCTCTACCGAAGAAATCATTGTAGTTACTGAGATTACAAACATTCAAACTTCCACCTAAAGGATGGTGTCAGGATTTTGAAGTAGACACTGAATCTAACCCTACTCTGGCAAGGCTACACTGGCTATCTGTGCCCAAGGGGATTGAGCTTAAAGAGGGCACATTAGTGCATGGAACATTGTGATCATCTGCTCAAATAAGCTTTCTCCATGGCGTAACCCGAAAAGAACGTTAAGATCAGGGGAAATTAGTTTGTTGAATCAGACACGCTATGGAAAATCTTCCTTTAGGGGCAGATCATTAGCTGTTACTGGGGCCAAAACCTGGAAGCAAATGTCTATTGAATTTAGAAAAGAAGGATGCTTGATTAAAAACTTCTCTCTCCTAAGTTGACAGTTGCATTTTCGCAGGCCTAGCGTTTTCTATCTTTTTCAAGGTAGCACAGTATATATGGAAAATGAACCAAAATTTGGAAGTCTTGTTGCTTACATATACAGGGAAGTTTCAGTAACATATTTCATAAGACAGAGAATCTTTTGGTGCAGACATCATTCAATTCTGAGGAACCGTCTAGAGAAGTGGCGGGTAAGGATTTCCGGGAGTGGTACAGAGAACATCTTCTTTCTCTCTGATGTTCGAGGTGACCTGGGACTCCAGGCACACTTGACTACTGTCACTATGATCATGGCTTCTTCAATTTTGTGCAATGCTGTGGAAACTATATCGCCATACAGTTACTTTGAGTTTCAGTAGCTCTTCCTCCCCATTCTACAATCCAGTGTTTTTCGCCCCCTCTTTCAAATTCTGGTGACAATTACACACAGTGTAATCCTATCGCCTAACAGTGTTTCTCTTGTCATCAGCTGGGAAGTGGTGAACAGCTGGAGTTCTAGTTTTCTATAATGTACGGTCATATCTTGGGCAGCCACATATTGCGTGCTAAGTTACTGAGCAAGTGAAATGGGATATCAGTACAACTTCCACATAGCAACTTAGTCTACAGGGTACGAGCTGGTCTCCAGTGACACTTATCCCAGTAAATAAAAGGCATGGCAGTTTTTTTACTTTCCCCTAAAACATGAATTGGGCTAGAAATTCTAATGTACATCTGGTTATAACTGGAAATGGGAAATTACTGTATTTTTGCATACACTAACGAGTACTCTTTTTGGTTTCATAGCAAACGTTTTGTTTAAAGAGTCACAATGATCATTTGAAATACGTCCAGGACTCGAAGCATTGCATTTAGTGTTGGACAGTCATTAGTCTGTCATGTCTTATGTGTATGTCCTGTCAAACAGACTATAGAGGTCACCACATTCATAGAGTTCGTCCGCCATCCTGTTGTAAACCAGGACCGTCCGCCATGCCTGCGGCGGTCCCGCAACACAAATTAGGATGCGACCGCCACCATGGCGGTCGCATTCTTCATTTTAACATTGCAGCGGGTGCTGCTCATAGCAGCACCCACCTCGATGTTAAAATTTCATGTGTTGCATTTCACTGCACTACATGGCAGGACACCATACGGTGCCTGACACTTGGTGCAGTGAAATGTAGGGGGGGTACCATAGGTACCCCCCAAGTGCACCCCACCTCCCCCCAACACAAGGGGGGCCTGCTACGGGCTCCCGAATCTGTTTCCACCTGTCTGGGATGAACGCCGCGAAAAGACAGGCGGAAAGGGATATCGTAATCCCAATCGCAATGCTGCCCTATGTTTTGGTTCCGCAAGGCGGGCGGAAAAGGACCGCCTTGTGGAACCATGGCGGATGGTCTTTGCGTCCGCCACGCTTTCCGGAGGATTCCCCCTGCCATCATAATCTGGCGGGGGGAAAACTGCTGTCAGATGGCAGAGGGCCTGCCACCGCACGGCTGGCAGTGGCGGTCGCTCCGCCATCGTAATGAGCCCCTTAGTTAGGAGTTTGCTAATGGTTTCCATTGAACGTACATACAGGACAATCCTGTTAAAAGAGCTTAAGCACCAGAATTCACAGCAGCTCTCACTCCAGCTTAATTAGTTGCAAGTAAAACCTGGACACTCTTGAATAGCTACACAATTTTGGATAACCACATGCACTATCAGTGATTTAAATATAATCATACAACAAAAATGTACCCTTTAGTATTCACAATACACAATCTTCGACAGACTGCAAATGGGACATATTGTATTGTGCGCCCTCTCTTTTAAGTTACGCTGCACATAATATTTAACCCGCTAAGACTCTATTTTTCCTTTCAATGCTCATGCAGTAGAATGTAAAGATGGGTCTTTATTGAGTAAAGTTGAGATCAACATTATTGTTTAATAAGATTATTCCCTGAACAGACGTGTAACTTCATTGTTCATTGTCACTACATTAATAATACCGTTATATTGCTCATTCGGGGTTTTCTATCTATGTTTTTAGAAACTACATAAGCACCTTTTATCTCAAATCGTGTTTGAACTAGGTTGTCTTGTGACTGGAGAATTTTTCATTGTTTTTTGCAGGGGACTTCGGCCGTCCTGGTCCAACAGGTCCCCCAGGTGAAAAAGGACAGCCAGGTCAAGATGGCATACCTGGGCCAGCTGGGCAGAAGGGTGATCCAGGTGAGGCTTTAATGTTACCCATATTTTTCTTCATTGCTGGAATTGTCATAAAAAGCACATATTCCTTCTTTTATTTTAACCTATTCCGAGAAGGTTTTTGGAAAAAGTTCATGAAGCATTCTGACAATTTATTTTATTGGTCAACAGGTCTGCCAGGGTTTGGAACCCCGGGTCTTCCCGGTCCACAAGGAACGCCAGGTAATGTTAATACAAAATAATTTACTTCCTGCAATACAGTGTAATGCACCTTTATTGAGTGGTTGTCTTTTTCTTTAAGGGCCAAAAGGTGAGTCAGGATATTCAGGCTCACCAGGAAGTCCTGGATTTCCTGGTTCCAAGGGTGATCAAGGATTGCCAGGACTGCCCGGTCTTCCAGGTGTTCAGGGCCCCGCTGGTCAACCAGGCCCACCCATGGAAGGCCCGAAAGGAAGCATTGGTCAACCAGGACCACCAGGAAGATCAGGTATGACCAGAGAATGCAAGCAATACAATGTTAATGATGCTATGTTTTCCTGCCACATTATTCCTTATGAACCCCAAACAAAAGTCAGATTTTTAATTGGCCTACATTTTAATGGACACCTTCATATCTTATTTCCATGAGGCATAAGGTATCAGGGTTAAGTGCTAGCTGACACTAAGTTTGTATTACAACCTATGTTTCAGGAATGCCTGGCAGGAAAACGTAATATCTTCTTTTCATTGCTGGTCACATCTCAGCATGATTCACAAAATTATCTAATGAGCACAAAATGGTCTGATTTATGTTAACGCAAAGTATGTTTTCTATTTTATTCACATGAATGATTTTAATCCTTCACTTAAAAAAGTATTTTCCTGAAGCACAGACTCAAATCCATGTTGGCACTTGGGGTTTTCTGCATCTCAGCGTCACATGCTGCACTAAATGTTATTTCATCTTCAGTAGTCAAGTGGATACCGCACAACTTCCAGTCCTCATCTTCTTATGTTTCTAAGTTGTTTCTTTGGTCTCGTAAGCTTTGCAAATGGTACCTTCCTAGTAAATGGAACATCACTGGGCATTAGTATCAACTGTTAAGGAAGAGCTGCCTTTGCAGCTAAAAGCTATAGTAAAAATAACTAAAATGGTATTTTATTCTAATACCTAACTTTCACCTATAAAACATAAGGTTTCTTTTTACCAGGTTTTGTGATATTCTTTCCTCAGCTGACACTACTATAGTCAGTTCAGACAAACTCCAAGTCATATTTCTGATTAATAGACACAGTCTATTTACCTTCTCACTATTATTGCTTGAGATTTAGCTTTGAAGGTGTGTGGAGGAGTCTTGCCTGCAAATGTGGCAAACTACTAAGAAAACAGAATCAAATTTTAAATATAATTCAAGAAAAATACTTCATTGTACAGCTCCTTATTTATGGCTGAATAGTAAATTGATTGAATACTTTGCAGGCCGATACAAACTATGAACTACATATGTTTAATGTGTAAGAGATAATAAGAAAATACCAGTGATATTTTGCTCAGTAATGTTATCTCTGTAATGACAAATATTTGTTGCATGTCCTATATGTATTGTATAGTTATTATGCATGTGTTCAGGAGGCGAAACCAAACTATTTTCATAGTTTTGACATTAGCCACTTTCATCCTGTTTCAATTGGTGTTTAAAGCCAGAATGCTCACCCACAAACAACATTATTCCATTTTGCTTTTACCTTTCCTATTAATTTATTAAAGCACCTAGTGCTAATTTGTCCTAAATATTTTCACCTTATATCCTCTGTTGAGGTACTGTTCATGTATTATCCTGCCACTTGATAACCGCCCATTCTCCTTTGATCTTCCATTTAAAGATGAAAGATTTTGTCTATCATTCCAGTTTGTAACTAAAGTACAGAGTACAGACAAGTAGCAGGAAATCGATAAATTGATTTTTCAACATTTATATTTTGTGTGTGATGTTGGAGAACCCCTTTTAAAATAATTTCAGGTTGCTGTTGCCCATTCGCATCAGCATTGTTGAGTAGCAGTTTGGTTTCCGCCTATTTTCAATTTCAGAAATACTGAGCTAAAACCATGTCCATTGGTCTTCGCTCAGTGTTGTAGTTTGTGACAATCTCTAACAATTTCCATATTTTTCCCTCCATCTTTGATGACGATGGACCTTGGTGAACTTTGAATACACCTCCCCAGGTCCTGCAGGTTAGCTCTTCATTGATGTATTAGGATGTTTGCATGAACAATAGTGCACTGTTAATTCAATGCACTCTTATTTATTGATGTACTAAAATTTGTGCCAGTGGAACATGGGTATGCCAAGTAATTTTATAGAGTTTTGTTTTGTTTGTGAAGCAAACACCATAGCCCATAGAAACAAAAATGCTTAGTTGAGACCAAAAAAGATGACCTACCCAGCGTGTGTGGGGAAAGTATCTGAAAATACACCCTCTGGGGCCTACAAAGAAGGCACAGTGGAAAATGGGACTTATCAATAGTTGATCACTTCCTGCGCACAAGACAGAAATCAAGCTACTAATCGAGGAAGAGAGGCTTGATATTCTATTTGTTATCCAAGCACTCCCTCCAGGGTATACGATTAGAAGACAGAATAGGGCAGGAGACATAGGGGGGTGGCAATCATATACAAAGACAAATACGGCTGTATGATCACACCAATAACCGTCACTAACTGTGATACAACACAATTCAGTATTAAACTCTCCCCCAATGTTATCTTCTAGGTACACTCCTCTATAGGCCACCCAGTTCCTGCAATACCTTTCTAAAAGATTTCCCTGACATGCTCACAACAACAATAGCCAGCAATGCATCCACAACCATACTTGGGGATTTTAACCTACATCTAGATGATCCTAGTAACACATCCTCAAATAGATTTAGCCAAGATATGGAAGCCATGCAACTTAGACAACTTGTAAGGGAGGGCACACATAAAAAAGGGCATCTACTAGATGCAATCTTCTACAAAGAACCCAAAATAGAAGTAGGGACTCCAGTCCCATGGTCAGATCACTTTTTTATACCATTTACCTTAGACAACCCCCACCCTCCATTAAAGCCTCTAAGGCTGTCAGGAAACGGCCGAGAACTAAATCTGCCAACACGATCAGCGCCCTGGAAGTTCAGGCCCCGAGCCCGACAGAGGATCTAGACGTCACAGATAAGATATGGGGCGACTAGGTAAATAGAGCAGCAGCATACTGAACCCAGAAAGTCAGGCTGAGATCCTAACCAGCAAGGAAAAAGGCCGCGTGGTTGAACCTAATATTGCTGCAAAAAACATGTAAAAAAATCGAAAGACAATGGAGGAACAACTATGACCCCACCATTAAAACTCAATATAAATTGCCCATCAGACAGTACCGCAATGAAATCACACAAGCCCAAGCTAAGTACTTTGAGGACAGAAATAACTCCGCCCACAACTCCTCTAAGGAACTATTTAAGGTTGCACGCTCCCTAACCGGTACTGGAGACGATCCATGAACTGTCCTCCAAAGAGAGATATGACGAGCCTACATGGTTCTTCAAAAACAAGGTCGAAAAGATATACAATTCCCTGCAAGGGAATACTGACTTGGACAACTCCAATGAACAATCAGAGCCAGGTGATATTCCAGGATCAAAAACAGAGCCAAGTCTAGATCACCTTACAGAATTAAGTGAGGAAGCTATGATCCTGATCCTACAGAATATCAAGTCTGGCCCTCCACAAGACCCGGTTCCTCCACACATCCTATTACAGGGAGGGAAACATGCAATACATATAACAACTGAACTTCTTTCGCTCTCCCTCATACAAGGGGTAATCCCCAGAACATGGAAACATGCCATAGTCCGACCACTGCTGTAGAAACCTCACCTAGATCCACTAGATCCTGTGAATTATCGACCCATCTCACTTCTACCTCTCTTAGGTAAAATAGCAGAAAAGCATGTCAATCAGACACTGTCCTGATTTCTGGAAGAAAATGAGGTGCTGCACCACACTCAAATGGGTTTCAGACCACAACATAGCACAGAGTCCACCCTGCTGGTAGTAACGGAGGAAGCCAAGGGAATCCTAGATAAAGGGTGCATAGCTGCAGTCTTGCTTCTGGATCTTATTGCAGCCTTTAACATAGTTGATCGTAATTTCATGATCCTCAGGTTAAAGGAAGCAGGCTTTTCTGACACTGCATTGAAATGGCTGTCCTCATTTTCTGAAGATAGATCCTTCCAGATAATGGACGGCGAGCACCTCTTAGATAGCCCACAAATATCATGTGGAGTTCCTCAGGGATCCGACCTGAGTCCCACGCTGTTTAATGTAAACATGCAGCCGCTGGCAAAGATCATAGAGGAATTCGGGTTGTCTACTGTATCATACGTGGATGATACCCAGCTGGTAATATCAGTAACTGACGGGCCACAATCCGTACACAGCAGTTTGGCCCTCTGAATGATAAAAGTAGCAGAATGGATGAACAGATGCAGCCTAAACTTGAATGGAGGAAAAACAGAACTTATGTTCCTGGGAAATAAATCTGTTCCCAGAAACATTGTCAGCTGGCCCCCAGAATTCGGCAACCCTCCAGTCCCAAGAGAATTTGTAAAAAGCCTGGGAATATGGTTAGACCATAACCTCTGAATTGAGAAACAAGCAAAAAAATTGGCAGCCACTTGCTTTGGATTACTTTGCATGATTCGGAAGATTCTACCTCTTATCCCGGAACAAACCCGAGGAACTGTGGTTCAGGTAATGGTGATCTAGTGGCTGGATTTAGGTATGTAGTGTACAGACTACAGCTGGTCCAGAACGCTGCCGCTAGGATATTGCTAGGCATTCCAACACATAACTCGGCAAAAGCTGCATTAAAAACATTACACTGGCTCCCGATCTAGGCCAGGATTACATTTAAATCGGTCTGTATTGTACACAAAGCTGTGAATGACAAAGGTCCGACCCCTATAAAAAAGCCTGTAGTCCTTTATGTTCCGGGCAGATCTCTAAGATCTTCTTCAGAACTGCTTATGAGAAAGACAAAAATAAGGAAATAAAGATGGAGAGGAAGATCCTTCGCACATCTTTCCCCCAGGGTGTGGAACTCCCTACCTAAAGAAACACGACTGATAAAGATGAATTGATGTTTAGGAAAAAAATAAAAACTTGCCTCTTCCCCCAATAACCTCGACCTGAATGCACCTTCTCGTCAGCGCAGGGAAGTCCTCGGGTAGCCATGCACTTAATAAATCCATAAATATAAAACATAAATATCACCGCAATACCAGGTTTTGCAGTAATAATTCTGCAATTCAGAAAGCCATATTCTGACACATTACTATAAAAAAAACCTTCCTCTCCCTCTCTCCCTCTGTTTGTAGAATGGAGAAGGGATCTGCGTCACATAAAATGTGGTGCATGTGTGAAATGAGCACACTTAAGAACTTGAGATGGACTGGCTGCCCTGATTGACCGTTATAAATTAGCATGTTACGGTTTTGTACATTATTGTTGCAGTGCATGGTAGAACTCCTCTTGTTGTATCTATTTGTGGTCTGTCATAAACTGTGCAGCAAAAGGAAAATAGATGTTGAGAATAATTGTGTCTCAATGTTTAATATATTCAACTCTTTTATTTGCATAACCTATATATATATATATGAAAACATACATCTTATTTGTGCAAAAAAGGCCGACCTGCTAAACCTTCTAAAGGCTAAACTTGTTTTATAAGAAACATTTATAAATGCCAATATCAGTTTGTTGTGTAACTTAGAACTATGTCATAAACAGCCAGGATGGGGTGAATATCTCTTAGTTAAGAACGCAATACGCAAATGCATAGTTATGCTCATGAATATACATAAAATTCAAGATACTTATGCAAACATGCGCATAAACACCTAATTGCTTAGTATTAAAATATTAATACAGGTCATTTTTCAGGGGACATCTCTAAGATGCCCTCTGTGTGCATCTTTCATTAAATCCCACTCTGGCATCAGTGTGGGTCTAATGTGCTAAGAAGTTTTTAGTAAAGCCATTATGGTACTGTGGAGTTTGTAATGACAAACTCCCAGCACCATATATTCTTAATGGCATTACTGCACTTACAATGTCTAAGAATTGGCTTAGACAATGTAGGGGTCAGGGCTTTAAGTGGGATGAAAAAACTGGGGGTCTCTCAAAGGGGCGTGGCCAATGTAATTATGGGCGTGGCTTAAAAACACGTAAGCTAAAAGTCTGTGCTTAGCATAGTGTGCCACCCGTCTCATATTTTGCTGTTTCAGTCATTGCATCCAGATATATGATACAACAAGTAACATCATACCTACAACAAGTCAGGACATATTGGCTTTGTCAATGGTTATTAGTTGCATAAGATAAATAAGCAGCAACTATGGCGCGTATATAATATTATAATATTGAAAAAGCTTCCACTTGAAGCCCTGGTGACACCACGACAATGTTGCTGCTCCCAAGTTCCAAAAAGAGAAGGGAAATCCAGAGAGAAAATGATTCTCTTTAAAGGATTTCCCTTCCCCTACAACGCTCACCTGGCATGACGTCATGCCGTAACTTCTCCAATAGTGAGAAGTGGGCAGTGTGCGCACACGCACGCTGATGTGTCTGCTGTCACTGCAGTCTGGAAAAAAATGGACCACCTGTGCCAGGGCACAAAACAGAGCCCGATAGAGACCCGTTTCGAGGCCTCCTTTAAAAAACTGCTGGTGCTTAGCACCGGTTAGACTCGGCCCACTTAAAGCCCTGGTAGGGGTACAGGGCTCATGCACCTCTACCCTCACCACTGGTATTGTGCACCCAGCTAGAGGGGTGGCTGAACTATGCCAGGGCAGTGGGTTGTAGGCATGGCACACAGGGATGTGTGCCATGTCGACTCTTCACTTTGTTATGCACCAAAACACACCGCCTGCAAAGGCAGTGTGTAAGTGTAAAGGTACAGGGCCTCTAAGGGTGGCACAATAAGTGCTGCAGCCCTTAGAGACCTTTCCTGGTCACAGTGCCCTGGGTACCTGTGGTACCAGTTACCAGCGGCTGACCTGTGGCCAGAGAGTGCCAATTGAGTTTTGTCTTCAATGCAGTTTTAGGGAAAGAACATAGGCTCTGGGTACCTGATTGGCAGGGGCCTAGGGAACACTCAGTCAAAGTACATCAGCAGTTCAGCAAAAAGTGGGGGCAACCATAAAAAAAGAGGGCACTTTCTTACACCTGCTGCCTCTTGCAGTGAGAAAAGGACTTACCCCTCTCTGTAACCTTGTGGAACCTAAGACAACTCCAGGGGCTTGTTGGCTTGCCTCCTATTTATGAACTCTCAGGGCCATAAAAGACTTCAATCTCCCCTGACTGGCAGAAGGGGCTTACAAAATTGTAGTATTCCGCTGTGTCACCCACTAATCTGAAGCTACAATCGATCGCGCCGTATCGCCGTTCAAAATCGCCACCTCTGTGGTTCAGTGGACGACGCAGCACTGAGGGAGGCCTGCTAGCGTGGCCACAGTGTTGCTTTTGCGACCAAGGGTTTTATCCATGATGTCACAACCTGTCCACATGCCTGCGTCATTTGAGGCCATGCTAAACGCCGAAGTTGCCATTCACCTGAAGGAACGGTCAGCTGCAAAAAAGATCACTGCATCAGGGTTCCCTTTGTGCCGCTGCTTCTCCTCCTACATCCAGCCCAGCATGATCGTCATAGGTCTGCCTTCCAGCTCGGGGAGCTCCCTGTGTTGCGGGCCCCGGATCAGGATATCGACACCCCTAGTATTCCAGCAGGAGTCCAGGTACCATGAGGAGCGAGGCAGGACCTGCGAAATCCTAGCTGTCAACCGGCACGCTCGTGGCCAGTGCATATTTCTTGAGCCCCTGGTCCTGAAGGACTCACACTAAATGTTCCTTGAGTGCCTCCTAAACCCTATTTTGCCCCACTATGGCACGGAAGGAGCATTTTACCGTAATCCTACCAACATGAGTGCTGCTAGCCCTGGGGTTATTGTAATGACTGGAAACATGCCTAACTTGAAAATGTAGTGATTGAATTCGTATCCTGTTGGTCTTATTTTCTTAAGTGGAAAGTATGCACTGTATTTTTGCAATTTGGTCGTTTTTTAAGCAGATAAAGATTCTTTATTTTTTTTTGGCTGATGTGGAGTCTTTTTGGTGGTGTTTTGAATATATTACTGTAATTATTGTGTTGCACAAATACTTTATGCATTGCCTCTTAAGTTAACCCTAACTGCTGTGTGCCAAGCTACCAGAGGGTGAGCACAGGTTCATTTAGGGTGTATCTGTCTTACCCTGACTAGAGTGGTACGTCCTGCATGGCTTGGGTGTATACCCCAGCCTACCAGGAACCCCATTTCTAACACTCGCCTTGATGAAGGAGTCGAAAGAGAATTAAAGACCTGACTTTTGTGTAACGGCTTATCTCCCAAAACAACACCACATCCACTAGTTATGTCTGATCTTCCAAAGCAAGTGTGGGAGAGGATTGCAGTGGATTTCTTTGGACTCCTCAACAATGGACATCATCTCATGGCAGTCACTGATGAGTACTCACGATTTCCCCTTGTGAAGATCTATCATCATCCACACATGACAAAGCCATTGGGACATTAAATAACATTTATGCAACATGGGATGCTCCCTCCATTCTTAAGTCTGACAATGGCCCACCTTTCAATAACTGGGAGTTTGAGGACTTTCTACTAATATGAATGTTAAACATCAGAAAAGTACACTTCCTTGGCCACAGGCAAATGGCTTTGTTGAACGATTCATGGGCACTCGCTAGAAAGAAGTGACCTCAAGTCAGCTTTATGTTCAACTCTTTGTGCTTACAGGTCAATTCCCCATTACACGACCAGTGAAAGCCCCACCAAATTAAATTCTGGTAGAGCCATAGGAACAAAATTGCCATAATGGACCACTAATAGGTTGACAGATGCTGAGGAGATCTGTGCAACTGATTCCTTTCGCAAGTCCCAAATAAAGACCTATGCTGACAAACACTGATGTGCTGAGGACACATTTTTTAGGAAGGAAACCGGGTCCTGATCAAAACAAAACAGAAACGCAAGTCCGACACTCCGTTTGATGCTGACCCACTGAGGGTTGTGACGAGCAAAGGACTTATGGTGACTGCTTAACGTCTCGGAAAGTCCACCACGAGATACTCATCACATTTCAAGCGCCTACCTCAATGTTCGTTGGCTCCAGATGCTAGAAGTGAGACATGTCCACCTGAGAGTTTGGAGAGCCCAACTCATACACCTGCCTCTGCATCGCCTGTACCGGAGGTAGGCCTCTCTCCTATGGCTCGTCAACCTCACACGATGAGATCTAGAAGAGTGGTTTGAGCACCTTAATGAATTATTGAGGAACTATAATGTATATATGTAATATGCATACTTTTTATTTAACAAAGGGTGAGATGTGTGTCTTGTGAATATGAACTGCCGGACCCATCTGGTCCTTGGTGGACTCCGTAGGAGAATGACTTAATCAGTTGGGTGTGTCTGGCTGTTAATAAAGTTAATGATGCAGTGCGTGCAGTTAACGGTTGCATTCTGAAGAATAAAAACATGCACTACAGAGCTATGTGTGTGGCGTGTTCATTTGAATGTTACTGGGCTGGGGAGGATGCTACAAAGTGCAATGCAATTCTTGATTTTTGTAACAACAATGACTAGTACTGATGACTTGTTTTTTATGTAGTGATTCATTCCAGTTGTAATATTTCGACTAGAACGTGCTGTAAATAGCTGTTGTTATCATTACAGAGCTTAATGGCACACATTTTTCTGCCCTTAAAAGAAAGTAAGGCTATATTCGACTTTTTAGGCTCTGAAGTGCTGACCTACAGATAGATGCCAGTGGTGAGCGTTAAATTCGCCGAGTCACCTTGTCAGAAAATAGCAAGTCAAGGGGAGCGCTTGGCTCTGAAGAAGATATGAGCCGAATCAACTGTATGTTGAAAGGAGTGACCCTCTAACTTAATTGTCACACAGTGCCTGACTGAGTTTACGCTGCATCAATCTCTTATGATTATGCTAATCGCTGTCGCGTTTGAGTATGAGGGACATTATTTTTAGTTCAACAACTGAAGGCGAGGTAGCAGGCGGCTGTCTACCTTGCACCTAAAATACACCTCATGCTTACGTTAGTTGCGATCAATAAATGATGATCAATTGAATGCATCACTACCCAAGTGTAGTGGTTCAAGTTGATCCTACCTATCTGTTGTTGAATATCTGCTTCAGATCTTTCTTAGAGACTCAACAGGTACTGAAAATTTTATTTTCTTGGGCCTGCGATACTTCAGAGATGAAGGCTCGCACGATGTATGCTCGAATATCGGTTCCATAAAACCTGCACGTTCTAAAAACGCACATTTTAGAAATTTCTTATTTAAATGATTTTAGTGCCGGGCAATCAGTAATACCGTTACATTTTATCTGAGTAAATAACATAAAGGCATAGATTGACTCGTTAACTCCCTTTCGAGGTCGCCCCGGTCTCTTCCTCCGACGTGCCGCACGTGACAGATGGACCGGAGCGGGCGCGCGGGCCGGGACGCACGTCCATCTTGTATTTGCGTTGACAGATCACTCAGAAGTGTAATGCTTGCTTCCGATGTGACACGCTGAGGAGACCGGCCTGGTGCAGCGTGACTTGTCACAGTGTTCCAGGCCACTGCCTAGTTCCTCGTCTTATAAATCCCTGGTTGCCTGGGCAACCTGCTGTTGTTGTTGCCTTGGTAACCAAGGCCCTGGGAAATCACAAGAGGGATTGCACGTTTTGAAAAGGGCATCTCGGTTTCTCACCCTCAGAGCCCCTCTCCTCGTGGAACACATCCCTCTTTCTGGAGTACACCCTGGTCACTCTTTCCTCTGGTCGGTGTGTTCCATGATGTCTTTACACTAATCTGGCAGCCTTTTCTGGTAGTCTCAGTGGCTCGAGCATCATTTGCTTACGTAGCTTTGTCGCAGGTTGTTACTTTCCATTTCCCAATGACCTTCCTCTGTTTTTCTGCCCTCTCTCCACAGCCCCTGTGTGCCCCCGCTTTCCTCCTTAGCTCCCTCTCCCCTCCAGCTGTCTCTTCGCCTCTCTCTCATTTATTGTCTTTGTTTCTGACATGCACACATAAGCCTCATCCTTCTCTCTCATCACTCTCTCCTCGTCTTGCGAACCCTCTTTCTGTCTCCTCAGTCTCACCCAAACATCCTAGCTTGCCCCAGAGAGTCTCGGTAATAAAATTTCCATTGTTTACTGTGTCATCGTACAGGGCTTGCAAAATAGTTGCCCTTAGATGTGGCGTAACGGTCAGAGCTGCCTACTTTGAAACTGGGGAACAAGGTTTGAGTCTCGGCGTCGGCTCAATATACTGTGATTCTGGGCAAATCACTTAATCTCCCCGTGCATACCAAAAACAAAAAATTAATGTACCTTGTGTAACGTAACTGGTGCTCATGTAGAGCGCTCCAATACCTTCGGGTCGAGTTCTTCCTATATAACACTGCAACAAACAAAAAATGTGACCAGTAACTTGGCACACTCTTTGGGTACTCAATACCCACAGGTAGTCCTTAACCTGTTATTGCTGGGTGGTATGCTGCTGCATGGACCTCACTGTGCCAGTTGTTCAGTAGAACTAGTAAGGTAAAGCATATGAGCTGGGCCAACAGTGGATTTGAAAAGTATCCGCATCTGGCTGCTGAAATCAAAATGACGCTTGCGTGACTCTACGCTGACGCTGATGTAGACAAGGGTGATTTAGACAAGGGTCGAAACCAGAAGGCCTGTCTGCATACCGTAGGGGTACACAACATCAAAACCCCTACTAGTATGGTAATCTGTGAGATTCCATGTAACAGAGTAACATAAACAGATATTAACACAGATTAATAGCAACCCACTATTGAAGGCCTGTTGGCTTCAACGCGTAGCTTTCAGAATAAATATATCAAGACATTGTCCTGTCTTTCTAAAATAAAGACCTATGGAATTGGGGAGAGGAGTTGGCCTAACGGCCAGGGCGCTCGACCGCGGACCTGGGGAACTGGGTTAGAGTCTTGGTAACGACGCTGAACATCCTGTGATTCTGAGCAAATCACTTAATCTCCCCGTGCCTAAGAAAGAATTAATGTGTGTCCTAATGTAACGTAACTGGTGCTATGTAAAGCGCTCTGATACCTGATTGGATTCGGGTCAAGTTCGCGCTATATAAAACTCTGCCAAAAAAATAAATAAATCTAACATAGGTTTTCTCAATTAACCAATCAGGCCGACAGCCTTTATCACTGGCTTGCGGGGCCTGACTGTTCATAGCGGGCATCAGGCGTTTCCCCAGGAGGCTGGAAGGGTGGGGCCCAGTTTTCCAGCGGTGGGAGCCAGTTTTTTTTACTGGGGGCCGGTTTTGCCACGGTGCCGCAATAAAGCAACACAAGTAACAAAAGAAGCAGCGCTTCCCACTTGCACGCCCACTACCCCCGGGGCTGGGCTGACAAAACTGCCAGGACTGCTTTGGGTTCCCAGTCTGGCTTGTCACAAAAACCAACCCAGGCATACAGTCATAAAAGTACAAATCAATACAAAATGACATTTGAGAAAACAATATACCTTTACCGGATTATCAGAGTGCAAGTGTTCTACTTCCAGGGTTTGCGAGACACCAAAACCCTTGCCTAACTAAGTAATCTGAGATTCCATCCTATGACATGCCTGCAGTGCCTACAGATTTCAGCAGAGTTAATAATAATCCAACCTTGATGGCCCATTGCCTTTCACATACGCTTTTTCACAATAAATAAGGCAGGCCTGATAACGTTTGTTATAATATTTTATAGGAAACGGATCACCCTTGAGGATTTGTTTGTCTTTGTATCCAGCACAGGCCCACTATATTGACCATAAACTTTCCCAGAAGGAAAAAAGTGCAATTCAAGCACTCTATATCATTGTAAGCACAGATCTTCTGTCCAATCAAAACTTGTAGTGAAAGATCAACTTGTGGGAGGAGCCTCATACCCTCTCTCAGAACTCATTCTTAAAAGCTCTTTTTTATGGTGATCACTTAAGATATGGAGACAGCTGCACTCTCACCCCATACCTGAAATGGGGCAATTAACTTTGGCACACACTTCTGGCCCTTTTGAAGTTTTATTTATTGTTACCACTTCAATGATGTTCATTTGTGCCTTCAACTTCATTATGATGTGATTGTTCATAGTCGGCGCTAAGTTAATTTACTGCTGAGGTACATATTTGACTCCCTCTTAGGATGGTTCACCATTGTTTCTGCCTGCTAGTCCTCTCAGTGTCAACATGCGTATTTTATGTGACTATTCTATAGTATCAGATTTACCTACTGTATTTAAATTGCGCACACAGTTTTACACAAAAGCAGTGGACGAATGTCACAAAAAATGTACTTTTAGCTACTCTATGCCTGATATTAAACCAACACCACTGTTTCTTTTTGCAAGACCTGTCAGCCCTCTTGTAAGGTCAGCGCCTGGAATCCTAAAGGGTGATAGTGCACTGAAGGAATACTAGTGTTACAGAAGCACTAGTTGAACCATCTTTAATTTTTCACTGAAGTGGATGGTCTGTTCCAATTCCCACATGTGAAAAGACAGCAATTTCCTGCTGACTCATATTGATTCTTTTCAGAATAAGCCTTTAGTATTTCACGACTGTTGACCGCCATTACTGTTTGCTACTTCATATGTTCATTGGTACAGTCACATCATGCACATTTCCTGTGGGAAAGGGTATTTCCCTTGCTTGTGCACGATGAAATGAGGGGTTCCTATCTGTTTTGCAACAACCTGAGATGTTCTACTAATTGGAATGGCCCAGATTGTCCCCAATATCACACCATGTAAAAAAAAAAAGAGGGGTAAAATATCCAGGCGATAGGGGCGCCAATCCTACACTATACAAAATATTAATTCTTCTATTACAGCTTTTTAAAATTAATAAAAGAATATGAACAAATCTGTATTACTCTATTGTTTCAACTTAAAAAAACGCTTACCTGCTCTCTCATCCCAAGGAATGGCCTCTTTGTGCTGAGCTCTTCAGTCCATGTCTTCCCTTCTGATCAGAATATTCATTGAAATTCAGGAACCTTCTGTTAGTAGCTACAGCTCTATAGTAAAGAACAGTAATGTCAAGCGACTTCATGAATTAATCATGCAATCCAGCATTATTCTGTTACACCTGGAAGCCGTCACTTTAGAGATGCTTTCCAGTAAATGGGCTATTTTTGCGTAATTGCAAGATTGGTGCTTTTCTTCATTTACTGTCGGTGATTGAAGAGTCTTGTGGTTTCCAAGAATCATGCATTTTTTCTCTTCGACTTAATGATCCAGTTATGGTTTCAACACTGAATAGATATTCAGTATTTTTAGGCTTTCGTACAACCTATTGTTTAATTGCGTCAGACTTCCTGGACCTCTGGCTTGTGATCCCCCTGAGTGTGCTTATCCGCACTCCATATAGTTATTTGTGTTAAACCATCCTACATTACAGATCCATTAATGATTTCTCTTCAGTGTCCTCCTAAAAAAACTTTTACTTCTAATCAACTTTAAAGTCTGTCATTAATGAACTGTATCCTGAGACACACTGACCATCTGGGGTCATATTACAGAAAGTGCTCCCGGGGTGCAAGGAGCATGTGTGCCCGCGTCTTACGCCAGAGGTACTTTGGTATTATAGAAGAGGCTGCTAATGCTTGTTTCTATGCCAGCATGAAACAAGGAGGCATTCACTCCTTTGCATGTGGGTGGCTCGTGCCATATTAGAAATGTGGGAGTAGTCCTTCAGGAGGCGCACTGCACTGACTGTGCACCCCAAAGAGGTACTACACCGTAAGTGTGCCCACCAAGGGTGCACCCTGCAAGGGAGTCCCAGGGACCCCCACCCAAACATCGATGTGCAGTCACTCACTACACCTGCCTGAAGGGGGATCTCTAGCCTGGTTGGGGCCTCCAATGAAAGACTAGTGAGTGCCTGCACTGTGAACAGATTATTAACTGTAATAGGCGGCACTTTCGGGGTCTGACCGGTGCCATCAGTTAAGGATGCACACTGGCGTAGAGCGGGACATTGCCCCTGCACATAATATGACCATTGATGTCCATATCTCTTACTTGTATCAACAGTATAGCGCTTACAAGTAATGAGCCTATGGAAGAAGCTGTCTCTTTATGTGATTTATCAATAAGTTGATATACCGTGTAAAGAGTCCAGGGGTTCCCTTATGAGTGGGCAGGGGCTTGCTATGCATTCCCAAAGTGCTCTATTAGGGGGTAGTGTAGTCGAGCAGCCTTAGGCTTAACACAGAGGAGTGTAAGAGATTCACAAAATACACACAATGATTAATAAATGACAACCAGACTCAAGAAGGAGATCTACACCAATTTATAAAAATACCAAGTACCCGTATATATGATTTGGCATCAGAGAAAAATCGTTCAGGTAAGTAGGTTTTTAAATATAAATTATTTTCACTTTAAAAAGTGGACATTGCAATTTCTGAGTTCTGCAATGTTATCCTATGGAAGGAAGCATAAGTTATGCAAACATGTACAATACATCGACTTACAGGACCAATCTCCAGGAGTTCAGTTCAGGCGAGTTGTGGGCATGCTCCACGGGCGCACCAACAGTGCACCACCAGCAGCACAAGGGCGGCCAGGTGCAGGATTCAAAACAGCATCATGAGCCCAATGCATGTCAATGGGGATCGGTCACTGTAAAAAGCGGCTGTAGGCTCTGTTTGGGAAGCTAGTTGGTCTGAACTAGCAAGTGGTCTCAGACCTTGCAATACTCAGGGGGGACACCTTTAGTCCTCTTCTCCATGGCCCAGGGGCGACGGGTGCAGGCGTGTCCTAATGTGTCAGGTGTTTCCTTACCGGTGCACTCGCAGTTGAGGGGGCCTGCATGCAGAGGCTGCAGATGACATCAGGGTGTTCAAGAGGGGTGAAACCACAATGGACTTGAGCTCTGAAGGGCTGGGATACCCTGTTGACACCGGTGGCCCACTTGAACTCAGGCCAGAGGCGACGGGTACAGTGGTGGCTTTGGGTGTCGGGTTTTGGCGGTTTTCGGAGGCCTGAGAGTCTTCTCATTTGAAGTTTATTCAGAACAGGTCCACTGTTCACAGGAGGTCTTGAGGCTTTTTCAAAGGCTGGCAGTCCTCCCGGGTGTCTGGAGTCAACAGCTGCAGGATGAGTCAACTTTGGCACATTTTTTGACGAGAAATGCAGACAGGCCAGCAGGGTTGGTACCAGGTCAGCTATTTCTTCTCTCCTTTTGCAACCCTTCAGTGTCCTCTCTCTTCTTAGGTCATCAGGATCTGCTTCTATGGTGCCATGGGCTCCCCAAAATACTGAATTTAGGGACATTAGGGGAGTTCAGGGTAGTAGCTAGTGGGCTACTGACCCTTGGTATCCCTTCACTGTTGGAAGTGGGCATAAACCTGTCCCATAATTCCTAAGTATGCCATCACAAAGATGTTACTTCTTAAAAATCATGTCCACTTACAGTAGCACACCTTAGGGGTGATACTAGCCGGTGGGTGGCACGCCTACCTGACTAGCTACTTTCCACCCCTGTCCTGGTGCCAAGGAGACTCTGGACAGGGGGCAGCTTCCTCTTCTGTGAGGGGAGCCAGATTCCCATTCCAAAGAGGGCAGCTTCTTTGGAGCTCACCAGCCAAAAGAGGCTAATCAGCAGGTCATCCTGTGGGAATGTGTATCTGATAGAGACTACTAGCCACAGATTCCTTAACGTAGAATTATCCCCAGGCGTGAGACTGGACCCGGAAAACTTTCTTTGCCCCAGCATCTGTGCGTGCCGGGGGGCGGTACCACGCGACTCAGCCTTGACGTCGTTTGCGGGCGTGACGTCTGCGAGGTCACATAAGCCCCACCCCGGCGCGCTGACATCAGTTTCCTTCTTTTCCGCATGCAACGCGGATCCGGATCATGTCCCTGTCCTGTTTTAAGGCCTTCTTTTCATGCTTTTGCGTGGGGGCAGCCGCGGCCCGTGGAGGGAGTTCCGTGGGGCGGTAAGGCGGGGCGGGGGAGGGGCAGGGTGGGGGGTTCTAAAAACCGGAATATAGATAATTGCAGGTAAGTAAACAATTAAATGAATAAAACGAATTTCGTAGCGCGCGCTGCATCGCATTTTGTGATGCAGCGCGCGCTACGAAATTTGTTTTATTTATTTAATTGTTTACTTACCTGCAATTATCCATATTCCGGTCTTTAGAACCCCCACCCTGCCCTTCCCCCGCCCCGCCTTACCGCCCCACGGAACTCCCTCCACGGGCCGCGGCTGCGTGGGGGGACAGTGTGCGATTGCCTTCGGGCTTTAAAGCGTGCTCATCTTGCGCGCGTCAGATGTATGTGACGGACCCTCATCCTATTTGTATGTGGTATCACAGAACACCAGGGCACACCAAATCACTATATCTGTAACCCAAAAAATGTCACAAAGTGAGATTGGAGCTTTATAACACTCAGGAAGAATAATTGTTCAATTAGCCTTAAGTCAGAATGTCCTTTCAGTTGAGGAAATGGAGAACAGTCTTGAATCAGGTTCTTCTTTGTGCTTTATTTTCAATTCACCAAAAAATGGGAAGCAACAGCAGCCGACGCACGTTTCGCCCCCCTGGGCTTTTTCAAGGCTGCAAGAAGATATTTAAACACCATTTTTATAGATAGTGACACTCAATGGTCACCTTTTAAAATAACACCCATAAAAATGCCCTTTAAGGATATGTCTACGTTGTAATTAGACAGCATACAACTTGTGCACCAAATGCAAAGACATTCAAGCATGCTGCTATTATATATAACACATATGTATCCCTATATTGATCATAATCTTTTGCGTAAAAATTAAATAATGAACCCCAACAATTCATTTTAAGCAATATATCAGGTTCAAGGTGTGAACATACATATTAAGAAAGACCCCTAATTGAGATTTTCAGTGGTATGTTGAATATCCATTCAAAAGAGAAGCCAATGAATAAGTGAAAAAAGAAAGAGTCAAACGAACTAACACCAACACCAGTGCACATCACTTCTTAAGAAATAGAGCGAGAGACCGTCCTGTACCAATTAACCCTAAATAGTGACAAGGTTCGCCTTAAAAAAAAAACGGCCTCACCTCAATTTTTGATAACAACGTTTTGATCGAATGTCACGTAAAAGTAAAAACTTCTTTATTGGAGAATTCTGTAATGCACAAGAGATAACCAGAGTGCCGATGAAGCAGTTATCCATTACACACCCCTTGCAGGGACAAAGTAAAACAATATCAATCAAAAGTTAATAAATTCAAGTCAATCCATCCTTACCCGAAAAATTTCACGGGTAGAATGCCATCTCACTTCAACTGAAGTCCCCACAGATGTAGACACCACTGTAATGTGTCACTTTTAAGTTAAAGGCAACCCGGCTCCCTGGACCTTAATAAGTCTTCTCTCTATTCAGAGGTTCAAAGGGCATGGGAGGAATAGGAGGAAAATCAAAAGAAAAATTCATAAGCAAGAAGCTTAGTACACGACCAATTAGTAGTTTCGCAGAGTGTACTAAATAAAGAGTAGGAGCCAGGAGATGTATGTACCTGTATCTTCACGTGTTTTTTCCGTTGGCCGCGATCGGCAGTTCCGCGTTCGTCAGACGCGGACGCCATCTTTTATAATCTTTTTAAGTCTAAGCAAAGCATGGAGATTGAAATGGGACAAACAGAACCTCGTAGGTTTAGTGTGCAACGTGGTTACAACCTAAACAGTTTAACCATTGTTAATTATTCTAATGGAAATGTTGTATTTAGGATAATTTAATGGTCACATATTTCTACTAAGTATAGTGTCTCCGTGAAACAAAAAAGGAATTATTTATTCTTTGCTGAAAAGGTACCGCACATTGTACGGGATAATAGTCATCCTAATTAAAGTATATAGTAATCACATGCTGTATCTCATTTTAGTTTGTAAAACGAGATGTATTTATATTGCATATAAGCGCATGTATGGTAGAGTTATTAGCCAAGTTTTAGGGTTACACAACCAAGTTATCAAAAAAAATAAAAAACGGACTGTCTATAGCACTTCCAACAAATGTGGGTCACCACTGTCTCTAGTTAAAACCACAGCAGTTCATTTGCTAAGAAATGACTGTTATCAAAGATAGTCCTCACACATAAAACACAATAAAACATTCCATATGGTAATGGATTAGAAGCTGCAAAGAAGATCGCAAATTTGCCTATTATCTCACCAAATGAGGTTCAAAAAGAGACAAAATGTAGTAAATATTAGTTAGTCTAGCCCGCATATCACGAGTATTGTGAATCAATAAGTAGTGCTCGATATATCCAGTTATGAAAGAAGATTCAGCATCAGTGAAAGTTGGGAAAGGTTAGGTATGGACAAAGGGTGTGATAGATAGTCGCTCATACGCAACCCTATCCTAGAGCATATGTTCCAAATACAACCCTAGTGATTGATCATAAAATTAGAAACGGACAAAAGAAGTAATTAATAGTCACTCATACTAAGCCCTATCCTAGAGCATGTACTGCAAATATAACCATAGTAATTAGTCTTGAGACTCTTTGAGTCTAAGCACATTCATACCCTGGTGGGTGGGTATTATAACATATCAGGAGCACCCACAAGACACGCCTTTGTAATACAAGCTCAGAAATTATTAGAATGATTGGATGTGCAGATCATTCAGCAAACCCATGGTCCTTTTGAAATGAATCTATTTGTAAGTGGTGTTTGGGCGAGCACCATGCTTCCACAAACTGCGACGCTTGCAAGCAAATGAAGCCTAAGTCCCGGCGGGAGCGCTGGATGAAGCTCCTTTCAGCCCGGTTGTCCACATCTGGGTCGTCCCCGTGTCTGTCCCTCGTGGAAGGGCCCAAGAATCACTGCTTCCGATTCTGGCATCGCCCGTCGCCGAGGCCCCTAGGGCGTCGCTCGCCGATCGGTAAGTTTCTTAGCTTGTCTCCGAGGCCTGGTCCCCGCTCTGCAGAGGGCGCGGGTTCTCCGCGGGTCATGCGGCCTCATTCGTCGCCACCCTACCCGTCGTTTCCTCGCACCGGGGCAACTAAGGCCCAAATGGAGGCCTATGCTGTGGCTCTGCAGGCTTCCTTGGCCCCTCCTCCTCCTCTTCCTGGGACGTCCGCAGATCCCTTGCCAAGTGCAGGGCCTTCCGCGACATCGCCGGCGGCTCCGGTGCCGACGGGTTCGGCATCAGGCTCTGGAGGTGTGGTGTCAATAGAGTGTGGCCCTACGGGGTTCCCCTCTTTGGCCCATGGCGCCTCTGCCTCACCGCAAACCCCCGAGGGGGTCCCTGTGGTGTTGCGGGAGGTCACCGGGACTTGGGACTCGCCCTGATTCCTCCTCGGTCTTCTGGGCAGGCGGCGGCCTTGCTAGAAGCCGAGCTGATTCTGTTCAGGGGCCGACGGCTGTCGACCCTGGCGGTGCCCAGGTGCTGGCTAGGGGCCGAGGCGTGTCCCCGAGTCCCTCTCGTCTCTCCACGCAGGCGGCTGCTTCGTCGGAGGTCGAGTCGGTGCTTTTTCGGCGCCGTTCTTTTGCCCACCCGGAGCCGGCCCCGCTCCATTCTCCTAGAGTGCAAGTGGTGGACGAAGTCGTCCCGGCATCCCCTCCAGCGCCGGTCGATCTCACGCCGGCGGACTCCACGGTGCCGTGCTGGCGTCGGGTCGTCGACTCGTCTCTGGAGGCCCCCTCCACCCGGTGGTTCGTCAACTTTTTGTCTCCTCTTCCATGGAGACGGGCCGTGGCTTTTTCCCCAGCATCTTCCAGGGAGGGCTCCTTCCCCAGAGGCACCTCAGGTCCCCCACTCGTCCGTCACTCTTTCCCCATTCCGGGGTTGGCCATTTCTTCCTCCAGCTGGATTCGGGGATGGCCGGCTAGTTAACAGCCATCGCCCGCGGAGGAATTGCTCTCCCTCCCACAACGCCCTACGGAGGCGTGTGCGGCCATTTCCACGGCCGCTGTCATTTTGCACATGGGCGACCCTGCCACCCCATTCCCTACGGACCATTTGGTGGAGGTTCTCCATCAGGGCTCTGGTGGACGGGAGCAGCTTCTTCCCTTCGAAGCTTCGCTCCATAATTCTGTTCTGGGGGCCAGGGGGCGTCCTGCCACGGGGGATCCAGTGCCCCAGTCGCTCCTCCACTGCCACCGTACTGCTCTGCACGACCCAGTCTGCCTTTCTTTCCACCCTTCTACTCAGGGCCCTCTTCTGCAGACTGCTTTTCCTTCCTTACCTTTGGTGTTGTTTCCTCCGTCACGGGAGGCCCGATGGTTAGGTTCCCGGGGGCGGAACCTCTCCGCTTCTTCTAGTGCTGCTTTGCGAGCGCTCAACACGCTTGTGTGTTGGCCAGGGCTACTTCCAGCTTGTGGGATTCCATGGAGTCCCTTCTGTCTTCTGCCTCTCCGGAAGGTGTGCATGCTGATCTGTGACGCCATGTGATGGATGGCCGGGAGCTGGACGCGTTTATTCTTCGTTCGGCCCTGGATTTTCTGATGCTCTCGGCCGCACAATGGCAAGTTCAGTAGCTCTCCGTCGCCATGCTTGGCTGAGGGATAGCGTTTTCCCTGAGAATGTGAGGGAGCGTCTCGTTGACCTGCCCTTTGATGGTGTGCATTTGTTTAACACCCATGCGGATGCTGCCATTCAGCGGCTCCTTGCGGGGCTCCGTCCAACTCCTCCCCCTCCGTAACTTGCCTTTGGGTCCTTAAATTGACCCCTTTGTGCTGTTAGCTGGTGGTACAGCCCCTTTGGATTTTGTGGTTCTTTGGTTGTGGTCCACCCATATGTGTCCTCAGGTTGGGCCTTCGGTGTATTTTTTGATTGGCTGATTGTCAAGCTGTCTGTGGTTCAATCTGCATGTCCTTTTTGTTCTGTCCTCTGCTACGGGATTTTTTCGCTAAGAGGTGTTCCCATGTTTTCCTGGGACGTATCATACCCTGCCTTTATGTTCTGGTCCTCTGCTGCGGGGTGTTTTTCCCCTAAGAGGTGTTCCCATGTTTTAGTGGGATGTATCATACCTTATGTGGGGTACGTGTAGCTATTGCATAGCTCTGTCCTGTGCTGGCAAGGTATGGTTGCCCCTTTTTCGGGCTTCCTGCCTTTCTTGGCATCATTGTCTGCCGCTGGTGCGGTCTCTTGTATCTTGTCCGGGCGCAGCTTGCGCTGCTCCGGCTTCTGTCGTTCTCGGTGTTCCCTCCATTGCTTGACCCTTTCTGCGGTGTCTTGTTGTGGCTTTTCCGCCTTCCTGCCTGGCGTTTCGGCCTGGTCCTCTGTCTGGTGTTCCAGGGGGGCTGGGTTTCTCCTGACTTTCCTGTGTTCTGGTTGACGGCTTGGTCCGTCATCCTTGTCTCCCTCTTTTGCTCTTATCACAGGTCCCATTTCTCTTTGTGGGTCGGTGTGTGTCTATTGAACGCTCCTCCTTTGGGGTTTGTTCTGCATTTTCCTGCCCTCTGCCCTCGGCCTGCGTCTAGCTTGTTCTGGGTGCACTGCTCCATGGTTCTGTCCGTTGCCGGCTGTGCACACCTGCTTGTGCTGGTCCACCTCCGTGGCCCCTGTGGTGCTCCCTTGTGCCCCTGCCTCTTGTTTTGCTGCGGCATTGCGCACCTGCCACTTCTTCTTATGCCTGCGTTCCTTGGCTGTGGGACCATTCCTGCCTTGCCTGCTTCCTTGCGGCTGATGCCTGTTCGGCTGTCCTCTGTTGCTGTGTGTTTTCCTACGGCAGACTCTGCCTCCGGTTCTACCTCCTCTCCCTGGAGTTGGGGTCGTTCTTTCCTCCTAGGTGCTCCTATGCGGCTGTCTGTCCCTACGAGGGTTTGTGGCTGTTGTACCTTGAATGGGCTTTGGGTCTCATGGTCTTCCCTTCGCCTTGCTGGGGCCCTGTGTTTCTTCCTACAGGGGAGGTTCTCTCGCAGGCCCTCCTCCCCTTTGGGTATGGCTTGGGTATCAATTCTACGTTAAGGTATCTGCAACTAGTAGTCTCTATCAGATGTACAAGTTACTTACCTTCGGTAACAATGTGTTCGAGGCATATGAGCTGCAGATTACACACTTTGCATAGATCGCCATCTGGTGTTGGGCCCGGATGTTTGCAGTTTGTTTTTCCTCTTGGAAAGTCTTTGGAAGTCACGAGGTTGGTGACTCCTCCCTTGGTTCGTATTGCGCATGGGCTTCGGCTCCATCCTCAGATTGTTTTTTTCCTCCATCGGGCTCGGATGTAATACTTCGCGCTCCGGCTCCGAACATTCCAGTTCGACGATCGAAGCGAAATCCTCACTCTCAGCGGTATTGTTTAGATACTAATCTCCTTCTTCTTCAACGCACTTTTGATTCCAGTCATCGACGGTGGCCTTCGGGCCTCTCCAGGCTCCGGTCCCGGCTGATGGAAAGGACTCCATTCAAGAAGTGCCCTCGATGTGGGTCCATATTCCCCCACACCGATCTTCATGAGGTGTGCAACCTCTGCCTCTCCCCTGAACACGAGGCTCGAGACTGTCCCGCCTGCAAGTCTTTTAGATCTAAAAAGACTATTCGAGATCGAAGGGCCAGAAGAAAAATGGCACACTCCTCGACCTCTGTTCCAGTCGACATCTTCGGGGACGACGTCGAACCTCCGGGACACCAGCACACCGAAGAGGACCTCGTCAGTGCTTCCGAAGCTGACAACTCGGATGTGGAGGACATCACCCCGGCGCAGAGGGTCGTGAGTAAAATACCCCCTCCCACACCCGCGCCGGCACCCAAAAAGGCTTCGGTCACGCCTTCGCCTTCGGGCCTAGGCAAGACCAAAGACACTGCTTCGAACACCCCACCTTCGGGCCCGGTGACGAAGCCAAGTAAGCCTTCCGGCGGCTCGGGCTCGAGCCAGCCTGCCAGCGGTGCCGAAAAACACCCTTCGGCACTGAAGAAAAGAGTGGCCTCTACCTCGACACCGAGCTCCACACAAAGGCCTCGGTGTCGAAACCCAGCCTCTCGGTGCCGACCAAACATCATAAGGCCCCCAGCACCGACACTCCCGCACCGAGGCCTTTATCGGCACCAAACAAAAAATCGGAGGTTCCCAAAAAGCACGGCACAGACAAGCCTAAGAAGCCGTCGGCCCCGAAAACGTCGGCGCTGACGGAACAACCAGTGTCCCAAGAACTTTTTACACCGGATCCTTTACAAAATACACTTACCAAGGATCCAAAAACTGGACATTTGGCACTGTCTTCTAAAAAGAGACATTTGGACAGACCAGCTCCACCTCCACCTCCAAAGAGGAAGGCCTGTGCTACCTCCCCTTTCAGAGTGCCTTCCCCGCCTCCTCCACCTCCTCCACCCTCTCCACCTCTGCCCCCTCCACCTTTTCCACCCCTGCCTCATCGCTCTCCGGCCCCGTCTCTAGACCATGATGATCAGGGGGACCCATACTATGACCCAGCAGATGTGCCACAAGACCCCACCCCTACAGGATCCCCAGACCCCTGGGATGATTATAATAATCCAGACATTCCAGATGTCCCACAAGATGACCTATATCCATCCAGGCCATCACCACCAGAAGACTCACTAGGTTTTCACCACCTACTTCAGAGGGCGGCACATTATCACGGGGTAGAGCTACACACTGACCCAGTAGAGGAATATTTCCTCCTAGACCCCTTTGATACAGCACATAGGTCTACTGCTATACTACCTATGCTCAAAGGGGTAATAAAACATGCGCCAGAGGTCTTTAAAGACCCAGTCAGGGCTAGGGTCCTAAACCCACGTATAAAAAAAAAGTATAAGGCTGCCCCTACAGATCCTGCCTACATCAAAGGGCCTGCGCCACTGGATTCCCTAGTGGTATCCACCGCAAGAAAGAGATCAAATTCCCAGGCGTCAGGCGAAGCACCACCACCTGACAAGGAATCACAGCTCCTGGATGCATCAGGAAAACGCACTGCGTCACAGGCAGCTAACATATGGCGTATCGCCAACACTCAAGCGCTATTGGCCAGATACGACAGGGCGCATTATGATGAGCTAGAAACCATCATGCACCATCTCCCAGAAAAATATAAAAATAGGGCCAATGAACTAATCCACAGGGTAAGACCATAACCAATACCTCTATACGCTGTGCCTTAGACGCAGCAGACACAGCTTCCAGGGCCATCAACACCAGTGTCCTACTCCGTCGACACGCTTGGCTGAGAGTGTCCGGCTTTAAACCCGAGGTACAAGCCTCTATATTAAACCACCCGTTCGATCAGCAACATTTATTCGGGCCAAAGATAGATGAGGCCCTCGAGAAGATGAAAAAAGATACAGATACGGCGAAATCTATGGGAGCCCTACAGTCACACCCTCCTAGACGCTCCTTTTGCCGCTCCTCCTTTCGTGGCACGGGCAGAGGCTACTCCTCAGATAGAGCGTCCACGTCCTACAAATCCCCTCCTCAGTCCACCTTCACAAAAGTTTATCAAAGAGGCGGATATAGAGGAAATAACAATAAAGGCAGAGGCAAAACAAATACTGCCCGCTCTGCCACACCGCCTACCCAATGACTTTCCCCTGCTCCCCCCAGACCATCCCACTCCGTTCGGGGGTGTAGACTACAAAATTTCCTTTACGTCTGGGAGTCCATCACATCAGACAAGTGGGTGATCCAAATTATTCGTTCAGGGTACTGCCTAGAACTCACATCTACCCCCCCAACATTCCACCCAGACAACGCCCAATGGCACAAGAACATTCCACGTTACTAAAGCAGGAGGTGATTTCCCTCCTACAAAAACACGCAATAGAACAGGTCCCCCACAATCAGCATATTTTCTTATACCGAAAAGAGACAAGACTCTACGACCTATCTTAGATCTCCGACCTCTAAACTCATACATACATTCGGACCATTTTCACATGGTAACACTTCAGCAGGTACTTCGGCTCCTCTCCCAGGACGACTTTCTCACCACACTGGACTTGAAAGACGCGTACTTTCACATTCCGGTACACCATGCCTACAGAAAGTACCTCAGATTCGTAGTGGATGGGCAACACTACCAGCTCAAGGTGCTCCCATTCGGGGTCACAACAGCACCAAGGGTATTCACCAAGTGCCTAGTGGCGGCACACCTCAGAAGACAGCACATTCACGTCTTCCCATATTTGGACGACTGGCTGATAAAAAGCCACGTCCTACAACCAATGTGTACACCACACTGCCACTACAATCCAGCTTCTTCACCAACTAGGCTTTACGGTGAACCACCAAAAGTCCCAGCTAACGCCATCCCACATAAAGCAATACCTCGGTGCCACCATAGACACCTCAAAAGCCATTGCCTACCCCAATCCGGCAAGGATCGCAAGCATTCAAGCTTTGCGTCAAAGATTCATACTTCAACACTCCCTCCCAGCAAGAGTGTTTATGCAACTGATAGGGATGATGGGCTCTTGCATTTTCATAGTGCCTCATGCAAGACTCCAGATGCGTCCACTCCAAGAGTGTGAGAAAGTGGCTCTGTATATACTGTTCCCTAATAGGTACAGGGTGTACAGAGTCCACAGTCCCCCAGAGGCTGATAGAGGTCAAAGTTAGGTATGACCTTACTCTCAAAAGTGGTAGCTTGGTCGAGCAGTAAGGCAGTACCAGAGGACAGTGTAAAGCATTTATTGTACACACTCAGTCAGCAAATGGTTTCACACACTCAATAACTGAACTCTAGGCCAATGATTTGTATATATAAAATATATGCTTGTTTTATTTTTAGAACCACAAGGGGGTAAAAATATACTTTCTCAGAATGAGAGGTTGAATATAAATACTTTTGTTTCAAGCAATAAATTTGTGTAAACAGTCACAGTTGGTTGCAATAAACAATCCTATTTCCTAAACATAACAATGCATTGAGCTCAATGGTAAATTCAGGTTATTTGTAATAAATTACTTTTCAGATTACTTTTGGAATTCCAGGTCTGGATCCTAGAACCAGCCTGGGGTCAGTATTCAGAATCAAGTGATGAAAGTCGACTTAATAACTGTAATGATTTTTAAATAATATTTAGCTATTTCAAAAGTTAGCACTTAGAAAATATTTCACAGAAAACATTCAATGGATCTCTATGGCAAGAAATTCAAATTGCAGGTAGAGTACTTTATCGTTACTTTAGTAATCCAGGACTGGGTGCCTAGACCCAGGACTGGGGTCCTTATCAAATGCAGGTAAGTAATTTCGTTTGCAGAAATGGTACGATTTTAAAAGAATATTTCAAATTTGCAAAAGTAGACACTTAGAAGAAATTTCACAGAAAAGCAGACAATGGTTTCCTATGGGAGAAAAATGAGTTAGAAGTAAGTATAGTTGTGAACACTTTTCAGAGTCAGGGCTGGGCACCAAGATCCAGCACTGGGAGCTCACCTAGGAGCAGGTGAGTAAATTCGTTTTTGTCACTTGGCTGATTTTTGGTGAATTTTTGCAGTTTTGAAAAGTTCACACTTAGAAGATTTTTGAAGAAAAAGCCAGTCAATGTTACCCTATGAGGAAAATGAAGTTAGCGGTTTAAGGGTAAGTACTCGACTGGTAGTGTTGAAATTCCGGGCATGGACTCAGGGGTCCCCCAGTGTCAGGTAGGTACAGTTGGTTCACCCTCAGCGGTTTCAGGACGGCCGGGTGCAGAGAGAGTTGGGCCCAATGTTATCCTATGAGGGATAGGGGGGCCTTGGTTGGTGGCTGCTGTCTGGCAAGCCACGCGGCTGTGGGAGCTGGGCTCCTGGTCACTTACTCAGGGCAAGTGGGGAAGTAGGTTAGTGTAGAGAGGGCACTGCCAGGGCCACTCGGGCGGCTGGGTGCAGGGTGCTTTTGAGCCTTAGGGCGCTCAATGGAAATCAATGGGAATGTTCCGGTTTGGAAAGAGGCTGCAGGCTCGGGGACGAGGATGTTTCAGGTGCCACCACCACTTCGAGAGGTAAGTTGGGTAGTTGTAGGTTAGGTGGGTACCCCGGGATTGGGCACAGGGGGTCGCAGGGCGCCGGGTGCAGGGGTGCCTTTTGACGTCGGGAATCTTACCCTCTGGTTGATCGCGGCTGGGGTGGCACTTGGTTCTGAGGCTGCAGGCTTCTTCCGGGATGTCGAGGGGGGTCCTTGGGTGCCGGACTCTGGGTCACAGTCGCCGTGGGGTCGTCCTCTGGGTCTTTGTCCACTCCGGCACTGGCCAGGCTTGGCTGGTGCCGAGTGTGTTGGGTCCGCGGTCCCGGGCTGGTGCCAGGGATAGCAAGTAGGTTTCTTGAGTAGAGCCTCTACTCGTGGGAGTCCCAGGGGCTTAGAGCTAAAAGGTAGCCAGGTCCTCCGGGGTTGGTGAGGTTGCTGGCCACGTGGGATGCCGCGCTGGTGCAGGTTCGAGAGTCGACAGGCCGGTAGGGCTGGGGCCAAAGCAGTTGGTGTCTTCTTCTCTTTTTAGCAGCTGCAGGGCAGGTCTTTTTTCTTCTTGCTCTTCTTGTCGTTTTTCTATCTGGAATCTGAGGAAGGAAGGTTCAGGGGGGCCCTAAATACTAGATTTAGGGGCGTTACAGGTAGGTGAAGGCCAGGGACCAATGGGTCCTTGTCCTGGGGTGGGTACACCCCCTATCCTGCCTCTCTCCTGTGGGAGGGGGCAGTAGCCTAATCCTGATAGGGTAGGGCCTCCTATCTTCAAGATGGCGAGAGCCCGGAGATGTGCTTCACCTCGCCTCCCCCACCTGAGGGGTGGGGTGGGCAGGCTGGCACATCCCCTGTCCTTGTATGGGGTTTCCGGCCAAGCTTCCCGCCAGAGTGGGGGGTTGCAGTGGCCTGGGGAAACTCCAACTGGCGGCATGCCTTTGAAGCTTCCCTTTGCTCATCCTGGGGGAGGAGATTTCTCACCTCACCCAGGATGTGCATTGTTGCAGGCCCGGGAGAGCAGGGGCTCTCCCACCCAGGGGTCCAGCAACGTGTCTGCTGTGTGGCAGCCTGGGCAGCCTCAGAGCAGACGTGGATTGCAAGTTAGCTGTAAGGGGGCATCTTCTAAGATGCCCTCTGGGGCGCTTAGTACATTAAATCCTACACTGGCATCAGTGTGGGTTCAATGTGCTGAGAAGTTTGATACCAAACTTCCCAGGCTTCAGTGTTGCCAATATGGTGCTGTGGAGCTCGTGTTTGACAAGCTCTCAGCACCATGTATTCTTAAATGACAGCACTGCACTTACAGTGCCCAGGAATGGACCTGGGTACTGTAGGGGCACAGGGCTCCTGCTCCTGTGCCCACACCATAGGCGTAATGCACCCAGCTAGAGGGGTGGCTGACATATGCCTTGGCAGTGTAGGTGATGGGCATGGTACACAGTGATGTGTGCCATGTCGACTCTTTGTTTTGTCCTGCACCCAGACACTCAGCCTGCAAGGGCAGTGTGTGTGTGTAAGGGTACAGGGCCTCTGAGGGTGGCACAATGAGTGCTGCAGCCCTTAGAGGCCTTCCCTGGTCACAAGGCCCTGGGTACCTAGGGTACCATTTACTAGGGGCTGACATGTAGCTAGGGTTTGCCAATTTGGGGTTTGTGTGGTTTAAGGAAGGAACATAGGCCCTGGGCACCTGATTGGCAGGAACCCAGGGTACACTCAATCGAAGTACATTCAGCAATTTAGCAAAAAGTGGGGGCATACCATGCAAGAAAGATGGCACTTTCTCACACAACCCCCCCCAAACGAAAGGTGATGAGACTAACCTTGTCCTATGGAGTCTTCATTGTCTAAGTGAAAGAACCTGGAAAGTCCATCTGCATTGGCATGGGCAGTCCCTGGTCTGTGTTCCACTTCAAAGTCCATTCCCTGTAGGGAGATGGACCACCTCAGTAGTTTTGGATTTTCCCCTTTCATCTGCATTAGCCATCTGAGAGGTCTGTGGTCAGTTTGAACTAGGAAGTGAGTGCCAAACAAGTATGGCCTCAGCTTCTTCAGGGACCAAACCACAGCAAAGGCCTCCCTCTCAATGGCACTCCAACGCTGCTCTCTAGGGAGTAGTCTTCTGCTTATAAAAGCAACAGGTTGGTCTTGGCCTTCATCATTGGTCTGGGATAGGACCGCTCCTATCCCTAGCTCAGAGGCATCAGTCTGCACTATGAACTGCTTGGCATAATCTGGAGCTTTTAGAATTGGTGCTGAGCACATTGCTTCTTTTAGGGTGTCAAAAGCCTTTTGACAACTAACTGTCCAGTTAACTTTCTTGGGCATTTTCTTGGAGGTGAGTTCTGTGAGGGGGGTCACAATGGACCCATACCCCTTCACAAACCTCCTGTAGTACCCAGTCAAGCCAAGGAATGCCCTGACTTGGGTCTGGGTTGTTGGAGCTATCCAGTCCATGATGGCCTGGATGTTGGGTTGTAAGGGCTGTACCTGGCCTCCACCTACAAGGTGGCCCAAGTACACCACAGTGCCCTGCCCTATCTGGCATTTGGATGCCTTGATAGTGAGACCTGCACTCTGCAGAGCCTCTAAAACCTTCCCAAGGTGGATCAGGTGATCCTGCCAGGTGGAGCTAAAGACAGCAATATCATCAAGATAAGCTGCACTAAAGGACTCCAACCCAGCCAGGACATGGTTCACCAACCTCTGGAAGGTGGCAGGGGCATTCTTTAACCCAAAGGGCATCACAGTAAACTGATAATGCCCATCAGGGGTGGAGAATGCTGTCTTTTCTTTTGCTCCTGGGGCCATGCCAATCTGCCAGTACCCTGCAGTTAAGTCAAAGGTACTGAGAAATTTGGCAGCCCCCAATTTGTCTATCAGTTCATCTGCTCTTGGGATAGGGTGAGCATCTGTCTTGGTGACAGAGTTGAGCCCTCTATAGTCCACACAGAACCTCATCTCTCTCTTTTCACCCTGTTGATGAGGTTTGGGGACCAGAACCACTGGGCTAGCCCAGGGGCTCTCTGAAGGCTCAATGACCCCTAACTCCAGCATCTTGCTGACCTCAGCTTTGATGCTTTCCTTGACTTGATCTGACTGTCGATAGATTTTGTTCTTGACAGGTGCACTGTCACCAGTGTCCACATCATGGGTACACCAGCTTGTCAGACCAGGGGTCAGGGAAAAGAGGCTAGCATATTGTTGCAAGACTTGCTTGCAGTCAGTCTGCTGTTGGGCAGAGAGGGTGTCTGAGAAAATCACACCATCTACTGACCCATCTTTTGGGCTGTAGGATAGGAGGTCAGGGAGTGGCTCACTCTCTGCTTCCTGTTCTTCATCAGTCACCATCAGCATGGTGATGTCAGCCCTATCATTGTAGAGTTTAAGGCGGTTCACATGGATGACCCTTTTGGGTGTCCTGCTAGTGCCCAGGTCAACTAGATAGGTGACCTCACTCTTTCTCTCTAGGATAGGGTAAGGGCCACTCCATTTGTCTTGGAGAGCCCTTGGTGCCACTGGCTCCAAAACCCACACCTGTTGCCCTGGTTGAAATTCAACCAGTGCAGCTTTTTGGTCATACCAGTGCTT
This sequence comes from Triturus cristatus, assembly GCF_964204655.1. Classification (NCBI taxonomy): domain Eukaryota; kingdom Metazoa; phylum Chordata; class Amphibia; order Caudata; family Salamandridae; genus Triturus; species Triturus cristatus. The sequence goes on from NC_140588.1 coordinate 962,985,384, forward strand.
CTGGAGCTCCTGGCTGGCCTCAAGGTTCTTGGATGCCTTTTCCATATACTCAGCCATTCTGGACCTTAGGCCAAGCACATAGTCCACTATGTCTTGTTTGGGTTCCTGAAGAGGCCTCTCCCAGCCCTCTTTTACAAGACATAGTGGTCCCCTTACAGGATGACCAAACAGAAGTTCAAAGGGTGAGAAACCTACTCCCTTCTGTGGCACTTCCCTGTAAGCGAAAAGCAAGCATGGTAACAGGACATCCCACCTCCTTTTGAGTTTCTCAGGGAGTCCCATGATCATACCCTTCAATGTCTTGTTGAACCTCTCAACAAGGCCATTGGTTTGTGGGTGGTAGGGTGTAGTAAACTTGTACTGCACTCCACACTCTTTCCACATGTGTGTTAGGTAAGCAGACATGAAGTTGGAACCTCTGTCTGAAACCACCTCCTTAGGAAAACCCACCCTGGTGAAGACACCCAGGAGGGCCTTGGCTACTGCAGGAGCTGTAGTAGTCCTAAGTGGAATTGCTTCAGGGTACCTAGTAGCATGATCCACTACTACTAGAATGAATTTGTTCCCTGAGGCTGTGGGAGGTTCAAGTGGACCCACAATGTCCACACCTACCCTTTCAAAGGGGACCCCCACCACTGGTAGTGGAATGAGGGGGGCCTTTGGGTGGCCACCTGTCTTGCCACTGGCCTGACAGGTAACACAGGAGCTGACAAACTCCTTCACCTTTTGGTGCATCTGGGGCCAGTAAAAGTGACTTACTAACCTTTCCCAAGTTTTGGATTGCCCCAGATGTCCAGCTAGGGGGATGTCATGAGCCAAAGTTAGGAGGAACTCCCTGTACTTCTGTGGCACTACCACCCTCCTGGTGGCTCCAGGAGTGGGGTCTCTTGCCTCAGCATACAGTAATCCCTCTTCCCAATAAGCTCTGTGGGTACCACTGACATCTCCCCTGGCTTCTGAAGCAGCTTGTTGTCTCAGGTTTTCAAGAGTGGGACAGTCTCGCTGGCCCTGGCACAGCTCTTCCCTAGAGGGTCCCCCTGGGCCCAAGAGTTCAACCTGGTAAGGGTCAAGCTCCATGGACTCAGTTCCCTCAGGGGTATCTACATCCTCTCCAGGGGGAGAGGGGTTCTGAGTGTTTGGCTGTACAGAAGCTGGTCCCCCAGTCTCCTTGCCCTTCCTCTTGGTTGGTTGGGCCATTATTCCAGGCTCCAAACCTACTTTTTCACCCTTCCTCTTGCTCTGTGCTCTGGTTTGCACACACACCAATTCAGGGATGCCCAGCATGGCTGCATGGGCCTTTAACTCAACTTCAGCCCAGGCTGAGGTTTCCAGATCATTTCCAAGCAGGCATGCAGCTGGCAACTTTGGAGAGACCACTACCTGTTTCAGGCCAGTAACTCCCCCCCAGCCTAATGTTACCATGGCCATGGGATGACTAGTGGTGACACTGTCAGCGTTGGTGACTGGGTAAGACTTCCCAATCAAGTATTGCTCAGGGGAAACCAGTGTGTCTTTCACCATAGTGACACTGGCACCTGTATCCCTCAGAGCTTCTACCCTAGTTCCATTTACCCAGGGGTACTGTAAGTATTTCTTTAAGTTGGGGGGCCACACAGCCACAGTGGCAAACTCCACTTCTCCCAAGGAGACTAAACTTGCTTCAGTGTGTTCCCAGATTTGCTCAGGGTACACCTCTGATCCCATTTGTATACTTGCTGCCCCAGGAGTGGCTGTACTGGGTGCCTTAGGGGCTTTGTTTAGGGGGCAAGATACAGTTAGATGTCCCTGCTTCTTACAGGTATTACACCAGGCCTTTAAGGGATCAAAGTTCTTCCCCCTATATGGTTGGGGCACATAGGGAGTAGTTTGGGTCCCACCCACCTGAACAGGTTTTTGGGGCCCTTTGGAAGACTCAGACTTTTTATCTTGGGGATTCTCACCACCTTTCCCCTGGGGAGGTTTTGTGACCACCTTCTTTTGGTCACCCCCAGTGGTTGTCTTGGTCACCCTAGTCTTGACCCAGTGGTCTGCCTTCTTTCCCAATTCTTGGGGAGAAATTAGACCTAGGTCTACCAAATGCTGATGCAACTTTTCATTTGTGCAGTTACTCAAAATATGTTCCTTCATGAATAAATTGTACAATCCAGTAAAATCCTGCACACCATGTCCAGCTAACCAACCATCCAGTGTCTTCACTGAGAAATCTACAAAATCAATCCAGGACTGGGTCTGGGTTTTGTGAGCCCCCCTGAATCTAATTCTATACTCCTCAGTGGTGAATCCGAATCCCTCAATCAGAGCTTTCTTCATGAGGTCATAGGATCCTGCTTCTGGCCCAGAGAGAGTCAGAAGCCTGTCCCTGCAGTTACCAGAGAACAGTTCCCACAGGAGTGCCCCCCAGAGAGGTTTCTTTACTTTCCTGATATCACAAGCCCTCTCAAAGGCTGTGAACCATTTGGTGATATCATCACCTTCCTCAAATTTAGGGACAATCCCTTTGGGGATTTTAAGGTCAGAAGTTTCCTCCCTATCCTTGTTTTTATTATTGCTGCCACCATTGATGGGTGCTAAACCCATCTCTCTCCTTTCCTTTTCTAGAGCCAGGAGCCTGGACTCTAGATCTATTCTTTTGGCCAGCCTCACAAGGCTGTCCTCTTCACTGGGGGGTCCCCCAGTGTTGTCTCTGGGACCAGAGCCACCTGTGTGGTCTCTAGGTGCCCAGATGCTATGTCTTGAGTTGGAGGGTATGGGTGCCATCTCCTCCCTAGGGAATAGTATGGGGAGGTTGCTGTCCTCCTCCCCTGTTTCCCTTTCCTCATCTGACTGGCCATCACCATGTTCAGATGGGTGGTCTTTAGCATACTCAGCCAGGAGCTCCTGGAGCCCTTGTTTGGATGGATGCTGACCCATTTGTAAATTTTTGAGTTTACATAAGGACCTCAATTCCTTGAAAGACAAGTGTAAGTAAGGTGTGAGGTCGAGCTCCTCCACCAGGTCCATGTTATTATTATCACTAATAGCTGGGTTTGTTTGAGACATTCTAACCTGACAGTTCTAACCCTCTACCCTGACTATAGTGACTTTTATTTTTCTAAAATTCTAATGGGACTTAAGCAAGGCCCTAGCAAGACTTTTAGTAATTTTGGAAAAACCAATCAGAATTCTAAAGGCAATTTTTAAGAGTTCTGTCGTGTGATCAGATGGTAACCAAGTAGTCCAACAAATGCAAGTTTGTATCCCACCGCTGATCCACCAATGTGAGAAAGTGGCTCTGTATATACTGTTCCCTTAGAGGTACAGGGTGTACAGAGTCCACAGTCCCCCAGAGGCTGATAGAGGTCAAAGTTAGGTATGACCTTACTCTCAAAAGTGGTAGCTTGGTCGAGCAGTAAGGCAGTACCAGAGGACAGTGTAAAGCATTTATTGTACACACTCAGTCAGCAAATGGTTTCACACACTCAATAACTGAACTCTAGGCCAATGATTTGTATATATAAAATATATGCTTGTTTTATTTTTAGAACCACAAGGGGGTAAAAATATACTTTCTCAGAATGAGAGGTTGAATATAAATACTTTTGTTTCAAGCAATAAATTTGTGTAAACAGTCACAGTTGGTTGCAATAAACAATCCTATTTCCTAAACATAACAATGCATTGAGCTCAATGGTAAATTCAGGTTATTTGTAATAAATTACTTTTCAGATTACTTTTGGAATTCCAGGTCTGGATCCTAGAACCAGCCTGGGGTCAGTATTCAGAATCAAGTGATGAAAGTCGACTTAATAACTGTAATGATTTTTAAATAATATTTAGCTATTTCAAAAGTTAGCACTTAGAAAATATTTCACAGAAAACATTCAATGGATCTCTATGGCAAGAAATTCAAATTGCAGGTAGAGTACTTTATCGTTACTTTAGTAATCCAGGACTGGGTGCCTAGACCCAGGACTGGGGTCCTTATCAAATGCAGGTAAGTAATTTCGTTTGCAGAAATGGTACGATTTTAAAAGAATATTTCAAATTTGCAAAAGTAGACACTTAGAAGAAATTTCACAGAAAAGCAGACAATGGTTTCCTATGGGAGAAAAATGAGTTAGAAGTAAGTATAGTTGTGAACACTTTTCAGAGTCAGGGCTGGGCACCAAGATCCAGCACTGGGAGCTCACCTAGGAGCAGGTGAGTAAATTCGTTTTTGTCACTTGGCTGATTTTTGGTGAATTTTTGCAGTTTTGAAAAGTTCACACTTAGAAGATTTTTGAAGAAAAAGCCAGTCAATGTTACCCTATGAGGAAAATGAAGTTAGCGGTTTAAGGGTAAGTACTCGACTGGTAGTGTTGAAATTCCGGGCATGGACTCAGGGGTCCCCCAGTGTCAGGTAGGTACAGTTGGTTCACCCTCAGCGGTTTCAGGACGGCCGGGTGCAGAGAGAGTTGGGCCCAATGTTATCCTATGAGGGATAGGGGGGCCTTGGTTGGTGGCTGCTGTCTGGCAAGCCACGCGGCTGTGGGAGCTGGGCTCCTGGTCACTTACTCAGGGCAAGTGGGGAAGTAGGTTAGTGTAGAGAGGGCACTGCCAGGGCCACTCGGGCGGCTGGGTGCAGGGTGCTTTTGAGCCTTAGGGCGCTCAATGGAAATCAATGGGAATGTTCCGGTTTGGAAAGAGGCTGCAGGCTCGGGGACGAGGATGTTTCAGGTGCCACCACCACTTCGAGAGGTAAGTTGGGTAGTTGTAGGTTAGGTGGGTACCCCGGGATTGGGCACAGGGGGTCGCAGGGCGCCGGGTGCAGGGGTGCCTTTTGACGTCGGGAATCTTACCCTCTGGTTGATCGCGGCTGGGGTGGCACTTGGTTCTGAGGCTGCAGGCTTCTTCCGGGATGTCGAGGGGGGTCCTTGGGTGCCGGACTCTGGGTCACAGTCGCCGTGGGGTCGTCCTCTGGGTCTTTGTCCACTCCGGCACTGGCCAGGCTTGGCTGGTGCCGAGTGTGTTGGGTCCGCGGTCCCGGGCTGGTGCCAGGGATAGCAAGTAGGTTTCTTGAGTAGAGCCTCTACTCGTGGGAGTCCCAGGGGCTTAGAGCTAAAAGGTAGCCAGGTCCTCCGGGGTTGGTGAGGTTGCTGGCCACGTGGGATGCCGCGCTGGTGCAGGTTCGAGAGTCGACAGGCCGGTAGGGCTGGGGCCAAAGCAGTTGGTGTCTTCTTCTCTTTTTAGCAGCTGCAGGGCAGGTCTTTTTTCTTCTTGCTCTTCTTGTCGTTTTTCTATCTGGAATCTGAGGAAGGAAGGTTCAGGGGGCCCCTAAATACTAGATTTAGGGGCGTTACAGGTAGGTGAAGGCCAGGGACCAATGGGTCCTTGTCCTGGGGTGGGTACACCCCCTATCCTGCCTCTCTCCTGTGGGAGGGGGCAGTAGCCTAATCCTGATAGGGTAGGGCCTCCTATCTTCAAGATGGCGAGAGCCCGGAGATGTGCTTCACCTCGCCTCCCCCACCTGAGGGGTGGGGTGGGCAGGCTGGCACATCCCCTGTCCTTGTATGGGGTTTCCGGCCAAGCTTCCCGCCAGAGTGGGGGGTTGCAGTGGCCTGGGGAAACTCCAACTGGCGGCATGCCTTTGAAGCTTCCCTTTGCTCATCCTGGGGGAGGAGATTTCTCACCTCACCCAGGATGTGCATTGTTGCAGGCCCGGGAGAGCAGGGGCTCTCCCACCCAGGGGTCCAGCAACGTGTCTGCTGTGTGGCAGCCTGGGCAGCCTCAGAGCAGACGTGGATTGCAAGTTAGCTGTAAGGGGGCATCTTCTAAGATGCCCTCTGGGGCGCTTAGTACATTAAATCCTACACTGGCATCAGTGTGGGTTCAATGTGCTGAGAAGTTTGATACCAAACTTCCCAGGCTTCAGTGTTGCCAATATGGTGCTGTGGAGCTCGTGTTTGACAAGCTCTCAGCACCATGTATTCTTAAATGACAGCACTGCACTTACGGTGCCCAGGAATGGACCTGGGTACTGTAGGGGCACAGGGCTCCTGCTCCTGTGCCCACACCATAGGCGTAATGCACCCAGCTAGAGGGGTGGCTGACATATGCCTTGGCAGTGTAGGTGATGGGCATGGTACACAGTGATGTGTGCCATGTCGACTCTTTGTTTTGTCCTGCACCCAGACACTCAGCCTGCAAGGGCAGTGTGTGTGTGTAAGGGTACAGGGCCTCTGAGGGTGGCACAATGAGTGCTGCAGCCCTTAGAGGCCTTCCCTGGTCACAAGGCCCTGGGTACCTAGGGTACCATTTACTAGGGGCTGACATGTAGCTAGGGTTTGCCAATTTGGGGTTTGTGTGGTTTAAGGAAGGAACATAGGCCCTGGGCACCTGATTGGCAGGAACCCAGGGTACACTCAATCGAAGTACATTCAGCAATTTAGCAAAAAGTGGGGGCATACCATGCAAGAAAGATGGCACTTTCTCACAAAGAGTGCTTAGTGCGCCAATGGAACCAGGCTCAGGGGCAACTGACAGATCTGGTGTTGGTAGACGGTCGCACCCATCGCTCTCTGCAGTGGTGGAACACCACAAATCTTTCCAGAGGTCGACCGTTCCTGGACCCGGTTCCATAAATAATCCTGACAACAGACGCATCGCTCTCCGGCTGGGGAGCTCATTTTCTACACCTCACAGTGCAAGGCACATGGACGCCGCAACAAAAGTTACTCCACATCAATCATCTGGAGCTACTGGCAATCTTTCTAGACCTAAAATCCTTTCACACACAGATTTTAGGCAAGGCAGTCCTTATCCGCACGGACAACATGACCGCCATGTACTACATCCAAAAACAAGGCGGCACACACTCTCCACAGCTCTCTCAACTAGCACAGAGCATATGGAGATGGGCAATTCCACACAAAATCTTTCTCCTAGCCCAACATGTCCCAGGAGTCCAGAACACCATGGCAGATCTGCTCAGCAGACAGACGCAGCAGATCCACGAGTGGGAACTTCACCCGCAAGTTCTTCACCCGTTCTTTCAAATGTGGGGGCATCCACAAATAGACCTATTCGCCACCCACGAAAACAAAAAATGCCCAAGCTTCACCGCCAGATACCCACACCCATTTCCAAAGGCAATGCGATATGGATGAACTGGTCAGGCAAATTTGCATACGCCTTTCCACCTCTCCCACTAATTCAATTAGTGGTGCGAAAGCTACAACAGCTCTCCCTCACACTCATTCTAGTAGCTCCAACATGGGCCAGACAACCATGGTACACCACGTTGCTCGAACTCTCAGTAGTGCCACATCAAAAATTACACCTCTCACCATGCCTCCTAACCAAGAACCATGGAGAGATCAGACACCCGGACCCAGCTCAGCTCAGCTCAACCTTGCGATCTGGCTCCTGAAATCCTAGAGTTCGGATACCTTAACCTTCCCCCCGACTGCATGAATGTTATCAGAGAAGCTAGGCGTCCTACCACTAGAGCCTGCTACGCTGCCAAGTGGAAAAGATTTGTTGTTTATTGCCATAACAACACAATCAACCCTCTAGACGCATCCATACAGCATATCATGTGCTACTTACTACACCTACAAAGATGTAACCTAGCATATACATCTAATCGGCTACACCTCGCAGCAATTGCTGCTTACTTACAAAACAGACAGCACCTATCACTTTTCAGAGTGCCTGCCATTAAAGCCTTTATGGAAGGCCTAAAACGAATAATTCCCCCCAGAGTGCCACCCTCACCTGTGTGGAACTTAAATATAGTGCTCACAAGGCTAATGGGACCACCTTTTGAACCCTTGCATAAATGCGAACTGCAATTCCTCACATGGAAAACAGCTTTCCTTGTAGCCATCACCTCCCTTAGAAGGGTCAGTGAAATACAAGCACTTACTATACAAGAACCTTTTCTCCAAATGCACCCGAACAAGGTTCTCCTACGTATCAACCCAAAATTCCTACCCAAAGTCATCTCACCCTTTCATCTAAACCAATCAGTAGAATTACCGTTTTTTTTCGCGCAACCTCAAACTGTTGCAGAAAGGGCTCTACACACACTGGATGTTAAAAGGGCCTTGCTTTACTATATCCAGAGAACACAACCTTTCAGGAAGACAAAGCAATTGTTTGTCTCTTTCTCTCCACCTCATAAAGGCAACCCCATCTCTAAATCAGGGATAGCTAGGTGGATTGTAAAATGCATACAGATCTGCTACCACAAAGCAAAACGCACGCTATCTGTTCCCCCTAAAGCCCCCTCTACAAGAAAGATAGGGGCTTCTATGGCTTTTCTAGGGAACATCCCATTAGATGATATCTGCAAGGCAGCTACATGGTCAACACCGCACACTTTCACTAAACATTACTGTGTAGATGTGCAAACCAAGCAACAAGCTAGTGTGGGCCAGGCTGTACTAAAAACACTATTTCAAACCACTGCAACAGATACCGGTGGTCGCCGCTAAGGTTGGGAACTGCTATATAGTCTATGCAAAGTGTGTAATCTGCAGCTCATATGCCTCGAACGGAATATGCTACTTACCAGTATGCATCTGTTCTTGGCATGTAAAGCTGCAGATCTACACACGCCCACCCGCCTCCCCGGCTACCTGTATCTGTTCCAGTCTATCTTATTTAGATACAACACACATGGGTTTCTATACTGTTATTACTACGCTCCATCTTTCCCTGTTGGCGAAAAACAATCTGAGGATGGAGCCGAAGCCCATGCGCAATACGAACCAAGGGAGGAGTCACCAACCTCGTGACTTCCAAAGACTTTCCAAGAGGAAAAACAAACTGCAAACATCCGGGCCCAACACCAGATGGCGATCTATGCAAAGTGTGTAGATCTGCAGCTCTACATGCCAAGAACAGATGCATACTGGTAAGTAGCATATTCCATCTGGTAGAGACGATTCTAGCCGCAGATTCCTTCACGGCCCGCCCTTCCTCCCCGTTCTGCGAGGACCTTTCCTGTGGTTTTCTGGACTCGCCTCCCTCCGGATGGCTGGTCACCTGTGGGTGTCCGCTTCGCTTCTGCTCGGACAGGATACTTGGTTCTGCTTGATTGTTCCACCCCTTCCCTTATGATACATGGTCGGTTCATGTGTGCTTCTGCATCCCTCCACCCTGCCTTTTCTCCGGTGTAAGGGACTGCTCTTACCTTTCTACGTTTTCCTTGCTTGGGGTTTCTGCTTCCTTTGCAGTCCTCTGAGTTGGGGTGTTTTTTTGCCTTTACCTCAGCCTTTTCGCTCCTTTCAGGGGATACGGCCCTCCTTGGTGGTGTCGTCTGGGGGTGAATTGCTGTTCCTCCTTTGTTCCGGGCTTGTTGCACTACACTGTTGTGGATGGTGGTTGCAGTCTCTCTCTCTCTCTCTCTCTCTCTCTCTCTCTCTTTCTCTCTCTCTCTCTCTCTCTCTCTCTCTCTCTTCTGCTGTGCTCTTTTTCACATGCTTCTACCTCCTGGGAAGATGTCGCATTAGCTTGCAACGGTGTTCCTCAGAGCGGTGCTCTGCTCTTTTGCTGCTTAACTTTCACCTCTATAGTCTTTTGTGCCTTAGTGCTTGGCACTTTTTCAACTGGTGCTGTTCCTCGCCTTTCGTTTCTCTCTTTTCTGTTTCACTGGTTTTTCCCACACTGTTCTCATACTCTCCACAGTTTTGTTTGTGATGGCTCCGCATTGTGGCGCGGAAACGTTCTCCGAAGAAAACTGATGTCAGCGCGCCCGGGTGGGGCGTTTGTGACCTCGCTGACGTCACGCCCGCGGACGACATCAGGGCGGAGTTGCGTGGTACCGTCCCCGGCGCACAGCGATGCTGGGGCAAAGAAAGTTTTCCGGGTCCAGTCTCACGCCTGGGGATAATTCTACGTTAAGGAATCTGCGGCTAGAATTGTCTCTACCAGATACATCGTTGCCGAAGGTAAGTAACTTGTACGTTACACCTTCTTCCCGGACAAACTTTTGTTCTGGGCCTCCTGAGAACAGAGGATCGCACCCTAAGAGGTCAGAACAGTGTCTTGGGTGGCAGGGTCGTAGAAACCAGTCAACAAGCACACCAGAAGCTGCATGTATTGGAAAATCCAACACTGGCATCAGTGTGGGTTTACCAATATGAGATGTTTGATACCAAATATCCATATTTTCAGTGAAGCCATCATGTAGCTGGGTAGCTTGTTTTCAACAGCACATGTTTTGAAATGGCTTCCCTGGTCACTTGTACTGGAAGTAATAGGACTGACCAGCACATGTAATACTCAGCACCCTTCCTAATGGCTGTCAGGCCTGCTGTAGGGGTGGCTTACATATATTACATGCAGTGATAGGGGACATGACACATATGGATGTGTGACATGCCGTGGTTTTTTTTGTCTGCACCAAGACACGCATCCTGTGATAGCAGCCCTGCATGTGCTTGGTGAGCGGTCTCTTGGTTGGCACAATTCGTGCTGCTGCCCTTAGGGACCCTCTTTAGTACCTCAGGCCCCAGGTACCAGTGGTAACATTTACTAGGGATTTACAATGGATGCTAAAAGTTTTGCCACTTGGGGAAGGTAATTATAACCTTTTTAGGCAAAGAACACTGTAACTGGGGACCTGGGTAGCAGGAAGCCAGTACACTTCAGTCAAAGTTGCATCAAATACTAGGCAAAAAGTGTGGGGGCGAGGGGTACTGCAACAAAATCCCAGTTTCCTACAGCCTGTCAGAGTTAGATATCAGTGAATTAGTGCATTATTTCACACCAACCTTGAAGCCGCATTATCTATAGTTCATAGGCTTATTTTATTCAACAAAACACAGGTGTTACAAGGGTTAAAACTGTCTATCCCCATCAGGCAGCACTGGAAATGTGTTTCTGAAAGAATATTCATAAGGTGAGGCATTTGCAGGAGCATTAATTGTCCATCAGAAATATCATTACTGAAGTCAAGCAACTTTTTCTGCCAGTCATTTCCCAATTGTAGATAGATGATCAGAAATGTGGGTGTAGAGAAAGACAAAAAAGAACAAAAGAGACTTTGGAAATTATGGGCATCAATGTAAGCATCAAAGCCCAAGGAGGAAATGATAAGACAGTTGAATAGTGTACATTGAAAAAGGTGAAGCACCAAGAACAAAGCCCTGGGGACCAGTATAGTAAACAGGTTGTGGTGCCGAAGCACACCTTTCCATGAGACAGAAATGTTTCCAAAGGAGAGAATCAAAATCAATCCCACCCAGAACCAAAAATGCTCAAAGAAGAGACTTCAGCAGAATAGGATGATTCACCGCCTCAAAAACGGCAAATACATCAAGTAAAGTAAGTACAGAAAAATGTTCATTGCTCCAGCTCTGCTTAGGTGAACACAATTTTAAATGGGAAATAATCACTATAGATACCTGGTTGATCTTGCCAGTAGCATATGCTTTTCTCAAAGATTGAGCCATGCATGTGTAAGTATACAGAGATTGTGAAATTAGGAATGGCTCATTAAATCAGTTATGGTTCCTTTGATTGCTCCTTCAGCTCCTTGGATAACTGTAGTAATTCTAGAGCTAATAAACGTTGATGAATGCTGACCTCATGGGATACATGCACTTATCAGACCAAGAACAATGTGGGCTCGCCAGGCCACTTTGATGACTCTAGATAGACTCTAGATAACCTCAGGCTGATCACATGTCCCTGTGGTGGCAACGATACAACCGATATCTGCCCTATCAACTTTCAATGGTACTTTTTGTGCCTCCCATGGTAACCATGGGTAGAGGGGAATCAGAGTTTGATTCTGGAGAGCAAGACATCCAAGGAAGGCAGATGGCGCACAAATGAGCCAGTGAAAAATATCAATACAGGACTCTTTCAAGGCCCTATAATTAAAATGAGTACTTTTTAAATCTCTCAACAAGGATCCATTGGAGGGCAAGTCTGGTGCCAGCAGACATGGTAATTCCAGATCTAATAGCTTATATTAAAGTTGCTGCAGTTAAAAAGCTCATAGTTGGATCTAGGGATCGAGCTGGCTGTCTGCTTTCAGGCGAACTGTCCATCTGAGCCCAAGCCTCTCAGCACCCCATAAATGTTCTTGATTGAGCATTTACTTTGAAATAATTTGAGTGTGCAAAGCAGGCCAGTCCCTTGATGAGTTCAGCTAAGAATAATGGTACAGAACTGTTACTTTTTTGTTGATTTTCGTAACTGGAGCCATGATTAAAAGGGATGCCCCCCCCGGCCATCCCTTTTAATTCGTATTTGTCGGTAGAGGTGAAATTCTTGAAACTCTGCAAGATGAACCAAAGCAAAAGCATTTGTTAAGAATGTTTTCACTAATTAACAACAAGAGCAGGACGTTTGAAGACACCATTATAGTTGCTACCATAAACTATGCCGACTGGTGATCAAACAGCCTTATTCCTATGAAATGCTGAGGAGCTTTTGGAAAATCACAGTCTTTGGTTTCCAGTGGAAATATGGTTGCAAAGCTGAAACTTGAAGGAATCGACTGAAGGGCACCTCCAGAAGTGAAGCACGCGGCTTAACTTGACCGAACATGGGAAACCTTACCCGGCCCATGCATGAAAAGAATTGACAGAGTGCTTGCTCTTTTTTCGATTGTGTGTGGTGATGCATTGTTGTTCTTAGTTGGTGGAATCATTTATCTGGCTAATACCGATAAGAACCAGACTCCTACATGCTAACTGTATAAGCGACCCACAGCGGACAAGTGGAGTTCAAGCGATAACAAGTTTGTGATTCCCTTAGATGTCTGAGGCTGCACGCACGCTACACTGAATGGATCAGCGTATCTGTAACCTTCACCGACAGGTGTGGGTAACCTGCTGAACCCTGCTCGTAATAGGAATTGGGGATTGCAATTAATCCCCATAAATGAGGGATTCACAGTAAGTGCAGGTCATAAGCTTACCTCCTAGTTGATGACTAACACCGGCTATTTTAGCCCGCCAACATTGCAGTTGTAGATTGTAACTGGTGGGTGGTTGTACTTATTAAAGATGTATCAAGAGGAGCTAAACCCTAGCGCATGTAATCCATCTTTGTGGTGTTTGAAATGCAATGGCGTGGGGCCCATTATGGCGGACATTTTTCTGTAAAGTGTGCATGTCTTCCATCGAATTAGGTCACTCTTATTTTAACGCAATTGACTAATGACAACATGAGGTGCAGTGGGCTTCTGAAATGGAAATTTCTTGGCATACCCAAAATCTCTTTTACTTTTTGTTCCCAAGTGCACAATACCAGCAAAGCTCAGAAATGCTATTGCAGAGACTGAAACAGAGCCAGTTTGATATGAAGACTATTTCATTTTTACAGGTCGATGTGTAGTCATCACTTCCTTAAGTGTGCACTTTTTCTTGGTGTAATAGCTTTCTTATGCATTCTTAGTATGCGGAAAAGGAATGCTTGCTCCTAGACAGGGGCCTATGCCATGTTATAATAGAGCAAGAGTTATGCCCTGTGTATTCTGTCTTTTACATAAGGTTAATTGTACCATAAAGTTTAAAAACAGTGGCCACGACTGAGCAAGGGAGAAGGTTGTGGTTTAATTCTTGTTTTTTTGGGGGGGGGGTCTGCTTTTTTTTCAACTTAAAACCCCCTCAAAGATTTTTACATTTGCAGCTGAGCACCAGATAAAGTTCACATTGTTAGAAACATTTCAAAATGTGTTCTGGATATTGATAATAACCAGTGCATGCTATTGCAGGTTTTGCTGTTTCAGCACTTAATAATTTTTTCAAAGTTGGATCAATAAAAGGACTGTCTAAGAGTCACACTGCTGGACCACCAATCACACACGTCACCGGCGAGCACTTAACTCACATAAATATCTTACGAGCAGTTTAAAGATGCATACAAACTAGAACTGGAACAAGATGAATGCATTGAGCAGTGCGAACATTAGAAAAGTATGCAACAGGACCAAGAACCTGAAAATGTGATAATGGATAAATAACAAACCTTCAAGCAATCTGTATGGGGGTAAATGGCATGAAAATATTAGTTTCTTTCTGGAAATAAAACAAAAAAATATATATGTAATTACTGCATAAAAATACAGGCTCGAGGCATATGAGCTGCAGAATACATACTTTTGCATGAAGGAGTAAATAAATACAGAAGCATTAGGACCATTCCTGTAAGAAAGCCTCTGTAGCATCAACATTTAACCTCAATGACTGTTAGGCATCTTTTCAGTAGCAGGAGTGACGTGTCTTGCTCTTCCCTCACACTGTGTTTTCATTGACAGCAGACAACTTTAGCCATAATGTTCTCTTTTGTACGTGAAAGGCTGACTTGAGACACTTTGGTAAGATCATAACCAGATTTCTGATAAACTATCTGGATAAAGTAATTAATGTCAGTCTGGTTTAGAAAATAACAATACATTTCATGAGCCCTAGTTTTCCTTTACCAGATACATGAAGAAGTGCAACGTGTAGTCTTGAAATGCTTAGAGGGTCATTAATACACATATGTGCAAATCGAAAAGCGTAAGATTTGCATTGGTGCGTTTTGAGGATGCTTTTGACATCCCGGATATGTGGCAATGCCAGTTTTTTTTATATATATATATATAGCACAAGACTGTAGTCTTTCATTTGGCCCCATAGCAGATATAAGTTGTCTTATGCTCAGTTGATTTTCCTGCTTTTAAAAAATCTGACTAAATGACCTCTTGATTTCAAAATTCATATACTTAAAACACAATTGTAACTTCTCCCTTGCTCTGTCTTGCACCCAGTTACTACCTTCTGTTTTTGCTCTTGTTTCATTATTCAGTTTAATGTTAGGATGGAAAGTGTTTACAAATTGTAAATGTAATATATATCTCGTTGCAACCAATGCTTTAATGTTATTTCCCTCCCTTTTGTAATAACACATTTTGTATCATGCATATAAAGTAATTTTGCTTTCAAAGAGGATATGATATCTGAAAATGGGAGTTTTAGATGTTTATATTGATGTTTGAGAAGCAATATAAATCTTTATAAGGGTCCAAGGCAGAATTTCAGCACAAGAGCTGTCAAATGATGGTCTGCCATATGGTACCCCGATGTTGTGGTCTGTAGTCAGTAGAAAGACAATCTAATCTTCTGAATTAGATAGTTACATCTTCTATCTTATTTGGCAGTGCATAGCCCAGTTACTAGGTGCTATTGACAATATCAGAATAAATCAAGTGTTCATTTAAAATAAGACTACTTTGAATTTAAACACCACATTTCTTAGATGATGATGTCTTTAGTAAGTGACACACTAGCATATTTTACAGAAAAGCAAAATCAGTGATGCAGAATTGATTTTTGGCTTTTGTTTTCTTTAACCTGTAGTGAAAGGTGGATAAGGTTCGCTCTGTAAAAAAAGGAATTGAAAAAAATAAAACTGAATACCTATTTATCTTGTTCAATATTTGATTAAACAAGACACACAATATTTTCATGGATGCCGCATCTTTGATTAGTGCAGGAATAATGAATGAGTCTCTGATATCTGTACGAGTTATTTGTACTCCTTGTACTTTCTGGTTTAAGTGGCCGTACTGTTGGTGCTTGTGTGTTCGAGGCATGTGAGCTGTAAATCACATGCTCAAACTGACAGTCAGACAGCCATATTTAAATCGGGCAAATTGTTTCCACCAGCCTTAAAAACATGACAGTCCGAAGAATATAGACCTGTCTATGTAAATACATCACACCAGCTACCAGAAAATCCTGGTGGCTAGAAGAGATAAAAAAGGAGAAATGACACCCAGACCCTGGGAGAAAACTCCAAGAGAGTAAGGCTACTTGTTTTGGTTTATCTTACAAAAACAAATTTCTGCTTTGGGTTTTCTAAAACCTAAAAGTTTGCTAAGCGACTGCATGGAATATGGCGCCTGCTCAGCAAAGTTTTAGAGCATCCATAGGGCCTGCTGTGGTGGTGGCACCTATGGATGCATAGCCTGCCAGGCAGGTGGAGATCTCTAAATACAGTGGGCGGTAGCCAGCCTGGGCTTGAGAGCTCCCTGGTGGAAGGCAGTTGTCCTGCCAAAGCCTAAATCAATCCTGAATCTAACCAACATTTTCTTAGTAGCAATAACTGTTGCAGTTTTTACTATTTTGATTGCTTGATATGCAAATAAGAACACATTTTATCACCTACCTGGTAATCTTTGCATTTACTATGATAGATATGCATAGACTTAGGAATTATGTGTCTGCCTTAGACCGAACTGCAAACTCATTGAATATGGCAAAGCAAAAACCTTCTCATCACTGATTTGGCTTTAAAATATAATGGTGGTCTTCTGGTGAAGTTGTATTCAGTGTAATGGATATTTACATTTTCATGTATGTTTTTTTGCATACATGTTGTAAAGATGGTTTTTTTTCTTTTACAACTTTGCTATTCTGTGTGCCCTTTAAAAATGTTCAGTGACTAACCAGTGATCTTATTTTGTACTGTTTGTTTTGTGCTCCATCTAACATCATTGATTGGGCATTGGTGAACTCTGATACTCGCAGGTCCTCAAGGTTAGAATCTTATCCAGTCAACTTCACCTATTTCCACTGCATGTGTTTAAAAAAAAGTCACCTGTGTTTTTTAAAAAAATACACTCTTCACTTATAGAGCATGATATTTGCACCACAAATCACAGTAAATCCACAATCACCTATTTGAAAAATTGCTTGTGCACTTGTCACAGTATGTTGACTTGTTACATTTGTTTTATATTCTGACTTTGAGCTTTAAAGGATTTCATTTAAATTTTTTTCTGTAAACAATCATGAATCTTCTTTAAAAATGCATGGATGCCTTCATTTGTAAAAGGCTTATAGCATATACTGTCATCACAGTAACTGAAATATGCTTATAATTGTGCATACATTTGTGGCCATGTCTACATCAGAGACAACAAAGGTATGGTAAACTTTTTATTCCTGATAGCTCTGAATAATCTTCATACACATGTGATTTTAAGGTTGTTTTTTAAATTCCCACTTCACGTTTTGTTTGGTTTTACCCCACAAGTCTGATATGTAATGAAGTGTACGCACTCAGTTTAGGATATATATATAGTATGGTATATGGGTCGAAATTACATATTCTCTTTGCAGTTACTATTAACCTTTTAGATAACAACTTCAAGCTCTTATTTAAACTACTTTATAGACCATTCAACCATTTTCAATGTTGTAAATGGCTTGATCAGCATTACTAACCACGTAATTGTTCCCTGTATGTGAGTCAACATAGCCACTACTAAGATCTCATCAAATGTACAATTCAGGTTCTTTGAATATTGTAGAATAGTTTTGTTGAAGTAATTTTTGTTTATGGCATCCTACCTTAACATCTCCTGCCTTCACGGATTTTGCTGTTCCAGTAGGTAGTTGCTGGCATAGAATATACCCAAGCATCAATATTTTCATGCATTTACTTTTCTAGTTTAAATCTGGTGTAACTAAAAGGGAATGCAGGAGGAATACTTCAAATTGTGGAGTATGTATTATCTTTAAAGCGGTCAGTAGATTGTTAGACCTAAAAGGTACACATTTTGAAAACTAACACCTATTACTGAATGAACCTATAAAGGAACAAGTTTAAGACAATATTGGCTAGTACTGCTTCTTTAAATGTTGGTGAAATACTGAAGTATCTGAAAAAGTACATCTAAGGTAACCATCATGTATGGCTTGGATATCTTTGTGCTACTCTCAATAATGTATGTTTGAAAATAAAAGAGAAGATCTGTTTATTAAGAGAACAGTGGCTCATAGAGCTAGACCACCTAATGGAAATTGAAGCCAGTTTTAAGGGAAAATGTGCATTGTAGTCTTTAAGCAAAAACACACAAAGAATGATCAGTATATTGGAAGATTTAAGGGATATTGGTCAGGTCCTTCGGTCTGCACAGCCCAATGCTCTCAACCTTAAAGAACCTACACCATTGTATTTTGATATAATATCTCATTAAATCTCAACATATTGATATCCAGGTGCTCCGGGTCCTGAAGGCGCTCGTGGTCCTGCTGGCAATGGAGGCTACAAGGGAGAAAAAGGAAACCCAGGCCAGCCAGGGCAAAATGGATTCCCGGGGAGCAAGGGAGAATCAGGACAACCTGGACTGCAGGTATATGAGAAGATGATCAGAGACAATACACATATGTCTACCTCTATATTGCAGATGGCACACACACTTAGTGCAAAAACCCATGTTCTGTAGTGGTCGATGGATGACATTTAGATGTGCTGATAACTACAATTAGCATCATGGACTATTGCACCTGCTTTCATGAAATATGCTTTTCATAAGATAATTCTGTTCTGATCAAAAACCAACAGTAGATACGTTGCAGAGGTGAACACAGTAAATGCACATGAGGTATTAGTGAGGAAGTATAAGGAACACAAACAGAGTATCCTTGTAAATATGGTGAAAATTGAAATGAAATACAACAAGGGATTTTAAAGAATTGTGGTTTTGAAATTAATTGATCCATTTAGGGATGAATCAGAATGGGATATGTCCGTCTAGGACTGAATTACCTATAGAAGAATACTTTTTGTAAAACACATATGATTATGGGTGATTTTCACCCTGTTAAAACACATTATTAGTTGTTGTGCAGAGATTGAGTCTATGAAGATTGGAGGATCTCTTTTAACAGCAGCAGAGCATGTTTTTGCACCTGAGCCTACGCACACACAGCTCCATGTTCGGAGATTGAGTGGTGACACTTGAGTGCCTTTAACCTTCCACCTGAAGGTGTAGGTGTCATCCTGCCAACCAGTTATCCATTCACAAAATCTGTATAGGCCTGCTGTTAGGACAAGTTTGTGGTCTAGTGCACTGTTAAACAGATTGACCCACTCCACGCCTAACTATCTGTTGTTTGTGTAGTCCGTCGTCCAACTAGGCCTTGCTTTGGTCATTTTTAAAGTGTATCTGTTGGCTCTTTCTGCCTTTTTTATGGTTGCTGGACCAGCCATCATTATGTAACTTACCTGTTGTGATGCGTTTCCCCAATGGGTTACTACATATGTTTCCACCTTCTCCATTTGTTATGCCCCAATGAGACTTAAATTTAGTCCTCACATTCCTCATGTGTGTGCCTTTTGAGCCTCTCCACTGTTGTTCTCTTCTGCTCTTTACTCTCAAGATGGTATTCCTTGTCACCATAACTTCGGCATGGCAAGTGAGAGAGCTAGAGGTGATGTCCAGTCAACACGTCTTATACCACCTTCTGCCCAGATAGGCTAGTTCTACTAACTCAAGACTCCTTCCTTTCGAAGGTAGTGACTCCCTTTCATGTTGGTCAGATCATCACCTTTCCAACATTTTATGTTCAGCGGCACTCCTCTGAGGACGAAGAGAGACTTCACCAGTTGTATCCAAAAAGAGTCCTTAGTTTCTACATCGATTATACCCGAGATCCTCTGGTGGATGATCAGCTCTTTATCTGGTTCACTGGAGTAAGGAAATGCAAGGCAGTACAGAAAAAGACTATCTTGCACTGGATCATGTTCTGCATTAAGAACTGATATACACGGGCCAAAAAGCAGCCTCCTGGCTCATTTAAGCAGAACCAAGGCAGCTACCACTGCACAGGCTCTCGGGCTGACAGTTCTGGACATCTCCCGGGCAGCGACGTGGGTTTTCCTCTATTACATTCTTGAGGTATTATTGCCTGAACAACCAGGTCCGAAGGACACTTTGCCCGCTCAGTCCTTCAGGAATTTTTGGTGCGAGCCAGGTCAAGGACTCACCGCTTAGGAGGTGTTGCTTGGGCATCTATTCAAAAGGTGAGGTTTTTGACTTCCGAAGTCTTTATCAGATGTACACATTACTTACCCTTGGTAATGCTCATTCTGGTAGAGACTCTATCTAACTGCAGATTCCTTACCAATTCTTCCACCTCCCATTTCCGTGAACTGATCTCTTTACTTATAAAGATCTGAATTTAGGAATCTATGTACTGGTCATATCAGTTTGATATACTCTACGTCTGCAGGTGCAGAAGTGTCAAGACAGTAACTGATGTCAATACGCATGGGTGGTGCCTATATAGACCTGCACATATCACATCTGGTGCAGAGCAGCGTAGGAGTTAGCCATCGGCGCCATAGGCTGCCATGCAGGGGGATTGCTTAAGATTTTCCACGTCCAGTGTGACGCCTGGGGAAGTATTCAAAAGGAGAGGAGCCTGCAGTTAGATAGAGTCTCTACCAGAAAGAGAATTACCAAAATTAAGTAACTTTTTCCACAGGTTCACAGGGTGAGACATTTTAACAGTTCAGTCCCGCATCACTTCTTGTTAAAGTCCACTCCTTGAACCCACCTTTTCCGGGGTATTTCTTGGGTATCTGTTCAGAAGGTGAGGAATTTGCTATTAGAAATATCCATCAAAGAACATTCTTTCTGGTGGGTACTTATATAAATGCAGTCTCCTCACTGCCCTTCCTCCTTCCCATTCTGTGGAGTGTACCTCTGACAAGTCACAAGGTACCACATTAGATTCAGCTCACTGCTTGAGTACTGATTCATCTTCTTTTGCTAGTCTGATGGTGCGGAGGTTATTTCTAATCATCCTAAAGGGGTGGAGTCTACATACGACTCTGCATCAGCCAAGCCATTGCAGAGTCTGAGAGTGCCACTTATCAGTGCATGGTAGCTATTGCAGAACAAGCATTTGCAATGCAATAGGTCTCGCATTTGTGAGAGTTTGAGGTATTGGCATTGTAAATGACAATGACTTTTATTTATGTGCACCACTTACAGGTTTTTACAACACATTAATAAAGGCATTGTCATTTACAATGCAAATAGCTCAAACTCTCGCAAATGTGAGACCTATTGCATTGCCCTGATAAAGTAGACACCTTATATACATTAAAACTTACTGTAAAAACGAATGTTATAAGATACAAGAGACAGAGAGAATATGCGAAAACAAAGAAACTGCATTTTGTTTTTATGTACAATTTGTTTTGTTCTGATAACCGGTAAGATTTTAAAAGGACTGCTGCGATAAAACCACCATGCAGAAGTATACCAATTATCAACTATGGCTAGAAAGTTATAAGGCCTCCTTGCATGGCATATATTATTTTTCCCCTTTACATAAGTTGTATTGACACAAGCTAACACATTTGTTTAGAACCAGCTCATGTTCCATCTTCAGGAGGGTATACTGATGGGGATTTTTTCTCTCTCCCTTTTGGTAAACATATATAGTGCCCTCTAGTACTTTATGATACTAGAATAGTGTGCCCCGTTTTCGACTTGCAACTGATTTTTATTTATGTAGTGAGAGTACCTCTAAAGGTTAAGTCTGTGATCATACCGTGGAATGGTCATAAGCATATTGTGTTTAGCTGTAAGAGGCCTATGGTAGGTACAAATGTTTAATGCAAATATAGGTCCAACATAGGGACAAACACTCAGGACGGCTCCCCGAACCTATGGGTCCCTCTCCTGCTCTGGACGGCCCTTTAGGTGACTGCTCTGCTCATCGATGACAGTGGCTACAGAGAACAGCTCCATCCAAGCCTTCTGCTTCTGTTTCTGCTTTCGGGGGACTGTTGATGGTGAGGGCCGAGGAGAGCAGCCCCGCCCGAGCCTCCTGCTTCTATTGCTGCTTTGAGGGCCAAAGCAACATCGCAGAACGGAGCAGATGAACGGTGAGATGCAGATAATGGGGCCCCTGTATGTTTCACCGAAAGGCGCACATTAACAGCGAGCAGAAGCTACGGGCTACGCTGGGCCCCTGATGTATGCTGCGCTGCAACCCCGTGGCCTTAGTAAAACGGGTGCTGTGGTTATATATAAAAAATATATATTGACAAAAGCATGGTCAAGCCTTCTGCCTATGTTGCTGCTTTCGGGTGACTGCTGTGCCCGTTGATGGTAGTGGCCGAGGAGAGCAGCTCTGCCCGAGCCTCCTGCTTCCCTTGCTACTTTTAGGGCCAAAGCACCATCGCAGAACGGAGCAGATGAACAGGGAGATGCAGATAATGGGGCCCCTGTATGTTTCACTTATGTGTATGGCGGCCCGTGAAGAGGGCGCCCTGGTATAACAAAAAGAGGAAACCATGGGAGAAGAAGCTGGGCCCCGGATGTCTGTCGCGCTACGGCCCGGGGCCTCAGTAAGATGGGCACCGTGGTTATATATATATATATAATCTACTGGCGGTCACCAGTAGATAGTTATAGTTAGGGCCGTGTTTCCATAGGAAATCCGCAACATTCTATTTTGAATAACTTTGGCGCCGATTGACGAATCCTCGCGAAATTCTCAAAATAGGTGGGGCGCTCTGCTCCGCTCCTTCCCTGAAAGTCTCGGGGGGATTCGTCAAGCGGGGGCTGAGAAAAAGGGGGGGTCCCAAAACGCGTTTTCCCCATGCATTTTTCCATAGGACCTTTAGTCCGAGCTACAGCCTGAACGGCTGAACAGAATTACTTGAAATTTGGCAGAGAGTTAGCCCTCAGGTCAGGGATGTGCCTTTTGAAGGTCTCGTGTAAATCTGTTCAGTATTTCCTGAGAAAATAGCATTTAAATCAATATATATATCTATAGGCGCGCTCCGAGCGCGTACCGTAAGCTTACCGTACGCGCACGCCGCCGTGCGCGAGCGCGATTCTGATTGGTTGTTAGATCTTAGTAAACATTCGAATCGGTCGAAACCAGGAAGTGTCGGCCGCCATTTTGTCTCTCGCAGTCTGAGGGGGTGAAAAACAAAGGTGGATAACGTGTAAAGGGGGCAGGCTGGACAGTTCCTGACCCCTAGCCTTGGTCAGGGGGTCCCAGAAGGACCCCCAAGGGCAAAAATGTATTTTAAATTGTTTATGAAAAATCGCGGAGTGCGCGTAGCGTACGCGCACGGTAGAAACGGAAAAATTACGCGAACTACGTAATGTCGGCGCTCGGTGCGCGAAGCGCAGCGAGCGCCCACAGCGCGCGCACGGTGAAAAACCTTAAAAAAATAAATAAATAAATACATAACTTAGCATTTAAAAAAACGTACAAATTCACTGAAAAAACCATAGGTTTCACACACGTTATAGTTAGGAATTAGCATTTAAAAAACCTTGCAAATTCACTTAAAAAACCATAGGTTTCACACATGTTATAGTTAGCTGGGCATTTCACTCGTGAAAAACCAATGAAATTCCCCCGTTATAGTTAGTGCAGGCAACTATAACTCACGCGACCGCAATCCTCTGCTGATGACGTCAGATATTACATCACTGATGACATATGTGTTTTTCTGAAAAAAAATATTTGTAATATATGTATAGCTAAAAATTAATGGAAACATGGGTAAATAGGTGTCTAAATACAGTGATGTAATATCTGACGTCATCAACAGAGGATTGCGGTCGCGTGAGTTATAGTTGCCTGCACTAACTATAACGGGGGAATTTCATTGGTTTTTCACGAGTGAAATGCCCAGCTAACTATAACATGTGTGAAACCTATGGTTTTTTAAGTGAATATATATATGTATATATATATTATCTACTGGCAGTTATAGTTAGGACCTATTTTCCATAGGAAATCCGCAACATTCTATTCCCAATAAGTCTGGCGCCGGTTGACGAATCTTCGCGAAATTTTCCAAACTTTTGGCCAGCTCTGCTCCGCTCCTACCCTGAAAGTTTCGTGGTGATTCGTCAAGCGGGGCCGAGAAAAAAGTGGGGTCCCAAAACGCGTTTTCCCCATGGAATTTCCCATAGGATCTGTTGTCGCAGCTACAGCCTGACCCGCTGAACGGAATGACACCAAATTTAGCAAAGAGGTAGTCCTCAGTTCAGACTCGTACCTTATGCATAAATGGTGTGAATCTGTTCAGTAGTTCCTGAGAAAATTAGGGTAAAAAAGTTAGTGATATCTATGGCCGGGGAGGATCCGCGCACCCTACCCGCACCGTAAGCGGACCCTCCCTGAACCGAGCGCGTACCCTCCCGATCGCGCGCTGAATGCTAATTGGCTGTCGAGTGTCTGTCTACATTCGAAAGCAGGCACTGTTGGCGGCCATTTTCTGCCTCGGTAGAAGCGAGGCTGAAGAAGCAAGGGGAATAAGTGTGTAAAACATATAAAGGGGGCAGAGTGGAAATACTCTGACCCTCTAGAGGTGCTTAGGGGGTCCCTGAAGGACCCCCTGGGGCCCCCTTTTTAACAAAAAAACAAACGGCGAAATGAACGCAGGGTGCGCGCATCCTAACGCATTGGGTCACCGATTCTCTCGGGTTGGGTGCGCGGATCCAAGGAAAAAAAATTGAAATTTTTGGGAGATAAAGATCAAGCTTAAGTGTTTTGTTCTTGAGTGGCTCTAAAAAGAGCCGTTGTGTTCATTGAGAGTTTTTGGTACTTATAAGTAAGTACCTATACAGAGTCTAAAGTTGTTGAGGAAGACTCTGTTTCCTTCATCAGTAAAGTGTACTCCATCTCTCCTATACATCTCTTGCATATTAAAGCGCAGATTGTTATTGTAAATGGACCCCATTCTATGGTCTCGGAGAAAAGCAGAAACAGATTTATTCACATGTTTCCTAGCTTTCTCAATTTGTGGACAAAAATGATCGGACCAGTTCCATTTCTGCCTTTGGCATATGTTAGAATACACAAAGGCAATTTGGGGGAAAAGTTAAATCAGTTCTGCAAAGGTGTCCTTCATAAGGATTTCCAGACCTACCCCAGTCAAAGTGCCTAGGTCATTGCCACCACAGTGCACTATTATGAGGTCAGGGTGTTGGATATGCATGAAGGATTTCACCAATGGCATCAATTGGTGCCACTTTAACCCTCTCTGTCCAATCCATTTAATGTCTACATTTGGCAAACCTAGGTCTTTGTGAATGCCTTTGTTTTCTGCATACCTTTGGCTCCAGAAAATATAGCTGTGTCCCACAATCCACACTCTAAGCATCTTGAAAGGAGGTCTGGATGCACTCAGATGGTCTCTGTAAATGAAATGGCAGTTTGGAAAGTAAGATGTTTCTAAAATGGTGGCTAAGATGCAGTTTTGAAAAAAGACAAGAAATCATTGGTTGTTTGACAACCTTCTACACTGAAAGGTAGGGTGCATGTTTCTGTTTTTTAAATGCATGATTCTTATTGGTTAACAAAAACTGATTGTAAGGAACATTATATATGATAAGCTGATATGTTGAAAAGTCAAGCACACTTGCTGTCTTGATTAGCAGCATTGTGTGCTGAACTTGTGACCTGTGTGCTCAGTACAGTGTTCCATGACCTGTTTCTATGGTAACGGGCAGAAGGCAGATTGGGGGAAGGGTTCAAATTTATGTCATTTGGAAAGGGTTGAGAGGTTTAACCAATAGAAATGTGTGTTTGCTTTTGAATTTATGTGGGAAGTAATGTGATTTGATGTTTACATGTATATGTGTGGAAAATGAGAGGGAAACTTTGCCATTCTTTGGTTCTGCTGACAGGTGCACAGTGCAGAGATTCTGTATAAGAAAATCTGGTGTGTGACTGATATCTGGTGTGTGACTGATATACTTCTTAATCTACAAAACAACTTGAAAGGTGAGTTATTTAATTGTGAGGGGATGTATGTAGACTATTTTGATTTTAATCCGACTAATGTATTTCTCCTGCTAAAGTGTAGGGAGTACTTTTTTTCTCTACAATCTTATTGACAGTGTGTGTGCATGTAGAAACCATTCTGTGATAAGCATTTGTGTTTTTCATGTGTTTGCAGACAGATAACTGTGCTGTTTTTATATTTTGGTAGAATTAGAAACCAGTCATTGTTTATGAATTTGTGAAATGAGTTATGTCTCTACGCTAAAATGTAGTACTCCTTCTAGATGAAGAAATGTGTTTTGGTATAGTACAAGGGATAGTGTTTGTCTAGAATCACACAGTGAGTCTCTGTGCATTTGGGAACCACTGTGAGAGAAGCATTTGGTAACATCGTGTATTTGCTGACAGATAACTGTTTTAAAACCTGTCTTGTCAAGTTTTAGTAGCATTAGAAGGCAGTTTTTGCTTATGCTTTGATTAAATGAGTCAGGCTTTGACTCTAAAGTGCAGTTCTGAAATATGTAGTTTGTGTGCATTCCTCTTACCTCTTCCACTGTAGTGAATGAGTTTTGGTAAACTCCTAGGGATAGTGGTTGTTGTCTAGAATCACACTGTGAGTCTGTGTGCATTTGGGAACCACTGTGAGAGAAGCATTTGGTAACATTGTGTATTTGCTGACAGATAACTGTTTTAAAACCTGTCATGGTGTCAAGTTTTAGTAGCATTAGAAGCCAGTCTTTGCTTATCCATTGATAAAATGAGTCATGCTTTGATACTAATGTGCTGTACTTTAATATGTAGATTGTGTGTAGTCTCCTTACCCCTTGCACAGTAGTGAATAAGTTTTGGTAAGCTGCTAGGGATAGTGTTGCTTGTCTAGAATCACACTGTGAGTCTGTGTGCATTTGGCAACCACTGTGAGAGAAGCATTTGGTAACATTGTGTATTTGCTGAGAGATAACTGTTTTAAAACCTGTCATGGTGTCAAGTTTTAGTAGCATTAGAAGCCAGTCTTTGCTTATGCGTTGATTATATGAGTTAGGCTTTGACACAAAAGTGCAGTCCTGAAATATGTAGATTGTGTGTAGTTCCCTTACCACTTCCACAGTAGTGAATGCGTTTTGGTAAACTCCTAGGGATAGTGGTTGTTGTCTAGAATCACACTGTGAGTCTGTGTGCATTTGGTAACATCGTGTATTTGCTGACAGATAACTGTTTTAAAACCTGTCATGTTGTCAAGTTTTAGTAGCATTAGAAGCCAGTCTTTGCTTATGCATTGATAAAATGAGTCAGGCTTTGACACTAAAGTGCAGCACGTAAATATGTAGATTGTGTGTAGTACCCTTACCTCTTCTAGACTAGTGAATGAGTTTTGGTAAACTCCTAGGATAGTGTTGCTTGCCTAAAATCACACTGTGAGTCTGTGTGCATTTGGGAACCACTGTGAGAGAAGTATTTGGTAACATCGTGTATTTTTTGACAGATAACTCTTTTAAACCCTGTCCTGTTGTCAAGTTTTAGTAGCATTAGAAGCCAGTCTTTGCTTATGCGTTGATTAAATGAGTTAGGCTTTGATACAAAAGTGCAGTCCTGAAATATGTAGATTGTGTGCCGTTCCCTTACCACTTCCACAGTAGTGGATGAGTTTTGGTAAACTCCTAGGGATAGTGGTTGTTGTCTAGAATCACACTGTGAGTCTGTGTGCATTTGGGAACCACTGTGAGAGAAGCATTTGGTAACATTGTGTATTTGCTGACAGATAACTGTTTTAAAACCTGTCATGGTGTCAAGTTTTAGTAGCATTAGAAGCCAGTCTTTGCTTATCCATTGATAAAATGAGTCATGCTTTGACACTAATGTGCTGTACTTTAATATGTCGATTGTGTGTAGTCTTCTTACCCCTTGCACAGTAGTGAATGAGTTTTGGTAAGCTGCTAGGGATAGTGTTGTGTCTAGAATCACACTGTGAGTCTCTGTGCATTTGGGAACCACTGTGAGAGAAGCATTTGGTAACAGTGTGTATTTGCTGAGAGATAACTGTTTTAAAACCTGTCTTGTTGTCAAGTTTTAGTAGCATTAGAAGGCAGTTTTTGCTTATGGTTTGATTAAATGAGTCAGGCTTCGACACAAAAGTGCAGTCCTGAAATATGTAGATTGTGTGCAGTTCCCTTACCACTTCCACTGTAGTGAATGAGTTTTGGTAAACTCCTAGGGATAGTGGTGCTTGTCTAGAATCACACTGTGAGTCTGTGTGCATTTGGGAACCACTGTGAGAGAAGCATTTGGAACATCGTGTATTTGCTGACAGATATTTCTTTTAAAACCTGTCATGTTGTCAAGTTTTAGTAGCATTAGTAGCCAGCCTTTGCTTATGCATTGATTATATGAGTTAGGCTTTGACACAAAAGTGCAGTCCTGAAATATGTAGATTGTGTGCAGTTCCCTTACCACTTCCACAGTAGTGAATGAGTTTTGGTAAACTCCTAGGGATAGTGGTTGTTGTCTAGAATCACACTGTGAGTCTGTGTGCATTTGGGAACCACTGTGAGAGAAGCATTTGGTAACATTGTGTATTTGCTGAGAGATAACTGTTTTAAAACCTGTCTTGTTGTCAAGTTTTAGTAGCATTAGAAGGCAGTTTTTGCTTATGGCTTGATTAAATGAGTCAGGCTTTGACACAAAAGTGCAGTCCTGAAATATGTAGATTGTGTGCAGTTCCCTTACCACTTCCACTGTAGTGAATGAGTTTTGATAAACTCCTAGGGATAGTGGTGCTTGTCTAGAATCACACTGTGAGTCTGTGTGCATTTGGGAACCACTGTGAGAGAAGCATTTGGAACATCGTGTATTTGCTGACAGATATTTCTTTTAAAACCTGTCATGTTGTCAAGTTTTAGTAGCATTAGAAGCCAGTCTTTGCTTATGCGTTGATTATATGAGTTAGGCTTTGACACAAAAGTGCAGTCCTGAAATATGTAGATTGTATGCAGTTCCCTAACCACTTCCACAGTAGTGAATGAGTTTTGGTGAACTCCTAGGGATAGTGGTTGTTGTCTAGAATCACACTGTGAGTCTGTGTGCATTTGGGAACCACTGTGAGAGAAGCATTTGGTAACATCGTGTATTTGCTGACAGATAACTGTTTTAAAACCTGTCATGTTGTCAAGTTTTAGTAGCATTAGAAGCCAGTCTTTGCTTATGCATTGATAAAATGAGTCAGGCTTTGACACTAAAGTGCAGTACTTAAATATGTAGATTGTGTGTAGTACCCTTACCTCTTCTAGACTAGTGAATGAGTTTTGGTAAACTCCTAGGATAGTGTTGCTTGCCTAAAATCACACTGTGAGTCTGTGTGCATTTGGGTAAGGATTGTGAGAGAAGCATTTGGTAACATCGTGTATTTGCTGACAGATAACTGTTTTAAAACCGGTCATGTTGTCAAGTTTTAGTAGCATTAGAAGGTAGTCTTTGCTTATGCATTGATAAAATGAGTCAGGGCTTGACACTAAAGTGCAGTACCATGTACTATTCTCTTCACTGCGCCAGAACTGAAAATTTAAAAGTTTTACCCAGGCACTGTCCTAGCAGTAGTCTGATGATTTAGTCAGTTTCCAAGTACTCATGTTGTGAACCATACATTACCACATAGACTGCTTCAAATGTCTATGCAGTATGCATGCAGTCTTCTAACATACTATACACTTGTCTTTCACACCTTCAATTCCCTAGTCAGTATCCATACAGTCCAGCAAACATCCTCTCACTCCCTTTGCACTCCTCTAGTGACCCATTCAGTACCAAGTACTAATCCATTCACTGTGCCAAAAGCCAACCACTTATAAATTCACCCAGGCACTCTCCTTGCTGTACTCTAATCATTCAGTCAGTACCCAAGTACTCATGCAGTGAGCCAGGCCTTAGTACATAGACTGCTTCAAACGCCTATTCACTATGCATGCAGTCCTCTAACCACCTAAACAGTTGTTTTTCACACCTTCAATACCCCAGTCAGTATTCATTCACTTCCAGCAAATGCCCTGTCACTCCTTTTGTACTCCTCTAGTGACCCATTCAGCACCATGTACTAATCCATTCACTGTGCCAAAACCCAAACACTTATAAATTCACCAAGGCACTCTCCTTGCAGTACTCTAATCATTCAGTCAGTGCCCAAGTACTCATACAGTGAGCCAGGCCTTAGCACATGGACTGGTTCAAATGCCTATCCAGTATGCATGCAGTCCTCTAACCACCTACACAGTTGTCTTTCACACCTTCAGTTCCCCAGTCAGTATTCATACACTTCTATCAAACACCCTGTTACTCACCCAGTGTGTCTCCTTATAGTACTGTAATCATTCAGTCAGTTAGCATGTAGTCTTTTAGTGAGGTAGGCTTTAGGGCATGAACTGCTTCAAAGTAGTATGCACTATGCGTGTAGTGTTTTAACCATCGTCACACTTGTGGTTCAGGGCTATAGTTTCTTAGTCAGTTTTTATATAAAATGTGTTTGTACAGTAATGGAATAGTATAAATTTAAAAGTTATTCATATACATTTATTTGTGATTCTTTTTTACAGATATTGTTTTTCAACGTTAAAATAGAGAAATCATGCCAGAAAAAAAAAGAAAAGAACAGAGACAGGAGGATTATTTGAAGAAACATCAACCACAAGTATTGAATGTACAAGATAATGTGGCTAAAAGGAAAAAAAAAATCTTCTGGTAAGATCACGAAGCAATTTATTAAAAATGTTTGTAGGAGCAAACAGAATGTAGATAATGCTGGAACTACTGAGAATTCTTCAAGTAAGAAAAAATATCTAAATAAGAGGAAAAGTAAAAAAGCAAATGGTCAGTCAAAGGAGATAAAGTTTGGTAAAAGAAGGCAAAATCAGTATAAGGAATTATGCAAAAAAATATTTTACAAGAGAGTAGTGCATAATTTGCTGAAAGATGTGAAGAAATATAAAAAGAGAGCTTTATTTTATAAAAAGAAGCACATTGAAAACTTTGTGGAAAAGGCTTTTGAAGTAAAAAGGAAACTGTTTATTTTAGTATTAAACAGAATTCGATCACTAGATAAACCAATCCATGTAATGAAGGCCAAAAGTAGGAGGAAAAGAGTTATTAATAAAAAAAAAATGTGTGATTTTTTTTTGGGGAGAATGGAAACACAGTTCCAGTTCAGAGCCTTTTTTTAACGAACAGAGTTATTCACTGAGCGAAAAATTATTGTATGCAGTTGACACCAGTGGTAGAGGTTATGAGGTTAGCGACGGTTGTCCAATTGAGAAAGAGAAAATGGTTGAAAGAAATGCAGAAGAAGTGATAGCTGATGAAGTTTTAGGGAGTCTTGCTAAAAACCCTGTGTACACTTGGGATTGCAGTAGTGTTTGCAGTGTACGACAGGAATCTATTGAAAAATTATGTAGTTTTGTACGAGCCTATATTAAAAAAAGTGTAAAACAAAAGATTAAGCTGTTGCAAGGACTAGACCCTTGCAGAGTGAGAAAACATACTGGTTTGCAAGGTCATTCTCTGGCTTGTCTTTCTAGGAAAGTTTGTCAAAGTGTTTTTCACCATTTCAGAATGCTGGCAGTACATCATACTCAAATGTGGAAGTTAGTGAGAAGGTTGTATTATGCAAAAAGTCCAGCACTAAAGTTAAGTGAGTTGAACAGTGCTCTTTTGCGTGGGTCAGTATCAGATGTGAAGCATGTCTGTGATAATATTGAGTTTTGTTACTTTGGTCCTCAGCAAGAGAGTGAGGAAACTGACACATTAGTAGAACAAAATGTTGAAGACAATGTACAACCCGTAATAACAGAAAAATTTGAGGATGAAATCACAAAGTTTAAGGTAATTTCAGGTGAAAGACCAAATGTTTCTTGTATTTGTTGTCGGCGAAGTCACTATAAAAATCAGACTAGGGGTGTCAATCGGTATTTAAAAAGTGAAATAGAAGATAATGATAAGTGGATGGAATTTGCAACTTATTTGCTGGTAGAGGATTGTTTTGATTTGGGATGTGAGCAGCGTATTTGCAAATATTGTTATAACAAATTAGATGAGAATAAAATGCCTGCTAGAGCTGTTCATAATAATCTAGAGTTGGTTGCTATTCCTCCAGAGCTGATAGATTTAAATACGTATGAGTCTATTCTCATACAATGTGTTCACCCGTTTCAGGCTATTGTTCGTATGGAGCCCAAAACAGGTAAATTACCTCCATCAGAGTTGCAAAGAGGATTGAAAGGAAGAGTTGTGTATTTACCGTTAGATTTAAGGAAAAATATTGAAACTATTGGTGTAGACCATGCAGAAAATGAGCCACTAGTCATTCTAGTTAATGGTGTTCCTACTAAGAATAAGAACATTTGGCAAGAGTTAGTGGATGTTAGAAAAGTGCAAAAGGCATCATTGTATCTGTTAAAAAATAATGAGTACTATAGGAATGTGTTTGTAGGAGAAGAAGAAATAGATTTAGCAGAAGATACTGAAACATTAAGTGGACAAATAGAAAAAGTGGACATGTCCAGATGTGAAGAAATCTATGAACATTACAGTGTACATCCACTTCATTCCAAAGAGGTGATGGGGAATACAATTAAGTTATTTCAAATGAAAAAAGCAACAGGAAGTCCCATGAGTGTATGGGAAGAGAGCTTGGAAGCTCGTTGTTTCCCGCAGTTGTTTCCAACAGGAAAAGGTGGACGATATGATGAACGTCCTGTGCAGATTCCTGCATCTGAATATCGGACAACAAGATTATATGCAGAAGATCCAAGATTTCGACAATGTATCCCTTATATGTTTCATCTTCTGTTTGAAAGTGACTTGTCTGGACTTTCATATGCAGTAAATCACATTTTAAAAACTAGAATGCATTTTCAAAATGTAACTGCAAAGGATTTTATGGATAAAGTGCATCAGAGAGATGATCATTTAGAATCTCAGTTGATTAATCTGATGGCATGTCAGCATGGGAGTAATGAATATTGGTACCGTCGACATGGAGAACTGAAATGTATGCTACGAAACTTGGGAACTCCTACATGGTTTGTTACACTAAGCTATGCTGAGTATGCTTGTGATGATTTACTTGAATTTCTTCAAGAGGCAAATTCCAATATAAAAAATATTGAATACAAGACACCTGGAGAATTGTGCTCTTTGGATCCTGTCAATGTATGCAGATATTTCAATCATAGATTTGAAGCTATGATGTCTTTCATCTGCAATAAAAAGAATCCTCCTCTTGGAGAAGTTGTGGATTTCTTTTGGAGAAAAGAGTATCAAGCAAGAGGTGCTCCTCACATACATATGTTGTTATGGATCAAGGACGCCCCCAAATTTGGAACAGATTCAGATGAAACTGTTTTGTATTTCATTGAAGATTATGCTACATGTGCTCTTCCCAATAGCAGAGAAGATAAAAACTTAAAACAACAAGTCTTACGATTTCAAAGCCACAGGTGTGGAAAATACTGTTGACGAAAGTAAAAGTCAAAGGATAAGTTCTATACCAAATGTCGTTTTGGATTTCCACGTCCTGTATTATCCAAAGGAAGAGTGAACAGTTTTATGTCAGCTATGCGACATACCATCACAAGAAAGTCTCAGAAAAACACCTACAACTTAAGAAGAAGCGAAGAATCGAAATACATAAATGACTACAATCCAGTTATTTTATCCATGTGGAAGGCTAACATGGATATTCCGTATGTTGCGGACAATTCCATTGCTGTTGCTCGATATGTAACATCTTACATTACTAAATCAGAAAAGACTGAATTGAAAGAAATGTGGGAAGAGATTTCTCACGAGAAGACTTTAAGTAAGAAATTATACAGTTTCAGTTTGAAGATGTTATCGCGTCGTGAAATTGGAGCATATGAATGTTCAGATCGATTATCATCTGCAAGTCTATATTCCAAAAGTAGAAGAATCATTTGGGTGAGTCTAGGTCTTGCAGGAATGCGAAATCGGGTACTGAAATCT
Source organism: Triturus cristatus (assembly GCF_964204655.1). Taxonomy (NCBI): domain Eukaryota; kingdom Metazoa; phylum Chordata; class Amphibia; order Caudata; family Salamandridae; genus Triturus; species Triturus cristatus. The sequence continues at coordinate 963,018,917 of NC_140588.1, forward strand.
GTTCAAGAAATTGAATATTTAGCAGAAAATGAACCAGAAAGTACAGATATTTTGAAAACGAATATGTTGGACACATATTACCCAAATAGAAGTCATCATCTTGAGAACATGTGTCTCTATGAAGTGCTGCAAAACTACACTTTTAAACAGAATACTACAGAGAACATCAACGATGGAAAATATGGAGTGATTGGTTCCGAAGGATGTCTGGTGAAACAAAGGAAAGGAAATTTAATTAATCACAGGAAACTGAGTTGCGACACTGCTGACAAGGGAATTTTACTATTTAGCCCTTTTGCAAATGTTCAAACCATGGCGTTCAGAACTGGAATTACTTGGAGATTTTCCCAGCTATGAAGATTCATTTAATGCTTCTAAAGATAACATACAATGCAGTGCATTTTCAAATTATGTCAAAATGTTGAATGATGAAATTGATCAAGAAGCTTCAATTGCAGCTGAGATTGCTAGAGATAGTTCTCAAGACAGTCAAAGTTCTGCTGCACTGAGTCAAGATCCACTAGGACAACCAATTGTTGAAAATGAAGCAGCGATTGCAATGAATGAGGTGGAAACAGCAATGTATCAAGCTCAAGAAGATGCAATACAGTTAGGAAACTTGGAAGAACAACTAAATGTTGAACAGAAACAAATATATCAGCAAGTGACAGAGCAGATTGACCATGGATTACTTCATGAAAAGAGAGGGTGCTCATGTACATAATTTCAACCTAGCCGAATGTATGTGAGTGGTCAAGCTGGAACAGGAAAAAGTTATTTAAAGTAATTACAAGTTATCTGCAGAAAACAACTGATTCACATTTGTCTTGTGTTGTCACTGCTCCAACTGGGTTGGCAGCACATAACATTAAAGGAATTACTTTACATCGTTTACTAATGCTGCCAGTAGAGCATGAGAACAAATTCGAATATCACAAGCTATCTGGAGAAGCTTGTTGTGAATTTTCAAGAGTTCTGAAGAAAATGAAACTTCTCATTATTGATGAGGTGAGCATGGTCTCAAACTTGATGCTTGCCTTTGTGCATTTAAGAATGGAGCAAATTCTTAAAACAGAGTATGACGTGTTATTTGGAGGAAAACACGTCATAGTTTTTGGAGATCTACTGCAACTGACTCCGGTAAAAGGACAACCGGTATTTAAAACACTTGCCCATGAAGATACCAGAAAATCTCTTGGCAGTGTTGGTAATGTGAACATTTGGAGTAATTTTGAATACAAAGAACTGACAACAAATAGGCGTCAGGCAAATGATGCTGAATATGGAAGTATTCTTCAAGATATAGGAATTGGAATTTTTTCAAAACAAGGCAAACAAGCTTTGGAGAGTCGATTACTTTGCAATGTCTTTCCAAATGAAAATGCAGTTCCTGCAAAAGTGTACGTGGAAATTGCTAAAAATAAGTCAGTGATTTGCTTAATGCCAACACTGCGCGAGTGTTCCATATTCAACGAAGAATTATTGAAACTGGAAAATGAAGAAATTGTAAAAATGGAAGCCATCGATAAAATACTGCATGAAGGAATCACTATTATTTTGACGGGAAAGTTGAGATCAAAACTGGATTGTTTAGAAAAAAAAATATCTAAAACTGCTGGTTTAGAAAAGACACTATATGCGTGTGTAAACTGTCGGGTAATTTTAAGGTGTAATTTGGATGTAGAGAAAGGTTTAGTTAATGGTGCAATGGGTAAAGTGGTGGATTTTGTGAATTATCAGAAAAAAGAAGGAATTGAATTTAAAAAAATTTAATTTGATCAGATTGATGAAGTTAAAGAAATTGGGCGTTGTTCAGTTAGTTTTTTGCTTGTTAAAGATTTATATGTCCGTAGGAAACAATTTCCATTTTCTCTGGCATATGCAGGGACTATTCATAAATCTCAAGGATTAAGTGTAGAGTGCATTGGTGAACATTGCATCTACTTTATTTAAAGAGGGTATGGCATATGTTGCTTTGTCGCGAGTCAGAACATTATCTGGTTTGTTTTTGATTGATTTTGATGAGACAAAGGTGACTGTAGATGCAAACTGTGTAAACGAGTATAATAGGTTAAGAAGGGTGTTTGCTCCAAATTTAGGTCAATATCCTGTATTTGTGGTTGGTCGAAAAAGAAGGTTAGAGAATATCTGTTCTGAAGGTGTCATGAAGGGAAAAGAACAAGATAATGTTGTGATTGCAGGTAAAAAGAAATTGGACACTGAAGAGATTGTTGGTTATCAGTTTGAAAATAGTTCTGGTGTCAACTGCTATGCTAATGTAGTGGTCAATGTTGTTTTTTATCTGGAAGGTTTGCAAGAACAAATTATGCAGAATCGGGAAAAAAGATTTTGTTCTCTGTTGCATTCTGTTTATGAAAAATTGACAACAGATAGAAGTAAAATACAATCTGTTTCAGATGTTCGTAGTCTTTTGGATGTGTGTTCTGGTTCTACACAATTTACACAAAATATCCAACAAGATGCTCAGGAACTTTTAATGTATATGCTTACCATTTTTGAAAATGAAGGTGTAGAAATAGAAAATATTTTTGGCCTTTCTTACAAATGGGAACATTATTGTGAAAATTGCATGTATACATGTAGCACCAATGTAGACACTGAGAGATTTCTGTATTTAACATTACCAGACTGTAAATCAGTGTCTTTCAGTAAATTAGTTAAAGGTGCAATTCAAAACATGGAGTGTAGCCAATGTAAATCAGAAATGTTATCCACATTATTCTTAACAAAATATGGAAAATACATAATTTTAATGATGCAACGTTGTACAGCTGACGGAAGAAAATTGGATACTTTAATAAAGCAATTTGTACCAGCACAACTCTTAATATCAGGAAGGACTTTTGTAGCAATTGCAATAATTTTCCATGATGGTCCTTCCACCACATCTGGACATAACACTGCCTATCTAAAATGTGAGAAAGGCTGGACACTTTGTAATGATTCCCAGTTGGTTTTTAAACAACGTTTGCCTAGGGAATTACAAAATTCCTACCTAATATTTTTAAAGTCAAAGTTTTAAGAAGATTATTCACTCTCTGAGGAATTTATTATTATAATTTAATAGGACTACCATTGGACAATTTACATAAAGAAGGAGTGCAAAAATACCATTTGGCCTCAAGGAAAGGTATATTTTTGAATTATGGACTTTTTGGTGGTCATTGATTTGGTGAATATTTAAATGCGGCAATATTTACAGTTTTTATAAGTTAAAGTTATAACATTTTGTAAGCTGTAAGCATTTCATATATGTGTGATTTGTATTATCTGGAAGAAACACGTTAGTTAGATACCTCACCTTAGAATATCCCCAGGCGTATTGCTACAAGATTTTTGTAGCAATACCCCTTGCGCGTCGCTAAGCGCCGTCTGCGGCTCCGCGTCCGTTGTTGGCGTCGTGCGCCAGAATGACGTCATCGGAGTACTTGGACGCCGCCCTCGCGCGCTGACGTCAGTTCTTCTTTTTTCCGTGCCAGACAGCGCCGATCCGGGAAGAGCTTACCCCTTAGTCAATTTTTGACTAAACCTTTTTGACTCTTTTTGGTCTTCTGTCGACTCGACTCTGGTGCCGGTAGGATGCCTGGGTTTAAAGCCTGTGACTCCTGTCATCGACTGATGTCGGTGACAGACCACCATCCCCGGTGCTTTTACTGCCTGGGGGCTGACCACGACGCGGAGTCGTGCCCCGATTGTCAGGCCTTGACCTCGAATGTTAGGCGGGAGCGGTCCCGTAAGCTTCTCAACCTTCGGCACTCGGCTCCGCGCCGCTCACGGTCCCGGTCCAGGAGGAGGTCCAAGGACCGGTCGCTGAGCCGCAGCCACCATCATCGCTCGTCGGGCTCGAAGTCTTCGGGTAAGTCGAAGCGATCAAAGAAGTCCAAGAGGCGACACCGCTCTTCGGACTCCCCTCGCCGGTCGCGCGACTCGGCCGAGGGTCAGGGTGGTCCCACCCCCGCGGCTCCGTCGGAGCCGCAGGAGCTGCGTCTGTCTCCATACCCGCCGGTCCCTGGGACTGACGCGACTCCGGCGGAGGTCAGTGCCTTCCTCTCGGCCATGAGGGGCCTGGCTCCGCCGTCGACGCCTGCCGGCGTGCCTTCGGGCCCCGCGGGCTCGACTGGGCGACCTCGCGTGCCGGCGGCTCCGGCGCCGTCGGTCCCCGAGGGATCCAGGCCTGGATCTCTGCCGGCGCCGGTCGACCTCACAACACCTCCTCCGCCGACACCGGTTCCGCCTCCTGCGCCGTCTCCGGACGACGCCGTTCCCCGGTTTAGCCCCTGTTTGGGCCCGGCGCCGGCACGGCGCTGCTCGACGCCGCTTCCGACGCCGATGGATGAGCATTTCATCTACCGCCCGGCTCCGATCATTCCTCCTGTTTATCAGGAATCGGATGACGGGGGCGACTGGGAGGGGTCTGGGACCCTATGGCCAGACAGGGCCAACTTTCACAGGACTGGGCAGATGAACTGGGGGATGCCAGTGGTTTCATCTCTCCTCCGACTGTGGACTCGGAGGAAGGTGCAGCTTTTTCAGTGGTGCTGCGCAAGGCGGCCGAAGCCCTGGGGCTCGAGTTTTCTGCTGTGGCCGTGAGGACTAACATCCTCACAGAGGTGCTTCAACCATCAGCAAGCTCCACAGAGCCTCTGCTGCAGTTCAATGAGGCCCTCATAGACGTTCTGCAGGGCACTTGGTCCAAGCCCTCCACAGTTCCTCCTGTGGATCGGAACGTGGCTCAGCGCCACCGCCCTACTCTGGGCGACCCCAGTTTCCTGTCCCAACACCCCACCCCCGAGAGTCTGGTTATCCAGGCCTCCACTTCCCAATCTTCCTTCCCGTCCGTCCTCCGGATCGGGAATCCAAGAGGCTGGAACAGTTCGGAAAGAAGCTGTTCTCTTCCCTGAGTTTGGGCCTGCGGTCTTTGAACACCGCTTGCCTCTTGGACCGTTTCTCCCACTCTCTGTGGGATACGGTGGAGGATGTGCTGCCCCTGTGTCCGGAGGAGGCCCGGACACGTCTCTCCCAGGCGCTTGCTGACGGGCGAGATGCAGCACGACATGCCATACGGTGTGGGCTAGACACCACGGACTCGCTGGGTAGGGCGATTTCCACCACGGTGGCGCTCCGGCGCCACGCCTGGCTGCGGTCCACGGCTTTCTCGGGGGATGTCCAGAGTACCCTCATGGATATGCCCTTTGATGGCACTCGCCTTTTTGGTGAGAAGGCGGATAGTGCACTGGCTCATTTTAAGGACTCACAGGCTACGGCCAAGTCCTTGGGTCTCTCAGCCCGTGGCCGCAAACTTCCGCCTTTTGCCCCATTCGTGGCCAAGGAAGGGGCGCCTCCTCACGTCCGCTTAGCCACCCGCCGCAGAACCAACCTGCACGTGGTCGCGGACGTGGATTCTGCCGTGGTGGTATTGGAGGACATCGGGCCGGTCAGTCCACATCCACCCCAGCAGCATCCGCCTCAAAGCCCTCCTAGTCCGAGCTTTCAGGCCCATTCCACGCCAGTGGGCGGCAGAGTTCGCCATCATCTGCTCCACTGGCGATCCATCACATCGGACAGGTGGGTGCTGCAAATCGTCCGAAGGGGCTACTCCCTCCCCTTCGAGACGACCCCTCCAGCCATGCCACCGCAGTGCCACCGTATATCGGAGGATCACTTGAATCTTCTGCGGGAGGAAGTTACGGCCCTCTTGGCCAAAGAGGCCGTCGAGCGCGTTCCTGGTCCAGAAGTAGGCCGTGGTTGCTATTCCCACTACTTTCTGGTTCTCAAGAAGGGCAAAGGGGGCCTACGCCCTATCTTGGACCTCAGGAGCATCAACGCCTTCCTCCGGAAGGAACGGTTCAAGATGCTAACTTTAGCTCAGGTTCTGGCTGCCCTCGACCCTGGAGACTGGATGGTAGCGTTGGACTTGCAGGACGCCTATTTTCACATCCCCGTCCTGCCGACCCACCGGCGTTACCTGCGGTTCACGGTGGGTCAGGAGCACTTTCAGTTCACCGTGCTCCCCTTCGGCCTCACCAGTGCCCCTCGGGTGTTCACGAAAGTGATGACGGTGGTCGCAGCTCATCTGCGCAGATCGGGGGTTCCAGTCTTCCCCAATCTCGACGACTGGCTGTTGAAGGCGGGCTCGCCCCAGCAAGTCGTCTCCCACCTCCAGACTACGGCCGACCTCCTGCATTTGCTGGGGTTCTCCAGCAACATGCCGAAGTCACACCTGCGACCCTCCCAGAAGCTCCTCTTCATCGGAGCGGTTCTCGATTCGGCGCAGTTCCGGGCCTATCCTCCGGAACAGCGGGTCCGGGATATTCAGGCTCTGATTCCTATCTTTCGGCCTCTATCCTGGGTTTCGGTCAAGTTGGTGCTGTGGCTTCTGGGGCTGATGGCCTCCTGCATCCTTTTGGTGCATTACGCCAGGTGGCGAATGCGGGCCCTGCAGTGGGACCTGAAGTTTCAGTGGGCCCAGCATCGAGGCAACCTGTCCGACCATGTCTTGATCTCGGAGGGCACTGCGAAACAGTTGCAGTGGTGGCTCACGGACCGCGATAGGGTCAGGGGCAGATGCCACTCCCTAACCCAACCGGAGCACGTAGTAGTGACGGACGCGTCCCTCCTGGGATGGGGGGGCCATATGGGAGAGGCGGAAATCAGAGGCCTCTGGTCTCCGGCGGAGTCTCAACTCCATATCAACTTGTTGGAGCTGAGAGCGATCCGGCTTGCACTGAAAGCCTTCCTTCTCATGGACAACACCACCGCCATGTGGTATTGCAACAAACAGGGCGGGGTGGGGTCATGGACCCTTTGTCAGGAGGCTCTGCGCCTCTGGACATGGCTGGAACACCAGGGCATCATTCTGGTGGTTCAACATCTGGCGGGCTCTCTGAACGCCAGAGCAGGCGAACTCAGCCGCCGCTGCATGATGGATCACAAATGGCGTCTGAACTCGGACGTGGCGCAAGGTCTCTTTCTGCTGTGGGGAGAGCCTTGGTTAGATCTATTCGCCACCGAAGAGAATGCGCAATGTCAGCAGTTCTGCGCGTTGGAATTTCCAAGGCGACACTCGCTCGGAGACGCTTTTCGTCACAAGTGGAGTTGCGGTCTTTTGTACGCCTTTCCGCCTATACCACTTCTGCCCAGAGTGCTGAAGAAGATCAGGCGCGACCGGGCCCAAGTCATGTTAGTGGCTCCGGATTGGGCACGAAGGTACTGGTATCCCGAGCTACTCAGTATGTCAATCGATCCTCCGGTGCGACTGCCTCTTCAGAAGGACCTTCTGTCGCAGCAGCAGGTGACGGTCCTCCACCCGAACCTGTCCAGTCTCCACCTCCATGCGTGGAGATTGAGCGGCGACAGTTGATGCCATTTGACTTGCCTCCTGAAGTCTGTGATTCTGGCTGCCAGGCGTCCCTCCACAAAATCGGTATACGCCTGCAGGTGGAACAAATTTGTGGCATGGTGCACAGCAAAGGCTGTGGATCCCCTTTCTGCCCCTCTTTCTGAGGTTCTACTCTTTCTTCTTTCTTTGGCCCACCAGGGCTCTGCTCTGGGCACATTGAAAGGTTATCTTTCTGCAATCTCTGCTTTCCTACGGCTTCCTGATCAGTCGTCTCGTTTCAAGTCCCCTGTTGTGTCGCGTTTTCTTAAAGGCATTACTCACATGTTTCCTCCTGTCACCTTCGTAATGCCTCAGTGGGATTTGAATCTTGTCTTGACCTTTCTGATGTGCGCTCCCTTTGAGCCTCTTCACAATTGTCCCCTTAGTCTTCTGACTCTTAAGACTGCTTTCCTGGTAGCTATCACCTCGGCTAGACGGGTGAGTGAGCTCCAGGCTCTGTCATCTAAGCCTCCCTTTCTTTCTGTTAATCCGGACAAGGTTGTGCTCCGGACTCGTCCTTCTTTTCTTCAGAAAGTGGTGACCCCCTTTCACATCGGGCAATCAGTCACATTGCCCACCTTCTTTCCGCCTCCGACCCACCCATCCTCCCCTCGAACCGACATCTAGGGTTAAGGTCATCCTGTTCAGGGCCCTAGACGTTTTGGCACCAGTGTCGGTTTCTTGCATGGCTCTGCGTTCCTGGCGCGGAAAGCTATGTACAAGAACTGACGTCAGCGCGCGAGGGCGGCATCTAAGTACTCCAACGATGTCATTCCAGCGCACGACGCCAACAACGAACGCGGAGCCGCAGACGACGCCTAGCGACGCGCAAGGGGTATTGCTACAAAAATCTTTCCAGATCCAGCCTGACGCCTGGGGATATTCTAAGGTGAGGAATCTAACTAACTAATGTTTCTTACAGATACATCGTTAACGAAGGTAAGTAACTTGTTCTTCTGGTATTTTACTGGGAATAGCATGTTGTTTTTTTTTAACAATCTTTCTGATTGTTTTTTTTTTGCCCGCTGTTAAGTCATGAGTACGATTAAAATCACTATTTCTAGTGAAATTCAATATATTCTGAGAACAGCAAAAAGGCATACAAATTACTTTTTGGAAATTATGCTGTGTTGTAAAAAATTTATTATTACATGTTATCATCTTTTTTTTTCTTTTCTTTCACAGATCCAAATTTTAAAATAAGCAATTTATGTGAATTTAGATTGCAATGAAAATCTGAAAAAAATGTATACCATTTTTTATTCCTATTACTGTGAAGGTAAGTTTATCAAGTCTCAATATGCAGAATGAGGAGGTCTGCAAGAAGCTACAAAGTTGAAACACGTTTCTAAAAACACTCTGTTTATACCTATGTAGTTTTGAAATCTGACTATAATCAGATATCATGTGACCTGCAAAAAAAGAGATTTGAGGGGTTCATAATATTTCCCATTGTACCTATTGAAGGACCCCAATCATTTCAATCATTCTTCTTTGAACATCTTTGCAGATAAAACCGGAAATATGTCACTTTTTGTAACATAGGCATTGCGCAAGACACTCTTTTATATTTACAAAGAGAGGAAAAGGCACTCTGTGCACTTTTTGTACTCCATGTAAATACAACCTCATTATGCACACCACTTTGCGTGGAAAGGGTGTTCTATAAGTGTTGTTGTGCATGATTGCACTCATAGAACAAGACACATGTCTAGATTTATCAGAAATCATGAATCTCGATATGTGTGTGAATGCTGCACCATTCTAAAATTGGTGTAGGAAAGCACAACAAGGAGAATTGTTTTCATTTCTCCACATTTTATATCTTCAATGCATGCTGAAATGTTCAGCATACATTGAAGGATGCATTTCCTCACAGATATCCTTGCACTATGGTGCAAGGGTGCCTGTGTCACCACATGGCTGCAGTTTAAGCAGCCGTGCAGAGAGAAGCATAGATTTGCAACATATTTATGTACATATCTTGCATCCCTGTGCTTTGGAAGTACTACAGCACACTGCAGTTAAAGAGGTTACTGTGTGATGCTGCAGCACTTCCTCATAGTTCTGCACTTATACATTCACCATACGCTACTAATGCATTCATTCAGTCAATTACGTACTACACATACATTCATCTAAACTTTCACACACTAACAAAGAAATTTAGCTCTATTTTTAGACCAGGAAAGTTAGTTCTTAGAAGAACTTTTTTTTTCTTCTTCTTTTATATTTTTTGGGGGGGTTTTCTGAACACTTTTTAATTTTTGGGGGTTTTTCTGCAAAAACAAAAACAAACAAAAAAAACAGGAGGAACCAAACAATCAACTTCAGGGAACAAAAAAAACCAACAAAAAAAACTAGCAATTGTGACTTTTAAAAATTGAAATTGAGGACCGATGTCCAAATTTTGGTCTGATGGATGCACTCTTGAAGGGCTCGGCTGCGATGAGGTGGAAGGCGCAGGAGCAGGAGTCTCTCTCATCCGTCAGCATTCTTCTTGTGCAAGATTGTTAGGATGAAGGGTCCTCAGGTGCTTCATCATACTTGCGGTGCCGCATGAGTATTTCTTGTTAGGATCCCCTCGCGACAGCACTCTTTTGCAAATCTTGCACGTGACCAAGGTGGCATTGGTCTTCGTTTGCCCCTCGGGAAAAGTAAAAAATTTCCACTCCACAGATGAAAAACTAGTGTGCGTGGTGTCTCCTCCAAAAATTCATCCTCAGATGTATGAGGAGATGCAGGTGATGCCTGCTGCCCTGAAGCCATTTTTGGTTGAAAAAAGTTAGAGCTAAGTGAAATCTTAGTCCCAAAAATCTTCTTCTCTGCAAAGAGATGCTCCTCCAAAGAAGGTGAAAGAAGAATGATTGAATTTGGTGGGGTCTTTCAATAGTTAGAATTGGAAGTGTAATGAACCAATCAAATCTCTTTTTTTGCAGGTCACATGGGATCCGCACACCCTGCGCTTACGCATCACGCACCCAGCACGCATCCGCGAAATTGAATTAAAAAAAAATATAGGATTAGATGTAAAAATATATTACTTTTAAGACTAGTTTAGAGTTTGTCTTCAATTAATATTCACATAAAATACATATATGTTTTTTTAAATGTTAAATATTTCGCGAAATCCGCGCACCTACCGCGTCATAGACAGAGATGACGCATCGTGGTAGCGTGTAAAGGTCGCGTTACGTACATCGAACGTGTCGCATATAGGCTGGGAGTTGCGTACCGGTCGCATTGCGATCGCGCAAAAAACACGTACCCAACGCATACCATGCGCGGATGCTATCGCGTAGGGATCGAGAACGGTGCGCGGATCCAAAAACATTGAAAAAATATATATAAAATAAAGTTTTGAACATATAGTTAAAAAAATATTTTTAAAAATATTAAAAAATATGTTTGAAAAACCCAATAACAACAAATAATGTTTTTTAATTTTTAAAAGAATTAATTGAAAAAATAAGTTTAAAAAATGGTGATAAAAAAGAATTTCAAAAAAACATAATTAATGAAATTGACACACTGAATTTGAAAAATATAGAAATCCAATGAAAATCCTTAAACATATCTTTAGAGATAAGTTATAGATAGGAATTGGCATTTAAAAAACCTTTGAAATTCACTGAAAAAACCATAGGTTTCATGCACGTTATAGTTAGGAATTGGCATTTAAAAAAACCTTTGAAATTCACTGAAAAAACCAAAGGTTTCAGGGGCGTTATAGTTAGGAATTGGCATTTAAAAAACCTTAGAAATTCACTGAAAAAAACATAGATTTCAGGGGCGTTATAGTTAGCTGGACATTTCCCTCGTACAAAACCCTAGAAATTCACCTGTTATAGTTAGTTCAGCTAACTATAACTCGCGCCCCCGCAATGCAATGCTGATGACGTCACATATTACATCACTCATGACATGGTCAGTGACATCACTGATGACATCTCAAATGACATCACTGATGACGTCATCCATGTGATAAATTAGTGCATCTTCTCACACCCTAATATAACCTTTGATAAGCCGGCTCAAAATTTCAGACGGCCATTTTGAAAACCATAGATACTCCAATACCAACTACATACCCACTCATTGACTCTTAGGTCTACATACATCTCCACTCACTCACTTGTACAGTCACTCATACTTACAGTCACTCCGTACAGGACTATTATATGCATTTATACACCTACATAGACACTCACACACAGCCAATCATCCATTGAGGTACTGACACACCTAGTCAGTCATGCAAATAATTAATCAGAGTCTAATTTACTCACCTATACAGTTAAACACACTCAAGTTCACTTACTCATAAAAATACTAACAAATTCTGACACTCTTATACAATTACTGATACAAGCACACACTCATCCATACAGCCACTCCTGCAATCACACTCTCACATATAGATAGTTATATACTCTTACACACATATACACTGCGTTTCACATATGTAGTTACTGACACATGAACAACTGAGATATACATTCAATCACTAACACACCCATACATACACTCACCCAACCATATAGTCCATCACAGTTGCACTCTTAAAACCATGCACCCATAGAATCACCCACTCACACATCTATGCACAGAGTCACACACACCCTACCCACACAAACACTCAGGCACCCATACAGATATTCAGACAACCAATCAATAACCCATATAGACACTCATATAGCTATTCACAAAACCATGCAGCCACTTATACACCAACACACAGACACATACAGACATTCACACAGTTTAGTCACTAGTCTGCAGTAAGATACATTTAATTACTCACTTATAGAGTCAGTTACACACTTAGAAAATCATCCATTCACACACTTGTACACCCACTCATTCTTCAACAGGCCTTTCCCTATATATATTAAACATATTTAATTTTCAGAAAAACACACATTCACTGGATGATGTCATCAGTGATGTCATCAGTGATGCCATTTGAAATGTCATCAGCGATGTCATCAGTGATGTCACTGACCATGTCATGAGTGATGTAATATGTGACATCATCAGCAGTGCATTGCGGGGGCGCGAGTTATAGTTAGCTGAACTAACTATAACAGTGGAATTTCTAGGGTTTTGTACGAGGGAAATGTCCAGCTAACTATAACGCCCTTGAAACCTATGGTTTTTTCAGTGAATTTCTAAGGTTTTTTTAAATGCCAATTCCTAACTATAACACCCCTGAAACCTTTGGTTTGTTTTTTCAGTGAATATATATATATATATATATATATATATAGCTTCTCGATCCCGATAAAGATAAAGGCTGTCAGATAGGGCGGTCCATGCAGGGGTAATCGGCAGCCCCTTAATATAATGCAGCAAACGATTTCGGGTAAGAAATCACACGGACACCCAGGAGATTTGCAGTTCAGAATGGTTTAATGACTGCAAACACAACGCATTTCGGCTTTCGCCTTGTTCACGCTCATGGCGACATTTTTTGCATAAAGTTAAATACAAATCAAACGTGTAAACATAGAAAACAGACTGCTGAATCCAGTCATGGTGAAAATTATAATGATCAAAGTGGCAGCCATCTTGGCACTGTCAAATTCGTACACAAACCAACTGAAAATAAAGTCACCGTATTTACATTATTTACAATATTAACAAGTGTTTGTAATATTTGTCCGCTGCCCAAGTGGGCAGTATGGCCCAAATATCTGCACACTATGAAAATCCGATCAAAAGTGGCCCAGCTAGGTAAATAAATTTTACCATTGTTCGTAAAGTTTCCCGCTTAATAAATTTAAGCCCAAGTGGGCAAATAAGCACTCATAAGTTTGTCAAAACCCAAAAGGACTCATAATATATCAATATATACAAATTAGTATAAATCCATTAGACAAAATCTAAGAGTTGATTGCTGAACAAATAACTCTGCAGACAAAATCTAACCTATAAGTGGTTCCTGCACATATCTAAATGGGCTCACTCATTGACAACTTAAAAAGCAAATAGGCCACATAGAATAACATAATACTTAGTGACATCAGTGGTCTGTTCATGCCCGTAGTGCCATTTCCTAAAAAATAATGAAATTAGTATAAACATTAAAATTACCAAAGCCAACAGGTAACACTCAATGTAGCACAATTTAACAGTTACTCACAAATCAGGTATGTAAATGTACTGATAGTTCTTCACTTGAGTTAAGACCTTTGGGAGACATAGTCTCGAAATTAACTATATATTTCGATTCCAATTGTCTTAACTGTAGTAACTTATTACCTCCTCGCACATTATCATATATTGCATCAACAACAACCATCTTCAGTAACCTCTCATTTTGTTGATGTTCATTGAAAAAATGTCGGGCTACAGGGTATTGCCTATTATTGTGACGTATAGCTCTGATATGCTCAAGCACTCTCTTCTTGGCACGGTGGATAGTGCTGCCAATATATGCCAAGTTGCATGGGCATATCAGAGCATAAACACAGTAGGTTGTGTTGCAAGTAAGAGATTTCTTGATTTTAATCTCCTTGCTCATACTTGAAAATTGCACCATCGTGCAATCAGAGCTGTATTTGCATGCCTTGCAGCATCTGCAGCATCTGAACCCTGGACGGCCGCCCACTAAGGGTTTCACCGATTCTGTGACCATATTAGGGCTTAGTTCATCCCTCAGAGTTTTGCTCTTTTTAAATGTAACCTGGGGATGACTCGTCAAATGTTTTTGCAGATGATTATCAGTAAGCAGTACATGCCAATGTTTATCCAAAATCGCTCTCAGCTTGTACGCTTGTCCTGAATAGGTGGTAATAAACCGCAAATTCTCTGTGTCCGGTGTACGTTTAGTAGGAAGTAAAAGATCTTTCCGTGACATCCCTTCTACTCTTTTACAAGCCTCACTGATAGTTGTTTGTTGATAGCCCCTATCTTTGAAGCGTTGGATCATTATTGCCTTCTCCTTATGGTAACTTCCTTCGGTACTACAATTGCGTTTGGCACGCAATAGTTCCCCGTAAGGGATACTGTACACTAGTTTACGAGGGTGCGCACTAGAGGCATTGAGGATGCTGTTACCAGCAGTCTTCTTGCGGTACAGCTGTGTTTGTATCGAATGACCCTCAATTTGTACAACAATGTCCAGGAATTCCACTGATGTTTTGCTTATATTTTCCGTGAAGGTCAAGTTCAGAGTATTATCATTCAGTTTTTTTACAAATGACTTTGCTGAATCAGTATCCCCATTCCAGATACAGAAGATGTCATCAATATATCGGAGCCACAGGACACAGTTAGAAAATTCGGCCAATTGAAAGGCCGGCTGTTAATAAGAACCTAACTAAGGAACAGATTGCGGCACTGAATAACCTCAAAATAGACAGTACCATCGTTATTCGACATTCTGATAAGGGTGGTAATGTCGTTATCCTCGACATGTTTGGGAATGTTATTTTTTTTATTTGTTAACTAATATTTTTTAAGTGTTGCTGTGCCACATGCAAAAGAAAAGTCTTGCTGATTGAGGTTCCATTTGTTTTTTCAGGATAATGACCCTCTTTGGGATTAACTGGGTGATTCATCTCAAATTGATTAATGTTGGGTTCCTATTTTTAGGTCTCGTGTACAGACAGCTTTAAGCTATCTGTCGTCGAAACACCTTTTGAGGACCATACCAAAGATTACTCTGAATTTGAGACTGCTCATTGCTTAACTGTGGTCGGTTTTCTTGTTAAAATCACTTTCTTGCCTCGTCTTCAATTGTTTTCTGTCCTCTTTGTGTGTTTGTCACGTCCCTTGAGCATACTTTCTTTACCATCCTTTTGATTGGATGTGTCTCCTTTCACCGATCACATTCAGATCACTATTTGTTAGCATGTGTGGTTGTATATACATATGCTCTGCATACTCTTGTCATTTAGTGTTGGGCTTGGACTGTTCCAACTTGTTTTTTTTTTAAGAAGTCTTTCGTGTCTCTCGTCCTTTAACCAGTAATGTGGATGGGCATCAACTCCATTGTTAGATAGGGCTTTTTTTCTTCCTCCATCGGGTTCAGACGTTTTACTGATCGAGCTCCGGGTCGACGCTCTTTGGTATTCGTCGTCAGACTTTTGGTCTACTCTCCCATTGGTGCGAAAATAGTTTCAGCATTTAAGGTTCCCATATGGTCGTTGTTAGACCTTTCAGCCCTTTGGGTGGTCCCTCCTCATCATTATTTATTTTGTCCCACTTTTGCCTCAAACCCTGTTTGAATTTTTCCTTTTTGGGAACCACCAGACTTTTTCGTGTTGCTGCAGATTCAGGGAGCCATTTTATCTACCCCTGAAACTTCTGTCTGAGGGCCTGGAGCACAAAATGGTGGCCACCTGTGACATCACCAGCATCCACTGGAACCTACTAGCACCTTCCAGAACATTCCAGAACCCTGTGACCGTTGGAGGCGGTTTAGAATGTTGGGAAGCTAAGACAGAGAGTTGGCAGTTGGAGCTGGCAGTTGGCACCTGACTGGTGAAGAGTGAGCAGCAGAAACCTGAAGGAGGAAGGAGTGAGGCAGCAGGGGTGGAAACTTGTGCCTGGAGTGGGGTCCATAAACCCACCCGTGATACTAGTCCCTACTGACTGAGCCCAGCCTGGAGCCCTGTGTGGGAAGAAGGAAGAAAAACCATCTTAAGGACCTGGACAGCAGGAACAGGCCTTAGAAACCAAGAACAGTAAGATCCTGACCTGGATACTGGTTTCCCTGGAGCCGGACGTCGAGTAGCCTGGAGACCTGGAGCCTGAGGTGGAGAAGCGGCGCTGACTGGAAAAGCAGACGTCGTGCCCAGAGCCGCCAGAGATCGTGAGAGGGCGCCGACGGAGGACGTGAGGTATACCAGAGGTCGAGGAGGAAGTTAACCAAGGTCGAGTGAGCGGTGTCAACGGGGGAGTGAAGTCCGCCCTCCGGAGTCGCCGGAGACCGAGGTGAAGTGTGCCGGAGGTCGGGAGTGGAGATCGCACTCCGGAGTCGCCGGAACCTGAGAGAAGTGTACCGGAGGTCGGGAGTGGAGGTCGCACTCCGGAGTCGCTGGAAACCTAAGGAGAGGAGCACCGGAGGTCGGGAGTGAGGATCGCACTCCGGAGCCGCCGGAAGTCGACATCGAGTCAAGGCCGGCCGACGTCATCGAAGTTGAGGTCGCCATCGGACCGGAGCCGCCCGAAGTCGACATCGAGTAAAGACTGCCCGACGCCATCGAATCGGAGGTTGAGATCGAGCCGAGGCCGCCGACATCGATCCGGAGCCGCCTACCGGCGTCGTCAGGAACTGACATTGTGCCGAGGCCGCCGACGTCGAACCGGATCCGCCTCACGGCGTCGACACGACTCCAGCGGCGCCGGAACATCAGAAAAAGGGCAGTAAGTGGAATAGAGGGCGCCAAAGGCCCTGTTGAATCCTAAGAGACTACTCTAGGGGTTAGAGAGGTGCTGGAACCAGCTGGACTGTGCCAGGGGTGAGCTGAGACTAATTTAGAGGGGTTGTGTAGAGTGAGAGAGCCAGGTCTCTGGTATTTCCCCCTTGATCTACCTCAGTTTAGGCCTCAGCCTTGTCCAAGCCAGGGAGTAGACACCCTCAAGCCTTCCACATCCCCACAAGCTGTGCCTGGGCCAAATCAGCCCTTAGGAATTCAAATGTGATCTGATTCTATGAGTGTCACTGTCAGCTTTTAATTATTTATTGGAGGCACTGTATTTATTGTATTTAACCTATTTATTGCTTCACTGTATTTATTGGTCCACAGTATTTATTGATGCACAATATTTATTGGTTTACAGTATTTATTGCCTCAGAATATTTAATTGCCTGTATGTATTGCACTTATATTTATGCCTTCATTATTTATGATCACCCCTATTTATTGAATCATTAAGCCAGTATTTATTTGACCTGCACTATTTAAAAAGTTTGTATATTGTGATTGTTATTTATTTATCTAATCAGCAACTAAGAGAAAAAGAAGATAAAGAAAGATATTTTCATAATTTTTACGGTGTAGAGTCGTTTTTGGAACGGATGCACGCATGGTTATTGTATGGGTATGTCGTATGCTTAGCACGGAGCCTGATTCCTGACCACTCGAGCCAAGCTACCACAGTGTATGTCTGGGAGAACACCACCACACTTCCAGTGTGGGAGTGTTTTTCTAACATAATTGGTGTTCAGTGGTGGGATTGAGCTGTGCCTACGTATACTCAACAATAACTGTGGGTAGTCCATAGGCCTACACCGGGAGTTTTCTCAAAGCGGCCTTCCTAATTGTGGGTTTTTGTTTTTTTCCAAATTTACTCTGGTGGTGGGAGGAGGTATTCTTAAAGGTACCCCCCTGCATTGTTACTGCAAATAACTGTCCTCTGACCTGAGTGGGCAAGATGGAGTTTGTACTGGAGAATTTAGAAACGTACACTGTGGCCCAACTCAGGGAGTTTTGCCAGCGGGAGGGGGTGTATTGTCCCCCAGGAGCAAAGAAGGGTGCACTCCAAACCAGCTTAAGGGCTTGGGGGGAGGCACGCCGAGAAAGCAAGGCTGAGGAGGAGGACAGGGATAGAGAGCCCGACAGTGAGGGAGCTGGTTTGTACCAACCTGAGGTGGGGAACCTGTCAGCGGGGCCCAGGACACTTTCCAGGAAGGGCAGCAGTGCCTCTAGCGGTGGCTTGTCTGAAGTGGAGTTAACAGACCGGAGGGAGAAAAGACAGCTCACATGGGACTTAGCAAGGCTGGAGAAGGAGAAGGAGGAACAGAGGATGGCTCATGAGATAAGGCTGAAAGAAATAGATCTTCAGATCCTGAGAATCGGGGCACACCCTGTACCTAACGGTGGCAGCGAAGAGCGAGAGTACACCAGGGAACCCAAACCCTACCTGCCAAAGGACATAGTAGCTAGCTATGGGGCGGGTGACGATATCGCCAAGTGGCTAGCGGCCTATGAGGTCTCGTTGAGGGCCCATGGGGTTCCAGAGAAGTACTGGGGAGGGGGATTGTACAAGTACATGCCTCCAGCTGGTAGGGATGCTTTGTTGGCCCTCGAAGAGGATGAGCAGACCCACTACCCCACCATGAAACTGGCGCTCATAAGAAAGTTTGAACTAACACCCGAAAAGTACAGACAGAAGTTCAGGGGTAGTCACAAACTGGGCACACAGAATTGGGTGGACTTCCTGGACTATGCAAAGAAGGCACTGGAGGGTTGGATTCAGGGCAGTGAAGTGAGGAACTACGAGGGGTTGTTTGACCTAGTACTGAAGGAACACCTGCTCGAGAAATGTTTCCCTGAACTGCGGCAACACCTGGTGGATAGCAAGCTGACCAGTCCCCGGAAGCTTGCTGAGGAGGCGGACATTTGGGCTAGTACCCGGGTGTCCACAAGGGGGACTGGAGGGGATACTCAAAAGGCCGGACAGCGCGCCCCCCAGAAGAAAGAGGGAGGGGAAAAGAAAAAGGAGTTCTCCAAAGGCCCCCAAAATAACTTCCAAGGGAAGGGAACAGGATTCACCCCTAGGGCTAACCCACCCAGAAACCCTAATCCTGGCCAGAGTCAGCAGCCAAGGGTTGTCCATTGCTACGAGTGCGGTGGCGTTGGACACTATAAAGGAGATCCGAAGTGCCTGAAACGACCACCCCCTCCCATTGGAGGAAAGACCCCCGGAGTAGCTAGTGTAGTGCTCGGGGAGGAGATGCCCTTAACTAAGGGAAGGGAGTGGGCGGGTGTCACTTTAGTGTCCCTGGGAGAACGGGAGATGGTTCCCAAGATCCAGGTGCCCGCAAATACCGCAAAGTATGGGCAGTGGGTCACCATCAACGGCCAAAGAGGGGAGGCTCTGAGAGACACAGGAGCCAGTATGACTATGGTGCGTAGTCAACTGGTGTCTCCAGAGCAGGTAATTCCCGATGTACTCCACCCAGCCGCGATGGCTGGCGGCAGAACAGGCCACTATCCAGTGGCCGAGGTTCCCTTTGAATGGGGGGGGGTTGCAGGTTCACTTCGAGTTGCCGTAAGCCCTGCCGTGCCAGTCGATTGTCTGCTGGGGAATGACATGGAGCACAACGCTTGGAAGGAGGTGGAATACCGGACTCACACTGAGATGCTGGGTACACCTGATTGGGCCTGTGTGAGCACAAGGTCCGCGACTACCCGAAGAGGGAGTTCATTTCGGCTGGAGCCCGGAACAAAGGCCCAGCCAGCTGCCAGTCAAGGGAAGAACCGAGGATAGGAGGAGCCTGCCTCGGCGTCCCCACCCCGTAGGACGGATAGGCCACCGGAGGTGGTGGACCAGGAGTCTGCGGTGGGGGACGTTACCAAACTGGAGGACCTACCCATCCCGGCCGAGTGGCACGTGGAGGGAGGCCCGTCCAGGGAGGAATTCTGCCAGGGCCAGAGGGAGTGCCCTACCCTTGAGGGGCTGAGGTGACAGGCCGAAGCCCAGGCAGCAGGGAACGTTGAAGGGAACTACAGTGTTTACTGGGAGGATGGCCTCCTCTACAGTGAACCCAAGGCACCCCTACACGGATCGTCACGAGCCTTGGTAGTCCCTCAACGTTATCGAGCCTTCCTTCTGGAGTTGGCTCACGAGATACCATTGGCAGGACACCTGGGGCAAGACAAGACCTTCGCCCGTCTTGTCCCACACTTTTATTGGCCTCAGATGAAAGTGTCGTCCGATACCTACTGCCGGACATGTGTGTCTTGCCAAGCCAGTGGGAAAACAGGGGTGAAGCTGAAAGCTCCCCTGGAACCACTTCCTGTCGTTAGCACCCCCTTTGAAAGGGTGGGCATCGACATTGTGGGTCCATTAGATCCGCCGACTACAGCTGGTCACAGGTTTATCCTGGTTCTGGTGGATCATGCCACACGGTACCCAGAGGCAATACCTCTGAGGACCATAACAGCACCTGTTGTGGCAAGGGCCCTGATGGGAATCTTTACCCGAGTGGGTTTTCCCAAGGAAGTTGTGTCCGACAGGGGGACCAACTTCATGTCAGCGTACATGCGGGCGATGTGGAAGGAGTGTGGAGTGACCTACCGGTTCACAACTCCTTACCACCCCCAGACCAATGGTCTGGTGGAGAGGTTTAACAAAACCTTGAAGGGCATGATCAGAAGTCTGCCTGAAAGCCTGCGGAGGAAATGGGACGTCCTCCTGCCCTGTTTACTCTTTTCCTACAGGGAAGTGCCACAGAAGGGAGTGGGCTTCAGCCCCTTCGAGCTTCTGTATGGGCACCCTGTACGTGGACCTCTCAACCTGGTGAGAGACGGATGGGAAAGAACTCCCAGAAAGCTTCCCCAGGATGTGGTGAGCTACATGCTGGCCTTCCGGAGCCAAATGGCTAAGTTGTGGAAGCAAGCTTCTGACAACTTGGAAGCCAGCCAAGCAGTAATGAAGGCGTGGTATGACCACAATGCTCACCCGGTGGAGTTGGAGCCTGGCCAGAAGGTGTGGGTGATCGAACCAGGAGAGCTTAGCGCCCTCCAGGATCGCTGGTCAGGACCCTTTGAGGTATTGGAGAAGAAGGGTAAGGCTACCTACTTGGTGGACCTGAAGACCCCTCGTCAGCCCCTACGGGTGCTGCACGCCAACCGCCTCAAACCCCACCACGAGAGGCCCGAAGTCATCTTGATGATGGTGACTGACGGAGCAGAGGACGCGGAAAGCGAGCCTCTCCCCGATTTGTTTGCGTCTCAAGAGAAGGATGGGTCGGTGGAGGGAGTGATTCTCTCCCCATCTCTAACTCCTGAACAGCAGGAGGACTGTCGCCAGGTCCTGGGGCAGTACTCTTCGCTGTTCTCCCTTGTCCCGGGTAGGACTCACCTGTGCGTCCATGACGTGGACACAGGAGACAGCCCACCTGTGAAGTCCAAGATCTACCGGATGTCAGACAAGGTGAAGGCCAGCATTAACGGGGAAGTCACTAAGATGCTGGAGCTAGGAGTGATCGAACCTTCTAGCAGCCCCTGGTCCAGTCCGGTGGTGTTAGTACCAAAAGCTGCACCACCGGGTGCCCAGCCGGAACTGAGGTTCTGTGTGGACTATCGGGGACTGAATTCAGTGACCAAAACTGATGCTCATCCGATCCCTAGGGCGGATGAATTGATTGACCGGCTGGGAGCTGCCCAATATCTAAGTACCTTTGACCTTACTTCAGGGTACTGGCAGATCTCTTTGACTGATGGAGCAAGGGAAAGGTCAGCCTTCTCCACGCCCAATGGCCACTACCAGTTCTGTGTGATGCCCTTTGGGCTCAAGAACGCACCTGCCACGTTTCAGCGCCTGGTAAACCAGATCCTCACCGGAATGGAGAGTTTCTCTGCTGCTTATCTGGATGACATAGCCGTCTTCAGTAACAGCTGGGAGGATCACTTGCGTCACCTGCAAGCTGTTCTCCAGGCCCTGAGACAAGCTGGATTGACGATCAAGGCCAGCAAGTGCCAGATCGGGCAGGGGTCAGTAGTGTACCTTGGACACTTGGTGGGTAGGGGAGCGGTGCAACCCCTCCAGGCGAAGATCGAGGCCATCATGGCCTGGGAACCCCCCAAGACTCAGACTGAGGTCCGAGCATTTTTGGGCCTCACGGGATACTACCGCCGCTTCGTGAAGGGGTACGGAACCATTGTAGCCCCCCTCACGGAGCTCACGTCCAAGAAACAACCTCGACGGGTAGTCTGGACGGAGGCTTGTCAGCAGGCCTTTGTGAGATTGAAGAAAGCCATGTGCGAGGCCCCGGTCTTAAGGGCCCCAGACTTTTCCAAGGAGTTCATTGTCCAGACAGATGCATCAGAACATGGCATTGGGGCAGTGTTATCGCAACTCAATGAAGAGGGTCTGGATCAACCCGTGGTCTTCCTATCCCGGAGACTACTTCCCAGGGAACAGAAGTGGAGTGCAATAGAGCGTGAAGCCTTTGCAGTGGTATGGGCTCTGAAGAAGTTGCGGCCATACCTGTTTGGCTCGCACTTCCTGGTTCAGACCGACCACAGACCCCTTCGTTGGCTGATGCAAATGAAGGGGGAGAATCCCAAGTTGTTGAGGTGGTCTATTTCCCTACAGGGAATGGACTTTCAGGTGGAACATCGGCCTGGAGTGGACCACGCCAATGCAGACGGTCTCTCAAGGTATTTCCGCCTTAGTGATGAGAACTCCCAAGGGGTTGGGTAGCTCTCCCCACTTTCAGCTGGGGGGGACGCGTGTTAGACCTGTCAGCCCTTTGGGTGGTCCCTCCTCATCATTATTTATTTTGTCCCACTTTTGCCTCAAACCCTGTTTGAATTTTTCCTTTTTGGGAACCACCAGACTTTTTCGTGTTGCTGCAGATTCAGGGAGCCATTTTATCTACCCCTGAAACTTCTGTCTGAGGGCCTGGAGCACAAAATGGTGGCCACCTGTGACATCACCAGCATCCACTGGAACCTACTAGCACCTTCCAGAACATTCCAGAACCCTGTGACCGTTGGAGGCGGTTTAGAATGTTGGGAAGCTAAGACAGAGAGTTGGCAGTTGGAGCTGGCAGTTGGCACCTGACTGGTGAAGAGTGAGCAGCAGAAACCTGAAGGAGGAAGGAGTGAGGCAGCAGGGGTGGAAACTTGTGCCTGGAGTGGGGTCCATAAACCCACCCGTGATACTAGTCCCTACTGACTGAGCCCAGCCTGGAGCCCTGTGTGGGAAGAAGGAAGAAAAACCATCTTAAGGACCTGGACAGCAGGAACAGGCCTTAGAAACCAAGAACAGTAAGATCCTGACCTGGATACTGGTTTCCCTGGAGCCGGACGTCGAGTAGCCTGGAGACCTGGAGCCTGAGGTGGAGAAGCGGCGCTGACTGGAAAAGCAGACGTCGTGCCCAGAGCCGCCAGAGATCGTGAGAGGGCGCCGACGGAGGACGTGAGGTGTACCAGAGGTCGAGGAGGAAGTTAACCAAGGTCGAGTGAGCGGTGTCAACGGGGGAGTGAAGTCCGCCCTCCGGAGTCGCCGGAGACCGAGGTGAAGTGTGCCGGAGGTCGGGAGTGGAGATCGCACTCCGGAGTCGCCGGAACCTGAGAGAAGTGTACCGGAGGTCGGGAGTGGAGGTCGCACTCCGGAGTCGCCGGAAACCTAAGGAGAGGAGCACCGGAGGTCGGGAGTGAGGATCGCACTCCAGAGCCGCCGGAAGTCGACATCGAGTCAAGGCCGGCCGACGTCATCGAAGTTGAGGTCGCCATCGGACCGGAGCCGCCCGAAGTCGACATCGAGTAAAGACTGCCCGACGCCATCGAATCGGAGGTCGAGATCGAGCCGAGGCCGCCGACATCGATCCGGAGCCGCCTACCGGCGTCGTCAGGAACTGACATTGTGCCGAGGCCGCCGACGTCGAACCGGATCCGCCTCACGGCGTCGACACGACTCCAGCGGCGTCGGAACATCAGAAAAAGGGCAGTAAGTGGAATAGAGAGCGCCAAAGGCCCTGTGGAATCCTAAGAGACTACTCTAGGGGTTAGAGAGGTGCTGGAACCAGCTGGACTGTGCCAGGGGTGAGCTGAGACTAATTTAGAGGGGTTGTGTAGAGTGAGAGAGCCAGGTCTCTGGTATTTCCCCCTTGATCTACCTCAGTTTAGGCCTCAGCCTTGTCCAAGCCAGGGAGTAGACACCCTCAAGCCTTCCACATCCCCACAAGCTGTGCCTGGGCCAAATCAGCCCTTAGGAATTCAAATGTGATCTGATTCTATGAGTGTCACTGTCAGCTTTTAATTATTTATTGGAGGCACTGTATTTATTGTATTTAACCTATTTATTGCTTCACTGTATTTATTGGTCCACAGTATTTATTGATGCACAATATTTATTGGTTTACAGTATTTATTTCCTCAGAATATTTAATTGCCTGTATGTATTGCACTTATATTTATGCCTTCATTATTTATGATCACCCCTATTTATTGAATCATTAAGCCAGTATTTATTTGACCTGCACTATTTAAAAAGTTTGTATATTGTGATTGTTATTTATTTATCTAATCAGCAACTAAGAGAAAAAGAAGATAAAGAAAGATATTTTCATAATTTTTACGGTGTAGAGTCGTTTTTGGAACGGATGCACGCATGGTTATTGTATGGGTATGTCGTATGCTTAGCACGGAGCCTGATTCCTGACCACTCGAGCCAAGCTACCACAGTGTATATCTGGGAGAACACCACCACCCTTCCAGTGTGGGAGTGTTTTTCTAACAGTCGTGAACGCACATGGTCACCAATTCTACTCTTAAACTGTTTTTCTCCACCATCAGGTTCGGACGTATATCAGCGGTGCTCTCGCTCTCGACATGTTCAGTGTTACCATAGAGCCCGTTGTCTTTCCTTGCTGTTGCTCAGAAGAGTTTATGGCACATCTGATGTTCCATCAACCTCATCCGCTCCAATTGTCAAGAACATTGTCGGTAAATAACAAGACCTCCCAGCCCTCAGGCCACCCCCAGCCTTTGAGACAGCGCATCCTTCTTACCATTGTCAGAGAATGAGGACGCACAGAAGATAATGGAAAGTTTGCCCTACAAAAGATGCCATCAGTGTCACTCAAAGTACCCTTGGGCTGACCTCCAACCTGTCTGTAAACTGTGCCTATTGTTAGAACATGACAAGACCTCCTACTCAGCGTTCAGGAGGAGCATAAAGACCCTTTGGCAGCAAGGAGACAGGTGGTGGGTCAAAATATAACCGTCATCCTCAGAGACGCCGGACATCTTTAGTGAGGCAGACTTGCTCAGCTTAAAAAAAAAGAATATGGTGAGTCAACTGATCTTCTTGCTCACTAACCCAATACCAAGATCATTGGATTCCTAAGGCTGAGTAGCAAGAAGTTCAAGAGGAGGAAGAGGCACTTGGGATGTTCTAGCTCCCCTTCTTGACCCTGGACCTCGTCTGAAGACCTTATCAGACCTTCTTGCTCAAAATCAAGACAGGGTCAGACACCTGCACCCCAGGCAGCTCCTGAGGTCCTAGAGTTTGGTCACCTTAACTTACCTCAAGAGTGCATTGACATACTGAAAGAAGCCCATAGACCTATTGTACGCTCCTGCTATGCTGCTTAGTTAAATGGTTTGTCCACTGCTTTAGCCCTAGACATATAAACCCTCTTGTGCCTACAGTACCAGAGAGTACCAGACATAATTCTCTTCCTCCTACATATGCAAATGTCAGGATTAGCATACACCTCCATTCGGCTGCACCTAGCAGCTTTCACCGCATACATGCAGAAAGGGGAATACTCCTCACTCTTCAGGATCCCTGTTGTTAAGGCCTTTATGGAGGGCCTTAAATGTGCAATCCAACCCAGGGTGCTACCTGCCCCATTATGGTATCAGAATATCGTCCTCACTGGACTCATGGTACCTCTCTTCGAACCACTGCATTCTTGCCCTTGGCAGTTTCTCTCCTGGAAGGTTGCCTTTCTGGTAGCCATAACAATCCTTAGATGTGTTAGTGAGCTACAGGCCCTCCCATTACAGGAACCCGCCTTCCAGATCCATACTGACAGGGTGTAGGAAAGTGGGTTTCTGGTGCAGTAACCCCCCCACCTTTTGCCTGGCTACTGATGCACTTTTTGTTGATGTGCCCTGGATCCCTGCCATTCAGGTTTCCAGGGCCTGTGTTCTTTCCCCAAAATAAACCCAATTGGCATCTCTGGCCACATGTCAGCCCCTGGTAAATGGTACCACAGGTACCCAGGGCAATGTGACCAGAGAAGGCCTCTAAGGGCTGCAGCACTTGTTGTGCCACCCTTAGAGGTCCTGTACCCTGACACTTACACCCTGCCTTTGCAGGCTGTGTGTCTTGGTGCAGAACAAAGTGAAGAGTCGACATGGTACACATCCCTGTGTGCCATGCCCACACACCACTGCCCTGGCATACATCAGTCACCCCTCTAGCTCGGAGCCCTATGCCAGTGGTGAGGGTACAGGTGCATGAGCCCTGTATCCCTACAGTGCCCAAGTCCATTCCTGGGCACTGTAAGTGCAGTGCTGCCATTAAGAGTATATGGTGCTGGGAGTTTGTCATTGCGAACTCCACAGCACCATAATGGCTACACTGAAGACTGGGAAGATGCCCCCTGTAATTCGACCAACTACTAGTGACCTGGCCGAGTGGCTTCTTAGGCTGCCACCACAAGACATGTTTCTGGACACCTCAGTCGCTGCTCTTGGGGGCCTGATACAATGTGCACAGCCTGGGACGAGGTGCCAAGCCTCCTCCCCCAGGATGGGCATGGTTCACGAAGGGGAAGCTTCAAAGGCATGCCGCCTTTGTGAGCCTCTCCAGACCATTTGCTGCCTTCAGCAACTGGTCCCCACTGGTTCTACCCCCACTTTGGGCGGGAGAACCGGCGGGAAAAACAAGTCAGGAAAAGAGGTGTGCCCACCTCTGCCAACTCCACTCCTCAGGTGGGGGAGGCGAGGTGAAGCACAACCTCGAGTCCCCGCCATCTTGAGGATGGGGGGACCCAGCCAACCAGGGACAGGCTCCTGCCCCCCTCCCACTGGAGAGTGGCAGAATAGGGGGTGTACCCACCCCAGGAAAGGGACCCATTGGTCCCTGCCCTTTACCTACCTGTAACGCCCCTAAATTTAGTATTTAGGGGCACCCTGAACCTTCCTTCCTCAGATCCAGCAACTACAAGAAAAAGAAGATAAGAAGAAGGACGAGAGGCAGTGCAGGGCTAACAAGAAGATGATGCCCACTGACTTGGCCCCAGCCCTACAGGCCTGTCTCCCCCTCAAACCTGCTCCTGCAAAACCCCAGTGTGTCCAGCGGACAGCAACCTCAAAAACCCCGGAGGACCTGGCTGCCTTCACTTTCCAAGCTGTTTCTCCCGTGAACACCGGATGTGTTTGAACTGCAGCTTCTGGTGCCAGCCAGGAACCGCGAATCCAGCCCACTCTGCACCCACCAAACCCTGCCCGAGCTCGAGTGGAAATATACCACGAGGAGGTCCCCCGACGATGCCGACCCAAAATCCGACGACCCCTGAACTGCCTCAAGCCTCCAGACGACGCCTGCAGCCTCAATCCAGAGGAACTCCCCCTACCGCGACCAAGGCGGGTAACAAAATCAAGGCACCCCTGCACCCGATGCCCCACGGCCTTGTGTGCCCAACCCAGCGGTGCCTAACCAACCCTCAATATCCCAACTTACCCC
Source organism: Triturus cristatus (assembly GCF_964204655.1). Classification (NCBI taxonomy): domain Eukaryota; kingdom Metazoa; phylum Chordata; class Amphibia; order Caudata; family Salamandridae; genus Triturus; species Triturus cristatus. Next base: position 963,046,485 of record NC_140588.1, read on the forward strand.
TCGAAGTGGTGGTCACTCCTAGAAGATCCTCGTCCCCGAGCCTGTAGTGTTTCTTTGTCCCGGAGAATCTCCATTGAAATCAACAGGGCACCCGACCTCAAAACAGCACCCTGCACCCGACCGCCCTAGTGGCGCTGAGGGTGCCCCTTGCACCCTGAGCTTAAACCTGGGAGCTTTGCTCCCACAACCCCGTTGTCTGCTTGCCAGCAGCAACCAACCGGAGTCCCCCTATCCTCCATGGGATAAAATTGGGCTTCAACACTCTGCACCCAGCCGCCCGAATGCTGCTGAGGGTGCAACAACAGTGCATCACTGACCCTGGGAGACCCCTGAGTCTAACCCCAGAACCCTAACTCAAAAGACCGATTACTTACCTCGAAAACGATAACCTGTTTTTGCTCATAGAATAACATTGACACTTTTTGAAAACCAAGAATATTCCTTAAAAATCACACAAATAACCAAAACGCATTTTCTCAACTGTTTTCAGGAAATGTCCCAGTGCTGAATTGTGTTAGTAAAAGTAATCCGAAAAGTAATTTAATTGCATTTTACTGAAAAGCCTATTGATTCCTATGTACTGAGTCTACTAAGTTTGTGCATTGCATTACAACCCCTGTAAACTCGAATTCGTACAAAGTCCTACTGTATTTTGAAAGTATTCAACAACAGCATCTTGTAGCTGAAAAGTATTTACATGCTTACCTGTACCAGGCTTGCTTGGTTCTAGAAATAAAACAACAGTATATTTGTTATACAAAAACAATTGGCCTAGAGTTCAGTTCTTGAGTGTGTGAATTCATTTGCTGACTGAGTGTGAACATCAAGGGCCATATGTAGGTAGCATACAATTTACCACTTCTTAAATACCGAATTTTACCGATTCGGTATTTAAGAAGTGGTAAATTGTATGTAGGTAATCATTCGGTAAATATTACCGATTCAGAGAAATTCGGTAATTACCGATTCGGTATTTACCGATTCGGTAATGAGGCATACCTCCCATTGATTCCTATGGGCCTGGAGGCCCATAGGAATCAATGGGAGGTATGGCTCATTACCGAATCGGTAAATACCGAATCGGTAATGGGGGAAGCACATTCAAGGGTGGCAGGGTGTCACATTGACACCCTGTTGCACCCCTGATTCCTGCATGTGTGCACATGTGGCGGACATACATGCCCTAAGGGCATGTATGTCTGCCACATGGCACTCTTTGTTCAGCAAATTATTGATTCTTGCAATGAATTCGGTATTTAACACCAACCTATATGTGGTGGTAAATACCGAACTTTAATTCCTACACAACACTCATTAGAGTGTTATCTACATCTCATTTCAGGATTCGGTATTTACCGATTCGGTAAAATTACCGATTCGGTAATTTTACCGATTCGGTAAATTACCGAATCCTGAAATATGCCCCCTACATAGCAAATGCCAAAATACCGGTCGGTAACGGGATAATTACCGAAAATCGGCCATTACCGACCAGTATTTGGCTTCCTACATATGGCCCCAAATGCTTAACACTGTCCTCTGATACTGCCTTACTGCTCAACCAAGCTACCACTTTAGAGAGTAAGGTTCTATCTAACTTTAACCTCTGCCAAACCTCTGGAGACCCTTGGACTCTATACACACTGTATCTCACTTTGGTGCAGTATATATAGAGCCAGTTTCTTACACAGGGTGGCTCTTAGGACCAACCCCAAATTGCTACGTAAGGTAGTCTCACCATTACACCTTTACCAAACAATTGTGCTCCCAGTCTTCTTTTCACGGCCTGAACCTGTAGTTGAGAGCACTTCACGCCACTTGACATCAAGCATGCTGTCATGTATAATATAGACAGGGGCAAACTTTTCTGTAAAACACATTTGCACAGCCTCATGAAGGACACCCCATAGCTAAGGCAGGTATTGCCAGATGAATTGTAAAAATGCATCCAGACCCATTACCTTAAAGCACAAGCGTTTACAATGAAATAGGTCTCGCAATGACATTGTTTTGAGCTATTGGCATTGAAAATGTTATTGTTTTTCCCCCTTCGTGAAGCATTAATTAAGTAATGGCATTGTAAATGACAATATCTTTTACCCCCTGTTGACCCGCCCAAAGCTCTTCAGCATGTGCCCGTCATAAAAAGAAATATCTGACAATCGCATCTTAAACATTTTGCAACAATTCTATAGTTTCACCTATAATCTGACAGATGTCCTTTTATTACCTGTGGTTCAGACGCTCCTGCAGCTGAGCTGGGTATGCAGTGCTTACACATAACTTATGGGTGCATAAGCTCCTGCTGGAGTGTTACTTGTGGGTCCAGCAGTTTTCATGCAACAATAAAAACATCAAAGTTAACTGATGTTTAATGTTCCTGCTGGAGAGAGATCAGAGTTTTGTCTAGTAGCAGTTTTGATTCCCGATAAAGTAGCTTTGCTCCAGTTTCAAGATCTTCGTAGAGTTTCTCGTTGCTCAAATGGGTGTAATTACTGACGTTTCTTATTCCATGGAGTGCATTTCTTTACTTTGCTTGCAAGAGTGTGGGAGAAGCAGTAGGAGGAAGGCAGTCCCATTAGCACTCTGTCCAGAAGGTAAACCGGAGCACACATAATTTGTTTTGTTTGTGAAGTAGAGAGGTGGCGATTGTAACAAGTACAATTATCATGGGAGTGGGCATCCTATAAACGACTCGGTTAGAAGAGCGTCTCATCTCAGTGAAAATTTACATACTAACAAATTTGGAACAAAAGGTGGAACTTTTTTTTACCTTATTGCATTAGAAAACGATTATGCCTTAGACTGAGTGACGGTATACTCTCCTAGTTGCACTTGATATGCTGTAAAATTAGCATTTTCGGCTTGCGTGCTGTCATGAATGATCAGATCAATGAGATCATCTTCTGAGCAGCTGCAGTGCCTTCCTGCCCTCTGTTACTGAGCACTGTAGCAATTTTAAGATCTTCTTGGAGTTTCTCGTGGCTCAAATGGGTGTAATTCCTGATATTCGTATGTTTCCCTCGTCTTCATTGGTTGATTTTGCTCGCGAGAAAGTGTCACTCATAGTTGTTAAATGTCACTCATAATTACACTGAGATTATGAAAATGTCACACATAGCAATCTCAAACCTTGGCAGCTATGCAGGGGCGGTGTGCAGGATTTAGTAAAGCATGTGCAATGTTAAAGGCACAACATTGCTGCTATGGTTTAGCTGCTGGAGGATTTTTACAGTTCTTAAAGAGAAATCTATCGGCGTTTTTGTCTGAAGAGTTAAGGACATGACCATAGGGCCCAAGAACATATGGTTCTGGAACCTAGTGGACCTTGCCCCGCTGAAAGCCACAGTCCAGGGTTTACCAAACTGGTTTCTCCTTTCCACGGACACTAAGTTCCAGTCCTGGGCTTTGCCTTTACAGTTCATTGTTTTCGAAGGTGTTCCTCCAAGTGCACTAAGCCCACAACTCCTAGAATGCACCAGATTACTGAAGGGAAATCCTCGACTGGGAAGTGGATTCTCTCCAGCAGCTTGTAATGTATGAGGCATTGAATAAAGGCAGAGGTACAGAACAGGAGGTCTCGACTGTGTGTGTGTGTCATGGGCCCCAGCCTGCCACTTGACGCATGTACACCCTCCCCCGCACAGCCATGCTGACAGCCTTCCGTGCTGGATGGAGTCTGTATAGAAACTACGCTTTCAACTGAGCCCACACAAAGGTCTCGGAGGGGAGGTGGTGCGGGGATACACAGTCGTGTGCGGGAAAGGTGCCAGGGGAAGGATGCCCGTACATGGCGCTTGTGACGGCTCTCTGCCGCTTGCTCTCAATGCCCCTGCGGAAATCTTGCATCAGCGCTGCATGCCGAGCCGCTGCCCACTCCGCCCGCCCGTCCTTCTATTCAGAGCCGAGCACATCCACCACCGGCCCACTGCCCCCTCAGCAACACGGCGGACAATAGACGCCTGCACTTAGCACCTCGGAAGAGGGTAGTGTGCGAGCCCAGAGGCTGCCACACTCTCTTTGATTTGATTTATTATTTATAGTGCGCAACGAATGCCGTGGCGTCTTGGCGCTGACTGTGATAAGTGGCTAATAGACCCCAAACAGGTTTTAGTTCTTGGCAAATAACCAGGTTTTTAATTCCTTCCTAAACCTCATCCGATTCGGTTGACAAAGCAGAATAGATGGCATCTGGTTCCAAACTTTTGCCGCGCAAAAAGACAGTGTGCGGCCCCCCCACCTTACCTTACATATTTTTGGGACACAGACAAGGCCCTTCGTAGAGGATCTGAGAGTTCTAGCAGGGAGATACCTAGTAAAAAGTTTCCGCACCTCCCCAGAAATACCACCATAAAGGGCCTTATGTACCAGACACAGAGCCTTAAAATTGGCTCTTTGATGAACGGGGAGCCAATGCAATGTTCTGATGGCTTCTGAAGTGGGATGGCCCTTAGGAAGATTCATGAGTAGCCTAGCCGCTGCATTCTGCAGTGATTGTAGTTTCCTCTCCTGTGCTTTGTCAATTCCCACAAAAAGAGCATTACAATAGTCCAGTTTAGATAGAAACAGTGCGACTACAACTGTTTTTTGAAGCTCCGATGTTATAAACGGGAATATTTTCCTCAAAGTTTTTAAGAGAAAACTCCTCCCATCACACAGCCATTCAACGAGTCTCCACAGCAAGGCCTGGTGCTTCCAAAGGGGGCCCTGCCGCCACCTGCCATGGAAGAACAATCCAACGCGCAGAGACTGACCCTGGGGTAGGGGTGTGCTATACGTATCAGCCATTGCAATTACTTCCCAGAGCTGTAAAGCCATAACTCGCACTACCACCAGCTTACACAATGATACTATACACCTGCCTCTGAAGGTATATAGTCTAAGCGCAACACGTATCGTGAATGTGCACAGAGATCTCAGCAGTCACCGACTCGCTTGCGGATGCATAGGTGGTACCTGTTCATACACGGGAGAAAAATAACTGCAACACACCTGATCAAGCTCTCGTCTCGTCTCAGTGTGTGAAAACCCCTCTGCTTCCGAGCAACAACCGAAGCAGTGGTGCAGGAACCATTTTCACACCATACGTGGGAACTTTTCTAGCACTTTCAGCCATTGCAATTACTTCCCAGCACTGTAAAGCCATAACTCGTGCTACCACCAGTCTACACAATTATACTATACACCTGCCTCTGAAGGTTGATAGTCTGAGTGCAACACGTATCGTGAAGGTGCACAGAGATCTCAGCAGTCACCGTCTCGCTTGCAGACCTCGAAGCCATGCTCAGCTCCTGCTCCTGCCTGTCACCAGAGGCCTGCGCGCAGAGGGGGGTTGTGCTGCTGCCTGCCCTCGCCCTGTCCGAGAGCAGCACATGCTCCAGGAAGGAACTGGTGGCTGAAGTGGCCAAGGAGCAGGAAACGTAAGCTAATTAAAAACAGATGGCCCCCATAAAAATAAGAAATTGCTTTGCGACAGCCACAAAGCAGACGAGCCAGTCTGGATGGGCCGGACAAAAAGGCGAAAGAACGGCAACAAAAAATCCTAATTTCCAATGGCAGCCCACCATTTAGCATAAAAGGTGATGCCAGCCAATGGAAATGAGGGGCGGGGCTTCAAACCCCCTTCTGAAAGTCCTCATTCACAATAAAAGGACTCTACCTTCCCACCCCAGGCTGCACTCCACCCACAAGCAAGGTGTACCAATTGCCTTTCTTAGGAAAATACCCATAGAGGACATCTGTAAAGCTGTCGCATGGACTATGCCGCACACCTTCACAAAACATTTTTTTTTTTTTTAAATAACTTTTTATTGGTTTTCTCAGAACATACAGAAAAATATGTGACATTGCATACCTCGAGAAACAGTACATCCATAACTGTAGTGTCATTACACATCAAAAACGGCAGTACAATAGTTATCAGGTACAGTAGAGCTAAAACATGTGTCATTACGCTTGCTAAGAGCCCAGCTGCACCCACCCCACAAAACATTATTGTGTGGGTATTCTTGCAAATAGCAAGCTAGAATTGGGCAAACTGTCCTCCAAACCCTGTTTCCGACCTCTGTACCGTCCACAGCTTAGCCACCGCTTAGGGGAGTACTGCTTTACAGTCGATACAGAGCATGTACATCTACAGCCACACATGCTACAAACAGATAATTGTTCTTTCTCTGTAAGCATCTGTTGCATGTAGTGCTGTAGATTCACATGTGCCCATCCTCCTCCCAGGAACCTAGTGTTTACTACAGATATCTTCAATCTTAAGAAATACTTATACAACATGCGTGGCTTTGTTGCTGATCCCCTCAAATACCACTCTCCCCACCCTCCCTGTGCTTTCAGTGTTGCACTCTCTCAACCCTCCCTATCTACCCTGTAGCTCCCTGCCTGGCTTTTCTTGTTACATGGTTTCATTTTTTGGTCGAGCCTAGTGTTGCAGCTCCTGCGCTACTTGCTCAGCGAGGCATGCTGTAGTAGGGTACGTTTTAGAAGCGGAGTGGAAGCCCCGATCATATTTTTCATTGACTGTTGTCATTGTCCATGGTAAACGTTGTCTTCCGATTCAATATGAGGCTTCTTAGTCCAGCCTTGTTACCTCCCTGTCTCCTTTTGTGACTGTCCATCAGGACTGTATCTTTTACTTGCAGTGTTACGCGGTCGTCGGTATGTAGTCGGTGAGCACTATTTTCTTTCAGGTGCACACTGCTCAGCAGCGGCGCTGCTTCCCCCATCGGTGGTAGGCTGCAGTGCGTGTCGCTCGCTGGCCAGAGGTGCGCTCGCTGTAAGGTCTCTTTATTTCAAAGTACACTCGTGGCATGAGTGACTGTACTCTGTGCTCGCCCCAGGCTCTCTGAACATACAGTAGGAATGGGAGATGCTGCACGAATCAAATCTAACATGTCACGTCTCACTCATAACGCAGACATGTGGTGTGTATCTGTGCGCGCTTTCACTTTCCTTTTTGTTCAACAGTGCCGGCCGCCACCTCCACACCACTCCCGGGACGCTGCCCTTGAGCACTGGTGGCTGCACAGAGGCGCAGGACACGTGGACTCATTGGACCCAGATGCAGCAGCACTTCACTTGCGTGCAGGCTGTTAAGGTCTCTTTATTTCAAAGTACACTCATGGCATGAGTGACTGTATCCTGTGTTTGACCCAGGCTCTCTGAACATACAGTAGGAATGGGAGAGGCTGCACGAATAACATCTAATGTGTCACGCCTCTGCTGCATGAAGAAATGAGTGTAACACACCACATGTCTGCGTTACCAATGAGAATCCTAAACCCCACAGACTGCACTGACCCATTCCCAACCCCTGTGCGTTGTTTATGTGCATCTAATAAGACCTAAACATAGTGGAAAAAGTACCACAAAACGCAGTTGAGTAAAGGAACTTTAACAATACACTTCATTAAGCCACGTATGCCCCTCTGTCCGCCCGCCCCCCCTTCAAGAAGCATACTCCCCACAGAAACAAACGTCACCACGCCATCAAACCCAAAACCTTGCACCACTAGCTGAATTGGCATCCTGTAAACCCCGATCCCGCAGCCTCCCCCCACCCCGCCCCCTCCCTAATCACAGGACCACTACCAAGCAGTAAATGATGTACCAGGGAAGAGAGGGATCCCTTGTTATATTGCAAACCTAATTGGACCCCTTTTACTCTGCTCCCTAAGGCCGCTGTCATTGAAATCCATGCACCAGGCTCAGTGGGAACTTCTTCCACCTTGGTGCAGAAGCACAGCGGCCCCATGTAACTCCAGATTTGCTCCTCTTTTGCTCCTCACAGACACATGCCCAAAAGGGAGGGGGGTAACTGTTGCTTGCAGCTTTGACTCTCGCAGAAGTGCTAAGCTTCCTCCCCCACAGCGGCGGGCGCCCCTCGGGGGCCAATGCATCATTGTTCACACACTCTCCACAGCCATCATAGCACAAAGACTGTACTACCCCCTGGTACATGACACCCGCCCTCCATGCATGTTGCCCTTTATGCCTAGTACTTCCACAATAAAAGCACAACATGTACCACACTTGTTCAATATCGCTACCCCCAAGGGCCGTCACTCCTCGATATTCACTTCTACTATCTAGTAACCTCAGCACCTCTAACTCCCCTCCCCCGCCACACCGCCCCATTCTGCCATCTCACCTGAAGTTTTTGTTGCAAGTGCATCACGGACAGAGTTTAAGTTCAATTGTACACTCCATCAGTCAGCTACCTGATATCATCAGTGGTCGGTGGTGATGATGTCTCGGCAAAATAGGAAGAGTTAATCTCTGCGTACCACATTTAGAAATGTAGAAGCCATCAGAATTTCTTACTTAGAGCCATTAAAACAACCATTTGCAATACAATAGGTCTTGCATTTGCTAGAATTTAAGCTATTGGCACTATAAATGACAATACCTTTTATTTATGTGTTTAAATGCATGTTTACACACTGCTTGCAGGTTTTCAAAACACATAAATAAAAGACATTGTCATTTACCATGCCAGTAGCTCAAACTCTTGCAAATGCGAGACCTACTGCATTGCAAATTCTTGTTTGTTTAATAATTCTACTCCTGTTCCTACCCCCTAAGCTTTTCTGTTGCTTCCCTGCACCTGCTTACCTGCCCCTACTCCCACACCTCACCTCACCACACTTTGTTCGCCCACCAGCACCTCATCTGCTCCCTCGTTACTCCATTCGAGGTCTTCACTTTCTTCAAAAGTTTTCCTTCTTTTTCCCACCCCCAGACTCCTCTGTTGTTTACTTGTGTAACTTCCCGGCGGCACCTCCCACCTTGTGTTTTCCTCGCACCCAGTCCTTTGTCGCTCTCTGCCTCTCATTCTGCTCTGCACCTTATTAAAAAATAAAATGCTTTTTTAATTTCTTAAAGTGCCCGGTTGCTGCTATTTGTTACAAGGCCCTCTTTTCATTCAAAACGACTATTCTGCATATTTTCTTTTTAAATTTACCTCTCCATCATTGACGCTCACCATCTTGTAATGGTAACGTTACAAAAATGGGCACTCCATCTTGACACATACGCTTGCATGCTTGGTGACTAATTATTTTTTGCTGATGTTGTCCTGCATTGGCAACCAAACATTTCTTTTTGTATAGCTGATTTTCCTTTTTTTCCCGAAAAGTGGGAGAGAATCTCTCATAAACTTCCCTTAATTTCTCTCTTTCCTTATCACTTTTAAACTTAACCCTTCCCATGCCATAGCCATTACCCATATTCTTTGATACTTCCATGTCCTTTTAGCAATTAATTTCAAGAAAAAGACTGATGCGAGGCAGTACACATAAAGCAAATTTCCTTTTGCAGGCTTAGTATGTTTTGTAGAAAATCTTTATTTTCAAAAAGGTCCTTTATATGCATGTAGAAAACAGCCAACCCGTTTCACCCTTCACAAGGGCCTCTTCAGGGCATGGGGAAAGACGGCCAAAATCGTGTATCCGTTTGTATAATCCAGCAAAAAATGTTATAGTAGACCGTCCCACTTCTTGGACATTGTCTCCAAACAAGATACCTAATGCCAATAATGAGTACCCAAATGTCATAAATACAATAAGATCTTGCGTTGTCTCCGATGGCGAAGACATTATTATTATGGCATTATTAAGTCTCCTGTGTAGTCAGGTAGAGTACTTTGATCCTATCATGTGTCTGTTCAACTCGAAGTCCGGCTCCAGCATCAGTACTTTTAACAATTATTAACGTTAATGTAAAGTAATAAAAACAAGAGAAAAACTAAAGAACAAGAAACTGGAGAACAAATATGTAATAATAAAATATACCATGTTTGTTCTCTTGTTTTAATTTCACCAAGGAAAGGTTACTACATTTGATTCTTCATTCCTGTTCCACATACTTAACGTTTAATAGTGTTATCATGCAGTTGGCATTCAGGTAATTCGATTTTACTATAGTGACTAGAGGAATTCCAACTGTTGGTTTGTGATTATATGAAAAGATGTGAATGCTTGGATTTCTTGAGTGACCAAACATATCCTTCAAAATGTGTTCATTTGTGTTGATAATAATGGATAGGCTATTGTGTTTAGGGTGAAGATGGCCGACCAGGGCTCAATGGAATGAAAGGTGATCCCGGTGTTCCTGGAGTGCCCGGATTTCCAGGTAGATAAGTTTGATATCCTTACCATGTACACATATACCAACCAGTGCCAGAAATGCAGAAGTAGTATAGTGCTTTCATAACACTGTAAATTTACAGGTAGCGCGGATGTTTATTTTGTCAACATGGAAATAATTCTGGTTGGTACTTTTCTACTACATCTTTCAGGTATGAAGGGACCTTCTGGACCTCCAGGTCTCCCTGGTACACGAGGTGATCCTGGACCCCCTGGTTTACAAGGTAAGACATTTGTATTTCCCCTTTGAAATGTCCTGGGATCTGTGTATTCTGTTTAAATATATGTGAGCTTGATTCATTCTCAAATTTATTTTGTCGTAAAGACCCCAAAGCTAAACTTCATTTAAGCTTCTTAAGTTAGCCTGTCTACCTGTGACCGATATGCTGCCGCATGTCATTATTTTTCAAGTAACTTGTGAAAGTGTCAAATCATCCAAACAATGAATTGATAAAACACCTAAGGCAACATAAGTCCAATACTAGTTCCCTGATATTTATGTTTAAAGGTCAGGTAGTGAAGGCCTAAAGAAAAAATGTAGTATGAATTGACATACTTTTGTCATACTGGTTCATAACAGTTGTCTTGAACTAAGGGTTCTCGTATTTCATCTGTGTTAGCCATCTGAGAGGTCTGTGGTCAATTTGAATCAGAAAGTGAGTCCAAAACAGGTATGGTCTCAACTTCTTCAGGGACCAAACCACATCAAAAGCCTTCCTCTCAATGGCACTCCAAAGCAGTTCCCTGGGGAGTAACCTCCTGCAAACGAAAGCAACAGGATGGTCTTGGACATTATTGTTGGTCTGGGATAGGACCACTCCTATCCCTACCTCAGTGCCATCAGTTTGCACATTGAACTGCTTGGAGTAGTCTGAAGCTTTGAGAATAGGTGCTGAGCACATTGCCTCTTTCAGGGTGTCATAAGGCTTTTGACAACTAAAGACCTCATTACAATGAGGCCTGGAAAGCCTCGGAAAGCAGGTTGGCGGCTATCCGGGCCTCATCGCGGGTTTCACTTTCAACCCCCGCATTATGAAGTAGGCGGTCGAAACCGGCCGGTTCTTCCAGCTGGATTCCGACTGGCTCCTTGAGCCAGTCGGCCAGTCAGAGACTGGCATGTGATCCCACTGGACGGTGTTTTTACTGTTGGGATTACGATGCTCGGTTTCCAACAGGCCGGGCTTTCTGACATAGAAAGCCTGTCGGAAAGTTAGTTTGGAGGCCCCAAGCAGGGCTCCCTTCTCCTTGCAGCCTCTGGTTGGGGGCTGCGAGGGCACCTATGGTGTGCCACTGTTAATCCCTGCACCGCGTGGCAGGCACCTTTAGGCACCAACTGTCGGAGGTCCTGCCATAGGGATACGATGCAACCACTTTCAAGTCGGTCGAATTGAGGGTGGTCGCAATGTGTATGTTTTGTATTGCAGCATGTACTGCGGGCTGCACTCACACGCCATGGTACAAAAGGTTTTGCATATCCTTGCACTATGTGGCAGGCACCATTCGGTCTGTGAGCAAGTCCCTTTTTGCCTGCCATTTTTTAATGGTGGGTTAACCGCCATAAAATGGCATGTGGAAAGGGACCTTGTAACCCCTACGGTGGTCCTGAAGTCCCTCCGACGAACCGAAGGGCTCCTTGAGCCCGTTGGATACGTGGAGGTCAGTATCTCTGACTGCCAACCTTCTGCCCACCATTATAATGTGGCGGGCGGTCCTGCACAGTTCGATGGCGGTGGGACCGCCACCAACGGGCTGACACTGGCGGTCCCACCGCCATCATAATCAGGCCCTGTGTTATTCATTATTGTATGTGTTAATTGTGTTGTGTTTTTTAAATGTGAATGATGTTTTACTTGTTAGATGTTGAGAATATATTTTTGCATTTTCATTATAATAATATTTGTAGTTATTTATATGTATTTAACATTGTAATATGTTTTTATTTTTAACATGAAAGTTATTTGTATTTCTCTTATTTACATATTTATATTTTAATAGTTTTTTACGTTTTTGAAATTATTTTATTATGTTGAGGAGAATGTGTTTGTTTCTAATGTTGCACTGACTAGAGTGGGAATAGTAAATTTTACTCCTCCACAATCCAACATTTTCACTAGTGTTGCGCTTACTGGAGTGGGAATTGTAAATTATACCTCTCTGCAATTCAACACTTTCTCTACTGTTGCATTGACTGGAGTCAGAATAGTAAGTTTTACCCTTGCGCAATCCAACAGTTTCCCTATTGCTGCAATGAATGGTGTGGGAATAGTTAATTTTTCTTGTCCGCTATCTAACACATTCTCTACTGTTATACTGACTGTAGTTGGAATTGTAAATTACCTCTGTGTGATGGTACAGTTTTCCTACAGTTGCGTTGTGTGAAGTGGGAGGAGTGAATTTTATACATCCTTAGTCCAACACTTTGACCACATTTGTATAAATTGAAGCAGGAATAGTATTTGTATTAAATGTAAAATTTTATAATTTATTTTATTATTGTTATAATTCACATTATTATGTTTTTAAAAATATTTATAATTATTGTTTTTAATGTGTAAAATATTTTAATTAAATTATTAGATATGTTGTTTACCTTTTTATTTGAATTAAAATGGCTTGTTTTGTAAATATTTTATGTTTTTGGTATATATATATATATATATATATATATATATATATATATATTCCATATGAAGTTGCTCCCAACAATGAAGGCATCGCACACAAAATAGTTTTAAGCCTTTTATTGCAGGGCATGCAGAGCACCAAACATCACTCGTTCCAGCTTGAGACTCGGCAAATCACCACACGCGTTTCGGGTGTCTTCCGCCCTTTGTCAATGGTCTTTCCTTCTCAGGAGATGAGGCAGCAATGGCTTACATTGCACTCGCGATGGTTATTTAAGTCCTTCCCTTGTGGGTGTATGTACGCCTTGCATTGCAGTCTTGGTAGTCCAGTTTAAATTCATAGTGGATGCCGCAATATTCTCCTTGTGATTGGAAATAAAATACCTCAGTGGATTGCTGATGACAGGCAAGATATGTTATATTATTTAAAAAATTCAGAAATTATAATATTAATTAAAGTTATTAGTTTAATAATAGGTTTTTAATTAGATATATGCCATAGACACATTTGAAGAAACAGTCAAAAGTGATCTACTGAAAATGAGAACGAATCCACCTAAATTTCAACATAAAAAATTGAATCTTTCAAGAGACCAACGACTGGCGCTAGAAAAGATAAGGACTGACACAAATCTAGTATGTAAACCCTCAGATAAAGGAGGGAATATTGTACTTATGACTAGAGATTTCTATCGCACTGAGGCCCTAAGACAATTGAATGACATCACTTGCCACAACAAAATAACTAAAGACGAATATATCAAAAGCATCATTGAATATCACAAGCTATTAGATAAATGGTCCGCACTAGGAATGTTGGATGACAATGAATATAAATTTTAAAGCCGCCAGCAATCATTAACTCCCACATTTTATCATCTGCCTAAAGTACATAAAAACTCTTTAAAACCACCAGGCAGACCCATAATTTCATCCAAAGGCAGCCTTACAGAAGCAATGTCACAGTATTCAGATTTTTTTCTAATTGATTTCGTTAAAACATTACCATCATACATCCGAGATACCACAGACTTCCTAAGGACCATTTCTCATATTAATTGGAAACCGGACATGCTCATGATTGTTCTGGATGTCACAGGTCTTTATACTTGTATCTCGCATCAGGATGGCATTAATGCAGTCAAATACTTTCTTAAGAGTCTTTCTTTGAAATATCTGCAACATAATACCATGCTTATTGTTGAATTCTTAAGTTTCTGCCTTACTAACAATATTTTCCTTTTTCAAAAACAATATTACAGACAAATTAAAGGTACGGCAATGGGCACCTGCTTCGCCCCAGCTATGCAAACTTGTTCGTGGGCTGGTGGGAGAAGCAGGTGGCCTGGGCCGATGAGAATAACCAGTGGGTCACTTCGATTATTGGATGGTACCGATATATCGATGACCTTTTCATCTTTTGGAAAGGAACTGAAATTGATGCTGAATCTTATATTTCAAATCTTAATCGTAACACAGTAAACTTGCATTTCAGTGGCCACATAAGTGACAAAGAGGTAGACTTCTAAGATCCCAGAGTCTTCATAATGAAGAATTTGGACTTCTTTATTCCGTAAACCTACAGCTGGGAACTCTATTTTAGAAGCCAATAGCAGCCATCCTAAACCTCTTGAAAATAGTATCCCATATGGGGAATTACTAAGACTTAAGAGAAATTGTTCAAGAGACGAGGATTTTTTAACAGCAGCCCACGAGTCCATTGAAAGGTTCAAAGTAACAACAAGTCAACTTTTACTGAAGAATTTTGAAAAGGTCATAAAGATACCTAGATCATGTCTTCTTAACGATAAAATAAAACCCATGGAAAGAGTTGAGAACACCTTTCGTTTTATAACCACCTACACCAGGGACTCAGAAAGACTGCAACATATCTTATCAAGAAATTGGAATATCTTAAAATCTGATACTGTCATAGGAAATGACATACCAGATCATCCCAGTATCACATATAAACGCAATCACTCATTGAAAGACCTCCTAGTCCAAAGCCACTATGAATCAATACCATGCAATCCCAGATTAGGTAACCTAAACGGGTTTTTTCTGTGTAACAGGTGTAAAGCCTGCAAAAACAGCACTAAAGTATTGACATATCATATACCAGGCATAACTGAGTGTAAGGAAATTACCAAATTCCTGACATGCACTACACCATACTGTGTATACTGTTTATTGTGCCCCTGTAATTTGCAGTATATTGGCAGCACAATACACCCAACAAAACGCAGAATACTTGAACACGCAAGGGCAATTGAACATAAGGACCCTACTTATCCGATTGCGAGGCATTTTGCTGACATGCACCAGACCATGTCCCAGTAAAAGAGCGTGGGGGAGATAGAGAGATTCACCTACGCAGTTTGGAATCTAGATACATTATTGAATTACAAACTAAGAATCCATATGGCCTTAATACAGAAGAGGAATTAGCCATTCACTTGGGCTAATTCCTTTATTCCGATAATGCGTATCCTCAATCTACTCGCCCCGATAGTATGTGCTTTTCTGTAGATCCACGTATAAGAGTTTTTCCAGCCAGCACCACCTTATCTGAGTCCATCTAGGACTTGTCTGACTCAATTGAACAAAAATTTTTTGTCATGAATTAATATTAAGATTATGAATTAACGAATCAAGATATTCACTATTGCTTAAGCAGCAAATCAGGATTGTTAACATTAAGCTTTGATCAATCATCGTATTTACTTATTTCTCTTTTTTCATAGGATCTGTCCTTTTTATCTTCCATGAGTATGTATATATGAAATCCTATTGTAACGTGATGAATTGTTACATAGAATTAATATGTGAAAGAGAATTATAGCGCCAAATTATTTTCTTTATCTTTATGATAATGTAGTGGAAACACATTTGCAACATGAATTTTCATGATTTTAATCTATTTGGCATAGTGTAAATAGCATCATTTGATTTTCTCATGGAAGGTGCAATAATTGAAGAAAATTAGTATCTCTGAATCACTGTAAATAATTGTGCACTAAGCATCTTGATATTCATTGCCCATTCAGGGCGAAGTCTGTTTGGTTTGTTTCTCATTGTTAATTGTTGTAATCTTTTGTTACTAGTGGTGCATGTATTTTTATCACTAGCCTAAGATGGCCGCCAAGACTGAAGGAATTTTCTCTTTACAAAGGTACTTCTTTTGTGTTTACGATACGGCCGGAAATGGTGTAACTTTTGACCCGGAAACATTTCTATAATGCAAAGGCTAAATATGGCGATCGTTTGTGTGCGTTTGACAGTACGAAGAAGGCGCGAAGCCGAAACGCGTCCTGCTCATTTCTATACGGCAATAAACACCGTATATCACTTCAACCTTGAGTGCGGTCTATTCCTTTGCTGGACGAGGGAATTGTTGTTAGCCTGATATGTAAATATATGTATAAATATATATGTGTGTTTAATTTAAAAAAAAAAATTTTTTAAATAAGTTTCATCGTTATAGTTTAAATATACATTAAATCTATTCTATTTTTATTAAACTAATGTTACTATTTGATATATTTAATATTCAAATTTATGTATATTTATAAAAACAATATTTAATACAACTATATTAATGACAATGATATTTTTTATCAATATGTTTGTACTTGCCATTATGAGTATGGTATAATGATATTTTTTACAACAATATTTTGGTCACAATATTTTGGTAGTGCGATAGCTTGAGAGGGGATATTTTGTCAGTGAACTGCTCCTGGGGCCATACCAATCTGCCAGTACCCTGCAGTTAAGTCAAAGGTGCGGAGATATTTGGCTGCCCCCAATTTGTCTATCAGCCCAGGGTATGCGGTGAGCATCTGTCTTAGTGACAGCATTACCTCAGGTTTGATGCTCTCCTTAACTTGGTCATACTGCCGATAGATCTTTGTTTTGGCAGGCAAGCTGCCCCCAGTGTCCACATCATGGGTACATCAGTGTGTGTGGCCAGGGGTTAAGGAGAATAGCTCTTCACACTGTTGCAGGACATGCCTGTAGTAAGTCTTCTTTTGGGCACTGATGATTTCTGAGTAGATAACTCCATCAACGGACCCATTTTCACATCAGTCCTGTCACTGAAACATTTCATGCGGTTCACATGGATCCCCTTTTTTGGTGTCCTGCTAGTTCCCAGGTCCATCATGTAGGTGACCTCACTTTTCTTTTCTAAGATGGGGTAAGGACCACTCCATTTGTCTTACAGGGCCCTTGGTGTCACAGGCTTCAAAACCCACACCTTCTGTCCTGGTTGGAACTCCACCAGTGTAGCCTCTGGGCATACCAGGACTTCTGGAGCTCTTGGTTGGCCTCAATGTTTATGGAAGATTTTTCCAGGTACTCAGCCAATCTGGAACGTAGGCCTAGTACATAGTTCACAATATCCTATTCAGGTTTTTGGAGAGGCTTCTCCCAAAATTCCTTAACAGAACAAAGTAGTCCCCTAATATGATCGCCAAACAGAAGTTCAAAGTGGAAAAACCCATCTCCCTTCTTATGCACCTCTCTGAAGGCAAGATACAGGCATGGCAAATTAACATGCCATCTCCTTTTGAGTTTTTCAGGGAGTACCATGATCATGCCTTTCAATGTCTTTTTGAATCTCTCAACAAGGCCATTGGTTTGTGGGTGATAAGGTGTAGTAAATTTATAGTTCACTCCATACTCATTCCACATGTGTTTCAGGTATGCAGACATGAAGTTGGTACCTCTGTCTGACAGCACCTCCTTAGGGAACCCTACTCTGGTAAAGACACCAAGGAGGGCTTTGGCTACTGCAGGTTCTGTAGTAGTCCTAAAAGGAATTGCCACAGGATACGTGATAGCAGGATCCACTTCTATCAGTTTGTATTTGTTTCCTGATGCTGTGGGTGGCTCAAGTGGACCTACTATTTCCACACCAATTATTTCAAAGGGGACCCCATCAACTGGTAGTGGAACTAAGGGGGCCTTTGGTTGTCCACCTGTTTTACCACTGGCCTGATGGGTAACACATGAGCTGACAAATTCCTTTACTTTATGGGACTTCTGGGACCAGTAGAAATGGTTGACAAGCCTTTCCCAGGTTTTAGTCTGACCCAGTTGCCCAGCTAGGGAGATGTCATGGGCAAATGTGAGTAGGAACTCTCCATACAGCTAGGGCACCACCACTCTCCTAGTGGTGCCAGGTTTGGGGTCTCAAGCCCCAGTATACAGGAGTTCTACCACCCAATAGGTCCTGTGGGAGCCACAGACATCTCCCCTTTCCTGTTCAGTAGCTTGCTGTCGCAGGCTCTGAAGAGTGGGACAGACCTGCTGTCCAAGGCACAGATTGTTCCATAGAGGGTCTATCTGGGCCCAGGAGCTCAACCTGGTATGGTCCAAGTTCCATTGGCTCACTTCACTTCCCCTTTGGGTTGACAAGTCCTCTCCCTGAGGAGCGGGGTCCTGAGCTTTTTGCTGTTCAGAAGGTCGTCCCGCAGTCTTCTTGCCTTTACTCTTGGAAGGTTGGGCCATCTTTTCAGGCTCCAACTTTTTCACCCTGTGCTAGTCTTTTTCCTCTGGTTTTTACACGCACTATCTCAGGGATGTGCAGCATGGCTGCATGGGTTTTTGCTCTCCATCTCAGCCCATGCTGAGGTCTCCAGATCATTTCCAAGCAGACAGGCTACTGGGAGCCTTGGAGAGACCCCTACCTGGTTCAGGCCAGTAACCCCTCCCCACTCTAATGTTTTGCAGCATGAATGCTTTTCTGGATTCACATGCTGTGCATCATTCTGCCATCTAGTGTCCGGAATTGTTTTTTGTTGTTGCTTGTTTTGGTCGCTGTCGACCACCATTTGGTGAAACCACACCAACCCCAGGGGACTCCTGGAGGAGGGAACTAGAGGCGCGGGTCACTAGGAGCAGGCCAGCCTCCTACACTAAATGTTCAACACAAATGGGGCCGCTCCCAGTATAGTGCCCTAAGGTACTCTACAACTAAGCTGTGAGTGTTGGCATCTCACCAAAAGTGAAGGATTTCTCATACACCACCAGGTGTCATGCTTCATCATCGGCAGTCCTCGCCCTCTAAAAAATTGGTTTGGTAGAGGGCGGGCCTTCACCTGACGACAGGGAGGCACTTCTAAACTAAGTGGGGGCCCGTGATAAGTGAGTGAAATTTAAAAACCATTACAGTTACCAAATACAAATTTTAATGAAAGCGGTAGCTATATGGTATTAAAAAAGTGGACGGTGAGAATGGGGAAATTATTGTCCCCTCACCGTAGTGAAGGTGGTCAACATGTTTCTGCCATTTGGCCCAGAAGGGTTCGTGGCATTCATCAGGACCATTGAAAAGGGCTCAGTTCTTACCTGCTTTGTGGTGTGAAGGTACCACTTGGTGGGATGACCTTTGTCACACCTCACAGTAGAAAAGAGCTCTCATCAAGCCTATAAAACAGAAATATATACACAGGAGTATCATCAGAAAAAACAAATCAAGATGATCGGTCACTTTAAGTAACATTCAAAACCACGTGCACATATAATTATTACGTGAGTGGCTATAAGTGTGTAACACGTGTCACTCAACTGTGCACACACTGTGATGGAAAACAACTTATGTGAGAGTGTTTCTCACACATCTTACCCTAGAAAACTACCCTGCATGCCCCATGGGAGGAGAATGAAGGCGAGACCCCTGTTGTCATACTCTGGAGAGAAGAAAAACAATGGTAGCAGCAATAAAAAGAAAGAAAAGATCGTTAAAACATGGAGCTTGTAAGTGCTCCTTCACAAACTCATACGCAATCATTCATTCATGCCTGCATGCCCTTACTGCCTCAAGGTACATCTCTCGTGGGTACACCTAGTTGTGTCCTTCCTTCCTCCCCGATGGTAAATGAGTGAGGGGGGAGCGTGGTTTAGATAGTGATCTTAATTGGGCAGAAGTAGGTTAATTGCACTGTGATTAGCGTGAGTGCCTACGAGCCTGCTGGTTCCGGTGTCCTAAAAAGCGCCAAGGAGAGTTTCAGGAAATCTGCCTGACCTGCTCGTATCGTCGCTATTAGTACCGCTATGGCCGGGCACGAGATCCGGTGTCTGGATCATCAGCTGTGTCACAAGGACAGGCTGATGCCTAGCCGTGGGTGCAGCCTCGTTGTTAACCACTCGGAAGGTGACTCGCCACGTGTCTAGGTCACAGCGCGAGGGTCAGGCACTGCCTGATCCCCACGTGAGTAAAGTGCTGCGTTTCCGCGTTGCGGAAAAACCGCCATGGGGTCGGGTGCTATGTTTTGGCAGCGTGTGTTTCGCAGCTCAGAGTGTTCGTATAATAAGAGACGGACTCATCTCTGGGTCAGATAAAAAAGTGTAAGTACTTAATGCAGCAGAGATACGCACATAATAAAAATGAATGCATTGGAGATATATCCACATACTGTGGATTGTGAAGAGTATATATAAGTTATGACACTCGCAGCGAAGATATGCACGCATTGATAATACATGCATTGAAGATATGCACATATGTATAGTAAGGGTTGTAAAAAGTATATATAGGTTATGAGACTCGTGTGAGGGGTCTCACAAGGCATTAGCCACAATGGTACAACAATCGTATACACTTCTCGGAAAAGAGTGCCTGTCTAGCCTGGTGATTGCGATGCCAGTGTAAGCAGATGCTTTGCCAGGAGGTGTAATGTGTAGTTGATGTTTAATGCAGGGAGGGTTATGCACAGCTTGGATACATTGGAGTTGTGTTGTGTAGGTATAAATCCCTGCGGACAAGCCCCATGACAGAGTCAGTTATTGAGCGCAGAATATTAAGCGCAAAATAGTACGGTGTGGTGTAGACTATGATGGTGATAATCCTAACGTCCCATCTGGAGCCATGGGATTTCATCATTTAATCCTGTCTTCCATGATAGTAGACCTTAGACCCATCGTTGCTCCCTGATGTGGAGGCACTTAGTCATATCTGTTTGCAGTCTTTTCATGACCTCCAGGACCACCCATTCAAGGTCCGTATCTTTGTGGTTTTGTTCCAGAAAGTGTCTTGTCAGTTTAGTATTAGTTTTCTTACACCGGATGGTGCTACCATGTTCATTAATGTCGACCTTGATTTTTCTTGTGGTCATGACCGCGTACATGAGACCACAGGGGCATGTCAGTAGGTACACCACATTATCACTGTTACAGTTACTGAAGTTCCTCAGCTTCCATGGGTTGTTGGTTCCTATGTCCACCTCTTTTGTTGTGTTGGTGAGTGGGCATGCCACGCATCCTCCACATGGGTAATGCCCCATGGGTCTCTGATGGTTCCAAAGTGTGGGCTGTTCTTCTCTTTCTTGAGACGGTGTTTTAGCATGAACCACTTTGTCGCCTAAACTCCTGGTTCGAGGCATATGAGCTGCAGATCGTACACTATGCATTGGATCACCATCTGGTGTTGGGCTCGGATGCTTGCACCTTGTTATTGTCTTGGAAGAAGTCTTTCGTAGTCAAGAGATAGGTGACTCCTCCCTTGGATGATAGTGCGCATGGGCATCGACTCCATCCTCAGATTGTTTTTTTCCGCCATTGGGTTCGGATGTAACTTTTGCGCTCCGGTTCGAAACTTTGTTTTTCAAGTTTTTTTACGCGCAAACTCTCTACAACTCTCCGGTATTGTTTTCGATCGCGTGATCTTCGAAGCGCATCTCAACAACTCGATTCCAGTCGTAGGACGCAGGCAGCTGGGCCTATCCACGCTGTCGGGCCTACAGGTCATGGAAAGGACTCCATTAAAAAAAAGCCCCCATTGTGGAGCGAAATTCCCACACAGTGACCATCACAAGGTCTGTAATCTGTGTCTCTCGAAAGAACACGACAAGAACAATTGCCAGGCCTGCGCCTCTTTTCGATCAAAAAAGACCATCCGTGATCGCCGGGCTCGACGACACATCATGGCGCAGAAAGCAGCTCTGGCACTAGCGGACATCTTCGACGAAGGCCTAGATGTCCCAGAGGAAGATTCCGGAGACCTGGAAATCGTGTCCGAAGCAGACGACTCAGACTAAGACGACCACATCACTCCTGGTCAACGAGTGAGTACAACTGCCCCTACCCCCACTCCACCTGAGAAAAAGAAGGCCCTGGTCAAAACTTCACCTGCTGGCCCCAGTCGCGACCAAAAACATACTTCAGAAGCCCCGCCCTCGGGCTCAACTCCTAAGATAAAGGACAAGCCTTCCGGTAGCTCGGGACCGAGCAAACCATATATCCCTATCTCCAAGGTGCCTTAGGCACCGAAACCGGGAGACCAACCTACCCCCAAAAAGAAATCGGCTCTGTCCACTTCCACGCCGAAACAAAAACCATTGTATCCGAAACCAAACCCTTCGGAACCGACAAAGAATTCAGTCTCTATAGTCAAGCCAAAGGACTCTAAAACACCTCCTAAGGCTTCGGAGCGCAAATCTCAACCACGCTCGGACCCGAAAAAGTCAATGCCGAAAGCGGTTATCGAGGAGGAAGACATTTTTCGACCAGATCCTATCGATCCCAAACAGAAAAACTCCATATTGACCCCAAAACAGGACATGTGGCCGCTGTGCCACACAAGAAGAGGAAGCTGGACACAACAGACACTCCTGCAGTGCCTCTGAAGAAAAAAGACGGTGTCACTTCACCTATAAGACCCTCTTCTCCTGTTCTTCCTACTCCTGCTCTTCCTCCTATACCTCTATCACCTCCACAGCCTATAACACTTCCACCACATATACCACCACCATGGGATGATGATGATGATGTAGGGGGAGGCAACAATGACCCTTTTATTGACCCAGATGATGATACAGACACACCACAAGATGATTGGGACGATTATAATGACCCAATAGATCACCCAGACCTCCCAGATCCCCAAATATATCCAACAAAACCATCTCCCTCAGAAGACAATATTGGATTTGGACAACTTGTTAATAGAGCTGCTATTTACCATTGCGTTCACATGTATTCAGACCCTGCAGATGAGGATTTCCTCCCAGACACTTTGAACAGTCGCAAAAATCCGTCCAAATACTGCCAATGCTTAAAGGGGTCATTAAACATGCTTGTAGACCCAGTGAGAGCTAGAATTCTCAATCCAAGAATTGATAAGAAATACAAACCAGCCCCCGATGATCCCGCCTACATCAAAGGGCAGCTACCTCTAGACTTACTAGTAGTGTCTAACACTAGAAAACGCGCCAATTCCCAAACCTCCGGTGACACACCGCCTCCGGATAAGGAATCTAAGTTGCTAGTTGCCTCTGGCAAGAGAGTTGCTGCCCAAACAGCCAATCACTGGCGCATAGCTAACGCCCAAGCATTACTTTCAAGGTATGATAGGGCTCACTATGACCAATTAGAAACCCTAATACAGCATTTACCTGATCAGTACAAAACTCAGGCGAATGACTTGATTCAGAAAGGCAAATTAATAACTAATGCCTTAATCAAGTGTGCCCTTGACGCAGCAGACACAGCCTCTAGATCCATGAACACTAGTGTGCTACTCGAACGACATGCCTGGCTACACATTTCAGGCTTCAAACAAGAGGTACAAACCACCATTCTCAACCAGCCGTTCATTAAGGAACAGCTTTTTGGACGGGCTGTAGACACCACTCTGGAAAAAATGAAAAAGGACACCGAAACTGCTAAATCTATGGGAGCGTTACAGTCTCCATCCACACGTGGTTCCTTTTGTCGCTCCTTTTATAGAGGAGCATCCAAAAACATCGAAACAGACACTACCTTCCCTTCTTACAAAAACAAAACACAAATATCCCCCAACAGAGGATATTTTAGAGGAGGATACAGGGAAATAACAACAAAGGGAGAGGCCGAGGTAACAATAACACTCACACCTCCCCCTCTAATAAACAGTGACTGACCTCCACTCCCCCAGACCATTCCACTCCGGTCGGGGGAAGACTCTCCCGGTTTTGCAGCGTGAATCTTTCTGGATTCACTATGCTGTGCATTATTCCGCCATCTTGTGGTTGGGTCCGGAATCGTAGTATTTATTTATTTATTTATTTTATGGCCCAGGTGGGCGGCGACGTCCCACCATTTGGTGTCCTTCGTGACGTCGGTGCGCTTCCTGCGGAAGCTTCCACCTTTGGTCGCCATCTTCAGATTCTTTTTTCCACCGTTGGGTCCGGATCATTGCCGAAGAGTTCCAGAGTTTTGGAAGAGGAATCAAGCAAATCAAAGAAAATCGACGAAGAAACAAGTTTTTTCAACTACACCGGACTAGGTCAGGTACCCGGAGCGACGAGGGAGAAGTTTAACGAACAAAACCTCGACGTTCGACGGAGAATGCGCTCTCAGGGGGCTCCCTGAGCGTGGTGATGGACAAAACACCATTCAAGTTTTCCACCAATTGCCACCACAAGTACGCCCAGAAGGATCAGCATCCAGTCAGCAACCTCTGCCTGCTGCTCGACCACAGAAGCGAAGACTGCAACGCCTGCTCGGCGTTCACACCCAAGACCCTTAGAGTAAGGGAGAGGTGGAGAAGGGCGAACCACAACATGCAGGATCAGGGGCCACCTCCAACGCTACGAGACTTGGGCCTCTTCAGTGGAGAAGAGGACAACATCGCCGAAGGCCCGAAGGATTGCACGGTCATCGAGGTCCATATGAAGACGTCGAAGGAGGTAAGGGGGGTGTTGACCCCTAAACACCCGAAATAGTGAAGCAAAAGCCCCGAGCGACACTCGTAGAGGTGTAGCTAAGTCCTCGAAAGGAGCTCTGCCGCCGAAACACTCGACGAAAGCAACAGCCTCCAGGGACAGTCAACCGAGCGGATCCTTCAAAAAGGACTCCCAATCGGCGAAAAACCTCGAAAAAACGTCGAAGGTTGCCCTCAAGAAGGACACCGGGGCGCCGAGGAAAGAAGTGCCGACATCGTCGGCGACGGCCTCAAAGAGAAGCGCTCCAGTCCTCGACGCTGAGCATGCTGCCGAGATGGGGAGGAATAAGAGGAGGCTCGAGGCCGAAATGGCGAGCACCCTACAGCAGAAAAAGGACTTCGACGAGAAGATGAGTCAATACACCATCCCGCAGAAACCCGCGGTCGAAGTCAAAAGGGACAACAAAGACGCGGAACCGCTGAAAACGCCCGAACCAGCTGACGAACTGGGGGAAGACGACTACTATTTCGAGGGAGAAGGTGACGAAGATCTGCAATCCTACCGGGACTCGATGTCCTCGGAGGCACAAGATGTGGAATGGCAAGATCTCGATGCAGAATCACCAGAAGAAGGCGTACAGACTTACCCTTCGAGGTACTTGCCGCCAGACGACATAGGGATCTATAACATGGTCGTCCAGAAGGCTGCACAGACTTATGGAGTGAAAATGGAGGAGGAGAAGCCCAAGGCATGTTTCCTCCTGGAAACTCTACTGCCTCAACAGACTAGGAGCCAATTTCTGCCCATGCTCCCTAGTGTGCTGGACCAGGGAAGAGAGGCCTTTAAGGAGCCAGCAGTATACAAAGCTGTGACACCTAGGACGGAGAAGAAGTACAAACATTCTTCAAAGGACCCGGCATACATCCGAGGGTCAGTGCCAGTCGACTCCATAATTGCAGCAGCGGCTAGGATGAGGACTAATGTTCCCACAAATGCCGGACCAACTCTAGACAAGGAGAGTAGGAGGATGGATCTCACAGGAAGAAAGGTGGAGAGGAATGCGGCAATACATTGGCGCATCGCAAATTCCAATGACCTGATCAACAGGCACGCATACCAGCGCTGGCATGAAGTGTTGCAGCTCCTAAAGCATCTACCAGACCAGTACCAACAAAGGGCAGTTTACCTGGTAGAAGAAGGAAAGAACATGGCGAACACATGCCTGAAATCGGCATTGGATGCTGCAGAAATGTCGAGCAGGCTAATGATGATAGGAGTGACTGAGAGAAGACACGCATGGCTCAGAATTTCGGGATTCAAGCCAGAGGTACCGAGTAACATCTTAAATACACCCTTTAATGGAGAGCAACTGTTTGGCACACCAGTGGATGACAAGTTGACACAGCTTAAGAAGGACAACGAAACAGAAAGGTCCATGGGAGCATTGCAGTTCAGAGGAATAAGAGGCACACCCACAAGAAGACTGGGTGGTAGAGGGGGCAACGTGCCTAGCACATCGCACCAAACGTCCCAGCAAGGCTACCAAAGTAGCAACCAAGGCCAGCAGCAGCAGGGTCAACAGCAGCAGAACTGGCAGTACCAGCACCGGGGACAGTCCTTTCGAGAGCGTGGCAACGGAAGAGGACAAACACAAAGAGGAGGCCAGCAGGCCTCCACCAAGTGACTCCTACATGGAACAGGCCCCCACCCTAACAAGACCTAGGGGTGGGCGGAAAGACATAAGGAAGAACTGCAGCCGAACGTTCCACGACAAAGTACCTTGAATACTCAACACCGGTAAGGGGAAGAATAAGAGACTTCATCCAGGAACGGAGGAAGGTCACATCGGACAAATGGATACTAAACATCATACAATACGGATACTGTATAGAGTTATAAAGATAGCCTCCGAACAGAAAACCAAGAAGCAAGACACACTCAGCTAAGGAGCTCTCGCCCTTGCAGCTAGAGGCGCATGAACTGCTCAGCAAGGAGGCAATAGAGGTGGTACCAAAGGAACAAAGAGGTTTACTCAACTTACTTCCTGGTGCCAAAGGTGGACAAAACACTAAGACCTATCCTAGATCTACGGTTTCTGAACAAATTCATAAGAACTCAAAGGTTCAAGATGACTTCCCTACAAGAGGTAATACCACAAATACCACAAGGGGATTTCATGGCTACTATAGATTTAAAGGACGCATACTTGCACATCCCCATCAACCACAAACACAAGCGCCTTCTAAGGTTTGTGATCAACCAAAGCCACTACCAGTTCACAGTACTGGCATTCGGCCTGAAATCCGCACCAAGGGTGTTTACAAAATGCCTAGCAGTGGTCGCAGCACACCTACGAAGGCAAGGAATACACGTATACCCCTATCTCGACGACTGGCTCGTAAAGGCAGGTTCGTACAGCCAATGCAAACTCCACATCCAACAGGTCATATTAACACTGACAAGACTGTTTTTCTCGATCCATTGGGAGAAATCGTCAACAGAACCAGAACAAATCAAGATATTCTTAGGGGCAGAGATCGACACCATACAGGCCAAAGTGTTCCTCAGCAGGAAGAGAACGTTGGCGATACTGAAGGAAACACATCATTACCGCAAGGGGCAAGTTCTGACAGTGAGGACAGCGAGCAAACTGATAGGAATGGTGGCGTCATGCATCCACCTAGTCCCAAATATCTGACTACACATGAGACCATTCCAGGAATGGATCCAGCAGTAATGATCACAGGCCACAGGGAGTTGGGAAGATCTTGTGGTTGTCACCCATGCAGTGCACCAGGAAATAGCGTGGTGGAAAAAGGAAAACATATCACAGGGGAAGCCATTCACACAACCAACTCCAACAGTGACCATCACAACGGAAGCTTCCCAGCGGGGGTGGGGCGCACACATGAACAAGCTCAAGGTGAGGGGTCTATGGTCGCAGCAAGATGTGGTCAGACACATCAACTACCTAGAGCTAAAAACCGTACTCCTAGCCTTTAGAGCCTTACAGAAAGAGCTCTACGGGAACATGGTGTTGTTCCAAACAGACAACACAACCACCATGTTCTACATCAACAAACAAGGAGGAGCACAATCAGTACGGAAATGAGGAGATGGGCCATCCCACTGAAAATAGACCTACTAGCAATACATCTCCCAGGGAAGGACAAAGTGAAAGCAGACCGGCTCAGCAGACAGACGTCGGCATCTCACGAATGGGAGCTCAACCAGCAGGAAATAGAGAAGATTTTCCAGAAATGGGGGACTCCACAAATAGACCTATTTGCAACACACCAGAATGCAAAATGCCAACACTTCGCATCCAGATAACCGGACCACCGGTCCCAAGGGAATGCACTATGGATACGTTGGTCAAAGAGCTTTGCATATGCTTTTCCCCCGATACCACTGATACACAGGGTACTCAGCAAATGCAGAATCAGCAACATGACGCTAATACTGATAGCACCTCAGTGGGCCAGGCAGTCCTGGTTCTCGCAGATAGTGGAAATGGCACAAGAATCAGCACACAGGTTCCCAAGAAGAAGGGACCTGTTAACAATGCAGAACAGAAGGGTGCTTCACCCAGAACCAGAGGGGCTCTGCCTAGCATCATGGCTCCTGAAGACCTAGAATTTGCACACCTAAAACTACCACCAATTACTATGGCAGTACTCAGGGAAGCAAGGAGGCCCACCACAAGAAAGTGCTGCATAGCAAAATGGAAGAGGTACTCCCTATGGTGCATCAAGGAGAAGCTACAACGGAAGGTCACAAAGGAATCAACAGTACTAAAGTACTTAACGCACCTGCTACAAAGCGGATTAAGCTACACATCCCTGAGGGTGCACTTGGCTGTGGTGGTGGCCTACACAAGAGGAGAAACAGGGAAAAGTTTCTTCATCTCTCAAGTGGTGAAGAGATTCTTGGAAGGGGCACAAAAACAAAGGGCTCTACACACACTAGACACCAGAAGGGCTGTGATGCACTATATAGAAAGGACAAAGGAGTGCAGGAAAACAAAACAGTTCTTTGTCTCCTTCACAAGCAGTTTTCCGGGATGACCAGTCACCAAGAATACCATTGCACGATGGATTGCGCAGACAATTCAACTCTGCCACAAGCAGGCAGGACAACAGTTACAAGGAGCAGATCAGGCTCACTCAACAAGGAAGAAAGGAGGAACAATTGCGTTTCTAGCGAACACACCTATCCAAGACATTTGCCAAGCGGCAACATGGTCTTCAGTGCATACGTTCACTAAGCACTACTGTGTGGATATTCAAATGAACAAAGAAGTGCAAGTGGGACAGAAGGTCTTACAACACATATTCAGTAACCAGTGCTCATCTTCCACCCAACCACCACAATAAGGACAAACCGCTACAAAGTCTATGCACAGCATAGTGAATCCAGAAAGATTCACGCTGCAAAACTTATAGTTTCTTACCTGTCGGTGTGGTTTTGTAGCTTGAAGACTTTCTGGATTCACTAGTGAACCCACCCTCCTCCGCCAGAAAGATGAGAAAGGAGGTAAAGGGGTAATGATAAACAAGACTTACAAAATAACAGAGAAGACCGGTTCAACACAGGACAAGAAAAAAGAATCCGAAGATGGGAGCTTCCGCAGGATTCGCGCCGATGTCACGAAGGACACCAAATGGTGGGACGTCGCCGCCCACCTGGGCCACGAAAGAAAAAAAAAAGAGAGAAAATACTACGATTCCGGACCCAACCACAAGATGGCGGAATAATGCACAGCATAGTGAATCCAGAAAATCTCCATTCGGGGTGACCACCGCACCCAGAGTGTTCACAAAGTGCCTTGCAGTAGTAGCAGCACACATAAGAAGACAACAAATCCATGTCTTTCCATGACTGGCTGATAAAAGCCAACTCATTAAACCAGTGGGTTCATCACACTCTTCAAAGTATCCAACTGCTACACGACTTGGGATTCACAGTAAACTACCCCAAGTCCAATCTCCAACCCTCCCACATACATCAATATCTAGGGGCCACAGTAGACACCCCAAAGCTCTAGCAAATACCAGTCCAGTCAGGATAGCCATTATACAAGCCCTAAGCAGCACATTTCAACTGCAGCACTCCCTTCCAGCAAGGGTATTCATGAAACTCATAGGGATGATGGCCTCTTGCATCTTTATCGTACCTCATGCAAGACTTCAGATACGCCCCTTACAGGAATGCCTAGCACGTCAGTGGAACCAGGCTCAAGGACAACTTACAGATTTGGTGTTGGTGGACAGCCGCACACATTGCTCTCTGCAGTGGTGGAACACACGAAACCTGTCCAAAGGGCGGCCGTTCCTCGAGCCGGTTCCGCAGATAGTGCTCACAGCAGACGCATTACTCACCGGTTCGGGAGCCCATCTCCTAAACTATACAATCCAAGGCAAATGGACCACTCAACAGAAAGTGCTCCATATCAATCACCTAGAATTACTGTCAATATTTCTAGTATTAACATCTTTTCATGTACATCTACAACACAAGACTGTCCTCGTCCGGACGGACAACATGACAGCCATGTACTACATACAGAAACAAGGAGGCACACACTCTCTGCAGCTGTCCCAGCTCGCACAAAAAATTTGGAGATGGGCCTTCCCACAAAATATATACCTGCTGGCAGAACATCTTGCAGGGATTCACAATCAGATTACGGATCTGCTAAGTCGACAGACACAGCAGATACACGAATTGGAACTTCATCCCCAAGTTCTCCAACCTTTCTTCCACAAGTGGGGTCAACCAAACATAGATCTGTTCGCCACACACGCAAATGCAAAATGCCCAACCTTTGCCGCCAGGTTCCCACACCCCTTATCCAAAGGCAATGCGATATGGATGAACTGGTCAGGCAGATTTGCGTATGCTTTTCCGCCACTCTCACTGATTCCCCTAGTGGTACACAAGCTCAGACAACAGTCTCTCAAAATGATCCTAGTGTCTTCCACATGGGCACGCCAACTGTGGTTCACAACACTACTGGAACTCTCAGTAGTTCCACACCAAAAACTACGCCTCTCCCCAACACTGCTGACGCAGAACCATGGAGAGATAAGGCACCCCGGTCCAGGACAACTGAATCTAGCGATCTGGCTGCTGAACTCCTGGAGTTCGGTTATCTTAACCGTCCGCCAGACTGTATGAACATCATTAAAGAAGCCAGACGCCCTACTGCTAGAGCTTGCTATGCAGCAAAATGGAGAAGATTTGTCATCTACTGCAAAAATAATAAAATAGATCCACTGTATGCTTCCATCCAGGATTCCTTTGCTATTTACTACGGTGAACAACCTTTACAACGCAACTGTTACAACGCACTACACTTACAACGAAATTTTTACAACGCAACATCCACTACAACGCATTCCATTACATAGCATGACACTACAACGCATGTTTAAAAACTATCTTTACAACGCATTCCATTACATCGCATACTACCTTTACAACGCATACCATTACAACGCAATCCAACACTTACCCTACTGTTGCACCCCCTGGAGTTAGAATAGTAATTTTTACCCCTATACTATGCGTTGTAATGGTATGCGTTGTAAAGGTAGTATGCGATGTAATGGAATGCGTTGTAAAGGTAGTTTTTAAACATGCGTTGTAGTGTCATGCTATGTAATGGAATGCGTTGTAGTAGATGTTGCGTTGTAAAAAATGCGTTGTAAGTGCATGCGTTGTAAAAGTGTGCGTTGTAACGACATACATCCATTTACTACACTTACAAAGATGTAATCTAGCATATTCATCCATACGATTACATCTAGCAGTGCTTGCTGCTTATTTACAAAACAGACAACATTTGTCACTATTTAGAGTACCTGCAATTAAAGCCTTTATGGAGGGACTTAAAAGAATAACTCCTCCCAGACTGCCACCCTCTCCGTTGTGGAATTTTAACATTGTTCTTACCAGGCTCATGGTTCCCCCATTTGAACCTCTACATAAATGTGAACTTCAGTTCCTCAGATGGAAAGTTGCTTTCCTTGTCGCAATTACCTCTCTCAGAAGGGTAAGCGAGATCCAGGCTTTAACCATACAAGAACCATTCTTACAAATACATCAAAACAAAATAATTCTCAGAACAAATCCAAAATTCCTTCCCAGAGTCATCTCTGCTTTTCATCTTAACTAATCAGTTGAGTTACCAGTGTTTTTCCAAAACCCAGACTCTGTGGCAGAGAGAGCTCTTCATACACTAGACATCAAAAGAGCACTACTTTATTACATTGACATGACTAAACCCTTTCGCAAAACAAAACAACTGTTTCTAGCCTTCTCCCCACCTCATAAGGGTAACCCCAATTCTAAAGCTTGGATCGCCAGGTGTATAGTAAGATGCATTCAAATATGCTACCAAAAGGCTAAACGCACATTAACAATTCCCCCTAGAGCGCATTCAACACGCAAACTAGGGGCTTCCATGACATTCTTAGGGAACATTCCTTTGGATTACATATGTAAAGGAGCAGAATGGTCTACACCACACACCTTCACCAAACACTATTGTGTAGGCATGCAGGCTAAGCAAAAAGCTTCTGTAGGCCAGGCTGTTCTTAAAACACTTTTTCAAACTACTGCAGCGGATACAGGTGACCACCGCTAGGGGAGACACTGCTGTACAGTCTATGCATAGTGTACGATCTGCAGCTCATATGCCTCGAACGGAAAATGCTACTTACCAGTATGCATCTGTTCTTGGCATGTAGAGCTGCAGATCCATACACGCCCACCCGCCTCCCCGGGACCTGTATCAGTTCCAGTGTTATCTTAATTAGATACATTCACATGGACATCTCTTCTACTTCTTACTGACTCAATCATTTCCCATCATGGCGAAAAACAATCTGAGGATGGAGTCGATGCCCATGCGCACTTTCGTCCAAGGGAGGAGTCACCTATCTCATGACTACAAAAGACTTCTTCCAAGACAACAACAAGGTGCAAGCATCCGAGCCCAACACCAGATGGCGATCTAATGCATAGTGTACTGATCTGCAGCTCTACATGCCAAGAACAGATGCATACTGGTAAGCAGCATTTTCCTTTCTCTTAAACGCTAAAAAGGTGGGGATCCCACTGTTTCTGTGTGCCGTTTAGAATGTGCCAGTTCTTTCGTATAATATTTTGAACTGTGTTCGACATTGGGTTGTATGTGGTCACACACACCACTCTGTCTGTTTTCTCTTAGGGGTTGTCTTCTAAAAGAGCTTCTTGGTTGTTATTTCTGGCCCTCTTTTTCGCCCTTCTGACCATTTTCTTTGGGTAGTGGCAGTCAAGTAATTTTCCCTCCAATAATTCAGCCTTTCTTGTAGGTATCTATACTGGAACAGTTTCTACACACTCTGAGAATTTGGCCCACCGGGAGGTTTTGACGTAGAGATCTCGGGTGGAAACATTCGTATAAAAGTAGACTGTTCTTGTCAGTGATCTAATTGTGTACTTTGGTACAGATTCCACCCATTGTCATGGTTATGTCCAAATCCAGGAAGACTGCATGATCTTTACTATCTGAAAGAGACACGTTAGTGATAGATTCCTTACCTTAGAATATCCCCAGGCGTCAGACTGGATCCGGAAAGTTTTCGTCAGCAGTATTCCTTCCCTCTGTCAAGGGGACGGTGGGGCAGGTGTTCACAGACAACACCACCACCATGTGGTACTGCAACAAACAAGGTGGGGTGGGGTCGTGGACCCTATGTCAGGAGTCTCTGCGCCTCTGGACATGGCTGGAACGTCAAGGCATTTCCTTGACGGTTCAAGACCTGGCAAGTTCTTTGAACGCCAGGGCGGACAAACTCAGCCGCCGGTAAGTTACTCGGAGGTGGCGCAAGGTCTCTCAACAGTGGGGAGAACCTTGGTTAGATCTATTCGCCGCCGAAGAGAACGTGCAACGTCATCACTTCTGCGCATTGGAGTTTCCAAGGCATCACTCGCTCAGCGACGCTTTTCGTCACGAGTGGAGCTGCGGTCTGTTGTACGCCTTTCCGCCTATACCACTTCTACCCAGAGTGCTGAAGAAGATCAGGCGCGACCGGGCCCAAGTCATTCTTGTGGCCCCGGACTGGGCTCGAAGAGTTTAGTATCCCGAGCTACTCAGTATGAGCATAGATTCCCTGATCCGACTGCGTCTTCGGGAGGATCTTCTGTCGTAGCAACAGGGGACGGTCCTCCACCCGAACCTGTCCAGCCTCCACCTACATGCGTGGAGATTGAGCGGCGCCAGTTGATTCAGTTTGACTTGCCTCCTGAAGTCTGTGATGTCATTCTGGCAGCCAGGCGTCCCTCCACTAAATCGGTATACGCCTGCAGGTGGAACAAATTTGTGACATGGTGCACAGCAAAGGCCGTGGATCCCCTGTCAGTCCATCTTTCAGAGGTCGTTCTGGTCCTTCTTTCTCTGGCCCGGCAGGGCTCTGCTCTGCGCACTATTATGGGTTATCTTTCTGCCATTTCGGCTTTTCTCAGGCTTCCTGATCAGCCCTCTCTTTTCAAGTTCCCTGTTAATAGATTTCTCAAAGGCATTACTCACATGTTCCCCCCTATTCCGTTTGTGATGCCACAGTAGGACTTGAATCTGGTTCTTACAATTATGATGTGCGCTCCATTTGAGCCGCTTCACAACTGTCCTCTTCGTTTATTAACTTTGAAGACTACTTTCCTGGTTGCCATCACCTCCGCTAGGCGCGTGAGTGAGCTCCAGGCTCTTTCCTGTAAACCTCCTTTTCTGTTGTTTCATCCGGACAAGGGTGTGCTTCACACTTGTCCTACTTCTTGCCAAAGGTTGTCATTGCCTTCCACATTGGGCAAACTATCACCTTGCCCACTTTCTTTCCCACTCCACACCCTTCCAGAGAGGAAGAGAGGCCTCACCGTCTGGACCCAAAACATGCGCTTTCATTTTATTTGAATCGCACACAACAGTTCCGGGTGGATGGCCATCTCTTTGTTGGCTATGTAGGCGCCAAGAAAGGCCGGGCTGTACACAAGAGGACTATCTCCCGCTGGGTCATCTTGTGTATCAAAGCCTGTTATTCTCTGGCTAAAAAGGATCCCCTGGTGGTGTTTCGCGCCCATTCTACCAGGGTGACAGCAGCTCCTACTGCATTGGGACGTTGTGTCCCCCTGCAAGACATCTTTCAGGCAGCCACGTGGGCCTCGCTGCACACATTTACTAAGCATTGTTGCCTTGACAGTCAAGTTCGGAGAGATGGCTTCTTTGGCCGTTCTGTTCTCCGTGACTTTCTGGTGTGATCTTGGTTCGCAGACCCACCACCTGGGCTGGTATTGCTGGGGTATCTACGACGACGCCAACGACGTACGCGGAACCGTATGATGACACCTACTGACGCGCAGGGGTACTGCTGACGAAAGCTTTCTGTATCCAGTCTGACGCCTGGGGATATTCTAAGGTAAGGAATCTATCACTAACTATTGTCTCTTACAGATATATTGTTACACAAGTAAGTAACTTGTGCGATAGAGTGCGTGAATTCGAGATGCTCGTCCTTGGTGTTCACCCACTGTACAAATGCTGCTGCTTCTTCTTGGTTCCCGCGCCACATGATGAACACATCGTCTTTATATCTTCACCAGGTTATCAAATGTGCTGCACACAGGTTGCTCTAGTTGAAGATATAGTCCTCCTCAAATTGATGCACATAATGGCACGCCGTGCTCGGAGCAAAAGTGCTGCCTTTGATTTGATGGTATATGACTCTTCGAACTCGAAGAAGTTCTCTGTAAGTGCCACCTCTGCGCACTCCAGAATGAAATGTCTGGGGGTTGTAAATTCCCTGTTCCTATTAAGAAGGATCTGTTCCACAACGGCCAGTGTACGTCTCTGAGGAATGCTACTGCATAGCGCCTCTATGTCCATTGTGATGAAGAGGTCCTCTATGGGATTGATCTCGTAGGAGACAGAGGACATCCTTCGTGTCCCTCAGGTAAGAAGACGATTTTTGTACGATGGGTCTAAGGTACCAATCGCAAAATTATGATAAGGGTTCCAGGACAGATCCAATGCCCGACACTATCGGTCATCCTGGTGGGGCCATCCTGCCTTTATGGATTTTGGGCAACGTGTAGAACCTTGGTGTTCTTGGGTTGTCATTCACAAGGAATTCTGCCTCATGTTTGGTGATCCAATGGTTTGTAAGTCCTTCGTCCACCATGCATTTTATTTTGTTGGTAAGACGGGTGGTAGGGTCGCTGCGGTAAACTTCATAACTGATTGTATCGGAGAGCAGTCGGTTACATTCCCCTTGGTACATTGTTTGATTCATAACGACAATTGCGCCGCCCTTGTCCACTGGTTTGATAACCAATTCCGTGTTGGTTTTTAGTTTCTGAAGGGCCGTTCTTTCGTCCTTTGTCAGGATCTGGAAACCTTTAGTAATCTGGAAATCAATCTCCTCCACTTCCTTGAGTACTGCCTGTTTGAATTCCTGTATGTGGCATGGGACGGCCTGTATTGTAGGTGTAAAGGTAGATTTCTTCCTGAACCCTGTGTTGGTATTCTCGTACTGGTCGTCTCTGGAGTCCCCAAAGAAATTTCTGAGATTTATTTTTCTGAAAAACTGTGCTAGTTCAGCTTTAAGGGTAAATGGATCATTTGTGGGTGTTGGGACAAATCCTAATCCCTTAGAGAGAATGGATTCCTCTGCCTTCGTGAGTAAATGATCACTGAGGTTTACTATATTGGTTGCTCCCTGCTGGTTGTTGGGCCCTTCCCTCTCCCCTTGCTCCGGGTCACCACTATATTGGGTGTCTGGTCTTCCCATTGTACTCTGGTGTTTTGTCTTTGTTTCTGTCTTCCTTTTCCCCTGCCCTTGCCCCTGTATAAAAAAGGCTGTGGGCCTTGTTGGAATCCAAATCCTGGTGGATAGTATGGCTGTTGCCAGAAGCCAAATGGGTGCATTGGGGGATGCACAATTGATTGTTGGAAGTTTTGGTGCTGTCTCCCATACTGGCGTCCAGTGCTCTCATCACTTCTGCTTTCACTGGCACTTCTTTCTTCTCCAGAGCTAAATGTCCAGTTCTGCGGGGTGGGTCTGAATCGCTGTTGTTTTCTGCCTATTTGCGGCTTCTGTGGTTTGTTGCAATACTCATCAGTAATGGATGGATAGGTTGTCTCACGACTGAATTTCTGTACATCTTTTTTCAATTTTGTGAGTTTTGACTGGGTGAGATAGTCCTTGTATTCTGAATGGTCGTCGTTAATCTCTTCTAATTTCTTCTTGAAAACAGAGATATGCACGGAAGTTTTTAACCTGCTCTCACTTTGCTGTATCTCAATTAGTAGAGCATCTGCTAGTTGCCTGGCCGTATTGATAATCAATACTAACCAGTCTTTAGTGCATTTCCATGCAATGTACGACCAATTGGTGCGGAACCTCATTATTGTTAAGGAAGAGCCTAGGTTCATTTGTGACAATGAGGCCCCTCGGTGCGGTATTCTTCCGCAGGTACTCTGTCATAAATGCCCTGTGTAGGGCCGTGCGAATTTGTTCTTTCTTTTTAGCTGAAAGGGCTTCCCATTCGTCTGTGTTTTAGACTGTCTGTGCTACGACCGTGTCCGCCAGTCAAGACGGTGCTCTAAGGATTTCAGCAATTGTTTTGTCATCGAACGTCAGTTCGGTATCCATTTCTGACACAGGGTGTGGGCAAGTTAGCCTAAACCACAAATGGTGGGCTCTAAATATCATGTGGGAGTGTCCTTAATTTTAAGGTACTCCTTACTGTATGGTCCTCAATGACCAGTGCAATTACCACTAGTGATTATGTGTGCCCCTTAATATGTTCCCACAGCCATCAGCTGTACATACATGAAACCATACTGACCCCAGGGGAATCCTGGGGGAAGGAACTAGAGGCGCGGGGCACTAGGAGCAGGCCAGCTTCCAACAGGAAATGTTCAACACAAATGGGGCCGCTCCCAGTATAGTGACCTAAGGTACTCTACAACCACCATTTGGTGCCAGGTACAGCCCCTGAGTGACGTCAGACGGTATCCTGGAGGTTGACGTGCGTGGTGGCCATCATAAGATTCTTTTTTCCGCCGTTGAGTCTGGAAGCAAGACGGAAAGCTCAGAAGAAACGTTCACATTTTTCCCCACAAACTTAGAAAAAGAAGAAGATTTTTAAAGAAATATCATCATTTATCGACGTCGTGACCGAAGGCAGGACCAGAGGACCACTCCTGTCCACAAACTGCGAGGTAGGGGCCATGGAGAATGCCCCCTTCAAGTTCTGCCCCAAGTGCCACCACAAGTATGCGACCCGCACGACGTCTGCAACCCCTGCCTGCCCGAGGATCACCAGGACAAGGACTCTGAGGCCTGCGCAGTGTTCCTGCCAAAGACGCTAAGGACACGCCGAAGTCTAAGACAGGCCCACTATGCCACAATGTCGCAGACAATGAAGAAATCCTCCCTGAGAGACCTGGGTTTCTCTAGCGACGTGAAGAGCATGGAGCATCAGCGGATCCAAAAAACAAGACGGAGAAGGTAAGACACCACAAAGATCTGTCTGAACCGAAGGGCCACGAACATAAGGCGCACAGGGTTGCCCCGACGCTTAACAAAAAGGCGATCGAAGGTCAGCCGCGATTGAAAGAACTCCACGGAACCCAACCGAAGGTTACCGAGGAGGGAAAATCACCGAAGACACCGAAACAAAGGGTCGACACCGAACCTGCAAAAAAGGGCATTACACCGCTGAAAACTAACGTCGACGTCGGGAAGAAAAGAAAATCTCCGGCTACCGACGCCGAGAGGGCCCTCGAGGTCAAAAAGAAAAGGACAAGATTCGAGGAGGAAATGGCAGCTCTCCTACAAAAGAAGAAGGACTTTTATGCCTCACTGAAAGATTTTTGAATCCCAGAGACACGGGCTGCCGAAGCAGAGAATGTCGACGCCAAAGAGGCAGAAGACGCTGAAGGAGAGGAAGAAGGTATCTTCGACTCCCCTCCAACACCAGAACCTCGAGGCGAAGAACCCGAGGAATACGGAGACATACCTGAAGAGGAGGAAAATGCAGAAAAGTTTGAGGATTAGTGGAAAACTTCACCTCCAGATGACATTGCTTTCTATAATTACATTATTAAAAGGGCAGCAAATCAATTTGGTGTACCCTTAGGGGAAGAAAAAGGGGACACATGCTTCTTACTAGAAACCCTGGCACCAGCAACAAAAGGAACACAATACCTTCCAATGCTGCCCAGTATTCTGGATCAAGGCAAAGAAGCCTTCAAAGAACCAGCCTCAAGCAAAGAGGTAACCTCCAGAGTGGAGAAAAAGTATAAACCCTCCTCAAAGGACCCTAAATATATTCAGGGAAGTACAATATCTGACTCAATTATTGTCACCACTGCCAGGAGAAGGGCAAATGCAGTCTCCAACACCGGGCCTCCACCAGAAAAAGAAAGTAAGAGGATGGATATGGTGGGGAGAAGGATGGAAAGGGAGGCAGCTACACAGTGGCGTATAGCCAACTCAAATGCCCTACTGAATAGATATGGCCACCAACAGTGGGATGACATAGAGGAGTTGTTGAACAAACTCCCTGAGGAGGACAGAAAGAGGGCAAAATCTATTGTTCAGGAGGGGAAAAATGTGGCAAACATCTGCCTTAAGTCAGCTTTAGATGCAGCAAACACTGCTGGTAGGCTGATGTGCACAGGAACCATCCTGAGAAGACATGCCTGGCTCGGAATCTCAGGTTTTAAACAGGAAGTGCAGACCTCCATCATCAACAGACCATTCAATGGAGAAGCTCTGTCTAGCAAAGAGGTTGATGAATCCCTTCAGCAAATAAAAAAGGACAATGAAACAGCAAGGACAATGGGGGCCCTGCAGCAAAGAGGTACATTTAAAAGAGGGGGATTCAATAACAGGAAACCCACAGGTAGGGACTCCTTTTGGCCAAGACAACAGATGGCACAACAGACTCAAGGGCAGAACCTAGGTCAACAAATGGGTCAACAGTCAAGCTGCCAAGGTTGGCAGCAACAACAGAAGCAGCCCTTTCGAGGAAGAGGCCAATCCTCTAGAGGAAGAGGAAATTGCTCAAACTGACTCAAATCGCAAAAAGGGACCCACACAAAACACCAGGGGGGGGGGGGAAGGACATCCTGATTCCACAGCCAATGGGAAGGGACAACAACAGACAATTGGATTTTAAATTTGGTAAAATATGGGTATTGCATAGAGCTAACAAAAATACCACCTGCAAACCCGCCAAAATAAACAAAATTAATGAGATCTGAACAAACACTGCTAAACGCAGAAATCAAAGAACTATGCCTAAAACAGGCAATAGAAAAGGTACCGAAACAAGAATGGGTCACAGGAAACTACTCCCCATACTTCCTAATACCCAAACAGGATCAAACTCTTAGACCAATAATGAACTTAAGATTCATCAACAAGTTAATACTAACACAACATTTCAAAATGTGTAGAAATAATACCACAAATTCAAAAGGGGGATTACTTGGCAACAATAGACCTCAAAGACGCCTACTCACATATCCCCATGAACAAAAAACACAGGAAGTACCTAAGATTCCTGCACAACGGAACACACTACCAATTCAAAGTACTTCAGTTCAGAATAAAATGAGCTCCACAGGTGTTCACAAAATGTCTAGCCGCAGTGGTGGCTCACCTGAGAAGACAAAAGATCCACGTCTATCCCTGTCTAGACGACTGGCTCATAAGGGGGCATTCAAAACAAACATGTCACCATCATGTCCAAAAAAGACGCTACAAACGCTAGATTTCTCAATAAACCACAAAACATCTTCAATAACACCCGAAAGAGAAAAAACCTTCCTGGGAGCAAGATTAAACTCAGTGAAAGCGAAGGCATTCCCTACAGAAGCCAGGATACAAGCAATCCATCAAGAAACAACCCTCTACCAGAGGGGTCAGTCATGAAACTAATAGGCATGATGGCATCCTGTATCCCTCTTGTCCCTCACGCTCGCCAATACATGCGCCCATTTCAAGAATGGCTGACCAACAGCTGGTCTCAAGCCCCAGGAAGTTGGGAGTATCTAGTGGTTGTTACGCAAAGGGTGCAAGCAGAGATACAATGGTGAGCATCCAACAGCATAGCACAGGGGAGACCTTTCAAGGACCCAACTCCATCTGAGACAGTCACCACGGATGAATCCCTCAATGGTTGGGGAGCGCATTGCAACCTGCTGAAAGTTCATGGCCAATGGAACGAACACAATTCCACAAAGCACATCAACTTTTTGGAAATGTATACTGTCTTTCTAGCACTCAAGGCATTCCAGAAACACATTCAGGGGAAAGCCATATTAATTCAAACAGACAATACAACGAAAATGTTCTATCTGAACAAACAGGGTGGGACAAGGTCCTTTCCCCTGAGCAAACTTGCCCAGGAAATCTAGCAATGGGCAATTATGCAAAGAATTAACCTACAGAGGGTACATTTAACAGGAGTAGGCAACATTACAACGGACCAACTAAGCAGAAAGAACAACTGCTCCCACAAATGGGAGTTGAAATAGACAACAATTCAGTACCTGTTCAACATTTGGCGAACACCAGTGATAGACCTGTTCGCAACAGTGCAGAACAAAAAATGCCAGTCCTTGGCCTCGAGTTTTCCACACCACCGATCAAAGGGAAATGCACTTTCACTCAATTGGTCACAGACATTTGCTTACGCCTTTCCACCTAAACCCCTGATGCAAACAGTGTTACTAAAGCAAAAATCCCAGGAACAGATATGATTCTCATTGCTCCTCAATGGCCAAGGCAAACATGATACTCAATCCTCCTAGAACTATCCAGGGAAGAAATGATCAGGATCAAAGCAGAGAAGGACCTGCTAACAATGCAACAGGGCCAGATCTTTCACCCAGAGCCAGCGACGCTACACCTAGCAGCTTGGCGCCTGAATACATAGAATTTGGGCGCCTCAATCTGCCTCTGCGAACCATGGAAATTCTAAAAGAGGCAAGGAAACAGCCAACAAGAAAATGCTATACAGCAAAATGGAAACGATATACCACATGGTGCACCACTAACAAGAAAAACAGTTCAATAAACACACAAGAAACAGTTATTACATACCTTACTTACTTCTTGGACAGCAACATCAACTACTCAAGCAATAAACTGCACCTTGCGGCCATAGTGGTATGCACAAGAGGAAATTCATGCTAAACCTTCTTTACAAGACCAGTAATCAAAAGATTTTTAGAAGGAGCAAAAAGAATTGCCCCACCAAGAGCAGCGCCTTTACCTTCATGGAGCTTAAATAGGGTACTTTCTCAACTAATGGCAAAGCCCTTTGAGCCCATGCATACAGTGGACCTAAAACACATTACTCTAAAGACAGCCTTTCTCATTGCAATAACTTCACTACGAATTGTAAGGAAACTGCAAGCATTAAAAATCCAAGAACCGTACTTACAAATCGAGAAAGTTAAAGTGATCTTGAAAACTAACCCACAGTTTTTGCCAAAAGTAGTATATAAGTATCACTTTAACCAAAACATTCTCCTGCCGGTTTTCTTTAAAAACCCAAAGACTAAAGGAGAGAGAAGCCTCCAGACCTTGGATGTAAGGAGGGCTTTATTGGATTACTTGCAAACTACAGAACAAATCAGGAAGACAAAGCAATTGTTTGTCGCCTACACACATACCAACACAGGATCACCTGTCACAAAGGCAACTATTGCAAGATGGATAGTTCAAGCCATCCAATTGTGTTATGCCAATGCCAAAAAATAAGTAACAATTCAACCAACCGCTCACTCCACTAGAAAGAAAGGAGCAACGCTAGCCTTTATGGCCAATGTACCAATTGACTCCATTTGTGCAGCAGCAACATGGGCATCACCACACACCTTTACAAAGCATTACTGTGTGGATATACAAATGAATAAGGAAGCTCAAATTGGACAAAGGGTGCTTCAGCACCTGTTTGCAAGTTCTTCCTTTCACCACAGCCTCTCAGACACGGGAGAAACCGCTACATAATCTGATGCATGGCATATAAATCCAGAAAAGGATTCACACTGCAAAACGAAATGGTTACTTACCAGTAGGAGATATTTTGCAGCTTGAAGAATTTTCTGGATTCACATGTGACCCACCCGGCCTCCCCTAGACGGAAAACAAACAGGTGGGGAAGAAAAGGACTACACCAGTTATTCAATAAACATCTCCAGGATTACAAAAAAAAAAGGGTGAGAACAGAAAAAAGAATCCGAAGATGGCCACCACGCACCTCAACCTCCAGGATACCGTCTGACGTCACTCAGGGGACGTACCTGGTACCAAATGGTGGTCGACTGCGACCAAAACAAGAGAGAAAAAAAACAAAACAAAAAAAACAAAGACAATTCCGGACCCAACCACTAGATGGCGGAATGATTCACAGCATGTGATTCCAGAAAATTCTTCAAGCTGCAAAACTACTCATACTGGTAAGTAACCATTACGTTACCATAGCCATGGGATGGTCTGTGGTGACACTATCAGCGTTAGTGACTGGATAGGTTTTTCCAGCCAGGTATTGTCCTGGGGAAACCAGTGTATTTCTCATAATGTTGACTCTGGCACCTGTATCCTTCAGGGCATCTACTTTAGTCCCATGAATCAAGGGGAACTGCTGGTAATTTTTTAAGTTAGTGGGACAGACAGCTTAAGTTGCAAAATCTATCCCCCTTCCTCCCTCAGAGTCTAAAGTTGCTTCAGTTTGGACCCTGATTTGCTCTGAGCACACAATTGATCCCATCTGGTAACTTGCCACACAAGTGCTAACCCAAGCTCATGGTGTACTAGGGGTATTTTTGTTAGGACAGGCAGTGTCTCCAGTTCAGTGTTCCACCTTCTTACAGCTGCGATACCAGTCCTTTAAAGGATCAAAATCTTTAACCTTGTACCCATCGCTGGGCTGTTAAGATTTCTGCAGCCCACTCACTTGTGCTGGTGTTTGGAAGCCTTTAGAAGACTCTTGGTTTTTGTCTGTAGTGGGATCACCCTCTTACCCCTGGGGAGGTTTGCTAACCCCTTTCTTTTGGTCACCCCCAGTGATAGTTTTGGTAACTCTAGTCTTGACCCAGTGGTCTGCCTTCTTTCCCAATTCGTGGGGATTAATTAGACCTAGGTCCACCAGATACTGATTCAACTTTTCATTAGTGAGATTACTTAGTGTGTGTTCTTTCTTTAAATAATTATAAAGCCCAACATAGTCATGCACATCATTTTCACTTACCCAACCATCTACTGTTTTTACTTAATAGTCTATGTAG
Organism: Triturus cristatus; assembly: GCF_964204655.1. Taxonomy (NCBI): domain Eukaryota; kingdom Metazoa; phylum Chordata; class Amphibia; order Caudata; family Salamandridae; genus Triturus; species Triturus cristatus. The sequence continues at coordinate 963,090,262 of NC_140588.1, forward strand.
TCAACCCAGGACTGGATCGGGGTTTTGTAAGCCCCCCGAAAACTAATTCTATACTCCCCAGCTGTGAGTCCAAAGGCCTCAATCAGGGTGCCCTTTATGAGTTCCAAGGATTCAGTATCTTCCCCAGTAAGGGGCAAGAGTCTGTCCCTGCACTTACCAGTAAACAATTCCCAAAGTAGTGCTCCCCACTGTGACTTCTTCACTTTTCTTGTTCAACAGGCCCTCTCAAAGGCTGTGAACCATTTGGTGATATCATCACCTTCCTCATATTTGGGGACAATCCCTTTGTGGATTTTAGGGTCATAAGAACTTTGTTTTTCCTTAGGTTTTAAGTTGCTGCCACCGTTGATGGGTGCTAGACCCATTTATGTTCTTTCTTTTTCCAGAGCCAGGAGTCTGGACTCTAGGTATAGTCTTTTGGTCAACCTTGCTAGAAGGATGTCCTCTTCATTGAGGCTGTTCTCAATGGTCTCAGAAGAACCCGACCCACCTGTGTGGGATCTAGGTGAGGTGAGCACTATCCTTGGAGTCAGGGCCACAGGGACCCTGCTCTCCCTATCTAGTGAGGGAGGTTAGGGTTTGTCCTCGCCCCCACTAACTTCTCCCTCCTCTGAGTTGGGATCTTCCCCCTCAGAAGGATGATCCTTAGCATACCCTGCCACGGGCTCCTGGAGTCTACCTTGGAAGCATAGGACCACATGGTAATATTTTTAAGTTTGCATAGAGACCTTAAATCTCTCATGTCAAGATGGGGGCAGGGGGTGAGGTCGAGCTCCTCACCCATATTCTCTATGTCAGTCATTGTTTTACTAATCGTTGGGATTTTTTTAAAGAGGTGTAAAAAACTTCTAAATACTTTAACTCCTAACTACAGTAAGTTTTAAACTTTTTAAACTACTAAAGGCCCTAACAAGAATTTTTTTTAAACTTAGAAAAATGTTCAATTCAAGTATACAGTGAATCTAAAAGCAATTGTTGGATTGTAGCCGTGTGATCAGGTGTTGACTAAGTACTTCAACAAATGCAAAGTTGTAGACCCCACCGCTGATGCACCGATGTAGGAAGCTGGCTCTATACATACCATATCATAAAGAGATATTATGTGCACAGAGTCCAGTAAGTCCCCAAAGGTATAGCAGAGGATAAAGTAAATAATACCTTACTCTCAATTAGTGGTAGCTGGGCTGAGCTGTTAGGCTTATCAGAGGGCTGTGTTAAGCATTTGTTATACACATTTGGGCAAGAAATGATAGCACACACTCAAAGACTGGATCCAGACCATTTTGTACTTAGTTATTTTATTCCTAGAACCAAGTGAAACTCAGTTGCAGGTAACTAAAACAGTTTCAAGAATAACAGTAAATAATTTTGTTCAAGGTGTAGGATGAATAGTTTTGCAGGGCAGTAAACAATACTATATAGTGAATGAAATGCTTTGGTATTGTCAGTCGAATACAGTAGACTATGCAATAGTGAAGATTGACAGTTATCTGCACTAGGAGAAGTCACCATGCAATCTCATGGAAGGAAACAGAGTTATGCAGTAAGAGATATGTACGTGACTTACTTCCCCAGTCTTCAGGGTTTTGACCAGCACTGGGCAAGGTTCAATTTCAGGTAGGTACTGCACCACCAGCGGCACTGGGGCAGCCATGTGCTGAGGTCACTGAGCCCAATGTTAGCCTATGGTGACCAGGGGGCACGTCGTAGAGGCACGGATTAACAGGAAATCTGGTGTCCATGAGAGAAAATAGGCTTTGTCGAAGGCATCTCAGGTCTCTGGGGTTCTTGGAGTTTTCTGCAAGCAAGGTCCTTGAAGCGGGAGACAGGCTGGTAGGGCTGGGGTCAGGTCAGTTGTCGTCTTCCTCCTTGGCTACTGCATGGCTCTTCAGTCCTTTTTCTTCTTAGGTCTTCGTAATCTGAGGAAAAGAGTTCAGTTTGGAGGGCAGCAGCCAATGGCTACTGTCCCTTAAGGTGACTACACCCTTTAGGTGCCCCCTCCCTTTGGGGAGAGGGTCACATCCCTATTCCTATTGGGCTTAATTCTCCAACCCAGGATGGAGATTTCTAAAGAGAAGGGTTCACCTCAGCTCCTGGCGACCCGAGGAGTGTGCCAGGCCAAGGGGGACACCCCTACTCTGCTTACTAATTGTCCTTGCTGTCCTGCCACCAAAAAGTGAGACTAGGACCGGGGTGGGTGATCTCCACTAGTTGGAGCTGCCTAAATCCGCATAACACAAGGTGAGAGGCTTTGAGGCTCACCTCCAAGTGTTGCTGTTCCTGCTAGGGGGAGGTGATGAACACCTCCACTCGGAGCAGGCTTTGTTTCTGACCTCCAACAGCACAAAGGCTCTCCCCCCATGAGGTCAGAAACCTATCTGGTGGTGGCTGGCTTGCAGGGACCAGTTAGCCAATACACAAGAAGCTGGTTATATTTCAGTGGCCATCTCTAAGATGCTATTGGGGTGCATTTTATAATACATCAATCACTGGCATTAGTGTGGGTTTATCATGCTGAGAAGTTTGATGCCAAACACCTCAGTCTTCTGTAAAGCCATCTTGGAGCTGTCGAAATCGTGTTTTGCAAACTCCCAGCTCATGTACTCAAAATGGCTTCACTGCGCTTACAGCGTCCCAGAATGGACTCAAACACTGTTGTGGCATACTGCTCGTGCAGTTATGCCCTCACCTGTGGTATAGTGCAACCTGCCTTAGGGCAGTAAGGCCTACCAGAGGAGTGACTTACCTTTGCCACAGGCAGTGGGGTGCAGGCAGGGCACCCAAGAAGGTGTGCCATGTTGACTCTTTTAGTATAGCCACACCACAACACATAGTCTGCAACGGCAGGGTGTATGTGTGTGGTGTGGCGTCCTTTAGGGTGGCACAATACATGCTGCAGCCCTAAGGGACCATCTCTGTTCACAAGGTCCTTGGTACCTCTGGTACGTTTTACAAGGGACTTATAAGTGGGCTAGAGGTGTGCCAATTGTGGGAGCAATGGTACAGTTTTGGGAAAGTACACAGACCATTGAAACCTGATTGTCAGGGACCCAGGGCACACTCAGGTGAAGTGCATCAGCTATAAGGCCAAAGGTTAGGGGGTGACCATGCAATAAGGGGCGCTTTCCTACAGCTAAAAGTTAGAAAAAGCGCAATGACGCAGACCGAGCTGGCTGCTTCATAGCGCTTTATTTTCCTATGGCGAGTGGGAGGGAAGAAAGGGAGGGAGTTAACAGGCAACGTGGACAAGGGATGAGAGAGAACAAGCAACATGGAGAACCAGAAGGTAAAAAGGCGATATGACGTAGCCATCAATGGCCGTGTCATAAAGCTTTTATTCTTATGGAGGTTGGGGAGGGCAACATAGATAACGTGAAGGTGAGAGGTAAGAAGGAAGAAGTAACACGGTCAACAGGAAGGTCGGAAGTGGGAGGGAAGAAGCAACACGGATAATGGGAAGGTGGGAGGAAGGAATGGAAAATGTAACATGAACAACAGCAGTGTGGGAGGTGGAAAGAAAGAAGCAACACTGACAAGGGAGGGTGGGAGGAGAGAAGCAATACGGATAACAGGGGAGTGGGAGTTAAGTAGTAACACGGATAATGGGGGATGGGAGGGAAGAAGCAGCATAGACAGCTAATGGTGGAAGGGAAGAAGTAACACAAAAAAGCAGCACGAGATACTATGAATGACTGGAAAAAGAAAAAAAAAAATAGTACCTCAATCACAGTGCAGGGGAATGACACTAATCAAAATGAAGCCATCAGTATTTGGTCCATGCCTCATAAGAAAGAAGAGGAAGTGAAACTGACATACACTGGCCAATTAGGAGGCAGCAAAAAAACAGTGACAATGAAGTCAACAAATGGTAAGTAATGGGCAGGATTCAAGCCCCTCTTAGTAAAGAAAATCTCTCGCAAGCAACAGCGCATGCACGTTGTCTTAGGTGAGATTTAAATAAGGGGAAGTGTTTTCAATTTCTGCTTCCAGTAAAAGCTCTAAAGATGAACCCCTCTTGGTTTATTCTTGAGGTAAAGACATCCTGGCAGTAGGGTACAAACTTACTGTGTGAGGCCACACTGCAACCAGGCACACAATCTCAGGCCTGCTTAAAAAATGACAGAAGTTCTTGAACCAAACTATAGGCAGCAGAGCACTATAAAAGGGTGTTCATTCTGTTCACCCTACTTCAGCTAGTATCAAGTGAACACTAGGTTCACCAAATTATATGGCTTTTCTCTGCAGATGATGTAAAGCGCACTCTTGTGTCAATTTACTTGAGTAACTTTCCTTATAGCCTACATCTTGAATTTTTATTATTACTCATGGTAGCTTTAGATTCTTTTTCTAGAGAATCTTTCACCAGTATTCTTGAAACAGAGAGTCAGTCATTTTCTAAATGGAGCATGTGTACATTCATTGTATCTGCCTGAATGCAAACCTTTTTACAAAGCTGCATTATAAATTATACATGACATAATTTCTACCACATCCAAAATAACATGCATAGATCTGCTCCAATGTAGCCCTATTGGATGTATTGTGTGGTACTTATAGGGCTGTGGCATGCACTACTGTCTGTTTTATGCAGATGCCACTGCCTCGATGCAGGGTTAAGAGATGTTCATTATTTCCTCGTTACAATTGCATAATCTTCTGGTTCTGCTCTTCAGCTTCTCTGTTTCCAAAATTCATTCTTAAATGTCTGAAGGGTACTTGAACTGGCAACCTGGGCAGAACAGAGGCAAGGTAAATAAAGTACTTGGAACACTGTGCAAGTACAAGTCCTTCCCTTTTTTGTAGGTACTCTTTGCTTTTTAGTCTCCTCAGCTAACTGGGAAAACCTGTGGATTTTGGAAACCACGGTCCTCTTTCAGTTTTTAGTTACAGGTATTTATTGATGTTCTATACTCTGTTTAGCAAATAATATCCTGACGATTAACGCCTGATGTAGATGATCCATTTGGATCAACAGGTAAAATGCATTCATGGAATGGAAAAAACTTCTAATTTGGAAGCTTTCCCTCAATTTGGTGGTAATGTGCTAATATAACTTTCATTTAACTAGGTGTTGTGCAACACGTGCTTCTTGACTTTATGGATACTGTTCCTGTTCGGTTATCTTTTTAGGAGACAGTTTGGTGTTTACTGTGCACTCACAGTCCCCTGATTAACTCTAAAATGTTTTTTATCTGCGTGTGACAGGTTTTCCGGGCTCACCAGGTCCAAAAGGTGAAATCCGTGAAATAAAAGGTCTTCCAGGTTTACCAGGCCCACCGGGTAGGCCAGGATCGACGGGTCCTCCTGGGCCACCTGGCCCTCAAGGTTTACCAGGTAACTATGCATTTGTGTTTTGAGTTTAGATGTAACAATCTTTGAGCAAATACTCATATTCAGTAGATGTTAAGTAGAGGATCTTGAGTATCTGCTCCACCCAGGTTTTGCTCACTGCTAACCGTAAGTATTTGTAGCTGAAAACTCACTTTAGGACCCATCTCTAGCTTGAATTGATACAATATTGATGCCTGTTTTATTTGTAGAGCAGCGATGAGTAGCATGCTCAAAGCTTGTACTCTGACTCAATTTTCTAAACACATTTATCAGGTCTTCTGTCTCACCTACTTTGCACATATTTTTACATTGAGTACAACCTTTTGTTTCTAGGACCAGTTGGGCAACCTGGTGATCCTGGGAGAGATGGACTTCCTGGGTTCGAAGGCCAGTTGGGACGGAAAGGAGACCGCGGACTGTCAGGTCAACCAGGTAAGATATGCAGCCTGGATCAAGTGTTGCATCCAAATCGGGAAGAAATGTGATGAAAATGAACAGACGTCAATTATATGTAGCCACAGTTAGCGATCAATGCCAAAGGTGAGCTCTTGCCTGGCACTGATATTGACATCTGAGGGGTTATAACTCGGCATCATGAACAGAAAGTAAACGTGGCTTCGTGACCCACTTCCATCTCTGACATTTTATTCTTTGCTTTTCCACCAGCACAGCAGAAGTAAATATTTGACTGCTAAGGGGCAAGTTGGTAGGAGACACCTTGTGATGCTGTTGCAGTCAAAGGGTGTGTGATGTCAGTTCTCCTATTCCTGATACTTTAGCAAATCAACACTGATATGGGAATGTCTTTTGGGATACAGATCTGTCTTTAGGTGTACTCGGTTGTGTGTTTTTCAATAGGATTTCATTTTGAAATGAGAACCTAAGTGATTCTGCTGTACACAAAGGTCACCTACTCTTGGTTTATTAAATGACTTAAAACTGAAAGTGAAAAGTGGGGTAAGTGTCTTTCCTCATTCATCTTGGTTACGAGAGTTAGTTTGCCAGGTGTGCACCATATTTATAAGACACACCTAGAAATAAACTGTATATTTAAAAGAATGCGAAGAGCGGAGCTGAGACTCAGTTTCATATCTTCGAAGAGTAGGGGGTAACAAGTGAGGCAAACCCGGGTGAGCCACCATCCGAAGAAGAAAAAGAGGAGCCTGCTAAATAGGTTGCGCTTTTTGGCTAGGGATCAGAATCAAAGAGTGTTGCACAGATGGTGCAAATAGTAGCAAAGGGGACAGTCTCTATAGATTGGAACCTTCAAGATGGAGCATTAAAAAGCATCAGGTTAAAGTGTGTCGAAAGTTGATGTAGGTATTTAGTTAAGAAGGGTAGACATGAAGTATAGCATGCAGGAATGGAAGGGTCATAAGATGCAATATTAAAGAGGATGAAAGTTTTAACAAATCAGGAAAGCTTAAAATGGCCACGAGTGAGGCCGAGGCCTTCATGGCATTTGTTACTTGAGTTCGAAATACCTTTAAAAACGTGAGACAACAGGCGTTTGGCAAAGCAGTTTGTTTAATTAAACGAAGCAGCCATGAGGACAGTTACAAGCACAGGGTCTGAGGACTGTAATAAATTCATTACATTCAGTTGACATCCTTCTTAAATACAATTTTCATCAGGTTGTAAAGTTCTCCGGCGGGCCATATATGGTGAGGAATATTGGCTGCTGCCTTAAAGCCATAAATTAAAGGTCAAATGGTTCCTAAAGGTGGGCCTTGACCTTGCGTGGACACAATGCTGCCAATGGGTAATGTGTCCAAATGTCCGGCATGGAGAGCAGGTGCTCACTACGTGTGCTGTGTTCTGATTGAGTATGTGTTACTAACTCGTCATGGCATCTGACTTTATGGTGTTTTAGGAGCGAGCGTATCCCCTCCGGCCATGTGTGCTTTATTGGGGCCTTTCACCCTTGACCATTGTAATGTTGCTGTGCCTATCTATGGGATTGATCTAGGGTTTCCTGTTCATGAGGTGATCTACCAACTATGCCCCATCCCATCTGTGACCTATAAATCAGTAGCCACGGGCCTCTGTGTCTCAGTGTTTGCCTGACTATGTATGTGCAAGTTGGAATGATGTGAGTTCATGACGGTTGATTTCTTTAATAGGGATGTAATTTTGTTTCCATAAATTAATGTATTGTTTTCCATCTTACACAACATAAGTGTACGGTGATAGTTGTTATCAAAAATTTAAAGAACAATGTACTTAGTGCTCCACAATTATTGGCTCTGACACGTATATAGACTGAGCGAAACTTAAACTTCAGATTACTGTCTACGGAAAGTCATCCTTAATGGAAGAGGAAACCTCACACACCTTTTTAGTGTTATGCTTCATCATATGAATCCTCTCCCCACCCTGGTAGGACAGTACCACCAAGGCGGACTCAACCTCCACGAAGACTGACTAGATAGGAGGGAGTTCTTACACAAATCTTACTGGACAACACAGGGGATCCAGCTAAATATTTAAAAATACCTTAGTGTGCCAAGTGGAAAGACCTTTATTTAGTGGAACACTAGGTATGGTTAAAAAGTCAAAATTGGTTGGGTAGTGGAGTACAATGACTCACGCCCAACTACTACCTGCCAACATGTTTCTGCCCATCATTAAAAGCCTGTAAGGTCTGGGGCATTCGTCAGGGCGTGTGGATCCCTATGGGTGAACAATTCCTAAATAATCTCCTGTTCAGACTAATTAGGTTGGTCATGGAGGTCTCCTAATTTAGGTCCTACCACACTACCCTACCTGTTAGTAATTAAGTTGAAACTTGAAACCCTAGATTTTAGGCGATACTGGCATCATGGCCACAGAGGAGGTGGGGTCCTTTGTCTTTTTTTTTTTTTTTTTTTTTTTTTTTTTTTTTTTATCCTCATTTTGCGATTGAATTGATAAGGAGGTTTCTGGAGTCTGATGATCTTTTCTTTCGTTAATGTTTGCCTTCACAGTCCCGTCACTTTCTGAAAGAAACGTTGGAGGAATACCCTTTTGTTGTTTGATCCATCAGTTTTACTCCAATTACCCTTTATCGTTTCCCATATTACCATTGGTTAATGGAGAGGAGCTAGCCAAAAAGACTACTCGGCAGAAATCATTTCTGCCTGGTATTATGGTTTTACGCATTAATCATTGGATTTATTATTTATGACCCAGAAAAACATTTAAATACTTTGGAAGTGATTTTCCCAGATTTCCCAAAAATCTGTTCTCTTCGTACGGCCCCTGTTTCTATCAAGGTTATTGATTTTAATGATGTAGTTTAACCAATTTGTGTAATTTGGAGTGATCGGTTTAACCCAATTAATACAGATTTCTCTCCGGGCTAATAGCATTAAAACAAAGAGTAAATCTTCCTGTTTTTTATTTAATTTGTTGCTATCCGCATCTATACCACTAAGAATCCCAAAAAAGATAAGAGAAGTACTTACAGTTATGTTGGTTCTTAGAATCTTATTCACGGTCTTACCAATCTCCTCCCAGTAGTTGGTTATTACGGGGCATTTTTGAAACATATGGATGTCATCCGCTCTTGCTTCTCCACACTTGGGACAGAGCTTAATACTGGAACCTTTAAATTTAGACAGCTTCTTTGGAGACCAATACGCTCGATGTACTGTAAATAGGTGATTTCTTCTTAGTGGCGCTGATTTTATACAGGACCAGCATTTCCCCATAGATTCTTGCCATATCCTTTGTAAATCTATCTCTTGATCTAGTATAACTTTTCTCCAAGTTTTTTCCGGTATTAAGAAATCTTCTTCCCCTGATTCAATTAATGTCCAATACCACTTTGATATTTCTTTTCTGATTGGTGTAATTCTTATCATTTCATTTTCAGTAGTCTCATTTCCGATGTTTTCTTCTTTTAGGGACTTTGCCCAATTTGATAACTGATAATATTTAAATTTCGATATCTTACCATCCGTTTGTTCATATAGTAAGTTCCAAGGGATTATCTCTTTACCTTTTAGTAGCTGTCCCCATAGTATTATTCCTGCTGTTTTGAGTGGTACTGCTAGGGAATCTTTTAAGCATTCCGGTAAACCTGGAGAATCCCATATTGGTGCTTTTATACTATAATACGGTATATTTGCTAAACTTCTTATTTGAAACCAAAGTCTAGTGGCATTGTGTAAAATCTTTAGTTTTATTTTTTTGAAAAATTTTGGGTGTCCAAATTTATACAGGAAATAATCGGTGTTCTCCGTCATACTTTGCAGGAAACTTGGGTAATATTGATACTTCCTTAGTAAAGATCTAAAATTCTTAAATTGGAAGGACCTGTAATATTCAAATAAGTCAGGACTTGCTATCCCTCCTTGCTCTCTCTTCCTCCTTAGTCTGTTCCAGGCTATTCTCGTTCCTTTGAAGGCCCAAATGAAACTTGTAATTTCGCCTTGTATTTTCTTCATGGGTTCTTTTTTAAAATCCAATGGTATGGTGTTAAAAAGGTATGTAAACTTTGGAATAATCGACATTTTTATTACGTTGGATCTTCCCAGGAATGTTAATGGTAAGCTTGACCATGTTTTTAATATTCTTCTCATTTCTTTAGCGATTATCGTTAAATTTAGCTGCGGGACTTTGTCCAATTCTTTAACTAAAATGACTCCTAGATATTTTAATTTATCCCTACTATATGGCGAAATTGGATTGCAATTCCAACTCATTGTTTCAGTTTTTTCTTTGTTTGTTAAGTAGCCAGAAATTTTTCCAAAGTCGCTCATCATCTTGTCCAGTGCTTGGTAGGTATTTTCATAATCGGTTGTGAAAACCATTAAGTCATCAGCATATAATGCTATTTTCTTGGACCAATTTTGATATTTAAAAGGAAGAATCTGCGGGTGATCTCTAATCAAGGCGGCCAATGGTTCGATATAGAGGTTAAAAAGTAACGGCGACAGTGGGCACCCTTGCCTTGTGCCACGTTGTATTTTAATGTTATTGGTAAGGTTGCCATTGACTATTATTTTAGCTCTTGGGTTCTTGTATACCTCTTTTATGGCATTTGCAACGTTCTCCCCTAGATCATATTTTCTTATTGCTTCATTTAGGAAGGCCCAATTTACCCTATCAAACGCCTTAGCCGCGTCGTAAGTGATTATAGTTAGAGGAAGTTTTTTGGAAGTGGCGATATCAATTGCCGCGAACAGCTCATGGGTAATTTCGTGAATTTGCCGCCCTTTTATAAAACCTTTCTGGTCTGAATTAATCAATCCAGGCATGACCTTGGCGAGTCGTTTTGCTATAACTAAAGTAAAATTTTTATAGTCACAGTTAAGTAACGATATTGGTCTATATGACTCACAGATATTTGGATTTTTCCCAGGTTTTAAAATGATGCTGATTATCGCGTCGTTCCAAGAGTCTGGAATCTTTTCATGATCTATATATATGCTGTTCATTAGATCTGTTAATTTGTTAACTAGATAATCTTTTAATATTATATAAAATTCATTTGGAAGGGCGTCTGGTCCAGCGGCTTTCCCTCTTTTTAAATTATTTATTACTTCTTCAACTTCCTCCGGTTTAATTCTTTGATTTAGCTCTGTCTTTTCTTCCTCTGTTAATTTTGGAAGGAGGATATCTTCTAAGTATTTTCCAATTTGTTCTTTAGTTGGATTTGTATCTTCTTTATATATACTGGAGTAATATTTTGAAAACTCTTGTCTTATTATATCGTCTTCAAAAGTTTCTAGCGGTTGTTCTAACATCTGGATGCATGGTATATTATTCCTAGATTGTTCACATTTTGTTTTCCATGCCAATAGTTTTCCGCACCCTTCCCCGTATTCATAATCTGCTAGTTTACTGTTTTCCCATTTTTCTCTCACTATGTTCTCTAAGAAAATTTCTAGCTTTTCTTTTAATCTTTGGTGTCTCATCTCCAACTCTTCTTTTTTTCCGGGGAAATTTCGTTCTCTAATTGTGACTCCAAGTTTCTGATATCCAGTTCCATTTTATTAATTTCCAGTTTCTTCACTTTTAATTTATGTGCTCCCAAACTAAGCAATTTTCCCCTTATCACCGCTTTATAAGCATCCCAGGTTACTTGTTTTGAGATATCCGTTGCGTTTTCTTCAAAGTATTGAAATGTAGATGTTTCTAGCTGGTTGATATACTGTTGTTTGTGTAGTAAAGAACGGTCTACTGTCCATCTAGAGGGGGTTGCATCTTTGGGTACAAGCAAGGTTAATTTTACCGCTGAGTGGTCAGATATGTGAGCAGGGATGTGTTCTATACTAATGACCCTACTCTGTAAAGATCTGCTTAAAAGATAGAGATCTATCCTTGATTTGTGTCCTAATTTCTTATTGTGAAAGGTAAAAGGATATATCTTATCTCCTTTTTGTGGCCACATATCTTCCAGATCTAGATCTTTTCTATATATGCTTAGCCATTCCCTCATCTTAGGTAGATTAAAATGTTTATTTGGAGGTGATCTATCCTTTTTTGGATTCATTATTATGTTATAGTCTCCTCCTATTATAATGGGATCAGATGTTGGTAACAACTCCGAGTATAAGTTTTGGAGGGGTATAGGGTCATCAGTGTTTGGGCCGTAGTATCCTGCTATATTTAATGTGGATCCTCCTATTCTTATTTTTGCTATGGCCCATCTTCCTTTGTTGTCTACTTTCTTACTTATCAGTTTTGCCTTCAAAGATTTTTTTAGGATAATTGCTACCCCCTTCACATTACAGTCTTGGGTAGTATATATACACGTTTCTGCCCAGTTTAATCTTTTTATTATCTGTTCCCATTCAATACTAACAAGGTGGGTTTCCTGAAGTATAATAATCTCGCTTTCTGTCTCTTTTATGTATTCCATAATTTTCCTCCTTCTATTTGGGGTTCTTAAGCCATTAACGTTCCATGATAAAATATTTATTATTTTTTCTTTCTTCATTTCTTCTTAAAGATTTTTTCCTGCGAGGGCTGTGTTAAGGCATTCTTGTAATATTTTATTTGCCATCCTTTTGACTCCATTTGATTTATGAGGTTATTTTTTCTGAATTTTTCCCTAATTTGCTCCCCACCCGTGTGTTTTCTATTTACATTATAGTGTTTCTGTGAGATTCGTTTCCCCCCCCCTGAGGAAGCCCCCCTTCTTCTTTTGGGTGGAATTATCCATCCAATTCGAGCTCCAACTCACCAGTTTTCTTACTTATATATATTGAAAAATTTTCTTTCCTTCTTTCATCGAATTCTTTTTAAGGGATATCTCTTGAGATTCAGTTAGTTTTATCTTTTATCTGTTTTATAAAATTTTCTACGTCTTGAGGCTCTCTGATATTATGCATTTTGTTTTGCCACATTATTCTTAATGCTGCTGGGAATTTCATCTGGACATTTGCCCCCAATGTTTTCAATTCCTGCATATATTGTCCCAACTCCCACTGTCTATCTTGTGTGGCTTTGCATATATCTGAGCGAATTTTGAATGACCAATTATCTTTGTTTAGTGTTCCGTTTTTTAAGCCCTCACTCAATATCTTTTCTTTGAGAGTGTATGACATAAAGTTGACCAAAATTTTTCTTGGTTTTTTCTTTTCTTTATTTTTCCTAAACGGATCCCGATGTACCCTCTGAATATTTTCCGTCAAGTTACAACTTTTGGCCCACGGGAAAAATTCCTCAAGAAGTGAAACAATAAAAGATTTTATATCCGCTCCTTCCATATTCTCCGGGATGTTTAGAATCCTAAGATTGTTTCTTCTCCCTTGGTTTTCCAATGATTCCAGCTTCTCTTTAATTGTTTTCTCGCTATCTTTTATTTTCAGAATTTCTTTTTGATCCATGCTGACCTTTTTGCTAAGGGATTCCACTGCTGCTTCTACTGCAGTAACTCTCTCTCCCAAGACATTTAATTTTTGGTCTAATCCTTCGCATACTTCACGTATCTTGTTTTGATTTTCTTCAGAGACCAAAAATTTTTCATTCATTGCAGCCATTATTTTCCCAGCAAATACTTCCATAATTTTCTCAGTTGTCGTTACTTCTTGCTCTATCACCGTTGCCGTTGCCGTTACTGGCGAAACTTGTTCTGTAGGTCTCTCTGTGGATTTGAGTTGTGCTGACATTGCCTCCATTAAATGTGTGGTTGCTGGAATTGCGTTAACCAGAGTAGTTAGTCCTTCCCCTCTGATATTTTCTGAGCTCTCTTCCTTACCACCATTCACATTACCATTACCTGAGGCCTTCTTATGAATAAGTGTTCTTTCTAAAAGTTCTCCGGAGCTAATTAGAGGTTCAGCGAGCTCTCTCTGTACAGAAGAATTACTACTTCTTGCTTGCAATGATTGTTGAACCTTAAAATAAGACCGCAGGGAAGGAGTAACTCTAATTTTCTGGTTTATGGGAGGCTTTAGACTTGCAGGTCTTAATTTAACGTTTTCTGCCAGTTCTGCTAGTTCGGGTAACACTCTCCGTTTACGTCTAGTTGCTCGTGGAGACACACCTTTCTTTATAGGTGTAAACTGCAATGCTAGTTTGTGATTCCTTAGGCAGTAGGAGGATTTACCTCCTCCTTCTAGGTCTTTGTCTTCACACATTCGTCAACAGGAATGCCCATACAAATAACCTACTCCGGTCCCCACTCTGCGCAGTCTCTCTCTCTAGGAATGCGCCTCTCAATGTATTAAAAAAAAAAAATCTCAGATTTCTTTAGCGCACGCAAATGTGGAAAATCTCCATTCGACAATCCTAGAATAATCATGTTTTTAATATTTTGTTTTCTAAAAAGTTAATGTAAAACCATATGTTTAAATATGCCAATGTTTTTAGCCTTAGTAAAATAAAGAGAATATAGGCATAGAGTGTTGAAGCAAATTCTTGGGATTGTGTTGTTTTTCTAATTGATTTGTGTGTTTCTCGGTACCAAATTGTCATTGATCTTCTCAATCGTGTGTCACCAGGTACCAGAGGCATTCCAGGACCACCAGGGCCAGATGGCTTGCAAGGTCTTCCAGGTTCACCAGGAACAGGTTCAGTCGCCCACGGCTTCCTAATAACTCGACACAGCCAAAGTACAGACACTCCGGCATGCCCGCAAGGAACGTCGCGAATCTACGATGGTTATTCGCTCCTGTATGTGCAGGGGAACGAGAGGGCACACGGCCAAGACTTGGGTGAGATGCCACATGAGCTCATTCTGCCATGATGACAGGAATGTTTGTTTTCTTTGAGTCTTAAATTTTAGTTCTGATGGTAGAAATTACCTTGCCAGTACCTAGGAATGGACCCAACTGTACATCATTCCTATTAGTGGGTCATATATCGTTTGCTCCTCAGAAAGCAGCAGAAATTTAGTTGGAGTGGACTTTTCCAAAAAAATGAAACACAATTTGCTTGCTAAGTAATAGCTTGCACTTATTTTTAATTGTTGTATGTTATATTTTGTTGTGCGTTTTAAGCAGTTGTAGAAGCGTTATTTGCTAAATATAACAATGCAATTTTATGTTGCATTGTTACATTGTGTGTTTATATACTGTTGTGGTATATGCATTATTTTTGTTATTTTTTGTTTGTGTTGCATTGTGTTATTTCACATGCTATATAATGATGGCGGCACTGCTGCAGTTTTAAAACTTGGAGGAAAGTTAGGATTTTCTTTTTGCATATTTGACAGATTGTTGGAGGTGGAGGAGCAGATGAGATTATTAGTTATATGTGCCCTTAAATCCGAAGATAAGATTTCAAGCACAAGCACTCCCTAAAAATGCATCCATGTATGAAACTGGCTTTCTCATTGCTATTTCCAGTGCCTGTAATTTAAAGACTGTCATGACAGAATGACTTCCAGAGTCACATTGTCCTTTGTCTGTTCTCAGCTCATTGTAGGTCAGTCAACCCGCGAGAAACCACAGTAGCATGTATATATTAATGAAGTCATTTTGTCTTCCTTTGCAAAGTGCCAGTTCTAATCCTGTAACCTCCTTGCTCGGTGACAGAATCCTCATGTCCGGATTTGTCATCGCGAACAGGAGCATTTTGCTGGGATTCTTTTTAGTAAATCGTGGCATCTTAAAGGGACCGTTCCTGTGTAGAGAAAATAGTTCTCTTTACCCCGGCCGGCATTGCTAGCAATCACGTAGGAATTCCAAAATGTTCCTTTGTTTGATGATGTCGGCTTCGGCTTTGAGACCTATTGTGACATCATTCCCATTTCTTATGTTTGATGATGTCAGCTTGGGTTTTGAGAACCATTGTGACATCATTCACGTAGGAATTCCAGAATTTTCTGTTATTTGATGATGTCAGCTTGGGTTTTACAACCTATTGTGAGGTCATTTACCGGGCTCCCCCTCTTAAGGTCGTTTCACAGTACTTTGTGTCACGTGGACTGCAGGGAGAGGAGCTAAGATTAAAAGAGGCTTTTTTCCTTCGAACCTGTGCAGATTGCGATGTCAACTTGTTGGGGTCTGTTGCTGAAACATACATTTTTGTGTTTGTGGCAATTTCATGAAATTGAGCCATCTCTTTGCTTAATGAAGATGCATTTGGGCTTCGATGCATTCAGAATAAACGCATAACACTGAATTCTTCAAATCTAGGAATGATTCAGATATACTGATCTTTACTGATAACCAACGTGGCTCTCATCCTTTGAATAGACAGAAGCTCCACTGATCTGCCTGCTTTAAAATACCTGCAAGTTTACTAACCTGTTCTCAACACACGTGCCTTTGCCTGCGGTTTACAAATACCATGTTGGGACGCTGATATAGCTTTAAATTAAATTACTAAATGTAACCTTCACTTACTAACTCAGGAGCAGGAGGGCGTTTGTTGTTTCAACGTGCCAGGAGGCGTTTAATGTCAGTACTGCTGGCTTTAGACTCAGCTACAAACAGGGCTGTACTGCATGGTGAAATTGCATTAGTCCATATTTCATCTTAGATTTTCCAAATATTTTTCAGATCAGTTAAGAGTGGGACCAGACAGGGGTGCCCGCTCTCCCCGCTAATGTTTGCCCTGGCGGTGGAGCCGTTGGTCGTTCATCTCCGAGGGGGATTGGCGGGATGGGGTCTGAGGGTGGAGAACAATATGCATGTGCCATCACTATATGCGGATGACATCCTTCTGTTTTTTAACGCAACCTCAACATTCCATCCCGAGGCAAGTTCGGGGCGACGTCAGGGCTATGTGTTAACCAGGAAAAGGAATTATTTTTCCCGCTGGCACGGCTGTCCATGGTTCTGGTGGTGGAGCTCCCGCTGGTGGGAATTTAGTGGGAGACGGACAAGATCCGCTATTTGGGTATTCAGAGGGCCCACACGTCCCATTAGCTGTTGACTTATAATGTACACCGGGTAGCGGAGGGGATTCAGACTTCTATGCCTTTTTGGAATGCGCTGCCCTTGTCTACAGTTGGCAGAATAGCGTTGATAAGATGGTGCTCCTCCCACAGTGCCGCTACGTGTTGCAGAACTCATGTCCAGGACATCGTACTGTATTTAAGCAGTTGGACAGTTTACTGGTCTCGCTGGCTTGGGTGGGAAAGAGGAGCGAGGTAGGACTGTCGGTGCTCAAGGTAGACCCTGGGAAGGGGGGGTTGGGCCTTCTGAATCTAGAGTTATATTACATGGCAACTCAGCTCCAGCACACAGGAGGACAACTGGGGAAAGAGATTGTTAGCAGGGACTGAGGGGGCAGAGATTCAGCCAGCCTGCCTTATGATAAGGGCACACCAAACGACCACATGCTCTTACATAGTACGACAAGTGGCCAAGACCTAGGAAATAGTGGCGAAGCGGGTCCTGCATGCCCCGCCTTTCTCCAGAGACCTGGCCTTCCATCGGCTGATCATTCGGATATGTCCCTGAAATGTCCTTGAGGTGGTGTATGTGGCGGTGCTTGCATTATGATGACACTGACTGGAGGAATGTGAAAGGTGGATTAGAGTTTGTGTTTGAATGTTTGACATCCGGGAACATTCTTTCGAGTGCCTATTGGCTGGTGTCTTTACTTTGCACCAAGAGAGTTCTATTGTTTTACACACATATAGAGATGGAGAGATGGCATGTATCTGAATATGTGGCAAAGCAGGTCAGTCTCAGCCTGTGTGTTTAGTGATAAGTCAGTGAAGATTTTAAATTTCCCAGCCAGTCCTGAGAGTTTTCAGTGAAGAAGAGCAGGCCTGGTTTGTTTTCCGTCTTTTTTCCACTGTGGGATATGGGGGAAAATGAGGGTTTCAGGGTGGGCTTTCAAGGTGGCATATTTGAGTAGGTAAGATTCACTTTAAGTCAGTGACTGTTAGACTGTGTTGTTGCTATTGAGTGTGTTGTAAAGGAATAGAGGGGTTGGTGTTGTCAGGCATCTTAACTTAATTGACTATATAGAAGAAGGGATGTTTTTAGAGAGATTCTTGTTTTCTGTCTAATGGATTGACAGACTGGTCTGTGCAAGTAATCCTCTGATAATGCTTCATGCGAATGTACGCAAAATGATTATAGAACTATTTTGTCACCTATAGCAGAAGCTAGTAAATCCTTATAAGAACACTCTTTCAACAATATTCACGCTCTATCCTCTGTCCCTGAATGCATAAGTTCAAATAGGGACATAGGCCTCTGACCATTGAGATCTCTGCTATAAGTATCTATCAGATAGGTATTGTTCTACTATTGTCTCCCTGCAAAAAGCAACACATTTTAAGAAATCAGCATTATCTGTAGAATCAGTGCCTAATGTAAGTCAGTTATGTTTGATACAGATGAATACAATGTACTCAAGTCTCTCATAAGGATAGATTGCCCTACATATGTAGCAAATGTACAGAATATGGTAGCTTCTAAGCATAAGACATTAAAAACGTACGATTAATCATGGGACAACAAGATTAACTTGCATCTTGAAGCAGAGTAAAGGGATAGGTGTTGGAACATACGTGTGCTGCCATTGTATATGGGCTTGATACTTCGTCCTATAAAGAATGGCTCCGTGTGTCCGGATTATTATGTCCAAATGACATATTTTACAATCTAAGCAGACAGTTCTTTATGCTGCACGTGTTAACTGGGACACTGACTCCTAGTCCTATGTTTCCACTTTAGCGGTAGTTAGATTGCGACTTGGACAAAGGGTTCTGGCCCACTGGTCCTATTTGGACTGCCTTGGCTATGGCCCTTTGCCACTGGGAAGCCTTAGCGCGTGGTGTCTGCGAGAGGAGGATATTTTACGGGCAGCATTGGGGGCATGATCACGAGGGAGGGAGAGAGGCACACAATGCCTTGCTGTTTCAATGGGGGACTGCCCTATCCAAGATGGAGGACCGTGAGTAGGACTTTAATTTACCGTGGCTTCTAAGGCTGTCTTTGAGTTTTGCATCATTCTCACACTACTTGCTTATTTCACATCTATGACACTCAGGTAAAGTGCTGATGAAATTAAATGGAAAGCATGAAGGTAATTGCTGCTGAGCTGATATTTAGTTGAAGCACAGGTTTTCTCAAAGAGTGTGGTTTTTTTTTCCCCATAGGTACGGCTGGCAGTTGTCTCCGCCGCTTCAGCACAATGCCCTTTATGTTCTGCAACATTAATAATGTGTGCAATTTTGCTTCACGTAATGATTATTCCTATTGGCTGTCTACACCGGAGCCGATGCCGCAGAGCATGGAGCCACTGAACGGGAGAAACATCCAGCCGTTCATCAGTCGGTAAGCGCCGTCTTGTTGTCTAGGGGTCTGTCTTAAATAGTTTGTTTCATATCACTGCCCTCTTTTAGGGGGGCAGACATTAAAAAGATACCTATCACTCTAACATTATTTACTGCGCTTATTTTAAAACGAGTTGTCCCTCGTTTTCGCCCCTCGTTTACGCCTTTTTCTTTTACCTCATTTGATAATGATCTTCCCATTTGTATGAAATTATCCAGATTTTGCCCTTCCATTAGGCCTCTTTCACAGCTGTCATAAGTACCGAATTATCATATTTTCAAGGGGTAGATTAGCATAGATTGGAGTTTATACGGGTGTGTTTTGAATTGAAAAGGAATATGATTTCACAGATACTATTCAGTCTTATGACACCATTAAACAACTCCAGCTGAAACAGATTCGATCACTTCGATCTTCATTATGAAACCTAAAAAATGGGCGAAACATATCGATGATTATTGAACATTTTGGATAAGCTTATCATTTGACAAAAACTTTAAAGTGAACATGGCGCTGTGCTGTACTTCTGCTGGGGAATTATTGCCACTAGTCATAGGTGTTCTTGTTGAACAAATTTCATGTAAATACATCTACTGTGTGGGGATGATTGTAGCCCAAAAGGTTTAATTCTTGGTGGCGGGCAACAAACGAGAGGGCCTGGGGAAACATAGTCCAGTATGTACTGCACCTGCCATTTCACGTTGTTCGGTAATCTGGAACCTCAAAGGGTGGCCATGGCATTGTAGGGTATAATACCATGGCATGTCAAACAATAGGAACATAGAAAGTTGAATAGATGGGCAAAGTAAAGAATCCAGGATCAGTTGCAGGGAGTAAGTGTCATCAATTAGCTCAATGTAGGGGCCACTAGAGGATGAAGGCCCAATTTATCTCTGCTAGCATTCAAACCTGTCAACTGCAATCTACACATATATTTCACCAGTGAGAGCTTAACTGACTGAGCTGTCCTGCTTGCATACTGGAATAAGCAAGGTATGTAGGAAACTGGCTCTATATATACAATACCAAAATGAGGTATAGTGTGTATAGAGTCCAGGTGACCGCAGAGGTTTACATTAGATAGAACCTTACTCTCTATGGTAGAGTGGTCGAGCAGTAAGGCAGTATCAGAGGACAGTGTTAAGCATTTGATGTACACACTCAGTCAGTAAATGAATTCACACACTCAAGAACTGAACTCTAGGCCAATTGTTTTTGTATAAAAAATATACAGTTGTTTTATTTTAGAACCAAGCAAGCCTGGCACAGGTAAGCCTAAAATACTTTGCAGTAATAAGTTGCTGATTGTAGAACAGTTTGAAAATGCAATAGAAATTGTACTTTGTTTGATTTACAGGGAATGCAGTAGGTTGCAACACTTAGCAAATACAGTACATTGAAATGAATAGGCATTTTCAGTAAATTACAGGTAAGTTACTTTTTACGTTACTTTTCTAACTTAGTACTAGATACCTGGATTCAGCACTGGGACATTTCCTGGAAACAGGTAAGTAAATACGTCTTGGTTATTTGTGCGATTCTTAAAGAATATTTTTTGATTTCAAAACTCCACACTTATAGAAACATTTTGGAAGAAAATTGTCAATGTTATCCTATGGAGGAAAAACAGGTTATCGGTTTGCAGGTAAGTACTCGACTGTGGGAGTTAAGGTTCTGGGGTTAGACTCAGGGGTCCCCCAGGGTCAGTGATGCACTGTTGTTGCACCCTCAGCAGCACTAGGGCGGCCGGGTGCAGAGTGTGGAGGCTCAATGTTGTCCTATGGAGGATAGGAGGTCTCCGGTTGGTGGCTGCTGGCAAGCAGGCCATTTCTTTGTGGGAGCAAAGCTCCTAGGGTTTAGGTCAGGGCAAATAGGGAAACAAAGTAGCACAAAAGGTGCACACTCAGCGTCACTGGGGCGGCCGGGTGCAGACTGCTGTTTCGAAGTCGGTGCCCTGTTGTTTTCAAAGGAGCACCTCCGGTTTGCAAAAGCACTGCAGGCAGGGAGATAAAGGACTTCTGGGTGCGACCACCACTTCGAGTGGTAAGTTGGGAAGTTAAGGGTTGGTTAGGCACCATTGGTTTGGGCACACAAGGCCGTGGGGTGTCGGGTGCAGGGGTGCCTTTTGGGGTCGGATCTTCTTACAAGCTCCAGCTCGTGGTTAGAGAGGCCCTCTGGATTTCGACTGCAGGCGTCGGCTGGAGGCTTCAGGCAGGTCAGGGGTCACCGGATCTTGGGTCAGGGTCGCCGGAGTGACCTCCTCGTAGTGTTTTTCCACTCGGGCCGGGTTGGCGGGTGCAGAGTGGGCTGGATTTGCTGAGTCTGGCCGGAGCCAGAAGCTGCAGTTTGAACAAGTTTGGTGTTCACGGGAGATAATGGACGGAGCGTTTGAGCAATTCAAACACTCACCCCCAGTCACCTGATTTGGGTTTAATCCATCATCATTCTTTAGCTCACTCCACCACCCCAGTTCAGATATGCAAATCAGTCTGACCCTGTGCCTCATGGGAACAGTCCAGCCCGAACTGCCAAGCTATGTCTTCCCTGGACCGGAAACAAGCATCCTGGGACCGGTTTCAGGTTCATAACCCTCATCAGCCAGGCTATCTTGAATCCAGTGGCAAAGTGAGCAAGGAACCCACGTCTGGGCATACCCTGCCAACTTAGGGCGAACAAAGCGATACCATCATCATTCTTTAGCTCACTCCACCACCCCAGTTCAGACATGGCCATATGCAAATCAGTCTGACCCTGTGCCTCATGGGAACAGTCCAGTTCCCATTGGTCACAGGGTCAAGACTGATTTGCATATGGCTGGGTCCAAATTGTAATGGCATGGTGAGCAAATAAACTATGGATTTAGGCCCAGATCTCTGTTCTGCATTCTGTCCATCAACAGTTCTTTTTGCATTTGTCACCCCGAGTGTGACGGGTATGCTCAGAGGTGAGTCCCGTGCTCTCCATGCCACTGGAATCAAGCTATCCTGGCTGAAGAGGGGTGAAACCACGAAACCGGTCCTAGGATGCTTGTTTCCAGTCCAGGGAGGACCTGGCCTGGCAGTTACGGCTGGACTGTTCCCATTGGGCACAGGGTCAAGACTGATATGTATATGGCTGGGTCCAAACTGGAATGGCACAGTGAGCAAAAAAACGATGGATTTTGGTCCAGATCTCTGGGGTGAATGTATGACATTGTTCTGCATTCTGTCCATCAACAGTTATTTTTGCATTTGTTGAAGACAAGGGCTGGAGCCTGACTGAGGAGACGTCAGTGGTAGAAGAGAGGGTCTTTGCAGCAAGGAGGTGGATGATTTTGGTCTTAGAGGAGTTGAACATTAGGAAACATAACACTACTCGTCTTGCTGAGAAGTTGTCAAGAAAGTTTTTATTGGAAGAGGGGTTTGAGGTTGAGAATTTAGAGGTTCAGGGTGGGAGTGTAATGACCCAAGCCAAAAGGAAAGCAAGGAAACAGCCCAGAACAGATCCCTATAGTATGCCCACAGGCCTCAGGGCACGACAGTTTAGGAGGTATCCAGTGGAACAAAATAGGTATTGCATAATATAAGGGGGAGACCTTACATGCTACGAGTGAAAGATATTGTGGGGTATGAAAGTGACATTCTGATGGATATTTTTAACCGCAAATTCCTCACCTTGTGAATATCATCAGGCACCATACTGGTCTGGAAACACAAAAAGCAGTGCTCCTGCGCACTGGTCGATAACTCCTTGTGACTCTGCGCCGACTTTGTTCCACCCAAGAAGTGGCAAACAAAGCCACATATAAGTGCCACCCATGAAAAGACTTTTCCTACTTGACATCTTTTTGTCTCCAAATTTACCATTGTGCAAGGGTACATATCACCTCCTAAAACTTCAGGGTTTAAACTTTGTAGGGACTGTTGCAAACCTATGTCTGTGACAGTTCCCCATGAGCTGTGTCTCTGGTGTTTTTTTTCGGTGCAGAACTCCAAGGCCTGTGAGGACTGTGTCCAAATGAACTCGAAGAACATCTGAGAATGTGAGGTGAAGCTGTATGTGTTAAAACACTGCAAGATTCCACGCAAGTCCTGCTCCTGGTCGAAGTCAAGAGTATGGAGTTAATTCCGCTCACAAAGTCGCACCTGCAAAAGGGCTTTGTCATGGTAAAAGTCTTTGGTTAAGTCCAGGTCCAGGAAAATGCTTAACAAGTGCAACCAGGACTCACCCCTTTCCTGCCACTCTCTATCACCAGGGAAGGTGGAAGGACGTCACTGTGTCACTAGGTCTTGCTCCCTTACTTCGGAGGAGCTAATTCCAGACCTGGTCCTAATGTCCCCTAATTTCTGTGTCTGTCTGCAATGTCCCAGCAGATTGAAGCCCTTATTGAGACCATGCTGCGCATCTTCGGCAAACTTCTGGCTCTCTCTGATTTGCCTTCGGACCCTAAGAATCAATAGGGGCCTTGAGTCAGGTTCCTTCCTGAAAGCCATCTGTGTCCTGATAACTCACTTTGGACTTTGCCCTGTAGTTGATGACAACTTTGGTTCCAGCACCAAACTCTATGCCAGTCCCTCCAACATCAACACCGGCAGCGACCTCATGCACCAGAGGAGGATCCATAACCTTTTGTGGTATCCAACTCTGAGCTGAATTTGTCTCAGTTTTGACCAAGACCATGCTCTGATCC
This sequence comes from Triturus cristatus, assembly GCF_964204655.1. Taxonomy (NCBI): domain Eukaryota; kingdom Metazoa; phylum Chordata; class Amphibia; order Caudata; family Salamandridae; genus Triturus; species Triturus cristatus. Next base: position 963,113,941 of record NC_140588.1, read on the forward strand.
CAACGTGGCACAGCCAATACTCAATACTTCTGACTCAGACACAATACCATTGCTGTGAAGTCGCACACAGACACTACACCAACATATTTGGCTTGCACTCCGACAAGAGTCAGCCATTTGGGGATGACAATGGTGATGAGTTGGCCTATACAATGACGATATAAACTGTTATATGGACCTTCAAGATGCTAGTGGACTGGATACTCATGTGAGACTGGGGTGGCACGACCCTCACCACTCCAGCTACAACCTCTAAACCTGTTTAGTATCCTCTTAGTGGCAGACAGCTGCCCTATAAGAGGAAGGATCTGTCTTCCTCCAGGGGAGGTAGAACAGCACACTTGCAAATAGGCTCTTCAAATCATCCAATGGGGATATGCCCTGCCTTTCTTTTTTGACTAGGGGTGGGCGGAAATCGCTGAGTTTCACTCCGAGGAATTCTGCGGAGTTACATACAAACTCTGCAAGATTCTGCAGAATTCCAACAATGGGCAGAAAATATGCAGCTCACGCTGCAAGTTAGCACCGTTAGTGCGAACAGTGCTAAAAATCAGCATGAACTGCACAATACGTTGCACAAGAGAGGCACGGCCATTCAAGTTGATTTTGCTGCTGCTAGAGTCGAAAATCTACTCTAGCGGCAGCAATCTACTTGAATGGCAGCCCTCTGACAACAAACGCCCCGCGTTATAAAATTGTACTTGGGGATCCCAAATCCCACTCGCCAGCTCTCATATTTCAGTGAAAAATTCTGCCACGCAGTGATTGGCCAGAACTCAGCATTAAAGCCACTGAGGTGCCAAAATTCTGCCAATTCCAAAGGCGGAATGGAATAGTTCGCCCACCCCTACTTTTGACCTGCCACTCCTGCCTACATTAGAGCGACTTTCGGGGGACTACCTGTCTGTTTTGCATCAGAAGGTGCAGGCTCTTTACTCAAAGGTGCCGTAGAAAGGTTCCTTGCCTCAGAAGCGGTTACTGAATATTATTCCCTCTACTTCCTCATGCTGAGGCCTTTGTCCTCTTGTTGATCTTTGCCCTCTAAACAGCTTCCTGCGAAAGGACAAATTTAAGATGATCACGCTGGCCCAGGTTCTGTCTGGCCAGGTGGCGTTGGACCTGCACACTTATTTTCATATGCCTGTCCTGCAGGCTCACTGGTGCCTCCTGCACTTTATGGTAGAAAAAGAGCTTTTCCAGTTTGCAGTCATCCCTGTAGGCCTCACCAGTGCCCCTTGGTGCTCATAAAATTGATAGCGGTGGTCGCAGCACATCTTCAGATGTCAGGTATACCAGTCTTCCCCTACCTCGGCAAGTGGCTGTTAAAGGTGGGCTCACTGTCATAGACCTCCTTGAGATGATGGCAACACTTTTGACATTGTGTAGTTCACTATCAATTTACTGAAGTCACAACTGGCTCCTCTGCAGAGGATCCTGTGCATTGGAGTCATACTTAATACGGTATAGTCCAGGCTTTCCCTTTAGGTCAGAAAGTCCTGCTATTCGGGCAGTAATTCCAAATTTTCTGCCTCAGTCCTGTGTCTCAGTGAGGATGGCTCTGAGGCTTTTTGGCCTACTGGCCTGCTGCATCATGCTCTTCAACCATACCAGATGGCATAATGCACGCTGTGCTGTGGGATCTGAAGTCTCAGTGGGCCCAGTACCAAGGGAATGTGTTGGACTCTATCCAGGTTTTGGAGGAGATTGCCAAAGATCTGGAGTTGTGGCTGCTTCCATGTAATTCAACCAGCTGCAGACCCCTCACCCTACCTCACCCAAAGCTGAGTATGGTGACAGACATGTTACTGCTGGGTTGGAGAGGTCACCTGAGAGAGGTGGAGTTCAGATTAGTCTGGCCTCGGGCAGAAACAAACCTCCACATCAACTTGCTGGAGTTGTGGGTGAGCCACTTGACTTTAAAGGCCTTTGTGCCAACCATTAAAAGTAGGCTGGTGCAGGTTTTCACCATCAACATCACCACTGTCTAGTACTACAGCAAGCATGGGAGGGTGAAGTCCTGGTTCCTTTGCCAGGAGGCTTTGCATCTCTGGAACTGACTGAGTCATCAGGGCATCACCCTGGTTGTCATTTAGTGGGATCTTTGAATGCTAGGGAGGATAAACTTGGATGGCCATACCTGTATGATCACGAACAACAGTTACTTCCTAAGTGGTCCATGGATTCTTCCGACAAAGGGGAGAACCCTGGCTTTATCTATTTCCCACTGCCGGGAATATGCCATGTCAATGCTTTCGCACCTCAAAGTTCTTAAGAAGACTGTCTCTCAGAGGCGCATTCTGCTTAGACTGGAGCACAGAACTCTACTCCCTCCCCGCCTCTGCCTCTCCTACGCAGAGTTCTGGAGAAGATCAGGAACTACTGTGCCTATGTCATCTTAGTGGCTCTGGATTGGGTTAGGAGAGTGCAGTACCTGGAACTTCTGTGCTTGAGCATCTGTCCTCCGATCAGGCTGGTGTTTCGAGAGGACCTTCTGCCGTCATGCACCCAGGTCTGCGTGATCTGCTTCACCATGCATGGAGATCGAGTGGCAACAGTTGACTCCTTTGATCTTCCTTTCAAAGTCGTTGATGTGATCATGGCAGCCAAGCACCCCTCCACAAAATAGGTGTGTGCCATTTTTGTGGCTTGGTGCAGCACCCACCCATTGCAGGTCAAACTGTCAGGAGTGTTGTTGTTCTTTTTATTCTTGGCCCCAGCAAGGGCTTGCAGTGAGTAGTGTTAGATTTTACTTGTCAGCCCTTTTGGAAATTTTATGTTTGCACAATCCACCCTTGTTCAAAGTACCCCAGTGAAGAGTTTTCCTAAAGGTTTATACAACATATGTTTCTGTCCAAACCCAAGGTGATTCCACAGTCGGACTTAAATTTGTTTTTCACTTTCCTAATGTGTACTCCTTTTGAGCCAATGCACAGTTGTCGATTACCTCCTATGACCGGGAAAACGGTCTGTAAAGAAATGCCTCTATTTGTATGGTCATCCCCAAGTTTTTGGACTGATGCTGCTGATTTTTCAACTGTGAGAGTGCACTGCTATGTGTACGCATTAATGAAGCACTATTGTCTTGACAGTCACATCCACTGGGATGGGCATTTTTCGCCGTTCGGTCCTGCTGGGCGTTTTGATCTGAGCCATTCCATAGACTCACCACATTGGGAAGTATTGCTTTGGTATCTATTCACAGGGTGAGGAATTTGCGGTTAGAAGTATACATCAGAAAAAAAGTTTCTTATTCGGAAATGGTGGATATTCTGACCACAGATTCCGCACCACCCTTCCACCTCCCCCGTTCAGAGGAATGTTTCCATTTAAAAAGGTCCCAATTTAGGAATCTGCACACTACCCCGTCCAATTTTGTGACGGGCTCTGGGTCTGAGGAGTTGAACAAACCTACAACAGAAACTGACGTCACTGCGCATGGGTGGTGCTATATGTGCCTCCATTTGTCACTTCCAGGAAGGAACGAAATCTGTGCATAGTTGCACAACATCACCTACTGGCATGCAGGAACACTGCCTTTAAAGTTTCCAGATCCAGTCTCACAACTGGGGTTAATCACAAGGTCAGAAACCTGTGGTTAGAGAGAGTACCCACCAGTAAGGGAACTCCAAAGGTACGGTGCTTCTTCTTTTAAAGCACAGTGTTTGTATATTACGGGAATATCAGAGGGGTCTGGTAGATAAAAATAAATTTTTCTTGTAATTCAACAGACGTTGCTTGGTGTATGTGAAGCCTTGGACAGTGTGAACAAGGGAGACAGTGCACTTGTTGATAAGCAAGACATTATAAGGGAGGTAACATGGGAATAAGGGAGACTGCAGAGGAAAAGAGACATGGATTAAAACATAGCCGGGAATGAGAAAGCAAAATTGCATGGTGTGAGGGATATGCATTGCAGGGGATGAGATTAGCATTCCCTTCTATACCAGAGAATTTACAGAGGCTGCATTACAGCAACATTGCTTGTCACCCTTACACATGAAACCATCCCCATTTCAATTCAATTGAATTTACAAACACATTTTCCGTTACCTTTTTCTTTGAACCTTTATTGTTTGTGCTACAAGTCTTAGTAAGCCTTAGGCCTTAGTAAATAGTTTTGACTGTAGATGAAGCAACCCGGATGAGCCTCCCCCCACTGCCCCTACCTTGACTTCCTGTTGCATTCAGTGTGTGCCACAGGATGGCTGTTGGGAGTCCCCTGGTAGTCAGTGAGCCATCCACGTTGCTACGCCGTAGTACCCCACTGATTTCCAGTCTCCAAGCTCTCTATTGTTTTCAAAAAGTTTCTCCAATTGAGGTGATCCTTCTCGATTATCATTGTTTGACTGTCTTCTCTTCTTGGTGTTCGCTTTCTCTTCTCCAGGTGTGCGGTGTGTGAGGCCCCGGCTATGGTGATAGCCATACACAGTCAGACCATCCAAATCCCATCCTGTCCCCAAGGATGGAACTCTCTCTGGATTGGTTACTCCTTCATGATGGTATGGACCAGTGCTTCCTTCACTTTCATCCTGTGTATCACATGCCTACTTAGTGACTACTACAGTGTCTTACATAGTCCTGCACATAATGTGTATTGTTCTAGATTCTCAAACTGTACAAGTTGCACACTTTGAAAGCGTCTTGCCTTATAGGACTATCTTTTTTATTTTCCATTTATTTATTCCAGCACACCAGCGCAGGCGCAGAGGGGTCTGGACAAGCCTTGGCGTCACCAGGATCCTGCCTCGAGGAATTCCGCTCGGCTCCATTTATTGAATGTCATGGTCGGGGAACCTGCAATTACTATGCAAACTCGTATAGTTTCTGGTTGGCAACGGTGGAGATGTCGGAAATGTTTAGGTAAGTAGAACTGGCTATCTCACTCTGGTCATACTCTACAAGATGGGGCAAGGGGCTGTGCATGCTACACTTAGTAAGTGTAAAGCAGGGTCTCTACCTAATTTCCCACTGCGCTGTTTATTTACAACCTTCCCATGCTGTTGTATGTGAAAGTGGTACAAAATACATCAAGTTAAAATTAATTACGTGAAGGTGTTTTTAATTGCAGGGTAATCTGCTGCTCTAACTTTGACTTTTAAAACATGCATTGATGGATCAGAAATGGTCACAACATTGCAGTTGTGACTTACTCTATGCATATGCATATCTCCGCCAAGCTCAGTATTTACTCTACCCTATCTGTTATGGAGTTGAAAATATATGTAGATCAAACTGTGCTGGCTGTTTTCCTGTGTTGTTGTGAGTCATTTTTGCATTCACTTCTTTTTGCCCAAGTATGATTATTTTGTTTCTACTACACAATATTTTCAGCAGTAGCTGGCTGAAAGCCTGCTATCCTGTCATGTTTAATTACCAGCAGCTACTGAGTTTCCATTACAAGTGGAAAATGATCTGCTTGTTTTGACAGATGGTTATGTATTTTTGCAAGTCTTGGGTCCAGTGTTTGGCGAACGTGTTTTTATTAATGTACATTGTCGGGATAATTGGTGTGTTATGAGTTAAACAAGCAAGCACTTGTTTCCTCTAAGTTCCCCCTCTGTGACCATGAAAAGAGGTACTCACTAACGTGTTTGACGAACTGTTTTTTCAGTTCTGTCTCTGCACTTGCTTTTAAAGCTGTGTGTTGGTGTAAGTGTCGTCTCACAGGAAGTGTATGGTGAGTAGAAAGAAGTTTAAAAAGTTACACATTTCCAAGTAAGTGAAGGGGCAAATAGGAGGGGGCATTCCAAGGGTTTAGCGTTTGAACTCATCAAAAATAAAGAGACAGATAAGGACAGACAGCAGCCAAGGCATGCCAGAGGCAACATGTTACCACCAAGGCAGAACAGACTCTCCGAGGGAGAGAATTCTAACGGAAGCAACATGGTGAATGAAGGGTCGCTGTGTGAGGTGAACACTCATCACCAAAGCATGCCGTGCTCTGCAAATCACAAGTTAAAATCCCAGCAAGTCTGGATCAACCACACACCTTCTGAGCATGCTCACTGGAGTGCCATTAAATTAATCAAACGCAACACTTGTTATTCATATCACTTGGAACCCGCTTAAAAGAAGTCACAAGCGCTACATATAAAAAAAAACATTAAGATTGTGTCCAGATGGATCAGGAGTTCCAGTGCCAGTCAGATTTCTCTTCTCTCCCACATCTCCACAGACGGTGGAGAATTCTGTCTAGTTTCTATAGTGGCAGGGTTGTTGGTGCTCGTGCCTATGTGCTACAGTGTCAGTCATTACTGCAGGTGAAGAGAGACAAATGAGCATGTGCAAAATTATCCAAACCAATCCGGGTTACCGAGAATTATTGAAGTCTTGCACAAAGACCTTTCCATAGCTGGCAAGATCCAGTCATATCTCCATGTCTGGCCTTGACACATTTCTCTAAGAAAATGTGTACCCTCTGGCATGCCTTCAAGCACCAAGGATCTGTAGGGACCTACCACCCACAGATCTGTCCTGGGTGCAAACTGTGCGTCTCCAACCCTCTTCGAGTTCACACTAACTCCACTGTTGACCTCCAGTCTAGCTGCACAACCTGTGCCGGTCCTGTTGACGCCGGTCCTGACACAGCTGGTGTCGGAAGGGGATCCTTTGCCGATGGCTGACCCCGAGTCAAACTAGTCTCGACTTCGACTGTGGCTGTTTCCTAATTTCACTCCAACGCACCTGATTCCCGTATAGACAAATTCAGACAAAACACTGTCTCTACACAGAGCTGTCCTTAGTTGCTTCATCAGCTCTTCAGTTCTGATCCTTATTGGAATTTGTCACCACTAGGAGATGACAACAGAGATGATGGGAATAATTTTCACCCACATTATGGTGATGACAATTTATACATGATCTTACAGGAGGTCAGTAGGCTTGATATTTCCCCTGATACTGCTTTATATTCCCCTCCAAAATATGGCACGAATGGAAGAACGTGGTTCCTTTGACATAGTGATTAGACGTGCCCCTGAGGTTCCTTCTGTGGAGATGGAAAGAAAAATAAATTCTTACTGAAGTGCTAGAGCCTGGGCAGGCTTACTCTGAGCCCTTACTGCCATGCACCAAAGCCCTAGCTTATACATTGATGGGCATCTGGTCCAAGCCTTTCTTTAGCTCTAAACAGGCAGATAGCCAGGCACAATTGACTGGCACCTGGCGACCTTGATCCAGAGAGTCTAGTGTTCCAGGGTTCCACCAGGAAGCTACATTCTGAATCATTTTCTACAGCCCCTCCCCGACCTACATACACTGAATTGAGGTAAATTGGGAAACAAATGTTGTCTCCAACCAGCCTAGCATTAAGGTCAGCCAATGCAAGTTGCTTACTAGGAGGATCTATGCAGAATCAAATATTTTCTCCAAGGGTGGCAAGCTATTACATGTGGCAGATGGGTCATCCAATTTGTTCATTGTGGCTATTTCTTTCCGACTGGCTGCATATTCCGCATACATCAGAGCAGCTTTGAGAAGAGCACTCGTCCATCTTGTTACATAGAGGCCCATAGAGAGGGAGTGGTTGTTACTCCTGCTATTTCCTGATGTCATAGAAGGACGGAAGGCTTCATTTTATTTAGATCTCTACCCTTTCTACGCCTTCCTATGAAAGGACATATTCAAAATACTCAGACTGGCCCAGGTTTTGTTTGTCCTGGATCTGAGCCACTGGACGGTGGCTTTGACCTGCAAGATGCATATTTTAATGTGCATGTTCTGCAGTACCACTGGCGTAACCTGTGGTTCAGAGGAGGGCAGGGGCATTTTCGTTTTGCCGTGCTCCCCTTCGACCTCACCAGTGCCACTTAGGTGTTCACGAAAGTAATGGCGATGGTCACGGCACACCTTCGGAGGTCGGGGATGCCAGCACTCCCCCACCTCAAGGACTGGATGTTGAAGGCAAGCTCACCACTGTCAGTCATAATCCACCATCAGGCGACAACGAACCTACTGACACTGTTCGGGTTCACGATCAACAGCCTCAATCCTGGGTCTCAGTGAGAATGATTCTGAGGCTTCTTAGTCTATTGGCCACCTGCATCCTGCTTTTCAGCAATGCCAGGTGACCTGTTCAGGCTCTACAGTGGAATCTGAAGTCTCAGTGAGCCCAGCTCATCTGAAACCTGTTGGATTCCATCCAGGTTTCAGAGGAGACTGTAAAAGATTTGCAGTGGTGGTTGCATGACCCCAGTTGGACCAGCCACAGACTCCTCTACCTTACCCACCAAGAGTAGACGGTGTGATGGATGCATCACTGTTGGATTGGAAGGTCATCTGGGAGAGGTGGAGATCAGAGATCTCTAGCCTCTGGCGGAAACCCAATTCCACAGCAGTGGGTGCTGCGGGCCATTCGTTTGACATTGAAGGCCTTACTACCATTCATGAAGGGGACTTTAGTTCGGATTCTAGCCGATAATACCACTGCCACGTGGTATTACAACACAAATGGTAAAGTTACATCCTGGGCCCTTTGCCAAAGAGGCTCTATGCCTCTGGAGTTTGTTGGGGTGTCAGGGCATCTCCCTAATTGCGAGCCACCAATTCGGATCGTTGAACGCCAGGGCATATGAGCTCAAACAACATTGCCTGACAGATTAAGAATGGTGGCTACACCTCAAGGTGGCACAGGCCATCTTTCAATAATGGGGAGAACCCTGGCTAGATCTTTTTTGCCATTGCAGAGAAGGCTTCTTGCTGGGAGACGCAGTCTGATAAGAGTGGAGCATGGGACTCCTGTAAGCCTTTCCACCTCTGCCTATCCTGCCCCCAGTTCTGAAGAACAACCGGGCCCAAGTCATCCTAGTGGCTCCAGATTGTGCCAGAAGAGTGTATTACCCATAACTTCTGTACATAAGCATCTGTCCTTCAATCAGGTTACTGCTTCAGGGGGATCTTCTGTTGCAGCAGCAGGGCTCTGCATATGGGTCTGCACAATCTACACCTCTATGCATGGAGATTGAGCGGCAGCATTTGACAGCATTTCATCTGTCTTCTGAGGTTATGATTGGTATCCTTGTTGTGCAGCATCCCTCTACACTCCAGTCGCTGGAACAAATTTGTTGTAGTCCGCAAAACAGGCCAGTTACAAGGCAAGTTGTTGGAGGTTTTTTTTTTTGTCTTTGCCCCAGCACGGGCTTGCAGTGGGCACCATTAAAGGTTATTTGTTGGCTTTTCTGCGGTTACCTGAACAACTGTCCTTGTTTAAATCACCTGTTGTGGTGAGGTTTTGAAAGGTTTGACACACCTGTTCCCTCCTAAACCATTTGCGATGCTCCAGTGGGATCTTAATTTGGTCTTGACATTCCTCATGTGCACCCTCTTTGAGCTAAAACACAGCTGCTTGTTGCATCTTCTGACTACGAAAACTGTCTCCCTCATTACAATCACTTTTATTCGTCACATGAGTGAGCTCCAAGCTCTCTCAGTGTAGCTACCTTAAGCCACTTTTTTTCCAGACAAACTGGTATTATGGAACAAGGCAGCCATTTTTACCAAAAGTCGTGACTCCTTTTTAAGTTGGGCAAGCCTCATCCCTCGAAAGAGGAGGAAAGACTCAATTTGCTGGATCCCAAAAGAGCCTTAAGGACTTGCATCGATTCTACCATAGACCATCGGATGGACAATCAGATTTTTATGGGGTTCTCAGAGGAAAAGAAATGCAAGGCCATGCAGAAAAGGACTTTTTGAAGATGGATAGTCCTCTGCATGAAGAACTGCTATGCATTGGCCAAGAAACTGCTTCTGGAAGGACTAAGGGCTGACTCCACCAGTGCCAAGGCGGCTACCACTGCATTGGCACACAGAGTGACTGTTGTTGACGTCTGTCAGGCCACAACATGGGCATCTGTACACATTTACGAACCACTAGTGCCGTGATAGTCAGGTCTGACAGCAATGGCTTTTCGGCTGTTTGGTTCTGCAGTACATTTTGGTCAGACCCTACTCCACAGACCCTTAAACCTTGGAATATGTAGTAGAAGTATCCATCAGAAGCACAAGCTACTTACCTTTGATAATGCTCTTTCTACTAGATATGGTATCTAACCACAGAATCCTCATTGCCCTCCCACCTACCTATTCTGTGGAGGGACCTCTTTTTACCATCAAAACAATTATTGGTTCCAGTGTGCATTTCCATAATTTGGGACCTGTTTAGAGCTCCCTGTCCGAGGGCACCGCAAGTCAAGCAAGAATCTGATGTCAACATGCAGAGGTGGGGAGGCCAATGAAGAGATCCATTGGGCAACCTAGCCATGGGCTGGAGCACTGCTGGCAAAATGTTCAGACCCAATGTGGCATCTGCGGAACATTCTAAAGGTGAGTAATCTGCAGTTAGATAGATAATGTACCAGAAAGCGCAATAGCGAAGGTAACTGACTTGTTTCTTAGCATTCAGTGGTGAAACATGCATCTCCCTTCCATCACTTCCAAGGTGGTACAGTCATTGCAGTCACACGGGGCCACCTATTAGTGCACAGGAGCATTTCTGAAAAATTCTCTAAACCCAGTCTGGTGCCCTGTGGTATCCTTAAGATGCAAAATCTGTGGTTAGATAGAGTATCCACCAGAAAGAGCATTACCGAAAGTAAGTAATTTGTTCTTTGGGAACAATATTTCGGTCAGCGTGTTCCTAGAGAAGGTGAATGCAAGGGTATGTCACAGCATTTGCACAATAAGCAACTTTCTGCAAGTTTGGAATACTGACTGATGAATGGACAAGACACCATTTTCTCCTAAACTGGGGGTTTGAGAAAGTTAGGGAGGAGCAGCGATTATAGTATAATGAGCTATTATTGTCTGGGGTTATTTTGGCGTCGAAGATTGTAGAACACATTATGATGTAGGTGCAAGAGATAAAAAAAGGATAAGAGTAATAAAGTAAAATTGAATGTTGTAGATACCCACAAAATGGAAAGTAAGTTGAAGAGCAAGACAAAGTTCAAACAGCAGAGTTTTAGAAATAGCCTTATTGGCCTCATAGCTACCAGCAGAGAATGCCACATATTTAAGGGGAAGGGGTGTATAATACATGTGGAAACAAAGGCTATTTTGGAAAACCTTTCCAAGTTCTCTTTTGGTGAAATAATAATGCGGTAAAAGAAGCACATGAAGAAATTGTATTTATACTTAGAAGCAAGAATTGAGGCAATTCGAGTGATTGTGTTGAATTGGAAGAAAAAACATTGATATGATGTTCGATTAAAGCTCTATACTATCTTTTATTTCTGAGAAAATGTCTATTCAGCAATTAAAGTACAAACAAAACTACAAACAATGGATGTTAGACCATGAAGTTATTGGGAGGGTGTGGGGAGGTTAAAATCAAAGTATTATTTCAGGTTACCAAAGGCTAAGGTGGTTCATAAAATGTCCTTACTTCCTGTATAATCTGGTGTGTGTGCTGTCAATTTTTTTAATGAGGATTCACTCAGGGCATTGGAAACCTACAAAGGAATGGGCTGGTGACTGCGCTCCACCTTCCTTGACAACACAAGTCCTGTTTTCCCCTGAGGCCCCTGGGCTCACAGCACCAGCTGATGCATTATTAGCTACGCACTGAGAGAGGCTGGTTCAATCAATGACATCTGGAAATGGGGCAGGAATAGGAATGGCTAGAGACAGTCTCCAGGTCCTTTTTAAAACCATGAAATTAAGTATCACTAATTGTAAACTGAAGTCTAATTCTTGCTTAGAGTTATTTTAAATCTTAAGAAACAAATACAGGCTGAGAACCATCGAATGCAGCTACTCTTGCATTGATGGTGTTACATATAAGCCACATAATAAGAGAAATGGCTCTTACAGACTCAAAATATCATTGGGCCTTTCTAAAAAAAATATCCAGTTTTAAAAAGAGTTCACTAACTGTTTCTTATCTTTTATCCACCAGTAAACCTCAGTCGGAAACGCTAAAAGCAGGGGAATTGAGAACACGCGTTAGTCGATGCCAAGTTTGTATGAAGAGGACGTAACATCTTAAAGAATGTTTATGAACAAATTGGGAGAAAACAAATCTTAGGATCGATCGTCCTTCACTGCGACAATGGTGCTATTGTGCTAAAATGAAAAAGAATAAAAGGAAAGCTATGAACTTGTTTTGAAGCATACAGATTCAGATGTACCTCACCAAAGTGCCATTTTGAGGATTTGTCTGCTGCATTTTGACAAAAGGACTGAAAAAAAGATGAATCTCTTGGTAATGGAAAACATATGTGCGAATCGAAAAATGAAGTTTTCCCCCCAAATACCAATGGCACTTTTTTTGATCAACCAAGAGAAGAAATGCACTGAGTATGTTTGAAATAACAAGACTGCAGTTTTGAAAAGAAAATCCTTTTCCATGGTGCTACTAACTCTACTGTGTCCCACATTTCTGAATATATATTGTTTCTCTTTGTAAGTAATTAAATGTGTATATTGTGTAAACACCTCTTTAACATAACTGTGCAAGCCCTTAAACCTGAAAAAAACTTTTAAATCACCTTTCACAAAATATTTATGCAAAAACATACAGCAGTATTTTATATGGATTTTATGGCCATTTGAGATTTTCTTTTTTTACCTTTATTTGCATTGGACAACTACTGATTTTTTATAGTTTCAGTTTTTCCTCTTCTTCCAATCACACTTGGTTTGGAACTGTATATTGAAAGGTTTTGAACTGTAGTTATTTCAATCAGGGTTTTAGCGTTGTCATGCCAGCAATAATTTTATTTGTGCTTAAGGATCTTGAGCTATTTTTTAATGTTTTGTATTCTGTGAAGATATGTGAAATGATTAGCCATACTATATATATATATATATATATATATATATATATATATACATAAATATATATATATCTTTTGAATAAAACCAAATTAAACATGGAGGATTTGGTAGCAACTTCCACACCTGTGTAAAATATCCCTTACAAATTGAATTACCAAAGCATTTCAAATAATGCTTGCAGAACACGTATATTTGCTCAGAAGTCTTGTCATCAATATTATTATGCAGGCTAGCTGTACACTTCTTAAAAAATAACTTTGAATTAAATAAAAAGGAATGTGACCACACCAGATATCCTATATTTTTATGTTTAGTTTTTGTTAATCAATAGCTTTGTCTATTTCATCTTGTTTGTATTGTATACATGCAGGCTGTTTTGCTCCCTATAATTTTATGTGTCACATCTGTGTTCATGTTTTGTTAGATTGGTTGTTTCCATTTGTACAAGTGAATGTCTTTGTCAAGGTCATTGTGTGCTAGACCAAAAATTGAAAGATTGTAGGAATCTGAATCTATTTTTACTCTTCATGTTAACCTTCTTGTGTATGTTGTTTGTGTAGTTCGTAAATGAAGATGCCACTTTACTCTTTTGTTTCCGACAGTGGTGAAATATGGCATGTCTAAAGCTAAATTTCCATGCCTAGGTTCTGAATTAAACAACCACAAAAATATGCATTAAAAACACTACCTACAATTTTGAGAAAGTTTAAGATCCAGTGTTTACTTTTCAGAACTATGTATATAATCTTAGATTGTAATTTTTATTGGTTTCAAATACGTTAGACATTCGTATAGCTGGACTGAGGCTGTAGTGCTACTCGCTTGTTGTCTCCACAGATCTCTCATCTTGGCACATTCGTGCGTGGCAAAGAAGCCATTTGTTTTTTCTAAAAAAAATACAGCTGGAGCACATTTTCAGACCTTGTCTTCATGTCCTTTTTCCATTAATTTCAAAGATTTTTTAAAGGATAAAGTTAGAGTTCATTTGTACCTTAGTATGCCACTGTATGCAAAGTGAATATTAGCAGAGATGTACCCAGGAACAGCTGCTCTATATGCATATTATGTTATGTTTAATAACTGATTCTTCAAATTCTGTTCATAAACTCTGATTCTGGGCTGATTTTAATAATTCCAAGTCTAGATGCTTCTCTTCCCTGCATGTAAATAGTTGCCATATTTGAGTGCATGTGATTCAAACATTTTCTTGTGAATCTGTGTTAGTTGGTGTCTAAAGAACAATATTTATTGGTCCTCCTTTTTCTAGTTTTACCCATGGAAAGATCTCTCCTAACATTAGGAAATAGATATGTGACTCCAGATGCCACATGCCAACATATAGTATGACAGTGGGCCTAAGGTAGGCTGTCCATCTTGTTTAGCTGGAGCTATAGCTTACACCTCTATACACACTGGGTCTAATTCACAAAGGTAACTTACATTTTTGAGTAATTTACACTTTTGAGTAAGTTTACTATGTTTGGCTATTCACAAAATCCCAGTGTAAGTTATTACAAAAAAAACAATATTAGTGAATCAAGCACCACACATGACCAACCACTGGTTCTGCAACACCCTCCAATAGAAATTAATAGAGCTAGGGAATTAAAATAAAACCCAAAAGGCAATAATAGTACATGAATGCAAGGTATTTAAAATAGTTAAAAATACAAATAAATATAATTTATATTTTAAAAATATATATATTTATTATTTAATTATAACATGTTTTAATACCCATTTTGAATTTCAAAATTTATGGAGCAATGATTTCAATTCAATATAACTGAATAATTTTGATTCTATGCATCACTATTGATAATTATTGATGCATAATAAAACAAATTCTTTAGGTTGATGTTTGTTTTTTAACTTAACCTTTTTTTATTTAATATATTTCCATTAAATACATTATTTCAACATTAAGTTAATTGTGCTGTAGCTTTTTTAATTTTGTTCCCCATTTACAATTAATATTTAAAATGAATTCACATTTATATTTATGATAACAAATATAGGTCTCTACACAGTAAAGTATTGGGAAAAATAAAGTTTACTTAAATTGAATATTAGAAATATTCTTACATTGAAATTAACATAAAATTAACATGCATGCCTATTTTTATAGTAGAACTAAATATAAAATGCTTCAGCACTATTAAGTTAATTCTGAAATAAATCTTGAATTAATGGAAAATATTAAACTAAACTAAAATTATTGAACTGATATTTAAATAAGAAAAATATATTCCCACCAAAAGAAAAAAATAAACATTAATAATTGTTAAAACTGATGTATAGAATACATAAAAATTCATGTAATTATATTTTTTAAGCATTATTATTACATTAAAGTATAAATTCCAAATAGGGTAGTACATTTTTTATAATTAAATAATAAATATGTACTATCTGTATATATTTGTTAACGTTAAGTTATTCTGTTTAAATAATTTAAGTTAACTCTATTCCCTATGGGGGTTTTATTTTAATTCCATACCGCCATATTTTCTATGGAAGGTTGTCACAGTAACAGTGGTTGGCCATATGTGATGCTGGACTTGCTACTGGTTTTTTTCTGTTTTGTGTTTTGAGCAGTAACTTACACTCAGATTTTGAGAACAGCAAAAGAAATAAACTTACTCAAAAGTTGAAATTACTAAAAAAAATGTAAGTTAACTTTGTGAATTAGGCTCCTCGAAATTATGTATGTGTGGTATGTGTGTAAACATAGATGGAAAGCAAAGAATCATTTTCCCAATATTTATATTATTAGGCTCAAAGTAAGAAAGTGATTTGCCTAGAATCACATGATTTTCAAACATGTGCTGAGGCTCAAATTAGAACTTCATTAAGAACTCAAAAATTGTAGAATTGCACACCTACTTTCACTGTTTCATAGATGTTCATACTTGACAGGGTTTGCGGGGGGAATTTCCAGTGAGGCGGATTAGAGTGATGTCACAGCAGTGCATAGTTTTAGACACATATATCAGTTCATCTTGTGCATGCGTCCTCCAATCACGCAAATATGAAGTTGGGGTGTTGCACCTTAGCCTGAGGCTGGTAGAATGTTCCACATGTCTTTTCCACATATGTGTTCCACACGTCTGTTGTACTTGTCATTGTAAGTGATTCTTGTACAGTACCTTGAAGATCATGCACCTCATTACCTCAAGTGCAGATGCCATCTGTTCTTTCTGTCTATTCTTTTGCCGATTTCTGTGCAGCTATCAACTGACACAAACCATCTTTGTTGAATCCTGCAATTTAGGTCCATGTTGGAGTCTCTGGATCAATAATTTTGAGAGCTACAACAAAGTATTGACCATCAAGAGTGAGAGATGCTTGAACGTTCTGTTAATGCATAGTGTAGGTCTAGCGCAAGGGGCATTCGTTGTTGAAAATGATAATGGGACTAATGATGGACACATGACTTATTTATGATGATGATGAAAATCTGTACACGGACTTGCAGGATGCTTCCCCGGATACTTGGTTGTGTACTTCCAGTGGACCTTCAACAGAAGAGTGCGTCCTTTGCTGTAGTAATGGGATGGGCAGTGGAGGTATGAAACTTACAGCTACCAATTATGGAAGTTAAAATAAATTGTGTTATAAAACCTGGACAGGCTTTTTCTGAGCCTTTACTACCATTCAATGAAGCACGGACACCTTCATGGACACCTGTCCAAGCCTTGTTCTTTTCCTATGGAGAACAGGCAGGTTGCAAGACACTCTGGTGCCGATTACGATCCTGGAAAAAACAGGTACGAACCGTCGGACGGAGCATATTCTCCGTCCGACGCGTATCCGGTCGGAACAATATACAAACATGGAAGTACGATTCGCACGGAAATACTATTTCCGTACGATTCGTACAAAACACCGACCGACGAAAATATACATACAAATGTGATCCGGGAAAGCGCCGACGTGACGTCGGGACGCACGCAGCCTGCCTTTCACGAACCAGGAAGTACGATTCGCACCGACGTCATCCCGCACGGAGAATATTTTCCGGCAGCCAAAAACTGCCGGGAAATCAGGACGACGCGAACAAGGAGTACCTGCACGCGACGGACAGACATGGACCCGAACCTACGTGTCATCCCGGCCCTCATAGCAGTCGACCTCCTCTACAGGTTCCGACGCAGACGCCGCAGAAGGTCAGAACAACAAAGGGAGGGGGAAAGGGGGGTGGGGGGGCAGGAGCAGGGGCAGGCCACAAAACCCCCACCCAAGTCACACAGCCCACATGCCCTGGACATACCTGACCCCCAGGCCCTGGTCACTACGAGGGGGTGGGGGCGTGTCCAGCAAAGCCAGCGTCCGCCACAACGGAAGTGGTTGATGACACGAACCGGTAACACAACAATACAGGTACGTCCCGTACCCACGCCTTAAGAGCGTGGGTACGAGTCGTACCACGCCCACACCTACGTCACCCCAACAATGGTGGGACGGCTCGTACCCATGTGGCAAAGGCCTGGGTACGGCCCGCACAAGCATTCCACAGCGTGGGTACGGATATGTACGGACCGTACCCCCACCCGCGTATGCATGGAGCGTACCCCCCACCCCAACAGTGTACGTACGGACCATAACACCACCCCCGTATGTATGGAGCGTACCCCCCACCCCAACAGTGTACGTACGGACCGTACCCCCACCCGCGTATGCATGGAGCGTACCCCCACCCCAACAGTGTACGTACGGACCGTACCCCCACCCGCGTATGCATGGAGCCAACCCCCACCACAACAGCGTATGTACGGACCGTAACACCACCCCCGTATGTATGGAGCGTACCCCCCACCCCAACAGTGTATGTACGGACCGTAACACCACCCCCGTATGTATGGAGCGTACCCCCCACCCCAACAGTGTACATACGGACCGTACCCCCACCCGCGTATGCATGGAGCGTACCCCCCACCCCAACAGTGTACGTACGGACCGTACCCCCACCCACGTATGCATGGAGCCAACCCCCACCACAACAGCGTATGTACGGACCGTAACACCACCCCCGTATGTATGGAGCGTACCCCCCACCCCAACTGTGTACGTACGGACCGTAACACCACCCCCGTATGTATGGAGCGTACCCCCCACCCCAACAGTGTACGTACGGACCGTACCCCCACCCGTGTATGCATGGAGCGTACACCCCACCCCAACAGTGTACGTACAGACCGTACCCCCACCCGCGTATCCATGGAGCCAACCCCCACCACAACAGCGTATGTACGGACCGTAACACCACCCCCGTATGTATGGAGCGTACCCCCCACCCCTACAGTGTATGTACGGAGAATATTTTCCGGCAGCCAAAAACTGCCGGGAAATCAGGACGACGCGAACAAGGAGTACCTGCACGCGACGGACAGACATGGACCCGAACCTACGTGTCATCCCGGCCCTCATAGCAGTCGACCTCCTCTACAGGTTCCGACGCAGATGCCGCAGAAGGCCAGAACAACAAAGGGAGGGGGAAAGGGGGGTGGGGAGGCAGGAGCAGGGGCAGGCCACAAAACCCCCACCCAAGTCACACAGCACACATGCCCTGGACATACCTGACCCCCAGGCCCTGGTCACTACGAGGGGGTGGGGGCGTGTCCAGCAAAGCCAGCGTCCGCCACAACGGAAGTGGTTGACGACGCGAACCGGTAACACAACAATACAGGTACGTCCCGTACCCACGCCTTAAGAGCGTGGGTACGAGTCGTACCACGCCCACACCTACGTCACCCCAACAATGGCGGGACGGCTCGTACCCACGTGGCAAAGGCCTGGGTACGGCCCGCACAAGCATTCCACAGCGTGGGTACGGATATGTACGGACCGTACCCCCACCCGTGTATGCATGGAGCCAACCCCCACCACAACAGCGTATGTACGGACCGTAACACCACCCCCGTATGTATGGAGCGTACCCCCACCCCAACAGTGTACGTACGGACCATAACACCACCCCCGTATGTATGGAGCGTACCCCCCACCCCAACAGTGTACGTACGGACCGTACCCCCACCCGCGTATGCATGGAGCGTACCCTCCACCCCAACAGTGTACGTACGGACCGTACCCCCACCCGCGTATGCATGGAGCCAACCCCCACCACAACAGCGTATGTACGGACCGTAACACCCCCCCGTATGTATGGAGCGTACCCCCCACCCCAACTGTGTACGTACGGACCGTAACACCACCCCCGTATGTATGGAGCGTACCCCCCACCCCAACAGTGTACGTACAGACCGTACCCCCACCCGCGTATGCATGGAGCGTACCCCCCAACCCAACAGTGTACGTACGGACCGTACCCCCACCCGCGTATGCATGGAGCCAACCCCCACCACAACAGCGTATGTACGGACCGTAACACCACCCCCGTATGTATGGAGCGTACCCCCCACCCCAACAGTGTACGTACGGACCGTACCCCCACCCGCGTATGCATGGAGCGAACCCACACCCGTGTATGTTCTAAGCGTACATATCCTGATATAGGAGGGTTGGGTGCAGAGTCCTCCCAGCAGTGGCCGGACATAAGAGGGGTGGGTGCAGATTCCTCCCAGCAGTGCCCAGACACAGGAGGGGTGGGTGCAGATTCCTCCCAGCAGTGCCCACAAATAGGAGGGGTGGGTGCAGATTCCTCCCAGCAGTGCCCAGACACAGGAGGGGTGGGTGCCTAACACTTCCAGCAGTGCCCGGACATAAGAGGGGTGGGTGCAGATTCCTCCCAGCAGTGCCCAGACACAGGAGGGGTGGGTGCAGAGTCCTCCCAGCAGTGCCCAGACACAGGAGGGGTGGGTGCCTAACAATTCCAGCAGTGCCCGGACATTAGAGGGGTGGGTGCAGAATCCTCCCAGCAGTGCCCAGACACAGGAGGGGTGGGTGCAGATTCCTCCCAGCAGTGCCCAGACACAGGAGGGGTGGGTGCAGAGTCCTCCCAGCAGTGCCCAGACACAGGAGGGGTGGGTGCAGAGTCCTCCCAGCAGTGCCCAGACACAGGAGGGGTGGGTGCCTAACACTTCCAGCAGTGCCCGGACATAAGAGGGGTGGGTGCAGATTCCTCCCAGCAGTGCCCAGACACAGGAGGGGTGGGTGCAGAGTCCTCCCAGCAATGCCCAGACACAGGAGGGGTGGGTGCAGATTCCTCCCAGCAGTGCCCAGACACAGGAGGGGTGGGTGCAGATTCCTCCCAGCAGTGCCCAGACACAGGAGGGGTGGGTGCAGAGTCCTCCCAGCAGTGCCCAGACACAGGAGGGGTGGGTGCAGATTCCTCCCAGCAGTGCCCACACATAGGAGGGGTGGGAGCAGATTCCTCCCAGCAGTGCCCAGACACAGGAGGGGTGGGTGCAGATTCCTCCCAGCAGTGCCCAGACACAGGAGGGGTGGGTGCAGAGTCCTCCCAGCAGTGCCCACACATAGGAGGGGTGGGTGCAGATTCCTCCCAGCAGTACCCAGACACAGGAGGGGTGGGTGCAGAGTCCTCCCAGCAGTGCCCAGACACAGGAGGGGTGGGTGCAGATTCCTCCCAGCAGTGCCCAGACACAGGAGGGGTGGGTGCAGATTCCTCCCAGCAGTTCCCAGACACATGAGGGGTGGGTGCAGAGTCCTCCCAGCAGTGCCCAGACACAGGAGGGGTGGGTGCAGATTCCTCCCAGCAGTGCCCACACATAGGAGGGGTGGGTGCAGATTCCTCCCAGCAGTGCCCAGACACAGGAGGGGTGGGTGCAGATTCCTCCCAGCAGTGCCCAGACACAGGTGGGGTGGGTGCCTAACACTTCCAGCAGTGCCCGGACATAAGAGGGGTGGGTACAGATTCCTCCCAGCAGTGCCCAGACACAGGAGGGGTGGGTGCAGATTCCTCCCAGCAGTGCCCAGACACAGGAGGGGTGGGTGCAGAGTCCTCCCAGCAGTGCCCAGACACAGGAGGGGTGGGTGCAGATTCCTCCCAGCAGTGCCCAGACACAGGAGGGGTGGGTGCAGAGTCCTCCCAGCAGTGCCCACACATAGGAGGGGTGGGTGCAGATTCCTCCCAGCAGTGCCCAGACACAGGAGGGGTGGGTGCAGAGTCCTCCCAGCAGTGCCCAGACACAGGAGGGGTGGGTGCAGATTCCTCCCAGCAGTGCCCAGACACAGGAAGGGTGGGTGCAGATTCCTCCCAGCAGTGCCCAGACACAGGAGGGGTGGGTGCAGAGTCCTCCCAGCAGTGCCCAGACACTGGAGGGGTGGGTGCAGATTCCTCCCAGCAGTGCCCACACATAGGAGGGGTGGGTGCAGATTCCTCCCAGCAGTGCCCAGACACAGGAGGGGTGGGTGCAGAGTCCTCCCAGCAGTGCCCAGACACAGGAGGGGTGGGTGCCTAACACTCACAGCAGTGCCCCTGGAAAGAAAAGGGTGGAGTACCCACAGATCCAATGGCCACAAATGTCAGTCAGGTGCACAAAGACCCTGCAGTACATGTACCACATGTGTGCGAGGCTGGGAGTATACACATGCATAGCGCCGAAAAGAAAACATGTCCACATGAAGTCATGTCAACAGTCTACATACACAAGTACAGTGACCACCAAGGATGCCACGAATGATGCAGGTGGAGACTTCGCTCAGCATGCATGGCCCAAGTCTAACGAGTCCGTCACACACCCAGCTCAGCACCACATATTGGAATGACCCTGCAGGGAAGATGTCAGGTTACACAGAGGAAGGAACACACCTTGGGACGATGTCACCATGCAGTAACTGCTTACATGAACAAAGTTATGTAGCCAACAGCTTGTGATGGCACACAGATACCAGGGTCCACCCTATGACCAGCACAAGACTACAATTCCCACACACCCAACACATTACCACCACCCAAAATAATGGAGCAGGTCCACCAACAGCAATACCAGATAAACAGTAGTGTTCTATTTAAAAAAAAAAGAATAAATGCTTTATTCAGCAGGATCTAACTAATAATCCTTATAAATGTCAATATATACAAGGCCCATAGGGCAGTCCATGACTCCAATCCGGAAGGGGGACACAGTGGGCCGCGTGTCCCCCTAGCTTGCCTGCACAGTCAGACTCCTTTGTCTTCCAGAGGGGGGGGCATCATGTGGGGGGGAAGGACCAGGCACCGCAGGGACATGAGGGCGAAGGGTAGGCGTCGTGAGTGCAGGAACGGAGGACTCCACCACAGGGGGTGGGGCAGCGCCAAAGGTGGAGGTCAGGATGGCGCTGCACACCTTAGCAAGGTCCCCCAGCGTCTCCCCTGCACCCGAAGGAACCACAGGCCCCAAGGAGGGGGGGGGGTCTGAGGGATGGGTCGCAGCGCCACTGGGGGAGGGTGTGGACAGGGGGGGGGCCTCAACTCCCCTGCCGGTGTCCTGCCTCCACCGCTTGCGGGGTGGTGCCACACTGGGGCTGATGGACAGACTGGGCAGGACTGACCCTGCATCCGACTCGTGGCCAGGAGAGCTGAGGGGAGGGGATTTGGAGGGAGTGGATTTTGTGGAATGCGGACTCCCACTCTGGCTGCGTGTCTTACGTTTGCCCCCCGACCCAGTGGGTGTGCCTACTTCACCCTGTGTGTGCGTGCCAGGCGGTGTTCGTTTGACCTTCCCTGCTGGTGTGGTGCCTGTGTCTGTTGTGGTGGGTGCATGCTGACGTCTGGGTGTACGTGGGACAGGCATGGGAGTGGGAATTGTGGATGGGTCAGGGGTAGGGGGTTGGACGAAGCGCTGCAGGAGACCCACTGCTGCAGTCAGTGTCGAGTCAATGGTCCTCAGCAAGTTGCGTTGGTCAGCCTGCGATGAGAAAATGCCCTCCAAGTATGCCTCCATGTTGTTTAGCACTTGGCTGTGGCCATGGAGGACATCAAGCATCGCAGCCTGACCAACCTGCAACTGCCGCTGGATGTCCACAGACTCGGCATTGGCGGCAGCAGTGGAGACAGGGGCAGGGGGTGCGGTGCCTGGCAGGAAGGAGACATGTGGTGACCGGGCACGCTGGGAAGGGACACGAGCAAGTGGGAGGCGGCTGATGGCAATGGAGGGGGCGGGGAGAGATGTTGTGCCACTGTCAGCTGGTGGTGCAGCCTCCGCCCACTCGGAGAGCTCAGCCTCGGACCCGTCAGCTTCATATTCTGTGGTGGCACTGGACAGGTCCTCCGCCTCACTCCCCTCTGCCTCAGTTCCAGTCGATGTGCCAGCCAAGATGTCACTGCTGGCACTGGTGCTCGGTCCCTCCGCACGGTCTGTGCTGATGTCTCCATCCGTGTCCCCCGACGATGCTGTGGGCAAGGTGAAGAGACAGGAATTAATCATACACCTGTAAATATATGTCACATGAGTCCAATCTACATAGGTTACAGTGCATAGCCTGAAAAGAAAGATGAGTAACATCTACAATACAAGGTACATATGTAGGCCCTGCAACACACAGTTGGTTGACCCACCATGCCACTGAAAAACTATGGAGAGCATGACACAATAGCAAATGACATGAAATGGATTTTGACAGAGGAGCCAGGCTCTGGGGACAATCCAGCACTGCATCTGCACCACAGAGCGTTGCCGAAAATAGGGATGAGCAGGGACCATATCCATGAACTTGAGGCACATGCTGCATAGGTAATACTGAAAACATGCCCACCATGACTGGCTCACTGCACCTTGAGTGTATGTCCAGACAAACATCACACACTGGCCATACCTAGCAAGGAGATTTCAGGTTTTGACATGTAGGCCTTGCCCGCACCAACCACCCCCTACATGAGACAATTTGTTGAGACCAGGAAGCACTTACATCTCTTAGTCTGGGTAAAATACACATGGGCTGGAAAAATGCAAGATTGGACACAAAATACCCAAGGTGCGCCTGTCCAAATAATCATGTACAAATGGGCATCATCAGATGATTGTAACAAGACACACAGGCACTGGCCACCGTGAGTATGAACAAGGAAAATCAGGTCAGGCTGTACAGTGGACACTTGTACTACATTTTACGTCAATATACATGGTGCCAGGGGACAATGGCACAGAGCACAACCTATGCTGTAGACACTGAGAGTGTCCACATTTAGTGATGACACACATGACACCTAAGAAAATATGCCCCAGGGGACAGTAGTGGCCACACAACTCCATGGTCCTGATTGGGAATGACTGCAACACACGCCACCATCCCTGCACTATGGGTATTGCACACTCATGCACATCATGTCACAGGCCACAACATAGGACATGCGTGCTGTAAGGCATGATACTTGAGAGACTAACTCCCATGTCAGTGCCAACTGACATGGAACCCACAAGTACTGAACTGGACAGGGCACAGGCAAGGTCCCAAAACCTGTTACACACCACCCCCACACATGATGCTACAGGCATTGTTCACGTGGATAAACTGCCAGCCTAGATAACCTTGTGAAGGAGTGACTACACACAGACCAGGGAACACATTGCAAGGAGGGGAAGGGAGGCAGGAGAGCACCGCTATACTGTGGGTAACAGGATCTGCACAGCACATTTAAACCCTGGCAGTGTATCCATGCAACTGCGCACTTACAAATGCTGGTGACACACAACAAACACACATGTACCTACCCCCTTCCTGCTGCTGCTTCTCCCGTAAGCTCCTGTCCAAGTCTGGAAAGACCCCCGCCAGCACACGCTTGTGGATGTGGGTCAGACGGCAGCGCCCACGGTTCTTATGGGTCTCAGGTGAGTCCCCCAGCAAGGACCCGTGCGATCCTCCGCGTCCAGCACCGGATATCCTGCCAGCGTTTTCTCACCTGGGCCAGGCGCCGCTTGCGACCCTCCGTCCTCCTCACGGCACTGACGGCGTTCGTCCAGATCTGCTTCTTGGCAGAGGCGCCTACCTGTGAGGATGAACAAGTGACACTACATCAATACACCTGGCACATGTCACAGAGACACATATTAGAACAAGTTTGCTGGTTACAACAAGGCATAGTATGCAGCCAACGCATTGTACCTTTGTCATAGGGACATTATCCTCTGGGGAAGGGCAAAAGCAGTACGTGCCATTGAAAGTACACAGGTGGAATGAGGGCAACGACACAATCAATGATCCAGGCTCACACTGTGCATCACAAGCTACACCAGGATTATGTGCAGCACCTCAAAGCAGTCACATGCCACAGGCCACTGACGCTACCTCAGCAGAGTACACAGACACACACAGGCACAGGACATTCACCTGCCATTGCCAAATGCAGCTACAAACCTCACTCTGCACATGTGCCACTAGACAGGGGGGGGCTCACAGGTGTGGGGCTGGCTCTGCACGTCAGACACACAGCACTGCTCCCTGCTCACATCAGATGGGCAGGGTATATCCATCCCTCATGCAGCTTGGGTGCTACACTCCACATATGCACCCACCCACATGACAGGGGACTTACACACACACCGATGTTCAGGGTACGAACACATCATGTGGTTACTCTCAGTACAGGTACACAGAACTAACACACATCTGTGGGTACAGTCACCTGTCACACTGGGCTGACCACATAATCACATGAGGACTGTAGAGGCAGCATTCCCAGGAGGATAAGACAGGCAGAATGTGGCATGCACCATGCAGTGATTGTCACAGTAAACACAATGCAAGTGAGGACGGCAGACATGCACCACAGCATGCTCTGGCTGGGAGACATCAGGCATTCCCCCCCCTGGGACCCCCCTACAGTACATTGCATGTGTGTCACACCTGGACACAATGCCAGAAGTCACAGTCACAAAAAAGGGACACAGTCTGTGCTAGTGGACTCTGCACTCACCTGATACCCTGGTCGCCCATACAGCAGGGGGTACTGTGGGAGGATCACATCCAGCAATGCCAGGTTCTCCTCCAGGGTGAAAGGCTGGGCCCTCTCCACAGACCTTGACATGGTTCCAGGGAATCACGAGCAGCAGCAGGGTCGTAAAATCCAAAGATGTGCAGGCAAGTGCTCTCTCATGGGACCTGGCTGCCTTATATCTGCCTTGCTGGCCTGTTTCATGCACAGGAGTACAGAGTGATTGGTCACTCACATTTGCATCCTATGTTTCATCCAATCCCTTTAAACCTAGCACAGTCAGTGGGTTTTTATTTTCTTTTTCTTGAGCATGATGTCAACTCCACAACCACTTTGCAACAAAGTAGATTCATTCAAACCGACTTTTGCTGTGCACCTGCAGAAAAAATTCATACTTTAAACTTGGTCTCCATGACAACCAGCATGCATGTAGGCCTTTATACTTGTCCCTCATGTGTCCCCTATGTAATTTGGAGATTCACACACAAGTACGGTGCGTTCCGGGGCCCTAAGGCACCCCAAAAGCATACCAACGGGCCGTACAGGCGTGTGTACGGTCCGTATCACTATGGGTACGCATACGCGAGCACACCCATTTTGATAGTGAGCGTACGCGTGTGTGTACGGTCCGTATCACTATGGGTGTGCTCGCGTATGCGTACCCATAGTGATACGGACCGTACACACGCGCGTACGCTCACTATCACTATGGGTGTGCTCGCGTATGCGTACCCATAGTGATACGGACCATACACGCGCGTGCGCTCACTATCACTATGGGTGTGCTCGCGTATGCGTACCCATAGTGATACGGACCGTACACACGCGCGTACGCTCACTATCACTATGGGTGTGCTCGCGTATGCGTACCCATAGTGATACGGACCGTACACATGCCTGTACGCTCACTATCACTATGGGTAGGCCTACGGCAGCACTCCCATAGTGATAGGGAACGTACACACGCCCTCAGAGCGAATGTACGGTGCCTTTCACACATAACAGTGGTGACAGGCAGCACACAGAAAGGAATAGAGCTGAAATACTTGTCCATGGATGGACATCAAGGCATTGTCTGGGCAGTACTACATGTGTGGGGCACAGGTGTTAAAGGCTGTGATGTGGCACATTACTCCTGAGTTGTGAAGGCAATAGATGTATGATGAGATGTGTACAGATGTTATGTGTGACGGTGCAATATGTGCCAGACATGCCCTTAACTCCTTTGACGTGTGCATGTCGTACTGCACACTTGGGATGAGCGTCACTGGCATGGCACAGTCAACAACACACGCAAGTGTCCCCTGATGCCCGCTACAGGGGTTACCACACCAGACATGTGACTACCCACGGTGCACGATGTGTCTATGTCATGTATGTGTGGTGTGTTCACATTAGCTTGATGTTGGTGTTCCCTCAAAAGCATCTGCTGTTGCAGCAACCAACATGTATCTGTGTGTAGATGGCCATGGCACACTGTTACGCACACCGGGCCACATGTGGTATCGGATGTAAGGTGTGTATGTATGCATGGGACACGGAGTAGCGTAGCAAGGACCTGTCTGCATCCTCTCAATGTATGTATGGTCAATCATGACATGTACACCTTAATGGCAAGGTGTGTGGGCTGTCCTAGTGTAATGTCATGTGACCTGTGGCTCTAGTGTTCCGCTACCTGTCTCTGCAATCAACATCCTACTTCTGCTGATGTGTTGATGTATGTCACTCCTGTGTTGCGTCTGGCTGTTCATTTACACTGGGACACAGCTAGTCCCATGCCATGGGATGTGGAGGTTCACAATCTCGTTGTGTAGCTGGGTCTTGGTAGGAGTGTCACCTGGCAGCCATACGTGTCCAGGGCATGTAGCACATACCTGACTCCCTATGTAGCATATGTGTATTGACAGATTAACATGTGCTTAGTACATATAAATTGTTGTAGTGCACTCACTCTTCCTTGTCACTTCCAAATTGCTGCAGAGCGCTGCCTCTTCCCCGACCAATTCCGGACTTGGCTGACATGCGGGAGAATGACTGTATAAGCTGCTACCGCTTCCCACAACCTTTGATTGAGGAGTTGACGGCAAGGCTGGCACCACACCTGCAACCGCTGCACAGGTATCCTACGGCACTGACACCCAAGCTGAAGGTAATGGCAGCCCTACATTTTCTTGCCACGGGTACCTTTCAATATACCATAGCTCATGTTGGTGGCATGTCCCAGAGCATGTTCAGCCGTGTGCTGCATGATTTCTTAGAGGCCATGTTGCTTCACCTGGATGAGTTCATCCATTTCCCAACTCCTGAACAGTTGACTAGGGTCAAGCGTGGATTCTATGCCCTGGGAGGGATGCCCCATGTCATTGGGTCCATAGATGGGACACATGTGGCTTTGGTACCACCACAGGCACAGGAGGTAGCGTACAGGAATCGCAAACACTACCACTCCATCAATGCCCTTGTGGTGTGTCTGTCCAACATGATGATTTCACATGTCTGTGCTCGTTTTCCAGGATCAGCACACGATGCCTACATCATGAGGCGTAGCAGGGTGCCTGAAATGATGACGCAGCTGCGCAACGAACGAGCATGTGTTGTTGGTGGGTACACTCTGTCTGTCCTGTATTTTGCGTAGACTTCCAGCACAACCGCTTCTCCTGTCCTACTTATGTCCATGTGGTTTCCATGTAGGGGACGCTGGCTATCCCAACATGCCATGGCTGATCACACCTCTCCGCAACCCCAGCACGCCGGCCCAGCTCCGCTACAACACCGCCCATGGCCGGACAAGGCGAGTTATAGAGAGGACATTTGGCCTCCTGAAGAGCCGATTCAGGTGCCTACACAAGACCGGCGGCGCCCTCTCATATGCCCCGGCGAAGGTCTGCAAAATCTTCATGGTCTGCTGCATGCTGCACAACATGGCAGTTGAGAAAGCTGTGCCACTCATCCTGGATCAAGATGATCAGGACCATCCACCCGTGGAGGACGAAGGGCTTGGCAATGGGGCTAGTGATGTGGAGGATGTGGTTCCGCAAGAGGACATCCGGAGTCGGCTCATACGCGACTTCTTTGCTTAGTGGTGAGTACCAGTGTCTGAGTGTGCACGCATTGGTCCCCGTGTGGCATGTGTTGCCATGTGTGTGTCCATCTGCATGTATGCCACGTGAGTCAGAGGTGTGTGTGGATGTGTCACTCGAGTGATGGTGCCAGTGATGAGTGTATTTCCACAGTCATAATTGTGACCTAGCATGTTGTCATCCTTACATGTGTCGAGTACATGCACATGCAAGTGGCTGTGCTTTTTGTGGCTGACTTCTTGTGTGTCTCTCATCCCCAGGTACTTGCGCATGCCGTCTGCTGGTTGCATTGTTGTGGCACTGCTATTCCTCATGGACACGTCATCTTGTGCTGACTCAGCGTTACACGCACGGACAAGTTTGGAAGTCTCCTTAGGGTAAGGGATGCATCAGGGGTGTATTGCGTGTGGCAGTTGTTTACGATGTGTGCACACTGCCCCTGTCGATGTTTGGTTCCTCTGCAGGCATGTCGCATCACCATGGGACACATTACATGTAGCTGGATACACCTGAATAGATGGTCAGACTTGTTGACAGTCATCTGTGATGGGATAGTGGATTGTGATGATGGCATCAATGTGTGTAACACTGCCCTCGGACACATACGGTTTGCATTGGCTTGACATGGTGTGGGACTTCCACATCAGAGGATCAATGGTGTATGGCAGCCTCTCCGTGAGCAGCAGGGGGTGTTTAGCTGTTACCCGACACTTGTGTGCCAGTTCCATAGGCTATCACGCATTTGTGCTGCAGAAGGGGGGTGCCAGTGTTGGACCCACATGTTACTCCACATGACCTGTGTAGGTGTACTCCGAGTTGCCTCTGCATTCCGGAATACATGACTAATAAAGGTGTCCCTATGCCTCCACGGTGCCTCTTCTCAGTCAATGCTGGTGTGTTGCCACGGTGCATACGGCATGTCTGGCATGGTTTTCCGTGATAGTGGCTATGTGTCTATGTGTAGAGTAGCAAGATGCAAGCTGTTTGTGTGGGATTAGACTCTGTATTGTGCATGATGTCCATGACTGTGTGGGTATTGTGACATGTGCCATCCCCATGCATCCAACGTTGGCCAGGCCACCATTCTCTGCATCCACCTGACTCAAGCTTGCAGGACATGGTTCTGCCACCTGTCTACACATACCTGGGTGCCCCCCAGGACACTCCACATGATCCCTGACCTCTGCGCATGACTGTTGCTGTACTCAATATGTCTGTCGGCACGGTTGTGCCGCCACCCCCTCAGCTGGTTGGGCCCATCACGGGTGTGTATGGTGCTCCATGTCTGTCTTGCCTAATACATTGTGACCCATGTGTGTTCTGTGCCAGACTCAGGCCCCAGGGTATGGATGGTTGAAGTCATATGAGAACTCAGGCATGGTTAGACTTTACAAGACACATGTAAGGTAATAATGCAAAATGTAGGCATCATCTCTTTATCATGTAACTTTTTATTTGTGTTGGGGTACATGTTGGGGGGTGGGGGGTATGACAAGAGGGGCTTTCCGGGTGTGTGGAATCCAAAGTTCACTGGGGGAGTTGGTGTCCTTGCCATTGGAAATCATCAGAGTCCATGCCACAGTCTTTGTCAACATTGGTCAGACAGTGACCAGCAAGTCCATGTGGCAGAGAATGTCTTTTGCTGATGTGCTGCTGTTGGTCCAGTGGGCCAGGTGCCAGGCCAGGTGTCCTGGGAGATGGTGCTGTTGCGCCGACCCTCACGGTCTTTTCCGTGGACGACCCTTCCTCCTGCGGGAACCCTCAGAAGCAGGCCGTGACGATGTTTGGGATGCTCCGTCGGATGTCTCCTCCTCCTCCTGATCCCTCCCTGTGGGTGGTGATGTTCTTCGCCTGGTGGCACAGGGAGGGTTGCCCATGTTGTCGGCTATCCGACAGAGTGTACGGTGAATTCCCGTGAACACCGTCACGAGCTCAGCCTGTCTGTCCTCCATCCGCCCTTGGTGTCGCAGTTGACAGGCATGTTGCTCCGCATGTTGCTGGGCCTGCTGGGTCTTGATCTCCTCGAGGGTCCCCTTCATCTTGTTGAGGGTGGACACAACCTGGCTCATGCCCGTGGTGTCCTGCCGGTATGTGTCCAGGATGTTTCTTACATGGGAATATACCGGTTCCGCAGCCAACTGGTCAGGCTCGCGCCACCGCCGTCCTCCACTCCCACCACCCCTGCCCACTTGCACCTGGCTTGCCCTTGTGGGCACATCGGGTCTCTGGGACCCCTGAGGGGTGGCATTAGCGTTGTCGCCTGCCTCCTCCTGGGTGCCCGGTACACCGTGTCCCTCCTGGTCAGCCTGGCTGCGTTGTGGGGCAGGGATCCTGGGTGTGTCCTGGGATGTGGCAGGAGTGGGGGTGGTGGTTGGCCCAGTTGTACCTGACGCAGGTGCTGCAGGTGGTTGGACACCAGAGGGGCCAGGTTGGTCGGGGTCGTCCACAGAGTGGTGAGAGTCGTCGCTGCCGGTGGGATCGTCATCCCGCAGAGCCGGGTCCTGTGAGTCTTCCCCCCCAGTGTTGGGGGGTGATCCACGACGTTGACCTGTGTGTGAGAGAGACAATGTTATTTTTGTTCCATGCAACATCCATGTTTCATTCGTTTCAAAGTTGGCACATTTCCTCTGGGTATTTGGATATGTCTTGCATTCCACTCACAGTGCACTTGTGCATGGGTAGGTCCCTTGGCCACAGCTTTTGAGACTTTACCTATGTGTGACACAGTCTTACTTGCTGCGTCAATTGTGACTGCAGTCAGCAGTGGAGTGAGCAGGTGTGGCGAGCCATGCATTGGCGCCTTCCGTGTTGCACTGTACGTGGGCACACGGAGTTGTTCCACACAATTATATAATGCAGGTAGCTGGCGTTGTGCTCGTGCACAGGTTGAGACATGGCTCAGTGTTTTGCCATGGAGAAGAGAGGGGGATTCAGGCACTGGCCACCCTTGTCTACATGCACGCAGTCCACCTGCTGACGAGCAGACATTCCCACACCACCCAAGGCTGAATTGGTCTCCCTGTGTCTCCCTTTCTCACTCCCTCTCTGTCCCCCTCTCCCTCCCTCCCTGTGTCAGCCTCCTCCCTCTGTCCGTCTCCCTGTGTCTCCCTCCCTTTCTCTCCCCCTCTCCCTTCCTCTGTGTGTCACCCTCTGTCACCTCAGCCCAGCTTCCTAGGCACACACTTTTTGCAGATCTTTGAATGGCCCTTGGCTTGTTCATGTGAGTTTGTTTCTGATCTCCAGGCACCCATTGGGTGTAGTGTCTGTGTCTGCGCTGCTGCTGTGGTGGTGTGTGCTGCCACTCTTTCACAGTGTTGGCTGTTCATTAGCTGCTGTCATGTGCAAAAAGTGCCTTCACCCCCATGTCTTAATGCAAGGCGTCCGCCATTTGCTGGTAAGTCTTTCCTGTGTGGGGACACACTGTTTGTCTGGCTGTGACCTAGGCCATATGGGCAGAGGGCATTGTTGTCTGCTTCTGAGTTGCACTATGTGATTTTTGAGGCCCACACTCCCGCCATCCGGGTTACCGTGTCTTGTGCTGGTGTTTTCTGTGGCCTGTGACTTGGGATTGTCCAGCTGGGTGCATGGGTCATGGTGGCGCTAGTGGCATGTGCGTGTTTATGGAGTGTGGTTGAGTCATGCGATAGCTTGGGGTGGTTGCGTGCATGATTGTGAGTTTGGTTGTGGATGACGTTCCCCCCATGTGAGGTGAGTTGTTTGTGTACTCACCAGGCTCTCGGAGTCCTTCTACTCCGTCCACTGCCACCACCGGCAGTATGGCCATCACCTTCTCCTCCCAGGGATGGTATTGTACGCGTCTGCGGGGCGACCCTCCTCCAGTGATGTTGGCCTGGTTGTGGTCGTCGGTCATTTTGGCTCGGACCCTCCTCTGCAGATCGTACCACCTGGCTTGGCATTCATGCCTGGTCCTTCTGGTGGACGCAACAGCATTCACAGCATCGACAATCGTCTGCCACATGGCTGTTTTTTCGGAAATGCTGGTCTGTCTGACCAATGTTCCAAAGAGGTGTGGTCGACTCTGAGGATTTCGTCGACAAGGACCTCCAACTCTTGGCTAGTGAACTTTGGATTCTTGTTAGTGGGCATGGTGAGGGGTGTGGGTGTGGATGGTTGTGGGGGGTGTGGGTGTGGATGGTTGTGGGTGTGTGGGTGTGGTTGTGCAGGTGTGTGTGTGAATGTGATGAGGGGGTGTTTGTGAAGGTGGTTGTGTGAAGGTGTGCAGGTGTAAGGTGTAGTAGAGGTTGTAGTATGGTGCAGTTGTTTCTCGGTGTGGTCTGGCAGCAGTGGGTCTGTTGCAAAGGATCATGGTTTGTGTGTGTTGGGCCTTTTTATTGGTTCATTGGTGGGTTTGGCTGTGTTTGAACTTTGGGTGGGTGTGTTATAAGGAGTGGTTGTGTTTTGGGCCTCTGTTTGGGAGTTTGGCAGTTGCAGGTCAGTGAATGTGTTGTATTTGTGCTTGTTGGACATGTTTTGTGGTTTGTGCGATTCGAATAGAGTCTTCTTGTGTTGTTTTGCTTTGTTCTGGTTGTGTACGTGTGTTTTTAGCGTGTGTACGGTGTGTACATCGGCCATTTTGTTGTACAGTGCTGTCCTTGTCTCTGGCTTGGTACGACTCGTACATGCGCGATGTTGGGTGAAGGTGCTGGTGTTGGAGCCTGGGGTGCGCTCCGTACTTAGACTGTTGGGGTCGGGGTACGCTCAATATATACGCGGGTGGGGGTACGGGCCGTACATACACGGTTGGGGTCGGGGTACGCTCAATACATACGCGGGTGGGGGTACGGGCCGTACATACACGGTTGGGGTGGGGGTACGCTCCATACATACGCGGGTGAGGGTACGGCCGTACATACACGGTTGGGGTGGGGGTACGCTCCATACATACGCAGATGAGGGTACAGGCCGGGCCGTACATACACGGTTGGGGTGGGGGTACGCTCCATACATACGCGGGTGAGGGTACGGCCGTACATACACGGTTGGGGTGGGGGTACGCTCCATACATACGCGGATGAGGGTACAGGCCGGGCCGTACATACACGGTTGGGGTGGGGGTACGCTCCATACATACGCGGGTGAGGGTACGGGCCATACATACGGGGGTGTACATACACGGGTGGGGGTTCAACTAGTACGTACACGGGTGTACATACACGGGTGGGGGTTCGACTCGTACATACACGGGTGTACATACACGGGTGGGGGTTCGACTCGTACGTACACGGGTGTACATACACGGGTGGGGGTTCGACTCGTACATAGGAGGGCTGGGGGGGTGGTTGGGCGCGTACATACGGGGGCTGGGGGGGTGATTGGGCGCGTACATACGGGGGCTGGGGGGGGTGTTGGGCGTGTATGCGGGCACATGTCTCCATGGTTGCTATAGGAGTTCGGTGCGGACGGTGCTTTTTCCATCCGGTTGTAACATCGGACGCACGGGATGGATCGTACTTCCGCGGTCGGACTTCACTTTTCACATTTGTACGGTAATTAGTCTGGGGACGTGTCGGGCACATTTTCCGACCCGAGGACGTGTGGGGAATTATTCCCAATGCGATTCGTATGGACTTTTTCCCATGCGAATCGTACTTGGCAGTTTGTACGGCACTTGTACGATTCGTACGGTAAAAAGACCGGATACGAGTCGTACGGGGAAATGTTTTACAGGATCGTAATCGGCACCTCTGACTTCTTGACATAGCAGACTACACCAGAAAGTCTGGTTGTTCAGGCTTCCACCTGCAGGATGAAGCCTAATTCATTTCTTGGTTTCCACTGGGCAGAGTCAAAGAGAATTGAAACATTTGGAAAATTGATGTATGTGATATAGACTTCTAGCCACAGATTCTTACCTTAGAATTATCCCCAGGCATCAGACTGGATCCAGAAATGTTTGTTGAGCAGTACCCCTGCATGCCGGTAGGTGGCGTCATTCGGCTCCGTGAGGCATCACCATCCGCGCTAGAAGAAAAGTGCACAGTGTCTATGTAGGCGCCACCCCAGCATGCTGACGTCATTTCTTTCCGCAACAGTCAGCACAGATCTTGATAGAGCTATCCCGTCAGTCACTTTTTAACTGCTTTTTCAATGTTCTGTTGAAGTGTTATGAGACTTGTCTACTGGTGTGGCACGTATACCATCTGAGAAGGCTGGTTTTAAGCACTGTGGCACATGTCATCGGCAGAAGCTGGTGACGGACCCGTACCTTGTCTGCCTTTGGTGTCTTGAGCGCAAACACGACTCCAAGACCTCTGTCAATTGTCAAACCACGCACCCAAAGGCCTTGGAGTGATCCCTCAAGCTCCTTGCCATTAGCGTGCAACGCCACGACAGTCATGATCTCTGTCGAGAGCAAGGTCCTGGGATCGACTGCAGAACCATAGATCTTCGTAGCACTCGTTGTCCTCTGGTAAGTCCCCCCCCAAGAAGTTGCACTCCATCCGTCAAAGTGACCCAATCCAATGCGACCGAGGGAGCGTTGTCACTCAAGGCCTGGTTCCAGGGTCTCCGCGCCCTCCCACGTTTCTGGGAGTTGGAGCAAAACCCACCCATCTCCGGGAGTTTTATGATGCCATGCACCTCTTATCTGGGAGGCCCAACCCTACCGGGCGCCTTTGGGCCCGCAGATTCGGGAGGGGCCCCTACTGGTTCCCTGCCAGTGGGTCCACCACCACTCCAGTTGGGTCCCTTGGATCAACAGATGGTTCCGGACCAGTGCCATTCGAGCCACCTTGACCTTTGCTGGCGCCAGTCCCGTTGTCGACGCTCCCTGTTGTCGATGCTCCATGGGATCCTCTCGGGGCACCGTCCCCTTTCTCATCCCTGTGTCAGAATCGGAGGAGCGTGGTCTGACTCCGGTGCCGACTGGAGCCATTCCTTCCATGCGAGAGCCTCAGCCCTAGTCCTATAAGCTAGGACTTGGGGAAGATTGGGACAGACCACTGGACCCTGAAGAATACTAGCCTTTCGACCCCAATATGGACTGCTGTGAGGAATTGGGAGAGACCAGATACTGGCTTGGTCTCTCCTCCTACCGTGACTATGGAGAAGAGAGCCTCTTTTGCAATGGTGTAGCTGAAGTCCTGGACCTTAACCTGCACCCACTGTGGCAGTCAAGACGAATGTCTTGACAGCGGTGCTTCAGCCGGGAGTTACCCCATCAGAACTTCTTCTCCCATTTAATGACGCCCTTACAGATGACCTGCTTGCGGCCTGGTCCAAGACCTGCACAGGGCCTCCTGTGAACAGGACAATTGCCTGCCGCCATCGCCCCACCCCAGGGGACCCCTCTTTCCTCATCCAACACGCCACCCCGGGGAGCTTGGTGGTCCAAGCCTCCACTTCCCGTGTAAATCCAGGTGCCCTCCCTACCACCCCACCGGATAGAGAATCCAAAAGGTTGAACACCTTGGGAAAGAAGATGTTTTCTGCTGCCAGCCTGACTTTGCGGTCTGTGAACACTGCCTGCTTTTGGACCGTTACTCCCATTCCATGTGGGATTTGGTTGCGTAGATACTGTCCATGGTCCCGGGGGAGGATCAGGTCATACTCTCCCAGGCTATGGCAGACGGGATTGGTGCAGCTAAGTTCACAATTCGATGTGGGCTGGAGACGACCGACTCACTACGCAGAGCGGTTTCTTCGTCAGTGCCCTTACGGCACCATGCTGGGCTGAGGACAACTGGCTTTTCAGGGGATGGCCAAGCTTCGCTTATGGACATGCCATATGATACTTCCATCTCTTTGGAGACAAGGCAGACTCAGAGCTGGAGTGCTTCAAGGACAGCAGGACTACAGCCAGGTCT
Source organism: Triturus cristatus (assembly GCF_964204655.1). Taxonomy (NCBI): domain Eukaryota; kingdom Metazoa; phylum Chordata; class Amphibia; order Caudata; family Salamandridae; genus Triturus; species Triturus cristatus. The sequence continues at coordinate 963,150,453 of NC_140588.1, forward strand.
TCGAGCCTTTCTATGGCCCCTATCACCCCTAGTACATATTTCGCTCCTTTCATGACCATGGAAGGGTTTTCCCCATGGGTCCTTAGCTGCCCAGTCACCACAGCGTGCAAGCTTCCCAGCCTCTGTGTGGCTGTAGTGCCCACAGACCTAGTGGGTCTGGCAGCCAGAGATAGAGCCAGTTCACCACCCCCCCAGCAGCCACAGCTCTAAAGCCTCTTTAATATGCCATCTGACCATCGTGGGATACGCCATCCCCTGCACCACTGGAGGTCGATAACATCCAACTGCTGGGTTCTCCAGATTGTCAGAGGGGGCATCTCCCTCCCCTTTGTGACCAGCCCTCCACCCATCCCACCCACTTGTGACAGGAGGCTGATGGAGGACCTTCTTTCCTTACTCTGTTAGGAAGTAGCGTCTCTCTTGGTCACGGGAGCCATAGAGAGGGTACCAACACCAGAAGTATGTTGTGGTTGTTATTCCTGCTACATTCTGGTGATCAAGAGGGATGGAGGCCTTCACCCTATTCTAGACCTGCACCCTCTCAATTTCTTCATGAAAAAGGAGGAATTCAAAATGCTCATGCCCGCTCAAGTTCTGTCTGGCCTCAACCCGGAAGACTTACAGGATGCATGCTTTCACATCCCTGTCCTGCCTGCCCACAGGTGTTACCTGCAGTTTACAGTGGGCCATGAGCACTTTCAGTTTGTCCTGCTTCCCTTTGGCCTCACCAGCGCCCCTCGGGTGTTCACCCAGGAGATAGCGGTGGTTGCAGCTCCTCTGCAGAGATCAGATGTCCCAGTCTATCCCTATCATGATGGCTGGCTGTTAAAGGTGGGCTTGTCCCAGGCAGTCGTCTCCTACCTACAGTCTACAGCAGACCTCTTGCAATTGATCGGGTTCACTATCAATGTGCCAAAGTCACACTTGATTCCCTCTCAGACACTCCCATTCATCTGAGGTGTTCTGTACACTGTGCAGATTTCGGCTATTACTCCCGAATGGTGAGTCCAGGATATTCAGGCTATAATACTGATGTTTCAACCTCTATCCTGGGTTTCAGTGAGACTGACTATGAGCTGTTGGGCCTCCTGCATCCTTCTTGTGACACATGCCTGCTGGCATATGCAGGCTCTGCAGTGGTACCTGAAGGTCCAGTGGGCACAGCATCAGGGAAATCTCTCCAACATGGTCCACATCTCGGAGGGAACTGCAAAAGATCTTCAGTGGTGGTTAACAAACCACGATAAGGTCAGCTGCAAACCCCTATCATAACCAAATCTGACAGTAGTGATGGATTTGTCACTCCTGGAGATCAGAGGCCTCTGGTCTCCGCTGGAATCTGGACTCCACATCAGTCTAGTGGAGCTCCGAGCTATCCGGCTGGCATTGAAGGCCTCTCTACCCTCGATCAAGGGAAGGCTGGTGCAGGTGCTCATGGAGCCGGGAGGGGTAGGGTTGTGGACCCTTTGTCAAGAGGCCCTCTGGATATGCCTGGAACAACACGGCATATCCCTGGTGGTTCAACACCTGGCAGGCTCTGTGAGTGCCAGGGCCGATTAATTCAGTTGAAGATGCCTAGCAGATCACAAATGGTGTCTCCCTCTAGAGGTGGTACAAAGTCTCTTTCAGCAGTGAAGAGAGCCGTGATTAGATATGTTTGCCACCGCCGAGAACGCGCAATGTCTGTGGTTTTGCACCGGCAGTTTCCAAGGCGGCTCTCATTTGGAGAAGCTTTTCTTCTTGAGTGGAGCTCAGGCCTCCTGTAAGCCTTTCCACCCATACCGTTCCTGCCCAGTGTTCACAAGAAGATCAGGAACGACCAGGCCCAATTAATTCTGTTGAGCATGGCCATCGGTCCTCTGATCAGACTGCTCCTTCTGGAGGATCATCTGTCGCTACAGCAGAGGAGGGTTCTCCACCTGAACCTGGCAATGCTCCACCTTCATGTGTGGAGATTGAGCTGTGTTAGCTGACAGCTTTTGGCCTTTCGCCTAAAGTCCGTAATGTCATCTTGGCAACCAGGTGTTGTAGGAAAGGTTCCTTTTTGTCATGGTCACCCCTACCTTTTGCCATTGATACTGATGTTTTTCAACTGATGTGCTCTGGGTCCCTGCTAACCCTGCCCCAGTGCCAGTGCTCTGTCCCTAAAAACAAGGTAGAATAGTCTGATTGTGTTACAATTTTCACACACTTAAGCACCCCTGTATATCCCTAGAAAATGGTACACCTGGTATGGGTACTAAAGAGGGTCCCTAAGGGCAGCAACATGTATTGAGCCACTCTAAGGGACCCCCATATGAATTTTATGCAGGCTGCCATTGCTGGCTGCTGACACGGTGCAAACCATGTGTGAAAACACGACATGGCACACTCACTGTGTGCCATGCCAAAGTCAGTGCATATAATATATGTAAGTAACCCCTATAGCAGGTCTTGTAGCCCTAAGGCAGGGTGCAATATATTACATGTGAGGACATGAGCAACTATGCCCCTGTGCTGTCTAGTTCAATTACTAGTTGATACAAGTGAGCAGGGAAGCCTAAGTATATGTACTGGACACTGGTCGTTACGAGTTGCCTTGCTACATGATGGCTTTACTGAAACCTATGGTATTTGGTCTCAAACACCTTGTCTTAATAAACCTATACTGTTACCAGTACTAAATTTATTATGACATGCACCCATTGGGCACCTTAGAGGTGCCCCCTGAAAAACCTACCAGGTTCGTCCAGCCTGCCACCATAAGCAAGTTTCTGATCCCCTGAAGGTGAGAGCCTGTGCTCTCTGAGGTCAGAAACAATGCCTGCTCTGGAGGGTTAAAGCCACCTCCAGCAGGATGGCAAACGCTTTAGCATATTTAGGCCAGAGGCTTCAAAGCCTCTACTGCCTTTGTTATGCGACCCCGGCTTCTCCCTGACCTGGGAGATGCCACGCCCTGCCTTGAGTCCCATTTGGCACCAGGACAGGCGGGAAAATGAGCTAGTCAGAAGGCGTGTTCACGCTCAGGCTGGTCACTAAGGAGCTACCTGAAATGAACAACGAAATAAGGGTTCCACCATCATGTTTTTAATGGAACTACAATTTCTGGGTCAGTTTTATGCCCACTCTCCACAGGAAGTGGTCATATAGGGGATGTGGACACCCCAAGGGTAGGTAGCCCATTGGCTAGAACCTTACATTCCCCTTAACACCCCTAAATTCAGTATTTAGGGGGCCTCCTGACACCAGGAACTTAGATTCAACTACTGGGAACACAAGAAGGACCGAAAGCGCAAGAACTGTGGACCATCCTCAGATTTAAAGCAAAACCCTGCCTGCCTACTGCTGTCCTGACAATTGCAACAACGCAATGCGTCCAGCAGCTGTGCATCCTCCTAAAGCCTTGGAGGGCTGCTAGCACTTCGCCAACCAGTCAACACCTCCTTTGAAGTGGAGGAGCCACTTCCCTGCATTTTGCAGGCACCAACTGCATCTGCCCAGTGCACCATTCTGCTAACCACTGGGTTCACCGAGGAAGCAGCAACAGGGCTGTATTTCCAACATCATCCAGGTCTTGAAGGAAAGTGCTCATAATCTGCAGTGGTGGCTAACTGATCGCATTTTGTCCTGTGGCAGGCCCTTCTCACTCACTCCCCAAACCTGAAGCGGTAACGGATGAAACGCTGCTGGTTTGGGGTGTCACCAGAAAGATGTGGAAATCAGAGGGATCAGGTTCCCAGGGGACGGCCGCTTCCACATCAACCTACTGGAGGTACGGGACATATGTCTGGCCCGAAGGTCTTCTTGCTTTCCATCACGGCAAGGCTGCTTCAGGTACTCATAGACACCATGATCTCCATGTGGTACTGTAGTAAGCAACACAAAGTGGGTCCTCTGCCAGGAGGCTTTGTGCCTTTGAAGATGGCTAGAGTATAAGGGTATCTTTCAGGTCTCAAACTACCTGACAGGTCACTAAATGCTATAACCGTCGAACTGAGCATTCGTCATCTGGCAGATCACAAGGGACAGCTGCATCCCGATGTGGTATAGGTTGTCTTTCGGCAGTGGAAAGTACCCTGGCTTGCTATTGCTGAGAATACAGAGGGGCATATTTACATTAAAGTGGCAAAGCGTGTTGTTATGCCAAGAAGGCTAACGACACGCTTCGCCACTTCAGAAACGCATGGCTGCACCATATTTACTAGAATATGGTGCAGCCCTGCGCTTCCCTCTGCGCTGGCGCTAACTTTAGCTGCCTAGCGCCAACGCAGGTACCCTTGCACCATAGTGCAAGGGTGCCTGTGTTGAGGGGAAGATTGTTTATGTGCAGGAAGGTCCTTCTTCTTGCACATAAACAATTTTTAAATGCTGTGTTGTAACTTCTTAGTGTGCTGCTTAATGCAGCACACATAGAAGTTGCAAAAATGATAGTTTATCTGCAGGAAGGGAGACACTTCAGCACAAAAACAATCATAGGCAATTTGCTGTTTCTATGTGTGCTGCACAAGGCAGCACACCAAGGAAAAAGAAAAAAACGAGGAGAAATAAAGCATTTGTCCTCGTTTCGCCTGTTTTAGACCAGGTTTTCCCTGATCTTAATGTTGGCGCTGCCTCCTATTTACGATACCCTTGTACATTGGGGACAGCGTCAAAATCAATGGGTGTTGCGGTGGAACGCCCACCACAACACCCATTACCTACCCTTTCACGCTAAGTACAGCGTGAAAGGGTGCCTTATTTACAAGGCAGCATTAAGCCACGTTAAGTGGCTTAAAGCTGCCTTGTAAATAAGGGGAGGCCCCTATCGCCATCACAACATCACTGAAGGTGACGTTGTGGTGGCAATAAGGGCTTGTAAATATGCCCCAGAGTGTCAACAACTTTGCACATTGTGCTTTCCACAACAAAACTCATTAGGAAACCTATTCTGGCTGGAATGCAGCAAGGGACTTCTGAACACCTTCCCGCTTTTACCTCTCCTGCCCGAGTTCTAAAGAACGTCAAGAATGACTGGGTCCAAATCACCCTGCTGCTTCTGGATTGGGCCAGGAGAGTGTGGAACCCTAAGCTCCTGAGCATCCATCCTCCGAGAAGACTACCACTTCGAGAGGACACCTTATCCCAGTGGCAGGGCAGAAGGCTCCATCCTAATCTGTGCAACTCACACCTCCATTAATTGAAATTGAGCGACTGTAGTTAATTGCTTTTGATCTGGCCCCTTAGGTGGTTGGTGTCATCCTTGCCACCAGGCACCCCTCCACGAAATTAAACTATGTAGAGCACCGGGACAAGTTTGTACATTGGTGTGGGTCCTGGGACACAGAACCCCCTTACAGACGAAGCTGTTGAATGTCCTTCTGTTTGTTTTGTCTTTGTCCCACTAAGGTCTTGCAGTGAGCACTATAAATAGTTATTTGTTCACCCTTTCGGTCTTTCTATGCTTGCCAGACCAACCATCCTTGTATAAATAACCGGCTGCGATGTGATTTATTAAAGGTTTGGCACACATTCCATCCCAAACCGTTTGTGATGCCACAGTGGGACCTTAATTTTGTCTTAACATTTCTCAGGTGTATGACTTATGAGCCTATACATAGGTACATTTCTTGATCTTGAAGACTGTTTTTCTCATTGGCTTTACATCTCTCTTCTACATAGGGCAATCAATCATTCCACAGGCATTCTCTGCTCCTTCTCACCCCTCGAAAAAGGCTCCATTGGTTGGGCTATAAAAAGATATTTTAGATTTTACTCCAACTTTTTGGGGATTCTCTGGAGCAATCAAAGAGAAGGTTGTGCAGAAGAGGATCTTGCCCAGGTGAATAGTCCTCTCCATTCTGATCTGCTGCACATTGGCCAAGAAGCAGCCCCTGAAAGGTCTGAGAGCCCATTCCACCAGGGCCAAGGCTGCTACCACTGGTGTGCCTGTCCTTGACAGTTACCAGGCCACAACGTGGGCATTGGTACAGTTGTTCATGAAGCAAATTTTGGGTGGAAACAGACAGGGCACTTCACCTACTTGTTTCTGCAAGACATTTTTTTCTCAGCCCACTCCAAAGACCCTCCACCTTAGGAAGGTACTGCATTGGTATCTATTCTAAGGTGAGACATTTGTGGTTGAAATTAGCCATCAGAAGAAAAAGTTACTTACATTTGATAATGTTCTTTTGGGAGGATACCACAGATTCCTCCCCGCTCTCCCAACTTCCTGTTCTGTGGAATTTAACATCTGAAAAAGTCCTATGTTAGGAATCTGCACACTGGTGCGGACAGTTGTTCATGCTCTGACTCTGAGGATGTGGAAAGAGACCAGCAAGACACTGATTTCAGAGTGATGGCGCTTATATGTGGCTCCACTACATCACTTCTGGAGCGCCATAAAGCCAGTGCAAAGCTGCACGTTGCCACCTAGTGGTGTGCGGGAGAATTGCTGGAATGCTGGATCCAGTCTGATGCCTCAGCAACCCCAGATGACGTTTCTCTGCTCTCTACTACTTCTGTTCTCTACTGATGAAATCCAGAAACATTACAACAGCACCACCTGCACCAGCTTTGGTGAAAAAATACAGCAACTTTAAAGTAAGTATACGGCATTTACAGACTGCAATAAGGTGAACTGTGCTGGGTTGAGAGGCAGTGTGCTCCGTCCCCCTTATGTTTAAAAGGCTCCCTTGAGCCAAAGAGCTTACGAGCTCACCTGGGATGCACCTGTGTGCCTGTGGAGTGTTACTGTGACCTGTGAATACTTGGGCAGTGTTTCAGTAACCCCAGATTCTCCCTCCCCTTTCATCCTTCCATCTCAGAGAACAACGTCCAGATTCTGTCAGACAACAACACTATAGTAATTTATAGCAACAAACAGGGTGATTTTAGGGTTGTGGACCCTATTTTGGGAAGCAATACAAATGGAGTATGGGTGCAGTGATGGGGACTACTGGCAGTAGTGGCTCATCTTGCAGGACACCTTGAGTCATCTCGCTCTGGGAAACCACATCAGAATTCCAGCCTGAATTGGCGGGGGCAATGTTCTGAACAATTGGGTTTTCATTCATCTCATCTCTTTACCACAGTCCATAGCAGGAAGTACCACGGACCATAACAGGAAGGATCCTCAGTTTTGTGCCATACACTTCCCTTAGGATCATTTTGCGGTGGATATCTTCTTGCTCAGTTGACCTAAGGGGCTGTGGTACGAATTGCCTCCCATCCCATTTCTGTTCAAAGTTCTGTGGAAAGAGCAGAAGAATCATGCACTGCTGATTCTGATCACTTCAGACTAGGCATTGAGCATCTGGTAATGAGGATCTAGTGGTACTCAGCATTCACCCTCCTCTTGCCATCCCATCCAGAGTGGACCTTCTATTGCAGAATGATGCTGAGGTCCTCTATCCCAATCACCAGACACTGTGACTGCACGCAAAGAGAATGAGCTTTGCCAGCTAGAATCCCGTTGCTCTTCTGATAAGATAGCATCTTGGCGGCCAGACAGAGTGCCACCAAATCCATCTACGCAGACCCACGGAGCAGATTTGTTCAATGATGTGAGTCAGAAGGCATCATTGCCTTTACATCTCGTCTTTCTGATGTCTTGAGGTTCCCTTTACATCTCGTCTTTCTGATGTCTTGAGGTTTGCATTTTTCCTTGTGCAGCAGGGTCTAACAGTGGCTACAGTTAAAGGCTTCCTGGCAGCTCTGCCTTTATGTATCTTCCTGTCCAATCTTCTCTTTTTAGATCCCCACTAGTGGTGTGTTTTAAAAAAGGGCTGCTTTGCCTCTTCCCTCAGTTGGAATGAAAGTGTGTTTTGACTTCCTTGAAGGCATCTCCTTTCATCTGCTGGACAGTTGCCCGGTTTGGTTTCTTTCTCTAAACCCAGTTTGCTGGTGGTGATTACCTCTGCCCACGGGGACACAGAATGGTATTGGTTTGTCCACCATTCACAGTTTGCTTCCTGGATAAGTTGGTCCTTCATGCTTGTACATCCTTTTTAACCAGAGCAGTTTCTGCATTTCAGATGGGACAGTCCATTACCCTTCTATCATTGTTCCCTTCTCAGCAGCAAACCAAGGAAGAGAAAAAGCTATAGGCTGAACTCCAGCCATGAGGTGTCATTCCACCTGGACCACACGTGACACAACCGAATTGATAGTCAGCTCTGTTTGGGCTTTCCTGGAGGTAAACAGGGCAATCATATAACATATCAAATCATATCAATCATATATTATATTCTATCATATCGTGTCATATATCATACAATATCAATCAAATCATATTGTATCATATATCTCATATAATAACATATAATTTCCCCTTGGCTCATCCTTTGCATCGAGATCTGATATGCTGTGGCCAAGAAAAATCCTCCAGAGGGCATTTGTGCCCATTCCACCAGGACCGTAGGACATAGCTGCTTTCATAGCTCTCTCCAGAGGTACGACATCTGCCGGCATAGCATTCTTGCATACTTTTGCAAAACACTACTGCCTCACTTCTCACGCATGCAGTGATAGGTACTGTTTCCAAGCTATAGTGCATAATTTCCCTGGTAAGCATTTCTCCTTATTTCGCCAAATTAAATCCAGGGTTTCCCTGGCCTTAATTTTGGCGCTGGCTCCTATTTATGCCACCCTTGCAAATAGGGGGCAGCGTAAAAATCAATGGATGTTGCGGTGGAACGCCCACCGCAACACACACTGCCCACCCCTTTCACGCTAAACATAGCGTGGAAGGGGACCTTATTTACAAGGCAGCGTTAAGCCATGTTAAGGAGCTTAACGCTGCCTTGTAAATAAGGCAAAGCCCCTATCGTCACAGGAACATCCGTAAAAGTGATGTTCCCCTGGCAATAGGGGCTTTTACATATGCACCTGTAAGTGCAGTAATGACATTAAGAGTATATGGTGCTGGGAGTTTGTCATCACAAACTCCACAGTACCATAATGGATTTACTGAAAACTGGGAAGTTTGGTATCAAACTTCTCAGCATATTAAACCCACACTGATGCCAGTGTGGGATTTAATGAAAAATGCAATCAGATGGCATTTTACAGATGCCCCCTAAAAAACGGCCTGACTCTAGTGTCCTGGCTGAGTGGCTGCTCGCCAGCTGCCACCACCAGACATGTTTCTGGACCCCTGGGTCAAGAGCCTGCTGCTCTTGGGGTCTGGAACAATGCACATCCTGGGACGACGTGCCAAGCTTCCTCCCCCAGGATGAGCAGGGTCCGTGAAGGGGAAGCTTCAAAGGCTTGCCACCTTTGTGAGCTACCCCAGCCATTTGCTGCTTCCAGCAACTAGCCCCTACTGGTTTTGACACCCACTTTGGGCAGGAGAATAGGCGGGAAAACCAAGTAAGGAATGGAGGTGTGCCCACCTTTGGCAACCCCACCCGTCAGGTGGGGGAGAAGAGGTAAAGCACAACTCTCAGTCCTCGCCATCTTGCAGATGGGGGGACCAGTCAACCAGAGAGAGGCATATGCCCCTTCCCACTGGAAGGTGGCATAATACCCACCCCCTGGAAGGGACTCATTGGTCCTGACTTGTACCTACCTATAAGGCCCCTAAATTTAGTATTTAGGGGCAACCCTGAACCTTGCCTCCTCAGACAAGACCCGACCAGTAGAAGAGAAGAAGAAGGACCAAAGAAGCCGTGCAGAACTAAGAAGTGGAGGACGCCCACTGAGTTGTCTGCCCCTACCATGAACCTGCTCCAGCGAAATCCCATTGTGTCCTGCAGCCAGCAGCCCCAAAGAACCCGGAGGACCTGCCCTGCCTTCCCAAACCAAGACTTTGTCTCCCGTGAACACCGGATTTGCTCACCCACGGACTCTGGCTTCGGCCAAATCAGCAAGTCTGCACCACTTTGCACTCAAGGCCACACAGCCTGAGTTTGAGTGGCCCAACACCATGAGGAGGTCTCCCCAGCAATCCTGACCTGAGATCTGGTGATCTCTGACCTGCCTTGAATCTTAAATTGACGCCTGCAGCCCCTTTCTGAAGGATCCCCCGACCACTACCAGAGCCAGTAAGAAAAACCTGACGCCTAAAGACACCCCTGCACCCGACGTCCCACGGCCTTGTGTGGCCCAACCAATGGTGTCCCAGCATACTCAGGCATTTACCTCTCCAACCGGTGGTCACCTCTAGAAGATCTTTGTCTCCGAGCCTGAAGTGTTTGTTGCAACCGGAGAATCCCCATTGAAAACAACAGGGTACATGACGACAAACAAGCACCCTACACCCAGCCGCCCCTGTGCGGCCTTGGGCATTAAATCGGATCCCCCTTTGCCCTGAGCCTAAAACCAGGAGCTTTGCTCTCACAACCTTGTGCCTGCTTGTAAGCAGGACCAACCGGAGGCCCCCTATCGCCCATTGGATAACATTGGGCCTCAGCACTCTGCACCCGGCCACGCTAGTGCCGCTGAGGGTGCTTTGAGAGTGCATCCTTGACCCTGGAGGAACCCTGGTTCTCATCACAGAATACCAACTCCCACAAACAAGTACTTACCTGTAAACCGATAACTTAATTTCTTCCCATAGGATTGAATTGACTGCTTTTCCTTGAAAATTCTTGTGTGGAGTTGGTTTGTATGAAACATTGAAAAACTGCATATGTGTAAAAACTGACTTGCTTACTTTTTGTCTAGGATATGTCTCAGTGTGATATCTAGGCATATCACACTGATTAGCAAAAGTAACTTAAAAAGTAATATAAAAGCAACGTGCACCGTAATCTGTAAAGTAACTGAAAAGTAATTTTGAACTGTTGGTTTACCTGTAAATCAACCAACTGCATTTGAAACTGCATTCAACTGTAAATCACTGCATACGATTTTGCAAAGTATTATTATACTTACCTGCAGCAGACTTGGCTTGGTTCTAGAAATAAAATAACTAAATAATATTTTTGATACAAACAAATTGGTCTGAGTTCAGCTATTCTGGCTGATGAGGGGTGAAACCCTGAAACCAGCCCTAGGATGCTTGTTTCCAGTCCAGGCAGGACCTGGTCTGACAGTTTGGGCTGGACTGCTCCCATTGAGCGCAGGGTCAAGACTGATTTGCATATGCCTGGGTTCAAACTGGAATGGCATGGGGAGCAATAAAACAATGGATTTAAGCCCAGATCTCTGCAATAGGGAGAATGTATGACATTGTCCTGCATTCTGTCCATCAATTGTTCTTTTTGCATTTGTCACCCCGAGTGGGATGGTATGCCCAGATATGGGTCCCGTGCTCTCCATGCCACTGGAGTCAAGCTATTCTGGCTGATGAGGGGTGAAACCCTGAAACCGGTCCTAGGACGCTTTTTTACAGTCCAGGGAGGACCTGGCCTGGCAGTTTGGGCTGGACTGTTCCCATTGGGTGCAGGGTCAAGACTGATTTGCATATAGCTGGGTTCAAACTGGAATGACATAGGGAGCAAAAAAAACGATGGATTTAGCCCCAGATCTCTCTACTGGGGTGAATGTATGACATTGTTTTGCATTCTGTCCATCAATTGTTCTTTTTGCATTTGTCACCCCGAGTGGTACGGGTATGCCCAGACGTGGGTCCTGTGCTCTCCATGCCACTGGAGTCAAGCTATTCTGGCTGATGAGGGGTGAAACCCTGAAACCGGTCCTAGGATGCGGGTTTCCAGTCCAGGGAGAACCTTGCTTGGCAGTTCGGGCTGGACTGTTCCCATTGGGCGTAGGGTCAAGACTGATTTACATATGGTTGGGTTTAAACTGGAATGGCATGGGGAGCAACAAAATGATGGATTTAGGCCCAGATTGTTGTACTGCACTGGCGTAACAAAACTTGAGAGGGCCCCCCTGCAAGGTATGGGGTGGGTTCCTCTCAGGACTCAATCAGGAGCTCTCCAGCAACAGTATTGTGCTGAGGGAGCCCCCCTGGAGCTTGATGGCCCCCCACACAGCGGGGGTTGCGGGGGCCTGTGTTACTCCACTGCTCTACTGGGGTGAATGTATGACATTGTTTTGCATTCTGTCCATCAATTGTTCTTTTAGCATTTGTCACCCCGAGTGGGGCAGGTATGCCCAGACATGGGTCCAGTGTTCTCCATGCCACTGGAGTCAAGCTATTCTAGCTGATATGGGGTGAGACCCTGGAACCGGTCCTAGGATGCTTGTTTCCAGCCCAGGAAGGACCCGGCCTGACAGTTCGAGCTGGACTGCTCCGATCGGGCACGGGGTCAAGACTGATTTACATATGGCTGGGTTCAAACTTGAATGGCATGGGGTGCAAAAAAACGATGGATTTAGGCCCAGATCTCTGTACTGGGGTGAATGTATAACATTGTTCTGCATTCTGCCCAACAATTGTTCTTTTTGCATTTGTCACCCCGAGTGGGACGGGTATACCCAGACTTGGGTCCTGTGCTCTCCATGCCAATGGAGTCAAGCTATTCTGGCTGATGAGGGGTGAAAACCTGAAACCGGTCCTCGGAAGCTTGTTTCCAGTCCAGGGAGGACCTGGCCTAGCAGTTTGGGCTGGACTGTTCCCATTGGGTGCAGGGTCAAGACTGATTTTGGCCCAGATCTCTTTACTGGGGTGAATGTATCACATTGTTCTGCATTCTGACCATCAATTGTTCTTTTTGCAAAAAGGTTGTGGGAGCAAAACTCCTGGATGTAGCCTCAGGGCAAAGGGGGATCCGAGTTAGCACACAAGGTGCACCCACAGAGGCACAGGGGCAGGGTGCTGATTTGGCGTCAGGTACCCTGTTGTTTTCACTTGGAGTTGCCAGTTTTGGGTTTTGGCTGCAGGCTCAGTTCCTGGAAGACTTCTGGGAGGAACAAACAGTTGGGCAGGTAAGTTGGAGGGCGCGGGGATGTAGGTGCACCTCGGGTTCTCTTCTCCTGGGCGCAGGGCGGCTGGGTACGGGAGTGTCTTTTGAAGTCAGATTTCACCTTACAGGGCCACTCGCTGTTGGGGGGGTCTCCGTGCAGAGGCTGCAGGCGACGTCAGGGAGTCCTGGAGGGGTCAACCCAAGGTGGACTCGGACTATGGATCGCTAGAGGACCAAGTTGGGACTGGTAGGCCACTCGAACTCGGGCTGTAGGCGACCGGTGCAGTGGTGGTTCCAGGCATCGCGCTTCTTTGTCCTCAGTGGGCTCCGAGTCTTGCTTTGGAAATTCTTTTGAACAGAGCAACTGTTCACAGGAGATCTGGTCTTTGTCGAAGGCAGTCAGTCCTCCCAGGGGTTCTGGTGGTCGCTGGCTGCACGACAAGGCTATGTTTGGGGCAGGATCTCTGGAAAGTGCAGACGGGCCGGTAGAGCTGGGGACAAGTCAGTTCTTCTCTGCAGTCTCCTATGGTGGGCGTCTTCTTTCGTCCTTCTTCTTCGTAGGTTGCTGGAATCTCTCTTCTTGGTTCAGGGCTGCCCCCTAATACTGTATTTAGGGGTGTTTATGGGTCCCAAGGTCTGTAGCCAATGGGCTACTGATCTTAGGGTGACTACACCCTTGGTGTGCTCAACCCACGTGGGAGAATGGGCACAATCCCTAACACTGATTTGAGAGTGCCTGCCATCTGCAAGACGGTGTGTACTGAAGAGTGGGCTTCACCTCACCTCCTTCACCTGACGGCAGGGAAGGTTTCTCCATTGGGGCTCCGGGGCTGCACCCCTCTGAAAATTCCTATACAGTTACATAAAAAAATAATAAATAGATCGATTTATTTAGAGATACGATCGTATCTGTAAATAAATTGATGTATTTAAGTCTGGGTTGTCTGTTTCAGGCTGCCTGCCCCGCCTCGCTCTGAAGCAGGAGACGGAAGCCAGGTAGTAAATCGACTATCTTAATGGTGATGCATTACGCGGGGCTTTCTGTTTTAAAGCCCTTCATTGCCATTGTGGTCTAGGGTTGTATGCAAACTGTAGGCCAGTGACGCAATAAGCGTCACGGTTTCGGGCATCGGAGACTTTATCCCTGCTTGATTTCAGATATCTGTCATTCAAAGGCGTAGATCCCACCCTTTCGTCATATGTGAGAGTGGATGCAAGCACATCTGATCCGGTACCTTGTTCTTGGTGTTTGCAAGCTAATGCTGTGTTCTGTATATTGTGCTGAGACCCCTCATCATGCTAACCTCCCCCACTGTGACACACCACGCCCTTGCTGCACATCTCTCGCTCCTTTAGAAGTGGAGCTGCGGCATTTGTTTCCTTGCGGAATGGATCCAAATAAGGAGCAGGGTTCGCTCTTGATCCTTTGCAAAACGGATCTAAATATCCGAGTCATGCCCTAAGTGAGAAATAAATGCTTACTGTGGAACATGTGCCTACTTGCAAACAATGAATGTTAAAAAAGTCAAGGGAAGGTATTTCAGAGATATAGTTCCTCTCTTATTTCACATGCTTTACTTAGTCTTATATTCCCCAAGAGTTAGCTATTTTATAATGTTGTTGTTTATCTGTATTTTTTTCTGAGCATACTTTGAAGCTTGAGCTTTGTCAGGTGTTTATGAGGGGCTTTACTTGAGTGCTAAGGCTAAAGCCAAACAAAGTGCCTGTCAGTGGGTGGACCTCTATGCAGAGCACACAGAACAATGTTTATGTATTCCATTTGCATTCTGTGGATATGTGTGTGTGAAAGGGGTACACAGATGTCAAAATATTTGCAAGTCAAAAGTATGAGAAATTAAAGTGCTTAAATTTGAGGGAGTGCAGTGCATGTTGGGGGCGGTGAAGTGACAGAGATGCGAGGAAGTGCATTCGGGGGAAAAGTGAAAAGAGAATGCTGAAGAGGAAAGAGAGGGGTTTGAAGATGTGCAGATGGGCAAGATATGCAGAGAAAAAGAAGATACATATCTAACATAAAGCACACATAATTGAAGGCCAAAACTCCTTACACAGGCCTCAATGCTATTTAGTTCACAGACTCACTATTTCAGAATTTAAACATTTCCAATGTTAATTATTTATAAGAAATCATTGTTGTTACTCATTTATCTTGAACAGCTAACACCCAGTGACAAAGCCAATCATACTGACAGGCTTTAGTATGCCAGTTGTTGTGCCATTCATCTGGATAAAATTACATCTCAGAGAGAACCTAAAATACTGGTCAGGAGGCACATTATAGGAATCACAGAAATGTATTTGGCATGTTCCTTTATAGAGAGCACCCACTTTTTTTTATCTCACTTAAAGACCCCCCCCCCCCCCCTGTCCACTAAACTCAATGTGTCGCGGCACAGCTCCAAGCGACATCCTAAGGTTTGTCCTGCTGGGTAGAGGGATCTGGTGAGGTGAGTCGCAGAAGGCGAAGGTATCTGGGGCATGTCAACTTCCAGAAATCTTGAGCGAGTAGGGTCAGAAATGGCTGCCAAAGCTCACCAAATGTCGAACCCTTCCTGGCTACCGTGAGTGAGATCTTCTTCATACCTAGTATGTGCCACAGCCGCTGAAGCCACCCTGTGTGAGCAGGAATCCAGGGGGGACCTCCAGTGTAACAGTATGTTCTGAATGATGGTGCCGAGTGCTATTGCTATCTGCTTCACTCTCCTGGACTTCAGGGAATAAGTAAGTGGGTTCGGTACACCCAGAAGGACATACGCTGGGAGCCAGGGGAGCTCCGTGTCAAGATACTTGTCAATTTCGTCTAGGATTTGCGTCCAGTAAGGTTGTAAGTGTTCACATTCCCATAAAAGGTGAACTAGTGTGCCCGTCTTCCCACATCCTCTCCAACAGTCTGGGCTTTGTGCAGGATCAGCCCGGTGAAGCCTCTCAGGAGTGTAGTACCAATAGAACACTAACTTGGTAAATGTTTCGGTGAGGCCTAAATGGCTCACAGTGTGACGCGCCCTATAGCATGCTCCCTCCCACTCTTTGTTGCTAACGTCATGGCCAAGGTCTTTCTTCCAACGTGCACGGCCTGCATGATAGGTATGCGTGCAGCAGGACAGAAGCATTTTGTACAAGTCTAAGGTCAATAGCTTGTCTGAGGACCGCGTGATTAGCCATCGTTCGTACGTAGTGATGCGTCTGTGCGCCTGGGATTTATTGTCGGGATGAATGGCCCAAAGCTGCAATTGTAAGTAATGCAGATGTTCCGATTCAGGGAGGCCGTAGTCGGCTCAGAGCTGTAGGAAGGGAATGATGCCCCCAGCATGGAATAGAAGGCCTAGTGCACGACAACCGGCGGCTCTCCACAGAAGAAAGGATGGCGCACCCATCTCAGAGCTAAAGTTAGTGGTGTCAAAGAGTGGTGTAAGCGGAGAGGGGAAGGTCGTCAACCCGTGGCGTTTGCTGGTCTGGTACCAGACCAAAATAGTGGTACGTGTCACTTGTGAGGCATATGTTATGTTATGTTATGCACTTTTGTATTGCGCACAGCTGCCCCAGCTAAGGGGCGTCCTGGCGATAGAGATTGAGTGGTCGCTGGGGTCTCCTAAGACATGGGATTTTCAGAGGTGCCTGCTACCATACGGTCTTGGAAGAGCCAGTGCTTCTCTGATTCAGCACGGCTCCACTCGACCAAGTGCCGGAGCTGAATAGCTTTGTAGTAGAGCGTGAGGTCAGAGATTTCAAGTCCCCCTTCGTTATGCGGCAGGAAGCTGACAGTCCTTTTCATCCTTGGCTTGCGCCCCTGCCAAATGAAGAGAGAGAGCTCCGACTGTACCCGATGCTGCCAGCCAGTAGGAGGCTGCAAAGGAAGCATCTGGAAGAGGTACAGAATTTTAGGACCGTCATTTTAATAGCTGCAATGCGCCCCAGGCACGAAATCGGATAGTGTTTCCATCTCTGCAGATTTGAGTATGTAGCTTTGAATAATCGACTGTTCTCATGGCCTGCAGGGTAGGGGCCAGCTGAATTCCCAAATATGGTACTGTCTCATCAGACCATTGCAGGGGATGCCGATCCTGGAGCTCTGCCAGCATCTGTGGCGGCAGCGAAAGATTCAAAGACGTGGATTTTGTAATATTAACCTTGAACCCGGAAGCCTTCGCGAAGGAGTCCAGCTCCTCCAGAAAGGCTCCCAGAGTGGTCGTTGGGTCCGCCAAGGTGACCAAAACATCATCCGCGTACAGGCTGATGGTATGCGTATCACCGCCGAAGCAGATGCCTGTGATGTGGGGGTGGTCCCTGACTCTTTGCGCCATTGGTTCCATGTAGAGGGAAAAGAGCAGGGGCGACAGAGGACATCCCTGCCTCGTACCTCTACTGATAGGGAATGGGGTAGAAGTGTGCCCATTTACTCTCACTGTAGATGAGGGGGAGCGATAACAATTGAGGATGTGCATCCTCATAATTTCCATTGTCATTACTTGCTCTAGGTAGGGCCAGTGGACCCGATCAAAGGCCTTTTCAGCGTCTATAGTGAGGAGCATATATTCCCCTGGGATAGGGGATAGGGGATGCCTTTTCTATAAGGTTCATGACTCTCTTTGTGTTGTCGCTCGTCTGCCTTTGAGGGATAAACCCGGCTTGGTCGGGGTCTATGATCCCCGGCATGTAAGGTGCTAGTCGTGCCACCAGAATCCCAGTGTACAACTTCAGGTCTATGTTCAAAAGAGAGATAGGCCTATAGGCCCCGCAACTCGTCTTACCTTTCCCTGGTTTAGGGATAATTGCAAATGCAGCCTCCAGCATAGTTGGGGGAATCGCCCCAGGGGATGCAAAAGAGTTAAAAAGCAGAGTGAGCAGGGGAGCAAGCGTGGAGCAGAACTGTTTGTAAAAGGCTGCCGTGTATCCCTTGGGGCCGGGGGATTTGGCTAGTTTCAAGCGGGCAATGGCTGCTATGACTTTCTCTTTGTCGTATCTCCCTTTCTGTGTTCCGCTTGCTCTGGGGTCAATGTGGGGAGGTGAGCCTGTGTCAGATATGCATCTATGTCTTCCATCTCTAAGGGTTGCTTATCATAAAGCTGAGCGTAAAAAGTGTGGAATGTCTTGGCAATAGCCGCATCGTCCATGAGCACTGCCCCCTTCTGATACTTAATTTCCTGGACTCCCTCGCGTTGCCTAGTCTCCCTGAGTTTGTGTGCTAACCGCCTCCCGCATTTGTGTCCCCCTACATAAAAGGAGTGTTATAAACGCAGCGCAGCATATTCTGCTTTGTCGTGGTCGATGGCAGCCAGCTGCGACCGAACCGCGGTCAGTTGATGCCAGGTACTCGGGGCACCGGTACGTCGATGCATCTGTTCCAGTTCGCACACTTAATGTGTAAGGTCCTCTCTATTCAGCTTGCGCTCCGCATTGTCAGCGGAGAAGATGGCGATTATTTCGCCTCGGACGACCGCCTTTAGAGCTTCCCACCTAATGGACATGGGCGTGTCAGGGTTGTCATTATAAAGTAAGTAGTCGTCCAGTGTGCGTTGTATCTGAGTAACCCAATCCGCTCGGTGAAGGACGGTGTCACGCAGGCGCCAGTGCCGTGACGGCCATTGGGTCGGTGGAAGTTCCAGGGTAGTCACTACTGGGGCGTGATCTGACAACGCTGTAACTAGGATGTCTGTGGACGTTGTGATGTCCCAGAGTGGCTTAGAGCCTAGGAAGTAATCTAGACGGGCATAGGTTTTATGGGCATTAGAATAATATGAGAAGTCCCAGAGCTGGGGATGGTGGTGTCTCTATAAGTCCACCAAGCCTAGGTCATCTAGCCTAGAGAGCCCTGTGCGCAACAGAGCACCTACCTGGCCTGTGCGTTGCACCGATCTGTCTAGCTCATTTTCGAAAACTAAGTTGAGGTCTACCCCCGCCAATAGCTTGCGCTCTGGAGTCGACGTGGCTTCGCTAAGGACTTTGTGGAGAAAGTGTTCTTGGCGGTCGTTAGGTGCATAAATAGACCCTATGATTACTGTGTGACCTCCTATAGTGAATTGGTAGGTAAGCAGTCTGCCTTTTATCTCGGCCTCCTTCTGTATCACCTTCCCCTTAAAAGCCCTAGAGACCAAAATAGCCACCTCTGCAGTCTTGGAGGGTCCAGAGGAGAAGAGTTGTGTCGGGAAGGCATGCGACCTAAGCCAGTGACAGTCTCTTGGGAGCAGATCCGTCTCCTGTAGGAGGCAATTGTCGGCGCCTGTGCTATCCAAGTAGGAAAGAATCGCCCTGCCCTTGATACCGCCGCCAGCTGCACGACAGGTCTTCTTTCTTGATCTTCTTTGCTGTTTCGGAATCTGGATCTAAGGAAGAAAGGTTCAGGGTGCCCCTAAATACTAAATTTAGGGGTGTTACAGGTAGGTAAAGGGCAGGGACCACTGGGTCCCTGCCCTGGGGTGGGTACATCCCCTATCCTGCCACTCTCCTGTGGGAGGGGGGCAGTGGCCTAGTCCTGATTGGGCAGGGCTCCCCATCTTCAAGATGGCGAGAGCCCGGAGATGTGCTGCACCTCGACTCCCCCACCTGAGGGGTGGGGTTGGCAGAGGCTGGCACACCCCCTGTCCTTCCTTGGGGTTTCTGGCCAGTCTTCCCACCAGAGTGGGGGTTTAGAACCGGTAGGGGCCAGTTGCTGAGTACAGCAAGTGGCCTGGAGAAGCTTACAAAGGCGGCATGCCTTTGAAGCTTCCCCTGCCCATCCTGGGGGAGGAGACCTAGCACCTTACCCAGGATGTGCATTGTTGCAGGCCCAGGAGAGCGGATGGCTCTCTACCCAGGGGTCCAGCAACATGTCTGCTGTGTGGCAGCCTAGGCAGCCCCTCAGACTAGACGTGGATTGTAGGTTAGGTTCAGGGGGCATCTCTAAGATGCCCTCTGTCGTGCATTGTACATTAAATCCTGCACTGGCATCAGTGTGGGGTTAATGTGCTGAGAAGTTTGATACCAAACTTCTCAGTCTTCAGTGGAGCCATCATGGTGCTGTGGAGCTCGTATTGACCATCTCCCAGCACCATATACTCTTAAATGGCAGCACTGCACTTACAGTGCCCAGGAATGGACCTGGGCACTGTAGCGGCACAGGGCTCCTGCTCCTGCACCCACACCACTTGCATAGGGCACCCAGCTAGAGGGGTGGCTGATGTATGCCAGGGCAGTGTATGTTGTGGGCATGGCACACAGGGATGTGTGCCATGTCGACTCTGTTTTGTCCTATACCCAGTCACTCAGCCTGCAAGGGCAGTGTGTTTGTGTCAGGGTACAGGGCCTCTAAGGGTGGCACAATAAGTGCTGCAGCCCTTAGAGGCCTTCCCTGATCACAAGGCCCTGGGTACCAAATGTACCATTTACCAGGGGCTGACATGTGGCAAGGGTTTGCCAATTTGGGTTTTAGGTTTCAGCACAGTTTTTAGGGAAGAAACATAGGCCCTGGGCACCTGATTGGCAGGCGCCCAGGGCACTCTCAGTCAAAGTACATTCAGCAATTCAGAAAAAAGTGGGGGCATACCACGCAAGAAAGATGGTACTTTCTCACAGTGCGTTAACCTGAAAGCTGTGTATGATGGTCAAGGGCATCGGCAGGGAGCACACAGCACAGCCATAGCATATGTGTAGGTAGCTAGCCTAGACTCAGTGAACAGAGGACACCAATAAGAGAAGAGAAAAGGACAAGCAAAGAACCCGTAAATAATTTTTAAAAAAGGGCACAACAGGTGCCTAGGGAAGTCTGATGTGCGGTTATCAGTCCATCATCCATGGATGATCAGTATAAGGGTCTACAGGGAAACAGTGTGGCCAAGTGCACCCCCGACCCCCCCCCACACAACCTCCCAAGGAACCAAGTAAATAAAAAGGTATGTGGTCCAGTCCCATTCATGAGGCCGATGTCTTGGCGAGGGCCTCTGGCAAGGCTTCTAGGGTTGCCGGCTGTTCCTTCCTGATGTCGGCGGAGCCTGGTCAGCTAGTCTGGCGCCTCCTCCTCTGCTGTCTCCATCGTGGTCATCTGTCGCCCGACCCGCGCTCCGGGGAGTCGCCGCCTTTATTGTCTTCCGGGATGTCAATCCCTAATAGTCTGCTTGCTTCCGACAAGGAACGGAGTTGGTAAAGTTTGCCGTCATGTCGGAAGATGAGGCGGAATAGGTGGCCCCAGGAGTACGTAATATTGCGTTGACATACGGCCTCCGTGATAGGCCGGAAAGCCTTATGCTCATGGAGCATGATGGCAGCTAAATCTTGATAGAGGACCGGGGTCTGATCTCTGAATGTGATCGGGTGAAGTGTTCTAGCCTTCAGTAGAATCTCCGCCTTGATGCGGAAGTCTTGAACGCAGACTAAGATGTCTGCCGGTGGAGCGGCGGCAGAGCGGGGCCCACCCTGTGCGCTCTGTCAGGTTTAAGATCAGTGTCCAGTGGGTTATCCAATACATGATTAAAGAGATCTCTCACATAAGCGAAGATGTCACCAGCCTCTTCGTTGGTTTTCATCCCTCGAATTCTAATGTTATGGCGACGTGAGTGATTCTCGAGGTCTTCCAGGTGAGCTTAGACATCCACCTGTTGGTCGTGGATACGAATGACTTACTACTGCAGGGCAGACACCTCAGTATCCCGTGTATCACTCTTGTCCTCCAATGCTGCCACTTTCTCCCCTATGCAATCCATGTTTTTGCGGATATCTTTAATTTCTGCGGTCAGGTCATGTTTCACTGTTTGAAGTTCATCACGTAGGCCCGAGAACAGAGACTCCAGGAAGGCCTGCATCACTGGCTCCTCCTTGGGGGCACCCATCTGCGCCAGGGAGTCCGGCAATGGAGGGTCCGCTGCCACTCCGCCCTGGGCACGCACAAAAAGTTCCTTAAGTGATTTGTCTTTTTTGCCCTGGGTGGAGGTCATGACCATTGCTCGCCAGGAAGGGGGTGCGATGTAGGACTGAGGCCGTGCGTCTCCTTTCGGCACCTCGCCGGATGCGCAGTAAGCGTGGCCGGGCTCCACGAGGACCCCCTAATTCAAGTGTGGCAGAGAGATGGCCGCCTCCACTGAGCAGATGCGCAGACAAGTGAATTAAGGCCCCAGCCCAGAGCCCAATCCTAAGTGTGTTATGGAGAAGAGAACACTCCAACCATGGGGCCTTGCACCACTCTGCCTCCAGTACCCCGGAGGTAGGCTCCGTTGTGCTATGTCCCTCGAACAGCTTGTCAGGCAGGCTTTGTGTGGGTCTCTCGCTGCTGTCAGCATGGGGAATAGGTTACCCCCCGGTGCAGGGAATACATCCTCACCTCTAGCGCAGGTCATCCATTGCAGGGCTATACAGTCGTTGGGGGAGTGCGAGTCCCTTCTCCCCACTCAGGTGCGCAGCAGGCCCCCAGAGCGCGTATGGGGCATTCAGTCTGTGTCCCTTATTAGTGCACCTCTCCTGATGGCATGCTAGGGCCGGGGTCGAGCGGAGGGCCCCTGAGAGCACCACAAACCGCACTCTGACCTAGCCGGGCCGCTTATGTGTAACGCCGAGCCCCACCCTCGGCGACAGCCTCTAATGGTGATTGCGCTAAAATACCCCCAGCCCCAGTGTCTAGTTCTGCTGGGACGGCTCGCCTCTTCACCGCTGCAGAAGGGACCAGCAGGTAAACCTTTAAAAGGAGCGCTCCAAGTATGCTGCGTCTCATGGGGCCCCCCCAGCATCCCTCACTAGGAAGATGTTGTGGGATCGCGTTGTAAACCCCACCATTGCTGAAGCCCAGCCTCCCGCGTGTCCGTAGCCGGCCGGGCCGAGCTCCATCGATTCGGCGTCTTCCAGGGGCGGGCACCAGAGTATAGCCCCTTGCTCCTGGCGCAGCTCACCACCAGTGTGGCCCTCTCCTACCAGGTCCCGGGTCCGGCGACTGGGCCTTCAAGCAAAAAGGTGGGTGCTAGTCCACTGCCTCTCCCAGCCCCGCGCCGTGCCGTGAAAGGCCGCAATGCGGAGTGCTGTCACCCCGGCTCCGCCTAGTGGACTGCAGCGCTGCTCCCAGGGGTTAATTCACTCACCCCGGTACTGTCTCTGCACCACCGCGGGTCCTCATAGGGCCGTCCAGGCCAGGCAAGGCAGGCCTCAGTGCCGTCCAAGGCCGCAGAGCCCAGCCATGTCGCAGTGCGCGGACCACTCCAGCGCTCACCGCAGTCCGGCAGAAAATCCCAGGGTGCTCCCGATAAGGCGCTCCATTTAAGCAGCGAATGGTGCTCAAATCAAGGCTGTAGGCGGTCAGGGACCAGTGCTTCCTCGGGTGGCCGGCGGGAGAGGCAGGGAGATGCGTCCTACCGTGCCACCATCTTGGCCACGCCCTCCAAGCATACATTTTAAAGGGCTAAAGTTCTCATGCTGAACAATTTACACATTACAGTAACTGTTGAACAAATTAATTCAGAAAGATATGGGGTAGTTTTTAATGTGTTTAATATTTCAATACTAAACGTTCCCAATGCTTAATAAGCCTTGCGTTATCGCTACATTCATTTGCTTTAAAATGCATCATTTGCCAATCTTTTTTTCATTTCTTTCTCGGAAGAGGGACTCCCCCTGGACCCCAGGTTTGTCCATTGAACCTGTTCACATCGCTTGCTATATAAAAATCATGCTCAATGTTTACGCGTCACCAGTCGCCACTGCCTGAGGGGTAAGGTTGGTGGAGGTGGGCACACCTTTTGGGCTGTTTTAATTTTTCCAGCCTGTCTTCCTGCTTAAAATGAGGGAAGACAGAAAGGGCCTGCTCCTGATAGCAGGAAAGGCTGGTGGTTGCGTTACAAAGGTGGCAAGACCTTTGAAGCTCCGCTGCAACAGATGGCTCTTCCTGACCTGGGGGAGGTGTGAACGCCTCTGCCCAGAAAAGGCTTTGTTTCTGGGCTCAGAGGGCAAAGGATCCCACCCCAGGGATCCAGAAACATGTCTCACGGTGGCAGGCTGGTGTGTACCAGTCAGGTAACCCACCAGAGGCTGGTCGTTTTTCAGGGGGCATCTCTAAGATGCCCTCAGAGTGCATGGTATATTAAATCCCACACTGGTATCAGTGTGGGTTTATTATGCTGAGAAGTTTTATACCAAACTTCCCAGAATTCAATGAAGCCATTATGGTGCTGTGGAGTTCGTAATGACAAATTCCCAGACCATCTACTCTTTATGGCTTTACTGCACTTACAATGTCTACGAATGGACTTGCAAACTGTAGGGGTACAATGCTCAGGCAACTGTACCCTCAACAGTGGTATAGTGCACCCAGCTAGAGGGGTGTCTTACCTATACCATAGGCAGTGGGTTGCAGGAATGGCACACAGGTATGTGTGCCATGTCGACTCTTCACTTTTTTCTGCATCAAAACACGCAGCCTGCAATGGCGTGTGTGTGTGTGCATGTGCGTGCGTGCGTGCGTGCGTGTGTGTGTGTGTGTGTGTTAAGGTACAGAATCTCTAAGGGTGGGTGGCACAATATGTGCTGCAGGCCTTGTAGGCCTTCCCTGGTCACAGTGCCCTGGTATCCATGGTAACTTTTACAAGGGACTTATATGTGGCCAGAGAGGTGCCAGTTGGGGGTACAAAAGTAGAGTTTTGGGGAAAAGCGCAGGCCCTGGGAACCCGATTAGCAGAGACCCAGGGCATATCAAGTCACAGTGCATCAAAAAGCTGGTTAAAACTGTGTGAGTGGGGGTCCTGAAACAGAAACCAAGCTTCCTACAGGAGCCTATGTCTGTTCATACTTGAACTGTCTCCTGTAAGCAGAATCTCAGGTGCCGTTCAAGGAACACTTTCAATAGATGATGACTCTCCTCTATGATTTGGGTTTTACCATCAAGTACTAGAATTTCAACATTCTCCAACTCAAAAGGTTAACCTTCATAGGGACGGTTCAGGGTACAACCCACATGAAGACCTTTCCCTCTAATCAAAGGGTCACAAATATTCAGGAGCTGATTCAGAGGTGAAGAAAGCTGGGTCTGTATATACTATACCAAAGTAAGGTATAGTGTGCACAGAGTCCAGTGGATCCCCAGAGGTAGGCAGAGGTAAAAGTAGATAGCACCTTATTCTTTTTTGTGGTAGTGTGGTTGAGCAGTCAGGCTTATCAGGAGGGTAGTGTTAAGCATTTGTGGGCAATAAATGATGTTACACACTCAAAGACTGAATCCAAACAAATTGTTTGCATAAAAAGTTGTTATATTGCAACATTTACTTAGTAGCAGGTAAGTTAAACTGTTCATACAATGTTACTTTTCAAAATCAGTGAATACTGGTTTTGTAGGAACATTCAGAAAACTTTTGCAGTTCGGAAAACGACTTGTAAGCTGTTCAAAAATGCTTGTAAGTACTTTTAAAACTACTTTTAGATTACTTTGTGATTACTTTCCTAGGTTGGCATGAAATACACTCCTAACATAGCGTAAGCAACACAGGACATTGGAAAACAGTTTAACTCTTGTGAAGGCACTAAGGAACATATTTACAAGCCCCTATCGCCACGGGAATGTCACTATTTACGACGTTCCTGTGACGATAAGGGTTTCGCCTTATTTACAAGGCAGCGTTAAGCCTCTTAATGTGACTTAACGCTGCCTTGTAAATAAGGCCGCCTTTCATGCTATGCTTAGCGTGAAAGGGGAGGGCAATGGGTGTTGCTATGAGCGTTCCAATACAACACCCATCAATTCTGACACTGCCCCCTATTTACAAGGGAGGCGTAAATAGGAGGCAGTGCACGAATTAAGAACAGGGAAAACCTGGTCTTACCCTGGCGCAATGAGGAGAAATGTTTCATTTCTCCTCGTTTTTGCTGTTTTCATGTGTGCTGCATTGTGCAGCACACATGAAAACAGCAAAGGCCAATGATTGTTTATGTACAGGAGGGTTCCCCTTTCTGCACATAAACAATCATTTAAAAAAATAATGCAGTTTTGCATCTTTTATGTGTGCTGCGTTAAGCAGCACACATAGGAGTTACAAAACAGCATTTAAAGATTGTTTATGTGCAGGAAGGTGGACCTTCTTGTACATAAACAATCTTTCCTGTACGCAGATACCCTTGCACTATGGTGCGAGGGTGCCTGCGTTGGTGCTAGGCAGCTGAGTGTAGCGCCATTGCAGGGGGAAACTCAGGGCTGCACCATATTCTTGTACATATGGTGCAGCCCTGAGTTTCTGAAGTGGGGGAGTGAGGCATTAACCCAGGAAGGCTAACACCTCATGCCACCACTTCCCTTGTAAATATGCCCCTGACTTACTTTTTGTTGCAGTACAAGACAGTTCAACAGAGAATTTTCAGAGAAACCCCACCATTCATTCCTATTGAGAAAAGTGATGTGTTAAGTTTACAGGTAAGTAAATGGTTTCAGGATTGGAGTTTTGGGGGGTAGAAGCAGAATTCCCCAAGGTTCAGGTTGGCACTCAAAGGCCACCAGCAGTGGCACTAAGGCCACTGGGAGTAGATTGCAGGGTACCAATGTTAGCCAATTGGGCTAAGGGGCACCTTGGTTGGGGGCTGCTCACAGGCAGGCTACTCAGTTTCAGGATCCAAGCTCCTAGGGTTAAGGTAAGGGCAAAGGGGGTCACAACTTGGCACCAAGTCCACACCACCACGGCGCAGGCGCGGCCGGGTGCAGGGTACTTAGGAGGGCCCAATGCTTCTCTATGGAGGATGTCGGTCGCAGAAAAGGACTGCAGGCTGGAGCCAGAAGACTAGATGAAGGGAACCAATGACTAGAGGATGAAATTGAGGAGCTGTTGGACACCAGGACACTGCCAGTTGGGCACCTCCAGACTCAGGAGCTGCAGGTGCAGGGGTGTCCTTTTGTGGCGGGTTCTTCTAACTGGTTCCGGTCGCAGTTGGGGGGACCCTTCAGGATGAGGCTGCAGGCGTTGAGGAGGTCGGTGGAAGTTGTTCAACACTGGATCCCAGGTCAGGATTGCAAGGGAGACCTCGCTGGGGTGTTGGGCCACTCAAACTCGGGCCGTAGCCGTTGGGGACAGAGTGGAGAGGACTCACGGATCCTGCTGGATCTGGAGTCCTGGCTTGGGATGGTGTTGAACAAATCCGGTGTCCACAGGAGATCAGAGTTCTTTAGGAAGGCAGGGCAGGTCCCCAGAGTTATTGGATTCTGCTGGCTGCAGGACATGCTGGGTTCAGCTTGCAGGGGTTTCAGAGCAGGAGACTGGTAGGGCTGGGGCAAAAGCAGTTGTCGTCATCCTCCTCTTTTGCAGCACGGTTCTTCTTCTTGTCATGCCGAATCTGAAGAGGCATGGTTAGGGGTGACTCTAATTACTAGATTTAGGGGCATTACAGGGGTGTGCAGTTTGTACACCCTGGGGTGTCTTCACCCACGAGTATGCCACCCTCCAGTGGGAGGGGGCATAGGCCTCTTCCTGATTGGAAGGGTCCCACCCATCTTCAAGATGGCAGGGACTGAGAGGTGGCCTTCACTTCGCCTCCTCCACCTGAGGGGTGGGGTTGGCAAAGGTGGGCACACCTCCCTTTCTCCCTTCCTGGCTAGGTTTTCCAGCCTGTTCTCATGCCCAAAATGGGGAGCAGAACTGGTGGAAGCCAGTTTGCTGATAGCAGCAAAAAGCTAGGGACAGCTAAAGAAAGCCAGCAGGTCTTTGAAGCTCCCTCTTCGAGGACCCTGCCCATTCTGGAGGAGGAGGAGGAGGCATGACACCTCTGCCCAGGATATGCTTTGCTTCCAGGCCCAGAGAGCGCAGGGCTCTCTACCTAGGGGTCCAGAAACCTGTCTGGTGGTGGCAGATGGCTGAGAGCTAGTCAGGAACCACGCCAGAGTTGGTCGTTTTTCAGAGGACATCTCTAAGATGCCCTCTGTGTGCATTTTTCATTGAATCCAACACTGGCATCAGCGTGGGTTTAATGTGCTGGGAAGTTTGATATCAAAGTGTCCAGACTTCAGTAAAGCCATCATGGAG
This sequence comes from Triturus cristatus, assembly GCF_964204655.1. Lineage (NCBI taxonomy): Eukaryota > Metazoa > Chordata > Amphibia > Caudata > Salamandridae > Triturus > Triturus cristatus. The sequence continues at coordinate 963,178,183 of NC_140588.1, forward strand.
CTGTGGAGTTCGTGTTGACAAACTCCCAGCCCATGTTCTCAAAATGGCTCCACTGCACTTACAATGTCTGTGAATGGCACTGGCACTGTAGGGGCATATTGCTCATACAGCCTCCTCCACCTGAGGGGAGCCCGAAATGGATTGGGTAAAAGAGATCAACTTCTCTTCTCAAAATGTTGTTGAACGGAAGGGAAAACATGGCGGCCGCGGGCTAGCGCAGGTCGCGCGTTCTGAGCGATACCTTCTTTCGTATGTTCTTTTTTGAATGCTTTCCTGATTCCTCGTCTATGCGGCAGGCCTGGTGAGACACGATTGGCAGGGAGTCCCTCTGCTGAAGATTGACTTTCTCCGGTTTGCTTTCAGCGTTTCTGCGTTTCGGCGGATGTGTGTCAGGGAGAAGCCACTCCTTTCCCCCTGCTTGCTAAGGTGGTGTCGGGCAGCCGTGGAGCTAAGACGCGGCCGCGGCTCGCAGATTTTTAAAACGGAGCTTCGGCGCCTCCGCAGGAGGATTAAACGTTGTTAATCGACGAGAGCACTGCATGGATGTGGCCGGGGGGGTCATCAATAAGGTCGAGGAGTTGGTGAAATCAGCCCCACTCAGTAAGGAAGTAAGTCAGTGCTCCGATAGCGTTCCAGCAGCTACAGAAGGTAAGGATTCGATATATATGGAGGGTGCGGAGGAGGCTCAAAATTCCCACGATAACTTTGTTAAAAGTAAACAAATCGATAAAGGGAAAAAAACATTTAAAGGGGACAGAAGCATACTCCGTAAACAGACCCTTAGCAAAAAAGAGAAAAAAGTATTTTTGGCAAGGGCGGCTGCGAGGGATAGTGAACAACTTGAAGTGGAAAAGGCCAGATGGTGTACCCCAATAGGTGAGGGGGAGCTAAAGAATAGAAGGGCAAGTCGGAGTCAGGAGGGAGAGGATAAGGAAGTACAGAAGCGCGTTAGTGGGAGAAACTCGTTACAGAAAGTGGAGAAGAAACAACAGAGTAATACAGTTCGAACAACCCCCTCTCTGCGCTACTTCTTCAAGGTCCTACCTCAGGTTTTGGAGATCTGTGCTAGTAAGGACACCTTGCCATTTTTAGCTGACCCCTCTCCCGATCCTATGTCTGATATTCCCGATATAGGGTCTGTAGCCTGTGAGCATGCACCCATCCCCCAAGAAGTTAGTACTGGAGTGGTGATGGCGGAGCTTAGCAGTGGGAATGCGAAATTTAAGGTTATGGAGACAGCCGGTGATCAGAGCACATTGGGGGAACTCGCACAAACATTAGCAGATATGAGAGAAGAGATTAGATCTGATTTCTCTACCTCTAAGCTCAATCAGGCGGAAATAAGAGCCACGTGTGAATCCCTTGAAAAGAAAGTTGATGATCTTGGAGGGCGGATTGAGAATCTGGAGACCTCTGTTGAGGTTTTGAAATTGGGCATGGAGAAAGCCGAGGACAAAATCAACTCCTTACAGAGAGAGGGGGCTGTTCTGAAAGAAAAGGTTGAGTCTCTCGAGAATTTTTCACGTCGGAACAATCTCCGCCTTCTAAAAATTCCGGAGGGAAAGGAAGGAGCGGATATTAAGTCCTTTGTGATCAACCTGTTAAAAGCCTCTTTGGTTTTCGATGAGGACGTGGAGACTTTAGAGAAAGACATACAGCGGATTCATCGAGACCCATTCCGGTTAAAACCCGGAAGAGACAAACCAAGGAAAATCTTGATTAATTTTCAGACCTATGCCCTGAAGGAGAAGCTATTAAATTTGGCGTTAAAAGAGAAGTCAGTCAAGGGTCCTGAGTTCTCCTTTGAGGTGCGATCGGACCTCTCCAAAACCACTCTTGACCGTCAGTGGGAGCTTGGCCAAAGAATGGAAAAATTTTGATCATTGGGTGCTACGGTACAGATGAGATTTCCTGCCTTTCTGCGGGTGATGTACAATAATAAAATGCTTAATTTTAGATCTCCCCAGGAGGCAGATGCATGGCTGAACGATACTCTAAGGAATTCTCAAGGGTGAAGTTAGGTGTTTGTATTTTTGAGTTATCACCATTTTGAGTTAAGACCATAGTTCCTTCTATAGGTGGGATATTTGTGAATAATTATGTAAAAAAAAAAAAAAAAAAAAAACTTTCAAGAAATTAACAGCATTTCTATTATGGTCTCAGATACTTGTGTCAGGAAAAAAAAAATAATAATAATTATAAGAAAAAAAAAAAAAAAAAGGTGGGTTTTGCGTAGGGGAATGAGGGGTAAAAAAAAAAAATATATACACAAAAGGTGGAAGATATTATAAGTTTATCACTTTACGCTCTTCCCCTTGTGAGGACATGTTTCACGAGGAATCAGAAGGGAGGATTTTGGATTTTGTAGTTGGGTATGAGGGTATTGCTCAATGAAGCAAATCTGACAGTCCAACAGGTCAGAGTAAGCAAGGGAGGGTTTTCCAGGGGGGGGGTGGTGGGAAGAGGGGGTTGGTGATGGGAGCAAATTAAAAATTCTCATTTGTCATTTATTTTTAAGATTAAGATGTCCTCTAATTTGGTTGAAATCTCAAATAATCCTCAATCATGCACAGCAAGTTATTTGGAAGGGATGGTTAGATTGCTTGGGTGGTGGTGGGTAGTTATTAGTGGTTATGACTGTTTTACAGTATTTATCCTGGAATGTTAATGGTCTGCGCGGGAGGAGCAGAAGAGATCGTATTTTTCAGTATTTGAGAGATTCCCCCGCGCAGATTATTGTCATTCAGGAATCACATCTTCTTAGGACCGAAGCTTCAGAAATTTTGGGAAAACAGAGATGGATCGATAAATTTATATCCACGGATCATAATGCAAACATACGAGGGATTATTATCATCTTCAAAAAATCAGTGAAAGTGCAAATTTTGGGTCATAAAGAGGATCAAAGTGGTAGATGGATTATAACTCGAATCTTGGTATATGGGCGGGTCTACATACTAGTAGGATATTATGGGCCCAATCAAGATGATCCCCATTACCTGGACTGCATAAGAAATCATCTGGTTACATATCAGGATCCCATAATATGGATGGGAGATTTCAATATCGTCATTAACACCAGATTAGATAAATCAAGTAGCTCCAGAGCTCAAGTTTTATCTAACTCTAGACAAACACTGATCTCAATTATGACACAGTTGGGGCTAGCTGATATGTGGAGAGAGCGATCGGGGAACAAACTGGGGGTCTCCTTTCGGAACTTTAAATATAAGCATAAATCCAGGATAGATTACGCTTTATTCAGTTTTTCACTTAATGATTCGTTGATTTCAATCGATTATCTCCCGTCTCACCTGTCTGATCATTCGGCTATTTCATTCTCTTTAAGAGCTGATCAGCAGCCTAGATATGCTATGTGGTCCTTCGACCGTACGATATTACTAGATGATGATGAAATCAAGCATTTAGCAGATGAAAGTAAACATTTTTTGGAGATTAATCTTGATTCTGCTGTAATAACTACAGTGTGGGAGGCCCTGAAAGCATTTCTTAGAGGCGTCATTACTAATCGAGCCTCTTATAGGCGGAAGATATATAGGGAGAAGCTTACAGCTTTAGAACTTGAGATGAAGGCAATAGAACAAAATCTCGGCCTCTCTATGGGCTTAGCTGCTGAGCAAGATATGCTTTTGGATCTTAAGAATCAGATGGAATTTATCCTTCAAGAGAGAGTTACAAGGAGGTGGGAGGTGAGTAAACTTGCCCAGTTTGAGTTAGGGGAAGTTGCAGGAAAGTTGCTGGCCTGGAAAGTGAAAGCAGATCAGGCTAAGAACTATATTAGAGAGATAAAAGTGGAAGGCGAGACAGACCTTAGATCCTCTAATTCTGATATAGGCAATGCTTTCCTGAAATTTTTTAGAGATATTTATAAAGAGGACATCGTTGAGGACCAGGAGGCAAGAGATCTTTGGCTGGGGAAAATACCTCTGCCAACTTTCACCGAGATTCAGAGTAAATACTTGGAGAAGGAAATCTCAGAGGCTGAAGTCATCACAGCAATTGATTCACTTAAAAAGGGGAAGGCAGCAGGTCCCGATGGCTTACCTGGTGAGATTTTCCGGGTGCTTTCACCAACCTTGGTTTCAACGCTTACGGTCCTCTTTAATGAGATCTTGATTAAGGGCAAGACTCCTCCTAAGTCATGGAACGAGGCAATCATTGTGCTGATACTTAAGCCAGGTAAAAATCCGTGTGAGTGTGGGTCATATCGGCCAATCTCACTCCTCAATAGTGATTATAAAATTTTTGCAACTATCTTGTCAGCAAGATTAGGGAGTGTAATTGGATCCGTTATACACCAAGATCAGAAGGGATTTATTAAGGGGCGACAATTGGCTGAGTTGACAAGGGAGCTGGTTGGTGCAATTGATATCGCTACTGCTTTCTCCATCCCCTTGGCAACCCTTACGTTGGATGCTACTAAAGCGTTTGACAGGGTTAATTGGAGCTACCTGGATGCAGTTCTGAAGAAATTTAACTTTGGTGTACATTTTTGCCGTACTATCTCTCTCTTGTATGGAGTACCATCAGCTAGACTATTAATTAATGGAGTCTTGACAGAGCCTTTTACTATCATGAGAGGAACTAGGCAGGGGTGCCCTCTCTCTCCCTTACTCTTTTATCTGTATATAGAACCCTTCGCGCAGGTGTTGAGAACTGACGAGAATATTCCACCATTTAGATTTGAGGGGTGGGAGAGGAGGGTTGCCTTGTACGCAGATGATATTCTTGTTTTAACATCTGACCCGGGTTTAGCATTTCCAACAGTTATTAAAAGGGCTGAGGAATTTGGCCGTTTTTCTGGGTATGAAATCAATCCTGGAAAAACAGAAATTATGGCATGGAATATCGCTAGTGAACATCTGAAGACGACTTCCTCTATGAGATACCTTGGCATTTGGATAACACAAGATATTGAACATATTGCACAAAGTAATATAGACCGGGTATTTAAGGATTGTCGGAAGCTCTTAAAATCATGGGCCCATCTCCAACTTTCTATCATTGGGAGGGTAAATCTCGTTAAAATGTCTATTCTGCCCAAATATATATTCCTTTTTAATACTATCCCTTTGGTTTTCGACTCAAAAATTTTGAACAGATGTCAGAAAGAGATAAATTCCTTTATTTGGAATTATAGAACCACTAGGCTTGCATGGAAAAAGTTGAGGAGGAGAAGAGAGAAGGGGGGGTTGGCACTCCCAGACCTAGAATATTACGCATGGGCCTTTATGTTTTCATATTCAAGGATGCTTTTAAAGTCTCCATCTATTATTTCATTGGGGTTAATGTATAATGCAATGCTAGTTGGTGCGGACCTACCATTAGATGGATTTTTGTTTAAATATGGAGACCAAAAATTCTTCAAAAAGGTGAAATTAAAAATCTTAAAATCTTTGGCTAAGGCCTGGGCATCGGTTAGGAAGAACCTGGGGCTATCTTATTACTCCAACTATGCACCAATTTGGGACTCCCCAGGCCTACCGGCCTGGCTGAAAGACCGACTGGCCATACCTTTGAGGGATGCAGGAATTGTTAGGTGGGGGGAACTTTTGTTAGAAGGTGACATTATATCTTGGGACGATTTGCAGGATAAGGTCGGATCAGGATTGGCAAGATTTAAATATATACAACTAGGAAGCTGGGCCAGGGCTCTTGGCGAAAAAGGGGCTCCTTTGGGGGTTATCAGCAACTTGGAACAACTACTGGTAGAGCGGCAAAGGGGGGGTAAAGAAGTTGCTTTGTGGTACTGGAGTTTGCTCGACGACATCGATGGTGAATTCACCCTCCCCGGAGAACTTTGGGGAGAAGATCTGGACTACAATTGCAAAGAGGACTGGATTAAATCTTTTTCTATATTATATAAAATTGTGAAACCTGCATGGTTTAGACGGAATCATCTTTTCACTGTACATCGGGCCTACCTCTCCCCGTTAAGGCTATCAAAGTTCCAGCAAAATAAAAAGTGTAATAAATGCAATCTTCCCAATGCATCGGATATTCATATGTTTAAAGATTGCCCCTCTATCGCCCGGTTCTGGGATGAAGTAATAACATCGCTGAATTCCATTCTAGACGCCAACCTGATCCTTACCTTGCCATTAATAGTTTTTGGCTTAGACTCCAATATTAAGGGCCAGGCCAGACTCTTTCTATCCTATGCAATACTTCTGGCTAGAAGACAGATTTGTAAAGTCTGGGTCGACTCATCCGTGCCTCAGCATGCTGGATGGCTGACGTCCTTGATTGAGGCATCAAGGATGGACTTAGCCAGGTCAGGTAACAAAGGTAATCGAGCATTTTGGGACTTTTTGATTCACCGTAGATAGGGCACCGGGGTTTTTTTTTTTTTTTTTTTTTTTTTTTCCCCCGGGTCCAATGATTATGCCTAAACAAACTCCAAGGATCTAGGGTCTCCAATCCTCGGTTTCTTCTCTCCATTTAGATCCTATAGCTGGTATTTAAATCCAGTCGGGATGTGTCTCTTTTTCTGGCTTATCATCATCCACCATTATGTCATCGTGCTTAGGCTTGGTTGAGGAATTGATCATGTCTTCAACCGGAGGGCACGCTAGGTGGTCGGTGTACGCAGAGAATAAGGGAAATGGCAAATGAGGACAAAAAAAAAAAAAAAAGAGATCAACTACTGAGGATGTTTTATGTATGCTTCATGCTTCAGAAAAAGGCCTGGATTGGCATATCTGCTGCACTAGAAACGTTTGAATACATAAGTGCCTCCCATGTGACAGGACAAAAAGCAATGAACTATATGAAATTTTGGAGGACATGGAATAAAATTGATTAAAAACGTTGATTGAGTGGAGTATCTTGGTTATGAACCACAGAGCATGCTGTGCGTCCGGCGTTGGAGTGATTCCTCGCTCCAGTTTCTGATGTGTTCTCAAGTGCGTGGCACTTGGGCAGACCACGTTTCCGGGCAGCACGCAAACTTTGAAACAACGTCTAAATCTCAGAGTGGAACATATGGAAAAGTAGGTGTGCACTTGCTCACTCTTTTGCATTATTTACACAGGGATGTGTTCCATGTCGATTCTACAGTTTGTTCTGCACCAAAATACGCATCCTGCTCTGGCAGTGTGTGGGTGTTAAGGTGAGGGGTCGCTGAGGGTGGCATAATACATGCTACAGCCCAGAGGCTCTTTCTGGTCACAAGGCCCTTGTTACCAGGGGTACCTTTTACAAGGGGCTAACAGGTGGCTGAGAGATGTGCCAATTGTGGGTAACAAAGGTACAGTTTTGGGAAGGAACACAGGTGCTGGGGCCTGGTTAGCAGGACCCCAGTCATGGTGGCATCAGGTATCTGGCAAAAAGTTAAGGGGTAACCATACAAAAAGGGGTGCATTCCTACCAGAGGGTTCTCACTCAGGCTCAAATCCTGGCTCTGCAGATCTTTAGTATGCTTGGTATCATGACCTCATGCATCTAGTTGGTGCCACGTGCCAGATGGCAGGTTAGAGACCTTCAATGGTGAACCAATACTCTGAGCTTCCAACATCAGGGGGGCCTTATGGCTCAGGTGCAGATTTTTCACTCTGTTCATCTAGATCTGCACTGGTGTATGTATCCCACCAATGATTTACTGGAACCTCGTTTCGGCCTCCACCAGCTCAGGCTACTGTGGGGACCTTGCCACACACTGCAACTGTGTCACTAAATAATATTTCTTGAAGTCATAGACTTCCAGGTTCAGCATTTAAATATAAGTTGATGTTGAAATCATTCGGCATCTGGAACAAGACATAATTGGTTTTACCCAGTGCTCCCATATCTAAAAGACAGTCTGGAGGGCATATCAGGGTATGATCCATCAATTGAATGGCACACTGTTCTTTACCAAGCTCAACCTTTAAGGTTAATATCAGCTAGAGTTGTAAGAGTCATTGCATTACATCACATTCACCACACACAAGTCTCTTCAGCTACAAATGCATACCATTTGGTGTGTCCCCTGCAGTTGAAGTTTCCAAGAAAGAAATAAGAATAGTTAACAGAGGCTTGCCCAACAGTCGCAATTGTACAGATCGTGGGGCATATTATCAACGGGGCGATAAAGAATTGTCGCCGCTTTTGCATCTATTTTCGGACGAAAAGCGGCGATAATTTTAACGCCCTATTAGCAAGGACACGCTAACGCGTGAATCCATGTTTCTTCGCCCTTTCCCTTAACGTCGAGCTTTGCATCTCTAATGAGATGCAAAGTGGGCGTTCTCACAAGAATAACGGGAGAAATGTCGCTAAGCGACATTTCTCCTATTATCAAGCCTCACGCTAAGAAGCATAGCGACAAGAAAAGTAGTGATAACCTCTGTTATCGCTACTTTCCTTACGCCTGCTTTGAAACTGACTTAACCATGATATCCTATGGAAGGTGGATATCAAGGCTAAGTATGTGTAGCCCTATCAGCAAGCTATCGCCAAAAGTTGTGCGATTATCGCTGCATTTCCAGCGATAATGGCACAGTTGCCAGCTTGCGCTCTGAATTTTATCGCTTTGGAAGTAAGCGTTGCTGATAGCACGCTATCTCTGTGATAAAATTCAGAGTTGGCCGGCGATAATTATCCTCGCGCCAAGTGTGCTTTCCGATAATTATCGCCGGCCCTTGCTGATGTGCCCCGACATTCTCATCCTTGGGAAGAAGAAATAAGAACACAATGTCACCATTGTCTGCAAGGCGTTTTATGGGCTGGACTTTCCTTAGAGAATTATACATTTTCCAAATGCGCTCGAAGGGCCCATAGGTACATCTTTCAAAGGATGGCATGCACCCTCACCCTGATAAAGGTGGATACTCTCACCACAGGGCCCTCTCCTATTTTTCTGTTCTCAGAGAGTTTCTGGGATTGGCAGTTATTACACACCCTTTCAAGACCTCAAGTAGAGGTCCAACCTAACCAATGGTCACTGCAAATTCAAATTGTATTTAAAACAAAGCCAACAGCTGAGGTTAATTCAATCATTCATTCCATCACTTTGTTGTTTGTTGCATTAGACAACCAAGTCCCACACAGCAAAGGTAATGATGGGCTATTTTGACCCAGGTCTGATCAATGAACTATTATCTGCAAGCCCTGTTGATCTAGGCAATATTTTGGCCCAGTCTGAGGCTGGTCCCAGAGCACGCTGACATATCATTAACTCCACAATCTGAATCTCAATGAGCCATTAGAGGGTAAACACAAGCAGGAAGTGAAAGCCCTGTGCAACATGGCTTGAAAACACTTTTATTAAATTGAGTTTTGAACATATACAGGCCCATATTTAACAATATTTAACGCAACGCAGCAAGCCACCTTGCTGCAGTGCGTGAAAGGAAGAAGGAAGGAATGCGCCACATTTAACATTATGTGGCACATTCCTGACCTCTGCCTGCGCTGATGCACTAACTACTGCCTAGCACCATCGCAGGCACAAGGGTGCCTGCGTTGTTGACAGGATTGTTTTTGTGCAAGACAGGACACCTTCATGCACAAAAACAATCCTCAGAGGCATTTTCCTCTTTATATATGTGTCGCACAATGCATGCAGCACACTTAGAAAGAGGAAACAACAAGGCAAATAAAGATATTTATGCCTCTGGTGGGGAGGCGTACAATTCTGGTGCATTCCCAGGTCTACTAATATTGGTAAATCTGAGAATGTGTCATAATATATGGGTGGATGCGTGGGAACACCCACGCTCCACCCATGGCACGCCTCCCTGCCACAGAGTAACGCAAGGCAGCAATTTGTGCCGCCTTGCTTTACTGTAGATTTATCAAACCACGCAGGGCCACACAAGGTTGCCTTGCATGGCTTGGTAAATATCATTTAGGTTTTGCATCACCCTGCATCTCCTTGTGTGGAGCAAGGGCGATGCAAAAACGTGATAAGTATTGACCTCAAGCTATTCATGTTATTATTGATTCTCTGCAATAAAGAAAACTGTCGTTCAACACAAGTCCTGACTGTTTGGACCTTATATTATTTCTGAAAACTGACTGAGTGCTACAGTTTCCTTCGTTATAAAAATGTATACATACTGGGTCTATTTTTCCAATGTGAAGTCACACCGTTAGTAGTAGGGTCTGGGATAGCCATAAAGCACCATCCTGAATACAATTTCCATTGTCTCTGTACTGTACCCACAGTAATGATATGTCTCTAATGAGGTTTGATAACTAAACCACTTCCACCTTTGTCTTTGTTAAAATCCTCATAACAGAAGATGGAAGAATCTGGAAACGGTCAAGACCATGCATGGACTCTGCAGCCTTAAACCTGTGCGCATTCCTTCAAATCCAAGTGAACTTGCTTGACACAGGAAAGGCTCGGTTCTCAGAAGCACTTGTCTAGTTATTCCCTGACTACTTAGAAAGCAGAGCAATGTGTGAAGCTGGCCCATGGTGGTTATCGAGGTATAGTTGCTACTAAGAGACTGTTAAGTCAAAAGGTGTGGTTCCCTTTTCTTAAGACACTTGGAGAAAAACATTTTCAACATCTGTCATGTTTGTTAGAACCTGGGGGAAAGATGTCCTGCTTGAACTCTTGACAATGTTAGAAGTCCTAGGAGTATTCTAGGAAAAGGTGTCAGGTTGCACTAACCTTGTGCTCATGAGCTAATGAGAGTGATGCTCTTTCTAATCTCTCATTACCACCACTATTCACCACATACACAGAGATAATAGGGCCAGTGATTGTTGGGAAAGGGAAATGGGATAAGAGAGAAAACAGACACAGGACTCCACCATTCACCTCATCATTTCTGTTAAAGGAAGTCGGCAGGATGTAGGGACTCTCTACTAGACAAAGAGATGTCTTAAGTAACTGTCACTAAGTGTGCTAATCATACCTGAAATTGTCACTAGCTATACCTTAGAAATATCCTTACATAACAATCATTCAAAAGATTTTTGAGAGGCAGCACAAATATTATTTATACAGCACATTCATTGATAAGTGTATTGCATTAAATTAATACTCGTGGTTCTTCATTAATCCAATTCAATCTTGAGCTTATTTTGTACTTTTCAAAAGGACCACAGCCAACGCGTTTCAGCTAACAAGGCTTCACCAGGGCTGCAAAAAGACAACATATGTAGACGTATTTTAAAAATCAAAACATCCCCTACAACACCCTCATACAAGAAAAAAGACAGAAACCACAAACATGACATAACTCAAGTTCTCAAACATTGACAAACAAGGTTCAGCTTGTGTCAACTGAAGGCGTTTTGCACTCAATTCACGTTTAACTCAACAGGGGGAGTTTTACAAACAACTCTTGTATACAATGTATCCAAGCATAGATATATTATATTATATTATAGTTACAATCTAGGATCAACGCATGTTATAACAACAAAACCTGTCACAAATCAAGATAGACAAAATTATATCAAATTGGATTTAACGAGACATGATTCTCTAGTTGAAAATATATAAACACCCAGTGTTCTTAGACATAATAAGCCCAGAAGTACTCCAAAAATTAGGAAGTTAATTACTGCACAGAATCACCAAAGACAGAAAAGCACAAGAAAGGAGGAAAGTACCAGTAGAAAAGTGAAAAATTAGAAAGATCCGTACACACACCAAGGAGTGTCATACTAAAATTACTACCCATAGAAACCTGAGAGGAGACACTAAGAGAGAGCGGTGATCTCTTACCAAGAGAGATATATCGAACGAACACAGTAAGAAGTATATTTCTTGAAGATAAATAGTCGGCAATGTAGCCATCTGTAGGAATCCACAAATCACAAAAACAAGGTCATTAATATTATCCTGATGTCCAAAATGTACCCATTTACCCTAGAGTGAATCAAGGAGCAAGAAGAGTCAAACTTATGTACCGATCATCATAAAAACCAGAACATCCCAACCATGTCCTCCGTAAGTCCAACCATATGTGTCCTAAATTTGTTGTCAGCATGTCAAGCGACATTTCCAATAGATAAGATACATCACACTTCTGCTGTGTCCAGTAATTCTACATCAAATATAAATGTAAAGTATCAACAAATCATTTACAAAGGCATTTACATTTCCAAGTCCATTAGAATGTATACAATATACCCTAATCGCCCCCTAATCTATACCAATGACACCAGTAAATAATGGAGCTATTAGAACTTGTGCTATCTCAGTTCTTTTGTAAAAAAAAAACTACTATTATTTGCTGACAGCCGCTACCATGGCCATTGAAAAACAAAGTTAAAGTAGTACCTCGTAATTATGAGCACCTTCAAGTCTCTCGCAGTGGATGTATACTATAGGTATCCTAGATACTGAACACCCTACTGTTCTGGAGCGGCTAACTTCAAGTCCAAGAAGAAAACAATACCAAAAAGGACAAAATAAAGGAAAAGTCTGGTTTTGTATACTATGAACACAAACATTATCAAAGCGAATTATAATCCACAAGGAGATGACGAGCGTTAGTTTGTTATCAGACTGTGCGCATCCATCTTATTTTTAAAATATAGTTGATTGACTACAGATTCCACCAGCATGAAAGTCCAGCCAATAATTTTTATCATCAAGTTCCTCATGGGATAATGAGTTTGCATCTCCAGATACGGGAGTGCTCAAAGTATTTTCACCCAAGGAACAGCTGAAATAACAGCCGTGTTAGTCAACATTGTCCCGTTATGCGAGCCACCATGAGGCAGGTCCTCCAGTGGCCATTACCCCACAAAAGCTCATATTTCTTAGATTCTGAGTTTAGGGGTAGTTTATCAAGCGCAACGTTCTTCTATGCAGAATATTCCCAAACCCATAAAACATAGAAAAAAATATATATATTTTTTTCTCCTTAGGTCTCGTCAAGTCTTACCCAGTTGCGTTGTCAGTCGTCTCTGTTCGTCGCAAGCATCTATAGTTGTGGAAACCTAATGCACGATATTTGTTGCATTAAATAAGAAAGACGCCCCATCTGGCACGCCTCAAACTCGTCACCGCCGGCAAGCACAAAGATGACCTTGCATCCTGTCACGGCTCACAGAGTATGAAACACTAGAACGCTGCCCAAAAATCAAACCAGACTTCTCGCTTGACGCGTCTTTTACACATCACTGCCCAGGAGCCTTATTTATTTATTTTTATTTTTTAAATATTTATAAAGCGCACTGCAACCCTACGGGCATCCTGGCGCTAAAGACATGATGAAGGGAGAAGGAAGAGGCTGGGAATCAAACTCTGGGGAACAGCCAGGTCTTAAGCTGCCCACGGAAAAGTGTCAGATCCTGAACCTGTCGTAGCTCCGAGGGGCCTGCCTAGCTGATGAGGAGCGCAGAGTGCACGTGGGAATATACCATCTAAAAAGATTTTGCAGCGGTTTGGGGCCGAGGCCATGAAGAGCTTTAAAGGTTACACACAGGGATTTAAACAGAATTCTCTGTTGCACAGGCAGCCAGTGGAGCTCGGACAAAGCCTTAGTGCTGGATGAAAAGCGTGGTCTCAGAAGGGCAAGTTTTGCGGCAGCTGCCTGGATACGAGGAAGTCTCCGGATCAGATAAACTGGGGAAGCAAGCAGCAAGGCGTTACAATAGTCCAGGCGACTAAGGAAAGTGCAACGGACTACTGTACCTCGCACATGGATGGGAAGTAGGGGTAAAATCCTGCGTAAGCCTCTCATAATCATATAACAATTCAAGGCCACCTTGTTAACATGCGACTCCAGACTTAGCTTCTCATTGAAACAGACCCCCAGATTACGTACAGTCTTTACTGGAACCAGGGGGGTGTCCAATGGAAGAGGCCAAAAATTGAGAGGCAGGGCTAGAGGCACCCTGCCCACTGAGCAATGTAAGATCTCAGTTTTGGCACCATTGAATTGCAAGGCATTATTTTTCAGCCAAGTCGTCATTTCCAGCATACAGTTGTGGAAGGTAGATAAGGAATCCACCTGATCATCTTCCAGGGAGATGATCAATTGCGTATCATCGGCATAGTTAACTGCCGTAATGTTGCAGGATTTAATGATTTGCACCAAAGGTCGCATATAAACATTAAACAATATCGGGCTAATAGAGGAACCCTGTGGAACACCCTGTTTGTTCGGCAAAAAATCTGACTGATATGGAGGCAGAAAGACCGCCTGCCGTCTGTCCGACAGATAAGAACAAAGCCATTTTAGGGCCGAGCCAGTGACCACCACCTCCTCAGGCCGATGTAAAAGAATAGTATGGCTGACCGTATCGAATGCGGCGGATAAGTCGAGCAATATCAAAGTTGCAGAGTGTTCCTTATCCGCCCGCATACGCAAATCATCCAAAGCAGTGATCAATGCAGTCTCGGTACCATGCCCCGGACGAAAACCAAATTGATTTTCCTCCAGTTTACCCTTGCTCTCTAAAAACCCCGAAAGCTCCTGGCTGACAAGGCGTTCAACTATCTTAGCTGGATTAGCTTGTTACGAATTGTAAAGACCAAAGCATAAAACAATGGAATGTTACCCAAACCGAACGTATCATGACCGCACCATCAGGACAAATTAAACAATGAGGACACGTCGAGCTAACGATGGAGCAAAGACTTGACGTGTTAGAGCAGATCAAAATACAAATAACAGTATAAGTATCTTAAAATGCTTAATAACTGCCCATAACGACTACACATCCGTAACGGGATAGCTCATACAATACATAACCTCACAGCATACGTGTATTAATATATTAAGATTTAGAGCGTTTGTTCATAGAATTGTTTTGAAAATACCATAATAAATTCAACTTGATCGGTCTTAAAAATCAAATTGCATAATTAATAAAGTTGAAACCGCCCCTCACTATTAATCAATGGAATATTCCCATCCATGAATACTGTACCTCCATTGGTACAGACACGTAAGCCCCCAACTATCTGGAATGGTTAAGAGCATCAACACAGTCCTCAGCCATGACGGCCATACAATTACCCAAACAGATGTTAACATATTGTAATAGATAGTAAAGTTGATGCGTTAGTATATCCATTCAGATTGTTAGTAAAGAAGTAAAGACATCAGGACAGGGTGATTGTAATTGATGGAACACAAGAAAAAAGATTTTCATACAGTTAAGTAATTTCAATCATGTTAGGCCAGAATACGACATAGATTGCACATAAACTAGCTGGTCATCAGTGATCTGATTTGAGATTCATCAATGATGTCACTGACCATGTCATGAGTGATGTAATATGTGATGTCCTCAGCAGTGCATTGCGGGGCCGCGAGTTATAGTTAGCTCAACTAACTATAACGGCCGAATTTCTCTGGTTTTGTATGAGTGAAATGTCCAACTAACTATAACATCCCTGAAACCTCTGGTTTTTTCAGTGAATATCAAAGGTTTTATAAATGCTAATTTCTAACTATAACGTCCCTGAAACATGTGTTTTTTCAGTGAATTCCCAAGGTTATTTAAATGCTAATTTCTAACTATAACGTCCCTGAAACCTATGTTTTTTCAGTGAATTTCTAAGGTTTTTTAAATGCTAATTACTAACTATAATGTCCCATGAAACCTATGTTTTTTTTAATGTATTTCAAAGGCTTTTTAAATGCTAATTTCTAACTATAAGGTAGGAGTCACATTTGCAGAGTGGTGCAGAAAAGAGCCGGGACCTCCGACCAGTGCGCCGGATTCCGCTGAGTAGGACTTACAGGAGGTACCAGGAGGGCTACTTGGCCACCAAAGTCCCTCAGGAGTAAAGCGTACTTCATCCTCTAAGCAGTACTGTGCCAGGAGGTGTGTTTGCTGAGTGGTGGAGAAATGTGAGCGTGGCCTTCGAAGACCTCTCAGCAATCCCACTGTGTGGGACTTACCAGAGGTAACAGGACGGGTAGTTGACCCCCAAGGTCAACCTTGGGGGCCATCTACCCCTCCTATTACCTCCAGTAAGACCCACACAGCAGGATTGCTAAGTTCTCATAGCAGGCCATGCCTTCTTTCCCCACCACTTTACAATAGCACTTCCTGGTGCGCTCTTGGATGGGGATTAAAGTCCCCTACACTGCTGGGGGTCATTAGGGGCCAACTAGCCTACCTGATACCTCCAGTATGTCCCAGATAGTGGGATTGCTGACAGGATGACACAAGCCACACCCCCTTTCTCCATCACTCTGCAAAGGTGCCTTCTGGTGTGTTCTGGGTTGGGGGATTAAGTCCCCTTGAATCCTGAGGATCCCTGGGGGCCAACTAGCCCACCAGGTACCTCCGGTAAGCCCCACACAGCTGGATTGCTGAGTGTGGTCCGAGGACATGCCCTCTTTTTACACCACTCTGCAAACGCGCCTCCTGGCGCACTGCTGCCCAGGAGATCAAGTCCACTTTAGTCCTGAGGTCCTCAGAACACAAGAGGACGTCTTCGCTCCACCAGCAGTGCGCCAAGAGGCGCGTTTGCAGAGTGGTGTAAAAAGGAATGTGACCTCGGACCACCTCTCAGCAATCCTACTATGTAGGGCTTACTGGAGGTACCTGGTGGGCTAGCTGGCCCCCAGGGACCTGCAGGATTCAATGGGACTTAATCCCCAAACTTAGAACGCACCAGGAGGCGTGTTTGCACAGTGGTGGAGGGAGGGGGAGGGGCCTCCGGCGACATGCCGGCTTTACTTTTTTTTTGTTAGAAGGGGGCTGTGTGGCCCCCCTTATCTTAATATTTTGTGGGCCCTGAGGACCCTATCCCCCAGGGCCTAACCCACTTTAAAAAAAAAAAATAAACGGGAAGGGGGTCCAGCGGCCCCCCCTCCCGAGGCCAATTTTGGCCCCGGGGACCCCATAACAGGGGCATGGCCTCGTTATAACATTTGGTTTTATTATTTATACGGGAGAGGGCCCGCATGGCCCCCCTTCCCTGGGCCACTTTTGACCCCGGGGACCCCATCCCCTGGGACCTGGCCTCGTTTCTTTTTTTTTTTATTACGGGAGGGGTGCTGCGTGGCCCCCCTTTCCTGGGCCACTTCTGACCCCGGGGACCCCATGCCACGGGGCTGGCCTTCCATTTAAAAAAAAAAAAAATGAAAAGGGAGGGGGCTGAGTGGCCCCCCTCCCGGGCCACTTCTGGCCCAGGGATGGCCCTCACTTTGGGGACCACTGGGCGAGCCCCAATGCCCCCGCAGTCCCTGCCGGCTACCCGCCTCCTGCGGGAGCCGGCACTGCTTTTGGACAAGGGGAACTGCTGACATGCAGCTCCCCTTTTCCAAAAGCAATCTTTTGGACGTCCTGCTCTCGCTTCCTTGAAGCAAAGCAGTGTTTGCAATGACAGGGCGGGAGCTGTGCTCCCGCCTTGTCATTGCAAACTGCAATGTCCCGGGGGTAGGCACCCCGGACCATTGCTGGAGCTGGCCCTGGGGGGAGCAGTCCCCAGGGCCATCTAGGGCTCCAGGAGGGTGCCGTCCGGCCCCCCTCCCAACATTTACATAGCCCTGGGGAGGTGATGTCCCCCAGGACGGGGGGTCTGCATCAGACCCCCATATTAGCATAAATAATGCCCCAGGGAGGTGGTGGTCCCCGGGGCTGTGGGGGCCCGTGAGGCCCGTGAGACCCCCCCACATTTAAACATCGAAGCCCCGGGGAGATGGCATCCCCCCAGGGCTTGGGGGTCCGTGAGGCCCCCCCACCTAAATTCAAAAATGCCCCAGTGAGGTGGTGGTTCTCTGGGCTGCGTGGGGCCGTATGCCCCTGCTCATTATTAATCATGCCCCGGGGAGGTGGTAGTCCCCGGGGCTGCGGGGGCCCGCATGGCCCCACAAATATTAATAACATTGCCCCCGGGACCTGGCCCACCGGGGACTTCTACAAATCGTTTTTTTAAACATTTCGGCAGGATTCGAATACCCAGCACGAATTACGCTGAAAATAAAAATAACAAAGAATAAAAAATGCTTTTTTTGGCCCTCTAGGTCCCTGTGGGTCCCCTTAAGCAGGCCTAGGGGGTAAGGGTGTTTCTATCTTCTTTTATAAATGTTATTTTCCCTTTTGCTTGTGACTCAGTTCAACCGAGTCACAAGATGGCTGCCAAAACTTCTTGGTTTGGACTGTTGGCAGCCAATCAGAATGAAGCTTGTGGTCGGGAGGGTTTGCAGATCCACCGTGGTCGCCTGATATCAATATTTTTTTATTTTTGAATTTCTCAGGAACTACTGAACGGATTTACACCATTGAAAGCAAAGACTGCACTCTGGACCAAGAGCTACCTCTCTGCCAAATTTGGTGTAATTCCGTTCAGCAGTTCGGGCTGTAGCCGCAACAAGATTTTCCTATTGAAATTAACATGGAGAAAATGTGTTTTGGGCCCCCCTATGTTTCTGGACCCCCGCTTGACGAATCACCCTAAAACTTTCAAGACAGGAGCTGACCGTAGCGGGCCATTAGTTTTGAAAATTACGCGAAGATTCATCAACTGGCGCCGAAGATATTGGCAAATCAAAAAAACGCTTTTCCTATGTCCCCACTATAACTACCTACTGGCGACTGCCAGTAGGTTATATAGATATATATATATATATATATATATATATTCACTGAAAAAACCATAGGTTTCATGCACGTTATAGTTAGGAATTGGCATTTAAAAAACCTTAGAAATTCACTGAAAAAAAACATAGGTTTCAGGGGCGTTAGTTAGCTGGACATTTCCCTTGTACAAAACCCTAGAAATTCCCCCGTTATAGTTAGTTCAGCTAACTATAACTCGTGCCCCCACAATGCACTGCTGATGATGTCACATATTACATCACTCATGACATGGGCTGTGACATCACTGATGACATCACTGATGACATCTCAAATGACATCACTGATTACATCATCCAGTGAGTCTGTGTTTCTGTAAAGTTTTAACATGTTTAATATATATGGTGCTGCTTCTGTTTGCCTGTCCGTTTTCTGGCCACTTCGCCACGCCTCGCGGCCCCCGCTTCGCGGGAGCCGCTCGCAGGCAAGAGACCTTGTTGGGGATCCAGCCCTTGGGTTTCCACTCGTGCATTGGAGCACCAACGCGCCTTCAGGGACATCACAGCTGACACCAAGGTCAGAGGCGGGACTGCGAGGACCAGCGTGCTCAGCGGCGCTGATCGGCCGCAGCTGGTCCTCTTCCCGCCCCCTCCACCCGTTAAAATCACCGCGGAGTGGGAGCTACTTGGGTTACTGCACTGACCTTGCTGGGAGTGCTGCTTCTGTTTGCCTGTCCGTTTTCTGGCCACTTCGCCACGCCTCGCGGCCCCCGCTTCGCGGGAGCCGCTCGCAGGCAAGAGACCTTGTTGGGGATCCAGCCCTTGGGTTTCCACTCGTGCATTGGAGCACCAACGCGCCTTCAGGGACATCACAGCTGACACCAAGGTCAGAGGCGGGACTGCGAGGACCAGCGTGCTCAGCGGCGCTGATCGGCCGCAGCTGGTCCTCTTCCCGCCCCCTCCACCCGTTAAAATCACCGCGGAGTGGGAGCTACTTGGGTTACTGCACTGACCTTGCTGGGAGTGCTGCTTCTGTTTGCCTGTCCGTTTTCTGGCCACTTCGCCACGCCTCGCGGCCCCCGCTTCGCGGGAGCCGCTCGCAGGCAAGAGACCTTGTTGGGGATCCAGCCCTTGGGTTTCCACTCGTGCATTGGAGCACCAACGCGCCTTCAGGGACATCACAGCTGACACCAAGGTCAGAGGCGGGACTGCGAGGACCAGCGTGCTCAGCGGCGCTGATCGGCCGCAGCTGGTCCTCTTCCCGCCCCCTCCACCCGTTAAAATCACCGCGGAGTGGGAGCTACTTGGGTTACTGCACTGACCTTGCTGGGAGTGCTGCTTCTGTTTGCCTGTCCGTTTTCTGGCCACTTCGCCACGCCTCGCGGCCCCCGCTTCGCGGGAGCCGCTCGCAGGCAAGAGACCTTGTTGGGGATCCAGCCCTTGGGTTTCCACTCATGCATTGGAGCACCAACGCGCCTTCAGGGACATCACAGCTGACACCAAGGTCAGAGGCGGGACTGCGAGGACCAGCGTGCTCAGCGGCGCTGATCGGCCGCAGCTGGTCCTCTTCCCGCTCCCTCCACCTGTTCTTCTCCCTGATAATCAGTGATAGCAACGCGCACGCGGGACGCGCGCGGGGCAAAGGCCGGGGCAAAGACAGGGCCGTTTTAGGCCGTTATAGACCGATTAAGACCGGACCGGGCCATCCCTCTTGGTTTTTTATTTGAGTTGTCTAGTTGCGCTTGTGTTTTAATTCTAAACAACCTATAGTTTAAATAATGTCTGTCCGTGAAACTAGGAGTAAGTCTACCAAATCCGTGAAAAAGGCTACAGGGACCCTGGATGATTTTATCACAAGGACTAGCCTTTCAATTGATAATGAGATTACTAAACTCCAGCACAGAGTATCGTTGGAGCTGGAGTCTGCAAGGAGGCTCTCTACCGAACTAGCACTAGGGAAAAAATCCTCTCTAGGTAGTATTGCCTCCTCAAAACCCCTGAGCGCACTATTGGCCCCACACCAATTATTACCTTGGTAGAGGTTCACTCTACTGCTGAGGAAACAACTCCCTCTATTAATCAAGATTTTGTTCCCTCGGGCCCCTCTGTCAGTGTTGTATCTGAAAGCTTTCCATCTTCGGATCCACTGATAGGGAATATCGTGGGTAGTAAAAATGGTGAGAAGCAAAAGGTATTGATGGAAACAGACCCGATTAAAAGCCAGGTGCCTGTTAAGACATCATTAAAACATAAGAGAAAACAGAAACATATATCTGCGTATGCTAGAAAAAAGGCGAAGGTAGCCTTTAGTCAAAATATTATAGGGGGGGCCCCGCAAACACTCAATGTAAGTATTGCCAATAATATGTCTGACCAAGCGCCTCTAACTGTTCAAAGTGTCAATGCTAGTACAGATGAGCAAAACTCGGTCATATTGACTGACCACTCTGTCAATGAGGGCCAGAGAAATTCTTTGAACATGGTAGGACAGGAAGAGGGAAGGGAAGAGTTTTTAAAACTGGTATGGGATACGCTTAAGAAACTACTCAGGCCATTAGAAGTGAGGTTAACTGGCATTGAGAATCAGTTGCTTGAGGTAGAAAAAAGTGTTATTACACTATCTAGCTTAAGTCTCAATTGCACTGATGTACCCATAGTGTCTATGCAAGCACCAGCTACTGCTCCTGTGATACCTCTGAATAAAAATCCAGCTAGCATACAGCAGCAAAAGGAGGAATTAGTTAAAAGAACAAATAAAACATCGATAACAAATACATTAGTCACATCAAATATAATTCCCTTGACCTCGTCATCTGCAAATACCTCTAACAAATCTTTGCTGAAGGGTCATGTTCAAAGCAAAACGCCTCAATTACCAAATGTTGCTACTACCCATTCTCCTGTCCCCAACACCCCTGTTCCACAGAAACCCACATCTAATCTACCTGTCAGCAATAAATCCTTGACCGATAGATCTTTTGCCAATGTTCCTAATAAGCCAAACTATCAATCCGGCCATGCTTATAACAACTTTAAAGGAGGGTATATAGATTTACCACCTGACGCAAGCCCATTTGTAATTGTTCTTACAGGGGTACCTGAATTAGAAAACCAATATGAGGAGAACTTTCAATCTCTAAAAAATAAAGTGATCTATTGGTTAAATTCGAATAAACCCATTCCGAATCATATGAAAAGTAAAATCCTCATGGTTCGTAGGGTGCCGTGGGTAGGACCCATGGCTAAATTAATTATGGGTGACTGTATAGTCATTTCTTTTGAGGAACCCCATAGTGTTGAACAGATTTGCAAATGGAAATCATATGGAGATACACCACCCATTGAAGCCAGGCCTCTATCGTTTTTTTACCCCCCACCGAGGCCCATACAATATGGGTCCAATTGGAACACTGTCAAACAGTGTCACGGCTATGTACCCAACTTGGCCAGACAGGCAGATCGAAATATGTGGTCTGGTATTCCCACTTTTAACAGGTTCAGTTGTCTAGATGCTGTCGATTGACTTGGGACTATGCCAGATTGTATTCCCAAGTTATATGACACCTACTGTACACTAGGTAATAAGTCTTATCACCACCAGAGCAAGGAAAGGTCTCTAGCAGCTGATAAAGTATGTCACGATCTGGATGTGGGTTGCCTAGATGGGGGAACTAATACTATAGTAAGAGATGTGGTCATTGAGACAGAGAATCAAACTGCCGATATACAGTTAGGTAATGTTTATCATCAGTCGGTATTTATGCCGGCTTTTGATAACCAAACCTGTTCCAGTAATAGACTGACCCCACGTTTTCTCTTTTTGTCTTGGAACATTGCTGGTGTTGGTAAAAATCTTAAGGATCCTGAATGGGCTGATTATGTTGATACTAGTGACCTTTGTTTATTGCAAGAAACATGGGCAATAGATGTTCCACATAGAGTCGGATACAAAACCTATGGCACTAAGGCAGTTCAGTCTGATAGGGGGAGACCGTCAGGGGGGTTGATCATATGGCTTAAAATCACCTTGGTTATGAGGGTTGAAGTTATAGAGACAGGAACACCCGATATTCTGGCCCTAAAAATTGTACCCCCAAATGGAAATGAATGTTATATTGTCAACGTCTACAATAGACCACTTGCCCATTCCAAGGTCTCACCTACTTTGGAAACACTGGATCGCTTTTTGAAAAAGGTGGTTGGAGATACCCCGGTAATTTTGGGAGGCGACCTAAACTGTAATTTTGAACCGGTTTCTGGTATTAATGACGTCTTTGAGGATGAGGACCAGGTGTACAAAATTCCCCAGCTTGAAGCCTCAAACTTTGTTAAGTGTTCCGCTTTGGCCGTTCAACTGCTTAGGCTAACGGCAGATCATGGTCTTAGAGCATGTAACGGCCGCCTCTCTTCGGACCTGACAAAACAACCAACTTTTGCGAAATCCAATAGTAATCTAGATTTCATACTTGTTTCACTTAACCTTTGGCATTATTTGATTGATTTAAAAGTGGCAAGTAGGGAGGAAAGTGATCACTACCCTTTAGAACTTTACATTGATGTGCAAATGTTTAGTGATATTACTACCAACCTAGCTACCCTATCATCTGAGACCACCAATGGCAAAATGTGTGAGGATGTACATATAAATAATAATAGACGTGCAGTAAAATGGCCCTATATTTTGTCTGATGGTAAGGCCCTAGCATCGGTGTACTCTCTCTTTGGGGAAATGTTTGGACCTATAGCTGGACAATCTTTTCTACCTGTCCACTTTGATCACTTTATCGAACTGCACAATGTTTTCTTTAGTGAACTAAAAACTTGTTTGTCAAAAATGCCAAGGAAAAAGCAACAAAACATAAGAGTGGGAAGTCACGTAAAACTATGGTACGATCACTCATGCAGGTTGGCTAAGAGAAACCTCTTGCTTGCTATTAAAAGCAAATCAAAAGAAGGAGTCAAACTTGCAAGGGAGGTATATAAGTGTGCCCAAAAAACATCAAAAAAACTATGGGAAGAGTCGATTTGGTCAGAAATGCTAGTTGCTGCAAAAACTAATGATAATGTTGGGTTTTGGAGGCTGGTGGCAAATGAGGGGCATGCAGGCAGAGCTGTAAAAGACACGTTTTTGGATGAAATGACATGGGTGACCCATTTCACATCCCTTTATAAACAATATGATGTTGATGACAATAAGATATTATGGTGCCCCCCCCCCCCCATTGAATCCCTTGACTTCACATTGGAGGAAACAATAAGGGCGATTAATGAACTAAAAAATAGCAAAGCACCAGGCCCTGACAAAATACCGGGGGATCTTTATAAACACGACATCGAAGTATGGGCTCCTTATGTAAATCGTTTATTTAATGTTCTGTCTACAAGCTGTCGCTTTCCAGATAGTTGGCGTGCAGCGGAAGTTGTGTTAATTTTTAAAAAGGGGAACAGATCGGTACCTTCAAACTATAGACCAATTAGTCTTATGGACACCCTGCAAAAACTCTATGCCAAACACTTAGGGCCCGATTCACAGAACAAACTTAAGACTAAATCCTAAACTTAGTACCATTCTGGTATTCACAGAATGCACCTAGTACTTCTGGTATTCACAGAATGAACTTACTACTTTTGCTATTCACAGAATGAACTTAGTACTTTTGCTATTCACAGAATGGATTTACGACTCCTAAACTTACGTCCGCACTCGGGCCGGAAATTCCGGCCCGGAGGCGGAGCTTCCGGCCCGGAGGCGGGGCTTCCGGCCCGGAGGCGGAGCTTCCGGGCCGGGGCGGAGCTTCCGGCGCAGAGGTGGAGATTTCAGCCATAGCTAAATCGGCCAGAATCCCCACCTCCGGGCCGGAAGATCCGCCTCCGGCCCAGAAGCCCCGCCTCCGGCCCGGAAGCTCCGCCTCCGGCCCGGAAGCTCCGCCTCCGGCCCGGAATTTCCGGCCCGAATGCGGACGTAAGTTTAGGAGTCGTAAATCCATTCTGTGAATAGCAAAAGTACTAAGTTCATTCTGTGAATAGCAAAAGTAGTAAGTTCATTCTGTGAATACCAGAAGTACTAGGTGCATTCTGTGAATACCAGAATGGTACTAAGTTTAGGATTTAGTCTTAAGTTTGTTCTGTGAATCGGGCCCTTACTGTTTCGGATTAATGATTGGCTGGAGGACTCAAAAATAATCTCTAAATTTCAAGCCGGCTTTAGGAGCAAGACTAGTACCATAGATCAAATATTCAGATTCTGTTGTTTGATCTGGAAGTACGTGCATATTAGGAAAGGTCATTTGTATGTAGCTTTCGTAGATCTGAGAGCCGCATTCGACCTTGTCCCTCGCAACTTGCTCTGGAGGACTTTAAGTGAAGTAGACTTGCCAGGGTGTCTTTTGGCTCAAATAGTTGAGCTGCATGCTGGAAATCAAATGGCGAACTGACACGTAACATCCCCATTGAACGTGGGGTTCGCCAAGGGTGTGTCTTGGCCCCTACCTTGTTTTCCTTGTTTGTTAATGATGCTCCCAACTATTTGAATGGTTGTACTAATGATTCCCCGCAGCTTAATGGAGAGAGGGTGCCTGCGTTGCTCTTTGCGGACGACACCATTCTTATATCCCAGACCAAGAAAGGACTTCAGGCACTCTTAAATTCCTTTAGCTGTTATTGCATGACCAAGGGTCTGGAAATAAATGCTGATAAAACGAAATGTATGGCATTAAACCCCAGCAAACCGGACAGAGGGTTTTTGATTTTGAATGGCCAGAAATTAGGAACTGTGGAAAACTTCTCCTATTTGGGCGTTGCACTTGATTCAAAACTAAGTTGGAAGGCCCAAGTTGAGAAAAGTAAGGTATCATATGCCCACAACGTTAAACCTATTATACGTAGACTGAACGCCAGCACAAGCAAGAGTGTAACCCCCGTCTTAGAGCTTTTTAAATTTAAAATTCAATCTGCTGTGTTGTATGGAGCAGAGATATGGGGACCTTGGGCCAGAGACAGCTTTCAGGGCTTGGATAATAAATTCATGAGAGCTATTGTTAGGGTCCCGAATAGTACACCTTTAATACCCCTCCAGCTCGATTCGAATTTTAAAAGAACAGATTACTTTGCCATTATAAGACCATTAATGTTTTGGGTTAGGTTATGGTCCACCCCAGAACTGCTCGAATACAGGAATGGCCTTCAAGAATTGTTGATTCTTGATTCTTTTAACTCTATTCAGTGGCTTGTGCATATTAAAAAATGGTTCATGCTTTTGGGATTATACTCAATGTGGGAGAATCCTGACAATTTACCGGCTTCTTCTAAATCTATAGTAAAACGAGCCTTTTGGTCCTACATGAGTGACAGGCTCGAACATGAAAGTAGAGTTGGGTCTCTAATTCAAGGTTTTTTATCCTTTAAGGACGAACCCCGCTTTGAATCCTTTTTGGATGAAATTGAGCCACCTATTGCAAAGTCCCTTTACTTGAAGTTTAGATATGGGATCCTTATGCTGAACTATAATACAGAACGTTGGTCACAGAAAAGACTGGGAGGCCTGAATGACAAAAGCGGGTGTTGTCCCATGTGCTTAAATTCCTGTACGGAGAATGAGGTTCACATGTTGTTTGGATGTAGTGCCTACCTGAAGGCTCGAAAGAAATGGCTAAAACCCATGTGTACTCTCCTAGGAACCAGATCCTGTTCTACAGCATACAGGATTATAAAAAGCAATACAACCCAATTTATTGTATTTAGCATAAGCAGGTTCCTTTACTCTGTGTATATTATTCGCAGGAAACTTGGTCAGATACTCTGAGTAGGACCTCTGTATATGCTTATAAAAATCTGTTCCTAAAATGAAATGTGTTTTAAATTGAGGAGATGAAAATTTATTCTTGTATTACATTTTTAAACTTACTGTTTTAAAGTGTTGCTGCATGTATGCTATTATGATTTTTTGTCTTTTTTATATACATGTGTCTTTTATGGCCAAATTGGCCGAAATAAAGAATTAATAATAATATATAGGGAAAGGCCTGTGGAAGAATGAGTGGGTGTACAAGTGTGTGAATGGATGATTTTCTAGGTGCATGGCTGACTCTATAAGTGAGTCATTAAATGTATCTTACTGCAGACTAGTGACTAAACTGTGTGAATGTCTGTATATGTCTGTCTGTTGATGTATAAGTGGCTGCATGGTTTTGTGAATAGCTATATGAGTGTCTATATGGGTTATTGATTGGTTGTCTGAGTATCTGTATGGGTGCCTGAGTGTTTGTGTGGGTAGGGTGTGTGTGACTCTGTGCATAGATGTGTGAGTGGGTGATTCTATGGGTGCATGGTTTTAAGAGTGCATCTGTGATGGACTGTATGGTTGGGTGAGTGTATGTATGGGTTTGTTAGTGATTGAATGTATATCTCAGTTGTACATGTGCCAGTAACTACATATGTGAAAAGCAGTGTATATGTGTGTAAGAGTACATAACTGGCTATATGTGAGAGTGTGTGATTGTGAGAGTGGCTGTATGGATGAGTGTGTGCTTTTTTCAGTAATTGTATAAGAGCGTAAGAATGTGGTAGTATTTTTATGAGTAAGTGAACTTGTGTGTGTATAACTGTATAGGTGAGTAAATTGGAGTGTGATTAATTATTTGCATGACTGACTAGGTGTGTGAGTACGTCTATGAATGATTGGCGTTGTCTGAGGTGTATAAATGCATATGATAGTCCTGTACTGAGTGACCGTAAGTATGTGTGACTGTACAGGTGAGTGAGTGGAGGTGTGTGTACACCTAAGAGTCAATGAGTGGGTATGTAGTTATTGGTATTAGAGTATCTATGGTTTTGAGAATGGCCGTCTGAAATTTTGAGTCGGTGTATCAAAGGTTATATTAGGGTGTGAGAACATGCACAAATTTATCACATGGATGACATCATCAGTGATGTCATCAGTGATGTCATCAGTGATGTCATCAGTGATGTCACTGACCATGTCAAGAGTGATGTAATATGTGACATCATCAGCAGTGCATTGTGGGGGCGCGAGTTATAGTTAGCTGAACTAACTATAACGGGGGAATTTCTAGGGTTTTGTACGAGGGAAATGTCCAGCTAACTATAACGCCCCTGAAACCTATGTTTTTTTCAGTGAATTTCTAAGGTTTTTTAAATGCCAATTCCTAACTATAACGTGCATGAAATCTATGTTTTTTCAGTGAATTTCAAAGGTTTTTTAAATGCTAATTCCTATCTATAATTTATCACTAAAGCTATGATGTTTAATGATTTTCATTGGATTTCTAAATTTTTCTATTTCAGTCTGTCAATTCCTTTAATTATGTTTTTTTGAAATTCATTTTTATCACTTTTTTTAACGTATTTTTTCAATTAATTCTTTTAAAAATGTAAATATATTATTTGTTTTTATTGGGTTTTTAAAAAAAAAATGTTAATGTTTTAAAATATATTTTGATATATTTTTAAAATATTTTTTAAACTATATTTTCAAAACTTTATTTTTTATTTATTTTTTCAATTTTTTTGGGATCCACACACCCTATGCGCACCCTTCTCAACTCCTACACGTAAGCATCTGCGTACGGTAAGCATTGGGTACATGTTTGGTGCACGATTGCAATGCGACCGGTACGCGACTCCAAGCCTATACGCGACACGTACGATGCACGTTATGCGATGCTTGTGCGCTTCCGCGGTGCGTCATGTGCGTGCAAGACGCGGTGGGTGCACGAATCCTGCAAAATATTTTACATTTAAAAAAACATATATATATGTATTTTATGTGAATATTAATTGAAGACAAACTGTAAACTACTCATAAAAGTAATATATTTTTACATGTAATCCTATATTCTTTTTAAATTCAATTTCGGGGACAGGGATGCGATTTTACAAGCTTCCAGACTGCAAGGGCCGCTTAAGCTGGAGAACATGGAGGTGAACTTTTATCCTGATTTCACGCAGGCGGTCCAGAAGCAGAGACTGAGTTTCATGGGCGTCAAGCGGCGGCTTCGAGACATGAACTTAAAATACGCAATGCTTTTCCCGGCCAGGCTGCGTGTGGAGGCTGATGGTCGCACTCACTTTTTTGACCGTCCTGAGACGGCCGGGGACTGGTTGGACACTTTGTCTGGGGGACATGATCGGGATGGGATAGGGGCAGCGGGAGGAGAGTGCCCACCGGACCGGGTATGAGGTATTGACACTGGGGCTCATTTCTGATGATGCCACCTTTCGGCCAAGCTTAGGGTCTCTTGACTGTTGTGTTTTGTTCCCCCTCCATTGGAGGTTGCGCTGTGTCTCGAGGGGGTTCTCTTTCCTCCTCTAGGGGGTCTTTGTAGTTTAGTTTACACAGGGGCGACAGGCACACTGCAAGTTGGGGGGGCTGTCTGGGCTCATGCAGGGGTGCAGGGAGGGGGGAGTTTTGTTTGGGATGTTGGGTTGGGGTTGGGTATTGTTTATTTGTACCACAAGGCAGAAGTATTGTTGTGCTATCTTTAAAGTGCTCTCTGGGCGGAGACTGATCGGTTTTGGCTATGATGGGGGGTAGGGGACTGAGGCTTTTGTCCTGGAATGTTAATGGACTGGGGGACAGGATAAAACGGGGGGTGGTCCTGCAGTTCTTAAAACGGATTTCACCCGATATAGTATTTCTGCAGGAAACACACCTCATTGGAAATTCCTTTCGTGCCATGAATAGACGGGGCTATCGCCTTGTAGCTCACTCGGGCTTCACATCTGGTTCGAGGGGTGTGGGCATTATGGTTAAAACCTCGCTCCCGTTGGAGGTTGATGAGGTGCTCCATGATGATAGGGGACGGTATACGGCTCTGGTGGGTAGACTGGAGGGTAAAAGTGATTGTTTTGGTTTCTGTTTATGTCCCGCCAGGGTTGCAGACGACTACTTTCGCTGATTTGGGGCGCCTTCTTCTTGGCCTGCCGGAGGGGATTCTAGTGGTTGGGGGGGATTTTAACGCTGTAATTTCCGGAACTGAGGATCGTCACCCACCCAGGGATCTCCCCCGCGCCCAAGCTTGGTGTACTGCTCGATTTTCCTGGCCTTCTTGTGTTAACAAGTGATTGGATGTGACTTCAGTCTCTTATCATTCAAGCCTAAGGGTTAGAGTAGTGAATGGAGCCTATTTACTAGGCACTTTGATATGATTCTGTGCTCTTCCCCATAGATCAGGGCTTGCATATATAGCCTAGGGGATAGATTCATTAGTATTAGGGATAACCTGTCCTATAGTGAGAGTATTTCATGGAGCTGTGCTGAATTCAGGCCTGTTAGGCCTCAAACGGGAGAGACTCCATCTTTCTTTCTGCTTCGGCAGCTTGGGATGCTTCTAGGCCAAAAGCTATGTTTTAGTTATGAGGTGTTATTCGCTTGGAGAGAACCGGTTCAGGCCGGCCCTTATCGAAGGATTGTATTTTTCTTCATGCCGAAGACACTACATCAGGCCGGCCGGCTGGGAACGTGTCCTTGGTACGGGGAGGTACAAGAATTTGGTGGGAGGCAGGTTACGGGCCGGAATTTTCCATGAGGAAATGCACCTCTATATTAGTGAAAGTCTTAGGCAGTTACACGTTCAGTCCGTAGGCGGCATCTGGCCGTTAGCAGTAAAGCTACTACTTATTCCAGGGAAGACAGACACCATCTTGAAAGCAGAGAAGAACCGAGAGACAGATGCTTTCCTAGCAGAATAGCCAGAGAGGAGAGAGTAGCCGATAAGGGAGAGGTCCCAGTGACTCGAAGAAGGGTGACTCCCGGCGAGCCGAGATACAGACGAGAAGGGAACCTAGATGACCACTGAGTGCAGGCTACATATTACTAAGGTGATGTCGACCCTTTCTTATTAGAGTGTACAACTTAATCTTTCACTTTTCTTTGCAGGTTATGTGTTATATCGTAATGTTATGTGATTATGTATGTAGTGAGTAATAAAATATTCAGTTTGTAGTGAACCAACATGTACTGCGTGTTCTTGTATAAGAGGGTAGCCTATTCTTCTAGTCAGCTGCGGCTACATGAACAGATGTTAACCCTGATCAGGTAAGTGGTAACTGAATAAGGGAAAGAGGAGCCCCTCGAACCTGAGAACAGGCTGTACTCAAACTGACAATCCTTGTGTGATCTGATGAATAGTGAGCCCTTTTTGTATGTTATGGTAACCATAGGATGAACTGTCGTATGAGACTGCCATCTGGGTAGAGAGGTCTGGATTCGTAGGGGATCGCGAGGCCGCCGATTGTGCTGATACTGTCGTCTGGGCAGAGAGGTCTGGGTTCGTATGGGACCGCGAGGCCGCCACTTGTGCTGATACTGTCGTCTGGGCAGAGAGGTCTGGGTTCGTATGGGACCGCGAGGCCGCCACTTGTGATACTGTCGTACGGGCAGAGAGGTCTGGGTTCGTATGGGACCGCGAGGCCGCCACTTGTGATACTGTCGTCTGGGCAGAGAGGTCTGGGTTCGTATGGGACCGCGAGGCCGCCACTTGTGCTGATACTGTCGTCTGGGCAGAGAGGTCTGGGTTCGTATGGGACCGCGAGGCCGCCACTTGTGATACTGTCGTATGGGCAGAGAGGTCTGGGTTCGTATGGGACCGCGAGGCCGCCACTTGTGATACTGTCGTCTGGGCAGAGAGGTCTGGGTTCGTATGGGACCGCGAGGCCGCCACTTGTGATACTGTCGTATGGGCAGAGAGGTCTGGGTTCGTATGGGACCGCGAGGCCGCCACTTGTGATACTGTCGTATGGGCAGAGAGGTCTGGGTTCGTATGGGACCGCGAGGCCGCCACTTGTGATACTGTCGTTTGGGCAGAGAGGTCTGGATTCGTAGGGGATCGCGAGGCCGCCGATTGTGAGATCTTGGTATACATAGTAGGAATCCCCTGTCCTTAGGTGATAGATATATGTGGTTGTAGGATTGTAAATAGGTTCTAGGGAGGGGGTAACGTTCTGGCTGGGTTAGTGAGGCCCTGATGAGTGGGTTCTATCTGATCCGAAAACCCAAGCAGAACATTTGGCGTCACGAACCGTTTACGAAACCTGTGTGCGTTGTGGTTGTATCGTGTTTGCTTTTGGTGCGTGCGTGGTTTTGTTTGTATATTATTTTTACATACCTGCGAGTGTAGTTTTCTTTTCTCTTTCTTCTTTTTCTTTTTCTCTTTTTCTTTATTTTCAAACATGTTTTCTAGAAAGTCGAAATCTACTTTTAAGTTGCCCGTTGATATTCCCGGCTGGGATTCAACGCCTTATGAGGCCGTAGCCCGTGAGTGGGCTGATTCTACTGGTTTGAGTGAGAATTGGAATTCTTTTTTGGAACTGGCGGAGCCGGCTGATGTGATTGCTTGTTTACAGAAGGCGCCAATATCTAAGGGTGATGAACTTCCCGTTTTGGGGCGCAGAGGTTGGATTGTTCTGTCTGCGTACAGGATCCTCCATGAGAGGTTGTTGAAGTTACAGAATGTGCATAAGGATGTGGAAGCGAATTTTGTTGAGATTCAGAATGCTCATACTTTGTTGCGGTGTCAAAATAAGTTGCTTGCCGACAAACTTGATACGTACCAAACTATTGCCGAGAGGGCGGCTGTGCGAATTGCTCGTTATAAATACAAAAATCGGCGTGGTCGGGTTTCGAAGCGAAAGGTGCGTCTGGTCGTGGCGAAAGCCGGACTGGATTGGAATCCTGATGAATGGGATGGTAATATCTGGAACTCCAGTGATTCTCCTTCCTCGGGTGAGGAGTCTGCCAAGCGCGAGTCCTCTCGCTCCGGCCGTGATTGTAAATCTGCTTCTTGCGCCTCTGATGGTGCACTCCATGATTGCGTTCGTCCTTCGAGTGGGGTCGATGCTTCTTACACTGATTGTTCCTCTACGTGTACTGGTCGAGCTCCTTGTGATGCTCGTCCCGCGGTCTCGGTGCATCCGGTTTTTCGGCGGAAGTTGCAGCAGGCTCCCGGTGCTCCGAATGGTATTGCTTTAGACTCTTTGGAGGATTTTACTCAACAAGAAATTAGTGATATTTTACAAAGATTTCGGCAGCGAGCTGGTGAGTCCTTACTCACATGGATGGTGCGCCTATGAACTGGGCGCTGCTGGCATTATGTTGGATGCTGGCGATTGTTTGAAGTTTTGTTCCTTGAGTTCGGATTCTACTGTACAGGATCATTTTCGCAACTTCAATGTTGGTGGTCAAATTTCTTTGCTTCAATTGGCGACTGAGGGTTGTAATCAAAAATATCCTACTGAATCTGATTGGCCTGTGAATGACAAACCGTGGTATACTTTGCGCGATGCTACGCAACGTCTCAAAGAGGAGGTGATGAAAACGGCAATTTTTCTGAATACTGCTGACAGGTTGCTTGATGGTTTCTTGACATCTTCTGTGCGGAATCGTATTATTCGTTCTTCTCCTGTTGCTTATAAGCAGGTTATGATGACTTTATTGATCAATCAGACTGGTAACATGTTATCTGTGGTGCTGGAATCGGTACGCCAACTCGGTGAGTTGGGTGAGTGGTTTAGACCTGAACGGCAATCCCGGCCTGACACTCGTACTCCTGGTGACAATAAACTTACTAGACGTGATATGTTTCTTGGTCTTCTGGCCGATGGTGTGCGGAAAGAGGACATTGATGGTGAGACTACTTCTCGTTTGTGGGAAATGTTTCGCAAACGTGGCTTGGATCGGAAGGAGGGTGCCCGGCGTGTTCGGACGACTGAGTGTGATCGTGGTTTTTCTGACGGTAGCGGTGATGACGACCGCCGTGGGCGCTCTGATCGTCGTGATGATCGACGTTATGTGCGTGACTTGTCCCCCCGTCGTGAGAGAGACAGGGAGAGAGAGGGGGAAAGAGAGAGGGGGAGAGATGATTATGTTAACAGCAGACGCAGAGATGATAGGGATCAATCCCCTGAGTTGAGAAGGAGAGAGGATCGACACACATTGGCCGATCGAAACCCGCAGTACAATGCAGGGAACAGTAATCCATTTCGTAATGGAGATGGATATGAACAGGAGGTATCGATACCTAGGAAACGTGAGAGTCTTTATCCTGATTTATCCTGGTACACAGAACGCAGTAAAGATGACTAGGAAATAGGTCAAGCTCCAGTACACAGATGGGCTCACAGAGATAATAGACCCTATGTAGATATTGATATTTATTGGAGACATCGTAATGTCCAAAGGGCCCGAGCATTGGTAGATACAGGAGCGGAGGCCACTCTTATTCATGGAAAATCAAAGAAGTTTACCGGATTAGGCGGAAAGGAAACTCCCGCAGTTCAAACCTTACTTGAAATGAGAATAGGTAGAATTCCTAGAAAAGAATACTCTGTATTAGTGGTGCCACTCTTAGAATTTATAATTGGAATTGATATTCTGAAAGGAATGACTTTGCACTTAGATGATGGATGTTACCAATTTGGAACTAGGCATTATATATCGTCCAGGCCTGTGCGGGTTGGTCGTTTAAGAATGCCCCCCATAAAAGTTCCCCAGGCGACAAAAGTGGTTCGTCAGAAGCAGTATCGTATTCCGGGTGGTCATGAAGAGATTAGTACCACTATTCAGGAGTTGGTGGATGCAGGTGTTATCACCCCAGTTACTTCTGCTTGGAATAATCCTGTTTGGCCTGTACGTAAGAGTGATAATTCTTGGCGCATGACTGTTGATTACCGAGAATTGAATAGACACACACCCCCTTTGACTGTTGCAGTACCGGATGTTATTACCCTAATTGAAAGAATCCAAAAACATCCAGGTACATGGTATGCGTCCATTGATATTGCTAATGCTTTCTTTTCGATTCCGATTGCCCCTGAGTGTCAGGAACAGTTCAGTTTTACGTGGAATGGGCGTCAGATGACGTTTAGAAGTCTTCCTCAGGGCTATGTACATAGTCCTACGATATGTCACCGGCTGGTGGCAGAGCATTTGGCTGAGGTACCGGTTCATCCACAAATTCAGATGTGTCATTATATTGATGATGTTTTGATCCAAGGCGAAACACAAGAGGAAGTTCAGACCCAATTGGACAGAGTCATTGAGTGCCTGCGTGAGAAAGGTTGGGAAAACAATCCGGATAAATTACAAGGCCCGTCCCAGGCTGTAAAATTTTTGGGTATTAATTGGCATGAAGGGCACCGAGAAGTGATCCCTCAGGTTAAACAGAAAATTCTTGATTTCGCAGTTCCGAGAAATAGGAAAGAAGCCCAAACCTTCATTGGTTTGTTTGGATTTTGGCGCCAGCATATTCCTCATTTGAGTCAAATATTGGCCCCTTTGTACCGTGTCACTCGTAAAAAGAATGCATTTGAATGGGATAAACCACAGCAAGATGCGTTCAGTCTGGCAAAAGAAGCAATTCAGCATGCTCTGGATTTATGGCCTGTATGTGATGGTGATGTGGATTTGAATGTGTCTGTACAAGGTCTTTATGCGAATTGGAGTTTGTGGCAGAAACAAGGCAAGAGTAGACTACCGTTAGGTTTCTGGACCAAAAAGTTACCTGATGCTGGTGAGCGTTATACACCTTTTGAGAAACAGCTACTTGCATGTTATTGGGCTCTGGTGGATACCGAGCAGTTGACTTTGGGACATGATATAGTTTTGCTACCTGAAATTCCTATCATGCAGTGGGTTATGAGTTCGCCGAAAACTCACCGAATTGGACACGCTCAAGAGGCGAGTGTGATTAAATGGAAATGGTATATACAAGATAGGGCACGTGTGGGACAAAAAGGAGTTGCATCTTTGCATGAGCAGGTGGCACGGGCGCCATCAACTGAGACTGAGAGTGAATGTTTCGTACCTTTAGTACAGGAATCTCCTGTTAAGTGGGGTAAACCTTTCGATGATTTGTCCGCAGAGGACAGAAACCATGTCTGGTTTACGGATGGTTCAGCAAGGTTCATAGGGACGAAACGGCATTGGAAGGCAGTGTCCTATAATCCGATCACACAAAAATTGCTGAGTACAACTGGTGAGGGTAAGAGCAGTCAATTTGCTGAACTCTATGCTGTTTATCAAGTTCTGAAACAAGAGTTACCTGGCATATGTCATATTTTTACCGATTCTTGGTCTACTGCCAATGGACTGGCAGTTTGGTTACCGACTTGGCACTCCCATAGTTGGAAAATCCATTCCAAGGAATTGTGGGGAAAAGAATTATGGCAGGAGATTTGGGAAATGCTCCCACGGAGTACTGTTACAATCTTCCATGTGGATGCTCATACCCCGATAGACTCTCTTGACAAATTCTTTCATAATATTGCAGATGAGAAATCTAAAATTGCTGAGGCAGTGGTGGACACGCAAGATTCTGATATTGCGGGATTGGCGAAATGGGCACACCAGAAAGCAGGACACTTTGGAGAGAAAGCAACTAGCAGGTGGGCTGCTGATAGAGGAATTCATATTCCCCTAGATTTAATTAAAAATGTTATTTTACATTGTCCCATTTGTCAGCATATCAGGCAGCGTAAAGTGCCCCAAATTGTTAAAGGTCATTTACATCGCGGGAAAGTGCCCGCTCAAATTTGGCAGATTGATTACATTGGTCCACTCCCTATGAGTAGGAATTGTCAATATGTTTGCACCATTGTTGACACATACAGTGGCCTGTTGGTGGCCCTTCCCTGTAAGCAAGCTACCCAATTGAATACCATTAAAACATTGGAATTGATTATGATGTATTATGGTGTGCCATTCCAAATTCAATCTGATAATGCATCCCATTTTCGTGGAAGATTGGTACAGGAATTCTGTGTGGAAAACAATATTGACTGGGTATTTCATATCCCATACTATCCGCAGGCCTCGGGTCTTGTGGAGAGATTGAATGGTCTGCTGAAGGAGCAGCTGCGTAGATTGACAGATGACAAATACAAGAATTGGCGAGATTTTTTGCCTCAAGCGCTATTAATTTTGAATAATCGTCCTTTTCTAAATGCTGAATCTCCACTTATGCGTTTGTTCCCTCCGAATGTTAATGCTCAGCCAAATGAAATCGGAGAGACTGTGATGTACTGGGAAATTACTCCCGGAGCTATGGCTCCATGTAGAGCGACCCCAGGGTCAGCAGGTTTAGACTTGCATGCCATGGATGACACCGTTATAAAAGGTAAAGATCGGGTCATCATTGCGACCGGTGTTGGTGTTCATATACCACCCGGGAATTTTGGATTAATCGCCCCTAGATCGGGGCTGGCTGTAAAAGGCATTCAGGTACTTGGAGGGGTCATTGACAGTGATTATCAGGGAGAGATTAAGGTGCTGTGGTAAATAAAATATTACGCTCTATGTATTTCAGAATATCAATAGGATCATGCATAAAGCAAGAGGCTGAGTCTGTGGTATCAGGTTCATAAAGGGATTTATTCCAATAACTCGAGTCAAAGGGAGAATATTACCATCACCAAAAAAGGATCTGGAAAGGGACTCAAAAGTATTCTCAATATTCTCAAAACATTATTCGCAGAGTACAGTATATATACATTTCTCAATTGTACGTAAGCAAAAGAGCAAGAGAGAATGAGATAAGAGCATGTGGGCGTGTAAGTAGGCGTGAAGGTGGGCGTCCATGTGGGCGTCCACTTGATGATAATGGGTAATTTGTCATGTGTGGGTGGATACCTGGAGAATCCTGCAATGTCAGCAGAAATATTTGGCAGAGATGCGTGCGCAGTCGCATGACGTGTGATAGACGTGCAACTAGAGGGAGAAAGGGACTTGACATTTAGCTCTACATGTGGAGACAAAAGTCTGGGGTTATGTCAACCTAATCCCAAATCATATCTAACATCCTATGTTTAAAGAACTATGTTATCCAAAAAGAAAGGTCTCTCGAACAAAATCTATTCTATACTGACTGTGAGTGCGTGTACAAGCGTCTAAGTGTCTACACTAGATGCGAGGGCAGAAATCTTCCATAGTAACAGGGCTATGAATTACTTGCATAAAGACAGAGAAGCCGGGCCCTTTGCTCGATAGCTGGAAGAATGTTTACTTAAACTACTAGACAGGAATGCATTGGGTAGGGAGCGGAGCAGATAATCTCGAAGGTGAAATACAGTTTTTGGCAGGCAACAGGCTGGAGTCAGGCACCGTTAGCCGCGCAGGGAATAGGACAAAGTTCATGGATACAGATGCGAGCTCAGACTGGAGCTTTCAGAGGCAGAAGGCAGGAAAAGGCTTAACGGCAGAATCAGGGCCTACTCGCCTGGACTGAAAAATGGGATAAATAAACCATATAAAGCCGGTGGCCTTTCATACTTAGAAATAGAATATCCGGCCCATTCATGGCGGATCTGAAAGAGGACATGTTGACGGTGGACGCACAAGTGTTTGCGTCTTCATAACTGGAACTGGAGGGAACATACATGTACTTGTGATTTATACATGAAACCGTTGGGGTCCAAGATAGGGGACATAACTGATCATAAAAATCCATATTTCCACATTCCCTCCTTGTCCCCTACTTGCCCTTAAGAGATATCAATCTTCATCAATCCGTTGATCTGTTCATATAACATCATTTGTTCTTCTTTTTTCTTCCGGGATGAATGAAATTTTGGTGGTGGAATACACGATGTGGCACACAGACCACAAATCGCTGGTCCACATTGTAGGCATAAGCAGCAACTGAATAGTATGAGAAAGCCAATACCTAGGAAGGATAGGACCCTCCGTCCAAAGGTAGATAATACACTCCAAAACCAACCGGACCAAGTCCAGGTGCCTGGATTCTGGTGTATCTGGCTTACAATCTTATGAAGGCGAGTTATGGCTTTATATACAGATGGCGAATTTTCTGGTATGAAAATGCAACAGCTTGATCCGATGACCCTACAAGCTCCGCCCCTATCGGCCAGGATAACGTCAAGGACAAGACGATTTTGAAGCACAACAATCCGCATAGCAGACTGCTCTTCTGTTAAATTGCCTAAGGCGGAAATAGTTTCGTTCACTACTGCTTCAAGGGTTCTGGTTAATCTACGTATCAGCTTACTATTGGTAACTGTACCTATATAGGGAAAGAGACCTTTATTGAAATCTGTGTATTTTTCCCATGCTGTCTCAGTGTAATCGACTATTGGGAGATCTCTCCGTTCTCTATTGTGTACTAAATGAGTATTTCTATGATAATCAGGAGGAGCTAGGAAAACAGGTGGCAAAAGGAATCCGATGTAGCAGGTACCATCCCAATCTAGAGGTAGGCGTATATATGCGGTCTGGCCACATATAAAGTAGGAATGACGAGAAGCTCTAAATGTAGACTTGCCTTGATCACTGAATTTTATTACAGTGGTGCATTTACTATGGCCCATGTGTATGGAGCCATTCTTTCTTATACATAATTCCCCTTTTACTGGGAATACGGACATGGCGGGCAAGATTGGTGTAGCTTCAGATTCAACGTTCAGGATCATGAGGTTAAGTGTAAAATTACCTAATCCATATACTTCATTTTCTAGATCAGTTCCTGTTCTTTTGGGAAGTCCCTCCTTGTTAGGGTAGCAGACTTTAAGCAAAACTAAGTTCAGGTTTCCCCATACCCAGTTGTCTTGATAAACTGCGGAATTCGAATCTAGGGAATTAATCAAACTAAACCATGCTCCACAGGAGCCATTGTGTGTGAACGGATAGAGAAAGAGGGGCAAAACTCCCTTATAGTTCTGATAGGGGGGGAGTCGGCCACAGACCCAGCAGTCTGTAGCATTGCTAGTCTGATGTGAATAGTGCAGCATCTGAATAAAGGTATTGTTGCGTAAGGCAAGTCGATATGATAGCTCATAGGATGGCAGATCACTAAATGTGTGCTTTATGGTATCATTAGTGGAGGAGTATAAGAGTGAGGCAATAGGAGGAAAAATAGCATGTAGTATTAAGCTGATACATATTATCGTGATGCACATCTTGCTCTTTTTTATCAATATTATTGTCCAAGATCTTATGCAAGCCAGAATACATGTTCAACCGCTTCACCACCTAGTGGACTTAATTGATCAAACGGGTTCTGACTTTTTAGATCTAAGTTTAGCTTTGTGGAAACTGCTGGGGAGTCTCCTCTAGAAAATGGTGTTCAAAATCCAAAATCCAAGTTCAAAGTCTTTTTCCTTTGTAAAAGAGTGGTGAAGGTGCAACCATCTTTTCCGCCCTTTGACTTTAACGGCCGTCCCCGTGGTCCAGAGCACTGACTTTGGCGCCTTCCATCCAGGAGCGATGGAGTATTCTTTGACCTGGGTGTTGTCAGGGAAGGCGGCAGCAACCTGCGAACAACAAGAGAGTAGTGCAGACATCAAGGAAGCCAGGTAATCTGTCAGCATCAGTAATCTTTTAGGCATTGGAGTGCCCCACATATTTGGTGGTCTACCAAAGACCACTTCATAGGGAGATAAGCCTGTTCTAGAATGAGCTACCATTCGCATGTAAAAGAGGGCAACCGGCAGGGCTACCATCCAATCTACACCTTTGTCTGCGCAAATTTTTAATGTCTGTTTATGTCTTTCTACAAGGCCTGCTGCTTCAGGATGTCGCACACAATGGAATTTCCAGGTATACCCTAACAGAAGGGACACCTGCTTCATTAGTACCAGGACATATTTGTAACCTCTACATCTGTTTATTTGGATATAATCCATTTGGAGCACTTCAAAAGGGTGGTCAGGTGGATGGAATCCACCTTGTTCCATCGGAATGCCTTTACCTGGATTGAATTGGCAACAGATCATACATGTTCTGACCTTTTGTTTCGCTGCTGCACGCAGGTGCTTGTTGAACCATATATTCTGTAAGCTATCTATCATTGCTTTCTCTCCTAAGTGTGCAGGACTATGTGCGGTATTTATAATCACTTGTACCATCGAATCAGGAAGAAACCATGTGGATTTGCCCTTATTCATCCAACCCTGATCAGTCAGTACCCCTCCTTGTTCCGACCATTTCTTTAATTCATCTATAGTAGCATGTGTCTGTATGTCTTGTACATCCTTGGAAGGATCCCTAACTGTCATGGCTTTGGACACTTATTGAACCTGTAACTTTGTCATGTCTAGTGGGGTCTGAGCTGTCTGTTTAGCTGTTCGGTCTGCCAGATCATTGCCTTGGGAAATGGTATCTGTGGCTCTAGTATGTGCTTTACATTTTAGGATAGCTATGGCTGTTGGTAAATGTATTGCTTCCAGTAGGGCTTGAATATGGGGGCCATGCTGTATCTTGGCCCCATGAGAGGTCAAGAAACCTCTTTCTCGCCAGAGAATCGGTGTAAATGTTTACTCTCAGGTGCTTAGCTCTTATGCACGCTTGTGTCAGGGTGATGAGCTCTGCTGCTTGTGCTGACAATATGTCTATTCTTTTAGTCTCTATTATTACAGTATCAGTAGTCACTGCATATGCTGCCACTAATTCTCCCGCCCCTGTCCTCATGCATGAGCCGTCAACATATAGTGTTAGGTCGGGGTCTGGGAGTGCAACGTCTGTCAAGTCTTGTCTTGGTTTAGTCACGGTATGTATTACTTCAACACAGTCGTGTGGTGAAACGCTTTCTGTACTGGAGGGCAAAAGGGTAGCAGGATTCAGTATGTTGCATCGTCTGATCTCTATGTGTGGTTGAAATAACGTTGGCTCATAGCCTGTCAGTCTAGCTACAGTCAGGTGTTGTGTTTGTGTCCGGTTCAAGAGAACCTCTACTGCGTGTGGTACTTGTACTGTCAGAGGGTGGCCCAGCACTATCGAGTCACTTTGTCTTATGGCTAAGGCCGTTGCTGCAACTGATTTTAGGCACGCAGGCAAAGCCTGTGCTACTGGGTCTAATGTACTAGAAAAATAAGCACAGGGCTCGTGTTTTCCTGCATGATCTTGTGTTAGGACAGATAGTGCTGTTCCATCCCGGTCTGTCACAAAAAGCATAAACGATTTGTTGTAATCAGGGTTTGCTAAAACTGGTGCTTGACATAAAGCTCTCTTTAATTCTTCAAATGCCACAGTGTGTTCTTGAGGACTTTAGTCTTTTTGTGTCTTGGGCTGTGAAAAACCAGAAATCAATTGAATACGTTCCGGTGCCCACAACTAATTCCCCTGAAAGATCACAATAAAACATGAGAAAAAGGGGAAAGCACCATACCTATTTCCTCGACTTAATTTCTAAGGGGG
Source organism: Triturus cristatus (assembly GCF_964204655.1). Lineage (NCBI taxonomy): Eukaryota > Metazoa > Chordata > Amphibia > Caudata > Salamandridae > Triturus > Triturus cristatus. Next base: position 963,219,802 of record NC_140588.1, read on the forward strand.
CTAATTTCTAAGGGGCTTAATTTCTTAAGGGGCTAGCGGGAAGCGAACATCCTCAGGGGCCAGCAGAAAGCCAATATTCTCCTCCTTCCCCCCCTTTTTGACAGGAGGAAATCTGAAACAGATTTCACTGCTGTCAAACACTATCAAACCCTGTGTCTTGTCAACACTATTAATCCCTGTGTGTAGCTACTGGGCGTAAGCAAAATTATAGGAGATACACAGCGTATTTGAAACGGCGAGAAATCCTTCAAATTAATGTACAAACCTCATTGTGTTAGCTCATAAGCTGGCCAAATGACATCTCATATGCAAATGTCCCTATTACATGAACCCACACCAACCTGAAGTCAATATTAATGCTAGTAGGCCCTAATAGGAATGCTAAATTACCTAAATATTCGGAAAACCAAGTTTAAGAACAGTTGTTAATGTTGATAATTAATAATTTATCTGCTAAAGAAATCAGTCATTTTGCAATAATTTCCACCTATACAATAAACAGCCTAATTTAAAAACAAGTCAACTTTTGGGGCCACCACTTACAAGAATGAGCTTACTAAAGCAAACTTTAAAAAGGAAATCCTGTCAGATATTTTCTCATTACCCTAAATACCGAGCCTCATTTGTCACTCTGGGGTGGCAGTCCTTATTTAAAACAGGCCTTTCAAGAGGTAAGATGCGAGTGCACAGATCATAATGGTTCCTCAATGTCCAATCTGGAAACATATGACCGAGGCTGCCTGTCTATAAGAGAAAGGCAGTCATGTGAAAAATATTTTAGTCTTGCATAACGTTTTACTTTTATTTCATTCATCTCCAACACCAATTAGACATACACTGATAACGTGTTGTCTGCTATTTTGACAGCATGATAAAGGTAATATCATGTCTGTGAAATTTAGTAATTGTGAACAAGTTCCAGCCAAGCGCTGTGCAAAGATCGCCGTCGTCACGACTATCTCGGTACTGCACAGGAGAACTTTGTATTAAACGCTAAACAGACTGGTCAATACAACACAAAAACAAAACATATATAAAATACATATGCCAAGCCATCAGTATACCAAGCACAGAAAGCATAGACAATTACACTAACATATATAAATGAGCAGCGATGCGCAATTATAGTACCTACAGCTCAGAGGCGAACAGTCTGGCCTGCTTAATTTGTCAGGCTTATAATCAATAACTTATTTACCTGCCCTATACACCCCCATCTGAAATCACCGTGTCAAGTCTGACACACAGAATCAGCAATAATAATCAAAAACGAAGAACACACGAACCTGTTTGTTTTCTTTTATAAAAACAGAATCAGCAATAATAATCAAAAACGAAGAACACACAAACCTGTTTGTTTTCTTTTATAAAAATGAGCTATGCATCTTCGTCAACACAATGTACCCTAATGTCCCAGACGAAGACGCACCTCTCATCTCTCCTCACAGACTTTTAACCACTGGATCATTTATCCAATGCAACTGGTGGCAGCTTGTGGCCACAATTCAAAAATGTCTGAATTTGAAAATCGTTTTTATATAGGCACATAGCCCTTAAAATTCCAAGCAAGAGCAACATTTTACTTTCCGGCCAGAAGCAATATAACAATTGCTAAAAAATAAAACAAATCTTCTCCATAGACATTTCCTCGGGGCACTGGTTTAGCACAGAATAGACCAAGGAATCTTTCTCGACTTACATTTCTCAGCTGCCCTGTCTTATCAGAGAAGCTAAAAATAGCCCCTCAGCGCGGCCTGAGCCTGGGCTGCCAGCCAACTTTTTTGTTGTTCCGGCTGCAGGCATTACACAGATGCGATGTCAGAGAAGCTTTCTAAGCAGTGCCTCTGTTCTGCTCCTCTCACCGGCCCCCACCTACACTGGCTACAAGGTCAGAATCTGTCTCCGATTTCTGTATCACATACTGCTCTACACAGCCCCCACCTTCTCCTCACTCTGAAGCTGTCAAAGACAAAAAGACTACTCAATTCCATAAAAACTGCAATAATTCGCCCAATTGAAAAATTATTTTTATATACAATTTGCTCTCAGGGGGTCATAATCTTACCGACTTGACCCAGCACATTGGCTCACTGGACCACCAAGAACACAAACCTGGATTCTGGAACAATTTTGCAAATTCGAAATACCCACAATTTTTCTCAAGCTAAACTTTTCACTAATTATTTTTCATTAACACTTTGTACATTAGGGGTGTCATCAAATCACAGGTGTTGCTCCTTCTCTAGCTACACCCCTCTCAATTTCCTATTGACAACGTAGTCAAATGTTGGACCATGTAAACACCGGCTATGCGCTGTTCGTTTGGTGGGAGGCTCAAGAACCTTTGGGCTACTATATCATTATTATATGTATCGTGGTACTTGCGGTGGCACTCTAACTGGTCTTTCTACTGGGGCCACTCTTGCTAGGTCCTCTGAAAGGACGGGATAAATACCAGCAACGTCAGTATTTCTTCCTCTGTCAGCCTGCACTCATTTCACCTGCTCCACTTCCACCTGTAACATCTTTTCCTTGGCTTTTCCAGACTCCAGTCTACTTCCCTCTGCTTCGTGAAACACTTACTCTGTCCTCCTATGTGACTCCTTGCGCCAAAACTCAATGGCATCCTTCCAAGCTGGTCTACATTTTCTCTTTCATAAGAGTGTTTCGTTGTCTGTCTACTTGTTCTGCTTTTACTCGGATACCTTCCTCAACTAATAAGTTTTCTCGGGCTTTGTCTGAATCCTCCCTACTTTTCTCTTCTTTTCTGAGCGCTTTCTCTGTGCGTCTATGCAATTCTTTACGCCATAATTCAATGGCATTTTTCTGTGACTGTCTGGCTGTCTTTTTCCATAACTCTTCTTCTACTCTCATGATGCAATCTGCATCCCAGGTCCCAGCTGCGGGCCACCTCTGACTTTCTGGTAAATCCTTGGTGTAGTCCACCCATAAATCAAGAAATAATACGGCATCTAGGCCATGCTCATGATACATAAAGTACCCTGGGGTGTCCCTAGGTGGAATGGGAACAGCTTCTTTGAGTACCCCTTTTCTTGTTTTGATCTGTCTTAATTTTGAAAAGAGCGGCATTTTTAGACCTTATTACTTGAACACACTTAATACAATAAAAACAATAATGAACAGTCATTCACACCACAACATGTAGAACGTATTTAAAACATTTAACATTTAACATTTAACGAACAACAATGGCCATTAGGGAACTAATCACTTAGCATAATACTCGACACTAACTAGGTGATTCTGAATTATATACTAGACATACTAGATATACTGCTAAACAGTACAGATACACTGCTGAAACAGTGCAGACCGGATTTGTGTACCCAAACCCGTCTTGACCGGCACAACCTATGTGCACGTCAGAACGCCTCCCCGGCAATGGTACTCACCGGGTAGCTCGGAACGGAAGGCCTCGGAACTGAACTGGACTAGACCAAACTGGACTGGACTCGACTCGACTCGTGACTTGGATACTTCGGAACTTCGGAATCTGGTGGGCCTCTGTATACCTCGGACACAGCTCTCTCGCGGGTGGGCTCTGGGTAGGACAATCTGCGTTCCTCACCGCCTCGTATGGATGCCTGGTCGCAGTCTGTCCCCTTCGTTGGCCTGAGGGAGTTGGCGGGAAGACCCGCGACGTGCGCGCTTGAAGTCCGTCACGGCTATGGAAGGGGGCAAAACTGGACCTTCATCTCCGGCGTGTGGGGAAAGAGATTAAACTGTTCGGGCGCCATTATGTGGTAAATAAAATATTACGCTCTATGTATTTCAGAATATCAATAGGATCATGCATAAAGCAAGAGGCTGAGTCTGTGGTATCAGGTTCATAAAGGGATTTATTCCAATAACTCGAGTCAAAGGGAGAATATTACCATCACCAAAAAAGGATCTGGAAAGGGACTCAAAAGTATTCTCAATATTCTCAAAACATTATTCGCAGAGTACAGTATATATACATTTCTCAATTGTACGTAAGCAAAAGAGCAAGAGAGAATGAGATAAGAGCATGTGGGCGTGTAAGTAGGCGTGAAGGTGGGCGTCCATGTGGGCGTCCACTTGATGATAATGGGTAATTTGTCATGTGTGGGTGGATACCTGGAGAATCCTGCAATGTCAGCAGAAATATTTGGCAGAGATGCGTGCGCAGTCGCATGACGTGTGATAGACGTGCAACTAGAGGGAGAAAGGGACTTGACATTTAGCTCTACATGTGGAGACAAAAGTCTGGGGTTATGTCAACCTAATCCCAAATCATATCTAACATCCTATGTTTAAAGAACTATGTTATCCAAAAAGAAAGGTCTCTCGAACAAAATCTATTCTATACTGACTGTGAGTGCGTGTACAAGCGTCTAAGTGTCTACACTAGATGCGAGGGCAGAAATCTTCCATAGTAACAGGGCTATGAATTACTTGCATAAAGACAGAGAAGCCGGGCCCTTTGCTCGATAGCTGGAAGAATGTTTACTTAAACTTCTAGACAGGAATGCATTGGGTAGGGAGCGGAGCAGATAATCTCGAAGGTGAAATACAGTTTTTGGCAGGCAACAGGCTGGAGTCAGGCACCGTTAGCCGCGCAGGGAATAGGACAAAGTTCATGGATACAGATGCGAGCTCAGACTGGAGCTTTCAGAGGCAGAAGGCAGGAAAAGGCTTAACGGCAGAATCAGGGCCTACTCGCCTGGACTGAAAAATGGGATAAATGAACCATATAAAGCCGGTGGCCTTTCATACTTAGAAATAGAATATCCGGCCCATTCATGGCGGATCTGAAAGAGGACATGTTGACGGTGGACGCACAAGTGTTTGCGTCTTCATAACTGGAACTGGAGGGAACATACATGTACTTGTGATTTATACATGAAACCGTTGGGGTCCAAGATAGGGGACATAACTGATCATAAAAATCCATATTTCCACAGTGCTCCTGCTGAATAGCAGTGAGGCTGACTTGCTGATCCATCGCACTGACCGAGTGGCTCAATTACTCATAATGCCTGTCTTCAGTGGTGGAATGGTAAAAGGCACTGCCCCAACTTTGCTAACTGTACGAGGCCAGAAAGGTTTTGGCTCCACAAATAACCCTGGGGCCAGGGTTTGGGTGCAGTCGCCTAAGAATCCCCCTGAACAAGCAGAGGTCATTGCCACCGGTCATGATAACACCATTTTAGTTATGAGACCAGGGAAAGATAGCTGGGAAGCGGTCCCGGCTGACAAATGTTACTTACGAGAATGATTAATGCCTGTATTTGATTCTCTTTCAGATCATTCTTTGGACTGCTGCTGCAGGATGTGTCGTCGTCGGACTATTTTCGGGTTGGTTCGACGAGAGAGGAGGAATCCCGTCAACCCGGGATGAGCTACGCACCCGAGTGTCGCGTTCCCTCGCTGCGTGGGATTCGTCATCGAACTTTTGGACCTTACTGGCGAAAAGGGTGACCGATGCCCCTCACTTTTGCTTGACGCCGATGAGATCTGTACACGACATCTTAGCGACCTGTCTGGTTGCTGTCCCTGCCTCGCTGGAAACTTTGACTAATATTTTTAACATTTCAAAGGCCCGCCCCAATGTTCTTCTGGGCGATTTTGCCACCCATGCGTATTGCCCCTTATGTACTGAACTACCAGACCAGATACCCCCGTCCAGTCCCAAATAGTTACCTATAATATCACACAAGGAGATATGTGTTTTTTCCTTACGTGTAATCCTAGTGCAATTTCTGAATGTCTGCGTCTAAAATTGAAAGGTGCTACTTCCTTCACCTTTCATGAGCGAACTTTGTGCTTTCAAAGGACACCGAAAACATGTGCTTCGGTCCAGAACAATATGACTTGCAAGAGTTTGGTAGTTACCCCTAGTCATTATCGCACGATGTTACTACCTGCCGGATGGCTTTTCTCATGTGGTAATACTTCCTGGCCATATGTCCCCGCAAATATTTCTGGAGGCCCTTGTGCCATTACTAGGCTGAGCCTACTCATGTTTTCCTCACATCCAAATGCCAATTCTCCTGTGATTCGAGATACAGTGAGATTACAGGAGGATTGTGACTCATCTTTGCATTTATATTCTAAGTCCGAATATCTTAGCCTGGCTGTTTCAATTATTGGTGTTCCTGCTTTGGCTGTTTATAATGCCAAATCTATTGAGAAAATGGCCTGCTGGATGGTGAAATCCATTAATAATACTTCAACAGTCCTGTCGGACATGCTATTAGACGCCCAGGGTGAACGACGGGCTATCTTGCAAAATCGAGCGGCCAGTGATTATCTTTTGCTTAAACATGGACACGATTGTTCCGATTTTGAGGGTCTTTGTTGTTTTAACTTGTCTGATCATACACAATCCATTCGAGCTCACATTAACAAGTTACATGACTTGACAGAAGAAGTAAGAAAACACATTGATCAGGGCTGGTTTGACTGGCTCTTTAATTGGTTACCTGATTTGCATTTCTTACGCCAAATATTAGGAGGTATTCTGATTACTATCGCCATTTTGATTTCCATCTGTTGCTTTATTCAGTGTGTTCCTTCACTACTTCAATTCTGCACACCTGGTACTCGACATAGATCAGTTAGTTTTGTTTCATATTATTCTTCCACAGATGTTAGTTCCGTTTAATGAATGTATAATAGACTGAAGTCAAGGGTGAAATGTACTGCTCGATTTTCCTGGCCTTCTTGTGTTAACAAGTGATTGGATGTGACTTCAGTCTCTTATCATTGAAGCCTAAGGGTTAGAGTAGTGAATGGAGCCTATTTACTAGGCACTTTGATATGATTCTGTGCTCTTCCCCATAGATCAGGGCTTGCATATATAGCCTAGGGGATAGATTCGTTAGTATTAGGGATAACCTGTCCTATAGTGAGAGTATTTCATGGAGCTGTGCTGAATTCAGGCCTGTTAGGCCTCAAACGGGAGAGACTCCATCTTTCTTTCTGCTTCGGCAGCTTGGGATGCTTCTAGGCCAAAAGCTATGTTTTAGTTATGAGGTGTTATTCGCTTGGAGAGAACCGGTTCAGGCTGGCCCTTATCGAAGGATTGTATTTTTCTTCATGCCGAAGACACTACATCAGGCCGGCCGGCTGGGAACGTGTCCTTGGTACAGGGAGGTACAAGAATTTGGTGGGCGGCAGGTTACGGGCCGGAATTTTCCATGAGGAAATGCACCTCTATATTAGTGAAAGTCTTAGGCAGTTACACGTTCAGTCCGTAGGCGGCATCTGGCCGTTAGCAGTAAAGCTACTACTTATTCCAGGGAAGACAGACACCATCTTGAAAGCGGAGAAGAACCGAGAGACAGATGCTTTCCTAGCAGAATAGCCAGAGAGGAGAGAGTAGCCGATAAGGGAGAGGTCCCAGTGACTCGAAGAAGGGTGACTCCCGGCGAGCCGAGATACAGACGAGAAGGTAACCTAGATGACCACTGAGTGCAGGCTACATATTACTAAGGTGATGTCGACCCTTTCTTATTAGAGTGTACAACTTAATCTTTCACTTTTCTTTGCAGGTTATGTGTTATATCGTAATGTTATGTGATTATGTATGTAGTGAGTAATAAAATATTCAGTTTGTAGTGAACCAACATGTACTGCGTGTTCTTGTATGAGAGGGTAGCCTATTCTTCTAGTCAGCTGCGGCTACATGAACAGATGTTAACCCTGATCAGGTAAGTGGTAACTGAATAAGGGAAAGAGGAGCCCCTCGAACCTGAGAACAGGCTGTACTCAAACTGACAATCCTTGTGTGATCTGATGAATAGTGAGCCCTTTTTGTATGTTATGGTAACCATAGGATGAACTGTCGTATGAGACTGCCATCTGGGTAGAGAGGTCTGGATTCGTAGGGGATCGCGAGGCCGCCGATTGTGCTGATACTGTCGTCTGGGCAGAGAGGTCTGGGTTCGTATGGGACCGCGAGGCCGCCACTTGTGCTGATACTGTCGTCTGGGCAGAGAGGTCTGGGTTCGTATGGGACCGCGAGGCCGCCACTTGTGATACTGTCGTACGGGCAGAGAGGTCTGGGTTCGTATGGGACCGCGAGGCCGCCACTTGTGATACTGTCGTCTGGGCAGAGAGGTCTGGGTTCGTATGGGAACGCGAGGCCGCCACTTGTGCTGATACTGTCGTCTGGGCAGAGAGGTCTGGGTTCGTATGGGACCGCGAGGCCGCCACTTGTGATACTGTCGTATGGGCAGAGAGGTCTGGGTTCGTATGGGACCGCGAGGCCGCCACTTGTGATACTGTCGTCTGGGCAGAGAGGTCTGGGTTCGTATGGGACCGCGAGGCTGCCACTTGTGATACTGTCGTATGGGCAGAGAGGTCTGGGTTCGTATGGGACCGCGAGGCCGCCACTTGTGATACTGTCGTATGGGCAGAGAGGTCTGGGTTCGTATGGGACCGCGAGGCCGCCACTTGTGATACTGTCGTTTGGGCAGAGAGGTCTGGATTCGTAGGGGATCGCGAGGCCGCCGATTGTGAGATCTTGGTATACATAGTAGGAATCCCCTGTCCTTAGGTGATAGATATATGTGGTTGTAGGATTGTAAATAGGTTCTAGGGAGGGGGTAACGTTCTGGCTGGGTTAGTGAGGCCCTGATGAGTGGGTTCTATCTGATCCGAAAACCCAAGCAGAACACTTGGTTATCTGGCCTCTTGGATACCCTGGGGCTGGTGGATTGTTGGCGGCTGAAACACCCTACGCAGATACAATACACCTTTCATTCCGGGGCCCATGGCAGTCTTTCGAGGCTTGACTATGTTCTGATGCCAGCAGCACAGGCGGGGAGGGTTGGGGAGGTGCGACATCTGGCTCGGGGTATTTCAGACCACTCCCCGCTCCTGTTGTACTTCGACATTGTCCCGAGGGGGGAGGGGGGGTGGTCCCGATCAACCCCTGGTACCTGCGTGATCCCACAATTCGCGCAGATTTGGTTAAATCTCTTGAGCGATATTTTGAAGACAATGTGGGGTCTGTGTCATCTGCTGTTTCTTTGTGGGAGGCGTTCAAGACGGTACTTCGGGGGGAGGCCCTATCCCTCATTTCCCATTCCTGGCGGCGCGAGCGGGAGGAGGTGACCCGTATCGAATCTGAGATAACTGAGTTGGAGGGTGATCTGGAGTGTGGGGTCACGGACGATAAATTGCATGCTCTCAGACTCAAACAGGCGGACTACAAGGCCCTAGTCACGGAGGCAGCCAGGGGCCTGAGTAGAGAGCAACAGGGGCGACTGTATGATGTGGGTGATAAGGCTGGTAAACTGATTGCGTGGCTGGATAAAAAGGAGAGAGCGAGTCGAGTGGTCCCGTCGATCGAGAGACTGGATGGTGAGTGTGTCACTGAGCCGGAGGAAATTGTTGATTGTTTCGCTGAGTATTTCCGTGGGGTGTACTCCCCGGTATCTTCCCGCTCGGAAGAGGATTCCCACGACCTGCTTAAAGACATTGCGCTGCCTTCCCTTTCGGAGGAGGATAAATTGTTGTTGGACGCGGCTCCAACATCTGAGGAGATTGCCCACGCCATACGTTCGGTCGCCTCTGGCAAGGCCATGGGTCCTAATGGCCTTCCCATCGAATTGTACAAATTACGACCGGATACACTGGCTCCGCATCTCCGTGATATGTTCCTCGCGGCCCGGTTGGCGGGTTCCCTCCCGCTGGACCAGCGTCTTGCCACTATTGTGGTTATTCACAAGGAGGGGAGGCCGCGGGATCGGGTCACGTCTTACAGGCCCATTTCGCTGTTGAATGCGGAGCCGAAAATTCTCGCCAAGGTGCTGGCTAATCGGCTGGTTGGCGTGGTGTGCGATCTGATCCATCAGGACCAGTCCGGCTTTATCCCTCATCGCAACACCGCGCTCAACCTGCGGCGTCTGCATGGGGTGCTCGCGAGGGTCCCATTCATATGAGAGCCAGCCATTTTGGCGTCCTTGGACGCCACTATGGCGTTCGAAACGCTCGAGTGGCCGTATATTTGGGCGACGCTGGCTAAGTTTGGGTTTGGCCCGGGATTCATTGGCTGGGTGAAATTGTTGTATTCCGGACTGGCGCAGGTGGTGGTGAATGGTAGAGTATCGGCTCCTTTTGAATTGGGCAGGGGCACGCGGCAGGGCTGCCCGCTATCGCCGCTCCTCTTTGCGCTTGTCTTGGAGCCCCTGGCGGAGTGGCTGCGGTGGCACCCTTCGATTCGTGGTCTCCGATGGACCCCCGAGTATGAGGATCGCGTCTCCCTGTACGCGGACGATATTCTTTTGTACCTTGCTTCCCCGCGTGAATCACTGATTGTGTTAGTGGATGTACTGTGTTCATTTGGCCGCAACTCCGGCTTAGTCATCAACTGGGCTAAATCCTGTGTGTATGTCCTCTCGGGGGAGACTCCTATCCTTCCGAGGGGTTGTCCTATCCAGGTTGTGCCACAGGGATTTAAGTACCTGGGTATCTTTATTACCCTGGACGCTGCGGCCCGATATAAACAGAACTTACTCCTCCCCTCCAGCACCTGAAGGAGGATGTGGCGCGTTGGAGGCGCTTGCCGCTCTCGCCGCTCGGCCGTGCGGCACTGTTTAAGATGATGTCGTTGCCGCATTTCTTATACGCTCTACAAAACACGATGGACGTCGTACCGGCGCGCTACTTTCGGGAGGTGGAGGGTCTGCAGTGCCACCTGTTTTGGGATAGGAGGCCGCGTATCGCCCTCGCGAAGCTGACGCTCCCGTGGTATGACGGGGGGGTTGCCCTCCCAGACATCAAACGGTACTACTGGGCCTCCCAGCTCGCTGCGATAAACCACGGCCTTTACGGGCCCGCCCTTAACCCGGCTTTTGAAATGGACAAATTGTTGCTGCCGGGTGGCGACTATAATCGTGCGCTCTATTCTAGATCGCTCGAGGCACGTCTGACGGGTCCTACGCGGGTCGCGGTATGGGTGTGGCACGCGGCAAACTTGGCGATGGGGTGGAAGGATCGGTTGACCCGGGCGACGCCACTGTATGCATCTGAGCGATTGGGCTGCTTGTGGACCTCGAAAGGCTTTGAGAAGTGGGAAACGATAGGCATCAGCAGGGTGGGCGATCTCTGGACGAGGGGGGGATTCAAAACGTTCGATGTGCTGCAGACGGAATTCCAGTTGCAGGACAGGGAGTACTTCCGGTATGTACAGGTTCGTCACGCGCTGTGTTCTGTATTCCCGGATGTGGCGACCATCCCGGAGTGCTCCCCTCTGGAAGATAGAGTGCTAGATGGGCATGTACCGGATGGCACTATCTCATTGATTTATAAAAAGCTCATCAACGATCGCTCGGGACTGCTGACTGGCCTTCGTGAGGCATGGGTTGCCGATGGATTGGAGCTGGATGACGAGGACTGGGTATCTGCGGTGGCCTCCCCGAAAGAGGTGGCCATACCGGCCCGCCTTCGTTTCGTCCAGCTCAAAATACTCCACAGGGTCTACGTTACGGGGCCGGGTCTGATGCGTATGGGATATGCCGTGGATGGGATGTGTAAGTGTGGATGTGGTTTGTCGGGGACCTTCTTCCATACTTTGTGGGAATGCCCGGAGGTGGCGCGCTTCTGGCGTGGTGTACATGCGGTGTTGCAAGCGGTCACGCATGTGACGCTGTTTCCCGAGGCTAGGAGATGTCTGCTAAATGTGTGGGAGCCGACAGATTACACGGTGCCGCAGACGTGGTGGGTGACACTGGGATACATGGTGGCCAAGCGTGATATAGCACAATTGTGGGGCTCCCAGAGGTCACCAACGGTCTCGGTGTGGAAGGACAACATGGATTGGTGTATGTTTCGGGAGAAGGTAGTGTATGTGGCGAGAGGTAAGCCTGGGAAATGGGTGAAAGTGTGGGGCCCCTGGAACTCCTATCGTGGCGGGATTTGTGCCCCGCCGCTGACGCCTGATTTGGCAGTGGCCCAGTCTCCCTAGTCTGCTTGTTACCTTGGTTCTGTGTATTGTGTTCGCTTTGTTTCTGTCCCGGCCCGTCCCCCCCCCCTATTCCTGTGGATCGGTAGGGTCCTCCCCAAGGGAGCTCATAATGCTGCTTTGACTTTTGCTGCCTTGTGGATTTGTATGTAGTTTCTCATAAAAAATGATACCGCCATTTGGGGGGTCCGGACGGTTTGGCCGCCAACGCTTCCTTTGACTTCTGGGACCGTTATCACTTGCCGCTTGTGTTTCATAACTGTGTTTTATGCTCCCATTGCTTGCTAGCGGCCGGCCTGAAGGTTGTAGGCCCATCTTTGTATATCTTTTGCATTCTGTAATAAAGGTTTCAAAAAAATAAATAAAATAAAATTCAATTTCGGGGCTGCACGCTGGGTGCGTGCTGCGTAAGCGCACGGTGCGCGGATCCTATGTGACCTGAAAAAAGGAGATTTGATTGGTTCATTACACTTCCTGCTCTAACTATTGAAAGACCTCACCCATTTCAATCATTCTTCTTTGACCTTCTTTGGAGGTGCATCGCTTTGCAGAGAAGAACCTTTTTTGACTAGGTTTTAACTTAGCTCAAACTTTTTTCTAACCACACAATGGCTTCAGGGCAGCTGGCATCTCCTGGATCTCCTCATTCATCTGAGGATGATTTTTTGGAAGAGCCACCACGCACACCGGGCCCGATTCACAGAACAAACTTAAGACTAAATCCTAAACTTAGTACCATTCTGGTATTCACAGAATGCACCTAGTACTTCTGGTATTCACAGAATGAACTTACTACTTTTGCTATTCACAGAATGAACTTAGTACTTTTGCTATTCACAGAATGGATTTACGACTCCTAAACTTACGTCCGCATTCGGGCCGGAAATTCCGGCCCGGAGGCGGAGCTTCCGGGCCGGAGGCGGAGCTTCCGGCCCGGAGGTGGGGATTCTGGCCGATTTAGCTATGGCTGAAATCTCCACCTCTGCGCCGGAAGCTCCGCCCCCGGCCCGGAAGCTCCGCCTCCGGGCCGGAAGCCCCACCTCCGGGCCGGAAGCCCCGCCTCCGGGCCAGAAGCTCCGCCTCCAGGCCGGAATTTCCGGCCCGGGTGCGGACGTAAGTTTAGGAGTCGTAAATCCATTCTGTGAATAGCAAAAGTACTAAGTTCATTCTGTGAATAGCAAAAGTAGTAAGTTCATTCTGTGAATACCAGAAGTACTAGGTGCATTCTGTGAATACCAGAATGGTACTAAGTTTAGGATTTAGTCTTAAGTTTGTTCTGTGAATCGGGCCCACCACGTTTTTCATCTGTGGTGTGGAAATTTTTCACATATCCAGAGGGGCAAACAAAGACCAATGCCACCTTGGTGACCTGCAAGATCTGCCAGAGAGTGCTGTCTCGTGGGGATCCAAACAAAAAATATTAATGCAGAACTGCTAGCATGATGAAACATCTAAGGACCCTTCATCCAGTAAACCTTGCTCGGGAGGAATGCCGAAGGATGAGAGTCGTTCCTGCTCCTACGGATTCATCACAGCCAAGCACTTCAAGAGTGCATCCTTCTGCACAAAATCTGGACATCGTCCACAGTTCCAAAATCTGAAAGTGCTCTGCATAAAATGCAATGCTACTTTATGCTACGGGGAGCAGTCTATTGATCTGATCTGCCGCAAGCAAGAAAGTCACCATTGCTATTTATTTTTTTCCCTGAAGTTTTGTTTTGTTCCTCCAGTTCTATATTTTCCTTTTTTTTTCAAGAAAATCCCCCCAAAATTAAAAATTGTTCAAAAAAACAACAACAAAAAATATAAAAGAAAAAAAAAAGTTCTTCTAAGAACTAACTTTCCTGGTTTAAAAAAAGAGCTATATACTTGTTTGTTGGTGTGTGAAAGTTTAGATGAATTTATGTGTAGAACGTAATTGACTAAATGAATGCATTAATAGCGTATGGTGAATGTATTAGTGCAGAACTATGAGGAAGTGCTGCAGCATCACAGAGTAACCTCTTTAACTGCAGTGTGCTGTAGTACTTCCGAAGCACAGGGATGCAACATATGTACATAAATATGTTGCACATCTATGCTTCTCTCTGCACGGCTGCTTAAATTGCAGCCATGTGGTGACACAGGCACCCTTGCACCATAGTGGAAGGATATCTGTGTCATGTGCTGTTTGTTTTTGTGCAGAAAGACACACCTTCCTGCACAAAAATAATCAATAAACACATTTTTCTCCTTCAATGTATGCTGAACATTTTAGCATGCATTGAAAATTTAAAAATGAGGAGAAAAGAAAACAATTCTCCTTGTTCTGTTTTCGTACACCAATTAGAGAATGGTGCAGCATTCACACACATATCGAGATTTATGATTTCTGATAAATCTGGAGATGTGTCTTGTTCTATGAGTATTCAGTGCAATCATACACAACAACACTTATAGAACAACCTTTCAACGCAAAGTGGTGTGTATGATGAGGTTGTATTTACATGGAGTAGAAAAAGTACACAGAGCGCCTTTTCCTCTCTTTGTAAATATGAAAGAGTGTCTTGTGCAATAACTATGTTACAAAAAGTGACATATTTCTGTTTTAAAAAATTGCTTCCGAATAATAGAAGGTAAGCACAGAGTTTTGTGTGCAAAGATGCTCAAACAAGAATGATTGAAATGATTGTGGTCCTTCAATAGGTACAATGGGAAATATTATGAACCACTCAAATCTGTTTTTTTGGAGGTCACATAATATCCGGTAACAGAGAGATTTCAAAACTACATCGGTATAAACAGAGTGTTTTTAAAAACTTGTTCAATCTTTGTAGGTTCTTGCAGATCTGCCCATTCTGCATATTAATACTTAGTTAAACTTACCTTCACAGTAATAGAAATTAAAAATGGTATACATTTTTTTCAGATTTTTTTTGCAATAAAAATGGATATAAACTGCTTATTTTAGAATTAGGATCTGTAAAGAAAAGAAAAAATAGTTATAACATGTAATAATAAATTTTTTACTACACAGCGTAATTTCAACAAAGTAATTTGTTTGCCTTTTTTGCTGTTCTCAGAATATATTGAATTTCACTAGAAATAGTGATTTCAATCGTACTCATCACTTAACAGCGGGCAAAAAAAAAAAACAATCAAAAAGATTGTTTAAAAAAACCCAACATGCTATTCTCAGTAAAATACCACAAGATACAAATCACACATATATGAAATGCTTATGCTAACAAAATTTTATAAGTTTAACTTATAAAAACTATAAATGTTGTCGCTTAAAAATATTCACCGAGTCAATGAGTACAAAAAAGTCCATAATTCAAACATATACCTTTCCTTGAGGCCAAATGGTATTTTTGCACTCCTTTTTATGTAAATTGTCCAATGGTAGTCCTAATAAATTATAATAATTAATTTCTCAGAGAATGAATTATCTTCCTAAAATTTTGACTTTAAAAATATTAGGTAGGAATTAGGTGATTCCCTAGGCAAACGTTGTTTGAAAACCAACTGGGAACCATTACAAAGTGTCCAGCCTTTGTCACATTTTAGATAAGCAGTGTAATGTCCAGATGTGGAGGAAGGACCATCATGGAAAATTATTGCAATTGCTACAAAAGTCCTTCCTGATATTGATAGTTGTGTTGCTACAAACTGGTTTATTAAAGTATCCAATTATCTTCCATCAGCTGTACAACGTTGCATCATTAAAATTATGTATTGTCCATATTTTGTTAAAAATAATGGGGCAGATTTATGTTAACTGGCGCATCCCTGCATATCAGCAGGGATGTGCCAATTATTATGCGCCACAGCTGCGCCACCATGGATGCGCCGCATTTATAATGCGGCGCACCATGGGGCAAAAACGGCACAGATGCGTGACGCATCTGTGCCGTAAAAGTGGCGCATTGCTGGAGTTGCGTCGCAAGCGCGACGCAGCTCTAGCAATGTTCTGGGGGGCCCTAACTGTACAATGCTGCGTTAATCCTTACGCCTGCTTCAAGCAGGCGCAGTGTTTTGACGCAGCATGGGCCTAAAAGTGACTGAGTGAAATCTTGTAGATTTCACTCAGCCACTTTTAGGAGGCGTTCCTGCGCCGGAACGCCCCCACCTGCCCTGGAACGCCTACATGTGGCGCAGGGCTTTACAACGTGACGCATCTCCCAGATGCGTCACGTTGTAAATACCCCGCACCATGGCGCAGGATTTGCGTCGCTGCTGCGTCACAAAAGTGACGCTACGGCGGCGCAAAAGTGGCGCAAGTGCAACGTAAATCTGCCCCAATGTGTATAACATTTCTGATTTACATTGGCTACACTCCATGTTTTGATTTGCACCTTTAACTAATTTATTGAAAGACACTGATTTACAGTCTGGTAATGTTAAATACAGAAATCTTTCAGTGTCTACATTAGTGGAACATGTATACATGCAATTTTCACAATGATGTTCCCATTTGTTAGAAAGGTCAAAAATATTTTCCATTTCTACACCTTCATTTTCAAAAATGGTAAGCATATACATTAAAAATTCCTGAGCATCTTGTTGGATATTTTGTGTAAATTGTGTAGAACCAGAACAAACATCCAAAAGATTACGAACATCTGAAACAGATTGTATTTTACTTGTATCTGTTGTCAATTTTTCATAAACAGAATGCAACAGAGAACAAAATCTTTTTTGCCGATTCTGCATAATTTGTTCTTGCAAACCTTCAAGATAAAAAACAACATTGACCACTACATTAGCATAGCAGTTGACACCTGAACTATTTTCAAACTGATAAACAACAACCTCTTCAACAGTGTCCAATTTCTTTTTACTTGCAACCACAACATTATCTTGTTCTATTCCCTTCTCGACACCTTCAGAACAGGTATTCTCAAACCTTCTTTTTCAACCAATCACACGCTTTTCAAATACAGGATATTGACCTAAATTTGGAGCATACACCCTTCCTAGTGGAGAGGTGTGGCTCACTGGTTAGAGGCGGCAGATCCGTAAGCAGAGAATCGGCCAGGGTTCAATTCCCGATGCGGCAGGGTTGTGGACCAGGGTCAAAACGGACTCGATAATTCTCGCCTCGGTACCTACTCTAATCAGGAACACACTCGGCAACTCTGGGAATTAAGCTTGCTTCATCTCTACAACGGCCCCCCACAGACGCCAGGGATGCCTGGTTTCACCTTGGAGATACCCACAAAGGGACCATCTCACAGGGAAAACCAGGACGGGTTCCCCAGCGGTCTTCAGCGCCAGGATACTCCATGGAGTCACAGTGCGCTTTACAGGTACACCCACATTTACATTTACATTCTTAACCTATTATACTCTTTTATACAGTTTGCATCTGCAGTAACCTTTGTCTCATCAAAATCAATCAAAAACAAACCAGATAATGTTCTGACTCGCAACAAAGCAACATATGCCATACCCTCTTTATATACAGTAGATCCAATGTTCACCAATGCACTGTCTACACTTAATCCTTGAGATTTATGAATAGTCCCTGCATATGCCAGAGAAAATGGAAATTGTTTCCTACAGACATATCCATCTTTAACAAGCAAAAAACGAACTGAACAACGACCAATTTCTTTAACATCTTCAATCTGATCAAATTTAATTTTTAAAAATTCAATTCCTTCTTTTTTCTGATAATTAACAAAATCCACCACTTTACCCATTGCGCCATTAGCTAACCCTTTTTCTACATCCAAATTACGCCTTAAAATTACCCGACAGTTTACACACGCATATTTTTTTTTCTAAAGAATCCAGTTTTGTTTTCAACTTTCCCGTCAAAATAATAGTGATTCCTTCATGCTCTATTTTATCGATGGCTTCCATTTTTATAATTTCTTCATTTTCCAGTTTCAATAGTTCTTCGTTAAATATGGAACACTCGCGCAGTGTTGGCATTAAACAGATCACTGATTTATTTTCAGCAATTTTCATGTACACTTTTGCAGGAACTACATTTTCATTTTGAAAGACATTGCAAAGTAATCGACTTTCCAAAGCTTGTTTGCCATGTTTTGTAAGAATTCCAATTCTTATATCTTGAAGAATACTTCCATATTCAGTATCATTTGCCTGTCGCATATTTGTTGTCAGTTCTTTGTATTCAAAATTAGTCCAAATGTTCACATTACCAACACTACAAAGAGACTTTCTGGTATCTTCATGTGCAAGTGTTTTAAATACCGGTTGTCCTTTTACCGGAGTTAGTTGCAATAGATCTCCAAAAACTATGACGTGTTTTCCTCCAAATAACACGTTATACTCTCTTTTAAGAATTTGCTGCATTCTTAAAGGCACAAAGGCAAGCATCAAGTTTAACACCATGCTCACCTCATCAATAATGAGAAGTTTCATTTTCTTCAAGACTCTTGAAACGTCACAACAAGCTTCTCCAGATAGCTTGTGGTATTCCAATTTGTTCTCATGCTCTACTGGTAGCATTAGTAAACGATGTAAAGTAATTCCTTTAATGTTATGTGCTGCCAACCCAGTTGGAGCAGTGACAACACAAGACAAATGCGAGTTGTTTTTTGCAGATAACTTGTAATTACTTTAATTAAGAAACTTTTTCCTGTTCCAGCTTGACCACTCACATACATTCGGATAGGTTGAAATGATGTACATGAGCACCCTTTCTTTTCATGAAGTAATCCATGGTCAATCTGCTCTTTCACTTGTTGATATATTTGTTTCTGTCTTGAGCTTGATACATTGCTGTTTCTACCTCATTCATGGCAGTTGCTGCTTCATTTTCAACAATTGGTTGTCCAAGTGGATCTTGACTCAGTGCAGCAGAACTTTGACTGTCTTGAGAACTGTCTCTAGCAATCTCAGCTGCAATTGTGGCTTCTTGATCAATTTCATCATTCAACATTTTCACATAATTTGCAAAAGCACTGCATTGTATGCTATCTTTACAAGCATTAAATGAATATTCATAGCTCTGAAAATCTCCAAGTAATTCCAGTTCTGAACGCCATGGTTTGAACATTTGCAAAAGGCCTAAATAGTAAAATTTCCTTTTATCAGCAGTGTCGCAACTCAGATTCCTGTGATTAATTAAATTTCCTTTCCTTTGTTTCACCAGACATCCTTCGGAACCAATCACTGCATATTTTCCATCATTGATGTTCTCTGTAGTATTCTGTTTAAAAGTGTAGTTTTGCAGCACTTCATAGAGACACATGTTCTCAAGATGATGACTTCTGTTTGGGTAATATGTGTCCAACATATTCGTTTTCAAAATATCTGTACTTTCTGCTAAATATTCAATTTCTTGAACAGATTTCAGTACCCGATTTCGCATTCCTGCAAGACCTAGACTCACCCAAATGATTCTTCTACTTTTGGAATATAGACTTGCAGATGATAACCGATCTGAACATTCATATGCTACAATTTCACGATGCGATAACATCTTCAAACTGAAACTGTATAATTTCTTACTTAGAGTCTTCTCGTGAGAAATCTCTTCCCACATTTCTTTCAATTCCGTCTTTTCTGATTTAGTAATGTAGTACGTTACATATCGTGCAACAGCAATGGAATTGTCCGCAACATACTGAATATCCATGTTAGCATTCCACATGGATAAAATAACTGGATTGTAATCATTTATGTATTTTGATTCTTCACTTCTTCTTAAGTTGTAGGTCTTTTTCGGAGACTTTCTTGTGATGGTATGTCGCATAGCTGACATAAAACTGTTCACTCTTCCTTTGGATAATACAGGACGTGGAAATCCAAAACGACATTTGGTATAGAACTTATCCTTTGACTTGTACTTTCGTCGACAGCATTTTCCACATCAATGGCTTTGGAATCGTAAGACTTGTTGTTTTAAGTTTTTATGTTCTCTGCTATTGGGTACAGCACATGTGGTATAATCTTCAATGAAAGACAAAACAGTTTCATCTGAATCTGTTCCAAATTTGGGGGCGTCCTTGATCCATAACAATATATGTATATGAGGAGCACCTATTGCAGATGAAAGACATCATAGCTTCAAATCTATGATTGAAATATCTGCATACATTAACAGGATCCAATGAGCACAATTCTCCAGGTGTCTTGTATTCAATATTTTTTATATTGGAATTTGCCTCTCGAAGAAATTCAAGTAAATCATCCCAACCATACTCAGCACAGTTTAGTGGAACAAACCATGTAGGAGTTCCCAAGTTCCGTAGCATACATTTCAGTTCTCCATGACGACGGTACCAATATTCATTAGTCCCACGCTGACATGCCATCAGAATAATCAACTGAGATTCTAAATGATCATCTCTCTGATGCACTTTATCCATAAAATCCTTTGTAGTTACATTTTGCAGATGCATTCCAGTTTTTAAAATGCTCTTTCACTTGTTGATATATTTGTTTCTGTTCAACATGTAGTTGTTCTTCCAAGTTTCCTAACTGTATTACATCTTCTTGAGCTTGAGCTTGATACATTGCTGTTTCCACCTCATTCAGGGCAGTTGCTGCTTCATTTTCAACAATTGGTTGTCCAAGTGGATCTTGACTCAGTGCAGCAGAACTTTGACTGTCTTGAGAACTGTCTCTAGCAATCTCAGCTGTAATTGTGGCTTCTTGATCAATTTCATCATTCAACATTTTCACATAATTTGCAAAAGCACTGCATTGTATGCTATCTTTACAAGCATTAAATGAATCTTCATAGCTCTGAAAATCTCCAAGTAATTCCAGTTCTGAACGCCATGGTTTGAACATTTGCAAAAGGCCTAAATAGTAAAATTCCCTTTTATCAGCAGTGTCGCAACTCAGTTTCCTGTGATTAATTACATTTCCTTTCCTTTGTTTCACCAGACATCCTTCGGAACCAATCACTGCATATTTTCCATCATTGATGTTCTCTGTAGTATTCTGTTTAAAAGTGTAGTTTTGCAGCACTTCATAGAGACACATGTTCTCAAGATGATGACTTCTGTTTGGGTAATATGTGTCCAACATATTCGTTTTCAAAATATCTGTACTTTCTGATTCTTTTTCTGCTAAATATTCAATTTCTTGAACAGATTTCAGTACCCGATTTCGCATTCCTGCAAGACCTAGACTCACCCAAATGATTCTTCTACTTTTGGAATATAGACTTGCAGATGATAACCGATCTGAACATTCATATGCTACAATTTCACGATGCGATAACATCTTCAAACTGAAACTGTATAATTTCTTACTTAGAGTCTTCTCGTGAGAAATCTCTTCCCACATTTCTTTCAATTCCGTCTTTTCTGATTTAGTAATGTAGTACGTTACATATCGTGCAACAGCAATGGAATTGTCCGCAACATACTGAATATCCATGTTAGCATTCCACATGGATAAAATAACTGGATTGTAATCATTTATGTATTTTGATTCTTCACTTCTTCTTAAGTTGTAGGTCTTTTTCGGAGACTTTCTTGTGATGGTATGTCGCATAGCTGACATAAAACTGTTCACTCTTCCTTTGGATAATACAGGACGTGGAAATCCAAAACGACATTTGGTATAGAACTTATCCTTTGACTTGTACTTTCGTCGACAGCATTTTCCACATCAATGGTTTTGGAATCGTAAGACTTGTTGTTTTAAGTTTTTATGTTCTCTGCTATTGGGTACAGCACATGTGGCATAATCTTCAATGAAAGACAAAACAGTTTCATCTGAATCTGTTCCAAATTTGGGGGCGACCTTGATCCATAACAATATATGTATATGAGGAGCACCTATTGCAGATGAAAGACATCATAGCTTCAAATCTATGATTGAAATATCTGCATACATTAACAGGATCCAATGAGCACAATTCTCCAGGTGTCTTGTATTCAATATTTTTTATATTGGAATTTGCCTCTCGAAGAAATTCAAGTAAATCATCCCAAGCATACTCAGCACAGTTTAGTGTAACAAACCATGTAGGAGTTCCCAAGTTCCGTAGCATACATTTCAGTTCTCCATGACGACGGTACCAATATTCATTAGTCCCACGCTGACATGCCATCAGATTAATCAACTGAGATTCTAAATGATCATCTCTCTGATGCACTTTATCCATAAAATCCTTTGCAGTTACATTTTGCAGATGCATTCCAGTTTTTAAAATGTGATTTACTGCATATGAAAGTCCAGACAAGTCACATTCAAACAGAAGATGAAACATATATGGGATACATTGTCGAAATCTTGGATCTTCTGCATATAATCTTGTTGTCCGATATTCAGATGTAGGAATCTGCACAGGACGTTCATCATATCGTCCACCTTTTCCTGTTGGAAACAACTGCGGGAAACAACAAGCTTCCAAGCTCTCTTTCCATACACTCATGGGACTTCCTGTTGCTTTTTTCATTTGGAACAACTCAATTGTATTCCCCATCACCTCTTTGGAATGAAGTGGATGTACACTGTAATGTTTATAGATTTCTTCACATCTGGACATGTCCACTTTTTCAATTTGTCCACTTAATGTTTCAGTATCTTCTGCTAAATCTATTTCTTCTTCTCCTACAAACACATTTCTATAGTACTGATTATTTTTTAACAGATACAATGATGCCTTTTGCACTTTTCTAACATCCACTAACTCTTGCCAGATTTTCTTATTCTTAGTAGGAACACCATTAACTAGAATGACTAGTGGCTCATTTTCTGCATGGTCTACACCAATAGTTTCAATATTTTTCCTTAAATCTAACGGTAAATACACAACTCTTCCTTTCAATCCTCTTTGCAACTCTGATGGAGGTAATTTACCTGTTTTAGGCTCCATGCGAACAATAGCCTGAAACGGGTGAACACACTGAATGAGAATAGACTCATACGTATTTAAATCTATCAGCTCTGGAGGAATAGCAACCAACTCTAGATTGTTATGAACAGCTCTAGCAGCCATTTTATTCTCATCTAATTTGTTATAGCAATATTTGCAAATACGCTGCTCAGATCCCAAATCAAAACAATCCTCTACCAACAAATACGTTGCAAATTCCATCCACTTATCATTATCTTCTATTTCACTTTTTAAATACAGATTGACACCCCTAGTCTGATTTTTATAGTGAGTTCGCCGACAACAAATACAAGAAACATTTGGTCTTTCACCCGAAATTACCTTAAACTTTGTGATTTCATCCTCAAAATGTTTTGTAATTACGGGTTCTACATTGTCTTCAACATTTTGTTCTACTAATGTGTCAGTTTCTGCACTCTCTTGCTGAGGACCAAAGGAACAAAACTCAATATCATCACAAACCTTCTTCATATCTGATACTGAGCCACGCAAAAGAGCACTGTTCAACTCATTTAACTTTAGTGCTGGACTTTTCGCATAATACAATCTTCTCACTAACTTCCGCATTTGAGCCAGCATCCTGAAATGGTGAAAAACACTTTGACAAACTTTCCTAGAAAGACAAGCCAGAGAATGACCTTGCAAACCAGTATTTTTTCTCACTCTGCAAGGGTCTAGTCCTTGCAATACCTTAATCTTTTGTTTAACACTTTTTTTACTATATGCTCGTAAAAAACGACATAACTTATCAATAGATTCCTGTCGTACACTACAAATACTACTGCAATCCCAAGTATACACAGGGTGTTTAGGACGTCTCCCTAGAACTTCATCAGCTATCACTTCTTCTGCATTTCTTTCAACCATTTTCTCTTTCTCAATTGGACAACCATCTCTAACTTCATAACCTCTACTACTGGTGTCAATTGCAAACAGTAATTTTTTGCTCTGTAAATAACTCTCTTCATTAAAGAAAGGCTCTGAACTGGAAATGTGTTTCCATTCTCCCAAAAAAACATCACAAAAATGTTTTCTATTAATTACTCTTTTCCTCATACTTTTGGCCTTCATTAAATTGATTGGTTTATCTAGTGATCGAATTCTGTTTAATACTAAAATGAAGTTTCCTTTTTACTTCAAAAGCCTTTTCAACAATGTTTTCAATATGCTTCTTCTTTTTATAAAATAGAGCTCTCTTTTTATATTTCTTCACATCTTTCAGCAAATTATGTACTACTCTCTTGTAAAATATTTTTTGCGTAATTCCTTATACTGATTTTGCCTTCTTTTAGCATACTTTGTCTCCTTTGACAGAACATTTGTTTTTTGTTTTTCCTCTTATTTTTAATTTTTTTTGTAGTTGAAACATTCTCAGTGGTTTCAGCGTTCTGTACATTCCGTTTGCTCCTACAAACATTTTTAATAAATTGCTTTGTGATCTTACCAGAAGATTTTTTTTTTTTAGCCACATTATCTTGTACATTCAATACTTGTGGTTGATTTTTCTTCAAGAAATTCTCCTGTCTCTGTTCTTTTCTTTTTCTTTTGTTTCTGGCATGATTTCTCTATTTTAACGTTGAAAAACAGTATCTGTAAAAAAGAATCACAAATAAAAAGTATATTAATAACTTTCAAATTTTACTATTCCATTACTGTAGAAACACATTTTATATAAAAACTGACTAAGAAACTATAGCCCTGAAGCACAAGTGTGACGATGGTTAAAACACTACATGCATAGTGCATACTACTTTGAAGCAGTTCATGCCCTAAAGCCTACCTCACTAAAAGACTGCATGCTAACTGACTGAATGATTACAATACTATAAGGAGACACACTGGGTGAGTGACAGGGTGTTTCCTAGAAGTGTATGAATACTGACATGGATATTGATGGTGTGAAAGACAAGTGTGTAGGTGATTAGAGACATACATGCATAGTGGACACATGTTTGAATCCATCCATATGTTAAGGCCTGTCTCAGTCCATTACTACTTGGATACTGACTGAATGATTAGAGTACTGCAAGGAGAGTGCCTGGGTGAATTTATAAGTGTTTGGGTTTTGGCACAGTGAATGGATTAGTCCATGGTGCTGAATGGGTCACTAGAGGACTGCATGGGGAGTGACAGGGTGTTTGCTAGAAGTGTATGAATACTGACTAGGGAATTGAAGGTGTGAAAGACAAGTGTGTAGGTGGTTAGAGGACTGCATGCATAGTGGATAGGCATTTGAAGCAATTCATGTGCTAAGGCCTGGCTCACTGCATGAGTACTTGGGTACTGACTGAATGATTAGAGTACTGCAAGGAGAGAGCATGGGTGAATTTGTAAATGGTTGACTTTCGGCGCACTGAATGGATTAGTACATGGTGCTGAATGGGTCACTGGAGGAGTGGAAGGGGAGTGATAGGGTGTTTGCTGCAGTGTATGTATACTGACTGGGGAATTGAAGGTGTGAAAGAGAAGTGTGTAGGTGGTTAGAGGACTGCATGCATACTGGATAGGCGTTTGAAGCAATTCATGTGCTAAGGCCTGGCTCACTGCATGAGTACTTGGGTACTGACTGAATGATTAGAGTACTGCAAGGACAGTGCCTGGGTGAATGTATAGGTGGTTGGCTTTCGGCGCAGTTAATGAATTAGTACATGGTGCTGAATGGGTCACTGGAGAGAGAGTGACAGAGTGTTTGTGGGAACTGTATGAATACTGTCTGGGATATTGAAGGTGTGAAAGACAAGTATGTAGGTGGCTAGAGACCTACATCCATAGTGGATTGACGTTTGAAACAGTCCATAGACTAACACTTGGATCACTGCAAAACTACTTGAGTATTGACTGAATCATTAGAGTACTACAAAAAGAGTGACTCGGCGAATCTTTTTAAGATTTTGGATTCTAGTGCAGTGAATAGGTTAGTACTTACTGCCAAATGAGTCACTGGAGGTGTGCAATTAAAGTGACAGACTGTTTATTAGAGTTTATAGATACTGACAGAAAAATTGAAGGTCTGAAAGGCAATTGTGTTGGTAGTTAGAGGCCTCCATGCATACTGGAAACACGTTTGAATCAATCCATGTGCTAAGGCCTGCCTCACTCCATTAGTACTTAGGTACTGACTGAATGATTAGACTATTGCAAGAAGCGTACCTGGGTGAATTTACATGTGTTTCAGTTTTGGCACAGTGAATGCATTACTACATGGTACTGAGTAAGTCACTGGAACACTGCAAGGGGAGTGACAGGATGTTTGCTGAAAGTACATGGATACTGACTGAGGAATTGAAGCTGATAAAGACAAGTGTATAGTATGTTAGAAGACAGCATGCATACTGCATAGACATTTGTAGCCCTCTATGTGGTAATGCATGGTTCACTACATGAGTACCTGGAAACTGACTGAATCATTAGACTACTGCTAGGAGAGTGCCTGGGTAAAACTTTTAAGTTTTTCAGTTTTGGCGCAGTAAAAAGATTAGTACATGGTACTGGATCAGTCACTGGATGAGTGCAAGATGAGTGACAGGGTGTTTATTGAAGTATATAGATACTGACTAGTTATATAAAGAAGTGAAAGACAAGTGTGTAGGTGACTAGAGGCCTGTATGCATACTGGATAGGAGTTTGAAGCAGTCCATGTTGTAAGGCCTGGCTCGCTGCATGAGTACTTGGATACTGACTGAATGATGAGAGTACTGCAAAGAGAGTGCCTGAGTGAATTTATAAGTGTTTGGGTATTGGCGAAGTGAATGGTTTACCAAATGCTGCTGAATGGTTCAATAGAGGAGTACATGGGGAGTGACAGGGTGTTTGCTTGAAGTGTATGGATACTGACTGTGGAATTAAAGGTGTGAAAGAGAACTGTGTAGATGGTTAGAGAACTGTATGCATAGTTGATAAGCATCGGAATCAATGCATGTGCTACGGCCTGCCTCACTCCGTTACTACTTGAATATTAACTGAATGTTTACAGTATTGTAAGGACAGTTCCTGGGTTAATACATAAGCAATGACTGCCTTCTAATTCTACCAAAACTTGAGAACAGGAAAGTTTTTAAGCAGTTATGCGTATTCAAAGATATGAAGTACCCAAATGCTTCTCTCACAGTGGTTCCCAAATGCACACAGACTCACGGTGTGATTCTAGACGAGCAACACTATCCCTAGGAGTTTACCAAAACTCATTCACTACTGTGGAAGGAGTAAGGGGACTGCACACAATCTACATATTTCAGTACTGCACTTTAGTGTCAAATCGTGACTCATTTTATCAATGCATAAGCAAAGACTGGCTTCTAATGCTACTAAAACTTGACAACATGACAGGTTTTAAAACAGTTATCTGTCAGCAAATACACAATGTTACCAAATGCTTCTCTCACAATCCTTACCCGAAAGGAACACAGACTCACAGTGTGATTTTAGACAAGCAACACTTTATCAAAACTCATTCACTAGTCTGAAAGGGGTAACGGTACTGCACACAATCTACATATTAAAGTACTGCACTTTAGTGTGAAACTTGACTCATTTTATCAATGCATAAGCAAAGACTGGCTTCTAATGCTACTAAAACTTGACAAAATGAGAGATTTTAAAACAGTTATCTGTCAGCAAACACATGACGTTACCAAATGCTTCTCTCACAGTGGTTCCCAAATGCACACAGACTCACAGTGTGATTCTAGACAAGCAACACTATCCCTTGCAGCTTACCAAAACTCATTCACTACTGTGCAAGGGGTAAGGAGACTACACACAATCTACATATTTCAGTACTGCACTTTAGTGTCAAATCGTGACTCATTTTATCAATGCATAAGCAAAGACTGGCTTCTAATGCTACTAAAACTTGACAACATGACAGGTTTTAAAACAGTTATCTGTCAGCAAATACACAATGTTACCAAATGCTTCTCTCACAATCCTTACCCGAAAGGAACACAGATTCACAGTGTGATTTTAGACAAGCAACACTATCCTAGGAGTTTATCAAAACTCATTCACTAGTCTGAAAGGGGTAACGGTACTGCACACAATCTACATATTAAAGTACTGCACTTTAGTGTGAAACCTGACTCATTTTATCAATGCATAAGCAAAGACTGGCTTCTAATGCTACTAAAACTTGACAAAATGAGAGATTTTAAAACAGTTATCTGTCAGCAAACACATGACGTTACCATTCCATTCATTAGTCTTTATTATCGATGTATTACATCATGAAAGACAGTTACAATACATAAAAGAATACATAATTATAAAAATACATAATTTAAAAAGAAGAACATGAACAGAATACATAAAAATATTTCGGTACCCTAATGCCTCTTGTTTCTAATAAACCAAACCCAAGCCAAGAATTTGGCAACAGCAATAGCAACATATTCACTAGGCTCAAATCTCAACATTTCAAGTGCTTCTGACCCTCGTCTAGTGCCCAGAATTTGACATAATGGTTTGAGCCACTTAGCTCGGGGTGCAGCATAAGCAGGACAAACAAAAAAGATATGTCCGACAGAATCTATACAATCAATACAACTTTTGCAAGAGTCGCTGGACGTGCCCTTCCATTTTTTGGTGAAGGAGTTGGTCGGAAGTGTGCCTGCCCTAAATTGATGGTATAGTTTCCTGTCGCAAGGTCTGGTGATGGTATCCCAGTAGGCTTCGAGGAGTGGAATTCTTTTTTGGGCTAGGAACCTTCCAGACAAGGACTCTGCAGTGGCTGAGTTAAAATGTTTCTGCTGAATCATTGACCAATAAAGGCTCTTAAAATCTTTCTTAGAGGGAAAGGGGTTATTGGCTGGATCAGCCCATAGATTGCCCAACCCCATAGATTCCAGGAGTTGTTTAGTCTGTTTGAACCAGGGAATATTGCCGGCCCCCAAGATGGATCGCACATCGAGAAAGGCCTTGGCATAGAGATCCAACTCAGGGACTGTCCATAAACGCCTCCAAAAGGCCAGTGGCTTGAACCTTGCAATATCTTCAAACGAGTGACAGCCAAGGTCCAACAGAAGGGGTTTGACAGGGGTAGAACAAGGAAGCCCCGTGAGCAATCTGAGAAATTTATATTGCGCCTTAACCAGAAGAGAAAGATCTGCGAAACCCCACAGTTCAGCGCCATAAAGGATCGCCGAGTTGATCCTTACATTAAAGATTTTGATGGGGGGACCTATCATTCTCGACTGGGAATGCTTATGTTCTTTAACTAGGCAACCAGAAAGCTGAGCAAATTTTAGGGATAAAACATCAATTTGCGGCCTCCAATCCAACCTATTTTCAAAGACCACCCCTAAATAGGTCATAACATTAGTACGTTCCAGCAAGGCTTTGTCCATAAAGACATGGCCCTTTATACCTCTCCCTTTGTTAAAAACCATGTATTTGGTTTTGGACACATTGACAGACAGGTCAAAATCAAAACAAAAATTCGTGAAGACATTGAGTGCCACCTGTAGTCCAGACAGGGTCTGGGAAAGAAGTAGGGTGTCATCGGCAAACATAAGGAGTGGGATTTTAGTACCGCCCAACGTTGGGGCGTCCGTCGACGTGTTGGAATAATACTTAACAACACTATTAATAAACAATAAAAACAAGGTGGGAGCAAGGACGCACCCCTGCCTGATACCCCGATTGACCCTGAACCGATCAGTAACCTGGCCCTGTTTCCCCCAGCGAACTTGAGCAAAGTTGTTGTCATGGAGCCTGATGATGATATTCAGGAGATCGGGAGGAAGCCCTAGCTCAGCCAATACGCTCCAGAGTTTTGTCCTATTGACTAGGTCAAATGCTGACCGAAGATCTACAAAGGCAGCATATAAAGTACCGCCACACAAATAGACCGTTTTCCAGACAATTAGTTGGAATTTGAATGCCTGGTCGATGGTACTGGTACACGGTCTGAAGCCAGCTTGGAGGGGAGAGATGATATCCTCCTGCTCAATCCAAGCTTGGATTCGTGCCAAGATCATTCTAGCGATAATTTTCTGGACCGAGTCAATAAGACTAATTGGGCGGTAGTTCCCCGGGCATGATCGATCACCTTTTTTGAAAATGGGGAGAATCTCCGCCCCCCCCCAAGAATCAGGAATATCAGCCCCTCTGGCTACAGCGTTGGCAAGGTGTGCGATGTAAGGCACCCAATTCCCTAGGTCAGATTTAAAGAGATCCGTAGGTACACAGTCCATGCCAGGCGCCTTACCACTTGGAATCTTACTTAAGGCCTTTTCAACCTCGGCACAATCAAAAGTCAAGGTCAAGGAGAGGGGAAGATCCCTGGTTATAACTGGTGCAGGCCCCTCAACCTGAGGCGAAACCGAAAACTGGGTTTCAAAATGAGTCACCCAGGCGTCCGGAGGGACATGGTTGGTAGGGACCTGACTGTTCTGGGAGTTACCCCACTTGACGATGTGCCAAAAAAGGGTAAGGTTCCGGTGCTTACTGGCAGCCAAAAGGTTGTTCCAGTGATCGTTATCCCACTCTTGTTTGGCCTTGGCTTTAGCCTTATTGTAGATTTTCCTAGCCAGTCTAGTATTATCAGGATCTTTGTTAGCAATAGCAGATTTTAAATTGCTAAATGATTCTCGGCACGCTTTGTTGTACCAAGTTGATGGCTTTAGAGTGGCAGATTTCTTAGCCTTACAAGGTTTAGAGAAAAGAGATTTGAGGCCAGTGAAAAGATGGTCGTGAATACGTGTAGTTTTATCAACAACATCCTCAGTGCTCTGGAGAGACTGTAAATCAACCAGGGCACCGGATACCTTCGAGCTAATCACGGACAATAATTCGACATCAATTACAACCTTATCCCAGCGTACACGCCGTCGATCATTAGTTAAAACGGCTTCCGCGGTCGCTATTTCAGTGGGTTTGGATCTATGGGCTGGGCAAAGTAAAAGACTTAAAACCAACGGGTTGTGGTCACTCTCTGGGCGGTCTAATACCGCCATATCACTTAGAGTGGTCCAGAACTCGACTTTAACAAGGGCATAATCAATTCTGCTGTTACAACGCCGGCCATCTGAGAAAGTCATCTTTCCACCCTTATCTGAGGTGGTCCTCCCATTAGCGGCCCTAAATCCCCGCTCCATACATAATCCCATCCACTGGGTGGCAGACTCAGTCCACCTCTTGATGGGAGGGAGATCAAGAGGGGGGATATTTAAAATCGCATCCACTTCCCCAGTTAGTGAGTCAAGAGTAGAGAGCAGAGGTTCGAAACAGCAATTTAGATCGCCCACAATATAGACATTGGTAGAAATGTTAATGGTATCCAAAAACCCATCTAGTAATAAAAAGGTGTTAGTACCACGTCCACCAGGGAGGCCTCTGTTGTAGACATTTATAATTAGAACTGCGGGATCGTTGTTGTGTTGCATGGAGATAACTAATATGTCAGGGCTGTCAATAGCTAATTCCTTGAGTGAATACCCAAGGGATTGCTTAACCCATATACAGAGCCCGCCGGACGGGCGGCCCCTGGTGCCACGAATGGCCCCCTTAAAAAAGTTTACAAACCCAGGAAGATAGATCGGATCCACCGCCCATGTTTCCTGGAAAACCAGGATGTCGTGGGTAGTTACCCAGCCTACCCATTCTTCAGAGGTTACCCTACTACTAAGGCCCGCAACATTCCACGAAACCAGGGTCATGGGCATGGAACTGGATGGCATGGCACATGGTGCTGCAGGAACGGGACCATTGATGACTGGGGTTGATACAATATTAATTGGGCCCCTGGTCTCACTTTCGGGTGGACGAGGATCAATGAGGCGGGAAGATGAACTATTTAGATGGGGTGATGGGGTACTGGGAAAGAAAGTAACCAAACCAACTTGGCCACCCCGTAAGCCCCCACTCCCTGTGTGCACTAAGTTAACTGGACCAGGACAGCCTTCCCGCAAATTACTCGAGTTATCCTGATAAGATAACTGTCAATCAACCCCATCTAGTGAATTCAGGGGTGCATAAAAATTTGACAGTGGGAGATGGAAATCCGGCCTTATCAGACGGTGGGAAGTCCTATTAGCCCTTTCCCAAGCAAATGACATGTCACGTGTTGCGGCAGAGGGTTTATGTGGATAAAAGTATGACAAATCCACTGTGGATATGCCGGTCCCTCTCAAAGTATTGGGAAAGGAACAAATATGCCTAACAGCCCTGGGATCGCGGAAATTAATAATCACACAATCACCCTCCACCTGTTTAACACCGTTGCCCAACCAACGTACCCTACGAACAGTCATTATTTCAGCCCCTAGACCAGCTGGTAAAGGCCGGTTGGTATTTAACCAGTGTGAGACTTTGTTCTTCAGCTCACTATGACACTCGGACTTTGTCTGAGGGAGCCGAGGAACACCCACCATTATGATGGTATAAGGCTGGGACTCGGGTGGAAGATTAATGGATGGGAAGTTTTGGAGGGAATCAACTTCCTCTAGGTTGGGCTTGCTGGTAGAGATGATGTTAGAATTAATGGCAGTGTTGGTATGGCGATCTGTTTCTCTCAGGACCTCGATATTGGCCTGGGGACGAGGAACATCCACCACCTGGACATTAGGAGCCGGGATATTAAGTAGTGCTCCATCCACGGGTGTGATGGCCGTGGAGACAAGCCTAGATTTGTCGACAATGTCTACGTTAGAAGAGGTTGCATGAACAGTAGAAGACACTGCAATCTTTTCCAGTAGGAACATATTGGCTGATACCATACCCTCTAACTTCCCAAGCGAGGTAGCGAGACGAGTAACTCGCTCTAATAGTGGGAGGAGTAGTGATTTAAATAACTTCTCTACAGGCTTGAGAAAGTCGGAGGTAAAAAGGTCTGCATTAGATTGAACAGGGGGAGGGTGCAAGGACTTTAAACTATCAGATGCCAAATGGGAACTAGCAGGCGTAGTAGGGTTGGGAGCTTCGCAGGTAATTGCAGATTTATGAGGGTTAGACACTTTAGAGGTTTTAGCACGTTTCCCCTTGGGAGGGGCTCCCGTACGTTTCCTTTTACTCGGAATGTACCTGGGCTTATGGGCCTGGGTCGTAGCTCCAGTAGATGGCTGGTCGAAGGTGGACTGATGAATACAAGTGCCATCGATAGTTTGATTGCCACTAGTGTCTGGGGTACTAATTGTCTCATGGAGGTCCACCAACGGGCAGAGATTAGAAGTGTCTGGTGGTGCATTTGAGGTATAACCTGACATATTAGAAGGAGGTTGGGGCTGGCTGTTGTCAGGCGAAACCGCTGTCATGATATTGCCAAGGGATGATCTTTTAGCGGATAGTTCCAGGGACAATCTTTTATCTGTTAATATAATCTCGTGTTCGAGAACACGAGCAGCTCTAGTAATAAAGTTGTCTAGAGTCCCTGTTACTTGACCCCCTAGACTGCCCCGGGCCACCTTCCTGCCAGACCTTAAAGAGGTCATGGTTTAGGGAGAGAGCAAACAAACAAACAAACAAACTCAAAAAGTGGTGAACAAATAAACCTCCAATGATTACAAGGAAATAAAATCAACTAGATATGTCCAGAACTCACTGCAATGATTAAGAGCGAAATATGGGCCACCAATGCTGTAAAACAGTTCGCCAGTCAGCAAATGCGTGTGTACTCACTGTGCCAGCAGAATATATAGCTCATTTATGGCGGCACGTTTTAGGGAGGTGGCCCGCCCCGACCACGGCCAACCACGAATGGCCACAAACGGCCCGCTCTTAGCCCGGTCTTCGCCCGCGCTGCGATCCGCGCTGCGGATTTGCGAGGACAAGATTAAATAAAGGTAAGAGGGGCGGGGCGTTAGGAAGAGGAGCAGGTGAGCCAAGTTATCGGAGCGCAATGCTCCCCGGTCCTCGCAGTCCCGATGTGTTCTGTCGATTCTGGAGCCTCACAACAGCATAGCGTCCTTGCACTGGGAGCAGAAAGGAAACCCAGCCTTCGTTGCACAAGCCAAGTTTTTAAAGGTTGAAAGAGCCTTCGAGCGGCTCCCGCGCAGCGGGGGCCGCGAGGCGTGGCGTGGGCGACGTGGTCAGCGGGAAGAGGAGCAGGTGAGCCAGGTTATCGGAGCGCAATGCTCCCCGGTCCTCGCAGTCCCGATGTGTTCTGTCGATTCTGGAGCCTCACAACAGCATAGCGTCCTTGCACTGGGAGCAGAAAGGAAACCCACCCTTCGTTGCACAAGCCAAGTTTTTAAAGGTTGAAAGAGCCTTCGAGCGGCACCCGCGCAGCGGGGGCCGCGAGGCGTGGCGTGGGCGACGTGGTCAGCGGGAAGAGGAGCAGGTGAGCCAGGTTATCGGAGCGCAATGCTCCCCGGTCCTCGCAGTCCCGATGTGTTCTGTCGATTCTGGAGCCTCACAACAGCATAGCGTCCTTGCACTGGGAGCAGAAAGGAAACCTATTAAAGTACTGCACTTTAGTGCGAAATCTGACTCATTTTATCAATGCATAAGAAAAGACTGGCTTCTAATGCTACTAAAACTTGACAAAATGAGAGGTTTTAAAACAGTTATCTGTCAGCAAATACATGATGTTACCAAATGTTTCTCTCACAGTGGTTCCCAAATGCACACAGACTCACAGTGTGATTCTAGACAAGCAACACTATCACTAGGAGTTTACCAAAACTCATTCACTACTATGGAAGGGGTAAGGGGACGACACACAATCTACATATTTAAGTACTGCACTTTAGTGTCAAAGCCTGACTCATTTTATCAATGCACAAGCAAAGACTGGCTTCAAATGCTACTAAAACTTGAAAACATGACAGGTTTTAAAACAATTGTCTGTCAGCAAATACATAATTTTTCCAAATGCTTCTCTCACAATGCTTACCCAAATACACACAGACTCCCAGTGTGATTGTAGATAGGCAACTATCCCTTGTACAAAACATATTTACTAGTCTACAAGATCTAAGGTGACTGCACACATTGCAGAAAATCTACTACTACAGATTAGTACCAAAATGTTTCTCTCAAAATGATTCCTAAATGCACACAGACTCACTGTGTGATCCTAGACAAACAACACTATCCCTTGCACTATACCAAAACACATTTCTTAATCTATGAATACTACATTTTAGTGTAGAAACATGACTCATTTTGCAAATGTATAAACAATGACTGATTTCTAATTGTACCAAAATATAAAAAAAAAGCACATTTATCTTTCTGCAAACACATGCAAAACACAAATGCTTATCACAGAATGATTTCTACATGCACACACACTGTCAATAAGATTGTAGGCAAACAAAAGTACTCCCTGCACTTTACCAGGAGAAATACATTAGTCTGATTAAAATCAAAATACAGCACATACATCCCCTCACAATTAAATAACTCACCTTTCAAGTTGTTTTGTAGACTAAGAAGTATATCAGTCACACACCAGATTTTCTTATACAGAATCTCTGCACTGTGCACCTGTCAGCAAAACCAAAGAATGGCAAAGTTTCCCTCTCATTTTCCACACATATACATGTAAACATCAAATCACATTCCTTCCCACATAAATTCAAAAGCAAACACACATTTCTATTGGTTAAACATTTCAACCCTTTCCTAATGACATAAATTTGAACCCTACCTCCAATCTGCCTTCTGCCTGTTACAATAGGAACAGGTCATGGAACACTGAACTGAGCACACAGGTCACAAGTTCAGCACACAATGTTGCTAATCAAAACAGAAAGTGTGCTTGACTTTTCAACGTATCGGCTTATCAGATATAATGTTCCTTTCACTCACTTTTTGTTAACCAATATGAATCATGCGTTTAAAAAACAGAAACATGCACTCTACCTTTCAGTGTAGAAGGTTGTCAAACAACCAATGATTTCTTGTCTTTTTTCAAAACTGCATCTTAGCCACCATTTTAGAAAAATCGTACTTTTCAAACTGCCATTTCATTTACAGAGACCATCTGAGTGCATCCAGACCTCCCTTCAAGATGTTTAGAGTGTGGATTGTGGGACACAGCTATATTTTCTGGAGCCAAAGGTATGCAGAAAACAAAGGCATTCACAAAGACCTAGGTTTGCCAAATGTAGACATTAAATGGATTGGACAGAGAGGGTTAAAGTGGCACCAATTGATGCCATTGGTAAAATCCTTTATGCATATCCAACACCCTGACCTCATAATAGTGCACTGTGTTGGCAATGACCTAGGCACTTTGACTGGGGTAGGTCTGGAAATGCTTATGAAGGACACCTGTGCAGAATTGATTTCACTTTTTCCCAGAACTAACTTTGTGTATTCTAACATATGCCAAAGGCAGAAATGGAACTGGTCCAATCATTTTTGTCCACAAATTGAGAAAGCTAGGAAACATGTGAATAAATCCGTTTCTGCTTTTCTCCGAGATTATAGAATGGGGTCAATTCACAATAACAATCTGCGCTTTCACATGCAAGAGATGTATAGGAGAGATGGAGTACACTTTACTGATGAAGGAAACAGAGTCTTCCTCAACAACTTTAGACTCTGTATAGGTACTTACTTATAAGTATCAAAAACTCTCAATGAACACAACGGCTATTTTTAGAGCCACTCAAGAACAAAACACTTAAGCTTGATGTTTAGCTCCCAAAAATGTCTTCCTTGGATCCGCGCACCCAACGTGAGAGAAACCGTGCACCCAACGCGTTAGGATGCGCGACTCCTAATTTTACCGTAAAAATAAAAATAGCCACTATCACTAATTTTTATTATCCCAGGGACCCCATCCGCCGGGCTTATAAAAAACGTTGGAGACCGTGGGGGGAGCCCCAACGCCCCCATGGTCCCAGCCGGCTCCCGGCGTCCTTCGGGAGCCGACATTGCTTTTCCACATGGGGAGCTGCTGACATGCAGCTCCCCGTGTGGAAAAGCAATAACGTTTGGATTTTGAAAGAGAGAGCAGGTTTTCCTGCTCTCTCTTTCAAAATCCTAACGAAGTTTGCTATGGGAGGGCGGGAGACTCCCGCCCTCTCATAGCAAACAACAGTGTCCTGGGGTGGGCACCCCAGGACACTGTAGGAGGCGGCCCTGGGGGGGCGGCGGTCCCTAGGGCCCTCGAGGGCTCCAGGAGGGGGGTCACGCAGCCCCCCTCCAACCTATTAATTTACCAACATTTTGCCCCTGGGATTTGGCACACCGGGGGCTAATTATTAGCGAAGCGTGGAAGCCCGCTTGTTCGGGTTTTTTTTTTTCCATCCGGATCCGCGCACCCTGCGCGCATTTCGACGATTTAAAAAAAAAAATGAGGGCCCCAGGGGGTCCTTCTGAGACCCCCTAAGCAACACTAGAGGGTCAGAGTATTTCTACACTGCCCCCTTTATATGTATTAAACACCTATTCCCCTTACTTCTTCAGCCTCGCTTCTACCGAGGCACAAAATGTCTGCCAACAGTTCCTGGTTTCGAATGTAGACAGTCAATTGACAGCCAATTAGCATTCAGCGCGTGATCGGGAGGGTGCGCGCTCAGTTCGGGGAGGGTGCGCTTAGGGTGCGCGGATCCTCCGAGGCCATAGATACAGCTATCTTTTTTAGTCTAATTTTCTCAGGAACTACTGAACAGATGTACACCATTTATGCAAAAGGGACGAGTCTGAACTAAGGACTACCGCTTTGCCAAATTTGGTGTAATTCCGTTCAGCAGTTCGGGCTGTAGCTGCATCAACAGGTCCTATGGGAAATTGCATGGGGAAAACGTGTTTAGGGACCCCTCTTTTTTCTCAGCCCCCTCTTGATGAATCACCACGAAACTTTCAGGATAGGAGCAGACCGGAGATGGCCAAAAGTTTGAAAAATTTTGCGAAGATCCGTCAACCGGCGCCAGACTTATTGGGAATAGAATGTTGCGGATTTCCTATGGAAAATAGGTCCTAACTAACGACCGCCAGTAGGTAACATATATTGAGCGAATAAATTTGCACTAAGGAATCTGGTCCGTGTCTGTGATCTCTTGGTTTGAGGCTACAACGATTCAGCCACTCCTGGGGAGCATTACTTGTTGGATATATATGGAAACAATGTTTAGAAATGTTCGAAATATTTAGAAAGGAAACACACCAAATCTAATTTGTTTTTTTGAAAACAATGTAACAATCACTTACAGTTGACTGTGTTTAACACATGTTGTTAATGTGTATTTAATGCTTTATAGTTGTTCTTTACGTGAGTTAATCATTAATGTGTCACTTACCTTAAGAACTCTTCTATGTCCTTTACTAACCATATGTCACTAAGGCAACCACTTACGTTTTGACATAAAGGTTGAAAACTGAGATAGGACTGTAATTGAGTGAAAAAAATTGGGAAAGTGAGCAAGGCGGACTCGTCCGCCGAAACGCGTCTTGGTTTTGGACCTTTGTTGATGGAATAAATATCTTTGGAATTATCCCACGGTGTCAGTGCCTGTGCGTAATGTGCTAGCGGGATTGGACTTAATATATATATATATATATATATCGAAACAACAATGAGGCCCATTTCTGAAGTTTGCAATTTTTATTTTCAAAGGCGCAGCTGCACATCATGCACATCATGCCTCCTTTCTCCTTACGCGTTTCGGCGTTAGCCTTGATCACAGGATAGGAGACAATTAACAATGTGCGTCATGCGTGCTTTTAA
Organism: Triturus cristatus; assembly: GCF_964204655.1. Classification (NCBI taxonomy): domain Eukaryota; kingdom Metazoa; phylum Chordata; class Amphibia; order Caudata; family Salamandridae; genus Triturus; species Triturus cristatus. The sequence continues at coordinate 963,258,193 of NC_140588.1, forward strand.
AAATCAAGGTCACATGACTATAACAAAACTGCATCTCCCATCGTGCACTTTACCCATCAGTGTTGTGTTTAAATCAGGAAGTCCTTATATACTTGCAGATGCTCATTTCAACAGTCCGTAAAGTGCACTCGTGTTGGCATTGAGAATTCAAATGAAAAAATAGTCATGGTGATTTTTATGTCCGCTGGTGCTGGATTTCTATGACTGCCTGAAAACCAAGTGCACGCTTCAGAACGATCGGCGTAGGTCATCCTCCTCGCCAAATCCCTTCCTCAGCTCACACCTTTTTCACTATATTAGCTTTCCTTCTGTAGGCTGGGTGAGCCAGTGGGTCATGCTCCTGATCAATATATATATATATATTCATCCATTGATGTTCTTTTGCCAGAACATCCATTCCAGCGGCACGTTTAAACAAACACTGGTCCACTCTTCAGGTCAGTTTCTCTTTTTTATTTTTAGCATAGACCGTTTGACATTTCATAGTCCTTCTAAGTTATAATCAAGACCTACACGTTTCGGCGTTCTGCCTTTTACTGGGCAGGTAATATATATACATATATATATTAACTGAAAAAAACAGAGGTTTCAGGAACGTCATAGTTAATTGGACATTTCACTCGTACAAAACCATAGAAATTCCGGCGTTATAGTTAGTTCAGCTAACTATAACTCGCGCCCCCGCAATGCACTGCTGATGACGTCACATATTACATCATTCATGACATGGTCAGTGACATCACTGATGACATCATCCACGTGAAAATCTGATGCACCTCCTCACACCTGAATATAACCTTTGATACACCCACTCTAAAATACAGACTACCATTTTTGAAAAAATAGACACATCAATACCAGTTACTAAATACGCACTGACTGATTCCTAGGTCTACACACACATCCACTCATTCACCCATACAGTCACTCATACATGCAGTCACTCATCAATACAACACTATCCTATGCACTCATACACCTATACAGACACTCACACACTGCCACATATCAAGAGTTACTCACACACTTAGTCAGTCATGCAAAGAATCAATCATAATTCCAATTACTTACCTATGCAGTTATACAGACACAACCTCACTTATTCATATAGATACTAACACATAATTACACTCTTATAGAATCACTGATACAAATGCACACTAATCCATGCAGGCAATCTCACAATTACTGACTCTCACATATAGTTATTTATATACACCATCACTCACATATACTGCCTTTTATATATGTAGTTACTTGCACATGTACCACTGAGCCATCCATTCACTTACCAACACACCCATACGCGTACTCACCCACCCATACAGCTGTATCCACATGCACTCTTGAACCCATACACCCAGTGAATCAACCACTCACACATCTATTTACAGAGTCACACACCTTCCACCCACCCACACACACACTCAGGCAGCCATACAAATACTCAGGCAAGCAATCAATAACCCATATAGACACTCATGCAGCTACTCACCAACCCATGCAGCAGCTTACACAACAACAGACAGACTGATACAGACTTTCACACAGTTTAGTCACTAACCCATGCATTCAGTAAGACACATTTAATCACTCACGTATACAGTCAGTCACATACCTACTAAATCCTCCATACAGACACTTATGCACCCACTCATTCCTCAATACAGCTTGGTATATTTATAAAACAAAATTAAACTTTACAGAAACACACAGTCACTGGATGATGTCATCAGTGATGTCATTTGAGATGTCATCAGTGATATCTTCAGTGATGTCACTGACCATGACATGAATGATGTAATATGTGACGTCATCAGCAGTGCATTGCAGGGGCACGAGTTATAGTTAGGTTAACTAACTATAACGCCGGAATTTCTATGGTTTTGTACGAGTGAAACGTCCAACTAACTATAACGTTCTGAAACCTATGGTTTTTTCAGTATATATATATATATATATATATATATATATATATATATATATATATATATATATATATATATATATATATATATATATATATATATATCACCTACCAGTGGTCGCCAGTAGGTAGTTATGGTTAGGACCCATTTTCGATAGGGAGAGCGTTTTTTGATTTGCTAATTTCTTTGCTGTCGTTTAACGAATAGTCGTGGACCTTTATAGTTCTGTTTGATGCTCAATTCAGCTGCGGTCCCAAAATGCATTTTTCCAATGTTTATTTCCATAGGAAATATTCAATATGGTTACAGCCTGAACTGCTGAATGGAATGACACCATATTTGGCAGAAAGGTTCCTGTTGGTCCAAAAAAACGCCCTTATTGTTAGATGGTGTAAATCCATTCAGTAGTTGCAGAGAAACATAAATATTTTTAATATATACAACTGAGAACGCAGAGGATCTGTGTCCCTATCCAAGATCTTGTCCTCAAACCAGAAAGTGTTGGCAGCCTCGGTTAAACGGAGTCCCATAAAAAAAAAAATTTTTTTAAATGAAAAGGAGGCAGGGTAGAAACACCTTGAACCCTTAGGCCTCTTGAGGGGTTCACAGGGCCAAGAAAGCATTTAAGAAAAAAAAATTGGCAGGAGACGTGCTGACTCAACAAGTCCCACCGACATTTAAAAAATATGAAGTGCGGGTTTTTCTGCTCTTCATTATTTATAATTGGCCCCACTGGCTGGACCATGTCACCGGGGGGTACTTGTACCAAATAAATAGGTGTGGGGCCGCATGTGGTACCCCTCATTGAGCCCTAAAGCCCTGGGGATTTGCATAAATTTGTATGGGGGTTGCCTTAGGCAACCTCCGTGCTCCAGGAATCGCCAAATGTTTGGGAAATAGGGAGCCACGGGCCCCCCCACAATCCTGGGGACTGCCACCTCCCTGGGGCTAAATGAAATATTAATATGGGGGGCTCCAGCCCTCCCTGCAGTCCTGGGGATCACCACCTCCCTGGGGAAAATAATTATAATTACAGTGGGGCCAGCTCCTGCTTACTCACAAGGTACCCACCCAGGCTTGGCAGGAGATTTATCACTCCCGTCAAGCCATATCAAGCCATATCAAACTGTACTCCCTTTCAGCAAGTGAGAACATTTAAAATGTTCTTGCTTACTGAAAGTGAACACAATTGCTTTGATAGAGAGGGAGCTGCATGTTAACAGCTCCCTCTGTGCGAAAGCAATGCCAGCTACCACAGGAGGTTGGGAGGAGGCAGGGGCCACGGGGGCCTTGAGGCTCCCCTGCATGGTTTCCAACTTTACAATATGGGTGCCCTGGGTGGGACCAGGGCACCCACACTAGAGGCCAGGCCCCAGGGAATGGGGTCCCGGGACTGGAATTGGCCCTAAGGGGGGGGGGGGAGTGTGGACCCCTCCAATTATTAAAAAGAATGTCATCAGTGATGTCACTGACAATGTCATGGGTGATGTAATATGTGAGTTCCTAAGCAGTGCATTGCGGGGGAATGCCTTATAGTTAGCTCAGCTAACTAAAACTGCTGAATTTCTCTGGTTTTGTATGAGTGAACTGTCAGACTAAGTATAATGTTCCTGTAACCGTTGTGTTTTTTCAGGGAATTTCTAACGTTTTTTAAAGTTCTATTTCTTAATTGTAACATATATTTTTTTTGAGTGGGCCTCTAAGTCTTCGGCATTCTCTATTTGTAACTGGATATTGTATATTGTATTTATATAATATACCACACATATTTTGATTTGGTATATGTTTATCAGAAAGTACATTAATAACTGGTTTGATTTTGAAGAATTTGGGGAGTTTGCACAACATTGTCGCATTTACTGTGGCAATGTGGGTATTTCACATACTGAAATATACACCCATATTCATTATTTAAATCAGAGCCACCCAAGAGGCCTACATTTTGTTAATTTTCTGAAAATATATATTTTTCAAATTTTTAAAATCCATTATGCTGTCACGATGATCGCAATCACGTCTCGAAATTTCAGTAAAAAAGCAAACATGCAACGATCAGCACCAAATTCAAAACTTCATTCTAACTATTTCAATACACACATTACTAGTCACATCAGTGCTACAAAATCATATATTTGTAGTAACTTTTAAAAAAACTGTGTTTGAACCCTACTGCCCATTTTTAGGGTTACTCTAAGAGTCTGTATGCAGACATTTTGCAGTATTTTCAACACTAGGGATTTATTACTGCACTTTTTAAAGTCATATTTTTGTAGGGAGTTTATAGAAAAACAACCATTTAAATCAATTTTCTGTTTTTGCAGTGATGTCGGGCGTCGCAATGATATTGGTATCCGTGATCGCTGCGAATACGTCACAAAATGACAAAACAAATGCAGCCATTCAATAGCCACCACCACATTCAAATCTTATGACTGCAAAATGAATTATAACCAACACACTAAACACAGTACTATCTAAAAGACTGTATAATAGCATGTACAACTCCCTTAATATATTTTTCAGTGTAATCTATGACTGTATGCACCACTGTTTTATTAAGTCTCTCATTAACTGTATAAGTATTTGAGGAGATCTGTGAGACAATGCATCAGTCTATCAATACTTCTGTAACGAAATGCGTGACTGCCTCAGTACATCTATGAAAAGGTGCATCAGTGTCACAATGGGTCTGTGATTGGTTGCGTAAGGTTCTCTCACATAATCTGTGAATAGGTACATGAGTGCCTTTGTGCATTTGTAAGAAAGTATATGACTATCTGACTGGATCTGTGAGTGGATACATGAGTGTCAAATTGATTGTCTGAATGGGCGAGTGAGTGGGTGCATGAGTGTCTGAGTGGATCTGTGAGTGAGTGCAGGAGTCTCTCAGTTGGTCTATGTCAGGCAGCATGAGTGTCTGAGTAGTTCTGTGAGTGGGTGTGTGAGTGTGACTCTGAATGGGTCCATGAGTCATGATAGTATTTATTGGAGGTGAATGTACATGGGTACATGAGTCTCTCAATGTATAACTAACTGGGTGCATAAGTCTCTGAGGGGGTCTATGAGTGCTGTTTGAGTGACTGTATGGGTATGTGAGTGTCTGAGTGGGTCAGTTAATGGGTGTATGGGTGTCTCAAAGAGGCTGTGAGTTAGTGCATAGGTCTCTGAGTGGGTGAGTGAATAGGTGCAAGCATCAGTGTCTGAATGGGTCTGTGACTGGGAGGGCGAGTGTCTGGGTGGGTCTGTGAGTGGATGCGTGAGCCTTGACTGGGTGAGTGAGTGGGTGCATGTATATCTGAGTTAGTCTGTGAATTAGTGTGTGAGTCTCTGAGTATATGACTGAGTGTACAAGTCTCTGAGAGGGGCTTTGAGTGTGTGTGGGAGTGACTGTATGGGTGTGTGAGTGGGTGTGTGACTGCCTGAGTGGATCTGTAAGTAGGTGTATGAGTTTCTCAGTGGGTCTATGAGCACATACATGAGTGTGTGAGTTGGTCTGTAAGTGAATATGTGAATCTCTGAGTGGATCTGTACATGGGTGTATGACTTTCCAAGTAAGTCTGTAAGTGGATGTGTGTGTATCTGAGTGGGTCTGTGAGTGGGTATATGACTGCCAAGGTGGGTCTGTGAGTGGGTGTAAGAGTGTCTAAGTGGGTATGAGACTGTATGCATGCACCTATGAGCTCTTTAAGTGAGTCTGTAAGTGGGTGCATGAGTACCTGAATGGGTATGTGACTGGGTGCATAAGTATTTGAGTGGGTATGTGACTGAATGTATAAGTGTGGGAGTGGGTATTGAATGGGTGTATAAGTGTCTGAGTGAATATGTGAGTGTATATATGAGTGTGTGGCAGTGACCGGCAAGTGTGTGCATATATATATTTTTATACATTTTCACCTGTATTAGTTATGTTGTTGTTATAGTTGTGATGTCCCCATGATGGTACATGGGGGGCCAAGCTGGCGATCATGGCGTCATCATGAACATTGAGGGCAGTTAAAAAAATCAATTTTGGACACATAATTTGTGTCACTAACACACCCATTTCTCAAACATGGGGTCAGAGTATCTCCACCCTGACCCCTTATGTGGGCTTTCACACAAAGTTTCAGCCCCAGGAACCATTCCCAGACACTAAAATGGCAGCCGTAACTGTCGGTTCAGGTTACGTCGAGCCAATCAGAGCATTCCCATTGGCGGGAGCATTCACAATTCAGCAACAGATATATCTATAATTTTTGGTTTAACTTTCTCTCAAACTACTGAAAGGATTTGCACCAAAAAAAAAGTACAATCTCTGTAACAACATCTACTTTTCTGCCAAATTTGGTGTAATTCCATCCAGCAGTTTGGGCTGTAGGTTCTACAATGTGTTCCTATGAGAATTAACATTCCAAATGTACCCTTTTTCGTGCCCTTATTTCTCAGTCCCCACTGCATGGATTACCCCCAAACTCTCCATGACAACCAGAACCTACTTCAGCACTTCTATGGGAAAAGTTCATGAAGATTGGTCAAACAACGCCAAAGTTATAGCCAAGTCAAAAAATGTTTTTCCTATGGAGACTAGGTCCTAAATATAACTAACAACTGGCGACAGGGTATATATTTTGAATGAATTGTGGTTAATGTGAAATTATCATTAGCAAGCACTGCTATGATTTTGACTTATGTAAGTCTTGCTTCTGTATTCATGAATTGGGGAACGTAAAATAAAGGACATAATGCCTGCATGTCATGTGACCCAGGCCGCTGTGCGGCCAAAACGCAATTTGGCAGAAGGCCAATAAACAGAAGAAACAACAACAACAATCCTACATTTGTGTCTGTTTTGTCTCATTTGGAAGAGATTTGTGAGCCATCGCGGAAAGTGGTCTGTCTGTCTGTCTGTCTGTCTGTCTGTCTGTCTGTCTGTCTGTCTGTCTGTCTGTCTGTCTGTCTGTCTGTCTGTCTGTCTGTCTGTCTGTCTGTCTGTCTGTCTGTCTGTCTGTCTGTCTGTCTGTCTGTCTGTCTGTCTGTCTGTCTGTCTGTCTGTCTGTCTGTCTGTCTGTCTGTCTGTCTGTCTGTCCGTCCGTCTGTCCGTCTGTCCGTCCGTCCGTCCGTCCGTCCGTCCGTCCGTCCGTCCGTCCGTCCGTCCGTCCGTCCGTCCGTCCGTCCGTCCGTCCGTCCATACTTACATACATACATACATACATATATACATACATTCATACATCCATATATATATTCAGTGAAAAAACCATAGGTTTCACACACGTTATAGTTAGCTGGACATTTCACTCATAAAAATCCATTGAAATTCCCCCGTTATAGTTAGTTAAGCTAACTATAACTCGCGCACCCGCAATCCACTGCTGATGACGTAACATATTACATCACTCATGACATGGTCAGTGACATCACTCATGACATCACTGATGACATCTCAAATGACATCACTGATGACATCATCCAGTGAAGGTGTATTTTTCTGAAAATTAAATATGTTTAATATATGTATATCTCAAGGTCGATGGAAAAATAAATGGGTATATAAGTGTCTAAAAGGATGATTTGTTTTTGAAAATTTGATTGTGTAACTGACTGATTAAGTGTATCTTAGTGAATACATGGCTTAGTGAGTAATGTTTAAATATGTAATTATCTGTATCAGTCTCTCACTTTGTGTATAAGTGTCTGCTTGGGATGGTGAGTAGCTACATGGGTGTTTATATTGGATTTTAGGTTGTTTTTTGAGTATCAGTCTGAGTGTCTGCAAGGTTCGGTGGGTGGTATTACGTAGTGCATAGGTGCATGTATGATTGACTCTCTGGTTGTATGTGTTGAAGACAGCATGTGTGCATGACTGTATGGTTGGATGAGTGTGTGTATGGGTGTGTAAACATCCATTTACTTGCATATTCAGTTATACACACACCTCATCACGTACTTCTACAGAAACTTACACATACTTACTCTTTTAAATAATTACTAATAAAAACACATAATTATTCATACAGGAACTGTTTCAATCTCTCACTCTCACACATACTCACTTATATACACAAATAGTCAAATATACTTCTTTAAAACATATTTAGTAACTCATAAAGACACTATTGAGACAGTCATTCACTCACTAACACACCCATACACACACTCATCCAACCATACAGTCATGCACACATGCTGTCTTCAACACATACAACCAGAGAGTCAAACATACATGCACCTATGCACTACGTAATACCACCCACCGAACCATGCAGACACTCAGACTGATACTCAAAAAACAACCTAAAATCCAATATAAACACCCATGTAGCTACTCACCATCCCAAGCAGACACTTATACACAAAGTGAGAGACTGATACAGATAATTACATATTTAAACATTACTCACTAAGCCATGTATTCACTAAGATACACTTAATCAGTCAGTTACACAATCAAATTTTCAAAAACAAATCATCCTTTTAGACACTTATATACCCATTTATTTTTCCATCAACCTTGAGATATACATATATTAAACATATTTAATTTTCAGAAAAATACACATTCACTGGATGATGTCATCAGTGATGTCATTTGAGATGTCATCAGTGATGTCATGAGTGATGTCACTGACCATGTCATGAGTGATGTAATATGTTACGTCATCAGCAGTGGATTGCGGGTGCGCGAGTTATAGTTAGCTTAACTAACTATAACGGGGGAATTTCAATGGTTTTTTATGAGTGAAATGTCCAGCTAACTATAACGTGTGTGAAACCTATGGTTTTTTCACTGAATTTGCAAGGTTTTTTAAATGCTAAATCCTAACTATAACGTGTGTGAAACCTATGGTTTTTTCAGTGAATTTGCACGGTTTTTTAAATGCTAATTCCTAACTATAACGTGTGTGAAACTCATGGTTTTTTCAGTGAATTTGTATGGTTTTTTTAAATGCTAATTCTTACCTATAACATGTGTGATTCCCATGGTTTTTTCATTGATTTTTTATGTTTTTTTTTTACAAATTCTTATATTAAACGTGTTTTTTTTTTTATTTGCAAGTGTTTTTTTTTTACTTTATATTCTCTTAAAACACTATGCTTAATTTAAAAAAATTCTGCAATATATTAATTTTTCTCATTTTTTTTTCCAAACAGGTAAGATATATTAGTATAACATAGAGATTCTTTTTTTCCTTTTTATTTATTTATTTATTTATTTTTTTAAGTGCGCGTACGGTAAGCTTACGGTAAGCGTACGGTTTGCGTAATGTTCGTAATTTTTCTACTCTTTTTGCGTATGGTTACGCAATTTACGTAGCCGTGCGTACTGCGTACGTGGCGCGTAAGCGTGTACGCTACACGTGCACGTTACGCGGAAGTGCTGGGGCGTGCCCGTTATGCGCATGAGCGCGTGTCTTTTTTACGCGCATGCGTACTTTTACCGTAAGCGCTCCGTATGCGCACCGTAAGCGTAACGTACGCGCACGGTGGGTCATGTGATCAAGAAACAAAACTTTTGATTGGTTCAAAGTAGTTTCAGTTCTAGAACTCTCCTACACCACACCCATTCCCCTCATTTCTGCTTGTGATCCCTTAGGAGAAGGAGCTGACTTGTCTTTGGGATACGATGGCAGACCAGCACTCTTCTGCTTTGAGTGAGGCTAGCAGCACCACCATCAGGCAGAGAAAGAGGAAACAGAAGAGCTCTTTTTATATGGGAGTATTTTACTTTTCCTGAGGGCGAGAAAAAAGTCAATGCTGCCTTGGTGACTTGCAAGCTGTGCCAGCGTGTACTTTCGAGAGGTAATCCCAACAAGAAGTATTCCTTCGGGAATCACACTATGTTGAGACACCTTGAGGATGTACATCCTAGGACACATGCACGACATACTAGAGGCAACCCTTCAGTAAGTCGAGCAAGCACATCCACAGCAGCTCAGCCGAGTCCTTCTTCGGAAGCACAGCAGAGCCCTTCATCTGTGGGGGCAGATTCACCTCTTTCTGGTCCTGTGGAAACTAACCATCGGTTTGCGAGGGTTACTATGCGGTGTTCATTTTGCCATGGTCTAATTGTTAATAGGGAGACCAGTCTTCCCCTCATTAACAACAAAATAGACCAGCACATTTGTCCTACCAGCTAATGTTCCCATGCTTCCTTTCCTCTGTCCCTGCATGAACACAACGGCTCTTTTAAGAGCCAACCTTACCTCTCAACTTTTTAAAAAAATTTCTTAAAAACTTTTTATTTTTTATTTTTACCGTACGCGTACGGTAAGCGTATTTTTTTATTTATTTTTTACTAAAAAACAATTATCACATTACAAGGTCCTTGAGGGTTAATAACTAAATACTGATAATCTGTTTGAGGAGAAGTGGAAGAAAGGGACCATCTAATTTCTGACTTACCTGACCCACCCAAAAATGTAATTATAAATTTAAATTTAATTGAAATTGCTTTTAAAAATGGCTTTATTTTCAAAAAATTTCTTTCTCAATCTGGAAAAAAAGAAAAAAGTATTAATATTTAATAAAACATTTTATATAATACAGTACACGTATTTACATATTTTCCCAAAAACAATTTTTTGCCTTTTTTTTGCTGTTTTCAGAATACATTGCATTTCACTATAAATCGTGAAAGCAATTGCATTCATCACTTAACAGCGGGCAAAAAAAAATTAACAATCTCAAAGATTGTTTTAAAAAAGCCCAGAATCTCTTCTCACTAAAACATAACATTATAGAAATGCAAAATATTCAAAAAAAATTTCATCTAATAACAATAACTTTTTCTTTAAAATACCGTCTGACAATTTTGTTACAGAAGCATAATCACAAAAATAATATATCTCAAATAACTCCACAATACATCCGGTTAGCTTTCCTTTAGGCCAAATGGTAATTTTAAAATTCTTTTTTGATTAAATTTCCAATGGTAATCCAATAAAATTCCCAAATTTAAATTGGACAGATGTTACCGATTCTCTCTAAATTTTGGTTTCCGAAAGATTAATTAGGAATTAAATAAGTCCACAATACAATTGATTACCTTTCCTTTAGGCCAAATGGTATTTTTAAAAATCTTTTTTGATGAAATTTCCAATGGTGATCCAATAAAATTCCAAAATTTAAATTGTACAGATGTTACCGATTCTCTCTAAAATTTTTGGTTTCCGAAAGATTAATTAGGAATTAAATAAGTCCACAATACAATTGGTTACCTTTCCTTTAGGCCAAATGGTAATTTGAAAAATCTTTTTATTTGTAAATTCCAATGGTAATCCAATAAAATGGTAAAATTGTTTTGTACAGATCTTGCCAAGTCTCTCTAAAATTTAGGTTTCAGGAAGATTAGATAGGAATTTGCTAAATCAAAAGGCAAACGTTGCTTGAAAATCAATTGGGAATCATTACACAGTGTCCAGCCTTTTTCACATTTAAGATAAACTGTGTAATGTCCAGAAGGTACAGTAGGTCCTTCATGGAAAATTATTGCAACTGTTACAAAAGTTTTTCCTGAAATTGATAATTGCTGTCCTATAAACTTCTTTATTAAAGTATCCAATTTTGAACCATCAGCTTTACATCGTTGCATCATTAAAATTACATACTGTCCGTATTCCTTTAAAATTAACGTTGAAAACATGTCAGATTTACACTCACCGCATTCCATGCTATGATTAGCATCTTTAACTAATTTAGCAAAAGTGACTGTTTTACTGTCTGGCAATGTTAAATAAATAAACCTTTCAGAATCAACATTAGAGCCACATGTATTGAAACAGTTTTCACAACTATGTTCCCATTTATAAGAGACACCAAACATATTTTCAATTGGCACCCCTTCTTCTTCCAGTACCTGAAAAAAATACATCAAGAATTCCTGTGCGTCTTGCTGTACATTTTGAGAAAACTGTGTACGTCCTGAACATACATCTAAAAGTTTTCTAATTTCAGTAGCACTTTCTATTTTAGTTTTATCATTACTCAGCTTTTGAAAAAGGAGACTCAACTCAGAACAGAATCTTTTTGTCTGATTTACTATTATCTGCTCTTGCAAACTTTCCAGATAAAATGCAACATTCAGCACTACATTAGCGTAGCAGTTGACACCAGAGCTATTTTCAAAATGACAACCTACAACCTCTTCAACATTTTCCTTTTTCTTTTTGCTTGCAATTTCTTCACTCCTCTTTTTTTTCCTCCTCTCTACATCCTCATTACAGATATTCTCAATTCTCCTTTTTCGAGAAACTACACGTTTCTCCAACACAGGATACTGACCTAAATGAGGAGCATAGGTTCTTCTTAATCTATTATACTCCTTTACACAGTTTGTATCAGCACTAACTTTTGAATCATCAAACTCTATCATGAATAAACCAGATAATGTTTTCACTCGTGACAAAGCTACATAAGCCATACCTTCTTTGAACACAGTTGAACCAATGTTTACAAGTGCACAATCTACAGTCAATCCTTGAGACTTGTGAATAGTTGCAGCATATGCTAGAGAAAACGGAAACTACATATAAGTCTTTCACAAGCATGAAACGAACTGTACAACGACAAATGTCTATAACTTCTTCTATCTGATCAAATTTTATTTTTAAACATTCAATTCCATCTTTTTTCTGATAATTAATAAAACCCACAACTCTTCCCATAGCTCCATTTACTAAGCCTTTTTCAACATCCAAATTTCTCCTTAAAAATACTCTACAGTTCATGCAAACATATAGATTTTTTTCTAATCCAGCAGTTTTGGAAATGTTCTTCTCTAGTGAATCCAATTTATTTTTCAGTTTGCCTGTTAATGTGATAGTAATTCTTCCATCCTGAATTTTGTCAACTGCTTCCAATTTCCTAATCTCTTCCTTTTCCAATTTCAAAAGCTCCTCATTGAATATTGAGCATTCACGTAGAGATGGCATTAAGCAGATGACACTTTTCTTTTCTGCAATGTTCTTGTATATCTTCTCTGCAACTATTTCTTCCTTTGGAAATAAATTATGTAGCAACCGACTCTGTAATGCTTTTGTGCCAGCTTCAGTGAGTAGTCCAATTCTGATATCTTTCAGAATACTTCCATATTCTTCATCGTTTGCTTGCCTCATATTAGTAGTAAGTGCCTTGTACTCAAAGGACCAAATATTTGCATTACCAATGCTTCCCAATGACTTCTTTGTGTCTTCATGTGTCACAGTATTAAACACTGGTTGTCCTTTAACTGGAGTAAGCTGTAGAAGATCCCCAAAAACTATGACATGTTTTCCACCAAATAACATGTCATAGTCTGTCCTTAGAATTTGCTGCATTCTTAAATGCACAAAGGCAAGCATTAAGTTTGATACCATGCTCACCTCATCAATAATGAGAACTTGCATCTTCTTCAATACTCTTGAAACTTCCAAGCATGCTTCTCCAGTTAGCTTGTGGTATTGTATTTTGTTCTCATGCTCCACTGGTAACATTAGCAAACGATGTAAGGTGATTCCTTTTATGTTATATGCTGCTAACCCAGTTGGAGCAGTAACCACACAAGACAAAGTTGAATCCGTTTTTTGCTGTAGGTAGCTTCTGATGACTTTTATTAAGAAACTTTTTCCAGTTCCAGCTTGTCCGCTTACATACATCCTGATTGGATGAAATGATGTGCATGAGCACTCTTTTTTTTCATGTAGTAATCCGTGATCAATTTTGTTTCTGATCTCTTCATAAATTTGTTGCTGCTCTTCATTCAGTTGTCTTTCCAAATTTGGTAAGTCTATAAATTCTTCTTGAGCTTGATTCATAGCCGTTTCCACTTCATTCATGGCTATTGCAGCTTCATTTTCAACGATTGGTTGTCCTAGGGGATCTTGACTAAGTGTTCCTGAACTTTGGCTGTCTTGAGAACTGTCTCTAGCTACTTCAGCTGCAATTGTAGTTTCCTGTTCAATTTCTTCATTTAACATTTGCACATAATTTGTGAAAGTACTGCATTCTATGCTGTCTTTGCAAGCATTAAAGGAATCTTAATAGCTTTGAAATTCTCCCAGTAGTTCATCCTCTGTACGCCATGGTTTAAACAGCTGTAAAAGAGCCAAGTAGTAAAATTCCTTTTTGTCAGTAGTGTCGCAACTCAGCTTCCTGTGATTTATCAAACTTCCTTTTGTTTGCTTCACCAAACATCCTTCCTCACCAATGACTTTATATTTTCCATTGTTGATGTCTTCTGTGGCTTTCCGTGAATAAATGTAGTTCTGCAGCACTTCATAGAGACACATGTTCTCAAGATGAAGACTTCTCTTGGGATAATATGTGTCCAACATGTTTGATTTCAAAATATCTGTACTTTCTGGGTCATTCTCGGCCAAATATTCAATTTCTCCAACAGATTTCAGTACCCGATTTCTCATTGCTGCAAGGCCTAAACTTGCCCAAATTATTCTTCTTGATTTCGAGTAGAGACTTGCAGAAGATAACCTATCTGAACATTCGTAGGATCCAATTTCTCGATGCGATAACATCTTTAAACTGAAACTGTACAGCTTCTTACTGACAGTCTTCTCGTGAGAAATCTCTTCCCACATTTCTTTCAATTCAGTTTTTTCTGATTTAGTAATGTAAGACGTTACATATCGAGCAACAGCAATGGAATTGTCAGCTACATACTGTATATCCATGTTAGCATTCCACATGGATAAAATGACTGGGTTGTAGTCATTTATATTTTTTGATTCTTCTTTTCTTTTAAGGTTGTAGGTATTCTTAGGTGATTTTCTTGTAATAGTATGTCTCACAGATGACATAAAACTGTTTACTCTTCCATTTGAAAGAACAGGTCTAGGAAATCCAAATCGACATTTAGTGTAGTATTTATCTTTGCTCTTGTATTTCCGTCGACAGTATTTTCCACACCGATGACTTTGGAAACGTAAAACTTGCTCCTTTAACTTTTTCTCTTCTGTGCTTTTTGGTATAGCACATGTTGCATATTCTTCAATGAAAGATAACACTGCTTCATCAGTATCTGTTCCAAACTTTGGGGCATCCTTGATCCACAACAGCATATGAATATGAGGAGCACCTCTTGCCTGGTACTCTTTTCTCCAAAAGAAATCCACTACTTCTCCAAGAGGTGGATTTTTTTTATTGCAGATGAAGGACATCATAGCCTCAAATCTATGATTGAAATATCTGCAAACATTAACCGGATCCAATGAGCACAGTTCTCCTGCTGTCCTGTATTCGATGTTTTTAATGTTTGAATTTGCCTCTCGTAGAAAATCCAGTAAAACATCCCAAGTGTACTCAGCACAGCTTAGGGTAAGGAACCATGTTGGTGTTCCTAAATTCCGTAACATGCATTTTAATTCACCATGGCGTCGGTACCAATATTCATTTGTCCCACGCTGACAAGCCATCAGATTGATCAGTTGTGTTTCCAAATGATCATCTCGGTGCTGCACTTTGTCCATAAAATCCTTAGCAGACACATTTTGTAAATGTACTCCACTTTTTAAAATGTGATTTACTGCATATGATAATGCAGACAAGTCGCTTTCAAATAAAAGATGGAACAAATAAGGAATACTTTGTTGAAATCTGGGATCTTCTGCATATAGTCTTGTAGTTCGATACTCAGAAGCTGGAACCTGTTCTGGACGTTCATCGTATCGTCCTCCTTTTCCTGTAGGAAACAGCTGGGGAAAACATCGAGCTTCCAAGCTCTCCTCCCATACACTCACGGGAGTTCCTTTTGCTTTCTTCATCTGAAACAGATCAATATTGTCTCCCATAACTTCTTTTGAATGAAGAGGATGTATGCTAAAATGTTCATAAATTTCTTCTTCCTTTGACTTGTCCACTTTTTCAATTTGTCCAGTTGGTGTTTCTGTGTCTTCTTGTAAATCTTCTTCTTCTTCTTCTATATAAATTGATTCATACCATTTGTTATTCCTTTTCAAATACAAATTTGCTCTTTGTACTTTCCGTACATCTACCAGCTCCTGCCAAATCTTCTTATTCTTTGTAGGTACACCATTAGCCAAAATAACTAATGGTTCGGTTTCCAAAGTATCTGCATCAATTGTTTCCATATTTTTTTTCAAATCCAAGGGCAAATACACCACTCTACCTTTTAAACCTCTCAGTAAATCTGAAGGAGGTAATTTACCAGTTTTGGGCTCCATACATACTATGGTCTGGAAAGGATGAACACATTGAATAAGTATAGACTCATATGTATTTAATTCAGAAAGTTCGGCAGGAATAGCATCCAATTCTAAATTATTATGTACAGCTCTGGTCGGCATTCTATTTTCCTCTAACTTGTTGTAACAGTATTTACAAATACGCTGATCTTCACCCAATTCAAAACAATTTTCAAGAAATATATATGTGGCAAAATCCTTCCACTTATAATTATCTTCATTTTCACTTTTTCTGTAGAGATCAACATTCCTGGTTTGTTTTCTATAATGAGTTCTGCGGCAACAAATACAAGTAATATTTGGTCTTTCATTAGAGATTATTGCAAATTTTGTTATGTGATCATTAAATGCCTTACTTACAGAGGGTTCTACATTCTCTTCCACTTCTTCCTCATTTACTGTGTCCTTTTCTGCACTTTCTTGTTCTGGACCAAAGTAACAAAACTGAATTTCATCAGTAACCTTTTCTACATCTGATACCGATCCACGGAACAGAGCCCTATTCAATTCATCTAACTTTATTGCTGGACTTTTAGCAAAATACAACCGTCTCACAAACTTTCTCATTTCAGTATGATGAACAGCCAGCATCCTATGATGAAAAACACTTTTACACACTTTTCTAGATAGACAAGCCAGAGAATGTCCCTGCAAACCAGTATTCTCTCTCACTCTGCATGGATCTAGACTTTGAAGCACCTTAATCTTCTGTTTAACACTTTTTTTACTATATTCTCTTAGAAACTCACGAAATTTATCAATAGATTCCTGACGCACAGTGCAAATACTACTACAATTCCAAGTGTACACTGGGGCTTTAGGACGTCTCCCCATAGCCTCATCCGCCATCACTTGTACCTCATCTCTTGGAATCATTTTCTCCTTCTCCATTATACAACCATTTTTCACTTCATAAGCACGACCTCTGGTGTCAACTGCATGCAGCAAACTATTACTTTGAAAATAACTCTCTTCATTATAAAAAGGTTCACTACTTGAACTATGCATCCATTCTCCTAAAAACACTTTACAAAAGTTTGTTCTTTTCACTAGTCTTTTCCTTTTGCCTTGTGATTTCAGTACATTGACCATTTTATCTAATGTACGCATCTTGTTCAAAATTAAAATGAATAGTTTCCTTTTTAATTCTAAAGCCTTTGCTGCAATGGCTTCAATTTCTTTTTTTCTTTTATAAAATTTAGCTTTATTCTTATATTTCTTCACATCCTTTATCAAATTGGACATAACTCTTCTCTGAAACATTTTTCTACGAATCTCTTTAAACGTTCTTTTTCTTTTTAAGTTAATCTTTATTGTTTCTGAAGGTACATTTGCATTAACTAAATGCTCAATTTTTTCCTGTTGTTTTCTATTTAAAACATTCTTTCCAGTACAGACATTTTGTACATTTTTCCTTTTTTTGAAGATATTGCTTAAAAAATCTTTTGTCTGCTTACCAGAAGACTTTCTCTTTTTCCCAACATGAGCATCTCCAACTAACTTAGGTCCTCCAGTTGTCTTCAAATATAGTTTTTTTTTGTGGTTTTTCCTTAGTCTGGATTTTGTAGGCATCTTAAATTTTGTTCACTGCTCTTCAGCAATACCTGAAAAAAACTAAAAAAAAATTCCTTTATTTTATTTAAATATATTACTACATTTGTTATGATCTTTTCAATTCTTAAAATACTATGTACCCCTTTCCTACAAGTGAAAATCACAATAACACCATCACAAATTAAATATCTAAAAATAATTCCTGTGTGCACACAGAGTCATGGTTTGAAATTAGGCAGAAAACGAAATTTCTTTGCCAATTGGAAAGCACACTTCCTACTCTTTTTTTGGCAAGTGATAAGTACTTTTACAGTCTGACACATTTTGAATCCACTTTTCAAATTCTTAAAAAAGCACATGTCCAAACAGCTTTTTGAGACCAGAAACATGTGTAACCTGGGTGACTGACTACACTCCAGCAAGGGCAACCAGCCTTAGTGATGCTGAATGTATTTACATTACTGACTGCAACCTCAAACCCCACTCGGTTGTGAATACTATGCATGATTCCAGAGGATAAGCAGCTGGGTGTGTGCTAAGAGTCTGCTTCTGCAGAAAAAATAGCTCCCCCTTTCCTACTAATGCAACTGTAAAATTACCAGAGTAATACGCAATAAATCTCTGTCTATAATTCCTCTTTGCACACAGAGTCATGGTTTGATATTAGTCAGAAAACGAAATTTCTTTGCCAATTGGAAAGCACACTTACTACTCTTTTTTTGGCAAGTGATATGTACTTTTACAGTCTGACACATTTTGAATCCACTTTTCAGATTCTGAAAAAAGCACATGTCCAAACAGCTTTTTGAGTCCAGAAACATGTGTAACCTGGGTGACTGACTACACTCCAGCAAGGGTAACCAGCCTTAGTGTTGCTGAATGTATTTGCATTACTGACTGCAACCTCAAACCCAACTCGGTTGTGAATACTATGCATGATTCCACAGGATAAGCAGCTGGGTGTGTGCTAAGAGTCTGCTTCTGCAGAAAAAATAGCTCCCCCTTTCCTACTAATGCAACTGTAAAATTACCAGAGTAATACGCAATAAATCTCTGCCTATAATTCCTCTTTGCACACAGAGTCATGGTTTGATATTAGTCAGAAAACGAAATTTCTTTGCCAATTGGAAAGCACACTTCCTACTGTTTTTTTTGGCAAGTGATAAGTACTTTTACAGTCTGACACATTTTGAATCCACTTTTCATATTCTTAAAAAAGCACATGTCCAAACAGCTTTTTGAGACCAGAAACATGTGTAACCTGGGTGACTGACTACACTCCAGCAAGGGCAACCAGCCTTAGTGATGCTGAATGTATTTACATTACTGACTGCAACCTCAAACCCCACTCGGTTGTGAATACTATGCATGATTCCAGAGGATAAGCAGCTGGGTGTGTGCTAAGAGTCTGCTTCTGCAGAAAAAAATAGCTCCCCCTTTCCATCTAATGCAACTGTAAAATTACCAGAGTAATACGCAATAAATCTCTGCCTATAATTCCTCTTTGCACACAGAGTCATGGTTTGATATTAGTCAAAAAAACAAAATTTCTTTGCCAATTTGAAAGCACACTTACTACTCTTTTTTTGGCAAGTGATATGTACTTTTACAGTCTGACACATTTTGAATCCACTTTTCAGATTCTGAAAAAAACACATGTGCAAACAGCTTTTTGAGACCAGAAACATGTGTAACCTGGGTGACTGACTACACTCCAGCAAGGGCAACCAGCCTTAGTGATGCTGAATGTATTTGCATTACTGACTGCAACCTCAAACCCCACTCGGTTGTGAAAACTATGCATGATTCCACAAGATAAGCAGCTGGGTGTGTGCTAAGAGTCTGCTTCTGCAGAAAAAAATAGCTCCCCCTTTCCATCTAATGCAACTGTAAAATTACCAGAGTAATACGCAATAAATCTCTGCCTATAATTCCTCTTTGCACACAGAGTCATGGTTTGATATTAGTCAGAAAACGAAATTTCTTTGCCAATTTGAAAGCACACTTACTACTCTTTTTTTGGCAAGTCATATGTACTTTTACAGTCTGACACATTTTGAATCCACTTTTCAGATTCTGAAAAAAGCACATGTCCAAACTGCTTTTTGAGACCAGAAAACATGTGTAACCTGGGTGACTGACTACACTCCAGCAAGAGCAAGCAGCCATAGTGTTGCTGAATGTATTTGCATTACTGACTTCAACCTCAAACCCCACTCGGTTGTGAATACTATGCATGATTCCACAGGATAAGCAGCTGGGTGTGTGCTAAGAGTCTGCTTCTGCAGAAAAAATAGCTCCCCCTTTCCTACTAATGCAACTGTAAAATTACCAGAGTAATACGCAATAAATCTCTGTCTATAATTCCTCTTTGCACACAGAGTCATGGTTTGATATTAGTCAGAAAACGAAATTTCTTTGCCAATTGGAAAGCACACTTCCTACTGTTTTTTTTGGCAAGTGATAAGTACTTTTACAGTCTGACACATTTTGAATCCACTTTTCATATTCTGAAAAAAGCACATATCCAAACAGCTTTTTGAGACCAGAAACATGTGTAACCTGGGTGACTGACTACACTCCAGCAAGGGCAACCAGCCTTAGTGTTGCTGAATGTATTTGCATTACTGACTGCAACCTCAAACCCCACTCGGTTGTGAATACTATGCATGATTCCACAGGATAAGCAGCTGGGTGTGTGCTAAGAGTCTGCTTCTGCAGAAAAAATAGCTCCCCCTTTCCTACTAATGCAACTGTAAAATTACCAGAGTAATACGCAATAAATCTCTGTCTATAATTCCTCTTTGCACACAGTCATGGTTTGATATTAGTCAGAAAACGAAATTTCTTTGCCAATTGGAAAGCACACTTCCTACTGTTTTTTTTGGCAAGTGATAAGTACTTTTACAGTCTGACACATTTTGAATCCACTTTTCATATTCTTAAAAAAGCACATGTCCAAACAGCTTTTTGAGACCAGAAACATGTGTAACCTGGGTGACTGACTACACTCCAGCAAGGGCAACCAGCCTTAGTGATGCTGAATGTATTTACATTACTGACTGCAACCTCAAACCCCACTCGGTTGTGAATACTATGCATGATTCCAGAGGATAAGCAGCTGGGTGTGTGCTAAGAGTCTGCTTCTGCAGAAAAAAATAGCTCCCCCTTTCCATCTAATGCAACTGTAAAATTACCAGAGTAATACGCAATAAATCTCTGCCTATAATTCCTCTTTGCACACAGAGTCATGGTTTGATATTAGTCAGAAAACAAAATTTCTTTGCCAATTTGAAAGCACACTTACTACTCTTTTTTTGGCAAGTCATATGTACTTTTACAGTCTGACACATTTTGAATCCACTTTTCAGATTCTGAAAAAAGCACATGTCCAAACTGCTTTTTGAGACCAGAAAACATGTGTAACCTGGGTGACTGACTACACTCCAGCAAGAGCAAGCAGCCATAGTGTTGCTGAATGTATTTGCATTACTGACTTCAACCTCAAACCCCACTCGGTTGTGAATACTATGCATGATTCCACAGGATAAGCAGCTGGGTGTGTGCTAAGAGTCTGCTTCTGCAGAAAAAATAGCTTCCCCTTTCCTACTAATGCAACTGTAAAATTACCAGAGTATACGCAATAAATCTCTTTCTATAATTCCTCTTTGCACACAGAGTCATGGTTTGATATTAGTCAGAAAACGAAATTTCTTTGCCAATTGGAAAGCACACTTCCTACTGTTTTTTTTTGGCAAGTGATAAGTACTTTTACAGTCTGACACATTTTGAATCCACTTTTCATATTCTGAAAAAAGCACATATCCAAACAGCTTTTTGAGACCAGAAACATGTGTAACCTGGGTGACTGACTACACTCCAGCAAGGGCAACCAGCCTTAGTGATGGTGAATGTATTTACATTACTGACTGCAACCTCAAACCCCATCCGGTTGTGAATACTATGCATGATTCCACAGGATAAGCAGCTGGGTGTGTGCTAAGAGTCTGCTTCTGCAGAAAAAATAGTTCCCCCTTTCCTACTAATGCAACTGTAAAATTACCAGAGTAATACGCAATAAATCTCTGTCTATAATTCCTCTTTGCACACAGAGTCATGGTTTGATATTAGTCAGAAAACGAAATTTCTTTGCCAATTGGAAAGCACACTTCCTACTGTTTTTTTTGGCAAGTGATAAGTACTTTTACAGTCTGACACATTTTGAATCCACTTTTCAGATTCTGAAAAAAGCACATGTCCAAACTGCTTTTTGAGACCGGAAAACATGTGTAACCTGGGTGACTGACTACACTCCAGCAAGAGCAAGCAGCCATAGTGTTGCTGAATGTATTTGCATTACTGACTGCAACCTCAAACCCTAAAAGTATTCCTCATTTATAACAATACACCTTATTTTATGGTGAAAACATAGTCCATATTATTTTACATGTTCCTTACATTTAAATTTCTCCCAAAACACAAAACGATAAACACAACTTCAACAAAAGGAATTCCAATTCTATTATTCATTTCTTAATTTACCATATACATCCCCTCTCAAACTCATAACTCACCTTTAAAATTAGTTAGTTGTGAAAGAAATGTGGCACTCAAACAGCAGATTATCAGAGCCAGGATCTCTGTTCTGTACACCTCTCTCCTCTCAGCAGAACCAGATAATGGCAATGTTTCCCTCTCTTTTTCCACACATATACATGTTAATTTCAAATCTCAGTGCTTCCCCCTTTTTTTCAAATGTAATCACACATTTCTATTGGTTGAAAACCAACCCTTTTCCAAAAGTACCCTTCCCCCAACTTGACTTCAGCCTAGTACCCTTCCCCCAACTTGACTTCTGCCTGCTACCATAGCAACAGCTCTTGAAACACTGCTGTGTAGAGTTAGGTCAGAAGTTCACCACACAATGTTTCATTTCCAAAGAGCAAGAGTGCTTGACTTTTCAAACCTAACAGCAAATCCATAGTACTGTTCTTTGGTAACACATTTTTCTGTACCAATACAAAACATGCTTCTATATATTGACACATACAGCCTAGTTTTTAGTGTAGAATGGTATGAAACAGCCAATGAGTTATTTTTATTTAAAAAAAATATGTATGCCTCCATTTCCAAACTGTCTTTCATTTCTTTTTTCCATTCTACTGAAATACACCTCCTGAGTGCATCCCGATCTCCTTGGAAGATGTTCACAGTGTGGATTGTAGGGCACAGCTATGTCTTCTGGAGTGAAAAGTATGCAGAGAAAACAGGTATGGTGAGAGACCTTGCTTTGCCAAATGTAGACATTAAATGGATTGGTCAGAGAGGGTTAAAGTGGCACCAATTGATGCCATTGGTGAAATCCTTCATGCAAATCCAACACCCTGACCTCATAATAGTGCACTGTGGTGGCAATGACCTAGGCACTTTGACTGGGGTAGGTCTGGAAATGCTTATGAAGGAGACCTTTGCACAACTGTTTTCACTTTTCCCTAAAACTGCCTTTGCGTATTCTAACATATGCCAAAGGCAAAAATGGAACTGGTCCAATCATTTTTGTCCGCAGATTGACAAAGCAAGAAAGCACGTCAACAAATCTGTTTCTGCTTTCCTCCGAAACTATGGTATGGGTTCCATTTACCACAACAACTTGCGTTACGACATGCAAGACATTTATAGAGGAGATGGTGTACACTTCACTGATGAAGGGAACAGAGTCTTCCTCTTGAACCTTAGACTCTGCATCGGTACTTACTTGTAGGTACCACTAAAAAATCACTTCAAAAACACAACGGCTGAGAGGAGGAGCCTAGCGCGCAACCAAGATGGCCGCGTAGGTGCGAGGCTCCCGAGGACCTCCGCAACCTCCTACGATTATCCTGAAATTATCCTGTCCTGGATGAGGGGACTATGTTGGTGAACCCGAGCTGAGGTGGCACCCGTTTCCCGCTTCCGAATCGGACCTCGGACACCGGAGTGAGCACCGATTGAGGTTTGCGGCCTTCCCCTCGCCGGACCCCGGATTTGCGCTGTGGGGTGATCCAGTGACAAAGTGAACAACAGCGGCAGGCAGGGCCTGGCGACTCGCGTACCCCGCACTTTCGCTTTCGCTTTCGCACCACCTTGTCGTCTCTGCGAGGTTGGGTCGCGGAGCCCTTGGTGTTGGTGTGGTGTGGCCTTGCTGGGAGACCCTGCCTGCCTGCCGGCTGTGATCCACCCCGCTGCTCTGAGGGGGCCCCCCGGAGCTCGTGGCCCTGCTTTCCTGCCCTACACGACGTGGCTGGTGCGACTGGGAGACTGGTGGCCATGGCCACGAAACAAGATGGAGACCGGGCAAAGACCAAATCGACCCGGCGTGGCGCCGTCCATCAGGCCAACAGTATGGACCGCTATACCCTCCAGAAGGGATCTCCCGATGGACCGCGCAAGTCCCCTGAGAGCCCTCCTGATGCCCCAGACCTGCCCGCAGATCTGACTCTGCGAGATGTCATGGGCGCCATTGCCGAGATGAAGGCCTCGGTGGGCCAGCGGTTTGATACACTGGCGCAGAAGATTGACTCGGTCCTTGTGGATGTTGGCCTGGTGAGGGCCGATCTTTCCAAAACCAACGACCGAGTAGATTCTTTGACCCACACCGCATCGGGCCTAACGACAGATGTGGCGGCCTTGCAAACAGAGGTGCGCCGGCTTAGTCAGGCGAGTGCGCTTATGGATCGACGCCTGGAGGACTCCGAGAGTCGGGCACGGAGGAACAACGTCCGCATTATTGGGGTGCCCGAGGGACGCGAGGAGGCGGCGGCGGATCTCTTTGTGGAGGACCTGATTGCTACCCATCTCCAGCCACGGGGGCTGAGCAAATTCTTCGCTGTGGAGAGGGCCCACAGGGTTCCCGGGGGAAGGCCGATGGTCGGAGCCCCTCCGAGACCTCTCATCGCCCGGATTTTCAATTTTCGGGATAGAGACGCTATCCTGCAAACCTCCAGACTGCATGGACCGGTCAAGCTTGACAATATGGAGGTTAATTTTTATCCTGATTTCACCCCAGCGGTCCAGAAGCAGAGACTGAGCTTCCTAGGCGTCAAACGCCGTCTTCGGGACCTAAACCTCAAATACGCCATGCTTTTCCCGGCCAAGCTGCGTGTGGAGGTGGATGGTCGCACTCACTTCTTTGATCGTCCCGAAGTGGCCGGGGACTGGCTGGATACTCTGCCCGGGGATCGTGATCGGGGGGGCGGGGGGGCGGCGGGGGGAGACGGCACGCTGGATCGGGACTGAGGGTCTAATATTGGGCCTCACTCTGGACGAAAATGTTGCCACTTTTGATTCTGCGTCAGTTTTTGTAAGTTCCCCTCCTATGGAGGTTGTGTTGGGTCTATTGGGGGTTCTCCCTCCTCCTCTAGGGGGTTTAGTTAGTCTAACTATATATGGGGCGACAGGCACACTGCACGTTGGGGGGGCTGTTTGGGCTCATGCAGGGGTGCAGGGAGGGGGGAGTTCTGTTGGGGTGGGTGGGTAGGGATGGGGTGTTGTTCGTTTTTATCACAAGGCAAACGTATTTTTGTGTTAGTTCTAAAGTGCTCTCCGGGGGACGAATGATGGCTTCTGTATATGATGGGGGGTAGGGAACTAACTTTGTTGTCTTGGAATGTGAATGGACTGGGGGACAGGATCAAACGGGGTGTGGTCCTGCAGTTTTTTAAGCAAATCTCGCCCGATGTAGTCTTTCTGCAGGAGACACACCTCATTGGCAACTCCTTCTGCGCCATGAATCGGCGTGGCTATCGCCTAGTGGCTCACTCGGGCTTCACGTCCGGCTCAAGGGGTGTGGGCATCATGGTGAAGAACTCGCTCCCGTTGGAGCTTGATGAGGTGCTCCACGATGACAGGGGACGTTACACGGTCTTGGTGGGAAGACTGGAGGGCAAAGTGGTTGTCTTTGTGTCAGTATACATCCCACCGGGGCTGCAGTCGACCACCTTTGCGGACCTTGGGCGCCTTCTCCTTGGCCTTCCGGGGGGGCTTTTAGTTGTGGGGGGGGATTTTAATGCAGTGGTATCTGGGTCTGTGGCTCGTCACCCCCCTAGGGACCTCCCCCGGGCACAGGCGTGGCTACCCGGCCTCTTGGATACATTTGGATTAGTGGACTGCTGGCGTTTAAAACACCCCACGCAGCTGCAGTACACTTTCCATTCGGGAGCCCATGGTAGTCTCTCACGACTAGACTATGTCCTTGTCCCGGAGGTCTATGTTGGGAGGGTGGGAGAGGTGCGCCATTTGCCACGGGGTATTTCGGACCACTCCCCGCTCCTACTGCACTTTGATGTCTTTCCGAGGGGTGAGGGTAGGGTGGTCCCAATCAATCCTTGGTACCTGCGCGACCCCACCATTCGCGCTGAATTGATTAAATCCCTTCAGCGATATTTTGATGAGAATGTGGGGTCCGTGCCTTCGGCTGTACCGCTATGGGAGGCCTTCAAGACAGTACTCCGAGGGGAGGCCCTATCCCTTATTTCCCACGCCCCGGAGGCGCGAGCGGGAGGAGGTGACCCGGATGGAGGCTGAAATAGCCGAGTTGGAGGGTAATTTAGAAGGTGGGGTGACGGATGCCGCATTACATGTCCTCCAACTCAAGCAAGCGGCCTATAGGGCCCTCGTCACGGAGGCGGCCAGGGGCCTCAGTAGAGAGCAACAGGGGCGACTGTATGATGTGGGTGATAAGGCTGGTAAACTTATAGCGTGGTTGGACAAAAAAGAGAGAGCGAATCATGTGGTCCCGCTGATTGAGAAAACGGATGGTGTGTGTGTAACTGAGCCAGAAGAAATTGTCTCCTGCTTCGCGGATTATTTCCGTGGGGTGTATTCCCCGGTGTCTCCCTGCTCGGAAGAGGATTCCCGTGCCCTGCTCAGTGATATCGCGCTGCCGTCCCTTTCCGGGGATGACAGGGTGTCGTTGGACGCCGCTCCCACCTCCGACGAGATCGCCCTCGCCATACGCTCGGTCGCTTCCGGCAAGGCCATGGGTCCGAATGGTCTCCCTATCGAGTTGTACAAGTTGCGACCGGATACGCTGGCACCCCACCTCCGGGCTATGTTCCTGGCGGCACACTCGGTGGGCTCCCTCCCGCTGGACCAGCGTCTGGCTACAATTGTGGTCATCC
Source organism: Triturus cristatus (assembly GCF_964204655.1). NCBI lineage: Eukaryota > Metazoa > Chordata > Amphibia > Caudata > Salamandridae > Triturus > Triturus cristatus. Next base: position 963,285,007 of record NC_140588.1, read on the forward strand.
ACAAGGAGGGGAGACCTCGGGACCGGGTTACATCCTATCGGCCCATTTCGCTACTGAATGCGGAGCCCAAGATTCTCGCCAAGGTACTGGCCAATCGGCTGGTCGGTGTGGTGGGCGATTTGGTTCATCAGGACCAATCTGGCTTTATTCCCCATCGCAACACAGCCCTTAATCTGCGGCGTTTGCACGGTGTGCTCGCACGTGCCCCGTTCATACGGGAGCCGGCCATTTTGGCGTCCTTAGACGCCACCATGGCGTTTGACACGCTTGAGTGGCCATATATCTGGGCGATGCTTGCGAAGTTTGGATTCGGCCCAGGGTTCATCAGTTGGGTCAAATTGCTGTATTCGGGCCCATTGGCGCAGGTGGTGGTGAACGGAAGAGTGTCAGCTCCGTTCGAGCTGGGCCGGGGCACACGGCAGGGCTGCCCCTTATCGCCGTTCCTCTTTGCACTTGCCTTGGAGCCCCTGGCGGAGTGGCTGCGGTGGGAGCCTTCCATCCGTGGTCTCCGCTGGACCCCTGAGTATGAGGACCGCGTATCCCTATATGCTGATGACATCCTCTTGTACCTAGCTTCCCCACGTAAATCACTCATAGTACTGGTTGATGTTTTGCATTCATTCGGTCGTAACTCCGGTCTGGTCATCAACTGGGCTAAATCGTGTGTGTATGTTCTCTCCGGGGAGGCTCCTATCCTCCCGCGGGGCTGTCCGATCCAGGTCGCCCCGCAGGGATTTAGGTACCTGGGTGTCTTCATTACTCTGGACCCGGAGGCTCGGTATGATCGGAACTTGCTTCCCCCCCTCCAGCGTCTGAAAGAGGATGTCGCGCGCTGGCGGCGTTTGCCGCTTTCGCCGCTCGGCCGGGCGGCATTGTTTAAAATGATGTCGCTGCCGCGTTTCCTGTACGCGTTGCAGAACACTATGGACCTCGTCCCAGCGCGCTACTTCCGCGAAGTGGAGAGTTTGCAGCGCCGCCTGTTCTGGGACGGGAGGCCACGTATTGCCCTGGCTAAGCTGACGCTCCCATGGTATGACGGGGGGATTGGCCTCCCGGATATTAAATGGTATTATTGGGCCTCCCAGCTAGCTGCGATTAATCAGGGCCTATATGGGCCAGCCTTAAACCCGGCGTTTGAAATGGATAGGATGCTACTTCCAGGTGGTGACCATAATCGAGCGCTCTACTCTAGCGCGCCCGACGCTCGCCTAATGGGCCCCACGCGTGTCATGGTGCGAGTGTGGCACGCGGCCAATGCAGCTATGGGGTGGAAGCACCGTTTGACCTGGGCGTCACCACTATATGCGTCTGAGCGGTTGGGCTCCTTGTGGACCTCGAAGGGCTTTGAGAAGTGGGACTTAATAGGCATTTGCAAAGTGGGGGATCTCTGGACGAGGGGAGGATTTAAAACGTTTGAGATGCTGCAGACGGAATTTCAGTTGCAGGGCAGCGAGTACTTTCGGTATTTGCAGGTCCGGCATGCGCTGGGCTCCGTCTTTCCGGACATTGCCTCCATCCCGGAGTGTTCCCCCCTGGAGGATAGAGTGCTGGATGGACACGTCCCTGACAGCACGATCTCACTGATCTACAAAAAACTGATCAACGACCGCTCAGACTTGTTGACTGCCCTGCGTGAGGCTTGGGTAGCCGATGGGCTGGAGCTGGACGACGAGGACTGGATCTCCGCGGTGGTCTCCCCGAAAGAGGTGGCCATACCGGCTCGCCTTCGTTTCGTCCAGCTCAAGATACTCCACAGGGTCTACATGACGGGGCCAAAGCTCCTGCGTATGGGCTACGCTGAGGACGGTTTGTGTAGGCGTGGGTGTGGTGCGCTGGGGACTTTTCTGCATATCTTGTGGGAGTGCTCGGAGGTGGAGGGGTTCTGGCGTGGTGTGCATGAGGTGCTGCGAGTGGTCACGCATGTGGCGCTGTTGCCCGAAGCGAGGAGATGCCTGTTGAATGTGTGGGAGCCTACCGATTACTCGGTGCCGCAGACGTGGTGGGCGACTCTGGGGTATATGGTTGCCAAGCGTGATATTGCCCAGCTGTGGGGATCCCAGAGGCCCCCGACTGTCTCGGCCTGGAAGGAACATATGGATTGGTGCATGTTTCGGGAAAAGGTGGTGTATGTGGCGAGAGGTAAGCCTGCGACATGGGTGAAAGTGTGGGGCCCCTGGAACGCCTACCGCGGGGGAATCTGTGCTCCACCGTTATTGCCCGATCCGTCGCCGGCCCCGTCCCCTTAGCCAACTCATCCCCCCGGTACCTGGGCATTAGGTGTACCCAGCCCTAGTTCTGATCTCTCCCCCCTCTTGAGATTCCTATGGATGGCTAGGATCCCCCCTCTAGGGGAGCACGTGTTGCTATTTCCGATTGAGGATTGCCTTGTGGGTTTGTTTGTATTTGTTGTTCTTTAAGTTTAAAATGGAACCGTATAGTGGGGTCTGGACAGTGTGGCTCGCAACGATGTTACCTCCTGTGCTTGCTCGGCCGCAGCACCATGTGTTTTATAAATGTATATCGTATGCTCCTTTCATTGCTAGCGGCCGGCCGGAAGGTTGTAGGCCCATATTTGTATATTTTTGAGTCTTGCAATAAACGGTTTCAAAAAAAAAAAAAAAAAAAAAAAAAACCACAACGGCTCTTTTTAGAGCCCCCTAATATCTAAACACTTAAATCTGAATTTTATTTCTTTTTTTATTTTTTTTTTCTACCGTACGCGTACGGTAAGCTTACCGTACGCGTACCCCGCGATTTTTTTTAAAAATTAATAAATGTTTTTTTCGTACTTTTGTGTCCTTCTTTGACCCCCTTTCAAATGTTAGGGGGTCTGTAACTCTCTTCCTTGCCCCCTTTTCAAGTTATCTCCCTTTTTTTTTCTGTTTGAAACACACGAAATGGCGGCCGACACTTCCTGATTTCGTCCGATTCGAATGTTTACAGTCATGTGACAACCAATCAGATTTGAACTCGCGCACGGCACCGTAAACGTACGGTAAGCTTACGGTAAGCGCACCGTAAGCGCACCGTAAGCTGCCACAGATATATATATTGATTTAAATGCTATTTTCTCAGGAACTACTGAACAGATTTACACCACACCTACAAAAGGCACTTCCTTTACCTGCGGACTTCCTCTCTGCCAAATTACAAGTAATTCTGTTCAGCCGTTCGGGCTGTAGCTGTGTCTAAAGGTCCTATGGAAAAATGCATGGGGAAAACGCGTTTTGGGACCCCCTTTTTTCTCAGCCCCCGCTTGACGAATCCCCCCGAGACTTTCAGGGTAGGAGCGGAGCGTAGCGCCCCATTAGTTTTGAAAATTTCGCGAGGATTCATCGACCGGCGCCAAAGTTATTCCAAATAGAATGTTGCGGATTTCCTATGGAAACAGGGTCCTAACTATAACTACCTACTGGCGACCGCCAGTAGGTAATATATATATATATATATATATATATATATATATATATATATATATATATATATATATATATATATATATATATTCACTGAAAAAACCATAGGTTTCACACACGTTATAGTTAGGATTTAGCATTTAGCATTTAAAAAACCTTGCAAATTCAGTGAAAAAACCATAGGTTTCACACACGTTATAGTTAGCTGGACATTTCACTCATAAAAAACCATTGAAATTCCCCCGTTATAGTTAGTTAAGCTAACTATAACTCGCGCACCCGCAATCCACTGCTGATGACGTAACATATTACATCACTCATGACATGGTCAGTGACATCACTCATGACATCACTGATGACATCTCAAATTACATCACTGATGACATCATCCAGTGAATGTGTATTTTTCTGAAAATTAAATATGTTTAATATATGTATATCTCAAGGTTGATGGAAAAATAAATGGGTATATAAGTGTCTAAAAGGATGATTTGTTTTTGAAAATTTGATTGTGTAACTGACTGATTAAGTGTATCTTAGTGAATACATGGCTTAGTGAGTAATGTTTAAATATGTAATTATCTGTATCAGTCTCTCACTTTGTGTATAAGTGTCTGCTTGGGATGGTGAGTAGCTACATGGGTGTTTATATTGGATTTTAGGTTGTTTTTTGAGTATCAGTCTGAGTGTCTGCATGGTTCGGTGGGGGGTATTACGTAGTGCATAGGTGCATGTATGATTGACTCTCTGGTTGTATGTGTTGAAGACAGCATGTGTGCATGACTGTATGGTTGGATGAGTGTGTGTATGGGTGTGTTAGTGAGTGAATGACTGTCTCAATAGTGTCTTTATGAGTTACTAAATATGTTTTAAAGAAGTATATTTGACTATTTGTGTATATAAGTGAGTATGTGTGAGAGTGAGAGATTGAAACAGTTCCTGTATGAATAATTATGTGTTTTTATTAGTAATTATTTAAAAGAGTAAGTATGTGTAAGTTTCTGTAGAAGTACGTGATGAGGTGTGTGTATAACTGAATATGCAAGTAAATGGATGTTTGACTCTTTATTAGCATGAGTGACTATGTGTGTGAGTTACTCTATGGATGAGTGACAATGTGTAACAGGATGTATAGGTGTATGAGTACATATGATGAGTGAGTACATGTATGAGTGACTGTACAGGACTGTTGGTGAATGAGTGGATGTGTATGTGGATCTTAGTATTACTGAATAGGTTGTTGTAACTGATATTGGTATGTCCATTTTTTTGAAAATTTCAGTCTCTATTTTTGAATGTTTGTATCAAAGGTTATATTAGGGTGTGAGGAGGTCTACCACTCTGTCACAAGGATGATGTCATCAGTGATGTCATTTGAGATGTCATCAGTGATGTCATGAGTGATGTCACTGACCATGTCATGAGTGATGTAATATGTTAGGTCATCAGCAGTGGATTGCGGGTGCGCGAGTTATAGTTAGCTTAACTAACTATAACGGGGGAATTTCAATGGTTTTTTATGAGTGAAATGTCCAGCTAACTATAACGTGTGTGAAACCTATGGTGTTTTTCACTGAATTTGCAAGGTTTTTTAAATGCTAAATCCTAACTATAACGTGTGTGAAACCTATGGTTTTTTCAGTGAATTTGTATGGTTTTTTAAATGCTAATTCTTACCTATAACATGTGTGATTCCCATGGTTTTTTCATTGATTTTTTATGGGTTTTTTTACAAATTCTTATATTAAACGTGTTTTTTTTTTTTATTTGCAAGTGTTTTTTTTGGGTTTTTTTTTACTTTATATTCTCTTAAAACACTATGCTTAATTTTAAAAAATTCTGCAATATATTAATTTTTCTCATTTTTTTTTTCCAAACAGGTAAGATATATTAGTATAACATAGAGATTCTTTTTTTCCTTTTTTTTTTTTTAATTTTTTTTTTTAAGTGCGCGTACGGTAAGCTTACGGTAAGCGTACGGTTTGCGTAATGTTCGTAATTTTTCTACTCTTTTTGCGTATGGTTACGCAATGTACGTAGCCGTGCGTACTGCGTACGTGGTGCGTAAGCGTGTACGCTACACGCGCACGTTACGCGGAACTGCTGGGGCGTGCCCGTTATGCGCATGCGCGCGAGCGCGTGTCTTTTTTACGCGCATGCGTACTTTTACCGTAAGCGCTCCGTAAGCGCACCGTAAGCGTAACGTACGCGCACGGTGGGTCATGTGATCAAGAAACAAAAGTTTTGATTGGTTCAAAGTAGTTTCAGTTCTAGAACTCTCCTACACCACACCCATTCCCCTCATTTCTGCTTGTGATCCCTTAGGAGAAGGAGCTGACTTGTCTTTGGGATACGATGGCAGACCAGCACTCTTCTTGAGAGTGAGGCTAGCAGCACCACCATCAGGCAGAGAAAGAGGAAACAGAAGAGCTCTTTTATATGGGAGTATTTTACTTTTCCTGAGGGCGAGAAAAAAGTCAATGCTGCCTTGGTGACTTGCAAGCTGTGCCAGCGTGTACTTTCGAGAGGTAATCCCAACAAGAAGTATTCCTTCGGGTGTGGAAATATGGATTTTTCTGGTCAGTTATGTCCCCTATCTTGGACCCCAACGGTTCTATGTGCATGTTACAAGTACATGTATGTTCCCTCCAGTTCCAGTTATGAAGACGCAAATACATGTGCGTCCACCGTTAACATGTCCTCTGTCAGATCCGCCATGAATAGGCCGGATATTCCATTCCTAAGTATGAAAGGCCACCGGCTTTATATGGTTCACTTATGCCATTTTACAGTCCAGGCAAGTAGGCCCTGATTCTGTCATCAAACTCTTCTTGCCTTCTGCCTCTGAAAGCTCCAGTCTGAGCCTGCATCTGTGACCATGAACTTTGTCTCATTCTCTGCGCGGCTCACGAAGCCTGACATCAGCCTGCTGCCTGCCAAAAACTGTATTTCACCTTCGAAGTTATCTGCTCCGATCCCTGCCCAATGCATTCCTGTCTAGTAGTTTAAGTAAACATTCTGCCAGCTACCGAGCAAAGGCCCGGGTTTCTCTGTCTTCATGCAAGTAATTCATAGCCCTATTACTATGGAAGATTCCGCCCTCGCATCTAGTATAGACACTTAGACGCTTGTACACGCACTAACAGTCAGTATAGTCAGTATAGAATAAGATTCTACTCGAAGAGACCTCTCTTTTGGATAACTTAGTTCTTTAAACATAGGATGTTAGATATGATTTGGGATTAGGTTGACTTGACCCTCCAGACTTCTGTCGCCACATGTAGAGCTAAATGTCAAGTCCCCTTCACCCCCTAGTTGCACGTCAATTACACGTCATGCTGCTGCGCGCGCATATCTGCCAAGTATTTCTGCTGATATTGCGAAATTCTTTCATGTAACCACCCTCTTATGACATCACATCTGATGACGTTCTTTAAATCACTCCCAGTTACGCCTATTTTTGCTACGTACGAATACATTATCACCACTATCAATTGTTACGCCTCTTGTATTTGCCTCACTGTAATGCCTATTGTATAAAAGTAATTGATTGTTAATAATGTATGTACTTCACTTCCTGAACCTTCGTGGTGATGGAACCTGGAGCAACCGATTATAATCGACCACTGGAATAAAGCCCATTCCGAACCTCTAATACCACGGATTCTGCCTCTTATTTACTGAGCTATTTTATTATGTTTCTGTATCAAATTAAGTCCCGGTAATTAAATTATTTACCACATGAATGGCGCCCGAACAGGGACACTTTCTCATCTCACGCGCCGGCGGTGCGTTGCAGGCCCGGTCTCCTGCCACAGCTGGACGGACAATAACGCGTACCAGCAGGATTTCCTGTATCTCCCTCCGGTTAAGCGGGGGCGACTGAGGCTGCGATCAACACCCAGACGAGGCGGTGAGAAGTGCGAAGTATCCCGACCAGAGCCTAGCTGAGAGAGCAAGATCCGAGGTATACAGAGGCCCACCAGTTTTCCGAAGTCCCAAGTCGAGTCCAGTGTCCGAAGTGTTCGAGTCGAGTCCAGTCCGGTTCAAGTTCAGTTCAGTTTCCGAGGCCTTCCGTTCCGAGCTACCCGGTGAGTACCATTACTGGGGAGGCGTTCTGGCGTGCACATAAGTTGTGCCGGTCCAGACGGGTTTGGGTACACAAATCCGGTCTGCACTGTTTCAGCAGTGTATCTGTACTGTTTAGCAGTATATCTAGTATATCAAGTATATAAATTCAGAATAATTCAGTTCAAGTCGAGTATTATGTTTAGTGATTAAGTTTTCTTAGATCGTCATCATCATCGTTGCTCAGTTAAATGTTAAATGTTAAATGTTTTAATAAAGTTCTGCATATTGTGGTATGAATGACTGTTCATTATTGTGTTTATTGTATTAAGTTTGTTCAAAATCCAGTATCAGATCAGTTCTCATTAAGTTTGTTCAAAATCAAGTATTAGATCAGTTTTCAATATGCCGCTCTTTTCGAAATTAAGACAGATCACAACAAGAAAAGGGGTACTCGAAGAAGCCGTTCCTATTCCTCCTAGGGACACTCCAGGGTACTTCATGTATCATAAACATGGCTTAGACGCTATATTATTTCTTGATTTATGGGTAGACTACACTAAGGAATTACCAGAAAGTCAGAGGTGGCCCGCGGCTGGGACCTGGGATGCAGAGTGCATCGTGAAAGTAGAGGAAGAATTATGGAAAAAGAAAGCTAGACAATCACAGAAAGACGCCATTGAATTATGGCGTAAAGAATCGTATAGACGTACAGAAAAAGCACGTAGACAGGAAGAGAAGAGTAAAGAGAATTCAAATGAAGTCCGAGAAAATCTATTAATTGAAGAAGGTGCACGAGTAAAATCAGAACAAATAAACAGACAAAGACATGCCCTTATGAAGGGTATGTATCCCCTTCTGGCCGAGGGATTACCTAAGGCTACTGCGGGGATACCAAAAGACTTGCCAACCCCATTATTTCCAATAAAGGTACATCCTAAGGGGCATCCTAGAACCGCAGAAGATGTTTTTCTTTCCTCATATTTAGATGACGCAGCTCCCGAGTATGCTAATCCCGCCCCACATAGACCGCCTGCCAGGGAGGTTCAACGCCAAGATCCAGTACCCGTATCCCTACAGCAACAAGTTCTGACACAAGTTCCGGCAAGCACATCTGTTTCTGCATCTGTTCCTACAACTACTTCTATAGCTGTATCCACACCTATAGTTGCTGTATCACGTTCAACGAATCCTTTCACACCCGATACCCCAGACGGGGCTACCGGAGGTGCTACCAATATCTTTTCTACGCCACCTAGAATAAATAAACTTACTTTTCAAGAGTCAGCACATTCACGTACCCCCAAACTCATAAATGCCCGTACGCTTAAGGAACTTCTTATAGATTGTAGATATGACCCTGTGCCCGGAAAAGAGGACGAAATGACCCTAGCATCATTACGTATCAGACGAGCCGCGGTGTATTTAGGGAAGTTACCAGGAATGACTGCGCATCTAGATAATATATACCATTTTGTCCAAACAGGGCGAGATTCTGAATGTATTAACAGAGCCATGGAATACCAGAAAGTGGAAATACAGGGGGAACTGTTACGTTTCCTCATAAATTGTGTGATCAGAAATCAAGACCGACCGGGGGTAGACCCGGAAGCAATGCAAATTCTTACCAGATGGAGCCAGAATATATCAGAAGGGAGACATGATAAGCAAAACTGTATAATAGCCATGTGCCGAAAGATCCGTAAAGAAATAGAACGCCTACACGAAGAAAGATTAGCGGTAGACCAGTTCGAACGAAACGAGGAAGAAGCATCAGGACTGCCCACAGGACAGTCAGAAACTATAGCCTATGTAGGTAGAGGAAGATCTTGTAATAGTACTAGATGTCTTACTGATCCGATACGTCCGATATGTCTAGAAAATAACAGGAATTTTCAAACACCAATAATAAATATAAGGTCTAACGAGCATTCATTCCAAGCCGCTGACAAATTACTGCGAGAACGAAGGGGTTATCATTTTCTCGATTCTATGGATGAACAAGAATTAGCCAGGTCAGCCGTTCATTGGGTTGACAGTCCCGGAAAATATGGTGATGATACAGTAGCACACACATTTTTGAACCTCACCCCAGATGAACAGCGTTTAGCTGGGATTTATATGATTCAACAACTTCTTATACTATATAAAAGCCAACATTCAGATCCTGGTCCCTTACCAGATATATTGACTGAATTACTCACGAATGGATGGAAAGGTTCAGGTACTAAGTTAATTAAGGAAATACTAGAATCTAGAAGGCAGTACATTCTTTTTGTATGTCCAGAACATGTTTCATTGCCCATCAAGGAAAGACCGATGTATTACATGGACAGACAGAATCCCTTACGAGAAGTACACCCAATAAAAGGCGAGGACAATGAGTTTAAACGTGTATTTGTATATACACCCATATCGAAAATAGAGTTGTTAGAAATGAAGAAAGTGGTACCCAGTCATGACAAAGACCCAGCGGGTTTCCACCGAGAAATTAAAGACATGTTACTTATGGGAGAGTATACCTATCCCGACATTATGACAATATTAAAGGTATTAATGCCTGCTGGCATTTATGAAAAACTCAAGGAAAAAGAGTGGGAGGTGGGAGACCAAAAGATAGATTGGACAGCATTAGAAAATGAAGAAAAGGCCCGAGGTCCAGGTTCGGGGCTTGGGGACAAAACTAAAGCACTACCAGGTTTACTAGTACAGGTACTGCCACGTTTATTAACCACGAAAAAGGAAGACTGGGGTGCAATTTCAGCCTGTAAACAAAAGCAAGATGAAGACACTAGTGATTTCTATGCACGATTTGAAAAATGTTTCGGTATAAATAGTGGCATAAAAGCAAGTAGCGAATCATACCCACATCTGTTTGTGACAAAATTAGTTGAAAATTCCTTGCCCCAAGTGAAGAATAGAGTATTAAAATTCGAGAGTACCTGGCAAGGTAACACTCCATCACAAATGTTACAAATGTTACAGTATCATCACAATAGAATTAGAGAGGAACAAGATCATGAACAAAGACGCATGAAAGACACGAAAATGAAAATGCTAGTCTCCCAGACAGTTCCAGCTGAAGGACATAAAAAGGGTACGACACATTCTGGCGATTTAGCAGGACCTGTAAAAGGGACATGCAACTATTGTAAACAACTAGGTCATCATGTACACGATTGTCCAGTCCTGAAGCGTAATATCGCCACGGGTATTACAAAGGAAAGACCACGGCCACTTAGACAGGATCAGAATGAACAAGGAGCCTTGCAGCATGCACAGTCCATGCCAGCTCCACAACAGACTATACAGTTTGTGCCAGCTCCACCAGCGCTGCCTGTTGCTGCCACGCAAACCACGACACGACAACTGTACCAGACCGCACAGTATGACTATCCTGATTATCAACGATATGCATGAACCAGCCTAGAGAGGGAAGTTGACTTACCCCTTATCGAGATCCCTGTAGATCAAGAAGGACCTTATGTACATAGTGAATTATTAGGCCAAGACAGAAAATTTTTACTCGATACAGGGGCAAGTCGAACAACTATAAAACGTAGTGAAGTTCCAGGGGCACCCCTCTCAGGCTCACAGAATATTTCCCTTGGTTTTTCAGGAAAACCTATTGTTAATGAAGTGTCACAACCTCTTCCACTTACGATAGGACCTTTGACCCGAACTACAGATTTATTGCTTACTAAATCATGTCCAGAAAACCTGTTAGGAATAAAGACATTGAAAGCTCTAGGAGCTATAATATGTTGTTCTCCGGAAGGAGTAAGATTGTTTTTACGTGATTTTAAAGGTCATTATGTGTCTAGAGACATGGATCCCCGATTGCAGACTTTACCTACACATCTGTGGGCACAAGGCCCTACTGATGTTGGTTGCATGAATATTACACCATATCGAGTCACACTAAAGGCAGGAGTGGTACTACCACGAATGCGACAATACAAGTTACCACCAGATGCTGTAGTGGCTTTACTACAAATCATTGACGAGCTCATTGCCCAAGGAGTGGTTGTAGAAACAGACTCCAATGTATGTAATTCACCGATAATTCCGATTCTCAAACGAACAGATCCGAAGGCCCCGCCAGTATATCGATTGGTTATTGATCTGCGCGAATTAAACAAGTGTATTGTGCCACAATTCCCTGTGGTCCCCGATATCTCATCATTAATGACAGCTATTGATTCCGAAGCAACATTCTTTACTGTAATTGATCTCAAAAATGCCTTTTTCAGCGTCCCAATAGATCCGGAAAGCCAATATTTGTTCGGATTTAGTTTAAATGGACGTAGCTTCAAATTCTCACGCGCACCTCAAGGATTTACAGAAAGCCCCAGCATCTATAGCCAAGCACTGAAACGAGAACTCGACAGTATCCACATGCCAGTTAACACTGCCTTGCTTCAATATGTCGATGATCTGCTGATCACCGCTAGAAGCGAACCCGAATGTGAGAAAGCATCACTGACAGTTTTACAATTTCTAGCCGAAAAGGGGCACAAGGTGTCCCCTTCTAAGCTGCAATTCTGTGTCCAGCGAGTTGTTTATCTTGGACACTCGCTGTCCAAGGAGGGAAGGCAGCTTACATCCGACCGCATTCAGTTAATAGCTAACATGCCAATACCCAAGACACAAAAGGAGGTGCGGGCTTTCATAGGCCTCACTTCATATTGTAGACAGTGGATCCCTCAGTATGCATTTCTAGCAAAACCACTCATTCAATTGACAACACAGGAGGCAGCCACATCGACTGTCCTCCCTTGGACTCAGGAACACACACTAGCTTTTGAAAGCTTAAAGAAAGCTCTATGCCAAGCACCTGTTTTAGCAACACCATGTTACAGAAAACATTTTACACTCTTTGTTACAGAACGAGAAGGTACTGCTTTGTCAGTACTCACACAGGAACAAGCAGGATCACACAAACCATGTGCTTATTTTTCTAGTGCATTAGATCCCGTAGCTCAGGCTCTGCCTGCGTGTCTGAAATCAGTGGCAGCGACAGCTTTAGCAATCAGACAAAGCGATGCCATAGTGTTAGGACATCCATTGACAGTACAAGTACCACATGCAGTGGAGGTTCTTGTGAATCGAACGCAAACACAACATTTGACTATAGCAAGACTTACAGGGTATGAACTAACACTGTTTCAGCCACATATAGAAATCAGACGTTGTAACACATTGAATCCTGCCACACTTTTGCCTGTAAATGGAACAGACCCACTAGCACATGATTGTATTGAAGTTATTACAATCACGACGAAACCCAGACAAGATTTAACCGATGTCCCATTATCAGACCCAGACCTGACGTTGTATGTAGATGGTTCATGTATGAGAAAAGGTACAGGAGAACTAGTGGCCGCTTACGCAGTCACAACAGACACTGAAATCATTGAAACAAATTGCATAAATACCTTGTCCGCTCAAGCAGCAGAGCTCGTCGCTCTGACACAAGCCTGTATTCAAGCCACAAATAAAAAAGTCAACATATACACTGATTCACGTTATGCATTCGGAGTCGTACATGACTTCGGCGTGCTGTGGCGAGAGAGAGGTTATTTAACTTCTCACGGTGCCCACATTCAGCACGGACCCCTCATTCATGCTTTATTAGATGCAATACATCTACCCACTGCAATATCAATTATGAAATGTAAAGCTCATACGAAAGTTACTGATATCATTTCTCAAGGCAATGATTTAGCTGACAGAACAGCTAAACAGACTGCTCAAACTCAAATATCCGACATGACAAAGACAATAGTCCAGACGCCAACACATTGTATGACGGTTAAAGATCCTACTCTTGACGTAATTGACATACAGACACATGCTACACCAGACGAAATAAAGAAATGGACTGAATTAGGAGGGATCCAAACCGATCAAGGATGGATGATGAAGGAAAAGTCTGTGTGGTTCCTTCCTGATTCAATGGTCCAAGTTATAATTAACACTGTACATAGTCCAGCGCATCTAGGAGAAAAAGCTATGCTAGATAGCATTCAACACATTTGGTTTAATAAACATTTACGAGCTGCAGCCAAACAAAAAGTTCGTACCTGTATGATCTGTTGCCAGTTCAACCCAGGAAAAAGCGTTCCCGTAGAACAGGGTGGATTTCATCCTCCTGATCATCCTTTTGAAGTCCTCCAGATGGATTATATCCAGATGGAACGATGTAGAGGATTCAAATATGTTCTCGTAGTTGTGTGTGCTCTTTCCCGTTGGACGGAGGCATACCCGGTTTCAGATTACACTGCCCCGACTACTGCCAAACAGTTGGTTCGAGAATTCTTCCCACGATACGGTTTACCACGTGTTGTTCACTCAGATAACGGTCAGCCGTTCTCATCCGAATTAATGAAACACGTTTCACTTTTGTTAGGCTATCAGTGGAAATTCCACTGTGTCCGACACCCCGAAGCAGCAGGTCTCGTAGAAAGACATAATCAGACTCTGAAAATAAGATTATCCAAAATATGCAGAGAGAAAGGTGTCGACTGGGTAGTAGCATTACCAGTTGCACTCTTTTACACAAGAATGGTAGCGCACTCTCGAACAGGGCTATCCCCGTATGAAGTGATCTTCGGCAGACCACCAAATATGTGGGGGACGCCTATACCACGCAAAATAACTGATATTGACTGTAACATGCTGACAGATTACTTGGCTTCCTTGATGTCTGCACTACAATCTTGTCGTTCACAGGTAGCTGCAGCTTTTCCTGACAACACTGAGGTGAAACCCCATGACGTGGTTCCGGGAGACTTGGTCCTCGTGAGGAACTTTGATCGAAAGACTCAGCTGGAACCTAGGTGGAGGTCACCTCAGCTGGTGTTGCTCACCACAAGAACAGCCGTGAAGATCGAAGGCAGAAAAGGATGGATTCATTCAAGTCATATCAAGAAATTTCATGGACTAAAATCAGATGCGAATACCACACCTTGTGTGTCTTCACCCATTGACTCAAAACTTCCTTTTGTGGAAAAAAGTGATTCCGAGCATTATAAATTAAAGCTCAGGCCCAATCAGTCGAGCAATTTGATTGTTTAAGTCCTCTCCAAGGTGAAGCGGTTGAATTGTCTCTGACATGTATCCCTTGGACCTGAATAGAGAGAGCACCTGAAAAATGTTGAAACGACAGGCGTATTGTAAATCACTGCGTAGTCATTGCATAGTGACGTTATTAATTTTGTTTTTCTCAAGTCTTTTAATAATTACTGCAAGTATATTGTTGCACATATATTATCCTATTTCTAGACATGTTTACAATGTTACTGCTGAACATTCTTTTAGTGAATTACCTCCGCTTGAGTTGTCTTATAGATTTGCACTGCGCAATAACACGTTTATTAGTATGTTGCATCATTCCCATCAGGTTAGCAATGCTACAAATTGTTGGATATGTGGCCGACTCCCTCCCTATCAGAATTATAAAGAAATTCTACCTCTCTTTCCATACCCGTTCACGCACAACGGCTCCTGTGGAGCATGGTTTAGTTTAATTAATTCTCTAGATTCGAATTCTGCAGTTTATCAAGATAACTGGGTATGGGGAAATTTGAACTTAGTTTTGCTTAAAGTCTGCCACCCTAACAAGGAGGGACTTCCCCAGAGAACAGGAACTGATCTAGAAAATGAAGTGTATGGATTAGGTAATTTTACACTCAATTTTATGATCCTAAATGTCGAATCAGAAGCTACTTCAATTTTGCCCGCTATGTCAATATTTCCAGTAAAAGGTGAATTATGTATAAAAAAGAATGGTTCCATACACATGGGCCATAGTAAATGCACCACTGTAGTAGAATTTAGTGATCAAGGCAAGTCTACATTTAGAGCTTCCCGCCATTCCTATTTCATATGTGGTCAGACGGCATATGTACGTTTACCTCTAGATTGGGATGGTACTTGCTATATTGGATTCCTTTTGCCACCTGTTTTTCTAGCTCCTGCTGATTATCACAGAAATATTCATTTAGTATATAATAGAGTAAGGAGAGATCTCCCGATAGTCGATTACACTGAAACAGCATGGGAAAAATACACAGATTTCAATAAAGGTCTCTTTCCCTATATAGGTACCGTTACTAATAGTAAGCTGATACGTAGATTAACTAGAACCCTTGAAGCAGTAGTGAACGAAACTATTTCCGCCTTAGGCAACTTAACCGAAGAACAGTCTGCTATGCGGATTGTTGTGCTTCAAAATCGTCTTGTCCTTGACGTCATCCTGGCCGATAGGGGCGGAGCTTGTAGGGTCATCGGATCAAGCTGTTGCATTTTCATACCAGAAAATTCGCCATCTGTATATAAAGCCATAACTCGTCTTCATAAGATTGTAAGCCAGATACACCAGAATCCAGGCACCTGGACTTGGTCCGGTTGGTTTTGGAGTGTATTATCTACCTTTGGATGGAAGGTCCTATCTTTCCTAGGTATTGGCCTTCTCATACTATTCAGTTGCTGTCTATGTCTACAATGTGGACCAGCGATTTGTGGTCTGTGTGCCACATCGTGCATTCCACATCAAGATTTTCATTCAAGATCCCGGAAGAAGAAAGAAGAACAAATGATGCTATATGAACAGATCAATGGATTAATGAAGATTGATATTTCTTGACGGGCAAGTAGGGGACAAGGAGGGAATGTGGAAATATGGATTTTTCTGGTCAGTTATGTCCCCTATCTTGGACCCCAACGGTTCTATGTGCATGTTACAAGTACATGTATGTTCCCTCCAGTTCCAGTTATGAAGACGCAAATACATGTGCGTCCACCGTTAACATGTCCTCTGTCAGATCCGCCATGAATAGGCCGGATATTCCATTCCTAAGTATGAAAGGCCACCGGCTTTATATGGTTCACTTATGCCATTTTACAGTCCAGGCAAGTAGGCCCTGATTCTGTCATCAAACTCTTCTTGCCTTCTGCCTCTGAAAGCTCCAGTCTGAGCCTGCATCTGTGACCATGAACTTTGTCTCATTCTCTGCGCGGCTCACGAAGCCTGACATCAGCCTGCTGCCTGCCAAAAACTGTATTTCACCTTCGAAGTTATCTGCTCCGATCCCTGCCCAATGCATTCCTGTCTAGTAGTTTAAGTAAACATTCTGCCAGCTACCGAGCAAAGGCCCGGGTTTCTCTGTCTTCATGCAAGTAATTCATAGCCCTATTACTATGGAAGATTCCGCCCTCGCATCTAGTATAGACACTTAGACGCTTGTACACGCACTAACAGTCAGTATAGTCAGTATAGAATAAGATTCTACTCGAAGAGACCTCTCTTTTGGATAACTTAGTTCTTTAAACATAGGATGTTAGATATGATTTGGGATTAGGTTGACTTGACCCTCCAGACTTCTGTCGCCACATGTAGAGCTAAATGTCAAGTCCCCTTCACCCCCTAGTTGCACGTCAATTACACGTCATGCTGCTGCGCGCGCATATCTGCCAAGTATTTCTGCTGATATTGCGAAATTCTTTCATGTAACCACCCTCTTATGACATCACATCTGATGACGTTCTTTAAATCACTCCCAGTTACGCCTATTTTTGCTACGTACGAATACATTATCACCACTATCAATTGTTACGCCTCTTGTATTTGCCTCACTGTAATGCCTATTGTATAAAAGTAATTGATTGTTAATAATGTATGTACTTCACTTCCTGAACCTTCGTGGTGATGGAACCTGGAGCAACCGATTATAATCGACCACTGGAATAAAGCCCATTCCGAACCTCTAATACCACGGATTCTGCCTCTTATTTACTGAGCTATTTTATTATGTTTCTGTATCAAATTAAGTCCCGGTAATTAAATTATTTACCACATGAATGGCGCCCGATTTGTGGTCTGTGCACCACACGGGAATCACACTATGTTGAGACACCTTGAGGATGTACATCCTAGGACACATGCACGACATACTAGAGGCAACCCTTCAGTAAGTCGAGCAAGCACATCCACAGCAGCTCAGCCGAGTCCTTCTTCGGAAGCACAGCAGAGCCCTTCATCTGTGGGGGCAGATTCACCTCTTTCTGGTCCTGGGGAAACTAACCATCGGTTTGCGAGGGTTACTATGCGGTGTTCATTTTGCCATGGTCTAATTGTTCATAGGGAGACCAGTCTTCCCCTCATTAACAACAAAATAGACCAGCACATTTGTCCTACCAGCTAATGTTCCCATGCTTCCTTTCCTCTGTCCCTGCATGAACACAACGGCTCTTTTAAGAGCCAACCTTACCTCTCAACTTTTTTAAATTTTGTCTTAAAATTTTTTTATTTTTTATTTTTACCGTACGCGTACGGTAAGCGTATTTTTTTTTTTTTTAAAACACTAAAAAACAATTATCACATTACAAGGTCCTTGAGGGTTGATAACTAAATACTGATAATCTGTTTGAGGAGAAGTGGAAGAAAGGGACCATCTAATTTCTGACTTACCTGACCCACCCAAAAATTTAATTATAAATTTAAATTTAATTGAAATTGCTTATAAAAATGGCTTTATTTTTCAAAAAATTTCTTTCTCAATCTGGAAAAAAAGAAAAAAGTATTAATATTTAATAAAACATTTTATAATACAGTACACGTATTTACATATTTTCCCAAAAACAATTTTTTGCCTTTTTTGTTTGCTGTTTTCAGAATATATTGCATTTCACTATAAATCGTGGAAGCAATTGCATTCATCACTTAGCGGGCAAAAAAAAATTAACAATCTCAAAGATTGTTTTAAAAAAGCCCAGAATCTCTTCTCACTAAAACATAACATTATAGAAATGCAAAATATTCAAAAAAAATTTCATCTAATAACAATAACTTTTTCTTTAAAATACCGTCTGACAATTTTGTTACAGAAGCATAATCACAAAAATAATATATCTCAAATAACTCCACAATACATCTGGTTAGCTTTCCTTTAGGCCAAATGGTAATTTAAAAATTCTTTTTTTATTAAATTTCCAATGGTAATCCAATAAAATTCCAAAATTTAAATTGGACAGATGTTACCGATTCTCTCTAAAATTTTGGTTTCCGAAAGATTAATTAGGAATTTAAAAAGTCCACAATACAATTGATTACCTTTCCTTTAGGCCAAATTGTATTTTTAAAAATCTTTTTTGATGAAATTTCCAATGGTAATCCAATAAAATTCCAAAATTTAAATTGTACAGATGTTACCGATTCTCTCTAAAATTTTTGGCTTCTGAAAGATTAATTAGGAATTTAAAAAGTCCACAATACAATTGGTTACCTTTCCTTTAGGCCAAATGGTAATTTGAAAAATCTTTTTATTTGTAAATTCCAATGGTAATCCAATAAAATGGTAAAATTGTTTTGTACAGATCTTGCCAAGTCTCTCTAAAATTTAGGTTTCAGGAAGATTAGATAGGAATTTGCTAAATCAAAAGGCAAACGTTGCTTGAAAATCAATTGGGAATCATTACACAGTGTCCAGCCTTTTTCACATTTAAGATAAACTGTGTAATGTCCAGAAGTTACAGTAGGTCCTTCATGGATAATTATTGCAACTGTTACAAAAGTTTTTCCTGAAATTGATAATTGCTGTCCTATAAACTTCTTTATTAAAGTATCCAATTTTGAACCATCAGCTTTACATCGTTGCATCATTAAAATTACATACTGTCCGTATTCCTTTAAAATTAACGTTGAAAACATGTCAGATTTACACTCACTGCATTCCATGCTATGATTAGCATCTTTAACTAATTTAGCAAAAGTGACTGTTTTACTGTCTGGCAATGTTAAATAAATAAACCTTTCAGAATCAACATTAGAGCCACATGTATTGAAACAGTTTTCACAACTATGTTCCCATTTATAAGAGACACCAAACATATTTTCAATTGGCACCCCTTCTTCTTCCAGTACCTGAAAAAAATACATCAAGAATTCCTGTGCGTCTTGCTGTACATTTTGAGAAAACTGTGTACGTCCTGAGCATACATCTAAAAGTTTTCTAATTTCAGTAGCACTTTCTATTTTAGTTTTATCATTACTCAGCTTTTGAAAAAGGAGACTCAACTCAGAACAGAATCTTTTTGTCTGATTTACTATTATCTGCTCTTGCAAACTTTCCAGATAAAATGCAACATTCAGCACTACATTAGCGAAGCAGTTGACACCAGAGCTATTTTCAAAAGGACAACCTACAACCTCTTCAACATTTTCCTTTTTCTTTTTGCTTGCAATTTCTTCACTCCTCTTTTTTTCCTCCTCTCTACATCCTCATTACAGATATTCTCAATTCTCCTTTTTCGAGAAACTACACGTTTCTCCAACACAGGATACTGACCTAAATGAGGAGCATAGGTTCTTCTTAATCTATTATACTCCTTTACACAGTTTGTATCAGCACTAACTTTTGAATCATCAAACTCTATCATGAATAAACCAGATAATGTTTTCACTCGTGACAAAGCTACATAAGCCATACCTTCTTTGAACACAGTTGAACCAATGTTTACAAATGCACAATCTACAGTCAATCCTTGAGACTTGTGAATAGTTACAGTATATGCTAGAGAAAACGGAAACTGTTTCCTTTGTACATATAAGTCTTTCACAAGCATGAAACGAACTGTACAACAACAAATGTCTATAACTTCTTCTATCTGATCAAATTTTATTTTTAAACATTCAATTCCATCTTTTTTCTGATAATTAATAAAACCCACAACTCTTCCCATAGCTCCATTTACTAAGCCTTTTTCAACATCCAAATTTCTCCTTAAAAATACTCTACAGTTCATGCAAACATATAGATTTTTTTCTAATCCAGCAGTTTTGGAAATGTTCTTCTCTAGTGAATCCAATTTATTTTTCAGTTTGCCTGTTAATGTGATAGTAATTCTTCCATCCTGAATTTTGTCAACTGCTTCCAATTTCCTAATCTCTTCCTTTTCCAATTTCAAAAGCTCCTCATTGAATATTGAGCATTCACGTAGAGTTGGCATTAAGCAGATGACACTTTTCTTTTCTGCAATGTTCTTGTATATCTTCTCTGCAACTATTTCTTCCTTTGGAAATAAATTATGTAGCAACCGACTCTGTAATGCTTTTGTGCCAGCTTCAGTGAGTAGTCCAATTCTGATATCTTTCAGAATACTTCCATATTCTTCATCGTTTGCTTGCCTCATATTAGTAGTAAGTTCCTTGTACTCAAAGAAGGACCAAATATTTGCATTACCAATGCTTCCCAATGACTTCTTTGTGTCTTCATGTGTCACAGTATTAAACACTGGTTGTCCTTTAACTGGAGTAAGCTGTAGAAGATCCCCAAAAACTATGACATGTTTTCCACCAAATAACATGTCATAGTCTGTCCTTAGAATTTGCTGCATTCTTAAATGCACAAGGGCAAGCATTAAGTTTGATACCATGCTCACCTCATCAATAATGAGAACTTGCATCTTCTTCAATACTCTTGAAACTTCCAAGCATGCTTCTCCAGTTAGCTTGTGGTATTGTATTTTGTTCTCATGCTCCACTGGTAACATTAGCAAACGATGTAAGGTGATTCCTTTTATGTTATATGCTGCTAACCCAGTTGGAGCAGTAACCACACAAGACAAAGTTGAATCCGTTTTTTGCTGTAGGTAGCTTCTGATGACTTTTATTAAGAAACTTTTTCCAGTTCCAGCTTGTCCGCTTACATACATCCTGATTGGATGAAATGATGTGCATGAGCACTCTTTTTTTTCATGTAGTAATCCGTGATCAATTTTGTTTCTGATCTCTTCATAAATTTGTTGCTGCTCTTCATTCAGTTGTCTTTCCAAATTTGGTAAGTCTATAAATTCTTCTTGAGCTTGATTCATAGCCGTTTCCACTTCATTCATGGCTATTGCAGCTTCATTTTCAACGATTGGTTGTCCTAGGGGATCTTGACTAAGTGTTCCTGAACTTTGGCTGTCTTGAGAACTGTCTCTAGCTACTTCAGCTGCAATTGTAGTTTCCTGTTCAATTTCTTCATTTAACATTTGCACATAATTTGTGAAAGTACTGCATTCTATGCTGTCTTTGCAAGCATTAAAGGAATCTTAATAGCTTTGAAATTCTCCCAGTAGTTCATCCTCTGTACGCCATGGTTTAAACAGCTGTAAAAGAGCCAAGTAGTAAAATTCCTTTTTGTCAGTAGAGTCGCAACTCAGCTTCCTGTGATTTATCAAACTTCCTTTTGTTTGCTTCACCAAACATCCTTCCTCACCAATGACTTTATATTTTCCATTGTTGATGTCTTCTGTGGCTTTCCGTGAATAAATGTAGTTCTGCAGCACTTCATAGAGACACATGTTCTCAAGATGAAGACTTCTCTTGGGATAATATGTGTCCAACATGTTTGATTTCAAAATATCTGTACTTTCTGGGTCATTCTCGGCCAAATATTCAATTTCTCCAACAGATTTCAGTACCCGATTTCTCATTGCTGCAAGGCCTAAACTTGCCCAAATTATTCTTCTTGATTTCGAGTAGAGACTTGCAGAAGATAACCTATCTGAACATTCGTAGGATCCAATTTCTCGATGCGATAACATCTTTAAACTGAAACTGTAGAGCTTCTTACTGACAGTCTTCTCGTGAGAAATCTCTTCCCACATTTCTTTCAATTCAGTTTTTTCTGATTTAGTAATGTAAGACGTTACATATCGAGCAACAGCAATGGAATTGTCAGCTACATACTGTATATCCATGTTAGCATTCCACATGGATAAAATGACTGGGTTGTAGTCATTTATATTTTTTGATTCTTCTTTTCTTTTAAGGTTGTAGGTATTCTTAGGTGATTTTCTTGTAATAGTATGTCTCACAGATGACATAAAACTGTTTACTCTTCCATTTGATAGAACAGGTCTAGGAAATCCAAATCGACATTTAGTGTAGTATTTATCTTTGCTCTTGTATTTCCGTCGACAGTATTTTCCACACCGATGACTTTGGAAACGTAAAACTTGCTCCTTTAACTTTTTCTCTTCTGTGCTTTTTGGTATAGCACATGTTGCATATTCTTCAATGAAAGATAACACTGCTTCATCAGTATCTGTTCCAAACTTTGGGGCATCCTTGATCCACAACAGCATATGAATATGAGGAGCACCTCTTGCCTGGTACTCTTTTCTCCAAAAGAAATCCACTACTTCTCCAAGAGGTGGATTTTTTTTATTGCAGATGAAGGACATCATAGCCTCAAATCTATGATTGAAATATCTGCAAACATTAACCGGATCCAATGAGCACAGTTCTCCTGCTGTCTTGTATTCGATGTTTTTAATGTTTGAATTTGCCTCTCGTAGAAAATCCAGTAAATCATCCCAAGCGTACTCAGCACAGCTTAGGGTAAGGAACCATGTTGGTGTTCCTAAATTCCGTAACATGCATTTTAATTCACCATGGCGTCGGTACCAATATTCATTTGTCCCACGCTGACAAGCCATCAGATTGATCAGTTGTGTTTCCAAATGATCATGCACTTTGTCCATAAAATCCTTAGCAGACACATTTTGTAAATGTACTCCACTTTTTAAAATGTGATTTACTGCATATGATAATGCAGACAAGTCGCTTTCAAATAAAAGATGGAACAAATAAGGAATACTTTGTCGAAATCTGGGATCTTCTGCATATAGTCTTGTAGTTCGATACTCAGAAGCTGGAATCTGTTCTGGACGTTCATCGTATCGTCCTCCTTTTCCTGTAGGAAACAGCTGGGGAAAACATCGAGCTTCCAAGCTCTCCTCCCATACACTCACGGGAGTTCCTTTTGCTTTCTTCATCTGAAACAGATCAATATTGTCTCCCATAACTTCTTTTGAATGAAGAGGATGTATGCTAAAATGTTCATAAATTTCTTCTTCCTTTGACTTGTCCACTTTTTCAATTTGTCCAGTTGGTGTTTCTGTGTCTTCTTGTAAATCTTCTTCTTCTTCTTCTATATAAATTGTTTCATACCATTTGTTATTCCTTTTCAAATACAAATTTGCTCTTTGTACTTTCCGTACATCTACCAGCTCCTGCCAAATCTTCTTATTCTTTGTAGGTACACCATTAACCAAAATAACTAATGGTTCAGTTTCCAAAGTATCTGCATCAATAGTTTCCATATTTTTTTCCAAATCCAAGGGCAAATACACCACTCTACCTTTTAAACCTCTCAGTAAATCTGAAGGAGGTAATTTACCAGTTTTGGGCTCCATACGTACTATGGTCTGGAAAGGATGAACACATTGAATAAGTATAGACTCATATGTATTTAATTCAGAAAGTTCGGCAGGAATAGCATCCAATTCTAAATTATTATGTACAGCTTTGGTCGGCATTCTATTTTCCTCTAACTTGTTGTAACAGTATTTACAAATACGCTGATCTTCACCCAATTCAAAACAATTTTCAAGAAATATATATGTGGCAAAATCCTTCCACTTATAATTATCTTCATTTTCACTTTTTCTGTAGAGATCAACATTCCTGGTTTGTTTTCTATAATGAGTTCTGCGGCAACAAATACAAGTAATATTTGGTCTTTCATTAGAGATTATTGCAAATTTTGTTATGTGATCATTAAATGCCTTACTTACAGAGGGTTCTACATTCTCTTCCACTTCTTCCTCATTTACTGTGTCCTTTTCTGCACTTTCTTGTTCTGGACCAAAGTAACAAAACTGAATTTCATCAGTAACCTTGTCTACATCTGATACCGATCCACGGAACAGAGCCCTATTCAATTCATCTAACTTTATTGCTGGACTTTTAGCAAAATACAACCGTCTCACAAACTTTCTCATTTCAGTATGATGAACAGCCAGCATCCTAAAATGATGAAAAACACTTTTACATACTTTTCTAGATAGACAAGCCAGAGAATGTCCCTGCAAACCAGTATTCTCTCTCACTCTGCATGGATCTAGACTTTGAAGCACCTTAATCTTCTATTTAACACTTTTTTTACTATATTCTCTTAGAAACTCACGAAATTTATCAATAGATTCCTGACGCACAGTGCAAATACTACTACAATTCCAAGTGTACACTGGGGCTTTAGGACGTCTCCCCATAGCCTCATCCGCCATCACTTGTACCTCATCTCTTGGAACCATTTTCTCCTTCTCCATTATACAACCATTTTTCACTTCATAAGCACGACCTCTGGTGTCAACTGCATGCAGCAAACTATTACTTTGAAAATAACTCTCTTCATTATAAAAAGGTTCACTACTTGAACTATGCATCCATTCTCCTAAAAACACTTTACAAAAGTTTGTTCTTTTCACTAGTCTTTTCCTTTTGCTTTGTGATTTCAGTACATTGACCATTTTATCTAATGTACGCATCCTGTTCAAAATTAAAATGAATAGTTTCCTTTTTAATTCTAAAGCCTTTGCTGCAATGGCTTCAATTTCTTTTTTTCTTTTATAAAATTTAGCTTTATTCTTATATTTCTTCACATCCTTTATCAAATTGGACATAACTCTTCTATGAAACATTTTTCTACGAATCTCTTTAAACGCTGTTTTTCTTTTTAAGTTAATCTTTATTGTTTCTGAAGGTACATTTGCATTAACTAAATGCTCCATTTTTTCCTGTTGTTTTCTATTTAAAACATTCTTTCCAGTACAGACATTTTGTACATTTTTACTTTTTTTGAAGATATTGCTTAAAAAATCTTTTGTCTGCTTACCAGAAGACTTTCTCTTTTTCCCAACATGAGCATCTCCAACTAACTTAGGTCCTCCAGTTGTCTTGAAATATAGTTTTTTTTTGTGGTTTTTCCTTAGTCTGGATTTTGTAGGCATCTTAAATTTTGTTCACTGCTCTTCAGCAATACCTGAAAAAAACTAAAAAAAAATTCCTTTATTTTATTTAAATATATTACTACATTTTTTATGATCTTTTCAATTCTTAAAATACTATGTACCCCTTTCCTACAAGTGAAAATCACAATAACACCATCACAAATTAAATATCTAAAAACAATTCCTGTGTGCACACAGAGTCATGGTTTGAAATTAGGCAGAAAACGAAATTTCTTTGCCAATTGGAAAGCACACTTCCTACTCTTTTTTTGGCAAGTGATATGTACTTTTACATTCTGACACATTTTGAATCCACTTTTCAGATTCTGAAAAAAGCACATGTCCAAACAGCTTTTTGAGACCAGAAACATGTGTAACCTGGGTGACTGACTACACTCCAACAAGGGCAACCAGCCTTAGTGTTGCTGAATGTATTTGCATTACTGACTGCAACCTCAAACCCAACTCGGTTGTGAATACTATGCATGATTCCACAGGATAAGCAGCTGGGTGTGTGCTAAGAGTCTGCTTCTGCAGAAAAAATAGCTCCCCCTTTCCTACTAATGCAACTGTAAAATTACCAGAGTAATACGCAATAAATCTCTGTCTATAATTCCTCTTTGCACACAGAGTCATGGTTTGATATTAGTCAGAAAACGAAATTTCTTTGCCAATTGGAAAGCACACTTCCTACTGTTTTTTTTTGGCAAGTGATAAGTACTTTTACAGTCTGACACATTTTGAATCCACTTTTCATATTCTTAAAAAAGCACATGTCCAAACAGCTTTTTGAGACCAGAAACATGTGTAACCTGGGTGACTGACTACACTCCAGCAAGGGCAACCAGCCTTAGTGTTGCTGAATGTATTTGCATTACTGACTGCAACCTCAAACCCAACTCGGTTGTGAATACTATGCATGATTCCACAGGATAAGCAGCTGGGTGTGTGCTAAGAGTCTGCTTCTGCGGAAAAAATTGCTCCCCCTTTCCTACTAATGCAACTGTAAAATTACCAGAGTAATACGCAATAAATCTCTGCCTATAATTCCTCTTTGCACACAGAGTCATGGTTTGATATTAGTCAGAAAACGAAATTTCTTTGCCAATTGGAAAGCACACTTCCTACCGTTTTTTTTGGCAAGTGATAAGTACTTTTACAGTCTGACACATTTTGAATCCACTTTTCATATTCTTAAAAAAGCACATGTCCAAACAGCTTTTTGAGACCAGAAACATATGTAACCTGGGTGACTGACTACACTCCAGCAAGGGCAACCAGCCTTAGTGATGCTGAATGTATTTACATTACTGACTGCAACCTCAAACCCCACTCGGTTGTGAATACTATGCATGATTCCAGAGGATAAGCAGCTGGGTGTGTGCTAAGAGTCTGCTTCTGCAGAAAAAAATAGCTCCCCCTTTCCATCTAATGCAACTGTAAAATTACCAGAGTAATACGCAATAAATCTCTGCCTATAATTCCTCTTTGCACACAGAGTCATGGTTTGATATTAGTCAGAAAACGAAATTTCTTTGCCAATTTGAAAGCACACTTACTACTCTTTTTTTGGTAAGTGATATGTACTTTTACAGTCTGACACATTTTGAATCCACTTTTCAGATTCTGAAAAAAACACATGTCCAAACAGCTTTTTGAGACCAGAAACATGTGTAACCTGGGTGACTGACTACACTCCAGCAAGGGCAACCAGCCTTAGTGATGCTGAATGTATTTGCATTACTGACTGCAACCTCAAACCCCACTCGGTTGTGAATACTATGCATGATTCCACAGGATAAGCAGCTGGGTGTGTGCTAAGAGTCTGCTTCTGCAGAAAAAAATAGCTCCCCCTTTCCATCTAATGCAACTGTAAAATTACCAGAGTAATACGCAATAAATCTCTGCCTATAATTCCTCTTTGCACACAGAGTCATGGTTTGATATTAGTCAGAAAACAAAATTTCTTTACCAATTTGAAAGCACACTTACTACTCTTTTTTTGGCAAGTCATATGTACTTTTACAGTCTGACACATTTTGAATCCACTTTTCAGATTCTGAAAAAAGCACATGTCCAAACTGCTTTTTGAGACCAGAAAACATGTGTAACCTGGGTGACTGACTACACTCCAGCAAGAGCAAGCAGCCATAGTGTTGCTGAATGTATTTGCATTACTGACTTCAACCTCAAACCCCACTCGGTTGTGAATACTATGCATGATTCCACAGGATAAGCAGCTGGGTGTGTGCTAAGAGTCTGCTTCTGCAGAAAAAATAGCTCCCCCTTTCCTACTAATGCAACTGTAAAATTACCAGAGTAATACGCAATAAATCTCTGTCTATAATTCCTCTTTGCACACAGTGTCATGGTTTGATATTAGTCAGAAAACGAAATTTCTTTGCCAATTGGAAAGCACACTTCCTACTGTTTTTTTTGGCAAGTGATAAGTACTTTTACAGTCTGACACATTTTGAATCCACTTTTCATATTCTGAAAAAAGCACATATCCAAACAGCTTTTTGAGACCAGAAACATGTGTAACCTGGGTGACTGACTACACTCCAGCAAGGGCAACCAGCCTTAGTGTTGCTGAATGTATTTGCATTACTGACTGCAACCTCAAACCCCACTCGGTTGTGAATACTATGCATGATTCCACAGGATAAGCAGCTGGGTGTGTGCTAAGAGTCTGCTTCTGCAGAAAAAATAGCTCCCCCTTTCCTACTAATGCAACTGTAAAATTACCAGAGTAATACGCAATAAATCTCTGTCTATAATTCCTCTTTGCACACAGAGTCATGGTTTGATATTAGTCAGAAAACACAATTTCTTTGCCAATTGGAAAGCACACTTCCTACTGTTTTTTTTGGCAAGTGATAAGTACTTTTACAGTCTGACACATTTTGAATCCACTTTTCAGATTCTGAAAAAAAGCACATGTCCAAACTGCTTTTTGAGACCAGAAAACATGCGTAACCTGGGTGACTGACTACACTCCAGCAAGAGCAAGCAGCCATAGTGTTGCTGAATGTATTTGCATTACTGACTGCAACCTCAAACCCTAAAAGTATTCCTCATTTATAACAATACACCTTATTTTATGGTGAAAACATAGTCCATATTATTTTACATGTTCCTTACATTTAAATTTCTCCCAAAACACAAAACGATAAACACAACTTCAACAAAAGGAATTCCAATTCTATTATTCATTTCTTAATTTACCATATACATCCCCTCTCAAACTCATAACTCACCTTTAAAATTAGTTAGTTGTGAAAGAAATGTGGCACTCAAACAGCAGATTATCAGAGCCAGGATCTCTGTTCTGTACACCTCTCTCCTCTCAGCAGAACCAGATAATGGCAATGTTTCCCTCTCTTTTTCCACACATATACATGTTAATTTCAAATCTCAGTGCTTCCCCCTTTTTTTCAAATGTAATCACACATTTCTATTGGTTGAAAACCAACCCTTTTCCAAAAGTACCCTTCCCCCAACTTGACTTCAGCCTAGTACCCTTCCCCCAACTTGACTTCTGCCTGCTACCATAGCAACAGCTCTTGAAACACTGCTGTGTAGAGTTAGGTCAGAAGTTCACCGCACAATGTTTCATTTCCAAAGAGCAAGAGTGCTTGACTTTTCAAACCTAACAGCAAATCCATAGTACTGTTCTTTGGTAACACATTTTTCTGTACCAATACAAAACATGCTTCTATATATTGACACATACAGCCTAGTTTTTAGTGTAGAATGGTATGAAACAGCCAATGAGTTCTTTTTATTTAAAAAAAATATGTATGCCTCCATTTCCAAACTGTCTTTTATTTCTTTTTCCCATTCTACTGAAATACACCTCCTGAGTGCATCCCGATCTCCTTGGAAGATGTTCACAGTGTGGATTGTAGGGCACAGCTATGTCTTCTGGAGTGAAAAGTATGCAGAGAAAACAGGTATGGTGAGAGACCTTGCTTTGCCAAATGTAGACATTAAATGGATTGGTCAGAGAGGGTTAAAGTGGCACCAATTGATGCCATTGGTGAAATCCTTCATGCAAATCCAACACCCTGACCTCATAATAGTGCACTGTGGTGGCAATGACCTAGGCACTTTGACTGGGGTAGGTCTGGAAATGCTTATGAAGGAGACCTTTGCACAACTGTTTTCACTTTTCCCTAAAACTGCCTTTGCGTATTCTAACATATGCCAAAGGCAAAAATGGAACTGGTCCAATCATTTTTGTCCGCAGATTGACAAAGCAAGAAAGCACGTCAACAAATCTGTTTCTGCTTTCCTCCGAGACTATGGTATGGGTTCCATTTACCACAACAACTTGCGTTACGACATGCAAGACATTTATAGAGGAGATGGTGTACACTTCACTGATGAAGGGAACAGAGTCTTCCTCTTGAACCTTAGACTCTGCATCGGTACTTACTTGTAGGTACCACTAAAAAATCACTTCAAAAACACAACGGCTCTTTTTAGAGCCCCCTAATATCTAAACACTTAAATCTGAATTTTATTTCTTTTTTATTTTTTTTTTCTACCGTACGCGTACGGTAAGCTTACCGTACGCGTACCCCGCGATTTTTTTAAAAAATTAATAAATGTTTTTTTCGTACTTTTGTGTCCTTCTTTGACCCCCTTTCAAATGTTAGGGGGTCTGTAACTCTCTTCCTTGCCCCCTTTTCAAGTTATCTCCCTTTTTTTTTCTGTTTGAAACACACGAAATGGCGGCCGACACTTCCTGATTTCGTCCGATTCGAATGTTTACAGTCATGTGACAACCAATCAGATTTGAGCTCGCGCACGGCACCGTACGCGTACGGTAAGCTTACGGTAAGCGCACGGTAAGCGCACCGTAAGCTGCCACAGATATATATATTGATTTAAATGCTATTTTCTCAGGAACTACTGAACAGATTTACACCACACCTACAAAAGGCACTTCCTTGACCTGCGGACTTCCTCTCTGCAAAATTACAAGTAATTCTGTTCAGCCGTTCGGGCTGTAGCTGTGTCTAAAGGTCCTATGGAAAAATGCATGGGGAAAACGCGTTTTGGGACCCCCCTTTTTTCTCAGCCCCCGCTTGACAAATCCCCCCGAGACTTTCAGGGTAGGAGCGGAGCGTAGCGCCCCATTAGTTTTGAAAATTTCGCGAGGATTCGTCGACCGGCGCCAAAGTTATTCCAAATAGAATGTTGCGGATTTCCTATGGAAACAGGGTCCTAACTATAACTACCTACTGGCGCCCGCCAGTAGGTAATATATATATATATATATATACATATATATATATATATTCACTGAAAAAACCATAGGTTTCAGGGGCGTTATAGTTAGTTGGACATTTCACTCATACAAAACCATAGAAATTCCCCCATTATAGTTAGTTCAGCTAACTATAACTCACGCGCCCGCAATGCACTGCTGATGACATCACATATTAAATCACTCATGACATGGTCAGTGACATCACTCATGACATCACTGATGACATCTCAAATGACTTCACTGATGACATCATCCTTGTGATAGAGTGGCAGACCTCATCTCACCCTAATATAACCTTTGATACACACACTCAAAAATACAAACTAACATTTTCAAAACAATGGACATACCAATACCAGTTGCAACACACCTATTCAGTAATTCAAAGATCTACACACACACATCCACTCATTCACCAACAGTCCCTATACAGACACTCAGACATGTACTCACTCATCATATGTACTCATACACCTATACATCCTTTTACACATCGCCACTCATCCATAGAGTGACTCACAAACATAGTCACCCATGCAAACAAAGTATCAAACATCCATTTACTTGCATATACAGTTATACACACACTATCACACTTACTTCTACAGAAACTTACACATACTTACTCTCTTAAACAATCACTTATAGAAACACCTACATATTTGTACAGGAACTCTTCCAATCTCTCACTCTCACATATACTCACTTATATACACCAATACTCACATATACTAGTTTAAAACATATGTAGTTAATCATAAAGACACTATTGAGACAGTCATTCACTCCCTAACACACCCAAGCACACACTCATCCACCTATACAGTCCTGCACACATGCTGTCTTCAACACATACAAACAGTGAGTCACACAAGTAATATTCCCCCACCGAACCATAAAGACACTCAGACACTCATACTGATACTCAAAAAACCAACTAATAACCCATATAGACACTCATGTAGCTACTCACCAACCCATGCAGCCACTTATACACAAAGTGAGAGACTGATACAGATATTTACATATTTGAACATTACTCATGAACCCATGTATTCACTAAGATACACTTAATCAGTCAGTTATACAATCAATTTTACAAAAAAAAAATTATCCATTTAGACACTTATATACCCATTCTTTCTTCCATCGGCCTTGAGATATACATATATAAAACATATTTAATTTTCAGAAAAACACACATTCACTGGATGCTGTCATCAGTGATGTCATTTGAGATGTCATCAGTGATGTCATCAGTGATGTCACTGACCATGTCATGAGTGATGTAATATGTGACATCAGCAGTGCATTGCGGGCAGGCGAGTTATAGTTAGCTGAACTAACTATAATGGGGGAATTTCTATGGTTTTGTACGAGTGAAATGTCCAACTATCTATAACGCCCCTGAAATCTATGTTTTTTTCAGTGAATTTCTAAGGTTTTTTAAATGCCAATTTCTAACTATAACGTGCCTGAAACCTATGTTTTTTTCAGTGAATATATATATATTTATTATACTATGTATACATGTGAAAATGTCTCGGTCCGCCTGTTTGCCTCGGTGGCACAGAAAAAATGGGGGGAACTGATGTCAGCACGCCGACGAGGTCCTCTTATGGCTCTGATGACATCATATGGTGTCTCGAGCGGAGCCATGCTATTATGACGTCCTCGTCGACGTGGGAGAGCTAGGAAAGAATTTCCGTGGAATGCTGGTGCAGGGGATATTCACCTAAGTGTTCAGGCTAGTCCTTTGGGAGCAACTGTTTATGTTGCCACTCCAGAAACCGAAACCAGTGATCCGAGGGCAGAGGCCCTGCAGATGGCACACGAGGTGGGGTGCCCAGTAGTGTGCACCGGCGGGGCAGCGAAGTGACAAGCACCACAACCCACAAAAAAGGTAACAAGGGCACTGAATAACACAGGATCTTCTCTTTGTATCTGGCAGGAACAACAAAATTAAAATGCCCTAGTACCAAAATGTAGAATTAGTGCTACAGCGGTCTTCAAGAGGACCTGCGATGCCGCTTCTGCCTCCCGTACCCTGGAGGCGGCACATGGGTCACGCGGTACGGTCATACTGCGGTGGGACGCACAATCGTTGACCTCTCATGGCACTGCTCCACACTTCAGGGAATACCCTTTCCATTAGCTATGTTTTCTGATGACTCCTTTAGATCCAAACAGACTCTTCCACTTTCTCAACGGAAGTGAAACCAGGCCACGCGGACACTTTCACAATACAACAGCTGGGAATGCACTTTTTGGTAAAAAAAACCACATTCCTTCCTCCTAATTAATCAAATAAACGTCTCACTGAAGAGCAAGGGCCAGCTTTGATCGGTAAACAGCCGTTACAACAACTTTTTTACTTCGCGATACCATTACAACGCATACATTACCACGCATGCGTTGTACATCGCAAAATCATTACTACACATTTTTTTAGAACGCATGGTCATTTACTACGCATGCCTTTACAACAAATTTTGGTATGTATGGTAAATGACCATGCATTCTAAAAAACATGTAGAAGATCCACGTTGTTGTAAGGAAACAGAGGCTGTTCTGTTTCCTTACAACGACGTGCATCGCCCCTCAGAGACGACGTGAAGCAGGAACCACGAGGAAAGAGGAACCAGGAGGAGTGAGAGGTAAGGGGGATTGGGCATGGGGTGGGGTTTTTATTTCTAGGGTTTAGGGTAGTGCAGTGGTGTTTGGGTAGTGCAGGGGGTCGTGCTCGGGGTAGTGTTTCAGGGTTTAGGGTAGTGCAGTGGTGTTTAGGTAGTGTAGGGGGTTGTGCTGGGGTAGTGTTTTAGGGTTTAGGGTAGTGCAGTAGTGTAGGGGGTCATGCTGGGGGTAGTGTTTTAGGGTTTAGGATAGTGCAGTGGTGTATGGGTAGTGTAGGGGGTCGTGCTGAGGTAGTGTTTTAGGGTTTAGGGTAGTGCAGTGGTGTTTGAGTAGTGTAGGGGGTCATGCTGGTGGTAGTGTTTTAGGGTTTAGGGTAGTGCAGTGGTGTTTGGGTACAGTAGGGGGTCGTGCTGGGGGTAGTGTTTTAGGGTTTAGGGTCGTGCAGTGGTGTTTGTGTAGTGTAGGGGGTTGTGCTGGGGTAGTGTTTTAGGGTTTATGGTAGTGCAGTGGTGTTTTGGTAGTGTAGGGGGTAGTGCTGGGGGTAGTGTTTTAGGGTTTAGGGTAGTGCTGTTGTGTTTGTGTAGTGTAGGGGGTAGTGTTTTAGGGTTTAGGGTAGTGCAGTGGTGTTTGTGTATTGTAGGGGGTCGTGCTGGGTTCTAGTGTTTTAGGGTTTAGGGTAGTGCAATGGTGTTTGTGTAGTGTAGGGGGTCCTGTTTTAGAGTTTAGGATCGTGCAGTGGTGTTTGGGTGGTGAAGGGGGCCGTGCTGGGGGTAGTGTTTTAGGGTAGTGCAGTTGTGTTTAGGTAGTGAAGGGGGTCGTGCTGGGGGTAGTGTTTTAGTGTTTAGGGTAGTGCAGTGGTGTTTGTGTAGTGTAGGGGGTCATGCTGCGGGTAGATTTAGTGTTTAGGGTAGTGCAGTGCTGTTTGTGTAGTGTAGGGGGTCATGCTGGGGTAGTGTTTTAGGGTTTAAGGCAGTACAGTGGTGTTTCTGTAGTGTAGGGGGTTGTGCTGGGGGTAGATTTAGGGTTTAGGGTAGTGCAGTGGTGTTTGGGTAGTATAGGGAGTCATGCTGGTGGTAGTGTTTTAGGGTTTAGGGTAGTGCAGTTATGTTTGGGTTGTGTAGGGTGTCGTGCTGGGGGTAGTGTTTTAGGGTTTAGGGTAGTGTAGTGGTGTTTGGGTAGTGGAGGGGGTAGTGTTTTAGGGTTTAGGGTAGTGCGCCCAACCAGCCACAATATCCGTGGACAAAGGGGATCCTGACTCTTTTGAATGCTGTGCCAATTGAATAATTTGGGTCAAGGGCCCTACCACGTCCAAGACCTATCAATTCCTTTCTTGGGATCCCTCATATACTTGGAGAAAAAGGTACATAGTATCTCATCAATTTCAGGCCTGTGTGCCACCTTCCCCTTCAGTGAGGGCCTGGGCATTCTCCCCTCATCCTATTCCTGACCTCCCTTTCAAGGGGTTGATGGATTTTCCCCACCACATACTCTGTCACTTTGGTGTCAGTGGTCCACTCCGCCGACCTAGGATGGTAAATTTGGGTAGGCTCGAACATGTCTGAGTGGACCCTGTCCCCAACCCGGGACTGAGAGGAGTGGGACTCTGGATGCCAGTGACGCCCCGAGTCCTTATCCTCATCGGAGGAGAAATCGTCCTCCGATACACCCTCTCCCTCTAAGGGAAACCCGCCATCCGGGTCTACAATAATGGTGACAGCATCGCAGTTTTCTCCGGACTCCTCCTCCCGACAGGGTGCATGTTTTAGCATTCGCGCATCCTTGAGGAAGGTCTCCGTAAGTTTATCAAATCCTTCCAAGTGCCCCGTGTTATGCTTAATGGCCCTTTTATTCCCCATCTGGGAGCTACTGGGACCCGCCACCACCAGATCTGGGTCAGTGAACACCCCAGGGATGCTTTTTGCCAGCTTATCAACCTGATCCCTAAGAGGAGCCAGCGCCCTAGAAATAGCCAGAGAGAGGGCTTGGTGCACTGCTGGAGGGAGAAGTTGGGGGGCCATTCCTGCTCCACTTCCTGGTAGGAGGAGTAAAAATGGTCTTCTGGAGAAGACATGATAGCAGAGGGTGTGAGCACAGAACAAATGCCCTTAAAATCCTTAAGGCAGCCCCCTCGCCGGTGCTCCAACAGCTGGCTTTCCCCGAAGCTGTTATAAGAATAGACTGAGGCGCAGTACCAATTACCACCACCAGCTGGAGCTGGTCACTAACGTGGCCATGTGGGGAAATCACTGCGTAGCGGAGTCAAAATTAGGCGAGGGTTGATCAGGAATCAAGCGGACACTAAAGGAGTGACCGGATTCCCAAATGTGCGTAAAGACCAGCGGGAGCGCTCGACAGAGCTGCCTCGCTCGGACCAGTCGCGCCTGACAGGATCTCACCGCGCGCAGAGCACACAGCAGGAGAAACTGCGAGGGGGAGAACGCTCTCGGACAAGAGCCTGCTGCGCAGGGAATATGAAACAATACCAAGGCAATAATGCTAATAACGTGCACAAGAAACCGCTATACAAACAGCAACAATGTCAGATTAAGCCAAGAATGTAAGGAATGCACTTAACTGACGAGCAGTGAAGAACGAGGAAGCGGAAGGGACATCACAATATTATATACGATGGACTGTGATATGATTGGACTATAGTTGCCTCGGAGACTACCCCCCTAATGGTTCATGGGTTGTGAAGTCTTTTGTTTAATGATTGTTGTGTTACGTTTACTTTGAACTGCTATGCAAATAAAGTGAGGAAAGATATGCATAATCCTCGCCTCTGTCCTGCCATAGAATTCATTAAACTTTATTCGATCTGCTTTAGAAACATAGATCATAAAAGTGTACAAAAAAACAGTAAATCCTCTTTCCTAATACAATACAGTGAGAATTAATTAAAACCAGTAGGTAAAAACGGGTGTTACAAAGCCCGGTTCAGAGTAACTTCAGGTTAACAGAATCGTAAAGTTCAATGTTTCGCACGATCAATCTCATGTACTTCGTGCAAAATACGCAATAAGGAGTCCAAGTAAGATGTAATGCTCCAATACCTGACCAGTCTGCACTATATAAAACTGCAGAAAAACTAAAAATAAAAAGTGTTTTGCACACTTATGTCATTGGGCTATATGTGGGCTACATCTGGGTGATATTTGTGCTACATCTGGGTTCTTTTGTCGCCGGTGGCCATCTTGGGAGACTTATTTGTTATGAAGTTTACTAATTTCCTCATTTACTGCAGTCTCCTCAGTAGGAAATGCTTTCAGTTTTTTACTTTGATTCCATCAAGAAGGCATTCAGATGTGTCACACATTTGTCATACATTCAGAATGTTACCACTCTAGTTGTTCATTAGATCACTGTAGTAAAGCTACTGCTCACCAAGGAGTTAACTGGAAGTCTACTGCTGGTATTGAAAGTGATTGTTTCAGTCTGCATGTCAGAATTTTCTAATAAAATAGAAGAGGATTTGAGATCTCACTTAAAACATGCCCTCCATTTTCTTTCTGCAGCACTAACCATAATGTCTATGGCTAAATGAACCCCCTCATGTTGTTCCTTTTGAAATTAAATGTTTTAAGTGTTACCAGTCTATTCCAATCAAGATGGCTTCAGGTGTGCCATAATTGTGTCATAAGTAAGACTGTTAGCTCTCTAGTTGTTCTTTAGAACACTCTGGGAAGCTGCAGTAGAACACAAAGTCATCAACTGACAGGGTGCTCCTGTTGAAATATAACAGGAAGATATTTGAGATCTCACCTAAAACATGTCCTAATTTTTCTTTCTACAGCACTAACCATAATTTCTATGGCAAAATAAACCTCCTCATTTTGTTCCTTTTTAAATTAAATGGATTAAGTGTTACCAGTTTATTCCAATCAAGATGGCTTCAGGTGTGCCATAATTTTATCATAAGTAAGGCTGTTAGCTCTCTAGTTGTTCTTTAGAACACTCTGGGAAGCTGCAGAAGAACACAAAGGCATTAACTGACAGGCTGCTTCTGTTGAAATATAACAGGAAGATATTTGAGATCTCACTTAAAACATGTCCTAATTTTTCTTTGTATAGCACTAACCATAATTTCTATGACAAAATGAACCCCCTCATTTTGTTCCTTTTTAAATTAAATGTTTTAAGAGTTACCAGTTTATTCCAATCAAGATGGCTTCAGGAGTGGCATAATTTTGTCATAGGTAAGACTGTTAGCGCTCTAGTTGTTCTTTAGAACACTCTGGGAAGCTGCATGAGAAAGAATAAAAGCTTTTTCGTGGAGAGCTGTGCTTCAGAATTTTTCTTGTGTGGAGTGCATATTGGCGGGCTGCTCCGTTACTGCTGTTCTCTGAAGCTGCCCTGCAGGGTCGGTGGCTCCCGGAAGGAGACATGGTTGTGGATTTGAATGAGGGAACATGACCCGCTCTTGCCGTAGGACTTACCTGTAATACATTTGTGATATACAAAATGGCGATGAGCAAGGGAGGCGAAAGGGGTATTGTAACCGCCTCTTGCGAACTCATGACGAAAGCTTCTGACAAAAAAAAGTGGCAACATCACGCACAGCCCAACACATCTTGGACTATCGTAATGCATGAAGAAAGAAGTACGGATTGAGGTAATACCCAAAAACTAGCACTGGACTGGATACAATGTAATAGGTGTTCTATTATCCACTGAAAAGAAATACAACTACGAAATAATAATTACAGTGCATTATGGGCAGTGAAGTTCCCAAGGAGACATGGTTGTGGATATATATATACATATATATATATATATATATAAATATATATATATATATATATATATATATATATATATATATTTATATATATATATATATATATATATTTTTTTTTTTATTGAAAACACCAAAGGTTACAGAGACATTATAGTTAGGCCCAAATGTCACTCGTATAAAAATTCTCCAGTTATAGTAGTTACCTCAGCTAACTATAACTTACGCCCCGCAATGCACTGCTTATGACCTCATATATTACATCACTCATGACATGGTCAGTGACATCACTGATGACAGCTCAAATGACATCATCCAGTGAGTCTGAGTGTTTTCTAAACGTTTCTGATTGTTAAACATATATACTAAGGTACCTCAAAAGTTAAATAAGTTTAGTTTATGTACCTCTAACAAGAGAGTCTTTTTTAAAACATAGATTACGTGAGTGTTTGTATAACTGTGCATATCTGTGTGGCTGTATCGGTGAATAAGTGTGTGTGTGAGTTGCTGTATGGGTGAGTAAGTGGCTGTGTGAGTGCCTGTATGGGTGAGTGAGTGGGTGTGTAAGTGGGTATCTGAGAAACTGTATAGATGACTGAGTGGGTGTGTCAATTTTTGTATGGGTGAGTGAGTGGCTGTGTCAATGGCTGTATGAGTAAGTGAGCAGGTGTATGAGTGGCTAGATGGGTGAGTGAGTGGGTACATGATTGGCTGTATGGGTGCATGAATGAGTGTGTAAATGGGTGTATGGGTGAGTGGGAGAATGAGTGGCTGTATGGATGAGTGAGTG
Source organism: Triturus cristatus (assembly GCF_964204655.1). Taxonomy (NCBI): domain Eukaryota; kingdom Metazoa; phylum Chordata; class Amphibia; order Caudata; family Salamandridae; genus Triturus; species Triturus cristatus. The sequence continues at coordinate 963,323,775 of NC_140588.1, forward strand.
TGGGAGTGGCTGCATGGGTGAGTTATTGAGTGTAAGAGAGGCTCTGTGGGAGACTATGTGTTTGTCTCAGTGACTGAGTACATGTGATAAAATTTATATGAGTAAGTGAGTGGGTGTGTGAGTATCTGTATGGCTGAGTGGCTGTATGAGTGAATGAATGGGTGTGTGAGTGGCTATACTCATAAGTCAGTGAGTGCATGAGTATTTGTATGGGTTTGTGAATGGGGATGTGAGTGGCTCTGTGGAAGTGCGAGTGGGTATATAAGAGGTTGTATGAGGGTGTGAGTGGGTGTATAAGTGGTTCTGTGGATGATGTAATCAGTGATGTCATTTGAGAGATGTCATTAATGATGTCACTAACCATGTCATGAATTATGTAATATGTGAGAACATAAGCAGTGCATTGTGGGTATGTCATTTATAGTTAGATGAGGTAACTATAACTGCTGAATTTCTATGGTTTTGTATGAGTGATATATAACTATAACGTCCTTGTAACCTTTGTTTTGTTCAGTGAATTTCTTTTTTAATGTTATTTCCTAATTATGAAGTCCCTATTACCTTTGTTTTTTAAGTGAATTTCTAAGTTTTGAATTTTTTTATTTCCTAACTGTAACCTATAACCTTTAAGAGTGAGTGTGTGAGTGAGTGCAAGAGTGTTTCTGTGGGTCTATAAGTGTGTGTGGGAGTATCTGAGTGAGTCTGTAAGTGGGTGTGTGAGTGGGTCTGGAAGTGGCTGCATAAGTGTCTTACTGGGTGTGTGAGTGGGTACGTCAGTGTCTGAGTGGGTGTATGAGTGGGTGCATGAGTGTCTGATTACATCTGAGAGTGGGTGTCAGAGTATCTGAGTGGATTTGTGAGTTACCCCATGAGAGTGTGAGTCAGTCTTTCAGTGAGTGTATGTGTCTGAGTGTGTCTGTGAGTGAGTGCATGAGTCTTTCAGTGGGTCTGTGAGTGGGTGCATGAGTTTCTGAATGGGTCTGTGAGTGGCTGTGAGAGTATCTGAGTGTTCTGTGAGTGGGTGCATGACTGCCTGAGTTGGTCTATAAGTGCATATGAGGGTGACTGAATAGGTCTGTGAGTGGGAGACGGAGTGGGTCTGTGTGTGGGTATATCAGTGTCTCAGTCGGTCTGTCAGTGGGTATGTGAGTACCTGAGTGTGTGAATTGCTGGGCAACAAAGCAACCGCACCTGTGAATTCACAGTTTTGCACAAAATTTCTACCCAAGTGGAGTACTTTCTACTGGTTAATTACTAAGTGCTACTTCCATGCGACAGGGGCATATGTATCAACATCTCCATTTGCGATTCTCAAATAGCGATTTTTAAAGAATCGCTATTTGAGAATTGCAAAACGGGATGTATTTAAAAATTCGCAAAACTTTTGCAATTTCTTAAAATTCCTTAATTGCGATTAGCAAATTGCGAAATCGCAATTAAGGAATACCTTCCCATTCATTTCTATGGGCCAGGAGACCCATAGGAATGAATGGGAAGTAATTCTCAAATTGCGATTCGCAATTTGCTAATCGCAATTTGAGAATAATTTCAAAGGTGCAAGGGTGTCATAATGACACCCTGATGCACCCCTGAAATGAGCATGTGTGTGCATATGGCGCACATACATGCCCTAAGGGCATGTATGTGCGCCACGTGGCACTTTGTAAAATTCCAAAAAGTGAATTTTTAACAGAAATCGCAAATTACCACCAACTAGAAGTTGGCGGTAATTTGCGATTTCTTAAGGATAATTCGCAATGCTGTGGTGCGTGTTACATATCATTTAAGAAATCGCAATTTGCGATTTCTTAAATGCTTACGCAAAATTAGGAAATCGCTAAATTAGCGATTCCTTAAATTTGCGATGAGAATTTGCCTCATACATCCCGTTTTGCGAATTATTAATCGCAAACGCTGTTTTTTGCGAATCGCAGCGTTTGCGATTAAAAATTCGGTTGATACATATGCCCCTAAATGTCCAGTACGTATTCTATACTACAGCTGCGTAATGCATGATATGACGTGGTCACAGTAGGCCCCGGACAAGAACACGTTGAAAGTTGTAATCTTTTCTTGAATGTTGACGCTTGGCACACCTTTGCTTTTGTGCCTGTATGGGATAATATTCTCATAGGCATAGAGCCTTGAACATTTTGTACGAGCGCTAATTTCACTGTGCAAATGTTGTTGTTTGTTATTGTCCGCTCGGTGACAGTTAGGTAAAGACAGAATCAATAATGGCAGTCGGACTGGGGCTTCGGCATGGCAACATGGTTGTGGTTTATTATTGTAACAAGGCAAGCCCGGCCAAGGGGGGTATGAAACAGACAGTGGACTGGTGGAATGTGACGACCACCGTTTCCCCTCTTCTTTCCCAGCAGCAGGACGAGTGGGACTGCCCAGATATACGCGCATATGTAGGAGATGGGGAAAACTGGCGCTGTTCCTTTACCTGGGAAGACACTTCTGACAGCTCCACCCCCACTGATGACATCGAGGAGGTCTGGCCCACATGAACGCAAGGGATCCAGAAGTCAGTGTGTGGCATCACTGGAGGAGTCGAGGAGAGAGAGTCGGAAGGAGTCGAGCGTGGAGAAGAGCGGACGGAGTTGAGCCGAGCAGAGGAGGCGGAGTGGTCCAGAGATGACAGGAAGCCAGGAGGCCAACGACCCCGTGATTCGCCCAGCCACGTTCCAGGGGGAACGTGGCTCTCGCAGGTACGCGAGCGGTTTACGGGCTGGGTGGGAATGAGAGGGAGACCTGATACATAAGCCTAGAGGATCCCCTCGTCCCGGTATTCCCCCCCGAGCACTTCACTCACTTAGGTAGACGTGATTCTCGCACTGTGTGACCCTTCACTCCCCTTCCCAGAATAGCATGTGACTACCCCACACTTATACCTAGGCTGTCCGGTTTTAGGTTTAAACCTATAATAACTGATAAAACCCCACTGAAAGAGAAATAGCCCTCACCAGTGAAAACATATAAACACTGAAAAAACACCTGCACCACCACAAACTAAATGCCATTCAAAGAAAGGAAGAAGAGAGTGAACGAGTCATTTTTTTTGTTGGTTAGGGATGCCACTAAAATATTGGTTCTTCTTACTTTTGTTTTTTTCAGTTTTGTGGTCTTTGGTCTAAAGATGCAGGGTGTAGAAGCATGTTTTAGGCCTTGTTTAATTATTTTATAAACTGTAGAGAATCAGGAAATATCAAAATCAAATTTGATTTTTTGGCTGTGTTTGATTCTTTCACTGATCGACAAAATGGCTGGTTTCGTAAGAATCTTTCTTAATATGTGTCATAACATTTACCCAGAGAATGGGTAAAAACCCTTAAAACATCAGCCCCTAATTACTAGTGAGTCAGTATTGATAGTAAGCGAATTGCCAACACCTCAGGCTTTAAACATTCAATGCAAGGTATAGTGACAAGTATATGTGAAAAGAGCGCTATCGCCAAGCATCTGGGATAGTTGTTAAAACATGACACCAGACTTTTGGAAAACACGGAACGCAGTGTCACTTGGAATGCTCTGCAAAAAAGTTCTTTCTAAGTTCAACAAAGATTGGAGTTATATTGTTTGTATTTGCAGTGATTCAGCTACGTATATGAAAAAGTTGTGTGATGACCTGTCAAAATTGACACCTGAGCTTAAGTGCTTTCCTGTAAGAGATCCTTGCCACTTGCTAGATGGTATGCTGAAAGCATCTTTACAATCTTCAGAGTTGATTAAGAGTGCTATTGACTTTTTTAGTGCATTCTGGTGCACTGTTTTCCTATGCACAGGAACTAAAACTCAAATATTTATCATTTTGTGCTTTGTGTGGCATCAAAGAAAGAGTCATCCCAACTGTGTCTCTTAGCTGATGGTTCTCAGTCCAAGGGGCTATGAATTCTATATTATCCATGTGGCAACCATTTACAGAATTTTTGCTGAGTGATGATGCCAAAGGCAAGAAATGTGAGGATCTTCGGTTACATATTGATAGTGATGTGAAAAAAAGTACACTCTGCTGCATTCTTAGATTTTTACAGGAAAACACGACTGCTGTAGTGGACATAATAAAAAACTAGAGTCTGAAAACACCCTTGTCTGCCAAGTATTCAGCATAATTGGTGTAGATGTGAAACATCTCCTTGAGAGTAGGCTGGGTGATACCTTTAGTGACTTTGGCACTGCAACATTTGCTATGTTAGAGTGCTTGCCACTTGGTAAGCAAAGCAATGGTGAAAAGCAATTCAGGAACTTTTATTTTACAATGTATGAGAAATGGCTTTCAATGATGCTTAGAAAAGTCCCTTCACCGCCAATGGCATTTGAAGTCAATGAAACCTCACTGTGGTACTCTGTTCTAAATCCCTTCCGTAAAGGGGAATTTCCTTTGTAGTTTCAAAAGTGCCTCTTCATTTTTGACTGCTTCAATAACTCTGAGGGCATAAGCGCCGGGCCAGATCAGCGCAAATGTTGCAGAACCTGCCCTGAGAATCCCAATCTTCAAGTGAATCAGTATTGGCATGGAAAGCTACGTCAGTGGCAAGAGTAAACAAATTGTGTACTGGCTGTTTTTGAGTTGCCCATCTCAAGTGCAAATGTTGAGAGGGCCTTTTCACAGAAGTTTACATGGGAAGGAAAGAGCGAGCGCACATGACCAAAGAATCACTGAAGAAGTATTGTATGGTGTAACTACAATAAGTTAATATATGTCCATATACCATGCGCAGAAAGCAAGCAATAATAAAAGCGAAACGTTCCATAAACACCTGTAAAACACTGTTTGCGTAGTTTTTAATGGCACGAAAATGTGTAACCACTGATAACCACTGTTTTCTTAAGGTATTGAAATCACTGGAAAACACTGAAAAAACCCCACCAGAATTTACCAAAAATAGAAACTGAAAACAGGAAAGCCTACTTATACCACACCACATTTTCTTTCTTTCTTTTCCCTTGCCACGGCCACTGACTCACCGACATCCACGATTGGACGGGCTTCCACTGGAGTGGATGAGAAGAGGGCGGACCCTGTCGAGGGACCAGGAAACCAAAGACCTACAGTCCTTACCCCCTTTTCCCCACAAGAGTCTGGCCGAGGAGCGGCAACTAAGATCGGCCCAGGCGGACCGAGACGTCTTTAAGGACACCATAGCTGCGCAGATAGGGGGTTTGCAAAAAATTATGACTGGTCAACCCACACCCGCCCCTCGGGAACCCCGGAATACAACTCCAGGACCCTCGGGGATCTCACTACAAAAGTATGTGTCAGGGGAAGACCCCGATGCCTTTTTGCTTAACTTTGAAAGGGCCGCACGGGACTGTGGTTGGCCCATAGAAAAATGGCCGTTTTATTTAGCCCCACTGCTAACCGGTGAGGCTCAAGCCACCTATCAGGTGTCCAACACCACAGGGAATACACCGTATGCTATCAAAACCATAATATTGGATCACCTAGGACTTGATCCAGAAGCCTACCGGGTACGCTTCTGGGAAGAAAGGAGCGCCCCAGGGGAAAACCCCAAGACATTGTTTTTCCGATTAAAGATGGCTGCCGATAAGTGGCTAACCCCGCCTGTAAGCACCAAGGAAGAAATTATGAATAAAATGTACCTAGATGCTCTCCCCTTTAGCACTTAGAGATGGTTACGCCAGCATACCCATATAACTATAGAACAGGCCGTCGCTATGGCCACCACCTATTCACGAGGGCAGCCCAAATCAACTGGGTGGGAACCCGAAAAGCCAACCTGGCACCCGCCGATGAGATACGACAAAAGAACCCGAGTGATCCCGGAAGCTGTTAAACCACACCTTGTAAAACCTGAAATACCGTCTTTCAAGTGACTCCAATGTTTTGAGTGTGGGGATTGGGGGCACATCGCACGATTGTGTCCCCGCCAAAGGCCAACAGAAGAACCAATGGAGGTGGGGTACATCCTTAAATCCATCCTCTATACCGCTGAGATGGGGAGTGCATTTCACATGAGTGTACGGCTGAATGGGAAGACGGTAAAGGCCCTATTAGACTCAGGTTGCAGACAGTCCGTAATAAAGGGTGTTCATGTACAAACCAACAGGTCATCCCCAATACCACTGTGCACATTAGGTGTGTCCATGGGGATGTTAAGCCATACCGGGTAGCGGTGATATCCCTTTCCCCGTCTAACGGTAGGACCTATGTCATCCGAGTGGGGGTTTTGGCGAACTTACCAGAGGAGCTCATCATAGGGATGGATAATCCCAAATTCCTAGACATGTTCCTACTGACTGTACAGAACCAGGCTATAAAGGGGTGGTTAGATAAGCTGGGAGACACCCCTGTTCCAGCCCTGATAACTTCAGAACCCTGGACGTTGGACAAGCGTTTTAAATTTGCCCAGGCAAACGACGCTACCTTGTTTAATGCATGGGAGCAGGCACACAGAACCCAGGACTGTACCCCCCTCTTTTCTCTGGTTCTTTATTAAAGAGGGTCTGTTATATCGCCAAGGTTCCAAGACTGACCCCCATCAGTTGCTAGTTCCACTATCCTTCAGAGAACAGATTATGTTTATTTCACACAAACATTTGACGGCGTGACACATAGGGTGTGAAAAGACAACCCAGAATGTTCTAAGACACTTCTTTTGGCCTGGGGTGTATAAAGACGTAAAAACCCATTGTCAGATCTGTGAGATATGCCAGAAGAAGAACACCCACCGCCCCTCGGCCATACCTTTGCAACCCCTACCTATAATAGGCACCCCTTTTGCAAGAGTATGGATGGATTTGATAGGACCCCTCACAAGAACCCGAAAAGGAAACCAGTATGCGCTGGTAATAGTCGATTACACAACCAGATACCCCGAAGCCTTCCCCCTAAGAGCCCCAACCACATGTCTTATTGCTGAGAAGTTCCTGGAGTTCTTCTCCCGAGTAGGATTCCCCAAGGAGATCCTAACTGATCAGGGTACCCCATTTGTGTCCCGGCTGATGAAGGAGGTTTGTGGGACCTTGGATCTGCGACACATCCGGACATCCGTGTATCACCCTTAAACGGATGGACTCTTGGAGAGATACAACGGAACACTGAAGACCACATTGAAGAAAATGCTTGCGGTGAACGGAAAAGAATGGGACCAGTTGTTGCCCCATGCGTTATACGTCATCCGAGGTCAGATGCAAAGCAGCCTGGGTTGTTCGTCCTTTGAGATGCTGTATGGGCAACAACCCAGGTCACTGTTGGAAATGACTAAAGAGGCATGGGAGATGGAGGAAGCCGACGAAATCCAGGGGATGCTTGAGTACACCCAAGCCTTGAATTCCAAGATAGGAAAGCTGAGGGATTTGGCTTATTCCAATCTTGAAAAGAAACAGGAAAAACAGAAGACGTATTATGACAACGGAAAATAATTGAGGAAATTAGAGATCAATGATTGGGTATTGGTGTTACTTCCCTCCTCCACCAAGAAGTTCCAGGCCAAATGGATGGGCCCCCACAAGATCGTGGGAACCATCGGGTAGACTAGTTACAGAGTACAGATTATGTCGAGGAGGACTCAAATATACCACATAAACCTTTTAAAAAAATGGCTGGGTCCCCCGCCAAAAACAACCCACCTCACGTTACCCACACACGCCCCCTCCACTAATACTTTGGATCAACTAGTGGTCAATGAAGACCTCAGACACCAAGAAAAGGCCACCCTCCGAACAGCCCTATCTCCTTTATCCACCCTTTTTTCAGATAAACCCGGAAGGAGGACACTAGCAGAACACTGCATCGAGATAACCCCTGGAAAAACCGTCAAACAGCATCCGTACAGGATACTGGCAGTCAAGAGGGCTGCAGTCCAGAAAGAAGTCCACGACATGCTGCAATTGAGAGTCATAAGACCATCAAAGAGCGAATGGTCTTCACCAATCGTTATGGTACCCAAACCAGATGGCAGCACAAGATTTTGCATGCATTTTAGAGCCCTTAACGCCATTTCATCCTTTGATGCGTACCCTATACCGCGTATAGACGAGCTAATAGAAAAATTGGGAGAAGCCAGATATATCACCACCTTCGACCTCACCAAAGGTTACTGGAAGGTGTCCCTAAGAGAAGAGGACCGGAAGAAAATGGTGTTTTCCACTTCAGAGGGCATCTATGAGTTTACGGTGCTACCCTTCGGACTACATGGGGCACCGGCGACATTCCAACGTCTTATGAACACGGTGCTCCGCTTGCCTGGACGACATAGTGATCTGCAGCCCCACATGGGAATCCCATCTAGAACACCTACGTATCCTCCTCCTTGCCCTACAGCAAGCCGGTTTGCACATAAATGCCCAAAAATCCCGAGTATGCTACCAGAAGGTCAAATATTTGGGTTACGTGTTGGGGCACGGGATGATTGAGCCACAGATCGAAAAAGTCAGGGCTATAGCCGAGACCCCCTTCCCCAGCACAAAGAGAGAAATGAGAGCATTTCTAGGGTTGATAGGTTACTACCGACACTTCATCCCCCAGTTCTCAGAGGTAGCAGCCCCACTGACAGACACCCTCCGACAAAACTTAAAAACCCAGAGCCTCTTACACCCCACGCCACAGATGCCGAAAGCATTTGGTCCCCTGAAACTGACTATAACCACCAGTCCTGTGTTGTCCTCCCCCGACTTCTCCCGTCCCTTTATCCTCCACACTGATGCCTCTGACTATGGCATAGGAGCGGTCCTGTCCCAGTTGTCACGGGAGGGGGTAGACCATCCCATTCTATATATCAGCCGTAAGCTCTTTCCTCGAGAACTTAAATACCCTACCATCGAGAAAGAGCGCCTAGCGATAAAATGGTCTGTCGACAAACTGAGGTATTATCTTGAGGGTCGCCCTTTCACCCTGTACATGGACCACGCACCTCTCCATTGGATGAGCCGAAACATCGCTCGGAACCCCAGAGTTCTACGCTGGTTCTTTTCCCTTCAGCCCTTTTCTTCACAGTAAAGCACCGCAAGGGCAAGGACAATGGTAGTGCCGATTTCCTTTCTAGGTTTCCTCTGCCCGATCGGGAGATTCCAGAGGGGGTAGTGTGTAACAAGGCAAGCCCGGCTTGTTACACACTACCCCCTCTGGAATCACTGTTCCTTTAACTGGGAGGACACTTCTGACAGCCCCACCCCCACTGATGATGTTGAGAAGGTCTGGCCCACAAGAACGCGAGGGATCCGGAAGTCAGTGTGTGGCATCACCGGAGGAGTCGAGGAGAGAGAGTCGGAAGGAGTCGAGTGTGGAGAAGAGCGGACGAAGTTGAGCGGAGGAGGGGAGGCAGAGTGGTCCATAGACGACAGGAATCCAGGAGGCCAACGACCCCGTGATTCGCCCAGCCACGCACCAGGAGGAGCGTGGCTCTTGCAGGTACGCGACCGGTTTACGGGGTGGGTGGGAAGGAGGGGGAGCCTAGAGGATCCACATCGTCCTGGTATTCCCCCACAGCACTTCACTCACGTAGGTAGACGTGATACTCGCACTGTGTGACCCTACACTTCCCTTCCCAGCATAGCGTGTGACTACCCCACACTGATAACACACCACCTTTTCTTTCTTTTCTTTCTTTCTTTTCCCTTGCCACGACCACTGACCCACCGACATCCACGATTGGACGGGCTCATGCTGGAGTGGATGAGAAGAGAGCAAACCCCGTAGAGGGACCGGGAAACCAAAGACCTATAGTCCTTACCCCCTTTTCCCCACAAGAGTCTGGCTATTCGCCGAAGACGTGCTCTGTATACAATAAAGCTGTCCTTACCAAAACCTGGTCTCCTGCCCCTTTCTTAAAACCCGCTACAATTATATAAACGACATCCCTCCTTTGTTTAGGGAGACAAACATATAGCTGACACTGTAAACCCCCCCCGTATGTCGGAATTCCAGCCCAGCTGAATCCTGTTTACCTCCTGATAAGGATGGTGTCCAGCTCTACACCAAGACGGGCTCCCAGATGACACATACCTACAGGTAACTGGGGAGTTAGATCACCCCAAGGGTTTCTGGCAGATTCTCCCACCCTAGCACACTAGGATAGGGAGTGCTAGGGAGGAGCAAAACTTTAACTATACTTATATGCAAGCTTATAATTCCTGTAACAGCACAATGGTTGAACTGTTTACAACTGAAAGGTGACCTCCGAGGCTGCCTTCCGACTACTCAGTTTGTGCACATAAAGTATGTGTAATATGCCCGAATTCTGTCAGTGACAGTGAGCTCAGGTTAAATGTTTGCGCTTCTTCCTAGTTTGTCATACGCCAAATGCTGGGGACTAAGGTTCAAATGTGGTCTTTTACCTATCTGACAGCAGCTTCAGGACGAACCTCCATCCCACGGATTCAGCAGAACTTCCAATCAATTGCTGTGTCTGCTCACTCTTCTTTGCTGCGCAGATGTGAATCTGTCTGGGCAAAGTCCTCCTTTGGCAGCAGTAGGACTTGAGTAACCAATATTTCCTGGTTGGCTGACCAGAATGTTGGTCAAATATGAATGTTCCATGAAAAAACAAAGGCGAGAAGCGTTTGGGAAAACAGAAACAGTTGGTTTAATTAAACACTGCGGCCAGAAGTACAGCATACAGAACCGGGTCCGAAGACTGACTCAAAGTATAATCGTTTTGAGCATCTTTATGTACATTTCTTGGAGCATCATAAAACAATTCATAGATCCAGTTCAGGAAGAGGAATGTGGGCCTAGTCATGGAACCATAAATTATTTCCACCTGATAATAAATGCAGGTGGCTCTCAACCTTGCGTGGACACAATGCAGGCCAGTGGGTAGCGCGTTCAGATGTCCAACATGGAGATCGCAGGATCACTGCATGTGTGTGATTTATTTATTTTATTTGTAGAGTTTTATATAGAGCGAACGTGACCCAAGGGTATCAGAGCGGTTCACAGTTACATGAGGTAAACAGTTTAGAATACAATGGATATAGCAGCAGTAATATATATATGATTCTGGTACATGCCTTTCTTAACAGTTTCAACAATAACAAGTTTAGGATCTGTTTAGTGTACCAAAGGTATAACAGTAGTATTATACATATGGTTCCACTGTGTACCTTTCGAATGTTTTACATCAATATTACAAAGATCCATTAATTGTAGTCCTGTACAGTCAAAGAGGTCTTTGCAGCTAACTGGTGATTTTATCTTTACATTTGTTGTTGATCTGTAGAGGTAACACCTACATCAGCTCTAGTTGGCATCAGTCTTTGGTTAGTTTTAGTGTCTTTGTGGTCTTTTTGTGCAGGATGTATCCATATCTGACAGGTCTATGCGACAGCCGGATATTAACCACGATGCAGATGATGAACAGTCTAGCCTAGTGAAGGAACTTGCTCATTAGGAAGATCTTCGTTTCCCTCTTGAATGTTGCCGTGTTTGGAATCTTTCTAATGTTTGGAGGGAGGGAGTTCCAGATTCTGGGGGCCGCTCCGGAGAATGCTCTGTCATAAGTTTTTTTCTTCTGAAAGATGGGCGGTTTCAGCAGCAGCTCTCTGGCACTCCTGGATGGTCTGTTTCCCCCTGATAGCTCAATTTTCTGGACTAAGTATATTGGTGTTTTGTAGTGGAGTGCTTTGTGGGAAATAGATGCCAGTTTAATGCTTTAAGGTGTGGGGAAATAAGGTAGTATTTTCTAGAACCTGTAATGAGTCTTGCGGCCGCATTGAGACAGGCTTTTAGCGGTGCTGTGGAAATTTTAGGTAGACCTGTTAGTGTTGTACATCCATAGTCAATCCTTGATATAACTAAAGACTGAACTGCCAATTTGAGGTCCGCCGTAGTAATGAGTGGTTTCACCCTTCTAATATAGTTCAAGTGAAACCGGGCGCTTTTTGCCATTGATTTGATGTGGGCTTTCATGTCTAGATTCTTATCAAGCGTGATTCCTAGTGATTCGGTCGAGTCAACTAGGGTAGGGGTGCAGTTTAGCGCTGTGATCGATTTGGTCCATTCCTTCACATTTGCGCGGTTCTTTGGCAGTGATATTAATAGGAATTCCGTTTTTTGTGCATTTAATTTCAGATGATTGCTAGTTAACCATTGTAATGACACTTTTAAGGCCTCATTCATTGACTTGCTCTCTTCCAATGATGAGATCTTGATGTAAATCTGAGTTTCATCTGCGTACATGTGATATGATATGTTTTAGTGTCGGAGAATTTCTGTAAGAGGTTCGATATATAGGTTGAATAGTGATGGAGATAATGTTGATCCTTGCGGGACTCCAATCGAATTAGGGCATGATGGGGATAGCTTCTGGTTGACCAGGAATCTTTGTGTTCTGTTCTGAAGGAAGGATTCAAACCATTTCAGAACCTTTCCAGATGGACATAATGTTAGCCAATTGAAATTTTGTATTCTTGAAATGGTCACTAAAAAAGAAGGAAGAGACAATCGCAACTTCATACTACAAAGAGAAAACCACTGGATTTATTATTTGAATTCAATGAAACCGGATGGCTTAAATGATCGCATTGAATTTTCATGTTACCTGTGATTTCGTACTATATGTGTTGTTCTAAAGGAAAGTTATTGCTGATGCATGTTTAGCTTTATACACCTTCATAAGTTAATCCTTGTTTTATTTCTTTTTATTCTCTTATTAACCATCGTATACACATCAATTACCCTGTTTCCGTACTCACCTGTATAATTCATCATCACTGACGCTTCTGTTCCTAAAGGTTCCCATTTCGACTTGTCACCATACCTTTTTTTGACCTTTCTATCCATACCGTTTATGTCCATATCCACACTTGTTTTTATCACATTAACAGTACCACTACATTTCACTTTTTTCCTGAATCTAACTAACTCCACTAGTATAGTCCGTTCACAGTTTTCACATCGCCACAGTCCTATGTCTACCTTTACGCCCACTCCCTCGGTGTACGTCATTCACGTTCAACTTCCCGAACACTTAAAACCACCCGCGTACAAACACAAAATGCGGAACACCACATACGGAAGACACGTAGAGGCTTTTTCAGCACCTGGTAAGAATATTTTATGTGTTGTGACCTGCATGTTCATACGGGACGCAATTTAACATCTTAGTAGCCGTTTATTAAAACTTACTAACTTCCGACACCTTAGATAGCATTTTGACCAGTCTTCCCGGCACGTTTGTACGTTTTGTCACGTTAAAACTTCCCAACACGGAACTATACACCCGCCAGTATTTTTGCACGTTTTGTTACGTTAAAACTTCCCAACACGGAACCACACAGTCGCGAGTATTTTTTCATCACGAGTCTGTCCACAGATATATCTTCACTACGGACTTTTCGTTTCACTTTTAAATTCATGTTCACATCCCATCATTCACCGAGAGTAAATAATCACTACATGTTTCATTGTTCCTACACACAGTATTCATTTCATTTTTATCTTCTTGCTAAATCGTAGATTCCCCCTGATGAAGGCTTACGCCGAAATGCATTGGGATCTGGGATCTCGGGGATCTGGGATCTCGCCATCCATGTCTCTGTTCACCGTAATGTGATTAAAACCCACGCCAAAAAAACGATGACAAATAAAGTTTTTCAAATTGAAATCTGATGAACTCGCAAGTCTAATCTTTTGACAAGCATTTGAAACCTCCACGAGAGGACAGTAACTGTGCCCGAGGGACACACCCCAAGACTTGGGAAGTGCAGTCTTTTCGTTTTCACTTTACTCACTCAACTTTCGGAGAGCGAGACCTTGGAGCACGTAATAAAAGACAAACAACCTACTAACCAGCAGGCAGTGCGTGTACTACTCACCTCATTTGTATTTGAATACTTATATTCCGAAAAACAGTACGCAGCACGCAAACCAAAAACAAAGAAACAATCATGCAATTCGACGAAATATCACATTTAACCGACACAAGAGCGGATACATTTGCATATAGTCAAGAGGAAGTTTCAAGGATCTACGCACTTATACAAGAGGATACCACCACCTCCTCAACTAGGAACACTAAAGAACAGAATATCCGTCAGCTTTTATACCTCTCTAAAAAGGAAATTAACCAACGCTTACATGCAAGTACATTGATCAGATACCACAAAGCTCAAAGAATCCCAAGGGGACTTAGAATACCACTCAAACCTTCCTTATGCAAAAACCAACAAAAGTTCAAAGATAAATGGTTTGCTATCCTGAACAAATGTTCCTCAGACTTGATCCTTCTTATTATAGAAGAATTATCAACCATCTTGGAAGAGCTAACTAAAGACATCCAGGACATCAAAACCGAATTAGAAAAATCATTGACCACTGAAGACCTCAATGAAATATTGGAAGATATCAATAAACAATTGACAAAGCATACAGAAGAAGTCAATCAACGTAAAATCCGAAAGTTTCGGAGAGACACCACTGATTATAAAATGGGGGAAGTATACTCCTGGGCCGAAATTTACGCCAAACGGAGACAAAGCAAACCTTATACAGCCAACACTGAAACCTCATCATCTGACAGTGATCGAACTCACCCACAGAGAAGGCCCCCCATGAAGGATATGATACCCACAACAACATCAATGGTTACACCATCCACGTCGACCACTACATTAAACAGCGAGGAGACTCCTTTTTTAGGGGTAGGTCCGTCAGGACAGGAAGACCCAGGAGGAGCCGCAGAAAAAATCAGGGAAAAGGACAAAGATCCACCACAAACTCGCACCACCTTGCCCAAGAGGGACCGCACAAAGAAAACCAACCAATAGACAACTTAGTCATTAACATTTCTGACTATCACTTCAGCAACATCGAAATAAATGTCTTACAGAAGGGCACATCATTCGTGCCTACAACGGAAAGCAATCTACTTGAACTACATATCAGCTTTTATAAACTCATGAGGAAACTCAGACTTCGTCATTTTTTTGACAACGTCTTGACAACCACGAAAGAACAAGAAGAGGATCCCCTATTGGGCTTACGACCCAAAAGCACCTTTATGGCACCAGTCAGCCATAAAAGTTTAGATCTTTTTGAATCAGTTGTGAAAAATGATTTATCCAAACTTAATTACAAGAGAAACAGATCAAAACACAGCAACTTAACCAACAAAGAGATAGGTATCTTAAAAACCATCGCACATAACCCTAACATCATTTGCACCAAAGCGGATAAAGGTGGAGCTCTTGTTGTACTGAATTTTTAGTATTACAACTCTCAAATATAAACTCACGTCCAGGACTCTGAAACATATTTGAAATTGGAAATTAACCCCACCACACAATACAGAGACGTTTTATCGACAATCATACAAAGTGCAGTTGACAATGGCACCATAAATGAAAAAGTCCAAAAAATTTTTATTCAACCAAATCCAAAAAGTCCTACTATCTTTATGGTACCCAAAATTCACAAACACCCTACTAAACCTCCCTGTCGACCCATCGTATCTACACGAGGAAGTCTTCATGAACCAGTTGGCAAGTACCTAGATCGCCACCTTCAACCCTGTGTTACCTCCATGAAATCATTTCTCAAAGACACCACCGATTTTCTCATCAAACTCAATCAAGTAACCATATCACACGATGAAAATATTATCTTTTGTACAGTGGATGTCAACTCCTTATATACCTCCATCCCTCACCAGATGGGTCTGGAGGCCATTGAACAGGCACTATTGCACTCGGAATATCCACACAACCTACAGGTCTTCCTTATGGAATTAATGCAATTCACCCTCTTCCACAGCTATTTTGAACACAACAATGAATGGTACCAACAACTAACGGGCACATCTATGGGAAATTGCGCAGCTCCAGCGTATGCCAATATTTTCATGAAGCAATTCGAAGAAGACCATATCCTTACTATACCCACATGGATAAACCACCTAAAGATATACCTCAGGTTCATTGATGACATTTTCATCATATGGAAAGGTTCGGACCAAACTCTCAAAAACCTTTTAGAAGACCTCAATCATATTGACCAACGATTACAATTCACTTTCAACATTCATCCAGATTCCATCACCTTCCTGGACGTCACCATCACCAAAACATCCACAGGATTTGAAACCAACCTGTATAGGAAAAGTACCGACAGGAATAATACACTCCATTACCAAAGCTTCCACCCGCCATCACTTAAACAACACTTACCATATTCGCAAATGTTACGGGTAAAAAGAATTGTATCCAACTCAATCAAATCTTCGGACCAGCTCAACATCCTCACACAAAGATTCAAATCTCGTGGTTATCCTGATCAGGTACTACTAAAAGCGAAAGAAAGATCAACCATCAAGACCAGAGATCAGCTTCTTACTACACAATCCAAACCAACTAGCAACCAAATCACGGTAGTTTCTAAGTATTCCACTATGAGCACAAGCTACAAACGAATAATCAAAAAACACTGGCAACTACTTAAACTTGAGCAGGACTTCAATCATATTTTTGACGAGGAACCAATTTTCGCTTATACCAGAAACAAAAACATCGGCGAAATTCTAAAACAACAAGACCATCCGATCACACCAACTTCATTCAAAGGAACTGTCCCTTGCTTGAACTGCAACAATTGCAATAATATAATAAAAGGAGATTACATCACACACCCCATGAGGGGACATAAAATCAAACTGAGGTTAACGGCAACCTGTGATACATCTAATGTTATCTACATGCTCAAATGCCCTTGTGGCAAGGTTTATGTCGGACAAACCGAGAGAAAGATGAAAGTGAGACTCAACGAGCACAAATCTAACATCAGGACTAAACAACTCAAATCATCGGTTGCTCAACACTTTATGGAAGTTGGACATAATGTTAGCCAATTGAAATTTTGTATTCTTGAAATGGTCACTAAAAAAGAAGGAAGAGACAATCGCAACTTCATACTACAAAGAGAAAACCACTGGATTTATTATTTGAATTCAATGAAACCGGATGGCTTAAATGATCGCATTGAATTTTCATGTTACCTGTGATTTCGTACTATATGTGTTGTTCTAAAGGAAAGTTATTGCTGATGCATGTTTAGCTTTATACACCTTCATAAGTTAATCCTTGTTTTATTTCTTTTTATTCTCTTATTAACCATCGTATACACATCAATTACCCTGTTTCCGTACTCACCTGTATAATTCATCATCACTGACGCTTCTGTTCCTAAAGGTTCCCATTTCGACTTGTCACCATACCTTTTTTTGACCTTTCTATCCATACCGTTTATGTCCATATCCACACTTGTTTTTATCACATTAACAGTACCACTACATTTCACTTTTTTCCTGAATCTAACTAACTCCACTAGTATAGTCCGTTCACAGTTTTCACATCGCCACAGTCCTATGTCTACCTTTACGCCCACTCCCTCGGTGTACGTCATTCACGTTCAACTTCCCGAACACTTAAAACCACCCGCGTACAAACACAAAATGCGGAACACCACATACGGAAGACACGTAGAGGCTTTTTCAGCACCTGGTAAGAATATTTTATGTGTTGTGACCTGCATGTTCATACGGGACGCAATTTAACATCTTAGTAGCCGTTTATTAAAACTTACTAACTTCCGACACCTTAGATAGCATTTTGACCAGTCTTCCCGGCACGTTTGTACGTTTTGTCACGTTAAAACTTCCCAACACGGAACTATACACCCGCCAGTATTTTTGCACGTTTTGTTACGTTAAAACTTCCCAACACGGAACCACACAGTCGCGAGTATTTTTTCATCACGAGTCTGTCCACAGATATATCTTCACTACGGACTTTTCGTTTCACTTTTAAATTCATGTTCACATCCCATCATTCACCGAGAGTAAATAATCACTACATGTTTCATTGTTCCTACACACAGTATTCATTTCATTTTTATCTTCTTGCTAAATCGTAGATTCCCCCTGATGAAGGCTTACGCCGAAATGCATTGGGATCTGGGATCTCGGGGATCTGGGATCTCGCCATCCATGTCTCTGTTCACCGTAATGTGATTAAAACCCACGCCAAAAAAACGATGACAAATAAAGTTTTTCAAATTGAAATCTGATGAACTCGCAAGTCTAATCTTTTGACAAGCATTTGAAACCTCCACGAGAGGACAGTAACTGTGCCCGAGGGACACACCCCAAGACTTGGGAAGAGCAGTCTTTTCCTTTCCAGATAATCCCATCCTGTCTTCAAGCCAGGCGAGCAATTTTTAATGATTTACAGTGTCAAATGCAGAAGACAGGTCAAGAAGAACTAGTAGACATGTTTGATTGTGATCCAGAGCCTGTAGTGCAATATCAACTATATGTAAGATTGCTGTTTCCATACAATGGCCTGGTCTGAAACCAGATTGGCAGTCGTCCAGCAGATTGAAATTAGTGATGTGGTTGCTCAGCTGATTTTGCACACATTTTTCAATTAGTTTGGCAAGTAATGGAATATTGGTTACTGGGCGAAAGTTATTTGGGTCTGCCGGGTCCGCTGTAGGTTTTTTGATGATGGGGAGGACTTAGCCTGTTTTTAGGCACTCTGGAAGGACCCCTTGAGAAAGTGAGGCATTGATTATTTTTGTCCATATAGGGACGACGATATGGTTGATTCTTTTTAGGCATTTAGAGGGGAGGAGGTCATTGTAGTGGTTATTTGGTTTGATATCCGAGAGAGTTTTGGCAATGGTATTCTGGTCATATAACTTGATGGTCGACCATAGTGCTTTATTTTTCGCCCTATCATGCCCGTTTTTCATGGTAGCATCGTTCTGTGGTGATAGTTTGCTAGAGAGGTTGTCGGCTGCCATCCTGAGATCTCTTTCTAGCGTGTTGGCTTTGTCTGTGAAGAATGTTGAGAATTCCTTGCAGCTCAGTTGAGTTTTAGTTGCTTCTTGGGCAGATTTGGCCAACTTATTGGATTGTTGTTTTAACATCTCGAAAAGTGGTCTGTTTTTGGCGTTATCCAATTCTGATCTAAAAAAATTCCTTTTTGGAATTGAGAACACTTTTGTTGTATTCGTTTTTTATTTTTCTGAGAGTTTTTAGCTGGGGTGATGATGGGTGCTGTCTCCATTTTCTTTCTGCAAGTCTCCGCTTCCGCCTGTCTTCATTCTGTGTCCCATTAAACCATGGATTTTTATCTTTCTCTGAGACTCTTTTCAGTTTTAGAGGCATGGTGGAGTTGACTATATTCGTCATTGATACGGTGTAGTGATCAATGAGTTTGTAAACGTTCAGCAAGTTGTTAGGCGGATTTAGATCCTTCTCACATCTTGCTACTAAATGCTCAATATTAGGGTCTTTGGTGTTCCGTGTCCACTTTTGGTCTTGTTCTTTTTTATGGTGAATATATGGAAGGTTATGGCATGGTGATCCGACCAATAGCAAGGAACAATTCAGTGGATTGTAATATCTTTGACTCTTGAGATTACCCAGTCTAAGGTTGCCCCTTTCGAGTGTGTTGGCAGTGTGCAGGCTTTAGTAAGGTTTAGGTCTGCTGAAATGTCTTTGATTGCGTTGACCTGTTTGTCATTATTGTCGTCCCAGTGTAAATTAAAGTCGCCTAGGAATATATCTTTAGTGTTACTGTTAGAGTTAGCCGTGATGATCTTCATTAAATGGTCTATAAACGGGGCATTATTGTCTGGTGGATGGTAGAATGCATGCAAGTTGCACCTTTCATTATCTCCAGTTTTTATGCTGAGACCGAGGTATTCACAGGATTCAAGAGGGTCGCATTGTATTTGGCTGACCTTGATATCAGATCGGTGTATGCCGGCTATACCACCTCCTGTCCTTTTTTGTCTGTCTAATCTCACAATGTTATAATGAGGAGGCACCAGTAGATCCATGCACGGGGAAGAAGATTCAGTGAGCCATATTTCTGTTAAGATTGTCACATCAACTTCCTGACTAATGATGAGGGCAGCAATGTCTGAGGCATGTTTTGCTGCGGAACGACAGTTGAGCAGGAGGCATAGCAGTGGCTTCTCTGAGCTACCAGAGTTCATCTCTTGAGTATTGACGGTTAGCTGGACTTGTTTTAGGTTGTTAAGGTTGTGTTTTCTGTTCTTAGGCCCGGACGTTCTATTTGCCTCGATCGGGACTGATCTAATTTCCTCACATCTGCTGATGGCTGTAGACTCATATGACAGGAGTATGGTTAGGGTTTCATCAACCGATAAGTATTTAAGATTTTTATATGGTCGATAATGCCTATTTGAAAATGGCATGGCTGTCCCTTTACTCTTTCCTTGAAGATCGTGCACTGCTTTTTGGATGAGCTAGTATTTTTTCCATAGCTTGTAGTGTATTTAGAATGTCCTGCGACATATTGCCTGCTTGTATTTGAAGAGTTTCGATTTCTCTCAGAGTATGAGGTGAATATACTAGAGGTGCGCATCTGCCTATTTCGGGTTTTGTCTGTGTCTCGGTGCTTTATATCCGTGACTTTTTCAGTGTTCCTTTTTTTGTCATTAGTTCAGGTATCTGCGCCTCTCCTATGTATGATGTGAGATGCACTCACTTTGTCCTTTGTGAAGGGGGGTATGGGAGGGGTGTTATCTTCCCTACCCTTTATTGCTGGATGGGGGTTCCCATTAAATGGCCTATGTGTGGGAGTAATCATATCCTGGGTAGAGGCACTGATTTTTCCCGATGTAACGTCGTAGGGGCGATATTAGCGTATAGTAGGAATTCCTCTCCTATCTCTGTACAGTTCCCATCAAGTGTGTCTCTTGGCAAAGTAGTGTCTCCTGACAGAATTGTAGGTTGTGGTTATTGAGGGCCTCTAGTTGTTATGACGTCTATGGTGGTTGTGTCGGTGTTAGATAGGGTGATTGCTTGTGTGATCAGGTGGTGAAGAGACCTTGTGTTATCTACACACTCTTTTAAGGTTGCAAACGGGTTGTCAAACTTTTTTAATTCATTGTTGGCTGCTTGTATAAGCACAATGCCGTTCTTGTAGAAAGTTATGCATAGTTCCGTTCCTAATCTTGGTGACGGGATGATCAATAGTTTAGTACCATGTGGGATATTGCTTATATTTTTTATGTTGAGCATCTTCGTAATGACAGTGCGCCATTTAGCAGTTTTTCTGGTGAAAAATATCAAGTCATTTACAATAATGCCTTTGTTTAGATTAAAGGAGGTCCGAGATCAACGTGTCTGGGTTTTTTCTAATTAGATTGAATTTTTTGGCTGCATTCTTAGATAGGTTATTTGGGTACTTTATGACGTAAGAATTATTGCCTGCTTATTTTAAATTGGTTCCGGCCATAATTCCTGATGGCGATATATAATACTCCGGGGTGGTCTTGCGGAGGTGACCTCACTTTGATGTATCCTCTAGTCCATTACCTGTTTTAGGACGTCTACAAGTCTACTGTGGTTCCTGTTGGTGTCTCTATTCTCCTTTGTTTCCTTATGTCCCACTCTGATGTAACCTTTTGCCCCCTCAGTCTTTCTGTGGTTCCTTCTAATGACTTTGCTATCCTTTAATTCCTTATGTTCGTGATCATTTGGGTAGTATCCTCATCGGGAATAGAAAATATTTAATTAGATAACTCTTGGTTAGGTCGTATGAAAACAGTACTTTCCTATGTTGTTTCAAAATCCAACTCTTCCTTTATTGGAGTCTATAGACAGTCATTCCAAGATGGCCGCCGTCTTGGTGATCTTAGCTCATCGTGTAGCTGTAGGCCCTTGTTTGTTTCTATTTCACCGACCTCTTTCTATTGCCATTTCCAGCTAGCTACCATTTTGGAGGAAATTGAGTTGAGGCAATAATGCTCAAGATGGCTGGGGCAATAAAGCAACAAAACACGTGGGCAAAAGAAATGAAAAAGAGAGAAGAAAAGTTGCTGCACACTGTCTGCGATATGTCCTGATTGGCTGACTGTCCCTATCTTCAAGTGGCATCTACCTTGATGGTATTTTGGGAGCGCACACCCCTCCGGCCATGTGTGTTTTATTGGGGCAAATATCTCCAGAGCATTGTGGTGTCAATCAGTTACCTCAGGCCTAAGTCGCAGGGCCTGCCTGACCACGTATTTCTGACTTGAGTTGATGGAGAGGTCATACTGGGTGATTTCGACAACAGTAATTAGATTTCATTTTCATGCACACATGTATCATTGCTTACCTTGATATCAATATTAACATCTGCCCTGGAAGCCTGAAGCAACAGCACCTGCCTGCTTGCCAAGACCAGTGTGCCCTGTGAGGGAGAACAGAGTGTTGGAGGGAGCAAAGTCCAGCAATTTCAGGGACCGAATCAAATTCAATAGAAGATGGTTTGTGCTCTGCAAAAGATCATAAACTTGGTTCCATTTTTTGCCTCAGTGTTCATTGTAAGGATCTCATGTACAGTCTTGCCCGACATGTAATTCTGAGATGTGCAGTAATAGGTATTTACCCTGGAGTGACATATTTGCAACATGATGTAATTACAGAACCCCTGTTGTTTTCCGTGATAGATTTTAACAGCAAAACAACAGTGAAGTTCATTAGGGGGAAATGTGCAGTAAAACGTGAACATGAAAAATTTGGTGCAGTAAACACAAATTTTGCAGCATATTTCCAATTTTCCCCCGCAATGATATTTACCAGGTAAGATAAATTCTAAGGGTTCATAATTACAGGCTTCTACTTTATCTGGATTCCATCACCCATTCTATGTACCCACCCACCAATCCTGCCAATTTTCACTTTTCTTATTTGAGCCACCATTACAAATGGCTCGAATGAAAATGCAATATTTATTGCACTTTTTAAAATCCAATGGCCCAGGGACTGGCAGCCTATTTCATTTTGTGCCCTTTAAAAAGGGGTATAACATGTGGGATGTGGTGCTTTGTGCACAAAAATACACATATACACAATTTAACTGGTACATTTTGGCTGGATTGATCTGCTGTAAATCACCTAAGGAAAACTATGTGGATACTTTAATTACAGAAAGACTTGTGATTCTGTTCCCTGCGCAAACGTGTTCACACAGGGATCGGAAACAAAGGCCCACTTATACTGAGGGCCTTGGTGATATACTCATAGGAGGTTTCTACAAATATCATCATCATCATAAGCTTTTATTCGATATGCAAGATATCTTATAAGCACAATTAGAATACAATCATTACAGTGTACAAAAAAGCATTGCTACAAGAAGCCAGTATAAAATTCATTAAAAGATAAAAGGACATGAATTGCCCGTTACTAAATTAGCTAAAAAAGGAATTAAACAGCTACTGACAATCTCTTACAACGAATAAGCCAAAACTGCTTTAAAAATGTTGCTGTTCCACACACTATAGGGGGGAAGTGTCCGTGGTTAGGATACGCAAGGCTACTAGGTGGCTACGTGTGCCCATATTTCGACAAAGAGGTTTCAACCAGAAACTCCTAGGCCTTGCATAATCCGGGCATTCAAATAGGACATGCGCAATGGACTCAACCCTACTCAGGCAACATGCACAGTTTGGAGAAGTACGGGCCGCTGATGTCCAAATCGATACCACAGCACCTAGGGGGAGGGATCCAACTCTAAATTTAAAATAAAGGGCTCGGTCAAAGGGGAGGGTGATCAGGTCCAGGTAGGGTTCAAAAGCCACAATGTCTTTGATTTGTAAAAAGGCGACAGTGGACTTGCAGTGGTTAGGGTTTGTAATTAGACGCTCCGCAGTCCATTTCCAGTAAAGCGCCTTGACAACTTCTTTTGGAGGGGCTGAACGTGATGACCAACAGTCTCCTAGACCGATCTTCTCCAGAAGCTTTTTAGTTTCTCTTAACCATCTTATCTTAGCCCAACCCCCCAGACTCATTATTTCCCCCAGGGCATCAGCATAGGATTTTAGTTCTTCACCCCTCCAGATTCGTGTCCATAGCAGGAGCGGGCGAAGCTGGGCCTGATCTTTGATGTTTTTACAACCCGTGTCCAACCACACTGGTACAGATGGTGTGCTCAGTGGAATGGAGATAATGGATTTCAGTAGCTTGCTCTCCGCTGTCACTAGGGCGTCCAATCGGCAGTGGCCCCACAGTTCTGCCCCATACAAGGCTGATGTCACTACTTTGGCCTTGTAGATATCGATTACTGGGGTAAGTGATCTCCTAGGTGAGGCCCTGAACTCCCTCATGAGAGCTCCTCCTACTCTCCTATGGTTGAGGACCATTTTGTCAATATGATTTGCCCAAGACATCCTATCCGTAATCCGAATACCGAGGTAATCGAATTCGGCTACTTTCTCTAAGGGAATCGAGTTAAGTGTAGGTGGACGGCCCAGTTTCTTAGGAGGATTTAGGACTAGGTATTTTGTTTTGTCCACATTTATTATTAAGCCTTTTGCAGCACAAAACTCCTGGAATCGCGTTAGCAATTTCTGGAGGCCTTGTGGGGTCTTCGAGATCAGGAGCGTGTCATCCGCAAAAAGCAGGGTGGGGATACGGACTCCTCCGAGACAGGGGGCATCGGCTGGTTCTTGTTGAAGATGTTTTACCACCCCATTCACATATAGTGAAAATAGGGTGGGTGCCAAGACACAGCCCTGTCTTACGCCCCTGGACACTGGTATCTTCTCAGTGAGCTCTCCATTTTTACCCCAACGGACCTGTGGAAAGGTATGGGCATGAAGGCTAATGAGAAGGGACAAGATGTAAGGGGGTAATCCCAACTCATAAAGCACCCTCCAGAGCTCTTCCCGGGGGACTAGGTCAAAGGCAGTCTTCAGGTCTATAAAGGCCAAATAAAGACTACCCTTGCCTAGTTCCACCACCTTCCACCCCAATAGTGCCAGCCTAAACACCTGCTCTATTGTCCCCATACCAGCCCGAAAACCTGCCTGAAAGTCTGATAGGATTTTATTCTCCTCCACCCAATGGAGAATCCTTCCAAGGATAGCTTTACCAGCTATCTTTTGGGTGGAGTCTATCAGACTTATAGGGCGATAGTTCCCCGGTGTTTCCCTGCACCCTTTTTTTATAAATCGGGACCACCACCGCCCCTTTCCAGGATTCTGGCACAGCCCCTCCCATCATGATATCGTTTAGGAGAGCTGCTATGACCCTTGCCCATTCCGCTGGGTATGCCCTCATAAGGTCCCCCGGAAGGCCGTCTGGGCCCGCTGCCTTGCGAGGCGCTACCCACCCTATAACCCCCTCAATCTCTAAAGGAGTGAAGAGATCATAGGCATGAGGTTCAATTGCTCGTGTATGGTCCATCCCCACGTTCAGTTCCCCATCTAGGGGGAGGTATAGGGTCCCAAAGTGTTTTACCCAGCTTTGAGGCGGGATGTTGCAGGGTCTCACAGATGCATCGGGTTTATTCCGTGTGCTTATGAGATTCCAAAAGGCCCTTGAATCCCTGATTTTACTAGCCTGGAGCAGGTCTTCCCAGAATTTGTCTTCCCACTCCCTCCTGGCAAATTTAAGGGACTTATTATAGGTCTTCCTTGCTTCCTGTATCACACTACGGGACTTGAGTTTAACCGCCTCAACTAACTTGGCCTTGTGAACCCTACATGTTTGGGTATACCAACCATCGACTGGTTTTTTAAATTCTTTGTTGCCCGACTTGTTAGGGTATAAGGTAAACACGTTAGTTAAGGCTTCTACCAGGGAGACTCGCTCTACCCACCCCTTCTAAGGAGGTTCCGAGGGTTGTTACCGCATGGTTTAAATGGGATTGAATTTCCCCTACCTTTGCCTCGGATAAAACCAATTTCGCCCATTTTATTCGTCTACCACAAGGGGAGACTTCAGACTCATCCGGGGGTGCGGCTACCAGGTTAATGTTGTCCTTCCTTAAGGGGCGCCACCACTGGACCATACTTAAGGAGAGTGAATTGTGGTCACTTTCAGTCGAGGGGACCACCTGCATGTCCCTTACATAAGACCATAAGTATACATCTATTAGGAAATAATCTAGCCTAGAGGTGTGTCCTGGTCTATTGTACGTGTGGGCACCCCCCCTATCCGAGGATGTCCTCCCATTAGCTGCCCTTAAGTTGAATTCGAGGCTCAGGGAGTATATCTGGAGCGCCACTTCTGTCCACCTTCTGATCGGTGGGATTTCCAGTACCGGGATCCCCAACCTGGTATCCTCCTCGTCTTGGTCGAGGGAGACGTCCGAGCCCAAGGGCTCGAACGTACAGTTCATATCACCTGCAACCAATATACGAGTCTTATATGGAGTATTATTTAGCAAAGTCTCGAGGAGAGATATTACAGGAGACTTTTTCCCGCCCTTGGTACCCCGGGCATAAACATTAAAAACATTTAAGACAATTCTTCCCCTTTGATCTATTAGGGTGATGTTTTGTATGTCAGGGGAACCTGTGGGAGACTCCACTACTCTGCAGTCTAAAGAAGCCGCGACCCAGATGAGAAGGCCACCCGAAGGTTGCCCTCTCCCTGTTTCCGAGACTTGCGCAGGGGAGGAATAAGAAGAAAAACCCACCCTATGGACCGGCACCAGGCTCCATGTCTCTTGGAAATGGCACAGGGAGTGCTCATCAACCCAAGCAGTAAAGTCCGGTAGAGCCAGTTTTCTTGCAATCCCTGCGACATTCCAGCTGAAAACCTTAAAGACTAGGTCCGTCACAGCTGAAGTGTCGCTGGGCGCCAGAATGCCCCTGTCTATGGACCTCCTCGGAGGTATCTGAGGGGAACAGGGATCTACGTAGGCAAATAGTAAGAGACAATTTATTTTTCAGTGTAATCGGTGCCCTGTAGTGTCATTATATAGAGGGGCATATTATCAAGCACGGCGTTAAAATTATCGCCACTTTAGCGGCAGGAAACTGCCGCTAAAGCGGCGATAATGGGCTTGATAATATGCCGCAGAGAATTCCGATAGAAGTCCATGTTGACACCAGAACATGGGCTTCTATGGGAATTCTCAAGGGCATATTATCAAGCCCATTATCGCCGCTTTAGCGGCAGTTTTCTGCCGCTAAAGCGCCGATACTTTTAACGCCGTTTCTTGATAATATACCCCAGAATCTTTTATGGTTCTTCCAGGGTGGCGTTTGAGTGGAGGAGCATCGCCACACTTAAAAATCCCGGAGATGAAATTAATTACCATTTTATTATTCAACCCCCGTCCCGAGCCAAGTGTCAGGACAGAGGTGGGGCCCCAGCAGGGAGGTGGGTAGGTCGGTATTGCATTGTTTAAGGTACACGTCTTTTTAGACGGCCAGCCACACATGCGCACTTTAAATATCTCTAACCTAGCTGTCTTAAGAGGCCACTCCCACCAAACCTAGTGCTACTCTCATGGGGTGAGAGCAGTGCCAGGATTTGGCCAAGGGAGTTCCAGGATCTGGATCCTGTGTCGGCAAAAGGAGAGGCCCGGAGCGAGGATGTCACTGAGTTTAGTAAGTTTTTTTTACTTTTTTATAATATTTTGCACCCCAGCCTCCCATAGATGCCAGCCGCCAATGGGTTCTTCCACAATTTCTAAGCACTAAAAATGGACCGTTGAGCTTGGCTTTGAGTACAAGACTTGCAGCCTACCACACCAACCAGTGATAAAAGTATAATACACGAGTCATCATGTGGACCTATTATATTGCGAAAGTTCTATAGTGCTTACTTCTCCTGTGTGGGTCGCTGGAACAGTTACCTGCACAGGTACCAAGCTACACCCTGAAAGTTGTGTGGTTCGAGGAGTGTTGCTTTTGTTTTGAACCTAAGTGGGAAGTGTTTATGTGTCGTGCATCATGACCACCGAGGTGAAGGTATTGTATTATGGGATCCAGAGGTTGGCGGTGTGAGGGATGTGGGAATGTGAGAGATAGATGCACATTTTATCATGGAAATTTTGTGGAAAGCTAGTCGTGCTGGTTAGCTCTGCAGGTTCCCTTATTATGTTTTGTTTTTCTCTTCAAAATTCTCAATCCACTGTCACTCTGAAATCCTATCTGGGGAGGTAAGCAGATGTAGAGAAGGAGTGAAGTGAGGCAGAGAGCTGATCGGAGTAACCCAATCTAAGCTCTGGTCAGGGCTCTCAGCCACATGCCTTGATAGGGTTGCCACCTGACATGGGATTTTACCGGCGTGGCTTGTATTTTTTAAGACCAGGCTGATACAAATATTGGGGAAAGCAGTTAATCCAGTATTTTTCCATCTGAAATACAAACTTAAAACAGCAAACACATGAAGAAAACAGATAAAATAAACATACAGAGATATGTAAATGATATCAGAGTGATAATTAAAGCAAACAGGGGAACAGTTGTCATGCTACA
The DNA here is from genome assembly GCF_964204655.1 of Triturus cristatus. Taxonomy (NCBI): domain Eukaryota; kingdom Metazoa; phylum Chordata; class Amphibia; order Caudata; family Salamandridae; genus Triturus; species Triturus cristatus. The sequence continues at coordinate 963,351,979 of NC_140588.1, forward strand.
AAAGAAGCATGACAATTTTACACACATTCTGTTACATCTGCCACATCTTTCTGGGAATTTTTTCCAAGAAAGGCGTCCATCTTAAATCCTTTGAAACTAAGCTAAAAAGCAGGAGGAATTTACAGAAGCAGTAATAATTAGGAAATGAGGCAGTGCAATAGTTTAGTGAAGCTGTAGAGAAGAGACTGAATTTGCCTTAAAAACATATTCAGTGGCCCACGCTGAGGAAGCCAGTCTCCAATATAACCAATGGGGTGACCCAAATAAGTCCACGGACCTAGGTGTCAATTGTTGCAAAAAACAGTGGTCCTCACTCCAGGAAGTCAAGAGTTGCTCTCTAGCATCCCAAGCTTTATTGAATTAGCTGATTAGCCAGTTGCGCGTCCCTATTGTCGGGAATTTGGATCATATTAACGCAAAGAACTAACACCAATTGAATACCAAGACGAGTTAGGACGGACCCTAATCCCCTTGTTGATACTGATCTCATTCATTGGACCATTGAGCGGTTTCACGAGCGCGCAATTTCTCCTAGCTAGGGTCATCCCATCCCTCTCCTGAAGAAGATCCGCATGGCCGAGGCATTAAATTCCCCTCCTTGCCGCTAAGCCGGATCAAAACGTCGACGCCTTTCCCCTCACGCACCTGGACCATTCCTCCTACTACCCTTGTCCCTGTCAAGAACATTCAATTCGCAATTTAGAAAATAATTCACAAATGATCATTTTTGAATATGGCCAGTTTGCACACAACTGTATATCAAATATCAGTTTCTGTACAGTTATGTAAATAAATATATGCTTCTTATTCTCTGTTTGACAAACTCTGAGTCCTCTTTACTTTTTCTTATTTTTGAGCACCCCCTTTTCACTCAATTCTCAAATCATCCTTTTCCTCCCTTTCTTATGACCCTTGAAGGTTTGTTTAACCTCAGTTCATTTTTTCTAAAATAAATATATTATAATAAGAAATATTGCTGTGCTGCACTTCATGTTGTTTTTGTCTATGGAATTTACGATTGATTTATGTCTATAAGCTAACATATTGCAAGCTCCAAATAAGTTAATTAATAATTCCCGCTTATTTAATAGTTTTCGGATTTATTCGTCTAGGACCACTGTTTTTTGTAACGTCTGGCACAATGCTTGTGACCGCTAGATAGCAGAGCTCAATGGTGACTGCCATTCCTAAGAAAACTATCCGTAGGTCGGAAAGAGATGTTTTCATTGGGAAAACAGCATCGAAACCTGGGAAAGAAGGCAGGACCAAACAGTTTGTGGTCCTCGCCATTCCCCCAAGACCCACCTCAGTACAAGCATTTGCAATGCAATAGGTCTCGCATTTACACCAGTTTGAGCTATTGACATTGTAAATGACAATGCATTTTAATTTGTTTTTGTTTTTAAAACATAAATAAAAGGCATTTTCATTTATAATGCCAATAGCTTAAACTCTCATATACCGATCACGTAGGTATTCTATATATCTGCAGTGATAGTGATCTCACACCTATATCTGCAGTGATGGTGATCTCACACCTATAAATTAAGCGATGCCTATAGGGAAAAGTGGTTGTTATTGCGTGCGCCCAAACTTTTTTTGTGCTAAAGCAAAACATACCGAATCTGAAGACCCATGGGGAGCTGCTAAGTGACAAAAAGGTTTTGTCAAAGTATAGCTCTGCAGTGTCCGGTGAGATGCCAGCGTCGCACACAATGGGTCACTACCCATTACAGTGATTACATATAGGCGTGTAAAGAGCAAAATGGGTGACTGGATGGACAAAAAAGAGGAGGGGGGGTGCAGCTATATGTGTAGCAGAAGGGGAGACGGAAAGGAAGAGAAGAGAGAGTGGCGAATTAAGTGCCAGATTTGATAAATCACAATAATTACATTGACATTGGAAGGCTCATCAACCGACTGGGAATGCACGTATGTGAGCCTGTGCCTTGCGCCTTACTTGTTTGCATTTCAACTTGTGCTCACAAGTGTGTTTATTGTTGTACTAAGGTGTCTGGCGATGGGGCAGTAACCGTCGCAGCTAAAAATGAAGCGATGCCTATAGGGAAAAGTGGTTGTTATGCGTGCGCCAGAATTTTGTTTGTGCACAAGCAAAACAGACCGGATCCGAAGCCCCATGGTGATCTTCTAAGTGACAAAAAGGTTTTGGTAGAGTAAAGCTTAGCAGTCCGGCGAGTCCGGCAATATGCCAGCGGCACACACGATGGGGCACTGCTTTTCACAGTAATTGAATAAATACTTGCAGTAAGATAAATGGGTGACCGGATCAACAAAAAGGAAGGGGGGGAGGGGTGTGCAGATATATGTGTACAAAAGGGGAGACGGAAAGGGGGAGAGCTGAGAGAGTGGCGATTTAAGTGCTGGATTTGATCACAGGCGTAGCTAGAGCTTGTGGTGCCCGGGGCTATCCCTCAGATTGCCGCCCCTGGGTGGGGGGGGTTGCTGGGGAAAAAGGACGGCAAGCACTTGAAAGAGGACCGAGAGACACGTAGTATCGCCGCTAATAGTTACCTCGATCATGCAAGTTACATGCACATACATGACGCGGTCCAAGGCTACACAGTTGAATACACCGGTGACTGGCAGTGACTGGCAGTACAAAAGAGAACACACAGACTGCATGATCTATCTGGGGACTCAGAAAAACCGCATGTGACATCCATCAGAGAGCTGCGTGAACAATTACCTGGTAATCCCCACAATGCAAACAGGCACATACATAACACTGTTCAGGGATCCATCATCTACATCTCACATTAAATGACCATTCATCATGGTCCCCCCATTTAAGCAGTGCACTTTGTGATCTGCATGGTACATGTTCTTTGCAGCAGGCATATTAACCCTCTGTGCTACCTTTCCAGGAGTCAACCATTCCACTAGACAAAACTCGGATCTCTCTCTAGGAAGATTAATTACAGAAGTTATCATGACATTTTTATTGTTTCTGAAAATTGCTGGAGGCCAGGAAGGTGGCAGCAAGTTTTTTTAAAACCATAATATATTTGCAAACACTACGCACCCACCCGAAATAGGTACCCAGTGCGGTCACACCGTTTGCACCGCCCTAACCTGCTCAAGGTTCATGTGACCTCAGTGACAGAGTCACGGTGACTGGATCACTGTTGCTCTAGGGTGTGCTGCTTCGTAGGCCTGCCCGCAAGACTGGAGATGAACTTCAGTATGGATTGTGGTGGACTGGCCTTCAAGGTTAACTCACAATTGACACCACTAGGGTACACCTGCTTGTGCTAAGACATCAAGCCTTCTAAGGTCTAGTGGGGCCTTGTAAGGTCTAGCATGGGAATATGCTCCCTCAGTAGAGTGGTCTGGTGGACTGGTCATGAAGGCTGAACCCAGTTCCCCAGTTCCAAATTTGACAGCTCTGGCCATAGTGCCACATCTTCTCCCCCACTGAACACCATACTGCCCCACTGAGAGAAACTCGCACTGCCTTCAGATACAACCTAATTGTGCCCGCTATATACACTTGGATGTGGCTCAATTCAAATTATGCACTTGATAAGAGTAATATGCTGCCTAAAATAAAAAAGTAAAAGCAAACACTCATAGGGAATGCAAGATTAAGTAAAGCATGTGAAATGTAAGCAGAAACAACATGGTTACCTTATGATCTCTCACTCACTATTCAGAAATCAGCGAGTGGTTTTACCAGAAAAGTTAAGGACATGACTACAGGGCCCTGAAGGGAACCCGTTTCAATGTCCATTGCTTATATCCTTAATAAAGGTAAGCAGTATGGTTTAAAAAGACCACATCCATAAACAGAGCTATGGTACACATTTTGTTTTCCAATCCATCCATCAACCAGGTATTGCAGTACCTCCAGGAATGGTGCACTTCCCCACCTGGGGACAACAGCGCTGTTCAAAGAAAGACGAGAAAACAAAAGAAGCGCTTCACTGCAAAGTCTGTAAAGTGAGGCTGATGTGTTTGGATATGAATAAAACCAATCTGGCCACTTTGCAACCACTCTGTCTTGCTTTATTTAGTTATGTATTTATTTTTCATATTTAAAACCTTCTATTTCTCTCCATCCCGCTGCACTTTGGAATAGAAAAATGGCAGAAAAAGGGTATTTCCCGCAAGAGTGTTTTTCTTTTTTGGATCCATTTCACAGGGAAGCAACTAAATAAAAGAAGGAAAGAGGTTGTGAACCGTTTCTTCAAGTTACAGTTTTCAGTAAGTGAGGAGCAAGACAGAAAGAGAGTGAATAATAGGAAGAGAGGGGGGGGGGGGACAGCTGCCAGTACAAAAAAGAAGAGGACATTGCCCGAGTCCTATTCCTTCTCTGCCCGTCCCCGAACGTCCACGAAAGCAAGCCGAACCTTATCTGAATGCCTTTGTTCGCCCCCAAAATAGTGCCATCTGGGGCGGACCGCCCCCACTGCCCCCCCCAGCTATGCCACTGGATTTGATAAATCACTGTGATTTTATCGTCATTGGAAGGCTGATGAACTGAACAGGCTTGCATATATATATAAGCCTATGTGCGCAGCTCTCCCTTTCCCCACAGTTTTTCGCATTTGAATCTGTCCTTTAAGTGTGTTTCCACGGCACCAAAACCATATAATAACATATGCTTGTGTGTGCGCATCCAAAAGGTCAAACTTACCGGGAAACAAAGCTCCGTAAAAAGCTCCGCAGTGTCCGGTGGAATGATATCGCCGCACAGATGCCAGTCTCCCTGCAGCACCTAAACATTACCAAAAAAAAACATACGCTGGTGTGTGCGCACCTAAAAAAACAAGCTCAGTTTTTAGTGGTTGCTCGGGGATTTACAGTGAATTACATTTTTAAGAACTTCTCTGGTGTTAACACTGTTTACTTCTGTGGAGGTCTCCTGTATTTATTGGGCGTTTGCAACTCTAGGGCAAGGTCTCGGAAATTATTTGCGATTTGACACCGACATGCTTCTGTTGTGTTATCATTCTGGGCAGCATTGTGCGCTGGGAGATGCTGCGTTGATGATGTTTAATGGTGTTTAGCGTTCTGAACAGAGGATCCATGAGTTGCTTTGCCCCTCACTGACATGATTTAATGGAGCATTAACTAAAAGCTGCTGCAGCGATGCTCTTTCTCTCCGTGCGATGGGGAAGCGGCGTCGCCGTGAGTGAGGAGCATGCAGCACGCAACCCTGGTCCGCGCGAGTCCTTCTTTCGGGGGCCGGAATCCATCTCTCGCCCTTGCAGAAGCTTTATCTTATTTGTTTAGGAAATACAAACACAGGCGTCGTGGACTGTGAATGAGCGGGCGAGCTGTGCTGACACACCGCATTAGTGTAAGAAGGGGCTGCGGTGCAGCAAAATCACATTCATTAACGTCGCTGCCGCTTACCAGCTGTCTGAATGCAGCTGTACAGAAGGCCTTCGCGACCGAGTGGCCCCTCTAGGAGACAAGCTGTCGTCATTGCAATAAAGAACAAGCTGTCTCCATTACGCAAACAGCACCGTGTTTACTTTTGCCTCGCGCTTTCACTTTAAGTGAAAGCGCAATGCAAAAATGAACACTCTGCTGCCTCGGCGGAAAAACACCCAGAGTATGCCGGGATCCCCCTGTCATCCTCGTGATCCCCTGTGCCTCTGAGCTCCGTGCCTGCCCAGCATTAAGTAATAAAAGGAAACATGATCCGCCACTACACACCCCCAAAGATAAGAAATTCCTTCACTACAGCCGTGAAGCAGACGACCCAGTTAGGATGGGCCGTCCAAAAGGGAGACTGGGCGGTAACCAAGAAGCATCCTTTTCAATGGGAAGACAGCGTTTAGCATAAACGCTGACGCGACCCAATGAAAATGATAGGCGGGGCTTCAAGTCCCCTTCTGAAATCTCCTGATCACAATAGCCCTCGCAGAGCGAGCAGCGGATGCGAGCTGCAAAGTAGGCGAGACTTCTAGTGATGCTCCAGCGCAAACTACAAAATTATATTTATGAGGTCACGCAAAGCCACTTTGCGTGGCTTTTAATCAATTCCAGATTACCAAATAGGCAAAGTAGGCACCGGCCTGTAGGGCCCACTCCTTTTAAGGCCCAGCGACAACGGATCAAAATACAACTTAGGGGGATATTCTCAAGGACTTATCGCCGAGTTAGCGGCATTTTATAGCAGACAAAGTGGCTATAAAATTATCGCCCTATTCACAAGCTGGTGCTAACAGCCGATACCACCAGTTTCCCTGTGATAGCAACCGACATATGGCGGCTCCCCTCGGGACAATCCATAGGTCACAGCCTGCAAGACAAAAATCATGATGAGAAGGTGTGCCCTGCGCACATCAAAGGACAGAGAGAGAGCTAAGTAGAGAGAGAGGAAGAGAGGGAGAGACATAAGAAGAGAGGGGAGAGAGAGAGAGAGAGAGAGATAAGAAGAGAGGGGGAGAGAGAGAGGGAATAAGAGAGGGGGAGAGAGAATAAGAGAGGGGAGAGAGAGAGAATAAGGGAGGGAGAGAGAGAGAGAGAGAGAAGAGAGAGAGAGAGAGAGAGAAGAGAGGGGGAGAGAGAGAGAAACGAAGAGGATAGAGAGAGAGGGATTAAGAGGGGGAGAGAGAGAGAAGAAGAGAGGGAGAGAGAGAGAGAGAGAAGAAGAGAGAGAGAGAGCACCGCCCCTGCGCACCCAGGCCACACTGCTAACCTGCTGCCATCGGTATGTCTCCAACCACTTGCCGGTACGTATAGCAGTACACCAGGTCACACATCTGAGACAGAGCCGTTATCTGAAACAGAGTCCAGAAACATGATTGGCACAGTACACACACTTGCACAAGACAACAACGCCTGCCCGCCCATGCACACCCAGACAGAGGCACCCTAGCCCCTCCCGCCACCACTCGGAGCATTTCCGCCCATGCACACCCAGGCAGAGGCCCTCCAGCCCCTCCTGCCGCCCATCGGAGCATGCCCGCCAATGCGCACCCAGGCCTCACTGCTCACCTTCCGCCACCGACGTGTAGACAGGCGGTCCCACCATATCCTGCTGCAAGCCACAAGCCCGGGGCCCGCGGACATGGCACCCTCCACACAATGCAGCCATGCTCTGCAGGCCACCAGGTCTCACGTTTGGTGCTAGGTCTTGATTACTTCATGGCATAGGACATACCAGTGCACCCGGCATCATCACAGGCTGCACATCTGCTCAGCCCAATGGGTGCCACTAACTCTGGGATCCCGGAAGCGACGCCATGTGGCGGTAGGTCCGCGCTGCCCACTGGCTCTGGCCTACACTGCGGTCCAGCAGGGCACACAAAACCTGAGCTGTCCGGATCGCCGGGACGGGGCATAATTGCAGGTTGCACATCCACTCAGCAGCTTAAGGTGCCATTAACTCACTGCACCCAAAGTCACCATCCCGAGGCGGGGTGCCTGTACCGGCTGCAATGCTCCGGGTGCCACTAACCCTGTGCAACCCCAGTCAGCGCCACATGGTGGTAGGCCCGTGACGGCCGGAAGGCCTCAGGTGACACTAACACTGTGCAACCCCAGTCAGCGCCACGTGGTGGTAGACCCCTGACGGCTGCAAGGCCTCGGGTGCCACTAACCCTGTGCGCAACAACTCATTGGCCCTTTATGATTGGGAAGCGTGGAGCATCCGTCATCTAGTCACCACTGGCAGAGAGGAGTGTGACGTTGTTGGCCCCTTATGTTGGCGGAGTCACATGGCCTGTGACGCCTCTGCCGGATGGGTGTGGTGTGTGTTCAAACCTGACCTCAGGGAGTGGCTGTGACATGCTGACAACTAGATCAGTGACCTGCACCCCACCAGCGAGTTCTCCTGCGATGAGTAGCAATGAGGGCCCCCCTCGGAGCATTAGCGGAGTGGTCTGGCCTGCCGTACGCCGGACCAGCGCAGGGCTTGCAACAACGACTCATGGGCTCTGGGCGTGGTTCAGTCCATGTCCTGACTTGGAGGTGACTGATGAGTATCTCCCTGTTGTAGTGTTCACGGGACCCGGAACACAATATGCAATGTAGCACTCTCTGACTGGCATCCCACAGGATGAGCATCATTGACGCAAGGGAAATCACTGTCCCTACATTCATCCACACATTCATACATGAATGATGACAGACATGACACAGCAGTGCGTCACTGGATGTTTATTGCACATCCAGTGCAGTTCTGCAGCTGGAGCGGTACAGGGCAATGCCGAGCACACTACACAATATGGGCCCGTGGAGGGCCAGCCAGAGTCCATCCGGGGATGACAAGTCCTGCGGAAGAGGAAGGGTACAGTCCGCAGTCTGGTCCCCGTGTTATTGGTCATCGGACAGGATATAGCAGTCCATGTTGCTGTCCAAGGTGAGTGCATCGTAGTGTACAGGGGGTCTACAGAAGGTCATGAGGCCATGTACGGCACCAAGCAGAAACAGCCCAGGTGGTGGAGATGAATGCTAGTGCCTCCTGATCACAAACCCGTCCTCGTCCCCGGATGTGTGCTCTGCCCCACATGTGGGTGTTGCAGTACCGGCTGCGGCACTCTGTGCCACTGACACATCAGGGGGTGGAGATGTGGATGGTGTGGGGGCAGCAGCATTCATCAGCAGCACCACGCCTTGTGGCAGCAATGCCAGGATGATGGTCTGCAGGGCATGGTAGATCCCAGCTACATTTCGCTGATGTGCAGCGGTTGCTGCCATCCTTTCCGCCTTCATCCGCACCATGTCCTCCATGAGCCTCCGCATGTGTGCCAGCTCACGGCCGCTATCGCAGGTGCCCTTCTGAGCGGACAGGTGTTCTTCTCTTCCTGACAGGACTACTGCGATGTTAGTCAGGGCTCGTTGCAGACCATGGAGCGGGCCTAGACAGCTATGGATGGCGTCCGGTCTGGTGGCCATGCGGTCGAACCCCACCCGCACCTGCTCAGCCGTCTCCCTCTGGGCCTCTGCGCCTGCTCCGGCTGCCTCCATGCATAAGCCTGGCACTGCTTATCTCTGATTTCCTCATCGCGCTTTGGCCGATCGCAGGTTTTTTGGTGTTGTGATTTGTGTTTTTATCTCCATTGAGGTGGTTGTATCGCGAACAATGTCCCCGGTTTCGGAAGACTATTGCATGGTACCGCCTTGTTGTAAATTCCACGTTGACACGGGGTTATTTTCCCGCAATGGGCTGCGATGTTGAGAGTTGCATTAAGCTACTCTTGTGATAGTTATCACACATTCTTGTGAATATACCCCTCAAAGTACAGAAACCAGAGACATCAGATTCACATAACAATTTGTCCCTTAAAAGCTCACATTCTGGCAGCTGTCAGTTTGTAAAAATAAATGGTGTATTGGGCATTAGGAGATAATTTGCGAGGGGGGGCCCCAAAATTTGACTGCCTAGGGGCCTCCATAGGGTTTAATCCAGCACTGCTTTGAATGGCCTCATAGATATGGAGTAAGGAAAGGCAGCGCAAATCGATGCGTTGCCTTACTCTGCGCTAGGGAGGCATTCAATGGGTGTTGTGGTGGGTGTTCCATTCCCATCCAACACCCATGGATTTTGAAGCTTCCCCAGATTTACAAAATCATGAAAACCTGGGTATGCGCCAAAACCTTACGCCTCCACAGGGGAGGCACACAGAGGAGAATGTTGTCCTCCTTCCAGGTGTGTTGCATTCCGCAGCATACATAGAAAGAGGAAAAAGCCTCCCAGGATGTTGTTTTTGCCCCTTCCTGCACAAAAACAATCCTGCCGACAACATAGGCAACCTTGCACCATGGTGCAGGGGTGCCTGCGTTGGTGTTAGGCTGCCAAAACAGCGCCAACGCTGGGGGAAAGGACAACTGATTATAAGTCGTGGGCCAAATTACGCTCCCTCATGCTACGCAGCACTGTGTGAAAACTTTGTATAGGTGCGTAGCAAAAACACGGAAAAATTGTGTGGTCTGTGCCAAATTTACAAAGATTCTTATAAATTTGTGCAGGGCCCAGCCAATCAGGAGCCCCCAGACCCTTATTGGGCCCTCAACCAGACCAAGGTTAATGAAAAATCTGTGACATATGGGAGACTCCGGGGCCACTCATAATTTTGCCTTACACCAATATATGGCACAAAGGCAGTCAGTTGTGTCTTGCATGGAACTTGTACTCATTGTACACTCTCAAATATAAACTCCAGTGCAGGAACAACCGGTATAGGATAAACGCTGGGAAACATATAATTTCACTTAAACTACATATTATCCGTGGGAAAATCACATAATATTCCACTTCCTTATTGCTTACGCAGGGTTTCATCGGGCACTAGGTTTTCACACAATGTCTTCTATCTTATACAAGAGCACTATTCCTCTGCAACAGGAAATAAAAAAAATATTCCCATGTGTTCCTAGAGTAACACAGGATCCCAGCAGAGGCGTAGTGAACCCCACACTCTAGAAGCTTAAGCGGGGGCTACAACTGGTCCCGATGGTTGGCGTAGGGAACTAGGTCCTCCTAAAATGTGGATTTGTGGCTTATGGACCTCTTCTGTCTGCCGGTATACAGACAAAATGCTAGTAAATAACGCTGTTCAGGAATCATGACATGTACCATGACATAGGGATGCCAGCGGTGGGCTGACATGCACAGTAAAGTAAACAGAGGAAGGGAATTGTATTGTATTGTAATTGCATTTATATAGCGCTCACTACCCTGGACGAGGCGTTGAAGCGCTTTTTGGGAGTAGTACGCTACTCTGGAACCCAAAAATGATTAGTGGTGAGTTAGTATAGGGAAATATGAAATTTATTTGTGCATTGGACATATGAATCTGTTGTTTGGGTTGAAAAGAATATAGGAGAGAGATAGAAGAGGGCAAGGTTTGCATTTATTTAGCGCATGGTACCCCTGTCTGATGAGGCATCAAAGCGCTTTTTGAGGAGTAGCACACTACTACGGAACCCAAAAATTATTAATGGTGAGTTAGTATAGGGAAATATGAAATGTATTTGTGCGTTGGACAGATGAATCTGTTGTTTGAGTTGAAAAGGATATAGGAGAGAGATAGAAGAGGGCAGGGTTGGCATTTATATAGCGCTTGGTACACATGATGAGGCATTAAAGTACTTTTTGAGGAGGTAGCACGCTACTCTGGAACCCAAACAGGATTAGTGGTGAGTTAGTATAGGGAAATATAAAATTAATTTGAGCGGTGGACATGTGAGTCTGTTAGTTGGATTAGAAAGGATAGTGGAGGGATAGAAGAGGGCAGGGTCTAGAAAGTGTTTATTTAGAGATCATAGCAGCAGGAGCAGGTTTGGAAGGTGTAGCAGTGAGGAAGGGTCAGAGTGAAGGGTTGAGAAAGGCTTGTTTGGGAGATCTAAACAGCAAAAGAGGTTTGAGATGATGCAAGAGAGGGGTAGAGGAGGGAAGAGTCTTGAAAGGGGTATTTTGGTGGTCATAGTAAGGGTAGAGTAGGAAAGGGTCTAGAAATCGATGAAAATAGGACAATAGCACAGGTAGAGGGACAAATATAAAAAGCGATCATGATAGAGAAAGCTAAAGATAGGAAAGAGAGTAAAGATGTGTAGATACAAGATAGAAATAATAGGGAGAGGGTGGAAGGAAAGAAACTGTTGGGCTTGTCTGAAAGGGCAAGTCATGGAATGGTGTTTGTGTCACAGATGATGCAGGGGGGTTTGTAGAAGTTATCAGTAGTTCATCAGAAGACTGCTCTGTACTCACCCCAGGTCAATGGGTTGGAAGAGTGTATGAAAAGCACGGTCAAGTCTTGTGTGCATAGAGATGAGTGCCCCTTAAGGATGTTTGGCACAACGCATTGTGGGTGCATTGCAACATGCCCAACAGTGTGACCCAAGAGTCTCATTTTATTTTGTCTGCAGGGAAGAGTGGTCGGTCCGAATCTAAACCCATTCTGGTTGGAGTGTGGATCTAAGCCAAGAGTCTCAAACCAGTGGGAAACTCTGCACCAGCAGTGGTACAATTTATGGTATGATGAAAAGAACCTTGCAGATGAGAGAATGGTTGGTAGGGGGTGCGTTATTAGTGGTAAAACCAGGGCTGGTTAAGAAAGGCAAGCACATGTTCATGAAGCCTTTCAAAAGCATTGCGTTGAGCAACAATGTGGTGGGGGTGCATTGTGGTGATGTGTGTAACATGTCTTGATTGGTGAAACTGATGGGTTATGGTGTGTGATATGTGTAGTGTGTCTCAAGGAAACCTGTAAAGGAACACGTGCATGGACCGAACACTGGGGAGGGATTCGAACCATAGTAGGGAGTTACAATTGGACTCCATGCTAGATGGACGTGGCATGCCATGAGCGAATATTCTATTATAGTAAATCCTTTCTTTGAAGCCATATTCATTTCGGCGAACAATCTGGTAGTGGTGCATTCTGGTGATGTGTGTAACATGTCTAGATTGGTGAAACGGATGGGTTGTGCTGATGTGATAGAAGAAACTGAGCCAACCAGTTAAGGATATTTAACCACTAAATGTTGCAAGAGGCCTAGAAGAAGTTCCAGACAACCAAAAAGGCCTGGTTGTTAGAAGAATTATGAACCTCAGCAAGCCTTAGTGATACAGACGTATGACTTCATGGGCATTCATTGATGCCTTATGCATCCTCGTTTTCCAGGTGTACTTCTTCCGATGATTACTCTTTAAATTCATTTTCTTGGGATCCTTCATTGCATTTCTTTTGCTTGTCCTTCCTGATTCCTCTTAGACTGTTTTAAAAGTGGGTTATGATTTGTTTCTTATCCTAAGGGACAGGTCATGGAATGTTTGGATGCCGCATTGAAGGTAGAACCTTACCTTTGTCGTCGCGAGAATTGTGGCATGAGTAGGATTCTGTGTGGTATCAGAGGGGTGGTGGTTGCTGCTGGACTCCCATGCTGTATACCATACAGTATACCTGCTGGTGCTGTTCTGGCTGTGAATAATATAACATTTTACTCTTAATTGAAGAGTGCTTATCCCTTCTTTGGCAAGGAACCGAAAATGAAAGAAGGAAGAAAAGAGGAAAGGTATGATGGAAGAGTGAAAGAAGGAAAGGGGATAGAAGAAATGGTTGGAAGGGTGGATGAATGGATAGATGAAAGGATAAAAAGAAGAGTAGAAGGAAAGGTAGATGGAAGGGGGAAAGGATGGATGAATGGGGGCAATACCCTGCTCCACGTTCTCTCAGACACCTCTGTGGCCAACCATAAGGGGATAGCCCATCTCAGCACCTCTCATCAAGGACCTGGAGAAAAGGGACCACATCACCCCCATCCTGATGAGATTCCACTAGCCTCCCTTGCCAGCCTGTGCCACCTTCAAAACCAGCTGCATCATCTGAAAAATTATCATGATCGACATCCCAGACTATCTGGCTGATGAGCTCACTACTTCCAGTCAATGAGAGGCATGCCACTAACCGAAAAGAGACATAGAAATACAGAAAACATAAATAAGGACAAGGCTTCTCCATCTGTGGACCCAGGATCTGGAATAACATCCCCATAGCCAAGCAGACTGGTTCAATCCAGCTCCAATTTAGGAAGGAGCTGAAGCCACAACTCTTTAAAGAACAGTACATGATGCAGCAGCACTTCCGCTTTTAGAAATCAGCTACTACTCCATCACGTTGAGTGTCTTTGTCTTGGAGCCAGCACTCCGCTGGCTTGCAGCAAGTTTGCACTATATAAATAGCTCATATATACATGCAAGAGTGAAACGATGAATAGGTTAAAGGGTTAATAAATGGAAGGATGGAAGAAGGGGCAGATGGCTGAAAGAATGAAGGAAGAATGAAAGGACGAATGGGTGAAATAATGGATGGGTGGCAGAAATTATGGTTATGTGGCTGGGTGGATAGTAAGGTAAAGAATGGTCAGCTGGGTGGATGAATAAGTGGAAGGATGAAGCAATGCTGGGATAAGATGGTGGTAAGATTGAGGATACTTTTCTAAGGATGGTCAGGGCTCCTTGCTTTACCATTTGTATAGAGGATTAGAGGTATACACCGAAAAAAGGGCATCCTCCACTTTTGGACCGACGTTGGGCACCCTCAGTCAATACCAACTTGCCCAAACTGATATGCGTTAATACAATACGTTTAAAACATAGACGACGTGCAGAGTTCACAAGTTCAATGCTCAGTCTTTACTGACTGTCTCATTTGTATAAAAACTTAAGAAAACACGAGTTTTGCCAAGTATTCGTTTCCTCAGGGCCACATTCTGTCGTATCACAAACACTCCAGGGCACATTTATCAAGCTTTCACGCAGAGCAATACAGCAAGCCACGTTGCTGCACTGTGTCAAAGAGCAGGAATGAAACGTATTTAACATTATATGGCGCATTCCTGTCCTTCCCTCGCACAGTGTGCTGCCTAGGGGCAGCTCAGGCACTCCTTTGCCGTGGTGCAAGGTTGCTTGCATTGCAGGCAGGATTCTTTTTGTGCAGGAAGGGGTACCTTGTTGCGCAAAAACAATCCCCAGAAGAATTTTCCTCTTTTCTATGAGTGCTGCAGGAAAAAACAGGGAGAAATAAAGGTATTTCTCCTCGTTAACCCTCACCTAGGGAGGCGTAGCATTTTGCTGCATTCCCAGGCCTACCAGTAATGGTAAATCGGGGAATATGCCGAAAATCCATGGGTGGATGCTTGGGAACACCCATGCTATACTTGTGGAACGCTTCCCTGTGGCAGAGTAGCGTAACGCAGCGATTTGTGCTGCGTTGCGTTACTCTGTATTTATCAAGCGACATAAGGAGGGCATTGCGTGGCTTGATAAATTTGACTTTGTTGTTGCGTCACCCTTGCACAGGCGACGCAAGAGCAATGATAAATATGGCCCTGAGTTTCTTTATCGCAAGTTTTCCTTTCTAATTATCATAAGTCAGTTTACCTGTTTGCATGACGGACAGCAGCAGGCTTAGCGCCGCTCTCAATTTCAGAATAGTCGAGGTACGGTTCAAGTGGGGGCTATTTTAATTTTTTTGTTACTCACTCCATGCTCAGCATCAGTCAAACTCTATCCCTCTTGAGTGGAGGAAATATGTTCTGCATTAGTTCTACTCTTGCTGTGACTAAGGACTAAGGTGAAGGTCCACTGATAATGGGAATTTTAAGGGCCAAATTGTGACCCTCATGGAGCTTGGGTACTTATATCTTTACTAGGACAGCTCAGGTGGGACATTTCTACCCAGTCCTGTGTGCCTTAAAATGATTTTGTGCATTTATGAGCACGGTTTCACAAACACGGGTCCACTTTATTAAGCAGACCCACAATTACAATAGCTTATGAACATATCTTGGCAGTCAATGATTTGTCTGTAACCATGATTGCACAAAAGCTGTTAAAAGGGACATGGAAGTGGGTAAAAGTAGCCCCTGCTACGACCAAGGTCCGCCTGTTTGCACTTCACTGCGTGAACAGGAAGGACATCTTCCACACATGCCTTTCCAAAACCCCAACTGTGTGGGTGCAGCAGGCCTTTCTCTGCACAGCCCAAGATACAAACTAAAGTGGGGATATGAAGGGCAGTGATACAACCTCCAGTGCCTTGCATGAACAGCTCGTCCAGCCCAGCTTGTTTTTCACTGCGTACAGTGATGTGCAGTCTTTTTTCCCCTCCATTTTAAAACCAGGACTACAAGTCCCAGAGTTCAAAGACAATGCCTAGACTGGATGAGTTACTCGCACATGAAACTGGTACAAAAAGGAGGAGTGTATATTGTGGTGGGGATGGCTTTGCACATCTCCAGTTCCCTCAAAATGGCTTGTGGACACTTTGCCTGAAGTGCGGTTAATGTATCACAAAGGATGATGACTCATCCTCATAAGAATAAAGTGAGGCCCACAACCCATTAGTTGAGGTCTGTAAGTGTTTCAGTGGAAGTCAAAAGGGTCACCTGTGGAAGAGGTTATGGGCCAGATGTACGACCAGTATTTGCATGCGCAAACGGGTTTGTGAACCCGTTTGCGCATGCAAAAACATATTGGGCCATGTACATACCCTATTTAGCAAGTCGCAATTTTTTATGACTCGCTAAATAGGTTTTATGACTTGCTATTTGGAAGGGGCGTTCCCTTCCAAATAGCGAGTCTCAAAACAATGTACTAATGTTTTGCGACCGCAATTGCGGGCGCAAAACACTCGCAATTACCACCTACTTCAAGTAGGTGGTAATGCATTTGCAAAGGGGAAGGGGTCTTCCCTTTTGCAAATGCATGCCAAATAATGTTTTTACGGGCAGGCAGTTGCCGTTAAAAAATATTAAACGAAAACGTTTTTTTTTTTTTTTTTTAAATGCATCCCATTTTCCTTTAAGGAAAACGGGCCCAGCAGGCCACCATCCCTAGGAGAGCTGCCATTCACAATGGGTTCGCAAATTGCGAGCGGCTCATTAATATTAATGAGCCTCGCAATTTGCGACCCCATGGGAATCACAAAACAGTGTAAACACACTGTTGTACATTTCATTTAGCGCCTCACAATTTGCGACTCGCAATGTGTCGCGAATTGCGAGGCGTCAAATGAGAAGGTCGTACATCTGGCCCTTATGTGCTCAAAATTTTGTTTTGCGCTCTTGTCTTTCACAGCAGGAAGGAAAAGAAAATGGTGGTTACTCTAGTGGAGAAATGTGTCCTATGGCAAATCCAGTAACCTCTGGGGGTACCAACTGTGGGTCAGTGGTAACTACTGTTAAAACACAGATGGGATTTGCAAACTCAAATACAAGCTGTACTCGAATGGATGGACCTTTCGTCCCAGGCTGAGGCCTTAACATCAACAATTCAGCAATTCATCAATGACAATGAGGCACATTAGACCCCACAAGGATGACAGAGAGTTGCAGATTTGCAAATGATGAAGGTTTATTAATAGATTAGTTAAGTTACCGGTTCAAATCATTAAAGTTAGTTATAATCGAAGCTCAGCAAAGAAAGTCATTGTCAGTATATTTCAAAGCGATTCAAAATAGTAAATACAAAGTCTATTTAAAGTTGTCATAAGCAAATCCAGTAAGTTTCAATTTCCCCTGAAAGAAACGTCCCTAATTCTAAGCTAAGAAGTTAAGTAAATTGAGGAAGTCGAGCAGAGGGTGTCAGCAAATAAAGCCTCTGAAACGAAGGATCAAATAAAGATCGAGGGCCTGATTCACAGAGGTAAACTTACACGTTTGCATAAGTGTGGCACTCACAAGACTACATTTCATAGTAAATTTACGACCACAGAGACTCCACAGTTGTGGCGGAGAACTCTGAACATAGGAAGATAGGCCAGGCCTGTCTTTTTATGTGTGTAGTTCTCCGCCCCGACTGCGGACCCTCGGCAGCCACAAACGTACTATTAAAATACAGTTTTGTGAAAACCAAAAAAGAGTAAACTTACACAAACGTGTATGTTTACCTTTATGATTCAGGCCCTCAGTCAAGTAAAGAAAGAATGGATTTGCTCAGGACTCTTTGAGCAGGAGCAAAATAAATATGAATCAAAAGGAGGGAGAAAGAAGGGGTTGCGACCCACTCAGCTTCTTTAACAAATGTCTAAATATCAAGTTGAGAGTGGATCACTGGTCCTGAAAGAACCAAGGTTAGCATCAACAGTTCATGGACTGTTAAGAAACCCTCAATCACGTTTATCGCAGGTGGTATTGCAGCGGTATGTTCGATTATCCGCTTGTGCTTAACAACGTGACAGCATCATCATTGGGTTACTGTGTGCTTCCTCCACCCGGAGGTTCTTGCCTCTGGTTTTTTCAGTAGTGACCGTAGTAGTGAGAATGTACAACCGTGTGTGGTGAAGTGATCCAAGTGAGTGTAAGTTAAAAAACTCGTAGAACCAGTCAATAATTTTAATAAAACTGGGTTCGAGTTTATTAAAAACTCTTTACGTGCAAAGGCAGACGCTTTAGGGTCTGGTGCACTATGTGAAAATGTCCAAAAGAGAGGTCGACATGTTTCAGCCCTATCTTGTGCCCCTAAGGGTCAGGTGGGCTTTCATCAGGACCTAGTGTAAGTGTGGAGGAACCATATATTCATGGAACTCCTTGAGGAGGGTGGAGTGAATTGTCCAACCAACACAAATATGTTCAATTTGAACCTGTTAAGAGGTGGTGAAGAGAGGGGGGAGGGGAGAGAAAAAAATGCAAGAAAATGATGAAGACTGAATTCAGTCAAGATGTATGCTGTAACTATGTTCAAAATTTAGAGCATCAGCCGTTGTTGCAACTTTCAAATGACAATACTTTAGTTAAAATAATGCCAATCAACACACAGGCTCATATTGACATTGAGTAACGGCAAAATGGCCCTCTTTTTGTATTAGAAGGAGATTGCAAGAAGAAAACAACAAAACAGAAACACAAACCAATATCCATTCTTGTGAAATGATACAATGACCATTCGCGTTAGGCTTGAGAGCGCGGTGTAACATGCTGGTTTCCAGCTATCGTTCATGATTGAGTGATGTCATACTCAATGCGCGGAGAACTGGTGACAAACATCTAAGACACAGTATTCTGCATGGCGAATATCGTTTGGTGTGAACAAATAAAATGGCGTTATGAATGTCTGTATATGTTATGTTACGCTGCCGTTAAAAACGGGGAGTGTACTGGTGGGGAGGAGAGTTTTACAATAAGGGTTATTGGATCATAATATGTCCAGCTGTAACGCTTAAAGCGTTTGGCTAATATTTACGCTATTTTTCAGAGACCTTAAATGAGCGCAGACTCATTCAGGCGTGTTTTTACTTGTTGTAAAGCTTAAAGCGTTTGGCTAATATTTACGCTATTGTTCAGAGACCTTAAATGCGCGCAGACTCATTCAGGCGTGTTTTTCATTCGGTCAAAAGATATAAGGAGAGAGAATACCTTGTTAACTCAAGTTGAGGAATCCGTCGGGTACAGGAGGCTAAACCCCGCTCTTGAAAAAAGGGGGAAAGAACAGACAAAGTATTAAGAAAAGACTATACATTACATTCCTTCGTCGGCGTCCTCGTGAGTGTTTCAGCCGGTACCTTGCGCTGGGAAGTTTGCGACTAGTTCTGCCGCTGCCTCTCTTTCCCCGGTATGCATGCTAGTAGATCCGGGTCAGAATTTAAAGAGGCAGGGCCATCACATGAATGAGCAAAAAGGGGACGGACAGAATTAATACTAGCTTCTGTTTCGACAGGGCATTACAGACAATGAGTGTCGTTTCCAAATAAATTCTTTGTTACAACGCATCGATTGCAAGGAATATGAAAAAGGCAGTATATCCTGTTATCACTCGAGCCGGAGTGTTCATATTGCCCCGCTACTGTCTCAATAAAGTTTTGATGCGATGTAAAAGTACATTCCGAGTATGTTTTTTCTGAAAACATATCAAGGAGCTGTACAATGTAAAACGTTACATTTCTCGACCTAGATGTGGTCAAGATCGTTGTTAATATGTGGCGATGCTCATGTAACCAGATAAGTGGGGATGGTAAAGAGTCAGTTCCGGTTTTGCAGTATGGCTCATTTCAATAGACAGGTGCATCCTTTATCCACGATGTGGTTCGTGATTAATTTGTACACTCCAATTGTTGTTTATTCATGCTTAGCCATGGGATGTTATCAAAATCAAATCCGGTGTTGTAGCAAAGCTCATTTCAATAGACAGGTGCATCCTTTAGCCATGGTGTAGTTCATGATTCATTTTTACATTACAGTTGTCATTTGTTTATGCTTAGCCATGGGATGTTATCATTTAATCCATGTACATGAGTACGTAACCGGTGGACCCATCTTTGTTCTTTTTCAAACAGAATATTTTCTGCATTGTGATTTTTGACGGTAAGGGTTTCCAAGATTACCCACTGGAGGTGATTGATTGTATGTCCTTTCTCCAGATAATGGCTACTCATTTTGGTAGTACTCTTTTTACATTTGACATTGCTCCTGTGTTCGCAGAGTCGTTGTTTGACTCTGCGACAAGTCATCCCAATATAGCGTAGTTCGCAAGGGCATGTAATCATGTAGATCACATGGGTAGTATTACAATTGGTATGTGTTCGAATTGTCCATTGTAAATCTGGCAATAGTTGCAAGGTTTTGGTTGCCGTAGTGAGATGACAGACGGAACATGTGCCGCATGGGTAATGGCCAGTTACTGGTATATTGCTCCAAAGACTTAGGGTCGTTTCCAAACTCGGTTTTGGTGGGGGTCTTGTGTGTACCAATATGTCTTTTAAATTCCGGGTTCTCTTGTTTGAGAACCTAGGTTTGGGCCATTTCAAAGCACCTGACGTTAAGATCTTCCAATTCTTGTTGATGATTTTCTTAACGTCGTTGGACACCGGACTGTAAGTGCTGACACAGGTGACCAGATTTTTCATAGGTTCTTTCACAGTTGTTTCCATCAGGGTCTCTCTCGGTTGGTTTCTAGCCCTCTTTTGACATTTCTTGATGGTGCGTAGAGGTTAATCTCTGTTCTTTAGTTTCTCGCTTAGATCCTTCGCTTGTTCTTTGTAGTCCTGAATATTGCTACAGTTGCGTCTTAGTCGAAGAAACTGACCATACGGAAGGTTCTCCCTCATTGGACGCGGGTGGAAGCTGTTAAAGGAAAGTAAACTGTTCTTAGCAGTGGGTTTGAAAAAGGTCTTTGTCTGGATGGTATTGTTGTCAATAAAGATGGTGACATCTAGGAAGTCGAGTTTGTTTGGGCTTGCTGAATAGGTAAAATTCAGCCACTCATCTCTGGTGTTCAGCCACTGATGGAAATCGATGAGGGTTCCCATGTCACCTTCCCAAATCAACAGGACATCATCGATATACCTTTTCCAAAAGATGATCCGTTTGAGAAAAGGGTTAGTAGGACTCTGTACGAAGTTCGCTTCGAAATCGCTCACGTATAGTCCGGCCACGCTCAGCGCGAAGGTACTCCCCATGGAAGTACCATGGCATTGTCGGTACATGATGTTATTGTACTCAAAGTGGTTCGCGGTAAGCGCTAGCCTGCAGCACTCCAGAATGAAGTGTCTAGGTGTCTTGTGATTCCACTGCTGATTGAACAGTAAGTCTTCGAGGGTATCCAGTGTTTTCTTCTGTGGGAGACTGGTGTACAGACTCTCGACGTCTAAACCAACTAGTAACGTTCTTCCTTCTGTGAATTGTTGATCTCTTAGGAGGTTAAGGAGATCTTTCGTGTCCTTAAGATAGGTAGGCGTCTGTTGTACTAGTGGTTTGAGATAGTGGTCTGCAAATTGTGACAGAGGTTCCAGGACAGATTCGATCCCAGAGACAATTGGTCTTCCCGGCGGTGGTCTTCGTTCTTTATGAATCTTGGGAAGGGAATAGAAATACGGCATCCTCGGTGTTCGGGCTACCAGGAACTCTGCTTCGCTCTTGGAGATCCAGTTGTTCATTTCAGCTTCGTCAACCATCAGTGTGATGGTTCTTTGTAGACGTTCTATAGGATCTGTTGTAATAATCTCATAGAACTTCCTGTCGGATAAAAGGTCCGTGCATTGTTGATCGTACCCTTCTTTACTAAGCAGTACAATTCCTCCGCCTTTGTCGGCAGGTTTTATTACCAGGTCACCATTTTTCCGTAGTGTATCCAAAGCTAGTTGTTCAGCTCTGGATATATTCACAAATGGTCTCTTCGTTTGGTTTTTGAGACCTTCTACTTCTCTCATGATAGCTTGTTCGAATGCCATAATCTCCACTGGGACCTGATGGTTGAGGGGGCAGAATCTAGACTTTCGGCGTAAGGTGGTATCGCCGTCTCTCATTGGTTCTTCTTGTTCCTTGAAGAATGCTTTGAGCTTAATTTTTCTACAGAACTCCGCCATCTCACATTGGAGTTTGAAGATATCAACGGGAGGAGTGGGGACATAGCTCAAGCCTTTGTTTAGAATGCCTTTCTGTTCTGTTGTAAGGGTAATATCGGTTAAGTTAAAGACGAGGTTGTCGCGCTGGTCCCTGGTTTCGCATTGGTCATGCTCCTGGTGTGTACTTGGCGCTGTTGGTCTTCCCAGGTTACTCCCTTTCTTCTTGCTCTGTTGTTGGTCTGGCCTCTCCCTAAAAAAGGAGGTCTGTGTGTGTAGTTTTGACTCATATTCTGTGGTGGTGGAATTCCCATCTGTGGGGGGCCAGGGTAAAAGGGGGTGCTCCAGCCTTGAAAGTTCGGATTGAATGTCTGAAAGGAGGCTGGGTGTGGCGGGGCACTGAAAAATGGGTTATACCAATTGTGAGACCTTCTTCTATTCTGGCATCTATATTGTCCTCTATTTCTCCTGGGTGTGTAGATCTCATCACCACTCCAGTCTGAGCCATTGGAAGAGGAACCTATACTCGAGTTGCTCGAATTGTTATCATAGTTCTCTTCTGGGACTTTATAGTCATCAGCACTATAAGGGTGCATTCTTTCCATGGAGAATTTCTTTAGGTCTTTTCCAAGCTTTTGGATTTTATTTTGTGTTATATAGTCTCTGGTCTTGTTCATCTCTTTATTAATCTCTTCAAGTCTTTTTTTATATACTGTTAGATGTACCATGTTCTTGAGTTTAGTTTCGCTCACCTGGATCTTGATGGTGAGTTCTTCAGTCAATCTAGTAGCTGTTTTTATGATCAGGACAAGGTAGTCTCTCGTACACTTCCACGAGATCGAGGACCAGTCTTTACGAAAAGTCAAGTCATGAAGGAAGATGCGCAGAGCATTGTTCACCCAGAGTCCTCTTGGGGCCGCGTTAGCGTGGAAATATTCAGTCATTATGATCCCATGAATGGCAGTGCGTACCTGTTCTTTTTTCAACTCAGATAGTTCTTCCCAATCTGTGGTTTGGGCTAAAGTTTGTGTTAAATCTTTATCTTGCAATAGTGAGGGAAGTGACAAAATTGCATTGATTTCGTCAGTAGAATAGCTCAAGCCTAGATTCTCGGCCATGGTGATTCCAGAAAAACCTTTCAATGAGAACTTTCTTGTCCTGGGAGAAAGGGTACGCGTGATTGTAAGTGAATACTTACAAGAAACTCCCACAGCTGCACGCTGCTGAGAATATATATGAATCAAAAGGAGGGAGAAAGAAGGGGTTGCGACCCACTCAGCTTCTTTAACAAATGTCTAAATATCAAGTTGAGAGTGGATCACTGGTCCTGAAAGAACCAAGGTTAGCATCAACAGTTCATGGACTGTTAAGAAATCCTCAATCACGTTTATCGCAGGTGGTATTGCAGCGGTATGTTCGATTATCCGCTTGTGCTTAACAACGTGACAGCATCATCATTGGGTTACTGTGTGCTTCCTCCACCCGGAGGTTCTTGCCTCTGGTTTTTTCAGTAGTGACCGTAGTAGTGAGAATGTACAACCGTGTGTGGTGAAGTGATCCAAGTGAGTGTAAGTTCAAAAACTCGTAGAACCAGTCAATAATTTTAATAAAACTGGGTTCGAGTTTATTAAAAATGCTTTACGTGCAAAGGCAGACGCTTTAGGGTCTGGTGCACTATGTGAAAATGTCCAAAAGAGAGGTCGACATGTTTCAGCCCTATCTTGTGCCCCTAAGGGTCAGGTGGGCTTTCATCAGGACCTAGTGTAAGTGTGGAGGAACCTAATATTCATGGAACTCCTTGAGGAGGGTGGAGTGAATTGTCCAACCAACACAAATATGTTCAATTTGAACCTGTTAAGAGGTGGTGAAGAGAGGGGGGAGGGGAGAGAAAAAAATGCAAGAAAATGATGAAGACTGAATTCAGTCAAGATGTATGCTGTAACTATGTTCAAAATTTAGAGCATCAGCCGTTGTTGCAACTTTCAAATGACAATACTTTAGTTAAAATAATGCCAATCAACACACAGGCTCATATTGACATTGAGTAACGGCAAAATGGCCCTCTTTTTGTATTAGAAGGAGATTTCAAGAAGAAAACAACAAAACAAAAACACAAACCAATATCCATTCTTGTGAAATGATACAATGACCATTCGCGTTAGGCTTGAGAGCGCGGTGTAACATGCTGGTTTCAAGCTATCGTTCATGATTGAGTGATGTCATACTCAATGCGCGGAGAACTGGTGACAAACATCTAAGACACAGTATTCTGCATGGCGAATATCGCTTGGTGTGAACAAATAAAATGGCGTTATGAATGTCTGTATATGTTATGTTACGCTGCCGTTAAAAACGGGGAGTGTACTGGTGGGGAGGAGAGTTTTACCATAAGGGTTATTGGATCATAATATGTCCAGCTGTAAAGCTTAAAGCGTTTGGCTAATATTTACGCTATTTTTCAGAGACCTTAACCCCTTCGGCGCTCATGACGGAACGGATCCGTCATGAGCATCGGTTGAGCTGTGCTCATGACGGAACCGTTCCGTCATGACCACGCCCGCGCAAGAAACGGTCAGCGCTGAGCGGGAATCGGCGCCGCATCGAAGGGGTTAAATGAGCGCAGACTCATTCAGGCGTGTTTTTACTTGTTGTAAAGCTTAAAGCGTTTGGCTAATATTTACGCTATTGTTCAGAGACCTTAAATGCGCGCAGACTCATTCAGGCGTGTTTTTCATTCGGTCAAAAGATATAAGGAGAGAGAATACCTTGTTAACTCAAGTTGAGGAAACCGTCGGGTACAGGAGGCTTAACCCCGCTCTTGAAAAAAGGGGTAAAGAACAGACAAAGTATTAAGAAAAGACTATACATTACATTCCTTCGTCGGCGTCCTCGTGAGTGTTTCAGCCGGTACCTTGCGCTGGGAAGTTTGCGACTAGTTCTGCCGCTGCCTCTCTTTCCCCGGTATGCATGCTAGTGGAGCCGGGTCAGAATTTAAAGAGGCAGGGCCATCACATGAATGAGCAAAAAGGGGACGGACAGAATTAATACTGGCTTCTGTTTCGACAGGGCATTAGTGACAATGAGTGTTGTTTCCAAATAAATTCTTTGTTACAACGTATCGATTGCAAGGAATATGAAAAAGGCAGTATATCCTGTTATCACTCGAGCCGGAGTGTTCATATTGCCCCGCTACTGTCTCAATAAAGTTTAGATGCGATGTAAAAGTACATTCCGAGTATGTTTTTTCTGAAAACATATCAAGGAGCTGTACAATGTAAAACGTTACATTTCTCGACCTAGATGTGGTCAAGATCGTTGTTAATATGTGGCGATGCTCATGTAACCAGATAAGTGGGGATGGTAAAGAGTCAGTTCCGGTTTTGCAGTATGGCTCATTTCAATAAACAGGTGCATCCTTTATCCACGATGTGGAGCAAAATAAGACATCTGGTGTCATATTATACATCGTGCCTCGGGCGCAGTGGGTGCGTGCGCCCGCTTTGTGTACCTCCGCGACACAAGAGTACTACAAAAGAGGCTGCAGAGGCTTGTGTGTCCCCTTCTGTAATATTGAGAGCGCAGGCTCACATATAGCACCAATCCTATCGATAGAGGGTATCCCCTCAGTTGCATGGCGGCATGGCCCCATGCAAATGAGGGAATCACTTTCCCTCTACGCCCACAACGACATGGGAACAGAGGCAAACATGTCTTTAGTAGACGCACTGAAAAGGGTCCCATGGACCCACAGACATGCCCTTACAGGCAGTACTCACTGCACCCGCCTGCAAGGGGATCTCTAAACCCCTGGAAAGTGCAGATGGCTTGACGCCTGCACTGTAAAGCATGGACCAGCTTTTAAACAGCTGCTCCATATTCCTCTTGAGTGCGCTGCTTCCAGGGCTGCGCGAATTCAAGAAGTGCATTTTTTATAATACAGCGCACTTTCCTTGTTTGTGCTTGGTGCACCTTTTGATGGTGCGCCGTGGTGCAAACAAGGAAAGTGCGCCCTAGTTATATTTTGGCCCCAGATCTCAAGGTTTTGTAAAGGGCCATCTGAGTCTAACTAGCTCAGAAAAGCACAATAAACTAATTCAATTCTCTATAGTGAAGGACAACTTCACCTGCATTGGTTCTCTTAAAGAGAACCAATCAGAATGTAGCATTTAATGATAAAACATTTTTAGTTTTATTCCCAGACATAGGACATTTCAGCTGCAAATCCTTCAAGAGTTATCGCGTAGCAAGATGGTACATGGCAAGCAGTCAGCCTGCCCTCAGCTCAGGTGCAGAGAGTCTGTGAAACACACACAGATAAACACTTCTCACAGAAACCAAAACATTTTGTAACAATATAATTAATGTGAACTACTGCAGGTTGGCTCCTGAAATTAGAGAAAGAGAGAAGGAACACTGCAGCTAAAAGCACATTTTCATGTTAGCACGAGGCCTACATTAACTATGGCTACATAAATATGAAAATCATACTTTAGATATGTGTCTGTGTTGTACACATGAGTGTATATGCTATGCAAAATGACAACAGTGACAGGGCATCACCACTGTGAAATGAGTGGCTTTCACATACAATAGGCCTGGGTCCTCTAAACTGATTGTCTGCTTTTCATTGGTAAATATGTAAATGGAATGTAATACAAATACTTCAATTTGTACCTTATTTTTTTTTGTCTAAGTTTTTTATTGCCATTCATACAAGAAACAGAAAATATATTGGCATACTGCATGACCACTTCAGAATATCCATGTAAAATTATGACAGCAGCCTAACCCCCCCGCCCCCTTTTCCGCAGGCTTAATCAAGTTCCCTACTGCTGGGTTTTGTGCCACAAATGTTCCCTTAAATAGTCATAAAAGTGTTAAGGGCTGCTTCCTCGTTTCTTGACCAATCACATACTGAAAACCCCAAAGCATGCAATGTGTTGCCCTTGAGTGAACGTGGCAGCAGAGGGCTGGCAAAAGCAGTCTTCTTAGCCCAAAAATACAAGTGTCAGGTTGTCTAGAAATGTATACAGGATCTACAGTGGGGAAGGTATCTTAAGGAGACACTGATATATCAGTGTCTCCAAGTTAGGTTGAGAGAGTTTGGTTAATAAACACAGAAAAGGCCTGGCGCCCTAGCGCTACCTCTGGAAATTCGACCCAGCCTATAGCCATGTGGGACTGAGCACCAGCGAAGGAGACTTGGACCCTTGTTTAGGAGGCAGCATTGCCCATCTTTGAAGTCTCAAAAGTAACTGGCTTGGGAGGGAGTGACTTGCTGTCAAACGTCTAATGCTGGGTCTCATCTATTGCATCCAGAAACCTTTGATGGTGCTGGACTGACTGTAGAAAATAAATCACCTAGATAGCTGGCCTGCAAACCTGAAAGTTTACTCACTTCAGGTTTTATATTCGTATTCTGGCTCAGAGCTATAGAATTGTCAAGGAATGAGCGATGAAAAGGCTTGTCAAATGTGTTTCTTGATTCCCTGTGGAGAATGGCTCCTCCCAGAAGCCAGAGTGCCACCCTGCCCTTAATAGTACATGTGAAAGGTGGCAAGTCTGTTTCTAAGAGTGTCCAAGTTAGGAGATAAAAGCCACAATACCATAGCTCTTAATTGAAGGTGATGCCCCAGCAATTACGAGTAAGTGTGGGGCAACTGGGCACAATACAGGGAGTCCTGAGGTGGGCTGAGGGTGGTGCTAGAGGAAGGGTCGGGGATACCCCTTGCCGAATCTGTTCTGGGGCAGAATTCCACATCCAAAGTACTATGGGGCAGATTTACAAGCCACTTGCGCCACTTTTGCGTCACTTTTCCTATGTTAAAAGTGACGCAAAATTGGCGCATGGGGCTTGTAAATCTGCCCCTATGTATGTAATGTATTTGATAATCACGGTTGAAAAAGGAAGTGGTCTGTATCTCCCACGATTGGCCTTCTGTATGTATTCTCCATTCAGTATGTATTGTTGTGTATTGAGCAACTGCTTAATAAAAAGAATTTAAAAAGAAATAAACAAATAGGGCAGGCAAGAATATATTCTTCAACATCAAAATTAATGTCTGGCTACCAAAAAGTTCATAAAGCTAAATCCAATTTAGCTTTAACTTCTCTATTACCTGAGATAGCAGAATCATGGCACATTTTCCTCAAGGAGGTGCAGTAGAGAATATGGAGGCCAAACACTGCCAGTGGCAGAGAGGCGGGAGAACTGCGCCCAACTATTGAATTGAATCTTCACAACGACAAGCCTTCAAACCCCTAATTTGAGACAAAAATAAGGAGGAGAATAAAAAATACCTTTCTGCCCAAGTAAGCTCATCAACAGTACCTTGTATGCCGAGTCCGTGAAGTAGTAGCTCAGCTGAAGGCAAGTGCCCTTCTCCATCACCTGCAGGAGGCGAGGCAACAGCAGGATTCTACTCCGGGTTAGAGGTGGCAGAGACAGCACTGCCCAAGGCTGTCTGAATCCTGCATCGGAGAATACATTATGAAGCCGTCTAGACAGGCCCTGTGGGAGCACTGTGGGTGAATGCTGCAGGAACAGCAACTTCCACAGCAGTAGATAGGTGATAAAATAACCATCAATGTGGGTGAGGACATGACACATGAAGATTCTTTGGCACAAATTCAAAGTAAGAAAATAGCAGAGGTTA
The DNA here is from genome assembly GCF_964204655.1 of Triturus cristatus. Taxonomy (NCBI): domain Eukaryota; kingdom Metazoa; phylum Chordata; class Amphibia; order Caudata; family Salamandridae; genus Triturus; species Triturus cristatus. Next base: position 963,380,393 of record NC_140588.1, read on the forward strand.
AGGAAGAAAGCACTGCCTACTTTAATCGAATATGCGATGTTACATCGCATGCGGTACAACGCATGCGATTACAACGCGGTTGTTACAACGACCGTGTTGTTACAATGCATACCATTACATCGCAAGTCGTTTCTACGACTTGCTATAGGGGGCGTGCTGGACTTAGGAATCGTATAATTTACTATTACAACTCCAGCGTGTGCAACAGTAGGGAAGGTGTTGGAATAGTAAATGATACTATTCCTTAGTTTAGAGCGCCCTCTACAACTATGTTATAATGGTTAGCGGTGTAACAACACAGTCATTGTAACAACCACGTTTTCATCGCATGCGTTGTACTGCATGCGATGTAAACCTAAAACAAACTCTGCTTCTCCCCCCAGTCTTCCAATTGTAAGAAGAAATAGATATTCACTTAGGATACAAGAAAGTTAAATACAGGCTCCCATAATGAAAGAGAAAGAAAGTTGCACCAATCTATCTTTGAGATACAACAGGATATTGATACAATAGGAGTCGAGTCGCGCAAAAACCCACAATTAATACCAACACCCTCTCTGAGCTCTTTATTCAGGTTAATGGAGCAAAAAAAGAAAATTAGCACAAAAATAACTGATTCTGGGAAACAAAAAACAGATTATTACTATCACTAACGCAGGGGGAGGGATGCCTATGAGAATACAAGACTTGAAACTGAGTGACGCTCCAGCTCTGGAGACTCAAAATAAGCCTAGTTAGGGAAAAACCCTGAGAAGAAGAAAAAGAAATAATAGAGTCGTTAGAAAAGTTAAATTGGGAAAAAACCTAGAGAAGAAGAGGAAATAACAGAGCCGGTAGGAAAGATAATTGTAAATATTCCAACGACCAATAGATTTTCTGTATTACAGACAGCAAGCAGTGAAGTCAGTGCATACTTAATAATTAGGAGAAAGATTTTTCTCATAACGATTACAGTAATGAGTTGAATTCACACATTTTTAAATATGACCTCTTTATGCTAGAGGGTAAAAGGGGTACAAATGGGGAACGGACCCCCACGTATGCTGGTAGAGCTGCCTGTACTGTAATTCATCATGTGTTGCTGGCGGTGGCCGCTAGTACTCTTGGTACTCCCTGTACTATCCCAACTATACTTAGTGACCCCAACCCAATTGTACTACCTTAGTGTTTTGCGGTCATAAACGGGTAGACCCCCCACTAGTCAAGAATATCACTCCAGTTAGGCCAAATGGGGTCACAATCAAAAGAAAAGAGCACAGTGAGTTAATTAGTCAAAACCACCTTTACCAAGAAGCACGTTTTTAACAACTTCCTGAATTTATATTCCTCTCTAACCATACGTAGCGATAGGGGCAGATTATTCTAAGATTTTCCTGCTAAAAACAGAAACAAATTTTCTCCCTACCATAGTTGAAGCCACCCTGTAACTCACTCATGGTATCCAAAATGTACAGAACTATCAGTGTATACATGTCCTGGCCTTACACACATAAATAACTCATATCACAGAGACAGACTATATACAGTAGGCAAGGCAGGGCCACAGGTTATGGGTGAATGATTAGACATTCACAGCAAGAGACTAGCAAACCACTTTCTTAGTAGGGTTCAGGTAATAACATATGCACCTTTAAACTATTATCTACCGCATCGTTGCCAGTCACCCCATAGCCTGGTATAAAAGGGGAGCAGACACCATGCCTGTTGATAGAGCTACACTTTGGGAATACCTCCTTTCTGCTGGAGCATCTTCAGTGGTCATGTACATTGTTGAGTTCACTGGGGGAGGGGTACACATTAAATTAAAACGTTTTTAAAAATGAACAGGGCAGGACAGTGCAGATTTTTGAAGCCATAAAGACATCTGTTCCAACATGGGCGATATCCTATGGCACTTGTAATAAGGCAGACGGGATATACGTCACTTTTGTGATGGAGTAACCAACCGCCAAGCTCAAAATCAGGCCCCTAGTCCCTTGTGACCTAGACGAAAAAAGAACACAAAAGGTGGTAAGGCTGTATTTTCCTTATTAAAATGCAATGACACAAGACAGCAAAGAGGCCAAATTGATGTTCTTGTGAGACCTCACTGTAAAAACACATATACTGATACACAAACTATTTTGAAAGCGTGAGTGGCTCCACCTTTCAACCGAGGGTATGCTTTTACTAAACAAAAACCAGAAATCAAATTGCAAGAAAGTGGGACAGGTTTCACAACAAATTCCCAAGGTATACACAGGAATCCATGGGTTCGGAGTGAAACTTCGAGATGGTAATGTCGGATCGATGAATGCAGGCTAGTCTTATAGCCTTTTTGAGAGGTCTGTCTAGTCTAATAATGTTGTAGTCTGGGGGGACTTGAAGGTCTAGGCATGGAGAGGACGATTCATTGAGCCAAGTTTCCGTGAGGATGGTTATGTCCACTTTCATGTTCAGGGTGAGGTCGGCGATGTCCAAGGCGTGTTTTAAGGCTGAACGGCAGTTTAGGAGAAGGCAGGAGATCGGTTTTGAGGAATTCTTTACGGTTGGCTCGTAAATTTCAGGGTTGGGGGTTATGGATTGGAGGTTTTTCAGGTTTATTCCTCTGTGTTTTGGATGTGATGTTCTGTTTGGTTCGATGGGGACTGGGAGAATAGAGAATTCTTCTTCATTAGTGATGTGGAAAGCGAAGGATTCGTATGACAGTATAAGGGTTTGGATTTCTAGGTCCGTTAGGTAGTTGAGATCTTCTTCAAGTGTGATGGGGCTCGTAGGAGTTTCGTATAGTAGTAAAAGGGTATGGATTTCCAGGTCCGTTAGGTAGTTGGGAAATTTGCGAGTGCGTAGGTGTCGATTAGTCAGAGGCAGGGGGATAGTTTTTATCACATTGTTGACTGCCGTTAGAGAGTGTTGAAGATGGGTAAGTTTGGAAAGAGAGTTTTCAACAAGAAGTAGGATGCTTTTGATATCTAATATAACGATCTGTAGTTTCCTAGATGTGAGGTAGGACTGGGTTATGAGTTGGTCTTGTTCAGAGGTGTGATAGAGAGGAGGGGACAGGATCAGCGGGCAGGGAGGGCTAGGAGTAGTATTGCTGAGGGGTTTGATGTCTGTGTGGGTAGTGTGGTGGGTATGTGTAGCTGGGAGCGGGTGGTAGATAATGATAGGGGTATGTGCTGGCTGTGGGTTTTAATCTGACGCGATTAGGTCAACTACATACTCAGCCAAATAATGTAAACCTCATAAAGACCAAATATAGTTGCACGTGTTTCATTCATCGGCATTTCCAAAGTCAATAAAAAGGGATCTCCAAAAAAGGGAAAATTGGAAGATAAACTTTTTGTCTAGCAATTATATATACCCACGCTGTCAGTCACATGTTTATATACACAGATGTGACAGTTTTTTCAAATTAAGATGATCACAGCTTGATAATACATTGGGTATCATATATAAACAAACATATGGGAAAAAAACAAATGTCAAACAAGACACTTTTGTTTCAAACATTTATAAAAAGCTATCAAACAAAATAGGACCAGCCCTCGGAGCCTTGGTATTCAGAGGCTCTTCGCCTAGAAAAACAAAATTGTAGACGACAAGAGAGGAAATGGAGACTCCATTATGAAGCCCACGAGAAGGAACTGTACAGATTCTCTCTGTCCAAATATAAATCCCTTTTGACTAAAGAAAAAACTGTGTACTTCATGACCCGAATAGAATCCTCAAAAAACTTCCCCAGGGAGCTTTTTCAAGTTATTAACAAACTTACCAACTTACCCATAACCAAAGGAAGTAGCAGCGGTCAAGCCTTCTGTTATAATATCGCTCAATACTTCAGGAATAAGGTGGATCACATCTCTAATCTTTTCAGTGCCTCTGGGAACAACCACCCTACGCTGCAACCAGATGAATGCACTGATAATGATAGGAATTATAACAAAGCTTTCCCTATCGATGAGGCCAGTTTCAGTTCAGTCTCTACAACACAGGTGGAGCATCTCATTCCGACCACTAAATCTGTATCACCGAATGACCCGTGCCCCCCTTCGGTGCACAAAGAAATCCCTGAACCAATAGCTATGGTTCTGACGAGCATTTTTAATTCAATATTTTCCGGTCAGGCACTTTTTCTTCATCATGATAGAAAGCTTCTATTCTTCCTCTCTTTAAAAAACCCAACCTTGATCCTGACGCTCCCTCTAGCTACTGACCTATCTCCAGACTTCCTTTCCCTGCTAAGATCATAGAAAAATCATGAATACTCAACTTACAGAGTTTATTAATGAGCACAATCTGTTAGACCCAACACAGTTTGGTGTCAGATTAGATCACAGCACATAGACAGCGCTCATCTAAGCTATGAATGAACTTAAATCCATCCTTGATGTAGGAAGCAGCGTAGCATTGATCTTGCTGGACTCATCCGCAGTCTTTGATACCGTAGATCACTTTACACTATGCCATTGTTTGGAGACTACTGGTATAAAGAGTACAGCCTTAGATCTACTCAGATTGTTTCTAAAGGACAGGGAAAATACGGTGATGCTAGACAACTGCAGCTCCAAAACCCTCTTGCTACCATGCGGGGTTCTGCATGGGTCCTCTCTCAGTTCCACCCTTTTTAATTTATACATAGCTTAACTTGCTCCGCTGATCCAGTCCTTTGGACTCTCACTCACCTCCTATGCAGAAGATACACAAATTGTGGTATCTGCTGCAAACAAGGCCAAAGGCACAAGCTCTCAGCTTCTTAATTGTATGAGAGAAATCGGCACCTGGATGGAGAGTCACTGCCTAAAGTTAAATTTGGATAAGACAGAGGTTATTTTCTTTGGAAATAACCCTCACTTTTGGACTCCTGAATGCTGGCTAGTAGAAATGTTCCCACTCCCAAAGTTAAAAGTTTGAGAGTGATTCTTAATGACTAACTAAATCTCAATAAACATGATAGTGCCATCATATTCGCTTCTTATAATACTTTAAGAACCATCAAAAAGATTCTTCCTTACATACCTATTAACTCTAGAAAAACATTTGTATTCTCTCTCATTCTATCTAAAATTGACTATTGCAATGGTTTATATATCAATCTACAGAAACAATACATCAGTAAATTTGAGGTCCTCCAAAACTCCGCCGTCAGAGTACTCATTGATCTCCATAAATATCACTCGGTATCCCTTGCCATCAAGGAACAGCAACCCAGGTTTATCATCAGGAATCGTATCAAATTCGAAATTCTCTGTCTCACTTTTAAGGTCCTACATGGAATGGGTCCCAAATTCACCCCAAGAAACCATCTCTTTGTATACCCCTAACAGGAACCTCAGATCTCTGGGAATCTACAAAGTGACGCCTTTTAGATTCAAGAAAACTAAATGGAGTGGCAGCAGCTTCCTCGCCGGAGCCACTAGACTTTGGAATACGATGCCTCTCCACATTACACCCACATCATTTCTACAGGTTTTCAGAAAACTTCTTAAAACTTGGCTTTTCAGCAGTTACCTTTCCTTTTAAACTATTCTCCCTTTTTTCTTCTTTAATCTGCTAAGTTATTAGCGCCAAGACACCCTCGGATATATGCTGCGCTATATAAACTTCTTTACCTATCTAAAAATGTTAACATAACTTAACGTTTATCTATGTAGCCAGTCGCCTCACTCTGTGATATACATTTAATGGAGTCCTTTTATATCGGCACCATCAATAATTAGACTTCTTTTATGTTTATTATGTAAATATAAGTAATCTATCTGATCAATAAGATAATTGAATAGGTTGTATCAAATGCTATTGTTACTGCCTGTTAAATTCAGCAAATGTATTCCTACCTGGGGGGGGGGGAGGGCAGCACAGGGATAAAATGTTTACTGGTCACGCTTTGCACACGGGGTGTGTTATCTATTCACACTACATCTGACAACCTACATCTGATCCAGTCTGTCCTGCTCTGAATACGCATTTACTCCTTACTAAGTGCCCTTTGGGCTTAACTAGCTGACACTCACCTCCAAAGTGGGTACAGACGATACATGCCCAAAAGGAAATGCCAAATGACAGAAAAGTAAATTTGGCTTGAACTCTCTGGCCTACACTGGTTCCCTGATCATTGGCACCCAATACAAATATCCCAGTATCAGACACTTGAGGGATTAAAAGGATACCAAGATACACTCACTAAGTTCAACATCCAGCCAGTGACATTTTGCTGCTGCCACTGTGGACTCCTGCACACAGTCCTTCAAAATTACATAGTTATACCAACACAGCATATTTTTGATGTAGGATTCTCCATCTTTTCAAATGCAATGCATGGTTTACCAGTCACCCCAGATCAGCATAAACTGCAAAGGAATGCAGGGTGAATTGTGAATAGTCCCTGCCCCCTACAAATATTATAATGTGTTCTTGTTCAGTCGCACATAGAACTGAGGAGGATAGTCTTATGTTTTTTAATGTGTATTTACAGCCACCAGACACGTCCGGCCAGCTTATAACTGATGCACCGTGTGCCTATCAGTAATGTGCCTGTCAGTAAAGCCAAATATAAACAAATGGAGATTTATACTTCATTGTATAAACAAAGAGGTCCAGGAGCAGGGCTCCTTGGCAATTTCCAACTGTTCCTTTCCATCCACAAATGATGCCGTTCAACCCGCCCCCACAGATGTTTCAACAGCAGCCTTTTTTAGGACAGGGTCGGGGCAGGAACAGAGGGAGAAGGAGAGGACAACAGGCTCAGACACGAGTACATTGGAGCCCACCTACATCTCCGCGGAGTCTACGCAGCATGACGAAAGGCCCACAGGTAGCAGGATCCAGCAGCAATTGATAGTTAATTTGAGTACATATGTCCTGACCCCCTCTGAGGAGAATGTTCTCAATAAAGGGTTAGGCTTTGTACCTACTAACTCTGGTGATCCATTCATGATCCAATGTGAACTAGCCAGATTCTTTCGCAAAATCAGATTACAGTTTTTCTTTAAAGACAAATCTAAAGATAACTCTGCATTAATCGATCAGATTGCTGACAGTGGATTACGAGCCAAATCCACTTTTCTACCGCCAGCCAATTGAATACCAGCACATGTTTTGGCTTTTGAAGCAGCGGTCTCCCTTGAAGTATCAAAACTTGACACGGTCTCCAAAAAACATTACCAAAATCATTCAAATATTGATAAGAAGGCTCTTGACTCTCTGCCCAAGAATTCGGCTATTACTATCAAGCCTGCGGACAAAGGGGGAGCGATTGCTATTCTTATTACTACAGATTACCGTGATGAGTGCCTCAGGCAACTGAACAATGAATGTTCTTACAGATTGCTGAGTGCTGATCCCACGGCGAGATTGCAGAAAGAAATTGGGGAACTAGTGTCTGAAGCCAAATTGGAAGGGTGGATTTCCACTCAAGAGGCTGATTATTTGATCACCATGCACCCTGTGACACCTTATTTTTACACGTTGCCTAAGGTGCACAAAGAGCAACGCCCTCCCCCAGGTAGACCCATCATTTCGGGTATAGGTTCATTACTTGAACCTTTGTCCTCTTTTGTAGATTTCTTTCTAAGACCACTAGTGAAAATGATGCCCACGTTTCTACAAGACACCAACGATGTTTTAAACATCTTACCAGGTATTGATTTTAACATTGAGACTGACTATCTTGTCAGTTTCGATGTGGAATCTCTATACACCTGTATCCCCCAGTTGGATACACTAGAAGCGATTAGATCGTTATTGGACAACACCACAGAGCCGTTGAGTTTACCTGTTCCCTTTATCATGGAGTGTGCCAGGCTGGCTATGATGGAAAACTTTTTTAAGTTTGAAGACCGGTTTTTCCTTCAGATTTCCGGTACTTCGATGGGCAGTGTTTTCGCCCCCAGCCTGGCCAATCTCTATATCCATATTTTCGAACAGAACCATGTGCTCACGCCGACGAATCCTTTTCTGAGCTCCATTATAGTATGGAAACGTTATATCGACGATATTTTTGTCATTTGGAGAGGTGATGATATTACTCTAAATGCCTTTCATCACTGGCTCAATGATCAAAACGTTTTCCTGAACTTTACTTTGAAATTCAGTAAATTGGGCTTGTCATTTCTGGACCTCTGGATTTTTCCGTCTGGTGGAGGCTTGGGTAGTGAACTATACACCAAACCAATGGCTAGGAACTCACTGTTGAAATACGACAGTTTCCATCCCAAGGGGCTGAGGGCAGGCTTGCCCTTTGGCCAGTTCCTCCGTTTGAGGAGAAATTGCTCTACCACCGAAGCTTTTACTAAACATGCCAATGTTCTATCACAGAATTTTCGATCTAGAAACTATCCACCTAGACTAATAAAACAATCATATAAACGAGCGGCCAATAACAACCGAGAAGCTCTGTTAGAAGCTACTGTACCTAAAGCCACCCTTGGAAGATTGACCTTTGTTAATACTTTCAGCACTTCTTCTACTCAGATTCAAAAAATTGTACGGAAACACTGGCGCATTCTTAATATTGGTAATGACAAACTAGCTTTCCCACTCTTCTCTTATAAAAGAGGTACTAGTTTGCGCGATTCGTTAGTTCACACTAGACCCAGGAGCACATTACCATCGATTTCCAATTCTTTGTGGAATCTCCCGCCTGTACAGGGACATCATCCCTGTGGCGGTTGTGTGGTCTGCGCGCAAACGAGACATACCACTGAGATTAACATTGGTCTGTCGAAACCATGGAAACAGCTTCGACACACCAATTGTAACAGTGAAAAGGTCATATACCTTATTACATGTCCTTGCCTTAAACACTATGTAGGTATGACCACAAGAAAGATCAAACAATGCATCATGGAACATAAGAGCACCAGTCGATGCAGAAAGTCATCTACGAGATTGACTAATCATTTCTTGGAGTGTAATCACACTCCTGAACAAGTCTTGTGGACTGTACTTAAACAACCCTTCATCCCGTTGCATGTTTCAGATGTGTCCAAGTTTCTTTTTAAAAAAGAGCAGCGTTGGGTGTTCAATTTACGCAGTGGCCAAATCGGTCTGAATGATGCCATACCTTGGACTCTATTACAATAATTTTAGATCTTTGCCTTTGAGTCATAAGGGTTTTTTTTTGATGATGAGAGGTGTCTGATGATTCCAACTATGTACATTTATATACTTTTACCTCATAAATGTATCAATATCTAGTCCATTTTCAGTGCATATATGGAAGTAATGTCTTGGGACAGCACGGTTTTGCCTGATTCTATTTTTTACATCTGGCATTTTTCTTTACTCGCCATACGTTTATTTTTAATTTTAACATCTTGACAATTGCTGTTGTTTTGTTTTCGAGGTGTTATTTTATTAGTCGGTTCCCGACTCGTTGTGGTGGTGAACAATGTGTGAGAGTATTTATTGCGATTTGTATACTTGCTCAATGCTTTCGGGCTTGTGTACTACATTTCCCATCTCTCCACGTATTTGAGCATTGTCATCAATCGCGGCCTTTGTTGCTATTGGCCAACAGTTCGGGCGTGCAATGTCATCACGTACAGCAACACCAGCGCTTCGGCACTTGGTTAGTACTTAATCCCGTCCTCTCTGGTCCTCCGGTTGCCGCTGTGAGCAACCTGGAAGGAAGCTCGGGGTAACGACGGAGAGGTAAGGAGCTCCGTTTCTGTCTAGATTGCAATGTTATCAGAGACCTTTCTGGTTCTGACGATTGTTAGGGCATCACGATCTGACCTGTATTTGCTTTGTTGGTTGGAGATTGTCTCTAATACTAAAATCAGAGATGTGCTTTATACTCTAATGTCTCTAAACAGTGACAATCTCTTCCTGGATTTCTTTATAAATCGAGTCATTGGACATTCTACTTGTTGTGTATTACTTTTGAGCAATACTACTCTCTAGTTATTGCGGTGGGTCTAGAGTGGTCACCATTTTCCACGTTACAATAGAGCTATTCAGTGACCCCCTTTTGCAGGGTTTTGACATCAGCAATAAGTAGTGTCAATACATTCGCTGTGTTTACCATCATCACTGTGTTTTTCTCCCACTATACTATATTATTTTATTCCTTGTTTCACAGAGCGTTGCCTCACGCCCTGAGTTGTGACCAGGAGCGGGAGGCGGTAGTCCCGATTTAATACGAGTAAGATCTGCTAAGAGTTGTTTGGCATTGATTGGGCATGTGGGTTATAGACCTGTGTGATGTACACCTTCTGGCTGAGAAGTTTTCTCATTTGCTTTTTGTTTTTTGTGTCATTTTGTATAGGTACTTATCTTCTTGTCCTGTAGGATTCTACACTTTAGAATCTACACTGAGGTACAAGGTTGGTTGTATCGTTCTGATTTAATGTAGTTATTTGTGACACTAATACACTTTAGTGATTTAGGCACTCAGGGCCTCATGTAGGTAGCGTACCAGTTACCACTTCTTAAATACCGAGCCGTACCGACTCGGTATTTAAGAAGTGGTAACTCGTATGTAGGTAATGAGTCGGTAATTTTTACCGATTCGTTACTAGTCGGTGATTACCGAATCGGTATGTACCGATTCGGTAATGAGGCATACCTTCCCATTGATGGGAAGGTATGCCTCATTACCGAATCGGTAAATACCGATTCGGTAATGGGGGGAACACATACAAGGGTGGCAGGGTGTCACATTGACACCCTGTTGCACCCCTGTTTCGGCCATGTGTGCACATGTGGCACACATACATGCCCTAAGGGCATGTATGTATGCCACATTGCACACAGCTACGCGCGTAAAAATGCATTTACACATACATTCATTATTTACCACCAACTATAAGTTGGTGGTAAATACCGACTCATAAACACACACACACACTCCCCCTACATCTCGATTTTGCTTTCGGAATTTACCGAATCGGTAAAATTACCGATTCGGAAAAGTTACCGATTCGGTAACATTACCGATTCGGTATTATTACCGAATCGGTAATTTTACCGATTCGGTAAATTCCGAAAGCAAAATATGTCCCCCTACATACCAATGGCCAAAATACCGGTCGGTAACGGTATTATTACCGAAAATCGGCCGTTACCGACCGGTATTTGGCTTCCTACATGAGGCCCTCAGTCTTAGATGCAGTAGTTTTTTGTATGGTCCTGAAGAAAGCCATGATCACAATTCTTTGATCTTGATTGGCTGAAATATGTAGACCTTTGTTTGGTTTAATATATGCGCGCTCGCAAATTTGCTCAGACCGCGCTATTACTCTGCTTTTAATATTGGCACTGGGAAATCTTTATTAAAATTTGTTTTCCCCTGTAGTCAATTTTACAGCACTTTTTTTCACACTGCACTGCATTTTTTCACCTTACCTAGGCTACCTTCATCGATCTTTAGGAGATCTGTTCCCTCTTGCGTAGTTAAAACATCCGTGAGCTCCTCCCTTAGATTCATTCAGGGAGTAGTAGCTCCTTAACCACACCAGGTGTGGTTAAGAGGAGATCCCATATGATGAAGCATGCCACCACGGTGGGTGATGGGATTTTGTCCTCTTTATGAGGACTTCGTTGTCCAGACAGTAGTCTAATCACCATCCAGGTCTCTATATTCTCCATTGTATTGTTCTCTTTGTGTTTTTGACCCCTGGACCTCTTTGTTTATACATAATTAGTAGGGGGACTTGTCCAGGTTGGCCGTGTGTTTCCCTCTGACCCTATTGCTTACTTGTTTGTTATATAAGATTTATACTTCATAACATTCCACCAGATCCTTTTGTGATCCTTTTAGTAAGGGATTCACTCAACAAGTAACAACTTTATCAACATTGAGTGGTGCATTGCCACTAGCGTGAACATTGTCCCGTCATCTGTCCACAATAACTGATGTAGCCCTAAAACACAAGGGGTTGGCTTAGGAAAGGGATCCTGTGTATCCATCAGTGGATGATGTAGCGCGGCGGGGCCTGGGAAATCACTAGGCTGCAGCAGCGCAAAACAAGAGACACGAGGCTACCACTTTCACTCTCGTGGCCGGAAGACCCTGAGCGGTCTCCGGCCATTTATTTATCCCCTCGGTCGAGCCCGCCCCGAGGGGTGCGTGGATGCGTGTAAGTTGCAACATTGTAGTAGAGAGCCCGAGTGTCTCTCTACATCCCTCCTTTCTTTCGGTTCCAGACCATCAAGTCCTCCCAGTTCATGGAGACGTATATACAAAGTCTCTCAGTCTCTGACTTGGCACAGGATTCGGCCGGAGACCATACTTCTGGCTCCGGGAACTGGGACCGGCCATGGCACTGGACGGGACACTCTCGGATGACTCAGTTGCTGCGTTTTGACGAGTTGACCTGGCAGCGTCAACACCACCTTGGCTAACTTGCCGGGGTGTCTCCGGTGAGGCGTTCCCCATGCTGGGTGAGGCAGGAGGCGAGAAGCTCGGAAGGGCATCCTGGTATTCAGATGCTTCTTGGTCCAGCTCTCTCTCAGCCGTCTTCTTGAAACTGGACACATTCCTCGTTACAGAATGCTGCCCCTTCTGAGCAGTGACCATGGTTCCTTGAACACCTACAACGGTCCATACTTCTGGCTCGTAGGGCATCTGGAACTTCCACCCAGGGTGTCTGTCTTTGATCACTACCCGGTCTCCTTCTCTTAACTGAGGCTCCTGTGCCCTTCTGGCTTCGCTGGCCTTCCGATTGGTTGTCTGCCTCCTTGCCTGGACCGCTTCATCGCCCCGCTCTACTGGCACCCACGTCGGGTCTGACGGGATACTGTCTCGTGGGGCCCGCTTGAACAGTAGATGAGCCGGAGCACACTTGGTTGTGCTGTGAGGTGTCTGTCGATACACTCCCAGGAATTGATCAAGAGCTGTCTCAGCATCTCCTCCTTCATCCACAGTGATGTGTAGCGCTCGGTTGAGTGTCCTCATCAGACGTTCCACTTCCCCGTTAGCCTGCGGCCATAGCGGGGTGATCTTCCGATGGCGAATCACCTTGTTTTCGAGATATTCCTGGAACTCTTGACCCTGGAACGGAGGTCCATTGTCGGACTTCACTTCTTCAGGCAGCCCCATCACTGCAAAAGTCTTGTCTAGGACCCTCTTCACCTGGGGAAATGCCGTTGACGTCACTTCTTCGACGGTGGGGAACTTTGAAAATGAGTCAACCATGACCAGCATGTGACGTCCGTCTGGGAAGCTCCCAAAGTCGAGGCTGATGTGTGTCCAGGGGGTCTTGCTTGGTTCTTCAGTGATCACAGGTGCAGGATCTCCTCCAGTGATGGTGCAGAAGTGGCACTGCCTCACCATCTCTTCCACCATGGAGTCCATTGCGGGGAACCAGACCTTGCTGCGCAGCCTGGCCTTTGTCTTCGCCATCCCTTGGTGGCCAACGTGTGCCAGTGTGAGGATCCGTTTCTGCAACTTTTCTGGTACTACGAGCAGGTGTTCTCTTAACACAACTCCTTGTTCTCCCATACTGAGTTCATGGCAGACTTGCCAGAGCTGTTGTCGGGCATGGCTAACTTCGTGTCGGAGAACACGTGCTCCATCCATGAAGTATGTCCATCCGTTGCTCTCTAGCGCCTCTCTGACTTGGGACAGAGTGGGGTCTTCCTGGGTGGCCCGGGCAATTTCTTTGAGCGTCATGGCTGTGGTACACGCCACTTGCGACACCATGTTTACGAACGCCTGTTGCACCCATCCGTCAATTGATCTGAGGGCGATGTCGATTCAGGCTGCCGGGAAAGATAATCAACCGGGTTGTGGGCTCCAGGACAGTAGATGATCTTGAAGTTGTAGGACTGTAGCTGCACTCCCCATCGTTCGATGTTCGGGGGCACCAGCCGGGACGAGCCTGCAAAAAGTGGGAGCAGGGGCTTGTGGGCAGTCACAACGTAAAACTCCTGGCCGCACAGGTACAGATGGAAATGTTGGCACGCCCACTTGATGGCCAACGCCTCCTTCTCGATTTGAGCGTATCTTGTCTCCGTGTCGGTGAGGGCTTTACTCGCGTAGGCCACCGGTCTCAAGGTCTCGGTTCCATGTTCCTGAAGAAGGACCGCTCCCAGGCCCACAGGGCTGGAGTCAACGACCAGTTCCGTGCGCCACCTTGGATGAAAGTAGGCCATCACGGTCTTGTCCAGCAGCCCCGCTTTGATGTCATTGAACACCTTGTTAGCAGCCGCAGTCCACTACCATTTGTGGTCATGACATGTGAGGCTCCGGAGCGGTTCCGACATAGCAGCCAGGTTTGGAATGAACCGCCCGCAGTAGGTGGCCATGCCCAGAAAACTCCTCACTTCGGTAGGGTTCTTCGGTGTGCTGGCTGCGCGGATGGCTGCGGCCTTCTTGGGGTCCGCAAGGAGTCCCTCTCGGGTGAAGGTGTACCCGAAGAAGTCAACCGCTTCTTGGTAAAACGAATACTTGGACTTGTGCAGGGTTAACCCACAGTCTGATAGTCTCTTCAGAGTGGCTCGGAGATGACGGTGGTGATCTTCGAGCATGTTCGAGAACACTAATATATCATCACTGAGATTGATTACGCCTTGCAGCCCCGACAGTGCTTCCCTGATGGCATTCTGGATGACTTTAGCTGCTGATGATACTCCGAAGCTGAGCCTCTTATACCTTTGGAGACCAACATGCGTCGAGAAGGTGGTGATATACCTGCTCTCGGGCTCCAGTTCCAGCTGATGGTAGCCGGCGTTCAGGTCTAATTTGGAGAACCACCTGGCTCCGTTGAGGTCTGCGACTATGTCATCCATTGTGGGAGTGATGTGGCGTTCCCTCTTCACGGCCGTGTTTGGCAGCCTCATGCTGGATGGCTCCCGGCGGCTTGGGTTTGGGAGCCACGACCAGCGGGGACACCAATGGGGTTGGGCCGGCGACCTTTTCAATCACATCGAGATCTTCGAGCTTTTTCAGTTCTTCTTCCACTTGCGGGCGAAGATTGAATGGCACTCTCTGGTGCCGGAGAGTCACAGGTCTTACAGAGGGATCGATGTGGAGTTTGAACTTCTTGCCCTTGAGCTTCTCTAGTCCTTTGAAGAGAGACGGGAACTCCCTCAACATCGCTTCCGCGTGAGAGTCGTGAACTTGGTTGGCAAAGAAGACGAGTCCCAGGTCCTCAGCCGTGTGGCAACTGAGCAGTGTCCCCTTTCTTCCCTCGGTGATGTGGAACCTGGTCTCAGTAGCGTAGCATCCGCTCGTGACTTTGGCCTGAATGACTCCTCGGAGAGGAAGCGGATCCGTCCATCAATTCGTAGATTCGGCCTTTGGAGGGCGCAAACGGGGGTCGAGGTGATAGTCGATCATATTGCTCGTTGACGGACGCGCTGGTGTCGATGAGGGCTTGTACATCAGTGCCTTCAACTGAGACAGAGCACATGGGAGGTGGCCTTCGACGACAGTCCGTTCTACTGACGTACGACACCACAAACACTTCCTCGTCATCATCTTCATAGACCAGGCATCGTTCCTGCGGCTGGTTGTTGGACTTGGCCCTTTTTGCAGGGTCATCCCTAAACTTTTTGCCTTCCTCCTGTATTTTTCCTGACCTGTTGTTGGCTGATTTATGACTCTGGGCACCTTACCACTGCTGACCAGTGCTAAGGTGCATATGCTCTCCCTATGGTAAAATGTATACATTGATTGGTGTCCATGTTTGGCTTATTTGGTTTACTATCAGCCCCTAGTAAAGTTCACCAGGAGTGCCAGGGCTTGTAAATACAAATGCTGCTGGTGGGCTTGCAGCACTGGTTGTGCCACCCACAGAAGCGGCCTAGTAAAATGTGACTAGGGTTTGCCACTGCAGAACCTGCGCGCGGTCTGGTACTGTCGCGCTGATTGCGCAAGTGCACCTACTTGCCAGTCCCCAAACCTTCACTTAACTACATATTAGTCACCCCTCTGGTAGGCCCAAGGGCAGGGTGCATTGTAGGTATAAGGTGGGACATGCCCTGATGTGTGTGGCATGTCCTAATAGTGAATTACAGCCATTTTCGCTTTTCACTATTGAAGGCTACCTGCTCTCCATAGGCCAGAATGGGCTGCTGGAATTACTACACGCTGTAATCCCAGTGGACTCAGAGAGCATGGTAGAAAGTCAAGTTTAGTATGCCTGAACTCAGAATAATAAAATACTTCTTTTAGTAAAGTTTATTTTAATATCCTGTGTTTGTATATACTACTTTTAGAAAGTTAGTATTTACTGACCTGGCCATTTCAGTCCGCCTCTGCTGTGTGTGTGTGTTCTGCCTAGTAACAGTAAGGAGCAGGGCTGGGGAATTCCAGGAGACAGGCTGGCTGCCAGCTGGTGGGTAGAGAGATTACACCAGGATGGGTGGGAGGAGTACACCTTTGACTCTGAATAGACCTGTGCTCTGCCACCACATTGCCGGCTCCGCCCCCTGTGGAGTGGCTGATGTCTCTGCCCTGCTGCTGAAAGGAAAGAGCAGAGTCGCCACAACAAAGTGCTCCAGAACTGGACTGAGCCAGAGCCAGGCCCCCTGGCGACAAAGAACAAAAGAATTGTGCTATAAAAGAAGGAGCCCTGCTCCTAAGAAATCAGATCCTGTTTGCGCCAAGAAGAAACTCTGCCCGAAGAGAAGGACCTGGGAAAGCTGCATGGAGGACTACTGTCTCTGACCTGTGAGACTGGCCTGTGGTGGGTGCCTTGCTGCTGAAGGAGAGGAGGAAAAGACTGAGAAAAGACTTTGAAATTCAACTTGTGCTGAACAATCTCCAAGGGCTTGCTGGTGAACTTGCCCCCTGAACTGCACCCCAGGAACAGTGGGCGCTACCTTTCCCTAAGAAGAAGAAAAGCTGCTGGAGGTGACCCTGTAACGCTGACCCCCAGAGAACCTGTGTGCTCCTCTCTCTCTCCGAGCACTGCGACGTCTGCCCCCGGGGCTACCGTAAGCACCGCAAAGGCCTGTCTGCCTGGCCCAAGCACCGCAAGCAACTGCCCCCTGAGCCGTAGCTCGCAACACAAGGAAGAGACCCTGGACGTCCAAGCGCCGAGCCTCTGCGGCAGATGTCCCTGGGCCACTCATCGTGGCCGTGCGTTGGAACACCGGTGCGAGAGTGCATCAAGGACCAGTGGTTGAGGGTGTGTATCGGCGCGTGGCCACGTGCTACTAACCACTTTGTGTCTCCACTTGCAAGTATGAGTCGACTTGCCCTCAGGTGCCGTCCCGTAGGAGGAAAGAAGCGTGGACGTGGCAGGCTGCCGTGTGCCCTGTCCTGTGCACCTTGCCTTGTGACTTGTCCCCTGTTCGTGTGCAGTCAGCCTTTCTTCCTGCTGTCCTCCCCACAACCAGTAGACTCTCAGGGTGTAGTCCTGCAAATGGTTCCCCTGCGCCACACACAGTCCAGAGATTTCTTGCCACCACCTGGCTCCTCCTTTCTTTTCCGTTTTTTTTCTCTTTAGTGCATAAAAGTCAATCACACAGAGCGTGCAGGGCCTGGAGCAGGCAGCAGAAGGGGCAGTCCAGTCTTGGGGGCCTTGCCGACAACAAACCAGGTGAGGGAGCTGACAGGCAGTCTCCTGGGCCCATACGGCACCAGCGCCGCTGGGGGCAGGAGCGGACGCGCTCACGGGACGGGCTCCGTTGGCAGCGAGCACTTACCCCTACCAGATGCAGCAGAAGACAGCGCCGCCAGCTGAACGCGCTCCCATTGAGCAGGGGGACGCTTGGGCGGGCACTAGCTGATCGGCGCAGGCAGTGGGGCAGGCAGAACATCTGCAGAGGCCACGGACGGCAGGCTCCAGGCAGACGCAGGGCAGTGCGGAGCGGTGCGGGTGGGCACCGCGAGCTCCCTGCAGGGCACCGAGGCACAGCAGCGGGAGTCCAGCAATGCGGGTGGGCTCCGCACACTCCCAGCAGGAAACAGGTAGGCAGGCACGCACGCGTGGGGTGCGACCGGCCTCGTTGCCAGTGTAGCGCGGCGGGGCCTGGGAAATCACTAGGCCGCAGCAGTGCAAAACAAGAGACACAAGGCTACCACTTTCACTCTTGTGGCCGGAACACCCCGAGCGGTCTCCAGCCGTTTATTTATCCCCTCGGGTCGAGCCTGCCCGAGGGGTGCGTGGATGCGTGTAAGTTCCAAGATTGTAGTAGAGAGCCCGAGTGGCTCTCTACAGATGAGACATTATTGACTGAGTTAATCTGTTTAAAGGCAGCCCTACCAAGCGCCACGCATCAAGGGTTAGACTAACGTATTTCAGTGCCTGACCCCGCATCACCGCACTGAAATGCATTAGTCACACAAATTAGCTGTCTCCTCTACACTCTCTTCTGCATCTTTACTTTACATAACGCTCCAAGCGCTCTCAGCGCGTGCTGTGGTCTGCTGCTGTCAGCCTTCTGTGTGGCATTCAGAAGCAGGTCAAAGCAAGGTGAGACTGCCATGGGGACAGCACAACTTGTGTGTCTTGTTGATGCCAGGGCAAGCCACCTTGTCCCCCTCTCTGCTGTGATTGGAACTCGTGGTGTTATAGGAAATGATCCCTGGGTCACAGTGCAGAGCGCTTCAGGCTGCCTTTTCAAGGCATGGGGTATGCAGGAGTGAAGAAGGCACGCACAAGCTGAGGTAAGCGTAAAACTTTATTGTTGTGTTTCCATTTATATGTTTACTGGAATGGTTACAGGAATGTTAGGGTGGAATCAGGAATGTGAGGGTGGAATGTACGGGAGGTTCCAGCTGGAGGGTTCGGACTCTGACAGTTATGCGGAGACCTCTGAAACTGATGGATGTATCGGGATTGTGTCTGTGTGCTCTATGAAATTAAGAAGACCTCTGCAACTTCTTTGAGTGTCCTTCTTTGCCAGACGAACCCATTACATTTGGTGACGATCGGGATCGATTTCTACAGCACAATTCACAGCACTTCCCGATCACTCTACATGACCAGCGGGAGGACATATTTCAACTTGTTTTAGGCACTCTACCTCTTCAAGCTCTGAGGCACTTCTCAGTAGGTCGTATGTCGAATTGTATAATTTTTTTAATTCACTTTGGCGTTCCTTCAAGGCCCTGTTTATTTTGAACTGCTAACTGCCACGCTGCAAGCGCTCACGCTTACACTGCGCGCACCTTGGAGTTTGAAACCTCCATCAAGATTTTTCTTCTCTGCGCTGCAGCCGCGTCCTCTCACGTCACATTCCACGTGTCCTCGTCAGGGTCACACATCGTGAACTTACATGCCGCCATCTTGTTAGGCACCAACTATACTTGTGTTTCCGGCGCGGAGACGCGCACACCTATGCTACTTAAGTTCATGAGTCAGTTTCAAGTCTTCAACTGAGTGTACTGCCTTTAACTCAGTCACGGTGATGCGCACATCTTTCTTTCATTACATGCGATCTTTATTTTTTCAAGTCCACGAGTGGTTTCCAAGTTGCCAGTACGAGCGCACCATCTTTTAAATACAGTCACGGTGAGGCGCACACCTGCTTTTCCTCATTATGTGCGTGTACACTATTCACACGGTGATGCGCACACCTTAACCCCTTCGCCGCGGCAGGAAGTCCGCCGCGGCGCTGGGGGGGTTTGGGGGCAGTTGCGGGTCCGCTGTGCTCGTGACGGAACCACTCCGTCACGAGTCACGGTTCAGCTGTGCTCATGACGGAGTGGTTCCGTCACGTCTCCGCCCACTGCGCTAATCACCCGCACAGGCGGGGAATTAGCGCCGCGTGGGCGGAGCGGCCGCCAACGGCCGCAGCATGACGGAACCACTCTGTCATGAGCACAGCGCAACCGTGGCTCATGACGGAGTGGTTCCGTCATGAGCGGGGAAGGGGTTAATTACTTTGGGTTTATTATTGTGCATGGACATCCATTATACATGGTTTACACTGTGATGCGCACACCTTAATTTCTTAGTGTTCTTTCTTATGCGCATCTTGAAATTATTTATACGGTTTCTACACGGTGATGTGCAAACCACACTACGAGCTGCACCTCATTCATTGGCGATACTTGTTAATTTAAATTGTCTATACATTATTCTATATTTCTTCTTGCTGTGTTTCTATTTATAGTTTATTCACAATGCAAAATGTAACCTGTACTCCAAATTTTTTACCAGAACCTGGAGTACTTAAAACTAAATGGAAACAATGGTTTTGATTGAGCACGATGGTTCTCTAAAATTGTAGAGGTGCATCATAATCACGGATAGTCCGCACCCGCATATATATTCTTGTGTTGTATTAATCTTGGTTGGTAAACTCGTATGGTAATAACAAATTGTGCAAGTGAAATAATAGAAAACTATTTTGTGTTACGCAAGAGAAGTGAAATGCTGCGTAGATTGAAATTGTAACCTTTGGTAAGTTGCAGTTGCCTAAGGAAAAAGCTTATGTGTAGTAAAATGCATTTCTGATCTAAATGTGCACCAAGATAAAGATTGCACGAAGAAATTAGGAGATATGCTTAACGTGTAATAATTGTAGACCTGCAAATGGGCAGGGAGAAGTGAGGGACTCTGTCCGGGTTGTAACGCAATTAAAGAAGATTTAGCACATATCTTATTCTTCTGCCCTGCCTGCAAAGAAATACGCAGATCTTGGCTTGTGCCACTATGTAGAAACTTAGGCTTAAAACACTGTGCACAAGCATGCAGGATATTGCGTTATGATACCTCACCCCCAATTGTGTTCACTGTTTCCCGTTTTTTACATAGTATGTGGCGGAGGAGGTCCGCCCTTATCAATCAAATTAAAGATGTGTAAATTTTCGTCTTTGATAACCCTTGTTTAATAATTTTTTACTTGTATGTATAATTATTTATGTTTTATCTTGTATGTACATATTTTACCTGTGCTTTTATGGTCAACGACCGAGATAAAGCTATCAAAGTGAAGTGAAATTGTAACCTTTGGTATGTTGCAATTGCCTAATGAAAAAGCTTATGTGTAGTAAAATGTATTTCTGATCTAAATGTGCACAGAGATGAAGATTGCTCGAAGAAATAATGAGATATGCTTAACGTGTAATAATTGTAGATGTTGAAGTGCAAAGCATTATTAAATCTGAGTGCATAATTTGATGTATAAAGGCCTAAATGAAATGTTCACGTTGTGATATGAAAGGCCTATTTGTTTATTCTTACGTTGGCCAAATTGAGTAGGCCTGAAAATGTAATTTCCCTGGTAGGCTCTCGCGTTTAGAAGTAGTCAGCGAATTTCATGTGTATGCAAGGATGTTTAGTTCTCACATTTCAGTTGTAGGTGGAAGAAGTTGCCTTTGTTAGTTAGAACTAATGTCTTTTGTTTTAGGAGTTAGGCATGGACGAGAAGTGAAACAATGTAAACAAAAAATCGATAATTGGGAGCCGGTGTTCCTTCTCGCTGAGGAGGCCTGGGAACCAAGGTCAACGGAATACACATGGAGAAGATGGTGGGCGTGTTTTACATTTTTGCATTTTGTATTAGGGAAACTGCCCCGAGGGAAGAGAGGCAGAAGGAGACAAGATGAATTAGGAGAAGGGGTTGGAGGTTGATCTGGGAAGAGTATCTTAGAACGAACTCTCTAGCTTTAGTCATCGGACTTATATTGTGAATGTGCTTCTTAGGAAGCCTTCACAAGCTGACACCTTTTACCGACTTTGCCTGGGAAATGCTAAGTAGGGATATCACCTTAGAGACAGTGTAGGGATAGTCTAATGCTTTCCACTTTCCAGCCACAGACGAAGTCCGACTTAAATGTTGGAGCAGTCCTTGCTTGTGTTTCATTTTTAGAGTTGTTTATTCTCTTCATGATCCATCGGAGTAGACTCATCCGTAGGTTCGGCTTTGTATTAGTTCCTATGTATTTTTACAACCTCGTCTTGAGGTGCTTGTATATCCAGTTGTTTTTGGCTTTGTAATAAACCCCTAAGCTGAAGTTGGAGTCTGTGATGCTTGAGTCCTGGTTTTTTTAAACCGGTCCTAGGATGCTTGTTTCCGGTCCAGGGAGGACTTAGCTTGGCAGTTCGGGGTGGACTGTTCCCTTGAGGCACAGGGTCAAGACTGACTTGCATATGGCCAGGTCCAAACTGGGGTGGCTTGGTGAGCAAAAGAATGATGGATTTAACCCAGATTTCTTGACTGGGGGTGAATGTTTTGATTTGTTCTGCATTCTGCCCATCAATTGTGTGTCTTTTGCTTGAGTCCTGATTAGCATTGGAAAGTTAATTGTGGTGAAGTGTTGTTTCTCCCCTTTACACTTCTCAGCAGGTAAAAAGAGACATCGACCTGGGGTTCCTTGTTAAAATTTCTGTAGTGGAACCCAGCCTTATCAGTTGGTAGCGAGAGGATGGTTACCTCTGTAGTAAGGGGAGAAGTTAGGGAAAGGATAGGAAAACCCCATAGAGCCCAAGAGATGGTTGTCCAGAAAATTGAGAGAGGAGAACAACGGTGTTTGGCGGAGACCGACGGCGAGTGACAATGCGGCGGAAGCAGCAGTTCGCAGAGGAGTGAGTATGAATAGGGATGTTGATAGATTGCGGGGATGATTTGATTGTGTGATTTCTTGCGGAATTGGAATGAGAGTTGAGTTATTGAGGTTTCGGACTGTGAGCGCGTGCGTGGTCCATGTGATTTCTTGATGTCAGGCTTGATGAGTAACCTAAGATCCCGGGATAGATAGATTGTGGTGTAGACAACACCCAGAGCTGTAATTGTCGACCATTGATTGTGGGAGTCGTGAGGCATCATCGACAAACCCACCCGAGATAGGGAACATGAGAGTGAGTGTTTGAGTGACCAACGCAGGTCGTGGGTTACTGTGTGTAAAATCGAGTGATTGGATCCTATCAAGTATTTACGTGACCATCCAGTCGTTCGTGGGCAGATAGTCGAGGGCTGCTGTCTGGTCATTTCACGGACAGACGATTGTCAGATTGAGGTAGACATTTACAAGTGACTGTCCGGTCGTATGGTGGACAGACAGTCGATCAAGTGATCGTTTGTTCGTTTGGTGGACAGACAGTTACTTGTTGTATTAGTGAGACGTGCAAGAGTGTTCGAGACGATTTGTAAAGGAGGTGAACTGCTGAGTGAGGAGGAAGAGTGTCGTTGATGTGTGCCGCGCTGTGATAGGTCAGTTAGTGTAAAGCCACGCTGGTATTGTTGGATTGACATCAGGAAGTAAAACAAAAACACTGTGGGTGAAAGAGTTGATTTCATCATGAAATGTTTTAAGGTATTGCGAGATCTTTGTAGGGGAGATAGAGGAGTAGTAACTCGAGTGGGGGAAGAAGCACCGCCTGAGGATACCCCAGCTCATTACATGGCTATGAACGTAGGGCTCTATACTATACTTTGGCTTCAGAATTGGCAAAAGATGACATGAAAAGGAGGGAGATCTGGCTTTCCCACGCAACGGTTCATTCTGATTTGATGTGTTGTATCACTTGAAGTCGGTGATGGCTGCATTGCGACCTTTACCTAGACCAACTCAGTTTGTGGCGCTGGATGCATGGATAAGAGCAGCGCATGCAAGGAAAAGAGATAAAAGTCAGGAAAGGGTGAAGAAGTCGATCAGGGCATTTCAGGATGCACGGTGGGATTCATTGACAAAAAGATGGAGGGTAGACACTATTGAGGTAGATAGATTATTTCCTTTGTTAACAAAGGTAGAAGATGCCCAAAAGAGAAGAGAAGAGGAAGATGATAGCGACACAGATGACAGTCTTTTGGAGAGGTTGTTGGCAGAGCGTCCACCTCCATATAACCCAGACTCGGAAGGTGGAATGGGAGCTTCTACAAGAGAAACAGGGGAGCCGCAGACAAATTCGACTGTGGGAGTAAGAGGAAGGATTTCAACGGGAAAAGAGAGATGGGGACACAACCACTGGGAGGAATAGAGGCAAATGAGGTAAACACAGTTACCAGATTACCGGAAGCTCTTACAGTACCGGTCACCATTGGTATCAGTATACGATCCAGACCAGACAGGAAATGGAAGTCTAGTACGGTCAGTAATGGGGAGGGTACTGGTTCCGGAGGGAATGGGACAGCAAGTGAAAGTGGTCACCCTTCGAGGCCCATAGAATCAATGATGCCGTTGCCAGCCACAGCAGACTCCTCTAGGGGGACAGAGAGCACCGAGGACTTGAGGATGTGGGAACCCCCAGTGAGAGGCCCTATTGGAAGGATGATGGGAGGTAGCAATAGTCAGGGAGTTTCAGGGAATCAATCTGTGTCATGGAACTTGATGGAAGGGAATCGGCAAGATCAGGGTAGTGAGAGTGGAGAATCGAGTAGTGCGTCGAGCTGAGGAACAATTAAAGCTGATCTGAGGGCCAAGGTACTGGATGTGGTAAGATTAGGTAGAAGCGGAGGAGATAATTAGTGGAAACTTGCCTTTGGAAAGGATTGAACTCTATGACCCAGATAAATTGTTGTTTGTGGCAAAAGTTGTAACTTGCAAGGCAAGGAAAGCACATGAGAAATTGACTGAGTTGGCACAGAGGTATGATGTGGATTTGTCGAAAAAGAAGATGTTACAGGGAAATCACAGGTTAAATTACAGTGATCAGGAACTAGAAGAGAAAAGAGTTATAGGTTTGAAAACGCACATTCGAGAATTGATCATTGGGATACGTGTGTGGAGTATGCTTGACAAGTGGGAGGAAAGATGGTCAAAGAAGAAGAGTGCCAGGAAGAGCATCGGAGAAACGCCACCTCCAGGTGGTGGAACAATGAGAGTAGAGGCCTTTCCATTGCGAGAGGTACCGAGCGGATGGTATGTGCATGTGCCTTGGAGTAGAGGTGACTTAGCAGCGTTTACTAATGATTTTCCTCGGCGGAGGGAAAAACCTGTTGAGTGGTACAAGCAAGTTGATCGGTTTGTCAAAATTCAAAAGTACTGTGGGTTGATTTGAATACATTGTTTGATATTGTGGTACCAAGTGATTTGTGGTCAGCTTGTAAAATTGCTGTTGATTGGCCGTCTTCGGAGCCAAGCAAGACTCTGTTACACATGGTCCTTCACCTGTGGTTATGAAAAAGTATGAGCAGGTAGTCACATGGTTGCAATCTAAGATGTCACCACAAGATATTGATTGGGTTAAGATAGACAGAACTGTTCAGGAGCCAAAGGAGACTGTACATGCCTACTATAAGAAGCTCTTGTAAGCCTTCAAGCAATATAGTGGGTTGGATACCCTTGACCCAAAGGATATGATACAATTCGTCTCTAAATTTGTGCTAGGATTGAGACCAGAAGTTAGCATTATGATCCAGTAGCACCTGATTTGTTGGCAGAAGAAATCTGTGGATGAGATTCTGCGGTACGCCAGGTACTGCAGTGATGAAGTGGACTCGAAGCTTAAGGACAAGCTGATAATGGTCCAGATGCAGAATGCGGAAAAGGAAGCTCAGACACAGTCAAATGAAGGAACGTTAGGAAGAAGGCAGGGAAATAATCAAGGAGGGGCTCAGAATACACCAGGTCAGGGAAAGGGGAAAACCATAGATCCTAAGACAGGAATAGATGTTGCCACTCTAAAGAAGACCACTGCATGTCATAGCTGTCTCAAGATCGGGCATTGGAAGCGCGAGTGTAGATCGAATCCAGCTAATCAGATTCAGCAGGAGGGAGTGGTGCTGACGTCTGAGATTGTCAATACAATGTCAAGACCGATCTGTACAAGGGAGGACAATAGGTCCGCAGGTATAAGTTCCCCAGCCACCGAGAATTCCTCAGGGAAACTGAACTTACCAGCAGATGCCCTTTATTGAGACCTTTGATTAACTCGATTCAGACCCATTGCAACGACGGTGTCTGAGGGGGAGGAAGGCTGTACCCTTGGAGCAGTCTTGGAGGTAGACCAGAGAGGTTGATACTGGTGCTAATCATTCTACTGTGAGATCTGCAATAGTTCCCAACTTACCCCTCTTGGGACAATTGATTCATGTCGTAGGAGTGGCTGATAAGAAAATGACTAATCCATTGACTGAACCAATACCTGTGAGAATAGGGACCTTTCATGATCAACACCAATTTGTGGTATGCGACTCAAGTCCAGTCTGTTTGTTGGGTCGTGATCTCTTGTGTAAATTGAACTGCACCATCTATTGCACGCCCAAAGGAGTAGAGCTACAGACTTGTGATGATGATGCTACATTTAAAGTGGTAAACCAGAATTTGTGCATAGAGAAATTTCCTATGTTGACAGTTGAGGAACTCCCACTCGACCTGAGGGACTCTGTCTCTTTGAACGTATGGGATTTCACGGGAGAAGAAATAAGATTGATCAAAGGAGTTGAGCCAGTCAAGATCCAAGTCAAACCCAATGCTGAGTTTCCGAGAACACCTCAGTATAATCTGTCACCAGAGACGATTGCAGGAATCAAACCTGTGATCGAGTAGGGAATTCTGAAGGCGATAATGGGGAGTCCATGTAACTCACCGATCATGGGACTGCAAAAACCGAGTGGGAAGTATAGGATCGTGCAGGACCTGCGAAAGGTGAACACGATCGTGGTTCGATGATGTCCTGTGGTACCGAATTCATCAGTGAT
This sequence comes from Triturus cristatus, assembly GCF_964204655.1. NCBI lineage: Eukaryota > Metazoa > Chordata > Amphibia > Caudata > Salamandridae > Triturus > Triturus cristatus. Next base: position 963,406,859 of record NC_140588.1, read on the forward strand.
ACTGTTCCAGATCCCGTGTGAAGCTAAATGGTTCACTGTGATTGATCTGTGTCAAGCATTCTTTTCGATACCATTGCATGAGGAGAGCCAATTTTTATTTGTTTTCCGGCTGGAAGATCGTCTGTTAACATGGTGTCATATCCCTCAAGGGTATACAGAGAGCCCATCGATCTTTAATCAGCTGTTGAAGAAGAATCTTGAGAGTCTCGTTCTGCCACAGAATTCAGTTCTTGTACAGTACATTGACGATCTTTTGATCGCGTCCGAGACTGAGGATGCTTGCAGGATCGATACTGTTGCTTTACTGAATCATCTAGCTGAAAATGGACACAAAGTGTCACCGAACAAGCTACAGTATTGTTTGACTGAAGTTCAGTATTTGGGACACCGAATAGAGAATACCGAATAGGAAGGTGTCACCAGATGGGATTGAAGCGATTATGAAAATGACTGTGCCCACCACACAGAAGGAAGTCAGGATGTTTTTGGGAATGGTTGGGTACTGTCGTCAGTGCATCCCGAACTTTTCCTTGAAGGCGAAGCCTTTATAGAGGCTGACGCACAAGGATGTGAGTGATCCAGTACCGTGTGATCATGACTGTCTAGTAGCATTTTTGGAGTTGAGAGAGGATCTATGTCGTGCTCCAGCTCTGTGCTTTGTCAGTTCTAACTCAAAGTCATGGAGGAGTCCGTAGACCAGTTGCCTACTTCTCAGCTACTTTAGATCCAGTAACTTCAGCGTTGCCCGGATGTCTCAAATCCGTTGCTGCAACAGGTGTAAGCATTGTGAGATGTGAGAGTATTGTCATGGGTCATCCACTTACAGTTTTTGTTCCACATTCAGTTGAGCTCCTGATGACGAGAACTAAGACACAGCATATGACAAACAATAGACTCACATGCTATGAGCAGGTTATACTTGCTTCAGAGAATGTGACTTTGAAACGTTGTTCTGTCCTGAATCCTGCTTCTTTAATGCTTTTGCCAAATGTTGATGACGAAGATTGTGAGGACCATGATTGTCTTGATGTGACTGAATTTTGTACAAAACTGAGGCCTGACATTGTGGATGAACCTCTACCTGAGTCCGATGAAATCTTTTTTGTAGACGGTTCATGTTTAAGAGACAATGTAGGTCACTTAAGAGCAGCATTTGCTGTGTGTACCATTTCTGGAGTTGTGGAAGCTGCTTGTTTACAGGGTGTATACTCCGCACAGGTGGCTGAAATCATTGCTCTGACTAGTTTGGCTGCTGATCAAATCCGATTTACTGTTTACACCAACAGTCAGTATGGGTTCGGTGTGGTTCATGACTTCGAACAGCTATGGCCTATTAATAATTAATTAACAACCAATTGTTTTTCAATAACAAACATTAATAAATGCTAATAATACCAATTAATAATTAATTAATAATATATTGATTAACGATATACACAAATCATTTAAATAATTAATTTTTTACAATTATATTACTTCCCACCATATTCCCCTATAAGCACACTACCCGCTACAAATATTAAATGAACACAATTAACATAATTATCAATTAAACAATTAATACAAATTAATTAGCAATTAATACAAATTATTTACCAATTAATAATTTATCAACAACCAATAAATTTTCAATACCAATTAATAATTAACTAATAACTATTAAATTATTTCCCACCCTATTCCCCTATAAACCCACAACCCGCTACAGAAGTAAAACACAAAATTAAATTAAAGATATATTAATTAACAATATACACACATTCATTAAATAATTAATTATTTACAATTATATTACTTCCCACCATATTCCCCTATAAACACACTACCCGCTACAAATATTAAATGAATACAATTAACATAATTATCAATTAAACAATTAATACAAATTAATTACCAATTAATACAAATTATTTACCAATTAATAATTAATCAACAAACAATTAATTTTCAATACGAATTAATAATTAACTAATAACAATTAAATTACTTCCCACCCTATTCCCCTATAAACCCACAACCCGCTACAGAAGTAAAACGCAAAATTACATTAAAAATAATTAATAATTCCTATAAATTATTATTTAATGTACTATAATTAAATTACTTTCCACCCTACTCCCCTATAAACCCACAACCCGCTACGGAATTAAATAACACAAAAATAAATAAAACAATATTAATACATACTTTTAACACATATACTAACACTTAAAACACTATAAAAAATTCGATATTTTTAACAACTATATTATGACTGTCGATATTACTTACTTCTATATTATTGCAATCGATATTTCTTACCTGTTTTTCGATATTCTTCACCACTATATTTTGGCAATTCGATTATCTGTCCATTCTATATTTAAAACTCGATATTCTGTCCACTCAATATTTTTTTTTCGATATTATGTCTATTTACCGTTGGGGAAGAATGACTTGCGTGTGGACTCTGTGGTAACGGAGCCACCCGGCCCGTTCCAGCACGCTACACACGCACCCACGCACCCGGAGGGCGGGCACGCCCTACGGTATAAATAAAAGGGCGCGAGACCGCTCGAGGTCTTCGGCCCACTCCAGTGACCCCTGCTGTTGTGTCCCTTTTGTGTCCTCTCCCCCATAGGCCTCGCCACCCCTTGGTCTGCTGCCACCAACCCTACATTGGCGACGAGGGCGGAGCCTACCCGCGCCTCGCCTCTCCGACGCTCATCGCACTTGCCTGGGGGTGCCCGGCGCTCTCCGCAGAGGCGGAACAGGGAGGACCTCGCCGCGCGCGCGTCCTCGCGCTGGAAGATCCGAAGCCGGTCCTTGGCAGGTGAGCTCCGTCGGAGGGGGAAATCGACCCTCGTGAGCTGCCTGGGCGTCTGGGGGTCTTGGCTGGCCTGGATTCTGCCGGTGAAGGCCCCGACAGCCGGTTGCTGCAGGGGGCGTCCTCAGCAGTGCCTGAGGGGAATAAACGGACAATAAAGTAGTCAAAAAAAAAAAAAAAGGAACAGATCGGTGGGGAAGCAGGTCTCGCCTACGCGTATGAGCAGCATCATCAGCAGGTCTCGCCCACGCGCAGCTCCAGCAGGTCTCGCCTACGGGCAAAACTATCAGCAGCACAGGTCTCGCCCACGCGCAGCACCAGCAGAGGGAAAGTAGGTCTCGCCTGGATACCAGCCAAGCAGCCACGGTCGGAGAACGTGCACAGTGAGAGGTGCCGAACATGTCGGGCCCTGCCGCCAGCGGAAGTGGCACGGCGCAACCGCCTCAGCAGGCAGCCGCGCTGCCCGCGGCCGCCGCGCAGCCCGCGGCCGCCGCGCCTGGACACGGGGCGGTGGCCCCGCTGCCGCCATTCAGCGAACTGTCAGACCCCTCCACGGCGGCGGTGCGGTGGCGCTCATGGATCGGACGGCTGGAGCACTACTTTGTCGGAGTGCGGGAGACGGACAACACGGTCAAGAGATCTCTCCTCATGTGCTACGGGGGCGAAGAACTGTATGACCTGTTCGAAACTCTACCGGACAGGGGGAACGACGACGACTATGCGGGCGCCATAAGGGCCCTGAACCGCCACTTTGATCCCCAAACGAACCCCGATTTCGAGTGGTTTAAGCTGCGCCAGGCGCGACAGGAAGAAAATGAAAGCATTGACGTCTTCTATGCACGCCTGCGGAAACTCTCCCTGTCCTGTGAGCTGCCAGACCAAAGGGCGGAGATCCGGGCTCAGCTCATTCAAGGGTGCAGATCGGTCCCGCTGCGGCGTCTCATCCTGCGAGAGCCAGGCATCTCCCTCGACAACATCCTGGTCCTAGGCCGGTCTCACGAGCTGTCCAATGCTCGTGCGGATGCAATGGAGGCGGCCCTCAACCGGCCTGCGGCTGCCCAGAAGCCGCCAGCGATCAAGGAAGAGAGAGTGGACGCGCTGCAGAAGCGAGCGACCAGTCAGCGAGGAGCCGCAAGGGCTCCGCAGGGCAGCGCATGTGGCAACTGCGGCCTAGGTCACCCACCTGGCGGCCGGTGCGTCGCCATGGGACAAACATGTCTGAAGTGCGGCCGAGCGAACCATTTTGCGAAGGTCTGCAGGAGCAGCCGCAGGGGGCGCGGAGGCGCTTCCGGCCCACGTGGGGCTCCGGCGCGCGTACACCAACTGACGGTGGAAGAATCCGCCGCCCTGCGCGAAAACTCCACGCCACAGTTCGAGGGAGATGGGGAAGAAGAAGAGGAAGTGTTCTTCGTGTCGTTTGTAGGCCGGGAAGGCACGAAGAGAAGACCGCCGCCCATGTGTGACATCCTGGTGGCTGGGTCCCCGGTGAGTGCTCTCATCGACACGGGGGCGTCGGTGAACGTCATGGACAGCTGCCAGTATGAGAGGTTGTCGCCACGGCCACCCCTGAGACCCTCCAAAGCCCTCATCTACACGTACGACAGTGACCGGCCACTGTCCCTGCGAGGGGTGATTGACGTTGAAGTCGTCAGCGAAGGCCGGAAGTTGGCCACGACCTTCCACGTGGCGGAAGGTAAGAGGGGCACCCTGCTGAGCTGCCACACCGCCGAAGATCTAGCGCTGGTATTCTTTGCAAATCAGGTGCACGAGCTGCATGCAAGGGAGATACTGAAGGACTTTCCGATGCTGTTTCAAGGTCTAGGATGCCTCCGCGGAAAGCAGTTCAGACTACACGTGGACCCGACGGTCCGGCCCATGGCGCTGCGTCACCGGAGAATACCATTCCTCCTGCGACCACAGGTAGAAGAGGAGTTGCAAAAATTGGAAGACTTGGGGGTGATTGAGAAGGTATCGGGTCCGACCCCGTGGGTGTCCCCCCTGGTCGTGGCGCCCAAACCCAAGCAGCCCGGCGCCATCCGACTGTGCGTAGACATGCGCCTCCCAAACAAGGCAGTCAAGCGCGAAAGGCACCTCACGCCCACCATGGACGACATTGTGGCCGACCTCAACGGCGCGCAGTGGTTCACGAAATTGGACCTCAACGCGGGGTACCACCAGCTTGAACTCCACCCCGACAGCCGCAACATAACCACCTTCTCCACCCACGTTGGCCTGCGGAGGTATAAGCGGCTGAGCTTCGGGATCTCGTCAGCGGCTGAAGTTTTCCAAAACGCCATACGGGAGACTCTTTCGGGTCTCCAGGGAGTCATCAACCTAAGTGACGACATTCTGGTGTTCTCGCGCACTCTGGAAGAACACCATCGGCATCTGCGTGACACGCTACAGCGACTAGCGGATAGTGGACTCACCCTGCACGAGGCCAAATGCTCCTTCTACCAGGAGTCGGTCGAATTCTTCGGTTACATTTTCTCGAGGGACGGCCTGAGAGTGGATCCGAAGAAAGCGGTAGCGATCCGCGCTGCTCCGAGGCCCACATCGGCCACCGAGGTCAGGAGCTTCCTGGGGATGGCAACCTACTGCGGGCGGTTCATTCCCAATCTGGCGTCCCTGTCGGAGCCGCTCCGGCTTCTCACGAAGAGTGGTCACCCGTGGGCCTGGACGGCCAAGGAAGATATGGCGTTCCAAGCGGTCAAGGACGCGCTGATCGATGACAAGGTGATGGCGTACTTCAGGCCCCACCGGCGGACAGAGGTGGTGGTGGACGCGAGCCCCGTGGGGCTGGGCGCGGTCCTGATGCAGGAGACGGAGGCGAAAGAATGGGTCCCGACCGCGTATGCCAGCAGGGCTCTGACGGCTACGGAGATGAGGTACGCGCAGATCGAGCGGGAGGCGCTGGCCATCAAGTGGGCCTGCCAACATTTCCATCTTTACCTGTATGGGCACGACTTCCGGGTGGTCACCGACCACAAGCCCCTGGTTCCGCTTTTCGCTGGCACGGCGAGGCTAGGGCCCCCGAGGATCGAGAGATGGGCAGTCCAGCTACAAGCGTACCGATTTGAGGTCGTGTTCCGACCCGGGGCCAGCAACCCAGCGGACTTCCTGTCCCGCCACCCGGAGCCGGTGCGCCCTGATCAGGCGGATGAGGCGGAGACGGAGGAGTTCGTCCGACTAGTGTCGCAAGCTGCATGCCCGGTGGCACTCACGTTGGAAGACATCGGCAAAGCCACGGAACTGGACGACTGCCTCGTGAAGGTGAAGCGCACGCTGGCGACCCACCACTGGCGGAACTTCCTGGATGGAGTGCAGGCCCTCACCGAAGAGGAGAAAGTGTATCGACAGCAGGTGTGGAACGCGCGGAGTGAACTCAGCGAGGGGCCGCACGGCGTGGTCCTGCGAGGAGCAACCCTCGTCATCCCGATGAGTCTCCAAGGAGAGGTGGTCAGGTTGGCACACCAAGGGCATCAAGGCATCTCCAAGACCAAGGCAAGGCTGCGGAGCAAGGTGTGGTTCCCGCGGATGGACGCGCTGGTTGAGGAAGCCATCCGCAGCTGTCACTCGTGCAACATCACGGGGGGGGAGCCGACGCCTCACCCAGTGATCACGGAGGAGCCCTGTCTGGAACCCTGGTCCAAGCTGAGCATAGACTTTGGTTCGTTCCCGGATGGGCGACACACCTTAGTGGTGGTGGACTCACACTCCAAGTTCCCGGTGGTGGAAGTAGTGTCATCAACGGCGTTCAGCCAGGTGAGAGCGGCGCTTGATCGCATATTTGCCATGATGGGCCTGCCGGAGGAAGTCCGATCGGACAACGGGCCCCCGTTCCAAGGGCGAGAGTTCCAGGAATACCTTGCGGCTCGGGGAGTCAGACACAGGAAGATTACCCCGCAGTGGCCCCAGGCGAATGGGGAGGTGGAGCGTTTCATGCGCACGATGAACCGGGCGCTGAGAATTGGAGTCGAGCAAGGAGAAGATGCGGATCAGTGCCTCTCACAGTTCCTAAGTGCCTACCGGCGGACCCCCCACTGTACCACCAGGTGTGCGCCAGCGCACCTTCTGTTCAAGAAGGCCCCCAGGGACAATATCCCGGCGAGTCATGTATGGCTGCCCACGCCGCTAGACCAAGAGGCGGCGCAAGGGAGAAGGCGGACCTCCAACGAGAAAGCCAGTCTGAAGAGGAGAGCCCGGGGGAGGAGTCTCCAGGTGGGAGACGGGGTCATCCTGAAGGACCGGTACCCGAATTGGAAGTATCGTACCCCGTTTGAACCGGAGGTGTGGGAAGTGACCGGAGTGCGGGGCACCATGGTGTCCGCCAGGAGAGGGACACGGACAGTAACGCGCAATGCGTCTTGGTTCAAACGAATAACATCTGGCGTCCCCGAGACCGACCCGGAGGAGGAAGAGTTGGAAGCCCCGGAGGGGTGCGGCTCACCAGGAACACCGGCGAGCCCGTTGCAGAGCGCAACCCCACTGCCCGGGGCGGGCGATCGAGAAAGCGGGCCCTCTGCCGAGACAGCGGTGCCCAGTGTCTGTGGGGCAGGAGGTACAGGCCGAGGAGACGCTCCCGGGAGCCGGCCATATGGACTTCGGCCAAACCCGGCCCCAAGTAAGAGACTGAGAGACTTTGCGTGGTGTGCACAAGAACTGAATGGTTTGGCGATAAATGATCTCTGTATCTGAAAGATTGGAGGGATGTGGTAACGGAGCCACCCGGCCCGTTCCAGCACGCTACACACGCACCCACGCACCCGGAGGGCGGGCACGCCCTACGGTATAAATAAAAGGGCGCGAGACCGCTCGAGGTCTTCGGCCCACTCCAGTGACCCCTGCTGTTGTGTCCCTTTTGTGTCCTCTCCCCCATAGGCCTCGCCACCCCTTGGTCTGCTGCCACCAACCCTACAGACTCTTACCTTGAAGTTCCTATTGAGAAGGATTGTTCTTTTGATCTGAGTATACCTGATGTTCCTCTACCCAGTCAACCATGTGAGATTTGGTTCATAACACAGGTGGTGGAGATGCCATGTTTTTACAAAATAGTGTAAACGAGGAGTGTTTTTTAGGTGAGAGTGCACAAACTGACTCTAGCTTGTTGGAAAGGGAAGGAAGAGTCTGGAATGCTACAGCTCCTGTTCCAAGTGGTGCAGCTCCAAATGGTGCAGTTGCTGTTCCAAGGGAAAGTAAGAGAAAAATATGTGCTCTTTATTATTTAAAGGATTACGTTCTACAATGAGTTTCTCTTATTCATTTATCTTTTGTTTTCACTATGTATATTTTCCCTGTTGTACTCGCATGTCTCCTCATAGGTTATTGTTTATTCATTGATGCAATAGTTTGTATTTTGTTATTTTTCGTTTTGTTATTTTAGGGGGAAGAAGTGTGTTTCCATTTCTATGGTTACTGGAATGGTTACAGGAATGTTAGGGTGGAATCAGGAATGTGAGGGGGGAATGTACGGGAGGTTCCAGCTGGAGGGTTCGGACTCTGACAGTTATGCGGAGACCTCTGAAACTGACGGATGTATCGGGATTGTGTCTTTGTGCTCTATGAAATAAAGACTTCTGCAACTTCTTAAAGTGTCCGTCTTTGCCAGACGAACCCATTACATTTATGCATCTAGAGTCTTCCATCAGAGCTGCCGCAACTGCCGCCGCTCTGTCACAACATTCCAATATGAGCTTCATACTAACGTTCTGATTTAGAACAAGGAAGGAACAAGGGAAAGAAGGGAGGGGTGGGCAAGGTGAGGGAAATGCACCATTATATAAATTACAACAAGGAGCAAAGAGCTCTGCTGGGGTCTGGACTGAGGCCACCGGATTATGTCATAAAACCGAGATACAAGTATCGGGAAATGGGAAAGCTCGCACAACAGCAACCATGGTCACTGCAAGTCAGGGGCATAATTCTCCTTAATGGGGAGGAAACCTGCCCAGCCTTTACCTTTAATTTTACAAGCTTGTCTTATATATGTGTAGGTATGTAGATAGTTGTCTTTGGCTCCTCTTAAGGCCATGCACACTTGACAAGTTTGCATGGACATTTATTTTAGCTATTAAAAGTTGATAGCACTATGATGCAATATGTTAGAATGTTATTTAGGTATTTATGTGATGTAATGGAACATCGAGATCAGATGAGTCGTTGGGAACATGACAACCTCTTGTTTTGCCAGCAATTATGTGTGGCCTTTTATTTGCTGTAAAAAGCCTTATTAACATTTTACTTGTGTGGTGACTTCTGTCATAACAATAAGGCGACAATTTTTTTTACTCAGAACCTGATGGCTCACAGCAGACTTTATTACTGAATTTCAACTTATTCATGTAACGTGTGTCCTCACAGGTACAATAAGCTGGGACACTGTTGCGGTGTAAAAGTATGTATTTATTCGAGAAGGAGGCGCGTACACTCTCCTCTGTGCCAAGTTCTCGAATCACGTCACAGCGCGCAACCACGTCAGCCCCCACGTCGGTCACGTGAATGTCCGACGACTAGAATGTGACACCTCATATCTCCCCCCTTTAACATCAACGTACAGAAAAAACAATTAACAATGCATTAGCTTCCAAAGGGTCTAACAATTTGAACAAGGAACCTGGAGGAGGTTAACACTGTAATACCTGAGCCAAGGGGAGGAACAAGGAGGGAGAATGGGGGAAGGAGAAGGAATGTCCTCGGGTACTGTGGATATGTCCCCGAGGGGATTTCACATTTCAAATTCTCTATATCTGCTGGGACGCACAACTATTCTGCCTGTGCGTGTGTAGGAGGCCTGCTCCCCTTGTGTCCCCCGTGCCCAAGGTGTGGTCTGTGTGTTCGATGCCCTCTGCTCCATGCCTGGGTTACTTGCGTCATTGGTCTCCTGAGGTGGTGTGTGCTGTGTTGGAAACCCTGTTGTTACTTGGCCCTGTGTCACCCCTTGCCCTCCCCCCCCCGAGGTGTCGGAGCTTCTGGAGTTCTCAGGTGGAGGAGCAACATTGACCTCTGCTTCCTCGCCATTGTAACCTCCTTTGTCGGAGCTGCTGTCTGTCGCCCACTGGAGGACTTTGTTGCACTTTGCCATGCGGCTGTGAGACCACACCTTTCCATCGCTTAAGAGAGCTGAGCAGGGGTATAGTTCTTTGATTTGAAGTTTGCTGAATTTACTATCACCTTTCTTGCAAAGGTGGCCCAGCTTCACCCTGACCCAATCTCCTATCGCTAGGGAGCCTTCTCGTACACCATGTCTCCTGTCGTAATTATCTTTGTAGATCTTCTGGGCCTTTTCAATGTTGCTTCTCACCAGCGCCGGGGACCATTTGCTTTGAAGCCTCATATTCATCCACACCAGATTGTCCCTTGTAAATGGTTCTCTACCACGTAGGATCTTAAAAGGACTGTAACCAGTGAGTGTGGGCTTTATGCGGTATGCCCAGATTGTGTGTTTGAGTTCTGTCTCCCAATTCTTGCCTGCGTTGATGGCAGCTTGGACTGAGCCCATGATGACATAGTTGAAGCGTTTGGCTAGACCGTTGACCGCAGGGTGGTACACTGTGTCTTGATCCCGTTCCTTCGGGTGAAGGCTGTCCATTTGTCTGAGGTAAACTGGGGTCCGTTGTCGCATGTGATGGCTCTCAGGATGCCTTCCCTCAGGAACGCTCTGGTAAGAAAAGCGATGATGGCATCCCTGTCTGCCCTCTCACAGACCTCCACTTCTGGCCATTTTGAGTATCTGTCAACGAGAACGATTGCATATTTGGGCACGCCCATGTCATCCAGGATGGTGGCCTAAAATGTCGACTGACAGCTCTTTCCAAGGGTTGTTGGGAGTGGCGTATTCACCCATCGGGGACCGCAGCAGCGTGAGCGATTTGTCCGCGATGGTACAGTGGCGACATGCTCGTATGTATTTTTCCACGTAGGAGTCAATGGCCGGCCACCAATATGACTGCTTTAGTCTCCTCTTGGATTCTACAATTCTTAAGTGGCCTTCATGCACTATGCTGAGGATGCGGTCCTGTAACGAAGTAGGGGGTATCACCTTGTCACCCTGGAGCAAGAATATGGAGTCGTCGCTTAGGAACAATTCATCCCGCACTTCCCAATACTTCCTGGTGTTATCTGTCATATGTCGCTTCTCAGGCCATCCTAGCGTGACAAAGGTTTTCACTCGGGCTAGGGTCTGGTCGTTGTCATAGGCAGATTCCCAGTCTTGTGCGCTTATGATGTTCTCGTGATCCTCAGCGAACGCCACTTGGTACTCATCCCATTCACTGGGTTTGGGTGCTGCTTCAATGGTGGCGGAGCTGCTGAGGAAATCGGCAAACTTGTTCTTCTGGCCCGGTAAGTATTCCACGTCATAGACGTCCAGGAGCTTGAGTGACAGTTTCGCTATGCGTGGGGTGGCCGTTGCGTGGCCGCTGGATGTCAGGACCTTTATTAACAGTTTTTGGTCTGTTCTGAGGCTAAAACGTGAACCCCATATGTACTGTCTGAACTTGTCCATGGCCCAGGTGGCGGCTAGCATTTCCTTTTCAATCACACTGAATTTCTCCTTGTTAGGGGCGAGCGAGCGAGAGGCAAAGCCTATCGTGGTTTCTCTGCCGTCCGCGGATTGTTGAGACAAAACCGCTCCCACCCCCTTCTCGCTGGCATCAGTGGTCAGTATGCTGGGGGCTGTGCAGTCAAACCCTTGGAGAGGAAGGGCCTGACAAATGTCCTTTTTAATGGTCTCGAACTCCAGGGTGGATTCCGGCGTCCAACAGGAACTGTTCTTGTCCTTCAAAAGTTGGCGCATGGAGTGGGTTTTGGTGGCAACATTTCGAACAAATTTACTGTAGAATTCTGCTAAGCCGAGGTAGGAGCGGACTTCTTCTTTGGTTCGAGGTTGGAGTGCAGCCTTGATGGCCTCCACGTTGGCTTGTTTGGGTAAGATTCCGTTTTCACCGATCTCATGCCCCCGGTACATGACTGTGCGCAGTCCAAACTTGCATTTCTCCATTTCAGCTGTGAGGCCGTTGTCTGACAGTGTCTGCAGCACTTCCCGGAGAAACCTCTTTGGTCGTTCCCATTATGAGAATGTCGTCCTGGAAGTATAGGACATTTTTGCTGTTTTTAAATAATTTGTGCATACGTTTTTGGAATACAGCCGCTGCGGACGCCAGGCCGAATGGCATGCGTCGGAGTCTGTAGCAGCCAAACGGGGTGATGAAAGAGGTAAGTTTCCTACATGAGGGATGGAGCAGGATTTGTTGGTATGCTGCTGTGAGATCTATTGTTGAGAACCATTTAATCCCCTTGGTCTGAGCCAACAGTTCATTAATGCGTGGTAGCGGGAATTTGTCCACCAAGATGTTTTTGTTCAGTTCTCAAAGGTCAATACATAGGCTCACCTTTCCGTTCGGTTTCCGTGCCACGACCAGGGGCGCCAGCCACTCTGCGCTTTTGATGGGCTCAATTATGCCCCCTTCTTCTAGGCGTTGTAGTTCCAATTGTACAGGTTCCCTGCAGTTGAAAGGGATATTTCGTACTTTGTGGCTGACCGGTGTTGCACCATCCTTCAGAACTATCTTTTGCATGAATTTTGATAGTTGGCCGATGGTGCCCCCAAAGAAGCTTGGATAGTCTTTCTTCAAGTTGTCTAGATCTGGGTCATGGAACTCATCTGCCATGAGGACTTGAATGTCTCCACCGGGGTTGAGTTGTTTGCCTAATGCCCCTTGGTCGTCCCATCCAAGGACTGAAGGGCCTTTTTCTGCTACGTACAGCTTACATGTAGTCACTCGACCTTTGAACTCGAATGTGAGTGGCCTGAACCACACCATGGGAATCCTCTTCCCCGTGTAAGTGACTGGGTGCACATCTGTGGGGTGTAGTTGGCTCCCTACTGTGTTGGCAAACTTGCTGTCCCAAATCTGTCTTTGTATGAGAGTAAACGGGGAGCCTGAGTCTGCAACCATGGAAATCTGGACACCCCGATGGTCAACAAACAGGACGGTTTCTTTCTGGTGTTATACTCTATTCCCCAAACATGTTCATCAATGCACAATATGCAAACTTCTTCTTCCGCCCCTTCTCCCGTTTCGGGTTCAGAGTCATACATGACGCACTTCACTGAGGTGTTGCTGGGTCTACACCTGCATACTTTACTGAAATGTCCCACCACCCCGCAGAAGAGAAGGAGCATTTGACTCAGTAGGCAGGGCAGCGTTTGTCGTTGGCCATGTGTGTGTGGCTGCCACATCTGTAGCAGGAACCCTTCCTGTCCGGAGGAGGCTCGGCGGATGCCGTCGGAGTCCTCGTGGGCTGCCTGCTATTTCTGTTACTTGTGGAGGTGGTGGGTCTGTCACTGGACACTTTGGCTTCACTCACTTACAGACTGTGGGTTTTGTCTCTGCGTCCTTCTTGGCGGCGGCCGCACACCGTTTGGACAGTTGAGCTTTCTTGACAATTGCGATGATCTCATGTAGCGGCGCTTCCCCGCTCACCCACAACTTTTCTTGAACACTGGTGTTGACTGTATGCATTATGATTTGATCTCTCACTAAGTCATCATGTAGGGGGCCAAATTTGCAGTTGACCGCCAATTTCTAAAGTGTCGCTACGTAATCTACAGTCTCCTTCTCACTTTGTTTCCGCTGGAAGAAGGTCTATCTATCTATGGCTGTACATATGACAGGCTGGTAGTGACTATCCAAGTCTTCCAATGCGTGCTGGAATACGGCTTCGTCTGTCGCGGCCTCGATTTCTTGACCATATTGTCGTAGACCCTCAACCCTTCAGGCCCCAGGTTGCGCAGCAGTATTTTTTCCATACGCTTGCTAGAGAACGCTTCTTCTCCTTCATCTTATAGGGCAGATAAGTAGTTGAGGCAGTACCCCTTCCAGTCGGCCCACTTCATGGCAGGCTCACCAGGTTTTGGGAGGAACGGCACTGGATTAGTGGAGGAGAAGGTCTGGGCACACATTGTAGTTGGGAATTCATCTACGAAGAGGGAACTGCGTCCGGACTCTGCTCCTTGTGTGCGGTGGACAGGACCCCTACGCTGGAGATGCACGTCTACAATTGGTGCTGAGCGGGTAAGACCGGCTTTCTATGTGTCCTTGGAGCACTGGGCGAGGTGGGGCAAGGCAGTGAAGTGTAGCGGTGGGCCACGTGCAGGGACCTCGGAGCCAGTGAGCACTTGCACTGTTATGTCAGGAAGAAGGTTCAGGTGCCTGATTGTACAGTATGTAACATAGAAAGTTGCAGAGGGGAAGCGTCGCAGTTGGCGCCTGAAGCGTATATGGGAGGCGTGGCGCGGTTCACTGTGGCGGCACAAGCAGGCCTAGGTGCAGGACTCGGGATCCCTTCGGGGGAGGTGATAGTCCTTGGAGGGGCTGTAGGAGCATGCTGACGCTGTGGGTGGGATGCTCACCTCACTTGCATTAATGGGTGCACTGCTGGTGGAGACCAGGGCTTGTCCTGGTGCCTGCGGGGCCGTGTGCTGCTGGACACTGCTCTCCTTCTCTTGGGCGCCGTGCAATGAGACAAGCTACTCGACATGAATGCAGGCGGGGGCTGTATCACGTGGTGGGCGGCCGTTACAGCGGGATTCGTTGCCCGTCGTCGCCAGTTTGTAACGTGTGTCCCTCACAGGTACAATAAACTGGGACACTGTTGTGGTGTAAAAGTATGTATTTTATTCGAGAAGGAGGAGCGTACACTGTCCTCTATGCCGAGTTCTCGAATCGCGTCACAGCGCGCAATCCCGTCGGCCCCCAAGTCGGTCAAGTGGGTGTCCGACCACTAGAATGTGACACCACAATTCACCTTCTACGCAAAGTCTGGGAACCCATCTGAGGCAAGCACTTGCGGCCGATCCAGACAACGAAGTAGAGGTTTGTTTTTTTGGTACTATTTCAAGCGGAATCCTTGAAACTTTATTTTCTAATAAGCCTGTGTATCGCTATGGGGGTGCAGTTAAATTCAAATTACCGTTCGGCTATGTGTGGGACGCCGCCCTTGTGCTCTCACAAGCTTGTGCATTCCTCTGCCCTCCGAATTCACTTTGATGACGCGTGAACAGTAGATTGGCATTTCGTCACATTACATGTTGTAGTGTATGCCTCACGCTCTGTACGCTATGCAATGTGCCACCATTTTAATTTGCTTTGAGGAATTGTGCCGCGCAGAAGACTGTCACCCAGTCACAGCATCATAAATCAGGGCGGCAGGTGCCGAAGAATAAAGTGTTTGGCATAATACTGAAAATACCGGTTTGCTACGAAATCTTTAATTTATTTTATAGATAAAGGGAAAAGTCATTTATTTACATTCCATGTCAAAGTATTCTGAGGCATCGGCTAAAGCTTGTAACATCACTCCCAATATTGCATACAGACTCATGCATCTGATGTTTTACTCATACAACTACTAACTGGAAGTATATAAACAATATATATATATATATATAAACAATATATATATATAAAAAATATATCAAGCTCCTGTTTTGCATCTTCAGATCAAGGCACTCAGAGGCGGGTGCTCATTGTGGCGGTGCTCCACGTTCCAATCAGCGCTCCAAAGACTTAATCACCTTTTCAAGTAAAGTCCAGCACTCGGGGGGTATCGTCACTGCTTTTTAATCAGCCACACAAAACAGGAGCGTTTCGGAAATTCCTTCGTCAGTGTTTACAGTGATCGCTGCGCGGAGGCATTTTTAAATTGTTCACGTCATTCATGCAACAACATCGACGACGGTATACAATACTGATCACATTGCACATTTCGCAGCGGCCATCTTGGCACGGTACTGTGTATACAAATTGATGCCATAGCTACCGTAAATTAGGAAACATCTTCCTCTCTCAGCCCAAATTTCACTGCTAGAGAAATTATATAATTTCATCACTTTAGACAAATGTGGTGCCGCTCAATATAGTATATCAAATATATACAAAATATATCGCTATATGCGACGAGCATCCAAAATCATCACTCGTACTTTAACCAACCATTACGCCGTGCATCGGTATTCAAAAGTATGCATTCCACATTATACTCAGCCTGAAATGTATCTTATAACATTCTATATGGCAAATTGCTTACTACCAAGTACTATATAAGTACTGATGATTAAGATATTCCACCGTAAATCGGTGACAACAAGAGCAATTCCACAATTGTAATAAGCTCCAAAACCTAATTGCATGTAGATATGAACATAAACATTTTAGTGCAATGTGTATTACATATAACTAAAATGATGGTCAAGAGAAATTTGCAAAGCATTATATGGGATTAGAATCATCTCCCTAGGTGGACTATGAGTTCCTCCCCACTATTGAGCCCATGTGGTGCCTTGGTCTGCAAATCAATTATATAGCGGGATTCTAGTCTCCGCAACTTCAATACCCTGTCCCCGCCTCTCAAACTAATCGGTACATGGTCCACACCAAAGTATTGCAGCAGCTCCCTGTTGCTCTGATGTTTGAATGCAAAATGCCTTGCTACAGGACAATTGATATCCTTGTTGGCAATGGCACGTTGATGTTCAAGAATACGTAACTTCACATTATGTATGGTGCTCCCTATGTACCTTAGCCCGCAGGGGCAGACTAGACAGTATACCACATGAGATGTTAAACATGTGATACATTTTTTGATCACTTTTTGTTTTGTTATGCTTGGGATGTTATAATTCAGGACTCTTTTACTATTCGCACAGGCCCTGCATTTCCCACAGGGAAAGAAACCCTTCATATCTTTCAATGTTCCTGTCTTCTGTACAGTGGGTGGCAGGTGGCTCTGGACCAGTTTGTCCTTGAGCGATCTCGCTTTGCGAAAAGTAATTAATGGTACTGGAGGAATGTCCTTACCTATTACTGAATCCATTTGGAGGATATGCCAGTTCTTTTTCAGCATTTTCCTCAACGTGTTGGCATCATCTGAGTATGTAGTTATCATACGAAAGGTGCCACTCTCTAGATCTAAGTTTCTTCCAGTGCTCCCCACTTCTTTTGCCTTTAAAAGCTCTTTTCTATGAATTCTCTGCACCTTCTTGTATGCAGCATTCAGTAGGTCTGGTTCATAACCTCTCGTTCTGAACCTAGCTATACATCTGTATGCTGCCATTTCAAAATCCATGTCACAGGAGCAATTTAGTTTTAAACGGAGGAGTTCACCGTACGGTATGCTATTGATCAATTTAGGGGGATGACAGCTGCCGGCATGCAAGATCGAATTGCCGGCAGTAGGTTTTCTATACAAATCGGTCTCTAATGTACCATCCTTGACATACACTCTGAGATCTAAATAGTTCACTGTGACTGAACTGATTTCATGTGTAAATCTCAGGTTAAAGTTGTTATCATTCAATTCCTGAATGAACTCCTCCGCTTGTTCGACTGGCCCTCTCCATACAAGGAAAAGGTCATCGATATAGCGGTGCCAAACAACCACATACTCAGCCCATTTAGCCCTACTCCCGGCAAGGGCCACCTGCTCCTCCCACCAGCCAACGAATAAATTCGCATAGCTAGGGGCAAAGCAGGTGCCCATCGCCGTGCCGGAGATCTGTCTGAATAGATCTCCTTGAAACAGAAAAATGTTGTGGAGTAGACAGAATTCAATAAAATCAATTAGCATAAGGCTATGTGCCATGAATTTCAGTGGCCTTTTATTTAAGAAGTATTTCATGGCTTCAATCCCCTGTGTGTGATCTATACACGTATAAAGACTAGTTATGTCTAAGGTAATTAATACAAATGTTTATTCCCATTGTATATCACTGATTTGAATGATAAAATCCTTAGTGTCCTTCACATAGGAAGTAAGTTGCAGAACCATCTGAAAAAGAAACAAGTCTATATAGGTAGACATGTTCTCAGTGAGTCCTCCTTTAGAGGAGACAATCGGTCTCCCTGGTGGATCAATTCGATTTTTATGAATTTTCGGGAGTTGATAAAAAGTTGGTATTACAGGATCGTTGTTCCTCAAGAATAAAAATTCATTAGTATCCAGCATGGATTCGTCACACCACTTGTTGATAAGATTATGATACATAGAAATACTCTCCTGATATTGTTCTTTGTCTTTTCATAGAATCTCTTATCATTCAGTTGTCGTAGAGATTCACGGCAATATTGTTCTCTCGTTAGCAGCACAATATTTCCACCTTTATCTGAAGGTTTACAAATTATTCCCTCCTCCTTACTGAGGTTCATAAGTATTTTCTCTTGTTCCTTGGTTAAATTCTTTTGTTTTTTGTTGTTATACTTGTTGTTACTCCTGAATTTCACAAGATCACTTAAAACCGCATCAGAAAAAGAATCGATTGCATCATATGGCATTTGAGGACTGAATTGGGACGGAGGTTTAAAGATTGTTACTGGTGCCACTTGTTTAATGCCAACCTGTCTGGTTCTCAATACTGCATCTATATTTTGATTGTCATTATCTTCTTGTTCTGAACGCAGTTCTTCCAACATTTCAAGCATATTTTAATCTTGTATTGCAAGACTATCAGTGTCTTTAATTGCTGGTTTCAGTTTTAACCGTCGTGCTTCAGTAATTGATGGTTTCAGTTTGAAAAACTTGTGCAGTTTTATTTTCCGAACAAATTTGAACAGATCTATTCTAGTCTGTGTAAATTCCATGCGTTCATTAGGACAGAATATCAGTCCGAGTTGTAGGGCAGATTCTTCTGATGCTGATAATGTTCGTGATGTTAAATTCACGATGGTCAGGTTGTCTTCAGTCCCTACCATCTGTTGCCCCTCTTGTTGCGTGATCCTCGTGATGTCATTCTTTCTCTTCCTCTTCCCCTTCCAGCCACCTCGCCTTGTTGCTCTTCTTTTTCTGGTGGCTTGCTTTTCCCTCCTCAGAGCCACGTTTGGCAAATAAGATTGAACTCCAAGTGAAAAGGAGTTTTCATTTGATCGCTTGGTGGAGTCGCCGTATCATCTCCTGACTGATCATTTTCGGTAAGATCCGACTCGGAGGTCTCGACTCTCTGGGGGGGAGAGGTAGTTCTCTTTTTATTGAGTTCCTTTCGGGGTCCATCAAATTTTTTGGCAAATGTCAGAATCCTGCCCTGCAGGTAATCTCGTTCATCTCTCTCAAATTTGTCCTGCTTCCTTTGCCGTATTTTTAATTCGTATTTTTGTAACCGTTTTTTCATTTGCTCTCTTAATTCATTTTGTTTATCTTTATCAATCTCCTTTGAGATCTCATCTTCCAAAATCGCAATCTCTTCTAAGGCTTTTTGTCTATCGCTCCACGCGAATTTCACGAGAATGCCCAGCATCCCTTTGCAAGACGCCGCAGTGTATTCTGCCCACTGTTCCAACAAACGTGCGTCCGGGTTCTCATATGCGGGTACTGTGTAAATTCGTAAACCGCGAGGAACCCTGTCGACATCCATATAGTTTCGGAGAGAGGTGGCCTCCCACCATTTTCTTATTTCCCTCTCGTGTAATCTCTCCTATTTTGTGAATTGTATATATATATGTAACTCAGGGTTGAAACAACTAGGTCATCATCTTATGTTCAAAGAAGTAGAAATATTTTACAATGGAATAAAAAAAGGCATGGCACAAAGTAAGTCAACCCACTCCATTTTTAAATGAATCAGGTAAACCGGCATTAAGATGGAAAAACTGGCATAGATATTTCGGAAATTAGGGGTCAGAACTGGTGGGGGCCAGTTGCTGAGAGCAGCAAATGGCTGGGGTAGTTCACAAAGGCAACAGGCCTTTGAAGCTTCCCCTTCGTGGACTCGGCCCATCCTGTGGGAAGAGGCTTGGCACCTCGTTCCAGGATGTGCTTTGTTTCAGGACCCTGAGAGCCGCAGGCTCTTGACCCAGGGCTCCAGAAACATGTCTAGTGGTGGCAGCTGGCAAGCAGCCACTCAGCCAGGACTTTAGACTTAGGTTGTTTTTCAGGGGCCATCTCTAAGATGCCCTCTTAGTGCATTTTTCATTAAATCTCACTCTGGCATCAGTGTGGGTTTGATGTGCTGAGCAGTTTGATACCAAACTTCCCAGTTGTCAGTGAAGCCATTATTGTGCTGTGGAGTTCATAATGACAACCTCCCATACCATATATTCTTTATGGCATTACTGCACTAACAATGTCTAAGACATGCACCTGTACCCTCACCACTGGTATAGAGCACCCAGCTAGAGGGGTGGCTTACCTATGCCAGGACAGTGGTTTGTCGGCTTGACACACAGGGATGTGTGCCATGTCGACTCTTCACTTTGTTCTGCACCAAAACACGCAGCCTGCAATGGCAGTGTGTTTAAAGGTACAGGGCATCTAAGGGTGGCACAATACGTGCTGCCTTCCCTGGTCACAGTGCTCTTGGTACCTATGGTACCTTTTAAAAGGGACTTACATGTGGCCAGAGTTGCCAATTGAGTTTTGCAACAGTACAGTTTAGGAAAAGAACATAGGCCCTGGGTACCTGGTTGGCAGGAACCCAGGACACACTCAAAGTACATCAACATTAGGCAAAAAGTGGGGGGCAACCATGCAAAAAGTGGCACTTTCCTACAGATGTCAATCCTTTCCCCACATCTGCTTCAAGGTTTGTTTTTTTAATCCTGTTTAAACTCAAGATCAAAGTACTCCTACTGCCCATGGGGACTGTCTGTTTTTGCAAGATTTGGTTAAGGAGGTTCGTGCAATAGTGGTGTGTTGGGGCCCAGCTGGAAGACTGGTGACAGTTCTGGAGCAACAAAGCCTTCCATTGCGGGAGGCGGCAAGGAATGACCTTACTGCCTAGTCTTTCATAGGCGAGTTAGATCTCACATTATTCCCCTTATTTTAACAAATATCAAGATACCGTCTGCCGAAATGCTGCAGGGCTGCTGTCAGATCCATAAAAAATGTTGCTTTTAGATAATTTCAAGGCAAATTATCTATCTGCAGATCTATTCAACTGAGTATTTTCAAATAGAGAATTAATATGTGACCAGTTACCTTGTGAGAAGCTGTAGGGGGAGGGGTCACACATGTATAGGCATTGCTATCCTGATGTCAGTGAATTATATGTGATCTTATAAAATCTTTAACTACATTTTGCAATTAAGTGCTACATTTAAGGCTGAGCTTTAGATTCCCCTTCTCTGAACAAACATTCCAGGTTACATTTTAATATCTATGTGCCTCCTAAATCCTATCACAATGTTATACGAGTCTGTTTTACAATGTACTTCTTCGGTAACAAGTCACATCCTAATTGTGGGTGATCATTTACAGTGAAGTAAGAAGTCTGGATTAGTTAAGTATTCTTGCTCCCAAGGAAGAACAGGAGCCCTGGAGCAAGTGAACAGTGTGACTGGGAATGGTCAACTGGAACATCTCACAGCTAATCCAATTTATATAGGTCCAAAAGTTATTTCTATAATTCCAATATATCTTCCTATGAAGCATTCCACTATCTTTCTGATACTCATACCTGGCAGAATGAGTTGAGTGGTAACTGTAGTTTAACCCTTCAACTGAATCTTTCACCAGAAACAGCCGCGAGCGGATTTTCAGAGGCCAACTTGCCCATATACATATATCTTGTAACTGAACATAGTGGTGGCCAAATAATCTATCATCAATTCAAGACCTCTTAATTAGTGTAGTTGTATCCCTGAATAACTCTGCAATTAATATTACTGAGGAGTTTCAGTTGTCAAAAGAATAATCTTGGGGACACTGTTGATCAGAAATGTCCGGAGAAACAAATGGGATTATTTGAAGGTGGATAACCATTATTTGTAGCCAAGCCAGATTAAATGTAGTATGGAGACAGAGGAGATCAAGATATTCAGATTTATTGGGACAGGAATACCCCCTGCCAAGCATGCCCGAATTGCACACCTGTGATCCTAGTTTTTGGTCATGTCACGCACTAACCCAGTGTGGGTGTATTAACCTACGCACAGTCTTTTGTCAATGATAGGTTCTCTACCTAGTTCTAAACCGGAAGGGGCTCACTGAGAGCCCCCTCATAGTGACTAAGGACTACCGTCTCTGTCACGGGATTCATGCATGAAGTGCAGTGGTGGCAGCATACCATTTTTGTGAATTGTAAGGACAGGCTTTTTATCTGTGAGACGTGTGCTTACAGGCCCATTCATCTAGAATTCAGCTGCTCATGAGGAACCTGGAATTCCGAATGCAGCCTCCAGTGCATTGTACATGTGATAGTGTGCTGTGTGCAAGTGATCCAAGCCTGCAGGCTCTCTTTGAGACACCCACAACCTGGAACAAAGTACAAGATGGAGGAGAGATTGCTTTCTCCAGACAGCATGCACTGCTGGCATCTCCTAGTCAGGTGTATGTGGGTGGGGGAGGGGTGGCACCAGATGCTATGGTGAGGAAACAGGCTTCCCTTCTTGATAACTTGAGTGTGAATTACTGACTGCAGCTGCTATTACATAGATGGCAGGGGGTGCAGGGTGAGGCCTGCAGAATATGTTGTTAGTGAAAAGAGTCCTTTAAAGGGGCAATGATTCTTTCTACTTTCTGGTCTCTGCGAGGAGGAGGGAGAAGAATCGGAAGTAGCCGGGTGCAGTCTGCCTTCATCTCTTTGTACTTCCCTGATGGCCACTCCACCTGGGAACTGTCCTCTGCCAGACAGGGGCCAGGCCTAGAAGGTGGCCTGGCCAAGACACACGAAACAAGCATTAACAAGCATTGGCATAGCCAATAGGTCTCGCCTTTGGGACCTTATAAGTGTTTAGCCATGCAATAGTTGCATAACTAAATACTTATAAGGTCCCAAAAGCGAGACCTATTGGCTATGCCAAGTGATCGCGATCAAACATCAAAGCGGGCATGCGGCAGCGAAAGTGAAAGTAATCGCGGTAAAGCGCAGCGCGCGCCCGCGCACATGCACTGTAGCTCTAGGCTGGCCTGGTAGCACTTTTTGGAGCCCTCTCAATAAGTCTCGCCAGACCAGCGCATGCGCTGGGTCAGACGAGACCTAAAAATGCAATAGGGCTCGCCTTTCATTAAGTTAAAGCCATTTGCTTTGCTATACAATACCATTAGCAAAGCAAATGGCTTTAACTTAATTAAAGGCGAGACCTATTGCATTTTCAATGCTTGTTGCTTTTGCTCACCCCCTCCCAACAGTAAAAGTTACAACACACAGCCCACAAATCACCAAGCCGGTCCTGAGGTTGTCTTTATACTAAAACCTATGATGCCACCGACAGAAAATGCTGAAAAATTAATTCTGCTAGTAGGTTTGTGTAAATGATGTCTTATTTTAGTTGAGCGCTAAACATGCCACAGTAGCGCCAGTTATAGTGAACTTCTTAGAGTGCAGATTGTGCGCGTCTATCAGTCAATCCTTTATTCAAGATGTGGATGTCAAGCGAAGCCCGCATGAGAATAGCAGCTTTACAACGATCCGATACATATGTATGCGTCTACTATGGATGGATGACTACACGTTCTGTAAACAGGAGTATGTAGCAGATGTGTACATATATTAGGAATGTCCGCCGTGTCCTAAAGCGTGTGGTTTTATATTAAGCCAGTAAGTTTTAAAAAGCGAAATCCGCAGGTCTGCAAGCGCGCCCCATCGTCTGTCAATAGGAAGGGAGGGTGTAGTTGGTGCCTGAACATTCCGCGCCTATGGGTAACTGCATGCTTTCTGTGCATTGGATCTTTCACTGATGTATGCATCTCTGCTGCGTGCGTACATTGGTGGCGACTACTACGCATAGAATGCAAAGGGGCGGAGAAAACTTCCACAGACAAGCAAACAGAGCAGCATGGGACGTGTGGTTCAGCAATTAAGACAGGATGGCCAGTCCCTTGAGCAAAGGATAGCCAGAGAAGCATGGCAGAATGGGAAATGTAGTCATGAGAAGAAACAAACCCCACTTCTCCCATTCACTATGGGAGTCGTAGTACTAATATAGAATAGTAATTTGGCCTCTGGCGCTCCAAAAGGACTCTTGCAATACATATGCCTCTAAACGAAGAGCAAGGTTCATGTTTAGTTAATAAATGGCCCTGGTAAATGCAATTTTATGAGACTAGCAAATACGACCTCAAAGAATCAAGTGGACTACAAGGTTTGTGACCTGATGAGGGGCGGGAGGGGGATGAGATCACAGCGCTAGGAGTGATGGGGCTTGTAGTGCGAAGATGACCATCTTCGCACTACAAGCAGCCATTACAATTGGAACCACAATGTAAACACATCGGCTTTCTAGCAACCTGGCAAACGCCTGATTATTTTACTCTTCCAGAGAGCTAGAGCTTCACCATTTGCTAGCACACCTGGGATCTTGTTGGGCGCACTCTTCCAGTTCGTGAGCTTTGACTTACTCCACCAATTCAAAGTGCTTGCTTTCTGGTCCTTTAAAGGTGTCATTTATCATAGGGTAAGCGTGGCTAAATGCAGAAGAATAAAAGGACATGGACCGGCAAAGTTGCTCGTGCAAGAGGCGGGAAGAAGCCGGACACCTTACTTCAGATGCGGCTCTGTGTAGATCCCTGCGATGAGCAGCTGTTCCATCAGTCAGAGGCTCCCTTCTGCAGCCCCCTTATGTGTGTGAGCGAGGAGCGACCGCTCTGCGCACCGCCGGCTTTGCTCCTCCTTCTCCCCTGCACCCAGGAGTGCAGATGCTAGGATGCTGGCCTGCACCGTAAACCTTGTGATTGACGACACAGCTTTCCAGTTTCCCTATCCAAAACTAAGGGCGCTCAGAATGAGGCAGCGCAGAAAAGAGCAAGGAAAGTAAGATAAACAAGCGGCAGTGAAAGCGATCGCTTTTTCGTAGCTATGACAATGAATGCATCGCAAGATGGCGTCGGGCTGTCCACAGTCCGACGGACACGCGCATGCTGTCTGCTATGGACAGGTGGCGAGAGCAGCCATGTTTGTCCATGCAGACGCGTGCATGCGAGTGTTCCGCAGAATCGATTCCAAAAGGTACTCGCAATAGCATGCGCTGCTTTCGCTAGGCGAGACCTAAAAAGGAAACCTACCCAAACCAACTCGAAGGAAGCAGACCTAGAATACATATCCTCTGTGTGCAAGGCTAGTATATAGAAAAGAACTGAGCTCCATCGTGATTCGCTGTTGTGCTCTTTTTTTTGTTGTTTAAATTTGCTTATTGATTTTCCATTATTGTATTTCACTTCATGTTACAAAGTTTTATTAAATTTACAACTAAGTACTGTAAGTTTTCCCTGAGGTGGTTTGAAGCGAAGCATTACATAAATTAGGCATCAAGCTTTTGCACAGTATTGCAATAATGGCTTCGCTGGCCTGGTGAATGTATGAAAATATTAATTGCAAAATAACATTGAACTCATAAGAAAATAAAAATAACTCATTGACTCTTGTTCACAACATTGTAACATAACGATTCGACACGATGCACACCCCGCATCAACCTACTTTGGGGTGTACCTGTTGGTGTGCACGAAGACTACCAGCGTCGCATAATCAGGCACTTGGCCACTATGAGCCCTAGGTCTATATAATGGGAAGTCACTTTATACTTGGCAGTCCTGTGGCAGACCCAGTATACATGTCTTCCATGTCCAGCTCAGTGTGCATTCAGTGCATTGCGCTAAGGTCGTTATAACGACTCTCCAGTATGGCTGGATAGTCGTGCAGGACCAGAGCATGTGGAGCAGATCGCTACCCACGTCCCCGCATCTTGAGCAGCTGGCGTCAGCATGACTGAAATATTTATTTATTTTGGCAGGAGTCAGGTAGGCCCTGTGCCCAATGTAGTACTGAATTAGCCAGAACCTTGTGTTACGTGGAATACGGGTGGGACCTTCGAGAATGGCCAACTATACGCACTCAGTACTGGGATGCTGTAAATCTGTATCCCAATGAGCACGCAACCATTTAACGAGATGGCAGCCTGAACCTAGTTCATGCAAATATTGTATGGTTAAGTGCATGGCCGGTTCTTGCGCTATATCCCCCCACGTCGCCTTCACCATGCAGATCACCGCCACATGTAGTAGAAACTGGCCCTGTGGCAGACCGGAATCCTCAGCAATCTTTCCAAAAGGCAATAGTTGCCCTTCACTATATAGGTCCCCTACTGTTAGGATACGTGCTTCCTTCCATTGCATTAGTTCCGCACTTGATATTGCACGGTGCCTTCTAGGTGAGCCCATTAAAGGGAGGGATGGTATGTATGGGATCACACCGCGCATGACTCGCAGGCTGCGGCGGAAGCAGTAATGAGCCACCGCCAACAACAGCTGGGCTGGTGGCCTGTCTCTCCCGCCGGGGTGGAACAGCTCAACAACCCGCGAATGCGTGAGTTCTGACTCTTGAGTCGCCAGGTTCTCCAGATGGCGCGCACTTAGGCATCTCGCAACCCATTGAAGCTGGGCCGCGAGATAGCACTGCTCCATGTTTGGCAGAAAGTGGCCTCCGTTAGTTGTTGAGGGGTACATTTTGGACAAAGCTACTCTACTGCGCGACCCGTTCCAGATGCATTTCCTCATGTGTTGTTCTAGGCCTTTGAATAACGTCGGTCTAAGACAAGATGGCAGGTTACCAAAATGATATAGGAGGCGCGGAAGCACCACCATCTTTAACAGCGCGATTCTTCCCATGACCGTCAGTAGTAATGTGCGCCAAAATGTCATCTGTGCTCGTATTGCAGTGATGGCACGTGACAGGTTACCCTCGAGAAAGTCTGCGGGGTCTCTGTATATGAGTATCCCGAGATAAGGGAACGTGGACACCTGTCAGTGCACCGGCTTGTGATTGATAGACAGATGTGGGTCCAAATTGGACTCCAAAAAGGGGTACAGGCATGACTTGTACCAATTCACATGGAGCTCCGAGACAGAGGCAAATTCTGATAATATTCTTTCCATAGTCGCACAGGGCAGCCTAACATCCTTAAGGTATATGAGCAGGTTGTCTGCATATAATGAAACACCGTGCAAACCGTCGCCAAGTGGGATTCCCCATTCATCTTGTGATTTACGCAATGCTTCGCCCAAAGGCTCGATAGCTAACGCATACAGGAGCGGGGAAAGTGGACAGCCTTGCAGTGTGCCGCACTCAATAGGGATCTGGTCCGATAGATGAGGGCCAGGTTTGACTCTGGCCACTGGTTGATTGTAAAGCAGCCGAACAAGGCTCAAAAACTCGTCGCCCTGGTCATATTTGCCCAGTGTGGTGAATAAATAGTTCCACTCCAGGGTGTCGAACGCCTTTTCTAGGTCCAGCACTCGACACCCCGATTGCGCCCAGACAACCCTGGAGTAGTGTGCCACTCTAAAGAATACACGCAAGTTCAACAACGTACTACGGGTGGGCACAAACCCGTTCTGGTCTGGGTGGTTTAGCTTCGGAACCACCGGGGCCAGCCTGCATGCCAAAATGTTTGCTAGCACCTTATAATCGTGTTTAGGAGTGCCAGCGGGTGATACGAACCGAGTAGCTCTGCTTTTCTATTCGGCTTGGGCAGCGACTCTCGTAGTGAGGCAGGCAATGTCCCGGACTCCTGTGCACTACGGTACATTTTAAGGAGTTGCAGTGCCAGAGCCTGTTGGTAGGCTTTATAGTATTCAGTCGGGAAGCCATCGGGCCTTGGTGCTTAACCCATAGCTAGTGATCGTATCGCTTCATGTATTTCTGGCAACGCAATTGATTCGCACATGTCATCACGCTGCTCGGCAGTAATTTGTGGCAGGGTCAGCGGGGAGAGGAAGGCGCCTGCCTCTAGGGTTTCTTCTCGATGCACAGATCTGTACACTTTGGTGTAGTGCATTGTGAATTCAGAGTGTATGTCATGTTCCTTAGTGAGGATTTGCCCATTAGCAGATTGTAGACGCATTGTGGGCGGTTGTGCCTGCTCCTGCCTGATTATACACGCGAGCGACCTGCTTTCCCTGTCCACTGCCGCATGAGTGCGTGCCGCATGTGACGTGTAATTTAAGCAACGCAGTCGTTCCAGGAATTCTACATGTTTGTTTCTGCACATCTATTGCGTGCTGCGTGTCTCTGCCACACGCCAATGTCGGCTTCTAATATTGTTAAGGTATTTTTGATTCGGGTCACTTCGCTGTCACGTTGTCTACGCATACTCCGGCTTAAGTCCAAGCACTGCCCCCGAACCACTGCCTTACACGCATCCTACAGTAGCCCTGCGTCAGTCACGGAGTCTGTGTTTTCTGTATCTTTCACCGAGCCTACTGCCTCCCGGAATTGGGGGTCCTCCAATGCCAGGGGTTGCAATCTCCAGGTGTGTGTGGTTGGCCCCGCCTTGTCCCCCTGCAGTTGTATCACTTGAGGGTTGTGGTCTGAGTGGGTTTTACCCAGGTAATCAGCGCCTACGCACTGCGTCAGTACTGCTTGGCTTGCAGTGAATCGATCAATGCGAACGTGTAAGTCATGCGGTGAGAATAATAAGAGTATAAATGTGGCTGTGGGTTAAGGGCCCTCCATATATCTGACAAGACCCAGCGGTGGATACATTCTCTCAGAACAAACGCGTTGGATGTCGCTGCCACCTGCAGCAGCGGCGGGAAGGATCTGTCCAGGGTAGTGTCAAGTACAGCGTTAAAGTCCCCACCCAGTAGCCATGGGACGTCGTAGCAGCACTAGACTTGGAATGCCAGTATCTGCTAGAACTCATTTTGGTTTGTGTTTGGGGCATATATGGAACCCAGCACCAGGAGCTGCCCATTTAGGCGACCCTTGGATAGGACATATCTGCACATGGCTCAATCTCGGTTTCTTCTGGTGAGAATTGTGTCCCTGGCCTGATCCAAATTAGATCTCCTCTGGCATAAGAAGAGTATCCTGTGACTAATATCTATCCCCTCCATCTTTGCTGGAGCATGCAGATCTCTGGCTGTGCTATGTGCGTCTCCTGCAGAAGCGCTATGTGAGTTTTATGTCGCTTGAGATAGGCGTAAATGTCATATCTGCGGGCTGGCATGTGTAATCCTCTGACATTCCAAGTGATTACGTTGGTGTGTGGCATGCGGTATGTAGGTGTGGTAGCACTGCGAGCATGTAGTATGAAGGTTTTAGTATTAGGCTGTCAAGTGGCACATTGTCAAAGGGTGGAGAATGCATCTCCCATTTCTGGATGCTCGTGTGCACAATGTGGCGAGGAGCCATTAAGAGGGGAGCCATATATAACGTAACTGGGGTAGAGCAGAGGGACAACAGGTATCTGCCCAAACGGAGAACAATGCCATGTGGCAAAAGTCAGCAACATTCGCCGATTGAAACATGTCGGGGGAGGAAGTGGACGGGTTTGGTTTGTAATAGGTGTGGGGACATTACAGACCTGTGTTACATACATGTAGTCATGTGCTGTCCCTAGGCGTATAATTGCATCGAATGATTAAGAGCTAGCATGGACAAATGGGAGCTGGCACAGCCCGGCATGCCTTGATTATACGCTGGTTAAGGCTCTTTATGACATGGTTACATACGTGTGAGTCCCTTAATTGCAATTGACCTTTACATTAAGTCATCAGCAGTCTGTTGTGTCACCACAGGAAGCGACTGCAATTCTCCATTTGCTGGCCATACTGCTAAGGAGCTGCACTCACTGGATGATCGTTCTGATGAGGCATCAGTGTCCTTGCTGCGTCGGCGGCTTCTCAGATTTGCTACTTCTCTCAGGACGCCCTGTTTTTTGTAGTGCCTGCTCCGGGTTGGGAGCAGCCGTTAGCCGACTCTCCTGCTTGCGGCCTGCGTCTTCTGCGATGATCTCTACGGCCTCTTGCGCGAAGCTCCGTGCTTATACACCTTTGACTTGGAGCGGTATAATGGCCCACAGATTCTAGTCAGTCCCACGCTTCGTTTGCATTACTGAAGAAATGGGTGGATCCATCTGCAACCACCCGCAGACAAGCCGGGAGTATTCATAGTCAGTTCTCTCATGTGTTTCTTGACTGGAAGAAATGTACTGCGCTGCTTCTGCACCCACATGGCGTAGTCTGGAAAGAAAAGGACCTGGGCGTTGTCCACTTTAACTGCTTCCAGTTTTCTAGTTTCACGGAGGACCGTGTCCCTATCTTTAAAGTTCAGAAGCCGGAACAAGAAGGGAAGAGGTCTAGCTCCTGGGAACGGTCAGCCAGACGGCACCCTGTGTGCTTGCTCCACCGCAAAGTGCACAGAGATGGAATCCACCGGCAGCAGGGACTTCAGCCAGGCTTCAGTATATTTAGGCGCGTCCTTGCCTTCCACGCCCTGCGGCAGCCCCACCACTCGGACATTGTTCCTGCGGGAGTGGCCCTCTGCATCATCCATCCTATGTTCCAGCAAGTGCAGACGTCCTGTGAGCTCACCAACTTCCACTGTCAAAGCCTTAACAGTCGGGGTGACCTCTGTGGTTTCCGCTGCCAGCTCACCTACTCTCCCGGCTAGTTTTTTATGATCCGTGTGTAGTAACCTGAAATTAGATGGAACTTTATCAATACGGCTTTCTAATGACACACTGGTCTGTGCCCTGTTGTGCTCTCTTTTACTGAGGAGAGGCACGCCACGGAGTACTCAGGGACTAGTAAGCAGACATGGATTGGTGTTAACCCTTGGTAGCCATCTCCCCAGAGAGGAGGGGACATCACCTGGAGTCTAGATTTGTAGGTGGAATTACTGGACTGTCCTGGGTGCCAAAATATCATGCCTGTGAGCGAGGGAAGGAAGGAAGCACCAACCTTGCTAGAGGAGATACTCGTGGAAGAGACTCCCTAAGCAAGCACTTGCAGTACTGCCAGATCAAACAGTGCGATCTTGGTAATTTCTCCCTATTGTAGCTACACACACCTGAAGTGGTAGGCCAGACTGAAGCAAGCGTAAATGCCTGTTGATGGGCTATGCACCTGTGAGAAAGTGCCGCTTTTGACATGGTCAGCCCCACATTTTGCCTGGAAATTGATGTGGTTTCGATTGTATTGCACAGGGTTCCTGCCAACCATGTACACTGTGCCAGTGCCTTTCCCTAAAACTATTCCACAATTGGCCCTTCATTCCTCCTGCAAGTCCCTAGTAAATGGTACCTATGGCATTGGGACTGAAGAGGGTCCCCTAGAGACCACCTATCTTAGGCCATTCAGACTGCAGCTTGTATGGCCTGGCACAGATAAAATGAGTCGACATGGCACACTGCATGTGTGCCATGCCAACTAGCACTGCCTAAGGTATAGGTAAGTCACCCCTCTAGCAGGCCTTACAGTCCTAAGGCAGTGCACACTATACCACAGGTGTGGGCATATCTGCCTGAGCAGATATGCTCCTATAATATTCAAGTCCATTCTTAGATATTGTAAGTGCCAGGGAAGCCACAGAGATCACATGGGCTGGAAACTCAACATCTCGAGTTTATCCTCACCATGATGGCTTCTCTGAAACCAGGATTCTTTTGTACCAAACTACTCCTCTCAATAAACCCACACTGATACCAGTGTGGGATTTATTGAATCATGTACTCAGAGGGCACTCCAGAGGTGCCCTCTATAAACCTACCAACCCTGGTGTGGTTACAGACTGGCTGTAGGCAGCCTGCCACCTCCAGACATGTTTCTGGACCCCTTGGTCAAGAGCCTCTGCTCTCTGGGACCAGAAACAATGCACATCCTGATGGTGGTGTCACACCTCCTCCCCCAGGATGGGGCACAGTGATCGAGAGGGAAATTCAAAGGCCTGCCACCTTTGTAATGCGACCCCCAGCCTCTGCTGGTAGCAGCAGATGGTAGCCCTATTTTACACCCCCACTTAGGGTAGGAGCACCTAGAAAAATTAGGTGTGCCCACCTCTGCCAACTCTACCTGTAAGGTGAGGTGAAGTACACCTTTCAGTCCCCGCCATCTTGAAGATGGGGGACTCCTCCAATCAGGGCTAGGACCATGGCCCCTCCCAAATGAGGGTGGCATAATAATGTGTATAATCACCCCAGATAAGGGACCCATTGAACCCTGTCTGCTACTCTCCTGTAATGCCCTTAAATCTAGTATTTAAGGGGCTCCCTCAGACCCTGAAACTAGTTCCTGCTGACCTAAAAAGGATAAAGACGCTGAACAGCAAATCCCGAGGATGCCTACTGACTTGGCCCATTCCTACCGCCCTGTCTCCAGTTCTAAGACCCTGCAAAAGAAGATAATGCCTGTCCTGCAGCCAGCGACCTCCAGAACACGAGGAAGACTGACCTGACTTTTGATAAAGACCAGAACTCCCGAGGACTGCAGACCTGTCCCCAAGAAATCTACACAAAGGACTCTGGTGCCCCTCTGGAACTGTGAGTCCTGCCCACTATGCACCCGATACCTCCAGCCCGTGTCCAGGTGGCCCACCGATCCAGAACAGGCTCCCTAGCGATCCTGACCTCAAGTCCGGAGTTGGCTGACTCCTGCAGGACTACACGATGACACCTGCAGTGCAAATCCAAAGGCTCCCACCAATCGCGACCGGCTCCAGCATGACAAATCTGACGTCCATGGACACCCCTGCACCCGAAGCCCATGGCCCGGGGAGCTTGACTGACTGTGTCCCTACAGCCTTATACATCTCAAGTTACCTCTGCTGTCGGTATCCTGCGTGTAGCCTCCCTTTCATCGCCTGCAGCCTGTCTTCAAATCCAAGTTTCTACATTGAAAAGCATTGGGCAACCAACGCTGTATTTGCACCCTGGACCCGACCGCCCCTGTGCCGCTGGTGGTGTATGTTTGGTGCCTCCCATGTGCTTGCTTTAACCTCCAAAGCTTGGCCCCTGCAACCGATTTACTGACCTGCCAGCAGTGTAGCTTCACGCACCCCCAGTCTCCATTGAAACACATTGGGCCTATCTCCAAATTTGATCTCTGCACCTGGCCGCCCCTGTGTCACTGGTGGTGTGGATTTTGTGCTTACCTGAACCTTGCCCTCTGCTGATCCTAAACACTGAAGACTGGAACTGTAAATTGGGTACTTACCCGTAAAACCGCATTGTAGATTTCCTCCATAGGCTAACATTAAACTGTTTGAAAATTGCACAGATGATTTTTGAAAAGGCTAAAGTATTGTTCCTGAATAACATACTTACCTTTTTGTGAAGATCTTGGTCTTAAAATAAACTCGAACAAAGCTTATTTTTATAAAATTGGTGTGATCTCCTTTTTGAGTCGTGGTTCAGTAATTGGTCAGTGTGTGTGTAATAAATGTCTTACACTCCTCTGTGTTAGGCCTAAGGCCACTCGCCCACACTAGCAATAATAGAGCACTTACATTGAGCCATGTACACTTCTGGGGGAAATCTCTGGACTCTATGCACAGGATAACCACCTAGTGGTATACGATATACAGAACCCCACAAAAGGACTGTGTGTTCATGATATTTAAGTGTGTTGTTAGGCCAGAGCCATTCCTGAATATCAAGTGACCAGAGAGGTGCCACATGACGAATAAAGGTTGTTGCCTCAAGGCACTGTGTGCTAAAGATAGCACATGGCTTCCATTACGCCAAAGAATCGCCATAGTGAACATCCCTTTCAAGGAGTGTTATTCACCGGAGGATCAGAATGAGCTGCGCCATGAGTCAAGTACCCACCAGAGTGAGTTATGATCTGCTGCCTGCATCGAGAAGAGGCCCTCAACATAAGCGGACATTGAGATCCCACTGCTGCAGGAGGGTCAAATGCAGCCTTATGCTGCTACTATGAACTTTTTGAGTGACCAAACCGGCCTAGACAAGAAAGTCTGAGTGCAGAGACTAGACAGTGATTGCGGGAGCTATGATGGGAGGGGGGGGGGGGGGTGTTGTACGAGCTGCACCCACCAATCTACCTCTAACGCTGAACCTGAGATGGTGGGAGACCCACAAGTGGCAGGTGTAGCACTAGTTGGCAAAAGCCCTTAAAGTACAGAGACACACACGCCTAATCAGGAATAAGCGCATCATTGATTGTGTAGTGAATTCCATGTTTTCTGTGTAATAAAGTACTTGTCTTTTCTACAATGAGAAGCCCTGGACTGCACATTGATGTTATTGCCCTGCTGGCTGTGGTTTTGATTCTTAAGCCTGAGGAACCTCCATACTATCTCTGAGAAACCTGTGACTGCTTGCCTCGCTATCACAGTCAATCCATCAATCAATCAATCAAGGTGTTTGTTAAGCACGACTACTCACCCGTAAGGGTCTCAAGGCGCTGGCGGGGAGGTCGCAGGATCCCAGTCTATCAAGGAGGGGGTCTGTCGAAGAGCCATGTTTTGAGGTTTCTTGCGAAGATGGGGAGCAATGTCTGTCTGAGGTGGAGCGGAAGGTCGTTCCAGGCTCTGGCCGCGAGGAAGGAGAAGGAGCGGCCTTCGGATCTGGTCTTTCTGGTGCAGGGGACTGCGGCTTAGGAAAGCTGGGCTGATCGTAGGGTCCTTTGGGGTGTGTGGAATTTGAATCGGCTGTTCATGTATGCTGGTCCGGTGTTGTGGAGGGCCTTGTGAACGTGGGTGAGCATCTTGAAGGTGACTCTAGTTTCGATGGGGAGCCAGTGGAGTGTGCACAGGTGCTGGGAGATGTGGCAGTGTCTCGTCAGGTTGAGGACCAGTTTTACGGCAGCATTTTGGATGTTCTGTAGGTTGCGGGTGAGGTTCTTGTTTATTCCAGCATAGAGTACGTTGCCATAGTCGCGTCTGCTGGTGACCAGGGCGTGCGTGACTGCCTTTCTGTGTTCGAGGGGGATCCATTTGAAGGCCTTACGTAGGAGGCAGAGGGTGTGAAAGCAGGAGGATGAGACGGAGTTGATCTGGCGGTCGATTTTGAGCTCTGAGTCCAGGATGATTCCCAGGTTGCGTGCTTGGTCCGTGAGGGTGGGCAGGCTTCTGAGGGCGGGGGGCCATCAGGTGTCGTTCCAAGTGTCGGGGTTTGGGCACATGATGAGTACTTCCGTTTTGTTGGTGTTTAGTTGTAGGCAGCTGTTTTTCATCCATTTGGCGACGGCTTCCATGCTTTCTCGAAAGTTGTGTCTGGCGGTGTTGGGTCTGTTGGATAGGGAGAGGATGAGTTGGGTGTCGTCTGCGTATGACACAATGTTGAGTCCGTAGGTTGTGACGATGGGGGTGAGCGGAGCCATGTAGACATTGAAGAACATAGGACTGAGGGCGGAACCCTGTGGGACTCCGCAGGTGGTTGGTGTGGGGTCTGAGAGGAAGGGGGGGTGGGGGGGGGGTGTCTGACACACTGCGTTCTGCCAGAGAGGAAGGAGCGGATCCAGTTGATGAGCTTGTCTTGGATCCCTGCATTGTGGAGTCTGCGTATTAGGGTGAGGTGAGAGACTGTTGAACGCCGCTGAGAGGTCGAGGAGGATGAGGGCTGCTGTTTCTCCTTTGTCCAGTAGGGTGCGGATGTCGTCTGTTGTGGCGCGGAGGGCTGTTTCGGTACTGTGTTTTTTTCTGAAGCCGGATTGGGAGGAGTCGAGGATGTTGTGCTCTTCGATGAATGTGGCGAGTTGGCTTTCTCGATGATGTCAGATCAAGAAAGGGTTGTACTTGGCCCAACTAACAGAACCATAACAAGGCAGGCCCTGGGTCAGCAGAGATAACAGGCCTCAATCCCTAGTGTTGTATGCCAGTAGCTCCTGCCTGCTCAGTGGCCTCCTGAACGAGGACTGGCAGAGCTGCTCTTAAAAAGCAATATGCAGATTCACTATGGACAGACCAACATAATGCAGCAGGGTCTAGTAAATTGAGCCAATTTTACCACATTATTGCACAAATATTTACTACAGAGGATCTACATTCCCAACAGCCATACCTCAGCATATGTGGATAGATTCTATTGCAGGACCCAGAAGCGAGGATTAGGCTTTTCCTTCTTTGCTTTTTTTTATTCCAACAACAAACTACATTTCACATGACACATCAGGAATAACAGAAAAAATGTCCATCCAATCAGAGTGCCCAGTTATGCATAACGGTCTCCTCAGACACTCTATTTCCCTTTTTTTTCGCTGCACCAGCAGCATACAGATAAGTGCTCAGCTCTCTCGATGTTATTTGGGTCTTTTGTTCTGAGAAAGAGGCAATTTCATAGTCTCTGCTTGAATTCATGCTCATGATCGGTAGCGGCTCCACCACACTTGTGTTATTTGCCTTTTTTTCACGTTCGTAACGACAGCAGGAGCATCTTCTCGCTCCTACACAGTCGTATCCATTGAGACTTGCGTGTGCGGTGCGGTCTGCCGACCGCCATGGAGCCTGTGCATTTCCTGTACTCATACTTGACGTGGCTTTACCCCACCACCCCCGTAGCTGGCGTGCGCGTCAATTTCACTGTAAACCCAGTAAAGAGCATCCAGATGGGTGAATTGACATAGGGGACGGTTCCTATTAATAGAATTTGTTTCAGCGTTCAAACGTCTGCGCGAGCCACCGCTTAGAGACCCGACACCCTGAATGGTTAGGAGCAATTTGTTTTAAAGATCTGTGAGACTGTCCCAGGCGGCAAAGAATTCCCTTGCAAACATAGGGAGCAAGTCCCACTATCCACACCCTTATAAAGGTCTGATTTAGGGGTGAGGGGTTGAATAAATCCCTGTGTCAGGGCAATTAAATCAAGGGCACATACCCTAATCTCTACCCTATACAGCTATTTATATACATTCACTTATCACCATAATCTCCATTATGGAGGATTTTGAGGGCCAGGAGGAATACATGGAGGAGGAGGTTACCTACCTCCCAATTGAAAATCACTTCTGCCAGGTAATGGACGCCTCCATCCTCAAAGCAGTAGCACAAGTGGTTGCACCTCTGGAGAAGAAACTGTTGTCTTGGCAAGCACAATGCCAGAAACCCCTCGAGCAGAGGGAAGACGTCTCAGAGTCACAAGCTCTATTACCTCCAAAGAATGTGGCTAAACCCAATTTAGATCAACGCAAATGCAGCGTAGAGTCAGGGGTTGACCTCAAAGCCTTTGCTCGCCTAAAAAAAGCATTTATGGATGCTCAGCCAGTTTCTGATTCCCCAAATTTGGGAGGTCTCGGGGAACACCCAACCACTCCCCCAACATCCTCCAAGACAATCCAGGGAACAGGAACGATCCCCCCAACACTTCCGCCGTCGATGGGGACCAGATCAGGCCTTGACGCCCGGCTTCTCTTTCCCAGTATGAGTGGGGACACCACCGACGGGGCAGCCCAAGCCACGGCTGCTGACCTGTTAGACCCAGATGACCTCCTACACCGGTGCTTGGCGGAATGGTACCAAGTGCTTAAGGTGGCAGCCTATATGGCAAGCACGCTCAGAAAGCCCCTAGACAAGTAGGTGAAGAACAGCCTTAAGACTGAATGCCCTAGGCCATCCTTGGGACGGAAAGTGGCTCTCACCCCAGAGATTGATTTGAAGATGGCCGCCTTCCTCGCCAAGTTCGTCCGTGACCAAAAGAGAGGTATCGACAGGTCCTGGCGCTCATGCCAGGACAAACTGCTAGATTTAGCAGGACCCCTGGCCAAAATCATGGACATGGCAGAGTACGACAAGGCCTCCGGCACTTTAATCTCTTCCGAGACCCTCTCAAGCTGGGCTCAAACGGTGATTATTTTTCTTCGGAATGCGAACTGAACAATCTCTACAGAACAGTGCAGATCACTGTTAATTAAGATTGACCCCAATTTAGAGGACCTCTCCTCCTCTGAGGCAGGTACAGTCGCACAGGGCAGCCTTTTGGGGATCCTTTCATACGGGAGTTGGGAAATTAGTTACCACTTTTAACTCCTTGGATAAGGCCCAGACCTCTATAAAGAGAATCTTCTATCCGACCAGAACCTACACAAGACGCAGGGGAGCCAGAGGCGGTCCTTGGCCACAGCAACTATGACAATACACAAGGTGAGAACGCAAAGTCTGGTGGGTCTCTGGCTTAGGGTTTGTTTGGCACAATTCTTGCCGAACTGGAAATCTCTTTCCACAGATGCTTGGGTCCTTCAGACAGTGCAAGGGTTTTGCCGAGAATTTTATGGGACCCCTACCCAGTCCCACAACCTTAGGATGGTGGCCTTTCCACAAGAACAGCATACCTTTATAGATCTAGAGATAGAGAGCCTTCTGGAGAAAGGGGCTATTGTTTCCACGACAGTGCACCCCAATGGGTTCCTCAGCAACATCTTCTTGTTGGAGAAGAGGGATGGGGTCAGCGTGCGGTGATCAATCTAAAATAATTCAATGGTTGGGTCCTTTACTGACATTTCAAGATGGAGGCAATCCACCTCCTCAGGGACCTCCTTCTGTGGTCAGACTGGATGGTCCGTCTGGATCTAAAGGACGCCTATCTGGCCATGCCAATCTTCCCCCTTTCCAGGCGCTTCTTACAATTCTAGTGGAGATCTCAGGTGTTCGAGTTCACCTCACTACCTTGTCGGCCCTTTGGTGTTTCACCAAACTTATGAGGCCGGTGGTCGAATTCCTGCCGTCGCGTGGTGTACATCTGATGGTATAACTTGACGATATCCTCATTTTGAATCAGTGTCCCCGGTATCTCTCACTGCAGTTGCAGATGGCCATAGATCTGCAGGAGACACTTGGCTTTGTAATAAACACGGAGAAGTCAGCCCTGGTGCCTTCCCAATCCCTGCAGTTTCTAGGGTTTCTCATCGATTCGGTAGAGGCGACCCTCAATCTTCCTCCTCGGAAGTTAACCAAAATCAGGCACAAGCTCTAGAGAACACTTGCAAGCCACAAGTCTCCTTACGACAGCTGGCACGCATTGTGGGGCTTCTCTTGTCCTCGATTCAAGTGATCTTCCCGGGCCCCCTCCACTATTCGGCATTGCAACGCTTGAAAGTAATGCATCTTCGGAAGGGACTTTCTTGCTCTCAGTTGATTCTGCTCTGTATGGCGGCAAAGGAGGAGAAGCAGTGATGGATATCTAAAATGGAGGCCTGGAATGACTGAGCGATATTCAGCTCCCAACCCGACCTGGTGATTGAGTCAGACGCCAGCTGTTCAGGGTGGGGTGCTCGCTGCGTCAAATTGTCCACCGGGTGAAAATGGTCATTCACAGAGGAGTCCGTACATATCAACTGCCTAGAATTGATGGTGGGCTCTTTCACCCTCCGCTGCTGGACAAAGTTCAATGTTCTGTCCTCTTGAAGATGGACAATGTTGCAGCAGTCCAGTACGTCAATCATCTCGAGGGCAAGCATTCAAAAACCCTGTTGGAGATCGCCCGGACCATATGGGAGTACTGTCTAACCAATCGCATTTCCCTGGCAGCGAAGGACCCGCCGGGCCGAACCAACCAGGTAGCGGATTGGCACTCCCGGCATTTGAGGGACACCAGCCTGTGATAATTGTACCACCCGTTTTTCCAGCAACTCCAGGAGTGTTAGGGCCCGTTCTCTAGGACCTCTTTGCATCCCGCCTAGACTTCCAGCTCAACTGGTATTGCAGCTGGAGACGAGATCCCCAGGCGGTAGCCCCGGACACCTTCCTCCAGGACTGAAGCTTGGAACGAACCTATGCGTTCCCTCCGTTCGCAATGATTATGCAATTGTCAGTGCAAGTGCACAGGCAGGGAGCGGATCTAGTGGCGAGAACCCCAATCTGGAGATTGGAAGCCTGGTTTCCAGTGAGGATGAAACTTTCCTGGGATTTTCCAATCCCTCTACCCCTGTGTCTGGATCTCCTGAGGGACCCTCAAGGCAACCCTCACCCTCTGGGGCTGCCGGGTTCCCTCCGCCACATGTCATGGTGGATTACCCGGAATAATGGAGCTCTGGGAATTTCAGCAGAGGACTCTCTTCTTGCAAGAGCCTAGGCTGATCGCACCACCAGAAGGTATCGATCGGTCTGGTCTAGGTGGGTGCGCTGCTGTGTCCAACACAAGGTGAATCCCCTGGGGGTCGAAATTATCCACATTCTGAATTTCCTAGCGGCCCTGGCTTTTCACGGCTTGGCCTACCGTTCCATTAATACCTTCAAATCATCTATCTCAGTGGGACATTGGCCTGTGGATGTACATCCGGTGGGAGACCATCTGCTGGTATACAAACTCCTAAGGGATATCAGATTATCTCTTCCTCCCTAAACCCAGATACTCGGTTTTATGGTACGTGAATACGGTCCTTACTCTGCTCGAATCCTGGCCTTCCAATAAATACCTATCTAGAAAGCAGTTATCAGAAAAGCTGGCACTGTTGCTATGTCTCATTTTGTGTCGCAGAGTCTTGGATGTTTGGGCTTTGGACATTACATGTAGAGTATTCACTCCAGAAGGAGTGAATTTTCATATTGCTTATAGGACAAAATGTTATTCCAGGATTGTGATGAAATTATGTGTGGTTCATGCTTTTAAAATGTAGGAGATGGTCACCGAAGCGTTCCGGCCTCATGGGTAGAGACAATTGTTAATTGCTTTGACTAAGCCTCACAGAGCGGTTTCCTCCCCTACGACTGCCAGATGGATAATGGGAGAAGCAGGCATTAACAAAGAGAGAAATGAGGTTGTGTGTGGACTATAGAGGACTCAACTCTGTCACCAAGACAGATGCTCACCCTATCCCAAGAGCAGATGAGTTGATAGACAAATTAGGGGCAGCCAAATTTCTAAGTATCTTTGACTTAACTGCAGGGTACTAGCAGACTGGCATGGCCCCAGGAGCAAAAACAGCATTCTCCACACCTGATGGGCACTATCAGTTCACTGTTATGCCCTTTGGTTTAAAGAATGCCCCTGCCACCTTCCAGAGGTTGGTGAATCAAGTCCTTGCTAGGTTGGAGTCCTTTAGTGCAGCTTATCTTGATGATATTGCTGTCTTTGGTTCCACCTGGCAGAATCACCTGATCCACCTTGGGAAGGTTTTAAAAGCCCTGCAAACTGCAGGCCTAACTATCAAGGCATCCAAATGCCAGATTAGGCAGGGCACTCTGGTGTACTTGGGCCACCTGGTTGGTGGAGGCCAGGTACAGCCCAAGATCCAGGCCATCCTGGACTGGGCAGCTCCAACAACCCAGACCTAAGTCAGGGCATTCCTTGGCTTGACTGGGTACTACAGGAGGTTTGCGAAGGGATATGGGTCCATTGTTACTCCCCTCACAGAACTCACCTCCAAGAAAATGCCCAAGAAGGTTAACTGGACAGTTAGTTGGCAAAAGGTTTTTTGACACCCTGAAAGAAACAATGTGCTCAGCACCAATTCT
Source organism: Triturus cristatus (assembly GCF_964204655.1). Taxonomy (NCBI): domain Eukaryota; kingdom Metazoa; phylum Chordata; class Amphibia; order Caudata; family Salamandridae; genus Triturus; species Triturus cristatus. The sequence goes on from NC_140588.1 coordinate 963,447,778, forward strand.
AAAAGCTCCAGATTATGCCAAGCAGTTCATAGTGTAGACTGATGCCTCCGAGCTAGGGATAGGAGCGGTCCTATCCCAGACCAATGATGAAGGCCTAGACCAACCTGCTGCTTTTATAAGCAGTAGGCTTCTCCCCAGGGAGCAGCGTCGGAGTGCCATTGAGAGGGAGGCCTTTGCTGTGGTTTGGTCCTTGAAGATGTTGAGGCCATACTTGTTTTATACTCACTTCCTAGTTCAAACTGACCACGGACCTCTCAGATGGCTATGTAAATGAAAGGAGAAAATCCTAAACTGTTGAGGTGGTCCATCTCCCTACAGGGAATGGACTTTGAAGTGGAACACAGACCTGGGACTGCCCATGCCAATGCAGATGGACTTTCCAGGTTCTTCCACTTAGACAATGAAGACTCTCTAGGGCAAGGTTACTCTCATCATCTTTCGTGGGGGGTGGGGGTTGTGTGAGAAAGTGCCCTTTCTTGCATGGTATGCCCCCACTTTTTGCTGAATTGCTGATGTGCTTTGACTGAGTGTGCCCTGGGCTCCTGCCAATCAGGTGACCAGGGCCTGTGTTCCTTCCCTAAAACTGCATTGAAGCCTATACCCAATTGGCATCTCTAGCCACAGGTCAGCCCCTGGTAAATGGTACCACAGGTACCCAGGGAACTGTGACCAGAGGAGGCCCCCAATGGCTGCAGCACTTATTGGGCCACCCTTAGAGGCCCTGTCCCCTGACACTCCCACACTGCCTTTGCAGGCTGCGTGTCTTGGTGCAGAACAAAGCGAAGAGTCGACATGGCACACATCCCTGTGCGCCATGCCCACAAACCACTGCCCTGGCATACATCAGTCACCCCTCTAGCTAGGTGCCCTATGCCAGTGGTGAGGGTACAGGAGCATGATCCCTGTGCCCCTACAGCACACAGGTCCATTCCTGGGCACTGTTAAGTGCATTGCTGCCATTAAGAGTAGATGGCGCTGGGATTTTGTCATTACGAACTCCACAGCACCATAATGTCTACACTGAAGACTGGGAAGTTTGGTATCAAACTTCTCAGCACATTCAACCCACACTAATGCCAGTGTGGGATTTAATGCAAAATGCACCACAGAGGGCATCTTAGAGATGCCCCCTGAAACTTGACCAACCTCCAGTGACCTGATTGATTGGCTGCCTAGGCTGCCACCACCAGACATGTTTCTGTAACCCCTGGGTCGAGAGCTTGCTGCTCTTGGGGGGCCTGAAACAACGCACATCCTGGGACGAGGTGCCAAGCCTCCTCCCCCAGGATGGACAGGGTTCACAAAGAAGACGCTTCAAAGGCATGCCGCCTTTGTGAGTCTCTCCAGACCATTTGCTGCTTTCAGCAACTGGTCACCACTGGTTCTACCCCCCACTTTGGGCGGGAGAACCGGCGGGAAAAAGAAGTGGGAAAGAGAAGTGTGCCCACCTCTGCAAACTCCACCCCTAAGGTGGGGGAGGCGAGGTGAAGCACAACCTCGAGTCCCCGCCATCTTGAGGATGGGGGGACCCAGCCAACCAGGGAAAGGCTCCTGCCCCCCCCTCCCACTGGAGAGTGGCAGAATAGGGGGTGTACCCACCCCAGGGAAGGGATCCATTGGTCCCTCCCCTTTGCCTACCTGTAACGCCCCTAAATTTAGCATTTAGGGGCACCCTGAACCTTCGTTCCTCAGATCCAGAAACCACAAGAAAAAAGAAGAGAAGAAGGAGGACAAGAAGCCGTGCAGAGCTAACAAGAGGACGACGCCCACTGACTTGGCACCAGCCCTACAGGCCTGTTTCCCCTCGAACCGGCTCCTGAAAAACCCTGGTGTGTCTAGCGGACAGCAACCTCAAAAACCCCAGAGGACCTGCCTGCCTTCACTTTCCAAGCTGTTTCTCCCGTGAACACCGGACATGGTTGAACTGCAGCTTCTGGTGCCAGCCAGGAACCGCGAATCCAGCCCAGTCTGCACCTGCCGAACCCGGGCCGAGCGAAACAATACCACGAGGAGGTGACCCGAACCCGAGATCCGGCGACCCCTGACCTGCCTCAAGCCTCCAAACGACGCCTGCAGCCTCAATCCAGAGGACCTTCCCCTAACGCGACCAGAGCGGGTAAGAAAATCCAACGTCTCAAGGCACCACTGCACCCGACGCCCCATGGCCTTGCGTGCCCAACCCAGTGGTGCCTAACCAACCCTCAACATCCCAACTTACACCTCGAAGTGGTGGTCCCTCCTGGAAGATCCTCGTCCCCGAGCCTGCAGTTTCTTTGTCCCGGAGAATCTCAAATGAAATCAACAGGGCACCCGACCTCAAAACAGCACCATGCACCCGGCCGCCTTAGTCCCGCTGAGGGTGTCGACTTTTGAAAACTGAGAATATTCCTTAAAAATCACCCGATTAACCAAAACACATTTTCTCAACAGTTTTCAGGAAATGTCCCAGTGCTGAATCTAGGTATCCAGCACTGAGTAAGAAAAGTATTGTTAAAGTAACTTACCTGCTAAGTGAATTTCCTCCCATAGGATAACATTGGTGATTCTATGTGAAAAAGTTTCTAAGTGTCAACTTTTGAAATACAATAATATTATTATGCCCTGGTGCTGAATGTAGGATCCAGCACTGTGTTAGTAAAAGTAATCCGATAAGTAATTTAATTGCATTTTACTGAAAAAGCCCATTGATTCCTATGTACTGAGTCTACTAAGTTTGTGCATTGCATTACAACCCCTGTAACTCGAATTGGTACAAAGTCCTACTATCTTTTGAAAGTTTTTAACAGCATCTTGTAGCTGAAAAGTATTTACATGCTTACCTGTACCAGGCTTGCTTGGTTCTAGAAATAAAACAGTATATTTTTTTATACAAAAACAATTGGCCTAGAGTTCAGTTCATGAGTGTGTGAGACCATTTGCTGACTGGGTGTGTACAACAAATGCTTAACACTGTCCTCTGATACTGCCTTACTGCTCGACCAAGCTACCACTTTAGAGAGTAAGGTTCTATCTAACTTTAACCTCTGCCAAACCTCTGGAGACCCTTGGACTCTATACACACTGTACCTCACTTTGGTACAGTATATATAGAGGCAGTTTCTTACAGAACCGATCTGTGGGATTACAATTTATATCTTCTTTACACCTTTTATTACAGGGTCTGAACCCAATAAACAGGAGTAGTCATCAGGAGAAGATGCTGTGTACGCAGAAGGAAAGAGGGAGACAATGTCTGCAGGGATCATTCTGCACAACGCGGCACTCTGATTGGATGGACCTTTTTGCTGTTATTACCGATGTGTCATGGGAAATGTAGTTTGTTGTTAAAGAATGTTGCTTTGAAAAAGCTGCCGGAATAAAAAAGCGAAGAAGAAAAAGCCTAATCCTCGTCTCTGTGCCCTTAATAGAATTGAAACTTTCCGTTACGATAGCTAGGACATTTTTCATTATTCATCATATCTTTATGGGCCCCATGAGATGGAAGCTTATGCCCCCAAGATACAAGGGTCAGCAAATGTGTCCAGATTCTCCAACTCTCTATCCTCAAGTTTGACTGTGGAGTCAGACATTCAGTGGCTACAATACTGATCAAATACCAATTGCAGCAATAAACTACAAGCTCAAATTCTGGGCCAATATTTTGGCAACTTTGTTTGCGCACTGCTATGAATCGGGCTGTATACCTGGCTCATGGACAGGTAGCATAGTCTACCAATTTACAACAAGCATTGGCATAGCCAATAAGTCTCGCCTTTGGGACCTCATAAGTGTTTAGCCAGAGGTATTGTTTTGCCAATGTTTGTTAGCTATGGTGTAGAGTATTGTGTCTGCAGTGCAAGTTGATAGTTTTTAATGCGTTAATTTTTTATTTTCTATAATCACCAAGAAGACATTGGGTACAACTGACCGACCTTATCATAAAAACATTTATAAAAAATATATATATTTACTGTCCTTGCAATAGGTGGCATATTTTTTGTGCATGTTGTATTGCTGGTTTGTTATATTTCTTTTTTTATTATGGTGCGGAGACATCAGCCTCAGGAACACAAAACTTGTTACGATTTGCATCTCTTAAAGCAAAAGTGTTATCGTAGCATGCCACTGGGTGGAGTAGACCAATAGTGCGCTTGCTGTTTTTGGTGCACTGGTAGAATGCCAATGCATTTGCTCTGAATGTCTAACGTGATATTCAGAAAAACACCCATGCACTTACTGGGGGCAACTCACCTGCCCAGTCCGTTACAGGTCTGGGTAGTGGCTGAACCTAGACTGTGGGTATGTTTTGTTTATGCCGCACTTGCATGTTAGCAGTGAGTGTAGTGCCCCCTTTATTGTCATTGATGGGTGCTATAGAGCAAAAAAAAAAAACAACAACAACACGACAGGACACAGAAGGCCCAACTCTGCAATACGCTTTTTAGCCATCTCAGAAGTCACAAGGAATCAGACGCTATTTTAATTTCACAATTGTCATCCACTATATCACGTTTTTTTTTTTAAATGACGTCAAACAATGAGATTTGAGGAATTGTTATGAAAAGACAACTTAATCTGGTACAGATGCACTGTGCATGTTGTGAATTAAACACTCCTGCAGTCTGTGAATATCATGCATAAGAATATCATTATAATAACTTGTTAAGAATGGATTCTTTATAAAGCGGCAACTTACCATTTGGGCCAGCTTGCAGTAGCGCAATACTTTTAAAGGAAGACAATACCAATAAATAACGTGAACCACATCAAACAGAAAGCTCACACAAATGCACATCCTCTTATTTTTTGCGTTTTCAGGAAAATATAACAAAGTTTTCATTTGTTAAGCTGTTATGCTGAAAATGCAGATACTGCACTCTAAATAGAAAACAAGTTCTAATGAAATGACTGCACATTATGTAGAGAAAGAAAAGATGGCTGCTGTAGACAAAAACTGCAACATCTAGCGTTGGCATATCCCGCACTGCAGCTCCTCCACAGGATTAGTGTTCATAACACATTTTCCAGCTGTCAAATGTCACAGAATAGCAGTGTATCAACGTCCCAAAATAAATTCAGAGTGTGAGATTTCTCGTCAATTCCACTAAAATATCGGGTTGTTAATGCTCATTTCTTGATATTTTTACATTTTGATCGCCAAAACTTTGTTGTAGACGCCAATCTGAGATTGAGATAAATACAAACAAATCGAGGAGGAAAGCCCTGGGGAAGTAGACTTTGCCGCCGGCAGCACGCTTTGCTCAGCAAATGAGAGGCTGTGGCATTACCTCCAGTGCGGCCGACTTTGGAATTGGGGAAGCAGGGTAGAGTGTCTGCATCAGTAAAACTGTACCTTTAAAAAATAGAATGAAAATTCATGACGATCGTCACTAAAACAATGGCTAAAGGAAACAAAATGAGGAATGCCAATAAGTCAATAAGTCAAATCATTTATACAGTGTTGTGGGAGGGGCAAGAGGGTGGTAGAGACAGAAAGGGAGATTAAGTGACAGGTGAAGCTGAAACACCGAAGCAGCTGAGAACGTTTCATTAATCCGTGCATGAAGTAAACAGAACACTTAACATGAGCAGAGGCAGGCCAACAAAAAAAAAAAAAGAAGAGCGCTCTCAAAGTATACTACATAGCCTGAAGAGTATGAGCACATGATACAGGGGCAATCTTCATGGGAGGATACAAAAGTCAAAAAGGAGCGACAAACCTATTCGCCAAATCTAAAGACGGCATTTACAAAGGACACTAAGAAGAGCCAATTGAAAAGATGGGCGGTGCTTGATGCCCATATTATAGTGTTGATTCACAATGTACCCCAATATAGGCCTGGGTAGTCTCCTAACCTTTCACCCTGCTATTGTACTATATAACGGTTTTGGTGTGACCTTTTACCTAGTTAGGTGCTGCATAAATATCATGTGGTTTTTGCTGAAAACGAGCCTTATTTTTTTTATGCCTGAGGATTCTCAGGATTACCATCTTCTGCATAATAACTGTGTATAGGGTTAAGCACTATCGTCATCTTTGGCCGACAGGACATAGCAAGCTAGAACCCTCGAGGGTACCTTTTGGGTATATAAGCACCACATCTTCACTGAGCCAGGAGAGGAGAAAAAGACTTCCATGCTGACATGAGACGCTGAAGTCCCTGCACACAGCTACTCCAGCACCCACTGGTCTGTCATACCTCACAGGGTGTCCAGCTCTAGGCCAAGATGGGGTCCTTCGTTCTCTCACATCAATGGGGTTGGCTCTATCCTAGGGGAGTCTTGGCGATACACCTACATACATGCTACGTACATCTAGTTAGGATTAGCATCGTAGGAGTACACATTATTACTGCCATGTATTTATATGCCTGCATATATTCATTGTTTTAACACTATGGTAGAATTCTACCATCTATTTACTCTGTTGGTGCTTATAACCGTATGTATATATTTCTGTCTTATGGCCATTGCAGTACACGTATTTTACGCTAGAATGATGCTGGTTCATTAAATGTTTATTGAAAACATCCCCATTGTTTATTATGTGTATCCCTCTGAGACAAAGTGAGCACGAGTGACTGAGTGAAAAGTACAGTACTGTTTCCACGATCCCCAAGGGGACAGGGTTGTCGTACTCGATAGTTGCCAGAAACAATTTGCTCCTCGGTAGGAGGGGTTCATAAAGGCACTGTGAGCTAACTGGGATATAGGTGAACTTATCCGGTGGGGGTGTTTGAATTCAGTCTGGACACCAATCCCATAGTTTGTTTTCTAAATGCACAGATCCTATATAGATTTATAGGAACTACATGACAGGGCGCTGCCAACACTGGTTTGGTTCTTATTTAATGGTCAAATCTGAGTCATGCTTTTCTCAGACATCTGGAGTGGGAAGGCAAAAGGATTGTAGTTACCTACCTTGTGCATAAAACCTCTTCTCATTTTCACTGCAACTCAACAATGTCTGTCAAAGAGAACGCTGCACCAGCATTACATGTGAATGCAGCAGGGGATGGGGAGCAGGAAGGTGCTATAAACATTTCAGAAAATGTCAGAAATGCACTTACTTTAAAACTAGCAGAGTTTGGAATCTCAGCATTAAATGGGAATGTAACATTTGTGATTGAGGCACACGAGTCATTCAGGACAGAGGTATTCTATTCAAGGGTTAAATTCCCAGCTGCAGATGCGCACACAAATACATTTTAACTTACACCCCGGATGAAACACCAGAAGAATATTGTCCATCGGAGGACATTGAAGTTCCGCTCAGTTACCAGGAGCATAAAAGATGGTTTAAAGACGCCCTCCCACACACCACAGATAAAGGGAGACTTGGTCCGCTTAGCCGAGACGGAGCGACTTAGACGGTACTAGCAGCTTACACACCGCATCCACACATTTACACATTGCCAATAGCAGACTACCATCCAGTTCAATACAAAATAAAACTTTACAGAAATCTGACAGTTTGTTATGAGAACACTCACACTTCAACCAAAATGTCCCCAGCAGGTCATCTACAAGAAACTACAATTACCCCACAAACACTGAGGGAAGAATGCTCACTAAACAGGAGCAAATGCCATTCTGGATAGCACAGAAAATAGCACTGTTCAAGACAGTGTTTCCACACACAGGCCCACAAGAAAAACACAGAATACTGACAATTTTCTTGCCAATGGGGATAGTTTCCCACGATAGAGGATTGTACCTCTTGGGGTACAGTTTTCGCTACCATCTACACCAGAACTCGTGGTATCCCTTCAATAGCAGTGATACCAGAAGTAGGAAGACAACTACAGAATAAGTATGGAGCAGAACCTGCTCTTAAATTATGGATAAAATGATTAGGCAATTTTTCCAAGGTATCTACAATTATGTGAGCAAACATAAAAGGGGAAGCAGCAGCGGTGGCTAAACGCCAACGCCAGAGGGAATGCACTCCTGCACAACAGGAGCAAGAATTACCAAAAACGAAGATACATATGCCAAATTAGGTAGGGATAATTTGGGCGCCAGAGGTATAAAACCACAAGTAATGGGTAGCTTAGAACACCAAGCTAAAAAACACCCGATTCTTCAAAAAAAGAAATTTAATAATAAACAAAAAAATAGACAAAATAGATTACAATCTAGGGGTGGGTCTCCTCCACACGAGCCCTCCGAAAGGAGGCATAACGAACAAGTTACTTACCTTCGGTAACGATATATCTATAAAAGACATATTAGTTATGGATTCCTCACCTTAGAATTACCCCCAGGCGTCACTGGATCTGGAGAATTTTTCTTCAGCAGTACCCCTGCGCGTCAGTAGGAGACAGCGGCGGTCACGGGGATGACATCGCAGTATCTACTTAGACACCGCCCTCGTGCACGGTGTCAGTTCTTTACACAACATTCCACACAGAGCCATGTAAGACACTGACCACTGGTGCACAAAACTAGGGACATGAAAAGGAGTCCCTTTACCCTATTAGTCAGTTCGCAGAATGGCAAGGATGGGTGGCACGGTGAGGAATCCATAACTAATATATGTCTCTTCCAGATATATCATTACCGAAGGTAAGTAACTTGCTCATCTGAAAGGGACTATTAGTTATGGATTCCTCACCTTAGAATAGATACCCCAGCAATACCAACCCCAGAGGTGGTTCTGCGAACTAAGTTCACACCTGAAAGTCCTGGAGAACTGAACGGCCAAAGAAGCCTTCCCTCAGGACTTGGCTGTCCAGGCAGTAGTGTTTAGTAAACCTGTTCAATGAAGCGCACGCTGCTGCCTGGAAAATGTCATGAAGGGGGACTCCATGTCCCAAACAATGGTGGCTGCCGTCGCCCTGGTGAAATGGGCGCCCAACCCTACTGAAGGTTCTTTTTCGCTAAAGAATAGCAGATTTTGATGCAAGGAACGACCCATCGAGAGATGGTCCGTTTTTGCACAGCCTGACCTTTCTTGGCACTAACATAACCAACAAACAGCAGGTGCATTGTGTGATCCAGATAGAACGAAAGCGCACGTTTTAGATCCAGATGGCGGAGCCTCTGTTCCTCTTTAGAAGGATGAGGGGGCAGGAAGAAGGAGGGCAAAGTGATGGTCTGTCCAATGTGGAAAGTGGTAACAACTTTGGGAAGTAAGGAAGGCCTAGTGCGAAGGACAACTTTGTCCAGATGAACAGCCAGGAAAGGAGGTTTGGAAGAAAGAGCCTGAAGCTCACTCACCCTGCGAGCAGAGGTGATATCACCCAAAAAGGCAGTTTTAAGTGTCAGGAGTCTGAGAGGACAGTTATGTAGCGGCTTGCAAGGAGGGCACATAAGATAGGTCAGAACCAGGTTCAAGTCCCACTAGGGCATTACGAAAGGAATGGGAGGAAACGAGTAATGCCCTTAAAGAAGCGATTTACAATAGGGGACTTGAAAAGAGAAGGTTGATCTGGAAGGCGAAGAAAGGCCGAATTATAGCCCTTGAGAGTGCCCAGAACAGAGCCCTGCTGGGCCAAAGAAAGAATGAAGAGGAGAACCTCTGAAAGGGGTGCAGAAAGGGGATCCAGAGCCTTTGCAGTGTACCATGTCACAAATTTGTTCCATCTACAGGTGTATACCGTTTTGGTGGAGGGACGCCCAGTTGCCAAGATAATGTCACAGATTTCAGGAGGAAGGTCAATAGCTGTCAACTGTCGTAGCTCAATCTCCATGCAAGAAGTGCAGGCTGGACAGGTTCGGGTGCAAGACTGTCCCCTGCTGCTGCGACAGAAGATCCTCCCGAAGGGGCAGTCTGATTGGATGGCCATGTGCAGGAGCTCGGGATACCAGACTCTTCGTATCCAGTCCAGGGCCACATGAATGACTTGGGCCCGGTCGCGCTTGATCCTGAGCACTCTGGGCAGAAGTGGTATGGGCAGAAAGGTGTATAGAAGACCACAACTTTACTCGTTACGAAAAGCGTCATCTAGCGAGGGCCGCCTTGGAAATTCCAACGTGTAGAACTGATGACATTGCGCATTCTCTCTGGTGGCGAATAGATCTAACCAAGGCTCTCCCCACTGCTGAAAGAGACCTTGCACCACCTCTGAGTGAAAACGCCATTCGTGATCCATCATGCACCGGCGGCTGAGTTTGTCCACCCTGGCGTTCAGAGAACCTGCCAGGTGTTGAACCACCAGGGCCATGCCTTGATGTTCCAGCTACTTCCAGAGACGAACTGCCTCTTGACAAAGGGTCCACGACCCCACACCGCCCTGTTTGTTGCAGTACCACATAGCGGTGGTGTTGTCCGTGAACACCTGCACTACTTGCCCTTTGACAGAAGGAATGCCTTCAGTGCAAAACTGATCGCCCGAAGCTCCAGAAGGTTGATGTGGATCCCAGACTCCGCCGGAGACCAGAAGCCTCAGATCTTCGCCTACCCCATGTGGCCACCCCACCCCAGAAGTGATGCATTTGTCACCACTGTGAACTCTGGTTGAGGAAGGGACCATTCCCTTTCTCAAACCTGGTTCGTTAGCCACCACTGCAATTGGTGTGCAGTGCTCTCCGAGATCTGGACGCAATCGGAAATATTCCCCTGATGCTGTGCCCACTGGAACTTCAGGTCCCACAGCAGAGCCCACATATGCCATATGGCATAGGGCACCAGCAGGATGCAGGAGGCCATGAGCCCCAGTAGCTTCAAGATCAGTCTGACCGAAACCTGGGATAGAGGCTGAAAGATCGGAATCATAGCCCGAATATCCCAGACTCATTGCTCGGAAGGATAAGCCCAAAACTGCACTGTGTCCAGAACTGCTCCAATGAAAAGGAGCTTTCTGAGAGGGAATCAGGTGTGACTTTGGCAAACTCCCACGAATGCAAGAGGTTGGCCGCAGTCTGGAGGTAGGAGACGACAGCCTACGGCGAACCAGCCTTCAACAGCCAGTCGTTTTTTAAAAATGTTTATTATATTTCCAAATAAAACAGAAAATTATCAGCATCAAGTATATCCGCAATAATACTGCGATTCAAATAGCATATTATAGTGCATGCTGTTCCTTTCCCAGATTCCCCGCTCCCTCCTTATCTACAGGTGCGCCGTGGGTTGTGTACAGTACAATCAGTTGCTAAAATTCCCTGTGTATCTTTGTTAGTGTATCTAGTTGGGGTAGTGTTGTACCGGAGGTGGCAATACCCTACCCAATAACTGTCAAACTTAGCCCAGAGCAAGTTCGTCAAGCTCTTCAGTCACGTGGTCCAGGGCTCCCCATCCCCTCCCCAGGGACATCCTCCTCTGAGTCCGTGTCTGGTGACTGAAGTGCTTCCACTAAGGCCTCCCATGCCCTTGCTGTCTCATACGCTTTATCGCTACTCACATGTGAGGCCTGTCGCAATCAAAGTATGCCCTCGCTTTTTGCCCATTTAAGCAATTCTGCCCTCCATTTCCCCACCTTAGGACCCTGGCGCGATTTCCAGTTCATAGTTAGCTCCCGTTTAGCCAATACAGCCCCAAGTCTATAAATTTACTAGTCACTTTTGTTTTGGTAGTGTGCGGAAACCAATGAAGTAGGCAAGTACCCAGGTCCAGTTCCACCGTCCTATCAGTAATAGTATTCAAGTTGTTCAACACTTCCTCCCAATATGTCCCTAACTTCGGACACCCCCACATCACATGAAGGAAGTCCGCTCCCTCCAGATCACATCGTGGGCACCGAGCTGCTGCCGCCTCGAAGTATCGATTGAGCTTCTCGGGTGTTAGATAAGCTCTGTGCAGGACAAAGAACTGTATCAATTGAAACCGGGCATTTCTCGTACTCTTCCATGCTCTCTCAACCAGTTGGGCCCACGTCTTCTCAGGGATCTCCCTGCCAAGCTCCGTCTCCCATTTCCCCTGCAGTGTACGCAATGGCTCTAAATTCTCGGTTAGCATTCGACGGTATAAACACGTTATAGCCTTATAGGTCCCCGCTGCCATCACTACGTACTGGCCCGCCCTTGAGGTTCTTGGCTCTGACAAACCTGTCCTCCAATAGCGTTGGATTGCGGCAACAAGCGCTGAATGCAACAGGTAATCCCCCCTTGGAAGGTCATACCTATTTTGTAAGTTCAGAGTCCAGAGTCCAGAGGAGAGGTCCCCAGAGACTCAATACTATCTGAAACAACTGTATTTGCTGTTACTTCTTTGTCCTGGAGACTATGCCAAACAACCAAATGTTTAGTGCTATATTTTAACATGAGTATGACTGATGTATGTGTGAGAGTATGAGTTGTTTTTTTATATGATTAGCCACGGGATCATGTGTTAGGGTTTTGGATACTATCAAATGAATATATATGTGATAAGTTAAGAAAATAATGGAGAAAATTTCTCAATGAGTGCTTATAAAATTTAAAAAAATATAAATAAAAATTGTTAATAAATATATGGATTTCTTTGTTTAATTTTTCCGCTGTTGGCAGGTGAGAACTCTTTGTAGTCTCAAATAAAATAACATAGGTCCTGAAAGAGCCTTTCTTTAATATTTTAATATTTGCAACAGGTAATCCCCCCTTGGAAGGTCATACCTATTTTGTAAGTTCTGGAAGGACAACAAGGTCTCATTCTCGTATAAATCACCCAGCACCTGCAATCCCAGGGCCCCCCAATGTGCCAGCACTGTCCAATCTCCTCCATGAGGGAGTGCTGTACACATCCCCAGCGGTATCTCCGGGGCATACGTACGAGCGAAGCCGGCCCTACGCTGACTCCGGTTCCAGCACAGCCTCAGCATCCGTTCCTCAGTCGTAAGTAGCTGAAGCCGCATCTTCTGTTGCAAAACTATAAAGCATAAGATGTACCGAGGAATCCAGCGACCCACAGGGCCATCTGGCCCTCGGAACTCCCTTGCCACCGCTTGCGTGAGCCACTGCAGCTGCGCCGCTAAATAATACCACTCAAAATCTGGGACTGCCATGCCCCCGTCTGCTCTTGGCCTTATCATTGTAGACAGTGCTACTCGCATCCTGCCAGACCCCCACAAGAATCCGCAACTCATGGATCGGAGCTGCCGGAACACAGATCCCAGGACCCAGATCGGCAAGGTCCGGAAGAAGTACAGCAAACGTGGCAGCGCTACCATCTTCAGGAGCGCCACCCACCCCGCCACCGATAGGGGCAGAGCACTCCAGAATACCAAACTACTCCGGAGGCCGCGCATAGCCCTGCGCAGATTGCCCTCCAGTAAATCGTCAGGGGTATGATAAATGTTAGTGCCAAGATAAGGCAAACCTCTAGCGACGGGGGAGGGTCCTTCGTAGTCGGGGCTACAGGGAATAGGCATGTTTTTACCCGATTCACCTTCAACCCCGAGTAGTTTCCAAATACCCGAAGCAAATGTCTCGCACCCTCTAAATCCGTCGCTATGTTCCTTAGGAACATCAATAAATCATTGGCATATAAAGAAATAAACTGAACATCTCCCCGCAGCTACAAACCTGCATAATAGTTCCCCAGTAGGGCATAAGATGCCAGAGGCTCAATCGCCAGGGCAAACCGCAATGGAGAGAGCGGACATCCCTGCCGCGTGCCCCGTACAATCGGGCAAACAGAGGAGCAACTGTGCGTACACGCGCTGTCGCTGACCTGTATAGTAGCTCTGTCCACTCTACAAAGGATTTCCCAAGACCAAACGCCAGAAGAACTCTGGACAAGTACGGACATTCTAAACTGTAGAACGCCTTCTCTACATCCACCGAGAGAACCGCCGCATCCGGTGTTTCAACGTGACGTTCTCCCAGAATTCGCAAAAGGCACCTCACATTAGTGGCCATGGTTCTCTTTGGTATAAAACCCGCCTGGTCGCCATGAACAAAGTATGTCATATGGGGCAGCAGCCGGGTTGCCAGGATCCCACTTAAAATCTTGTAGTCCGTTGTCAACATTGACAATGGGTGATAAGCCGCCAGTGACTCTGAGTCTTTCCCTGGCTTTAACAGCGGGATGATAATGGCCTCTCGGGTACAGCTCGGCAAGCATCCCACCTCCTTGGCCTTATGATAGACCACCCGGAGCTTGGGGATCAACACGTCCACATACGCAGAGTAAAATTCTATAGGCAATCCATCTACCCCTGGGTTTTTTTTGCGCACCATGTTTTATTGCACTGCGTATTTCTCCCTCTGTGATTCCCTGCCCCAACAGCTCTCCCTGAACTTCCTCGAGACGTGGCAACCGTACATAAGCGAAAAACTCGGTCAGCCCCTCATTTGCGCGCTGCAGCCTACTCTCATAAAGTGTTGTATAATATGTTAGGAACAGTTCATTAATCCTGCGCTGGGTGTACTCTGGCTCTCCCATCGGGGTAGTTAATGCCAGAATAGACGTACCTCGCAGAGCTGGATTCGCTAACCATGCCAAGAGGGAGCCCGTCTTATCTCTCTCAGCATGCGCACGGACCAAGTATTCCTTATGGTCAAAGCAGCGTAAGCGCTCTATCTGCGCTGCCACCCCCTCCCTTGCTGCCAAAACCTCCTCTCGCAGTTCAGGATTCCCTGGACACGCTAACACTGCTCGTCGCAACCGCTGCTCCCCCTTTTCTATATCTTGCAACGTTTTCCGCATACCTGTCTGTTTAGCGATGCAGATACCCCGTAACACTACTTTAAACGCGTCCCATTCCAGGCCTCGAGTCGATGCTGTCCCCCCGTTCTCATGAAAATAACGCTCTATCCCTTCCCCGATTTCTGTTTGGAAGACCGGGTCCTCCAAAGTTTCCGGGCGCAGCCGCCAGGTGGGGATACGCGGCCTCTCACGGGTCCATCGCACCATCAATAGCAACGGATTATGATCCGATAGCATCTTCCCCAGATATTCACTACAACGCACCAGGGCATGGACATCCGAAGAGCACAACACAGCATCCAGTCTCACATACAAGTCATGGAGGGGTGAATAAAAGGAGTAGTCACGCTCTCCTATATGCTGGGCTCGCCAAGAGTCCACTAATCCCCACTCAGTCTGCCAGTCCTTCCTAATTTTCGAAAGTTGGTGGGCGGGAGCTTGGGGCAATGGCGGTTGTGACCTGTCCAGCTCAGCATCCAACACTGAGTTAAAGTCACCCCCCAGCAGTACAGATCCCGTCAAGAAAGATGCCAGTTTCCCCGTCAATGTAGCAAAAAAGGACTTCTGTTCCACATTAGGGGCATACACGCTGCACAGTGTCACATCCCTTTCATCCAGTCTACCCATGACAGCTACATATCTACCTTCTGGATCCACTATCTGCTGTGTCGGTTGAAAAGGAACCCCTGCCGTCACCCAAATCAGAGTTCCCCTGGCATAGGCAGAATACGTTGGGCAGAAAAGTTGCCCTTTCCAACGGCGCTGTAACGCCCGGCTTTCCCCTTTGTCTATATGGGTTTCCTGGAGGAAAGCCATCTGTACCCCTCTTCGTACCAGGTAAGCATGGATCCTGTGGCGTCTCACCATCGTATCTATCCTCCGTACATTCCAAGTAATACATTTTAGCTCAGGTACTGACCCCATTATACAGTTCATTCATGCATCGTAACTGCCCCCCCGTGGTGCACCGGTAGTAAGAACTTCCCCCAACAACCCCCTATCTGATCCCTTAACACCCCCCAACGCCCCTCCCCAGAACAGGCTCCAAACAACTAGTACCCATCCAAACAGTCTACTAAACGTCCCTCTGGTAACAACCAGAGAATCGCTCTAATAGTGAAACTATGGGGCGGAAAGAACGACACCAAGAAGACCGGCCCGCTGCTTCATCACACCCCCTCGCCAGCCCCCATTATAAAATATACTCCACCCCCAAGAAAGGACCCCCCCCCCCCCCCCAAACAGGCGAGGACCAGCGTGCCTTAAGCAATCCATCTAACCGCACCATTTTCTAAGCACTCCCCCCACGTGCTCCCTCAAACACTCAGCACCCGTTCCACCAGGCCCCTCTCACTAGTGATATCATCAGCTCATGCATCCACAATCTCATCTGCCATTCCCGGAGTAATATGTGGCATCGTGACACTCCCCCCCCCCCCCCATCAGTTTCATCTGAATCAAAACCCTCCATGCCCTTTTCAGAGTCTGCCAGTTTCAGCAACGCCGTGTCGCTCGTCTGGGATACCGCTGTCACCGCCTGCAGCACCACCAGTCTCTTGCTCCGTCTGGGTAGCGGTGGGCCTCCGTACTTCATTGCATCGTCTCTTGGAGCAAATCCACCCTCCATCCGTCAGTGCTCCCTGCCGCAGGCCTTGCCGCCCGGTAAGATTCCAGCCAACTCCATGCTTCGTCGGGAGCATTATGAAATATCGTGTTGCCGTCCAACGATATTCGCAGTCACGCCGGGAACTTCAGAGAGTATTAAATGCCTTTCTCTCGAAGGGCCTTCTTGACTGCCAGGAACGAAGCTCGATGGTGCTGCACCTCAAGAGTATAATCAGGAAACACTGTCACACTGCCATTGACCATCTTATAGGGGTCAGACGTACGCTCCCTATGCAGCGAGAGGTCTATCTTTGTAATGGAGCAATCGGGTCACCACCGGCCGGGGCGCCTCCCAGGTGCCAGCGGGCGAGCAGGGACCCTGTGCGGGTGCTCCAGTGTGTAAAACGAAGTCAGACCTACCGGGGCCACCTCAGTGCGTAACCAGTGTTCCAGATAGTCAATCATATTATCCCCTTCAATCCCCTCCGGCAGACCCACCACTCGTACGTTGTTGCGTCTGTTGCATCCTTCGGCATCCTCCGCCCTTTTCTTCAGTACCTGGACCCTACGCAGGACATCTGCCATTTGGGCATCTAGTACTTTCTGTGACGGCTCTAGGACCTCCAGAGTCGTCTCCGCTTGCTTCACCCGATGCACCAGCTTCACATGGTCAGCTTGCAGAAGCCACAGTCCCAGTGATACCTGAGCAATGTCTTGCTGAAGTGCCTCCTTCGTGTCCGATATCGCCTGGAGACTCTGATCCACCTGCTGCTGCATCATCCCCTCGGGAGGTGGATCAGCCAGTCCCCGCACTCTCTGCTCCGACAGATCGCTGTCTGGGTCCAAGTGCCCCCCTCCCTGTTTGCCTCGTGGTTTTCCCATAATGATGGAGCTGTCGAGCCCCGGGGCCCCCAGTTCACTCTACCTACAATTCAGAAATGCCAGTCTCCTTTTGCGGTCAGACCTCGAATCCAAAGCCGTATCAGGCCTCCCCAATCTCTGCGCCTCCGGCAGTTCCGCTCGCTCCGCCAGCACCCACCGATGCAGGGTGACCGCCGCGGCAGGCAAATCGCACCACACCACCGAGTGGGCAGCTGACCTCAGGGGTAGTGTCTGTGGTGGAGTCCTGCCAGCCGCACCGCATTCAGCGCAGCCTCGGCCCCCCCGCCAGGGACAATCTCACAGCACCAGGCGCCGGCGACCAGTCCCCGATCACTGCCTCGAACCTCCTACAGCTCCGCCTGTCGTTTAGCGCCAACGCAGGAGTAGGAGAATTGCCCTCGACGCCGGAAGCTCCGCTATCCTGGGCTACCACACAAAGTAGAAGAAAGGGTCTGAAATGGACGCACCTGTTGAGACCTTCGCTGGCAGGATGCTTACTGACTCGCCACTGCCGGGTAAGGAATATTCGTTAAGACACCAGCATACTGTAGGCCTGAACAAGCCCCACAGGAGGCTTGACTCTGGCAGCAGTGTTTGCTTTGGCCTCAGCGCCCATTTAGTGCAGGATATTTCCCCAGTGCAGGCCCCCCACAACCGCCAACAGACAGCATCTGATACCACGGCCACTCAGTACGTCTATTAATCAAACATTCGGGTCATCACCAGATGGGCTGGCTGTCAGTCCGGCGACTCCTCTCCGCCTAGGACGTGCCAGCCCCCACAGCAGGGCCACAGTGCCCCCACCACGCTAGCAGCCCACAGCGCCTTTATTCGAGACCTCTTTGCAGGACATAAAAGAGCCTTTGACAATAGAAGACTTCCAGGAACCACGGATGGCGGAGCACGGCCACGGGGGGCTGCCGCGGACACCAGTGTGGATAACCCCCAGAGTTCACGTAGCATTAGAGGCGTGGAGACCAACGCAGGAGAAACCCTGAACTCATCCTCTCTGGGGGACGTGGGGAGATGGCAGTACCACACTGCAGCACAGCATCTGCTCGCGCCTGGATCCAGCTCCTGTTTACTTCACCTGTGCGCCCCTTGGATCCGTCCGTGTCCCCCACCGCCTCGCAGCCGGCGAGGCCAGACGCTCCGCTCAGAGCCGCATCAGAGGCGGCCGACTCCTAGGCCACTCCGCTACCTGCTCCTGGTGCAACACGACATTCCAATCTCAGAGCAGGGAGCGGTCCGCGAGCCGGCTCGGCACTAGTCTACTTACGCCGGCGGCACATGTAAAGCACTTCAGCATTGGAGGCAGCGGGTGTGCCAGAACCGCTGCATTGGGAAAGTGAACCCACCCCCGCAGCCCACGTGGATCCTCAGTGGGAATCCACTTTAAGTCGTCAGTGGGCTACCTTCGCAGTTGCTGCAGCAGGGCCCCGAGCAGGGAAGGGTCGACACCAAGCCTCGTCACTCCAGCCAAGCCCTCGATCATTAGTTAGTGCTACCGCCGGTGGTATGCAGCAGCCCGGCCGCCATCTTGTCCCCTCGCCGTTGCAGCTGCCACCTCTTCAGTGGGTTGCAGCTTCGCTACCGGGCAGCAGGATTCCTGTCCACACCATCGCTGGTCCCCAACATAAGGAGGGCCCCCTCGCCAGGGTCGCCGATAGTGCGGTCGGCTTATAAGCAGGATAATCAGTAGGGGCGGCGCAGAGCTCTCGGCTCACGCGACCGTCCTCATCGGCGCCCAAGCCACGCCCCCCCTTTAACAGCCAGTCGTTGAGATAGGGGAAGACTGGAACCCCTGATCTGCGCAGATGAACTGCGACCACCATCACTTTCGTGAACACCCGAGGTGCGCTAGTAAGGCCTAAGGGGCACACGGTAAATTGAAGGTGCTCGTGCCCTACCATGAACCGCAGGTAACGTCGATGGGCTGGCAGGACGGGGATGTGAAAATAAGCGTCCTGCAAGTCCAACGCTACAATCCAGTCTCCAGGGTCGAGGGCAGACAGGACCTGAGCCAGTGTCAACATTTTGAACATCTCCTTCCGGAGGAAGCGGTTGATGTTCCTGAGATCCAAGATATGACGCAGGCCCATGTCCTTCTTGGGCACCAGAAAGTAGTGTGAATAACAACCACAACCTACTTCTGGGGCAGGAACCTGCTCGATGGCCCCCTTGGCCAAGAGAGCTGTAACTTCCTGTTGTAGAAGGGCCTAGTGATCCTCCGACATGCAATGGAATTGAGGAGGCATGGATGGAGGAGTAGTCTCTAAGGGGAGGAAGAAGCCCCTTCAGACTGTCTGCAAAACCCATCTGTTCGACGTGATGTTGAGCCAGTGGGGGAGGTGATGGTGGCTCCTGCCAGCCACTGGCGAATGGTGGCCCTGAAAGGTCAGACTAGGAGGGCTTAAAGCTGCTGCAGAGGGGGCACTGGTGGACTGGACCGCCCGCTGGCACCCAGACCTACGACAGTGGGTCTTATGTCCCGGGCCGCGCAGAGGCTGGACGGCTTGCAAAGACCTGTGGCTCTGAACAGAACGTGGCAGGGCACCCCATTCGTAGCCACAAATGGGGCGAAAAGCAGACTGCACAGGGTGAGAGGTAGAAGCGAGGCCCAAGGACCTGGCCGTAGCCCTGGAGTCCTTAAAGCACTCGAGCGCGTTGCCTGCTTCATCGCCAAACAAGCAACGGCATGTCCAAAAGCATAGCTTGGACATCACCCGAAAAGCCAGTCGACCTCAGCCAGGCTTAGCGTCTCAGGGCTACTGATGTTGAAATCGTCCTGCCCAGCACGTTGGCTGTGTCCAGCCCATAACGTATGGCGAACTTCGCTGAGTCTCTCCCTTCGGCAACTGCACGAGAGAGCACGGCCCGGGTTTCCTCCAGGCACTGAGGCACCACCTGTGCGACCGTGTCCCACACTGAGTGGGAGTAACGGCCCAAGAGACATGCGGTGTTCACCAACCACAGTTCAAAGCTGGAGGAAGAAAACATTTTCTTCCCAAGGTGGTCCAGCTTCTTGGATTCCCTATCAGGTGGAGCGGTAGGGAATGTGCCCTTAGAAGTTGAGGCTTGGACCACCAAGCTCTCAGGGGTGGGGTGTTGGGAGAGGAAAATGGGGTCACCCGGGGCCAGGCTGTAGCATCGGCCAATCATCCTATCCACAGGAGCCCCGGTGTTGGGCTTGGACTGAGAGCCCAAAAGGATGTCCGTGAAGGCCTCATTAAACAGCAGCAGGCTCCGAAGAGGCTGCGGCCGGTTGAAGCACCTCGATCAGGAGGTTAGACCTGACCGCCACTGTAGGAAGCTCAAGGTTGAAGTCCTCAGCCGCCCTACGGAATACCACTGCGTATGATGCACCCTTCCCCATAGCCACAGTAGGGGGGCGCAAGCATGCCAAGGTCTGGAGAGGTGTCCAGAACACTGGTCTCACCCAACTCCTCTCTCCAGTCTGGTTTTCTAACTGGTCCACAGACCCCTCCCAGTCCTCCTCACCCTCCTCAGGGCGATAGGGAACAACAGTGGTACAAAAGTACCGGTAAATTCCAGTCCGGCTCCGTGTCCACATCAAGGGGGAGGTTGGGGGTCGACGTCCGCTGGGGACACAACTGGCGGAGGGGTCACCACTGGATTCAGAGCCAGAGAAGGTGTCACAAGGTCAACTGGCGCCCATCCGGATCCAGGCCTGGATCCCTGGGGCCCAGCATCATCGGGCTGCCTAAAGATCGAGTGGAGGGCTTCGTGAAAACTAGGGCGTTGAACAGGGGGTCGCCGGCTCTCAGAAAGGGAGGGAGACTCTGCATCAACCCAACAGGCTCTGCGGGCAACTAGCTTCCGCAACCACCGTTGCATCGGCCGATGGACAGGGAGAATGTAAAGAGTGACGATGCTTCTTTGCCTTTTTTTTTTGTGCTTCGACTTACCCGAAGATGAAGACTTCGATGAGGAGTGGTGGTGATGGCTCGGCAACCAGTCCCACGACCTCCCGTTCTCGACCGGGACCTCTAGCGGTGTGGAGCGGACTGCCGGGCCTTAGAGAAGCTTTCGGGACCACTCCCGCAAAGACTTTAGGTTCATGGCTAGGCAGTCTGAGCACGACTTCGGATCGTGGTCGCACTCCAAACACCAAAGGCACACAAGGTGCTGGTCCGTAACAGACATCAATTTGCGACGAGTTGCAAGCCTTGAAGCCGGTTCAAGGACGGGACATCCCTGCATGCCCCAGGAGTCGACCGGCTCAAAAAGATGTCAACAGTTGCAAAAAGAGAGTAAAAAGGGCCTCGAGGTACCGCTCTCTCCGGATCTGCGCTGGCTGGCACAGAAAAAGAAAGAACTGACGTCAGCGTGCGAGGGAGGCGTCTAAGTAGATACCGCTACGTCATCCCAGCGACCACGACGCCAACAACGAACACGGAGTCGACAGACGCCACCTACCGACACACAGGAGTACTGCTGAAGAACATTTTTACGGATCCAGTCTGACGCCTGGGGGTAATTCTGAAGTGAGGAATCCATAACTAATAGTCTCTTTCAGATCTTATAAATCGTGACATTAGAAAACCTGACAGCTATCAGGACACTGATAGACGTTCCTCTCATTCCGAGAGGGGAGGGCGGTCAGAACGCAGGTCAGAAGAGCGAACAAAGTCCAGAGATATACATCATACTTCGGAATATATCAAAAAAGAAAATAAACCAAAATCAAAACCTCAATTTAAAAAGAAGAAAGTAGCTGTCCTTAAGATACGAAAAGCCCACGCTGCTGAGGACTCAATTTCTGAACGGGGATTGGCCTCAGACGACGCTAGACAGCGCAGCAGAAGTAGCAATAGCTCGCCAGAACCTGATGGAAGTTCTGGTGACAGCGGTGTTAAATGAACATATCAAGGTGGAGAAACCTGATACTATGGTAAGCGTCCCACACCTGTTATACAAAATAACACTCCAAATGGAGGGGGACAAATCCAGGAAAGTTAAAGGTCTCTTTTGAGAGAACCTGAGATTTGGATAGGACATCCTTTTGGCTGTACAAGATTGGCCACCTGAGTTAGTTATGGATTGCCCAAAAGGAGAAATGGTAGTTTTACCAGCCTCTCTTTGACCTCGTTCCAGAATCACTAAAATATTTACACCCGCAGGAGTGGGCGGTAGCATTAGCTCCTGCATTATACCGCAATCATGTAGGGTGGGATGCTGAGTCACCTCACCATGTAACAATTCCTGCTTGGTAACAGGTAAAGACCACACTATGGGCACTCAACTGAAGTAAAGGGCACTATAAAGGCTGAAAGTATGCGTAGTGCTCAAAGGGGAAGTGGTTGGTTACCATTTCTACCACAAACTCCTTCAAAAAAGAAGGGATACAACATAAAATATGGAGAGGAGGGGGGGGGGGGTACTGACTTAGGCGTCGAGAGTGGTTTAAAAAAATAAAATCGAGGTGGACTCCCCAACTTACATCCGGTTAATAATATTGTTTTTCATAAAGCCATGAACTTGGAAATAGATAAGATTATCACTAATCGCAAAACTAGAGGGATTTATCCAGGATGTGATAATCTTACCAATGCGGAGAGATATGCACTGAAGAAGCTAACCAGTAATCAAGATGTGATAATACGCTGGGCAGATAAAGGTGGGAACATCATTTCGATGAACAAAATAGACTATGATGAGGCGGTTTTATCACAACTAAATTATGGCAAATATTATGAAAGACTGGACTGTAACCCTATTGGAAGATTAATGGAAAAGATCAATAAGGAACTCAAGAACTAGTACGATAGGAGTTAGATTATGATGAATATCTTTACCTGTCAATTGTACATCCAAGGTATCCATGTTTATATACCTTGCCAAAGATTCACAAGAACCCCACTACACCACCGGGCAGACCGATAATATCGGCAATAGGAAACCCTATGGAAAAATTGTCACAATTTATAGATACGTTTTTGAGACCCTATGTTACCAATCTACCGTCCTATATTAAGGACACTAAGCACGTTTTGAATCTAATGAATGTCACATGGGAACCCGGTATGATCTTAGTGACTCTAGATGTGATCTCCTTGTACACTAACATACACCACAATTTAGGTGTCATGGCTTTACGATCCTGTCTTAACAAACGCGCTGTTGAATATTTTGAACACACAGATGTTAATTGAGATGACAAAGATTGTATTGGAAAATGTGTTTCTTTTTGAAAATAAGTGGTATAGGTAGATACTTGGGACTGCCATGGGTTCCAGATTCGCTCTGTCTTTTGCTAACTTCTTTATGGGTTGGTTTGAGGCAGAGCGGATCTGGGGCCCAGAAGGAGGACGTTGGATCAATAACATCTACTATTGGGGAAGGTTCATTGACGACTGCTTATTACTTTGGAGAGGTACAGTTGCTGAACTTAAAGAATTATTTAGCTATCTCAATGACAATGAATATAATTTGAGGTTTAGTACCGATTTTGACCTACAGCCAATTGTATTTTTGGATGTTGAACTTTATATTGTGGAGGATAAAATATGCAGTAGAATGTTCCGCAAGAGTACTAGTGGCAACGTCTTACTACACGGAGAAAGTTGTCACCCCAAGAGCCAAATGAATTCCATCCCATATAGAGAAATGGTAAGGGCCCGTAGGAATTGTTCCGAACTGAGGGAACTCGAAGAAACTATTGCAGCTATGAGGAACAGATTTACAACCAGAGGCTATATTAGAAAGGTTATGGATAATGCTGCAAGCAAAGTATACAAACTGAAGAGGAGGAATACATTGAAGCAAGTCCCTAAGAAAAATTACTCGCAGGATACGAAGTTAATCAGATTAGTAACAAATTATGGTACAGAGAGTAACAAATTTAGGGCTATCAAAAAACACTAGCATATACGGAGGTCTGATAAATCACTACAGCCTTATCTTTCAATTACACTGAGTCTTACATTCAGGAAAGGGATGACGATTTCCAACATGATTAGCCGCAGTAACCCCCGAGTACAGGTTAAGGGAAACTGGTTAAGTGATCCCCTTAAGGGATTTCACAAGTGCGGATGATGCAGTACATGTAGATGGGCTATTGATAAAGTGAAGCACTTTAATTACAACAACACTGAAGCCCACATAATTAGGATGTTTATTAATTGTGATACCAAATTTGTTATACATGTTATTATATGTACATTTAAAAAAAATCTACATTGGGAGTACCATTAGATGTCTACGTGAAAGGACAGCTGAGCTCTTTAGGGCACTAAAGAAAGGTGACAAGATATCCAATTGTTTCACATATTGTACAAAACGAGCATGACCAAATTGCCCATAAGTTCAGCTTCCATAGAATAGATCATGTGAAGAGTGAACCACGTGGTGGCAACAGGCAACCACAGTTGACGCGCAGAGAAGAACTCTGGATTATGAAACTGAAGGCAGTAGAATGTGGATTGAACATAGACAACGAATTACAGTATTTTCTTGGTCACCGATATGCTGAATCGGTTATTTGTTTGTCCCGACTATTATGAGCACTGTTAATTACTTTGTTTGAGTAAGAGTTTTTGTTTAAAATGAGACTATGTATTACAATCTGGGATAGTCCACTTGAAGGGTTATTAGTGACTCTTAGATATTTATCTCTTTTGTAAGTTTAGGTAACTTGAAGGAAGCGGAAAGAAAGTGGGCAGATTTACAGTTTGCCCTAGATGAAAGGCAGAGACTACTTTTTGTAGAAAGGAGGGACGCGGTCAAAGCACAACCTTGTCCAGATGAGTTGCCAGGAAAGGAGGTTTGCAGGAAAGAGCCTGCAGCTCACTCACCCGCCGAGCGGTGGTGATGGCCACCAGGAAGACAGTTTTCAAAGTAAATAACCGCAAAGGACAGTTATGAAGAGGCTCAAATGGAGCGCACATTAGATATGTCAGAACCAAGTTCAAGTCCTATTGTGGCATCACAAAAGGAATAGGAGGGAAAAGGTGAGTAATGCCTTTGAGAAATCTATTGACAACCGGGGACTTGAAAAGAGAGGGCTGATCAGGCAACCTAAGAAAGGCTGAAAGAGCAGAGAGGTAGCCCTTGATAGTGCCCAAAGCAGAGCCCTGCTGGGCCAAAGAAAGGAGGAACAATAGGACCTCAGAAAGAGGGGCAGCAAGAGGATCAACATATTTTGCTGTGCACCATGCCACAAATTATTTCCGCCAGGCGTATACCGTTTTAGTGGAGGGACGCCTGGCTGCCAGAATCACTTTACAGAATTCGGGAGGCAAATCAAATGGAATCAGCTGTCGCTGCTCAATCTCCACGCAAGGAGGTGGAGGCTGGCCAGGTTCGGGTGGAGGACCGTCCCATGTTGCTGCGACAGGAGATCCTCCCGAAGAGGCAGTCAGATCGGGGGATCCACACTCATACTGAGTAGCTCGGGATACCCAACTCTTCGAGCCCAGTCCGGTGCCACAAGAATGACTTGCGCCCAGTCACGCCTGATCTTCAGCACTCTGGGCAGAAGTGGTATAGGCGACAGGCCGCAACTCCACTCGTGACGAAAAGCGTCGCCTAGCGAGTGCCGCCTTGGAAACTCCAACGCGCAGAACTGCTGACATTGCGCGTTCTCTTTGGTGGCGAATAGATCTAACCAAGGTTCTCCCCACTGCTGAAAGAGACCTTGCATCACCTCCGAGTGAAGACGCCATTCGTGATCTAACATGCACCTTCGGCTGAGTTCGTCCGCCCTGGCGTTCAGGGTACCTGCCAGGTGTTGAACCACCAAGGAAATGCCTTGATGTTCCAGCCACATCCAGAGACGCAGAGCCTCCTGACATAGGGTCCACGACCCCACCCCGCTTTGTTGCAGTACCACATGGCAGTGGTGTTGTCTGAACACCTGCACAACTCTCCCCTTTACAGAGGGAAGGTATGCTTTGAGTGCAAGTAGGATCGCCCTGAGCTTCAAAAGGTTGATATGGAGCTTGGACTCCGCTGGAGGCCTCTGATCTCCGCCTCTCCCATGTGGCCACCCCATCCCAGGAGGGACGCGTCCGTCACCACTGTGTGCTCCGGTTGGGGAAGGGAGAGGGATCTGCCGCTGACCCAACGCTGGTTCGTGAGCCACCACTGCAAGTCCTGTGCAGTGCCCTCCAAGATCTGGACGTAGTTGGACATGTTCCCCCGATGCTGCGTCCACTGGAACTTCAGGTCCCACTGCAGAGCCCGCATATGCCATCTGGCATGATCGATCAGCAGGATGCAGGAGGCCATGAGGACTAGCAGCCTCAGTGTCTTCCGGACCGAAACCCTGGACCAGGGCCGAAAGATCGGAATCTTAGCCCGAACGTCCCGGACTCGCTGTTCAGGAGGATAAACCCAAAACTGCGCCGTATCCAGAACTGCTCCGATCAAGAGGAGCTTCTGAGAGGGAATCAGGTGAGACTTCAGCACGTTGATGGAAAAGCCCAACAATGCCATGGTCTGGAGGTAGGAGACTACTGCCTGAGGCGAGCCCACCTTCAACAGCCAGTTGTCGAGATAGGGGGAAGACTAAAACCCTGATCTGCGCAGATGAGCTGCGACCACCACCATCACTTTCGTGAACACCCGAGGGGCACTGCTAAGGCCGAAAGGGAGCACGGTGAACTGAAAGTGCTCGTGGCCCACCATGAACCGTAGGTAACGCCGGTGCGCTGGCAGGATGGGGATATGAAAATAAGTATTCTGCAAGTCCAACGCTACCAGCCAGTCTTGTGGGTCTAGAGCAGACAAGACCTGAGCGAGCGTGAGCATCTTGAACTTCTCCTTCCGGGGAAGCGATTGATGTTCCGGAGGTCTAAGATAGGGCGCAGACCTTTGTCCTTCTTCGAAACCAAGAAGTAGAGGGAGTACCAAACACAACCTACTTTTGGCGTCGGAACGCGCTCGATGGCCCCCTTGGCCAAGAGGGCCGTAACTTCCTGCTGGAGAAGTACCAAGTGTTCCCCCGACATGCGGTGGTATGGCTGGAGGGGTAGATTCGAAGAGGAGAGAATAGCCCCTGCGGACTATTTGCAGAACCAACCTGTCCAAGGTTATGGAGCGCCAGTGGGGAAGGTGATGGCGAATCCTGCCACCCACTGGTGTCAGGTGGGCCTGAAACACCGGATTAGGAAAGTTTAAAATTGGCGGCAGGGAAGGTGGTGGACTGACCCGTCCGCTGTCCTCAGGACCCACCACGGCGGGTCCCACGTCTGTGCTGAAACTGTGGCTGTGCAGCCTTGCGGGTCTGAAAAGAACACGACTGGGCACCCCGAACTTGACCTCGAAAGGACCCGAGGGAGTATGCGTGGTGGTGAGACCAAAGGACTGGGCAGTAGCCCGAGAGTCCTGAAAGCGTTCTAGGATGCTATCCGCCTGATCACCAAAGAGGCGTGTACCATCAAAGGGCATGTCCAACAAGGTGTTCTGGACATCCCCAGAGAGGCCAGTAGTTCGGAGCCAAGCATAACGACTGAGCGCTACAGTTGTGGAAAGTGCCCTACCGAGAGAACTGGCCGTGTCAAGCCCACAACGAATAGTAAATCTTGCAGCATCTCTCCCTTCGGTAATGGCTTGGGAGAGAACCGTCCGTGCTTCCACAGGGCACTGAGGTAGCACCTGTGCCACAGTGTCCCACACAGAATGGGAATAGCGGCCTAGCAGGCACGCAGTATTCACCGCCCACAACCGAGAGCTAGCAGATGCGAAAATCTTTTTCCCAAATTACTCCAGTTTCCTAGATTCCTTGTCCGGAGGAGCAGAAGGGAACGCACTCGGCGAGGCAGAAGCCTGGACAACCAGACTCTCGAGCGGCGGGTGTTGTGTGCGAAAGCTGGGATTGCCCAGCGCCGGACGATGGCGGAGCGCCACACCCTTGTCTTTAGGGACTCCTGTGTTAGGTTTAATCCAGGTGCCCAACAGGATATCAGCAAGCACTTCATTGAAGGACAGTAACGGCTCCGCAGAAGAGGACTGCGGCTGCAGGACCTCAGTCAGGAGATTGGTCCTGATAGGTACAGAAGGAAGCTCGAGGTTAAGAGCCTCAGCTGCCCGACGCAAAACAGAAAAAGTCCCAACCTCCTCCGTTGCCACGGAAGAAGGGGACAGAGTGCCAGGGTGTGGAGAGAAATCCAGATCCACTGGACCCTCCACATCGCCTTCCCACTCAGGCTCATCTTTGCATTGAGCTGCAAGAGGGCCCTCAGACCCCCTCCCAGTATTCCCCTTCGTCCACCGGTTGCTGAAGAGGCCGGTAAGGACGAGGTGCCCTGGGAAACGGGATAAACTCCCCTCCAAGAAATGGAATGGGAGGGTAAGATACCAGTCCCGGGTCGGCAGCGAGGCCAGAGCCAGCGCTGGATCCGAGGGCGCCACAGGGTATGGTGCCGGCATAGCCGAGGCCAGAGGCAGCGGCACGGGGGCAAACACTTCCGACGGATCTGCAGGGCCCGAAGGTGCTCTGGAGGGACCCGGCGGGGTAAATAAATGGCGCAAGGCCGACAAATGCCTGCAGTCGTGTGCGACCCCGGAAAGGAAGGGTAGGCCGCAGGCAACGACTGAGGCTCCAACGAAGCCGTGGGGCAGTCACCGCCTGCCCCTCCACCGCGTCCCACGAGGGGTGGAGGAAGAGGGACGTCGCTTCTTCAACTGTTTATGGCGCCTAGACTTACCTGTCCCCGATTCAGACGAGGGATGCTGATGGCGCCGGGACTGGTCCCTTGACCTCCCACAGGATCGGGACCTTGATCGGCGCAGAACCGATTGCCAGACAGCCAACAACTTTCGGGAACGCTCCCGCAAAGCTTTCGGCGCCATGGCCCGACAATCGGGGCACGCCTTGGGGTCATGGGCATGCCCCAAGCAGAAGAGACATGTCGTGAGGGTCCGATACAGACACGTTTCGACGGCAGGCCCTACAGGACTTAAACCCGTGCATCTCTATTGCACCAGGAGTCAAGTACACGACAAAACAACTTGTCAGAAACCAAGTTAAAACTTTTAACTAGGGGTACCGCTTTCTCTCGGATCTGCGCTGCTGCGTGGAAAAAGAAAGACGGACGTCAGCGCGCATGGGTGCGTCTTAGTAGCTCTGACGATGTCATCTCGGCAGCTACGACGCCAGCGACGTACGCGGAGCCGTACGACGTTGCCTACCGATGCGCAGGGGTACTCCTGATGAAAACTTTCCGGATCAGTTTGACGCCTGGGGATATTCTAAAGTAAGGAATCTATCACTAATTTGTCTCTTTCAGATAAGTAAGATTGTGGATATATTGAGTAGATGGATTTAGTACGAGTAATCAAGCAAGGAATCGTAAATATAAGTTCATCATGCCAAGGATTGGTGGCAGTTGACTCATATATAGCAGTGTGCTGCAAAGCTTAATATTGACTTTGAGGTACGTACTAATCCTAAATTAACCACTTAAAGATGGTGCCTTGAGTTGTGTCCAAGCACGTGTGAATAGGATAGCATGTGACACCTTAACGGGTATAAATTGAAAGACCAAAATGGCAACCACGGTGTATGCCAACAAAAGGGATGCCCGACTCAAGATTCCTTAGAGGTAAGGCTTGGTTGCTCCATTATTGAAGCTTTCCTGTGATATGTCCCTATACATCTGAGGGAAACTGTTACTTTGATGGGCGCCCAACTTATAGTCCGCGCACGTGTAGATTTTTAATGTAGTCTGAGTCCCGGTCACAGAACAGCCCTTTCTGTTTCACTATGTTGTTATGACTATTGTTATGACTATATAGTTCAAGACAAGACTGTGGGACCCCGTTACATGGATCGGGGCATACTTTAGAGTACTCGTATGTTCAACCTTTATCATAATAAGGGTCTCGCTTATAGTGCGCACTTATTTGATACCATTTATAAAATATATAACTACTTTGGTCACTAGAGAAGCGCCGGAATGGAGGATACTGATACTCTTTAAAGTTACGATCTAGGCAC
This sequence comes from Triturus cristatus, assembly GCF_964204655.1. Lineage (NCBI taxonomy): Eukaryota > Metazoa > Chordata > Amphibia > Caudata > Salamandridae > Triturus > Triturus cristatus. Next base: position 963,477,777 of record NC_140588.1, read on the forward strand.
GTGTAACATAAGGAGCCTGTCCCCCGATACAATTACAGGACGGCTCGTGCTGGAAAAACTATAACTTTAGTTCATGTGTAACAGTGAATGTAATTAAAAATTTGTAGGTCATGAATACGTGACCAACTCTATACTACTTTGCAACGTTGCACCATCCGATACAGGTAGCGCAAGTTTGATTGCAACTCGCATGCGCAGAATAAGGCGAGCGAGTATTCGTTTAATCATAATGCAGTTCTGTGCTTAGAACACAATACTATTTCAATGGTGGCTCTCGTACTTTTGAGCGTTAAGAGTTTATTAATACACTTATTTATATTTTTTGTCTTTTCTACCTTATTAAGTGGAATTCTTGTTAATGCCTCTAACACCAAGGACGCTATCGACCCCCTAACTTGCAAGGATTATGGTAGCAAGTTAGAAGGTGATTTCATTTTCTGATTTTACTTGCACAATTACCAGTGACGAAGGCATCTTGGGTAATTGATGGTCTTTATGAATATTTACAGGGGTGTTTATCCACTAAAGAGATTTATCAAGATTGAAGAGTTTAATTTATTAGTGTAAGATACTGGAGATCCTATCAGGTGATTCTTCTGAAGCTCTACTATTTAGTTCAGTGTGGTATTGGTTCTTACCCTACTCTCGATCAGACTGCTGTTTTTTCTTGGTGACAGACAAGCTCTGAAGGTTACTCATGGGTGTTGGATAGACTACAGTGAACTTATGTATCAGAACTGTGGTGTAATTGTTTTCTCTTTGGGTTTGCAGCCCTAAAGAAGTCTCTTTTGTGCTACAGCACAAGACGAAACATGTTGGATATCTGTGAATTTACCCTTGCATCAAGCTGTATCTTGGAAAAACGACCCGATTGAACTGTGAATATTGGAATAAAGAATCGAAAATTTGGAACAACTTAGAGACTGTCTCAGTGATTGTGTGCTCGGGGTAAATCCCCCATGTTTTATGTGTACACCTCACCATGTAATCCCAGTAAAAATAATACTCCATTTCCGAAGAGTCCGTGCCCAGTAAAACATGTGCAAAAACAAGTCAGGGAAATCTTAGATCAACTTGAATACCAAGGTGTAATAGAGAATTGCACCTCTTCAATGAATAATTCTTTGTTTTCGGTAATGATAGACAATTTATATCGTCTAGTTTTAGACTACAGGCATTTGCACACTTGCCCAAAAACACTGGCAGTGAAAAATGCAGTGTTGCTTTAATAAATAACATTGTGCGGAAGAAATACAAAACAAAACTAGATATCTCAAATGGATTTCCTGCCAAAATATAGAGCCTGAAAGCAGATATTTGACAGCATTTTCCGCCAAAGGCTCTCAGCGCCAATTCTGTTGACTGCCCCGAGGGTATTAGAATAGTCTTGGGTTGTTCTCAGCAAGATTAACAGTGTTATTTCAAAATGTTGATGAGGAGGCATTGTCCTACGTAGATTATATCATACCGACAGACGATTAATTATTGGATCATTAGACCAGGGTGAACAACAATTTTGGGGTTCGTCTCTGAGGGCTACGAATGTAACTTTAAGAAATCAAAAATTGCCCATCTCAATGTCCTATTTTTGGGATCTGAACTGTCAAGTGAAGAGAAAAACCTAGCAGCTAACTTTTTAGAAAAGTGTGCGCAGCTCCAACCGCCAATCACTCTGAAAACCTTACAATCCATTATAGGATTCCTAAATGTTGGCAGAACATACATTTTGGATTACGTAGTAAGATTAAAAAATTTCTGCGACTTAATCACACCAGATTTTTCAGTTCAACATTGGGCACAGGTACATACAGAAATACTTCGTTCCTTACAAGCTGACATGATAGCTTCCAAACCGTTACACACAAGTGTAAACACTTCGAATTTGGTGATCCGTGTAGTCACAGGTTAATACGGGTACACATACCTGACCTTCAATGAAGGCAAAACTGTATCCATTGCATACAAATCTCATCTGTACACAAATGCGGAGATGCGCTTTGCATCTACTAAAGAATTTTTGACAGCAGGAAAGACTGCTGTAGTGAGAGAAAGAGCACTGGCACAGGTGAAATAATTGTCGTGACTCCAGTACCAGCCTTGGAGGCTGTTACAAAAGATAGCCTTTCAAATGCAAAAGCACTGCATCCACAATGGATACAATAGGATAATTTACTCACTGCAACAGAAGTAGACTACAAATTTGATTCTACATTGAAAACAAAAGCATTTCTGCAGTACGAACAAGAATATCCTCTCCCAAATGAAATAATGCCTCTAGATCAGGATGAATACATAATTTACACTGACAGATCTGCTCAGCCTGCCCTAGGAAGCAAACCGCAATATAGCGCAGCTCGTGCGATTGCAAAAGGACATGTGCAGAACGGCAAGTTCCGTCCTAGCAATATGCAGACGCAGTCTCTAGGAGATTGCATGGCTCAGCTAGCAGAAGTAAAGGCCCTGATACTAGCACTAAAATACATGGATCGAGAATTCCCCACGCTTATTTTGAGCGATTCATTTTATTGCGTCCAGTCACACAATTAATATCTTCACTACAGTGGTAAGAATGGCGTTAAAGACTCAAAATAGTTTCACAGTAAAGCACAAGTTGCTTTGGGAACAAGTGGCTGAGCTAAAAAAAAAGATTTTTGAATGGCTTGCTGCAGGCTCACGTGATTCATACACCGAGTCATCAACATGTTGGCGTAAACATTGAAGGGAATTCATTGGCTGATGAAGCCGCCATGGCGACTGTGCGAACTGCTGCTGTAGCTGCAATCAGACTAGTAGACAGACACATATTGGTAGTTGTCATTGCTTCACGCAAAAACAGCTCAGCCGTGCCATAAGGCTTTCCACTCAAGTACTCCTACAAGTTAGATGCACAAAATATACCATAAACTCAAATTCCAAGAATGCGGGATAGAGTAATACCAAACATGGATCGCTGATTAGGTTTATTTCTTGCTGCACACGATGATCTGGGTTCAGCACACGCAGATACTACTGCAACAGTTTCATTACTGAAAACGTTTTTTTGGTGGCCAGGTCTTACCAAACAGACAAAAGCATTTGTCTGTAAGTGCGACATCTGTCAGCAGATGAAGGGTTCCACTGTAGCGCGCCCACCACAAACATCAGTGCTGATATCAGATAGACCACTCGCATGTGTCTATTTGGACCACTGCGGCCCCTTACAATCTGATGGGACTTACAAGTACATCTTGGTGGCACTGGATTCATGCTCTAGATTCCTGTGGGTTTGGCTCCAGCGCTCGGCTGACGCCCGAAATGTTATAAAGGATTTGAGTCTTTATAGGGACATACGCAATTGCCACATTACATTCTGACCGTGGCCTGTGTTTCGCTCTCGGGCTTTTAAGGAAGCCATGGGAAGTTTGGGTGTTGCATTGCGGTACTCATCTCCGTATCATCCCGAGGGAAATTAGATTGTGGAGAAGAAAAACCGGGACTTCATGCAATCCTTAACAGCAAGGGTATTAGGCTCGGGTGGTAGTTGGGTCAATCACCTATATGGGGTCCGGAGGTATGTCTAGACCCTGGAACTCTCTGAACTCAGGAGCCAAGCTGATAATCTGAGAGACGCTGGATCCGGATGCTGGACTTATTGGTTGTTCATAGTGAGAAGAGAGGGAGACGGTTCCAACCGGATCGGCGGTTCCAGGGAGAGAAGGTGAAGCTTCGTGAACCAGTGTTGGCGTGGCCAAACTGGAGCCATCAGGATGAGCGTGCAAGGTTCCGCTTTCAATTTCCTGAGAACCCTGGGAATCAGGGGAATTGGTGGAAAAGCGTATGCAAAGACGTTGCACCATGCGATCGAAAATGCATTCCCTAGAGATCCCTTCTGGGGATGCCAGCTTGCGAAGTGTTGGCATTTGGTATTCTGCTTGGTAGCAAATAGATCCAGAAGAGGGGTGCCCCATTGAGAGAATATGCGGTTGAGAGTCTGCTGATTCAACTCCCATTCGTGACATGCTATCTGTTGTCTGCTCAAAGAGTCGGCCAGAACGTTGTGTGCTCCTAGAACATACTCTGCTCAAAGAGAAATGTTGTGATGGAGCAACCAGTTCCAGATTTTTTGCGACTCATGAGAGAGTGTCATAGAACGAGTCCCTCCCTGCTGGTTTAAATAGTGCATTGTCGTGGTACTGTCAGTCCATACAAGCACTAGAGAATTTCTTATTCGTGGTAGGAATGCTAGAAGAGCGAGATAAACCGCTCGAAGCTCCAGGAGATTTATGTGGAGTTTCCTTTCGGAAAGGGACCATTTCCCGCTGAGCTGGAGTTCTTGGAGGAAAGCTCCCCAACCTTCCAGGGACGCATCCGTTGTGATTGTATGTGGAGAAGCAAGAAAGGCAAGCCTTGAGAAAGGTTCTGAGGGCAAATCCACCACCGTAGAGCCTTTATCATCTGAGGGGTCACCTGGATGACATCGTCGAATGATTCCGTACATTGGACCCATTGAGCTGATAGCGCTTCTTGAAGAGGGCGCATGTGAAGGCGATTTGGAAAGGCGCACTGTAAGACTTTTTGGATCGTATGCGAATCGCTAAGGAAAGAAGCTTGTCCCTTTGCTCTTATGAGGGGAACGCTTTCTTCTGGAGCGTGTCAAGAGTACCACCCAGGAAAGTTATACGCTGGGAAGGCCGAAGGACAGACTTGTCCTGATTGAGAGTAAGCCCCCAAGCGATTGAAAAGCTTCAGACAGGGGTCGGAAGACCTGGACGCGCCTTCTAGAGAGGGTGCTTTGACAAGCCAGTTGTCCAGATATGGAAAGAACTGATGGTGTTGTTGTCCGAGATATGCGGCAACCGGAGAAACGCATTTTGTAAAAATGCGTGGCGCCGATTTGAGTCCGAACGGCAGGACACGGAACTGATCATGCCTGTCCGCTACTGCGAATCTCAGAAAACATTTTGTGGTTGCGGTGGATCGGGATGTGAAAATAGGCATCCTGAAGGTCTAAAGACGCCATGTAGTCGTCCGCATTGAGTAGCTGCAGTACTTCCTGGATGGTAACCATACGAAACGACGGCTTTTTCAAGAATTTGTTGAGACTTCTCAAGTCTAAAATCGGTCTCTATTTCTTCTCTTTTTTGCGTATCAGTTAAAAACAGGAGTAAAATCCCTTCCCCCTTTGACATAGAGGAACTCTTTCTATAGCTCCCTTCTGAAGCATAAGTGAAAGTTCCAGGAGCAGAGCACGTAGATTTTTGTGAAACATAGGTCGGGAAGGGGTTTGGGGAGGAATTTGAATGAACTCTAGTGAATGTCCGAATTGAACTAGTTGCAGAATCCAACGGTCCGTTATTTGCTTCCAATTTTTTAGAAAGTGGGAAATTCTTCCTCCAACCTTTGAGGGCGGAGAGGAGTTGGAGACCGGCGGTAGTGGGAAGTCATCGTCGCCGAGCAGCGTCTTTGTCGACCTCCTTTGTCACGAAAGAAAGACTTAGTGTAGGTGGATTGCTGTTGACGTTGTTGGTATTGTGGCCGATATTGCTGAGTGGAAGAAAAGGAAGATCAGTGTTGGTAATCACCTCTAGCAGATGTTTGTCCTCTTCCTCCTGAGCCCCGAAAAGATGGGTTCTTGAGTTGGAGGGTACCCAAAGCCCTAGCTGTGTCAGTATCCTTTTTTGTACCCTGCAGAGCTTAATCAATGTGTGTTCCAAAAAGAAGCAGACCATTGTAGGGCATGTCCAAAACTTGTTGGTACCTCCGGTCAGAACGAAGTCGCCTTTAACCAACCCTGGCACCGTAGTACAGCTGCTCCAGCCAGTTGGCGAAATCCAGTAGAGGCGATATCCATCGCACAGTCTATCATCTCGGATGCAGACCGTTCGCCCTCCAGCAAGATCTTTTTTGCTTCTTCCTTTGAGTCATCTGGCAAGGCCGCAAGATATGGAGCAATATCTGCCCACATCTGCCTGTTATAGCGTCCTAACAGTGCCAAGGAATTGGATGCCCGCACTGTTAATGCGGACATTGACGAGAAACGTTTGCCGATATTATCAAGCGGTCTACCCTCTTTGTCCGGAGGGCGGTCAGCAGAGCGGAAGGATTTTTTGATTTCCGCTGAGCAGCTTGTGTGATGACTGAGTCTGGTTTAGGATGTCCGGTGAGGCAAGCTGGAGCAGTAATACTGGAGGCACCGAGGAAGGGTTCTGCATTATCTTAACACCTTGATCCCATATGTAATCTATAATAGGGATAGATCTGACTGATTTTTTAAAGGGCTCTTTAAAATCATAGAGGAAGCAATCCTGCTGGTGTGAAGGCATAGGTATTTGAAAACACTATGTTGTGAAATCCCCCAATGTCCTCAGGAGGCGAGTCAGCTTGAGCGGGCACAGGGGAAGCTAGACAGGGGAGTACATAATCGTACCACTCATCACGAGTAGATTGGGAATCTTGAAGTTCCCCTTCTTCATGTTGATCCTCCTTCTCATCGTCTGTAGAAAGCAGAGGTGGTGAAGTGACAGGCTCAGACTGCAAACTTAAAGGTGGAGGCCTCGGTCTTGGCGGTGGAGACACAATTGGAGGCGGAGACGTTGCAGAAGTGGGAAATCTCTGCTTATAGTCTGTAATGAGGAATTGCAGATCAGAAACTAGCGATACAGGCAAACAAACCATGGGAGGTGGAGGCGGATGGTATTCCTCAGGAGAAACGGCCTGATCTTCCTGTACTTGATCCTCATAGTCCCTGAACTGTCCTGATACTTAACGTTAAGTTGAGATGGGCTTGTCGCCGTTCGAAACATACTGCCATCATCAGAATCTTCTTCCTCCAAAAGATGTGCTGGAGGCAAGAGCTGGACCCTACTAGGGGAAGTCAGGGCCGGCATCAACGTACGTTTTGTGATTTTTAGATGTACGTACGTACTATTTAGGTTGGAATCCGCTGTCGTCGACGGGCCCGTCGACGGTATAGTCGTTGACGGTGAAGCGTCGACGGGCACCATGGTAGATGGAGTTCCCGTAGTCAGAGCATTCGTCGACGGTGTCGTCGTCGACACGGTCGTCGGCGATCGCAGCGTCGACTGCAATTTGGACGTCGACGAGGTCTTCTTTATCTTAAGCGTCAACGAGACAGACCAACTGCCAACGACGATTGAGTCGTCGTCAACGACGTGGATAATGAAGGAGACGCGACAGAAGTTGAAACAGTCGCCGTCAACGAGGTCATTCACAATGCCGTAGACGGAAATTTCCTCATCGTCGAGGCCCCCGTCGACGAGGCCGTCGTCGACGGGGTGGAAGATGGCTTTTTGAAGGTGTGAAGAACTTCATGAGGAGAAACCTTTGCTGAGGACCTCTGAAGACTTTATGCGCCTTCTTTTGAGGTGCCTGCGACGAAGGGCCTGGAGAAACCACCCTTGGTCTTTTCTGAGAGGACCGAGAAGATATGGAAGAGCCCTCACTTTCATCAGAAGACAATACTTGTTCATGGTCTTTAAGCCTCTGCAGCCAGATTAAGAGGCGTCCCTCACGATCTTTGAGGGTCTTGGAGGAAAAGGTACGACATACCTTACAGTCCTTTGAGGAGTAATCCGGATAAAGGCAGTAGAGACAGTTCTTGTGTTGGTCGTCCACATGAAGTCTCTTTTTTCCACAAGAAGCACAAGACCTAAAAAGGCCTTTCTTTGGAGTATCTGCCATGAAAAATGGAAAACTTCACCCCGAAGATGGAATTTTGAAGTAAGAAGCACTGGAAAACCAAAAATAAGGAAAGCTGAGCAGAGCTCAGAGGAGACTCCCTTAGCACGACGAGCGGTAGAAAATTTGAGGGACTAGAGCTCCTTCCAGGAAGGTTCTAGAGGGTGGTGATAGCTGATTGGCTCCTCTCCAAAGTTTGGACCGTTTTTACAAAAGGACATGGAGATGTTACGAAGGTGAGGCCCTTGGCCTATTACTCTATATGTCTAGTGAGACATTACTTTATTTATGTACTGGGGACTCCCATCCCGACGACGGGGAATAATTCAGGCATGTGAATCTATGAAAGATACCCTAATACTGGATAATTAGACCGATATACCAAACTCGGACTACACATAGCCCCACGACCTTGAACACCCTGCGAGTTGCTTGGGAGGGTGATGTTGAAGGCTTGGATGGCAACAACAACGTGACATAGGCGCTGGCAAGCCCCTGCGGTGCACCAATCGCATCCCGACAACGTCTAATCTAATTTAAATACATACACCAAGCATACTTTACCATGTACCGCCCGTGGCGCAAGGGTGTGATATCCTCTCCTGCATGTCTCTGTTGCGGTGGGGAGGAAGGCACCTTCTTGCACACGGTGTGGAGTTGCTCTGTGCGAATACCCTTCTGGCGGGGGTTGACGACCTGCCTAGCTCGAGAGCTTGGGGTCAAGCGAGAGCTGCCAGGACAGCAAATTCTCCTACATAGTACCGAGGCAATAGGGGGTAATAGATACAAACAACACCTCTTGTTCTTGGGACTAACTCTGGCCAAGCACGACATAGCTCAACACTGGAAAGAGGCCCCGCATGGGAATCAAATTAGCGTTATTCGAGGCACGCGGATGCCCCCAGAAACGCAGTAAAATATGGAAACAGTGGGCGGAGTACAGAGGAATTGATCTGCCCCACACACAGCCCTCGGAACAACTCTTAAACCAGGAGATGCAGTCATACAATCACGGAGATAAAGATTGCGGGTAGTTCTTTCTACCTGAATGTAGTAGATTATATTTGCGGGGGGTTCGGAGTGGGGTTTGGGGTCTTTTAAGTTTACATGATTGGTAATGCTTGGGCTTATGCTACAATCGACATTGCCTACTTAATACAATAGAAAATATTGTATCCCAATAATATTTCATTAAAATATTTCCAACAAAAAAAAAAACATTTATGCTTCGGAGCATGTATAACCATATTACTGTTCGGTCTCTAAAATGGCCACCAGAAATCTGAAAGTGAGGGTGCACACACTTGACACAGTGAAGGCACAGGACGGAGGAAAGAATGCTATGATGGGAATTAATAGTAAAGAGGCTGTTTTTATTGCAATATGCACTTTCATTATGCCAATTCAACCAACTTCAAACATGTAAATCGCGAGGGGGCCAAGGGTTAGGGGTGACAGTTGCATGGTTGACCGACCTGCACTGTTTGGAAACCTTATAACAAACACACTTATAATGTACAGAACGTTAGGTCTTACAAGCCCACCCGTCCATGCTGGGCCATTTTCCAAGCCTTCGTTCAAGAGGAAGCCTGTCCTGGAAAAATAAATCTTGCTATGTTTCCCTGGTATATATGTCTGGAGTCACAATTGCAAATATTATACTTCTGCATTAGGCCTCCGTGGGTAGCTCTCTTCGGCCACTGTTTGTCTGAAATGTCACTCATTTTAGATGAACTAAAGTGCTATAATTTGGCATTTGGGGTTTTTATTTGATGAAGCTGTTTTGTTGGTACACAGATTTTCATTAGCTGTGCTGGGCCGGGGGCACACAAAAGAAGGGATGACCTTTCACTGCATGTGCATCCCCAATCTGCGATGCAAGGGTTAAAAGATCCCCAGCTACTTGACTTATTGCTGGGACATGCCAACTCCTGGAAAGCCTTACATTGTAGTGCAAATGCAAAAACAACAGTTGATGGACAGAACGCAGAACAATGTCATACATTCACCCTAGTACAGAGATTTGGGCCTAAACCCATCGTTTTTTTGCTCACCATGCCATTCCAGTTTGAACCCAGCCATATGCAAATCAGTCTTGACCCTGTGCCTCATGGGAACCGTCCAGCCCCAACTGCCAAGCCAGGTCCACACTGGACTGGAATCAAGCATCCTAGGACCGGTTTTGGGGTTTCACCCCTCTTCAGCCAGGATAGCTTGATTCCAGTGGCATGGAGAGCACAGGACTCACGTCTGAGCATACCCATCCCACTCGGAGTCAAGCTATCCTGGCTGAAGAGGGGTGAAACCTCGAAACCGGTCCTAGGATTCTTGATTCCGGTCCAGGGAAGACACGGCTTGGCAGTTTGGGCTGGACTGTTCCCATGAGGCACAGGGTCAAGACTGATTTGCATATTGCCATGTCTGAACTGGGGTGGCGTTGTGAGCAAAATAACGATGGATTAAACCCAGATCTGTGACTGAGGGTGAATGTTTTGCCAATGTGCAACATTCTGTCCATCATCTTGTGTGTTTTACATTGTAGTGCAGCGGATGCTGGTGACAAACAAAACAAATCTCCTCACTATGCAATGTATCAGAGTGCTATAGCTAGGGCATCTGCCATCGCCATTCCCAAAAGCATTACTTTGTAGTTTCATAAGCAGCAGCATTACCCTACCTTTAAATTCCACCATAGAACACTTGCTAGTGTGAAGCTTTAGTCAGTTGCTGGTGGCTGGCAAGGGGACTAAACCATATCTAGCTGCTGTTGAATAGATCTACCAAATCTGAATCCTGGTTGGAGCACCTCGTTACATATTGCTCCTCTCTTCACCTTCCATGCTGCTTTCGCTCACATACAAGCTTTTTTTCTCATAAGGTTTAACGGTGCGGTCTCACCCAAACTCGGTCCTCACAATGCTAAATGTCGAATCCCAAGCCATGTTCCAGTAGGCATCAACTGAAAGTACAAACTGACCTATCATCCTTGGCACTGAAGTGGAATGCTTTTTAACTGCATGTGTACATGTACAAGAGCAAGATAACGTACCATTTCACTGCCTGATGCAATAAATCTTTTGCACTGGGTTCCGCATGAGTTGGCGACTTGTGGACTTTTAACTGACCACGTCTTCTGCAGATATGCATCTCTCTTGGCCAGAGGTTTAAAAACAAAAAAAAGACCAGCGTGGAACATTGTGGGAACTGTAGGACGCAGTTGTTAGAAAAACAGAGGAATGCATCTGGGTTGAGCAAGGAAGGCCATCCAGAGGATAGCTCATGTACAGCACTAGAACCGCCTTTATTGAGAGACACAGAACAGTATCAACTTCAGCCACAAGATGGCATTGTTTGTCATGATTTTGAAAATGGAGCAAGTACTGCTGTACTGGTTTGAATGCCACACTATTAGTCTCATAAGAAAACTATCTGGAACAAATCACTTAGGAAATAAGACAGCAAAATTCGTGGTTGCATGTGAATCCATGAACAATGAGAAATTTTATGTTTGTGAAAGTTTTAAAAATTGTCATTATTTAAACATAAGAAAATGTGACTAATAAAAAGAAAAGCACACAGTTACAGGAACACATTTTACTGCATTGTAGCTCTATGGAAAGCCAGTCCGATAAATATAAACACTATACAGGGCTTAAAGGCAGTCTCCCAATTCCGCAAAAAGCGGATTTTACAAAGAAAACAATGCAAAAATATTTACAATGGAAGACGAAGCCAGATAATTAAGCTCAACTTTAAAACTTATCTGTGAAGCAAGATTAGCAAAAATAATGAACAGTATCAACCATGTTTTCAGTTTGTAAAGAAGAACAATGTCCAATAACAAATTAAATTTAAATTAAATTTACAGGACAAAAAACATTGTTTTATCATTGGTATTTCCATACTATACAGTAGAGTAAACTGGTAGCTGGAAGAGAAAAAATATAGTTAGTGATATGTTTGACATTTTGAAAATGTTTTCCAGCACAATACTGAAGAAATTAGCACTCATTGTAAACTAGATAGAAAGATTGCATATTCATTATGCCACGCCTGCTAACTCTTCTTTTCACAACTATGAGGTTACCCACTGTTCAGCATTTGAATTTATTATACTGGTACCATTGAATCAGTGCTCTATATTGTACAGCGGGCAGCCTTGGGACCAAAAAATGATCAAAAGATGGCACAACTTAATACAATAGAAAATATTAAGCTATCCGTACCAGCAATTATGCAAACAAAAACAATGACATTTTATTTTTAAATAAATAGTAAACTGTATTCAAAAGCTGCAGTCAGTGACCGCCGCAAGGTCTAAGTATGTACCGTACTCCACAATGTCAACTCTGCAAAATAAACCTTGGTGACCAGAGAAATTATGCAACAAAGCTAGTTAACATGGATGGGCTCTGCGGCAAAGTGCTCAACTCTTATGTGAAGTAAAGGGAAATTAAATTTTCGATGGGAGAAGGAAAAAAAGTACCAACAGAAAAAAAATAACCCGAGATAAACTTTTGTCTCAAATACACATGGAAGGGAAATGACAATGTCATGAAGCTAAACTAGAGAGAGCACCTGAGGACAATCTATCCATGCATGATCTGGCAGTGGAAACCCAGAGTGTTGGTGTGCTCCATTCTTCTGAAATGAGAATAGACTGCCACAGCTCAACAAGCCACAACCACAGATACACAAGAATTCTGCTTTCAAACGCGGCCTGGTGGTTGGGAAGGAGAAGGCACGTGGGCTACAGATTAACGCACCATCCGAAAGCCCTCATACACAACCAGAACCATGGAGCTCGTGGCCCTAACATCACTTCATATTTTCAGAACAAAAGACTACAACGGCTTGTAGCACGTCAATATTCAATTCTATTCTAGGGCCATGTTTCACACTGGCAAACGTTGTACCTTTGAACTGGCAGGACAGGAAGAGTGTCCCATGTAATAAAACTTTGTTCAGTCATAACTTGAACAATATGAGGCAGCGTCCGGTATGGGATGATGGAAATCAACAGCATGGCATGAGTACATCTATACTAGGATTTCTACATATCCGAGTTTAAACAGCTTTATTCAGCGTTTTTCTAAATTACACACAAGTGCTCCTTTCAGGTTTTTAAAGACCACAGCAATGTTCAAATAAGAAATACTACAGCCAAAAACTAGAGTAGATAATCTGTACCACACCCTGCTTAGAAAATGTTTGACAAATAAAAATAGAGCCCACATCCGGTGTCTTTCCATTTAACCTACATCCAAACGGGATAGTAATGTACAGATTCTGCAGATTTTAGAATTTTTCGGTATTCATGAACAAAAGAAAAAAGGGGAACTCAAATAACGGATGCAATTCTTTCATGGACAGATCATGTTTAAATCCTGTTTAGCACATGATGCTATACAGAAACACGTTTTCTAGTAAATACCACCTGTTCACACTTAACATTCTTTTTCATAAATATAGAAGTTGCGAGGTCAAATGACTTGTATTAATAGAATAGCAACAAAAAAAACATTTGTCATGTCAGATGTGACTGACTAGCATTCTTAAGTTAAAATACGATGACATTTTAAACTCTCAACATTTTTTTCACTAACATGTTTAACAATCACTTATTATTGTACCTGAAACCATATATTAAATATTGTACCATCAACTACAATCTGAGAATATATAAACTTCTTCTTTAACCCAATAAGGAAGAAAACTCATCTTCGGAATTCAAGTCTACATAAGCATGACAAAATTCCATCACCAAAACATTAATATTAATTAATTCACATATTTTGTCAGTCAAATGGCCTATTAACGCTGATCTAGATGGAAATTAAATTATCGTGGGTGTCCATTTGAATACGGGTTCTGCGGACTACGAGATTTGAAGTGTCTGTACCAAGGACATGAAATCCCGTATTTGCATCAGAAAACCAAAAAAATGTTCTTCTTTCACCAAGTGTTTCCACAGAAATACAGTCAGTCTCCTATAAAAAAATAAAAAAAAGAAGTTAGTCAAAACTTATCATGCCATGAAAATCCAAATACTGATTCTGCTGAACAAAAACTGTAAACGGTAGCGGGTCATTTGCAACTATTGCCTTTTAGAGAGTCTGGCCACAGAGTTCTAAATGGCCAAAAGAGCACCTGAAATCAAAATCAGAATATATTAACCATCTAAACCAAAAATCTCATGTTCAGAAATACAAAAACTGGTGGCCAGATAACAGGTCCGTCAAACAGATTTGAGAAGCAATTCTGTTTTATACATCACAATGTTGGGAACGCAAATACGTGTAGTGTGCAGTTAGGTGCCGATCATGCCGAATATTAGTGGGAATGGCAAATAGTAAAACGTAGGTTTCAACTCTGAAACTAGAAATGTTATAACCCATAAAATCCTTGGGAAAGTTAATGTACTTCTCCAAACCTTCGCTTAAGAAAATCACATACTTAAGTTGAATGAATCCCATTTGGAGTATTTCAGCCTTCTAGATAAGGCTGCCCAATGGAGCGTTGACATTCCACCTAAAAAGTGAAATGTACACAAACCATCACAGTGAAGAAATATTATAACGACAGCCAAGTGTTTACCCACAGAGAACACTTTCAAAACTCAGAATAAAAGGGATTGGAGGAACGGGGTGGAGGGAGGAGGGGGAGGGGGGGGGGGGGGGGGTTGGGGCAGGGGCGTGGAACATACCAACTCATTTTCAACCTTTTTTTGAAGCAAGTATGAGACCTGGTTAAGAAACTACTGCAAAAAGGAGTACTTTCTCTTTTAATGAGGTGTAAGTGGAACGGTTTCTCTTCAGAAAAATAACGTTTGTACTATATGTAGGTGTGTTTGGGGAGGGGGGTATGATTTACTAGTATAAATACACATTGCCATACCATTAACTCATGTGGGTTGTTCATAGCAGAAGTCCAAGGAAATTAACATTTGTCAGATTTTAGAGGGGCGCTAGAGGGTCCGCAGTGAAATGGCCGTTTTCTGAAGCAGCTCCGCCGGTTGGGGACATTATCTGCCTGTAAAGCACGTCAGCGGGTAATATGCCGGAGGCAAAACAGTGTCTCGGACGTCGGAATGTGCCTGCTACAGCCCGAAGCGAGTAAGATCGCTGGTTGAGATCCTAAAGCCGAGAAAACTGTCGGTGAGGGGAAGAGATGGTGAACCAGCCCGGCGACATTAAGATGGCGGCGCGCTGTGCTTATTGCAGACGGAGCAAGTGAGGAGCTCTGCGTTGCGTACCGGCATAACCTAAAACCAGAGGCGGACCAAGTAACCACTGTGGCATTCCTGCCTGCATGCTCTACTGCGGATTGAGCGCAGACAACCCACGGTGGGCCACTCATCCCACTTGGACGGCAGCGCGATACGACCCTCCACAAAATGGCAGACGCGTACGGAGGAGGAGTTTCACGTATGGTGAAGCCGTGATCTGTGGGGGCAGACGCTGAAGCCCGGAGCAAGATTCTCATGCTCAACAGGCAAATGCTCAACATTTCCTGCAGGGAGCACCGAAATAACGTATGATATGGCAGCGCATGGTTGACACTCACCCGCATACAGTACTGCGTTCCGTAATGGATTAGGAGACACCTACGCTGGAACTGTCTGGCTGCCGTTGACCTACCACAAGGTACATCAACAAACGCACCCCAGATAGCATCAATACAACCCGCTACCCTCAAACTGACTGCTGCGGATGCGGGGGTGGTACGGGAGCGCGCCATCCACTAACAAGCTGACAACTGGGGCTGGCTGACTTCATCATAGGCTGGCATCCAACGTCGCATCTTCCTAGCCCAGGGTCTCCTAACGATATCCCATGGAGGTGCATTGATGATCATGGCGAACACTGTGTGGCGAGAGCCTCGTGATTCCTGTGAGGGGGGGGGGGGGAGCAATTCGCCATTCACGCTAGAACCCTCCAGAAGTGCCGTGGTCATCACCCCGTCATCCCACCGGAACGTCTCTCCTTGGTGGGTCTCTGACAAGAAAAGCACATTTGTCAATGCTGTAGCGACCTGTGGAAGACACTGCAAATCAGTATATTCAAGGACTATTACTAACCCAGCGCTGTAAACAAGAAAAGAGTACCTATCACTAGACTCTGAGGTGGATGACTATTTACAGTCAGACATACGGTGTTGCAGCAAAGCTGTCAATCAGCACCCGTGGATCTCAATTTGCAGGGTCGAGATACACAGACCGTTGACACGAATACTCCCCATCATCTACTGCCATTATGGGTAAGCAGGATAGACAGCAGCCGAAACTAAATTTTGACACTAAATGCAGCACTAAAGGCGTGACTGCACACTCGGACACTAAGTTGGAAACGGAACAACCAGCAAACGAAGTTATGGAGACCGCCCTCCAAGCTATACAGCAGAGCCTTCATGCTATCAATGGAAAATTGGACTCACTCACCCAGAGAGTGGATAATATATATTGGATAAGCAAGGTGAGCGCCTAGACGCAGCGGAAGACGGCATCACATCGGTAGAAGATGAGTCACAGGACACAACCTGAAAATGCACAGACATGGAGAGGATTCTGGAGGTCATCAAAAACAAGGCCAAAGATTTGGAGGCAAGGTCACAACGAAACAATGTTCAAATCGCAAGAGTTCCAGAGAGTACGAACACGGGAAGGATGGAAACATACGTGGAAGACATGTTACGCAATGTATTTGGAGCACATCATTTCTCCACGGTGCTCATCGTAGAGCGGGCTCACAGGACACTAGCACCCAAACCACCGCTATCAAGGAAACAAACTGGCCTTCTCTTCTACCCAGACTTCACCATGGCGGTGCAGACTGCACAAAAAGAATTCAACCCTGCAAAAAAGAAGCTCCGAGAAATGGGCATCGAATATGCAATATTGTATCCTGCCAAACTGCGGGTAACCTATGATGGACGAGTCACAATGCTGCAGACACCAAAGGCCGCGCAGGAATACATAAAAAAGACAGTCACCAAACAGAAGGCACAGAGTCGTAAAGAAGCAGACCAGGACTCCGATTGAACAGAGAGAAACTGTGTAGCACCATTTAACCTCACCCCACCAACGGATCACATGGAAGAAATGAGAAAGCAACAGCTCACATACTATTGCCGCTGGCTGTATGGTGCATACCCCACCCAGAGAGCGCTACACAATTAACCCGCCGGCCTTGAACAACAATTCTTGCACCTGGAACAGGGGTGAGTGTCTAGGCATCATACTATACTGGTGGAGGCATACACACACTTGAATGGCGGGCAGGGCTGAGCACGTGATATGTTGCCAAAGGCGGTAAGACATGGAGAGCTCATCTACCCATCCACATCCAAGGTGAGACACCTCAGCTACACTTGCAGATAACCCTGGTTCATGGACTTGTCACTGACACCCAGTCTCATAAGTGGGTAATCTCTTGCTGGAATGCCCTAATGTGTTCCTCTGTGTGCTGATAGTTGTAGGGTATAAGGAAGAGGTGTAGAAACACAGTCACATATTTCTGTCAAAGGTGACCTAGATGGACATATACATTATGCACGGTTATTAATGGCTCATCTGGTGGCCACACAAGTAAAATACAATGAAAAGATATGAGATGTGTTTAGACCCCTAACTGGGCACTATCCTGTAAGCCTGCGAGCTGCTCACTAACTGATGACTCTTGACACTTGGATGTTTTTCTTATGTCCTAATATGCACCCGAATTTCTTACTTAATACCCGACCCCATCCACTTGGCTGGATGGTGATGCGCGTACTCGGCGGATCCCCCCATGAGGGAGCTCCCCAACAAAGTTCTAGCTATGTTGAAATTGTTGAACGGGCTATGTCTTTGGCGTGATTGGGATGCCAAAGTGGGAGGGGGCGGAGAGGTTGGAATTGGGGATTGTTTTACAGACTACCGTCTCTGAAATGCATTGCGTCTGTCCAATCTTCTATTACTTGTGTTGCCATCACCATGCAGGTTCTAGATATCTCAAGTACCTGCATTAAGTGCTGTACACCTATACGTACCACATATACAAGTCACACCACCGACCATAGATAGATTACAGCCAGCACATCTTAATTTATTGACATGAAATGTCAGGGGGCTCAATTGTCCGAAGAAGAAAAGACAGATATTTGTATATCTGGATAGACTCCAAATAGATATTCCCCTCTTAGAGGAATCGCACCTGGCCCCTACGCATAAATGCTCTGTGGGCAATAGGTGGGCGGAAACGGTACTAAGCTCCACATATTCTTCATATTCTAGAGGCATGCTAATTTTAGTAAAGAAAGGGACGCACTTCCACATAGAAGACATCATAACAGACAACTTGGGTCGATATATTATTGTCAGGGGACAGCGCATTGGCTTAATAAATACTTGCGTCCGAATGTAGACGAACCAGAATTGTTTTTTATCGATTTGGCATACTGAATAATTTGTCTGAAATGACCTTGATGTGGGGTGGAGACCTCAACCTCTCCATAAATGAACAATTGGACAGGTTAGGATCCTCCAGAGAAACGCATAAAAAGGCGGTGAAGGCACTGCGAGTTATCTTATGACTGAAAATAACTTAATTGATATCTGGAGGACACGCTAACCACACCACAGGGAGGCCACGCATACCTCTACGATCCATAATAGTTGGTCCCGGATTGATTACTGGCTGGGGACAGAGGAGGTTGCCACCTGGACACGAAGCATACGACACTTGCCCAAAACCCTCTCCGACCATAATCCAGTGCTATTGACCATCACAGTTCCACATTACACACCTCCACCGTACATGTGGCGTTTTAATGCCAAAGCACTATAAGATCCTACATACACTGACACCATTAGCCAGGCCATCACTGACTATTTCGCACTCAATCAACCCTCCACCGACAACCCCAGTCTACTATGGGAAGCATGTAAAGCCACCATACGAGGTGTGTATCAACACCAACGCGGGAATCTTAAAAGACATCCGTGCCCAGCTTACCAAACGAGAGAACACATTAGGCGCACTAGAACGCGAATACGAACAAAAGCACAACATAGCTCTTCTGAGTGACAGTAGAAAGGTTATGTAAGAATATCAAGAATTTGCAGAGGATGAAATAAAATATATATCAAAACGTCAAAATGCGCGGTGCTTATGGTGAGGGGGGCGGGTCGAACATTGGCAAATAAAATATGTTCAGGCTATACACCACAAACGGTCTTGGCGATAAGACAACAATGGCACAACCTGCTATGACACAGAGTATATTACGGGCGTTCATGGACACATACAGTGATCTATATGCCTCATGAGGTACCGCCACACAACCTGAGATTATGGCATACTTAGAAGATGTGGCGATTGCCTGGTTATCTGATGCACAGAGGGACTCTCTCTCGCAACCAGTGACGGTAGAAGTAGTTAATGAGGTGGTAAAGTCACTCCCAAATGGTAAGGCTCCAGGCCCGGATGGCTTTACCAGCAAGTTTTACAAAGCGTATATTGACCAGCTTGTGCCCCACCTTGTGGAAATGTATGGGGATGCCCATGACAAACAGATTCTACCCCCCACACTAAGACGCCATGCTCTTTGCCCTACTGAAGCCTAATAAGGACCCTGAGCAATATGAATCGTATAGGCCACTATCCTTGATAAATACCGACACTAAAATCCTGGCCAAACTCCTTGCAAAACGCTTAAAGCTGCTAATGACCAATATCCTCTTTCCAGATCAATCGGGATTCATACCCGGAAGATCAACTGCCCATAACACCAGAACTTTATTTACATACTCGCATTATCTGGCCCCAGAAACACAAGCAGCTGCAGTCCTTTTGGATGCAGCAAAGTCATTCGACTCGATTGAATGGACTTCTCTTCAAACTACACTGCAAAAAATGGTATTCCCCCCACTCTTCCTCCAATGGATTCAAATACTGTACACAAAACCCACTGCGCGAATAAGAATTCATAAATATGTATCTGGCGCCATACCAATCGCAAGAGGCACACGACAAGGATGACCACTGTCCCCTTTGCTTTTTGCAATAGCAGTAGAGCCCCTAGCGTGTAAAGTGCGACAAGGCCACACACATGCAGCTTTACACTTTCCGCAAAGGCCACTCAATATTTCGCTCTATGCGGATGATATGGTTCAATACATACGAGACCCAGCTACAAATCTTTCCCCTCTGAGAGAGTATATTAAATTTGGTCACCATTCCTGCCTCCAAATTAATTGGTCAAACTCATTCTCCCTTTAACAGACACCACACATCCGCATCCAGCAGAGTTTCCACTTGAATGGCAGACAAATCCAGTTAGGTATCTAGGTATATGGTATCACCGCAATTCCGAACTAGTTATCCGTACAAACTATGAGGCAGTAATCAGTAAACTTGAAGAAAAGATTGAACACTGGATATAGCTTCCCTTATCCCTCGCAGACCGATTGGCCATTGTCAAGATGGTTGTTCTGCCAAAATTCTTGTACCTCTTTAATAACATCCCCATTACCCCACTGAACGCCATATTCCAACGATGAAATGCTATGGTAACTCGGCTAATATAGGCAGGTAAACAAGCTAGCATTAAACTACGTGCCCTCACGTTACCGTACTCTAAAGGAGGCTTCAAGGTCCCAAATCTTTACCGTACTCCAAAGGAGGCTTCAAGGTCCCAAATCTCCTCCTCTATTATCTTTGTGCTCAAGCACAATATGCGCATTTTTGGTATCACCACGTCCCCTTCCTACCACATATAGCGATTGACGATGGGGATGCACATCCTATCCCACTGAACGCTATTTTACCACACCGCCGAGCCTCGTCCCACTCGCACAAAATTAACACTATAGCGGCTACTAATGCAGCACGGAGGCAGATGGGGAAGCTGGCACATAAACTACCTCTCTACGCACCAGCGATGCCCTTACAATTTCACCCAGACATAACGGTCACCCAAGAAAAAGTAGGAACAGACCTATTACGGCAAGTGTGCATAGATAAAATGGGAGATTTGTATACTAATTGCACTTTTATAGAACAAAGAGCTACTGTACATACACAATCAGACGTTGCTTTTCCAATTTAACTATCAGATTACAGGGAGCCATTAAGAAACTGTATCCCACTTACCCTAGCGAGCCACCGCAACTAAACACCCTGCAAATGCTTATTAACACACCACATAATAAGCATATGGTGACGCGACTATATACACAGCTCCAGGGCGACATCGATGATAACACGCACAAGGCATGGGAACATTGGCACACGCTTGATAATCCTCTCACAGAGGAGGAATGGGAGAATTACTGTACTATAACTAGTATGCTCACTCCGAATGGCAATCTGCGCCTTTTACATTATAAATACCTACATCAGACGTATCATACCCCGGCTCGACTGTAAAAATATGGTCACCGCACAGATGCAAGGTGGCAACGATGTGGGGAAGATAATGCCAATTTTATTAATCTTGCCTGGTGCTGTATGTTAATTAGTACATACTGGACGGAGGTCATGCAGATACTGGGTAAAATGGTGGGAGTCTCTATTGATTACACGATTCGTACGCGTCTACTGGGACTGATCAAAGATGTATGAGCGGTAAAACGCAAGTTTTGCATGATAGCACTGCTTTTGGCTAAACTGAGAATTTCACTATGCTGGGGTAGCAAGAAAATACCGAGAGCCGCACAATGGCTTACAGATATGGCCTATTGTAAAGATACCCTGCAAACATATGAGGAAGAGCTACCCACTGGTTCCAAGCCACGAGACTACTGGATGTATTTGTTTGATTATCTTAAAGCAAAGCCAACTGTTTAACTGTGCAGGGATGTATAAAACGCAGTGGTATGGTTGATGGGGATATTGACACTATGCAATGCATTGTAAGGTAACTTTCACTATGCTGTAGTCTATGTTGAGGTTTCGTTTGAGAAATTGTACGTTTTAAATAAAATGCTTATACATAAAAAAAAATAAAAAAAACATTTGTCAGATTTCCAGGAGTACTCCTTAAATTCGGTATAAATGTTCCAAACCCCGAATCTATTCTAAAGTAAGTTTAACAATAGTAGATTTCCGACATTGACTGGCCTTTTTAAAGCAAGATCTAAATTTTTATTTATTTCTCATTGCGAGATAAGAATACTAATGGGAGAGACATTTAAAGCCTAAACAGACCACCGAGTTTTTAAATGAACTAGTTTTCTGCTGTTGCGGCTCTCCTGTTTAGTAGTGTTTTACACACAGCAAGTGAGCAAAATATTTTTGAGGCATGGTGCATACTTCCAAGACTAACCTTACAATGCCAACACAAAGTTTATTATTTTGAGAAGCAGATTTTCCAAGTTGTGCTCGATTCATACCCACTACAAAAACAAGTATGGGAAAAGCCAACAGGTCCAATTTTAATGTACCAACAAATGTAGACTCAGACATTCTTGAATGCTGTTTGCATGAACAAATGTGTTTAAGACTATCCTACTGGCTTCGACAATGCTGGGAAATGTAGCAAAAAATATTTTAGGAAACGCATGCACTAATATTTGGTGCAGTTTGTCGTTCACAGACATACTACAACTCTGATACTGACACGAGTCTGTGTTTAATGTATTTTGATGGTAGGGCACTTGGTTTTAAAAGCATAGTTAATTTTTTTTAATAATCGCTGCATTTTAAGTGCTTCAAGACTCATAATTTGTAAGGACTCTTGGGGGAAATCTTTAAAACAAAAATGTAATTGAGTTTTTATTTGGGGAATTACTCACTGCTGATTTTGTCAAGGAGAATTCAGATTTTTAAGGGAGGGGGGTGGGGGGGGTGGGGAGGTGGACTACATGCAATATACATGTTCTTGACAGTATACAAATTGTACATAACTGGCTATTGAGTGACTAATTGGTAAGCATTCAAGGATGCGAAGCGCCATTTTTTCTGTTCTTTGCCACTGTAGACACCATTTTGGTTAGCTGTCGGGCTGACTGGTAAATTTTCTTCCTTTCCCTCAGATCACGGTACATTATAGAATGTCGGTCACGTAGCAGACTCGTATACTGACACGAGTCTGTTTAAAGTATTTCGATCGTAGGGCACATAGTTTTAAAAGTATAATTTTCTTTTGTTATTTTATTAGAAAATAATTGCTGAATTTTTAGCACATCAAGACTTCTAATTTGTTTGTGCGGAGTCTTGGGGGGGGGGGGGAATCTTTTTTTTAAGTTTTCATTGAGCTTTTACGTGGAGAATTACTAACTTGTTGATTTACTGTCAAGGGAAAATTCGTGTGTGCTTGCGTGTGGGGGAGGGGGGGGGGGGGTACATGCAGCAGTATTTGTGTTCTTGACAAGCCAAATTACACGACTGGCTATTGAGACAGTAATAGCGGAGTACTCGGGGTAGTGGTGCCATTTTTTATCTTCTTTGACACTGCAGAGACACCATTTTGATTAGCACTATGGTGAATTCTCCTTTCCCTCCCGGTCATACAACACTGTTTAACGTCAGACGCACGCAAAAGGCAAGCCCATCGGAGCATGTCTGAATTGCGGCCAGCGCCAGACACGCTGTCAAAATGGCCAAATCTACTTTACAAGTGAGGACTTACGTTGGAGAAGAGAAAGAAATGCAACTTGCTTTCCAGTGAAACTTTTAAACCTTGACTAATTGTTAGAAAAGTGTGGAGTGTGTGATGATTTTTGGCTAACTAAATAGTCCAGAAGGACTCACCTGTAGAACCAAGTACCTATCGTACTTAAAGTGAGTCTTCTAATCTATAGTCAAACCCCCCCAACGATATATGTCCTGCATTAAGAGCCTGTCTCCAATTACAGATCACTCGTTTGATGTGTTCAATTTACTTTGACAATACATAGGATTTCATATTTTTGAAGGAAACATCTCCTCCAGGCCTAGCACTCGCCATTCCCTCTGGATATTGTATCTTCTATGCTAATCGTGAAGGTAAAAAAAAAAAAAAAGGGGGGGGGGGGTGGAATTGCCATTATTTTTAGATACACTTTTAAAGAAACTTTTACCCAACTGAGGCAAATGGAGGATATTGAGGACATTTTTCCCCCCAGGAATTCTGATATACAGGCCTCCTGACTGTTCAAAGAACTGCTTTCCCCCAACTGTTTGATATTATTTCTCTGCTCTCTGTACAATACTCAAATTATACTGTCTGTTCTCTGGGACTTAAATGAACATATGGCCGATCTTAACTGCTCTCAGGCAGAGCTGCTTAGCCTTACACTAACCGATATGAACCTCCCACAACTGGTAAGATCTCCCACACAAAGCAGGGTATATGACTGAATTTTATCTTTTCTAATATTTGCGACATGCTGGTTTCTCCAGTACAATGTCTCACCTGGCCCGTTTCGGATGCCCCTTTCGGCTTTAAAGGGCCTCTGAATCAAAAATAATTAGATAAACCACCTTCTCTCTCAAAAGCATGGCATAAGATTGAGGCGATATCCCTCTCCCTAAATCTACAATCTTCTACACCCTCTCTCACAGGAGTACATGACAGATGCAACCCATGTTAATACATGAACAACCAACACCCATGACTCAGTGACTCCATTAAAACGTCCAAGCCCTCAGCCCTGTGGTTCTCTTCCGAAGAGAAGAGAAGATCCGGTGTAAAAAAAACAAAACACTGGAGCGACACCGTAAAAAATCCTTTTGACCGAAGGATAAGAATCAACATAAAGAAGCGCTGAGATAGCAAAGAACCAACGGCGGACTCCAGTAGCCGCACCTCTTAGCTGTGTTCCCTTGTTAGTTTGTAACAGTGTAATAGGAGTTGGTGTGCACAATCAGCTCCTGCACCTGCCGTTGAGAGATGCAAACTGCTGGGCAGATGTACAAGACTTCGAGAAAAGTGGAGAGGTGCACTCCCAAATGTATCGGTTTCAAATAACGAAAGATCAGTCCCTTTGTGAAAAATGTATTCTTTATTTCATATTCCAACAAATGGTGCAAAGAGCCTCAGCCAATGCGTTTCGTTCAAATAATTGAACTTCGTCAGGGCAAAGCGAACGATGGGCGAATTATGGTCTTTGGATAATCAGGTGTGGAACTGGTCAAATCGCCACGTAAGGCTCAAGAGGAGTATTAGCGATGGTGAAGTCATGTGTCAATCAGTGACTCCACGTACAGCGAGAGCCTCCGTGATAAGGGCCCAATAAATGACCTGGAGCAGTGAAAGTGAAGAGCTCCTTCCTGGTATCACCTCACGGCATTGTGACGCGCGGAGATATTTCGCAAATCTTCTCCCAAAGCACAGAGTTTTTTCTCTCTCAAATCTTGGCAGTTTCAAATACCTCATGTGAGGTATCAAAAACTGTCCATTCATGTCTCTCTTCTGAGGCAGTAAATAGTAAAATCAGTCCATCACTCGAACTTTATGATTTATCATCTTTTTTTGAGGATAAAATTCAAAAAATATATGCTACCTTTCCAACCAGCAATACAACAGATGCCAGCAGACTCTGGGTGTCATCTAATCTTAAATGTTCCAAAAATTATTTCAGAGTAAGTTCGCTGAAACAGCTTGAGAAATGTAAATCAGGATCCTTATCCATCTCAGATTTTACAATTAACTACCTCTACCATAAATCCGGTAGTCAATAAAATAAAGAACCACTCTCCAGAGGTTGGCTGTTTTCAATCTGACTGGAAACACGCTTTCTCCAGCCCTTACTTAAGAAGCCTCTGGCAGAGCCAGTCACCTTCAGTTATTTTAGGTCCATTTTACTTTTACCAGCAGCAGTCAAAATCTTGGAGAAATTGGTCAATGGCCAGTTGTCCTCCTTTCTAGAATGTAATGGTCAATTGCACAATTCACAGCCTGGATTCCGACAAGGTAGAAGTACTGAAACGGCCTCGATGGAAGTAACTGAATATATTAATAGAACATCTGGACTATGGTCGGTCTGCGATGGTGATTATATTGGACCTATCTGCAGCATTCGATACGGTCTCACGTGCCACCCTTTTGAACAGACTTGGTGCAGCTGGCATACAAGACAGCCTTCTCTTCAATAAAGTCATTATTGGAGGATAGATCTCAGTGGGTTTTTCTTCATCCTTTCTCATGCCACTATAAGCCTCTTCTATTTAGAGTTCTCCAGGACTTAGCTCTAGCCCTACTTTGTTTTTTATCTTGCACTGCTGGCCAGGCTGATTAAGTCCTGGGGTGTGCAGCTGGTGTCTTAGGCAGACAATACTCATCTAATATTGTCCTTACAGCGACACGGACTATGCCATCAATAAGCTCAAGGAATATTTAAAGGGGGTCGCTGAACAGATGGATGCCAATTTTTGCAAATTAAATCCGGACAAAACCCAAGTTCTTTTCTTTGGTTCATGCGGCCCTAGCCTTTGGCGGGCTGAGAAAATGAACTCACCCCGACCCTTGCTTACACTGCTAGAAATCTGGGAATAATATTTGACTCTAGCCTCTTTTTCCACCCAAATTAAACAAGTGTCATCAATCTGCTTTGCCAAACTCGAATCGCTGAAGAAGTTACTGCATTTATTCATGGAGGATACACACAACACAGTGGTCCACTCGCTGGTAACCTTCTGTTTGGACTATGCAAACAGTCTATATCTGGGCCTTCCCAACTATCTAATTCAAAGACTTCAAATGGCCCAAAATGCAGCAGCTAGAATGATTTGAAGAGTTCTGTACCAGCAGTCTATATCGCCTAATCTGAAATAACTTCATTGGCTGACTGTCAAAAAGCAAATCCAATTCAAAGCCCGTACTCATGCGTTTAGGGCCTTTTCAGGTGAGGGCACTGCCTGTTTGAGAAAGACTTCACCCATACAAGCATGGTCAATCCCTTAGGTCAAACAATATTTTTGCAAGTCCCATAATTCACCAAAACCAGACAGGGAGGAAGATTCTTGCGGTTTTGCCACATAAACTATGGAATGCGTTCCCAGTTAAGCTCCGTAGAACCACTTCGGTTTCAACCTTCAAGAAGGACATGAAAACCTTTCTTTGCGATAAAGATTAGACAATATTGTATTTTACTCATTTCAGTGATCAATCTCTGCTTTTCAATGCCAGGACTCTTCTGGGGAAGCATCAAGGCGCTATATAAATGTTCTTCGATTAATTGAGAACAAGAAGGAAGCTGCAATAAAAAGGTGAAAAGTGTGGGAATTTTTTTTCCGTGCATTTAACAATACTTTTTCCCTAAAGGAAAAGTCCTTAATTACGTGCATATCAGCACTAGAGCACAAGTAAAAAGCTGGTGCCAATTTTACACCTATAATTGTGGAAAAGTGACAGAACAATGCTTGCCGACTGATCTCTAAATCTGTGTTAATGTCACAATAACTGGTTTTGGTAACAGTATTACGGAGTTCTGGTATAACAGCAAACCACCCGAACTTGTATCAATGACTCCATTAGTGGTGCGGTGCTAATTTCGCCCACATGGCTATGCAGGATCAATCCAATGTAAATACACAGTTTACTGTATTCCTAAAAGCGCTTCCACTGATACCCCAGTAACATTCTTCTAACCCTTTAGAGGGAAGATGCTTGACCTCACTAAGAGCCTTATAATTATGTCAATTATATCCCCTGATAACTCCAACTCAGAGTTTCCGATTCCTGGGGCATTGATAACTGTGGGGAGGGAGGTGGCGATAGAAATAACAGGGATCACAAGTGGACCTTGAAGGTTGCAATGGAAAAGAGAAATTGCTGGGGTAGCAAAGGATTTGTAGGGTTCAGGGAATGGTAGTGTGGAGGGATAAGTAAGAGGTTTTTAGGGTTCAGCTGTGGATGAATCAAGGCATGCACCAGACTCTTGTATGGAACCTTTAAGTCCAAGTCTGCCATTAAGGGAACACCATCATGCTGTGACTAAAAAGAGAAGATAATGTATACCAGAAACCGAAGCCTACAGACTAACAGTAGTAAAGGGTGGAAATAGTTTAGAAGTTCTGTTAACTTTATGCCCGTTCTTTCACATTCCACTATAGAAGATTACCTAGCTGAGAAGCCAAGGGAGATGGAATACTCATTCTTTAAGTCAATACAAAAAACACATGATTAAACTGTTCAAGTTCTTTTGATGAGTCACACACAATTTCTACAGAAAGTATGTGGCAAGTCCCATGTGGCTGGTCTACATTCTACTACTCTAACTTCGACCCAAGAGTTTTTCAGTGGCACAACATTCTTACACAGAACCACAATACTGCTTTAGCTCTGTTCAAATTTGCCCAAACGCTGTACTTCGAGCAAAAGACGCGCTGTAGATTCCATAACCGTATACGATGAAGACTACTATTCACAGGTTTATTAATAAACTACAAACGAAAGGTAGGCTGAGTCTAGTAAGACTAGCCTTTCTCCTGTTATCAAAAATGCTTACAAAGAAGGATGAGTAGAAAAAAGCATGCATTAGTTAAGAAAATCACCATGTTACCCTTCATTAGCCAAAGAAAGACATTTAAAATATTCCAGTATGCCCACATAGTAGGTAGTCAAGAGTTGGAGATGAAGAGTCATGGTGGCCTTGAGAGGTTGTGTAACCTTTTGACAACTGCTGCCGTTATCCATAATGGGCAATGTGGTCTTGTCTTAAATGGCAATGCCCCCTCACTTATTATACAGTTCTGCAAACCTGGTGAGAGCACCCTCTGCGAGTATGTTTTGCAGGTTGTCATTTATGCTGTTAGATCTAGTGTAAAATTGTGTGTGGAGGGGTGAGGATGCCAAAAGACAAGGGGCTTTGTGCTAACTTGTACTCACCTTGACAGAAGGGGGTAGGGGGATGGGGATGGGGCGATCCACACTTTGAATATTACTAGAAGGCCCAGCTACAGTGGCTGGAACAGAGGTTTGCCTCAACATAAATGGAAAAGACAAGATGCCTGATCAGGGAAGCTCAACAGTTGTTGATAGATTCCATTATTTGGCATAAAGGGTTACTACACTCATCGTGTTGGAATGTAGCCCTTGCTGAAGGAAGATCCCCATATGACCTAGATCAAACACACTGTTCTGTTGTGCAACTGCGTTCATCCTATTGACATACGGTGCCCATAAAAACCCTGTGGGCCAAGACAGGCATTTTTACAGTTGGGTGATAAACGGGAGCTGGGGAATACTGCGAGTGTCAAGCCGTTTTAAGACCTCTCAACAGGGCAGTTCCTGATCCATACAGAGTTGGCCTATGCAGTGCGGCTCATCTGGGCTGTAAATATTCAGGACGGCCAACTTACCTAATTATGCATGAACATTTCACTCTGGGAGGGGAAGGAGGTTGGTCACACAAGTACAAATCTCTCCACAGGCTTGTACATACAACTGGAAGAGGACAAGCTGAAGTGGGAAACAATCCAATGGCCTAACATATCTGAGACAAACTGGAATAGTAGAGAACAAGCAGCACGAAGTATTGAACGATGTGCACTTCAAACCCCAAATCAATTACTTCCAGCAGTCCTTAGATACGACAACACATTCATTGCCCCACGCATAAAAGGGAGTGTGCAGATTTCTACCACATGATGTAGCCATGTCTGAACATCCCTGTGTCCTGGAAAGAGATAACAGCCGTTCTGACAACAGTGACCGGAATCGTGAATATTTGTTCACCCGAAATATGCCTCCTGGCTATTGGGTAGCGGTCCAAGAGATCCAGAACAGGGAACCAATACAGCGACCTGGCCATGCCACAGGCCAGGAGTATAACTGACATGAACTGAATGCAATGGCTTCTGTGACTGTGAATGGCTCTAATTATATGCGGCATGATGGGACTTGTAGCAGGCCAGAGATAGGGAAGAGGGAAACATCCATACAGAGAATGCAGCAGACTCCATACCACAGATAGTGGAAGGTAATATTAATATTTCTGTTGCCAGCATGCTTGTGGCTGTGTAGCTCAAGTGAGCAGGACACAGGACTTAAAAGAACCGAACCGGATCAGAGCACAGCACACTACGTTTTTACAGTTCTGCTGTTACTATGTTTCTTGGTACTATGGCAGTGGGGTACTTGGGGAGAAAATGATCACGAGAAAGTCCTTTTAAGTAACATACTATTAGCCATTGTAAGTGTTGCCAGTTCGTGCTAGCAGAAACCCAAAAGATATTGCAAAAAAGACTTTGAAACACTGTCTATTCCAGGTACGTGGTGAAAAACGAGATCGACATAGGAAGATGGATTTTGTTCTGCACTCATTTCAATCAATTATATATTAATATAGAGCACTGACAAAATTTCCAGTCACAAGTGGCTTTTTATGAAGCTCTCTAAAATATACGCATTTGACATGCGATTGTGGACTATGAATTCCACTACTTTTGTTGGAAGGTATTTTGTGAACTTACAGGAGACACCCAATAAATTACTGGGATGAAAAACGCACAAAGAAGATTAAATTATTGTATAAATTAATCTTATGTTCCTCCCTTACCAAAAGAGTGTTCCATTATCAGGGTTATTGATATACAAGTATAAACAACATTTAGCCGACACAGTTGGTTGGCTCAGTTCAAGTTGGCAACAAAGGTCGTATATTATGGCAGGCATAAGGCCTTATGAGCCAAAAACTGTTAAGGGATTAGTAGTACAGGAGGGAGAGACGTTGTTCCACAATAGAGCCATCCTGGTGAATTCCGGGGCCGGTACATTTCTCAATCAAAATTAATTAACTTCAGCAAATTCATTGAATATTTCTACCTTCGTGCGAGATTTCGGAAACTATTAACTATTTTAAAACTGATCAAAATAAGCAGAATTAAAATTACCATCAAATCATTTAAGAAACTCGATTTCTCCTTCAGAAGGAAAATGCTTCTGCAGCACCCCAAAAATCTGTGCAACGAGAGATAGTCACATAAGATATTTTAAAGTCCATAGGGTTGCGAAAAGCGTTTACATGCATGTGCGCTTGATGTGTCAATGTATGTGGGCTGCTTGTGTATCTGAAACTGTGGTATCTCTATATATGAGTGTAAGTAGGTGTGATGTCTAGCTCTGTATATGGGCCCATATACACTGGGTGTAATCTAATTTAAATGGATGTAGGCATCAATGTTGCTCTAAAAGCATAGATATGTTGGAAGCTATGCATGTAGATAGGTGTTGGGGTGTTGTGCCCTGCATACATGTATAGGGCTATACTATACCACAGCTAACCCTACTAGTTTGATCAATGCCAGTTTTTCATAATAAGGCAGCAAACTGACATGAATGTAGAGTAAGTTCTCGGTCCTTGTCCAACAATCAGGCAACGTTTTAATGGTATACATCCACTTGATCATTGCCGCTGCATCTGAAAGGGGCTTTCTGAGAAGCAGGCATACATACAAGAAGACAACAAGCCCACAGGTAATGCAAAGGCCCGGCTTAGGCATCCACCATTGCCCGGAAGAACAAAATCGGATCTCACACAGATGCCCAATCAACTCCACTTTATGCTCAATCATATCAACTTCATCAGTGTCCATGGCATGGCCATCAATTTGCCAACTGCCAAGTTACCCGAAATTAAAGGCCAACTTCTCAAGTAGAGGTGGATTTTGATTTTTAACTCTACAGTTAATCTTTTAAAATATAAATTATTTTAAAGTTAACTTTAACAACGTGTTGTTCTTGTAGTTACATACCAATCCACATGTTGAACTTCATGAACAAGCACAATCTCTCTTCCTCAAAACTACTGTTATTCAAGGAGTTCCATACAGATTCTGCTACAACACTGATGAATGAGGATGGAGCTTTAATCCACCACCTACCTGATCGTCCGGATAAAAAGCAGACTAATTCTGAAGGGCTGGATGGGATGTAATGCCTTGTGGCTGTGGATCACTGACTGGTGTACTGTTACTGTAGAGGTTGACACTGCTTAAACAAGGAGCTTCAATCCACCACCTTATCACCAATGAGAAGAACAGTCCAACTCTCAAATGCCTGATGGCATATAACGCCCTGTGAATGTTGCCAATCCAGTATACCATTCTGTAGTGGCAGTGATGTGTTGGGGTAAAGCGGGAGGGGGGGGGGGGGGGGGGGGGGGGATGGAAGCTACTGGAAGCCAGTTGTAATAACCTACTCTTCTCTTTCATTTCAGCTTGGTCACTTTCAACAGCAGACTTCTAAAACAATCAGAGGGGACAACTAGGTAGAGAGCACCGGAGACGCAATAATACTCATAAATGAACTGACTGCTAATGCAGCATTTACGGACTACTGGTTGGTCTGGAGACACGAGGTCGTGGGCATCAGATACTACGACATTTTCTGAGCATTTAACTGGCCACGTCATCTTTTCTCTCCAAAACTAGGAAGAGACATATGCTTGCAGAATAGGAAACGATCAGTAGAAGGAAGAGGGGCACACTTATTTATAACTAAGCAAGGCAGACAAAACACTACTTTTGAAAAACAAACACAATGGGACTTTCAGGATATTTAGGCTAGTTAATACAGCAGGATTGCAAAATACTTTCAGAAGCAGCAACAAAGGTGTTGTGTAGTTTTTGTAAAGGCCAGTTGGGATTTTGATTCTTCACTATGCAAAATTAACTTAACATTCTACAGCGCCAGAACGCTTCCTTGCGAAACAGCTGTAGCCTTTATGAATGGGCATTACAATTCAATACACTCCCAAATATTCAACTCGGTAGGCTCGTACCTACTTTCCGTTTTTCAAAGTGGCTAAAGTGGATATTTAACTTGGAAATGGCTCCCTGCCTACACTTGAACACTTGAGGAATATGTTGGACTACTTTCAGTTCACAGAAAACTAGATGACTGAGAAGGTGAATAACTGCAATGCTCAAGCTGCTGCATACAAAAGTTTGGGTAAACTGCAGCGCTTGTAGCGGGCTTGCAGTTAGCATCTTTAGGAACGTGATGAACAGCCTTTGTGATTGCAGACAGGAGGAATGCGACTGTCGGTCTGTAATATAAAGACCCTAAACGCCTATGAAGCACGGACGGTGGGAGTCAGAACCATAATTTACCATCTTGAAGTTTGTTTCAAGTATTTTAACAACGAAAAACACAGAATCCTTCTTGTAAAATTTTTTGCATTTCTTGGTATGACTACAAAACGTCATCCCTAAACCAGACATCATCAATAATCAATGACTACATGACATTCTGAAAAACAGAATACGCTAATTTAATACAAAAGGTATTTGCTTGAAATGAAATGCTGCTCCTGGGGTGCCGAACCATGCCAGCGAGCATGACTTTTTATGCAGTACGACATGTGGATGCAGTGTTCAACGCATAGATTCACAATACACCTGAGCACACCCAAGAAGAGTAACTGTAATCCAAAGGTTTAGTCAAAACCTGAGCACTGCGAACAATAGTTAGTTATTCAAATGTCCTTTATCACAATCGTATGAAAAGAAGCTTTCCAATCAGGTCCTGTCGCAGATTTTTAATAATCAGACAACAACGCAGAACAGCAGCAGCCGACGCGCGTTTCGCCCTCTGGGCTTTTTCAAGGCTTGAAAGTCGAGGCTAAATCTCCTAACTAGTTCAGAGTTGAGGATTATGTATCAATCTCTTGCTGGATTAATTCCCGGATCACCAACGCCCACGTTAATCGTCTTGTAACACGTTGATATGTGAGACTGAGACACGTTCTGAGAAAGCGGTTTGTCGTAGTTATAAATAAAGATCCCATTCAATCCTGGGAAACGAGCACCGGACCTTGATAAATCCTGATTCGTGAAGTGAAGTCTTGTAAAAGACACGTGGCAACTCGGCGTTCTGACAGGCGTTCTGCTAGTTTCCCAGGATTGAATGGGATCTTTATTTATAACGACGACAAACCGCTTTCTCAGAACGTGTCTCAGTCTCACATATCAACGTGTTACAAGACGATTAACGTGGGCGTTGGTGATCCGGGAATTAATCCAGCAAGAGATCGATACATAATCCTCAACTCTGAACTAGTTAGGAGATTTAGCCTCGACTTTCAAGCCTTGAAAAAGCCCAGAGGGCGAAACGCGCGTCGGCTGCTGCTGTTCTGCGTTGTTGTCTGATTATTAAAAATCTGCGACAGGACCTGATTGGAAAGCTTCTTTTCATACGATTGTGATAAAGGACATTTGAATAACTGACTATTGTTCGCAGTGCTCAGGTTTTGACTAAACCTTTGGATTACAGTTACTCTTCTTGGGT
Organism: Triturus cristatus; assembly: GCF_964204655.1. Taxonomy (NCBI): domain Eukaryota; kingdom Metazoa; phylum Chordata; class Amphibia; order Caudata; family Salamandridae; genus Triturus; species Triturus cristatus. The sequence goes on from NC_140588.1 coordinate 963,511,650, forward strand.
GTGCTCAGGTGTATTGTGAATCTATATGTTGCCTTAGGATTCGTCCTAATGTGTTTATACCCTGATGGGTGGGTATTGCTGACACCATTGCAGCACCTCTATATGTGAAATTTAAGTCATACATGTTGATGTGTTATTGACTACTTTTGTGGATGTGCAGATCCTGAAGCGAAAACCCATGTCTTTGTGATTCAGTGTCCAACGCAGTGAACATCGCGGCATCCTTCAATAGTAAGTGTTTCCGTAATGTTAGGATGGGGAGGTCTATCGACCCACATTCTGGCATTTAGATCAGGCCCGTAGCCTGACATACTCAAGAATGGATTTAACTTGCACGCCAACACCACCGGGGATAATCATTCCAAAGCCCCTATTGGTTCAATACCATAGTGGAAGTACAGACAGTTCGGTTCTTTCTCCAACTCAGGAAGCAACAATGGCACTCTCTGGACTGTGTGAACCACTGGCTGGGCATCTGACGTCAGCAGCATTCTCTGTGTGAAACCTCCCAATTTCTTCAAACCTATCAGTAAAGCCCTAGGGAGACCTTTGTTGGCATTCAAACACACCCAGTACATTCACTAACATACTTCTCTTCTTCAGAAACTCACTCTTCAGAATCCCTTGCTCAGGTCACTAGGGTCCGAGATCTGCAGATTATTTTACCCTAATCAACTAAAAAGGCATTACTTGCCTTTCATAACACACTGGACGAGTAGTTTCCTTCGAAAAACATCAATAGATAGGCACACTGCCATGAGCCATTGGTCTGACACAAGTAGCTTTCAAAGTCATAGGTAAATGGCTTTCATTTATCAACACCAAACAATGTAAAAGAAGACCAGGAGCGCCCCAAGTTTTCAGTTTTGACACTTAGGTCTTCTAATACACAAGCACACATGACTGTCTCGTACGATGAAATGTTAATTAAAAGACCACACACCCCCTTCCCCCAGAGTAAATCATGCAAATCAACTACACTCAAGCTTTAGCAAAGGACACCCATCCCACACTCTTTTAGACTTTTGCAAAATGCCCTCTCTTCATGCATTTCTTACCCACCCTTTCCAAATCCAGAAATACTACAGCACTGGCCATGTAACTACTGCTACCACGACATAACATTCAATAGGCTTGAACCTCACTAGTTTCAATTCCACCCTTGCTTCTTGTGGAGGACATTATGAAGGCCTTGTGATTAGGGTGACAAAGGCATTTCCCTCCATATAGGACACAGTGCTTTTAATGCTTGAGACTAGTTAAATGGCATTATCCAGTCAGCTTGTGAGTAGTCAAAATGCTACTAGTCTTCACCACCACCACCTGGTCTCTAATCACTTAGTTCGGGAATTCTTTGTACTTACAGATTGTAGCCAATACTCTCAGTGCTCCCACGAAACTCGTAATCAGCTCCACTGGCAATTGACGTGGCCTTTAAAATGCATATCTTTCCATAGTAACATTGAAACTAGTGTCAACTATATTGATCGCACATCACATTAGTCAACTGCATCCACTTCACCCAATCCCACTTCACGAGAAAGATGCTTAAAGACCTTTCCATCATCTGGAGCTAAACAATGAAAAAGAAGGGCACATTTGCACCATTTGTGTGAAATCTTCCCGTCAGTGGCAGCTAAATATGCCTCAAAACTTTCTTTCCACTGTTCTCAGTCTATAATAGGGTCAACCAGGGTTTGGTAGGTATCAAAACAACACTCTGCTGCATGGTGAAACTGTGATACTGAGTAAAAATGACAGAAGAGTTACTTCTTGACCCAAACAATATTTGTATTTTTGTTCACCAACTTGAGTAGATAACAGCTCAACTGATCGATGCAAAACAACTTGTTATACCAAACCGTAGATCACTCTTCAGCACAGAGAAAACTTTAACAATCCCCAGATGTGCATATCACAGATTGTATACTCAAAACAAATCAATGCAAAACAGCAGTGTCAAATGTATTCGTTCAGACTTAAGCACCACAATGGCGTACCACTCTTTAAAGTGATATTCTGGAAAATTGAGTAAAAGGTGTGTGTCCCCATGGATGCAAGAATAGAAGGTGTGCGTAACACCATGGTTCCAGGCAGTGGAATGCATAGAATTCTCTTTGTAGAGAGCTCAGACTACATTAAGGTGAGTTTCAGAAGGCTGTCTTAACACACAATTGTGTGGTTTCGTTGACAAACTGAGATAAAAAGGCTCTATTGTAACAGAGTATTAAAAAACTTGTTCTCAAACTAGGGTTTTAAATACATGGTTATTCTTTGTCAAGGTTCTTAATGTGAACATGGTCTAAAACTACAGCAGTAGCAATTAAGCAATATAACATCTTTCATTTACTCTCCAGTTACTTGCATGTACACTCTGATTCAGAGTTGAGGAAAGACCAGACTGGTTCATAACAGAGTTGGGCAGATTATGGACACTTCCTTTTGGATGTTTTACTGTATTAACTTTGCACAAGTCCAAACACAGAAGCATATTTCTGCTCTAACAAAGTTAGGGATGGCTTTTGATATTTAGCCACTCACTTCACTAACTTTAGGTAGGAAATTGTTAGTATGCCCCCAGAGATGTGCACTTACGTTTTGGAAAGATTAAAAGCGGTGTGAAACAAAGCCAAAACAAATATTTTTTTGTGGGGGTAGTTACGCACAGTTTTGTAAAGACTCTATAAAGTGTTAGAATATAGGCCAAAAGTACAGTTGAGATAAAAATAAAAGAGATAGCAACATTAGGTCTTCATTTTCAGGATTGCTATTTTGAAAATGCTATTCTGAAAATTCGAACTGAACGGGTTTCCATTTGCTTTTTTAGGTCGAGCCTAGCGCAGCCCGCATGCGCTGCCCTAGGAAAGGGCCTCTTGGAAACACTCCAGACTTTCTTAAAGCTTGTGCATGTGGTTGTCATATTCTATTGGCCTTTGCCTGTGGCTTTCAAAAATGAAGGCCCACAAATGGCCAAAGGCGGGTGCAAGCCCCGTCTTTTCTCTAAACGTTCACACCCATGGCCTTTGGGTCTCGGGAGCGAGCAGCATCGCGACGGGTGCCAGCTGCATTCCTGGATCATGTTACACAACCCAGCGCGGTCGCTTCCACTTTCGCAACCGCACTTGTCTAACAGGCAGCACACAACTTGTGTTTATGGGAAGTGATTGTGCTTTCAAGGACAACACTTCTAACTGTACGAGCTCGGAAACCAGGTTCCATTCTTAAATGTTGCTAAATAGGGTGTGATTTTAGACAAAGCATTTCATTTCCCTACACGCAGTAAAAATACAGGTGTCCTGAATTGCAGATAAAGTATTTCTGTAGATTATTAGGTGCTGCTGTTGAGCACCAGAAAACACCAGCACATATTTAGCACTGCACTTTCCCTATGTTTAAAACACCACTACATATTAAAAAGCACGGCAACCTATTCAAAATTTGGTTTCACTGTTAAAACACTGTGCACAACTCGTGTAAATATGAAGGGAATGTTCTTTAAAGGATAAAACTTCCGGCTCCAGTCGCACACCCAATGCTTAATTTATAACCTTACAACTGTAGGGGCTTTTATTAGGCAGCAGCTTCAGACAACATTTTTTTTTAAGCCAGCCTAACAGGCAGCGCACAACTTTTGTTAATGGGAAGTGAATGTGCTTTCAAGGGCAAAACTTCTAACTGTACGAACTCGGAAACCTGGTTCCATTCTCAAATGTTGCTCAATAGGGTGTGGTTTTGGACAAAGCATTTAATTTTCCTTCACGCAGTAAAAATACAGGTGTCCTGGACTGTAGATAAAGTATTTCTGTTGAAGTTCCCAAATACGAGACCTATTGGGTATGCCAATGCCTGTTTAAATTTCCTGTTGTGTTCTTAGTACATGATTTTTTCCCCCTAAATACTACATTGATGTTCTTTCATCGCTGAAAATCACCAAATGCGATGGCATACAACACGTTGGTGTGACGAAGGGTGATCATGTGAAGGCTTAAGTGCCTCGAATGTGACATTGACATCAGCATTACAACGAGAAACAGTGGTTGTGGGGTTGGACAGAAGTGAACCTGTAAAGATGTTCATCCTCTGTTGGCAAAGGTAGCTTTCGAGCAGATCTGCCATACTGGAACTAGAATGCTAGCATCTGGCTATCCAACTCTTTCGATGCTCTGAAAAGGTGCACAGCTCATCTACCCTCGGTACAGGGACCACAACAAGAGTAAGCATCAGAGGCGCAGTGGACAAGACTAGGGTACCAATCAGGACTATTTCGTGAGGGACACAGAAAGCAGGTTTGCATCCGTCATTCCGTAGCTAACAGTGAAGACCAGAACTGAGCGGCGAAAAGCAACGAAGAAATGTGCCACATACAAAGAAGGCGTGTGAGAACCTGCACTGGAAAAATCAGCGAATTGCCAATGAAAAAGTGGGAGCAACTAGTAAAACCAAACAATGCATGGGGGGGGGGGTAAGGGGAATAGGACGAGCAGCTTAAGCTCACTAACAGGCATAACAGGAACTACGACGTCCGGAATTAAAGGATTTGGGGGTAGACCGTAAAGATACGATGCTGGGTAGAAGAAAAGCTGGGATGAATGAATCTCAGCATAAGGAATAAACATAGAACTAGCAACAGACCTTATGGAAAACCCACAGCAGAAACAATTTAAAAGAACAGATAGAATCTGTTGCACACCTAGAGGCTACTGAAAGGAAGACCACAAAAGTGTCTTGCAGCAATAAGGTATCCTAAGTTAAGGTATTATGAAATGTGCACTGTAACCCGAGCTATTGGAACGGGAAGAAAGTGTAGACGTAAAGCAGTACAAATAAAAGAAAGGTTTAACGCACCTCCAACCATAAATGTGGAAATGAATAGAACATGGATGGAAAAACCCATAAGTATAATCACTCGAGCAGGTGGTCGATGCGTTGAGGACTAGCTGAAACCTGCAACTTCAAATGCTACTATTTCAACGCAGACAAACCAACAATCTCTAGCCAATGTTGGAGCAGCAAGTGCTCACATGCAGTACAGCAAAAACGGGGTCGTGCATACAGAAGAGGCACCTAAAGATAAGTTCTTCAGTAGAGAAAAGAATGGGACAGGTGTGAAGTGCGACATGCTTAGCTGGTAGTAAGCATGTGCAATACGTAAGGAATGCAACGAATACATTCGCAAAAGCAGTTTTACTTAATTAGGTAAAGCAAAAACAGGTTGACACAAATCAGGAGCAATTATGAATGAGAAACCGTGAGAATTCTTGAAAGAGGGGGCAAGATAAGGCACAATCAGTTAGGTGGACAATTCAAACCGAGCTGTTTATTTGGAAGAAAATAAATGGTACGTTAAATCTCTACAGGATCAACATTTCCACTATCCAGGAGAAAATTAGAAAGAGTATAAGCAAGTTAACAGAGCTGGAATAGAGTGTAGGATGCAACAATTTGGCACAATAGACTTTTTTTAGGTAGCCAAAAATTACAGGAACAGTGAAGCACCAATGAAGGTTTAGAAAATACATAAAAATACTAGGCTGTGAACAGTGCTGCAAATTGTGCCCGACTCATGGTTTAATAGGTCCTGATAGTAAAGGAATGTTTGGTAAATTAATCTCGATAGGCGTTCCCAGTTGGGGATTGGATAAGGAATGTTTGGTAAATTAATCTCGATAGGCGTTCCCAGTTGGGGACTGGATAAACTAAATATTTTCACACATTAAGAAAAGGGGCAATAACAGCACAGGAGTACCAAAAGATATAAGAGATGAAGCTATTACAATGACGGAGGACAGCTGTGAACAGGTTATGAAGGAAAAAGGCAATGGCATTATAAGCATGCCCAATCCATTGTTCCTTTAGAGTAACCACAGGTCGTTGAAAAGAACCAGCAAAGTATTCAGTTATCCTTCTTTGCACCTAAATGAGAGCGCGTGCACGCACAGCAAATTTAGAGCGCGTGCACGCACAAACACGACAACACTACCTTCCTATATACACACCTTCAACCAGGTTTATGTTAAGCTCTTCAGAATTGCCTTTTAGGATTTGCCAAATGCAGCCTGGTTTAACCGTGGCATTATCTGGGTTTGTTCAGATAATGTACAATTAAACTAGAACAATAAGCACTTCTTCAAAACAACCCAAGTCCACAGAAGACAAAAATAGTGTAGATGATACTTTAAGTACAAGAAATAAATCTGAGAACTTTCTTTTTTCAAAACTGTTGCAAATGATTTAGCCCACACTACACCCCTAGGGAATAAAACCACAATATAATGTAGTAATGACTATGAGATATGCAGCCTGCCACGATGGCACACAAAACAAGCATTTACAATGCAACAGGTCTCGCGCATTTGCGAGAGTTTAAGCTATTGGCATTGTAAATGACAGACGTACTGTGTAACAAACGAAGAAAAAAGGCCATTCCTCATGGGAGTTTACAGAGGAAGACATGGCAGTACTAAGGGGGGGGGGGGGGCGCTAACAAGCCCATTTACTAATCTTAAGCCAGTGTTTAGGAAGGACAATGACACAAGCCAATGACAAATATGGATGGGGCGTAGTCCATGCTCTAATACAGCATGCCTCGCAGCGCATGCTTGCCCAGGCTCGACCTAAAAACGAATGAATACAATGGGTGGGCTGGTAAAAATAAAAAAATTCTCATGAAAAGGGTACTAGACATGAAAATAGCAAGGAAAGAACTTCTGATACGAAAATGAGATTGGTCATCAACGTTGCAGCCATCTTATAGAAAGGCACCCTGTGGCCTGAAAAAAATACCTGCATCCAATACAATTGAAACGTCCAATAGATTAAGAACATATACACAAAGGAAACCACTTTCAAAGTAATACCATTGAAATTCACCAGTTTTGTTTTTTCAGAGTTTCATTTTTTCCATTATGTACTTAATTTCCATCCATCTGCCGCACATTTGGGGACATGGCCAAGCCTTCACCAATGCCCTGTGCGCAACTTGTCAAAATGCCCTGGGGTGGCCTTTGAATGAGCGCAGGAGGGACACCCCTATCCAATCATATTTTGTTTAAAACCGTTTTTAAAAAAAATAAAAATTTGACTGACAGAATTTATGATTTGGGACTCAAGAGATAAATACAATTATTATCCCTACAAAAGGCCATTTGGAAACGTTTAGAAGTGTCAATTTTAAAATGCTTGCATCCCAAAAATTATTAGTAAACTATACACCTAACAAAAAAGGATCGTCTTCAGAGTCAAGTTCTACATTCATGCCATGTTTGGTATAAATCCATTAAGCCATTCGGGCTGCAGACGTGAACAACCTTTTCTATAGAAGCAAAATGGAAACTCGCTGGTCTTTTTTCACCCTCGCCTATAAACTTTTCTTTCCTTTCCTTTGGGTGATTTTTCACAGAACTTGGTACACCAATGCTTAGAACTGACTAAGCAAAGTGACCAGTTTTGTGCAAATCCGCACATGAAAAATGCACTTTCAATAGGAAAACCTGAATCATAGCTACATAGTTGCTACCACTGTGAAATTTGTTTCTAGTTAAAACGGATCAACGGTCACTAAAAACACAGCGACATGTTTCTGCACAGCAGAAGGCCCTTTTCAAAGGTTGACTAGTCAGCTTTCCGTTGCTTATTGTTATATTTGGGTGTTAAACTGGTACTAAGGTGAAATATTTTCCTAGTGTTACCATGTGTAATAAGCATTTACAACGCGATATGTCTCGCAATGACATTGTTTTGAGCTATTGGCATTGAAAATGTTAGTTTTTTTTTTTTACCTTCGTGAAGCATTAATCAAGTAATGGGGTTCTGCACACAGCACTTCCCTGCTCACATGTCTTCCCTACCCGGCTCCCCACACACTAATGAACCAGGCCTCCTGGATTGCTGATTTTACGCTTTTCCAACCAATTGTGGCTTATATTTTTAAGTGACCATTGCATGACAGGCGCAAATCCACTAGCACAAGAGTAATCCCTATTGTAAAGATGTTTCCAAACATGAATTGCACTGACAACGTGTGGGTAGCAAGCACTGCCACCTAAGTACCAGCTCCTACATGAGGACCAGTGTCCCCGATCCGACCAGGCACATCTGAGGGCACAATAACCCGCTGCTGCTGCCTGCTTCCTGTCTCTCACACACCAGCTTCTTTCATCTGGAGTGGAGTTGGAAGGGGGAGGTACACAGAGTACCGCAGAAAAAGCCTACATCAATACCATGTAACAGTACTTAGGGAAACCGATCTAAACACCCGCGGCGGCCCATGTTAGCTGAAAAGCTGGGGTGAATGCCTGTTCGCCATCATGAAGCATTCAGATAAAGTCTTTTTTGCCATGTTGATCGTAGAAGCAAAGTCGGTGTTTGTTTACTCTGATGTCAGCCTTGCTGTGCTTCTGTTGAAATATCTGACATTGCGACTCACAGCTGCCCATTATGCCTAGGTTTTTTTTTATTATTATAAATCTCTCTATCAGTGAAACAAACCAATGCAAATATCTGCCGTAATGCGCAGTTGATGGTAAGGGTGCTATTTTTGCTACTGTGCTGCAAATCCATATATAAAGCTTCTCAGCAAAGCAGGGTCGCGCTGTGCATCCGGCTTCTAGAACAATGGCGGCCCCACCTCTCCTCCCCCACCACCCTGCTGTGTGACATTTGGCAGGTGCGAGTTAGGATGTTGGAGACAGATGACAAATGGCAGCCCGCGCCAGGGTCAGTGCTGCAGTCCTGCTGCGTGTACCCCCACAGGCCCCACTACCTGGATGGATTGCACTGAAAGATCCCTTGATAAAACTTACGCCTGACCTTCTCCAGGCCCAGTTGCGCATTTCAGTGCAGGCTTTATACCCAGGGTGCTCCGGATATACAGTTACACGGTCTATGTGGATAACAATCTTTGCTGTATGAGGCGCGGGAGCCACTCGCCGCCTCGCCCTCCCTCCCCCACCCTTGGCAGGACAAAGGAGAGGGGCTTTTTTCTATTTCCATATCGTGCAAGGGGAGTATATCAGAGACCCGGGTAACAGCCTGCTGGCAGCAGCGGAGACAGCAGGATCAAGGTGTGACAGGAGCTCGCTCAAGCAGGTCATTGAAAATAGCAGTCCATGTGAGACAGCCGAGGCGTTTCCCGCGTTGAGAATAGCATTAATTCGGAGCGTGAAAGCGAGCAAATGTAAAGTTGCATTAATATTTAAAAAAATGTAATTTACTCCGAGCTGGCGTGTATTGTACTGTTCGCTCATATCCCATTTTTTACCCCCTCCGCACTACCACGCACACAAGATGAAGTACATGTAGGCACATAATAAACCCGCAAGTATGAAAAGGCAACATACACCCATGCAAACGTTGCGCAGTTCAGCGCAGGCTTTTATACCCAGGGCGCTCTGGATATACAGTTACACGGTCTATATAGATAACAATCTTTGCTATATGAGGCGTGGGAGCCACTCGCCGCCTCTCTCTCTCCCTCCCCCACCCATGGCAGGACAAAGGAGAGGGGCTTTTTTTGGTTTCCATATCGTGCGAGGGGAGTATATGAAAGACCCAGGTAACAGCCTGCTGGCAGCAGCTGAGACAGCAGGATAAAGGTGTGACTGGAGCTCGCTCATGCGTGTCATTGAAAATAGCAGCCCATGTGAGCCGGCCGAGGTGCCTCCTACGTTGAGGATAACATTAATTCGGAGTGTGAAAGCAAGCGAATGTAAAGTCGCATTACTATTTAAAAAATGTAATTTACTCCGAGCTGGTGTGTATTGTGATGTTCGTTCATATTCCCCAAATTGTTACCCCCCCCCACCCCCCCCCTCCGCACACAAGATCAAGTACATGCAGACATAATACACCCGCAAGTATGAAAAGGCGACATACACCCATGCAAACAGCTTGTGGGTGAAATACAGGCTCGCGGACACGTACAGCTAGAAACTGAACACAAACAAGCGATGAACCAATTAGAAACAGATAGCCCCCTAAAGATAAGGAAAAGCCTCACGACAGCCGTGAAGCAACCGAGCCAGTCCGGATGGGCCGGACGAAAAGGAGAAAGGGCGGTAACCAAGTAGCCTCCTTTTCAATGGGAAGCCAGCGTTTACCATAAACACTGACGCGACCCAATGAAAATGAGGGGCAGGGCTTCAAGTCCCTTTGTAAAATATCCTCTCTAACAATAGGTCTCGCCGAGCGAGCAGCGCATGAGCTGCAATGCTAGGCGAGACCTAAAAATGACAATATAATGAAGTAATGACATCACAAAATGTGCCTAATTACGCCACACGATTTACCTTTTCTTGCTGCGTAATATAGCCAACACTGCCACATAATTTGGTCCTCCCCTGCCACATAATTCCAGTGGCCCTGGTTAGTGATTGTTTACAAGTGTACATTTATGAAACAACATACCAAAGAGTACCTCAAAGGCTTCCAGATTTGTATTAGAAGTTATTAACATTAGTTCACGCTACCAAATGTAACAGCCAGTTTAACACAAAAGTCGCATGAAGTAAGTATACTGGCAGAGAAGAAAATGAAAGCACATTCATTTTAAAACATGAGCCAGATCTGGTGGCTCAGTGTACTAATACATCCATAGTGGAGTGCTGTGTTTGGCCCCATGGTAGCGGGTTAAAATCTATGGATTCACTTGTTTTTCATGCTTCAACGGTCAATAAAATGAGTACCCTTGAATCGGGTACACTAATTAACTGTCAATGGCGCAAATAAAGAGGTCACTGGACGGTTAAGAAAACATCAAAAAGGCTAGAATTTAAACTAAAGTCTACTCTATCTGATACTGTGTAACCCATTACATAACCTTACATGTCCTTACTAAGGTAGAAACCGCAAAACACAAAAGGACGTGTACTTCATGCTCTCCAGCACTTAAGAGTAACTTTTTTAATTTTACCTTTCAGATGGACACAGTTCAGTGAGTAATGTGAGCTTGCAAAGAATTGACTGTAGCTCAGAAAATAGTTACAAATTACATATTACATCTCTGAAGCGACCAAAAGGCATTCACTACTGTGGAGTACTGGGATCATAAAAGCGGGTATCCGTCGAATACTGCTGAGAGAATTTGGACAGATGGTCGGGCTGGCAGTCGCCGAAGCAGCACTAAAAAGTAACACTGCAACACATTTTGAAACGAAGGCCCCTGTTAAACATGGTCTGCGAAATGGTCAAAGGAAGAGGATGATTTATCGAAATACAGACACTGCTGAACCCAGCAAGGAAAAGGGAACTGTAATTACTGAATCAAAATGTATTGTAGTCTGTCAAAATTAAAATTACGAGTGACGCTGCAGAATATTTACGCTGGACAAGACGATATGCAATGAAAATAACGAGTTGGCTTTGCTTGGCAAGTTAAACTACAAGTACCGTTTGGCACTGTGGAAAGATAGGAAAACGATGGAAACTACTTTGAAGAAATTTGATTTCCTCTTTATTTAGAGTAAATAAAAATATGGAACTTAGTAAAGTCGTTTCACCCTAGTGTAGCACTAGCAGTTCATATTAACACCTTTAGTCCGACATAATACCGCTTTCAATGATATATAAACTTCCCAAAACAACCAAACCCAAGATGTTCAGAAATAACTGAATGGATTTTGCCACACAATGAAAGGAGCAGAGAACAGTTATCCATCAAATGCTCTACGATTAAGTCAGTTTTTCCAATTTAAAGCAAAATAAAAACACGCACAAGCAATGCAAATAGGTCTGCCTCTAAAGGAATGCTGCATGGAGTACGACAAGTATATAGCACACGAATGAAGAAAATGTTTGTGTGGAAGCAAAGAACTGTAGAATAATATTGGCGTAGGTTTAAAGGTATGGTGACAGTTGATCTGTCAAGCCAGACCTAAAAATCAATGCAGTTTAATGACTGCCCTCTCCCATCTCTGCTGCTTCCAGAAAGAAAAAAAATGATCTAGTTATCTAAGACACTTTAACAGCATTACAATGTTGTTGTTTCCCTGAAAGCACAAGCAGCTGGATAAATAAATTATCGCAGCTGGGCTTTTTTGTGGAAACATACAACGTCTGCCCATTCAAAACATGTACTCCTGCCTGCCAACCTGTGGGTGGAGCCAAAGCTCTTCTCTCCTACTGATTGTCACACAATTGTCTGGTGACAGCTGTGCAGTCAGGCCAGACCGGTGACAGCTGCGCAGTCAGGCCAGACCATAAACATTCAGCTACAATATAACACTCATGAGCGAAGACATTCCAAAGGGCCTGTTTAATCCTTACGAGATGTCACACTCCTCCTACTAGTACTACCAACAAGTGTGGACATTTGGCATATGGGAGTAGGGTAAGTTATGAGCAGAGTTTAATGATGAATTATTAGCCATTGTCATCAAGACCATCTGGCAAACAGGAAACATGCATGTAGCATCCCATATATACCTGGTGGTCATTGGGCATGGGACAAATTTAACAGATGCGGCATCTTACCCTTAGGAACGGACTATCATTAGTAAGACCACAATCTTAAACAGCATTGACCCCGGGCAAAATGATCCACCACTCTTACTCTACATTTAAAATATGTCTTCAATTACACATTAGATGATCACCTGATTGCTACACTCCCTACAGGTCTGAGTGAATCATTATGTTGGAACGACCAACGGTTGTAAATGGGACTGTCTGCAGTAAAAGGGATACAAGTATATCCAATGGCACTATTGTCTGACGCACCAAGTAACACATTTGACACTATTAGTCATGACTTCTCTCATTAAATTTTGAATTTCCGAATCATACTCTCACATTTCAAATAAGTACTTTTTCACTTGTTGTACACTCTTGTATGTATCTAGTTTAGTTCATATCAATTGGGGTCTCAACCGAAAAAAGAGAATTGTAATGCCCTAAGTTGGGGGGGGGGGGGGGAGGTGAAGCCTGAGAATGGTAAGAGTGAGACTTAATAATGAATTATGGAGCCATCTGATCAGTGGGAACTTCAGCGTGGCAGAGTCTTTGAAAGTTACAGTTAGGGCAGCTGTCATAGGAAGCAGAGCAGAGAGCGTCTCTCTTCAAGTGCACTGTTTCATTAATAAATGACCAAACATGCTCCTGAACTAGAATGTGTCTTGGATTAATCTATTTAGGTCCTCCTAGATGCTATATTTTCGGACAGGGCATAAAGTTTTCAGACAACAACATATTTGTAGTTTATGGAGGATTGGTGGGGTGTCCCCAAAATCGACAGACAGGTCAAATAAATGACCACCAGACTAGAAGCAAGGGCCCGGTCCTTAAATCCACTAAAGTATTTCAGCTGAGAACTATTAAACAAGATTCCAGTGGCAAGGTGGGCAGAAGGTGGCTCATCTGTGCAAGTGGCAGTGAGTTACCCTTTTCAATTTATTGGCCCTGTGAATGGTAGTTTGTATCTTCACATAAAACATTGGACAAAGTTAAGACATGTTTACTATGCGGGTAGATTCTTGCCTTGAAGCGTGGGTACAGGGTATGCATGACTGCAGTTTGCAGTACACGCTAACGCTTATTTCCCCGTTGTGGGAATTGGAATCACAGGTCTAGTGTCCACAGGCACAGATATATACAGGAACAAGTTACAATACTGAGCTTCTTGGAGGTGCTAACCTAAATGTTACTGTTTGGCAATGGGATGAGACCCTGATTGAATATTTACCTACAGTGGAAGTACACAGTCCTTTTACAAGTGCACGTGGTACAAGTATGCTCAAGCGAGAACCACGCCAAACCCTGGATAATGTCAAGTGTGAAAGGAAACGTAAAACGTATAGAGAGCATGGGTATGCAGTCCTCGGTCTGATATAGAGACAAAAGCTACGGTAGGCCTCTCAGAACGTTTTTTGCCTGCTGTATAAGACGTGCTCATGTTAATGAAGATAGTTTCAATGCTGGTAGGAGGTTGGAAGTTTGTTCTGCAGGCGAGCTTTAAAGACCCAATAGGGGGGTCACACCTGAACACTTAGGAGGAAATGGAAGGCAGTGTCTTCACAATACTTTAAGACATAAGAAAAATTGAGAAGTTTGCAATACAAAAAAAGCATTCAGTTTAAAACGTCAAGAGGTAATATTACGATGTATGAAAATAGTGGGCTTAGAGTGGTAGGGGTAAGCGTAATGACCTGGCCTGCGTGTTCGGCGTGATGTGCGCTTCAGGAATTCCAAATACTTTATTCGGAGGGTAGCACAGTCCAATGATGAAAGTGCTGCTGTACACGGTTCTAGGAGTGGCAAGTGTTCAAGAACAGACTATGCGATGTGTGCAAGAGGTAGGTTGTTTATAAGCTGCCCATCACGCCTGTGTATTCAAATGTTGTTAATAAAAACGTCATTCGAGTTGTACTGAAGCAGAGTAACGAATATGTGAGTGCAAAACGTGTCAAGTAGAAGTACAACTGGGAAAGCCTTCTTTTATTTTAGTGAATAGAGATGGTTTCTCAGCACGTGGTTATACTGATGTGGGTGGAGCATTACATGCCTGTGTTCCAGGTGCCTGCTTTCAACTTCGGGAAGTTTGGGCTCTCACTAGTCTAGTATGTACATTTAGGGCATGCTGTGTGGTTGTATAGGAAGGGAAGTGCAATACCCTGGCTGAGTAGGTGTTACTTTTGGTGTGGCTTGAGAAGATGTTTGTATTTTACACTTATGTCAGTGCTGCTTGTGCAAGTCTGTCTCCCTGCTATGATGATATACTAACTCAGTAAAACAGAATACCACAATGTTCCTTTTTGACTGGCTGTGAGCACCTCTGAAAAGCCATAGCCAGTACTTGACACAAGCCTCGTTCCAGACACAAACCACTATCACTCAAATAAATGCCCACAACGATTTCTGAAGATCAGAGTTCTAATGATGAACTGGAGTACCGGGCCTGCTCATAGAATAGACCAGCACAGGGAGATGTACAGCTTTGTGTAAAATCTTTGTACTTCGCAGTTGAGAAGATGTACTCACTGCATTGTAGATAAACTCTTAGTCTTGATAAGCACAAATGGAAAAAGGCAGTTTTATAAACCATCCCCTTATTGTTTGTTTCAAGAAGCAAGATTTCCCTTTGCTGGCTTGGTTCAACATTTAACAAATTGGGCAACTGGTATTAGGGCAAATGAAAACTAGGCGGCATCAACAATTCCAATAGAGAAACATCTTTTGTGTTTTTTCTCAAGGATCTGAGAGGCAACTAGACCAACATAAACTGGATTAACAGCAAACTTGCCAGGTACAAACAGATGAATCGAGAGATGTGATATCTGGTTATCCGATTCTTTATTTCATGTTCATGACAAAGAGGGAAACTTGAATACAGCCAACGCGTTTCGCCCATAACTGGGCTTCTTCAGGGCACCCAAGAAAACAAGTTGACACGTTTCTTGGCTAATCCCAGTGCGGTATATGTTTAGCGAGTCAAAAGCTATGCGATCTGTTATCACTGTGCACAACTAATATCCGAATTTGCAGACATGTCCCTTTTTAACTTAGTCAAGAAGGATGGTAGGTCCACATCTTAAAGTTTATAAAATGTGATGGGTCACTACAGCAACATACGGAGCAGGGGTGTGGGGACACCATAATGCTACTGATATACAGATAGATGAAAACAGAATATGGAGGCTAATGAATCTTCCACCTTCGGGTGCCAATTTCATTTTGCACTCCGATTTGAACTTAGGCTATATTTTAGGTATCAGCAAATTGGCACCTCATGCTTTTGAGGAGCGTTTGTAGTAACAATGAGGCAAGCTTTAACAGAGCAGTAATAGTGGACTGCCTTAACGAGGATAAGGGGCTTTCCATCCCTTGGTTGAACTACATCAGCAAATCATATGCTGACATTGGTCTCCCTGGATTGCTTAGTACCCCTGGTTCAATTATTAAAAAGGTGATGAAGTCTAGGTATGCCGAACATACTTCCTCACAGAGAATCCAGGAAGTTATTAGTACACATGCCATTCGTAACTATCTCACTTGTGACAGGAGACATCACTGTATCTTACTCTGGAGCTCAAGCGTAGGGAGAGGACCCCTCTTTTAGATTTAGGTCCGGAACGATCTAGCACTTCACCTGCTTTTCTGACAAGGCAAAGGTATAGAATAGCTCATTGCCCCCTTGCCCTTGCAATGTTATGGCAGAGTAATCTCTGTTGCATTTTATCTTTTTTTTTGCAGCTTTTATAGCAAATTTTTTCAGCTCGGTCTTAAATTCACATTGAAAAAGCGAGCCTTTCAGAAATGCGGTGAGGCTTTAATCTATCTTCAAATGCTAAATAGCCCAGATATTGGTTATAGTGTGTGCTGTTTTCTCAACATGGCCATCCGTTGCAGAAAGTCTATGGAGGAGAGTTAGGTAGGCAGGCCTGATGTTTGCTGAGTTAATGTATTTTATTCGGAGTCCACCATGAATAAATAGATGGACTTTAAATGGTTTTCAATATGTACATAATGTAGATGTTATTTGATGGATTATCTGTTATTTATGACAACTGTTTTTAAAGCTATAGTGTACTGCTGTGTTTAATCATGTACTTTTATGATCTTTTTCTAAAGAGTATATAAAGATTTTGAACTGAACTGGTGGAACTGATGCAGAGTGCCAAAGCGTGATTTCACTATCTCAATGTTACGTCTATGTTCTAGGTGACCCAAATAAGCCTGAATGTCCATTTTAACAATAAATGCAGTATTTATAACAGGTAGCTGCATTGCCTTGCAAAATAAATATGTACTTGAATGTTCTTATATAATTTTCCTTACATTCTGCAAAAACGAAATCTCCCTTTCAAACAGTTTTAAACATGGGACCTATAAAAAAAAATGCCTCTATGGTATCAAAATGAAAGATTGGCAAAAGACCAAAATGAAACAGTACCGTGGAAAAAACGTTATGCCCTGCAGACAGCTCCAGAGCAAACTACCCGAGTACCAATTTGTGCCCAGGCGTATCCGACCTGCGTGGGTGGTTGCATGTATTTTAAAAAATTGGCGCTGTAGTTCTGCATATGAGCTCTATGGCGAAGCTAACGTAGGTTTAATAGATTTCGTTAGAAAGTGGGACTTGCTCGACAATAGTTTGATGCTGGTTAACATAGGAGAACCGTGTTTAAGAATTATACCAATATGAAAATTAATTATGGGTTCAGTGTTTAAAGAAGTCACAAAAGTGCACCAGCAGGCATATATCTTTGCATCGAGCAATTTCACAGCTGCTGGGAATTCATAACAATTTAGAGAACGGAGTCAAGAAACTACTAGCAAACTTTCGATGAATTCCAATTTTGCATGAGTACAGCGGTATAGACGTATGGCTGCTTATATAAAATCTGCTAAGGGTTTGGAGATGTTCGTCCCCTTCCCCCAACCAAACCATTGAAAAACGATGATTCCTGCAGCCTTTGTCAGGAGCAATTTTCAACCCCCTTTCAGGGCGCAAACAGACTGGAGAGAAGATGGTGAATACTTTTGAACATGCTATTTTGTGGATGTGCACAGACCCACGGGACGTTCCAACCCTGCTTCCAGCCGACATATGTAAACTGTCTGAAAGGTGGCAAAATAACTGAGTTGCTATTCATTCATAAAATGTACTAAAAAGTAACCTCACGCATAATCAGAAAGGCTATCAGAGCTTATAGACAACAACACTGCAATATGTGTCAACTACATAGCAAAAGGGATAAACTGACTTTTGTTTACAGAAAAGTAGATTTCTGAACAAGCAGGTTTTTCATAAAATCCCACACCCCTGGTGTCAACTGTTCATGAATAAAGCTACTCTGAGGACAACCACCTAGATGTCACACAATGGTTTCTGAAGGCTGTTGAACTAGCTTTATTGCCGCTAGACTGAAGCAAATGTAAAGTCCATCGTGAAATCTGGACTATGCAACCTTTCGCAATTAGCAACCGCTGTTTCCTTCTAGCCTACAGAATTTATGAGAACCCACAACATGAAATTTCAGTTTTTTTAGGGGGCGGGGGGGCGGCGGAGGTAGGCTGCACCTGGAAGAATTAGACAAACATCTGGTGCAAACAGGTGGTACAGGCAACACGAAAGTTAAACCAGCCACCAAGGAAGGCATTAGCATAACTTGTGATAATTTCAATTTGATTCCAAAGCCAAGAATGAAAACTCTGAAACAACGGCGACATTGAAGGGGGGTGAAAATAAAAACATGACTGGGTCGCTTTTAAGCAAACTGGCAAAGTCAAAAGACCTGATGTAGAAGAAAACAACGGTACCCACACAAATTACCGGAGGGAAAAAAACTCATTAGGATTTACGCTTAGAACGGGAACAAACTATAACCAGACACTGCGAAACGAACCAAATTCAATTAAGGAACTTGCAAAACATTAAATCAACGCTTGAATGTACATTCATAATACAACAGTTCTACTCAGACTAGGTAGTTAACCAAACGGAATTCATACCTTATTCGTTACTTGAACCAATCTCATTTGAAAAACCGCCTTTAATTGTAACACACAGATTTTGCAACTCAGTACATGACGAATTCCAGATAATGGACTGATGAACTTCTGAGCATGCCTCGCTGTTTCTGAAGTATGCGCCAGGGTTCAGATAGTTGTTACATATAATGCAGAAAATAGTGAGAACTGTGTTGTAAAGGGTGTAATGGAATGTCCCAAATTAATGTGCTCAATCAGGAGCCCTGCTAACACACACACAGAAAAACCTGCATAAGCGGAATGAAAGCAAAGATTTAAGAACCCCCGAGGCCAAACCTGGATTTTCAATTCATAATGGAAAACGCAATGCAACCTTAATCTTGAAGCCTGTGTAAATCAGTTTACCATTTCAAGGCTTCTCATTTGTGACAGTTGAGAAAGAACACCTAGACCCCCCCCCCCCCCCCCCCCCAGCACAAATACCCACAAAATGAGATGCATTAACATTCCCGTCCAAAAGAATGTGTGATCGGGCATTCTGAACATTTCTGCATGTTGAAAGAAACTAGTTAAAAGTCCATGGCCGAGGTCTCACTATGGATGCTAGCTTTGGCTTAATGCAGTTTACACCAGGCGTTGTTCATGGCACTACTATTGCCAGGTTTAAGAATTCCTGTAATCCGATTACCAGCTGTTGAATCTTGTAGAGTTTGATCTGGTCTACCTTTTCTGCTTAACCGTGAGAAAGGAAATCATATTATACAACTAAGCCCCTTAAGCGTCATACTCTTTACCGACAGAAGTACGCAGCATAATCTTTGGTTAGTCTTCAATTCCTTACCTAGAGACAAGTGCAAGAAGGTAAATAAAAATGATATTTCCATTCCCACCAGGCAAGCACAAAATTGAGGGAATAAATAAGCAAATACTAATTTCAAAAGATCAAAACCTGCATTCACCTAAGAGTGGTGTTAAGTCACCTTTCACTGATCATGAATAGGGACACTGCTATTCATGCACCTAAACCTAAAGAGTGCACGCAAAAAAAAAACACATCTGCAAGTTTGGGCTGTAGCACCTGAAGAAGCAATGCCGCTTTCAAATAATTACACGATCTGAAAACACATTCCCCGATTACAGACGGTCTATAGTAACGCTCATGTTAAATCTCTGGAGGTAAAACATGCTGTAATTAAATGGGGGGAAAAGACTAGTAAATGGCAGCACACTCAGATTTAGGTGCGGTATGCACCAAAAACAAAAAGGTTATGATGCATTTCACATGCTGTACTGGCCACTCGGTGGCATTTACTGCACCGGAGAGCTGCAGCAATAAGCATGACACCGTTACAAAAAAAAAACTGAGGTGCCTATGGGAAAAGGGTGATTATCTCAAGATCTTAAGTCATTTGACTTCAATTTTAACTTATCGTTACTCAGCCCCAAGTTCCACTTGGACAGGAGATCCCAATCTCTGTGAAAAAGGACTACTGCACATTCACACTTCTCCCCTAACAGTAACCACACATGCCAATACTTATCAAGGAAAACATGCTCTAAATTCTAATAAATCAGTTAAAGTGTGTGGAAAAACAAATTGTGCACGTAACTGATCACTTCTCAGAGAACATCTTGCAATAGGAGTTATTTACCGCATCCAGTAGATACAGAAACGTGCGATGTCGCTATACACCGGGTATGGTAAATACCTCGTTGCCATTCCATCTCCACGCGTAATCAGGGCCTACATGTGTAAGCCACTACAGACTGGAGAGAACATTAAGAGGCCATATTTGACAAACGTTCATAAGCGCGTAAATGTATACAAACCTTTTCTAGTAGAAGTGCACTTCAACCCATCCGCTCTAGAGAAGTCTATGCTTACGTAGGCTCCATTATCTAAGTCCCTAGTACCATTTTGCAGATGGCAATTTGGAGAAGTTGAGGCAGACACTCTATCAAGAGAATTATCATGTACATTCAAAGCAATATAGTTTAACCCATTTTGGAATCCAGCAGAAGAATTCCTAGACATGTTGCTCTCGTGTAGATCGCAAACGCCCTCATCCGGTTTCAACCAAACATTATCAAAGGAAGCAGAACTGTGCCGTTTGCTACTTTCAGTGAAAAGTGACGTGGAAGTGGCAACTGTAGGTGCAGAAGAAAAGGTTTCAGAGCTATGTCGCCTCCTACCCTGTGGGTCCACTCGAATCACTTTGGGTCCAATGGCAGCCTCGGAACACGGCTCAGGAACAGAAAAGTCACCACTACCTCGGAATCTGTCAACAATGCACAGGCGGTTCACAATGGAAGAAGGACTATGAATTTTAGAGCCATTACTGGATTCTGCTGTGAAAGGTATTGGCGGTGTCATGGCCATGTTGAAAGTCATCTCTGCGTAATCATCTCCTCTACTTGTTGTAGAGCTAACACATGAGGTACCGCAGGGGAGACTAGCATAGTCTGCACTTGGCTGAGTTCGGCTGAGGCTAGAGCTTGGGTAAACTGAAATGTCTGTTAAGGAACTAGACAGCTCAGCTGCTTTGGGAGACTGCACGTCCAAGTCAACACTCATATAATCTGAAAGTGGAGACTGTCTGTGTTCATAACTTGAACCAAGTGATGAGGGGGAACCCTCCGCAGAAATCGAATAGGGGGTATTACTTGCTTTTTCAGTGAAATCAATGTTTATGTACTCCCCGGGACTGGATGGCTCTGTTGCAAATACACCCTCGCACATTTGTAGTATATTATTACGGCCTCTAGTTTCTAAAGGAAGTCGTGTTGGTCTTGTAGCCCTAGGGTGCTGCTCTGAAGTATCGTTTAAAGATTTAGAAACGGGCGTATGTGTACCGTTAATTAGTCTATTCTCGCTACTGTCAGCGCCCAGTTGCAATAATTTTCCAGGGGAAGACATGGGGACATACTCATTGACATCATTAGTATGCTTTGATAAAGCCTTGAAACTTCGCGGCAGAGAAAAATACGAAATGAGGGCTTTGGAAACGGAGCTGGGGTGAGAGTGTTCCGATTGTGCGGGCTGCTTTGGAGCTTCTGGGTTTCCGCAGGTCATGTCCATGTATTCGCCATTGACAACATGACCCCCTTTAGAAACAACTCCCGTGACAGGACTCTGGACTGGTGAGGGGCTTGCTGCAGTAGGAATCATCACCATGTAGCCTCTGGAGTCCACCTGCGAAGAGGGCCAGGATTTAAGAATCTGTTTAGGTGCCGACCCACCTTTAGGAGCCATTGGCAAGTAATCCCCATTGCTGGGGGTGGTAGGCGCTACACCTGGCATCATTGGCATGTACCCATCGTCCATACTTTTATTTGCACTTTGGTTGCATGAATAATTGGGTTTAGCAGTACTTAAAGGGTGGTCATTCTCTTTTAATTTTGAGTCCGAGCTAGGCCGGCCGTCCAAAGGGACTTCTTCTAAAGCACAAGCGGGATGTGTTTTCTGCTGGGCCGATATACTAGGTGGTTTTGTCAACGAATGAGTCCTTTTCCTGAAGCATTTTTCAGCCTCCATATAATCGTCCCGTGAGCTAGAGTCACTCTGCTGTTTACTCATTGACATGTAGTCATTTAAGCAATTTTCCTCTCTGATGGGAGGCGTGTTCCCAAGGGAATCCGGAGTATTACTCCGGACGCGAAAGTACCTGAAGTCCACTGGGCTGGAACCGTACTCATCTGAAGAGATGAACCCACCGTCACTTGGGGACCCACAAACTGAAGAGCTAGACGGTCGGGTGAGGGTCTCAGAGGCAGATCCGTGCCCACTGCTAGAGCAAACACTGATGGGGCTTGTAGTGGCTGGGAAGTGGGAGACGGGCAGCGAGGCAGAACGGGTGTGGTAGGACGAAGTGAATGGTGCCCTCACGTACCTGCCCGTGCCCTCCTGTCTACTGAGGTTCATCCTGGCTGTGTTCAAGTGGATCAGGCTCCCCGTAACCGACCTGAAGGGCCTGGTCATGGTGCCCTCGCCTTCGCTGGAGGTCCTGAAGCGGTAGGCACTGCTGCCCTTGTTGGTAGGCGGGGTGCCAGCCAGGCTCTCGGTCCGGGACCGCCTCTGGAGCCCGGTCTGGCTGGGGGGCAAGTTGCCCAGCGTCCTCCGGCTACTGATAAAGGAAATGGGGTTGCTGCCCGAGGACTGGCTCTTACTACGGGGCCTGAAGTCGGCGAAAGCCTTGAGGGCCTTCATGGTCTCCAGGAAGGTTTCGTGCATGCTCTGCGCCACCACAGAGTCGTCCACCTGCATCCACATCTCGCCGGGCCCCACGGACGACGAGCGCCCCACCTCGATAAAGAAGAAGTTCTCCGAGTGGCCGCACCGCCGGATGTTCATGAGCAGCAGGTGCAGACATGGCACGTCCGAGTTGAGGCGTACCAGGTGCACCATCTTGCTGGAGAGGCAGAGGCGGTAGACGCCCGCCAGGTTCTTGGTCTGCCCCAGCCCCTTGGGCTTGACATGCACCTGCCACACCTCCTTGAAGACGGCGCCGGGCCTCAAGGTTCCGTCGGCCTCTTGCAGCAGCTCCTCGTCGGTTTCTCCGACGGACGCCCCCTTGCTCTCGCCCATCAGCAGGCTCAGCGCCTGGTACCAGGCCTCCTGCTCCTGCTCGCTTTCGGCCGCCATGGCAAAGTACTCGTCCTTGGTGTAGAGGGCGACCAGGTGGCGGTGCTTGGCGTCGGCGCGGCGGCTGACGGTGAAGCACTGGTACAGCGGGATGGCCCTCTTGGGCGGCGGACAGCGCAGCCCGCCGCCGCCCCCGCGGAACTTCTTCTCGCTGTCATAGTACTCGAGGCGCGCCGGGCCACGGGCGCTTGCAGCGCGCAGCACGAAGAAGCGCTTGTGGCCGTGCTTGTGCTTGCGCAGGTAGCCGCACTTGCGCACGTCGTCCTCCGGCTCCTCCTGGACCTGGGAAAGCGAGGCGCTGGACGAGCGCTTCAGCGGGTGGTAGGGGCTCTCCTCCGGCGGCCAGCAGCACTCTCCGCCCGGAGTGGAGGGCAAGCCCGTGTCCAGCGGGTCCTGGTAGTTCAGCACGCTCGCCATGGCCGCTCGGGGTGTCTCTCCTCGCTTCACCCACCCCGGGCCTCCGAGCGCGCGCGTCCGGCAGGCAGAACCAGAAACACTCCGTACACACACACACTCGCACCGAGGGGGATCAACAGCAGCCGCGCGTCGAAAACATCACGTGACCCGCCGCCTCCCTGCGTCACGCAGACACCTCCGGGCCTCCAGACTGCAGGGAGGGCAGGGAGCGGAGAGGGTGCTGGCGACACAGACGAAGGACATACGCGACGCGCTTAGACACAATGGCTGTCTCCTGTCTGGGACCTTGTCGGCGCCATGCCAGGCAGAGGGATTTTTTTTAGCATCCAGGGATTAGAAAAATACAGTGGGGAGCTATTCAGAGAAACCTGAAATATTATTTTGTGCACTCCGCACGTAAGAAGTGCACCGTCAGTCTAGGCATCTATCTTATTAAATGTGTTTAAACATATTTGAATGTAGGCGCCCAAGAAAGCACTGTCTTGAGATTGTTACTCTTTCTTTTTCTGACTTTCTTTCACTGGTCAGCATAAATATCATAATGAAAAATTCATTTGCCTGAGTGTTGGCAGTCTTTGCTTGAATATGGCTTCCTGGCAGGCTCAAGGTCCGCCGTCGCCATTTTTTCACTTCCTCTTTCTTTATCTATAGTAGGCGGAGAATGGGCGAGGCCTTACAACTAGAGGCCACAATTTTACTGGCTACCCGGGGAACCAATAACAAAACAAAAAGCGCCACGCCCTCCGTGTCCGCCTTCTCCGTGAGACAAACAACTCCCCTAAACTTGAACGAACCCAGTCCCATTTTCAGCAAACTCAGTGGGAAGAGCCCATGTCGTTTGCGGGATAAGGGGTGGGATTCGATTGAGAAATACGCTGCAAAACGTTTTCTGCAGTCTATTCATTTCATAACAGGATACCTGAATCCCGCTGCATGATTGGCTGCTCGTCAAAAGAAGAAACGCTCGTACTCAACGATTCCTCCCCCCCCCGTTATAAAAAAACAGATTCCCCCCCCCCCCCCGCGGCCGTTATTGGTCAAGTGGCACGGCAGTTTTGGTGCTTCCCTCTCGCCCATTGGTTGTTTTTCGCTATGCTAATACCCACCCTTTCCACTTCGTGAGCGGGGGCGGGCGCAAGGGGAAGCCGTGTTTGTAGTGTTTGTCTTTTAGTAAACAACTGTCTGGCGCTGCCAGCGTTACGCGATCCCAGCGAGGCTCCGTCGCAGGCGGCAGCCAGAGACTATGCCAGTGCCTTCCTATAGAAAAAAAAATGTGCTGCTCCTAACAAGCGCCAAGTAACAAACGGTCGAGTCTGACAGTCGAATTGGTTGTAAATACATCTTTACTAATATGGAGGCATACTAGTGTCAGGGATCCCTTAACCCTTAACTGTCAACATTTGTCGTTCCGAGAAGAGGCCGGGAAAGTGTTTTACGCTAAACGTGATTCACACTGTTTGGAGATGTATGTCACCGTCGTGTATGCAATCTACGTTAACATATGTTCACATTCGAGCCTGTTTTATTATAGACACCGTACTTAGAAATTGAATGCTTCCTCAGCTAGTGATAGCTGGTGCTGAGGCGAGACCAGACAGCCTCTCCTACATTGAAAACGCACAAATGCAGATTTTCCACAGTTTTAATGTATAGAAAATCATGATTTTATTAAAGGCACGGAGGCTAATATTATGCATAGTTCCTTTATTACTTCTCAAACAGCAGCAACATCACATGGAATTAGAATACGAATAAACACTCTAGAACACTGAACATGCTTATATCCCCTGCCATCTTCCTCTTTGTAGCTGCGAAAAACCAAGTCCCTTATAAACATACTCCTTCTTCTTCCAAATCCTTCCGTCCTTAACCCCTTCCATGCTCATGACGGAACGGTTCCGTCATGAGCCACGGTTGAGCTGTGCTCATGACGGAACCGTTCCGTCATGAGCCCGCCCGCGCTCGAACCCTTCAGCACCGCGGCGGAATTCGCCCAGCGCTGAAGGGGTTAATGCCAAATCTCTACCTCTTTGTTAACCTATAAAACAAACAAATTTATTAACAATCATGGGAGGGCACAGCGGAGGGATAATATTAGCCTCCGTGCCTTTAATAAAATCATGATTTTCTATACATTAAAACTATGGAAAATTGCATTTTATGGCAAGGCCCGGAGGCCAATATTATGCATGTTCAAAGTTCTTCTAAAACCGAATCCAACACATTTTCCACAGGCTTAAAGTAAAACTTTCTAAAAGTACTATCATTAGACCAATCAGCCGATTTCATAATATCATTCATACTAAACCTTCTCATGAAGGCCTTACTTGCCATAGCTCCTCTAACCGAATGAGCTCCAAAAACACTAATATCCACACCGGCCTTAATCATTACTCCCCTTTTCCACCTTGCTAAAGTGGGTGTTGAAACAGCCTTATATGGTGTTACATATGAAATTAGTAATTGTTTACAATTTCCTGATCTCAAACCCAAGGTTCTTTTTTCATACTCCTTTAAACAACCTACCACACACAAAATTCTATCCCCCTCAAAAAGAGGATAAAACATTGTCTTAGACATAGTCTTTGTTCTTTTCCTAATTTCAAAACAAACCCCTTCTGGCTGAAAAAACCTTGAATTCACCTCAAATGCTCTTACATCTGAAACCCTCCTAAAAGATACTAGACATAAAAGCATAGCTAACTTCCATGATAAGAGTTTCAAATCTTAAACTAGAATTTGCTCCCCAACTCTCCAACTCCCTTAATACTACTGAAACATCCCAAAGTGATGAATACTTCGCTCTTGGTGGATGCATAATACGCACACTTTTAACTAATCTTTTAATCAAAGCATGCTGACCAACAGGAACTCCATCAACCAAAGCATGACCCGCTGAAATCGCCGACCTGCTTGAATTTACTGTACTATACGCCAAACCTTCTTCAAACTGTTCCGACAAATAATCTGCCACCTCTACCACAGGTGCCGATATGGGATCCAAATCCCTCTTAATACACCAATCAATCCACTTTCTCCATGCTGAACGATATGACTTTGAAGTCCCATTTGACCAGGATTTAGACACAAGATCCTCCGCTCTCTTTGATAATCCATGCACCTGCCATACTCTCCTGAAATCAACCAAGCTATTAACCGTAACTGCCCTGTCACCACCAATTCGTGAACATTCCCTTGAACATCCTGAAGAATTTCCCTTATGTTTGGCAATACTACCGGATCCTCCACCAGAAGATCCATCACATCCGGAAACCACACCT
Organism: Triturus cristatus; assembly: GCF_964204655.1. Classification (NCBI taxonomy): domain Eukaryota; kingdom Metazoa; phylum Chordata; class Amphibia; order Caudata; family Salamandridae; genus Triturus; species Triturus cristatus. The sequence goes on from NC_140588.1 coordinate 963,538,413, forward strand.
GAACTCTCCAAAATGGGGTTATCAGTATTAATTCCGCTTGCTCGCTCCGGACCTTGTTCAGAACTCCTCCAAAACTTGCTCCATAGGGTCTTGAAGCTCTTCCAAAATTGCTTCTGGTGAAGCCTTGTCCTCGGCCGGGAAACCGACCTCGCGTTTTCCCGGCCGGCCCAAAAACCTTCCTAATGTCTTTTTGGACCTTTTGCAAGCTATTGAAGGTGCCTACATATCTGGCCAGGTCCTTCACGAAATCATCTCCGAAAAGTAGGCCTTCACTTTCTTCACCCAACTCCTTGCCAGCCAATTCTGCAAGCTTTGGGTCTATTTTAAAAAGAATACTCTTTCTCCTTTCTATACACAATGCTGCATTCGCATTTCCCAGCAAACAAATTGCCCGTTGCAGCCCCTGGCGCATCTCAATTACATCCACACCAGTGTTACTGCTATGAGCTTCCTCACACATATCAAATACTTTAGTCAGCGGGCCCAAGATGTCCAAAAGCCTATCTTGGCAACCCTTTAAACCCATGTCAAGTCCTCTTCTAGGATCCCTACCACCTTTATTTATAAAGGCCAACATCTTCTGATCTAATTCAGGTGTGTATGCCACCTTACTATTCAGTCTACGCCTTGGGCACTCCGATCGTAGCCTTGTTCTCACCTCTTTAAGTATTTCTCTTCTAATCCAAAACCTTATATACTTGGCTACATGTTCAGCCGGAGTTCACTGTGGTGATAATGGATGCTGAATCAACCGTGGGTCAAACATTTCCTCTCCTTGAGGATCCACAAATTCACCTATTTCCATTTTAATTTCCTTTTCATCATATTTCCTTTTCTTTATAGGGACCTCTTCAACATCTGAATCCTCCAGGCTAGAACTATAAGTCAGTTCCACATCACCTGAGGTTGAACTTGAATCACAGGACACCGCACTGGGCTTCCTTTTTTGCTCCTTTATTGCGCTTATTTTGGCCTTTATAGCCTTTTCCTTCTGAACCTTACGTTCATCACCAACAATTTTTTTTACCTTTCTCCACATATTTTATTTTCTCCTTCCTTTTTCCACTTACACCAGACCTCCCTGCCACAACCTCGACATCCTCAGTTGTCCAATAGTTCTCTTCCTCACCACTTTTCTGTCTATTGTCTCTTTTCCTTAAACTTTTTTCAAAAGTATCTTCTATTTTCTTATCTATTGATGCTGTCAATCCATCAAACATTTTCTCCATATATGATTTCATCTTATCCTCCAAATTTCCCTCCATAATTTCCATTTCAATTAATATTTTAATTTATTATTTCCAAATATTCCTCTCAAACCAAATAAGTATCCTCCTATTTAAAACTCTCCAACCAAGCTCCTAATCCTACCTCTCAAAACAACACCTCTCAGATTCCCAACCTTCCTGACCAAAACTCGACCTTTCTGTGAGAAAAAACTACCGCTCTCTGTCAGAAACTGACATCTGATCACTTTGATTTCCCAAAATATGGCCGAATGTAATCCTTTACTCTGTAAAGCTCTCTCCCCAAGCTCGCAAAATGGCCGCCGTACGTTGCGCTTGTACGGCGGGTCCTTTAATTCAATTCTCCATTCTATTCACATCAAACGCGCTCATGCGCCACCTAACAGCCGCTCGAGGTCCGTAACTACACACGCGCTGAAGCGCGCATAGCAACACTTTCCTCGAATCCTCTCGCGCGTGGCTCTACTGCTCTCGCGCACGTAATGACCTCCTCAACTTTAAAGGGTAAATTCACTTTACACCAAGCCAGCTTTCGCCTACAAAAACATCCACATACTTATTTAGACTACTACCTGAGCCTCTCTTCCCATGCGTCATTCACGCTTTAAAAGCCGACATATTCATCTTTAAAACGCTCCGTTATTTTTTCTTTTTTTTATAAATTACCCTCTCAAGCTTATCTCACAACCTTAAACCTTATACTGTTTTCTTTTAACCTTACATTACTTGCTAAATTAGCTTTAACATCTATATTCCTTAAATGATTTAGTTCATGCAAATGTACTTATCTTCTTGTTCGAGCAGCAACAAAAGAGGAAGATGGCTGCCTGTTCAGGGGATATAAGCATGTTCAGTGTTCTAGAGTGTTTATTCGTATTCTAATTCCATGTGATGTTGCTGCTGTTTGAGTAGTAATAAAGGAATGATGCATAATATTAGCCTCCGTGCCTTTAATAAAATCATGATTTTCTATACATTAAAACTGTGGAAAATCTGCATTTGTGCGTTTTCACTGTAGGAGGTGCTGTCTGGTCTCGCCTCAGCACCAGCTATCATGATAAAAGCTGTAGGTCTACTATCTGGGTGCAGAGGAACTTGATGGTAATTTGACATCAAATCTACAGATGTACACCTTTAGTAGGTAATAACATCTAATGCATTTTTAGGAACGGGAACTGAGCTACCAAAATGTGGTTATTAAGATCTCTGAAACCACACATCAGCTGATTTTCCCACTGGCCCGCCTTGCCACGACCAATTGCTTTACCCAGTCTGAAGACTTCTATTATACTGACTGGTTGCAATTTATCCAGTTCTTGAGAAATGTCTTCCCTAATGGTAATGGGAATACTTCTTACTATGTGGACATGAGAATAGCATTTGCCTTTAGGATTATCCAATGTTGAAAACGCGTACATTCTTCTAGGGTGCCAGGAAAAAAACTTCTTGAAGAATTTAAGTATTTTCAAATCATCGTAACTATCATCTTGAAGGACAAGGACTGGTTCTGGGCAGTTATGATCTAAGATCATGCCTAAATCCCCTCGATAGCTCCACCACAAATTGGACAGACCTTTTTATGAAACAAACAATTTGCACTCTGCCTTCCAATTTTTAAATGTAAATAATAGTTTCACGAATCCATTAATATCAGTCTCTTTACCAGTGAAACTTTTTGGGTGAAATATCTGGAGGTTCCAAGGGTTCTCCCAACTTTGCCTTGGATTTATCCAACCAAATCCCCTTGTGGATAATGGTGTAGGGAGATCAGCAATACATTCAAAATGGTTGGGAATCTGAGGAAAAAAAATCAAATTCTAAGAAGCCTAATTATAAAAAGAAATGTAATTCAAATACCAATAGGGTAGAGGAGTTGGCCTAACGGCTAGGGCGGTCGACCTCGAATCTGGGGAACCGGGTTCGAGTCTCCGCAATGATGCTGAACATCCTGTGATTTTGGGCAAATCACTTAATCTCCCCATGCCTAACAAAAATGAATGTGTGTCCTCATGTAACGCAACTGGTGCTATGTAAAGCGCTCTGATACCCAATACCGGGTCAAGTTTGCGCTATATAAAACTCCGTAAAAAAATACTAATAATAATATTAGACGATGTGGGAGCGCAAGTCATTTTGCAAAAAACAAACAGTGTCCTGCTCGCAATCAGAGTGCTCGGGATACAGAATATTAGGTCATTTTTTATAAAGTCTGTAGGAAAAGAAGGGTTAAAGACAACACATAAAAATTATTAGAAGAATCCAATTCTGAGGTGAATGAATCAGAAGACCATGATGTTAATGTGTATGTGTTGAGCACTGTGCCCGAATTAGATGTTCTAGACGTACATGAGCCAAAGAAAAAAACAAAATGTGAAATGTCCCTGGGTGGAGTGAAAATGGCAATTGCTTTGCAGTTCGTACTTTAACAAGATCTTTAGTATCATTCATGTTTTCCTTGAAACCATTCTATTTGTTATCAGACAATTATGGTTATGCACATCTGCCCATTATACGTCCTTTTTGCAGTGTCTTATAAGAATTCCTATAAAAAAGCTTCATCTTTTTTCTTGTCATCTTATCCTTGTCTCCTAAAAGATTGTAATGAAGCACAGAGACGTCGTAACTTTGAGTAATTTATTACAGTAACATCCTGGCACAGAATCTACGAGAGAGCCCTGCGATGGCTCTGTTATCCCTCAGCCAACAGCCTAGAATGTATAAAAGATTCTATAATGCATCACTATCTGAGGAAGCATAATAAATTCAGTGTCTGTAACAGAACAGATTAGAATCTGAACATATTGTAACATACATTACATACATCACAACACAGTAGATAACTACATTTTGGTTACACAGTACAGGTGAGCGAAGGTACTTATTAGCAGCATTTTATTTGCCAAGATTTTGAATCATCTAAGGCCTTGTTTACACTTGATGAAAACCTTTGTTTGTCTGTTTGTACAGTGTTGACTTATGGACAAAAAAAAGAAACCAGGAGAAATACATTTTGCAGTTGGCCTGCATTGGTGTCAGGTACATTTTACCAAGCATTGGCAAAGCCCCTAGGTCTTGCCTTTAGAAGGTGGGTACTGGAGTGTTGGACATATCAGAATGGGAAAATCCAAATTTGCTGCCAGTGCATTACAATACATGTCCACACATGCACACACACAGTAGACTTGGAATTGTAAAGGTGGCAGATGCATATCCTTGCATGTTTTGCAACAGGTGCACGTGGAGACACAGCAGCGGTCATTTTGCCTTTTGATGTTCTGACACTGCCTACAGACGTATGATTGGTAAACAAAACAGAATTAAGCACTGCTACAGCTAATTGGTCTGTCTTTGTTTTCAGGCATGCAATTTTAGCAGCGTATATGTAGTATTGCACAAGCACACATCTGAGCACAGGCTGAACACATCTAGTCTTGAATTTACAAATGGCAACTCACAGGCAACAGATACCAGCACATATACATAAGGTACACATGTACACATTAATGTTCTGCCTTTGACAAAGATAAACAGCAAACTACTGCACATTATTCCACTGTATGCAATCAGATGTGCTCACCTCTGATACAAGCAGACACACATTTGGTAACATGTAGGAATACCCAGTGCACATATTGGTGTGTACATACACACAAGTACTCTGCCCCCATCTATTCCTACTGCGCGTAGTGCAAATTAAAAAAGTATCCAGTGCCTGGATACCCTCACAGGTGACAAGCAGCGCTCTATAAATCATTATATACATACATAAATCATTATACAAATACATTATATCCCAAAAGGCTAAAAATACACCCAATTGCAGTACTGCTTTAAACTGGAAAATAAAATAAAGCATGCCCTGACATGGCTTTGGACTAGGTGGATTGGAATAATTTCATCTGCTGCTGTGAACCCTTTAACACACGCCTCTATCTGAAAGCCCAGCCTCACCCAGTGGTTATGCAGTGTCTACCTTGGCATTGAGCTCGTCTGCACTAGCTCATAGTGCCTACTAGAATGGAGGGGTATGACTGCAACAGTGTGCTGAAAAGTGTGGTTGTGTGTCTCTGTTGTTGTTGTACATATGCATGTGTATGTGTGCATGAGTTTACTTGTGGATTTCTGATTGAGTGTTTACTTTGAAATCTAGGTGTGTGCATATACATACAGGCCTGTGCCTGCACTGGTTGCACCTCAAGACAGTGGGGTGCAGTCTCAACATGCCCGCTGTTGGAGTGGTGAACCCCTTAAATTCTTACAATCTAAAAGATACCTCAAATGCACACCCATGGGAGGGCGCGGTGCGTCCGTTGGGGCGTTGCCCCCCTCCCCCGTGCACCCGCCCGCGCCCGCACCTCCCTTGGTGTCTCTGAACTTAGTTTACTTAAGTTCAGAGACGCCGAGGGTGGGGAGAACTGACAATGCATGTCAGTCAACATGACGTCGGACCGTGAGCGGTCCGGCGTCATGTTGACTGACATGCATTGTCAGACGAGGCAGCACTGCAGCACAAGTGCGCATGAGTGGGCATGGTGAGCTAATTTTTAGCCCGTGCCCAGTCATGCGCACTTGTGTTTTCACGGACTTGCGCATGCCCATTAGGAGCCCCTCGGTCTCCTAATGGACAGGCGGCGGGCGAAGAGTAGGCTGTGCCCTCAGCCAATCCTGACGCAGCAGCAGCGCCAGGATTGGCTGAGGGGTTGCCACGCAGTGCTGACGTGACGTGCTGTTCCAGTTCGAAGAGGGCAGAGAGGCGCCAACGCGGACCAGGAGCAGAGGCGGTCAGGTAAGTTTTCCTCTTAATTTTATAAGGCTTGTATGTAGTGTTTTGTTTATAAAATGTGGGCAAATTAATTTATTTCTCTCTGGGGTCTTGCTGGTCGTAGTACGGACAGTGTGTTTCTCTCTGGGGATCACGCTGAAATTAGTAGGGGTAATGTGTTTCTCTCTGAGGGTCTTGCTGCTGTTAGTATGGACAGTGTGTTTCTCTCTGGGGATCTTGCTGATGTTAGTGTGGACTGTGGACAATGTGTTTCTCTCTGGGAATCTTGCTTAAGTTAGTACTGGTAATGTGTTTCTCACTGAGGATCTTGCTAGTGTTAGTATGACCCCCCCCTCGCGACTGCTCACACGTTCGTTTGCTTCCTTTGCAATCATTTTATGCCTCGCCACTTTCAAATGTCACCAGCCGCCCCTGCCCATGGGTGGATGGGTTGGGGGCGGTATTAAACCTCACTTTCATGAGGCAGTGTATCCTGAGACAGGGCAATCATTCAGCTAATCAAGGACAGACTCAAGTGAGCTCTATGGCAGAGGTTGACATTTTTAAAAGATTTAATAAACAAATTTAAGAGGTGCAGTACCGAAAATTGTAACCGCAAATGCATCAAGTCAATGCTACAAAGGCTCTAGGAGACAGGAAAATACAGAATAGCAAAATCAAAAACGTTATACGTCTCAAATGAGCAGCAAAATCAATAGGAAATTGGACCACATCCCTAGTAGCATTGGAAAAGTCTCAGGAAAGTTCTGACTCACCCTCAAAATCGAGGATTTATATAGGAAATCTTCCTCTAGACTAACACAGAGAATGCTAAATCATCATGGTGTGAGCAATCGAGTTATAATTTCAGCAAATGAGGGCACGGTTCTATTAAAGGTAATATTGCCTTACCAGCTAAGCACTATCACACTACATAACTTGATTCAGTCCCTCTATAAGAATGTCATCTGGACATGGCAGGACAATGTAGTCACAAAACAACAGTAAACTATTACGATTGAATACAATGAGCTAGTGGAAGGGACCATAAGTTGCGCAACATTACTGACCCCGTGTTTGAAAATCCATGGTTTCTGTGCAATAGCTCTCGCATCCAGCACCTGGGGTAGAAAGCTTTCGTACGAGCGCTAGTAAAAGTTTGAGATCACAAAATGAATGGTAGTGAAATAAAGATGCACACACGAAAAGAGGGGACTCCACATCTCTTTAAAAAAGATATAGTTAAAAACAGCAACATTCATGGGGTAACGGAGGAGCCAGTGCAGGGAGAGGGCTGGGCAAACAATGGGAATGGCTAGGGGCAGAGTGCAGAGAGCAACCGAGCGGGGAAAAGCACATGAGGGAGACTTCAACACAAATTATCAGATGGGGATTGCGGGAGAGAAGTACACAGAAGAGAGACATAGCAGTTACAGAGGCAGCAAACAGAGCATGGGGCAGTGGGTATTTTTGTTGGGGAGGGGGGGAGGGAGAAGAAAGAAAGTTAGTTAGTTGAAAAAACACAAGCACTCTGATAGAGTTTTTAACCAAAAAGGAAAAAGAACACTTCCTTAAAAAGTGCAGTGTAAGGACACGTCAGTCAGCCAAGAGAATGGTAAAGAGGCTATGCTCTAGCAGTGGGACAAGCAGAAGATGGACAAGCAAATGAGAGTGACAATAGAGCCAACCTATGGTTAGAAGTGGGTCAGCTCTAAACCCACGTGAGTTGTCGGTAAGACCACTATAAGTCTTTTGCAACCAGACAGCTTGCACTGTCTTGTAGGCTCTGCCTAAAAATGTAGAGCACTAAGTAGCAGTCATTTCTTCTTGAAAAGAATAGAACTCTTGTGTAAGACACCCGATTTTGGTTTGCTTGAATACTTGCACCATCCTGTTATTGCAAATATGGGTTGTGCTATAAGCATGCAACCATCACGCCCTTTCCTTTTTTACCCTGGTAAATTTCAGCAAGTCAAATATGACAAAATGTATGGGGGAAAATGCTTTGTAGATAATAGGACATACAGATTTAGATATGCCACGTGTCGGTGGGTGTATGATGTTTTACAGCAACAGCCCAAAACTGACCATACAAAGTCAATATAGTGCCAACGTGGTATTTATATGGTCATCCAATTCTTTATTCGGATACAAAAAATATCCATGAAAGTACACAATAAAAAATACCAGCACAATATTAAATCGGTACATACATAAATAAGGAGTTAAAAACAATGAGTGCAATAAACGCATAGCTACAAATACACAGAAATATATGCATAGTGCAAAAGGTCAGTGCAACAAATTCATCATGGGTCTATAATTTAAATTGTTAGATCAGCGGTAGTAACAATATAATACTTAGAATATAACACCATAAAATATTAAAATGCAGACACTTTGACACGTATCATAATACAATCAAATGCATACAATAAAATTTATGCGGCCCGCATATTGGTAAAGTCAGATATTGGGCATACAATTGAAACTGTTTATACTGTGCTCATAGAGGCACAGGAGCGAACAGCCAGTCTCAAAAAGGTACTAACACGAATGGTTAAATTATCCCCATTGAGCATGACAATATCCCTGTATGCCAGGGTCAAGACTGATTTACATATGGCCAGGTCTATACTGGGGTGGCATGGTGAGCAGAAGAATGATGGATTTAACCCAGATCTCTTGACTGGGGTGAATGTTTTGATTTGTTCTGCATTCCGTCCATCAATTGTGTGTCTTTTGCTTTCTCGCCCTAAGTGAGCCAGGTATGCCCAGACGTCGGTCCTGGGTTCACTGTGCCACTGGAATCAAGCTATCCTGGCTGAAGAGGGGTGAAACCCCAAAACCGGTCCTAGGATGCATGTTTCGGATCCAGGGAGGACCTGGCTTGGCAGTTCGGGCTGGACTGTTCCCATGAGGCACAGGGTCAAGACTGATTTGCATATGGCCAGGTCTAAACTGGGGTGGCATGGTGAGCAAAAGAATGATGGATTTAACCCAGATCTCTTGACTGGGGGTGAATGTTTTGATTTGTTCTGCATTCCGTCCATCAATTGTGTGTCTTTTGCTTTCTTGCCCTAAGTGCGTCAGGTATGCCCAGACGTGGGTCCCGGGCTCACTGTGCCACTGGAATCAAGCTATCCTTGCTGAAGAGGGGTGAAACCCCGAAACCGGTCCTAGGATGCTTGTTTCCGGGCCAGGGAGGACCTGGCTTGGCAGTTCGGGCTGGACTGTTCCTATGAGGCACGGGGTCAAGACTGATTTGCATATGGCCAGGTCTAAACTGGGGTGGCATGGTGAGCAAAAGAATGATGGATTTAGCCCAGACCTCTTGACTGGGGGTAAATGTTTTGATTTGTTCTGCATTCCGCCCATCAATTGTGTGTCTTGTGCGATTTCCACAAGGACAGGGCATTTGCTCAAGATTAATATTGAAGCCTAAGGGGAAGCAAAGTAAATATTTTAAAATGCCAGCCCTAAGACGAAAGAGCAAGCTTCATTCCCAGCGGTTAGTCACCTTTAAAAGATAACTGGCTGGAAGTGTTGTGGGGGGTCATCGGCATCCACCAAGGTTATTTACCGGGCGACTGAGGATTTCAAAGTTTCTTGCTTACGTCTCAAGTCATCATAGTATTCATACAGAGCCCCCTGGATAATATTTTTATTCATGCCTGCCATATTGCCTGGGTCTGTAAAAATGTGTGACAGATTTACAATGGTCAGGCTAGCCTTGACAGCCGCCAACCATGGTATATCGCTACCCTTATCACAATTAAGGCAATCAACTATGATGTCTCTAGTTAACGTGGCTGCTGGATTTTGCCATACTTTTATCCAGAAAATGACTGGACGTGTCCTGATGTAGTCCTCAATAAAGGGTAATTTTAACTCATGATGGCAAACAAAGGAAGAAGAACAAATCGGTGCCCCCAAAACTCTCCGTCAGAATCTATTTTCTTCTACCTGGATGCTGTTGCAGTTCGCGTGGCACCAAACTTCTGCTCCATATGTTGCGGTAGGTAAATACTGAGTTTTATATATTTTCAGTAGGGGTAACACTACCTCAGTGCTACTCGGTTGGGGGAGGCACAGAATCGAGTTGGTAGCCTTTAAAAATGTACTCCTGCTATGTGCCAAATGGGCAACCCAAGAGCCATTGTCTGAAAAAACCAAGCCCAGATATGGAAAAGTGCGTGTTCATAATAGTTTTTCGGAACCGGAGTTGATTACATTGACAGAATATTTTTTGGGGCCGCAGCTCATTAAAAAGGATTTTTTTAAATGTGTACAAAGGTCCAGCTTATTTATAAAATCTACAAACCCCCAACTAAGATGCGCAATGCATTGGGTGTGCAGCCCATTAGGACCGCATCATCCGCATACAATAAGGCGGGTAGCTTGTTGCCATTGATCAACGGGACGTCCTTAGTCAATTTGGACAACTAATTATTCAGCTCATTAATATATAGGATAAAGAGCAGATGGGCCAGTACGCATCCTTGCCTGACCCCTCTGCCAATCACAATGTTACCTGATACTGCCCCGTCCCTACTGATCCTCACCTTAGCCCCCAGATCCCTATGTAAGTAAGCCAAAAAGTGTACTAAGGCCTCGCCCAGCCTGTAATTTGAAAGACATAGCCAAAGACCCAATCTAATTACAAAATCAAATGCTGAGGTGAGATCCATAAAGGCCAGGTAAATTGGGGACTGTCGAGCTATCGTGTATTTACCAGTAATAAAATTTAGATTAAGGCATTGTTCTACAGTTCCCAATTTGCTTCTGAAACCTAACTGACATTTATCTAAAATACTTTCATCCTCAGCCCAGCTCCTAATTTTAATAAATAATACCCGCCCAAGTATCTTGAGTGTGTTATCGATTAAAGAGATTGGTCTGTAACAGCTAGGGTTGGACTTGTCCCCCTTTTTAAAAATCGGGACTATAATGCTAGTTGACCATGTGCTGGGGATATGAGAGTTTGTTAAGTTGTTAAAAACATTGAGTAAAAGTGGTGCCAAAACTCTGGTTTATGCTTGATAATATCAATATAAAGCACATCCGGGCCAGGGGCCTTGTTACCTAGACTTTGATCAATAGCGTCCTCAACTTCAGTTATCGATATCTGGACTTGTGTAGCAACGTGAAGATTATATGGGCCTCATTCTGAGTAGGAGCTGTATATCTGTTTGAAAAATGTGCTACCCAAGCTTAGCTGGTTATATTACAGCATAGAGGAGTTAAATTCTGGCCCATACCTGTCATATTTTTAACAGATGCCCAAAAGCCATTTGTGTTGTTTAAACTCGCAGCGCTGGCCAAATTATCCCATTGTTCTCTTAGGATCTCATCTTTCCTCTGCTTGACCGCTTTATTGTATTGATTCCTCAGTGATCTAACAAGGCTTGAATCCCTTGGTGTGGATGACAAAGCAGCACGAAGCTCTCTGTCGGCCCGTGAGCAATCACTATTAAGCCACTTAGTGTTGTGGTTATTAATAGACAGGGGTTTTGAGATCATTTGTTTGATGCCTGCGCATAAATGGGCAAAGGCAGCAACTACCTCATGATTGGGGTCCATAGGCGACAAACAGGTATCGACAAGTGGTCGATAAGATGTTATCATATTCGAGAACACATTACTACTGTCGATACCTTTCCAGATAATTCTTAATTTGTCAGTTGAGGGTGATAAATTACTTGCTCCTGGTTCTACAATGAAATTGGCTCTGGGAGTGACCCTAAGCATAACCGAGGTTGGGTTATGGTCACCAAATACAGTGGGTATAACCTCCGCTCTAACTAAAATATCTTCCAGCGTGGCTGATATAAAACATAATCAATTATTGAGGCACAGCCACGACCTCTAAACGTTGGTGTTGGGTGACTGTCATTATGGTTTGTGGCTGCAATGTCCATCACATTTAATAGCTCATGGTTTGACAAATAGTCCACTAGTTCAGTCCCCCTTTTGCACAGATTTACATATGGTACGTGGACAGTGTCCGATATATTTGCCCCAGAAATCTTAACATTAAAATCTCCACCCAGACAAATTCCAGCTAGATTGCAATTCCCTAAAGCAGTTTGTATATCTGACACAAAATTAAAAAGATTTGCGACAATCATATTGGGTACACTTAGAAAATTGTTATTATAAAAATTAATAAAACAAATAGAAGCCCCCCATGTATATATCTAAGATTGAAAGTTGGGGCTATTTGTAGAAATAGTTTTGACACTGCCATCAGACAGAATATTAACCCAAATAGAAAGGCCGCCAGAAGGTCGCCCATGTATAGGGGCAGGTGCGCAGACATTAAAACATCGAAAACCCTTGAGATATAGATCCCCTGTGGTCCAGGTCTCCTGAAACATTAAAATGTCAAATTTATTTACCAGCTTAACCCAATCCACTTTGTTTACTTTGGAGGCTAAGCCGGCAACGTTCCAGCTTAGCACCTGCAGATAGTGATAAGGGGGCCCAGAAACATCACTTACCAGGGGGACAGATGCTAGTGTAATGAGGGCCAATTCGATGGGCAGTGGTTTAAGAGGCAGTCAATCTAATGTATCTAAGCCAGAAAGGGAAGTAAGCCTATTTTGTGACAAGAATGGGGAGATGACTGGTGTGTTATGGGTGACATTGGGTTTATAAAAATAGCCAAGAGGCAATGACCAAATGTCAGTAAATAAGGGGCTGTTGTACTCTCTTATACTTAATATTGATTTTACCAGGGCCGGCCGGCGAAAGTTAATAATAACGCAGTCTCCTTCTATGGTCTTGTCAGAGGGACCAACCCAGCCAACCCTGCGCACCATCAAAATATCATTGATGTTAAGCGCACTAAACCCTTTATGCTTTGCCAGCCAATTAGCACTCTTATTACGTAGTTGATCCCAGGACTCTGGTTGATTCTTCCCTATGGGGGTTACCCCTGCTAAAACCAAGACATAAGGGCAGGCCTCAGGTGGTAAACTTAGGACATCTTTACTTGCATCAGCGGGCCCGCAAACCTTTTTCCTAGTGGCAGGGTCCATACTCTGGGACTTGTGTGCTGGGCTGGTATTATTTACAGGGGCTATACTAGGATTGAGGGCAGCACGTTGGCTAGATGACTGTAGTATATTGGAAGTACCTGGGTGTGAATTTTTCCACGAGTGGATGGAAGGCTCAGGGAGAATACATTCTTTAACTTTGCGACAAGTGTCACAAGGCCCAGTTAACATAGGCTGCGCAGCAGTTGAGGTTAGCTGTGGCATGCTAGAAAGGCCAGAGATTAATCCATTCTGAACCTGTGATTTTTCAGACAACTTGGGTGCGTTACTGTGCAAACTAGACTTGTTAACAGGTGATTCTAGACGATCCAGGCGCTTCCAGAGTGAGCTGAAGTTCCTGTCAACAAGTTCCTTAACACGCTCAAACATAGTGTCTACAATAATGTCAATAGCTGTGTCTCTCAATGTAAAATTATTGAAAAGTGCTGGTATAGATTCCGTCTGAGTCTGAATATGAATTGAATGGTTAGGCATGTTAATAGGCTTTAAAACAGCAGGGGCGCCAGCAGTTACTGTATCAGTCACTATATCAGCTGTGACCGCTGGACCTTGTATCCATGTACTTAGAGCGGTACGCTGAGGTTTTAAGAGGGATGGTTGTTTCCTCTTTCGGCAAACAGGCTTAGTTATTTTCCTTTTTGCCCCTGAGATTTCAGGATTTGGGGAAACAATCACATTAATGCCTGTGTCCTTGTAGCAATTGTGTGGCAAAATATTTGCAGCCTCCTTAGGGACCCCGATAGATTTGTTATCCTCAATGCTCAGTCTGCTTCCCAGAGCTGGCAAATGCAAATGCGCATTATGGTCAGTTGGCGAATTCAGCGTCATAGGGGGGCTGATGTGATCACCGTTCACAGCTGAGGGGGTTGGTTGAGGGGTTATAGATCCCAGGGACATACACCTCTCAGTTAATTCAATTTCGGTGCTAACAATATCAACAACTCTCTCCAACATACTGTCTATAGAAGCCGAGGCACGCAAACTAGGCATAGCAGACCGTTTGGCCACTACAAATAAATTGCACAGGGGCAGGCCTTGCTTCACTCACCATACAGATGTCACAGAGGATGGCGAATGTCAGAGGGGTGGCCCAGCCTGGTCTACTCTGGTCGCCGACGGGCGCAGATCAGTGGCATCACGTCGGGCACCGATGCAGGCTGCTGGGAATTGTGGTTTTGGAAGAGCCGTTCCCCTCACGGCAAGCGTCTAGGATTACTGGCCGTTCCCCTCACGGCAGACAGGCAAAGCAAGGTCGGTGGCCATCCCCCTCACAGCGGTAGAGTCAACTGCGTCAGCTTTAGGCTGGCGTCCCGCGCTGTGGGAGGCCGGCAAGGTTCTTATCGCGCCTCCGGGCGCAGATCAGCGGCGTCACGTCGGGCACCGATGCAGGCTGCTGGGAATTGTGGTTTTGGAAGATCCGTTCCCCTCACGGCAAGCGTCTAGGATTACTGGCCGTTCCCCTCATGGCAGACAGGCAAAGCAAGGTCGGTGGCCATTCCCCATACGGCGGTAGAGTCAACTTCATCAGCTTTAGGTCATTTGGAGCTAAAATAGTAGAACACTTGCAGTTGGCTGGAAGTGTTTCGTCAGGTAAATGTCAGGAATTAAAATGTTTGTATGCATTGACATTTGCAAGGCATTCTGGGTTCAAAATAGTGTTGGAATCCAACATATAGAGTCCTTTCAAGGTATGAAAAAATTGATGGGATCCATGCATGCAACAGCACCTTGCATTGCCCCGCTTCTCTAAATGTAAAGAATATATAGGGTTACATGGCATGGAAGTTAGAGCACCCGGGGCTCAAATACTGGAACATTCCCCATGGAAAATGAGAGGAAAGTATCTGATTTTAGTTAAAGTTTGACATTTGTACGAGATTCTGGGAAAGTAAAAGTAGCTAGATCAATGCAAGCCATGCCACCATGGACTCCCCCTGGTGTCTAGTTTTCAAAAATGTCTGCGTTTGGTATGTTTTCCTGGGTGCCGCATGACCCCATGCCCAAATACAGCATCCATTATATAAAGAATGTAAGTTGAAAATTGGACTCATTAAAATATATTTCTGATGTTTGCAGACCACCAAGTGAAAAATAATTAGTGGCATCCATGAAACACATAGCATTGTAACATATTGGAAAATTGGCACAATAGCAGGCAACAAACATATTCAATAGGTTGGTTTAGCTCAAGGAGTAGAATTGATGCCACAATTTGAAATACTTGACACCTAGTGAACATAACAATTAGGAAACGTTCCTTAAAGGCAGAAAGTGAGTATAACCACCACACTACTATTGCAACAGATGGTGGTGCAAAGCATGTATAAGAATAAAGATCGCCTGTGCCAATGACAGTCACTATGGCTGCATATTTAGAGAAATACAGAAGCAGAATAGGGTTAAAAAAAATAAGGATGGACTACGATACATCCTACATGAAGGAAAGAGACAATGTGAAGCGCTAGGGATAGAATTAGTTTCCACCGCCATGGATTGAGGATGTCGCAAAAGTTTTAGTTAGAAAAGGAAGAAGGAGCACACATAAATGGAAAAATAAATTTAAAAATCCTTGTTATGATTCACTCAAAGTGGCTAACCCACAAAATGTAAACATGTCTCCCAAAACTTACTCCTTGGGAACTGTAAAGCCACGTCAAGGCACCAACAATTTTTGAGTTATCTCTATTGTAAATAGTTCTCATAAGCCTCTTACATCCATTTGCAATAAGAGTCACTCGTCACTTAAAGATCCACACAAAACCCCACCCTCCGCTGCAAGCATGAGCCAATTAAAGCAACAGTCACTTTCCAGCCACCTGCATCTACAGATACTCAACAGTCTCAGTTGCAGAGAATTTACCACACACATCTGCAGATACTCAGCTTACTCATCAGCGGTCACACAACAAACACTTCTCCAAACAATCCTTACTGCATACAAAGCCAACCAACACACGCTCAGAGACACTGAACTCTCACATCTGAAGACATTCTCCACTAGCACTTCTGCAATCACTCCCCACCTGCATACAACAACACAAATGATTAGAGGCACAGTCTTCAGCCCCCAAACACACCAACAACATATGCACTTATTCTCCTCACCCCTCTTAGTCTTTCACATCAGACTCATTCACATGAGTGGTATCCTCTGGCATAAAATAATAATGAGAATTAGAAGACACTCAGAACTGTAATAAGAAGTCTCCTTGAATACTGCTATCCAAATACATACTAATCATCTTTTTCAGCTGTAAATGGATTGCATTCACCAAAATGACTGCAGAGTAAGTGGGAAAAGTGAACGTCCTGGCAAATCCATAACCAACTTAATAAAGAAACCTTGGGCTAGAAATTACATTACTGTATTGCTGACATCACAGGCTTGCCATGCTGGTATGTGGCGGAGATCACACAAGGATTCCAATCCTTGTATTCAACTCTTTATGACTCCCAGCTTGATTAACCCATTTTTAGTCTTGCTGATTACTTACACAATAAGGCCATTGCATGGCTAAATGACTCAAGATGCAAGAACATAAAACAAACATTCTTGAATGAGGAGATAAAATCGGTGATCGGTAGCCTCCCTGCTGTCAACTCCCCAGGTTTGTATGTTCTGCCCACAGAGGTTTACAAAGAATATTCTGATATCCTATCTCCCTATTTACTGGCATTATTAGAAGAATCTTATAATAAGAAAATCCTTTCCCTCACTATGTGTGAGGTGCGTTTGATCACCCTTCTTAAACCAGACAATATCTCAGATCAGTATGATTTGTATAGATCATTGTCACTTATAAACTGCAATGTCAAAATACTGGCCAAATTACATGCTAACATACTGCTTTGCTTGCTCCCAAAGCTTGCACTCCCTGGTCTGGCCAGCTTTGTACAGAGCTGCTCCCCAACCCACAATTTGCGCACTCTGTTTCCAGTACTACATCAGATTGACCCAGAAGTCAAAGCAGCAGCAATTATTTTGGCTGCCACTAAGGAATTTGAGTCAATTGAATGCTCCTACCTTTTTGATATCCTTCAACGCATGGGCCTACGGACAATGTGTGCAATTACTGTACACAAACCCCACAGCCCGACTTAGACAAAATGGTCTATTCACTAAGCCCATATCTATCTGCAGAGGTACGCATCAATAGTGCTTGTTATCTCCAATTTTATTTGTGCTGGCACTTGAGCTATTGGCAGCTAAGTTTCACCAAAACAATGCTGAATATGCTATTCGCTATAACTCTCGCAAATTGCTGGTGTCCCTGTATGCAGACGATATAGTGCTTTATGTATATAACTCTCAAATGAGTCTACATCCAATTCTGAGAGAGTTCATAAAGTTTGGAGGTGTCTCATAGATTACCAATAACTAGAGCAAATTAGTTATCTTTTTCCTCACATCCAATATTACCAGATATGACTCAGAATTTCCGCTGGAGTGGAATAAGGAATCCGTAAAATGCCTGGGTAGGTGGGTCAATAGAGATTTTATACTATTTTGAAGGAAAATTACGGCAGAGCAATTTCCCAGTTAGAAGACAAGATCGATAGGTGTGTGAAGCTTCCCTCATCTATGGCTGGCAGGATTGTATTGAAAAAGATGATTGTACTTCCACCAATGCTGTACTTGTTCCTAAATATTGCCATTCCATGCTGATTAGCTCATCTGGGCAGGTAAACTATCCTGACTCTAATGGGAAATATTAACATTCTTCTACACTCAGGGAGGATTTGCTGCACCTAAACTTGAATTATATTACCTCTGCGTGCAAACCCATCATTAGTAGTATGGTTTCACCTCCAACTTTATTTGCCACACTTACCAGTGGAAATTGACAATGCATTTCTCACGTGCAGGCGGCGCTCAGATATACCCACCTCTCACTGTACAATGCATGCCTGGGTCAGACTAAGACAGAAAGCACACTTGGACTTACTCTACTCACCCTGGGCATCCAAGCATTCCCCTGACCTGCGAAAAGGCACTTGCGCAACTATCAAAATGACATATCACACTACTGGGTGCAAACTGCATTTTCATAGACATAACTGTGTTCTTGAATCAACCCACATGTAATTTTACTTGTTAAATTCCTTTACCATTAATTTAAACTAACGATTAAATCAATCACACCAAAGGAGCTGCCTGTTCTGGGTTCACAGGCGCAGTTGCTAGCTGTAACATCACCCAAACACTTGGTAACAAATTTACAAAATATCCTCGAAACATAAATGGGGAAAAGAGCTTCAAACTCCAACTACCAGTCAAAGAATGAGAATTTTGCTGTCTGAAACTGCGGCTTTGTCACCTAGTAGAAGACTCTGTTTAATACATTTTCGCTATCTGCACCGAATATATCACACCCCACTCAGCTTTTGGAAACGGGCTCCATTCCAACAGATGTGGTATGTGTTGCGAAACCCTAGAATTTGACATTTTGCACTTAACTCGGAGTTGTGCACAAATATATGAATTGTGGAGTGAGATTATACAAACTTCCACCAAAATGTCATGCAAACCTATACTAATAGACCCTAAATTAGTAGTGTTGGGTTGGGTACACCCCATATTGAAATTCTTTAGAAAATGTATGGCACTTTCATACTTGTGTGGCAGAGGCAGTGGTTTTCAGACCTCACCTACTGCAATGAGCAGATGGAAACATACTGAATATCAACCTAGAACTTACTGCCACAAAGACAGATGGGCGCCACTCCATTTGTATCGAATGAACTGTGATACTGCTGTGTAAGTAGCTACTCCTGGTTCTGAGTCACCGGTGACACAACAACATCTATACAACTCAACTACTAATGCTGATTAGAGTACTCGGCAACAAGGGTAACAAACTTCTTTGATTGTAGCATTGGGCGAGCCAATATGGGATGCTTTCTTATTTTTTCTATGCTTGGAATGGTAGAGTGACATGTCTATGTATAACAACATGTTAAATTTATCAGTATCTGGTTGGTATTGTACCTTTGTTTAAATTAATAATAATAATACATTAAAAAAAATATTGTCTAGCTTTACTGTGCATTTGTTCACACCAGTAAACAGTTGCAGGACAAACTGGATCATTTTGGGAGCCAGTCTGACCGGATCTACCACAGTGGACAAAACTGCATGCAAAATTAATTTCACATTCCTCTATACTAATTCTCCACTAATCCTGTTTGGGTTCCGGTGTAGCGTGCTACCTACCGAAAAGCGCTTCAACACCTCATCAGTGGTAGCAAGCGCTATATAAATGCAAACCCTTCCCTCTTCTATCCCTCCACTATCCTTTTCAATCGAAATAACGTACTAACATATCCGCCGCTCAAATTAATTTCATATTTCCCTATACCAATTCACCACTAATCCTTTTTTGGGTTCCAGTGTAGCGTCTTTCTCCTAGAAAAATATCAATATAAATGCAATGGCAATTACAATATCCCTCCCAGTCTGCTGATCTACTCCATGTGGATCTCCTTTCTGAGAATCTGGCTGCATGGGTGCCCCTTCCCTTGCATTTGAAGTGGATTCATCATCGGAAGATTAGCATGGACAGTCACAAACATCCCAATTTCAGCGATCTGAATTTTACACATGATCATCTGTTTCTGATGCAGCCTCACTGTCGGATTCCCCCCAAGTGAAAACATTAGCTTACAGGCCACCTCAGCAGCTGTCATACCATGCCAAAAATCCATAGTGTACAACTTTTTAAGAAAATGGAAAACTTTTGTCAGATGAAAAAAGAAAACCAGGAAAATAAGGACAAATATTTCAATTGTATGCATTATCCTCTGCTTCTGATGCAGTCTTATTGTTAGATTTAGCCCAAGAGGTGGACTTCAGTAAAATACTTTCCACTTCAGTAGCTGCCATACTTTGCTGGAAAGCCATAGTGTACAACTTTTTAAGAAAGTGGAAAACTTCAGTCAGTTGAAAAAAAAATAAACAAGAAATTAAGACAAATAATTGAAAAATGAAACAGGAACAAAACTAAATTGCCCCCCAGAAACTGAAAAAGTTACAGTCAAACAGCAACACTATGTTCAACCTACAATATTGCTAGACAAATGCAAACGCACAAACTCACGTATAACCCTACCAAAGCAGTAACAACTGCCTAACAGTGTACAGCTACTAAGAATAACCTGGGATAAAGGAAATAAACAAAATGTTAAAAAGATGAAAAAGTAAAGTAACAGAATACATACAACAAAGAATGA
The DNA here is from genome assembly GCF_964204655.1 of Triturus cristatus. NCBI lineage: Eukaryota > Metazoa > Chordata > Amphibia > Caudata > Salamandridae > Triturus > Triturus cristatus. The sequence goes on from NC_140588.1 coordinate 963,558,713, forward strand.
CAACAAAAACAATTCGTTCTCCAAAAAATACAAATTATTATTCACTAAACAAAAATGTAACCGGATACTGTCAGCAACAATCTGCCAACAAATCCTACAAGCAGTAAACTCAAGGCAAAGACACTGAAAAAGAAGAAAAAATGTAATTCTTAACATCTAGAAATGATGTTAAACACCTCATCAAAGTATCTGCCTCGTCCCAGTCTTCAATCACTACCATGGTGCCTTGTTCCTGGACAGTTGTCTAGGCAGAGTGTGTGCAGACACAACAGCAGGAGCTGCCACCAGACAGACTCCACCATCCATGCTTGAATAACATTAAAGAAAACTGTTACATATGCATGCGGCCTGGACCAGCACTTAATGTATCAATGTGAGTCCACCTACCACCCGAGCCACCTCACCCTCCTAGCATCTGCCAACACAATTCCAATACTCAAATAGGAGATGGTACCACAGAAATAGGTGAAGACACACATAGGGTGCACACTGACAAGTATATCACTTATTAATTCGAAGAGGCCATTTAAAATGTCTCATTCTAAGGACCCTCACAATGCTGCTGCATTTCCCCCTTTTTTTGCAGTAAGCAGTGGCAGGGTATTCATATCTGCGAGGGTGGGGGAAAGCTAAAATGTTACTATTTGGATCCAGAAGCCCCGAAGAATCAAGAATTGCTATGAGAATTGAGGCTATTCCAACATCTACCTTGGAACGTTTGTAATTTGTGCAAAAATGTCCCCCAAGCATTGCTTCAACTTTCAGTAGCCAAAGACCCATGCTGAACATGTCCAGGTCCAAGTAAAATCCCCATATCTTCCCAGATCTTGAAAATTCCAGCGGATCTGTTAAACTCTGTTAGTAGCACTATAACGAACTATGTTGATATGACGCAGTGCTTGAAATGGAAAAATAGAAGAGCCAGTACTCTCCCTCTCAAAATAAAAAAGTGCCGGTACTCCGTACTGGACAGTACCGGCCCATTTAAAGCACTGAAATTCTGACAAAGAAATGCACTCTTCCAGCAGAAAGCCATATGAGGAATGGCAGAGTTACCAGATTTAAAAAAATCACACACATGCAAAATGTACCTATCACAAAAAGATTACATCACTGCTGCAGTCCAGACACTAACACTGCCATAGACACAATACACTGCTCTACAAAGACACAAAAGCGGGACTTCAGCACATGGCAGCCACTATCCAGGCCTTAACAGCACTACACAAAGCCTTCAAATTCATTAGGGACCTGGGACAATACAAAGTTGATACATATGTCGCCAACCAACAGCCACCCATGGCTCCTCATTAGACACATAATGAAAGAGAAGCAGAACATGAGAGTGGAAAGCCCTTTCAGTAAAGATAAGTCATATGTCTGACAATGGGCACAGTGTTATCCGAAATAAATTGCAGTATGACAATATGGCCAAATTGTTAGAATATACTAACGGTCAGCGAAGCCTCCTTAAACAAGCTACAAGTTGTGCAGAACACGGCTGCCCGTCTAGCAGCAAATGCCCCACCCGGAACGGCTTCTATCCCACTTCTTAAAAAACTCCACTGGCTCCCTGTGCGAAAGCGGGTGAAATTTAAGATAGGCTGCACTGTTTACAAAGCCCTAAATGGACAGGGGCCTTCCTACTTATCTGCTAAACTTATCAAGTACACCCCCCCACGGCCCCTTCGATCAGGCTCCAAGCTACTCCTTTGTCCCCCTAGAATTAAAAAGGCTTGCAAGGGTGGCAAAGAATTTACAGATCTTGCCCCTACCCTCTGGAACGAATTGCCCCTCCAGCTTTGCAATTGCCAGAGCCTCTTTCAATTCCGGAAGCTATTAAAAACCTTTCTTTTCTGAGTCCCTTGTGTCTGGCTGCAGCACACCGTTCTAAGTGTAGAGATACCCCTTTGGGGTGATTCAGTGCTATAGAAATTAATAATAATAATAATAATAATAATAATACTACTTAAGAAGTTCCCAAAAATACCTTTACTTACATGCCACAAAAACACAGAGTAGCCTAGAGTATCTCTCAACGTACACCACCCACAACAGCAGTTATGAAACACATTGAACTTTACAGAGAGAAAAAAAATGACAATTCTAGATCTATTCAACCTACAACAATTGTTACAATATAAAACAGTAAAGAAAAAATACTTTCCACATACCAAATGTCACTAATTTGCCATACTAGGAGTTGTATTGGTGTAAATTCCACCAATGGGCCCCCTACTCCTCCATGAATGAAACATCTGTGACCCGCCCTCCACACAAAAGGATACAAAAAAGCGATGGAATGGGTCAAATGTAAGTCCATCAATATTTTGCACACCATGTCACCTCAGTTTGGGCTCAGCCATATGCAAATCAGTCTTGACCCTGCTCCAATGGGAACAGTCCAGCCTGAGATGCCAGGCCAGGTCCTTCCTGAACCGAAACACAAACAACCCAAGATCAGTTTCACCCTAGTTAGAGCTAATCAGCCAGGTATAGCTTGGTTCAAGTGATACAGTGTGTACGGGACCCACGTCTTGGCATACTCCTCTCACTTAGGGTGACACATTAAAGTGTACCAAAAAGTGGTGGATGGAATTTTGGTCTAATTTTAGCCACTGGTAATTACTCGGGCCGCAACCCTAGTCCATCATTATTTGCACACCATGCCACTTCAGCTTGGACCCAGTTCTGTGCATATCAGTCTTGACCCTGCTTCAATGGGAATAATTGTGTCCGAACTGCCAGGCCAGGTCCTCCCTGAACTGGAATAGAAGCAACCCAGAACCAGTTTTGTCCTAGTTAGGGCTCATTAGCCAGGTATAGCTTGGTTCCAGTGATACAGTGTGCACGGGGCCCACATCTGGGCATACCCATCCACTTAGGGCACCATTTTGATTGAAATAGTCATAATTGGCTGCTATGTATTGCACTAATACATTGTATCCCTGTGGTGTCAGAATATACTAGGTGAAAGAAATATCACACCTTTTTCTGGGCTGACTATAATCAGGGCCTAACTCAGAATTGTTGGCATTTCCTCTGTTACAACAGAAAGCACTGAGTGAGGAAGGGCGATGCCAAGTTTAGAGCCATGGGCCAGTATTAGAGTTGACAAAGTTGACAAATTCTGTTGACGCTGTGAATAAACATACACTAGAACAACATTCATTGGCAAAGCCATTAGGTCTCGCCTATGCAAGATCTATTGGCTTTGTCAATGTTTTTTAGTCATGTTGTACGGCAGTGTGGCTGCTAAGAAGCACAAAGGGCTGAGCTTAAAAGGTATCTCATTTGTGAATGTGAAGGCATGGATAGGGATCTGCTGCCCCTTGATGGCTACCAACCCTGTGTTTATTGCTAACTGCAGAGGGTCTGAAAACCTGCCTGGTTAATATTCATTAAACAGGTTGTTTTGGAACCCTTTATGAATGGGATTTTGCAATGCAACCTACATAGATACATAGCTCACATCGCAAATTCCATCTCAACTCGCAAACGTGTCAGTGTGCCATTTACATTTCCTTGTTTGCGAACGTGGATTAATACATTAGCCTTTATTCTGTGTGCCTGGGCGATTGCATGTTTGGTGTGGTAAGAAAACTGGTTCACGGGGACTGTGTGTATGGGTAACTGTATGTCCGGTTGTCTGTGTGCGCTAGTGTTTTTCTGCTTGTCTGTTAATAAGTGTCTGTAGATGTGTTGTTCTGTGGGTGCAGGGATCTCTGCATGCGTGTTTCCATGTATGTATGTATGTATGTATGTATGCATATGGTATTCTTTTAGTGCGAAGCTCGCCAAAAGGGAGCAGACCACTGTACAGGTTCAAAGATAAACATTAAGTCAACTATTGACAGGAAAGGTAACTGGGTTGTGAATGGTAATTACATTGTGATGTAGTATTCTTTAAAGATCCGAGTCTTCAACTATTTCCCAAATTGGAGCAGTATTGGGGCGATTCAAATGGATACGGGGATGTTGTTCCCAATAATGGTGTGAAAATGAAAAAGGTCTGCTGATTTGTTTTTTTAGTTTTTGTTATACCTCTTAGACTCCAGTCTGATTGTGTCCTGGTGTCATGGTGTGCTGAGAACCACCAGAGATGGTGATCTTGTCTGCAAGATAAACGTGGGTGCTGGCCGTGATGGCTCTGTAAATGATGCGGCTAGTTTTCACGACTAAACGGGCTAGCAAGAGGAGCTAATGGACTTCCATGAGGATGGGAGTGATGTGATCATGTTTCTTCAGGCTCTGTATAAAACGTGCTTAAGCCTGTAGGATGCCTGTAAGAGGTGCCAGTGTGGAGTCTGGGAAGCTGTGGATAAGGGTGTTAGCACCTTCCAAATCCAAGCGGACAAGTGCTTGAACATCAGTTTTGCAGTTTCTTTCAGGAAGAAACTGTTTCACTTTATTTAGATGAGAGAGCTGTTACCAGACCATCTATTTTATAAATAACATAAAATACCATAATTTAGGGTATTTACCAATACCATATATTGGTAATTTGTTCCTTGCCGGTGTGGTTTGTGCCTGGTGTGAATCCACGTTGGCATTTGGTGAAAGTTGGGGTTTGATGCCTCCAGGTTCATGTCACTGAGCCAGACTTGTACTGTTTTTTGTTTGTTGTCCGTAGCAAATAACAAACACTCTGACTTGGTTTTGTTGAGCTTGCCATTTTTGTGTGTGTGTAAGTATGTGTGATCTATGTTAGTATGCGAATAGATGTAGTGTGCCCGTTTTAATTCAGTATACAAAACTGAAACTTCGTAATTCGTCAATCCTTGTTACTTTTGCATTCCCTACATGTGACATGTATGTTAATGGGTACATAAAACAACACATTACAAAAGCTAAACTCCATTGTCGATTTGTCGCCAAACTCCCCAAAAAAAAGATAGAATGTTACTTTTTAGGTCTCGGCTAGCGAAGGCTGCGCTTGCGCAGTCTCGCTCGCGAGACATAATGACTTGGAGAAGAGGGGCTTGAACCCGCCCCTCTTCTCCCCTCTTCTCCATTGGCTGGCCTCTTAAATGCTGGCCAGCCATTGGAGAAGAGCTCCGTTACTCCGAACAGGCCCCGTCCTTTTCGGATTCGGGGGCGTGTTTTTTTCAACTTTTCTAATTATCTCCTCCAGCCAATGGCAAGAGGAGACAAAAGCAAAACACGCCCCCGAATCCGGAAACGCCGCTGCCTTTCTCCGAGGCATGTCTGCTTCGCCTCGGAGAAAGGTAGTGGTGTGCTTGCCGTGTTCCCTCCCAAATTGGAATTGCTTTGAAAAAGTCCAGTGGTAAACTGGCCTCTCTTGGAGATGTATTTTTGTTTAGCCCAAAACAAAGTGTATATTTACGTCTTGGTATCAGTTTGAGCGCTTCCGTTTGACTTGTATGTCACGGTGAGGTGAATTCAGGTAGTCTGGCTCATGGATCCTAAGCTTGATAGGTAAAACCGAACATCTCCCTTATTTGCCACTTTTCCCTTCCTACGCGTGCTCTTCTCCAGAATCGAGGGAATCCGCACGTTTTGATCCTCGAAATAGAGATTTTTCATGTGTGGCGTTTGCAACCTTGTCTCGCAAAGAAACGCTCTGTAAGTGCTGTTCTGAAGTGCACGTTTGAAGAGTCTGACTGCGTTTCCTGCGATAAAGCTGTTGAACATTCGATGCCCCGCCCAGCTTCCGTACCCTGGGGAGCAGCCCTGTCACTTTGTTTACTTCCGGTCTTTGCTCCGCGGTCAGGTTGCCTAGGTGTGCGGTGATGTAATTGTGTTGATCACACGCAGCCAGTCCTTGGCCTGTTTCTTTTTTGTTTGTTTGTTTTTTAACCCTACAAAGATAATACATTATGTCATAGTTGCAGTTCCGCTTTTTAAACCTTTAGAATTATTCCCTCTGTAATGGGTTGCTGGATAAATCAGAAGAACAGTGGATAATTGTGCTATTGCTTTGGCACCTATGGCCAGGGGCTCCATACGGAAGTAAGTGGGCGTTGGTGTATGCTTGGAGGATTTTAGTAATAAATGCATAACGTTTAAAAAAAAAATTCGGGGGTGGTTGGCTCAACTGAGATGGGTCTGTCTGAAATGAAAAGGACTCTAGTTCTCATGCATAACAAGGAAGTGACAATCGGTCGAGTGATGGCGCTTCGACAATTGCATAACTTCACGGCACATCACTATCATTTGGTTAGCAGTGCTGCCAGGTGACGTCATGTGATCTGCTTGCCTCCAACCACCCACGCCTTTTCAGTCACAGTATCTTCTATTCAGGGTTTGCGGTTCTGATTTTGTCCATAGGTCGGTTTGGTTTATAATTCCCAGCGTGCAAAGCGCTGTAGACTAAAATGCCATAGCTCGCTGACCTCTTTATACCTGGCATGAGGCCGCCTGGCAGCCTTTAGAGTGGAGGATATGGACGTTTCTCGTAACCTAAACCGACTAATGCTGAAACGGGCACTGTGCAGATATGGACAGGATGTGAGCGAACTGAGGAGGTTTCCCTGTATGCCTGCGGTTGAAAAGTGTAGGTACGTACAGCTGGGGGCGAGTTATTCACGCAGAATACTCAGTCTCGTAGGATTTGGGGTGGGGGCCGTGGGGCTCCCACTTCTGGAGAGGAAATCTAGGACGAAGGACACAGTTCTGCTGACGTGTTCGTTTTGTGTGAAGGGAGCAGGTTGCCTTCGCTAAGAAAGTATATTCATAATATAAAATAAATATGTGGGTTGTATTATTATGGGTGCGGCCCATGTTTTCATTGTGATGCACCAGTCTTATGTCACTCGCTTTAGGTCAAACACAGCTACTGTAGTGGAAAGGTGCGTAAGATCTCGAAGCAAAGCACGTCACACTCTCGATGTCCAGTCACTAAGGACCTGATTTTTCGTTACCCCGTCAGTTACAGCCATAAACCACGTGCAGAGACATTCCCATGCTCCCGAGAACTACGAGGCTAGATAAATGGCAGGCATGATGTACTAATACTGATTATATAATTTCCCACTGTTTGTCCCTCCCCTCTTTTAGTAGACTCGCAGTGGGCTGCAGCACCCCACCTCATTTTGCTGCGCTTGCTATTGCAGCGTGCCCCTACACGTGCTTGATCTGGACTCAGTTGATGTAGACCCACCCTTAACCATCTCCTCCGTGTGCTCAGTGTTGATTTTGTCCTCGTAATGCGCTCATCATGTGCTGTAGGCTTTGCCATACTTAAGTGGAGGTAAAATACTAACCACTGACTGTTCTTTGGGTTGCATTCAACTTAACTTTGTTTAGATTGTGTTTGAGGAGGTTGTCATTTCTATTTTTTAAGGGAAGGGATATGATATCTGAGTAAGTGTACTTTACATTTGGAGGCGTTTTCAGTAGATGCCAGTCATATGTGAGCAGATCACTCTGTGTACATCTTAAATTAAACTGGCACATTATTTATGTGTACTGCAGCGCATATTTTCCCAGCCATGGCTGAGTACTGTGCACGAGTCATACACTGCATGCATGGTTGACGGTTGCACTATTGTGTGGATAAAGAAGTAAAAATGCACATCAGGTTGGGCTAATAAATACCATAGTAAAGTTATCAGAAAAACATGATAATGTTCCTTCCACACGCCCCGAACTTTGCAAATATTTAAAATAAGAATGAGCACACTTTAAACTAATTTAGCTGTCCTTGGTTCTCAACAGTTGGGTGGCCCCTCGTATAGTATGTCAGACTTTTCTATCATCCATTGCCCTTGTTTTGAGTGTCTTCTTTTGGTTCATGGTCGTACTTTGGCAAACTTGATTTGTTGGTTTTAACAACATTAACTAATTCCTGTTACCGAGCAGGTAGCGCCACCACCTTTGCACAGTTTAAGTTTCGCAAGATGGTGGATCTGATATGTTGCAGCATGACTAATTCTGAGGTTTGCTATTTTCTGTGTATGTATGTCCGTCGGGAAAATTCTCGGTTGCATATAAAACCAAAAGTCAGTTTTCTTGTATACGGAATACAAACCTTACTAATAACTGCTCATTAGCTAGCAGTGTTATTCTAAACTAAACTATACTCCACGCTACAAGTGTAGCGCTTTGAGCAGCTGTCGTGGATTAACGAGGCGCCTTGATGAGGATGGTAAGAGACTCCGCCCTTCAGGCCCGCACGTGAGTAGGCCACCCAACCTGGGTATTTTATTTACCACCACTGTTTATCCAATTACAATATCCGGAAATTATGGTTAGTAGTTGTGTTGTTATAATCTTTAGCAGCATGTCAGGGACAATGTGTGGTGCAAGTTGCAATGGCCTTCTGTCAAGAGCCCTGGCACTTTTTTTTTTTTAATACAATTTAAGCACTGCCCTAGAGTGCACTGGCTGGCTGTGTGGGTGGCTCTGTGGGTGGGTGGCTCTGTGGGTGGGTGGGTGGCTCTGTGTGTGTGTGGGTGGGTGGCTCTGTGGGTGGGTGGCTCTGTGTGTGGGTGGGTGGCTCTCTGTGGGTGCAAATGCAATAGGTCTCGCATTTGATTGATTAAGCTATTGACATTGTAAATAACAATGCCGTTTCTTTAAATGTTTTAAAAACAAAAACATAAACAAAAATAATGTCATGAGCAATGCCAATAGCTCTAACTTTAACAATGCCGAGGCCATTGCATTGTAAATGCTTGTTGTTTATGGACTCAGGCGTGTTCGTGTAGGTTTTTTCTTCCTAACGTGCTCGCATTTTTAAGTGTGTAAACCCTTCTCATGGATCAGACTCCTTAATCGATCAAACAGAGATAAGATTGTACGGGTCCCGCCCAGGGCCACACGAGCGGTTCAAGAAGAATAACATCTTCCGTCAATGTTTAAACGGAGGACGCCTGGTGTTCGTGGCTTTACCAAAACAGGACAGAGTAAAATTACACCCTGCTGACGAAAACGACACGCATTCTTTTGAGACAGCATGATGCATGGCCCGGGGGAAATACATTTTGTTGACAGAGGAAAGCAGCAGTTCTGTCCCGTGCTATTTCAGGGTATTTGCCGCATTACGTCATTCTTGCCCACGAATCCGGGGTCACGTAAAAGCCTGACCCACTAAATGCACGTTCGCTCGTGCTATGCCATTCAAAGTCACTGCAAGAAATTCCCATCATATTTTTAAATCACGCATTTAAAACAACAAAGCTACAGTCACTTGGCATTGACCTACTTTATTGTAAACAGACATAAATACACGAGCTCTACGAGAAAGAGCGCGTATTATGTTTTGTGCGGATTATGAATACATTTAAGCATTTTATTTGTATTTGAGTAGTAGTTTTTTCATAACAAAATTCTAAACCTGCTTCATACGATTAATGTAATTTGTTAAAACACAGGCAAACGTTTCGCTCTACTGTTTAGCTTCGCATCTCCTTTTCATCAGCTCAGGTAGTTAGCTAAAGTTTCTGAGGGAATCCGAGTTTTTTAACCTCCCATTTTCTGATAGGCGCATATAAACCTATTTGCACCAGGTCTCACGTCTGCGGCTGATTCACGTAAAATACGTCGTCCGTAGCATACGCCAGGGGCGTAACAAGCCACAGAGGTCGCAGAACAGGAGTACACTTTTATTTACTTGAACGTTCCAGGGTGCTTGAACGTTCCTATGTGATTCGACCCCAAAGCTGCCAGTTCCCCACTTTTAAAGGTGCTAAGAGGGCGCAGTCATTTCTATTTGAACTATTTGTATCTGAAAAGTCCCTGAATATTGTATTCTATTAGAGGACCGGAGGCTTCAGATTATGCTTCTCTTTCATTTACTGCAAACCAACAGCAGCCAATGAGAATCATGATAACGTATAACATAACATTCCCAGAATGCTTATTGTAAGAAAACAATAACCATAGAGACTAGCTCTATATAACAGTCCTCAAACCGGAACACCTCCTCTTTCTTTGCTGCTCCTCACAGAGTTAAGTGCTCGATTTCCAATCTTGCCTTCTCTCTTGCTTGGTAGTTTCAGTGTATGGTTGCAGCCTTTATTGTGTAGTTTGCTGTGTATTTTGACAATTTGCTGGTGCTTTGTATCTCGTGGTGCTTTGAGTTTCTCGCGCTCGTCTGCCGCTTAGCGCACTGCGCTCACGCGTTTCAACGGCCGATCGGAGGGTGGCGGTTCCACTTATTAAGCGCTCCTCACCTTCAGTTCGCGCCTCCTCTGTGCCCCATTTCGCCGCGTTACCGGCGGCGGGCGGTGCTCTCCCTCATTCGAGCCCGCAGTGTGTATTTTGTGCCTCGCGTCGCGTAGCCCGATTGGGCTACTTTTGGGCTACTTTTGTGCTACCCGACGCCTACTTTCGGTTTTTCCTCCTCGCTCCACGCGATTCTGCCTCGCGTGTCGGTGCTACAGGTTGTCCAGAAAAGTGCCCTTCAATTGACGCCTTCCCAGGCTGTAGAATAGTGGCAGGCCTCCAGCTGTGTGCAGGCTGGTAGGACAATTGAGGCTCTCTGTGCCCTATGGGTGATTGAGTACAGCTTTGCTGAGGAGCATATTTTTTCTTTATACGTTCAAAGTGTTTTGCACTAGGGTGGCTTCCCCTTGACTGATCCCTTTGGGATTTATATATATATCTATATATATTTTTAGGTCTTGACGTGCCGCCTTCCCCTTAGTAGACATGGAAGAGTGGGCCTACTTTGAGGAGGACGAGTATGGGTACTATGAGGAGGAGCATGCCCCCCTCCTCGAGGACAACCTTGTGCAGGCTTTAGACGCCTCTGTTCAAGACTCCGTCACTAAGGCGGTGGAGGTGGCGGTCCCTAAGACCGTAAATAAAGCATTGGCTGCGGCATTAAAGCCTATTACACCACAGCTGGAAACTTTTGCCAAACGTCATGGCCTGTTGCAGCAAGATACCGTACAGGCGTCTACTTCTCAGGGGGTAAATCTAAATCTAAATCTATCAATTGGCCGCATGCCCAAACGATCACCACTCTTCCTCCCCCTTCGGCCAGGGATCACCCATATTCAGGGGCCCCTAATCCTTTGCCTGCGGCGTCCAGGGTGGTCACGGAATACGGTTACTGACACGGACTCCACCAGTCACACTATGTCTCCCAAAAAGAAAAAACCCAAGAAGTCGGTGGTGCGCTCTAATTCGCCCCCAGTCTCTCAGCCTTCTACACCCTATGACTTCAATCCACAAGATATAGTGCATCCTAGGTCTTCAGATTGGGCGCCTCCGCCGGAGGTGGCGGACTACATCCATCAGAATTTGCGTCGTAGTTTTGACAGGGATGTCAGTAACCGCCTAAGATCTGAATGCCCCCGTCCAGATGTTCCGGACAAGGTCGCAGAGACCCCGGACATAGACCCTAACATGTTAGCGTTCTTGAAAAAGTTCCAGAAGGATCCTAAGAAGGGCATCGACCGCGCCTGGCGCGGATGCCAAGATAAGTTATTAGAGACTATTGGCCCGTTGTCTAAGATCTTGGAGATGGCTCTGAAAGCCAAAGAGTCTGGAGCATTGATTGATCCTGACATACTGGCAGGTTGGACCCAACGCGCTATCTGCTTTCTAGGCAATGCAAATTGCGCCATTTCAGCCGAGCGCAGGAAATCTCTCCTTATGCGCATGGATACTAACCTGACTGAATTGGCTGGGGCTGAACCAGGCCCCCTGGCGGACGGCTTGCTCTTCAGGGACCAGTTTGTGAAAGACGTCTCCAAATACGTAGGGACTTTCACTAGTTTAGACAAGGCCCAATCAAATATCAAAAGGGTGTTCACTACTGGCCTTTTTGGAAGGGCCGGTCGAGGCAGGGGCCGCTCGCCAGGCCGCCAGTACCATCAGGGACCCGCGAGAGGTGGATATGGCCGAGGCCGCGGAGACTTTCAGGATTCAACCAGAGGTGGAACCTTCTACCCCACAAGACGATCCAATCGTCGTGGTTTCCACCGCGGTGGCAACAGAGGAAACTCCAGTCCTCAAATTACAGCAGGTAAGCCCAGTGCCTTTGTCTGTTTATCCTCTGGGGGTTCGGATTCGCCATTTTCTTCACAATTGGCAGGCCCTTACTCAGGACGCTTGGGTTCTTCAAACAGTGCAAGGCTTTCGCACAGACTTTTATCAAACTCCTTTTCAGGAGTCGATTCCCAACCCCCTATTTTTTTCCCAACAAGACGTGCATTTTATAGATCAAGAATTAGACGAGCTGCTGCAGAAGTGCGCGGTGAACTATTGCGAGGACGACGGTCCCGTAGGCTTCTGCAGCACCGTGTTCCTCGTACAGAAGAGGGGTGGGGGGTTCCGGCTGGTTCTCAACCTGAAGGGGTTCAATTCCTTTGTCCTTTCCCGTCACTTCAAGATGGAGGGTATCCATCTTCTGGTGGATCTCTTGAGGCGGGCGGACTGGCTAGTCCGCCTTGATCTCAAAGACGCATACCTTACGGTGCCCATTTTTCCTCCCCATCGCAGATTTCTACAATTTCAGTGGCGCGGCAGGCGCCTGGAATATTTGGTCCTACCTTTTGGTCTTTCCTCAGCTCCGTGGTGTTTCACCAAACTCCTGAAGCCGGCATCTCAGGGAGCAGGGTATACGTCTTATAATCTATCTTGACGATATTCTGATTATGGCTCCCTCAGCGCACATAGCATCACTTCACCTGCAGCTAGCGATGTCACTATTAGAGAGTCTGGGCTTTGTAGTGAACAGGGAGAAGTCAGTTCTCACTCCGACACAATCCCTGGAATTCCTGGGATTTGTGGTCAATACGCAGTCGGCACAATTGCTTCTGCCCAAACAGAAAATCAGGGACCTGAAGAAGGAATTGAGAAAGACTCTGGACAGACAGGTAATGTCCCTGAGGGAGATCGCTCGTCTGGTGGGCCTATTAGCATCCTCCATACAAGCGATTTTCCCGGGCCCTCTACACTATCGCGCTTTACAGCGCTTAAAGATCAGACATCTCCAGAAGGGCCTTTCTTATTCAGACCTTGTCCCACTCATGGGGGAAGCCCGAGTGGAAATCCAATGGTGTTGACCCATGTGGAGGCATGGAACGGTCGGGCGATCTTCGGATCTCACTCCGAGGTGATCATAGAATCGGATGCCAGGAGGTCGGGCTGGGGAGCCCGCTGCGGGGAGGTCACTACGGGGGGGCAGATGGGCTCGCCAGGAGTTGGAACTTCATATCAATTGTCTCGAGCTCCTGGCGGGCTCGTTTGCGATTCGCACCCTCTCCCCCAGGAAGGTTTCATGCTGTATTTTGTTGAGAATGGACAACATTTCAGCTGTACGCTATATCAACAAGCTGGAGGGTACCAGATCCCCGATGTTGGCGGAGATAGCCGAAGACTTTTGGCATTATTGCCTAGCGCATCAGATATCGGTGATTGCAGAATACCTTCTGGGGCAAGACAATGCGGTGGCAGATTGGCAATCACGCCACTTGAAGGATTACAGTGATTGGAAACTCCATCCATCTCTGTTCCATCAGATCCAATCGCTGTGGGGCCCCTTCCACACAGATCTTTTTGCCTCTGGACTGAAGTGTCAGTTGGAAGCATTCTTCAGCTGGAGGCCGGATCCCTTGGCGAGAGCAACGGATGCATTCACTCAGGATTGGTCCCTGAACCTTCAGTACGCATTTCCCCCCTTTGCTCTGATACCCAGGGTGGCGAATCAAGTTTCTTGGCAGGGAGCGGAGATTGTGATGATTACTCCGATTTGGAAATCGCAGCCGTGGTTCCCATTTCTCCTGGAGATGGCGTGCGACTGCCCGCTTCGCCTCCCTTGCTTCCCTCAGATACTCCAGGACCCTCAGGGAGAGCTCCACCCGCTAGTTCTAGCGGGACAACTGTCCTTGATGGCCTGGAGGCTTTCCGGCAACAGTGGTCCTTGCCAGGAATTTTGGAGCAAGCTTCCACCTTTATTCAACAAGCTTGGGCCCCTTCTACCAGAAAGAGATACGGATCGGCCTGGAAGGCCTGGTTGGGTTGGTGCTTGGAGAAACATCTGGATCCCTTGGAAGCAGATCTCTCTCACATATTGAATTTTCTATCTCAAAAGCCCGTCGGAGGTTTATTTTACAGATCAGTGAATAATTGTCGTTCCGCCATTTCAGCAGGGCATTCGCAGCTGGATGGCCAGCCGGTAGGCATGCACCCGGTGGTGTGTAAGCTTCTGAAAGGAATTCGCGTCTCCAATCCACCTAAGGCTAAGTGTACTTCTTTGTGGGATGTTTCAAAGGTTTTGAATCTGTTTGATGCATGGCCTAGTAATGAATTATCATCTCGTAAACAGTTGTCAGCTAAACTTGCCATGCTGTTATGTTTATCCTCATGCCGCAGGGTGTCAGATGTTAAAGTGCTTGATTTGGAGGGCAGGATTTTTTCTCCTGAAGAAGTGTCCTTTGTTATCACTGCTCGTACTAAAACTTTTTCCAGGTCTATAGATTACAATGCGTTTCCTTTGAATGAAAAACTTTGTGTGGTCAAATGTCTTAAGGTATATGAGGATTGTACACGATCACTTCGTCCTTCTGGTTGTTCCAGGTTACTTATTGCATTACAGAAACCGTTTAAACCTGTGACTTCCGCTACTATTGCCAGATGGCTGAGATTTGTTATGTCAGCAGCAGGCATTGATGTTAATCTGTTTGGTGCACATTCAGTCAGAGGTGCTATGGCCTCCAAATCGTTCATGCTGGGTACCAGTATACAAGATATCATGAAAGCGGCCGACTGGTCTTCCAGCTCTACTTTCAAGCAGTTTTATTATAAACCTGTAGGCGATGTAGCCTCTGTGGTGTTACATAAGCGTTAAACTAGTATAATCTGAAGCCTCCGGTCCTGTAATAGAATTAAAAATTAGCTAGCATTCGCGGCAAGAATTTTCAATTCTATTAAGGACACGGAGGCGAGGATTATCCCGCCCAGACACAACTGAATATTTGTGATGATTCATAATGTCATGTTACCCACCCTGATTTATCAGTCGATGACAATTATTACGAGTATGATATTTCTGTTTCAGGCACTGATCAGAAAGGAGATTAGACCACACTGTGGTCCTCAGAAGAGTTGGTTCCATGATCTTCACTTTCCAGTTCTACATTTTCTGTGGTTCCAGCCTCTTGGAGTGGTTTGGATGTTTTGCCGTTGTTGTCGGACTTATGCTAATAGACTTGGACTCTGCTAGTTGGGCAAAGAAAGATGAGGTGTTCCGGTTTGAGGACTGTTATATAGAGCTAGTCTCTATGGTTATTGTTTTCTTAGAATAAGCGTTCTGGGAATGTTATGTTATATGTTATCATGATTCTCATTGGCTGCTGTTGGTTTGCAGTAAATGAAAGAGAAGCATAATCCTCGCCTCCGTGTCCTTAATAGAATTGAAAATTCTTGGTGCGAATGCTAGCTAATTTTTTTATCCCTGTTTTATAGATGGGTTGTAGTCAATTCACAAAGGTGCGCAAGAGCACATAAAAGAGTACCACAGGAGTACTGTCCTAAGTACACCAAAATGCCTTTGTGAATAGTCCCCACAAAGTTTAGATGAACTGATTCTTGGTACAGTTGGAGCAGAGCCAGATTCAGAGATCGGTTTAAAAAGCATAAATACGAGTTTTTGCTGCTGTCTCAGCCAAGCACTAAATGAATAAACAAGATATTGCAGAATCAAAGAGAGAGGCAATTGAAGCGCTGAATTGGCACGTAGACGAGCGCTGTTTTTTGTCCTCCTTTTTTGATGCCGTATCTGAACATTTTCAAGAAAAATATCCCCAAACCCAATGAAAAGCAAGACCTGTGGAAGTACACTTGTACGGTAGTAGTATTTAAAAGCAAATCCTACCCCTGAGGAGGGGCTGATGCAGGCGGGTAGCCCCCTATTATGTGAAATGCTTAGAATACAAGAGACCTTGTCATGCATCTGGTATTCGTTTGCCCTGCTGTCTATCATGCCGTTGTCATGCTGTTTGTGAGTAGTTAGTCATGCAATCCATTATATAAAGTTTGTCTCAAACCGTCATGCAGCCTGGCATACCACCTGTCATGCAATATATCCTGAGGTGGTTATGCAGTAATTATGCAGACTGTCATGCATGTGAGCATGCACTCATGTAGTGGTCATGAAACGGTCATGCAAGGGTGGTGTAAATGTACATATGCATATATTGAGTGAATGTACATACATTTATTCAAATGCTAATACCTGCCGCAACATATCACAGCCTACAAGATTGTTACCGCGCTGTTAATCCGAGAACATGGGCATTTTGAGCAAGCAGCCATTTAATTGCACCTGTGGGTAAAATGAGGGTAGATGGACCTCCTCAAGTGCCATCAGAAAAACCAGACTTACTATTTGGAGAAAATAATATCCCCCCACCCCAAAGGAATTATGTAATGTGTTGGGGAAGGAATGCTCCCCACCTGGTAACATGGACATAAAGCCCCTGTTCTGAGTAACCCAGTTTTGTGATATCTGTTATCCTGACAGTTTTGTTTTGGCCTAGCACGCATGACCATCATGCATGCACGCTGTAGCCTAGGTGATCCTGTAAATTGTATGACCCAGACCCTGGCTCTGGGGTCTGGAGGGGTGCATTAAAGGTACGTTCAAGCTGACACAAGACTAGTGTGCTGTGACATATACATTGAGATGTGGTGGCAGTGTGCCATCTGTTTTGAAGTGATAGTCTTGAACAGGTCCTTTTCCTGTATAAGGGACTCCTGGCCCACCCGGCTTTTCAGGTCACTGTTCATCAAGCAAGAGGTGCGACAGTGACCTGAAACACTAACAGATACAAATGACTGCTTTGATCTCCTCAGAGGATGTCGCTGTCAAACCCGGAAGTGATCAGCGCTGACTCTGCTGACTATCCTGGTCTCCATGGAGCATGCCAGAAGAGCCCCCGGGCACATCAAGTGGGGCTTAGGACAGTGCAATTACATGCTGAAAGAATCGGGCAAAGGCAGGACTCAGCCTGCGCCTGTCTCAAAAACACTCAACATGTGATCATCACATCCTGCCACTTCTTCACTGAAAAGCCTTGGACTGCTTGCCTTGCAGCCACTGATGGTTAAATGGTGAAGTGCTGTACTTAGTGCTCAATTTGCAGGAACACAGTGGGTCAGTCCCTAGGTCAACAGATACAAAATGCCCTAAACAGGGGAGCGTGGCCAGGCAAGATGGCTGATAGGATGCGCTTCTAAGAGGCTCCTCATTGGCCCAGCCTAATCTTTCAAAATCCTGCTGTAAGAAGTGCTGTTCATGGCTCGACGGCCAGCACAACTTACCCCATTGCAATCCTGCACCCTAGGACTGACATCAGCATGGGAGCGATCTCCCCCGAAGCAGATACTGTTGGGGCCCGTCTTGGGCCTGATCACTGTGACTGGAGTTTGGCTAGGCTTCTGGAGCTCCTTGCAACCTGCTGGGCTAGGGCTGCCTGCGTGGCCCGGGGCTTCCTCGCCTGGCCCAGAGTCAGTGTCCCGCGTTCGGGCCGCAGGTAGGTGGCGGCCGGCTCCTCCTGTCCTGCCTAGACCTGCTGCATCGAGGAGTCACCTGCGGTAAGCGGCCCGTGTTTTGAGATTCCTGGGGCTCGGGCCATCTAGCTTGGCCATTGTGCTTATGGGGTCCGTCTCGGGTCATCTTTTCTGCCCTGCTCTTGAGGACTCTGTGGCTGCCGGGGTTTGGCAGGTCAGCCTTGTACAGGTCCCAGGCCTCCCCGCTTGATGCCGCGGGGCCTGAATCCAGTCATTGTAGGCCTCTCCCTGCTCCCTGCACTTGCTGGGGCCCACCTACTGCTCCCACATGTGCACATATCCAAGGTGCATGGAACAAACATACTATTGCCCATAATTATAGACTGCTGATGACTTCTAGGCCCTGGGGGACTCTTACTAGCAATATTGCGAGGGGCAACATGTTACATGGCTTGGACCTGCCGCCCCATCATATCCCCCCACCTGGTGGCTAGTGGTGCAGCTCACACTGGGTCACTGCTGCTGGGGCCACCACCGCATGCTGAGGGACATTCAGAGGACACTTGCCCAGTGGTGCACTTCTCCCACATGGATACACGCCCACAATTGGGCAGACTTCCTAACTCCTGCGCATCTCATCTGTTCGACCTCTTGCGGGGTCGTTGGAGGTTCAAGGATCGGCATTGCTGTGTGGACAAGACAGGGACATCGGGGGACACGGAGGACTGTTGGGGTTTGAATTTAGCCTGATGCGGTGACAGGTGGGGCACAGGGATTGCCCCCCGAATCTCGGGTGGAAACAACACTGACAAACTCCTAGGCCATGAGGTGAGACCCTAAGATCCTTTTGGTCCTCTTCATGGGGAGAAACATCATTGAGCAGTATATCACACTGGCGTCCTCCTCGCAGAGGAGATGTGGCAGGCTTTCACGCTTGGGGATCTGGAGCCTGGACTGTCCGCTGAGGAGCCATCATGGGCAGGGCTCCGTGCTGCTATCCAGGGCTCCTGGGTGGCCCTCAACAGAAAAATTGAAACTATGACACTCGAGGTGAACCTCCTCCATGCGGATCTCCAGAAATTATCTGACATGCTTCGCGTCGCTGAAGGATCTATCGCTGAAATCCAATCTGAGGTGGCTACGGAATCAAGTGGCTATGGTAACATCTAAAACCATGGCCTTGGAGGCACAAGTGGAGGATGCAGAGCGGAGGTCCTCCCGCAACAATATATGCCTTCTGGGGTTCCTGGAGTGAGCCGAGGGGGAGGGGGCACCAAGAGCTTTGTCGAGCAATGAATCACCAACACACTGAGGCCGAATGGCCTTCCCCCTTTTTTTGTAATTGAAAGGGCACATCGGGCACTAGTGGTGCTGCCTAGGCTAGGGGCACTGTTGCGAGCTATTATAGCCTGTATTATGAACTATAAAGATAGAGACTGTATCTTTCATGCAGCCTCAGAAAAGGACAATGCTCACTTCGAGAATCACAAGATTTCTGTCTACCCAGACGGAAAGTGCAGGGGACCCGTAAAAGCTTTCTGGAAGTCTAGCTAAGGTACGATCAATGGGCCTCCGGTACATGCTACTGTATCCTGCTCGTTCGTGGGTGCTGTCAGGGGCAAATCCCACTTTTTCAATACACCAGAAGATGCCTGGAGGTGGCTGGAGGTATGGGACAAGGTCCCCAGGGAGAAGAAGGGGCCCCTGGTGGGCCGGATCCCAGAGTACCGGGGCGGGGGGCTCGCAGTTCAAATGGGAGGACATGAGGGGAGCTTGCGTCTGGTAAGCCCTCGATGTCTGGTAGTGAGAGCCCGACGAGGATTGTTATCCAAGGGGATGGTTCCATGGCGCTGGCTTCACATGTTGTTCCTACTGTTTATCTGGGATTGGAGGAATTGGATGTGTTGGATCGTTCAGTTTTCCTACTGTTGGGTAGAACACGTTTCAGGTTGCAGTGCAAATGAAGTACCAGGTTGCTCGTTTCCATCAGTTGGGATTTCAGAGATGTGCGACTGCATGGGGGAAGATGTGGCCAGCACCTGGGGATATGGGTCATGGTGCTCAATGGCTGATTGTACAAACCTCATAACATTTAATGTCAGGGGTTGAAAGACTTCTCCAGAAGATATAGAGTGCACTCATTTCTCAGGCGCAGCAAGGTGCAGATAGCCAGCCCACAGGAAACTTATCTTGTGGGTGGGAAACCTCAAAAATTGGGGGGGGGAGAAGTGGAGGAGGCAACTATTCTCTGCAACTTACTCCTCATTTGCTATGGGGTGGCCATCTGTATTACACTGGGGGTCCCCATTTCAACATATTTACAGTAAGGCAGACGTAGAGGAGCCGTACCTCCTACTCCAGTGTGAACTGGATGGTAAAGACATTACGATCTTCAATACTTATGCCCCTAATGTGGATGATAGACACTTTTACCAGAGAATCCAATACCTATTAGAGGGCAGCATGGGGTCTGATATGGTCAGGAGATTTCAATTGTATCCTGATGGTGATTGGGATCGCCACCCGCCGAAACCGGGGACTAAGCCCTGGATGACTAGCTCCCTCACCACGGTCATGTGCAACCTGAGTCTCCTAGATGGATGGCGTGTGCTGCACCCTAGGGACTGAGATTTCACGTATCACTCTCTGACACATAACACTTATAGCCACCTGAACGACCTGCTGAAGACTGGGGTGGACCCTGCGTGGTTGGTCGCATTGGTGCATCTGTGTTAGTTCCTCTCAGACCACTCTAACCACTGGGGATTAGACCCAGGACTAGATGGAACCTACTAGGATATTGCCTTATTGACTACATTTGTACAACAACAAAAGGAAACTGAATGCGTACCTTTGAATTCTATTAATGAGCCTTGAGAAAGCCCCAAGCCCATGAGCCATAGCGGGCGAAACACATGTCGGCTGCTTGTACACATGTTATTCAGTGGTTGTAAGCAGGAGCAGGACACTGACCTAAAGACCAGCCCGGATGGCGTTGATAACCTACATTTGCAGGAGGAACGCAGTGCTCTAGTGCTTCCAAAGGAGGGAGGAGAGCGGTTCGACAGAGAAGACATTGTGACATCATCCTCGAGAGGCATGCCAAATACAGTCGGAAGAGAAAGCCCGGGACGAGAGAGAGAGACGCCGGCAACGAGTGAAGGAGTCAACAATGCGCAGGACAATGGACAGAGTGTTGAAAATCCCTGGGGTCTGCACGGAGATCCAGACCAGACGGAGAGAACCGACGAACCCTTGGCGAGGGAGAGTGATGCAGAAGGAGGTGAACCCGGTTCCCTGTGTATGGTGTTAAAACCCAGTGGCCAGAGGAATGACACGGACACCCCAGGTCCCGCGCCATGGCCCTGGAGATGGGTTGTGGCTTGAGGCAAGTACCCTCAAAGGGGTCAGTGTGGTGGTGGGGTGGGGCGGCACAAGAGTGTTGTAATGTCCTGCGAGACACGTTCTAGTGTCCCGTAGGAAGCTGTCATCCCAGCCACTCCCTCGAGGGCTGGACACACTGCACCCCCACACCCATCCATCACGGGTGCCACGAGTGACGTGGCCCCGTGTACTGCTTGATTTTCCCGGCCTTTCTTGTGTTAAAGGGAAACCAATATGACTTCAGTCTCTTTCCATCCAAGTCTAAGGGTTAGAGTAGTGAATGGAGCCTATTTACTAGGCTCTTTGACATGATCCTGTGCTCTTCCCCATAGATCAGGGCTTGCACACATAGCCTAGGGGATAGATTCGTTAGTATTAGGGATAACCTGTCCTGTAGTGAGGGTATTTCATGGAGCCGTGCTGAATTCAGGCCTGGTAGGCCTCAAACGGGAGAGACTCCATCTTTCCTTCTGCTCCGGCAGCTTGAGATGCTTCTAGGTTAAGGGTAATGTTTTAGTTATGAGGTGTTATTCGCTTGGAGAGAACCGGTTCAGGCCGGCCCTTATCGAAGGATTGTATTTTTCTTCATGCCGAAGACACTACATCAGGCCGGCCGGCTGGGAACGTGTCCTTGGCACGGGGAGGTACAAGAATTTGGTGGGCGGCAGGTTACGGGCTGGAATTTTCCATGAGAGAATGCACCTCTATATTAGTGAAAGTCTGAGGCAGATACTGGCACTTGCTTTTTAGTCTGTAGGCGGCCCCTGGCCGTTAGCAGTAAAGCTACTACTTATTTCAGGGAAGACAGATGACAAACTTGAAGGTGGAGAAAAACCGAGAAATAGATATTCCAAAGAGAAGAGAGTAGCCGATGAGGAAGAGGTCCCAGTGACTCGGAGAGGGAGACGGGAGTAGATCCGTGACTGCGGAGGTGTGACTTCCAGGCGAAGCTGAGGCACAGACGAGAAGGGAACCTAGATGACCATTGAGTGCAGGCTACATACGACCAAGGTGATGTCAACCCCTTTTTATTAGAGTGTACAACTTAATCTTTCACTTTTCTTTGCAGGTTATGACATGTATTATGTTTTGTGAGTGTGTATGTAGTAACTAAATAAAGTATCCAGTTTGTAGTGAATCAACATGAGCTGCGTGTTCTTGTATAAGAAGGTAGCCTATTCTTCTAGTACTTGATATGAACAGATGTTAACCCTGATCAGGTAAGTGGTAACTGAATAAGGGAGAAAGGAGCCCCTCGAACTGGAGAACAGGTTGTGCTCAACTAGCAGTCTTTGTGTGATCTGATACATATTAACACTGATTCCCCTGTTGTATGTCGTGGTAATCATAGGATGAACTTGTGCTGATACTGCCGTCTGGGTAGAGAGTCCTGGGTTCGTATGGGACCGCGAGGCCGCCATTTGTGATACTGCCGTCTGGGTAGAGAGTCCTGGGTTCGTATGGGACCGCGAGGCCGCCACTTGTGATACTGCCGTCTGGGTAGAGAGTCCTGGGTTCGTCTGGGACCGCGAGGCCGCCACTTGTGATACTGCCGTCTGGGTAGAGAGTCCTGGGTTCGTATGGGACCGCGAGGCCGCCACTTGTGATACTGCCGTCTGGGTAGAGAGTCCTGGGTTCGTATGGGACCGCGAGGCCGCCATTTGTGATACTGCCGTCTGGGTAGAGAGTCCTGGGTTCGTATGGGACCGCGAGGCCGCCACTTGTGATACTGCCGTCTGGGTAGAGAGTCCTGGGTTCGTATGGGACCGCGAGGCCGCCACTTGTGATACTGCCGTCTGGGTAGAGAGTCCTGGGTTCGTATGGGACCGCGAGGCCGCCACTTGTGATACTGCCGTCTGGGTAGAGAGTCCTGGGTTCGTCTGGGACCGCGAGGCCGCCACTTGTGATACTGCCGTCTGGGTAGAGAGTCCTGGGTTCGTATGGGACCGCGAGGCCGCCACTTGTGATACTGCCGTCTGGGTAGAGAGTCCTGGGTTCGTCTGGGACCGCGAGGCCGCCATTTGTGATACTGCCGTCTGGGTAGAGAGTTCTGGATCCGCATAGGATCGCGAGGCCGCCAACTGTAAAAGGTCTTGGTATGTGTATTAGGAATTCCCTGTCCTTAGGTGGTACATATATATGTGGTTTCTTAGGTGTGAATAGGCCCTAGGGAGGGGGTGACGTTCTGGTTTGGGTTAGAGAGGCTCTGTTGAGCGGGTTCTATCTGATCCAAAAAACCCAAGCAGAACATTTGGCGTCACGAACCGTTTACGAAACCTGTGTGCGTTGTGGTTGTCTTGTGTTTGCTTTCGGCGCTTGCGTGGTTTTGTTTGCATTTTATTTTTGTGTACTTGTGTGTATAGTTTTTTTTTTCTTTCTTCTTTCTCTTCTTTTTCTTCTTTTTCTTTTTTACGATGTTTTCTAGAAGATCCAAATCTACTTTTAAGTTGCCCGTTGATATCCCCGGTTGGGATTCAACGCCTTATGAAGCGTTAGCCCGTGAGTGGGCTGACTCTACTGGTTTGAGTGAGAATTGGAATTCTTCTTTGGAGCTGGCTGAGCCGGCTAATGTGATTGCTTGTTTGCAGAAGGCACCTGTATCGAAGGGTGAGGAGATTCCCATTTTGGGGCGCAGAGGTTGGATTGTTCTGTCTGCGTATCGGATTCTACATGAGAGATTGTTGAAATTACAGGTCTCTCTTCAAGATGTGGAAGCGCACTTTGTTGAGATTCAGAATTCTCATACTTTGTTGCGGTGTCAAAATAAGTTGCTTGCTGATAAACTGGAGACCTACCAACTGATTGCCGAAAGGGCGGCTGTGCGGATTGCTCGTTATAAATACAAGAACAGGCGCGGTCGGGTTTCGACGCGAAAGGTGCGCCTAGTCGTGGCGAAAGCCGGACTGGATTGGGATCCTGATGAATGGGATGGTAATATCTGGAACTCGACTGACTCTTGTTCCTCGGGTGAGGAGTCTGCCAAAGGCGGATCTTCTCGTTCCCGTCATGAGTGTAAGTCTACTTCTCGCACCTCTGATGGTGCACCCTGTGATTACGCTCGTTCTTCGGGTGGGATCGATACCTCTTGCACTGATTGCCCCTCTACGAGTACTGATCGGGCTCCTTGTGCTGCTCGTCCCGCGGTCTCTGCGCATCCAGTTTTTCGTCGGAAGTTGCAGCAGTCTCCCAATGCTCCGCAGGGTGTTTCTTTGGACTGTTTGGAAGACTTTACGCAACAGGAAATTAGTGATATTTTGCAGCGATTTAGGCAGCGGACTGGTGAGGCCTTACTCACATGGATGGTGCGCCTTTATGAACTGGGCGCTGCTGGTATTATGCTGGATACTGGCGATTGTTTGAAGTTCTGTTCCTTGAGTTTGGATTCTACTGTGCAAGATCATTTTCGTAACTATCATGGTGGCGATCAAATTTCTTTGCTCCAATTGGCGACTGAGGGTTGTAATTTGAAATATCCTACTGAATCTGACTGGCCTGTCAATGACAAGCCGTGGTATACTCTGCGTGACGCTGCACAACGTCTCAAAGAGGAGGTGATGAAGACGGCAATTTTTCTGGGTACTGCTGACAGGTTGCTTGATGGGATGTTGACTTCTTCTGTGCGGAATCGTATTATTTGTTCTTCTCCTGTTGCCTACAAGCAGGTTATGATGACTTTATTGATTAATCAGACTGGTAATGTGTTATCTACGGTGTTGGAATCAGTGCGCCAACTCGGTGAGTTGGGTGAGTGGTTTAAACCTGAACGTCAGTCCCGGCCTGACACTCGTACTCCTGGTGAGAATAAACTTACTAGACGTGATATCTTTTTTGGTCTTGTGGCCGATGGTGTACGTAGGGAAGACATTGACGGTGAGACCACTACTCGTTTGTGGGAGTTGTTTCGCAAACGTGGTTTGGATCGGAAGCAGGGTGCCCGGCGTGTTCGGACGACTGAGTGTGATCGTGGTTGTTCCGACGGTAGCGGTGATGACCACCGCCGTGGGCGCTCTGATCGTCGTCATGATCGGCGTTCTGTACGTGATGTGTCCCCCCGTCGAGAGAGAGACAGGGAGAGAGAGGGGGAAAGAGAGAGGGGGGGAAATGATTATGCTTACAGCAGACGTAGAGATGATAGGGATCAATCCCCTGAGTTGAGGAGGAGAGAGGATCGTCACAGTTTGGTCGATCGTAACCCGCGGTACAATACTGAAGACTCGAATCCGTTCCGTACGGGGAATGGATATGAACAGGAGGTACCGATACCTAAGAAACGTGAGAGCCTTTATCCTGATTTGTCTTGGTACACAGAATGCAGTAAGAATGACTAGGAAATAGGTCAAGCTCCGGTACACAGATGGGCTCACAGAGATAATAGACCCTATGTAGATATTGATATTTATTGGAGACATCGTAATATCCAAAGGGCCCGAGCTTTGGTAGATACAGGAGCGGAGGCCACTCTTATTCATGGAAAATCAAAGAAGTTTACAGGTCAGCCTTTTACTATTACCGGATTAGGTGGAAAAGAAACCCCTGCAGTTCAAACTTTGCTGGAAATGAGAATAGGTAGAATCCCTAGAAAAGAATATTCTGTATTAGTGGTGCCACTCTTAGAATTCATAATTGGAATTGATATTTTGAAAGGAATGACGTTGCATCTAGATGATGGGTGTTACCAATTTGGAACGACACACTATATATCATCCAGGCCTACACGGGTTGGTCGTTTAAGAATGCCCCCCATACAAATTCCCCAGGCGACAAAAGTGGTTTGTCAGAAGCAGTATCGTATTCCAGGTGGCCATGAGGAGATTAGTACCACTATTCAGGAGTTGGTGGATGCAGGAGTTATAACTCCAGTTACTTCTGCTTGGAATAATCCTGTTTGGCCGGTGCGTAAGAGTGATAATTCTTGGCGCATGACTGTTGATTATCGAGAATTGAACAAACACACGCCCTCTTTGACTGTTGCAGTACCGGATGTTATTACTTTAATTGAAAGAATACAAAAACATCCGGGTACATGGTATGCGTCCATTGATATTGCTAATGCTTTCTTTTCTATCCCAATTGCCCCTGAGTGTCAGGAACAGTTCAGTTTTACGTGGAACGGACGTCAGATGACGTTTAGAAGTCTTCCCCAGGGCTATGTGCATAGTCCTACGATATGTCACCGGCTGGTGGCAGAGCATTTGGCTGAGGTATCGGTTCATCCCCAAATTCAGATATGTCATTATATTGATGATGTTTTGATCCAAGGCGAAACACAAGAGGAAGTTCAAACACAATTGGACAGAGTCATTGAGTGTCTGCGTGAGAAAGGTTGGGAAATCAATCCGGATAAATTGCAAGGTCCGTCCCAGGCTGTAAAATTTTTGGGTATTAATTGGCATGAAGGGCACCGTGAAGTGATCCCTCAGGTTAAACAGAAGATTCTTGACTTTGCAGTTCCGAGGAATAGGAAAGAAGCCCAGAGCTTCATTGGTTTGTTTGGTTTTTGGCGCCAGCATATTCCTCATTTGAGTCAAATATTGGCCCCTTTGTACCGGGTTACGCGTAAAAAGAATGCATTTGAATGGGATAAACCACAGCAAGATGCGTTTAGTCTGGCAAAAGAGGCAATTCAACATGCTCTGGATTTATGGCCTGTACGTGATGGTGATGTGGATTTGAATGTGTCTGTACAGGGCCCTTATGCAAATTGGAGTTTGTGGCAGAAACAAGGCAGGAGTAGAGTACCGTTAGGTTTTTGGACCAAAAAGTTACCTGATGCTGGTGAGCGTTACACACCCTTTGAGAAACAGTTACTTGCTTGTTATTGGGCTCTGGTGGATACCGAGCAATTGACTTTGGGACATGATATAGTTTTGCGTCCTGAAATTCCTATCATGCAGTGGGTTCTGAGTTCACCGAGAACTCACCGAATTGGACATGCTCAAGAGGCGAGTGTGATTAAATGGAAATGGTACATACAAGACAGGGCACGTGTGGGCCCGAAAGGAGTTGCTTCTTTACATGAGCAGGTGGCGCGAGCACCGTCGACTGAGACTGAGAGTGAGTGTTCCGTACCTTTAGCGCAGGAATCTCCTGTTAAATGGGGTAAGCCTTTTGATGATTTGTCCGCAGCGGAAAGAAACCATGTTTGGTTCACAGATGGTTCAGCGAGGTTTATAGGGACGACACGGCATTGGAAGGCGGTGTCCTATAATCCGATCACACAGAAACTGCTGAGCACAACTGGTGAAGGTAAAAGCAGCCAATTTGCCGAGCTTTACGCTGTTTACCAAGTTTTGAAACAAGAGTTACCTGGTACATGTCATATTTTCACCGATTCTTGGTCTACTGCCAATGGACTGGCTGTTTGGTTGCCGACTTGGCATTCTCGTAATTGGAGGTTACATTCCAAAGAACTGTGGGGAAAAGAGTTATGGCAAGAGATTTGGGAGATGCTCCCACAGAGTACTGTTACAATCTTCCATGTGGATGCTCATACCCCGATAGATTCCCTTGACAAATTTTTTCCTAATATTGCAGATGAGAAATCTAAAATTGCTGAGGCAGTGGTGGACAGGCAAGCTCCTGATATTGCGGGATTGGCGAAATGGGCACACCAGAAGGCAGGACATTTTGGAGAGAAGGCCACTAGCAGGTGGGCTGCTGATCGAGGAATTTATATTCCCCTAGATTTAATTAAAAATGTTATTTTACACTGTCCAGTTTGTCAGCATATCAGACAGCGTAAGGTGCCTCAAATTGTCAAAGGTCATTTACATCGCGGAAAATTGCCCGCTCAAATTTGGCAGATTGACTACATCGGTCCACTTCCTATGAGTAGGAATTGTCAATATGTTTGCACAATTGTCGATACATACAGTGGCTTGCTGGTAGCCCTTCCATGTAAGCAAGCTACCCAATTGAATACCATTAAAACACTAGAATTGATTATGATGTATTATGGTGTGCCATTCCAAATTCAATCTGATAATGCATCCCATTTTCGTGGAAGATTGGTACAGGAATTCTGTGCGGAAAATAATATTGAATGGATATTCCATATACCCTACTACCCACAGGCCTCGGGCCTGGTGGAGAGATTGAATGGCCTGTTAAAGGACCAGTTGCGTAAGTTAACAGATGACAAATATAAAAATTGGCGAGATTTTCTACCCCAAGCACTATTGATTTTGAATAATCGTCCTTTTTTAAATGCTGAATCTCCACTTATGCGTTTGTTTCCCCCGAATGTTGAGACTATGCCTAATGAAATCAGAGAAACTGTGATGTATTGGGAAATTACTCCCGGAGCTTTGGCTCCATGCAGAGCGACCCCTGGGTCGGCAGGTTTAGACTTGCATGCTATGGATGACACCGTTATTAAAAGCAAGGACCGGGTCATCATTACTTCTGGTGTTGGTGTTCATATACCACCTGGGAATTTCGGATTGATCGCCCCTAGATCGGGGCTGGCTGTAAAAGGCATTCAGGTACTTGGAGGAATAATTGACAGTGACTATCAGGGAGAGATTAAGGTGCTCCTGCTGAATAGCAGTGAGGTTGATTTACTGATACATCGCACTGACCGAGTGGCTCAATTGCTAATAATGCCTGTTTTCAGTGGAGAGATCACCAAAGGCACTGCCCCAACGTTGCTAACTGTACGAGGCCAGAAAGGTTTTGGCTCCACAGATAATCCTGGGGCCAGAGTTTGGGTGCAGTCGCCTAAGAATCCCCCTGAACCAGCAGAGATCATTGCCACCGGTCAGGACAATACCATTTTGGTTATGAGACCAGGGAAAGATAGCTGGGAAGCGGTCCCAGCTGACAAATGTTATTTACGAGAATGATTAATGCCTGTATTTGGTTCTCTTTCAGATCATTCTTTGGACTGTTGCTGCAGGATGTGTCAGCGCTGGACTCCTTTTGGGATGGTTCGACGAGAGAGAAGGGATCCCGTCAACCCGGGATGAACTGAGAACCCGAGTGTTGCGTTCCTTCGATGCGTGGGATTCATCATCGAACTTTTGGACACCGTTGGCCAAGAGGGTGACTGATGCCCCTCACTTCTGTTTGACACCGATGAGATCTGTACATGACATTCTGGCGACCTGTCTGGTTGCTGTCCCCGCCTCATTGGAAACTTTAATTCATATTTTTAACGTTTCAAAGGCTCGTCCCAATATTCTCCTGGGTGATTTTGCTACCCATGTATATTGCCCCTTATGTACTGAACTGCCGAACGAGCAACCCCCCATTCAGTCCCAGATACTTACTTATAATATCACACAAGGTGACTTATGCTTCTTTCTTACCTGTAATCCTAGTGCAATCTCTGAATGTCTACGCCTAAAACTAAAAGGCGCCACTTCATTTACGGCTCATGAACGGGCTTTGTGCTTTCTAAGGACACCGACCACATGTATTTCAGTTCAGAACAATATGACTTGCAATAGTTTGGTAGTTACCCCCAGTCACTATCGCACGATGTTACTACCTGCCGGATGGCTTTTCTCATGTGGTAATACCTCCTGGCCATATGTCCCTGCAAACATTTCCGGAGGCCCGTGTGCCATTACGAGACTCAGTTTGTTGATGTTTTCATCACATCCGAATGCCAACTCTCGCGTGCTTCGAGATACTGTGATGTTACAGGAGGATTGTGACTCATCTTTGCATTTATATTCCAAGTCTGAATACCTTAGCTTAGCTGTTTCAATTATTGGTGTTCCTGCTTTGGCGGTTTATAATGCCAAATCCATTGGGAAAATGGCCTGCTGGATGGTGAAATCTATTAATCATACTTCTACAGTCTTGTCCGACATGCTATTAGACGCCCAGGGTGAACGTAGGGCCATTTTGCAAAATAGAGCAGCCATTGATTATCTTTTGCTTAAACATGGACATGATTGCTCTGACTTCGAAGGTCTCTGCTGTTTTAACTTATCTGATCATACACAATCCATTCGTGCACATATTGACAAGTTACATGACTTAACGGAAGAAGTTAGAAAACACGTTGACCAGGGCTGGTTTGACTGGCTCTTTAATTGGTTACCCGATATACACATGCTACGCCAAACGTTAGGTGGTATTTTGATTGCTGTTGCTGTTTTGATTTCTATCTGTTGCTTTATTCAGTGTATTCCTTCACTACTTCAATTCTGCACACTTGGTACTAGACATAGATCAGTTAGCTTTGTTTCATACTATTCTTCCACAGATGTTAGCTCCATTTAATGAATGTATAATAGACTGAAGTCAAGGGTGAAATGTACTGCTTGATTTTCCCGGCCTTTCTTGTGTTAAAGGGAAACCAATATGACTTCAGTCTCTTTCCATCCAAGTCTAAGGGTTAGAGTAGTGAATGGAGCCTATTTACTAGGCTCTTTGACATGATCCTGTGCTCTTCCCCATAGATCAGGGCTTGCACACATAGCCTAGGGGATAGATTCGTTAGTATTAGGGATAACCTGTCCTGTAGTGAGGGTATTTCATGGAGCCGTGCTGAATTCAGGCCTGGTAGGCCTCAAACGGGAGAGACTCCATCTTTCCTTCTGCTCCGGCAGCTTGAGATGCTTCTAGGTTAAGGGTAATGTTTTAGTTATGAGGTGTTATTCGCTTGGAGAGAACCGGTTCAGGCCGGCCCTTATCGAAGGATTGTATTTTTCTTCATGCCGAAGACACTACATCAGGCCGGCCGGCTGGGAACGTGTCCTTGGCACGGGGAGGTACAAGAATTTGGTGGGCGGCAGGTTACGGGCTGGAATTTTCCATGAGAGAATGCACCTCTATATTAGTGAAAGTCTGAGGCAGATACTGGCACTTGCTTTTTAGTCTGTAGGCGGCCCCTGGCCGTTAGCAGTAAAGCTACTACTTATTTCAGGGAAGACAGATGACAAACTTGAAGGTGGAGAAAAACCGAGAAATAGATATTCCAAAGAGAAGAGAGTAGCCAATGAGGAAGAGGTCCCAGTGACTCGGAGAGGGAGACGGGAGTAGATCCGTGACTGCGGAGGTGTGACTTCCAGGCGAAGCTGAGGCACAGACGAGAAGGGAACCTAGATGACCATTGAGTGCAGGCTACATACGACCAAGGTGATGTCAACCCCTTTTTATTAGAGTGTACAACTTAATCTTTCACTTTTCTTTGCAGGTTATGACATGTATTATGTTTTGTGAGTGTGTATGTAGTAACTAAATAAAGTATCCAGTTTGTAGTGAATCAACATGAGCTGGGTGTTCTTGTATAAGAAGGTAGCCTATTCTTCTAGTACTTGATATGAACAGATGTTAACCCTGATCAGGTAAGTGGTAACTGAATAAGGGAGAAAGGAGCCCCTCGAACTGGAGAACAGGTTGTGCTCAACTAGCAGTCTTTGTGTGATCTGATACATATTAACACTGATTCCCCTGTTGTATGTCGTGGTAATCATAGGATGAACTTGTGCTGATACTGCCGTCTGGGTAGAGAGTCCTGGGTTCGTATGGGACCGCGAGGCCGCCATTTGTGATACTGCCGTCTGGCTAGAGAGTCCTGGGTTCGTATGGGACCGCGAGGCCGCCACTTGTGATACTGCCGTCTGGGTAGAGAGTCCTGGGTTCGTCTGGGACCGCGAGGCCGCCACTTGTGATACTGCCGTCTGGGTAGAGAGTCCTGGGTTCGTATGGGACCGCGAGGCCGCCACTTGTGATACTGCCGTCTGGGTAGAGAGTCCTGGGTTCGTATGGGACCGCGAGGCCGCCACTTGTGATACTGCCGTCTGGGTAGAGAGTCCTGGGTTCGTATGGGACCGCGAGGCCGCCATTTGTGATACTGCCGTCTGGGTAGAGAGTCCTGGGTTCGTATGGGACCGCGAGGCCGCCACTTGTGATACTGCCGTCTGGGTAGAGAGTCCTGGGTTCGTATGGGACCGCGAGGCCGCCACTTGTGATACTGCCGTCTGGGTAGAGAGTCCTGGGTTCGTATGGGACCGCGAGGCCGCCACTTGTGATACTGCCGTCTGGGTAGAGAGTCCTGGGTTCGTCTGGGACCGCGAGGCCGCCACTTGTGATACTGCCGTCTGGGTAGAGAGTCCTGGGTTCGTATGGGACCGCGAGGCCGCCACTTGTGATACTGCCGTCTGGGTAGAGAGTCCTGGGTTCGTCTGGGACCGCGAGGCCGCCATTTGTGATACTGCCGTCTGGGTAGAGAGTTCTGGATCCGCATAGGATCGCGAGGCCGCCAACTGTAAAAGGTCTTGGTATGTGTATTAGGAATTCCCTGTCCTTAGGTGGTACATATATATGTGGTTTCTTAGGTGTGAATAGGCCCTAGAGAGGGGGTGACGTTCTGGTTTGGGTTAGAGAGGCTCTGTTGAGCGGGTTCTATCTGATCCAAAAAACCCAAGCAGAACACCCCGTCAATAAAAAGGCCCGGGTGCACGTGCTCGTGGCCAGTCACTACACTGCATCCCTGAGTGTCTGTGTTCTTTATTTCATGCCATGTGGGCCTGAGGCCCGACACCACATTGGCGATGAGGGGGTCTGACCCCACGTGTGCCGTGGCTGCTGCTCCACTGCTTCTTGGTGGGGAGATGGGTTCCTCAAACTGGAGGCAGCCCCGCACCTGCAGTAGCCCGCGACGCTGAGAGGCCCCAAGGTGGGTGACTAAGATTGTGCGGCGTCGCACAGCAGCCCGATCCTGCCGGCGCCTACCTGCTGGACACCCTGCACGCTGTGGAGGTGCTGCGGCCTCCACGGTGAGGAATGCACCACTAATTACACTGCCATCCAACACTAAACGGGAAAGTCAGCCAAAAAGGACAGCAAGAACGGATGCTGCACCTGCACTGATCGGGCCCAAACTCCGGACGGAAGAGCCTGCTGCCGCTGCTCGCTCAAGGAGGACTCTATCACAAGTAAGGAGTGACCCAATGCACCCAGCGAGAAAGCCAAAACCCTACACCCCCCGGGGTTTGACAAGCACCACGAGATGCACCAGTAATGACTAACTCTTTGCGTATCCCAGCGCTCCCACAGCCGCCCAGCACGACCGGACCAGCAGCGCTACAACAGGTCGCCCCTGCTTGCCGACGTCCCCTCTGCAAAAGACACGCACAAGTAAAAGAAGTCGACAAAAAGGCACTCACCCGCACCCTCGGCCGCGGCAAAGAGGACACACGACCCCCCTGGGTGACCCTGCTGTCTGCGAGGCCGTGCCTGCTTCCGGTAGCGCCCGCGTCGTAATAAAGAGGGTGCCCATCGTGCTGTAGTCCTTGAAACCACAGAGGAAGTTGTCTGCTCCGCGTCCATCCTGCACTGTGGACATTGTGACAGCCGCTGGGAGCACAAACGACGGTGTCAAACACCACCAACACAACTGTATGAGTCCCACAGCGTGGAAAGCTGCCGTGGCCCATGCAGAGGATAGCGCTACGCCAGCAGGATACGCTGCACCGCCACCTGGTGGCCTTTCATCACCGCTGCAACGAAGAAGAGGCTGCCAGCCCTGGCTCCAGCAGCAATAAAGAGAGAGAAAGGCCAATGTTTAAATCGCCGCACTAGCATCAGTGCACAACAGAGTCCTCGAGTCACCCTACAAAGCTCACATGAGAAGCACGGCCCTGCATCGGTAGTCAGTCTGCCCTGGCCGGTGAACGGAGCGACTGACGCCACCTAGTGGCGCCCTGCTGCACGCGTACAGGACTCCATACCTACTATTAGACAAAGTGGCACGAATAACAGATGAAGAAGGCGAGCGCTGCTCACAGTCCTATACAAAGCAAGACTGCTCCACCACTCAAGTATTGGGCAGTTTCTTTACCTTCGGTTGGAGACCAACCGGTGTATGCACCGGTGTAAAGACTGCCTGAGATGGATAGAGGTGGCCACAGCTCCACCTAGCAGCAGCCCTGGAACTGCAAACAAAATGAGCAAGTGACTTGCAGGCCCCCCCCCACGAGAAATCGGCTATGCCACCAACAATCACGAAAGAGATTGCCAAGAGAAGGCCACCCACCCCTGTGAGCTGACTACACGTGAGAAGGGAGAGAGCACCCGGGAAGCCCAGAAGCTGCATAGCCTGGGAAGCCCAGTCCAAATAAGGGAACACAGCAAGTCAAGCTCCAAGCAGCAACGCCAAAAGGCAGCAAGCCACAGCCAGAAGAGACTAAGCACTGACCCCAACACCACGGCAGAGAGGTGCCAAAGGCGCTGCCAAGTGGCTGAAAGGAAGAATCTCCGAACCCCCACATAGCAAAGAGCTTAGGAAGTCCAAACCTACCACAACTACGCAAGCTGCCAAGAGTCTGTTGGAAGCCAACGACAAAGCACAAGGGAGAGACTGTTAACCCAGCAGATAGTTTTCAGAACAGCGTGACCAAAGGCCCACAGCAGCACAGCCTGAGCACACAACGCCCAGGAAGAGGAAAGAATGCGCGCCAACAGAAGAGTGTATCCAACTCCACCCCAACTAACAGGTGAAAACAGGGACAAATACAGTTCTGCGCCGCCCTCGCTCAATGGAAACTGAAGCTGCAAGACACAACCAGTACCAGAACTGACCGCACCCAGCTGCCCAGCAAGAGAATGGCACAAGAGAGGCCTACAGTGTCTCTGTCCCTATGCAGCAAAGCCCAGTAAGACGCCAAGCCGCAAATGAAGTGCACAAAGACAGACAGAGTGCATGGCGCGCCACCCCTGCGGGCTGCCTAGATTTTAAAAAGAGAAAAGACTGCACGTCACCAAGGGCCCCCAAGAAGCCCAAAGCTTCTCCAGCCCAAGAAAGCGCTGACTGAACTCAAGCAGCAACACCAAAGACAACCCCACTCGCAAGAGTGGACAGCCAGCCAAGACAGCAACACCTCACAGGAGCTTCCCCCAGAAACAGCACAAGAAAGACTGGTGCAGAGCACGCACCACACGTGGCTGCCCAACGCCACCGCCGGGGAAGAGGTCGCATCACCCGCCCCTTCTGGTGAACAGGCACAACCGCCAACCACACCACAGGCACACCAGTGCCAGAAGGGAGCGCCCAAGGCGAAGACGGAGCGCACGTGGTCCGAAGCGCGCAGAAGACCACACCAGTGAATCCGACAGCACGGACAGGCGGCCGGGAGATAGAGACATCTCCGCAAAAAAGCACTGCTGAATGCAGGTAGGAGAGCACCCACATCTCCACCGCCACAGCGAAGCCCCGCAGTGGGCCAAAAGCAACAGTGTCCTCCTCAACACTGCCTCAAGATGGAGTCGGCGGTGACCCACGACAGGCAAAAGAGGAGTCGCACCCGTAGCGGCCCAAAAGCAACACGGTGTCCTCCTCAACACTGCCTCAAGATGGAGTCGGCGGTGACCCACGACAGGCAAGAGAGGAGTCGCACCCGCAGCGGCCCGAAAGCAACACAGTGTCCTCCTCAACACTGCCTCAAGATGGAGTCGGCGGTGACCCATGACAGGCAAGAGAGGAGTCGCACACTCCACGTGGCAGGCCGCCACAGCAACATGCGCTCCAACGCCAGCGACCCGCGACTGGACGTCACGTCGCCAAGCAAGCAAGGAGCGTGCCGGAACGAAGGCAGAAGCCGGCGCCACAACAGCGCCGCCTCGAGGTCCAAACGCAACGCCCTCGAAGAAAGGAGAGAGTGACAGCCCTGTCACCACGAAGATCGGAGGAACACAGGTGGGCTGAATAGACCAACAAAAGGGAGAAGACCAAGGACTCACAGCAAGCCAAGAGCACACCCTGACATACCAGACAGCCACCAAGACGGACCGACGTCCCTGGATACAGCTCCACAGGTGAACCGAACATAAGCCGCAGCAAGCGCAAACCGCGTCTCATCCCCACGCTTCCCCAGGCGACCGTCCATCCCCAAGCGCCGGCAGCCTAAGTCAAGTGGCATCCCTGCTCATGTCTGCAGATGCCACGGGTGAAGATCAGCTCTGAGTGTCCGTCCTCACACCGCCTCAAGATGGAGTCGGTAGTGGCCCCAAGCCAGGCAAGAGAGGATCCACACACTCCACGTGTTAAGCCGCCACCAACAGTCAACATCAGCAAGGCGGAGGCACATAGCTGCCAAGGTCCATCCTGACATCCAAACTCTCCCAACAAGTCACCACCACCTGTCATTCTGACTCACCACACGGCTGGCCACCGTCATCACGCCAGCCATCAGCACATGCGTCAAACACCACTCCCCGAGTACCGATGGACTGGAGTCCGAAACCGTTGCCACACGCCGACTAAAAGAAACCAGAAGCCACCTGTGAACCTGGCCTACACTGGAACCACGGCAGCGAGGGCAAGTCTTGACCAAGACTTATCCACCCGTGAGGGTTGTGCGTGCGACCAAGTAACGGCTCCTCGGCAGTCCTGCAGCTGCCCCCAGACGGCACACAAGCAGCGGCCCCAGCGCAGCCTTCCTACAGTCCCGCAGCAACCCCGACGATGGGCCTCCCCAGGCGGGAGAGCGAGGAGAGACATTGCCCCACCGACATGGTACCGGTCGCAGCCAAGCGGTTCAACAGGGATAGTCGGTCTAGCAACATCTCTGTGTATTCTCACTTGAGACTCCATCCATGGGCACCACGCAGCACACTAAAAAGAACTGTTAGAACTCACCACAGACGTCAGCCAAGGGGAAGCCATGCAAGACAGCAAGACATGGCATTGTCAGCGAACTGACGGTTTGCAGCGGACGTCTCCAAGCCAGCGGTCGTGTCCTGAGTCCCTCAGGTTAAATTACGGGTGTCCGCCGAGAAGGTCCTGCTGCAAGCCAAGTTCACCAGCCCATGTCTGATGTCGTCCTGCCACCTGACTCGAGAGACTGATGTACCCTATGGTATCTAGTTAACTGTTTGTTTTATCCCTACCGTTTGGACTAACACTTTGTTTGTTCCTCAATAAAGTTGGGGAGGAATGTAATGTCCTGCAAGACACGTTCTAGTGTCCCGCAGGAAGCTGTCATCCCAGCCACTCCCTCGAGGGCTGGACACACTGCATCCCCACACCCATCCATCATGGGTGCCACGAGTGACGTGGCCCCGTCAATAAAAAGGCCCGGGTGCACGTGCTCGTGGCCAGTTACTACACTGCATCCCTGAGTGTCTGTGTTCTTTATTTCCTGCCATGTGGGCCCGAGGCCCGACACCACAAGTGTGAGGCACAAACCTGATTGGTAGGGAAACGCTTATGACACTTCAAGTTATTTTCCTCACTCTTCCCCTCCCCGTGACTGGTGAAGGTAGCACTGTGGTCGGGTGACCAAGTTTACCCATTAACCACAAAAAAACCTGTTTTGTTTTGTCTTTTACTTCACTTATTTCGAGGCCCGAGTGGCATGTTGCCTCCAGGACTCCCAACGTTGGCCCGACATCGAACCTGGGGGAAGTCCCGTTAGGATCCGGGACCTCCTGCTGGAAGAAGAGAAGGCCCCTCAAAGGAACTATGTCTTAGCTATTTTTTTGGGGGTTACCCCAGAATAGCAACAAACAAAAAGGGGCTATGATCCTTATAACACTTCTACGTGTCCCCCCCATAATATTCCCACAGTGGTACATGTCAATATTGCTGGATTAATGAAAAATTTATTGGAAAAATAAATGAACAAATGGCAAATAACGAAAGGGATTTAGTTTGGTTTATTTGAATGGGAGGAAGCACCTAATCCATCTCTTACTACATTAGATTGGGAAACGGAAAGTCCAAGCCCCTTAGATTTGGGTACTTTAATAACAGAAGGAGAGTGCTGGACCATTCACTTTACTACTACCTCTCTGATCATGCACCTGTGCTGCTCCGATTAAGATGGGGTGATGATCTCTGTCGGGCTCAGAGTTAGCGCGTGCCCCCGGACCTCATGATGGACGCAGTATGTAGGGATGCACTGGTGACATCACTTACTAATTATTTGACTATGAATTGGGGGACTACAGCCACCAGAGCTCCTGAATGAGAGGCCCTCAAGGCGGATGGTAGAGGGACCACCTGCGGTGTCCAGAGACAAATGGTAGCAGATCTTAAGGAACATGAGCTATGCCTGGCAGATCTTCATTGGTCGGAGGTGGGCTCTGCAGATGAGCGTGCTGAGGTGATGCAGACACAGCGGGCGGTGCATAGGCTCTGGGAAACTTTAGACCGGAGGTACACTTGAGGAGTATTGATAGTGGTTGCACAGGGAAGGGTACAAATCAG
Organism: Triturus cristatus; assembly: GCF_964204655.1. Lineage (NCBI taxonomy): Eukaryota > Metazoa > Chordata > Amphibia > Caudata > Salamandridae > Triturus > Triturus cristatus. The sequence goes on from NC_140588.1 coordinate 963,596,694, forward strand.
GTCAGCTCTTAGCTTGGATCCTCCAGCGTGAATTGGAGGCCCCCCCATACTGCACCATTGCACCCGATGGCGCTCTAGTGACCAGTCAGCAGGACAGTCTGCATACCCTTCTGAAAAATTTTACAGTTGTTTATCGACCTGGGGCAATAGAGGGATTTCTTCCATGGGTGGGTTTACCACTCCTGGTGCCTGACTGTATGCGAGAGTTAGAGGAGGAGCTTTCCCTGGAGGAGTTTGGTAAGGTTCTCGGTGCCCTCAATAGGTCCAAAGTCACGGGTGGTGACGGCTTCCCTGTGGAGTTTTATCAGGCTTATTCCACTGTGCTCAAGGAGAAACTGTTAAAAGTCCTTCATGAGGCACAAATAAAGCGGATCTTTGCGCCCACTATGTGGGAAGGGATTGTGTGCCTCATGTTAAAACCCGGGGGAGACCCTGCGGACCCTTCCTCGTATAGACCACTCACTATGCTCAACTCAGATGTTAAACTCCTCAGTAAAGTCTTGGCGAAAAGACTAGTGGATGGGGGGATCATTCGGGGGCTGGTGCATGAGGATCAGTGCGAGTTTATGCTGGCCTGTAGCACAGTATTTAATCTACATCAACTCACGCATGTGCTGCATAAAACCATGGATGATGACCGGATCTTGGCCCATGTCTCAACAGACCTAGAGAAGGCCTTTGATACAGTGGAGTGGAGCTAACTGAAGGCAGCACTGCGGGGGATGGGATTTGACCTGTCTTTCGTGATTGGGTATGGCTACTCTACACTGACTTGCAGTCGAACTTCTGGCCTTGCTTTTATGCAAAGAACTGGAACCCTGGGGTATTCCAGTGGGTAGCTCCACACGTCGTCTCGCTGTTTGCAAATGATGTGCTGATTTATGTCCCCTCCTCAAGCAGGGCGGTACCAATATTGAAAAGGCTATTGGCCATCTTTGGTGTGGTCTCAGTCTCAAGGGCAGTGTCCGAAAGACACTGTTATTACCCCGTGGGAGGTTGGCAGGGACACGGCTTGACCAGCTACCTTATCTGGGACTTCCCTGGGAGATGGAAGGATTCCAATATCTCGTCACAGGTTAGACACACAGAATCAGTTCATCATCGATTGAACGTGGACATGGTCATAGAGGGTCTTAAGGTATCGATAGGGTTTTGGAAAAGACTCCCCTTGTCGGCAATGGGCAGGGTGGTAGTAGCCAAGATGGGCTTCCTCCCATTCTGCCTCTATCTAATGAATTCGATGTTCCCATTTGGGCCACGGTTCTGCCACAAATTGTATAGTTTATTAACCTTGTTGGTTTGGGCTGGACAGTGCAGTGTGAAGCTCTGTTGGTTCCTAAGAGGGATATGGAGGATGGAGGACTGGCTTTCCCAGACATGCAATTTTATTATTTTATGGCACATCTACAGCATGCCACGAGGTGGCTTGCTGATCCTGATAATTGGGAAAAGAGGTTGCTCAGGGATATGCTTGAGGATGACACTGTGGTGTGCCTATGGATGTAGGGTAGGTAGGTCGGAGCACCCTGTCCCTTATTTGGTGAGGCATACAGCTGCGCTCTGGGAAACAGTGGTCAAAAAGGTACTTCGCAGGACTCCTTTTGATAGGGAGTTGAGGCTCTGTGATCTTGCACCTTTCCGGGCAATTGATGCAGTTATGTCTTTGCAACAGTGGAGGACAGGGGCTGTAGGTGGCAGGCGAACTATACCCCGGTGAGGTTTTTCTTACCTTTCAGGAAGCGCAAGAGGCTTTTGGCATAGGACTGGGTCACTTCCTACATTATGCCAAGCTGGAAAGAACTGTGAGAGAGATGTGAAGTGATTTCCCTGCGGCGCTGAAGCCCTGTCATGTGCTGGGTGGTTTGCTTTAGTGGGTGGAGGGATGGCACCTGATTACACTATTTTATAAAACGCTCAAGGGGAACATGCTGAAAAAACACTATAGAGCAAGGCAGGCCTGGGAGAGGGAGCTGGAAAAGCCCATAATAAATTTGGATTGGGGGCGCGCACGGGAGTTAGTAAGGACAGTGTCCTGTAACAATAGATTCAAGTTACTGCATTTGAACTTCCTACAACGCACATATGTGACTCCTTTGTCAACTGAACAGAGTGGGTCCCACCAGGGCGGCAAGATGTATACGATGCGAGGAGATGAGTACCTCCTTTGTGCATCTTCCCTGGGCCTGCACAGAGCTTCAGCGGTTCTGGAAGGAGGTGGTGTCCAGGATTGATAAGGCCACTGGCATAGTGATCCCCCTAGCCCCAGCAGTATGCGTATTGGGAGTGGTGGCAAAACTCAGGGGGCGGAAGATTCCTTATAAACGTACCCAGATTGCACTCCATCTAGCTAAATGGTGAGTGGCCATTGGGGGGTTGGGATCCAGAGTACCACAGGCATCCTTATGGCTGAGGGATCTGCTTGAATGGGGGGTGGAGGAGGAACACCACATGCGTCTTTCTTGCACTATTGAAAGGGCTGCGGAGGAGGTGTGGACTTGAGGGCATCTTCTCGACAAATGTAATGATGAGGGGGACTCAAGCTCGGACACTAGCTTGGATAGTGGGGTATGACTTCTGCATAATGTGCAAAATATTATACAGGTGATGTGGTAGCCAAGTGTGATGATGTATGTATGTATGTATGTATAACATATTTGTAAAGCGCTCCAATCACCCAACGGGCATCCTGGCGCTATAATCCAAATAAACCTGTGTAAACAGCAGCAGGCTACTCTATCCTAGGAAACAGATGAGTTTTTAATTGTTTTTTGAAAGGTAGAAAGTCTCCAGCACATCTAAGCGACAGTGGGAGATTGTTCCACAGCTTGGATGCCATGTAGACAAACGAGCGTCCCCCCATCCGCTTCCTCCGGATTTTGGGGACCGTTACCAAGCTAGCTGACGCAGAGCGGAGAAGTCTGGCAGGGCTGTACCAAGTGAACAATTCCTGTAAGGGGAGTGGTTCCAAACCATGTAAGGCCCGGAAGACCAAACACAGAGCTTTGTATTCGACCCGCTGAGCAATAGGCAGCCAATGCAAATCTTTAAGGGCTGCAGATGATGAGTCAAACCGTCGGCGAGAGAGTGCTAGCTTGGCGGCAAAATTCTGGACCCGTTGCAGTTTGCCCAGTGCCGTGATGGGAGCCCCCAGAAGTAGTGCATTGCAGTAATCAAGTCTACTAAGAATGATACTACGCACTACTTCTGGTCTGGCATGGGCAGGGAGCAAAGGAAGAATCTTCCGTAGGGTACGTAGAAGCCCCATACAGGAAGACACTGTTTTGTCAATGAAACCCTCAAGTTGAAGATTGGGTTCCATGATCACACCCAGATTGCGAACCGAGCTTGCTGCTGCTACTGTGCCTTGAACAGAAGGGGGCCAGAAGTCTTGCGGTAGAGGACGTGAAACACGATCCACTGAGCAATGCAACACCTCCGTCTTGGAGCTGTTAAATTGCAGCGAGTTGTTACTTAGCCATGTTGCCGTGGAGACCATACAGTGATGGAAGGCCTCCAATGACACCGCTTTCTCCCCCTCAATGGAGAAGACGAGTTGGGTGTCGTCAGCATAATTGGTAACCGTTATGCCAAAAGATTTAATTAATTGGACCAGGGGGCGGAGGTAAAGATTAAAAAGAATAGGGCTGATGGCAGAACCCTGGGGTACGCCCTGCCCTACCCTTCTGATGGTAGACTTGAAGGGGGGAAGGGCAACCACCTGATGTCTATTGGTCAAGTATGAGACAAGCCAATCTCGGGCCAGGCCCATCACCCCAGCCTCCTCTAACCTCCTGGTCAAAATGGCATGATTGACCGTATCGAACGCTGCCGACATGTCAAGCAGCACTAAAAAGGCTGCCTGACCATGATCGGCACGCGAACGAAGGTCGCTCAAAACGGATACCAAAGCTGATTCGGTTCCATGGGCTGGTCTGAACCCAAACTGCGCTGCATCTAGATAATCATTAGCTTCCAGGAAATTGGAAAGGTGTCTTGTGACCAATTTCTCCAGGATCTTAATCGGGAACGGGAGCAATGAGATCGGTCTATAGTTAGCAGGAGATAAGGGGTCCAGTGATTCCTTCTTCAGCAGCGGAGAAACTACCGCAAGCTTCCAGCTGTCCGGAACCTGGGCAGAGCCTAAAGATTGACAGCAGATTGCATGGAGAGGAGGAAACAGCTCCCGCCCAAACACCTTCCAGAACTTGTGCGGAAGAACGTCTAAAGGCGAGCCTGAAGACACACTATTAGCTAAAAGCTAATGATCCTGGACCTCTATACATGCAGCTATCTTGATGACTTGGATTATGCTATATTATGTTCCCAATAATGTACTCTCATGTTACCCAACTCTGTCATGTAAGATGCTGCTCTTCATTGAGAAATAATGCAATGGTGTAGGAAGCTGGCTCTGTATATACTGTACCAAAGTAAGGAACAGTGTGCACAGAGTCCAGTGGAACTCCAAAGGTAGGCAGAGGTCAAATTAGATAATACCTTACTCTCTATTTGGGGTAGTGTGGCGAGCAGTAAGGCTTTATCAGAGGGTAGTGTTAAGCGTTTATTGTACACACTCAGGCACGAAATGATGTCACACACTCAAAGACAGAACTCAGACCAATTTGTTTGTATGAAAATATTTTTTAGTAGTATTTTATTTCTCTAGAACCGAGCCAGTCCTGGTATACGTAAGTATAATAATACTGTGGAAGAATAATACAGTTAAGTACAGTTTGAAGGCAGTTGAATGCAATTGGGAAATTGTCTTTCTTGCACTTGGGACTTTTGCACTGTGTGTTTTGTTGTTTCTTATGTGAAAATCAATAAAACTAAGTTTGAAAAAAAAATGGCCTAAGCAACCATGCTCGGAGCTCAGTCACCCCTGCTTGGTACGTGAACCTCAAGTGGGTTCGGACATATAACGTTCATCCAGATGCAACAAAGGTTAAGCTGGGAGCGGATGTGGCGTAACGCCAGAGCCAACTTTAGAACTGGGGAACCAGGTTTGAGTCTCGGGGTCAGCTGCACATCCTGTGATTCTGGGCAAATTACTTAATCTTCTCATGCCGACAAAAATATGAGTGTGTCCTTGTGTAATGTAACTAGTGCTCATGTAAAGCACCGCAATACCCTCCCGTCGGGTTTGGGCTTTAAAAACTGCAATACATAAATAAATTAATAAACCCATTGGCGTTACTGCATACTGTCTAAAGTATGGCATTCACCCAGACTCAACAGAGATCAATCCATTGTAGACACTGTCACACCCCCAGAGGAGAATTGTATGATGTTCACACAGAAACAGAGGGCAAGCCACTGGAGTCACAGTACACTTTAAAGTAGTGCTGCATGACCTTCACCCAGAAGCAGCAGAGCGCAAGGCACTGGAGGCGTTGTTAAACCTGCAAAGGGATGTTGTACAGTGTGCACACTGAAGCGACAGAGGGCAACCCATTAGAGGATCTGGGGAACCCCCATTAGAGGATCTGGGGAACCCCAAAGAAGATCTGCCTGGTGTTCAGCCAGAAACAGCAGAGGGTGACCCATTTGAGGCACTGTTTACCTTCTAAAGAAGTGCCATCCATTGGAGGCGCTGTTCAATCCCCAAAAGGAGTGCTGCATGTGCATGGTGTTCACCCAGAATGCAGCGAGGGCCACCCACTGGAGGCACTGTTAAACTCCAGAGGAGTGCTGCATGGCATACACCCTGAATCAACAAAGGGCCACCCACCGGTGGACTGTCAAGTTCAAAATGAGTGAGTAACGAACCTTTCTTCTTGTTATATCTTACAATCTAGCCCCTGCTTTTTTATGATTTAATATTTGCAGGTCCTCATATTTCCCTTTCCCTAGCTTTGCCTCCTCCCACCTCCCACACAAGCTAGAGCATAAACAAGGCCATTCAGACAGGATGTAAGAAAACCCAGGGAAGATTTCAGCATAATGTTCCATAAACTTTATAAAGGAATTCGAAAAAATTGGGCCAGGCAAGGCTTATGTCACTAGATCATGAGGTCACATTTAAATGTAGCTCCTATTAAATAGCTGATTCCTCTCTGAAGCCCCATGACCCTTACACCTTTGCTGCTATGACGCCAGAATCCCAAGCAGCATGCCATATTGTTTGAATATTTGAGAGGAGCTCAGAAGAGAGCAGAGTCCTTCATGGTATCAGTGAATCATTTCACAGCACGGCTCATTCTCAGTACAGGGAGAGAGATCACAACTTGGCTGATGAAAGAAGGAAATGAAAGCGGACATGTTTGTAGACCAAGCAAGTACCTGCCACAAAGCAGCAGCCCTAATGCACAATCATGTTCAGACCATTGCAATATCAATGCAGTTGAATGTGAATTGTTTCAGTATTCTATTCCTGACGTCAGAATTAATGAGAGGAAAGACTGCAAATGTGAAGAACGCTCCTGAGTCTCCTCCTGGAGTCGTCAGGTTATTTTATGTTGTTATTTTACGTGTGTCTGTGTTGAGCTCCTGGTTCACTGGTATAGCCTCTAGGCACTCGTGGGCTGTCCCAGAGTGCCCACTCACACATTTTCTGATGTGTTTTGAGTGAGTGTGCCTTATACTTATAGCACATATCTGAACAGCTGACAAGGTTCAGAGTGCTATGTGTGACATTTATAATTTCAGTGTAATTATGAGTGACATTTCAACAACTATGAGTGACACTTTCTCATGAGCAAAATCAAGCAATGAAGATGTGGGAAACCTATAAATATCAGAAATTACGCCCATCTGAGCAACGAGAAACTCTAAGAAGATCTTACAATTGCTGCAAAGCTCCAGAAATGGAAGGAAACTAGGATGTGAGAGAAGGCCCAGCCTGGAGCCTCACTGAGGCTGAACTCAACTTTGTGCAGACTGCAGACACTGATTGCAATGCAGAGCTCACCTGTACCTTTTCTTACAGTAACAGGGCTGAATGATGACATGCTGATGCTAAAAGAGACTTGCTCGGAAGCAATCCTCTCAAATAACTCGTAACACTGTATTAATCATGTTTGTAAAGATTAATATGCACCACATTCCATATAATTAGCTAAGAGGAAGCTTGCGTATGTGTCTTACTAACACGTAACCAGAGTGAAACTTAAAATGGCTCCTAACGCGGGAATTTGTACTGAGCATGTGTCAACTGCATCTACGCAGGATGACGGACTAAAGCTTGGAGGGAGCTTCCTGCTTCTGCGCACTTGCTTCTAAAATGGCCGCTTGAAAGCTCAAATGCTAAGCATCTGCCTTGCTGAAACTAAAACATGCTATTTACTAAATGCTAATGCAGGGAGACCTATTATACGTATATGAGACTAGAATAGAGATAGGTGGTATACAGTGAAATCATTTTATTTTAACATGTTTCTTTTTGACCTCTCTATTAGTTCGTATTTGGGCCTCTGAGCGATGCTAAAGTATATACTTCACGTGACTCCTCACACAGGCGCAGTGACAACCAGCCAGAAGCCATGAGGGTGTGCTTGGATCCCGTCCAAGGCCGTGTTCGCAACATGTCCTGGGAAAATGATGGACATCTTGCAGGATGAACACGACAACTGTTATATGTATTCTTTTTATTGATAAAGATGTGAAATGCGGCTGGGAAATAAAGCTTGGGAAAATAATTAAGGGGCGGAACCACTGAACAACGAAATAGAAAATTGGTAAAACTTAGCATGGTGTGATGATCACTCCCCCCTTGCCTGTCCAATCAGAATTAGGAGCTTCATAAATTTGAAACATTTAGGGGTGGTACATGCCATTAGAAAAGTATAATTGAGGTAGTTTAGTTAGTTAGGTATGCTCGTGTTGGTGAGATACTGAGAGACCGGAATGCTGTCCGAGAGCTGATCAAATACTGAAGAAGAATCGAATTCCAGAACTTAGAGCCAAAATCTAATTAAATAGAAGAAGATCGTGGAAGAATCGAGGAGGGAAATAAGGCAAAGAATTAGAAGAAGATCTCAGAAGAATCGAGGAGGAAGATATTGTCAGAGAGGGGTGCGACGCAGGCGTCGGATCTAGATGAGGTCATCTATCCTGTCCCTGAAACCTGTCCTGAAACCTTTGTCACCTGAGCTGTCCCAGGGGACCCTTCCAGCTCCTTGGCCAAGGGGTTGGTTTCCACACCATTCTAGGTCATTTTAATTCTGTGTAGTATGTCATTGTACTGCTCTCTCTATTTGCTCCTCTCCAGGTACTGTCATTGTAATAATATTGTTTAGATGATTTTTCTGACTTATTTGATAGATTGATTTTCCTTCCTTGGAGAAGACGGTGTACAAATTGGATTTTGCTTTGGCTCACATGAATTTAACTAGATAAACATTTAAAACTCTTCCCGAGTCTGTGGTTATTTTAAATATTCAGTTTATGTCATTTCACCTTATACTAGCTTTAACTAAAAGGTCCATTGACCAGAGGAAAGTACTTTTTGATTCAGAAAAGATATTATTAGAAAATGTTAAGGTAAACTTAAAAAGCATATCACAACAAATTGACCCAACGGTACTTTACCAGCTTATGTAAATGTGTGTTTATGGGCCCAGGTGAGTATGTGGTTTGTGAGTATCTCTAGCTGGTAACCCGCTGGATCAGTTTTTCTGGTAGCAGAGCTATGTTTTTTTTATTTACTAGTTAGGTGATAAAAAAACAACATTTGAGTTATTGATTATGAATTAACAAACCCGTTTGTATTTTGTTTTATGTTGTCTGGAAAATCCCGGGAATATTGAATAGCGGGTGGTGAATGGAAGCCACACTGCAGTGAGGTTACTCGTCTGTTGGAATAGTACTGAAAAGCTATGCAGGGCTGCCAGTGCTGACTTAGGGATTATTTCTCGTATAAAAGGGAGAGTGATTGATAGCAAAAGAGTTCACTGGTGAAACTTTGGTCTTATATGACCCAGAAAGGGTAATACCGAAGGAGTAACAGGTTCGTCGGAGCTTGAGTGAAGAGTAAGCGGAAGAGTTTTACTCGTAGTGTGTGAAGAGTAAGCGGAACGGTTTACTTGCAGCAAAAGAAATTGACTGTTCTTTGGTTTTAGCGGAGCAGACAGAGTAGCAAATGTTTCTATGACATCACTAAAGAAATGTGTATGAAAATTGTAGGAAAATAAGTTTTTCGTGTTACCTTGTAAAGGAGGGGTCAGTTGCTGGAGTTGCACTGACGCCACAGAAGGCCGCGCTGGGACTGGTTGAGGCAGCGGGTGTGTGACTGACGCGAAATTATAAAGGAGGGGTCAGCAATAAGGAGTAATGCTGACGTGACAGAAAGGCCGCGCTAGTATTGGCTAAACGAACAGCGTGAATCAGAATTTGATTGGTTGAAAGAATAAAAGCGGCGCTGGTATTGGTTAAGACATTAGAGTAAAAGCTATACTGGTATTTGAAAGTGAGATTTGTATGTGGAAATACGATCCAACATTAATAGGGAATTGCCCAGACAGAAGGTACTTAGGATTTGCCAGAGAATAATATTTATATAGATCATCACCCAAAATGTACGGAGAAAAGAGAAAGATGTCATTGATGCAGAAAATTAAAAACTATTTTAAGAAGGATAAACCCATTAAGACTAGAGAGGGAATTCTTATCCCTCCCCCGAAAACGCCCGCATCATTCATGATGATGGAAAGAGGTTATCATACCTGTTTATTGTTAGAAAATTGTATAGAATATACTAAAAGTGATGGAGTGTTAGCTTTCTCAGAGAATGGCACATTCAATGGGAGGATACTACATAATTTGAGAATGTGAATGAATGAATTAGAGCCCAGACCTAGATGAACACAGGATGAGGCTTTAGAAGAATGGGAGGCATTTGAGCGCGACAGACCTACAAGTAGTAGAAGTTACAGAGGATTTTTCCCTAGACAGATGCGTGGATCACGAGATAGCCAGATGAAACAATGGAGACAAGCAATGGTTACAGAAGGCCAGTATCCTGTACTAATGGCTCAGGAACAGTCAGGAGGCAAGGGTTCAGAGAAAACCAGACATTTGACAATGACAGGTTTTGGGGAATCAGAAGATGAGTTCATGGAGGACATTTTAACGAAAAACCCTCCACCATACCAGGAAGGACCCAGTAGAACTACTCCTAGTGCCCCTGTTTTGGGAACACCTTTGGTACGGCAAGTCATACATGAGCCAATGAATTGAAGGGTACTTCAGGCAATAAATAAAAATAGAGAAGAACTAATACTAAAAATAACCCAATTGAATACACATCCTGAAGCACTGACTATACCAGTGACCATAGGTCCGGTTGTTCCATTGTATGGGGATAAAACGATCTGTCCCAAACCACCAGTCATGACCACACCTATAATTGAGTCTAGAAAAGAAAATATAATTATTGATGGTCAAGGCAGTGAGTGCGATTCAGTAATATCATTGATGGATTTGCCGATAAGAGGACAGATAAATGAAACCCGAAAAGAGTTACACTTAGTTGTTCAAAAGAAATATGATTAGAAACTTCAACAGGAGTAAAGAATGCCACAATAGTATCTCCAGAAGAATTAGAAAGGTGTGTACAAGGAATAGATAAGCAGAAACAGGCACTAAAGATTTTAGATAATAACAAATTGAGAGTGGAATTGGAAGAGATGATAGCTGGAAATGTGGTATAGGACTGATTAAATGCCAACAGCGAAGAAGAAAGGCTGTTTATTTGTAGAAGTATTACTAGAAACACAAAGATATTTTATGAGAAACTGACAGATCTAACCTCCGAAATGGGGATTGAGATAGGGAAATCAAAGGTATTACAGAAACCATATAGAGCAGAATTTAGTGAAAAGGATCTGGAAAACATGAATGTGTCAGGAAGAAAATTATAGATTAAGGAATTAATAAACATTTTGCAAAAATGGAGAGATTTGGACACATGGAAAACCAGGTGGATGAGGAAAAAGGAGGCAGCACAGGCAAATCAAACAACTTCAGAATGTTTATTGAAACAAACAGGAAAGGTAGAAAGATTGTGCCCAATGAGAGAAGTTCCTGGAGGAGGATTTGTATATGTTCCATGGACCAGACAAGATATTTTGTCATTTACTAATGATTTCCCGAAGTTAAGAGAAACACCAGCAACTGGCAAGTTGAAAGGTTTGTGAAGGTTACTAAGGTTTTGTGAAGGATTTGGATGGTCTGTTGACATAGTGGTACCTGCCGATTTATGGACAGAATGTAAAATTACAGTTGATTGGCCTAGTGAAGCGTACCCGAGAGACGAGAAAACAGGAGCCCCTTCAGAGGAGGTAATGAAGAAATATCACCAGGTGATTACTTTCCTGAAAGGGAAAATCCCTCCAAAGGAAACAGATTGGGTAAAGATAGATAGGACCACACAAGCCATAAATGAGACTGTACATGCTTATTATGAGCGTTTATTGCAGGTATTCAAGCAGTATAGTGGATTTGAGAACATCGGAGATAAGGATATGGGACATTTTGGGGTCGATTCCGATCCTGGATTTTTGTTTCCCGTACGACTCGAATCCGTATTTTTTTACGTACGAATCGTACAAGTCCCGTACAAACGGGGAAGTACGATTCGTTCGTGGAAAATACATACGAATCGCCTCGGGAAAAGTCTACGACACGTCCCCGGACAGTTTTACTTACAACTCGTAAAACTAAAGTCCGAGCGCGCAAGTACAATCCGTACCGCCCGTCCGAAAACACAAGCGCATGGAAAAGGCCCCGTACGGAGCGAACTTTGTACGACCCCTACCCCGAGTACACTTGTGCCCGGGGTACGAGTTGTACGCCCCCCCCAGCCTCCCACCCCTCCAGCGTACGTCCGCACCGTACCCCCCACCCCCTCTGTATGTACGGACCGTACCCCCCACCCACGTATGTCCGCACCGTACCCCAGGCGTACCCCTCACCCGCGTATGTCTGCACCGTACCCCAGGTGTACCCCCACTCTGCGTATGTCCGCACCGTACCCCAGGCGTACCCCCACCCACGTATGTCCGCACCGTACCCCAGGCGTACCCCCACCCGCGTATGTCCGCACCCTACCCCAGGTGTACCCCCCACCCGTGTATGTCTGCACCGTACCCCAGGCATACCCCAATCCTCACGTATGGGGTGTACAGGGGGTACAGTCCGTACATACGGGGGTGGGGGGTACGGTCCGTACATATGCAATGTTGGGGTACGCACCGTACATGATGACACGTACGATGTGGGTGATGGCGTGTACGTCGCGTAGCGGGCCCTCTTTTCCTCGTGCATCGCAGCGTACTTAGCTTTTCCGGCACTTTCTGGCTCCCGTAAAAATATAGCCGTGCGGAGTGCTTTAGGTACGAATCGTACTTGCTGGTCCGTAAAACGCTGCCTGACTCCGTGCGGACGTCGCCTACGCGCTGTCCAAGATCGGAATTGTATGTATTTTTTTGCCGTACGGTGTTTTTTACGATTTGTACGGAAATGGTATTTCTGTACGAATCGTACTTGCTGGTTTGTAGGGTGGAATTCCCGGGTACGAGTTGTACGGAGAAAACGCTCCGTACGACCATTTGTACCCGGGTTTTACAGGATTGGAATCGGCACCTTTGTGTATCGTTTTGTGTAAGGGTTTAGACCAGAAATCTGTCAGATGATTCAGCAGCACATGTTGTGCTGGCAGGCAAAGCCGATCGATGAGATTCTCAAGTACGCCAAGTACTGCGGAGATGACATTGATAATAGACGAAAAAAGTTAGAAGAAAAGGTGATGTGGGCCGAAGTGAAATTAGCAGAACACCAAGAACTTAAACTAAACAGTCAGATAGGGGATCAAGGAAAAGGACAAGGCCAGAATGAAAATAATGGGGGAAAACAAAGAGGACGAATGAGTAGAGAGGAGGTAAAAAAGAAGTTTCTCTGTCATGGGTGCGGAATATTGGGGCATTGGAAAAACAAGTGTAAAAATATTCAGAATAATAATGGCCCAAATCAAAATTTAAATCCACAGACGCAGAATGAGGTGATAGTGAGTCAACCGCAGCAGGTTGTAAATCAGCAGAGTCAGTTGCCACCTGCCCCTATGGCAAATTTTGTGAACAGAGCCAAGTACAGTGCGGACACCGGATTTCAAGGAGGAAGTGGTAAGAAAAATTCTGTAACTTCTCAATTTCTTTTACAGAATAGTTATCTTGACGACAATGACCAATGACGGTGCCTGAGCGGGGAGGATAAGGAGTGCGTACTTGGCGCATCCTACTGGTAGATCAGTCAGGTCCATATATTGATGGTAAAGTAGAAGGAAAAGATATTACCTTTTTGTTGGACGCTGGTGCTACCCGTTCTACTGTGAGAACAGCAGACATTCCAAACCTACCCCTCTCGGGAGAAGCAGTGCAAGTAGTGGGCATTTCAAATAAACAGATTAGAACACCTATTACAAAACCAATGGAGGTGTGTATTGGCACTTTTAGGGTAAAGCACAATTTTGTAGTATGTGACTCCAGTCCAGTAAACTTACTGGGAAGAGACCTATTGTGCAAAATGAATTGCACCATATTTTGCACACCGGACGGTATTGCAATTCAGACCCCCGATGAAGACGGAGTCTACAAAATCATGTGAGCTAAACAAGGCCCAGAGGTAGACGAAATGTATTCCTTAATGACAAAAGACGATTTACCAGATGAATTGAAAACAACCGTAAATCCTGATGTGTGGGATTTTACAGGAAAGGAAGTAGGGTTAATGGCAAATGTAGACCCAGTGAAGGTGACTGTGAAGGAAAGTGCAGTTTATCCAAACACTCGACAGTACAAAATGAGTCCTGAAGTCAAAGCTGGTGTTGCAGCAGAAATTGATCGAATGACTAAACAATGCATTTTGAAAGAGATAATGAGCAGTCCCTGTAATTCACCTATAATTGGCATTAAGAAACCTAGTGGGAAAAATTAATAAGATTGTCGTGCCTTGTTGCCCTGTAGTGCCCAATCCAGCAGTAATTCTGCATCAGATACCATGGAAGGCAGGATGGTTTACTGTAGTTGATTTATGCCAAGCCTTTTTCTCCATTCCATTACACCCAGAAAGCCAGTATCTCTTTTCATTCAAGTTTGAGGATCGTATTTTAGTTTGGAATCGAGTTCCTCAAGGGTATACAGAAAGTCCATCCATTTTCAATCAAATATTAAAAAAGTGCTTAGAAACCTTAGTACTGCCCAGGAAGTCAGTTCTAGTTCAATACATCAATGACTTGTTAGTCGAATCAAAAACAAGAGATGACTGTGTTACTGATTCGATTTCTTTGTTAAATCATTTGGCTGATGGTGGACATAAAGTGTCAAATAATACACAAGAAAACTGTAGGTCTGACGTTGTATATGACCCTAACACAACAAAAAGGTTGAACTAGAGATGTAATGGAGTCTTAACAAAAAGGTATAAGTTCCCATCACCCACCGAGGTGGCTTGCTTCCTCATCTGGGAACTATCAGTGAACCACATACCTATATAGAAATGGGGGTAGTGGTTACACAAGTGTCCTAGAAGTGAGTAACAGTGTACTTTTTTTCTTTGAAAAAGCACAGTGACTATTTCTGGGGTGATGGTTGCAGTGCTGGTGACAATGTGTGAAAAAGTGCTTTAAAAGTGACTATCAAGACACAAAAAGTTTTTTATTTGGGCGCTGTCTTGGTGTCAATGTAAAAACAGTGCATATACAGCTTAACAAATAACTGTAAGATGTCTAGGTCTACATGTTTCAGCCTATGGATATTAGAATCCAAGCTTTCGTCAGGACCTTGAATTTTAGCTACTGCAAAAAAATCTAGTCCTAATGTGCAATACAAATAAACCAAAATAGAGGTTGGTAACAATACAACCTGAACACTTCTGTGAATCCAAAGAGGGAGATTACAGACAGTGGTACTGGAAAATGACCTAATAAAAAACAGAAAAGACTGACATAAGATCCAGTTGGTAATCTTTGAAACATCCGTGTTGGTCATATAAACATTTTGATAAAATAGTCATAATACGATACTACTGATGTATCCAACACCTACAAGTGTGTTATACAACTGATATTTAGCAAAAGTCAGAGCACTTACCCGGCTTTCTGCGGTTGTGCACCTCGTCTCACCTGGCATCCGCTCAGGACGTGAGGCACCGCTCTAAAATTAAAGTGTGAAAAAGTTTTATGCACCAAAAATCAGGAAGTGTTGCGTCTGATTGAGGTGATCTTACACTATGTTTTCTCCAAATTACACAATTTAAAACCAAGGCAGAACCAATACAGGAGCCTCTGTGCCAGTGTGTTTAGCTGTATAAAATGCTCATGCTGACTAAATCCTTTGTGTAAGGAAGCTATGTAATGATATATCATGTATTCACCTTTTATGCCCTATAGAATGTTAAATGGAACGAGGTGAACATATACTGGTAGCTATTGTATAGAATGGACGCTTTCTCAGTGCGTCACCTATATAAAATAGATGAAGGACCTCTGTCTACCAACATAAGCGAGAGAGAGAGTGGCTTGCAACAACCTCCGTTTAAGTGGAAAAGAGCGTGTCTCTATCGAAGAGTGAAAATTAGCTTGCATGATCGTGAAACAAGATAAGCCTTACCCTCAAGAAGGCGGGGACATTTCACGGAGAGAGGTCTACAAAAACGCCTCAGACACCGAACAAAGAAGACTGTTACCAAACATAGAGAGGGGAGTGTAGTGGTCTGACTTACCTATCTGTCGGTACCCCTCTCTGGTTATGAGCTGGAAGGGGATGTATCCAACGGAGAGGCGGCCTGCTTTTAAATAGACAGCATACTCGCCAGAACAGATTGACAAAGAAGGGGTGAGACTCACTTGAAAAATCCCAGAATTAAAGATCCCATATGCAAATCAGAAATAAAGAAGAGAAATCTTCTTAGTCCAAAATGGCTGATGATAGGGTTGCTGGAAGGCCAACACGAAATTGTATAAATAAATGTTGTAGAATATGTATATGTAGTATATTTTTAGTACTCATATTTTGGTTAATATTAACAGTAGACATCCCTTATTTGATGGTAGCAGAAAAGAAAAATAACACAAACACAAATGAAAAAGTAGCTAACATTAAATGAGATAGAGTAGCATTAGAAGCATCAGATGAGTCAAATATTAAAGGAGATAGAATAGAATTAGGAGCACCAGATGAATTAGACTTACGTCACACTGTGACAAATAATGACACTGCTTTGAATGTATGCACAAAGTTATTAGTGCAATATGTAGACACTATGGAAGTTAGTGATTGTTATGTGTGTATGAAATTACCAGCATCAGTAGCAGAAGGTGTAACATATCACCATTTACCATTAACAAATGGTATTTCATGTAGTATTTTGTCGAGTTTATTTTATAGAACAGTAAATTACAGTATTATTATTCTAACGTAGATTCCTATTCGAAAGAGTATGAACCCAGTTCTTAGTACTAAGGATGCACAGTTTATGGGTGAATATTTCCTAACAATGAAAACAATAGATATAACTAAAGCGCACAAGCACAACTTAACATGTACATTAGACGAAGAAGAAAAGGTATTTTTGAATTTAGTGGAGCAAAGGAGATAGGATTTCCAAAGAAAGGCTTCTGAAAAGAAACCTCAGATTCCTCAATGGGCTGAGAAAGAGGAGATTTATACAGCTAACAAGACTCATGCTGCGATATCCCTGGATTTTGAAAAGAAAGGGAAGATCTGCCTCCATAGGTTAAAGACTGACCATAACAATGCATTTATTGGTTCCTGTGAGAAGTTGGCCTGGCATATGCTGGTCACTAGTTATAGTGGCCACCTTGCACCAGTCCAATTCGACTCTTATGGTAGATAGGTTTAAGACAACCTTTTAAAGAAAGCTATCCTAGTGGTAGCTGTGGAGAGCAGCCTTCAGGCTAAGTCTCAGAGGAATGTAAAGCAGCTTGTTTTACCTTATAATCTCTTGAATTACCAAATGAAAGGACTCCACACAGGTATATATATCAAATATATATGTATTTATTTCTAGATACCCTCTACTAATCTCTTTATGAGATTAGAAGCCAGGAACACATTCAAATATCAACGTTTCACAATAAGTTAAGCACAAATATGGCTGGGGCCCTAGGGGCGTACTAGACCATATACTAAAAAAGAGGTTTAGGAAAGTCGACTTGCAGAATGACAAGGCCTAGGGCCTGTAGAATCACTGGGGCTTCACTAATGCAGTAAAAGCAGGTAAGTAACAGACCCACGGGAGATGCATGCAGTGTGAGAACACAGCCGCGGGTTCCCTATTGATTACAATGGAGCAAGTCGCGGTTTGATTTTTAAAGTTTTAGGGTACTTCGAGGAAGTCTACAAGCAAGCCACTTACAAGGTAAGTAATTCGAGGGCCAGCACACACTAGGGCACCGGAGTGCACGAGTTACCTCAGCCAGGGAAGCCGGGTGCATAGGTGTCTTTTGGTGTCGGGTCGTGTCGCTGTTTTCTATGGAGACCAAAGAAGATTTGCTGCTTGTGAAGACTGAAGAAGTGTCCGGTGGAATCCAAGGCTGGATTCAAGATGCAGATGACCTGAAAATTGAAGGGACAGTGTTCACAGTCACTTGACAGTGACCCAGGGCCAGGAAGATGGATGCCCACGGAAGTCGGGTGATTTCAGGTGATCAAGGGTGTTTTGACTCTTCGCTCACAAGGTCCAGGAGAGATTGACGATAACCAGCAGCTGGATTCAGAGTGTCCCATGACGTCTGCAGCTGACTGCGGTGTCGGCAACCAGATTGGAGCCAACAAGCCTTGGCAACAGCAAGTCTTGTTGAAAGTGAATTTAGTCAATGGTGCGGATCAGCAAGGTCTGAGGGACTCACCCAGCAAGGGTGAGTGAGGACAGACCTGGAGCAACCAGGGGAGACCTTGGAGTCAATAAGAAAGTCTTTCGGGGACCCACAAGCCAACGGGCAAGGGATTGCAAAGATGCCTCTTGAGGAAATGCTTCACAGGAGCCCACGGTCACTCGGGACGGGGTAGGCCTCTGATTTTTGCTGCAAAACCTGCTGGAGGCTTGGGCCACAAATGGTCCAATGCACAAGCTCGTAGAACGTCGTGAAGGGGTTGCACTTGACAATAGTGCACGGTACACGGGTATTGCTGTTCATCGTCACTTGTGGGGTCCACTCGCCTCAGCTCTGCTGAGGACTCACAATGGCCATCGAGAAGTCAGGAAATCCACTTCTGGGGCTGCAGGGACTTCGGACTCCCACGGGAGCGGGAAAGTTTGCGACCGTTGATTAGAGTTTTTGGTGCCTGCCAAGCAGGGGAGTCACTCCTTGACTCCAAGGGAGATTCTTCTGTCTTCAAGGTAGTGGAACGTCGAAGGGCCAGGATTCTTCTTTGTAGAGCGTAGCCCAGGGTTATCTACTTTGCAGTGGCAAGGTTTCCTATCTTATACTGAAGTTAGGGGAGGGACTAGCTCTAGGACCACTCCTCTGGGAGGGTCAGGGTAGGGGGTGGTTACACCCACTTCCCTTTGTCCAGTTTCACGCCAGAGCAGGGACAGGTAGCCTCTGAACCGGTTTGAGCTGGCATATGCACAGAGGAGCCTACTGCTCCCCCAGTGCAGGACTTCAAAGCACTCTAGGAGTGCACCCACCCAGCCCCAATACACTAAATCCTGTCTGGAAGGTAGTGACACCTCCCTGTGACAGGATGCCTATTGTTGGGTCTCCTCCACTGCGAGTTTCAGTCAGCAGCAGGAGGGCAGCCCAGTGTCTGTGCTGGTGGCATCCATTTTGTGATGCCAGGGCTCTTTCAGATTTCTACCATGTTACCACAGTAGGTACATGTCCTCCCCTCTAGAAGGGTGGGATCATACTCCCACACCAGTTACTGGTGTGGGGGTATGATTCAAAGTTGTTTGACACCAAACACAACATGTTTTGATGCAGTCATCCCAAAGTTCGCATTTACCGGTAGGTTATAATGCACTTAAGAGTATATGGTTTAACCGCATCCACAAACAGCCACAGAGAATAGACTCTGCCAGCTACAGGGGGGCCCTGCTCAGGCAGAGGCACCCCCTCACATTGTAAACCAAGCACCCTGCCCTCAGGTTTGATAGGGCCTGCCATAGGGGTGGCTGATAGGTTTATATGTGTGTGCTTGGATATAGGAACCTATACCTCTGTGAGGAGTGCTAACACTAACTCACCCAGGCTGCAGTAGCAGGCCTGTGGTGTCAGATTGAGTCTGCTTCCCAGGGGTGGCATAATACATGCTTCAGCCCCTGGTAGGCCTGTGAAGTGCCTATGCCCTAGGTACCTAAGGTACCATATACTAGGGGCTCATAAGGTACCACAGTATCCAATCACTAATCTAATATGCACACCAAGTCGTTTAGAGAGAACAGAGAGACTGGGTCCCTGATTAGCAGGGACCCAGCCAGACTATAGCCAGAAACCAGTGTATACATCAGAAAAAAAGTGGGCGCAACATAAGTGCAGATCCTACTCTCCTACAGTTCCAGTGAATGTGAACATAATTTCTTAGTTATCGGGGGATGGGGACTAAAAGGTGGAACAGACCCAGTATTTCCTGGAGTTTATTACGTGTGTGGGAATAAAGCTTATTTTAGGGTGCCTGCACATTGGTACGGGAGTTGCTATTTTGGAATAGTATTCCCAAAAGTGTACCATATGAAAAGAATCACTGGAAGCAATGGAAACACAAAGGAACTAAAACGTAACAAGAGAGCTAGTTTTTCAGAAACAGTAGGTGATATATTTAGTGCATTGATACCTTCAGTGGGAGGCATTCTTAATTCACGGAAAATTTGTCAGTTATGTACAGTAGTTGATCGTCTAGCGACTGATACTGCTGGAGGATTTTTGATGATCAATACAGAAATGGTTGCAATTTGGTCAATGGTTTTACAAAATTGACTTGCTTTTGATATATTATTGGCAAAAGAGGGCGGAGTCTGTAAAATGCTGAAAGCACAACATTGTTGTACTTATATTCCTGATAAAAGTGTTGAAATTGGAGGATACATTAAAAATATTACGAAATCAGAGGAAGATTTGAAACCACTGGAAGTTGACAGTGTATGGAAGAAATTAACAAATAGTATTACTACCATGGGGACCAGGTTTACTAATATAGGTAAGAGTATTATAGGTCAAATAATACTACAGATACTTGGGATAACAATATTAGTTTTAGCAATAATTATATGGCGCAAATGTTGAAAGAAAAGAAAGAGATATGAAGTGAACGAAAGGGGAAAGAAAAGGAAGTATGATGAAATTCAGTTGGAAGAAATGAAGGGAGAATTATACAAAAAGATTAAGAATTTACAATACAATAATGAAGAGATGAAAAGACAGAAAAGGCAGTTGAGATGTGCTAAAGTTGGCATCTGATTCGGTGATAGGTAAATTGGTGATGGCACAAATGCCATCAGAGAGGGGATTGATGGAGCAAGGACTCGTATAAAAGAGACTTGCTCGGAAGCAATCATCTCAAATAACTCGTAACACTGTATTAATCATGTTTGTAAAGATTAATATGCACCACATTCCATATAATTAGCTTAGAGGAAGCTTGCGTATGTGTCTTACTAATAAGTAACCCGAGTGAAACTTAAAATGGCTGCTAACGCGGGGATTTGTACTGAGCATGTGTCAACTGCATCTACGCAGGATGAGGGACTAAAGCTTGGAGGGAGTTTTCTGCTTCTGCGCACTTGCTTCTAAAATGGCTGCTTGAAAGCTCACATGCTGAAACTAAAACATGCTATTTACTAAATGCTAATGTAGGGAGACCTATTATAAGTAAATGGGATTAGAGTAGAGATAGGTGGTATACAGTCAAATCATTTTATTTTGATTTTAACATGTTTCTTTTTGACCTCTATTAGTTCGTATTTGGGCCTCTGAGCGATGCTAAAGTCTATACTTCACGTGACTCCTCATGCAGGCAAAGTGACAACCAGCCAGAAGCCATGAGGGTGTGCTTGGATCCCGTCCAAGGCCGCGTTCGCAACATGTCCTAGGAAAGTGATGGACATCCTGCAGGATGAACAAGACAACTGTTATATGTATTCTTTTTATTGATAAAGATGTGAAATGCGGGTTGAGCAACGAACTAGAAAATTGTTAAAACTTAGCATGGTGTGATGATCATTCCCCCCCTTGCCTGTCCAATCAGAATTAGGAGTTTCATAAATTTGAAACATTTAGGGCTGGAACATGCCATTAGAGAAGTATAATTGAGGTAGTTTAGTTAGTTAGATATTCTCGTGTTGCTGAGATGCTGAGAGACCGGGATGCTGTCCGAGAGCTGATCAAATACTGAAGAAAAATCGAATTGCTGAACTTAGAGCCAAAATCTAATTAATTAGACGAAGATCGCAGAAGAATCGAGGAGGGAAATATGGCAAACAATTAGAAGAAGATTACGGAAGAATCGAGGAGGAAGATAGTGGAGAGGGGTGCGACGCAGGCGTCGGATCTAGAAGAGGTCATCTATCCTGTCCCTGAAACCTGTCCTGAAACCTTTGTCACCTGAGCTGTTCCAGGGGACCCTTCCATCTCCTTGGCCAAGGGGTTGGTTTCCACACCATTCTAGGTAATTATAATTCTGTGTAGTATGTCATTGTACTGCTCTCTCTATTTTCTCCTCTCCAGGTACTGTCATTGTAATAATATTGTTTAGATGATTTTACTGACTTGTTTGATAGATTGATTTTCCTTCCTTGGAGAAGACGGTGTACAAATTGTATTTTGCTTTGGCTCACATGAATTTAACTAGATAAACATTTAAAACTCTTCCCGAGTCTGTGGTTATTAAAAATATTCAATTTAGGTCATTTCAACTTATACTAGCTTTAACTAAATGGTCCATTGACCAGAGGAAAGTACTTTTTGATTCAGAAAAGATATTATTAGAAAATGTTAAGGTAAACTTAAAAAGCATATCACAACAAATTGACCCAGCGGTACTTTACCAGCTTATGTAAATGTGTGTTTATGGGCCCAGGTGAGTATGTGGTTTGTTAGTATCTCTAGCTGGTAACTCGCTGGATCAATGCAGCGCCCTAATAGTAAATTAAGAGGAGAAAGATGAGTGACAACATGACACTGCAGAATTGTTATCCCTTAGAAGCTAAGGGCAGAATTGGCTAACAGCCAGACATGGTTACACGAGTTAGGGAGGCGACTCCCTTGCGCCCTTAATATTTGACCACATCTGCCCTGTAGAGACACAGAAGGAACAGCAGAGACGCAGCATATAACTGCGAAAGATGCAAGTTTCGCAACATAGTGCACCTGAGGTATGAAGTTTTGGAGGCTCGGAAACCACAGGTCTGCCTGATAGGAGCTGGACACTGAGCTGATGACCTGGAGCTGTGCAGATGATGGGAGAGGTGCAGCGGCCAGGGGTTGATGAAGAATGCGACCTGAGGAGGGACCGGCGGCTGCATCAGAGCACCCACTGAAGAAGAGACTGAGCGGCCTGTTCCGATCTGGACCTACCCTCAGTACCACGAGAGGTAACATATGGTATGTAAGCAGCAACCAAGCGGGGAAACACAAATTAGAGCTGTGCCCTCTGCAGGAGTCAATTAAGTACTGGGGGCAAGCAGGACCCTCCACAAAGGCGGTCTGGCACAGGCAACTCTCAGTTGGGCGACCCCGTGGGACGTGGCCTGATATGCATGGTGCAAGGGTCCAGAGCTGCGACCAGTGAGATGTGCTGGAGAGTGACCTCATGTGCATATTGGATGACTTAAGATGGGGGAATGCGAACCGCACTGGGTCCTTAATGGGCCTAACAAATCAAAACATGCTTTGGACACGAGCAGTGGAACAGAAGAGCCTGGGTCGGCCACAACGGTGACCGGTGGCCTGCACCTTGTGCTAGGCCAGGAAATGCCGACCGGCTCGTCATCCTAAACGGTGCCGCTTAACATTGTCTGACTATGGACCTTCCCCTACCCCCATCTTAACAGTAGTGCACTAGCACACAGACACTACACCTGTACAGCTGCAAGAACACTGGGCCAGATCAGGTTGACATGCGAGGAGAGGGCCGGAGCCCACCCTCTCTTCTGTTAAAGTGTTACAGTGTAGGACGTTTATTATGCGATTGTTCAGACTGTAGACAGACTAGTGACTGCACTGCAATTATGCAGAGCTCAACAGCTGTAACTTACTTTGCAGGCTGAATGATGACGCGCCCAATTTGGGAAGAACTTAGTTGAGGTCTACGAGATCCCGACCTGATAGATGGTACGGGCCAGCCGCGGCCCAGCAGACACGACATGAGTCTGACTCATGCAGCAGTGGCATTCAAATTAGCCCCAGGCTGCACTGGACGGCAGTAGGGCGAGACGGTGGCTGCCGTGGTCCGAATCATTAGACCGCTGGCCCCCGGCCCCTCCCCTCATAACACAACCCATTGAGAGCTCCAGGGATGCTCCCCCGGCTGAGATGGCTGCCAAATTTAAACTTTGCCGTGGCAGGGCCTGCCTATAGGTGTGTGTCCAGCTGTCCTCGTCAATACCGATTGGGTGAACGACGAGCATGAGATGAGACTTACTCTCGCAACATCCGCTCTCAGTGAACCTGAAAGTGCGGGTCTGGTGAAATGTTACATTGTTACCCAGCCTCCAAGCCTGCCACACGCAGCACACTGCCAGCTAAGAGCTTTGCTCAGTCAGTGTGGTGCTAATTAGCAGCGCTCCAACTTGCTGAGGAGGTGCTATAAATGTGTGAAAATGTATTTCAGTACGGTGATGCGGACCACCTCACTGAAATGGGTTAGTTTAATGCCTGATGCGTTGTACTTGGCAGGGCTGTATCTGGGCGGAATGGTTATGGCTGCACACATGTGGGAGGCTTGAAAACCAATCCATGGAGCAGACATAGTTTGGTTGAGTCGTGCGCCTGTCACTAAGCATGATTGTCCATGCTTTGCATCTGCTAATGCTGGCATCAGTGCAGAATATACTCTTGCATGTGGGGTGGAGTTCAGGAATGGGGAATGCAGCATGCGTAAGGCAGCGAGCTGTGCAAACGTGGTGCTAAGAGGGGAGTTTCGTGCTGTGGTGGTTGTGATTGTGTATGGGCTTCGTGAAGTGAGTTTGTGATCGTGGTCTGCTGGTAAGTGTAGTTGACAGAGTGAGCAGTTTGGAACGTAACGCTCGCAACTCGATTCTCTCAGTTTTTTCTGGATACAAAACAAACACATGGCTTAGAGAAGAAGTAACGGTGTTAGTGTTTTAATAAATGCAGATGCTTTATATGTGGCATGAGGCTTTTATTGTTATATGTGGCCCTCTGTTGTCGGGGCATCTGAGCATAAGGCTACAAGGGTGTGGCTGAGAAATATCTGGGTGGGAATTGTTTGGCTGTGAAGCCTGTGACTTGTGAAAGGTCAGAATGTGAATGGTTTGGAGGTGTGGTATGACTGCCTGGCTTTCTGACTAGTAATGGACTGACTGTAAAAATGCTCTGGCAGGAACTTGACTGTAAGTGGATTGGTTAGGTTGAGATTTGATTGACTGTTAGGTTATCTGACTATGAATGATCTTTATCGGCGTGACTGAAATGGGAGTGGGGAGGATGGGATGGTGTGGAACAGCCGAGGTCCAAGTGGCCTGGGCCTGTGAAAGATCAGGATGCTGAGCTGTTTGGTCATGAAGACGTCTCAATGAGTGTAGGCCTCGCTTGGAGATCATGCTGGGGAAATGGTGTGGCTTGGAATGGGTCTGATGGGTATGTGATATAGGTGGAGAATTATCTGGATGCGGTGATCCACACAGCTTTGTCTGATTGCCTATGGTTTGGTTGGCTACTATAGGTATCTTTGTATCCTTGTTTGTGCCTCATTACTTGGGCCCTGTGTCCATCACACTCACCTGCTCTCTATCGAGAAGCCTTCTTCTCTGGTTGGCTGTTTTCTGTGCCTTCTGCTGCCCTGGATTTCTCTTCTAGGTCTTGGGCGAGGATCCCACTCAGCCAGTTGGGGTCTCTTTCTGTTGAGCCGAGTGTTTCACGACCCAAGCCCTAAGTCCTTCATCCTTTTTATTTACAGCAGCCATCTTTGATGTCACCTTTGTTCTTGCAACCTGGTGTACGTCTAAGGGCTTACCTGTGTGTAAGCCTGATGTTCGTTATTTGCCTCCGTGGAGTGGGTGAACTGAAGGCATGCCAAAAGCAAGCTTGTCTATGCCTGTCCATGTCCTCTTCTTGTGAATGTGAATAAGGGTACTTATAAACCACACTGTCACTCAGAACAGAGAATCCTGGTGCTAGCACAGACATAACAATCATTCACCATCTACAGCCCCAATTAAGATGAATAAGTCAGAGACAGAGCTTGAATTAGACGGATTAGATCAAGCGATTGTACAGCTCATCTAAGGCTGAGAAAAGCCAGGTTTTCAGCTGTTTCTTATAGGCTGCTTCACTATCCGCGAATCTGGGAGACCAAGGAAGTTTTTGTTCCAGGCCTTAGCTCCAAGTGAGGCAAAGTCTGAAGTCAGGAATATGCAGTATACTGGCATTTGTCGATCTAAGGGTCCTTTGGGTTCTGTAGTGTATGGAACAATCTGAAAGATATTTTGGGCCAGTACAGTGGAAGTCTCTAAAAACAAAACCATTGATTTAAAAAACAAAACGCTTATGAATGCACAACCAGTGTAATTTTTTAAGGCCATGAGAGACAGAGATTTTGCGGGGGAACTTAAGAACTATCCGTGCTGCCGCATTGTGGACCACTTAAAGTCCATGGAGTAATTGTTTACCAATGCCTTAGTGAAGGATGTTACAGTAGTCCAATCTTCAGGACATGAGTGCATAAGCTACAGTTTTTCTCGCTGTTAGAGGGTGAAATTCAAAACATTTTTTAAGGGATTTGAGCACGGAGAATAACAGGCCAGTCACTGATAGAACTTGAGGATGAAATAACTGAGCATTGGCAAATTTGACTCCAAGGTTCTTGGCCATTTCAACCCGTGGAAGAAGGGGGCAGCAGATTGTCCAGCCACCTGTCCCGCGGGGAGAATAGTTATATTCCCAGAACAAAATCAAGCTTGTTTCCGGTCCAGGGAAGGCATGGCTTGGCAGTTCGGGCTGGACTGTTCCCATGAGGCACAGGGTCAGACTGATTTGCATATGGCCATGTCTCAACTGGGGTGGCAGAGTGGGCTAAAGAACGGTGATGGATTAAACCCAGATCGGTTGACTGGGGGTGAGTGCTTGCAATGTTCAACACTCCGTCCATCATTTCCTTTGGTTTTTGCTTTGTTCGCCATAAGTTGGCAGGGTATGCTCAGACGTGAGTCCCTTGCTCACTTTGCCACTGGATTCAAGCAAGCCTGGCTGAAGATGGCTGAAATGCCAGAAACCGGTCCTAGGAAGCTTGTTTCCGGTCCAGGGAAGACATGGCTTGGCAGTTCGGGCTGGACTGTTCCCATGAGGCACAGGGTCAGACTGATTTGCATATGGCCATTTCTGAACTGGGGTGGCAGAGTGGGCTAAAGAACGGTGATGGATTAAACCCAGATCAGTTGACTGGGGGTGAGTGCTTGCAATGTTCAACACTCCGTCCATCATTTCCTTTGGTTTTTGCTCCAGCAAAATCATGGCATGTTCTGCAGACAGCAGACTCCAAGAACCCGGAGGACCTGCCCTTCCTTCCCAAACCAAGACTTTGTCTCCCGTGAGCACCGGATTTGCGCACCCACAGACTCTGGCCAAATCTGCACCACTCTGCACCTGACGCCCACTGCCTGAATTTGAGTGGCCCAACACCATGAGGAGGTCTCCCCGGCAATCCTGACCTGAGATCTGGTGATCTCTGACCTACCTCAAATCTCCAATAAATGCCTGCAGCCCCTTTCTGGAGGTTCCCTCCAACCGCAACCGGAGCTGGTAAGAATACCCCTGCACCCGATGTCCCGCGGCCTTGGGTGGCCCAACCGACGGTGTCCCAGCATCCCCAGGCATCCCAACTTACCTCTCTAACCAGTGGTCACCTCCAGAAGATCTTCGTCCCCCAGCCTGCAGTTTTTATTGCAACCTGAGAATCCCCATTGAAATCAACAGGGCACCCGACGCCAAAACAGCACCCTGCACCCAGCCCAGGTGCACCTTTTCTGCTAAATCGGATCCCCCTTTGCCTTGAGCCCAACACCAGGCGCTTTGCTCCCACAACCTTGTGGCCTGCTCGTGAGCAGCCACCAACTGGAGGCCCCTTATCCCCACTGGATAACATTGGGCCTCAGCACTCTGCACCCGGCTGTCCTATTGCCGCTGTGGGTACTTTGAGAGTGCATCATCGGCCCTTGGGGAACCCTGGTTCCAACCCCAGAAAGCCAACTCCCACAAACAGCTACCTACCTGTAAACCGATAACTCCATTTCGTCCCATAGGATTGCATTGACTGCTTTTATTTGAAAATTATTTTAAACGTGGAGTTGGTTTGTATGAAACCTTGAAAAACTGCAAATGTACCAAAAGTGAATTACTTACCTTTTGTCTAGGAAATGTCTCAGTGTGATAGGCACATCACTACGATTAGCAAAAGTAACTCAAAAAGTAATCCAAGAAGTAACATGTAGTATAATCTACAAAGTAACTGAAAAGTAATTCTGATTATTGACTTACCTGTAAACCAACCAACTGCATTTGAACCTGCATTCAACTGTAATTTATTGCATAAGTATTGCAAAGTATTATTTCACTTACCTGCACCAGGCCTGGCTTGGTTCTAGAAATAAAATAACTAAATAATATTTTTATAGAAACAAATTGGTCCAATTTCAGTCTTTGATTGTGTGATATCATTTCCTGCCTGAGTTTGTACAATAAATACTTACACTGCCCTCTGATAAAGCCTTACTGCTCGCCCACACTACCACAAATAGAGAGTAAGGTATTACCTACTTTTACCTCTGCCTACATTTGGTATTCCACTGGACTCTGTGCACACTATACCTTACTTTGGTATAGTATATACAGAGCCAGCTACCTACACAAAGACAGAATCAATCGAGTATTGGCAGCGTAGGAGATATTTGAAATACCAAATGCGCTGATCAATGATACAATAGGGCCCTGTAAATATTAAACAAAGAGGGGCTGAGAGAGGGGCCCTGTGGGACACCATATGATATTGATCTCTCTTCAGACGAAAATTACCCAAAGAAGGGGGCTTAACTGGCTAACCATATTGGAGCATGTTATTTTCCCCCAGTTTGGATAAAAGAAGTCTGAGAATCCACTTGTCTGGTAGTGAATATCTGAAAATCTATTGATGTATTAAAAGGAACTAACAGGTGGTCTGACCATGCTTGAACTTCCGGCACTTCCAGAACTAATGACGGGCAGTTGGGAAAAGGCAAGTCCAAAGTGTGGCCTGCAGTATGTGTGGGGGTCACTACGCATTGAGAGAGATCAAGAACTGATAAATTATCCATCAGACTCTTTGCATCTAATTTCAAAGTGTCATCTATGCAAGTAAAGTCTCCTAATAAAGTAACATTGGAATATTGAAGTATGTGAGGAGAAAGGGCATCTCCTATAGAGGCAATGAAACTGGAACCCGGGCCTGGTGGGTGGTAGACTAATATTCCAGTAAAAGAACAGGACTGGCCTAGTTCAAAACGAAATCCAAGGCTCTCCGGTCTCATTAGATTCTCACCTTCAAATGCGGTGTACTTAAAAACATCACGGAAGACAATAGCCAGACCTCCACCTCTTTCTATCATGGTGAAGAATGGAATACCCTAAAGGAAGAGCGTCGGCAATATCAGGAATGGACCAGGTCTTGAGCCATGATTTAGTAAAGAACAAAAAATCAAGGTGATGGTCGTTAAGAAGATCAAAAATATCTTGCCCATGTTTTGGGGAGAGAGCGCCCATTTATAAGACCACCCAAGAAAGTTGTTTTCTCCTGAACTAGTAAGGCCTCAGAGGGCTAAGAAGCCATACTCCGAGCACTGCCCAGCTCCTAATTAAAACATTCCTACAACTGAGGCAAGAGAAAGGACCAGCAATTTTCACGATATCCAGGACTGCGCCACACTGTGTCCTCCCAAGAAGGCATCGGTGCTCAGACAGAATATCGAGTTGGAAATGTCGACCTACACAAATATCGAATTGTTATTCAGAAATATCGACAGTAAGAATATCGTGGTCAAGAATATCAAATTTAAGGTAGGAAATATTGTTTTTAAAAATATAGAAGTCATTAATATTATTTGCAAAAATATAGATGTTTAAAATATCGATGTTTTTATTAGTGTTATGTATTTTAGTTTATATTTTAAATGTATGTGATGTATGTTTTTTTGTATTGTTTATGTTTTTAATATATGTGTTACATTTTTAGTAGTTATGAATTTCATTTTAATTAAATTTTGCCTTTTTTAGTTCCGTAGCGGGTTGTGGGTTTATGGGGGAATAGGGTGAGAAGTAATTTAATTATAATTAATTGATGATTATTTTGTATTTATTTAATTTAGATTTTACATTGTTAATTGTAAGAAGTAATTTATTTGTAATTAATATTAATTGGTTGTTAATTAATATTAATTAATTCATTGATAATTAATTATGGTAATTGTGTAATTTGTTTCAGTGTGGGTTGTGGGGTTTATAGGGGTAAAAGGTGGGAAGTAATTTTTTTTAATTCATTAATAATGAGTTGTTAATTAATATTAAATAATTGATAGAAAAATAAATACAAAAATTGTGTAATAAATCTTAGGTGCAGGTTGTGGGGTTTATAGGGGTAAAGGGTGGGAAGTAATTTATGTTTAGTTAATTAATAATTAGTTGTTAATGTATATTAACTAATTAATTGATATTTAATTATGGTACTTGTGATTTTTTTTAGGTGTGGGTTGTGGGGTTTATGGGGTAAAGGGTGGGAAGTAATTTATATTTAATTATTTAATAATTAGTTAATATCAATTAATTAATTGATTAATTAATTAATTGAAAATTAAATATGGAATTTGTGTAATTAATTTTGGATGTGGGTTTTGGGGTTTATAGGGGTTAAGGGTGGGAAGTAATTTTTGTTGAGTTAATTAACAATTAGTTGATCAATTTATATTTAATTAGTGTATTTGTTTATAATTTTTTGTGTGTGGGTTTTATTGTTATAGGGGTACAGTGTGGGGAGTAAATACATTCTACTTACTTTATAATTAGTTGTTAAATACTATTAATGTTTTAATTGAAAATAAGTTTTAATTGTGTAATAATTTTTTTACGGTTTAATTTTAATTGTGGGTTGTGTGGATTATAGAGGT
The DNA here is from genome assembly GCF_964204655.1 of Triturus cristatus. NCBI lineage: Eukaryota > Metazoa > Chordata > Amphibia > Caudata > Salamandridae > Triturus > Triturus cristatus. The sequence goes on from NC_140588.1 coordinate 963,627,015, forward strand.
AAAAGTGTGTGCAGTTAAATAATCTTTATGAGTTTATATTTAGTTTTTAATTAATAATATTTCTTTAATTGGTTATTAATTATGTTAGTTGAGGAAGTACATTTAAAAAAAATTTAGATGTGGTTTGTGAATTGTGTTGTATTATAGGGTAGGAAATGAAAAAAGTAAATTTATGTAATAATGTTTTTGTTTCTAGATAATATTTATTTGTTTGGAAATCACTCCCACTCACTGGAGTGGAAATAGTCATTTTTACCCCTCTGCTATCCAACACTTTCCCTACTGTTGCATTCACTGGAGTGGGAATAGTAATTGTTACCCCTCCACTATCCAACACTTTCCCTACTGTTGCACTCACTGGAGTGGGAATAGTAATTGTTACCCCGCCACTATCCAACACTTTCCCTACTGTTGCACTCACTGGAGTTGGAATAGTAATTTTTACCCCTCCGCTATCCAACACTTTACCTACTGTTGCACTCACTGGAGTGGGAATAGTAATTTTATAAATGTTTAATGTTTTAATTTATAATAGAATGTTTTTTAAATAAGATTTTATGGTATTGGTACAAATATATATATATATGTAACACCAGGATTCTCATGACTATTCCAAGTCAAAGTACGGGACACGGACACCAGGTATGTGCACATTTTTTTCGGCTAAATAGCCGACGCTCAGCATGGTAGATGATGCGTTTCACCCATCCAGTGGGCTTGATCACATAACGAGACCCTAGTCCCTCATTTCTTTTCATCACACATTGCGTCACATGATTAATGGAACTGAAAGAAATACTTGTGGATACTCTCAGTGTACTATGTGCATCATAATAAGTTAAAATCAATTACAACATATAGCAGCAAGGACTTGTTGGATTATACAGCATTTCTGGGATCAAGCCAAAGTAATATATAAAGTGCACAGTGGTTGTTCACATTTAGTTGGAGGCAGTTGCTACATATGTTCGTATGTATACACATTTTGGTGCCAATTCCGATCCGGTAAAAACCGGGTACGAACCGTCGGACGGAGCCTTTTCTCCGTCCGACTCGTACCCGGTGCGAAATCCATCCGAAAATGCAAGTACGATTCATACGGAAACACCATTTCCGTACGAATCGAACAAAACACCGACCGAACAGAAACTAAACACAATTCCGATCCTGAAAGGCGCCGACGTGACGTCGGTACGCATCCAGCCTACGTTTCACGAACCAGGAAGTACGATTCGAACCGACGTCATCCCGCACGGAAAATATTTACCGGCTGCCAAAAACTGCCGGGAAATCAGGACGACACACGCAAGGAGCAGCTGGACGCGACGAACAGACATGGACCCGAACCTACGTGCCATCCCTGCCCTCCTAGCAGTCCACCTGGCGTACAGGAACCGACGCAGACGCCGCAGAAGGTCAGCACAACAACCAGGGGCAAAGGGGGGGGCAGGGGCAGGACACACAACACCAACACATGGTACCAAATCACACATGGCCTGGACATACCTGACCATCAGGGCCTGGTCACTTCCAGGGGGTGGGGGCGAGGCCAGCAACGCAAGCGTCCGCCACAACGGAAGTGGATGGTCACGCGAACCGGTACGTACCCTACCCAGGCCGCAAGAGCGTGGGTATGGAACGTACCACGCGTCCCCCTACGTCACTCCAACAATGGCGGTACGGCCCGTACCCACGTCAGAAATGCCTTGGTACGGCTCGTACCAGCATTGCTGGGGTCATGTAGGGGTACGCGTGGTACGACCCGTAGCCACGCCCCCAAGGCCTGTGTACGGTGCGGACCCCACGGCACCGCAACAATGGGGGGACGCACCGTACCCACCCACCAAAGGCATGGGTACGGCCCGTACCCAGGCACGCAGAGCGTGGGTAGGGGCATGTACGGACCGTACCCCCACCCGTGGAAGTACGGCCCGTACCCCCACCCGTGCATGTACGCCCCGAACCCCCACCCGTATATGTACGCACCCAAGCACCACCCGTGTATGTACGCCCCGAACCCCCACCCGTGTATGTACGCCCCGAACCCCCACCCGTGTATGTACGCCCCGAACCCCCACCCGTGTATGTACGCACCGAACCCCCACCCGTGTATGTACGCCCCGAACCCCCACCCGTGTATGTACACACCGAACCCCCACCCGTGTATGTATGCCCCGAACCCCCACCCGTGTATGTACGCACCGAAACCCCACCCGTGTATGTATGCCCCGAACCCCCACCCGTGTATGTACGCACCGAACCCCCACCCGTGTATGTACGCCCCGAACCCCCACCCGTGTATGTACGCACCGAACCCCCACCCGTGTATGTACGCACCGAAACCCCACCCCAGCACTGTATGTACGCACAGAACCCCCACCCGTGTATGTACGCACCGAACCCCCACCCCACCCTGGTATGTACGCCCCGAACCCCCAGCCGTGTATGTACGCACCGAACCCCCAGCCGTGTATGTACGCACCGAACCCCCACCCCACCCTGGTATGTACGCCCCGAACCCCCACCCGTGTATGTACGCACCGAAACCCCACCCCACCCGTGTATGTACGCCCCGAAACCCCACCCGTGTATGTACGCACCGAACCCCCACCCGTGTATGTACGCACCAAACCCCCACCCGTGAATGAACGGACCGAACCCCCACCCCCCCCCAGCCGTGTATGTACGCCCCGAACCCCCAGCCGTGTATGTACGCACCGAACCCCCAGCCGTGTATGTACGCACCGAACCCCCACCCCACCCTGGTATGTACGCCCCGAACCCCCACCCGTGTATGTACGCACCGAAACCCCACCCCACCCGTGTATGTACGCCCCGAACCCCCACCCGTGTATGTACGCACCGAACCCCCAGCCGTGTATGTACGCACCGAACCCCCAGCCGTGTATGTACGCACCGAACCCCCACCCCACCCTGGTATGTACGCCCCGAACCCCCACCCGTGTATGTACGCACCGAAACCCCACCCCACCCGTATATGTACGCCCCGAACCCCCACCCGTGTATGTACGCACCGAACCCCCACCCCACCCGTGTATGTACGCCCCGAACCCCCACCCGTGTATGTACACACCGAACCCCCAGCCGTGTATGTACGCACCGAACCCCCAGCCGTGTATGTACGCACCGAACCCCCACCCCACCCTGGTATGTACGCCCCGAACCCCCACCTGTGTATGTACGCACCGAAACCCCACCCCACCCGTGTATGTACGCCCCGAACCCCCACCCGTGTATGTACGCACCGAACCCCCACCCGTGTATGTACGCACCAAACCCCCACCCGTGAATGAACGGACCGAACCCCCACCCCCCCCCCCCAGCCGTGTATGTACGCCCCGAACCCCCAGCCGTGTATGTACGCACCGAACCCCCAGCCGTGTATGTACGCACCGAACCCCCACCCCACCCTGGTATGTACGCCCCGAACCCCCACCCGTGTATGTACGCACCGAAACCCCACCCCACCCGTGTATGTACGCCCCGAACCCCCACCCGTGTATGTACGCACCGAACCCCCACCCGTGTATGTACGCACCAAACCCCCACCCGTGAATGAACGGACCGAACCCCCACCCCCCCCCAGCCGTGTATGTATGCACTGAACCCCCCCCCAGCCGTGAATGTACGCACCGAACCACCACCCGTGTATGTACGCACAGAACCCCCACCCGTGTATGTACGCCCCGAACCCCCAGCCGTGTATGTACGCCCCGAACCCCCACCCGTGTATGTACGCCCCGAACCCCCACCCGTGTATGTACGCACCGAACCTGCAATAAGAATGGTGTGTGCCAAACACCCCCAGCAGTGCCCAGACATAGGAGGGGTGGGTGCAGAGTCCTCCCAGCAGTGCCCAGACACAGGAGGGGTGGGTGCAGAGTCCTCCCAGCAGTGCCCAGACACAGGAGGGGTGGGTGCAGAGTCCTCCCAGCAGTGCCCAGACACAGGAGGGGTGGGTGCAGAGTCCTCCCAGCAGTGCCCAGACACAGGAGGGGTGGGTGCAGAGTCCTCCCAGCAGTGCCCAGACATAGGACAATATACCCCATCAACAAGTTCAGTGACCAACAAGGGTGATACCCCAGATGCAGGCGGAGCCATCGCTGAGCCAGCATGGCTATATTGAACGGCAACCCTCACACATCCAGGAAATGTAGACACAGCACAGCACAGCATTTGGGAGACACCCTGCAGGGAAAATGGCCTGCTCCACAGAGGATGGAACACACCTTGGGACAATGTCACCATACAGTGAGAGCAAACATGACCAAATACCATTGGCAGAGACCTTTGTGATGGCACGCAGATGGCAGGGTACACCCCATGAGCAGCACACTCCAACATTTCACAGACCCCTAACACATTATCACCACCCCAACGCAGGGAGCACCAGCACCAACAGCAAGTCCAGGAAAGCATCAGTGTGCAAAACAAAAAGAAAATGCTTTATTCAGCAGGAAAATATCTCTGAGAAAATGTCCACTATGTACAAGGGCCATGGGCCAGCCCAGCAGCAAAGTCCGGGGGGGGGGTACACATCGGGACGTGTGTCCCCTAGCTTGCCTGCACAGTTCACAAGTCCATTTCATCCACAGAAGAGGGGGCATCAGGGGGGAGGGTGGAAACAGGCACCGCAGGGACAGGAGAGGAAAGGGTAGGTGTTGTGGGTGCAGGGAGGGATGATTCTGCCACAGGGGGGGTGCCAGCGCCAAAGGTGGAGGACAGAATGGCGCTGCACACGTCGGCAAGTTCCCCCAGCGACTCCCCCGCACCCAATCCAACCACAGGCCCCAAGGAGGGGGGGGGGCAAAGGGATGGGTCGCAGCGCCACTGGGGGAGGGTGTGGACAGGGTGGGGGACTCAACTCCCCTGGCCGGGTCCCGCCTCCACCGCTTGCGGGGTGGTGTCATCCTGGGGCTGGGGGGCACACGCGCAGTGGATGATGCTGTCACCGACTGTTGGCCAGGAGAGCTAAGGGGAGTGGATTTGGAGGGAGTGGGTTGTGTGGAATGCGGACTCCCACTGTGGCTGCGTGTTCTACGTTTCCCCCCCGACCCAGTGGGTGTGCCTTCCTCACCCTGTGTGTGCGTGACAGGAGGTGTGCGCTTCGACTTCCCTGGTGGTGTGGTGCCTGTGTCTGTTGGGGTGCGTGCACGCTGACGTCTGGATGTGCGTGTGACAGGCACGGGAGTGGGAATTGTGGATGGGGCAGGGGTAGGGGGGGGTACGCAGCGCTGCAGGAGATCCAGTGCTGCAGTCAGTGTGTAGTCTATGGACCTCAGCAACTGCCGTTGGTCAGACTGCGCAGCCGACATGCCCTCCATGTATGCCTCCATCTGGGTCAGCACCTGGGTGTGGGCATGGAGGACATTTAGCATCGCAGTCTGACCAACCTGCAACTGCCTCAGGATGTCCACAGACTCCGCACTCACCGCAGCAGTGGTGACAGAGGCAGGGGGTGCGGTGCCTGGCAGGAAGGAGACATGTGGGGACCGAGCACGGAGGGAAGGGCCACGAGCATGTGGGAGGCCGGTGATGGAACCTGAGGTGGCGGGGGGATGTGGAGGGCTGCCATCAGCTGGGGGGGCAGACTCCGCCACCTCTTGGAGCTCAGCCTCGGACCCGTCTGCGTCATAGTCTGTGTTGGCAGTCGACAGGTCCTCTGCCTCACTCCCTTCGGCCTCCGTGCCACTCCATGTGCCAGACAGGACAGCACTGCTGGCACTGGTGCTCAATCCCTCCTCCCGGTCTGTGCTAGTGTCTCCTTCCGTGTCCCCCGGCGATGCTGTGGGCAAGGTGAAGAGACAGGAGATAATCAGACACCTGTACACATATGTCACATGAGTCAAATATACATAGGTCACATTGCATAGCCTGAAAAGCAACAGGAGTAACACCTACAAAACAATGTACACATGTAGGCCATGGAACACACAGTTTTTCGACCCACCATGCCACTGAGACACAATGGAGAGCATGACACAACAGCAAATCACTGCACCTGAAATTTTACAGAGGAGCCAGCCTCTGGGGACAAATGTGCACAGCACCTGCACCACACTGCGTCGTCAAAAAGGGATGAGCATGAATGATATACATTTACTCTTGCCGCATGCTGCAAAGGCAATACATGAAACCAGGCCAAACATGACTGGGTCACTGCACCTTGAGCGTATGTCCAGTCAAACATCACACACAGGCTAAACCCAGCAAGGAGGATGAAGCTCCTGACATGTAGGCCTTTTACGCACAAACCACCCACACCTGAGACAATCTCATTGAGACGGAGAAAGTATGTACACCTCTTACTCTGGGATGAAAACACATGGCCTCCACTAATTAATGACTGTACACACACAGCCCCTGGTGGGCATGTCCACACATCATTGACAGGCAAACATCATCAGATTGTCTCAACAACACACACAGGTAATGCCCACTGTGAGTATGCACAAGCAAAATGGGTCCCCCTGTACAGTGGACACATGTAGCAACCTGTCGGTCCTAACAGTTGAGCCCAGGGTACAATGCCACCCTACCCAACCCATGGCGAAGACACAGTGAATGGCCATATTGTTGGATGACGCACATGATACCTAGGAAGAGGTGCCCCAGGGCACAGTAGTGCCCACACTCCTCCATGGTCCAGGATGGACATGACTGCAAATTAAGCAACCGTCCCTGCACTTAGCAGGCCTCCCACTCAGGCACATCATGTCAGAGGGCACACAATTGGACATGCATGCTGGAAGGCTGTACAGTTTGGAGACACACCCCTATGTCGTGATTCACAATCAGTGCCAAGTGACATGGACACCACAATGACTGAAATTGGCCATGGCACACGCAAGGTCCCCAGACCTGTGGCACATCACCCCCACACATGATGCTGATGGCATAGGGCACCTGCATGAACTGCCTGCCTAAATAACCTTGTGCAAGAGTGGCTACAGACAGACCAGGGAACACATGGCAAGGAGGGGAAGGGAGGGAGTGAGAACAGCACTGTGCTACTTTGTTGAGAAGTTGACTGTGAGAAGTTGGCCTGGTATATGATGCTCACTAGTTAAAGTGATCACCTTGTACCATGCCAAGCAACCCTTATGGTGTGGTTGTAAGTCAACCTTTTCGGACTAGCTGCCCTAGTGGTAGCGTAGGCTAAGCAGTCTTTGAGGCTAAACTCGTGAAGCGTGTTAAGCCAGCTGTTTTACCAAATGTAACCCCCTTTTATACCAATGAAAGGACACCACACAGATATATATTCAAAATATATATGTATTTATTTCTCAAAGTAACCCCTAGTCTCTTTATGAGCACAGGAGCACAAATCGTCAAACAAGATTGTCACAGAATACACAGAAGTTGCACTTTATATGGATAGGCCCTGGTGGCCACTCAAACCATATACTAAAATAGTGGTATAAGTACCACGAACAGAAAAGGGAAAAGGCCTAGGGCCTCTAGAATCGCTGGGCCTACAAGGAGCTAACTTCAGTTAGTGACCAGGAGGTCCACGGGTGGCGTGTGCAGAGCAAATAGTCACACGCGTGCTCCCATAGGTTTCAATGGGTGCGTAAAAAGTACAAAGTTACTGCAAAGAGGATCTTCCGGATGGACTAGGAACTCAAGATTTGGAACACAGGCACTAGAGATGTAATACTACACTTGGGCACAGGTGTGCCAGCTTTACCTCACCCACAGGAAGCGGGTGCATAGGCCTCGAAGTGCGTCGGGTTTCTTCTATCTGTTCCGTGGAGCCTGAAGACAAAGATGCTGCAGGCGGTCGGTCCGGGAGAGATGCAGTGGATCCAAGAGTGGATCGGAGATGTTGAAGACCTGTAAGCAGAGGGGACAGTGTTCACAGTCACTAGCCAGTGACCAGCGTGGCACCAGGTGGGTACCAGGCAATGTCGGGTGCAAACAGGGAGAAAGGTGTAGCTTGTCTCTGCAGCCACGTGGTCCCTGGAGGTCGACGACGTCCAGGAGTCGGTTCACGAGCTGTCCCACGCAGGCTCCCGCTGTCGGCGGTGTCGGCGACTTGATCGAAGCAAACAAGCCTTGGCAAAAGCAATTGTTGTAGGAGATGAAATAAGCTGATGGTTCTGACCAGCAAGGTCAGAAGGACTGCTCCTTTGGAGGGGAGCAAGGGCCAGTCTGGAGCAACCAGACCAGCGGTGTATTTCTTGAAGTTCGTCGCCAAGATGGCTACTAGCCAGCGGGCCAGCAACCGGTTAGGCGCGTCGAGTGGCAAAATGCAGAAGGGCCCCACGCAGATCGTGGAGAGGCTGGAGGGCTCACCTTTGGTGCAGATGCTGCTCGGGTGTTGGGCTTCTCAGATCCCAAAGCACAACTTGGAGGGAGCCTCGGTTGTTGCACTTGTCAGCTTGTCGTAGTCGTTCCAAGATGGCTGGCTCCACGTGTCTCGGTGCCTCCACGGGTCTCCTCTTTTCAGGGACTGTGGATCGGGCGGTGAGAGGTCTGGAGGTCCAGGTCTTGTCAGTCTCTGGGCTCGGGCTCCGGCGGGAGGCGGCGGCAAAGCAGACGTTGATTCGCTGGATGGTGCTTGCGTTAGCAAGGTGGTCACTCCCTGACCACAGGAGAGATTGGCTTCAGTCCTCTGTGCAGCAGAGCGTCGAAGTTCCCGTCTTCTTCTTAGTATTAAGTTGATTCCAGGATGTCTGAAGTCTTAGGACACAGCTCCTACCTTTAAGCGGATTCTAGGGGCCGGACTACCTGCTAGGTCCCTCCCTATGGGTGGGACCAGGAAGGGGGGTGGTTACACCCCCAATCCTTTGTCCAGCTCGCCCCAGGCCCGGGACTGGTGTGCCCCAGGACCGCTTTGAACTGGCATATGCACCGAGGCTCCTTGTGAGCCACAGGCATGTCTGGTTTCTTTCAAGCCCTACCTGACCAATACACAAAATCCTGTCTGGGGTGGTGCACGCACCTCCCCTGGCAGGAAACACTTTGTCCACACCTCCCAAGCTGGAAGGACTCCCAGCAGCAGGAGGGCAGACTTGTGTCTGTGGTGGCAGCATCCATTTTGTGGAGCTGAGGCTATGTCTGATTTTACCCGGGTTTCAGGCACTGTACATGTCGTGTCCCTCTAGAAGGGTGGAATGCTAACCCCGTCGCCAGAATTGGCGAGGGGTTAGTATTCCAATTGGTATGACACCTTACTCGACATGTTTTGATAAAGCCAAACCAAAGATAGCATTTAACCGCGAGGTTCATAATGCACTTAAGAGTATATGGTATGACGATATCTGGAAACAGTAGAAGGAAGTTGTTCCGACCACTGCAGACAGGCTCAGCTCATGCCAGAGCACCATCTCACATGGAACCAAGCACTCTGCCTTCAGGATTGTTAAGGCCTGCCATAGGAGTGACTTATAGGTTACCAGGTGTCCCAATTAAGGTTAGGTATAGGTATACTACACCTAAGTAAGAGGTGATTACACCAACTTACCCCAGCTGAGTGATCAGCCAGTTGTGTCAGATTGTTAGGCCAAGCCTGGGGTGGCATAATACATGCTTCAGACCCTGGCAGGCCTTGGGTACACCAATGCCCTGGGTACCTAGTGTACACTGGTACAGGGGCTGACAGGGTGATCCACTTCCAATTGGTTATGCACCTAGGGTGCATAGTTTTAATTTAGTAGAGAGAACAGCAGGCTGGGGGTCTGATTGGCAGGCCCACAGCCTCAATATGTCAAAAACCAGTGAAGCAAAAAGCAAAAATTTGGGGTGACCATAGGATAGCAGACCCTACTCTCCTACACAACCCCCCCCCCCCAAACGCTGGGACATTAAACTAGCCTTGACCAGTCTCGTCTTCATGTCCTAAGTGGAAGTACCTGGAGAGACCATCTGCATTCCCATGGTCAGTACCTGGCCGGTGCTCCACTGTAAAGTCCATCCCCTGTAGGGAAATGGACCACCTAAGCAGTTTGGGGTTTTCACCCTTCATCTGATTTAGCCACAAGAGGGGCTTATGGTCGGTCTGAATCTTGAAGTGAGTGCCAAACAAGTATGGCCTCAGCTTCTTCAGGGCCCACACCACAGCAAAGGCCTCCCTCTCAATAGCTGACCAATTCTTCTCTCTGGGGGTCAACCTTCTGCTAATAAAAGCACAGCTCCCACACCCAACTCAGAAGCATCTGTTTGGACAATAAACTCTTTGGAGTAGTCAGGACTTTTCAGGATAGGTGCAGAGCACATGGCCTCCTTGAGGTCATCAAATGCCTTTTGACAGCTTATTGTCCACTGAACCTTTTTGGGCATCTTCTTGGATGTCAGATCATTAAGAGGAGTCACAATGGACCCATAGTTCTTAACAAACTTCCTGTAGTACCCAGTCAAGCCCAAGAAAGCTCGAACTTGAGTCTGGGTGGTTGGAGGGGACCAGTCCTTGATGGATTGTATCTTACTCTCCAGTGGTTGAACTTGGCCTCCACCTACAAGGTGGCCCAAATATACAACCTTACTCTGCCCTATCTGGCACTTAGTAGCCTTGATAGTGAGGCCTGCCCTTTGCAGAGCCTCAAGAGCCTTCTTCAGGTGGATCAGGTGATCCTCCCAGGTGGAGCTGAAGACAGCAATGTCATCCAGATATGCTGCGCAAAAGTCATCTAACCCAGTAAGGACTTGGTTCACCAGCCTTTGGAAGGTGGCAGGTGCATTCTTCAGACCAAAGGGCATCACCACAAACTGGTAGTGCCCACCTGGGGTTGAGAATGCTGTTTTGGCCTTAGACTCCTCAGCTAATCTGATTTGCCAATAGCCAGCTGTTAAGTCAAATGTGCTCAAAAACTTTGCAGAAGCTAGTTTGTCTATGAGCTCATCTGCCCTTGGAATAGGGTGTGCATCTGTCCTGGTGACAGCATTGAGACCCCTGTAGTCCACACAGAACCTCATCTCTCTCTTGCCATCTTTGGTGTGAGGTTTGGGGACCAGAACCACTGGGCTAGCCCAGGGGCTCTCTGAGGGTTCAATGACACCTAATTCCAGCATTTTATGTACCTCAGCCTTTATACAGTCCCTGACGTGGTCAGGTTGTCTGTAAAGCTTGTTCTTTACAGGCAGACTGTCACCAGTGTCCACCACATGGGTACACCAGTCAGTTTGACTAGGTATCAAGGAAAACATATGTGAAAATGATTGTAGAACCTGTCTACATTCAGTCTGCTGATGGGCAGTGAGGTTGCCTCCAAGGGTCACTCCTTCAACTGAGCCATCTTCAGGGTTCTGAGACAACAGGTCTGGGAGAGGGTCACTCTCTTCCTCCTGTCCCTCATCTGTAGCCATGAGCAAGCCCATGTCTGCCCTGTCAACATATGCTTTGAGCCTGTTAACATGGAGTACCCTGTGGGGACTCCTGGGAGTTCCTAGGTCGACCAAGTAGGTGACCTCTCCCTTCTTTTCCAGGATTGTATGGGGTCCAGACCATTTGTCTTGGAGTGCTGCTGGGGCCACTGGCTCCAACACCCATACCTTCTGTCCTGGCTGATACTCAACCAAGACAGCCTTTTGGTCATGCCAAGCTTTCTGTAAGGCCTGGCTTGCCTCAAGGTTTTTGGATGCCTTCTCCATATACTCAGCCATCCTGGAGCGGAGACCAAGTACATAGTCCACTATGTCTAGCTTAGGCTTTTTGAGAGGTAACTCCCATCCTTCCTTCACCAAACACAGTAGGCCTCTCACAGGGTGCCCAAACAACAATTCAAAGGGGCTGTAGCCAACCCCCTTTTGTGGGACCTCTCTGTAAGCAAACAGAAGGCAGGGTAGAAGGATGTCCCATCTTCGCCTGAGCTTTTCAGGTAATCCTTTGATCATACCCTTTAGGGTCTTGTTGAATCTTTCAACAAGCCCATTGCATTGTGGGTGATAAGGGGTGGTGAACTTGTAGTTGACACCACATTCCTTCCACATAGCTGTCAAGTATCCTGACATAAAGTTGGTACCTCTGTCAGATACTACCTCCTTAGGAAACCCCACTCTGGAGAATACTCCCAGCAGGGCCCTGGCCACAACAGGAGCTGTAGTGGTCCTAAGGGGAATTGCCTCTGGATACCTGGTGGCATGATCCACTACCACCAGTATAAATCTGTGCCCAGATGCAGTGGGAGGATCCATGGGACCCACTATATCTATTCCCACTCTTTCAAAGGGAACCCCCACCACAGGTAGTGGTATCAGGGGGGCCTTTGTTGTGCCACCTGATTTGCCACTGGCTTGGCAGGTAACACAGGAGCGACAAAACTCCTTTGTATCTTCATTCATATGAGGCCAGTGAAAGTGAGGGACAAGTCTGTCCCAGGTCTTATTCTGGCCTAGGTGTCCTGCTAAGGGAATATCATGGGCCAAGGTAAGAAGGAAGCCCCTAAATTGCAGAGGTATAACCAACCTCCTGGTTGCACCAGGCTTGGGGTCTCTAGCCTCTGAATAAAGGAGCCCTTCATCCCAATACACTTTATGGGTACCTTGAGCATTTCCAGCAGCCTCAGCAGCAGCCAGCTGTCTGAGGGGTTCAAGAGAGGGACAGGATAACTGAGCCTGCCTCAAGTCAGCCCTTGAAGGTCCCCCTGTCCCCAGAAACTCAACCTGATCAGGTTCAAGCTCTTCAGGGACAGTTCCTTCAGGGTCCTCTAGATCAGCTTCCTGGGAAGGCTGATCATCACTCTGAGGCAGGGGGGAAGGCACAGCCTTGACCCTCCTGTTCTTCTTCTTGGTAGGTGCGTGGTCCATTGTTCCAGGATCCAAGACCTGAGGTTCAGTGAGGCACTTTTTGGCCTGTGACCTGGTCACAGCAAGGACATGTGATGATATACCTAACATCTCTGCATGAGTCCTGTACTCCACTTCTGACCATAGAGAACTCTCTAGGTCATTGCCCAACAAACATTCTACTGGGAGGTCTGCACTAACCACAACCCTTTTGAGGCCAGTTACCCCTCCCCATGAGAAGTTAACAACTGCCACACTGTGTGAGGTAGTGGCATTGCTGGCATTGGTCACCAGGTAGTTCTCACCTGGTATGTACTGTCCAGGGTCCACAAAGCCTGGTGTCACCATAGTGACACTGGCACATGTGTCCCTGTAGGCTTGAGCCACTTTGTCATTAATTAAAGGAGTCTGTCTGTACTTGCCCAGGTTACTGGGGCTCACAGTCAGGGACAAATCAATGTCCCCATCACAGATCAAGACTGCCTGTGTCAGGGTTCTGTCTAAGTCAGAATCTCCTTCAGTTCCCATAGTGATTCCCACTACACCCTTTGTCTGGGGACCAACACTGCTAACAGTAGTACTGGGAGCAGGTGCCTTAGGGGCAACAGTGTTGGGGGCTCCACCCTTTTTGCAATCACTAGTCCAGTGAGTTGTATTTTTGCAATGATTGCACCAGGGTTTCTTTTGACCTTCTTTCTTCTTTTTGGACTGTTGTTGGGACCCACCCTCCTTAGCAGTAGTTTGGGGCCCTGTTGAAGACTTCTGGTCTTTAGATTTCTGATCTCCACCCTTTTGGTCTGTTTTCTTCTGATCACCCCCTTGGCCCTGGTTCTGGTTCTTTTGCTTAACCCTGGTTCTGACCCATTTGTCTGCCTTCTTTCCCAATTCTTGGGGAGAGGTCAGATCAGAGTCAACCAAGTGTTGATGCAGTTGCTGGTTTTGACAGTTGTTTAAAATCTGTTCTCTCATCATCAAATTATACAATCCTGTAAAATCAGATACCTTACTTCCCAGCAACCAACCCTCCAAAGCCTTAGTGGCACATTCAACATATTCAGACCAGTCCTGAGTCTGTGTCTTTTGGGTGTCTCTGAACATTAACCTGTACTGTTCAGTGGTTAAGCCTAACCCATCTACCAGAACACTCTTCAGGACTCTGTAATTTCTGACATCCTCTTCTCTAACAGTGAGGAGTCTGTCTCTGCCTCTTCCTTCAAAGGAGAGCCAGAGGATTGCTGCCCACTGGTCTTCAGGAACCTGCTGTACTTTGCAGGCTCTCTCAAGAGCAGTTATCCATTTGTGGATGTCATCCCCACTTTTGTAGGGGGGCACAACCTTAGACAGGTTCCTATTATCAAAGACCCTATCTTTGTCCTTAGGGACAATGCTGCCACCAGTGGGTATAGACCCACTCTCTCTAGGTTGCCTAGCCTTGTTCAGTTTTTCTTCCATCAGGGCTACTTCTAGCTCCTGCTTCCTGATCCTCAGCTGGGCTTCCTGCATTCTGGCCTCATGTTCCCTCCTCTGAGGGGTGGTCAGTCTCCTTCTGGAGTGACCTTGAGAGCCTCTAGAGCCATGGGAAGCATTGGAGTCACCTGAGCGATTCCTTTGCCTTCCAAGCCCTGTGTTAAGTCCACTGGGGAGATCCAATGGGGTGAACCCACTGTCAGTCCCCAATAGCCTTAGTTTAGCTGGGCCAAGTATAACACTTGGCACTGGGCTAGTTCTCCCTTCATCCCCACTCACATCTGTATCCCCATCACTTTCTTCCTCTGTGGTAGGCATCCCATCTAAGGGGTGACTATTGGAAGGGGGTACCTCTGTGGCATCTTCAGAAGGGGGGCCTCCTGTTCCTGTCCCTAAGGGGGCTAACTGGGAAGCTTTCTTGAGTTCTCTCTGATTCTCATCATTCTGTAAGAGTTCTCTGAGCTCAGCAGAGGTAGGGTTCTTGGGCTGTTTAAGGCCTCTAAGAGTTGCCAAATGCCTGAGCTCATTCTGGTTAAGGGTAGCAAAGCTGGATGGTGCCCTCTGGGGGTCACTCTCAACAGAGATGGGTACAGTGGACCCCTCTGCCCCGGCCATTGCTCTTAAGTGTGGGTGGATGTGTTGCAATCTACCTACACTTGGGTTTACCTACTAAACCTATCTAGTAGTTGTAGTCAGGGTGTGCTACTCCCTTTGCTCTACAACAACTAAGTTCAGTAGAACTTATGTATATCTAATCTTGTTTTATATGTACCTACAGGTACCTATGTGATCTTTCAATTGGTAACCAAGAGATTACAATGGTAAAACACAGCAAGCTCAAATCCAACCGCTGCTCACCAATGTGAGAAGTTGGCCTGGTATATGATGCTCACTAGTTAAAGTGATCACCTTGTACCATGCCAAGCAACCCTTATGGTGTGGTTGTAAGTCAACCTTTTCGGACTAGCTGCCCTAGTGGTAGCGTAGGCTAAGCAGTCTTTGAGGCTAAACTCGTGAAGCGTGTTAAGCCAGCTGTTTTACCAAATGTAACCCCCTTTTATACCAATGAAAGGACACCACACAGATATATATTCAAAATATATATGTATTTATTTCTCAAAGTAACCCCTAGTCTCTTTATGTGCACAGGAGCACAAATCGTCAAACAAGATTGTCACAGAATACACAGAAGTTGCACTTTATATGGATAGGCCCTGGTGGCCACTCAAACCATATACTAAAATAGTGGTATAAGTACCACGAACAGAAAAGGGAAATGGCCTAGGGCCTCTAGAATCGCTGGGCCTACAAGGAGCTAACTTCAGTTAGTGACCAGGAGGTCCACGGGTGGCGTGTGCAGAGCAAATAGTCACACGCGTGCTCCCATAGGTTTCAATGGGTGCGTAAAAAGTACAAAGTTACTGCAAAGAGGATCTTCCGGATGGACTAGGAACTCAAGATTTGGAACACAGGCACTAGAGATATAATACTACACTTGGGCACAGGTGTGCCAGCTTTACCTCACCCACAGGAAGCGGGTGCATAGGCCTCGAAGTGCGTCGGGTTTCTTCTATCTGTTCCGTGGAGCCTGAAGACAAAGATGCTGCAGGCGGTCGGTCCGGGAGAGATGCAGTGGATCCAAGAGTGGATCGGAGATGTTGAAGACCTGTAAGCAGAGGGGACAGTGTTCACAGTCACTAGCCAGTGACCAGCGTGGCACCAGGTGGGTACCAGGCAATGTCGGGTGCAAACAGGGAGAAAGGTGTAGCTTGTCTCTGCAGCCACGTGGTCCCTGGAGGTCGACGACGTCCAGGAGTCGGTTCACGAGCTGTCCCACGCAGGCTCCCGCTGTCGGCGGTGTCGGCGACTTGATCGAAGCAAACAAGCCTTGGCAAAAGTAATTGTTGTAGGAGATGAAATAAGCTGATGGTTCTGAGCAGCAAGGTCAGAAGGACTGCTCCTTTGGAGGGGAGCAAGGGCCAGTCTGGAGCAACCAGACCAGCGGTGTATTTCTTGAAGTTCGTCGCCAAGATGGCTACTAGCCAGCGGGCCAGCAACCGGTTAGGTGCGTCGAGTGGCAAAATGCAGAAGGGCCCCACGCAGATCGTGGAGAGGCTGGAGGGCTCACCTTTGGTGCAGATGCTGCTCGGGTGTTGGGCTTCTCAGATCCCAAAGCACAACTTGGAGGGAGCCTCGGTTGTTGCACTTGTCAGCTTGTCGTAGTCGTTCCAAGATGGCTGGCTCCACGTGTCTCGGTGCCTCCACGGGTCTCCTCTTTTCAGGGACTGTGGATCGGGCGGTGAGAGGTCTGGAGGTCCAGGTCTTGTCAGTCTCTGGGCTCGGGCTCCGGCGGGAGGCGGCGGCAAAGCAGACGTTGATTCGCTGGATGGTGCTTGCGTTAGCAAGGTGGTCACTCCCTGACCACAGGGGAGATTGGCTTCAGTCCTCTGTGCAGCAGAGCGTCGAAGTTCCCGTCTTCTTCTTAGTATTAAGTTGATTCCAGGATGTCTGAAGTCTTAGGACACAGCTCCTACCTTTAAGCGGATTCTAGGGGCCGGACTACCTGCTAGGTCCCTCCCTATGGGTGGGACCAGGAAGGGGGGTGGTTACACCCCCAATCCTTTGTCCAGCTCGCCCCAGGCCCGGGACTGGTGTGCCCCAGGACCGGTTTGAACTGGCATATGCACCGAGGCTCCTTGTGAGCCACAGGCATGTCTGGTTTCTTTCAAGCCCTACCTGACCAATACACAAAATCCTGTCTGGGGTGGTGCACGCACCTCCCCTGGCAGGAAACCCTTTGTCCACACCTCCCAAGCTGGAAGGACTCCCAGCAGCAGGAGGGCAGACTTGTGTCTGTGGTGGCAGCATCCATTTTGTGGAGCTGAGGCTATGTCTGATTTTACCCGGGTTTCAGGCACTGCACATGTCGTGTCCCTCTAGAAGGGTGGAATGCTAACCCCGTCGCCAGAATTGGCGAGGGGTTAGTATTCCAATTCGTATGACACCTTACTCGACATGTTTTGATAAAGCCAAACCAAAGATAGCATTTAACCGCGAGGTTCATAATGCACTTAAGAGTATATGGTATGACGATATCTGGAAACAGTAGAAGGAAGTTGTTCCGACCACTGCAGACAGGCTCAGCTCATGCCAGAGCACCATCTCACATGGAACCAAGCACTCTGCCTTCAGGATTGTTAAGGCCTGCCATAGGAGTGACTTATAGGTTACCAGGTGTCCCAATTAAGGTTAGGTATAGGTATACTACACCTAAGTAAGAGGTGATTACACCAACTTACCCCAGCTGAGTGATCAGCCAGTTTTGTCAGATTGTTAGGCCAAGCCTGGGGTGGCATAATACATGTTTCAGCCCCTGGCAGGCCTTGGGTACACCAATGCCCTGGGTACCTAGTGTACACTGGTACAGGGGCTGACAGGGTGATCCACTTCCAATTGGTTATGCACCTAGGGTGCATAGTTTTAATTTAGTAGAGAGAAAAGCAGGCTGGGGGTCTGATTGGCAGGCCCACAGCCTCAATATGTCAAAAACCAGTGAAGCAAAAAGCAAAAATTTGGGGTGACCATAGGATAGCAGACCCTACTCTCCTACACAGACGCACTGCACAATCAAACCCTGGCAGTGTATCCATGCAACTGCACACTTACATTGGCTGGGGACACACAACTGACACACATGTACCTACCCCCTACCTGCTGCTGCTTCTCCTGTAGGCGCCTGTCCATATCGGGGAAGACCACCGCCAGCACACGCTTCTGGATGTGGGTCAGACGATGGCGCCCACGGTTCTTACGGCTCACAGGTGAGTCCCCCAGCAGGACCCGTGCAATCCTCCTCGTCCAGCACCGGATGTCCTGCCAGCGTTTCCTCACCTGAGACAGGCTCCGCCTCCGACCCTCTGTACCCCTCACGGCACTGACGGCTTCCCTCCAGATCTCCCCCTTGGCAATGGCGCCTACCTGTGAGGATGCAAAAGTGAGAATACATTAATCCACATGAGCAAAGACACAGAGACACACATATAGAACAATCCTCTTTATGAACAGGCCATGGTATGCATGCAACTAATTGCACCTTTGTCATAGGGACATTATCCACTGTGGAAGGCCAAATGCACTACGTGCCATTGAAAGTACACGGGTGGCATGAGGGGTACCACACACTCACTGACCAGGGATCACACTGTGCCTCACAGGCTACACCAGGATTATGTACAGCACCTCACAGCAGTCACCTGCCCCAGCACACTGATGCTACCTCAGCAGAGTACACAGACACACACAGGTACAGGACAATCACATGGCATTGCCAACTGCGGGTACACACCTCACTCTGCCCATGTGCCAGTAGACGGGGGGTGTCACAGGTGTGGGGCTGGCTCAGCACGGCATGCACACAGCACTGCTCCCTGCTCACATCGGATGGCCAGGCTATATCCATCCCTCATGCTGCTTGTGTGCAACACTCCCCATATGCACTCACCCACATGACAGGGAACTTACACACACACCAATGTGCAGGGGACGAACACGGCCTTTGGACACTCACAGCACAGGTACACTGAACAAACACACATCCATGGGTACTGACACCTGTCACACTGGGGGGAACACAGGATCACATCAGGACTGTGGTAACAACATCCCCAGGAGGAGTATGCAGGCAGAATGTGGCATGCACCTTGCATTCATTGTCACAGTAGGCACTATGCAAGTGAGGAGTGCACACAGGAAACACAGCATGCTCTGCATGGGTGACATGAGGCCTTCCACACCCTGGGACCCACTCCAAACAACAGTGCATGTCTGTCACACATGGCCACAATGCCAGAAGTCACTGTCACACAAAAGGGGCACAGTCTAAGCTAGTGGAGTCTGCACTCACCTGAACCCCTGGTCGACCATACAGGCTCTGGAACTGTGGGAGGATCACATCTATCAGGGCAAGGTTCTCCTCCTGGGTGAATGGCTGTGACCTCTCCACAGTCCTGGACATGGTGCCAGAGGAATCACTATCAGCAGCAGTGGTCATGGATGAATGGATGTGCAGGCAAGTGCTCTCTCATGGGACCTGGCTGCCTTATATATGCCTGGCTGGCCTGTTCATGTATAGGAGTACAGATTGATTGGTCAGTCACATTTGCATCCTACGTTTCATCCAATCCCTTCAAACCTACCCCAGTGTGTGGCTTTGCATGGTTTCAGTTTTGATGATGATGTAAAGTCAACATCCACATTGCAACAATGTAGATTCTTTCAAACTGACTTCTGCTGGGCACCTGGTGCTCAAATTCAAAAATCTAACTCAGTCTCTATGGCAACCATCATGCATTTAGGCCCTTATACTTGTCCCTCATGTGTCCCCTATGTGTTTTCATACATTTACACACAGGTACGGTGCGTTCCACGCCCTAGGGCACCCCACAAGCAGTGATACGGACCGTACACGCGCTTGTACGGTCCGGATCACAATATGGGCGCTGGCGTATGCGTACGTCACAGTAGTACGGACTGTACACGCGCTTGTACGGTCCGGATCACAATATGGGCGCTGGCGTATGCGTACGCCACAGTAGTACGGACTGTACACGCGCTTGTTCGGTCCGGATCACAATATGGGCGCTGGCGTATGCGTACGCCACAGTAGTACGGACTGTACACGCGCTTGTACGGTCCGTACTACTGTGGTGTACGCATACGCCAGCGCCCATATTGTGATCCGGACCGTACAAGCGCGTGTACAGTCCGTACTACTGTGGCGTACGCATACGCCAGCGCCCATATTGTGATCCGGACCGTACAAGCGCGTGTACAGTCCGTACTACTGTGGCGTACGCATACGCCAGCGCCCATATTGTGATCCGGACCGTACAAGCGCGTGTACAGTCCGTACTACTGTGGCGTACGCATACGCCAGCGCCCATATTGTGATCCGGACCGTACAAGCGCGTGTACAGTCCGTACTACTGTGGCGTACGCATACGCCAGCGCCCATATTGTGATCCGGACCGTACAAGCGCGTGTACAGTCCGTACTACTGTGGCGTACGCATACGCCAGCGCCCATATTGGCCCAGGGACCCTATACACGCACTCAGAGCGTATGTACGGTGCGTTTCACACCTGTCAGTGGTGACAGGCGGCACACAGACAGGAATGGAGCGGTCAGATTTTGCCAAGGGTGGACACCAATGCATTGTCTGTGCAATACCACATGTGTGTGACACAGGTGTGTCAGGATGTGATGTGGCACTTTACCCCTGAGGTGTGGGCAAAGCATATGTACGATGAGCTGTGTACACATGTCGTGTGTGATGGTGCGCATTGTACCACACATCCCCTGCACTCCTTTGACATGTGTGCATGTCGTACACACTAGTGGAGCCATGAGTCACTTGCATGTCCCAGTCATGGACACCCGCACCTGTCCCCTGATGCCAGGTACACGGAATATTACACATGACATGTGTATGGCTGCGTTGCACGCTGCAACCATGTCATGTGTGTGGCATGTGTTTCCATGATTTTGCTGTAGGTGTGTGGTCCAATGTTGCTGCTGCCAACATGTGTCTGTGTGTAGATGGCCATGGCACACTGTTCCGCACACCAGCCCACATATGTGATCTGCCATGAGGTGTGTATGTATGCAACTACACGGAGTATCAAAACAAGTACATATCCACATGCTCTCTATGTATGTTCTGTCTCGACATGTACTCCTCCAAGGCAATGTGTGTGGCCTGTCCTTTTCCTATGACATGTGACCAGTGCATATCGCATCCACCAACCTGTCTGTACCATACGCATACTACTTCTGCACATGTGTGGATGTCTGTGAATCCTGTGATGCGTGTGCATGTTCACTTACACTGGCCCACAGCTAGTCTCATGCCATGTCATCGTGAGCTTGCCCCACTCCGTTAGTGGCTGTCCCTTGGTAGGAGTGTCACCTGACTGGCGTACGTGTCCAGGAAATGTGGCACAGACCTGACTCAGAATGTGGCATTTGTGTATTGGCTGTGTAACATGTGCTCAGTGCATTGACAATGTCGTTGTACAGTGCTCACTCTTCGGTGTTCCTTCCATTTCACTGCAGGGCTCCGCCTCTCCCTCGACGTATGCCAGACATGGCTGCCCTGCATGAACGGGACTGTATACGCCGCTACAGATTCAGCCAACGGTTGATTGATGAGTTGACTGGCCGGCTGGAAGCACAACTCCTCCCGCGCCACAGGTATCCCAGTGCACTGACACCCAAGTTGAAGGTGATGGCAGCCCTACATTTCCTTGCCACAGGTACGTTCCAACATACCATTGCTGACGTCGGGGGCATGTCCCAGACGGTGTTCAGCCGTGTTCTGCATGATTTCTTAGAGGCCATGTTGGTTCACCTGGATGAGTACATTAAATTCCCAATTCGTGAGCAGTTGACAGATGTCAAGCGTGAGTTCTATGCCGTGGGAGGGATGCCCCATGTCATTGGGTCCATAGATGGGACACATGTTGCGTTGGTACCACCACAGGCACAGGAGGTGGTGTATAGGAATCGCAAACATTATCACTCCATTAATGCCCTTGTGGTGTGTCTGTCCAACATGGTGATTTCACATGTCTGTGTTCGCTTTCCAGGATCAGCACACAATGCCTTCATCATGAGGCGTAGCAGGCTGCCTGAAATGATGCTGCAGCTGCGGAACGAGCGAGCATGTATTGTTGGTGGGTAGACTCTGGCAGTTCAGTGTTTGGCGTCATCTTCCAATCTCACTGCCTGTGCTGACACACTTCTGTCCATGATGTTTCCTTGTAGGGGACGCTGGCTATCCCAACATGCCATGGCTGATGACGCCTGTCCGCAACCCCAGCACGGCTGCCGAGCACCGCTACAACAACGCACATGGGCGGACCAGGAGAGTCATTGAGAGGACGTTTGGACTTCTGAAGAGCCGATTCCGGTGCCTCCACAAGACCGGCGGAGCACTCCCATATGCCCCGGTGAAGGTGTGCAAGATCATCATCGTCTGCTGCATGCTGCACAACATGGCAGTGGAGGAAGCTGTTCCACTCATACTGGATCAAGATGACCAGGACCATCCACCCGTGGAGGATGAAGGCCTTGGTGACGGGGCAAGTGATGTGGAGGAGGAGGAGGCTGTGGAGGACATGCGGAGTCGGCTCATACGCAACTTCTTTGCTTAGTGGTGAGTTCCAGTGTCTGAGTGTGCACGCATTGGGCCGTGTGTGGCATGTGTTGCAATGTGTGTGTCCATCTGCATGTCTGCCAAGTGAGTCAGTGGTGTGTATTGAAGTGTCACTCGAGTGATGGCGCAATGGAAGGATGTTGTCTGAGGGTCATCATTGTCACCTGTCATGTTGACAACATGATACGTGTTGAGTACATGCTTGTGGATGTGCTCCTTTGGGCTGACTCCTTGTGTGTCTCTCTTCCACAGGTCCATGGGCATGCTGTCTGCTGGTGGCATTGTTGTGCTCCTGCTACTCCTCATGAACACAGCAACATGTGCTGATTCTGCGTCACATGCACGGGCAAGTTTTGAAATCTCCTTAGGGTAAGGGATGCCTCACGGCGTTTTGGGTGTGTGAATTGTTTGTAGTCTGTGTGCACTTCTCCGGTTCATGTGTGTTCCATTTGCATACATGTGGATCCTACATGGGGAACATGACATGGGGCAGGCTTCACCTGGAGCCATGGTCAGACTTGGTGACTGTCATGTGGCAGGGGATTGGGGATTGTGATGAGGCCATCATTGTGTGTAACACTGACCTCAGAAACATACAGGTTGCATCGGGTTGACATGGTGTGTGATTGCCCCATCAGGGCCTCAATGGTGTATAGCGGCCTCTCCGTGGCAGCAGGGGGTGTTTAGCTGTTATCCGTCACTTGTGTGCCAGTTCAATGGAATACCAGCATCTGTGTTGCAATGGGGGGTGCCAGTGTTGCTCCCACATGTTCATCCACATGACCTGTGTATGTGTTGACAGAGTATCATTGTCATTCCAACACACATGACTAATACATTTGTCACTCTGTCTCCAAGGTGCCTCTTCCCTGTCAATGGTGGCCTGTTGCCACTGTGCGTGCGGCATGTCTGGCATAGTTTTCAGAGGTGGTGCATATGTGTCTATGTGTAGAGTGACAAGATGCTAGGGGTTTGTCAGGGAGTGGGAACTGTATTATGCACAAGATGCACAGTTCCATCCACCTCAAGGCAAGAGAGACCATCCCCCAGGGCAACTACAACATCCGTGTCGAATCCTACCCTGCAGTCTACGGACATGTGCCTTACGACTCCCATGATACTTGTCCATATCCGGAGTGCATCTGCACAGCTCTGCTACTGCGTCGGGCAACCAGGCCACATCAACGTCCAAACGGGATGGGGGGAATGTTTCACAGCCAGCTGCAGGATGACCTTCTCGATCCACGCCCACACTCATGATGCAGCCCACAACCCCAACACAACCATGTGGCACTGTGATCCAAAACTGCATTCTGGCATCTCCATGCATCCAACCTTGAGCTAGCCACCATTCTCAACATCCGCCTGACGCAAGCATGCAGGACATTGTAGGGACACATGTCTAGACATACCTGGGAGCGGCAAGCCAGGTCACTCCACATGATCCCTGACCTCTGCGCATGACTGTTGCTCCCCTGAATGTGTCTGTAGCCACAGTTGTGCGGGAACCACTCAGCTGGTTGGGCCCAGCACAGGTGAGTATGGTACTCCATGTCTGTATCAGATGATACATTGGGACCCATGTGTGTCCTGGGCAAGACTGTGACCCCACGGTTTGGATGGTTGGAGTTAATTCTGAGATCAGGCATGCTTTGACTTTACGACACACACATGTATTGTAATAATGCAGAATCACGGCATCATCTTGTAAGTGTGATTAATTTATTTGTGGTGGGGTACGGGTTTGTGGGGATGACAAGAGGTGCACAGCGGGAGTGTAGAATCCAAAGTTCACTGGGGGAGTTGGTATCCTTGCCGTTGCAAAATGTCAGAGTCCATGCCACAGTCTTCGTCAACATAGGTCAGACAGTGACCAGCAAGTCCATGTGGCAGAGAATGTCATGTGCTGCTATTGGGCCAGAGGGCCAGGTGCCAGGCCAGGTGACCTGGGAGATGGTGATGTTCTGCTGACTCTCACAGTCTTTTTCGTGGACGACCCACCTTCCTGCGGGGACCCTCGGAAGCAGGCCGTGACGATGTCTGTGACGCTCCGTCGGATGAATCCTCCTCCTCCTGATCCCTCCCTGTGTCTGGTAATGGCCTTCGCCTGGTGCCACAGGGAGGGTTGCCCATGTTGTCGGCAATCCGACGGAGTACACCGGTCATTTGGGTTTGCACCGCCACGAGCTCAGCCTGTCTATCCTCCATCCTTCCTTGGTGTTGCAGTTGACAGGCATGTTGCTGGGCCTGCAGGGTCTTCATCTCCTGGAGGGTCCCCTTGATGTCATTGAGGGTGGACGCAATCTGGTCCATGTCACGCCGGTATGTATCCAGGATGTTGCTGACCTGGGACACTACCGGGTCCTGAGCTGCCTGGTCAGGTTCGCGCCTCCGCCGTCCTCCACTCCCGCCACCCCTGCCCACGTGCACCTGGCCTGCCGTTGTGGGTGCATCGGGTCTCCGGGACCCCTGAGGGATGGCATCTGCGTTGCCGCCTGCCTCCTCCTGGGTGCCCGGAGGACCGTGTCCCTCCTGGGCAGACTGGCTGGGTGGTCGTGTGCGGGCAGGGCTCCTGGACGTCTCCTGGGATGTGGCAGGATTGGGGATGGTGGTTGGCACAGTTGTACCTGACGCAGGTGCTGCAGGTGGTTGGACACCAGAGGGGCCAGGTTGGTCTGGGTCATCCACGGAGTGGTGAGAGTCATCGCTGGCGGTGGGGTCCTCATCCCGCGGAGCCTGGTCCTGTGAGACTTCCCCCCCAGTGTTGGGGGGTGTTCGTCGACGTTGACCTGTGTGTGAGAGAGACAATGTTAACAGTGTCACATGTGGCATCCATGTTTCATGCATTTCTGATTTGGCACTCTTCCTCTGGGTAGTTGGATCTGTCTTGCATTCCTCTCACAGTGCACTTGTGCATGGGTATGTCCCTTGGCCACAGCTGTCAGGGCTTTACGCATGTGTGAGACACAATCTTAGTTGATGCATCTATTTGGGTACACAGTCAGCAGTGTGGTGTGCGGGCGTAGCGAGCCATGCAGAGGCGCCTTACGTGTTGCACTGTACGTGGCCAAATGGTGTTTTGCCAAGGCAATTTGATATTGCAGGTAGGGGACTGAAACATTTGTGACAGGGTTCTTACCGACACAGTGGGTGGGTATACTGGGTGTGTGGTTTGGTCTGTGCCTGCAGCACGGATGGACTCGTGCACAGATTGACACATGGACCGGTCTTCATCTACGGAAGGGGGGGTTTGAGGCACTGCCAGACCTGGTCTGCATGCACACAGTCCACCGACTGACGAGTGGACATGGCCACACCACCCAAGGGTGATTTAGTCTCCCTGTGTCTCCCTTCCTCCCTCCCTCTGTCACCCTCCTCCCTCCCTCTGTCACCCTCCTCCCTCCCTCTGTCGGTCTCCCTCTGTCACCCTACTCCCTCCCTCTGTCTGTCTCCCTGTGTCCCCCTCTGTCTCCTTCCCTCTCATTCCCCCTCTCCCTCCCTCTCTTTGTCACTCTCTGTCACCTCAGGCCAGCTTCCTGGGCACACACAGTTAGCCGGTCTTTGAATGGCCATTGGCTTGTTCATGTGAGTTAGTCCCTGTTCTCCGGGCACCCATTGGGCAGTGTGTCTGAGTGTAGGCTGCTGCTGTGGCGGTGTGTGCTGAGACTCTATCAGAGCGATGCAACTTCATTGTCTGCTGTAATGTGCAAATTGTGCCTTCAGACCCATGTCATCCTGCATGGCAGCCACCATTTGCAGGCAAGACAGTACTGTGTGGGTACACACAGTTTGTATGGCTGTGCCCTGGGCCATATGGGCTGAGGGCATTGTTGTGTGCTTGTGAGTTGCTCAATGTTAGTTTTGATGCCCCCACTCCCAGCATCGACCACATCCTGTGTTGTGTTGGTGTTTTGTGTGGCCTGTGACTTGGCATGGCCCTGATTGATGCATGGGGCATGGAGGCGCTAGTGGCATGTGTGTGTTTGTGGAGTGTTGTTGTGTGCGGTGGTGGCTTGGGGGGGGTGGCATGCATGATTGATTGTGTATGGCATCCCCCCCATGTGAGGTGAGTTGTTTGTGTACTCACCAGGGTCTGGGAGTCCAGGCAGTCCGTGTAGTCCCTCCACCGCCAGCGTGGACATCACCTTCTCCTCCCAGGGATGGTATTGTACCGGTCTGGGGGGCGGCCCTCCTCCAGTGATGTTCCCCTGGTTGTGATTGTCAGTCATCTTCCTCTTGACCGTCCTCCGCAGATCGTACCACCTGGATTGGCACTCGTGCCTGGTCCTTCTGGTGGTCCCAACATCATTCACAGAATCGACAATCCTCTGCCACATGGCCGTTTTTTCGGATATGCTGGTCTGTCTGACCAATGTCCCAAAGAGCTGTGGCTCGACTCTGAGGATTTCGTCGACAAGGATCTCCAGCTCCTCCTTTGTGAACTTTGGATTCTTGGTGGTGGACATGGCGTGGGGTGTGGGTGTGGATGGTTGTGGGTGTGTGGGTGTGGTAGTGGAGGTGTGTGTGTGAATGTGATGAGGGGGTGTTTGTGTAGGTGGTTGTGTGAAGGTATGCAAGTGTGAGGTTCAAGTATGGTGGTGTGGGTCGTCTGTGGGCTCTGGCAGCAGTGGGTCTGTTGCAAAGGCTCATGGTTTGTGTGTGTGGTCCATTTTTATTGGTCCATTTGTGGGTGTGGCTGTGTTTGAAATTTGTGTGGGTGTGTTATGAGGAGTGATTGAGTTTTGGGCCTCTGTTTGGCAGTTTGGCAGTTGCAGGTGAGTGTATGTGATGTTTGTGGGGTTGTTGGGCATGTTTGGTGGTGTGGGGAAACTCTAATTGACTCTCCTTGTGTAAATATGGTTTGTCCTGGTTCAGTACGTGTGTTTTTGGCGTCAGTACGGTCCGTACATGCACTGGTGGGGGTACGGTCCGTACATTCCCTGGTGGGGTGTGGGTACGGCCGTACATACACGGGTGGGGGTTCGGTGCGTACATACACGGCTGGGGTGGGGGTTTGGTGCGTACATACACGGGTGGTGGTTCGGTGCGTACATACACGGCTGGGGGGGGTTCGGTGCGTACATACACGGCTGGGGGGGGGTTTGGTCCGTTCATACACGGGTGGGGGTTCGGGGCGTACATACACGGGTGGGGGTTCGGGGCATACATACACGGGTGGGGGTTCGGGGCGTACATACACGGCTGGGGGTTCGGGGCGTACATATACGGGTGGGGGTTCTGCGCGTACATACACGGGTGGGGGTTTGGTGCGTACATACACGGGTGGGGGTTTGGTGCGTACATACACGGGTGGGGGTTTGGTGCGTACATACACGGGTGGGGGTTGGGTGCGTACATACACGGCTGGGGGGGGGTTTGGTGCGTACATACACGGGTGGGGGTTGGGTGCGTACATACATGGCTGGGGGGGGTTTGGTGCGTACATACACGGGTGGTGGTTCGGTGCGTACATACACGGCTGGGGGGGGGTTCGGTGCGTACATACACGGCTGGGGGGGGGTTCGGTCCGTTCATACACGGGTGGGGGTTCGGGGCGTACATACACGGGTGGGGGTTCGGGGCATACATACATGGGTGGGGGTTCGGGGCGTACATACACGGCTGGGGGTTCGGGGCGTACATACACGGGTGGGGGTTCTGTGCATACATACACGGGTGGTGGTTCGGTGCGTACATTCACGGCTGGGGGGGTTCAGTGCGTACATACACGGCTGGGGGGGGGGTGGGGGTTCGGTCCGTTCATTCACGGGTGGGGGTTTGGTGCATACATACACGGGTGGGGGTTCGGTGCGTACATACACGGGTAGGGGTTCGGGGCGTACATACACGGGTGGGGTGGGGTTTCGGTGCGTACATACACGGGTGGGGGTTCGGGGCGTACATACCAGGGTGGGGTGGGGGTTCGGTGCGTACATACACGGGTGGGGGTTTGGTGCGTACATACACGGGTGGGGGTTTGGTGCGTACATACACGGGTGGGGGTTCGGGGGCGTACATACACGGGTGGGGGTTGGGTGCGTACATACACGGCTGGGGGGGGTTTGGTGCGTACATATACGGGTGGGGGTTCGGTGCGTACATACACGGCTGGGGGGGGTTCGGTCCGTTCATACACGGGTGGGGGTTTGGTGCGTACATTCACGGGTGGGGGTTCGGGGGCGTACATACACGGGTGGGGGTTTGGTGCGTACATACACGGGTGGGGGTTCGGTGCGTACATACGCGGGCGGGGGGGTGGTGGGGTGTTCGGCGCGTATGCGGGCACATGTCTCCATGGTTGCTATGGGAGTTCGGTTCGGACGGTGTTTTTTGCGTACGGTTGTGAAATGGGGAGGACGGGAGGGATCGGACTTGCGCTGTCGGACTTTATTTTTCCGCACGGTGGGTTTTTCGACCGGGGACGTGTCGGTGACTTTTCCCGACCCGAGGACGTGTGGGGAAATCTTCCCAATGCGATTCGTATGGACTTTTTTCCGTTCGAATCGTACTTGGCAGTTTGTACGCTACTTTGACGATTCGGACGGAAAAAAATCCGGATACGAGTCGGACGGGGAATTTTTTTACAGGATCGGAATTGGCACCTTTGTAGTCGCTACTCAAAACTAGAAATTCATCTTGGTTCTGTGCAAAGAACAATAAAGATAGTAAACATACATACTTTTACAGAGATCAATCCGATATCAAATATAAAGTGCTAAGTGCATGGTCACAACATTTATTACACAAATTGCTAACATTTTGTTCAAATGCTTATTGAAAATGGCAATCATTTAATGAAGGGGATACTACGGTACGGAAGCTGCCCAAAAGTGTGGTTATTCTATGTCTCATATCAAAGTGACCTCATGTCCTCATATTTAGTATGCTGTAGAGTCTATTACTGATAGAGGCCAATTGATCTGACACCTTAATGAACAAAATATCTATAAACTTAATATAAACCACTTCAATCATATCTGTACCATTCTGAGTACTCAGTTGTCTGACCATTGGAGATCCACTCTTCTATTCATTTGAACAAGGAAAAAGCAAGCAATTGAATCCTCCATATTCTGTGCTAAGAGCCCCATATTCATAGCCATTGCTCCAGTACCCTACTCACCATAAGGAAGGCTCCAACACCTGCTCGGGTCATAAACAAGTCGGATTTATTAAAACAAAGATCTTGCGCGTGGCAGAAAGTCATGATTCAGTGAAACGCTCAGGCAGACACGTGTCAGCCGTGTGACTTTCATCAGTGCCGGTTCCACATCTAAGCGATGTTACACATGGGAGTCTCTTTAAAAGTTTGAACATCCACTCCCATTGGAGTACATATCAAAGCTCCTCCTTTGTTTAACACCATGCACTCTCCCAAGGCTGTCTCACACAGGCTTATGAGTCTCGCTGCGAACCCCATTCAGGTAAATATGGAGATTCATACACCTAGGTGCCGATTCCGAACCGTATCCGGAGTGTTTTCCGACCGAGCCGGAGTCCTGCAGTCCGACCGAGCGAGTACGATGCGGCCGTATGCTGCCGGACTCGGTTCGGTCAGACTCCCATAGAAGTCAATGGGAGCCGGTCATACGACGCGTACATGGGCTCCCATTGACTGAATGGCTATGTCGCGGACAAGTGCGCCCCCTACAGTGTGTACGCGTCGGTGCCATCTGCACCATACATGCCTGTGTTGGGGAGACCCATGGGTCTCCCCCTGTGTCCGAGTCGTAGGGCTGCGGGTGACGGGGTCTGACGCGGTCCCCCAAAGGCAACCACCCAGACGATTTGCGAGCCGGACACTCCGGCTCGCACAGGCCGTCCGACGCGTGCATCGTACTGGCTCTGTCGTGAACCGCATCCATTGCACGCCACGGTTAGCTTACGACCGAGACGTACGGAGCGGTTTGGACCCGGAAATGACTCGGTCGGTGAATTTCATGTAGCTCGCATCATACTTGCTCGCTCGTACAGCTGTACGAGTCGGCCGGAAAACAAGCGTACGGCTCGTAGTCTTTCCAGCCGGATCGCGTTCGGTACCCTTCCGACCCGGATCGGAATCGGCTCCTTAGTGGTGTCCCAATGCCGTTGGCTGCGGTTTCTTATATCCACTGTAGCAGCCTGTCCTGGGGAGTTTATTGTTGGTAAGTGGGAGTGGAAGTTCAAACTTTTAAAGAGACCAGCCGCCTGACCCCTGGTTGCTGAGTAGCTGCTGTCATTTAGCTGTCCATGATTGCATGGAGAGGCGCTGGCATTGTACTTACGTCTCCAGTCTTGGCTCCCGTGGATAAGGCTGGCTGGAAGTAGGGGACACAAGGCCGTTTATTCCCTGAAACTTCGTTGAGATTTCCTCCTGCCCCGCATTAGACATTCCAACAGACTGCATGATGGGATCAGTAGTTTTAGACATTGGACTGCTGAGGAGTTGTGCAGGATAATGTGGCGCAGGTGATCCCCTCGCCATTAGGGAAGGAGGAGCTTATAAATGATATTAACCGGGAAACCTCACAACGAACTGTGGTATTTGAAAAAGGCTATTCGCTGAAACGCGTCATGCCTGCAATTTTTCAATAAACGACCTGTGAAGCCCTGCTGTGTCCCTTGTTCTGCTCGGATGGGAGGATAAGTTGGTGTCATACATACATACATATATATATATATATATATATATATATATATACAGATATATATATATATATATATATATATATATATATATATATATATATATATATTCACTTAAAAAACCATAGGTTTCACACATGTTATAGTTAGGTGGATATTTCACTCGTAAAAAACCAATGAAATTCCCCCGTTATAGTTAGTTCAGATACCTATAACTCGCGCGCCCGCAATCCACTGCTGATGACGTCACATATTACATCACTCATGACATGGTCAGTGGCATCACTCATGACATCACTGATGACATCATCCTTGTGACAGAGTGGCGGAAGCGCGAGTTATAGTTATCTGAACTAACTATAACGGGGGAATTTCATTGGTTTTTTACGAGTGAAATATCCACCTAACTATAACATGTGTGAAACCTATGGTTTTTTAAGTGAATTTGCAAGGTTTTTTAAATGCTAATTCCTAACTATAACGTATGTGAAACCTATGTTTTTTTTAGTGAATTTGTACGTTTTTTAAAATGCTAAGTTATGTATGTATTATTATTTTTTTTATATATTTATTTTACAATAAACGACGTATAAATTTTTTAAAAAAAAATATATATTTTTTTGGGTTTTTCACCGTGCGCACCCCCGCGATTTAAAAAAAAAAAAAATTAAAATGTTTTTTTCTGCCTTCGGGGTCCTTCAGGGACCCCCTGACAAAGGCTAGGGGGTCAGGAACTCTCTACCCTGCCCCCTTTTCACGTTCGCCACCTTCCTTTCGCACTGAAAACAAACAAAATGGCGGCCGACACTGCCTGATTTCGACCGATTCGAACGTTGACTAACATGTAACCACCAATCAGAATTACGCTTGCGCACGTTAGGGTGCTCGCACGGTGCGCGCACGGTGCCCGCACTGTGCGCGCACGGTGCGCGGCTATAGATATGTATGTGCTTTTAACTGCAATTTTCTCAGGAACTACTGAACAGATTGACTCCATATATGCAAAAGGCACATCCCTGAGCTGAGGACTACCTCTCTGCCAAATTTCAAGTAATTCTGTTCAGCCGTTTGGGCTGTACCTTGGACTAAAGGTCCCTATGGAAAATTGCATGGGGAAAACGCGTTTTGTGACCCCCCTTTTTTCTCAGCCCCCGCTTGATGAATCCCCCCGAGACTTTCAGGGTAGGAGCGGAGCAGAGCGCCCCACCTATTTTGAAAATTTCGCGAGGATTCGTCAACCGGCGCCAAAGTTATTCCAATTACAATGTTGCGGATTTCCTATGGAAAAACAGTCCTAACTATAACTATCTACTGGCGACCGCTATGGGGGACCATCTAGTTGATACTAATCCAGAATTTATTGAAAAATCCACTTGGCTACAAACCAATACTGGGTTCTTTAGATGTAAAACCTGCAAATCCTGTACACATGGAGTGAACACTAAGACACATCAGGATGGCTTCAGCAACACTGAACATCAGATTAAAAAATTGCTGACATGTAAAACTGAATATGCCATATACATACTTGAATGTCCCTGCTGCTTTAGATATGTCGGCAGCACTAAATTGGCCGTCCATAAACGGATATTGCAACACCTAAGAGCCATATCGAATCAGGACAATACCTACCCTGTCGCTAGACATTTTATAGACACACATCAAAGTGATAATCGTCTCCTCAAATTTTTTGTAATTGACGCTGTCAATGCTAGCAGGCGGGGGGGTAATAGAGAAGCCAAACTCCGTAAATTGGAAACCCGTTACATTCTGCAGCTCAATACAAAATGCCCTAAGGGTCTGAATGTCACGGAGGACCTTTATACCTGTCTACCTTAACTGAGTACTGTCTAACTGATCTTTTTTCTTCATCCCTTCTTATTTATGATATCACACAAATCTGTAGAATTCTGTTAAATCTTGTTTTTGACTATATTGGTTGATCTAAAAAATTATTTGATTGATACATAGGATGTTTAATGACGCCTTTATGATAATGTACAGCACAATAATGTATTTTTGCGATCGTGTTCCAATCAGGCCTGATTGGTAATATTTTTGTACTATTTTAATATTGTCTATCTGATCGTATGTATAACACCATATCACTAGATCATGCATCTAAAATGAGTCTCATTAGTGGTCCTTACGGAGTGTGGAGCCTAATGAAAAGCTCTGTAGGTGTTGCCATCTACATCTCAGACATTATCTGATTATACAACCTTTTAGTCATTTTAGATTTTTTAGCTAACTGGCTTTAATCTATTTTCTTCAGGCACGGTTGGCCAATTTTACAATGTTATGTCCACATTTTATTGGGAAGTATAGCATGTATCCAACATTTAGGCTTTAGCGATAAAACTGATACTATCACATTAATTATTAAAATAGTCTTTGAGTTAGTAACTACGTATTACCTATTTAGACACAATGTATAAGTCACACTTACATTTCCTCTTTCACTTCCAGTACGTCTCCCCTTTCGACATTAGGTGTTTTTTAGGCATTTGGGTACTTTTCTGTAGTGATGGTAATTCCCTTATGATTTTCTCTTTCATTTCTCTTAGTATAGAGTTGGATTTTAGGATCTTTATCAATGACTGTTAGCTATCAGCAATACAATCCATAACAAATGTATATAAATGTATATAAATTATTAGGTAACTAGTTTAGTTTTATAAAACATGCTTTTAATTGAGTTTTAGTAATGTTTGATTAAATTTTACTAACTGGCCAATATCAGCCATTGGCATTCAAGCCAATAATTTAAACCTCTGCAAATACCTATGTGTAGCGGTGATATTAGCATACGTATCAGTCTTTTCAGAGGCAACGGAGCACTATCTACTATAATTAAGTGGATGGAGCTCATGTCCGTTTAGCATGCATGAATCCATTGATGCCATGGCATTTAAGCTATTTAGTTTTTTACATCATCTTATGTAAATATGCAAATGTGGATTTTAAACTGAATCGTATCTTCTTATATATATTTATATATTTATATATGAATATTTATTGTTGTTCTGTATTTTTAAAATGTATTTTACACATCTTTAAAATATATACAACAACTTGTAAAGTATTTTTATATTGGTTACATCTAAACCAGTTTTTGCCTATTTTGCACAGTCAGCGCTTGGATCTTTATGAAGTATTTTGTTTATGCCTATGGTCACATGACTTCAGGCTGAACTTTGAGCTTTTAACATTGCTATTTATTGGGTCATTCTATACATTCACGTTGTCATGTGAACAAGGCTTATGGGAGCCGAAACGTCAAGACGACACTGCCAGTAAAATAAAAGTAGCACTCAACTGAAGGTCCGTGTCCGTGTGATCTTTGGAGCTGAGGCATTTCCATTGCCGTCTGCAATCGTATCTGTGGTATTGGGATATATATATATATATATATATATATATATATATATATATATATATATATATATATATATATATATATAAATATATATATATACATTTTTATATAATTTTAAAAGAAATTAAAATTAATGGTTTATTAATTGTTTTAAAGTAAATATGTATGAATTATTATGTATGTGTGTTTAACTTTTTCAAATTAAGTGTTTTATATTTTTTAAATTTATATTAAATCTACTTTATACCATTATATTAATTTAATTTTGTAACATATTTTATATTTATTATTTTATTATATATATATATATATATATATATATATATATATATATCTGCCACAATGTAGCCCACTGTATCGACGCTGGCGCTCACTCCTAAGGCGGTGCGTCCTTTCCGGCAGGGACAAGCCGGTTTCAATTACATCAAGTATAATTCTACTGCCTCACGACAGCATGAATTATTATTAAGGACGCACTCACTCGTGTGATTAAAGTTCAAGGCGGCTTTATTGATCAAGCCTTCAGGAAAGGTGAAACGCGTTGGGTATGGCAGCGTTCTTGAAATAAAGCCGCCTTGAACTTTATAACGTGAGTGCGTCCTTAATAATAATTATATATATATTTAAAATTCGATATTTTGTACAACTATATTTTTTACATTAATATTTTTGTTGTTGATATTTTTGTACTTACCTGTTCAAGTATAGGGTGCCGATATTTGTGCATCAATATTTTTTTACTTCTATATTTTTAACACCGATATTTTGTCAGTGAACCGAAGGCATCGCAGGGGGAGAGATTTTAGATCCCAAACCGAAAGGAGGCCTGGCGCTGGCCGTGGACAGCTGTAGACGGCTTTACCTGGGGTGCACCTTCAGCACGCCAGTCATGTTGCGAGGCTGCTCATATCCCCAGTATGCCCCAACTGTCCAGTCTCCCACATAACCACCAGACTGCCAACCAAAAGAAAATGGTGTCTAGAGAAAGGCCAAACCAAAACGGCCAAAAATACGAACTCTCCCCAACAAGCCAAAAAGAGGCGCAAGTTCAAATGAAGCAGTAAAACCATTAAAAATACAGAATACAAATTAAAAACCACAATTCATTTGGATAAAATCCAAAAAGCTATTAAAGTGCGCGTTCAACTGATGTAGAGAAAAGTGTGTCAGAGTGGGCACATCTACACCTCTAGGCTGCTCTGTAGGAAAGTGGGTTTCTGTTGCAGTAAACCCCTCCCCACTTTTGCCAGATTTCTGATGAACTTTGACTGAGTGTGCCCTGGGTTCCTGCCAATCAGGTTCCCAGGGCCTGTGTTCTTTCCCTAACCTGTAAAAATGTTTCCACAATTGGCACATCTCTGGCCTACCTGTAAGATCCTTGTAAGGAGTACCTATGGTACCAAGGGCATGGTAGCCAGGGAAAGGCCTCTGAGGGCTGCAACCTGTATTATGTCACCCTCAGGAACCTCTCACCATAAACATGCACCATTGCCATTGCAGCCTGCGTGTTGTGGTGCATCTAAAAGTGAAGAGTTGAAATGGCACACATTCCTGTGGGCAATGCCTGCCCAGCACTGCCTGAGGCCTAAGTAAGTCACCTCTAAGGCAGGGTGCCCTATACCTCATGTGAGAACCTGTCTGAATGCACAGATAAGCCCCAAAAATATATAAGGCCATTCTTAGATATTATAAGTGCACACATACCCCAGGTCAGAAAGAGCCATCTGTGGCAGGGGAGCTTCAAAGACCTTGCCGCTTTTGCAACACAATCCCCAGCCTCTACTGCTATCAGAGCAGGCCCCTTTCCTGTCTCACCCCCTTTTTCAGCTGGAAACTTTAGCAAGTGTAGGCGGTATGCCCACCTCTGCCAACTCCTCCCCTTAGGTGGGGGAGCTGGGGTGACACCCACTCCTCAGTGCCCACCATCTTGCTGATGGGGTGCATCCCCCAATCAGGGTTAGGGAATGTGTTCGCTACCCCACATGGAGTGATCATTCCAAGGGTGTAGTCACCCTAAGGTCAGTAGCCCACTGGCTACTACCTCAAGACACCTAAAAGCCCCCCTAACTACACTATTTAGGGGGCAGCCCTGACCCCAGGATTTTAGAATCGAGGACCTAAGAAGACAGGAATCCGAAGACACTGCAGTAGTGAAGACTCCAGGCCCAACTGACTTGGCCCCAGCCCTACCGGCCTACCTGCAGCTCCGAGCCCTCCTGTGAAGGAAACGACGGCTCCAAAAAGGATCGGCAATATCCAAACTTGGTAAGGACTGACTCCCCACTTCAATAAAGACTTGAGACTCCCGAGGACAGTGGCCCAGTCCACAAAAGAAGATCAAGCCCCTGCAGAATCAAGATACCCTGGTCCAGGGCTTACCTCTGCATCTGCCGTCCATGACCCATGTCCTGAGGGCCCACCGGTCCTGAAGTGGTTCTCCATTGGTCCTGACCTCCAAACCATTGAGGGGTGTCACCTCCAAGGTCCAATATAGACGCCTGCAGCCTCTTCACGATGACCCACCTCAACCAAGACTAGCCCTGTAAGGAGAAACCCGACATCCAAAGACACCCCTGCATCCTTCGGCCCTGTGTCCTGGTGACCATAACCAACAGTGCCCCGAAGTCACGTGGCATCTCAACTTCTTACTCTGGCTGTTGGTTCCCTCGAAGAGACCTCCTTGTCTGAGCCTGCAGCCTGAAACCGGGCCCGATGATTTCCATAGGGTAACACTGGCCGCCCAACGCTGTCTGAGTACCCTGCACCCGGCTGCACCAGTGCTGCTGGAGGAGTGGTTTTGGTGCTGCATTGTGCCTCCCTTAGAACTTACCTTAAGTCCTGAAGATTGCCCTTCAAGGTCACTTTACCTTCCCACGAGCAGCCTCCAACCGATGTTTCCCTAGTCCCCTTTGACTAGCATTTGGCACCCCTGCACTCTGCACCCGGCCTCCCTAGTGCCGATGGTGGTGCCCCTTGAGTGCAGAATTGAACCTTAGGGAACCTTGGTTGTACCCCCATAAGGACCACACCAAAAGTTGTTTTACTTACGTGCAGTTGATTACTTCGTTTTCCCATTAGGATTGCATGGTGTGGTTTTTCTCTGAAAATGTTTCTGTGTGTTGACTCTGTCTTGTATGGCAAAAAGGTAACCTAATGTCTTCAAATTAGTTGTCCTGCTTACTGATGTACTGCAGTGACTAAACTGTGTTATTAATTTGTTTTGCACAAAGTTAGAAAAGTAATTAGAAAGTAATCTAAAGTAATTGCAAGTATTCAGTTTACAACCCATTTCCTCTACTGCAAAGTAGCTTGTATGCTCCAGAAAAACTAGTACACACCGTATTTTGAAAAGTATCATTGTTTTGAAAGTATCACTTTCCTGTTATTGAGTAAATGTTGGTTCTAGTAATAAAAATAACAAAGTAACAACTTTTTATACAAAGAATTGGTCAGGATTCAGTCTTTGAGTGTGTGACATTATTTATTGCCTGAGTTTGCACAACAAATGCTTAACACTACCCTCTGATAAGCCTGACTGCTCAACCACACTACCACAAAGAGAGTAAGGTATTATCTACCTTAGCCTCTGCTATACCTCTGGGGATCCACTGGACTCTGTGCACATTACACCTTACTATGGTATAGAATTAAAGAACCAACTACCGACACTCCCCAGTCTTCCCCAACTGTCCCGCCTCCCACATAACCATTAGACTGCCACCCCAAAAAAAAAAAATGGTGTTTAGAGAATGGCCCAACCAAAACGGCCAATGATATGAACTCTCCCCAACAAACCAAAAAGCGGGTTCAAATGAAAAAGTAAAGCTGTTAAAAACACAGGATACAAATTAACAAGCACAATTCATTTGAATTAAATTCATAAAACTATTAAAATGCGGTGTGCAACTGATGCAAAGCAAAGTGTGTCTGAGTGTGCAGACCATGGTGTCCGATCGCCTGCCGAAATAACATTCTAATATCTTCCACATTTACCTTCCAATCTTGCAGGCGCTGAATTGCAAATTAATGCCTCCGCTCTTCAAAGAATTTAAATACTGGGGATTTGGTGAATAAGCTGTCCCCTTTTGGTCCCTGCCACCCTCATTAAAGGGGTCTTCAGGCTGCCTGCTTTTGGTCGAAAACATCTGGTAACTTTCACAGCTGTTGACGGATTGTGATTTGGGTTTACTGTTTATCTCTGAGACCTGGTTGACAGACGTCTGTAATCCACTGGCTTTAGTATTGTTCGTATCGACTGAAAGGATAAACCAGGAGGAGGCGTGGGTATTATTTTTCAAACACCTTTTAAACTTCACCCTTGTTCTTGGCCTCATGCTCTGTGACTGAAACTCTCTCATTTAATATTGCTTTCTCACCTTCTTTCTCTTAGACCCTTATACTTGCATATCGCCCACCAGATGTAGGCTACCTGAGGAAACTCAGAGAGCTGGTTGAAGAACTCGCTCTTTCTTTCTCACTCATTACTGTATTGGGAGACTTTAACATCCTTTCCGATTTGCCTTCCAACACTTCTTTGTCCCGATTATCTTGTGTCTCCATAAATTTCAGCCTTGAGAAGATCGTCTCGGCCCACATCCACATTGCAGATCATACCCTTGACCTGACT
The DNA here is from genome assembly GCF_964204655.1 of Triturus cristatus. Lineage (NCBI taxonomy): Eukaryota > Metazoa > Chordata > Amphibia > Caudata > Salamandridae > Triturus > Triturus cristatus. The sequence continues at coordinate 963,666,075 of NC_140588.1, forward strand.
TTTACTATTGATGTCATTTTCATATGCGCTCTTTTCTTTGAATCTGTTTTGACTCATTAATTTGCGTCTTCCCAATGTGCTCTACCACTGAAAGATAAGTTCAGAAGAAGAACGCTTCTTGACTGGATGGCAGCAGTTGACTGCCTCCTTAGTCTCTGTCTTTTTTAACAACTCTTTTTATTGATTTTGAACAAACACAGACATGAAACTCACATGTGCACTCTATAGGTACATCGCTATTGTATGGGAGTCCATTGCCCCCTATGTCTCCATGTCACTGTGGGTTGCCTAGACTCCCTACGCTTTCTCAGCTCTCCCTTCTTGATAGCTTTCTTGCCCCCCGACCTCTAGACCCATTCCTTACTTCATCCTCTGGAAAATAACAGGTGGTTCCTACAGCTCTAAAAACCCACCTCAATATCAAACACGTCGAAAGGACCTATACCTACTCAGTTGATACTTGGGCCTGATACAGACCTCAATTGAGGTACTATAAAGCCTCGGCTCTTAACGCTAAGGTAGCCTTTTGTTCCTCTAAGCTTGCCTTTTCTAGTAACTCTGCTAGAGAACTCTTTAAAAGGCCTTGTGCTTTTTTTGTCTCCCTTCTTCATGGCTCCTTTGATTCCACCTTCTCATATGCTTTGTGAAGATCTTGCCTCTTTTTCTACTAAACTTAACTCCTCTAGGATGAGAGTTGCTCCGATTTGACTAATGACCCCTTTGTGACAACTGATTAGCCACTCTCATGCCATCCAACTGCTCCCTCATCTTCTGAATCTTAAATCGTGCTCTCCAGATAACCCATGCCCAACTACTCAAGAGCCACTTGCTCCCACACATGTGCCTTTTCATTGACAGTCTGTTAATGTATTTTTTTACTATGAGCATGTCTCGCCTTCTGTAAAAACGATAATAATACCCTCCTTCTTTGAAAATTGGACTCAATACTAAGGATCTTAAGAACATTAGCTTGATCGTGCTCTTTGCAGCTTTCTATAAATCCATAGAGCACTTTCTTGCCAAATGTTTTGCACACAGCCTCGAATCTCATGTTCTCCTTGACTGGACTCAAGCAGGTTTCCGAACAGGACACAACAACAAAATCACATTGGTCACTGCTGGTAACTTTGTCACTCAAAATAGGGACCGTAGTCTCCTGCTGGCCTGCTGCTGTGGGACCTGTTGGCTGCTTTTTGACACTGTTCACTTTTCCATCCCACTCAACTACCTTGGTCTAGTTGACTTAGCTTTAAACGGATTCATCTCCTTGTGAAGGAGCTCTCAGGCTGTCTGGCTGCCAACCTACCGCTCTAAGGAATGGCATGTGTAGTGTTGAGTCCCACAAGGTTCCTCTCTCTCTCCCTTAGTGCTTAATTTGAGCCGGTGGTTTCCGGTGCTCGGCACCAGCACTTAAATTTCAACACAGGCGCCTGTGACAGTCTGCCACAAGGTGGCACTGTTTGGCTAATTTAGAGATGACAACAACAACAGTCAATTACTAATTCAGTACACTCTAAAAATGCCTTTTACCTGCCGCAAAGCTATTCTTATAACGTTGGGTCCTGGAATGGTACGAATTGTCACACTTGTAGGAGTGTGATGGTTAGTAGTTGGCATTGGCAGCATACCAGGAGCAATGTGTGGTGCAAGCTGCAGTGGCCTCCTGGCGTGAGCCCCGGCACTTATTTTGTTTACAAATTAGGCACTGCGTCTCTCTGGTACCTTTTATATTTAACCCAAGGAGAGGTGATCAGAAGTTTTGGGTTCCACATGTTGTCCTACACTGACGACAATGAAATTCTTCTGAATGTTCAGGAAAGCTACATCACTCAGCCTCCTGCCTCTCAAGGACTGTCTGTCAGCTGAACAGTCATAGATACTACCAACATTTTGAAGCTGAATAGTAATAAAACCAAAATGTTCATCTTCGGTAATATCCATTTAGTCTGACCGAAGGACCTTTGGCCTTCATCTCTAGGGAATCTCACTACCCCTCTGCCTAGAGCAAAAAATCTTGGGGTCTTGTTTGAACCAGATCTCGCTATCAATATCCTATCCAAAAAATGGGCGACCTGTTATGTGGTCCTTAAAGCTCTATTATCTAGGAAAAGACGCTTATCTTGTTACACCAATCTGTTCACCAGGACGACAGTCAACGAGTACTAAGCACAAAAGTACCAGGTTCTACGTCCCACATAGGGTTTTGACAGATGTGTTATACTTTTGATGACATATTGTGTTTGTCTGAGCTAGTGACTCTCATTTGTTTGTTTGTTTTGTTTTAAATTGTTTGCTTTTAATTGATTGTGATGAACTTAAGTTGCTCATTTTTATTGTGATTTATTATTGATTCGTGTCTATTTACTGTCTGTACTAAACAAATTTTGCGTTTTTAATGTATTGTGTAGAATTAATAAATGTATCAATCAAACCAGATTTTTATTAGTTTATAACTGTGTTTCTCTGTGTTCCTGTTGGCACGCAATACAATCCTCCTTAGTTTGAGATGAATGAATGAAACAACTGGGTTTGAACTAGGATATGCATGGTAAGATTACTCACTATATTAGATCTTACTGTAAGCTCATTTTTTGTTCCAAAGGATATCCCTTCTGATTCACTCGTCCTTAAAGCTCTCACACAACTCCTGCTCTGGTTAAATGGGCTTCATCATCCTATATCGGCTGGACTATGGCAATGTTCTTTACATCAGTCTTCCTGATTGCCAAATGACGTTCATTGCAGAGTATCCAAAACATTACTTTGGTGACTGAATCACATATTTGAAGTCTCCCTTAATCTCACCTGATCACCAAAGGAGCCTCTTTAGATCAGGGTCTCTCCCTTTGATCTCATTCCCTCGGTTTTCACGGATACATTGTGTGAAAGGTCCTTCAGCATCCTGAGGTCTTAACTTTGGAATGGTCTTCTGTTTGACATCAACCAAACCAGCTCTCATCAGATTTTTCACAAAAAGCTGCAAACTTTCCTTTTTTGTTAAGGTTGCCTCTGCATTTCCTTTCCCTCTGATCTGTGTGGCCCTACATGTCATTGTTTGTTTAAATGTTGTCTTCTGTCTGTTGCCTGAGAGTTTTTGTTTTCCCCCACTTTCCTTTTCACTCCAAGCACCAGGATGCCTGCCGGCGACATTTCTTTGTTTACTAATAAATAACTTAAAATATAATTCTCTGTTTTGTATGTGGCTGTAGGGGCCTAGGTGTGCTGATGTTTTTTTATGATGTTAAATAAATACCAAATACAAGCAGATAAGTACAAATACATACACCGATACAGAGGGACCACTATCACAGGGCTCCAAGAGAATCAGTTTTTCATGTAGTCCAAAACTAAGAATTCCCCCCCCGGAGTTCTGCTTTAAGAGCATCCCAAACAATACCATGAGTGGTAGAATTTCGATTAATGGACAAAAATTGGCTTAGCCATTGGCGAATGTGACCAATAAACTGTTCATTAAGCAGTAGCTTCCTGTCGAACGAAAAGGTCCCCCGAGGTCGCACCAGACCATACATTACAAGTTTTAATAGCAATGGGTTATGATCTGAGGAGACCCTGGGGAAGACCTGAATCTGTGCCCCCGCTAGATATGTTTTGGTTACAAAAAAAGTAATCTAGTCTCGCAAGTGTTTGATGCCGGCAAGAAGAGTATGTATATCTTGGGTCAGATTACTTTAACCTGGGCCAAGCATCAGATAGCCCAATTTCATCTAGAAGTTGCTGTAAGGCCTTATAGACTTTAGGTTTCCGACCACCATATTTCTCTCCACCGGCACATAGAGTAACTTCGTCCAGTTGAAAATTAAAATCCCCGCACAGTATCACAGAGAATGCCCAAGAAGCCAGCTCTGTATTCAGATAACCCACTAAGCATTTGGCTATCGCCCAACGGCCACATTTGTCAGCAAGGGTCTTACCAAAGGATAGCACATTAGACTTGGCAAGAATAGTCACATCTCTTATCGTAGTCCCTTGCGATGTGTATACCACAAGCCTATACCCCAGTTCAGCTATAACCTTATGTTTGCCACAAGATATATGTGTCTCTTGGAGGCATACCACATCAGGGCATATCTTTCTGATTTCCTATGCCACTCTTTGCCGCTTGGCCCTGTCATTATGACCACGTACGTTAAATGAGCAAATAGATAATCTATCACTCATTGATCCACCTTAGATTTATCAGACAGTGCATTCTCCCTCACAACATCACATCCTTTACTTCTGTTTGCTCTAAATCATTTATTGGCTTATCTTCAAATTTCACCACCGTGAACCCACAGCAGCCCCCCTCCCAGAGACACCCCCGACAACCACCTAATGCTTCCTCTGCCTGCGGAAGCCCCACCACCACCCTATACATGGAGGCTGATAGACCGGTAGGTCTTGTGTGATGGAGAGCCTCGCAGCAACCCCGATTGTCCCTTCCCTCCCAGCTTCACCAAACCCAGCCTAATGACTGTAGTAAGAAAGAAATAGAGCACGGCACACTATAGAGTTAACAGCCCAAACTTATACAGGTATAGCCAGCGACAAATGACACTAGCAATGTCCACCTGATCTTTTTAAGTACTGACCACTTTCTTAGGATTTGATACCCTGTAAAGATTCTCTAGCCTTGACATCGGAGGTGAAAAATTGGGTTTTGTCTTAGTATATTATCTTGAGTTTAGCAGGGTTCAAAAGAAACGCTTGAGCACAGTTAGCCTGAAATGGATTAATTAACTGTCGAAGCTACCACCTTCCTTCTACAGTTACATGACAATAATCTGCCCAGACAAAGAACTCAAACCCTTTACCCTTTCTCTTCCTATCTAGCCTCGCCAGGTCGTACAAAGCCAGTCCAGACAAAAAATTAGACAAACAGATCTGTACTGCTCTGGGTCGCGGGGTAGAATGGCTAGACCCCGAATGAGTGTTCTGACGGAAAGGGAACCGATGAGCCCGCTGGACCTCTTTATTCCATAGCCCACTGTGTTAATTCAGGGAAAGTTTCTTAAAAATGTTCCACAATGAACTTCCGAGGATCCGAGCCTTCCACACCTTCCGGCAGGCCAAGGACACTTAAATTATTGCGACGGAGGCGGTTTTCCATTTCCTCAAGCTTCCATGAAATGTCATTCTTCTGAGACGTCAGGGCATCTGTGGCTGCTTTCTGGGTAGTCACCTCATCCTCAAGTGTGGACATCCCGTTTCTGATTCAGAGATCCTCTCTGCAAATTCCGAACAAGACTTAGCCACTAGGCAAAGTGAATTTTGGAGCTTGCGGCAAGCACCTTGCGTTTTCTGGCTCTCAGCACGGGCTTCATCTCTATGTGTCATGATAGTCTCATAGATAACAGCCAGGGTGCTATCTTCCGAGTGCACTGATGGATTGCACGACCCTTGTCTCACTGTTTCCCCTGGATCTGTTTCCACGTTAGCAAGAGAATCACCCCAAGTGGATGCAGCAACTAAAATCCCTTGTTCTCCAGAGACCAATGTTGGTACCTTCTTTTGTACAGTGCCCATGCCAGATGATATGGTTCGAAGTCCCAGTCCCTCCTCATCCTGATATGTGCCGCTAGTCTCGCTCCACTGACCGTTAGGTGACCCCCCCCGAGGGCATCTCCGACATCTGGAGTGACTCATTTCCTGACGAGTTGGAATGATCAGATAGGGAGAAGAAATGATCGCCAGCATCTGCCTCAGGTTGATCTGTAGGGTTGATAACATTCCCTTCCATTAATTGAAGCTTGCCCCCATCCAGTTTGGTAACCTCATCAAATTGCTTTAAGAATTTTTAGAACAGAAGCTAGTAAATCCATTGTGTTTGGTCTGAGTACATTTTTATACTCGGATTGGATTTGGAAGAAGCAACAAGGACTTTTGTGAAGTGCAAAGGGAACAACTATTATATTCAATTGCAAGTTATTAACGTGGATGTTTGTATATATGTTTTAACTGTACTCTATGTATTGTGTTATATTATTTATATATTTATGAGAAATAGAATTATTGATGATGATGAATACAACTTGTTAAAAATGTTCAGAGATGCCAATTGTTTAGAATAAATGTGAGAAAATATGTTTTGTCATTCTGGGCAGCCCAGATGGGTTTTATTTCACATGGGATTTGCGGCATTAAAATGTTTGAAGACCATTGGTTTTACAGGAACAAAGAACCACACATCTGTGTCTTCAGCACACCCATCATTGATAGAAAAACTGATTCTCTTGGAGCCCTGTGATGGTGGTCCCTCTGTATCGGTGTATGTATTTGTATTTATCTGCTTGTATTTGGTATTTGTTTTGTATGTGGCTGAAGGGGGCCTAGGTGTGCTGATGTTTTTTTTATGATGTTAAATAAATAATGTTTTTCTTTGCCAGGTCTCTACGAATTGATATTTATGTCGGGTCCTGCCAGTGAACATGATGAAGCATCAGACCACTATGACTGTATACAGTATTGGCATGTATGTATTTGGTATTCCTCCCTTTTTCTTTTCCTCTTTTCTTCCCTTTTTGGTGCTTATTTATTCTCTCTTCCATTCGTGACTCAGGCATTATATGTTTGCTGCAGCATTGTGCTTTGACAATGTATACTATCTGTTATTGGCTATCAAAAAAAAAAAGAAAAAAGCTATTTGATGTTGTTTCACTCCCAAATTACACCTAGATGTATTACAAACTAGGCAACAGAATAAGACAAGTTCTATAGTCTCCACAACATGTTTACATATATTACTATTTTGGGAATCCTCGGATGGAGGATCATCACCTGCCAGCCTAGCATTAGATAGCAAGTCAAACATTGTTGTTATATAAAGTTATCCCTTTTAAAAATGCAATCAAATACATGATTGCTAACATTTCATTGACAGCCAGGTCTCCCTAAGGTTAAACGTTGCCTCTGTGCTCCTTTATCAGAACTTTGGGAGGGACTTTGAGAGTTATGTGGAGCCCCACATGCCCACACTGTGATAACTAGTCTCAGCCAGGACATGAAAGACAAAAGGAGTTACTGATGACCCATTACAGATTGCCTCACTGCCACTCTAGTTTCTTTCACTAAAACACATCACTGTTTTCAGAATGGTGCTGGTCTCTTTATCACACGGGGAGCAAAAAAACGATGGATTTAGGCCCAGATCTTTGTACTGGGGTGAATGTTTGACACTGTTCAACATTCTGTCCATCAATTGTTCTTTTTGCATTTCTGTTTATCACTCTAATTTCTTTCACTAAAACACAGCATTGTTTTCAGCATGCTGCTGATCTCTTTACCACAGGGGAATAATAAATACTTGTTTCGGCCGAGCCTGACCCTTCACCCAACATCAATGGTGGTCTTCACCAGGAGGGTCCACCGCAGTTTGAAGACCTCTGCCGTAAACTGTAGGGATTCGTAACCATATACCATAATCTTCAGGTTTGTTTCAGAATTCATTTGTGGTATCCCCGGGTATGAATTTCTCTGCTCCAGTGTTGGTGAACTGCCATGACCATGTGGGCTTGCTTTCCAAGCATTGATGTATTCTCAGTTCTAGTGTTAATGTACCACCTGTCCCACTCAACTTGTCTCCCTGTGCCTGATGTGTCACCCCATCATAGTGCAAATGTCTAACTGCCCCATTATGAATTCATTCCTGCGCGGCACAGAGAACATGTCCCAGTATTTATTTCATACTCTCCCGTCTCTTTTTGAGTGTCTCCGTGTCCTATGGTCCTATCGCAGTGTCATTGTCTCCTCATAACAATGTTAGTACATCCCAGTGTCAGCAGTGGGCTTATGTCCATTTATGGGGACGAGGTTATTGGAAGCTGCTCGCATGCCACGCATTGATTCTCACTATAGGCGGGCATTCATATCTAGGGCTACTGGAATTATGCAGCAGTGGAGGACCAAATTATGGATAATCATTGTGTGTCAATTGTGTGACAAGAAGTGGCAAATTATGCAGCATAATGTGGCACCATTTTTGGCAGTATTATACTGTTGTATTGGCATTGTAGGTTGCACTTCAGTAGTTTCAGTTTAATAACTGAATACAATCTGCAGCTAAAAGGTGACCAGTTAAGATTGGCAAAGTGATTACCATTACGCGGAACCAATTATGGCACTGTCAAAACTGCTTTTTACAGCCCTAATACTGAAGACTGTGACTGTATAGAGCAACTAGGCTGATGGCCGAGTTCATTCATACGGTCATGGAACTCCAAGATGACTTGCAATTTCCTTTTAACTTACAGAAAAGGTATTTGTTCCTTATAATTTAGGTCACACAATTACCTTTCCCACAAACTCCTTAAATGATTGGAATCTTGACCCTTCATGTGAAAGAGATACTATGCTTACAGCCAAGTGGAATAAAAGTAGAATCTGTAGCATGAAGCTAACATACTAGAAAGCAGTTAACAAATTGTTGCAAAAACGTTTTAGAACCACTTTAATGTAAATCATATTAAAAAGGGCTGCAGTTCAGAATGTGTAACATGTAGAGAGATTCTTTTTTTCTAGAAATTACCTATGTGCATAAAGTGAAAACACTTTGGGCTTGATTATGATGTCGGTCGGAGTTGCCTCCAACCGACACCGTCACAGTCTCAAGACCGATCGACCTCCGGTCGGCAGTCCCAACACTGCAATTACAATGCGACCATAAATGGTGCGGTCACATTCTCCCATTTCTCAATGGGAGCTTGTGCTGTGGCCGGAAACCGGCCGTAGCACAAGCTCCCATTGAGAAATCGAAGAGTCTGTTAATCCCTGCACCACTGCAGGGATTATCAGGGACGCACCATAGGTGCCCCCTCGACTCCCAACTGGAGGCCGCAGGGAGAAGGGGGCCTACTAGGGTCCCCCAAACTCGCTTTCCAACAGGCTTTCCATGTCGGAAAGCCCAGCATGGAAATCCTGTCGGAAATTGAGCATCATAATCCCAATGGCGGAAACACCGTCCATTGGGATTATGTGCTGGTCTCCGACTGGCTGACGAACTCATTGAGCCTGTCTGAAGCCAGCTGGAATGGCCGGCCGGTTTCAGTTTCGACCGCATGCATTATAATGTGGCGGCTGGAACTGAAACCACGATAAGGCCTGCGGTTGGAGGCTTTCCGATCCTCATCGTAATAAGGCCCTTAGTGATAAATCTCTCCTGTCTCTTGATCACTATTCATTTTAGAATAACAGATAATAAGAAAAAAAAGCCAGTTCTCCTTTTCCTCTTTTAAACTACATCTGAAAAGATGCTCTGTGACCTTGGCTGATAAATCTGGCAGCAGGCCTTATGATGTTACTCAACTGTAATATGTTATTACTTGTAATTAATAATTAATAATAAAAATGTAATTAACTATGTAATTTTCTTTATCAAGTGACTAGACACATCACTACTCTTGATTCTAATTTGGAATTAAGAGACATGTTTTTTTACTGGGGTTCCAGGCTGCATGTATTATAGTCTATCTAGTACCCAATTAAATTATAATTAGCTATTTGCAGATACCTACTTTCCTGGCATCGTTTAAGTAGGTGGGCCAGCAAAACCTGGGACATTAGTGTGAGCAGATGAGCAGAATGAACAGGATTTCTTTAATGTTGATTTGCTCTCCATCTTGGTGTTGAAATCTCACATTATGCACATAACAGTTTGTAGGCAACTATGCCTCTCATAGGTCTTTTTGTTACATTTTCATTTTCAGAAAAATTAAATACATTCTGCTGTTTAAAAAATCTGCAAGTGTGCTTTACTTTTCTGTTTCGGCAGTTATAGAACAGAAGAAAGAAAACAACAAGTTCACACACACATGTATATTTATTTTCTATTGTACCAAGAAAAGCACCTTAAACCACCGTCAAGTGCTTTCTTACAATGAAACATAAATACAAAGTACATTGTTTAAACTGTGCGGATGCATGGAGTTCTCACAGGATCAAGTTAGGTTCATGAGTAACAATTGAGAGGCTGGATAACAAGAGTGTATGAGGTGACATCACTGCATTTGCCAGTTCTCCTCTCTGGAGGAAGTGTTTTTGGACCATAACCTGTGCTCCAGGGCATCCTCAGCAAGCATCTACCAGTTAAGCACTCATCATGTGTTTAGTCGAGCACCCCTCACTACCCAACCCAAAAATTGAACTCAGACGTAGACACCACAAACATACTGCAGTCTAATAACATAAACTCCATAGAGCTCTTGAACTACCACTTCTCACACACCAGAACTCTACCTCATCTACCGGCTTCTGAACAGATCAAGGACTTTATCAAAATAATCTTAACTTCTTGATCACTTCAGCCCACACCACATTTTTCGGTGACTACAACATCTTAAATAACTCATGCATGAAAAAGACACCCTCTTCAGCCACTCAACCTACTTAACGTAGTACAGCATGTCATCCAACCAACACACTCCAAAGGCAAAATTCTGTACATCAACCACCACCTAATGTAAACAGACCTCGCCTAAATCCTCAACTCCCTCCTAAAATGATGATGTATGAGCCTCCTCTTTCATGGAAACCGTTTCTAGAGAATCTCTTGCTCCTACTCATCATATCTAATGTCTCTCGCACTCAAGGCATCGTTCCAGAAGCTCCCAAGACAGGGTAGATCCTCCCACTCCTGAAGAAATACACACAAGAACCTCTTGACGTTTCTCGCCATACTACTGCCATTTAAAAAAATCTAATTTCCATTTGCTTTAATTCAGCAAACAATATGTATTTATATACTTAAATAAAATATCTATTTTAGTTTATTTGGGCCTGCTTTGCGACGACATCATGGGAGACTTGCGAATGTTGCTCGGTTCCACCTGTAAAGCAAAGAAAAAAAAAAGAATGTGAGCAAAGGACTTTGCAAAAAGTTTCCCAACTTTGTTAATTTTCTGCACTGATAGTTGTCTAGTAGGCAGATCTTTAAACTGAAACATATAAAGGAATACATTATGTGCTGGAAACTAAAGTCTACCAAGAAAACTGAACTTTGATACAGCTTTAGTTGGAAGTTAAAATTAGAGTTGTGTGAAGCTGGGCAACTAAGCTTCCAACCATTTAGTGAAAAATGTAAAATGCCACCGACTTCATGAACTTCATAAAGTACCTAATTGAAAAACCCTGTTATATGATTCATCTGTGTAGTGAAAGATAGATACCCATTGGAAAAAGCTTGGGGAATTGGTCTCAATGTTTGGTAACTTTTTAAAATATAAGCTAGTGAAAAATGGCATAAAAAATTATGAGTTGCCCGAGAAAACACTGAAAAATCTGTTTTGTAGGAGAATCTCCTGATGATTTTGTTTTGGAACAGGTCTTAAGTAAACACAAATTTAATATGAATGTTATCATGTTTATATTTTCATTTGTGTTAAACTGTCACTGCCAGCATTGCTGTTCAAACTTCACAACTTCAAAAAGTTGCAAATCTGTAAAATTCATGCAACTCTGCTTGTGGAAAAATCTGCACAACTCTGCCAGATATATGTCAATCGACATACTCCTCAAACTTTCTCTGGATTGTCAGCCTATTGTTTCACAATCTGTTATTTTATAGTGCACAAATCACCTCTGAGGGTATCCAGGTGCTTGTGGTTGGTGCGTGAGGCCTGCCCTGGAGGGCTTGTTTAAAGAGTGAGGTCTTCAGCTTCTTGTGGAATTTAAGAAGAGAAGAGAAGGCTCTGATGTGATGAGAGAGGTCATTCCAGGCTTTAGGAGCCAGGTACGAGAAGATATGACCCCCGATCTGCTTTTGTGTATGCTTGGGGTGTGTGCTAGTGCATGTCCGGTAGATCGAAGGTGTCTGCTAGGTTGGTGGAAATTACTGTGGTTGTTCAGGTAGGTAGGGCCTGTGTTGGGGAGTGTTGTAGGTATGGTTGAGGATTTTAAAGTGTGTGTCTATCAGGAATTAGTGGAGTTCCTTAAGGTGAGGTGTGATGTGGGCTTGAGCAGAAAGATTGAGGGTAAGTTTGGCTGCTGTGTTCTGGACCGTCTAAAGTCTTCTTGTGAGTTGGTTAGTTATACTTGCAAATAGAAAGTTCCCATAGTCCAATCTGCTGGAGCTGAGGTCTTGGGTGACCATTTTGCTAGTGCTGTCTGGTAGCCACTTGAAAATCTTCTTCAGCATTCTCAGGGCGTTGAAGCAGGATGAGGCAACTGTGTTTACTTGGGCAGTCATGCCCAGTTTTATGTCTATAATGATTCTGAGTTTTTTTTGCCTATAAGCTAGGCATTGAGGTATGACCGAGATCCAAAGTTCACCGGGGTAGCCCCATAGCGAAATGTCTTTCCTGAATACCGCCACTTTGGTCTTGTCTGTGTTCAGTTAGAGGCAGTTGGACTTCATCCAGATGTCCTCTTTAGTCATTCATGTGGTGAACCTGTTCCTGGTGTTGAGTGTTTTGTCTGTGAGGGACAGTATTTATTGCATGCTTTCTACGTATGTGATGTTGTTCCTGTTGTGAGTCCAGATGATATCTGCCAGTGAAGTCATGTATATGTTGAAGAGCGTCGGGTTGAGCGAGGAGCCATGTAGGATTCCACAAATAAGTTCCTGTGCATCAGAGTAGGGTGGGATGTTGACATTTTGGGTTCTTCTGGTGAGGAAGTTGCAGAACCACTTGAGGGCCAGGGGCGGACTGGCTACCAGGCGTGTTTTGCTGGGGTGGCAGGGTTGGGTCCAGGTTCACTGCTGAGGGGTCTGATTTTGTTGCTGGGGAGCTGCCGGCGCTTCTAAATAAACAATGCAAAACAAATACCTTTCAAGCGTACTTTTTTAAACATTTGTTTTGCATTGTTTATTAAGGAAAGCCCGGTAGCCAGTCCGGCCCTGTTGAGGGCATGTCCCTGAATGCCGCCACGAGGAATTGTCAGATCAGAATGTGGTGGAAGACCATGTTGAAGGCTGGTAATAGGTCTAGGAGGGTGAGGGCTGCGGTTACCCCCCTGTTGAGGATCATTCAGATATCATTCATTGCTGCTATGAGGGTGGTTTCCATTCTATGGTTGGGTCTAAAACCTCATTGTGTGGCATTGAGAAGTTGATCATTGGTGATATGGTTGGAGAAACGTTTGTTGATGGATCTTCCCAGGACTTTGGCTGGGTAACGCAGGAGGGATATCAGTCGGTAGTTAGCAGGTTTGGTTAGGTTGCCTGAGAGCCTCTTTAGGAGGGCATTGTCAGTTGCATGTTTCCATGGTTCTGGAAAGGTGGCTGTGCTGATGGACGTGCTGAGGATGAGGGCCTCACTGATGGTGGTTGTTCCTTTGACAAAGGCGTGATGGGGCAAGGGTCCAACGGGGCAAGAGTGTATGGTCTTCATGATTGCTGTGGTTTCCTTTGTGCTTGTGGTGTCTCATGATTATTTTGTTTTCTTCGTTTGTCACTGGGAAACTTCTGGTAAGATTCAAGGGGTCTGGTGGGGCTGTATATGGTTGTGATCTTGCTGCAGAAGTTTGAGAGGTTGTTACACAGGTCTGGAGGTGGGCTGATGTTGTTGGTGGCTGCTGTGGGGGGCCAGGGTGCTGGAGCAGTTGGTGATCCACTTGTTGGAATTATCAATGTCGCATGCTAGGTGGACTGTGGGTTCTGATTTGTTCTTGTGGAGGCCTAATCTAATTGTGCTAGGTTGTTCCGGAGTCAATGTGCTGTGCCTGCTGTGGGGATTTGTCTGTATTGCTGAATGTTGATTGTGAAACTGACTATGGGGTGGTCGGTCCAGGTGATGGGCCTGGGTGTGTTGTTGAACGCTGTGGAGACGGGATCTAGGTTGTGTCTGGTGGTGTGGTTGGGGTCCGTGACACCTTGGGTTAGTCCCAGATTGAAGAGGATGTCGATGAGTATGCTGAATTGGTGTCAGTCTGTTCTTCTAGATTGAGGCTTCCTAGGAGGATGAATGTGCCGAAGTTGAGGACTAGTAGGTCAATGAAGTTTATAATGTTGTTTGTGAAATGACTTGAGGGCCTTGGGGGATGGTAGACCAGTGTTCCACCCAGGGTGAAATTTGCTGTGATTTGTATTTTAAAGTTCTGATGCTCCATATAGTTTACTCCGGCTATTTGAAGGTGGTGCAACTGAATGTGTCTGGGCTTGTGTTGGCGGTCTTGTCTGGAGTTCTGCTCTCCAGCGGGAATGGCTGCAGTGATGAGTCAATGCTGTGGTTAGTCATGTTTCTATGAAGAAAAGGAGGTCTGTGGTGACATTGTCTAGTAGGTCCGAGATTGCCATGATGTGCTTGCTGAGTGAGTGGATGGCAAGGAGCATGCCTAATATTGGTTGGTGGGTGTTCGTGTGGATGTGGTGTTGGATGTGGTGGGTGTGTCCTAGGTCGGTTTTGGAGCTGCAGGTATGGTGGTGAAAGTTACGTGGCAAGCAGAGCAGGTGAAATCTCTCGCCGTGTTATGTGGTGTGTTGTGCCAGCAGAGAGTAGAACAGCATCCGGGCTCAGCACGTGAAGAATAGCAGTGGGGTAGCCATGAGTCAGTGAAAGACCATGGTTTCTGGCACAAAGCGAGAGAGAGCGAGGGGGAGGAAAAACCACACAAAGATGCCACTAAGAGAGAGATTGAGAGGAAAAGTGGCACACAGAGAGAGAGAGAGAGAGAGAGAGAGTAAAATGGGTACAAAAAGGGTCAAACGGGAAGAGTGAAAGACAGCACAAAAACTCACAAAAGACTGAGAGGAAAAGCACAGAATGCTCAGAGAGCATGAGAGAGTGGCGTAAGGGTGAGAGAGAGAGAGAGAGAGAGAGAGAAAGAGAGCGAGAGAGAGAGAGAGAGAGAGCGGGACAGAAATGAGGCGGGTGCCTTGATGGCTGGAGCCAGGTGCACAAGGGTATTGACCGGCCGGAGGACAGGTCACAGGTAAGTCCAAGGGGCACTGCAGCCACCATTAAGTAGGTCCTGGGATGGGGGATTTTCAGGGGGTTGTGGGTGGAGCTGAGGAGGAGCGCGGTTGGCAGGGGAGAGGTTTAGGAGTGAGAGGCATGAGGATCAGGTAATGAGCGGGTGCATGAGCAAGGGGGCACAGAGAGGGTGAGAGGAAAAGAGGTATACAAATGTCACAAAGAGAGAGAGAGTGAGAGGAAAAAAGGTACACAAATGTCACAAAGAGAGACAGTGAGAGGAAAAGAGGTACACAAATGTCACAGAGAGAGAGAGTGAGAGGAAAAGAGGTACACAAATGTCACAAAGAGATAGAGTGAGAGGAAAAGAGGTACACCAATGTCACAAAGAGAGAGAGTGACAGGAAAAGAGGTACAAAAATGTCACAAAGAGAGAGAGAGAGTGAGAGGAAAAGAGGGACAACAATGTCACAAAGAGAGAGTGAGATAAGAAGAGGTATACAAATTTCACAAAGAGAGAGAGTGAGAGCAAAAGAGGTATAAAAATGTCACAAAGAGAGTGAGAGGAAAAGAGGTACAAAAATGTCACAAAGAGAGAGAGCGAGAGTAAAAGCGGCACAAAAACGGTCGCAAAAGAGGGACAGGTAAACCACAAAAATGTCACAGAGGGTGAGAGAGAGGCATAAGGGTGGGAGGGAGAGAAACGAGTCGGGTGCCTCATGGTGTTGGAGCCAGGTATGCAAGGGCCTTCACTGGTCAGAGGACTGCTCGCATGGAAGTCCAGGGGGACTGGGCCTATTCACCTGCTTAATCTGAAGACCAGAAATATTATAGATGTTTCTAATGGCACACAGACAGTTACTGTTAATTACATAGCAAAAGTGCTTCATAAATGTACCCTGTACTAATAAACAAATTCCACCAACACTTTGGAATTGCAATGAGTAAATCACATCACCTCAGTTTAAAGTGAGGCAAGTCCAGAAATGAGCCAAGTACAAAATCAGTATTTTATTGTAGTTGCCTTAAACTCCAACTTTCACCATAGTGGAGTTGAGTAATTTCCCAGTTTGTGCATTACACGGTGACAAGAGAAAGTAAGCCCCACAACAAACTGATTGCCCATAGAGTGTCATACTATACTAAAATACATATATTTTGTAATTTAACATTATATTTGTTATATTTTTAGAGATTGAAAGGGAGATTAGCTACACATTGCACTGAAATCTCACACAATGAGATTAAATCATATGTAAGATTGGTAACAATATTTGTTATTAACCTTTTAGAATTTCATTTGAATTGATTAAGGCTTTTAGTAATTATGTCTTTCATAGAAGAATATCTACATTATTTATAAAAACAGGTTTTATTGTTAACAAAAAGAGACAGAAACAAAAATAAAAAAGAGGGTAAGAAGAACAGAAAATTAATTTAGAGGTTTATGGTAGTACAGACTTCCCTAAACGCCCCTAAATTGAGTATTTAGGGGTCCCCTTAACACCAGGCACTCAGATTCGGCTTCCTGGGAACTGAAGAGGGCAAAGAAGAGAAAACACCATGATAATTAAGGCCCTGCACCAAAATATGTTATGTTAGCCAGATTTTATGTTAGCCAGATTTATATAGCGCACAGTTGCCCCAGCAAAGGGGCGTCCCGGCGCTTTTGAGCAAGAAATCGGCACACAAACAACACAGTGAACAGGCTACGCTAAGCGTCCAAGGAAAACAGGAAGGTCTTAATGGCTCTTCTGAAAGTCAGGAGCTCATCAATGGCCCGAATGTGGGCAGGGAGTGAGTTCCAAAGCTTGGCAGCAAGCACACTAAAGGAGCGGCCCCCAGCTCTAGCCCTTTTAAAGCGAGGAACTGAAACCAGATGGAGCCCTGAGGATCTTACGGTTCGCGCAGGTGCATATGGTGAGATAAGATGTTCCAGAATCTAAGGGGAAGAGTGTTTCAGAATTTTGAACGAAAGACAGAGAGATTTGAACTTAATCCTCTGAAATACTGGGAGCCAATGGAGTTCATGGATGGATTTTTTGGCCGAGCAAAATCTTGGCAAGCCAACCAGAGCCCTGGCGGCAGCATTTTGAACTCGCTGGAGTCTAGAAAGTTCGGTCTGATTGGCTCCGAGTAGAAGAGAACTCGCATAATCCAACCGAGACAAGATCGTAGCCTGTACGATAAGCTGTCTGGTTGGAGCATCAAAAAATTTGAAAATAGGCCTGAGCCTGCGAAGGATCCCGAAGCACAAAGCAGCAGTTTTCTTAGTATGGGAGACAAAGCTAAGTTTGGAATCTAGCCAGATGCCTAAGTTCTTTACCTCGGTGGCAGGAAGAGGGGTAGGTCCAAGCTCAGGTGGCCACCAGTGATCGCCGCACAGATGGCTCTGATTGCCGACAATGAGCACCTCAATTATTTTTGCATTCAATTGCAAGCAGTTATCTGTCAGCCAACCGGCCACTGACCTGATTCCCTCATGAAACTTAGTGGCCTCTAAGTCAGACGCCCCACTTATGGCAACCACCAGCTGCGTGTCGTCAGCATAGGACACCATGGTCAGATTACAACGCTTGACGACCGCAGCTAGCGGCTGGACATAGATATTAAAAAGTGTGGGGCTGAGAGCAGACCCCTGCGGGACACCCTGTGTGATAGAATGGGGGTTAGACTGGTAAGGAGGGGTAATGACCCTAAAAGTACGACCAGATAGAAACAATCGAAACCCTTCAAGAGCCACGTGATCGACACCAATATCAACCAAACGCTGTAGTAGAATAGCATGGGAAACGGTGTCGAACGCGGCACTAAGATCTAACAGCACTAGGGCTGCCGTTTGACCAGAGTCCACCAAAGTTCACTAGCGAGCAGGTGGCCAAGATAACTTGTCAGGGCTGACCCCCTTAAAGTACCGCCTTATATGAGGCAGCAGCGTACAGGCATCACCACCAGGACGCTAAAGATGGCACCCAAAAAGCGTCAGGATGGCTCCCAATCTAAGATGGCCGCCAATACCCCAGTTCACAAACCCCAACGACAGGACCCGCTCTAACAGCGGTGGAGCAACACAATTAGGGTGCAGGTAAGAGGGCAGCCCCCCAAAATTAAAAACAGGGTAGAATAAACCAACTGAACGCAAATACAAAACGCGGTAATTTTAAAAGTTAAATATGCACAGCGCGCCTTAGCAGGACTGAGCGCG
Source organism: Triturus cristatus (assembly GCF_964204655.1). Classification (NCBI taxonomy): domain Eukaryota; kingdom Metazoa; phylum Chordata; class Amphibia; order Caudata; family Salamandridae; genus Triturus; species Triturus cristatus. The sequence goes on from NC_140588.1 coordinate 963,684,123, forward strand.
CGAGTCCACTAGCGAGCAGGTGGCCAAGATAACTTGTCAGTGATATATATGTGTGTCTGTGGCCCCTATGTAGCACGCAACCCTGCTTCCAGTCCTCGTCCACTAGGGAGCAGCAGAGGCTCTGCGCACTGGCCATAGAATTATCGCAGGCACAGCAGAGGGAAAATATGTCAGCCACAAAATAGGCCCCAAACCCTACCTGGCTGCTTGCTGCTTGACAATTGGAAAGAGCTAACTTGTCCTGTGGCTATGCATCACCCCCAACACTTGGAGGACTTCCCAGTACTTCAAAAAGCTGTAGAACATCTCCCTTGGGGTGGAGTAGTCATCCCCTTGCGTCTTCAGGCACCGACCGCACCTGTCCCGTTCACTGTGTTGCCCCATCTCTCTGCCGAGTTTTAAGATTCTAGACCCTCCAGGAGCTCCCCTGCACCAATACCCTGAGTCAGGGGCACTTGCATCAGCCAAGGTTTGTTCTTCATCCATCCTGGACACCACTTCCTTGGAAGCCTTCCTGCCATTGAGGGACTTCAGGACACAGGAGATCCATGACCAGAGTGGCCCTGATGTTTTTTTCCCATCCTTCTGCAGAAATAACCGACAACCTTGAAAGCCTCAAACTCCCGTGGCCAGCCATCCCGGGCCATGACTCCTGGCCTAGGGTCTTCATGACCCGATCCCCCCTTAGGGTTTACTGGGACTTTCCCCTAAGTCCCTCCTTGCAGTGTTTGTTTCAGGTCCCCATTGACTTCTACGATGTAGCGGTCGAGGCTACCATCCCAACCAGCACCTCTGCACCCAGACACCCCAGGGCAGCTCACCTGAAACGGCTGGTGGTTCTTTGGACCTTGGCCCCTTAGTACCTTAAGTCCAAAAGTACGCTCTGAACCCCGACTGCAAGTATCTGTTTGCTGTGCATGTTTTTCCTTCAATAGGCTAACATTACAGCGTTCAAGGCTCTTTCCTCAAAAACCATTATTTGAGCATTTTTCATGTTTTCATGAAAAATCGCTAACTCCGAAAGTATGCTAAAGATCTTGGTGTCCAAATTCATATAAAAATCTACTTTAGAGGAGGAGCCTAGCGCGTGACCAAGATGGCTGCGTGAGCTTTGAGCTCCCGAGACCCTCGCGCCCTTCGGCAACTATCCTGTTCTTCATCCTGTCATCTATGCACAGTATCTTGTAGATGAGTCATCGTGGGGACGATTGACGCTGTCCGGGCCAAAATCGCCCGTCGGGGACCGGAGTTGTGGACGATGGCGGATTGAGGCCTACATCCGAGGGATGCCAGGGGCTCGCGTTGGCAAGATGCCCGGCCTCTAATTGAACAACAGCGGGCCAGCGGGGTGTGAACGAGCGGATGGTGACCGTCGCACTTTCACTTTCACTTTCTAGCCTTGTGCAATTGTCACCCCGAGTGGGAAGGGTATGCTCAGACGTGAGTCCCTTGCTCTCCATGCCACTGGAATCAAGCTATCCTGGCTGACGAGGGCTGAAAGCCCGAAACCGGTCCTAGGATGCTTGTTTCCAGTCCAGGGAGGACCTGGCTTGGCAGTTCGGGCTGGACTGTTCCCATGGGGCACAGGGTCAAGACTGATTTGCATATGGCTGGGTTCAAACTGGAATGGCATGGTGAGCAAAAAAACGATGGATTTAGGCCCAGATCTCTGTACTGGGGTGAATGTATGACATTGTTCTGCATTCTGTCCATCAATTGTTGTTTTGCAATTGTCACCCCGAGTGGGAAGGGTATGCTCAGACGTGAGTCCCTTGCTCTCCATGCCACTGGAATCAAGCTATCCTGGCTGACGAGGGCTGAAAGCCCGAAACCGGTCCTAGGATGCTTGTTTCCAGTCCAGGGAGGACCTGGCTTGGCAGTTCGGGCTGGACTGTTCCCATGGGGCACAGGGTCAAGACTGATTTGCATATGGCTGGGTTCAAACTGGAATGGCATGGTGAGCAAAAAAACGATGGATTTAGGCCCAGATCTCTGTACTGGGGTGAATGTATGACATTGTTCTGCATTCTGTCCATCAATTGTTGTTTTTGCATCCGGCCTGAGAGCGCATCCAGAGGCTCCACGGATACCTGGAGGACTCGTGCCAGCCTTGGTCGTTGGGTGACGGTCCGGCCTGTCTCCGCTACCTGGGTGAGGGACTTTTCGCCGGAATTGTCTCTCTCCAGCCTGCAATGTCGGCCAAAGCGGAGGCTGGCGGGCCGAAACTCAAGACAACCAGGCGGGGAGGGTATACCCAATCCAACAATATGGATCGCTATGCCCAGCAGAAGGGGTCCCCTGGTGGATCGGGACAATCGTTGGAAGTACAGAAAGCTGACCCGGCCCCGGCCACGGAGCTGTCGTTGCAGGATGTTATGGGGGCTATAGAGGGGATGCAAACATCGATCGGGCGACAGTTTGATGCCTTGGCACAAAAAGTGGATACTATCTTGGTCGATGTTAACTTGATCCGTGCGGATTTGGCAAAAACCAATGAGCGGGTCAAGTCCCTGGATCTCAAGACTACGGGCCTTGCGGATGATGTATTGGGACTGCAAGCGGAGGTCGAGAAGCTGCGGGCTGCTAGTGATCTCTCTGCCCGTCGGCTGGAGGAATTTGAAGGCCGGGCCAGGCGCAACAACGTGCGCATTACTGGAGTCCCGGAATCCTCGGAGGAGCGCTCAGTGGACCTCCTCGTCGAGGACTTGGTTGTGAACCATCTTGGGCCTAAGGGCCTTGGAAAGTTTTTTGCAGTAGAACGTGCTCACTGGGTACCTGGCGGGAGGCCTAAGGTGGGAGCTCCCCCAAGGCCGATTGTCGCCCGAATTTTTCATTTTCGGGATCGGGACGCTATCCTGCAAGCATCGAGGGTGACGGTCCCGGTTCTTTTTCAGAACGCCTCTGTGAACTTTTATCCTGACTTCACCCAGATGGTGCAAAAGCAAAGGCAGTCTTTCCTGGGGGTAAAGAGGCGCCTTAGAGAGATGGATTTAAAATACGCTATGCTCTTCCCTGCCAGACTGCGTGTGGTGTATGAGGATCGGACTTTCTTCTTCGACTCGCCTGAAATGGCCGGAGAGTGGTTGGACGCTCTGCCACGGAGGCCGACCAGCGGGGACTGTAACACGGGAAAGGACAGTGACCGGGCTGAGCAGGAGTGATGCCCCGTGTGTTGAGTCCATTTATTTCTCCCCCGGACAATGACTTGTGGCTAACTGCAGTAATGAGGGGGTGGCGGAGGGCCGTTAGGAGTTCTTTCCTCCCTTGGGGTTCTTTTTGTAGATTTGTTTTTGATAGGGCGACAGGCACACTGCCATTTGGGGGGGCTTTGTAAGCTGACGCAGGGGTGCAGGGAGGGGGGTGGACATGGGGTGTTGGGGTGGTTGTTGGGGGGGTTTTTCTTGCAAGGCGTAGAAATTGTTGTCAGGATGGTTTGGGGGTGGCTTTTCGGGGGGGTGACGGGCTCTTGGTGTTTGGGGATGGGGGGTAGGGGCCTCAATATTATTAGCTGGAACGTTAATGGCTTGGGTGATCGGATTAAGCGGGGGATCGTCTTACAATTCTTGAAACGGGCCTCGCCTGACGTTGCCCTATTGCAGGAAACACATCTTATAGGCAATATGTGCTATGCGCTCAATAGAAAGGGCTACAAATTCATTGCCCACTCGGGCTTCTCATCGGGCTCCAGGGGAGCGGGCATACTTGTGCGGGCCTCACTGCCACTGGAGGTTGATTCCACCATTGTTGACGATAGGGGGCGGTTTGTAGCTGTGGCGGGGAGGTGGGAGGGTAGAAAATTGGTATTGGTTTCTGTGTATGTTCCTCCGGCCCTGCAGGCCTCCACGTTTGCGGATCTGGGCAGAGCCTTGCTGGAACTCCCCGAGGGACTGTTGGTGGTGGGAGGGGATTTCAATGCTGTTGGTTCTGGGCTGCTTGATAGACACCCGCCCAGGGATACCGGGGGGGCTAAGAAGTGGCTTCCTGACTTCATGGACACTTTTGGCTTTGTGGACTGCTGGAGGCTCCTGCATCCTGCTCAGTGCCAGTATACCTTTCACTCCGGGGCGCATGGGAGTCTCTCCCGGATTGATTACGTGCTCACCCTGGCTGCGAATGCCTCGCTGGTTTCTGAGGTTCTACATATGGCACGCGGCATATCTGACCACTCCCCGGTGTGGGTCCGTTTTGATATTGGCCGGGTGGGAGGGGGTAGGGTTGCTCCTATTAACCCCTGGTACTTTCGTGACCCCAAGACGCGCAGGGCACTGCTGAAGGCAGTGGATCACTATTTCCGGGACAATCAGGATTCGGTGGACTCGGCGGTGTCTCTATGGGAGGTGTTTAAGACCGTTTTGAGAGGGGAGGCCCTCTCACTGGTGGTGGCCGCCAAGCGACGGACGGACGCCGAGGTGGTGCAGATTGAGGATGAGATTGCGGCTCTAGAAAAGACCCTAGAGGAGGGGGTGGAAGCGGACACGCTGCATAATCTGAGTTTGAAGCAGGCGGAGTACAGGGATTTGGTGGAGAATGCTGCCAAGACCCTTAGCAGGGAACAGCAGGGCCGTCTGTATGATGTTGGGGACAAGGCCGGGAAACTGCTAGCTTGGTTGGACAAAAAAGAGCGGGTCAATAGAGTGGTGCCGGAGTTAAAAACGGAGGAGGGAGCGATTGTTACTGACCCCGACGGTATCGTCCAATGTTTCTCGGATTATTTCCGCGTAGTGTACACCTCGGTTTCGGACAGGCCGACTGCGGACTCGTGTGACCTCTTGCGTGATATTGCTCTGCCCTGCCTCTCTGACGTAGATAGGGAAGACCTGGATGGCGATATAGTGGCGGGGGCCATTCGGGCGTTGAACTCGGGTAAGGCCTCCGGTCCAAATGGTTTGCCTATCGAATTGTACAAGCTTTGTCCGGATAAGATCGCCCCTCACCTGCGCGCCATGTTTGTGGAGGCGCGGGGGAACGGATATCTGCCGCTTGATCAACGACTGGCAACCATAGTGGCGATACATAAGGACGGTAAGCCCCGGGACAAATGTAGTTCCTATCGGCCGATATCACTCCTCAACGCTGAGCCGAAAATTCTCGCTAAGATCCTGGCGAACCGCTTGGTCCGAGTGCTTGAGGACTTGATCCACCCGGACCAATCGGGCTTCATTCCTCATCGTAACACTGCTCTGAATCTTAGGCGCCTCCACGGTGTGATCGCTAGGGTGGACACGCTGCGGGAGCCGGCTATTGTGGCGTCACTGGACGCCACGATGGCGTTCGACACGGTGGAGTGGGCATATCTGTGGGCGGTACTAGCTAAGTTTGGCTTTGGACCCGGATTTGTTGGCTGGGTGAGGTTGCTTTATGAGGGTCCCCTTGCTAGTGTTGTGGTTAACGGGAGGGCTTCCAGGCCGTTCAAGCTTGGGAGCGGCACCCGGCAGGGGTGCCCCCTGTCGCCTTTGTTGTTCGCCCTTGCTCTTGAGCCGCTTGCAGCGTGGATAAGAGGGCACCCGAGTATACGTGGCCTCCGATGGTCGCCCGACTACGAGGATCGTATCTCACTTTACGCCGACGACATCCTATTATACCTTGCCTCGCCCCAGAAGTCTCTCATAGTGGTTTGCGACGTCTTGACTTCCTTTGGTAGGAACTCGGGCCTTGTTATCAACTGGGGAAAGTCGTATCTGTATGTACTGTGTGGCGATGTTCCACCTGTCCCCCGAGACTGTTCGATCCAGATCGCCCAGCAGGGCTTCCGATATCTTGGGATTTACATCTCCACCGACCCCATCCTGCGATATGAGAAGAATCTGCTCCCCCCCCTGGCGCGTCTGCGGTGGGATGCGGCGGGATGGCGGAGGCTGCCGCTCTCTCTCCTCGGACGAGCCGCACTGTTTAAAATGATGTCTCTTCCCCGTTTTCTTTATGCATTGCAGAATACTCTTGACTGGGTCCCGACTAGTTATTTTAGAGAGGTCGAGAGCCTCCAACGCTCGCTATTGTGGGATGGGCGACCACGTATAGCGATCGCTAAGTTGACGCTTCCGTGGTACGATGGTGGTATTGCGCTTCCGGACATTCGCAGATACTACTGGGCTACCCAGCTGTGCGCGATTAATCATGGCGTCTATGGCCCGGCGTCGAGCCCCGGCTTCGCTATGGATCGGTGGCTACTGCGTGGCGGTAATTACCACAGGGCCTTGTACACGAAGTCGTTGGACTCGTCCCTTACGGGGCCCACTGGGGTGGCGGTGCGGGTGTGGAAGTTGGCGACGGACTCCCTGGGTTGGAAGGGCAGGCTTACCCTTGCTACCCCGCTATTTGACTCGGATATCCTTGGGAAGCTTTGGCATACAAAAGGGTTTGAGAAATGGGATTTGATTGGCATCGCAAGGGTGGGAGACTTGCTGGCTCGGGGCGAGGTGAAGTCCTTTGAGGTGCTGCAGAAGGAGTATGAGTTGGGAAACACTGAGTTTTTCCGCTATGCCCAGGTGCGTCACGCCTTGTGATCGGTCCTTATAGAGGGTGAGAAAGTGCCTGCGTCCTCTCCATTGGAGGACCGAATTCTGGATGGCCATATGCCGGAGAGCACGATCTCTCTCATCTATAAGAAGCTGATTAATGTCCGGGCTGACCTTCTTCGTGGGTTGCGGGATCAATGGACTAGGGACGGCCTCGAACTGGATGATGAGGACTGGCAATATGCAGTTTCCTCCCCTAAGGAGGTTGCGATTCCGTCGCGTCTGCGGCTGGTCCAGCTCAAAATACTTCATCGAGTCTACGTGACAGGTCCTAGGCTGGTCCATATGGGTTTTTCGGAGGAGGGTCTATGTAAGCGAGGCTGTGGCATGGTGGGCACCTTCCTCCATATTATCTGGGAATGCGGCGTGATTGTGGAGTTTTGGAAGCGAGTGCATGCAGTGATGGGGAGGTGACGGGCATTGTCATGCAACCGGAGGCGCGGTGCTGTCTCTTGAACGTCTGGGGTCCTACCGATCTTGATGACGCACAGACTCAGTGGGTTACCCTGGGGACCATGGTGGCCAAGCGGGATGTTGCGCGCCTGTGGGGCTCGGCAGTGCCTCCCGCGCTGGCAGCGTGGAAGGAAAATATGGACTGGTGCATGCTCAGGGAAAAGACGGTGTATTGTGCTAGAGGGCGCCCGCGGAAATGGCATGCAGTATGGGGGCGATGGAATCACTATAGAGGGGACATATGTCTGCCCCCTGACCTGGATCAGCCAGAGGAGCAGCTCTCCCCTTGACATTCTTTCCGGCTATATGCGTATTGTGGATGATTGATTGCCTATTGTGGGTCTCTGCTTTCCCCCTCCCTCCCCTTATTATAGTATTGTTTTTGGTAGACGAATGGGACGGACTTCCCCTGATGGGCACCTCTCATGGGCACTCGAAGCTTAACGCCTTGCAAGGGTTTGGTTTGAGTTGGTGTTTTTTTAAAAATTGAACCTTTTATTTGATTCTCCTGTTTGTTCAGTGCGAATGCATTTCTATGTTGCTTCATCTATGCTGCCGAACCTCCGGGCTGTCGGCTGACTAGCTGTGTACCGGATAAACTGAATAAAGGTTTTCCAAAAAAAAATTTACAAAAATCTACTTTAGTGGTATAAATTGGTCACAGATTTCTTCCCGAGTGTGAGAACCATTTATTAACTCTGTGTGTACAACAAATTCTTAACACTTCTCCATGATAAGCCCAAGTTGCTCAACCGTACTACCACATACAGACATACAGAGCACTTGGGATTATTAAAGTAACTCCTGTAAACTAATAAGGGTTGTTTGGACTCTTTGCATGGTGTGCCCTTACATTGGCACTACTACATAAAAAGCCAGCTTCCTGCAGTCAGGCTCCCTCTGAATCCCTCTTCTGGAAAAATGTAAAAACCTGGATGCTTTAACTGAGCTAATTCTTCAGAACTGATGCGTTTGTGGCCTGCGGGAGTTTGGACCTTCAGCGCTGGAACACTTCATTTTGAAGTAGCTATGCACTTTATAATCCCCACTATTATTTAGAATATGTTGTCATCGTTGGTCTCTAGCTAGTCTTTTGTTACACATTGCTTGATTGTTGTTTCTTCGAAATGTTTCCTAGTGTGGACAGCTCGGCAAGAAGTACGACAAGTCTTCTATCTGGTCAGATACAGTAAGCTGAGATGGAATCAATGAAAGGGATCCACTTCTAACCGAGGCAAACACTCTCCAATTCCTTGGGTTTTTCAGAATTGCGAAGTAGGCCTGAGTGTGCTCTGTATATGACAAAGAGCCCCATTTGGCCAGTTGGGTGGAAGCTTTCCAATGATCTGTGCTGGACTTCAGTTGAAGATTGATGAAGAGTTTCAAGACTACAATGTTGATTCTTCTTTTGTACAGATAATTCAGAATTGGGTTTACAGTTTTTAGGGTAAATCAGATGCGTTGAAGTTCCTTCTCCCAGGCCACAGATTAGATGGACTTGATGCGCTGAGAGAAGTGTTCCTTCCAGGTTTTATTTATTAGTTTTTCCCGACCCAGTTCAATCTTTTCAACCAATATTTGATTGGTGAAATTTGTCATCTGTTTAAGATAAGAGTTGTAGCTGAGGTTGTAACTGATGTCACATTCCAGGACATTGGTGGGAAAGCCTGCAGGTAGTACACCTTGTGTTTGAATGAGCTTGCCTGAGGATGGCATTTAATGAGGTCTTGTGTTTCTCAATTGGCTTTTGGATGTATGTGTCCCACTTTGAGGTATTTGTTGGTGACAGGCTGAGGTTTATGAAGGTCCTGACTCCTTTGAGGCGTGTGCCTCAGATGGTAAAGATTTTATTCTGAATCCGCCTTTTTGTTGGGCCGTGGTGATGCCTCCGAAGAGCACGAGAGGACTGAAAGCTCACAGTGGACAATGGGCGGTCAGAACTGAGGCTGGGCTCCGACGTTCAGACCAGCCTGTAACAAAGAAAAGTGTTGACAGTTGGAGTCCTACGGTGGTGGCCGCCATTGGAGGCTTGTAGTTGGCGGTACCGGGAGGCTCAGTAGCAGATTTCTTCAGGAAAAACTACCCGCTCTCGGACATCAATGCAGACTTAGCTAGCAACATCCCGGATTTGGAGCTGTGTCCTGGGGGTTCACCTGAGATCACTGGGGCTTCTGAAGTATCCCGATAGGCTTTGGATGTGAGTGCTATGCAACCCCCAGCAGAGGGGGGACTCGAGCACTTTCTTAGGGGGAGTTGGCCAGTCCCAACGTGGAAGGAGGTTTGGAAACAGTGTCTCTTTTGGCTCTTGCTGCCCCTGCAGCTTCTGTGCTTCGGGCAAATAAGTATGATTCTTTGGGGGGACGGGGCTTAGCTGGGAAAGCCTCCCCAATAGAAGCCACAGTCCAGATTTCAGTTGGTGAAATTGATACATATGGTAAACCCACTGAGGGTGCAACTTAGCTGGGACAAATGTTAGATGGATTGCACACTAAGGCCTCTGGCGATGTGGACTCGGTGGATCATTTTCTAAAACTTTCTGATCATTCAGACTGGTCAGATTCAAGAGGATAGGGATTTGGTTCAGGGAGAGTTTGTTGGGCAGTGTGCTAAGTGATGTGAGCAGCCTGGGGGAGAAACAAGGGTCCCAGCTACAAAGCACATGTTCTGAGGTTACTGGTACAGTAAGGAAGAAGAGGGCACCACAACAGGAAGGAGCTAAAGCAGGGGCAAAATAACTGCCCTGGAATTATTCTGTCCTGCCTTGCTTGAAGGGTGCTGCCCTGGGAGGAAGTGAAGCTGCTCAAGAAATCCTGGAAATAATTAGACTGAGGCAATTTATAAAAGTATAATAGCACATCGCGAAGAAACATGGACAGAAAGCCATAGAACTCAGTCAGCTTGTTGCAATTTGCAGGGTGCCATCTGCCGAGTTACCAAGATGTGCTCTGAATTTTCTGAGAGGATGGGGGAAGCCTAGAATAGAATTTTGACTTTGGAGAGTGATTTAATAGTGCACAAGAATGCAACTGTAACATTCATTGCTCTAATGGTTGTTACCCAGTGGAAACTGGAAGACTTCGAGAATAGACTCAGACGGAACAACCATAGGATTCTGGGTATCCCTGTAGGGCTGGAAGGAGGAGACATCAGTAAAGATATTGTGGGACTTTTCAAAGGAGCTTTTCTGGAATAATCTGGTTGGAACTGGGATTTGGTGGTGCAGCAGACTCTCAGATACCCCTGGAAATGGTCTTCTGAGGGGTGTGAGTTCTTTGTCTGGCTGGACTTTTGTCACTTTACGATTGAGAGGAGATGCGCCTCCAACAATTGATACCATCATTTCATAATAAGGGAGTGTAGGCTTACTTAATGAGCCTGGCCAAGCTTAAAGTAGTTATTCAGGATAAGTTTCACTTCTTCACTTCAGAAGTCAAGGCAAAAGAGTTTTTAGAAAGCTTGAGTTCAGGATAAGGTAGTCAAGCTTGACGGGTCTTCAGTATGTCTTTATGGACTTATGGGTATAATGGTATATAATATATAACCATGTATGTATTTGCACTATAATAATTACCTTTTTTTCCTTTTACTTGCTAAGGGAGCGACTCTGATGAACAAAAGAATGTCAATTGGGGCTCAGGGTCGGGGGGGTGGCATGCCACCATCAACGGACTTGTCTGGTCCAACTGCTTCTAGTTGGAGTCTGGGTAGGAGTGGGGAGAGCACAGTTGAACAGGTGGGGGGTCCAGGAGGGTGGGGGGCTGGGTGGGTGGAGGAGGGGGTAAGGTGTGAGTGTGAGTATGGTGAGGTACAAAGGTGGGTGTCACAGCAGATACGAGTACGGTAGGGGAAAAAAGGGAGTTTTAATGACAACATCAAAGACATTTTCAACGGCAACATCAAAAAGAATAGTTCTTTTTGGCAACAAAAGAAAAAGTTTTATGTGGGTTTTATCTCTTTTCTGGTTTTTGATCCTTTATGAGGTGAAATGGAACACTGCTGTATGTGGCTACTGGGGGGGGGTGGTCAAGGAAAGTCTACAGGATGATGTAAGGAAAACGGGCTCATGTAGAAGATAAAATGGCATGATATAAATTGCGAATTTGTTCCATTAATATCTGGAGTCTTAATGATAACAATAAGAGAGGCAGGGTTGCTTTGGGTTTAAGGGTTATGAAACTGAATTTATTCTGTATTCAGGAAACTCACATTCCTTGGAATTAGTGGGCACTCTTTAAGGATCTAGGCTTTTTATTCTTGGTTTGCATACATTAAGGTTTGACATCTAGGGGGTGGTGGGTCTTGCCAGGAGATCTATTTGTTCTGCTGAGAGTATAGCTGTGGACAAGCTGGGCCACTGGATTATCTCAGAATGCTGTATAGGTAATGGTCGGTTTACACTATGTTCATTTTTATGTGGAGACTTAAATATTCACCTTGATGTCAAGAATGAGCAAACCTGCAGCCAAATGTATACAGGAAGGAAGCCTGTGGTCTATATGGCCATGGAACGATTGGTGAAGGATCATGGTACTATGGATATGTGGAACAAATGCAAGGACCCAGAGCCAGGCTTTACCTTTTACTCCTTTCTGCACAGTAAGCTGGTGCGGTTAGATCATTCTTTTGTTTCTACTGCTTTGGTTAGTGAGGCCAAGATAGAAATTTTTCCTAGGGCTCTCTCAGACCACAGAACAGTGGTGCTTGAAATCCCTGTTACATGTATTGCAAAACCTTGGGGGTCTTGGACCGTTGATAGGATGCTTGTGCCAGATGCAGCATACTTAGATCATATGGGTGTATGGATAAGGCAATTTTTGGAAATCAACAGAGGGACTGCTCTGACCAGCCCGGTATGGAATGCTTTAAAGGCAGGAATTAGAGGGGAATGTTTAGTTTTCGTCTACACCTTCAGAAGGTAAAACAGATGGAGATTTTGGGACTTTACAATGAGCTATCCATAGCAGAGGAAAAATTGACTTGGAGGCTGACGAAGGGTTTCGATCTAAAAGAGGACTAGCAGGAAATAGCTATTTTAAAGGCAAAAATCAATCAACACTTTAGCAAGGAGGTGGTTGCAAAATGTCGTATATATATATATGTGTCAGCATTCTACTAATGGAAGATTATTGGCAAAGCGGATTAGGTAGAAGGAAATGGAGAAAGGGATATCTCTTATAACAGATCAGGAATGGAAGACTTTTGAATCCCTGTCCGATATCATCAGGGCTTTTAGGGATTTTTATGAAGCCTTATATATGGAAGAACTTGAACCTCCAATGGATGGTTATGATGTTTTTTTTATGGGATTAGACAGGGTTAGACTAAATAGGGAGGACCAAGCTATCCCGGATGCTCCAATAACTCTGAACGAGATCGTTGAAGCAATGAATTCTGTAGCCGCTGGCAAGGCCGCGAGGCCAGATTGCCTTCCATTGGAACTTTTCAGAGCTTTTTTGGAGAGCTCCGTAATCCCACCATTGTGGGAAATAACAAACATCGTTGTTTTTAAGAAAAAAGGCAAACCATCCTTGCTCCCTGTATCTTATAGACCAATCTCTTTAATAAATTGTGATGAGAAAATCTATGCCACAATATTGGCAAATCGGTTGAGGAAGGTAATTTTGCCATTAGTATCCTGTAGACAACATGGTTTTATTCCAGGGCGGGGCACAGTTGACCATATTAGGAGAGTGATTACATTGTTTGACATTACTGAAGCCTGAAAGACATCATTGGGGCAAGTTAGCTAGAATGGAAGGGGTTTGGCAGGAGCTTCATTGAGGCCATTAAAGCCCTGTATAAGGCCACGACTGCTAAATTATGATTAATAGGGTTGGAGTTGGATAGCAACCTGATTTAAAGAGGCACCAGGAAGGGCTGCCTATGCTCACCTTAATTATTTGCACTTTATATAGACTCTTATTTAGCAAAACTCGAGAATAATTCAAGTATTAAACTGTTTATTGTGAATCAAGTAGAATATAAAGTACTTGCCTATGAAGTCGACGTCGCAGTGGTTACCGTAGACCCTTCTATTGCACTTCCCGAAATTGAAGATTGACAGTTTGGGGCATGGTCAGGTTATAAGCTTAATGAGGGTAAAACCCAGGTATTGTGTACTGAGGGAATGGGATTCGAGGACCAACGTGTGGTGACTGATGTAGTCTATCTAGGTGCCAGAATCACAGCAGCTCTGGATAGGCTGGTCGACTTGAATATGACACCATTCATTTATAATATCAAGCAAGAGCTTGATAGAATCAATCACCTACATCTTTCATTATTCAGGAGGTGTAACATGTTGAAAATAAATATTCTACTAAAGGTGCTATATATATTTTTAGGATCATCCCTTTGGAGATCAGGAAATCTTGGCCGGCTAAATTAGAGAGTGTATGCTATTGTTTTTTGTGGGGATATCGTGACTGAAAAGGGTGGCTAAATACATGACTATCCATGGTAACGAGGTGGCTGGTCGGTCCCTAATTTGACTAGTTATTACTGAAAGATGTAGGTCAAAAACTCCTCCTTGATAAAAATAATCTGAGTACTTTTATAAGTACAGGTTTTTGTTTTGCTTATTCAAAAAGGTTCTGTTTCTTCCTGTATTTTTAAAAAAAGTTTTTTATTGTTTCTTTCTTCATGTTTATAGCAGAATAGACAATTTTACTTATATAAACACGATTCTTCCCACTCACGAGTGGGAAGAATCGTGTTTGGGATTGCCCCGGGACCTAGACCTTCGCGAATAGACTAAAAATTACTGCTCTGTTTTGGTTCGGAAGCAAATATGCAAAATGAAATGTTAAACCAAAATACTGTGTAGAATTTTCCGAATAACAAGCCTTGATAAAGCCCTGGCCCAATTTCGAGCCGCTGGGTGAAACACGTGTTGGCTGTTCACTTTCTTTTGTTAAACGTGAAGAAAGAAATAGTAAAATTGTCTATTCTGCTATAAACGTGAAGAAAAAAACAATAAAAAACTTTTTTTTTAAATACAGGAAGAAACAGAACCTTTTTGAATAAGCAAAACAACAACCTGTACTTATGAAAGTACTCAGATTATTTTTTATCAAGGAGGAGTTTTTGACTTACATCTTTCAGTATGTACTTTGTCTGAGACCATAGAGGTCCAGTGTCTCAAGTCAATCTCCGCATGCAATAAGTTATACACATATTGGGCAATTTCCTCTGGAATAGTGATCTCTGGACCTTAGCAACCTTGTATCAACTTGTTATTACTGGGCTTACATGTTGCAACATATGAGAATCTTAGTTACAGGCTGGTGAGATTAAACAAATCTAGCCGAAACTCCATCAATCTATGAGATGGTGCTGGAAGCCGAAGTGAGGGGATGATTGGTAAAAAAAAGTAAAACCCAGCTATTATAAGAAAACCATGTTCAAGATCTTAAAACATATAAGGCTTGGAGCCCGATTAAGCGCCTAATAGGTGTTTTTAAGATTCATTTTTATACACCTGTGTCTGCTTTGTCAATTCTACCACCCGTTTTCCAAGATGTAACGGTAGACAGGTGGGGACAGAAGGGAAACACAGTTCTGGGCGCTTTATATTGTAATGCCCAACTCTGCTCCCTGACTGAGTTACAAGAGACCTTTGGATTAGCTAAGTGGGTTTTGTTTTAATTTTTTCAGATACAAGACTTTCTCTTTAAGAGAAGAAAGGAATTAACATCAACAGGGAAGATTCCTTTAATTGAGGCGGTGAGACGGAAGGATAGAATTGGGTGAATCTACAACCTGCTGTTACACAGCCAACAAGATGAATTGGAAATGCAGAATGCTAAATGGGGAGCTAGGTTTGGTACTGATGGGCTGTATCTTAAGGAATATAGGGCCAGTAATGGTGATTGTTACAGCGGCATGGTCAGATAAACTGTTTCAAAGCAGGTCATGCACCAAAAACAAGGTCTCACTCGAGGAGCATGACATTTGTGTAATATACAAAACCCAGTTTTCACTTATCGTGTTCAATACATCTCCTTCAAAGTTGCATGCTCCTGCTTTAGAACATTGTGGTTTAGTCAGGTAGATCTAACCTTCAGATATGTTGGCATTCATGCTGACTTTATTTCTTTACTACGAAACAATAAGTCAATCAATAAATCGACATTTGATAAAGCACACAGCTGCTACAAACAGATGCGTCCAGGCACTCCAGCACACAGTATAGGCCAGCCGGAGAACATAGACGCTAAACAATGTCAAATAACCAGGTTTTGAGTCGCTTTTTAAAGGTTGTCAGAGACTCAGACCAAAGCAAATTAGCTGGAAGGCTATTCCATAATTTTCAGTGAGAACACTAAATGAGCTGCCTCCCTTGGGTGTATGTGGACAGTCTATTCAATAAGTAACATGCAGCCTCACCACGGAAAGCTCTGTAAGCCAGCGTCAGAGCTTTAAATTTAAAACTCTTTTCAACCGGGAGAAATGCAGGTGTCTCAGATGTGGAGAAATATGATTGCGACTCAGAACTTTCCTAATTAGTCTAGCCGCTGCATTCTGGATTAACTGAAGTGCTTTTCAGCTATGCAAGGATTCCAAGGTAGAGCATGTTCCGAATAGTCCAGGCATGAACTACAGTTTTTCTAGTCACCTCAAGAACTAGATGAAGGTTCTTTTTTAAGATTTTCATCTTCATGACACAGACCTATGACATTTGTTCAATTTGAGCAGCAAAGCAGAGTGAGGGGCCAAAAACAATGCAGAGATTTCTAGCCAAAGATGCTGGATTAGGAGGAGTGTTAAGTTCAGCAGGCCACCAAAGGGAGGATGGTGGGGGTCCACTTTGATTTAAAACCACAAATTCCATTTTATAGAAGCTCTTTGAATTTGTAAAAAGGTGCCTTAGCGTTGTCTTGGAAGGAGAAAAGCAATTGGGTGTTGACAGCGTACGACACTACTTTATCACCCATGATTCAATGCCATCCGTCAAGGGGAAAATGTATCGGTTAAACAGGAGCAGGCTCAGGGCAGAGCCCTGTGGCACACCACATAACAGTGGTGTTGGGATCCGCCCTCCAGGAAGGATTTCACCCACAAAAGAGCCTAACCTTGAATGCCCAGGTTGCTAAGTCTGTTCAACAGGATAGAATGTGATACAGTGTTGAATGCTGCCGACAGATCAAGAAGTATCACCATGACAGGTGTGCTCTTGTCTAAATTCTCCCTGACAAACTCTGCCACCTCCATGAGAGCAGTCTCAGTGTTAGAGCCTGCGCGGAAGCCAGATTATGAATTGTGGAGGATGCAATTGGCCTCCACAAAAGTGGACAAGTATTGATTGACCAAATTCGCCATACTTTTTGCAGGAGCTGGGACGAGATATATGGGACAATAATTGCTCCAGATTCTTGTGTCAGCATTAGGCTTTTTTAGAAGCAGCAGCAGTGACATCTGTTTTCAAAAACTCCAGATGCTAGAGAGGCATTCCATATTTTATTGAGTGGAAGGGTGAAGAGCTGTACCATACGTCTGAAGATGTGCGTGGGGCAGACATCATCCAGGGCACCGGAGTTGCATTTTAATACCTCATTCAAGGAGCTTGATCTGAGATTGGGGAAAACTCATAGAGGAATGGAGGAAGCACAGGTGATGGTTTTTGTCTTCCCTGTATCTGCTGTGCTAGTGACTAAAGCCTCCAACTGAGACTCCAAAAAGGAAGAATATAAATTACGAATCTTCTCATCAAAGAAGACCAACAGTTTTTCACAAAGTTCAGCAGAGGGGACAATTGCAGTCTTTGTCCCTTAAGGGGAAACAAAATAATTCACTATTTTAAATACCTCCTTGGAACAATTAGCCGCCTTCTTGATATGCAGTGCAAGATGTTCTTTCATGCCATTGTATGTTTTTTTGCGGAAGCTCCTAAAAGCGCTGTGTTGTAGAGTCTTAGCATTGGAATCGTATGATTTCCTCCAGTTGAGTTCGAATTGTTTGCACAGGCTTTTCTATGCTCTTAAGTCCTGGGTAAACCAGAGTGCGTACTGCTTCAAGCTTTTTGCCACATACTTTTTAAGGGAGCAAGGTGGTCTAACGAGTTAGAGATCCAGCTATCAAACAACAAAATGCCCGATTCAACTGCTCCTTGCATAGTGGGAGGAGAGGAACTGAGGGACTGAGCCAAGGACTCCGACAAATTCTGCCACTTCCTTTTCAATTCCAGTGTAGGGGTATCCCTAATCAGTAAGGAAGGGCCCTGAAATGCAAATTAAATGCTGAAGTGGTCATACCAGATCAGCTGCACCGGGTCTTTGACCTGCATGCTAAGGACATTTGTAAAAATGAGGTCAAGCATATGTTCCCTCCGATGGGTTGGGGCCTGAACTTATTGGATTAGGATTCCAAAAATAGTCATAACACAATAAGCGAGATCTGATGCTTTTAAAAACATGAACTATGCCTGATGTTTTTGATGCATGTAATATGGTGTGCCATTAGTCAGTGAAATGTGTTGGGAATTGAGCCTGCAGAAGTTGTTGAATTTCTGATGCAGACTGTGCTGTCTGTAGGTGTGAGAAAGTGCCCTCTTTCTTGCATGGTATGCCCCTACTGTTTGCTGAATTGCTGATGTGCTTTGACTGAGTGTGCTCTGGGCTCTTGCTAATCAGGTACGGAGGGACTATGTTCTTTCCTTATAACTGCATTGAAGCCTGAACCCAATTGGCATTTGTGGCCACATGTCAGCCCCTGGTAAATGGTACCACAAGTACCCAGGTCACTGTGTCCAGAGAAGACCTCTAAGGGCTGCAGCACTAATTGTGCCACCCTTAGAGGTCCTGTACCCTTACACACACATGCTGTCTTTGCAGGCTACGTGTTCTGGTGCAGAACAAAGTGAAGAGTTGACATGGCACACATCTCTTTGTGCCATGCTTACAAACCACTGCCCTGGCATAGCTCAGTCACCCCTCTAGCTGGGTGCACTATACCAGTGGTGAGGGTACAGGTGCATGAGCCCTGTACCCCTACAGTGTCTAACTCCATTCTTAGACATTGTAAGTGCAGTGCTGCCATTCAGAGTACATGGTGCTGGGAGTTTGTCATTACGAACTCCACAGCACCATAATGGCTACACTGAGACTCAGCACAAAAAACTCAAGCGTGGGATTTAATGAAAAATGCACACAGAGGGCATCTTAAAGATGCCCCCTGAAAATTAGCCCACCTCTAGTGTCCAGGTTGTGTAGCTTCTTTCAGCTGCCACCACCAGACATGTTTCTGGACCCCTGGGTCGAGAGCCTGCTGCTCTCTAGGGCCTGAAACAATGAACATCTTGGGACAAGGTGCCAAGCCTTCTCCCCCAGGATGGGCAGGGTTCATGAAGGGGAAGCTTCAAAAGGCTTGCCGCCTTAGTGAGCTTCCCCAGGCTACTTGCTGCTCTCAGCAACTGGTCCCCACTGGTTCTGACCCCCACTTTGGGCGGGAGAACCGGCGGGAAAAACATGTGAGGAAGAGGGGTGTGCCCACCTCTGCCAACTCCACCCCTCAGGTGGGGGAGGCGAGGTAAAGCGCAATTCTCAGTCCACGGCATCTTGAAGATGGGGGGACTCAGCCAACCAGGGACAGGCTCATGCCACCCTCCCACTGGAGGGTGGCATAATAAGGGGGGTACCCACCCAGAAGGGACCCATTGGTCCCTGCCTTTTACCTACCTGTAACACCCCTAAATCTAGTATTTAGGGGCTCCCCTGAACCTTGCTTCCTCAGACAAAAATCTGCAACAAGAAAAGAAGAAGAAGGACCGAACAACCATACCGAAGCTAACAAGAGGAAGACGCCCACTGACTTGGCCCAAGCCCTACCGGCCTGTCTCCACCTCGTACCTGCACCTGCAAAATCCCGGTGTGTCCTGCAGCCAGCAACCTCGAAAACCCCGGTGGACCTGCCTGCCTTGAAGCACAAAGACTTTGTCTCCTGTGAACACCGGATTTGTTCACCTGCAACCTGTGGCTCCGGCCGGACACCGTGAATCCGCCCCACTCTGCACCCGCCGTCCATGGCCCGAGCTCGAGTGGGCAAACACCACAAGGAGGTCACCCCGGCGATCCGTACCCGAGATCCGGCAACCTCTGACCTGCCTCAAGCCTCCAGCCGACGCCTGCAGCCTAAATCCAGACGACCTCCCTAACCGCGACCAGGAGCTGGTAAGAAGATCTGACCCCAAAAGGCACCCCTGCACCCAACGCCCCACAGCATTGTGTGCCCAAACCAATGGTGCCTAATCAACCCCTAACTTCCCAACTTACCTCTCAAAGTGGTGGTCGCACCCAGAAGACCTTCGTCCCTGAGCCTGCAGTGCGTTTGCAAACTGGAGGTTCCCCATTGAAACCAACAGGGCGCCGACGTCAAAACAGCACCCTGCACCCAGCCACCCTAGGGCCGCTGAGAGTGCACCTTTGGTGCTAATTTGTTTCCCCATTTGTCCTGAGCTAAAGTCCAGGAGCTTTGCTCCCACAACACAGAGGCCTGCTTGCCAGCAGCCACCAACCGGAGGCACCCATCCCACATTGGGCCTCAGCACTCTGCACCTGGCCGCCCTAGTGACTCTGAGGGTGTAACGAGAGTGCATCCTTGATCCTGGGGGAACCCTTATTCTAACCCCCGAAGCTCAACTCCAAAGACCGATTACTTACCTGGTAACCGTTAACTTAATTTCTTTCCATAGGAATCCATTGACTGTTTTTTCTCTGAAAAATGTTCTAAGTGTAGAGTTGATTTGTATGGGAACCAGAAAAATAACAATTGTGCAAAACCAATTTTACTTACTCTAGGAAATGTCCCAGTATGATATCTAGGCATATCACACTGAGTGGAAAAAGTCATCTAAAAAGTAACCTCAAAAGTAACGTAAAAGTAATTTCCCTGTAATTTTCATTGCAAAGTGGAAACAAAGTATATGTACAGCATTTCACAGTATTGCATTACCAATAATTCAAACTGTAACCATTTCAAAGTACATTTACAATTGCATTTCAAACTGCATTTCAAACTGTATATTTACTGCAACGTACATGTGTCAGGCTTGCTTGAATCTAGAAATATAACAATAAAAATAACTAAAATAATATTTTTATACAAAACCAATTGGTCTAAAGTTCAGTCTTTGGCTGTGTGAAATCATTTGCTGAGTGAGTGTGTACAACAAATGCTTAACACTGTCCTCTGATACTGCCTTACTGCTCAACCACACTACCACAAATAGAGAGTGAGGTGCTATCTAACTTAACCTCTGCCTATGTTTGGGGTTCCACTGGACTCTGTGTACACTATACCTCACTTAGGTATAGTATATACAGAGCCAGCTTCCTACAGTAGGGTAAAAGTTTCTGTCACAAAAGTTAAAGATACTTCTTTCTGTGTCAGGATCGCAGCAATATAATTTAATTTATCAAAGCTGATCATTTCTACTTTTGGCCAGGAAACATTTCCAAACAGCTTCTTGGGCAGAGGATAGAATGTAAGCCACAGCATTTCAAAGTTTTTTTTTAACAATTACCACATAAACAAAACTTGGGGTCAGGTCACAGCAACTTTCACTTTTTTACTTAGATACAAACCATGTTCTAGGAGTGTATGATAAAAAGAAACAAATAAAAAAAGTAATGTACAAGCAAGGCCATGCTTCAAAAGGTTACACGCCCAGTGTAAGTGATAGAATCACAGATGAGTGAATATCCTAATGTGTTGGTGCATGCAGATGTGCTAATGAATGGTAGATTGTCTTTTGTCCAATAATTGTATCCAAAAGGGAATTTACTGACATGCTGAAGAAAAACATTGTGATTTTCCAAACCAGCTATAAGGATGAGTGTTTCTGACAACCATAGAAATGAAAGGCAGTGATTAACAGGGGGATTACTTCATGCAAGTGCCACACAAGATATGGGTCTTCTGCCACAATGGGTTGCTCTCCTTCTGCTCTGATGATAAAATAGTATGCAGTTGTTATCAGGTTCAAGGTCCAATTATAGGGACTAAACCCAGTGGACTCATTTATGAAGTGCCATGTCACTTTTTAGTTTTCAAAGTTTGTATTGCCTAATTCATTTGTGTTATTGTTCACATCTGAGTCTGCCCCTTTTGGAAGACATTTAAATCTTCTTTTAAAAGCAGAATACATAATAGTTGAAATTATGTATATGCATTTTGAGAGTGTTTGATATACATTATCAATAACTTTAAATTTGGTTTGCATTATTTCTTTGTCAGTTTGCCTAGTTGTTTCTGAAACTTCTCTTTCAGTCTACCCTTGCTCCTTTTTATGGCAGTATATATTAGGATATATGGAAATCATTTATTCTTGGCAGGATGTGGCCCCAGGAATAAATCACTTAAATCTATGTCTTCCCTAAGCTTTGACAGGTATGTATTCACAGCATTCAAACTGGAATGTAACAACATCTTTGGCACAACTTGCCAACACTATGCGTAGATAGTGCCATGTGACAGTATGTGTAATTTCAAGGGTCTGGCCTATTTGGTAAGGGACCTTGAATCTGCCCATACATCCATCTTTATCTATTGGCTAATAGACTATTCTATGTGAGTGGAACGTAGTTAATTTATTCTGCACCATTTCCTTTCAGAGAGTTCACTATCAGTGATGTTTCATTTCCATTTCCAATCGAAAAGTCTGTCAGAATAATGTTTGCAATGATTGTGTATTTAAATGTCTAAAAGACACAAAGCATATGCATGTTGTCTGCTGTACTGTTTTGTTTTGAAATAAAATCTATCTGGGAATCATGCATGCTGTAAATTGTGTATCAGTGACCTTAGCTTGCCAAACGTTAGTTCCCCATGCACTTTTTTATTTATGTTCTCCTTCCAATATGCATAACGTTGTTCTGCAAATTAGTAAATAAACTGTGTGGAATAAAAAACGGTGTAATTAGTAATCAGGGTCTTTTTCAATTTCTCTGGCTCTTGAAAATAATAAAAGGGTTAGTCCTATCATTACTATTAACGTAAGTAATTTGTTTCTGGAAACTGAAGTACTATTTATAGGTGGCGCCAGACAATTCTCCCACTGTGTATAATTGTATATTTCTCTGGGTCTGGTTGAATGGTGAATGTAACGGTGTATATAATAATGAAAACAAAACATCTTTTGATGATTTTCTGCATTTGAATAGGGATCTTCCCTGCCTAAGAAGTCAGAAGAACGTAGATCAATCATTAACTGTTTAGCAGCATTTGAATCCAAATAATTTGTGAAGGGGGCAGGAATTATATCGTCATCCATGGAGATTTTAAGAGTGGATTTGAATCATTTCTGAAAGATTCATAATCTGATAAGGAACCCTTTCCCAAACAGCTAAATCCAGCACAGGATACACAGCGATGTTGACAGCATAATGCCATTGTGCTTTGTGAGAAGAAGAATGTGGCTGCAGTTCCTGAACCATAGAATATGGCACTGTTTTATCAGGACTGTAATTCCCATGTTAGTTCACACGTACTAAAAGCAAAATTATAATCAACATTAGAATGGATAAGCTCCAGTAGCATTCCAGATGTATGACTCAGGTGGAAAAAGGTCTCAGTTATTGGACCAACATCAAGTTAGAAGCCATCTGTAGAGTTGATCAATTGGAGGAGGGATGAATATTTTTCTTCCTTCAAAATCTGGGTCAGAGTCATTTTTGCATAAAACAATTTCTTACAACTGTATAATTTCAGTTGATGTGGGGTGTGTTGGTAGCACAAAACAAGCCACAGTCACAGAGGTTGCAATTTTCAATATCACAGCTTCTGGTTTGCTCAATGAAACTGGCACTTAGTGTAAAGCTGGAGACACAGCAGTCTCATCAATCCTAAGAATCTGGTTGAAGATTTCAACATGGCTGGAGTTTTCTTGAGGTCGTTACTCTAGCGTCGGGAGTGGATGTGTTTATCTTCTCCGGACGCACCTTGGTATCAATTGGATTTGCTGATCAGATTTGACCACATAAGGCTTTTTATTGTGATCAAAACCTGCCTTTTCTTCTTTGTAATTGGAAGTGGCAGTACAATTACTGTTTGTTTGTCTTTTACCACAAGAACTAGAATAGGTGGTATATACGATTGCCCAAAGCCTTGCTTGTCTAGCTTCTTTTTATTATCTAGTTTTCCTACCTTAGGGAGTCCCTCATCAACAGCATTGGTACCTTTAGCTTCATTGATAGCAGAGCTATAATTCCTCACGTTAGATAGTTTAGTTCTAGTTTCTTAAACATTCTACAGCAAACTCTAAGTGGGAGACAGAACCAGTGTTTCCGACTCTGCCACTTTTCAAAGGACAGCAAGATCAGGCACACACATTGGAACTCAGAAAAGTAATTCTCATAGGGTGTGTCCACTGAATACTGTCACAAGCCACTCACCTGAACTCCAGGCGTTCCGATGGGATGATGACTGGACCCAGCGCCCACTGAGAACTAACTTCGGTAGCAGCAGATTTACGCTGCACTGGAGGCAGTTCCCAAGGGCAGGGGGAGTGGGCTAGAGAAAGAGGACAATCCGCACAGGTTGTCTCGTGATGTGTACTGGGCTCAGGTATTCTCAAGAACTGTGACCACCAGGGCCATGTGCTCTAGGAGGCTGTTGCTATTGGGTACTCGATACTGGGTCTGGCACGCAGATCAGAAGTATTCTGTGGAGGACAGCAATAATTAGTGCAATCTCAAACAATAGTGCAGGGCGAATATTTTACAGGCAATACCCAAAGCTTACCCCGCATTACCAACATGAAGGTCTTTAACTGCAGATATTGCGTTCTTCTCAATTAACTGTACACATGTCGCAATCAACACGATCAGTTAATGTTTAGGAATTAGTACACTTTGATTGTTGCCCAAGACACATTAGTACAACACAATCTGTGTTAGCACACAGCGCGATATGATTAGTCACTGAGGATTGTCTGAAGGTAGTAACAGACATCCCAATGTGTTAGAATGCAAATACAGTGCTTTTCATTACTTGACAATGTGCACAACACATTCCTTTGCGTTCTTCCTGATTTACTGTGTCTGTGATTGGCATGCAATTGGCCTTTCAAAATAGAGTACAACCAGTTCAGACTGGTTAGTCTGTATGCAGTGCACGCAACCAACTGCTAAGTCTTTGGATTGAGCACTGTGCAATAGTACGATGTGGGAACTAGCCTACAGAGAAGTGCGATGTGGTGTATCAGAAATGGTTGACAAGTACATTATAGCTTTACACAAAGTCTGGTGTGGCAACCGCAAGGCACAGTGCCAAAAATACCTGTTTTATTTCTGCTTTCCTTCTTTTTTCTTGCAGGCCTGAGTAGTCCAATGCAGAGTGTGCCAAACGGAAACCAAACGGAATACCAAGAGTGTCATAGGTCGGGAGCCATAGTACAGGTGAGTAGCGTTGTCCAACGAGGCTAAGCGCACTGTGCTGGGTGATTTAAATAGGTGTGTCTGCACGTGGAGGGTGTGGCAGTGCTCGCCGTAGCTGCAGGTCCTCTGTGAGTCACATGTGGTTTCTCCACAAATCCTTTGCCCAGGAGAGCCATTTGTCCACGTGGGACTCACATGCCTGTCAACAGTTGCTGCCTGAGCAGTGAGTGGCTGTTTTTAAGGAGGTTCACAGTTCCTTCCACCAGGGAAACAAGTTACTCAAACGGGGACACACTAGTTCAGTGTAACCAGGTGCTTTATAAGTGGGATTATTATTATTATTATTATTTAAGTGCTGCCTATTTTGAACCATGATTCGTACAGAAGGGTTTTACCACGTGATTCGTGTATATGGGTTCTTATCCAATATTACTACAGACTGCAGTATAAACAATACACAGTGACAGTCTGCAGAATAAACAATATGCACTGATTATTAGGGAGAGGAGCCACCTTAGGACCAAAGGACATTAGCATACTATTGCACGTGAACACATGGTCATGATAGTCGCCCCTCCCAAAGGCCGCCCTACTGGACAGGGTTTGTCTGGGTATAATGGATGGAATCGTCTCATCAGACGAGGGGCATGCATGAATGATGCAGGTTCCCATGAGTTTTGAGAAGAGTCATAAACTTTCCAGGCAATCAAATAATGTAATTGACCTTTGATTCGTTTGGAGTCCAAGATTCGCTGGACTTCATATTCTATGTGACCATTTATCTGAATTGGAGGTGGTGGTATATCTCCTCGTGTGTTGGGACAATGAGGTTTTAAAAGGGATAAATGGAAGACAGGATGAACCGTATATTCAGCGGGTAATTGTAGCTTAATGTAAACAGGATTTAGGATCTCAGCAATGGGGAAGGGACCGAAGAATCTTAGCAGTAATTTTTGTGGATTGTCTAGTTTTAAGTTACGTGTGGACAACCTCACATAATTGCCTGCTTTTTAACTGGGTGCTGGTGCTCTGTGTTTGTTGACCTGTGTTTTCATGATTTCTTTTGCTTTTGCTTCGCATGGTCTTGAATACTGTGTAACTGTTGCATTGGTAATAATAGGTAAGGCTCTAGGATGGTGACCTGTCATGTAAAAGAATTGCGTGCACTGTGTGGCAGAATGGATGCTATTGTTATAAACAAATTCAGCCAATGGGAGTGCTAGATCCATTGGCTAATGGTGATGGATAGGAGGCAGCGAAGGATCTGTTCTAAAGATTGGTTCACCCTCTCTGTTTGCCTGTTTGTCTGAGGGTAGAAAGCAGACGGGGTTACATCTACCCCAAGAGCTGCACACAATGTTTTCCAGTCCCTTGAAGTGAATTTAACTCCAAGGCCGGAGATGATTTTAGATAGAAACCCATGTAGCCTGAACACATGTTGGATAATGATATTACTGAAGTCCCTTGCCATTGGTAACCCTGTTAGGGGAACGAAGTGTGCCATTTTCAATTGCAAATCAACAACCACAAGAACAGTAGTGTATTTATTTGCTGTTGGTAAATCTGTGATTAAGTCTACACTTACCGTGTGCCATGGGCTAGGTGGAATAGGAAGTGGTTGCAAGAGATCAGATGGTGCCTGGTATGGGGTCTTATTCTACCTCATACTGGACATGCTAGGACATAGTCCACAATGTCTTGATGCATAGTGCCTCACCAAAAGTGTCTTACAATTTGCTAGTTTTTTTTGTAATCTAGGGGGAAATTATGAGTCCATTGTAATGCTTGTTGTCTCAGGGTGTTAGTGGGTAAGTACAACAGGTTCATATTATATTGTAACCCACCCTGCATACTGTTATTGGGTTTAATTAGCCATTCCCGAGTGTCCTATTTCTGAACCATGGTCTGTAGCTCGGTTATAAAGTCATCTGGTGTGTTGGCTGCTACTATTTTATAGGCCTGGGCGAAGCACTACGCTACGCTCGCGTAGTTTGCGAAGTTCGCGCTACTTCGCACTACGTGAACTGCACGTAGCACAGTGCGAACACGCGTAGCGTAGTGTTGCGTAGTGCTGCGGTCATTTTTTGCTTGCTCGCGGTCCTCAACGTCAAGTTGGCGACCGCGAGCAAGCAAAATGACATCCTGGCGAGACTTTTTCCTTGTTCGCGATCGCGAGCATGGAAAATAAACCTCCCGGCGAGATTCCCAACGCGAGAAGGTCAGGTTTCTCATTGCGAGGGGTCGCGTATGCTCGCGACCGCTCGCGATGAGAAACTACCAGTTCGCGTTGAGAAAGCTGCAGCTCGAGGAAAAATCTACTCGAGCAGCAGAAAACTACAGCTCGCACTGTGCAAGATGCCATTTTCAATGATTGCACAGTGCCGGTTGCTTGTCCGCACTGTGCAATCATTGAAAACAACATCTTGCACAGTGCTTCACTTTGCGTAGCTTCGCGAAGTGCTACTTCGCGAACTACGCCCACCCTTACTATTTTACAGGATGGAATAATGTACAGAAGTTCTGATTCCTGTGTAATAGAGGAGGTGTGTCGCAACCTGGAGAGGATGTCCGATTGCAACTGCTTTGAACATGGGAGATATGTGATTATGAAATCAAAGCCACTGAAGAAATGTAACCAACCCATTTAGTGTGGGGGTAAGTGCTTTTATGAAGCCAAAGAATTGTAAATTGTTATGGTCAGCAAATATAGTGACTGCGTGCTTTGCCCCCATCAAGTGGTGTCTCCATTCCGCCAAAACAAGCTTAATAGCCAATAGTTCTCTTGCAGCCACTGTATAATTTTGTTCGGCTGAGAGTAGCTTTTTGGAGTAAAATGCTATGGGGTTCAATTGTCTAGTCTATGGGTCTTTTTTGTGACAATACCTCACCTACGGCCACATGAGAGGCATCCGCCTCCTCAAAAAACAGTTGATCAGGATCCAGGTGTTGTAATATTGGTGCAGAGGTAAATTTCTCCTTTAGCTAAAGGAATGCTTGAGCAGCTGCCTTGGATCACACAAAGGGTTGACCTTTCTGTAAGAGATTTTATAATAGGGGGCACAGTGCTAGGAAAGTTGTGAATGAACCACCTATAAAAATGAGGAAACTCAAGCACCTGCTGAACCTCTTTGTCAGTGGTTGGTTCCAGCCACTTAAGCACGGCTTCAGCCTTTTTGGGATCCATAGTAATACCAGCGGGTGAAAAGAGATACCCGAGGAATTCTACAGACTTGGATTGAAATTTGCATGTTTCTAGGTGTGCAAATAGCATGTGTTCTCTCAGCCATTGGAGGATTGCGCGAGCATGCTGAATATGTTCTGCCTCACTGTTGGAATAAATCAGGCTGTCGTCTATATAGACGACCACACATATATCCAGAAAATCCTGCTGTACTTCATTTATGAGTACCATTGAGATGGGTAGCAATAAACATCTTTCATTCAGCGCCAAGATACTCTTGGGTGAACATGTGCTTTACAAATACACGTTATGTTATTTATGTAGTACTGGAAAGCCGCTGGGGCATAGCACAGGCCAAAGGGCATGGTGATGTATTCGAATAATGGTAGGCCCCGCGGAGGTCCAGCTTTGTGTAGATAGTAGAATGTCGTATGTGGTCCAGAAGGACTGGCATTAAGGGAAGCAGACATCAGTTCTTTATGGTGGCCTTATTAACTGCTCAGTAATTGATGCAGGGACGAAAGTTCCCATTATTTTTTGGGACAAAAAAGAGTGGGGGAGAAACAGGTGAACTAGA
This sequence comes from Triturus cristatus, assembly GCF_964204655.1. Classification (NCBI taxonomy): domain Eukaryota; kingdom Metazoa; phylum Chordata; class Amphibia; order Caudata; family Salamandridae; genus Triturus; species Triturus cristatus. Next base: position 963,712,221 of record NC_140588.1, read on the forward strand.
GTGGCATGTGATCCCTAGTTGTATCAGGTCATCCATATATTGCCTGAGATATTGGGTTTCTTGGTATGTGAGTGTATAAACTGTACTACAAGGCAATGTGGCCCCTGAGAGTAGGTCAATGAGACAGTTGAAGGATCTGTGTGGTGGTAGCTGTGTTGCCTTTACAGAATCAAAGTCATCTTGAAAGTCATGGTAGACATCTGGTAGTGTGGGGTAGTAGGAACCTTAGTGACAGCGCAATGTAAGGGGGCTATCACCTCAGGAGCCTCCGCCTGATAGCAAGTAGCTAGTGGGACAGTTCAGAGTACCCAGTGTATTTTTGGGTTGTGGCATGGTAACCACGGAACTCCAAGAATGACTCCAAAAGTGGGTTTGTCTATGAGGTCAAAATCTAGTTGTTCAGTATGGCTATTGTCACATAGTAAGGTCGAGGGTTTGGTCTGGAACGTAATGAGTCCAGATGACAATTCTTACCCATTGACAGCACGGATAGATTCCAGTTTGTCCTTTAATACTTTGGCTATTCCTAATTTACTAGCTAGTGTTAGATCAAAGAAGTTCTCTGTTGCACCGGAGTCTATTAACATGGAAAGAACATGTCTCGGTTGTGTACTTAGAATGATTGTTACCTGGATGATGAGATGGCGTGGAACTCTGGTGATGGTGTTTGCTGAGTACTGGCAGATCTGGTGTTCTGGGTCTCTTGACAAGGTGACCTCCTTACCTGCCGAGAGCATTAGTTTCCCTGTTCCTCGGTTTTGTCTAGACAAGCTGCGGTCTTACTTGATTTTTTGGGCCTTACAGTGCACTCGCGAAATGCCCGGCCTTGCTGCAATAAAGGCACAAGTTCGGCCTATGCTGTCGTTCTATCTCTTCCGCACGCTGCCTATTTCCATGGGTTCTGTGTCAGGATGTTTTGTGTCAGAGTCTTTGTGCTCAGTATTCACTACAATAACCCGAGTTACCAGCTTGAGGTTTCTCTCCCTTACATTCTCCCAGGCAATGGTCAAGCTTGACCACCAGGTCAATGAATTCCGAATTGCCAACACATTCCTGTGCATATTTCCTGATTTTCTGTATCCGTGATTGGCCTTTCAAAATAGAGTACAACCAGTTCAGGGTAGCTAGTCCATACACAGTGCCTGCATATCAACTGCTAAGTCTTTGACTTGAGCACTGTGCAATAGTAGGATATGGGCAGGAGCCTGCCGAGAAGCACAATGTACTGTATCATAAATGGTTAACAAGTACTTTGTGGCTTTGCACAAAGTCCAGTGTGGCAACCGTGATGCATGGTACTGAAAATACCTATTTGGCGATTCTTCCTGTTTTCCTCTTTCTTTCTTGTAGGCCTTAGGAGTCTGATGCAGATCTCACTGAGTGGAATCCAGACGAATTCCACGAGTGTCGTCATTCAGGAGCTGGAGTACAGGTGAGAGGCATTGTCCGACGAGGCCAAGTAAACTGTGTTGAACGGGGCGGTTTAAATTGCAGCGTCTGCATGTGCTGTGCATGGCTGTACCCGCTGTAGCTGCCGGTCCTGCGCGAGTAACATGTGGTTCCTCCACAATTCTTTGGCCCCACATGAGCTGTTTGTCCATGTGCGACCCACGTGCCTGCCAACGGTTGCTGCCTGAGCAGCGAGTGGCTTTTTTTAAGGAGTTTCACAGTTCCTACCACTGCCACCAGGGAAACAAGTTAATCAAACAAGTGCTGTCTATCTTAAATCATGATTCGCACATAAGTTTACCCAACATTAACATTATTTCATGATTCATACATATGGGTTTTTACCCAACATTACCACAGTCTACAGTATAAATAAAGCACAGTGACAGTCTGCAGTATGAACAATACACAGTGAGCGGAAGGAGCCCACTTTAACACGTCTAAGGACATAAGCGTGGTCATGACAAATACTCTTCAAGGCAAATTATTTAGCCCTCTCTGGACCCCATAAAGGCCATGGAGCCAGGTCAATCATGTATCCAATACCCTAACAGTTATGAGTACAGTTAGCTCGTTCTTCTACATCGCTAGATTCTGGGAGCATTGGGTGCTAATGCAGCAGTCATACTCAGAGACCAGACATAGCATCCATGAATGCCTTAGCAGCAAATGCGGGACCATAGCGAAATTAAAGTTATAAACTGCTCACAATGCTACTAGGCACTGCAAGTCTTTTATGACCACTCGAGTAGTGATAGAGCTTTGTGGCCAAACCAAAAGGAATCTAGAGCATGAATTGCCTGCAACCAATATCTATTTATATTGATTGACACCCAGGAGTGGCCCAATATGTTTGAGGAAAATGGCCCCAAACGGTTTATCAGAGATAGTAAAGGGGGGGATCTGTGGTGGTCTTACAACAGTTGAATGTTTTATTTGATTGCAAATGTTGCATTGCTGCACCCATTTAATGAATGCTTCGGTAAATATGACCACCAGCATAATTTCTGTAGCATTGATACCGTAGCACTGATGCCAGCATGAGCTGAAGCTATTACTTCATGTGCTGCCCTTGCTGGATCTATTCCAGTTCACTCATTAGGAATATGTCTATTCCTACCCCAGGTATAAAAACCATAGAAACATGGGGGACATGCATCAAGCATTATTGCCTTCGCAAACGGGTCGATTCACAGAATCGGCCTGTTTGTGAATGCAAAAAATTATTTTTAGATGCAGCAAACTCTAATTTGCAATTCAGTAACCTGTTACCAAATGGCAAAATGGGTTTGCATTCAGTATTTGGAAGGGGCATGTTTAGGGCGTCCCTTCCAAATAGCGAATCCCAACGGTATGCATGAATGTTTTGTGACCGTGAATGCAGTTGCAAAACATTCGCATATTACCACCTACTTCAAGTAGGTGGGAACCCATTCGCTTGGGGACCCCTTTCCCTTAGTGAATGATTGTTAATGCATGTTTAAGAGCAGGCAGTGGTCCTATGGACCACTGCCTGGTCTTAAAAAATGAAAAGAAATCTTTTCATTTTACTTTTTGTAAAGCATTTCATTTTCCTTTAAGGAAGACGGGCTACTTTTAAAAAAAAATAGATTGCTTTATTTAAAAGCAATCACAGACATGGTGTTCTGCTGACCTCAGCAGGCCACCATCCCTGTGATGGCGTAGATTTCTAATGGCTCGCAAATTGCGACCTACCTCATTAATATGCATGAGTTAGGTCTATTTGCGACCCATTAAGAATCACTAATGAAACTGAAAACAGTTTCATTCATTAGGATCAGCGATAACCTAATTGCGATTCGGAGAAAATCGCAATTAGGAAATCGCTACTTGTAAGGATGATACATGTGGCCAATTATCTTTAGTGAGAATGTAAGAGTATTGGGAGGGGAAAACATCAGGAGGCTTTTCTCCTCATAACTTTGCTTGTGTTGTCACTAAAATGTCTGCATCTTAGTTTGAGATCAAGTCACAGCAGCTGCCTCAAAGGCTTGCATAGGTGTCTTTGCAGCCAATCCTGCTGCATAGTTCCACTTAGCATGAATTTCATCACTTTTATGGGTCAATTTGTACTGTACATGGACCAAAAGAAATGTGTCCTGTATAGCAGCTACCTTTCCCTGTACTTTTTATTGATTCACCTTTTGGATCCCTGAGTCCGTTTAAGCACCAGTGCAATAAATCCACATTATAGTCTTGCACACAGAATGCTTAATTTTACTCAATAAGTGTGGGAACTGATAGATCAGTCTTCTGAAGGGCAAATAGTATGGCATGTAATTCTGCTAGCTGATTTATTTCATTCTCTTGCAAATGACAGGTATCTACTGGTTCTCATAGATAAACACTCTTGGTTCCCCTTAGTCAAGAACATCTGGTCCACTGGGCATGAGAAAGTCATAAAAGCTCACTACAACATCTTTGCAACTTGGGGAATCCTGCGGGCTCTAAAATCGGACAATGGACCACCATTCACCAGGAAGGAATTCAAGGAATTCATAGATCACCCAGGAGTAGAGCATAGACGGATCACACCCCTGTCGCCACAGGCCAACGGAATACTCGAACGCTTGATGGGAGCCATCAAAAGAGGAAACCAGCTGGCATCTGCAGAGAGAATCATGGTTGATCAAATCATATGCCAAGTCCTCTGAGCCTGGAAGACCCCGTCACACTTGACAGCAAGAGGGAGTCCAGCCATGCTCATATTTGGTTGAACGGTTTTCACAGTTTGCTGACTGGCCAGTTGAAAGTCAAGCAGATGTTCATGATGGAGCAGGTAAAACATAATTTTGTATACCTCCTCTAATTTGCATGACATTAATTACGTAATCATTCTAAAATAGCATGACATTAATTACGTAATCATTCTAAAATATATTTACATAACCTGTTTGAAGTTGAAGTGATGTTAATCGCGATCAATTGAACATTGTACAATAACCCATCTGCCATATTGATCTGAAAGAGATCGCGTAAAGCACGCCAGACCCCTGCGTGCCAGTATTGCGACACCTCTGGTTTTGCCGTCTTGCCGTGTCCATGAAATTAATTGGAACCCATCAAACTCTATTATTTGTTTATTAGTAGCTGGAACATGAGTTTCTTGAAGGCAGATAATATCTGCCCTCAAAATTCGAATGTCCTCCCGTATCCTGCGCCTTTTGACCGGGTCATTAAGGCCACATATATTAATGGAAGCAATCCTTATACAACCCCTTATAGACGAAGAGGACATTGAACTGCATTAAATCCCGTATCATCTAACACCAAAGAGAAAAAAACAAAATAACATCTAACCAACTCAAAAACACCACATGAAATGTTCACCTTCCCGATAGGATCCACCCCCCATACCACCCCATCCCCCCAAACCCACAACAAAGGCAAAAAGGGTCCGCATACCCTGGTGATGCCTCCCGTGTACCATCTGCAGCCCCTATCACCTCCCGACGCCTGAAACAAACAGGAAAAGGAAACCCACAAAAAAAAAAAAAGGGATCCCAAAAAACCCGAGCCGGTTTGAAAGCCAGCCTAAAAATAAATCTGGGAATGTCTGAGGATATCATCAAACCCAGAGCATCCCCCCCTGGTCAATGTTCCACCCCCTACTCTGAAGAAACAGGAATAAAAAAAAAGATTCAGTTACGATCCCGCCCAGTTAATTCCTGTAGATAAGTCCCGGCCAATATCTCGGAGGTAAACAGCCTAACCTTCCCCTGATAAATAACCTTCAATCTGGCAGGATTCATTAAATATACTTCACAGCCAATTTTTTGGAAGGGATTAATAAGCTGCCGCAGCCCCCACCTTCGTTCAACTGTCGTGTGACAAAAGTCTGGCCGCACAAAAAAGGTCTGACCTTCGGCTGATCTTTTGGCATCTGTTCTTGCTTTTTCAAATATTGCCTGTCTCAATAAAAAATTCCCCCAAAAAATTAGAATTGCTCGGGGGTATGTATTGGGACCAGGATTATTTTTTAACATCAAAGGGAATCTATGTACTCGCTGGATCTCTGTCTCCCAGTTCCAGTGCGATAGTTCGGGGAAAGCGGACTTGAAAAGTTTGAGCACAAATCCTCTCACATCGCCCCCTTCAACATTTTCTTCAACACCCAGTAAGCGTAAATTGTTTCTCCGTAGTCGGTTTTCAGATTCTTCCAGCTTCCACAAAATATTGATCATTTTAACATCATTCGCGGATGTTTTCTGCTCCGTACTTTCCAAGCCAGCTTCCAACTCTACCACACGCTCCTCCAGGGCAGTAGTTCTGGCAACAATCTCAGTGCAGGCTTTTGTCGTTTTACGAATCGCACACTGTATTTTTTTAGTCGCAAGTTGAGTACGTTTATGCTCCTGGCGGGTTTCTACCTGCATTGCCTTGAGTGTGGCATATATTAAACCTATAGAAGGAACAGGTTCAATTTTGCTGCCAGAAGCCCTGGAATCGCTGTCCTGAAATCCAGATCCATCTGCAGCAATAGCTCCCGGAGAGGTAGAGTAATCCCACTGTAACTGTTTATTAATTCCTAAACTTTCAGGCCGTAAACCCTCAGAGATGATCCCTCCCCTTTTGGGTCGATTAGCAGCTCTCCTCAAAGTGTCAGCCGTCGGGGGGGGGGGGGGGCTATCACTTTCATCCCCGGAGGCATCTATGTCTGTGTTATCCAGGTCAGTGGCATTATTAAAGTCAGAATCTGTTAAAGAGAAAAAAATTTCCCCATCAGGGGTTCCGGGTAATTGGCCCTTTAACTCGAGCTCACTAATGTGCTCACTGCGAGCGAGTAGTATTTTGTCCTCTCCCGCCTAGGAGGAGGGACATCGGGCACCACTTTGAGCTGCGTTCTTGCCACCTGCTACTCTTTCTTGATCGGGAGCTCGAATAGCCTCCAGCATCTTGAGAGGCTTCTTGGACAAAACGGAACTCTTGCCGTTAGCGGTCTCCTTCTGCACGCCTCTTCGTGGAGCCATTCTCGCCGCCCACCGCCAGACACTTCCAGCAAGCCACTCCCGTAACAGCCGTTGACTGCGCAAAATGCCGAGACTGACCCCTACAACACGCAGTGGGAGTCGGGACAGCTCATGAAAGAAGATCATCGGAGAAAGACAAGCTATGTTCCCGTTGAAGTAATCAAAAAGCCGGGCTCGGGTTTATACAAATATCCGCTCATACGAACATTATCAGGAAATCAGGAGATCAGTCGGGAGGTGACTCCGCAGCGGTTACACGGCCGCCATCTTGTGTCACTTTTGAATGTTCAATTGATCGCAATATGTTTACTTTATGCTCTGCTTATGGACCAGTTTTGGATGACCCTGAACTTTTTGATTGGCTGACTGTAGAACTAGTGGGGACTTTAATATAAATTTGAGTTGTGCGATATCCAATCACCCCGAATTGATATATCAAGGGCGGAAACCAAAAGTGTTCAAGTCTCTTTTGTATTTAAAAGAATTGCATGGCTTGGTTGATATATGGGCACAAACAGAAGGAAACGACCCGGGGTTTACCTACTTTTCTGCTCCCCATAGAACTCATGCACGATTGGATTACTTTTTTGTCTCTGGAAATATGGTTCAGGGCAGTAAGATTAGAAAATTTCCCAGAGTTATGTCTGATCATAACCCTCTGGTCCTTGAACTCAATATTAAATGCTCCAAACCAACATCTAGCTGGACTTTTAATAGGGCTCTGCTGAGTGATAAATCCTATATAGATCATATGGCAAAATGGATCAGTAGGTTTTTAGAGTATAATATGGGAAGCACTGGGGTTCAAAATGTTTGGGACTCTCTTAAGGCAGGGATCAGGGGTGAAACGACGAAGTTTGGATGGGAGACTCAAAAGATTCGCTGTTATGTTTGAAAAGTCAAAGCACTCTTGCTCTTTGGATTAGAAACATTGTGTGCTGAACTTCTGACCTCTCTGCTCACACCAGTGTTCCATAACCTGTTGCTATGCTAGCAGGCAGAAGTCATGTTGGGGGTAGGAATCATTTGGAAAGGGTTGAAATTTCCAACCAATAGAAATATGTGTTTCCATTTGAAAAAATGTGGGAAGCAATGTGATTTGAAGTTAACATGTATATATGTGAAAAAAGAGAGGGAAAGTTTGCCATTTACTGGTTCTGGTGAGCAGTGTACAGCTCAGAGATTCTGGCTCTGATAATCTGCTGTGTGAGTGCCACATTTCTTTCTCAACTAACTACTTTTAAAGGTGAGTTATGAATTTGAGAGGGGATGTATGTGGTGCATTTTGATATAAATAATAGACATTTGTTTCTTCTTTTAAAGTTGTGTTTTACATTTTGTGTTTTGGAAGATATTTAACTGCCTTGAACGTGTAAGATATTATGGAGTATGTCTTCACCATAAGTTAAGGTGTACTGGTATCACCCAGGAATACTGTTTTGTGCCTAGAATCACACCATGAGTCTGTCTGCACACAGGAATTGTTGTCAGAGATTTAATTTGTGTTGCTCTTGTTCTGTAAGACTTGCACTCGCAGGAAAGGGGCAGCTTGTTTTCTTCAACTGTGATGGTTAGCATTCAGCACAAATCAATATCTCACAGATGAGAGGCAAATGCTAACACATTTGAAATCAATAGGGTAGATTTGTCTTCCACTCCTGCAATGGGTGAGGTAGTTCCTACATGTTCAAAACTCCAATTAACCCTTACCACACATGTACTCCTACACACATCTCTTCAGTCTTCATGCAGTTGTGCAAGCGTCCATGCAGATCTCTCTTGCACCTGACAATACACAGTCTCCAGAAACACACTCTTAGCACACAGGCAGCTGCTTGTCCTGCACTCCCATGCTTACTATTCAGCACTGTGTGGTATTTCAGATAGCAGTGTGTAACGCTAACACATTCAACGTCACCAAGGCTCATTTCCTTTGCTCTAGTCTAATCACTCACCCAGGTTCCACATGCTCATGGTCTCAAGTAGCTGTTAGGACATGTGCTCTTTTCTGCCTCTCTAAACTATAAGGAAAATGTGTCAGGCTGTTACAGTAATTATCACTTGCTCTACCACAGTAGTAAATGTGCTTTGAAATTGCCAATCAAATATTGTTTTCTGCCTAGAATCACACCATGAGTCTGTCTGCACACAGGAATTGTTGTCAGAGATTTAATTCGTGTTGCTCTTGTTCTGTAAGACTTGCACTCGCAGGAAAGGGGCAGCTTGTTTTGTTAAACTGTGATGGGTAGCAGTCAGCACAAATCACTATCTCACAAATGAGAGGCAAATGCTAACACATTTGAAATCAACATGTTAGATTTTCCTTCCACTCCTACAATGGGTGAGGTAGTTCCTTCATGTTCAAAACTCCAAATAACCCTTACCACACATGTACTCTTACATACATCTCTGCAGTCTTCATGCAGTTGTGCAAGCGTCCATGCAGATCTCTCTTGCACCTGACAATACACAGTCTCCAGAAACACACTCTTAGCACACAGGCAGCTGCTTGTCCTGCACTCCCATGCTTACTATTCAGCACTGTGTGGTATTTCAGATAGCAGTGTGTAACGCTAACACATTCAACGTCACCAAGGCTCATTTCCTTTGCTCTAGTCTAATCACTCACCCAGGTTCCACATGCTCATGGTCTCAAGTAGCTGTTAGGACATGTGCTCTTTTCTGCCTCTCTAAACTATAAGGAAAATGTGTCAGGCTGTTACAGTAATTATCACTTGCTCTACCACAGTAGTAAATGTGCTTTGAAATTGCCAATCAAATATCGTTTTCTGACTAGAATCACACCATGAGTCTGTCTGCACACAGGAATTGTTGTCAGAGATTTAATTCGTGTTGCTCTTGTTCTGTAAGACTTGCACTCGCAGGAAAGGGGTAGCTTGTTTTCTTCAACTGTGATGGTTAGCATTCAGCACAAATCACTATCTCACAAATGAGAGACAAATGCTAACACATTTGAAATCAACATGTTAGATTTTCCTTCCACACCTGCAATGGGTGAGGTAGTTCCTACATGTTCAAAACTCCAATTAACCCTTACCACACATGTACTCTTACATACATCTCTGCAGTCTTCATGCAGTTGTGTAAGCGTCCATGCAGATCTCTCTTGCACCTGACAATACACAGTCTCCAGAAACACACTCTTAGCACACAGGCAGCTGCTTGTCCTGCACTCCCATGCTTACTATTCAGCACTGTGTGGTATTTCAGATAGCAGTGTGTAACGCTAACACATTCAACGTCACCAAGGCTCATTTCCTTTGCTCTAGTCTAATCACTCACCCAGGTTCCACATGCTCATGGTCTCAAGTAGCTGTTAGGACATGTGCTCTTTTCTGCCTCTCTAAACTATAAGGAAAATGTGTCAGGCTGTTACAGTAATTATCACTTGCTCTACCACAGTAGTAAATGTGCTTTGAAATTGCCAATCAAATATCGTTTTCTGACTAGAATCACACCATGAGTCTGTCTGCACACAGGAATTGTTGTCAGAGATTTAATTCGTGTTGCTCTTGTTCTGTAAGACTTGCACTCGCAGGAAAGAGGTAGCTTGGTTTCTTCAACTGTGATGGTTAGCATGCAGCACAAATCACTATCTCACAAATGAGAGGCAAATGCTAACACATTTGAAATCAACATGTTCGATTTTCCTTCCACTCCTGCAATGGGTTAGGTAGTTCCTACATGTTCAAAACTCCAATTAACCCTTACCACACATGTACTCTTACATACATCTCTGCAGTCTTCATGCAGTTGTGTAAGGGTCCATGCAGATCTCTCTTGCACCTGACAATACACAGTCTCCAGAAACACACTCTTAGCACACAGGCAGCTGCTTGTCCTGCACTCCCATGCTTACTATTCAGCACTGTGTGGTATTTCAGATAGCAGTGTGTAACACTAACACATTCAACGTCACCAAGGCTCATTTCCTTTGCTCTAGTCTAATCACTCACCCAGGTTCCACATGCTCATGGTCTGAAGTAGCTGTTAGGACATGTGCTCTTTTCTGCCTCTCTAAACTATAAGGAAAATGTGTCGGGCTGTTACAGTAATTATCACTTGCTCTACCACAGTAGTAAATGTGCTTTGAAATTGCCAATCAAATATCGTTTTCTGACTAGAATCACACCATGAGTCTGTCTGCACACAGGAATTGTTGTCAGAGATTTAATTTGTGTTGCTCTTGTTCTGTAAGACTTGCACTCGCAGGAAAGGGGTAGCTTGTTTTCTTCAACTGTGATGGTTAGCATTCAGCACAAATCACTATCTCACAAATGAGAGGCAAATGCTAACACATTTGAAATCAACATGTTAGATTTTCCTTCCACTCCTGCAATGGGTGAGGTAGTTCCTACATGTTCAAAACTCCAATTAACCCTTACCACACATGGTTTTTTTTAAAATTAATTTAAAACATTTATAGAGCGCGGCTGTCACCTGGCAGGTATCCTGGCGCTGGTAGCTTACTCCTGGGTTAGAAGCGATGGCAATTGATTAAGGGGGGGCGGGGGTGGAAGGCTGGGGGAAGAGCCATGTTTTTATTCGTTTCCTGAAAGGTAGGAGCTGTGAAATTTGTGAAATTTGGCGAATGTCGGCAGGCAGACTGTTCCAGAGCTTGGCGGCAGCTACTCTGAAAGATCTTCCCCCGATCCTGGCCTTCTTAAATCTGGGTACTTTCACAAGGCAGGCGGTCGCGGATCGTAGCGTTCTGGTAGGGATGTACCAAGAGAACAGATGTTGAAGAGGTCTTGGTCCTGAACCGTGTAGTGTACTCTTACATGCATCTCTGCAGTCTTCATGCAGTTGTGTAAGCGTCCATGCAGGTCTCTCTTGCACCTGACAATACACAGTCTCCAGAAACACACTCTTAGCACACAGGCAGCTGCTTGTCCTGCACTCCCATGCTTACTATTCAGCACTGTGTGGTATTTCAGATAGCAGTGTGTAACGCTAACACATTCAACGTCACCAAGGCTTATTTCCTTTGCTCTAGTCTAATCACTCACCCAGGTTCCACATGCTCATGGTCTCAAGTAGCTGTTAGGACATGTGCTCTTTTCTGCCTCTCTAAACTATAAGGAAAATGTGTCAGGCTGTTACAGTAATTATCACTTGCTATACCACAGTAGTAAATGTGCTTTGAAATTGCCAATCAAATATCGTTTTCTGCCTAGAATCACACCATGAGTCTGTCTGCACACAGGAATTGTTGTCAGAGATTCGTGTTGCTCTTGTTCTGTAAGACTTGCACTCGTAGGAAAGGGGCAGCTCATATGATAGGATTTGAAAAGCTCAAAAAAAATTAGTAATATATTTAAATTACATAAAGGTCTTTTTTTTAGTTTCTTTTAGGTATTGGTGAACAACACTGAAATAAATTAAACATGCCTATAAAATCAAGAAAGAGAAAAGAACAGCAAAAACATCTATATTTGAAGACAACTGGACAACACAAATTAGTTGAAGAACCTCATGTTGGAAAAAAGAAAAAGTCTTGTGGTAACAGACTAAGGATTTTTTTTCAAATATCCTCAAACATAGAAAAAATGTAAAAAATATATCCACTGCAAATAGTGTTTCAAGTAGAAAACAACAAGACAATAGAAAGAAAATACTAAATGCTAATGTACAATCAGAAGCAAGAAAGAATTTCAAAACATTCATAGAAAAATCTTTCAGAGAAGAGTGATGTTCAATTTGCTAAAGGATGTGAAAAAATATAGGAAGAAAGCAAAATTTTAAAAGAAAAAGAAACATATTGAATCAATTGTTGCAAAGGCTTTGGAATTAAAAAGAAAACTATTCATTTTAATTTTGAACAGGATCCGTACATTAGATAAAATAGTCAATGTAATGAAGTCAAAAAGCAAAAGGGAAAGAGTAGTGAAAAAAAATAACTTTTGTAACGTGTTCTTAGGAGAATGGAACCATAGTTCAAGTACTGAACCATTTTTTAATGAAGAGAGTTATCTTCAAAGTAATAGTTTGCTGCATGCAGTTGACACCAGTGGTCGAGCTTATGAAGTTAGAGATGGTTGTGTAATGGAAAAGGAGAAAAGGGTTCCAAGAAATGAGGAAGAAGTGTTGGCTGATGAGGTTATGGGGAAACGTCCTAAAGACCCAGTGTACACTTGGAATTGTAGTAGTATTTGTACTTTACGACAAGAATATATTGATAAATTACGTGACTTTCTAAGAGAATATAGTAAAAAAACGTGTTAAACAGAAGATTAAGGTGCTTCAAAGACTAGATCCATGCAGAGTGAGAAAGAATACTGGTTTGCAAGGACATTCTCTGGCTTGTCTTTCTAGGAAAGTTTGTCAAAGTGTTTTTCACCATTTTAGGATGCTGGCAGTACATCATACTGAAATGAGAAAGTTTGTGAGAAGATTGTATTTTGCTAAAAGTACAGCACTAAAGTTAAATGAGTTGAATAGTGCTCTGTTCCGTGGATCTGTATCAGATGTAGAGAAGGTTACTGATGATATTCAGTTTTGTTACTTTGGTCCAGAGCAAGAAAGTGCAGGAATTGACACAGTTTTTGAGGAAAATGTGGAAGAGGATGTAGAACTCACTGTTAGTAAAATTTTGAAGATCAAATGGCGAAATTTACTATCATCTCTAATGAAAGACCAAATATTACTTGTATTTGTTGCCGGAGAAGCCATTATAAAACTCAAACAAGGAATGTTGATCTCTATAAAAAAAGTGAAAAAGAAAATAATTATGAGTGGAAGGATTTTGCTACATATTTATTTCTGGAAAATTGTTTTGATTTGGGTGAAGATCAGCGTATTTGTAAATAATGTTATAACAAGTTAGAAGAAAATAAAATGCCAGCTAGAGCTGTACATAATAATTTAGAAATGGTTGATATTCCTCCAGAACTTTGTAATTTAAATACGTATGAGTCTATACTCATTCAATGTGTCCATCCGTTTCAGACTATAGTTCGTATGGAGCCCAAAACAGGTAAATTACCTCCTTCAGATTTACAAAGAGGTTTAAAAGGAAGAGTTGTCTATTTGCCATTAGATTTGAAAACAAATATTGAAACAATTGATGCAGATAGTTTGGAAACTGAACCATTAGTTATTCTGGTTAATGGTGTACCTACAAAGAATAAGAAAATTTGTCAGGAGGTAGTAGATGTACGAAAAGTACAAAGAGCAAATTTATATTTGAAAAGAAATAATAAATGGTATGAATCAATTTATATGGATGAAGATGAAGAAGTTTTACTAGCAGACACAGGAATACCAACTGGGCAAATTGAAAAAGTGGATAAGTCAAAAGAAGAAGAAATTTATGAACATTTCAGCATACATCCTCTTCATTCTAAAGAAGTTATGGGAAACACTATTGATCTGTTTTAGATGAAAAAAGCAAAAGGAACTCCCGTGAGTGTATGGGAGGAGAGCTTGGAAGCTTGTTGTTTTCCCCAGCTGTTTCCTACAGTAAAAGGTGGACGATATGATGAACGTCCAGTACAGATTCCTGCTTCTGAGTATCGGACTACAAGATTATATGCAGAAGATCCAAGATTTCGTCAAACTATTCCTTATTTGTTCCATCTTTTATTTGAAAGTGACTTGTCTGCACTATCTTATGCAGTAAATCACATTTTAAAAACTGGAGTACATCTACATAATGTGTCTGTAAAGGATTTTATGAACAAAGTGCAACAGCGAGATGATCATTTGGAATCTCAATTGATTAATCTGATGGCTTGTCAGCGTGGGACTAATGAATATTGGTACCGACGCCATGGAGAATTGAAATGTATGTTACGGAATTTAGGAACTCTTACATGGTTCCTTACCCTAAGCTGTGCTGAGTACGGTTGGGATGATTTACTGGATTTTCTTCGAGAGGCAAATTCAAATATTGAAAACATCCAATACAAGACAGCAGGAGAATTGTGCTCATTGGATCCGGTTAATGTTTGAAGATATTTCAATCATAGATTTGAGGCTATGATGTCCTTCATCTGCAATAAAAAAATCCACCTCTTGGAGAAGTTGTGGATTTCTTTTGGAGAAAAGAGTACCAAGCAAGAGGTGCTCCTCATATTCATATGCTGTTGTGGATCAAGGATGCCCCAAAATTTGGACCAGATTCTGATGATGCAGTTTTATCTTTCATTGAAGAATATGCAACATGTGCTATACCTAAAAGCACAGAAGAAAAAAACTTAAAAGAGCAAGTTTTACGTTTCCAAAGTCATCGGTGTGGAAAATACTGTCGACGAAAGTACAAGAGTAAAGATAAATTCTACACAAAATGTCGATTTGGATTTCCACGACCTGTTCTTTCAAAAGGAAGAGTAAACAGTTTTATGTCAGCTGTGCGACATACCATTACAAGAAAATCTCCGAAAAATACCTACAACCTAAGAAGAAAAGAAGAGTCAAAATATATAAATGACTACAACCCAGTCATTTTATCCATGTGGAATGCTAACATGGATATTCAGTATGTAGCTGACAATTCTATTGCTGTTGCTCGGTATGTCACATCTTACATCACTAAATCTGAGAAAACGGTAATGCAAGTCTGTACTCCAAATCCAGAAGAATAATTTGGGTAAGTTTAGGCCTTGCAGGAATGCGAAATCGGGTACTGAAATCTATTCGAGAAATTGAATGTTTAGCAGAGAACGAACCAGAAAGTACAGACATTTTGAAAACAAACATGTTGGACACATATTACCCAAGCAGAAGTCATCATCTTGAGAACATGTGTCTTGCCACAGAAGACATCAACAATGGAAAATATAAAGTCATTGGTGAGGAAGGATGTTTGGTGAAACAAACAAAAGGAAGTTTGATTAATCACAGGAAGCTGAGTTGCGACACTACTGACAAAAAGGAATTTTACTACTTAGCACTTTTACAGCTGTTTAAACCATGGCGTTCAGAGGATGAATTACTTGGAGATTTTCAGAGCTATGAAGATTTCTTTAATGCATGCAAAGATAACATAGAATGCAGTACTTTCTCAAATTATGTACAAATGTTAAATGAAGAAATTGAACAAGAAGCTACAATTGCAGCTGAAGTAGCTAGAGACAGTTCTCAAGACAGTCAAAGTTCTGGTACGCTCAGTCAAGATCCCCTAGGACAACCAATCGTAGAAAATGAAGCTGCAATAGCCATGACTGAAGTGGAAACAGCTATGAATCAAGCTCAGGAAGATTTAATAGACTTACCAAATTTGGAACAACAACTGAATGATGAACAACAACAAATTTATGAAGAAGTTAACAGGAGAAGCATGTTTTGAAGTTTCAAGAGTGTTGAAGAAAATTAATGTTCGCATTATTGATGAGGTAAGCATGGTATCAAACTTAATGCTTGCCTTTGTGCATTTAAGAATGCAGCAAATTCTAAAGACAGACTATGACGTGTTATTTGGAGGAAAACATGTTATAGTTTTTGGGGATCTACTGCAGCTCACTCCAGTTAAAGGACAACCAGTATTTAATACTCTTACACATGAAGACACGAAAAAGTTGTTAGGAAGTATAGGTAATGTGAATATTTGGTCATACTTTGAGTACAAAGAACTCATTACCAATATGCGGCAAGCAAATGATGATGCTTATGCAAGTATTCTCAAAGATATCAGAATTGGACTACTCACAAAAAATGGCAGAAAAGCTTTACAGAGTCGATTGCTATGTAATTTGTTTCCAACAGAGCAAATAGTTCCAGAGAAAATATACAAGAAAATTGCAGAAAAAAATACTGTAATCTGCTTAATGCCAACACTACATGAATGCTCTATTTTCAATGAAGAACTTTTGAAATTGGAAAATGAAGAGATTATGAAAATGGAAGCCGTGGATAAAATACAGCATGAAGGAATAACTATTACATTGACAGGCAAATTGAAAACTAAATTGTATTCTCTAGAGAAAAACATATCGAAAACAGCTGGTTTAGAAAAGAATCTTTATGTATGTATGAACTGTCGAGTAATTTTAAGACGTAATTTGAATGTAGAAAAAGGTTTAGTGAATGGAGCTATGGGTAAAGTTGTGGGTTTTGTTAACTACCAGAAAAAAGATGGAATTGAATTTTTAAAAATAAAATTTGATCAGATTGAAGAGGTTAAAGACATTAGTCGTTGTTCAGTTCGTTTTTTGCTTGTGAAAGACTTATATGTACGTAGGAAGCAGTTTCTGTTTTCTCTAGCATATGCTGTAACTATTCACAAATCTCAAGGATGAACTGTAGATAGTGCTTTTGTAAACATTGGATCTAGTGTGTTTAAAGAAGGTATGGCATATGTTGCTTTGTCACGAGTGAAAACATTATCTGGTTTATTCATGATAGACTTTGATGACTCAAAAGTTAGTGCTGATGCAAATTGTGTAAAGAAGTATAATAGATTAAGAAGAAGCTATGCTCCTCATTTAGGTCAGTATCCTGTGTTTGAAAAACGTGTTGTTTGTCGGAAAAGGAGAATTGAGAATATCTGTAATGAGGATGTACAGAAGAGAAAACAAAAGGAGAGTGATGTGATTGCAAGCAAAAAGAAAAAGGACAATGTAGAAGAGGTTGTTGGTTGTCATTTTGAAAATAGCTCTGGTGTCAACTGCTACGCTAATGTAGTGCTGAATGTTGTATTTTATCTTGAAAGTTTGCAAGAGCAGATAATACTAAATCATGAAAAAAGATTTTGTTCTCTGCTGAGTTTCCTTTATGAGAAGCTGAGTAATGATAAAACTAAAATAGAAAGTGCTTCTGATGTTAGAAATCTTTTAGATGTATGTTCTGGATGTACACAGTTTACTGAAAATGTCCAGCAAGATGTGCAGGAATTCTTAATGTATATGCTTATGGTACTGGAAGATGAAGGGGTAGAAATAGAAAATATGTTTGGTCACTCTTATATATGGGAACATTGTTGTGAAAACTGTATGAACACATGCAGCACTAATGTTGATTCTGAAAGGTTCATACATTTAACATTACCAGAGAGTAAATCAGTGACTTTTAGTAAATTAGTTAAAGATGCAAATCACAACATGGAATGTTCTCAATGTAAATCAGAAATGTTATCAACGTTATTTTTAAAGAAATATGGTCAGTATATAATTTTAATGATGCAACGTTGTAGAGCTGATGGGACAAAATTGGACACTTTAATAAAGAAGTTTATAGGAAATCAATTATCAATATCAGGAAAGACTTTTGTTGCAGTTGCAATAATTTTCCAAGATGGTCCTTCCATAACTTCTGGTCATTACACAGTTTATCTAAAATGTGAAAAAGGCTGGACACTGTGTAATGATTCTCAATTGATTTTCAAGCAACGTTTGCCTGCAGAATTACCAAATTCCTACTTAATTTTTCTAAAACCAAAATTTTAGATTCAAATTGCAGCATCTGAAGAAACCATTATTTCGATTTCATAGGATTACCATTGAATATTTCACCTAAAAAGGGTTTAAAAATTACCATTTGGCCTCATGGAAAGGTAAATGTTTCTATTGTGGACTTCTTTGACAGATATTAATTTGGTGTATGTGCTTAAGCAACAAGATTTACAGACATTATTTATTGCAAATAGTTATTGTTCTTAGAAGATATTTTTAATATATATGTTACATTTCTATCAAGGTATGTTTTACTGAGGATAGATTCAGGGCTTTTTTAAACAATCTTTCAGATTGTTTATTTTTTTGCCCGCTGTTAAGTGATGAATGCAATTGATATCACTATTTTCAGTGAAATTCAATATATTCTGAAAACAGCAAAAAAAGGGCAAAAAATTACTTTGTTAAATATGAAAATATGTGTACTGTATTCTAAAATGTATTGTTAAATATTACTACTTTTTTCTTTTTTTCAGATCAAGAAAGAAAATTTAGGAAATTGAATCCTTTTTTCTTGCAATTAAAAAACCCCATTTATTTCTAATTAAGTTATTTTGTTGGTCAGGTAAGTTTAAAATATCTGTATTTCTCACCCCTTCACTTTCATGCTCCCTTTTGTACACTTCTCCTCACTCTGCTTTTCTCATTCCCCTTCTCTCTCTCTTCTTCCTTTACTGCTCTTTCGTAACTCCCTCACTCCTTCTCTACTACTCCCCTAGGTTTACTGCCTCCATCACTATTTTTTCAACCATGTTTCTCTCCCTGTTTCCATATGTCTCAGTCATTCTAACTGCCTTACTGCTTCTCAGTTCCTTGCTCTCTGTCTCTGTTTCTGTCTCTCTCCCTTTGTCTGTCTTACCCTTAATTTCCTTAACATCTCTGGCGCAGATTTACAAGCCCCCTGCGCCACCACTACGTCACTTTTTCATGACGTACTGGTGGCGCATATTTACAAGGAGAGAAAAGCCACCCTGCGTGACTTTTCCTCTCCTCGTAAATACAGCCACTTCACACGCAGCACTGTGCGTTGAAGGGGCGTTCAATGGGTGTTGTTGTGGGTGTTCCCACGCAACACCCATAGAACTAGACACATCTCCAGATTTACGAGAAATCGTAACTCTGGAGATGCGTGTGAATGCTACGCCACCCTAGAGGTGGCATAGCGAGGCACAATGAGGAGAAATGTTTTCATTTCTCCTCGTTTTTTCCTCTTTCAGTGCGTGCTGCATGCTACAGCACGCATTGAAAGAGGAAAAAGCCTCTTGTGATTGTTTTTGTGCAGGAAGGTGTCCCTTCCTGCAGAAGAACAATCTCCCCACCACGCAGGCATCCTTGCAGCATGGTGCAAGGGAGCCTGCGCCGGCACATGGCTGCAGTTTGTGCGCCAGTGCTGGGGAAGCATAGAGATGCGACATATTCTTGTAAATATGTCGCATCTCTGTGCTTCGAAACTAACGCAGCACGGCGCAGCAAAATTACTTGCTGCACCGTGCTGCGTTAGTTAGTTATAAATCTGCCCCTCTGTTTCTACCACTCCTCCTCTCTCCATCACTCATTTTCCATCTATGTTAATTTTTTAACCTTCTCCGTCATTCTCCTTCCCTCACCTTCCCTAACTGTCACTATCCTTTACTCATAGTCACTCCTATTCTCCTACTTCACTTCCTCCTGTCTGTATCTCACATCCCTTCACCTTTTCGCATTCTTTCCTTCACTCTCCCTAACTCTGCTTTGCTCATTGAATTCCTGACTCCCTTTCTCTCACTCCAGTTTCCTAAATCCCTCCATCCCCTCACTCCCCATCTCTCACTTTCTCTTACCCCCTTTATTAATCCTCATACCTGTTATCTCACCATCACTCCACTTCTCTTAGTTTCAATCCCTTTACCCTGCTGTACTTCATCCGCTTCGTCTGTTACTCCCTTTTCCTATCTCCGTCCCTTACTCCCCTTTTCTCACTCCCCCCTCCCTCTCTCTCCATTACTCACTGCCATTCCCTTACTCATTCACTCTTCTTACCTGTATACTCTACCCTTAGTCCTTTTGTTGCAGTCAGTCTTTCACTTCCCTTTCATGACTGATTATACTTTCCTTTTCTCACTCATTCTGTCAGTCCTTTCCTCCTCTTCACTCAGTGATTTCAATCATTTCAATCATTCATGTATACACTACACATTCATCCAATAAAATTACAACACAGTATATTAGGAATATAGCTCTTCTTGGAGAAGTGAAGTGAGTTCTGAAAAGAACTTTTTTTTTGTCTTTTTTGTTTTGTATTTTTTTTTAGTTTTCTAACAATTTTGTATTTTTTTTTTTTTTAGAGCAGCAAAATAAAAACCAGGGAATGAAAAACTGTTCAACAGGAACCAAAAAAAAATTGGAAAAAATTATGGGGTGGAGCATGTGTGCTGCTGTATTTTGTTCTCTATTAAGTTGATGCTGCTCTCACCATAACAGAGAACAACATTGCACCGTATATGAACCTTCTGGAACAGAGGGTGGATATCCAGAGGTCTTGAAGCAGGTGAATCTGCGGCCGCAGATGATGTGCTCGGCTGAGCTCCTGGAGGTTTGTCTCTTGTGGCTCTTGTAGATTCACGAGCATTAGCCACAGGATGCACTTTTTGGAAATGCCTCAAAATAGAATAAATACTAAAGGAGTATTTTTTTTTGGATCTCCTCTAGATAAGATAACTCCACAAACAGTGCATGTGACTTTTGGGGCATTCACCTTCTTGTGGCCCTCTGGAAAATTAAAGAACTTCCATATGAATGAGTCCTTTTGTTTCCTCTGGCTTGGTGGCACAAAGGTCTCCTCTTCACTCTCTGTAGAAGATTGCTGTTCTGCCATTTTCATGTAGTGGAAAAGCTGTTCAGCTCCTTCTCCCAGGAAATAAGAAGAAATAATGAGGGGAGTGGGTGTGGTGTTTGAAGATTCTGCAACTGAAACTACTATGAACCAATGAAAAGTGTTGTTTCGTAATCACATGACTTGCCATGCGCACACGGAGCACGCACGCATGCGCGCACGGAGCACGCACGCATGCGCGCACGGAGCACGCATGCGCACACGGAGAAAAAGCCTAAAAAAAAAAAAAAACAGTTTATAAGTTTATGGAAGATGTTAACTATGCTGTTCAACTTTATCCAAATAAAAAAAAAAAGAGCTGAGCCATTCCATATTACAGGATACAGTCAATCTATAGCTATATATATAGGTAGTTTATTGTAAAATATATATATAAAAAATATAATAATACATACATAAATTAGCATTTAAAAAAACTTGCAAATTCGGTAAAAAAAACATAGGTTTCACACACGTTATAGTTAGGAATTAGCATTTAAAAAACCTTTGAAATTCACTGAAAAAACCATAGGTTTCACACACGTTATATTTAGAAATTAGCATTTAAAAAACCTTGAAAATTCACAGAAAAAACCATAGGTTTCACACATGTTATAATTAGCTGGACATTTCACTCGTACAAAACCATTGAGTTATAGGTAGTTCAGCTAACTATAACTCGCGCGCCCGCAATCCACTGCTGATGACGTCACATATTACATCACTCATGACATGGTCAGTGACATCACTCATGACATCACTGATGACATCTCAAATGACAATGATTTAGACACTAGCACTGATCAGCGCTAGTGCTTTCCTCAGTTCATAGCACATACTCCAAAGCAGGGAGTAAACGAAGGAGCACGATTTACGCCTTTAACCTAAAGATTACCTTGGAGCTGTGCATGACTATCATCTAAATCATTGTATTAAAGTCCTGCCTCATAGTTGTAGCACGCAGATTAACAAAATGCAATATGATGAAATTACGAAACTTACGGAGACAAAAGCAGATACCTTCGCATACTCCAACGAGGAGTCCGCAAAAATATATTCACTCATTCAAGAAGAAACCTTCACATATACAACAACTAAATCCAAAGATCAACAAATGAAACAACTGTTGTACCTGTCACGTAAAATCATTAACCAACGACTTCACGCAAGTACCATGATCAGATATCATAAAGCGTCTAGAATCCCAAGGGGACTGAGAATACTGCTAAAACCATCACTATGCAAAAATTCGAAAAAATTTACAGATAAATGGTATGCAATCCTGAATAAATGCTCCCTGGACCTTATCCTGTTGATAGTTGAAGAATTGTCTCAAATACTGGAGGAGCTTGAGAATGATTTAACCACAGTAAAAGAAGAATTAGGTAAAATGATGACAACTGAGGAACTCAACAAAATACTAGAGGACACCAAAACACAACTGGCAAAACACACGGAGGAGGTCAATGAAAGAAAACTGCGCAAATACCGTCGCGATACCATCGACTATAAGTTAAATGAAGTATATAATTGGGCAGAGGTATATGCCAGAAAAAGACAAAACCGCCCATATACACAACAAACTGATACTTCTTCCTCTGATACAGATGGCACATCAGATGCGTCCGGAAAAAGACCTACTAGAGCAGCACCTACAGCTACTGCAATCACTTCAGCTCAGCCTTTTTTAGGAGAAGGCCCCAGCGAAGGGGACGACCGAGGAGGTCAAGACGAAAATTTAGATCAAGTGAAGGAGAAAGACCCCCCACAGACCAGATATATGATGTCCAAGAAAGACAAGAAGAAGACCAAGACAACCTAGTCATCAATATTTCTGATATCCACCTAAACAGATTACAAATGAAAATTCTGCAAAAAGGTACGTCATTCGTCCCCACCGCCCATACTAACCACCTAGAAGTCAATATAAGCTTTTTTAAACTGATGAGAAAACTCAGATTGCGTCATTTTTTCTCTAACATAGTAGGAGAACAACAGGACCAACAACAAAGTAAGGAGGATTCCCTTAAAGGTCTCACTACCACCAGCACCTACATGGCTCCCATCAGCCATAAAACTTTGGATTTGTTCGAACAACTGGTTAAACAAGACTTAGGTAAGATCAACTATCGCAAAAAAACTAAAAGTAAAAACCTTACCCAGAAAGAACTAGCTATTCTCAAAAACATATATATATATATACCAATCTGTATTGAAGATTGAGTGGATATATAACTGTCTGGATGAAGGATTTAGTAGCTGTCTGACTGTCTGTTTAAGTGAGTAATTAAAAGTGTCTCACTTAATACATGGATTAGTAACTAAACTATGTGAATGTGTGCATCACTGTCTCTGTTGTTGTATAACATGCTGCATCAGTTGGTCACTAACTTCATGAGTGTGTATATTAGTTATTGATTAGTTGGGTTAGTATTTGTATGGGACACTGAGTTTGTGTGTGGTTGGATGGGGTGTGTGTAACTCTATGCATAGATGTGTGAATGGTTGTAGGAGAGTAGGATCTGCACTTATGTTGCCCCCACTTTTTTTCTGATGTATACACTGGTTTCTGGCTATAGTCTGGCTGGGTCCCTGCTAATCAGGGCCTCAGTCTCTCTGTTCTCTCTAAACAACTTTGAGTGCATACTAGATGCACTAGTGATTGGATACTGTGGTACCTTATGAGCCCCTAGTACATGGTACCCTAGGTACCAAGGGCATAGGTACTTCACAGGCCTACCAGGGGCTGAAGCATGTATTATGCCACCCCTCGGAAGCATACTAAATCTGACACCACAGGCCGGCTACTGCAGCCTGGGCGAGGTAGTGTTAGCACTCCTCACTGAGGTATAGGTTCCTACATCTCACCATACACAAACACATAAACCTATCAGTCACCCCTAAGGCAGGCCCTATCAATCCTGAGGGCAGGGTGCTTGGTTTACAATGTGAGGGGGTGCCTCTGCATGAGCAGGGCCCCTCTGCAGCTGGCAGGGTCTATTCCCTGTCACTGTTTGTGGATGCAGTTAAACCATATACTCGTAAGTGCATTATAAATGCTAACTTTGGAATGACTGCATCAAAATATGTCGTGTTTGGTGTCAAACAACTTGGAATCATACCCCCACATCAGTCCATGATGTGGGGGCATGATCCCACCCTTCTAGAGGGGATGACATGTGCATACTGTGGTAACACGGTAGAAATCTGAAAGAGCCCTGGCATCACAAAATGGATGCCACCAGCACAGACACTGGGCTGCCCTCCTGCTGCTGACTTAAACTCGCAGTGGAGGAGGCACAAAAATAGGCATCCTGTCACAAGGAGGTGTCACCACCTTCCAGACAGGATTTAGTGTATTGGGGCTGGGTGGGTGCACTCCTAGGGTGCTTTGAAGTCCTGCACTGGGGGAGCAGTAGGCTCCTCTGTGCATATGCCTGCTCCAACCGGTTCAGGAGCTACCTGTCCCTGCTCTGGCGTGAAACTGGACAAAGGGAAGTGGGTGTAACCACCCCCTATCCTGACCCTCCCAGAGGAGTGGTCCTAGAGCTGGTCCTTCCCCTATCTTCAGTATAAGATAGGAAACCTTGCCATTGCAAAGTAGATAACCCTGGATGACGCTTTACAAGAAGAGTCTTGGTCCTTCGACATTTCACTACCTTTGGAAGACGGAAGAATCTCCCTTGGAGTCAAGGAGTGACTCCCCTGCTTGGCAGGCACCAAAACTTGAATCAATGGTCACAAACTTTCCCGCTCCCGGCGGAGTCCGAAGTCCCTGCAGCTCCGGAAATGGATTTCCTGACTTCTCAATGGCCATTGTGAGTCCCCAGCAGAGCTGAGGAGAGTGGACTCCACGAGTGACAAGGAACAGCAATACCTGTGTACCGTGCACTATTGTCGAGTGCAACCCCTTCACGACAGTCTACAAACTTGTGCTTTGGACCACTTGTGGCCCAAGCCTCCAGCAAGTTTTGCAGTGAAAATCAGAGGCCTACCCCATCCAGAGTGACCGTGGGCTCTTGTGAAGTATTCCCTCAAGAGGCATCTTCGTGATCCCTTGCCTGTTGACTTGTGGGTCCCCCGAAGACTTTCTCATCAACTAAAAGGGTTCCCCGGGTTGCTCCAGGCCTGCCCTCACTCACCTTTGCTGGGTGAGTCCCTCAGATCTTGCTGGTCTGCACCATTGACTAAATTCACTTTCCACAAGACTTGCTGTTACCAAGGCTTGTTGGCTCCAATTCAGTTGCCGACACCACAGTCAGCTGCAGACGTTATGGGACACTCCAAATCCAGCTGCTGGTCATCGTCAATTTCTCTTGGACCTCATGGGCGAAGAGTCAAAACACCCTTGATCACCTGAAATCACCCGACATCCGTGGGCATCCAGTTTCCTGGCCCCGGGTCACTGGCAAGTGACTGTGAACACTGTCCCTTCAATTTTCAGGTCATCTTCATCTTGAATCCAGCCTTGGATTCCACCGGACACTTCTTCAGTCTTCGCAAGCAGCAAATCTTCTTTGGTCTCCATAGAACACAGCGACGCGACCCGACACCAAAAGACACCTATGCACCCGGCTTCCCTGGGTGAGGTAACTCATGCACTCCGGTGCCTTAGTGTGTGCTGGCCCTAGAATTACTTACCTTGTAAGTGGCTTGCTTGTAGACTTCCTCGAAGTACCCTAAAACTGTAAAAATCAAACCGCGACTTGCTCCATTGTAATCAATAGGGAACCCACGGCTGGGTTCACAGACTGCATGCGTCTCCCGTGTGTCTGTTACTTACCTGCTTTCACTGCAGTAGTGACGCCCCAGCGATTCTACAGGCCCTAGGCCTTGTCATTCTGCAAGTCGACTTTCCTAAACCTCCTTTTTTAGTATATTGTCTGGTACGCCCCTAGGGCCCCAGCCATATTTGTGCTTAACTTATTGTGAAACGTTGATATTTGAATATGTTCCTGGCTTCTAATCTCATAACGAGATTAGTAGAGTGTGTCTAGAAATAAATACATATATATTTGATATATATACCTGTGTGGTGTCCTTTCATTTGGTAATTCAAGAGATTATAAGGTAAAACAAGCTGCTTTACATTCCTCTGAGACTTAGCCTGAAGGCTGCTCTCCACAGCTACCACTAGGATAGCTTTCTTTAAAAGATGGTCTTAAACCTATCTACCATAAGAGTCGAATTGGACTGGTGCAAGGTGGCCACTATAACTAGTGACCAGCATATGCCAGGCAAACTTCTCACAATGGTTGATTGACTAGGTGTATAGGTTTAAGAGTGCATGTGGAAACAGTTGTTTGGGTGACTGAGTGTATTCATTTGTGTGTTGGTGAGCGAATATAAGTTTTAGTTGTACATCTTCAACAAAGTAAAAAAAATAAAAGTCATTGTATGTGAGAGTTGCTGTATATAAATAAGTATGTGTAAGAGTCAGTGATTGTGAGAGTAACTATATGAATGAGTGTATAATTGTAATGGTGATTTTTTAACATATTAACTATGAGTTACTATGTGTTTGAATAAATGAGGTGTTGTTGGATAATTGTGTAAGTGAGTGAATGTAAGTGTGATTAATTTTTTTCATGAGCGAGTAGGATGACTGCATAACCGACTAAGATGACTGCTGATGTGTCAATGTCTATATATGTGTATAAGTGCATTTGATAGTGTTCTATTAATTAGTGACTGCATGTATAAATGATTCTGTTGTTGAATGGGTAGTTGTGTGTGTAGACTTAGGAATCAGAGAGTGGGTATGTAGTGACTGGTATTGGTGTATCAATGGTTTCAAATATGGTACTCTGTATTTTACAGTAAGTGATGAAAGGTTATACTAGTATATGATGAGGTGTATCAGCTTGTTACGTGGATGATGTCATCAGTGATGTCATCAGTGATGTCATTTGATATGTCATCAGTGATGTCACTGACCATGTCATGAATGATGCAATATGTGACATCATCAGCAGTGCATTGCGGGCGCGCGAGTTATAGTTAGCAGAACTAACTATAACGGAGGAATTTCTCTGGTTTTGTACGAGTGAAATGGCCAGCTAACTATAACACCCCTGCAACCTATGATTTTTTCTGTGAATTTCTAAGGTTTTTTAAATGCTAATTTCTATCTATAATGTCTTTGAAACCTATGGTTTTTTCAGTGAATTTCAAAGCTTTTTTAAAAGCTAATTTCTATCTATAACGTCTCTGAAACCTATGGTTTTTTTCAGTAAATTTCAAAGGTATTTTAAATGCTAATTTTTAAGTGTGATAGTAGTTATACCTATTTTTTTGTACTGATTTTCTACAGTTTTTTAACTGTTCATTTATAAATATTTTATTCATTAAATAACATTAAATAAAATTTTCTGAAAATTGCAAGAAAAAACATGAAAAAATTATTTTAATATATTTATATTATTTTCTTTAAAAAGATTTTTCCCAAATTTTTTCGGAGTCACACACGGTGGATGCGCGGATTCTAGCCCCTATTTTAGAAAAGTCGTGAAGGATCCGCGTACGGTGTGTGACGGCTGCGTGTTTTTCAGTTACATCATATACATTTAATATTACGTGATGTGCGCGATTGGTATGCGACCACTCCGAGACTCCTGCTCCCACACATTCGAGACACATGCACATTACGGTACGAGATGCATGCGCGGTGGCGGGTCCCACGTGATGTCATATACGTGCTGGGGCGCGCTGGGTGCGCAACTCCTGCACAAAAATGTTATGTTCCAAAATGATATGTATGTGTCTTTAATATACATATTAGGGCAAGAGATTATCTAAGATAGTCATAAAAATAACATATTTGTACTTACAATAAACCTATATTATTTTTAAATATATTTTCGCGAAGTCGGGTGCGTGCATCGTGAGTACAGAGAACCAGGTCAGCAGAGGTGCTGTAGAGCCAGAGAAACCAGGTCAGCAGAGCCGTTGTAGAGCCAGAGAACCAGGTCAGCAGAGCTGATCTAGAGCCTAAGAAGCAGGTCAGCAGAGCAGCTGTAGAACCAGAGACCCAGGTCAGCAAAGCTGCTCTAGAGGCCGAGAACCAGGTCAGCAGAGCTGCTGTAGAGCCAGAGAAACCAGGTCAGCAGAGCTGCTTTAGAGGGAGAGAAGCAGGTCAGCAGAACTGCTTTAAAGCCAGAGAACCAGGTCAGCAGAGCTGCTCTAGAGCCAAAGAACCAGGTCAGCAGAGCTGCTTTAGCGCCATAGAACCAGGTCAGCAGAGCTGCTCTAGAGGCAGAGAACCAGGTCAACAGAGCTGCTGTAGAGCCAGAGAAACCAGATCAGCAGAGCTGCTCTAGAGCCAGAGAACCAGGTCAGCAGAGCTACTTTAGAGGGAGAGAACCAGGTCAGCAGGTCTGCTTTAGAGCCAAGGGACCAGGTCAGCAGAGCTGCTCTAGAGCCAGAGAACCAGGTCAGCAGAACTGCTTTAGAGCCATAGAACCGGGTCAGCAGAGCTGCTTTAGAGCCGGAGAACCAGGTCAGCAGAGCTGTTGTAGAGCCAAAGAACCAGGTCAGCAGAGCTGCTCTAGAGCCTAAGAACTAGGTCAGCAGAGCTGCTCTAGAGCCAGAGAACTAGGTCAGCAGAGCTGCTGCAGAGCCAGAGAAACCAGATCAGCAGAGCTGTTTTAGAGGGAGAGAACCAGGTCAGCAGAGCTGCTTTAGAACCAGAGAACTAGGCCAACAGAGCTGCTTTAGAGCCAGAGAACCAGGTCAGCAGAGCTGCTTTAGAGCCAGAGAACCAGGTCAGCAGAGCTGCTCTAGAGCCACAGAACCAAATCAGCAGAGCTGCTTTAGAGCCTTAGAACCAGGCCAGCAGAGCTTCTTTAGAGCCAGAGAACCAGGTCAGCAGAGCTGCTCTAGAGCCTAAGAACCAGGTCAGCAGAGCTGCTCTAGAGCCAGAGAACCAGGTCAGCAGAGCCGCTGTAGAGCCAGAGAAACCAGGTCAGTAGTGCTGCTTTGGAGGGAGAGAAACAGGTCAGCAGAGCTGCTCCAGAGGGAGAGAACCAGGTCAGCAGAGCTGCTCTAGAGCCAGAGAACCATGTCAGCCGAACTGCTTTAGAGCCATAGAACCGGGTCAGCAGAGCTGCTTTAGAGCCAGAGAACCAGATCAGCAGAGCTGCTCTGTAGCCTAAGAACTAGGTCAGCAGAGCTGCTTTAGAGCCACAGAACCAGGTCAGCAGAGCTGCTTTAGAGGGAGAGAACAAGGTCAGCAGAGCTGCTTTAGAGCCAGAGAACCAGGTCAGCAGAGCTGCTCTAGCTGACACTGACTGGCACTGACTGACTGACACTGACAGATTGACACTGACTGACACTGATTGACTGACACTGACACTGACTGACACTGACACTGACTGATACTGATTGACTGACACTGACTGACTGACAATGACTGACACTGATTGACTGACATTGACTGACTGTCACTGACTGACTGACACTGACTGACTGACTGACACTGACCGACACTGATTGACTGACACTCACTGACTGACACTGACTGACACTGACACTGACTGACTGACACTGACTGACTGACACTGACACTGACACTGACTGACAGACACTGACTGACTGACACTGACTGACTACTCTCTACTACTCTACTACTCACTCTCTACTACTCTCTCTACTACTCACTCTCTACTACTCACTCTCTACTACTCACTCTACTACTCTCTACTACTCTCTCTCTACTACTCTCCACTATTACTCTCTACTACTCAGTCTCTACTACTCACTCTCTAATACTCTCTACTACTCACTCTACTACTCTCTACCACTCACTCTCTACTACTCTACTACTCACTC
Organism: Triturus cristatus; assembly: GCF_964204655.1. NCBI lineage: Eukaryota > Metazoa > Chordata > Amphibia > Caudata > Salamandridae > Triturus > Triturus cristatus. Next base: position 963,741,752 of record NC_140588.1, read on the forward strand.
TCTACTACTCTCTACTACTCTTTACTACTCTCTCTCTACTACTCATTTTCTACTATTCACTCTACTACTCTCTACTACTCACTCTCTACTATTCACTCTCTACTATTCACTCTCTACTACTTGGTCTCTACTTCTCCCTACTACTCTCTCTCTACTACTCACTCTCTACTACTCACTCTACTACTCTCTACTACTCACTCTCTACTACTCACTCTCTACTACTCACTCTCTACTATTCACTCTCTACTACTCACTCTCTACTACTTGCTCTCTACTACTCTCTACTACTCACTCTCTACTACTCGCTCTCTACTACTCTCTACTACTTACTCTCTACTACTCACTCTCCCCACTATTCACTCTCTACTCACTCTCTACTACTCTCTACTATTCACTCTACTACTCTCTATTACTCTTTACCATTCACTCTCTACTACTCTACTACTCACTCTCTACTACTCTCTCTCTACTACTCACTCTACTACTGTCTACTACTCACTCTCGACTACTCTCTCTCTACTACTCACTCTCTACTACTCTCTACTACTCACTCTCTACTACTTACTCTCTACTACTCGCTCTCAACTACTCTCTCCTACTCGCTCTATTACTCACTCTCTACTACACTACTACTCTCTACTACTCTCTACTTCTGACTCTCTACTACTCTCTCTACTATTCACTCTCTACTACTCTCTACTACTCACTATCTACTACACACTCTCTACTACTTGTTCTCTACTACTCGCTCTCTACTACTCTCTACTACTCACTCTACTACTCTCTAATACTCACTCTACTACTCACTCTCTACTACTCACTCTCTACTACTCACTCTCTACTACTCCACTACTCTCTACAACTCACTCTCTACTACTCACTCTCTACTACTCTACTACTCTCTACTACTCTCTCTCTACTACTCACTCTCTGCTTCTCACTCTCTACTACTCTCTACTACTCACTCTCTACTACTCTCTCTCTACTACTCACTCTCTACTACTCACTCTCTACTACTCTCTGCTACTCACTCTCTACTACTCTCTCTACTACTACTCTCTACTAATCTCTACTACTCCCTCTCTACTAATCACTCTACTACTCACTCTACTACTCACTCTCTACTACTCCCTCTCTACTACTCACTCTCTACTAATCTCTACTACTCTCTACTACTCACTTGTGGTCGTGGGGGTGTGGCGGGCTGGAATAACAGACGAGGAGGCCAGATATAGTGGGCTATAGTGCGTTTCTTTAATATACACAAGTTCCAATATAGGGTTGAGAGTCCCGGGAAATGGGGTGATGGTTCTCGTCTCGGTCGTCGCTGTCGCTGCTTCTGGTACGCTTCCCTCTCTTGGCGCTCTTCGGTGGTGGTAGACCGGGATAGGTGTTCCTCGGAGGACCGAAAGAGAAACAAACAGAGGAGCCGTCAGTCCTGCAGGGACTCTGCGGAAGATACCGTCCCCCGAGACCCACAATGTGATGAAGAGGAAACGGACCGTGAGGGGGGGGAACAGAAACGGGTCGAGGAGGGAAAGGGCAAGACTTAGTGCTGGAAGGGGTGCTCTGAAAGGGTTCAGAGAAAACAGGACTTATATAGTGTAAACAGTGCTATATAGTATTTACAAGGTGGTTGGGCGTGACTGTAGAAGTGAGGGAGTCTATATACAAGGGGGCTTATGGTTTTACACAGCGTAACTACTGAGCTAGAATATGGGGGAAGGTACTCACTCGCTCCGCCGTAACTCTCCTTTGAGTTACGGCCGCTCTTCAGCTACCTCCGGAGGACTCCACCAGTCTTCCGACCATTCCTCGAGGTCTCCACTTCCGTCTTCTCCTTCCTCCGTATCGCCAGTCGAGAGTTCCTGCCACGATCTTCCGACGCCTTCCTTCGTCTCAATTCCGCCTTTTCTTTGGTCGTCCACCTGGGAGGGGGAGGGACTTCCGGGGTACCGGTCGAATCCTTCCGGTCTGTCGTCACATCGGATTGGACCCTGTAAGAGAGAGAAGGGCGGGGTTTTCGTTGTCACGGACTCTCTGGAGATCATGTTGTTGGGCGTGTCCGGGAAGGGAGAACTCCGTAAAGGAGGTAATCCGGGTGGTACACGGGAGGGTTTGGGGTTCGGAGAAAAGGGTCCCTCACATCCCCTTTCCCTAGGTGTCTTTCGTGTACGGGGTGAGGACATGGGATACCGTGATAGGTAATCTGCGTTTCCTTGTTCCACCCCCTTTCGGTGGAGTGTGGTGAACCTGTATGGTTGTAATGCAAGGAACCAGCGAAGGACCCGGTCGTTATGACCTTTGTTTCGAGCCATCCACTCCAGGGGGGCGTGGTCGGTGTAAATGGTGAATTCCCGACCTTCTAAGTAGTAACGGAGACTTTCCACCGCCCATTTAATAGCCAGGGCTTCTTTTTCTACCACAGCATAATTTCTCTCTCTGGGAAATAACTTCCTGCTGAGGTAGAGAATGGGTTTTTCGTTTCCATACGGGTCTTTTTGTGACAACACCGCCCCCAACCCCTGTTCCGAGGCGTCCGTCTGCAAAAGGAAGGCTCGTGTATAATCAGGACTCACTAGCACGGGATCTGAGGTCAACGCATGCTTAAGATCGGAAAAAGCCTGTAGTAACAAGGGGGCGGGGTGTCGGAGTAGGGTCTCAGTGTCTGTGTTTTTTTTCAGTAAGTCGGTGAGCGGTGCTGCCCTTTGAGAAAAGTTGGGCACGAACCTCCAATAATACCCTAAGAGGCCTAGGAAGGCACGGAGGTCTTTTTTCGTTGCAGGAAACGGAAGGGAACGGATGGCTTCAGTTTTGGTCTGTTGGGGTCGTATGAGGCCCTCACCTAGAAGGTACCCCAAGTAGTGGACTGTTTGAGCAGCTAGGGTGGTTTTAGCGGGATTGATCGTAAATCCGTATGACCCAAGAGAGGAGATGACTTTGTGAAGGTGGTCCAAGTGTTGTTTCCAGTTATCGCTATAGATGACGATGTCGTCTAGATACGCCCCCGCGTACTGGGTATGGGGTCGTAGGATGTGGTTCATGGCTCGTTGGAAGGTGGCGGGAGCACCGTGTAGGCCGAAAGGGAGGACCAGGAACTGGTATAACCCCTCAGGAGTGGAAAACGCTGTTTTCTTCCTATCCTCTTTCCTGAGAGGTATCTGCCAATAGCCTTTACAGAGGTCCAGTGTGGAGATGAACTGGGCCTTCCCTATGCGTTCGATCATCTCATCGACACGCGGAAGGGGGTATGTGTCAAATGAGGATATCTTGTTGACTTCCCTGAAGTCAATGCAAAACCTGACGGACCCGTCAGGTTTGGGAACCAGGACGATCGGTGAGTTCCAATCGCTTGATGAGGGTTCTATTATGCCCATTTTCAGCATCTGTTCTATCTCTTGTTTTATGACAGTCCGACGGGCTTCAGGGACTCGATATGGCCTTTGTCTGACCACCTTCCCAGGTTCTGTGTGAACAGCGTGTTCGGTGATGGTCGTATGACCGGGTACCGAGGAAAACACCTGACGTAAGGGGTACAGATGTGTCATAAGGTCGTGACTTTGGTGGGATGGGAGCCCCGAATCTATACAGGCAGCAAAGGAGAGGGGCACCGGCTCCAAGGTGTTAGTGAGGACGGGACGTGGGCCTTCCCACTTTTTCAGCAGATTCACATGGAAGATCTGCTTGGTGGCTCGTGTTGGGTCCAGTTCCAACTCATAAGTGACAGGGGTTACCTGTCGAATTACGGAATATGGGCCTTGCCACCGCCCCAGGAGTTTATGGTCAGACGACGGCATCATTAACAGAACCAAGTCCCCCACGGAGAAGTTTCGGGTTTTTGTTCCCTTGTCGTATTGAACTTTTTGTTTGTTTTGGGCGTTCTCCAGGTTCTGGTGTACAATGTCTATCATTAGGGCCATATGGGATTTCAGGTTGGATATGTATTCCGGGAGGGGGCGAGTACGGTTGGGTTCCGCTTCCCAGGCTTCTTGAGCCATATCCAACAGGGTACATGGGGGTCGTCCATATAGTAGCTCATAAGGTGAATAGCCGGTACTGCTCTGGGTTTTGCACCGAATAGCAAACAACGCTAGGGGTAGCATATCCTCCCACCTTTTTGCTTCCAACCCCAACAGTTTCTTAAGTGTTTGTTTCAGCGTTGCGTTATAACGCTCCACCAGCCCATCGGTTTGAGGGTGGTATGCGGAGGTCCGGATCTGTTTGATCCCCAGTTGTGAGCAGACCTGTTTCATCAGGGCGGATACAAAAGGTGTGCCCTGATCGGTTAGAATCTCCCGGGGAAATCCTACCCGAGAGAACACTGAGATGAGGGCTTTAGCTATGTTCTGGGTAGTCGGTTGTCGCAGGGGTACCGCCTCCGGGAAACGAGTGGCATAGTCCACGAGGACTAGGGCATAGCGACAACCGCTACGAGAGGGTAACAAGGGGCCTATAATGTCCATCCCTACTCTGCTAAACGGGACATCAATGATAGGGAGAGGCAACAAGGGCACCCTAGGGGGTCGATATCTACTGTTTTTTTGGCATACCGGGCACTCCCTGCAGTATGTTTTCACTTGTTGGTGGACCCCGGGCCAGTAGAATCTTTCCAGAATGGTTTAGCTGTTTTTTTCGTCGCCAAAATGTCCGCCCAAGAGATGGCTATGGGCGAGAAACAGGACCTTGTCACGGAAAGGGCCGGGAATCAGTAGTTGAGGCTTTTGTTGTGCCCCTCCCTTACGGTACAACAACCCCTGTTTTTTGTAAAAGTAGGGACCTACGGTAAGTGGGTCTTCTTGCCCTAACGCCGTAGCCCATGCTTCCTGTAAAACGGGATCCTCTTGTTGAGCCGCTCGGAATTCTTGGTCTATCTGCCAGGGATGTTCGTCCGGGATAGCTGGGAAGACGTCTGCATAGTCTCTTTTCTCTTTTTTCTTCTGTGCTTTGGTTTTCGGGAGTTTGGGTTGGCTTATGGGCGAGGAGAGCCCCTGGGGAAAGGGGGCTTCTTCCCACCAAGTGTTTAGGGCATCAGTTGTGTCCTGGAGTAGACCGGGCAGACCGGGATAGTCGCTCCCCAAGATGGCTTCTTCTGGAAGGGAGGGAACGAGACCTACTGTGAGAGTGGTTCCCGGATCCTTGGGATGTTGGACCTGGACTTGGGTGGTCGGATATTTCTTCGTGTCGCCGTGAACACATTGAATGGCGACCATCCCTGAGGGGGGGTCGACAGGGCTCTGCATGACCTGGGGCCTGAGAACACTCTGTCTACACCCAGAGTCTGCCAGAGCGGTGAGGGTTTGTCCGTTTATTGTCACTGGACGATGGAACGAGGGCGGTCCGGTACTGGGAACGGAACAAACATAGTTACGGGCCATACCAATCTCCATGGGTTCTTCCTTGTGGGGGCACATTCGAGCGATATGTCCAAAACCCCCACAACCGTAACATTGAGGTCCCGGGTTGGTAGGGCGTAGGGGTATCGGGGAAGGCATCAGAGGGGTCAGTACGGGTCTTTTGGGTAGAAGAGGGCGGAGAGGTCTGTTCCCTGTCGCGGGCGGGTGTCTCTGGGGATGGTCCTCTTTGACTCGTAGGTTCTCTTGAGCCCGACTGTATGCGCTTGCTATTTCTACCGCTGTTTCCAGAGAGAGACGGGCATGCTGACGTACCCACCGTTGGGTGCTGGGATGGAGAGAGGACAAGAATTGTTCTAAATGTATTTTCTCTAATATCTCCTCTTTAGTGGCTGTCTCCGGTTTGAGCCACCGCGCGGTCAGGTCCTTGATCCGAAAGGATAAGGCTCGGGGAGTTTCCTGTGGTCGTTCCTTGACCTGTCGTAGCTTCACCCGGTAGGTCTCGGCATCAATGCCCAATCGTTCCAAAATACAGGTTTTGATGTCCGCATACGGAGTGGTGCCTTGTACGTTCGCTTGCTGATATGCTGCCTGTAATTCGCCAGTGAGTAAGGGCCCTAGGTAATGTCCCCAACGGTCTATAGGCCATGAGGCGGCCTGGGCTAACCGTTCAAAGTTTGTGAAGAAGAAATCCGGGTCTTGCCCCGGTACGAACTTTTGGAGGACCACCGAAGGTAGGGAGGCTGTTGGTCTCTGTTGCTCCAAAACCGTGGTCAGTTTACCCAGTGCCTGTTCGTGGGTGTTTCCCTGGCCTTTCAGGACGTCATGGAGCTGCCCTCGGTCGTCTTTGGCAGTTTTTAGGAAGCGCTCCATCAGGTTCCCAAGTTGTTCTTGGGAGGCAGCCATCCTCTGCATTACGGCCTCCATGTCTCCAGTGGATCCCACTTCTGACACCACCTGTGGTCGTGGGGGTGTGGCGGGCTGGAATAACAGACGAGGAGGCCAGATATAGTGGGCTATAGTGCGTTTCTTTAATATACACAAGTTCCAATATAGGGTTGAGAGTCCCGGGAAATGGGGTGATGGTTCTCGTCTCGGTCGTCGCTGTCGCTGCTTCTGGTACGCTTCCCTCTCTTGGCGCTCTTCGGTGGTGGTAGACCGGGATAGGTGTTCCTCGGAGGACCGAAAGAGAAACAAACAGAGGAGCCGTCAGTCCTGCAGGGACTCTGCGGAAGATACCGTCCCCCGAGACCCACAATGTGATGAAGAGGATACGGACCGTGAGGGGGGGGGAACAGAAACGGGTCGAGGAGGGAAAGGGCAAGACTTAGTGCTGGAAGGGGTGCTCTGAAAGGGTTCAGAGAAAACAGGACTTATATAGTGTAAACAGTGCTATATAGTATTTACAAGGTGGTTGGGCGTGACTGTAGAAGTGAGGGAGTCTATATACAAGGGGGCTTATGGTTTTACACAGCGTAACTACTGAGCTAGAATATGGGGGAAGGTACTCACTCGCTCCGCCGTAACTCTCCTTTGAGTTACGGCCGCTCTTCAGCTACCTCCGGAGGACTCCACCAGTCTTCCGACCATTCCTCGAGGTCTCCACTTCCGTCTTCTCCTTCCTCCGTATCGCCAGTCGAGAGTTCCTGCCACGATCTTCCGACGCCTTCCTTCGTCTCAATTCCGCCTTTTCTGTGGTCGTCCACCTGGGAGGGGGAGGGACTTCCGGGGTACCGGTCGAATCCTTCCGGTCTGTCGTCACATCGGATTGGACCCTGTAAGAGAGAGAAGGGCGGGGTTTTCGTTGTCACGGAGTCTCTGGAGATCATGTTGTTGGGCGTGTCCGGGAAGGGAGAACTCCGTAAAGGAGGTAATCCGGGTGGTACACGGGAGGGTTTGGGGTTCGGAGAAAAGGGTCCCTCACATCACTCTACTACTCACTCTCTACTACTCTCTACTACTCTCTCTCTGCTACTCACTCTCTACTACTCACTCTCTACTACTCACTCTCTACTACTCACTCTCTAAAACCCTCTACTACTCACTCTCTAGTACTCTCTACTACTCACTCTACTACTCACTCTCTACTTATCTCTACTACTCACTCTCTACTACTCACTCTCTACTACTCACTCTACTACTCTCTACTACACACTCTCTGCTACTCTCTCTACTACTTTCTACTACACTCTACTACTCTCTACTACTCTCTCTCTACTCTCTATTACTCACTCTCCACTCTCTACCTCACTCTACCTCTCTCTCTACTACTCTCTGCCTCTACCTCTCTACCGCTACACCTCTACCTCTACACCTCTACCTCTCTACCTCTCTACCTCTCTCTACACGCACACATATGCACACATATATATGCATATGCATTTATATATGCGCTAAACTCCAAATCACTGCAAAGCTTCTGGCGTTGAACACCAATGGAGGACGGACCACAGGTACGTGCAAAATCAGTTTATTGTCCTTTCCCCTTGCACCCTCGCACTCGCCTGACGCGTTTCGATCCTCTAGGGATCTTGATCACATATATAATCTGCATATCTATATAAATACAAATATAAATGCATGCATACATATACATATACATATATGCATACATATGCATATTATGTAGATGAAAGTTTGAAAAAAACGAATAAAAGCAAAGCTAAAAAGCCACCTAATTACAAACAGAATTGCTTTAACTTAAACGAGGGCAAGACCTATTGCATTTTCAATGCTTGTTTACTTTGGTTCCATCAAGAAGGCATTCAGATGTGTCACACATTTGCCATAAATTCTGAATGGTAGCACTCTAGTTGCTCATTAGATCACTATAGTAAAGCTACTACTCACCAGGGAAGTCTGCTGCTGGTATTCAAAGTGCATGTTTCAGTCTGCATGTCAGAATTGTTTTATGAAATAGATGAGGATTTGAGAAGTCAAAATGTGCCCTAATTTTTCTTTCTGCAGCACTAATCATAATTTCTATGGCAAAATGAACCCCCTCATTTTGTTCCTTTGCAAATTAAATGTTTTAAGTGTTACCACTTTATTCCAATCAAGATGGCTTCAGGTGTGCCATACTTTTGTAATAAGTAAGACTGTTAGCGCTCTAGTTGTTCTTGAGAATACTCTGGGACATTCTGTCATTGGGCTATACTTGGGCTATATCTGGGTGATATTTGTGCTACATTTGGGTTCTTTTGTCTCTGGTGGCCATCTTGGGAGACTTATTTGTTATGAAGTTTCCTCATTTCCTCATTTACTACAGTCTCCTCAGTAGGAATACTTTCAGTTTTTTACTTTGATTCCATCAAGAAGGCATTAAGATGTGTCACACATTTGCCATAAATTCTGAATGTTAGCACTCTAGTTGCTCATTAGATCACTGTAGTAAAGCTACTGCTCACCAGGGAAGTCTGCTGCTGGTATTCAAAGTGCATGTTTTAGTCTGCATGTCAGAATTGTTTTATGAAATAGATGAGGATTTGAGAAGTCAAAATGTGCCCTAAGTTTTCTTTCTGCAGCACTAATCATTCTTTCTATGGCAAAATGAACCCCCTCATTTTGTTCCTTTTTTAATTAAATGTGTTAAGAGTTACCACTTTATTCCAATCAAGATGGCTTCAGGTGTGCCATACGTTTGTCATAAGTAGGACTGGTACCGCTCTAGTTGTTCTTTAGAACACTCTGGGAAGCTGCAGTAGAACACAAAGGAATCAACTGACAGTCTCTGCCCTTGTTGGATGTACATGTTTTACTGAGAATGTCAGACTTCATTCTCACATGACTGAGAAAGATAATGGGAATTTACAGAAAATATGCTCTCAGGTTAGCTTATAGATCACCTTCCAAACCTCTGTGGGAAAAGCATGAGAAAATATTTTTCTCTCAAACATGATTCATGATATCCCAGCAGAAGGCTTTTTCACATGGTAAAATCACCTTAGAACACACCAGAATTCCTAAAATGAGTATGATACCATCAACAAATGATTTATAATGTAACTAAAGTCTTAAAACCTTCTATTAACTGCAATGCTTTTTAATGAGGTGCTATCATGTATATTGGTCCCAAGATGGCTGCCAACACTTCATGGATGAAGTGCTGACAGCCAATCAGATCTCACGATGAGATGTGTGGTTAGGCTCCATCCAGATATATATGTGATTTTGATTTTCTCAGGAACTACTGAACAGATTGACACCATTTAAACAAAAGGCACGAGTCTGAACTGAGGACTACCTCTTTGCCAAGTTTGGTGTAATTCCGTTCAGCAGTTCGGGCTGTAGCTGCGGTTAAATGTCCTATGGGAAACTGCATGGGGAAAACACGTTTTGGGACCCTCCTTTTTTCTCGGCCCCCGCTACACGAATCATCCCGAGACTTTCAGGATACGAGCGGACCGGAGCTGGCCAAAAGTTTTGACAATTTCGCGAAGATTCGTCAATCGGCGCCAAAGTTATTGGGAATAGAATGTTGCGGATTGCCTATGGAAAATAGGTCCTAACTATAACTACCTACTGGCGACCGCCAGTAGGTAATATATATATATATATATACATATATATATTCAAATGAGAGTTTCCGCCCAACACCGCATGCCTGCCAATACGTGTTGGTGCCTGCCATGGCGGCGGTCAACCACAAATTATCCAAAACTGAATCAAACCAAAAGGAATGAGGTGGTACACTGTCCAGTGTGCCACCTCATTCCTTTTGGTGTGATTCAGTGTTGAATATATATCTATTTATATATATTCACTGGAAAAAAAAGGTTTCAGGAACGTTATAGTTAGTTGGACATTTCACTCGTACAGAACCAGAGAAATTCAGCCGTTATAGTTAGTTCAGCTAACTATAACTTATGCTCCCGCAATGCACCTGCAATTCCATGCCCCTTTGTACACCACTCTACAAACGTGGCTTCTGGCGCACTGCTGCTTGGAGGATAAAGTCCACTTGTGTCATGAGGTCCTTAGAACACAAGATGACCTCATCACCCCACCAGCAGTGTGCCAGAAGCCGGGTTTGCAGAGTGGTGTCAAAAGGGGCATGGCCTCAAACCACCTCTGCAACATAGCTCTGTGGCGTTTACTGGAGGTACCTGGTGGGCTAGTTGGTCCCCAGGGACCCTCAGGATTCAAGGGGACTTAATACCCCAAGTTACAACATGCCTGGGGGCGTGTTTGCACGCTTGTGATATCAGGCCCCGCACCCTCCCTTACCACTGTGCAAACGCACCCCCCTGGCGTGTTGTAACTTGAGGGATTAAGTCCCCTTGAATCCTGAGGGTCCCTGGGGGCCAACTAGCCCACCAGGTACCTCCAGTAAGCGCCAGAAGCCGCGTTTGCAGAGTGGTGTACAAAGATCCTTGTGGGACCCCCTGAGCAGGCCTAGGGGGTCAGGGTGTTTCTACCCTGCCCCCTTTTCTTCTTTTTTACCCTCTTTTTCACTGTTTTCTTGTGACTCGGTTCTACCAAGTCACAAAATGGCTGCCAACACTTGGAGTGTTGGCAGCCAATCAGAGTGAAGCTCGTGCCCCGGAGGGTGCACGAACCCTCCTTGGTGCTCAGATATCGAAACTTTTCTTTTTCTAATTTCTCAGGAACTACTGAACGGATTTACATCATTTGAAAAAAAGGTTTCTTTCTGAAGTAAGGGCTACCTTTTTGCCAAATTTGGTGTAATTCCGTTCAGCATTCGGGCTATAGCCTGTTCTAATTTTTCCTATGGAAATTAACATGGGGAAAACGTGTTTTGGGACCCCCCTTTTTTCTCGGCCCCCGCTTGACGAATCAACCCAAAACTTTCAAGACAGTAGCTGACCTGAGCGGGGCATTAGTTTTGAAAATTTCACGAAGATTCGTCAAACGACGCCAATGATAAAAGAAAAAATGCTTTTTGAATAGAAACGAGACCCTAACTATAACTATCTACTGGCGACCGCCAGTAGGCAATATATTTATATATATATATATATATATATATATATATATATATATATATATATATGTGTGTGTGTGTATGTGAAAACAGCTTACCCTGCTGTTTGCTAGCTACATCCACCAATCGGGCCATTGCACGGCAGCGGGTGCAGAACCCGCATTGAAGGGATAATCACACCGGTAATTTTATTGCACTGGCTGCGCGTTTGACCTGAAAGGTTTTGTCAAAGCCAAACATATATACACACACACACACATACACAACACAAGGTATATTTTATTAATTATTAGTACCTTTCAATTGTAATAATGTTCTAAATAATTTTGTAAGTTAAAATGTGTAGATAAAAAAATAAAATATGCACATACATTTTAACTATGAATTAATGTTAACATTTAAAAAATATTTAATTCAATATATGGGATATAGTTTAAACTTTTTGGAAGTCTTTTTAGATTTAGAGATACACTTTTTTATTTAAAAAAGGTATGTGTGTATTTTGGGGGTACAACTTGGTTTTATTAGGTGGTAAGGAGATTTTAGGGTTCAGAGATGGGTAGTGGTGAGGGATAGTTAGGGCTTTTTATGGTAGAGTTTAGGGTTGTAAAGTTGTTTTAAGGTTCAGGGATAAATAGTGTTTAGGGGTAATAATATATATAGTGGGGCTAGAAATAATACCTAAAGTTACCTGTGAAGTAATGACACTCCCAATGTAATATTTCCCAATAAAAAGGTACCAACCATGATGTAATGATTCCTGGTGTAAATGTTTGCAAAATGTACAACTGATACTCATAACAGCTGATCCCATGGCACCATCTCAGCAAGCATCCTGCGTTTTGTTCACCACACAACATGCTCATACAACTGGCTCTCCTAGACGGATCTCTTCCTGAGGCACAGAGGATACTAGCATAAATTCCACTGTCTTTGCCCCATCATACCTTATCCCCTGGCATTCCTTCTTCTCAGGCTACTTAGTCTTTAATACTTACTTTCAGGTTCTTTCCCTTTCCACGCAACTGATCCTTCCTCTCTTCAACACTCTTCCTATTACTTTCTCTACTCACACTTCTATGATTTACCTATTTGACCAGAATTGGCTTTGTTACTCTGTAGCCAAAAGTGGCTATGGTAAAGTGGCTTTGTGACCTCAGTAACCACCAGGATGAGATCCAATTGCCTCAAATCTAAAACAAACAAAACTGAAGTGGTTCATCAGAAGGAAAACGTCTGCTATGAACTCTACCTGTTGGCTAGCAGACCTCAACCACACACTTATCCCCACTACCCACACCAGAAATATAGGAATAATATTGGATGACAAGCTTGACATGATAACCCAAGTAAACACGGTGACCTCCACCTGCTTCTACAATCTGAGGATGCTGCAACAGATCTTCAAGTGGCTACTAGAGAACACCAGGAAAATGGTTACACAGGCCCGGATTACCAGCAAACTGGACTATGGCAATGCACTCTATGCGGTAATTACCAAGAAGCTCCTGACTGCAAACCATCCAAAATGCAGCAGAAAGATTAATCTTCAACCTACTTTGTTGCATTTTATCCCACACCTCAGGGACCTTCACTGGATCCCGAGACACAAACGTACTCAGTTCAAACCCCTCACACACACATACAAAGCACTGCACAACACTGGCCCAGCCTACCTTATTAGCCGCATACACTGCCACCTACCTCCAAGGCACCTCTGCTCCGCTGGACTCTCACTAGCACACAAACACCACACCAGTGGAGAAGTGTGGCTCAATGATTAGAGCGGCAGACCCTGATGCAGAAGTCTAGCCCGGGACCAGGGTTCGATTCCCCCCCTCGGTGGGTCTTGGGCTCAAAAATTCCACGGACATGATAATTCTCGCCTCGGTGCCTATTCCATTCATGGAGTCCCACTCTGCAACTCTGGGCAATAGCTTGCTTAATCTCCACAACGGCCCCCACAACGCTAAGGATGCCTGGCCTCCACCTTGGGGGTGCCCAGGAGTGGACGCCTCACAGGGAAAGCCAGGATGGGTTCCACAGCGGTATTCGTACAAGCGCCTTGAGACCCTTGCGGGTGAGTAGTGCGCTATACAAGTATCAATTTACAATTTACAATTCTCACACCCAAAGCCAGGTGCCATGGCTTCTCTTACATCTCCCACTAAGCGTGGATGACCTCCCATAAGAGCCTTCTCATCTCTTCTTGAGTTCAGTAAGAAGGTTCAGTGAGAAGCTGAAGACCTGCCTCTTCAAATACATGCACCAGGGAAACAGCTGCCTACCCACCTGCAAAGCGCCTGGATACCCTCACGGGTGTTTAGCGTGCTATACAAATAAACATAACATAACATGTTACTGCTTTCTTAGTGACCCCTGCTTCTGCTCTGCTGCCTCCACTCAGCTGATCTGCAGAGATTGTTGCGACCTTCGTACTCAGAAGGTTGCACTACTTGAAGTTGTAGGAAAACATCAGCAATATATTCACGTTCGGTAACCGATTAGCTGTACATTCACCAGGTACCATCTGGGTGTATTACATGGTCCACTACTTGATAAAAAAAATATATATTACCTGTCTAGAGCAGAAGAATTTATTTAGTACCATTCCAAGCCCACTCCATTTTCCTGAAATAGAAACTGTTTGTTCCATTAGTCCCTTGTAAGGTTTACCTGTGAATATCAGCCCTCTAGTCACTGCCGAAGCACCGGAGCATTCTCATGAATGTCTGCTTCAGCTTGGAGTTCCCCCACACCAGGGTGAAGGACTGTGCAGGAGTATAGGACACTAACACAAGTGTGTTCAGCAAGTTCCAGTTTTTGTTTTCAGGATTCCAAGCCATTATGAGAATATTTGCAACGTGGAAACAAATGTACAGGAGGAGGAGACAACTCATGGTCTTTACCGCACCACTAAGCACTTGTAGTTGGGGTTGGCTTGAATCTATGGTGTTCTGTTTCATTTGCTTGATGTGTTTCCAGAGGGATACAACAGTCAGTGTTATAGAAAGGACTACAAGCAGGAGAGGAAGACCGGCACCCAGGACACAGATGACCACAGTGTACCTAAGTGTCCAATCAACATCCCAAACTTCTTCAATATCAAATGTCTCATTTTGAGGAAGGTACAAATAACATTCCCAGTACACAGGCACACTGGCAAGTACAGATATGAGCACTGATGTCATTATCATCCATGGGACCAACCTGGGCAGCTTCATCGTTATCTGCTTAAAGAGAGACTGGTTGAGTTTTACAATTTTGAAACAGTAGAAGATACAGAGGCAGGCAATGAGCCAGGAGCTGGAGGTCAGAGTCAGGTAATAGCACATGTTAGCAATGCGATAGTTATTACCACTGTAGTAGAATTCTGCTGCATACGAAGAAAGAAGAACTTCCAAATATAGAGTCATTATGTAGACCACGTTGGATAGCCCCAGCGAGACCAGGATGAGATTGCATGCATTCAACGTTCGGCTCTTTGCCCAGTCCAGAAAAAGAACTGTCATTATAAAGACATTGATGAAAACCCCATATACCGACTCCATTCCTTCAAGGATGGTAATAGCTATTCCCAGGTAGCGCATGGTGAACATCTTCTCATTCACTTAGAGTGTGATCGAAGGTACCCAGGACTGGGCTCAAGGAGTCTTGTCTGCGCAGATCCAGTCTTGTCTACGTATAGATGAAGAGCATGACCTATGTTTAGCTTTTGTTTCAATAAGTGGTATTCTTAGAGAGGCTATTTTCATAATCCTCTAGGTTGTTTTCACAAGAATGCAAATGTCAAAAGTTATCAATTACCCCGTTGATGCAAAATAGGATTATTCAACAGATGCTGCTGTTGGTGATGGGAGGAGCTCAGAGATGTTCAGGGTGCATTTCTTTGAAATTGATACTATGGAAAACATCAAATTTAAAACTTGTAAGGGGTCTGCATAGCTTGTGGAAATCTACATCCTTTTCAGAAGTAGGATTAGTCTGCTACTCGGAAGGGCTGACTAGAAGATGTATTGTTTACGTTTCTGCATGAATGACTCAGATTTCCTCTTGCAAAAACTAAACTGCATGTTTTTTGTATTGATGATTATCCAAACTTTAGCTGCCCTTTCGGCGAATTGTAAATAATCTCATTCTTCATTAGCGAGCATTAAATAAAATGATGAACAAACATTCATATATAGTAAATTCCTTTCTGCCACATTCCTAAAAGAAATGGAGTCACTGAGACACCGAAGAGACTATGCACAGGATGGCAAAGAAAGAAGACCACAAGACCAACAACTAAATGGAATGTCACATTATCACATTTTCAGTCATATTGCCATTATTCAAATACCTCTTTCCTCCAGGCTTGAAAATGACTCACAGGAACAGAGACTCTTCTTTGCCCTGGGGTACTCTGATGGGCCGACCTGCCCGGAAATACCCGATACACTGTATTCTTTCTACTAGAGCCAGAATATGTGCTAAATTATGTATCCAAGTAGCTAAATCATCAGAGCTGTAATATACCGGCTGCTAAACCACAACACCACTTTCCTGTATGAAATCTTTAGACTTGTCTAAAACCTGAGACCAGCAGCCAAGAACATCCTGACTATGGGGGACTTCAACTTGTAAGTGAACAGATCTGACAAGAAGTAGGTTATCAATAAATGATCCATGGATGGAGGACGTAGGTTATCAACAAATGATCATTGAATATTCGTTTTTGGGGTAGAGGTGGTGGCGTTGCTGGCCACATGCTCAGTGGCCAGCAGTGCCACCACCTCTACCTCCAATAACTAATATTCAAGGATCATTTGTTGAAAATCTACTTCTTCCATCCATGGATCATTAGTTGAGAACCTACTTCTTCCATTCATGTATCATTCGTTGAAAACCTATTTCTTCCATCCATTGATACCCTACTTCTTCCGTCCATTGATCATTCATTGATAACCTACTTCTTCCATCCATTGATCATTCATTGATAACCTGGTTCTTCCACCCATGTTCATTCATTGATACCCTACTTATTCAATCCATTGATCGTTCATTGATACCCTACTTCTTCCATCCATGTTCATTCGTTGATAACCTACTTCTTCCATCCATTGGTCATTCATTGATACCCTACTTCTTCTAAATTATGCACCACTCTACCCCTTCCGAATAGGTAAAGGCAAAATGTATTAAAGCAGGCAATGTCTGTATTACATGAGGTCAAATTCGCCATTTTGGAGTCAATCAGCTGGGACCTCTGGACTTTAGCTTGCAACTCCTGGGATATTGCTGCGATCCCTGGCTTGGTTTGCTGTCCTGCAATGGCAGCAGTTTGTGAGCTTAAATTACTCTTTTGTTTTTATTCCATGCACGATGGGAGACGGCGCTGTCCTCAGGTGACAGACAGTCAGAGGGTGATGTGCGACTCCTCCAAGTGGCACAAAATGAATTAATAATAATGCAGTAAAATGTTCAAGGAACTAGAGCAATATAAATAAATAAATCCAGGATTTGTAAAGCGTGGCAAATTAGATGTATCAGTCATTTACACATAAAGCACGCAGAAAAACTACATCCACATATCACGTCATCTATATTTTACACACTCCAGTCACTACACTTTCTTTCCTTTGGGACACTGTTGGAAGGCGTTCTCCAGGGGGCTTCGGAATACGTTCCTGACCACCCGTTGACCCACCTCTCCTAGAGTTAGGCCGAGCAAGGGCGGGGAGGCCCTTCCTGGAAGGGTCTCGTACCTAGGATCGCACACACTGCGCTTGCACTCTCTGACAGAGGGACACCACACAGTAGTTCTTCGAAAGACAGTATACTTTATCGTAGACGTAAGGGATCTTTATGATCCAAAATGCAGGTATGGAAACAGTGCCACAATCAGCGGCGATCTCGTGATGGGGGTATGGGGGTAGCGGGACAGTCTTTGAGTCAGTGTCTCTGCGGAGTATCCTGCGCACAGCTCTCAATCCTCGAGCTGGGGGGATGTTGCTTCTCTCGGCAATCTATGCCGATTCCCTTGGAGGAGAGTGCCGCGAGTCACTCAGCAGGCACAGGTGGTTCGGAGTTCGGGGAGCCGAGACAGCGTCAGCAGGGCTCCGATGGTTCAGAGTTCGGGGAGCCGCGACAGTGTCAGCAGGGCTCAGATGGTTCAGAGTTCGGGGAGCCGCGACAGTGTCAGCAGGGTTCGGATGGTTCAGAGTTCGGGGAGCCGCGATAGCGTCAGCAGGGCTCTGATGGTTCAGAGTTCGGGGAGCCGCGACAGCGTCAGCAGGGCTCAGATGGTTCAGAGTTCGGGTAGCGTTCTTCGGTTCGGGGAGCGATCGAGCCGCGACCAGGTCAGCAGGCTCTCGTCAGTCCAGGTCTTCTCTGCCCCCCGTCCCTTCAGCACCCCTTGTTATACTCCCCCTCCTCTTTGAAGTCCGGAGTCCTCGCCGAGAGGGGTCTTGGTGCCCGGGGGCGGTGTGTCGGGACTTCCTGTCGCTCGGCCCCTTTGATCTGTTCCGGTGGGTCTGGGAGGGACTCCAGACACCCAGCAGGCGAGGCGCCCGTTCACTGGGGGCCTGGTGGCCGATTGAAACCTTCCTTTGGGAAGAGACCAGAGGTGTGAAAGGGACGGCGCCTCCCGGTCTGGCTTGGGGGGGTTTCTCTCTCCCTTGGCCGGGCATGCTTGTTGGGGTCTGGCCGGCCATCGGGATGTTGGGCCAGGGTGGCCGGAAGTCTGTGACATCGGGGATCGGTGCGGTTGCAGGGTGGCTTGCTGGTCGGGAGGGCCCACACCACGAGGCCGGTTTCACACGTGCCCCCCCCCCCCAGCTGAAAGGCGGGGAGAACTACCCATCCACTTGGGGATTCTCCTCGCTGAAGCGGAAGAATCGGGATAGGCCGTCCGCGTTGGCGTGGTCCGTCCCGGGGCGATGCTCCACAGTGAAATCCATCCCCTGGAGGGAGATTGACCAGCGTAGTAGCTTGGGGTTTTCTCCTCGCATCTGCATTAACCACCGCAAGGGTCGGTGATCTGTTTGAACTCGGAAGTGTGTTCCGAACAAGTAGGGCCGTAGCTTTTTAAGGGCCCAGACTACTGCGAAGGTCTCTCTTTCAATGGTGCTCCACCGCTGTTCTCGAGGTAGCAACCTTCGGCTGATGAAGGCTATGGGCTGATCTACGCCTTTGTCGTTGAACTGTGAGAGGACTGCCCCGATGCCGTATTCCGAGGCGTCCGTCTGGACCACAAACTCCTGAGAGTAGTCGGGGGCCTTGAGTATCGGAGCAGTACATATAGCGGCTTTCAAGGTGTCGATCGCTTTTTGGCACGGGGGAGTCCATTGTATTTTCTTCTGGTGTTTCTTGGAGGTTAGCTCTGTGAGGGGGCCTGCGATGCTGCCATAGTTCTTAATAAACCTCCGGTAGTAACCGGTGAGGCCCAGGAAGGCCCGGACTTCCGTTTGGGTCGTTGGGGGTTCCCAGGACAGGATGGCGTCGATCTTCGGCTGGAGGGGGGCGACCTGCCCGCTTCCCACCTGGTGCCCCAGATAGATTACGGATCCTTGTCCAATTTGACATTTGCTGGCTTTGATGGTGATGCCGGCCTGGCTCAGAGCCAGCAGTACTTGTCGGAGGTGCTGGAGGTGCTCGGTCCATTGGGAGCTGAATACTGCTATATCGTCGAGGTACGCTGCGCTGAACCCCTCTAGTCCGGACAGGACCCTGTTCACCAGTCGCTGGAAGGTGGCCGGGGCATTCTTCATTCCAAACGGCATCACCCTAAAGCGGTAGTGCACATCCGGGGTGGAGAAGGCGGAGCGCTCCTTGGCTCCCTCAGTGAGTGCAATCTGCCAGTATCCGCAGGTTAGGTCGAAGGTGCTGAGGTAGCGAGCGGCCCCGAGGCGGTCGATGAGCTCGTCGGCGCGGGGGATAGGGTGAGCGTCCGCTCGGGTGACCGCATTGAGTCCTCGGTAGTCCACACAGAATCTCAGCTCGGGGGCGACACCGGGGGCAGCCGCTTTCGGGACCAGGACTACCGGGCTGGCCCAGGGGGCTGTCGGAGGGTTCAATCACCCGAGGGCCAACATCTTAGCTACCTCGGTCTGGATGCAGGTTCGGACCCGATCAGGGACCCGGTAGGCTCGGTGTCTCACTGGCGGGCTGTTGCCGGTGTCTACGTCGTGGACACACCAGTCGGTGACCCCAGGGGTTAGGGAGAAGAGGTCCGTGAACTGCCTTAGTAGCCGGCGGCAGTCGTCGGACTGTTGGGAGGTGAGAGTGGTTGACAGTCTCACCCCCTCCACGGAGCCATCGGTTTCTTCAGTCCCATCATCGGTGGCCAGGAGCAAACTCAACTCCGTCCTCACAAAGTGGGGTTTGAGGCGGTTCACGTGGAGGACCGGGAGGGGGTTCCGCGGGGACTGCACATCGACAAGATAGGTGACTTGGCTCTTCCGCTCGACCACCTTGAAGGGACCAGTCCATTTGTCTTGGAGGGCGCAGGGTTTCACCGGGGCCATGACCCAGACTTTTTGGCCCGGCTGAAACTCGACCAGCGTGGCATTCTGGTCATACCAGCGCTTCATCTCTTCCTGGCTAGCCTCGAGGTTTGTCTCTGTGAGTTCTCGGAATCTCCGGGTCTGGTTGCGGAGCGCCAGGATGTATCGGAACACATCAGGAGGGGTCCCCCGGAGAGTTGTTTCCCAACCCTCCTTGACCAGGCTCAGGGGTCCCCGGACGGGGTGTTCGTACAGTAGTTCGAACGGGCTGAACCCCAGAGATTTTTGGGGAACCTCTCGGTAGGCGAACAGGAGGCAAGGGAGGAGGACGTCCCATCTCCGGCGTAGGAGTTCTTCGAGGCCCATGATCATTCCTTTCAGGGTCCTGATAAATCGCTCGACTAGACCATTCCCTTGGGGGTGGTATGGGGTGGTGAACTTGTATGATACCCCGCACTGCTGCCATAGGGACCTCATGTATTTGGAGATAAAGTTCGTTCCACGATCACTCACGACTTTGCGAGGGAACCCCACGCGGGAGAAGATCCCCATCAAGGCCCGGCCTACCATGGGGGCCATCACGGTGCGGAGGGGAATGGCTTCGGGGTAGCGGGTGGCATGGTCCACCAGGACGAGGATGAACCGGTGGCCCTGGGCGGTCTTGGGATCCAGGGGTCCCACGATGTCGATTCCCACCCGCTCAAAAGGGGTACTAACAACGGGGAAGGGTTGTAGCGGAGCCTTGCGCTTCCCCCCACTCTTTTTCCGCGGGCCTGGCACATGAGGCATGACTTGCAGTGGGCCTCCACATTCGCTCGCATCTTGGGCCAATAGAAGTGGGTAACGAGTCGCTGGTAGGTCTTATCTTGGCCTAAGTGTCCTGCCAAGGGTACATCATGGGCCAGGCCCAGGAGGAGACTTCGGAAGCGCAGGGGTACCACCAGTACTCGGGTCGATCCCAACTCGGCCGAATTCTGTTCGCTGTACAGGAGGCTGTTTTCCCAGTATACCCAGTGGGTTCCGGACTGGTCGCCTGCTGCTTGGGCTTCAGCCTGTTGTCGGGGTCCAATGAGGGAAGGGCAGATGGCTTGTTCCTGGCAGAATTCTTCTTGGTAGGGACCTCCCTCCCCGTGCCACTGGGCCATCTCGGGCAGGTCCCCGAGCTCGGTCAGTGGTTCGGTACCTGGATTCACCGACCCGTCATCGGGAAGGGTTGCTTCTTCCGGAAGAGGGTCGTCGGGCTCGGGTAGGGCGTCCCGGACCTCGGGGATGGCGACTGCGTTCAGCGGGATGGCCTCACCTCCCTCGGAGGAAGGCAATCTGAGAGTCATAGAGCGCGTGGTGGCGCATACCCATTCGGATAGGCCCATCATTTCTAGATGGGCTCTTCGTTCCACTTGTCCCCACGGGGAACTCTCAAGGTCGTTGCCCAGGAGGCAGTCTACGGGCTGGGAGTTTCGGACTGCCACCCTCAACTTGCCGATGACTCCCCCCCATTCGAAGGGGACCAGGACCATCCGGCATAGGCTCTCGGAATTGTCCGACGATATAACTGGACAAAAGGCGTCGGGCAGGATCTGGTCTTCGGAGACCAGGTGGCAGTGGACCGCTGTGACACTCGCCCCAGTGTCGCGGAGGCCCTCAACGCGGTGACCGTTGACCGTCACCTGCTGTCGGTACTTCTTCGTGTTGGCGGGCAGGGGTGTTCCGGGGACCATCTCTCGGTCCCCTAGGGAGACCAGGGCCATGGCGGCTGGCTCCCATTCTTCGGAGTCTTCCATCTCTTCTCCTAGGGCTACAGAGGCCATTTGTCGAGCCGGAGGGGTTGTCGTGGCGGGTCGTTGGTACATGGGACACTGAGGGTCACTGGCATAGTGTCCGGTCTGTTGGCAGCGGAAACAGGTGATCCTAACTCGGGGTCTCGACCTCCCGGGTGGCCCGGTGCTGGCCGGAGGTGGGGCTGGAAAGTGCGGAGGTTGTCCTCTGGGGGGACTGTGCTGGGAGCCCCCCGGAAATACTGTTGGTCGGCCTTGATTCCCTCCGCCCCTCTGGCAGGGGGGGTCCCTGACTGTGGCGACCGTAGTCTCCCACGGGACCCCGTGAGGCCCGGGTGTTCACCCATCGGTCAGCCTCGATGGCCAGTTTTCGAGGGTCAGTGAGCTTGCTGTCCAGGAGGTGCTGGCGTAACTCCACAAAGCAATTGGCGGACAAGTGTTCCCACGCGATTAGGTCGAACAGCTCCTCAAAGTTGGAGACCTTGCTGCCCTTGATCCACCCGTCCAAGGCCCGGCTGTAAAAGTTCACGTACTCCACCCATGTGGTACCGGGTATCTTTTTGCAGTCTCGAAACCGTTGCCGGTACATTTCGGGGGTGAGCCCATATCTGGCTACTAGGGCCTCTTTCATGTGACTGTAGGAGTTCGGCACCGTGGAGGGCAGGTCTAGCAGGGTATCTCTCCCCTCGCTCAGGAACCGGCCCCACAACCCAGCCCCCCAGTCTTTCTGCGGGACTCGGTGGGAGGTCATGGCAACTTCGTAGGCCTTGAACCATTGCTGGATGTCGTCGTTCTTGTAATATTCTTTCCCCACATCCTTGGGGATGTGGACCCTTGGTTCCACGGCGGAGGAGAGGGGTTGAGTTCCCGAGGGTCTGGCCTCCTCACTTTTAGCCTTGAGCTCGATCTCTTTCAGGCTGCGTTCGTGTTCTAGTTGGAGTTTTCTTTCTTTGTGCTCTCTCTGTCGCTTCTTTTCCTCGAGTTCTCCTTGTAGGCGTAATTGTTCTACTGCCAGTTTCTTCTCGGCCAGTTTTAGTTCTCCCTCGATTTTTAGTTTTGCTAGCTCTAGTTCGTGGTTGCGGCCCCTTTCTCGGTCCGCTAGTTCCTCCGGGGATAGGCCCCCCTCTGGGGCGCTGCTCCTCCCCGGGATGCTTCGTGGTTCATTTTGCAGCTCTCCTTCTGTTTGTGCCTGGGAAGCTCCTGCCTCGACCCAGGTCTTCAATGCTCCCTGGAAATCCTCTTTCGTGCTTAATCCGGTGGTAGCGATTCCAAGGTCTTTGCAGAATTGTTTTAGTTCTCGGTGCGTATAATATTCCAACTGGTCCTCTCGGAATGTCGTGCTTGTGTTGGTACCTGCGGCACCTAGGGAGGTTTCTCCTTCCATTTCTTTCCGGTAGTACGTCAGTCGTTTACTGCACGATCTCTAGGTGTCGGCTCGGATCCCACCGCTGCCACCAAATGTTGGAAGGCGTTCTCCGGGGGGCTTCGGAATACGTTCCTGACCACCCGTTGACCCACCTCTCCCAGAGTTAGGCCGAGCAAGGGCGGGGAGGCCCTTCCTGGAAGGGTCTCGTACCTAGGATCGCACACACTGCGCTTGCACTCTCTGACAGAGGGACACCACACAGTAGTTCTTCATAAGACAGTATACTTTATCGTAGACGTAAGGGATCTTTATGACCTGAAATGCAGGTATGGAAACAGTGCCACAATCAGCGGCGATCTCGTAATGGGGGTATGGGGGTAGCGGGACAGTCTTTGAGTCAGTGTCTCTGCGGAGTATCCTGCGCACAGCTCTCAATCCTCGAGCTGGGGGGATGTTGCTTCTCTCGGCAATCTCTGCCGATTCCCTTGGAGGAGAGTGCCGTGAGTCACTCAGCAGGCACAGGTGGTTCGGAGTTCGGGGAGCCGTGACAGCGTCAGCAGGGCTCAGATGGTTCAGAGTTCGGGGAGCCGCGACAGCGTCAGCAGGGCTCGGATGGTTCAGATTTCGGGGAGCCGCGACAGCGTCAGCAGGGCTCAGATGGTTCAGAGTTCGGGTAGCGTTCTTCGGTTCGGGGAGCGATCGAGCCGCGACCAGGTCAGCAGGCTCTCGTCAGTCCAGGTCTTCTCTGCCCCCCATCCCTTCAGCGCCCCTTGTTATACTTACCCTCCTCTTTGAAGTCCGGAGTCCTCGCCGAGAGGGGTCTTGGTGCCCGGGGGCGGTGTGTCGGGACTTCCTGTCGCTCGGCCCCTTTGATCTGTTCAGGTGGGTCTGGGAGGGACTCCAGACACCCAGCAGGCGAGTCGCCCGCTCACCGGGGGCCTGGTGGCCGATCGAAACCTTCCTTGGGGAAGAGACCAGAGGTGTGACAGGGACGGTGCCTCCCGGTCTGGCTTGGGGGGGGGATTCTCTCTCCCTCGGCCGGGCATGCGTGTTGGGGTCTGGCCGGCCATCGGGATGTTGGGCCAGGGTGGCCGGAAGTCTGTGACATCGGGGATCGGTGCAGTTGCAGGGTGGCTTGCTGGTCGGGAGGGCCCACGCCACGAGGCCGGTCTCACAGACACTTTAAAAGCTGAGGAGCAGAGATGTGGCAAGTGTTTAAAGAGGAACATCTTTCACTTTAAACACTTTGTTTCTTGGAAGCCCTATCTCCCGAGGAGCGTTTTCAGAAATGCCATATTAATAATTACACCAACATGTTCTTATAGCATGGGCCAACAATTTCGAGGAATGTCTATGTATGCATAATACAAGATTTATATACACACACATTTCAGTATGTGTTCACGAGCGTAGGTTACTTAATGTGGTTCGTGGGGTGTGAAACTCAAAAAAATAAATATAGAAACAAAACAATATGTTTCCTGTCGGTGTTTATTTTGTAAAAACATAAAAATCCTGAAAATTGCGTTGCTTGTGAGTGACTCTCCTTGCTGTCTTTCGTGAATTACAGGCCAACAGCTGAGCAGATTGACGGCATGGGGAGTTTAAAAACAGGATGAGATTTCCTTAAAGATAGGTATATGTTAATATTTGTATATCTATTAAATATAAGGGTAATATTCACCTGAGGGTGTGGTGTTTTGTTTAATTTGGCTGCTTAATTTGCCAAAATGTGGCAGGCATCAAACTATGAGTGCATATTCTCAGTTAAATAAATGTGGAAATATACCATTTATTCTCAAAACACTAAATTAATATGGACAATTACCAATAAGATGGCCAAAAAAGAAAAATGGATAAATTCAGATGGAAATATAAAAAAAAAACATAAAACCGCTAGCCCTAATTATAGGGAAATCAAACCTGAGAAGAGAGTGTACAGCACACATGCTGAGCTCAAGTAATTAAAAGTGCTCTCATATGTGATAATAAAGAAAAAACAGAGGCTCTGTGAAATAAAATGTTTGTCTAGGATTATACAATTTGGACAAGTAGGGAAGCAGGCATTAATTGCAGATTATCTGGTTTCACATTTTGAAACTGTGTCACTAGATGTATACCTCTGTTTCTCTCTCTCACCTGTTTTACATCAAAAGTCACAGTTTTGTCTTTTATTCTTATTGCACTATGAGAAAAACTGTCACAGACATAGCCGACCCGACTCAGGACCCCAAGACCCGACTACCAGGTCAAAGATCTACTTACTGGGGGATATCACACCCCAAAACACCCCAAAACCCCCCGACCCCGAACCTGTCAATAAAAACATATTCATGCTCTCCAAGCTTTATGACTGGACGGAAAAATATTGTGATCCCTGCAGTGACAGGCAGTTGATTTTCTAAGGCTGGTTGGCCAACCCACCCTGGACCCGGAAATACCTTAATAATCAGAGGGGATGTATGACGTAACAACGCGTGTCTTTACAACGCGTGCAGTTACATCGCGTTTTTACAACGAACGCGATGTAACCACGCGATGCCATTACAACACAAGTCTTTACATCGACTTGCGCTAGATGGCGTGCTAACATTAGAAAAGCGTAATTTACTATTCCAACTCCAGTCCACTTAACAGTAGGGAAGGTGTTGGGATAGTAAACTACACTATTTGTAATGTTAGCACGCCATCTAGCGCAAGTCGATGTAAAGACTTGCGTTGTAATGGCATCGCGTGGTTACATCGCGTTCGTTGTAAAAGTTTTGTTGTAATGGTAGTGCGTTGTGAAAGTTTCATTGTAAAGGTTGTTTACCATCAGAGGACAAGGGGTTTGGGTATGCTTGTGGCTGGAACCATCCCTCGGCCAAGGAGGGAACAGAGGCCTGTGTTCCTAAGAGCACCAGCCCAGATACAAGGTCCAGACCGGATGGTGGGTTGGAAATTACCATCTACCAGGGAATCGCAGTATTACTTGTGTTGTTAGTACGTACGAGTTCCACGTACTATCCTGTGTTTACTGCCTGCAGGGCATTGTGTTATCCATTGCATGCCAGGGTGCTGTCTGGCGCAGTGCCCATCTATTTTTAGGTGCGGAGTTCTCCACCCCGACTGCAGAGTCTCCACAGCCTTAAAACTACTATTAAATGGCACTTTTGTGTTCCCTGTCACACCAATGACGGTGGATCTCTGGAGAGCTTTTGAGTCTTTTCACATTTTTGCATTCCCCGTGACCTATTTCTATACAAAACGGAGTGCACCTTAAGGCCAATGAAATCTGTTTCTAGCGCTTAGACTTTTGCCACGGTAAGCAGATCCCATATCTGTACTACAGGAAGGATTTTAAATCTGTACATCCGGCCTGCAGTCTTTTACTTACTAGTTGATGGAGTTATTACTTAAAATACAACAACATATTCATAATGTTTTTAGTAAAGTATCCGCGAACCACATATGGAATTACAAATACAATTTTCATGCATAGAGTGATCTATTTGCATACTATATAATGACAGTACGTGGGCAGAAAAAGTTGGTCTGTACTGAAATGCAATCACTTTTTGAGGGTAAAATAGTATATTAAAATATTTCGATGATTTCTTATTTTTTTATTTCTCATAATAATTTACATGCCCAACCTACAAATGCCAACCAGATTGGTTAGGAGAATATTAATAAGTCAGAATTGCATCTGAAGACCATCTATTTAGCACTGTTGACAACAGTTTAGTTTGTCTTCAGTCATTCCTTGTTCCTTTCACACTTTTGGTGGCTTTTGGCTTGCCTTGAAATTGAAGCAGAGATACACAATTTGTGGAAAATTACAAAGTTTTACAAAAACCTTTAGGAAACTTCCAAATGGGTGCTGGATATTTCAACTTGTCTATCCCACGACACACCCTAGAATAATCATGGGTACTCACAAACTTTCTCTAGGGGGACAAATTTACAGTGTGGTTTGTGGCCGAGGGCCGCACCGGTGGGGGCGGGGTCAGTGGGGAGCGGGGCTAGAGCAAAGCAAATGAAGGGCGCCACCCCCCTAAGGGGCATGGCGCCGTTAGAGGCAGCAAAAGCGCCGGTGGAGGAACATCCCTTCCGGGTCACACATCCCCGGAAAGGGGCCAGGGCCAATGAGCCGAAAGCGGAAGGGCGTCGTGAGGGAGTTTAAGGCAGGTGACCCGGAAGTGGTCTCGTGGCGCGAGGCTTGAAAAGCCTACAAAATTGGAGACGCCCCCTCTTTTGTCTTTTCACCTACCAGGGTCGGAGGTCGCAGTCAAGTTGCTGCGGTGACTACGGGGCCCACGAGCGACGCTTCATCGTCGAGGCGCCAACCGGCTGCTGGGACAGGTGAGAAGGCCTCACAGTGTGCGGTGCGCAAATGCGAATTAAATGTATTGTTAGTTCTTAGGAGGTTCCCAGGGTGCGGCGGGAGAAGCCGAGCGGTAGAGTCGAGCGCGTTAATTTTGGGCTGAGCACATTCAATTTAAGAAGCGGAGCGTTTTAGCAATTGCCTCTCTTTTGTGCCCTTGTTGTTCCGACTATCTCGGATTCATAGGTTGTGCCCCTTTATGCCTTTGTCGTGCCACTGTGCGGCGGTAAAGCCGAGCGGTGAAGCCGAACGCGTGTTGTTTGGGGCGGAGCCCCGTTTCTATTTGCGGAGCGTCATAGCCATTGCCTCTTTCTGAGTGCCTTGTTCGCGCGTGGCTGGCGATATTAGTCTTGCTTTGCGTATGCTCCTCCACACTTTCTCCTGCAGGGGAGAGGATGAGGTCCATCGGCGGCGCGGCCGCCCCTGGTGCAGGGAACAAGGGCCGAAGCCTCGAGGTCGCGCCCACATCCTGTGATTCTGGGCAAATAACTGAATTTCTTTTCCGTGCCTGATTGCGCATGCTATGTAAAGCTCGAGTTCGCGCTATATAAACATTCAACTAAGACATCTAAAAACTAAATGAACCAGAACATCCGTGGTACTACTGATGGGCGAATACAAAAAATATGTACTATAAGTCAAGGCAAAATAATTAAATAAGCAATTGGTTTATTAAGCTGTTTTATATTGGAGGGGGGTAGAGGTGCTTCGTGACACAAAATACTTCATTTCTTGCCTTTAGTGGCCACTTTAACAGGTAGGAGATAAAAGGGGTGGTCAAAAGGGGTACGCTAGATGCACCACGGCTGGGGCCAGTTATATTGGGGGTATCACATGAGTGAGAGCCTTAGCAGTCCTAGGGGTACGCCAAATACGAGGCCCAAGGAAGCGCGCGCGCGGCAGTTATTAAAACACGAGGGTTTCAACATTATACTGGACGGTTCCAGGACACACTGGGCATTATCATGGGGTGTAACTAACTTTTCTATTTCTTATTAAGCGCAGAATGCCGCCAAAACGGTCAACGAAGGGCAAAGGGGCCCAGGCCAAAAAGGACGAGTATCTGGCGCTGACGGAGCTGCTGGAGGTCACGAAGGAAAAAGGAGTCGAGTGGGCGCTGAAGAAATTAAAGGAAGGGGCAGGGACGGCCGCCCAGGAGGATTCAGGGCGGGGCAAGCGAGCCCGGCGCACACCAGAAAGATTCAAAGAGACATCAGGAGGAAAGCGTCCCAGAGTTGGGGTTTCTCAGGCTGCATCGTCAGGTGAGAAGGGGGCTTTGGAGTCAATAGACTTGGTTACGAACTTTGCGCAAGATGCTATTGTCGCTCCCACAGATACAAGCGGAGGTCCCAACTCTCAGAATAATGCGCCGCCAGTGGCCGTGACACCCTGCTTAAATGCGGGAGCGCCCAGGGCTCAGATAGTTCCGCCACCAGTGGTCGCGCATCCTGGCAGCGGCATCGCGCAAGTGTGGGTTCAGTCGGGGGGTTTAGCGCAATCCCCTGGTGTAATGGCAACAACATCGCACGGACAGGCCCTTAACAATTGCCCTGCGAGCGCAATGGCCCTCCCACCGGTGTACCCAGGTTTCTCGGGGTCGGTGGTTACCGGGCAATTCCCAGGCGGGGTGACGCCAGCGCCGCAAGGGCAAACGACCGGCAGTGGCCCTACAGTCGCAGGGGCAACAGGCAACACAGTGCAAGGGGCGGTGGTGCCGGGTGTGATGGGGCAGCCTACACTCGCGTACAGTCCCTTGATCTACGGTTCAGCCTCCATGGCTCTGTCGCCCTCTGCGGGCAACACATGGCATGTGCCCCTGGACACCAAAGAGAAGATACTCAAAGGAGAGTACGTGGACGTATTCGACCTCATTAATGCCGGGGTTGTCCCAGGAAAAACCAGGGGAGGAAAGGAGGGGGATTACAAGCAAAAGAGGGTATGGGTGGAATGGTCGATAAAGAATTGGATCACAGGTTTTGCCATTTATGCGGCCATCATGGCAGAAAGGTACCCCGCGGTGGCACCCCAGTTGTTCAGTTATATTTCCCTGATTCATGGGGCGGCTTCCGAATTCCCGGGGACGGGGTGGTTACAGTATGACACTAAGTTCCGCCAAATGAAGGCAGTGCACCCTGAGATAGCTTGGGACCAACGTGAAATTAATGTGTGGCATGCGGTGTTTTATTCTACGGTCCCCGGGAATAAGAATAGTTACCCGAGCCAGAATCAGTCCTTTCGGAGTGACAGAGGGGCAGGGGATAAGAAACAGGCCTGCTGGCAGTACAACAAGAACGAGTGTACCAGGGGTGCTTCATGCAGATACAAGCACTGTTGCTCATTTTGCGGGGGTCCCTCCCACCCAGAAACTAGATGTTTCAAAAAATCAGGGAAACCAAGAGAGCAACCACCCCACAATGCAACCAAAGGACGGCCCCCTCAACCATCCGAGAAACCTGCCAACTCCCATTAGGACTCATGTACTGACACACCTCCTTAGCAAATATGGTAAAACGATAGAGGCGCAGTTTTTGCATGATGGTTTTATGTCTGGTTTCTGCATCCCTTCATCGGCCACCCCCGCCAGTGTGCCGCCTCGCAACCAAAATTCAGTACTGCAGAACTTGGAGGCAGCGGAGCAAAAAATCAAGAAAGAAGTAGCCTTGGGGAGGGTGGCGGGACCCTTCAAACAGTTGCCGAAGCCGGATCTTGTATGCTCACCCCTAGGTCTAGTGCCCAAAAAAGAGGCAGGTAAATTTCGCTTGATTCACAATTTGTCCAGCCCCCCGGGTCTATCTGTTAATGACAAGCTTGACCCAGATCTATGTACGGTGCGCTATACAACATTCGATACCGCTATACAAAAACTGCAGGCGCTGGGTGGTGGAGCCTTAATGGCTAAGTCAGATATCGAGTCAGCTTTTCGACTATTACCAGTTCATCCTGAGGATACAAAGTTCTTGGGTTTCACGTTCAAGGGCGAATTTTTCATTGATCTTTGCATGCCCATGGGGTGCTCTATTGCTTGTGCTGTATTCGAGACTTTCGCCAGGTTCCTAGAATGGGCAGTTCAGCATTTCCTGACATCAGTTACTTCTTATGGTGTGATACATTATTTAGACGACTTCTTGTTTATGGGCCCTCAAGGGTGTCAGTCTTGCAGACAGGCCTTGCGGGCTTTCCAGCACTTGACCAAAGCTCTGGGCGTGCCGCTTTGCGAAGAGAAGACTGAAGGGCCTTCTACGTGTTTGACATTCCTGGGCATTGAAATTGATACTAGAGAAGGGGTGTGTAGGCTTCCACAGTCTAAGGTGAATGCATTTAAGGCAGCAATAGACGCTTGCTTGGGGGCCCGGAAAGTGACATTGCACCAATTGCAAGTCTTAGTGGGGCAGCTGAACTTCGCCTTGAGGGTCATACCGATGGGCAGGGCCTTCTCTAGGAGTATCGCAAGGGCGATGTCTGGGCTTCGCGCCAAACACCATCACACTAGGTTGTCAGCGGAGGTAAAGAGCGACTTGGCCATTTGGAAAGATTTCTTGCAAAACTTCAATGGGTCAGTAATTTGGCAATTGCCGAGTAGTTCCAATGTTGAGCTTGAATTGTTCACAGATGCGGCAGGCAGCGTGGGTTTTGGCGCAGTGTTAGGTTCTAAATGGTGCATGCAGCACTGGCCAAAAGAGTGGGTAAGGCACGGTCTGACACGGAATATCACCTTCCTAGAACTGTTTCCAATCATTGTAGCCTTGCCCGTGTGGGGAGATATTCTGGCTAATAGGCGCATTGGGTTCTGGTCTGACAGCATGTCGGTGGTGATGGCGATCAATAATCAGAGAGCGAAATGCACCTGGGTGCTGCGACTTCTAAAAGATCTAGTGTTGCAATGTTTACGGCACAATGTGTTATTCACTGCTAGACATGTACCGGGTGTTGACAACATAGCCGCTGACGCCTTGTCCCGTTTTAAGTTGGCAGAGTTCCGCACCCAACGGCCGCAAGCAGACAGAGAGATGACGATCTTCCCAGTGGGGCTATGGAAGCTTGGTGCCCCACTGCCTCTGAATTGATAACGGCGTCCCTGGCCCCCAAGACCAAATGTATGTATGAGTGGTCTTGGCAGTTATATCAAGGGTACCTAATTGGAGAGGGGTTAGCGGAAGCATTCTCTCCTCCAAGTGTGTTGGGGTTCATAGTGCACCAAAGAGCCAACGGGAAGTCAGTAGCAATGATGAGGAGACAGTTAGCGGCAATAGCATTGTTTGCCGGGCTAGGGGGGGCCACAGACCCAACAAAAGATCCCAGGGTGCGGAGAGCTATGAAGGGCTGGGAACGCCTAAACCCGGGGGTCAAGGACAGTAGGAGACCCATAGTCATAAGCAGGTTGGTTAATATCCTGGAGATTCTGCCCAAGATTTGCTTTTCGCCATTCGAGGTGCAATTATTTAAAGTGGCATATGCGCTAGCCTTTTTTGGGGCATTCAGGAATTCCGAATTGGTTCCCTCCTCTAAAGCTGACAGGGTGGGGGGTATATGTTGCGAGGACCTAATCCTGTCTGGGGAAACCTTGAGAATCAGGGTCCGAAAATCAAAGACAGACCCCTTAGGTAGGGGTAGTTGGTCCCAACTGATGGCTGTGAATGGGGCTATGTACTGTCCAGTAAGTCTGATGAGGGAGTTCCTACAAATCAGGCCTCAGGGAGGGGATAAGAGGTTCCTTTTGCATGCTGACGGCAACCCTCTCACTAGATTCCAGTTCAGCAGGGTATGCAAGCTTGCTCTGATTAGTTCGGGGGTAGACGCAACGGACTTCACGTCTCATTCTTTCCGCATTGGTGCAGCCACCACGGCGGCGGGGCTGGGGTTACCGGAAGAGACAATCAAGAGAGTAGGCCGTTGGAAGTCTACGTGCTACGAGCGATATGTTCGCCCGCAATTAGTTTGAGTTGCCAGCGTTGCCTCCTTTTGCCTCGCATTGTCTTGCTTTGACCACGTGCCATCTCCACTACTCTAGGTGCTACGACTCGGAAGGCCCAAATATGTTGGTGCGGCCACTCATTTATTCGCAGGGCGGGACGTGCCTTCAAGAACTCACGCGAGGAGAAAAGACAGGATTTAATTGGTTTCAGCCACCATTGGGTTGGGGTAGGCGGCCAGCATTTGGCGGAAGTGCCAAACGATTTGCAGAGGGCCTTGAATAGAGGTATGCCCACCCCCGATCTTCTAGTGATTCATTCTGGAGGCAACGATATGATCCCGAGGGCCGGAGGGGCGTAAAAGAGTCCTTGTTCTCAGCCCTCGCGGCGGTCAGGAACATGCTCCCCAATACCTTATTGTTATGGTCTGAAGTGATACCGAGGCAAGTTTGGGCACGAGGGGCTCCTCCGAGGGCAGTGAATAAGTCCGTAAGGAGACTAAACCAGTCAGTGGCGGAGATCTTAAGAAAATCAAGCATCCGGACCATAAGACATAAACTGATACAAACCTCAAGGCCAGAACTCTATGCGACAGACGGGGTGCACCTGTCTGAGGCCGGTAATGACTTATTCTTGCAAACAGTGCTAGGGGCCATCACGGAGGCTTTCGAGCGCGGGGGGGGAGGTCGAGTTGGCCAGTAAGCACCTCTCCCTGTGGCGGGGTCCTGAGCAGGAGAAATGACAGGGACTCCGTTAGTAGGTGCCATTTTGACCCCAGAACAGGTCTAAAAATCATTTCATGGGCTCCGGGCTGGCGAGAGATCTGGGGCTGACCTGCTGGTGGCTCTGGATTCTCTAGCTCTACCCTGGAAGCCGTCGGTGGTCACAAGTGGTGGCAGATTATTTACCTGCGGCTCGGTTGGCCGGAGGGCGGTCAACCTAAGGAGAGCAGGCTATCTTGGTTGTGGCCTGCTGGCACAGCCCGAAGGACAAGCAAAGGCCCCTTGGAGAGCGGGTTGTAAATATAATCTTAAGGCGTGATTTTGAAGATTTATTGGAATGCTGTGGTGTTTTTAAGAAAGTGTTTAAAGATTATGCAATAAATAAGACGGACCAATGGTAGGATTGGCCAAGAAGTGTATTTAATAAAACGTACACACTGTGAAGACCAAATCTGACTCAGGTGTCTCCTTGAGAGGGTGAGGTGAAGCTGGGGCAAGTAAGGCGGGGGACAAGTGCGCTTTGTATGCCTTCTAAAAGAAAACTTTGACAAAGAGGTTGAACACAGGTACCTGCAGCGGACGCATTAGTCCACTGAGCCACCAGACCCGGCATACACACATCTGTCTCAGTCTGTCTGTTTGTGTCTGTGTGTCTCTATGTCTCTCTGTCTGTGTGTCTCTGTCTGTGTGTCTGTATGTCTTTGTCTGTGTGTCTCTGTCTGTTTGTGTCTGTGTGTCTCTGTCTGTGTCTGTATGTCTCTGTCTGTGTGTCTGTGTGTCTTTGTCTGAGTGTCTCTGTGTGTCTGTGTGTTTCTGTGTGTCTCTGTCTGTGTGTCTGTCTGTGTGTCTGTGTGTCTGTGTGTGTGTCTCTGTGTGTATGTCTGTCTGTGTGTCTCTGTCTGTGTGTCTGTATGTCTCTGTCTGTCTGTCTGTCTGTCTGTCTGTGTCTCCCTGTCTGTGTGTCTCTGCGTCTCTGTCTGTGCATCTGTGTCTCTGTGTCCAACCAGGATGCTTTCAAAAGGCCCTGTAAAAGTCAGCTGTGAAAGCGCTTACAGCTGACTCTTAAAGGGCCTTTTGGGAAGCTTTCCGGGTGCCATGACCTCACAGAGGCCGGAAGTAAACACAGAAGATGACAGCAGGAGCAATTGTAGGGAATGCCTATTTAACACATATTCACAACGTATGCTCCTGCGGTCATCTTCTGTGTTAACTGCCGGCCGTGGAAACTGCAAGGCAAGGTCCGTGGGCCGCCAATGAAGGCCTGCCGGGCCACTGGCGGCCCGCGGCCGTGCTATGAGTACCACAGCCCTAGATCATGTTGAGGTGACTGTAGCATCTGCAGCAGTCAGATTACCATCTCTCTATTCTCTTGACTGTCTCGGCGCCAAGTCTAAAGCCTCCTGCTGACTAATGTAGCAGCACCTATCCTGAATGAATAGGAGCTTTCATATATCTATGCTAGTCACTTATATGGCCTTGGCCATTACTTTGCAAAACATATACCTTGTGAGCAGGATATCAGTGGTGTGGATCAATAAGGACGTGGATGCCACATTGAGTCGCAGACTGAAGAATTCATGTAGCACGACGAATGGACACCCCAGGACCCAGCCTGCCCGCCTAAAGATCACTTGTTCCACCTTATCCATTTGATCAGTCTTAGAACGAGGTAAAATCACTACCAAATTTCCCTATGTGATCCTGTAGCATCCCTTTATGAATGTCTTTTTTGGATCCTGCCACTAGGTCTAAGACCCTAAATGTCTCATAAAAGGTGAGGGAGGAAAATGCTGAAAACAGCACTGTCTCGTAATTGGAATTGCATATGGTATGGAGAACCCCTAGAATTTTTCCAAACTTGCCCATATCAATGGAGCACCTCACATCTGGCACTGCCCTCTCCAAACCCTCCTAACCTTTTAGAGCTTTCTCAATGAGGGTAACATTTAAATAGTCCAATGCATCTGCCAGCCTACAGAAAAAGGCTAATGCGGAGTAGTTTGGGGCATAGCAAATGCTGTTGTCCTCTCTTCCACATGTGTGTGCCCCAGGAATCCTACCCAGCCACTCAGTGAGAAACTCTGTGCTTCTGTGTAACATACGGTTACAAAAGCTAAGCTTGAAAAGCCATTTCATATGCCCCTTCGTTTTTGGTGCCAAACTGACTGAAATTAGGTCTGGTAGGTCAGAGCACCAAGATTCAATCATATCCCATGAAAAGGACCTCCACCCTTGGATAGAAATATCAGAAATCCTCAAATTTGAAACAAGACAAAGCATTGGCTGTGTTACTCTGAATACCAGGTGCCTATTTAGCTCTAAACAGAATGTTATTCTTTAAACAAACTAGAACTAGCTCCTTAAGCAATCTTAGTACCATATTGTTTTTTGCATGCTACAAGTTAATGGATTCCACCACTGGCATGCTGTCTGGCCAAGACGTTACAGATCATTGTGAGAACTGACTAATCCAAATACGCAGGGCGACTGCAATGGGAAGCAACTCAAAGAAAGAAACATATTTCCCCAAACCAGAAGCGACCCAATGCTATGGCCTTGGACTGTCACACCAGTTGGATCCCAGCATGGCACCAACACCACATCAGTAAATAGACCAAAATCTTGGCTTGACTGTACTGAGGTGTGCCCCACCATTGCCCCATTAAGGTTCTCAAGGATTGCTAGCTAGATCCTAATGGCTTACTTTAACTTAGCCAATGGGAGGGTTCTGTGATGCTTCTCACTATGTCATGACATGGCATGTGCGATGGATCTTGAAAAGGGGCAGCATATTGAAATGATCTGCAAGACAAAATTGAGCTGTCCCACTAGGACGTGTAGTCTGTGTAACGTGACCATACATGTATAAGTATAAGTATAAAAGAAGCTTGTAGAGCGCTCGAATACCAAAGGTGTCTTGGCGCTGTGGTGTGTATGGTCAGCAAGAAAACAAGTTAGTGCTGGGCCTGGAATAAGCGATGTTTCAACATTTTTCTGAAAAGGGCATAATTGGGTTGCAGTCGCATCTCCACAGGCAGGTGATTCCATAATCTTGCTGCACACGTGCCAAAAGAGCGACCGCCCCATCTCGCAAATTTAAATCTGGAAGTACAGATAAGGCCCAGGTTAGCAGACCGCAAAGCACGGGGCGGAATGTAGGGTCTGAATCTGTCACTTCTATCATTGGCGCCACCCCCAAAACGGGCCCGGTGAACCAGACAGAGTGCCTTAAACTCGATCCTCTGTTGGACCGGAAGCCAGTGCAGAGATTTCCTACCCTCAGAGGTGGGGCAACCCCTGGGCAGGTTCAGAATGACCCGAACCGCAGCATTCTGCAAAGACTGGATTTTTCCCACCTGAAACTTATCTATCCCCAAAAACATGGCGTTGCAGTAGTCCAGTCTGGACATGAATAAAGCGGCCATCACAGTCTTCTGGAGCGCCAAGGAAATATACGGGAGAATTTTTCGCAGGGTTTTTAATAGAAAGAAACATGATGAAGTTAGGCTGTTGACCTGGGCAGACATGTCTAGTTTGTCATCAAAGATCACACCCAGGTTCCTTACCTTAGAGACCGGGAGGGAACACTGCCCAGCCTCCGAAGGCCACCAGAGGGTGTTCCAGATTGAAGGACCTTTCCCAAACTCCATCACTTCAGTCTTTTCAGTATTGATTTTTAGGAAACTCAGGCGCATCCAATTCATCACGTCAACAAGACAGGCGTGAAACTTGGCCGCTACTTGGTCAGGGTGGTCCACAGTTGATATCACTAGCTGTGAATCATCCGCATAGGACACCAGCATGAAGCCATGTCTCCTGACCAGACTGGCCAGCGGTCTGACATAAATGTTGAAAAGGGTCGGAGACAAGGCCGGCCCTTGTGGGACACCGCACGGTAGGGAAAAATTGGCCGAATGTAGTCCGGCCCATTGTAGACTTTGTCTACGATTGTCCAGGAAGGACGCGAGGAGGGCTAAAGCACGGCCCACAATCCCAACCCCCTTCAGACGCTGCAGCAACACCTCATGGTTGATGGTATCGAACTCAGCGGACAGGTCCAGAAGGACGAGCACCGCTCTCCCCCTCCATCCACTGCAGCTCGAATACCCTCAGCTGCGGTTATAAGAGCCGATTCCGTGGAGTGTCTAGGTCAGAAGCCGTGCTGAGACTTGTCCAGTAAGGCATTCTTGTCAAGATACTCCATCAGGCTCTGGTTTATAGCCTTCTCGGCGATTTTAGCCACCAGGGGCAGGCCGGAGATGGGACGATAGCTAGTAAATTCAGAGGGATCAAGCGAGGCCTTCTTCAGAAGGGGTTTTACACTCGCCGTTTTCCAAGTGCCTGGATAGGGTCCAGCGGCTAGTACCTGATTAATCAGAGCCGTGAGAGTAGGTATGATCTTATCACAGCCACCTGCTGTAAGATATGGGGCGGGCAGGGATCTGGGGCGGCACACGATTTTATGGAGCCTAATAGTGTCCTGAGCTGATCTCTAGATAAGGGAGGAATAGTTGACAGGCTCCAACTAGATATCTCCTGTGGAGGAGACGTGAGTGCCACAGTATTTAACAGATCGTTATAGATGGTGGTGACCTTGTTCTGAAAGAAAACGGCCAGCTGATCACAGAACAACTGATCCGGACTGAACCGGTTTGTCTGCTGGGGATTCGCCAAAAAAATACCGTTTTGAAAAGTTCTTTAGTAGAATTCCCTGCTTCCGAGATTTTCCAAGAAAAGTAATCCCTCTTAGAATTCTGGATGGCATGCTTGTAGTTAGACAACACCTGATAATAGGCTTGCTTGCAGATCTTATCATAGTCCACTCTCCAAAGCCGTTCCCGCCGCCTGCATTCAACCTTAAGACGTTTCAGCTCCGGGCCATACCAAGGGGCACCAGGTGGACATCTGTTCTGGGTAGCTACCTGGAGGGGGGCGACCTGGTTGACAGCATTAGTAATCCAGTCCGTAAACTGAGCAGCGGCTGTCTCATTATTGGTGTCAAGGGTGGGGGGGGGGGCTGCCCAGCGTCTCGGAAAGGGATGAGTGTGTGACCTTACTCCATCTCCTAAACATAATCCTGGTAGGTCTCTGCGGACCCCCTGTGGGTCTAGTCTTAACCCCTACACTGAAAAGCACAGCCCGATGGTCGGTCCATGGGAGAACTTCAGTCCCAAGATATAGAAGGTCAGGGTGGCTGGAGAATAGACCATCTAGAGTATGTCCCCCAGTGTGGGTCGGGTCGGAGACCAGCTGCTGGAGTCCATATCCCTCCAGACTGTCTAGCAATCTGGCGGTGTCCGAATTGCTCTTGGCCTCCAGATGGAAATTAAAATCCCCGAGAATAATATAGGGTTCAAACTTAGTGCAGGACTCTAAATGTTTTTGAAGCGCCTCCAAAAACGCGGCCCGTGGTCTAGGTGGTCTATAGACCAGAAGCCCGTGGGAAACAGTTATGTCTTTTGAATATATACTGAATTGTGCTGCTTCGGCGTGCAGATTTTCAACAGCCATGATCTGTACCTTCAAATGGTCTCGGTAGATAATAGCTAAGCCCCCCCTCTGCCATCCTTTCTGTCCAGACAGAATAACACATAACCAGGGTGCAGAGTCGTGTTCCAGTCAGGGCAGGAGGCCGTATTGGTCCACGTTTCCGTGATGAAGGCCAAATCAGGGGAATGAGCCGTTAAAAGCAATTCCAGTTCTACTTTGTGTTTAGTTGCGGAACGTGCGTTAAGGAGGAGCCCAACCAGGTGATTCCCTAAATTTGCCAGTGAAGCTGGGGTCAAGGATCGAGTCTGCGTATCATAGGGACCAACCTGCGGTCCGCCCCCCACTCTCTTGCTAGCCCCAATCCTACAGGGGGAGGTACCCCGGCCTGCCCCTTCACTACTGGCCTCCCTGACCACAGAGTAACGACAGCCCGGGCACAGATACTTATGTATGTCATCTTGCCAGAGCAAGGGAATGCACCGAGTGGGGTTCCTCACCTTTAAATCCAGCAACCTCGCCCGATTATAGTGTAAAGAGTGCATAGCGCCCGGGGGCCTGGCTCCTGGCGTGTTCCTGGCGCGGACGGGCGCAGGCGGGCTTACCTTCGGCGCGCCAACGGCGCGCGTCTGCTGCGCACACGCGACAGCGCGCGTTATATGGGCAGCAAAGGCCGGCACTAGACCGCTAACCTCACCGGAAGGAGGTGGGCGGGCCCGCTCGCACGGACGGGCACCGCACACCAGGGGAGTGGAGCCGGGAGAAGTGCTCCAGGGGACAGGGAAGAGAAAGACGGTAAGTTAAAACCCAGAAGTCTAAAAGCAGGATCCCCAAAACTAAAAGTTAAAACACAATGCCGTCACGTTGGTTAAAAATAATTAAAGTGGTCACACAGCTTTCCAAACAATTCAGGGAGCACGTTCGCAGCCCGCGCCCCACACTCATCCGTTCTCTGCTGTTCTCAACATGCCTCCATACAAGTTTTCCAAGAACTTTTAAAAGCCCTCACTTCTTCCTGCTGTGGCAACCTGCAGTCCCCTTTTTTGGAGTTAAACTCAGTCCCGGAAAACACAAGAAGTGCAGCTGGGCCCAGAGTGTTGTCGTCAGGCATTGGTGCCCCTTTCTTGCCCATGAGTTTGATGAAAGATGAAAATGCATTTGCACTTCTCTTCCAGCGTCTCAGGGCCAAGAATAAGAAATCGTTCAGTTACTGCGTAGGTCCCATCACCTGGGTGAAGGTCCATTCTAGCATGGTGCTGAACTGTTTTTAGTACACAAAAGCCACCAGACCCCCTATGAGCATACATTTACAATAAAATAAGTTACCCTCAAATTGAAAACCCAACAGGTGGAAGTCATTAGTTTGAACAGGAAGCAAGTGAAAAGCTGATTTCACTTCTGCCTTAGTCGAGAGGTCCTCACGCCCCAACTCCCTCAACTTGGCCAAGGCCTCAGCCTGGGAAGCATACCTAACAGAGCCCAGTGCTGGGTCAATAATGTCGTTGACTTACCTGCCCCTCAGGGATATGGATTGTGTAGGAGTCTAAACTCACTAGTGTTTTTCTTTTGAACGATCCCTAGTGTGAATAAAGTCATGAAAAGGAGGGTTGATAAAGGGCCTGCTACCCTCCCCCACTTAATTTATTTTTCAATATTTTTCTTTGCTATATCTTTGCTAAGGCCCAAGGATTGCTGGTTCCTTCAAAACATAGGACCTTTCACTGCCATGGCCGGTATACTAACATCATAGTAGAAGCCACAATACATCTGGTGAGCTATGTCAGATCTCTGATAAGAGATTATTCAAGGGTTAAAAAACCAATAGAGATACAGGAGAAAGTGCTTTACTAAGAACAACACCCTTTGATCTCATTCAGCCTGGTTTGG
Organism: Triturus cristatus; assembly: GCF_964204655.1. Taxonomy (NCBI): domain Eukaryota; kingdom Metazoa; phylum Chordata; class Amphibia; order Caudata; family Salamandridae; genus Triturus; species Triturus cristatus. The sequence goes on from NC_140588.1 coordinate 963,782,046, forward strand.
TAGAAGGCTTGAGACCCAACCTCCCTACTGAACGCAAACACTGAGATAACCCACAACCAACAAACAACATTCCGCATACAGAGATACCGAAATTGGAAAGAGGGATGGAACTTGTGATCACTACTCTATCCCCAAAATTTGCAGCATAACATAAGATCACCTCTGTGCAAGGGTTGAATGTCTTAATATTATGGATGTTCATAACGTCCTACAAGCCCCTACAGTAATAATACTGACTTTAAAATATTGTCACGTTAAGTATATATAGGCAATATTAACTGAGCTAGGACCTAGGTAACGTGTAATTACAGAGGCTGGTCCAATTTGTGGTCTGACTTGGTGGCACCAGATAGCTTTACTATGCATCAGCTGCTTATGGTATTACTGTGATGTTCAGAACAATCTAAGGGGGGGAATGGAATTATAGGTTGAGATCTGCGAGTTTGGGGAAATGCTTTGATATTGATCAGCAATTCTAAATGATGTTTCCATAGACATACAAGATGTATATATATATATATATGTAAGTTCCTATCTCTCGCATATGGTCCTGGCCCTTGTTGAAGTCAGGTATGGATGCTGCATTTGACCATTGAGATATATATATTACCTACTGGCGGTCGCCAGTAGGTAGTTATAGTTAGGACCCTGTTTCCATAGGAAATCCGCAACATTCTATTTGGAATAACTTTGGCGCCGGTCGACGAATCCTCGCGAAATTTTCAAAACTAATGGGGCGCTACGCTCCGCTCCTACCCTGAAAGTCTCGGGGGGATTCGTCAAGCGGGGGCTGAGAAAAAAGGGGGGTCCCAAAACGCGTTTTCCCCATGCATTTTTCCATAGGACCTTTAGACACAGCTACAGCCCGAACGGCTGAACAGAATTACTTGTAATTTGGAAGAGAGGTAGCCATAAGGTCAAGGAAGTGCCTTTTGTAGGTCTGGTGTAAATCTGTTCAGTAGTTCCTGAGAAAATAGCATTTAAATCAATATATATATCTGTGGCAGCGCTCCGTGCGCTTACCGTGCGCTTACGGTAAGCTTACCGTACGCGTACGGTGCCGTGCGCGAGCGCGTTTCTGATTGGTTGTTAGATCAAAGTAAACATTCGAATCGGTCGAAACCAGGAAGTATCGGCCGCCATTTTCTGTCTCTAGCACTGAAAAAAAAAGGTTGATAACATGAAAAGGGGGCAATGAAGAGAGTTGCAGACCCCCTAGCGTTCGTCAGGGGGTTCACGAAGGACCAAAAAGTATGAAAAATGAATTTAATAATTTTTTTAAAAAATCGCGGGGTGCGCGGATGGTAAGCTTACCGTACGCGTACGGTAAAAAAAAAAAAAAAAAAAAAAATTAACAATCACATTTAATATATAAATCTAAGGACCCCCAAGAGAGAAAAAAATTACCTGATCTAACTATAACGTGGAATTTCATTGGTTTTTTACGAGTGAAATGTACAGCTAACCATAACATGTGTGAAACCTATGGTTTTTTCAGTGAATATATATATATATATATATATATATATATATATATATATTACCTACTGGCGGTCGCCAGTAGGTAGTTATAGTTAGGACCACGTTTCCATAGGAAATCCGCAACATTCTATATTGAATAACTTTGGCGCCGGTCGACGAATCCTCGCGAATTTTTCAAAATAGGTGGGGCGCTACGCTCCGCTCCTACCCTGAAAGTCTCGGGGGGATTCGTCAAGCGGGGGCTGAGATAAAAGGGGGGTCCCAAAACGCGTTTTTCCCATGCATTTTTCCATAGGACCTTTAGACACAGCTACAGCCCGAACGGCTGAACAGAATTTAATGAAATTTGGCAGAGAGGTAGTCCTCAGGTCAAGGAAGTGCCTTTTGTAGGTTTGGTGTAAATCTGTTCAGTAGATTCTGAGAAAATAGCCTTTAAATCAATATATATATCTGAGCCAGCTTACGGTGCGCTTACGGTGCGCTTACCGTACGCGTACGGTGACGTGCGCGAGCGCGATTCTGATTGGCTCTTAGATCTTAGTAAACATTCGAATCGGTCGAAACCAGGAAGCGGCGGCCGCCATTTTGTGTATTTCACTCCGGTAAAAAAGGGTGATATCTTGAAAAGGGGGCAAGGAAGAGAGTTACAGACCCCCTAACATTTGTAAGGGGGTCAAAGAAGGACAGAAAAGTACAAAGAAAACATTTGATTTTTAAAAAAATCGCGGGGTACGCGTACGGTAAGCTCACCGTACGCGTACGGTAAAAAAAATAAAAAAAAGAAATGAAATGCAGATTTAAGTGTTTAGATATTAGGGGGCTCTAAAAAGAGCCGTTGTGTTTATGAAGTGATTTTTTATTGGTACCTACAAGTAAGTACCGATGCAGAGTCTAAGGTTCAAGAGGAAGACTCTGTTCCCTTCATCAGTGAAGTGTACACCATCTCCTCTATAAATGTCTTGCATGTCGTAACGCAAGTTGTTGTGGTAAATGGAACCCATACCATAGTCACGGAGGAAAGCAGAAACAGATTTGTTGACGTGCTTTCTTGCTTTGTCAATCTGCGGACAAAAATGATTGGACCAGTTCCATTTTTGCCTTTGGCATATGTTAGAAAACACAAAGGCAGTTTTAGGGAAAAGTGAAAACAGTTGTGCAAAGGTGTCCTTCATAAGCATTTCCAGACCTACCCCAGTCAAAGTGCCTAGGTCATTGCCACCACAGTGCACTATTATGAGGTCAGGGTGTTGGATTTGCATGAAGGATTTCACCAATGGCATCAATTGGTGCCACTTTAACCCTCTCTGACCAATCCATTTAATGTCTACATTTGGCAAAGCAAGGTCTCTCACCATATCTGTTTTCTCTGCATACTTTTCACTCCAGAAGACATAGCTGTGCCCTACAATCCACACTGTGAACATCTTCAAAGGAGAACTGGATGCACTCAGGAGGTGTAATTCAGTAGAATGGTAAAAAGAAATGAAAGACAGTTTGGAAATGGAGGCATACATATTTTTTTTTTATAAAAAAAAAGAACTGATTGGCTGTTTCATACCATTCTAGAATAAAAACTAGGCTGTATGTGTACATTTATAGAAGCATGTTTTGTATTGGTACAGAAAAATGTGTTACTAAAGAACAGTACTATGGGTTTGCTGTTAGGTTTGAAAAGTCAAGCACTCCTGCTCTTTGGAATTGAAACATTGTGTGGCGAACTTCTGACCTAACTCCACACAGCAGTGTTCCATGAGCTGTTGCTATGGTAGCAGGCAGAAGTCAAGTTGGGGGAAGGGTACTAGGCAGAAGTCAAGTTGGGGGAAGGGTACTTTTGGAAAAGGGTTGGTTTTCAACTAATAGAAATGTGTGATTACATTTGAAAAAAAGGGGGAAGCACTGAGATTTGAAATTAACATGTATAAGTGTGGAAAAAGAGAGGGAAAGTTTGCCATTATCTGGTTCTGCTGAGAGGAGAGAGGTGAACAGAACAGAGATCCTGGCTCTGATAATCTGCTGTTTGAGTGCCACATTTTTTTCACAACTAACTAATTTAAAAGTTGAGTTTAGAGTTTGAGAGGGGATGTATATGGTAAATTAAGAAATGAATAATAGAATTGGAATTCCTTTTGTTGAAGTTGTGTTTATTATTTTCTGTTTTGGGAGAAATTTAAATGTGAGGAACATGTAAAATAATATGGACAATGTTTTCACGATAAATTAAGGTGTACTGGTAAAAATAAGGAATACTTTAAGGGTTTGAGGTTGCACTCAGTAATGCAAATACATACAGCATCAGTAAGGCTGGTTGCCCTTGCTGGAGTGTAGTCAGTCACCCAGGTTACACATGGTGCTGGTTTGAAAAAGCAGTTTGGACATGTGCTGTTTTCAGAATCTGAAAAGTGGATTCAAAATGTGTCAGTCTGTAAAAGTGTTTATCACTTGCCAAAAAAAAGAGTAGTAAGTGTGCTTTCAAATTGGCAAAGAAATTTCGTTTTGAGACTAATGTGAAAACATGACTCTGTGTGCAAAGAGGAATTACAGGCAGAGATTTATTGCGTATTGCTCTGGTGATTTCACAGTTGCATTAGATGGAAAGGGGGAGCCATTTTTTTGTGCAGAAGCAGACTCTTAGCACACACCCAGCTGCTTATCCTGTGGAATCATGCACAGTATTCACAACCGAGTGGGGTTTGAGGTTGCAGTCAGTAATGCAAATACATTCAGCATCACTAAGGCTGGTTGCCCTTGCTGGAGTGTAGTCAGTCACCCAGGTTACACATGGTGCTGGTCTGAAAAAGCAGTTTGGACATGTGCTTTTTTAAGAATCTGAAAAGTGGTTTCAAAATGTGTCAGTCTGTAAAAGTGTTTATCACTTGCCAAAAAAAAGAGTAGTAAGTGTGCTTTCAAATTGGCAAAGAAATTTCGTTTTGTGACTAATGTGAAAACATGACTGTGTGCAAATAGGAATTACAGGCAGAGATTTATTGCGTATTGCTCTGGAGATTTCACATTTGCATTAGATGGAAAGGGGGAGCCATTTTTTTGTGCAGAAGCAGACTCTTAGCACATACCCAGCTGTTTATCCTGTGGAATCATGCACAGTATTCACAACCGAGTGGGGTTTGAGGTTTCAGTCAGTAATGCAAATACATTCAGCATCAATAAGGCTGGTTGCCCTTGCTGGAGTGTAGTCAGTCACCCAGGTTACACATGGTGCTGGTCTGAAAAAGCAGTTTGGACATGTGCTTTTTTAAGAATCTGAAAAGTGGATTCAAAATGTGTCAGTCTGTAAAAGTGTTTATCACTTGCCAAAAAAAAGAGTAGTAAGTGTGCTTTCAAATTGGCAAAGAAATTTCGTTTTGTGACTAATGTGAAAACATGACTCTGTGGGCAAAGAGGAATTACAGGCAGAGATTTATTGCGTATTGCTCTGGTGATTTCACATTTGCATTAGATGGAAAGGGGGAGCCATTTTTTTGTGCAGAAGCATACTCTTAGCACACACCCAGCTGCTTATCCTGTGGAATCATGCACAGTATTCACAACCGAGTGGGGTTTGAGGTTTCAGTCAGTAATGCAAATACATTCAGCATCACTAAGGCTGGTTGCCCTTGCTGGAGTGTAGTCAGTCACCCAGGTTACACATGGTGCTGGTCTGAAAAAGCAGTTTGGACATGTGCTTTTTTAAGAATCTGAAAAGTGGATTCAAAATGTGTCAGTCTGTAAAAGTGTTTATCACTTGCCCAAAAAAAGAGTAGTAAGTATGCTTTGCAATTGGCAAAGAAATTTCGTTTTCTGCCTAATTTCAAAGCATGACTCTTTGTGCACACAGGAATTGTTTTTAGATATTTAATTTGTGAAGGTGTTATTGTGATTTTCATTTATAGGAAAGGGGTTTATAGTATTTTAAGATTTCAAAAGATCATAAAAAATGTAGTAATATATTTAAATAAAATAAAGGAATTTTTTTTAGTTTTTTTCAGGTATTGCTGAAGAGCAGTGAACAAAATTTAAGATGCCTACAAAATCCAGACTAAAGAAAGACCACAAAAAAACCCTATATTTGAAGACAACTGGAGGACCTAAGTTAGTTGGAGATGCTCATGTTGGGAAAAAGAAAAAATCTTCTGGTAAGCAGACAAAAGATTTTTTAAAGAACATATTCAAAAAAAGGAAACATTTACAAAATGTCTGTACTGGAAAGAATGTTTTCAATAGAAAAAAACAGGAAAAAATTGAGAAATTAGTTAATGCAAATATACCTTCTGCAACAATAAAGATTAACTTAAACAGAAAAACAGCGTTTAAAGAGATACGTAGAAAAATGTTTCAGAGAAGAGTTATGTCCAATTTGATAAAGGATGTGAAGAAATATAAGCAAAAGGCAAAATATTACAAGAGAAAAAAAGAAATTGAAGCCATTGCAGCAAAGGCATTAGAATTAAAAAGGAAACTATTCATTTTAATTTTGAATAGGATGCGTACATTAGATAAAATGGTTAATGTACTGAAATCACAAAGCAAAAGGAAAAGAGTAGTGAACAGAACAAACTTTTGTAAAATGTTTTTAGGAAAATGGATGCATAATTCAAGTAGTGAACCTTTTTTTAATGAAGAGAGCTATTTTCAAAGTAATAGTTTGCTGCATGCAGTTGACACCAGAGGTCGTGCTTATGAAGTGAAAAATGGTTGCATAATGGAGAAGGAGATAATGGTTCCAAGAGATGAGGTACAAGTGATGGCGGATGAGGCTATGGGGAGACGTCCTAAAGCCCCAGTGTACACTTGGAATTGTAGTAGTATTTGCACTGTGCGTCAGGAATCTATTGATAAATTTCGTGAGTTTCTAAGAGAATATAGTAAAAAAAAGTGTAAAACAGAAGATTAAGGTGCTTCAAAGTCTAGATCCATGCAGAGTGAGAGAGAATACTGGTTTGCAGGGTCATTCTCTGGCTTGTCTATCTAGAAAAGTGTGTAATAGTGTTTTCCATCATTTTAGGATGCTGGCTGTTCATCATACTGAAATGAGAAAGTTTGTGAGACGGTTGTATTTTGCTAAAAGTCCAGCAATAAAGTTAGATGAATTGAATAGGGCTCTGTTCCGTGGATCGGTATCAGATGTAGAGAAGGTTGTTGATGAAATTCAGTTTTGTTATTTTGGTCCTGAACAAAACAGTGCAGAAAAGGACACAGTAAATGAGGAAGAAGTGGAAGAGAATGTAGAACCCTCTGTAAGTAAGACATTTAATGATCACATAACAAAATTTGCAATAATCTCTAATGAAAGACCAAATATTACTTGTATTTGTTGCCGCAGAACTCATTATAGAAAACAAACTAGGAATGTTGATCTCTACAGAAAGAGTGAAAATGAAGATAATTATAAGTGGAAGGATTTTGCCACATATATATTTCTAGAAAATTGTTTTGAATTGGGTGAAGATCAGCGTATTTGTAAATACTGTTACAACAAGTTAGAGGAAAATAGAATGCCGACCAGAGCTGTACATAATAATTTAGAATTGGATGCTATTCCTGCTGAACTTTGTGAATTAAATACATATGAGTCTATACTTATTCAATGTGTTCATCCGTTCCAGACCATAGTACGTATGGAGCCCAAAACTGGTAAATTACCTCCTTCAGATTTACTGAGAGGTTTAAAAGGTAGAGTGGTGTATTTGCCCTTGGATTTGAAAAAAAATATGGAAACTATTGATGCGGATACTTTGGAAACTGAACCATTAGTTATTCTGGTTAATGGTGTACCTACAAAGAATAAGAAGATTTGGCAGGAGCTGGTAGATGTACGGAAAGTACAAAGAGCAAATTTGTATTTGAAAAGGAATAACAAATGGTATGAAACAATTAATATAGAAGAAGAAGAAGAAGATTTACAAGAAGACACAGAAACACCAACTGGACAAATTGAAAAAGTGGACAAGTCAAAGGAAGAAGAAATTTATGAACATTTTAGCATACATCCTCTTCATTCAAAAGAAGTTATGGGAGACAATATTGATCTGTTTCAGATGAAGAAAGCAAAAGGAACTCCCGTGAGTGTATGGGAGGAGAGCTTGGAAGCTCGATGTTTTCCCCAGCTGTTTCCTACAGGAAAAGGAGGACGATACGATGAACGTCCAGAACAGATTCCAGCTTCTGAGTATCGGACTACAAGACTATATGCAGAAGATCCCAGATTTCGACAAAGTATTCCTTATTTGTTCCATCTTTTATTTGAAAGCGACTTGTCTGCACTATCTTATGCAGTAAATCACATTTTAAAAAGTGGAGTACATTTACAAAATGTGTCTGCTAAGGATTTTATGGAGAAAGTGCAGCACCGAGATGATCATTTGGAAACACAACTGATCAATCTGATGGCTTGTCAGCGTGGGACAAATGAATATTGGTACCGACGCCATGGTGAATTAAAATGCATGTTACGAAATTTAGGAACACCAACATGGTTCCTTACCCTAAGCTGTGCTGAGTACGCTTGGGATGATTTACTGGATTTTCTACGAGAGGCAAATTCAAACATTAAAAACATCGAATACAAGACAGCAGGAGAACTGTGCTCATTGGATCCGGTTAATGTTTGCAGATATTTCAATCATAGATTTGAGGCTATGATGTCCTTCATCTGCAATAAAAAAAATCCACCTCTAGGAGAAGTAGTGGATTTCTTTTGGAGAAAAGAGTACCAGGCAAGAGGTGCTCCTCATATTTATATGCTGTTGTGGATCAAGGATGCCCCAAAGTTTGGAACAGATACTGATGAAGCAGTGTTATCTTACATTGAAGAATATGCAACATGTGCTATACCAAAAAGCACAGAAGAGAAAAAGTTAAAGGAGCAAGTTTTACGTTTCCAAAGTCATCGGTGTGGAAAATACTGTCGACGGAAATACAAGAGCAAAGATAAATACTACACTAAGGTGCCGATCACGATCCGGTAAAAAATTCCCCCGTGCGACTCGTATCGGGTCTTTTTACCGTACGAATCGTACAAGTGCCGTACGAACTGGCAATCACGATTCGCATGGTAAAAAGTCCATACGAACCGCACCGGGAATCATTCCCCACACGTCCTCGGGTCGGAAAATGTGTCCGACACGTCCTCGGACGATTTACCTTACAAACGTAAAAATCCAAGTCCGACCGAGGAATCCCGATCCATCCCGTGCGTCCGAGCCTACAACCGTATGGAAAAAACACCGTCCGCACCGAACACCAATAGCAACCATGGAGACATGTGCCCGCATACGCGCCCAACACTCCCCCCAGCCCCCGTACGTCCGACACGTACCCCCGTATATGTATACCCCCACCCGTCTATGTACACCCCAGTACGTTCCAGTCGCACCCCCACCCCAGTACGTGTCGTACCACCGTCAATGTACACCCCCCCACCCCTGTACGTGTCGTACCACCGTCTATGTACACCCCAGTACGTTCCAGTCGCACCCCCACCCCAGTACGTGTCATACCCCCCGTGTACCTACACCCCAGTACGTTCGAGCCACACCCCCACCCCAGTACGTGTCACAGCCCCGTCTACCTACACCCCAGTACGTTCCAGTCGTACCCCCACCCCAGTACGTGTCGTACCCCCCGTGTACCTACACCCCAGTACGTTCGAGCCACACCCCCACCCCAGTACGTGTCATAGCCCCGTCTACCTACACCCCAGTACGTTCCAGTCGTACCCCCACCCCAGTACGTGTCGTACCACCGTCAATGTACACCCCCCCACCCCTGTACGTGTCGTACCACCGTCTATGTACACCCCAGTACGTTCCAGTCGCACCCCCACCCCAGTACGTGTCGTACCCCCCGTGTACCTACACCCCAGTACGTTCGAGCCACACCCCCACCCCAGTACGTGTCACAGCCCCGTCTACCTACACCCCAGTACGTTCCAGTCATACCCCCACCCCAGTACGTGTCGTACCCCCCGTGTACCTACACCCCAGTACGTTCGAGCCACACCCCCACCCCAGTACGTGTCATAGCCCCGTCTACCTACACCCCAGTACGTTCCAGTCGTACCCCCACCCCAGTACGTGTCGTACCACCGTCAATGTACACCCCCCCACCCCTGTACGTGTCGTACCACCGTCAATGTACACCCCCCCCTGTACGTGTCGTACCCCCGTGTACCCCCACCCCTGTACGTGTCGTACCACCGTCTATGTACACCCCCCCACCCCTGTACGTGTCGTACCACCGTCTATGTACACCCCAGTACGTTCCAGTCGTACCCCCACCCCAGTACGTGTCGTACCACCGTCTATGTACACCCCCCCACCCCTGTACGTGTCGTACCACCGTCTATGTACACCCCAGTACGTTCCAGTCGTACCCCCACCCCAGTACGTGTCGTACCACCGTCAATGTACACCCCCCCACCCCTGTACGTGTCGTACCACCGTCTATGTACACCCCAGTACGTTCCAGTCGTACCCCCACCCCAGTACGTTCCCTGCGCACCCCCAACACAACCTCCTAAGTACGGAGCGCACCCCATGCCCCAACATCACAACCGCATGTACGAGTCGTACAAAGCCACACACAAGGACCAAATCGTACAACCAAATGGCCCATGTACACACCGTACACACGCACAAAACGCACGTACACAACAAGGACAAAACAAAACAACTCAACAATACACCATTCGAAAGGCACACAGCCACTAAACATGGCCAACAACCACTAAAATAACACAATCACTGACCTGCAACTGTCAAAAACAAACAGAGGCCCAATACACCACCACTCCTTATAACACACCCACCCAAAATTCAAACACTGCCACACCCACCCATGGACCAATAAAAAGGGCCCACACACACAAACCATGAGCCTTTGCAACAGACCCACTGCTGCCAGACACCACAGAACCAGACTACAAGCGACACCACATCTTACACTTGCACACCTTCACACGACCACCCTCACAAACACCCTCTCATCACATTCACACACACACACAACCATCCACACCCCCCCCCAACATCCACACACCCCCCACACCCACACCATCCCCACCCACACCCCTCACCATGCCCACTACCAAGAATCCAAAGTTCAGTCACCGAGAGTTGGAGGTCCTTGTTGATCAAATCCTCAGAGTCGAGCCACAGATCTTTGGAACATTGGTCAGAAGCACCAGCCAGGCAGCCAAAACAGCCATGTGGCAGACCATCGTCGATGCTGTGAATGCTGTTGCGGACACCAGGAGGACCAAGCAGGATTGCCAGAACAGGTGGTACGATCTGCGGAGGAGGGTCAGAGCCAAGAGACAGGAGGAACACGACCAGGCCAACGCCACCGGAGGAGGGCCCTCCCGCAGACCCGTACAGTACCATCCTTGGGAGGAGAGGGTGATGGCCATACTGCCGGTGGAGGCAGTTGAAGGAGTAGAAGGACTCCGAGACCCGGGTGAGTACACAAACAACGCACCTCACATGGGGGGAACTGCAACCACAACCAAAATTAATAACAGGCACGCAACCACCACAAGCCATCGCATTACTCAACCACACTCCATGAGCAGGCACATGCCACTGCTGCCACCATGCCCCATGCACCCAGCTGGACAATGTCAAGTCACAGGCCACAGAAGACAACAACACATGACACGGTAACCCGGATGGCGGGAGGCTGGGCACCAAAAATCACATAGTGCGACTCCAAAGCAGACAACAATGCCCTCTGCCCATATGGCCTAGGTCACAGCCAGACAAACACTGTGTCCCAACACAGGAATGACTTGCCAGCAAATGGCGGATGCCTTGCATCAACACATGGGGGTGAAGGCACTGTTTTGCACATGCCAGCAGCTAATGAACAGCCAACAGTGTGAAAGAGTGGCAGCACACACCACCACAGCAGCAGCGCACAGACACACAGCAGACAAAATGGGTGCCTGGAGATCAGAAACAAACTCACATCAACAGGCCAAGGGCCACTCAAAGATCTGCTAACAGTGTGTGCCCAGGAAGCTGGGCCAAGGTGACAGAGGGTGACACACGGAGGGAGGGAGAGGGGGACACAGAGGGAGGGAGAGGGGGACTGAGAGGGAGGGAGACGGACAGAGGGAGGAGGCTGACACACAGAGGGAGGGAGAGGGGGACACAGAGGGAGGGAGAGGGGGACACAGAGGGAGGGAGAGGGGGACACAGAGGGAGGGAGAGGGGGACACAGAGGGAGGGATAGGGGGACAGAGAGGGAGGGAGAGGGGGACAGAGAAGGAGGGAGACACAGGGAGAGCAAATCAGTCCTGTGGTGTGTGGGAATGTCTGCTCGTCAGCAGGTGGACTGCGTGCATGTAGACAAGGGTGGCCAGTGCCAGAACCCCCCCTCTTCATCATGGCAAAACGCAGGGCCATGTCACAACCTGTACACGAGCACAAGGACAGCCACCTGCATCATATGAGTGTGTGGATCCACTCCATGTGCACATGTACAGTGCTACAAGGAAGGCGCAAATGCATAGCTCGGCACACATGCACACTCCACTGCTGACTGCAGTCACACTTGACGCAGCAAGTAAGACTGTGCCACACATAGTTAAAGGGGCCAAATTGGTGCCCAAGGGACACACACATGCACAAGTGCACTGTGAGTGGAATGCAAGACAGATCCTAATTCCAAGAGGAAATGTGCCAACTTTGTAACGGATGAAACATGGATGTTGCATGGATCAAAATTAACATTTTCTCTCTCACACACAGGTCAACGTCGTGCTGCACCCCCCAACACTGGGGGGGAACACTCACAGGACCCGGATCTGCAGGAGACCGATCCCACCGGCAGCGACCACTCTCACCACTCTGCGGACGACCCCGACCGACCTGGCCCCTCTGGTGTCCAACCACCTGCAGCACCTGCGTCAGGTACAACCGTGCCAACCACCACCCCCACTCCTGCCACTTCCCAGGAGACACCCAGGATCCCTGCCCCAACACCACAATGCAGCCAGGCTCGCCAGGAGGGACACGGTGTCCCGGGCACCCAGGAGGAGGCAGGCGACAACGCCAATGCCACCCCTCAGGGGTCCCGGAGACCCGATGTGCCCACAAGTGCAGGCCAGACGCAAGTGGGCAGGGGTGGTGGGAGTGGAGGACGGCGGAGGCGCGAGCCTGACCAGTTGGCTGGGGATCCGGTATTTTCACATGTCCGTAACATCCTGGACTCATACCGGCAGGACACCACGGGCATGGCCCAGGTTGTGTCCGTCCTCGAGGGGATCAAGGTCCAGCAGGCCCAGCAACATGCGGAGCTAATAGCCTGTCTACAGCTACACCAACGGAGGATGGAGGACAGACAGGCTGAGCAAGTGACGGCGTCCCAGGGGATTCACGCTGAACTCCGTCGGATGGCCGACACCATGGCCGACCCTCCCTGTGCCAGAAGGCGGAGAACATCACCACCCACAGGGAGGGATCATGAGGAGGAGGAGGAAACATCCGACGGAGCATCCCAGACGTCGTCACGGCCTGCTGCTGAGGTTCCCCGCAGGAAGCCGGGTCGTCCACGGAAAGGACCGTGAGGGTGGCTGCTACATCACCATCGCCCAGGACACCTGGCCTGGCACCTGGCCCACTGGAGCAACAGCATCACAGCATCAAGAGACATTCTCTGCCACATGGCCCTGCTGGTCACTGGCTGACCAATGTTGACAAAGACTGTGGCATGGACTCTGAGGATTTCCAATGGCAAGGACACCAACTCCCCTACTGAACTTTGGATTCCCTAATCCCGGAAAGCCCCCCACTTTGTCCCCCCCCCCCCCTAATAAATCACACTATTAAGAGTAGATGCCTGCTGGTAGCATTATTACCTAACATGTGTCTTGTACAGTCTAAACATGCCTGAGTCATCTGTTCACTTCAACCATCCACACCCTGGGGCCTGAGTCTGGCACAGGACACATGGGTCACAGTTTATTAGGCAAGACAGACATGGAGCACCATACACACCCGTGATGTGCAGAACCAGCTGAGGGGGTGGCCGAACAACCGTGCTGACAGACACATTGAGTACAGCAACAGTCATGCGCAGAGGTCAGGGAACCTGGCCCGTGTCCTGGGGGGCACCCAGGTACGTGTAGACAGGTGGCAGAACCATGTCCTGCAAGCTTGAGTCCGGTGGATGCAGAGAATGGGGGCCTGGACAACGTTGGATGCATGGGGATGGCACATGTCACACTACCCACACAGTCATGGACATCATGCCCAATACACAGTCTCAGCACACACACACAGCTTGCATCTTGCCACTCGACACATTGACACATAGCCACAATCTGGGAATACCATGCCAGACATGCAGGATGCACCGTGCCAACACACCAGCATTGACTGAGCAGAGGCACCTTGGAGGCATAGGGACACCTTTAATAGTCATGTTTTTGGGATTGCAGAGGCAACTTGAAGTACACATGAACACATCATGTGGAGTAACATGTGGCTCAAACACTGGCACCCCCCTTCTGCAGCACAAATGCGTGATAGCCATGGTACTGGCACACAAGCGTCGGCTAACAGCTAAATACCCACAGCTGCACACGGAGAGCCTGCCATACACCATAGATCCGCTGATGTGGAAGTCCCACGCCATGTCAAGCCAATGTCAACCGTATGTGTCCGAGGGCAGTGTCACACACATTGATGCCATCATCACAATCCACCATCCCATCACTGATGACTGACAACCAGGCAGCCCATCTATTCTGGTGTACCCAGCTGCATGTCGTGTCCCATGGGGATGCCACATGACTGCAGAGGAACCAAACCCCGACCTGGGCAGTGTGCACACATCGTGAACAACTGCCACACCCAATACACCCCAGATGCATCCCTTACCCCATGGAGACTTCCAAACGTGTCCGTGCCTGTAACGCTGAGTCAGCCCACGATGCCATGTCCATGAGGAATAGCAGTGCCACAACAATGCAACCAGCAGATGGCATGCGCAGGTACCTGGGGAAGAGAGACACACAAGAAGTCAGCCACAAAAAGCACAGCCACTTGCATGTGCATTGACTCGACACATGTATGGATGACAACATGCTAGGTCACAATTATGACTGGGGAAATACTACCATCACTGCCACCATCACTCCAGTGACACACCCACACACACCTCTGACTCACGTGCCATACATGCAGGTGGACACACACATCACAACACATGCCACACGGGGACCAAGGCGTGCACACTCAGACACTGGTACTCACCACTAAGCAAAGAAGTCGCGTATGAGCCGAGTCCGGATGTCCTCTTGCGGCTCCACATCCTCCACATCACTAGCCCCATTGCCAAGCCCTTCGTCCTCCACGGGTGGATGGTCCTCGTCATGTTGATTCAGGATGAGTGGCACAGCTCTTTCAACTGCCATGTTGTGCAGCATGCAGCAGACCATGAAGATCTTGCAAACCTTTGCCGGGGCATATGGGAGTGCGCCGCCGGTCTTGTGGAGGCACCGGAATCGGCTCTTCAGCATGCCAAACGTCCTCTCTATCACTCGCCTTGTCCGGCCATGGGCGGTGTTGTAGCGGAGCTGGGCCGGCGTGATGGGGTTGCGGAGAGGTGTCAGCAGCCAAGGCATGTTGGGATAGCCAGCGTCCCCTAAATGGAAAGCACATGGATATCGTTAGAACTGGCGAAGCGGTAGTGCTGCTCGGCCAAACAGAATACAGGACAGACAGACTGTACCCACCAACAACACATGCTCGTTCGTTGCGCAGCTGCATCATCATATCAGGCATCCCGCTACGCCTCATGATGTAGGCATCGTGTGCTGATCCTGGGAAACGAGCACAGACATGTGAAATCACCATGTTGGACAGACACACCACAAGGGCATTGATGGAGTGGTAGTGCTTCCGATTGCGGTACGCCACCTCCCGTGCGTGTGGTGGTACCAAACCTACATGTGTCCCATCTATGGACCCAATGACATGGGGCATCCCTCCCAGGGCATAGAAACCACGCTTGACCTCAGTCATCTGTTCAGGGGTTGGGAACTTGATGAAGTCATCCAGGTGAATCAACATGGCCTCCAAGAAATCATGCAGCACACCGCTGAACATGCTCTGGGACATGCCACCAACATGAGCTATGGTATTTTGGAAGGTACCCGTGGCAAGGAAATGTAGGGCAGCCATTACCTTCAGCTGGGGTGTCAGTGCCGTAGGATACCTGTGCTGCGGTTGCAGGTGTGGTGCCAGTCTCGCCGTCAGCTCCAGAATCAACGGTTGGGTGAAGCGGTAGAGCCGGATCCTGTCATTCTCCTGCATGGTGGCCAAGTCTGGAATTCTTCGGGCAACAGGAGGCGCTCTGCAGTAATTTGGAAGTGACAAGGAAGAGTGAGTGCACTACGAGAACAACTCATGTCTACTGAGCACATGTAAATCTGGCAATACACACATGCCACATAGGGAGTCAGGCATGTGCTACATGCCCAGGACACGTATGGATGCAAGGTGACACTCCTTCCAAGACCCAGCTACACACGGTGATTGAGAACCTCCCCATGCCACGCCATGGAAATAGCTGTGTCCCAGTGCAAGTGCACTGCCCGACGCAAGACAGGAGTGACATACACCCACACATCAGCAGAAGTGTGATGCCGATTGCAGAGACTGGCAGCGGAACACTTGAGCCACAGGTCACATGACATTACACTAGTCCAGCCCACACACCTTGCCATGAAGGTGCACATGTCATGACTCACCACACATTCCTTGTGAGTTTGCTGACATGGCCTTGTCACGCTACTCCGTGTCCCTTGCATACATGTGCACCTCACATCCGAGAACACATGTGGCATGGTGTTGGGAACAGTGTGCAATGACAATCTACACACAGCCACATGTTGGTTGCTGCAACGGCTGCAGCTTTTGAGGGTGCTACAACATCAACCTGATGTAAATCCCGGACACATATATGGCATAGTCACATTGTGCACTGTGGGTAGTGATAAGTCATGTGTCATGACCCCTGTACCTGGCATCATGGGACACTTCCGTGTGTTGGTGTCGGTGCCATGCCAGTGACGCTCACACCAAGTGCGCAGTCCCACATGCACACATGTCAAAGGAGTCAAGGGCATGCCTGGCACACATTGCACCCTCACACAGTACACATGTACACATCTCATCATACATCTGGTGCCTTCTCCACTCAGGAGGCATGTTCCACATCACAGCCTGTGACACCTGTGCCCCACACATGTGGTAATGCACAGATGATGCATGGATGTCCATTCCTGGACAAGTATGTCCATCCATGGACAAGTATGTCCGCCCTATTCCTACATGTGTGTCGCCTATCACCACAGTGATGTGTAAAATCCGCCGTACTGCTGCTGAGAGGGCCTGTGCATGTTCCCAAATCACTGTGGGAGTGCTGCCGTATGTGTACCCATCGTGATGGCGAGCGTAGATGCGAGTGTACGGTCCGTGTCACTACGGGTACGCATACGCGTGCAGACCCATAGTGATGGAGAGCGTAAATGTGAGTGTACGGTCCGTACCACTACGGGTACGCATACGCGTGCAGACCCATAGTGATAGAGAGCGTAGATGCGAGTGTACGGCCCTATCACTATGGGTCTGCACGCGTATGCGTACCCGTAGTGGTACGGACCGTACACTCGCATCTACGCTCACTATCACTATGGGTCTGCACGCGTATGCGTACCCGTAGTGGTACGGACCGTACACTCGCATCTACGCTCACTATCACTATGGGTCTGCAGGCGTATGCGTACCCGTAGTGGTACGGACCGTACACTCGCATCTACGCTCACTATCACTATGGGTCTGCACGCGTATGCGTACCCGTAGTGGTACGGACCGTACACTCGCATCTACGCTCACTATCACTATGGGTCTGCACGCGTATGCGTACCCGTAGTGGTACGGACCGTACACTCGCATCTACGCTCACTATCACTATGGGTCTGCACGCGTATGCGTACCCGTAGTGGTACGGACCGTACACTCGCATCTACGTTCACTGTCACTACGAGTACGCATACGCGTGCAGACCCATATTGATGGAGAGCGTAGATGCGAGTGTACGGTCCGTACCACTACGGGTACGCATACGCGTGCAGACCCATAGTGATGGAGAGCGTAAATGTGAGTGTACGGTCCGTACCACTACGGGTACGCATACGCGTGCAGACCCATAGTGATAGAGAGCGTAGATGCGAGTGTACGGTCCGTACCACTACGGGTACGCATACGCGTGCAGACCCATAGTGATGGAGAGCGTAAATGTGAGTGTACGGTCCGTACCACTACGGGTACGCATACGCGTGCAGACCCATAGTGATAGAGAGCGTAGATGCGAGTGTACGGTCCGTACCACTACGGGTACGCATACGCGTGCAGACCCATAGTGATGGAGAGGGTAGGCATGCATGTACGGGCCGTTGCCATGCATTTGGGGTGCCCTAGGGCCCCCACACGCACCGTACCTGTGTGTGATGCTCCAAATTACATAGGGGACAAGTATTAAGGCCTACATGCATGCTGGTTGTCATGGAGACCAAGTTCAAAATTCGAAATTGTTCTGGAAGGTGCACAGCAGAAGTCAGTTGGAATTTGTCTACTTT
Organism: Triturus cristatus; assembly: GCF_964204655.1. Lineage (NCBI taxonomy): Eukaryota > Metazoa > Chordata > Amphibia > Caudata > Salamandridae > Triturus > Triturus cristatus. Next base: position 963,800,170 of record NC_140588.1, read on the forward strand.
GTTGCAATGTGTTTGTGGGGCTGACATCATGCAGGAGAATGAAACCGATAGAGAACACACAGACTGCTAGGTTTGTAGGGATTGGTGGAAACATAGGATGCAAATGTGAGTGACCAATCTCTCTGTACTCCTGTGCATGAGACTGGGCAGAAGGGCACATATAAGGCAGCCAGGTCCCATGAGGGAGCACTTGCCTGCACATCTTTGCATTCGTCGACCCAGCTGCTGCTACTGATTCCCTGGAACCATGTCAAGGGCTGTGGAGAGGACACAGCCATTCACCCTGGAGGAGAACATGGCTCTGCTGGATGTGATCCTCCCACAGTACCCCATGCTGTATGGGCGACCAGGGTATCAGGTGAGTGCATAGGCCACTGCCACAGACTGTCCCTATGTTGTGACTGTGACTTCGGCCATTGCGTCCAGGTGTAACACACATGCCATGTACTGTTGGGGGGGTCCCAGGGGGGGGGTGCCTGAGGTCTCCCAGCAGTGCCCTGAGACAGGAGGGGTGGGGGCCTATCACTCACAGCAGTGCCCTGAGACAGGAGGGGTGGGTACAGAGTGCTCCCAGCAGTGCCCTGAGACAGGAGGGGTGGGTACAGTGTGCTCCCAGCAGTGCCCTGAGACAGGAGGGGTGGGTACAGTGTGCTCCCAGCAGTGCCCTGAGACAGGAGGAGTGTGTGCCTATCACTAACAGCAGTGCCCTGAGACAGGAGGGGTGGGTGTGATGCACAGTGTGAGCCTTGATCATTGATTGTGACATTGCCATCATTCCACCTGTGTACCCACTGTGGCACGTAGTGCTTTTTCCCCTCAACAGGGGATGATGTCCCTATGACAAAGGTGCAATGCGTTGGCTGCATGACATGCCTTGTTGTAACCAGCTAATTTGTACCCATATGTCTCTCTGTGACATGTGGCTGGTGTATTGATGTGGTGTCACTTGTTCTACCTCACAGGTGGGCGCCACTGCCAAGGAGCAGATCTGGCTGACCGCCGTCAGTGCCGTGAGGCGTGTGGATGGTCGAAGGCGGAGCCTGCCCCAGGTGAGGAAACGCTGGCAGGATATCCGGTGCTGGACGCGGAGGATTGCACGGCTCCTGCTGGGGGACTCACCTGAGAGCCACAAGAACCGCAACCGCCGCCGTCTGAGCCACCTCCACAGGCGTGTGCTGCCGGTGGTCTTTCCAGACCTGGAGAGGCGCTTACAGGCGATGCAGCAGCCGGAAGGGGGTAGGTACATGTGTGTTTGTTGTGTGTCACCGGCATTTGTAAGGGCACAGTAGCATGAATTCACTGGCAGGGTTTAAAGGTGCTGTGCAGATCCTGTTTGCCCCAGTATAGCGCTGTGCCCCTGCCACCCTTCCCCTCCTTGCAATGTGTTCCCTGGTCTGTGTGTGGTCACTCCTCCACAGGGTAATGTAGGCTGGCGCTTTGTCCACGGGAACAATGTCTGTAGCATCATGTGTGGGGGTGGTGTGTAACAGGTTGTGGGACATTGCCTGTGTACTGTCAAGTTCACTGCATGTGGGTTCCATATCAGTTGGCACTGATGCTGACTCCAGACATGGGAGTTGGTCTCTCATGTGTCATGCCTTACAGCGCGCATGTCCCATGTAGTGGCCTGTGACATGATGTGCATGAGTGTGCGATACACATAGTGCAGGGATGGTGACGTGTGTTGCAGTCATTACCATTCAGTAGCATGTAGTTACGTGCCCACTACTGTCCCCTGGGGCACCTTTTCCTCAGTGGTGTATGTGTCATCATACACGTGGCCACTGTCAGTGTCTACAGCGTAAGTTGTGCTCTCTGCCATTGTCCCCTGTCACCATGTATATAGACGTGCTATTTTGTACAGGTGTCCACTGTGCAGCCTGACCTGATTGTCCTTCTTCATACTCACAGTTGCCAGTGCCTGTGTGTCTTGCTATACTCATCTGAGGATGGGCACTGGTACCACATTATTTGTACAGGCGCACCTAGGCTGTTTGGCGTTCAATCTCGCTTTTTGCCTGCCCCTGTGTGTATCACCCAGACTATGAGATGTTGGTGCCACCTGTGTCTCAACAATTTGCCTCGTGTAGGGTCTTGTTGGGGCGGGCAATGCCTATGTGTTAAATCCTGATTACCACTTGCTGGGTCTGGGCAGTGTGTGATGTGTCTGGACACACACGCAATGTGCAGTGACAGAGTCATGTTGTGCATGTTTTCAGCATTACCTATGCAGCATGTGTCTCAAGTTCATGGATATGGTCCCTGGTCATCGGTATTTTCGCCAACGCTGTGTGGTGCAGATGCAGTGCTGGATTGTCCCCAGGGCCTGGGTGCTATGTCAGACTCCTTTTCCTGTGTTTAGCTATTGTCTCATGCTCTCCATGGTATTTCAGTGGCATGGTGGCTCAACCAACTGTGTGTTTCATGCCCTACATCGGTACCCTGTTCAGTAGATGTTAGGGATCTTCCTTTTCAGGCCATGCAATGTTACCTATGTGGATTGGACTCATGTGACAGATGTGTACAGATGTCTGATTATTTCTGTCTCTCCACCCTGCCCACAGCATCGTCGGGGGACACAGAGGGAGACATGGACACAGACCAGGCGGAGGGACCGAGCACCAGTGCCAGCCGTGACATCGGGTCTGGCACATCGAGTGGTACAGAGGCGGAGGAGAGTGTGGCCGAGGACCTGTCGACTGGCACATCAGACTACGAAGCTGACAGGTCCGGGGACGATGTCTCCGAGTGGGCGGAGGCTGCACCAGCAGCTGACAGCGGAACAACACCTCGCACCGCCCCCTCAGTTTCCACCAGCCGCCTCCCACTTGCTCGTGTCCCTTCCCAGCGTGCCCGGTCACAGCATGTCTCCTTCCTGCCAGGCACCGCACCCCCTGCCCCTGTCTCCACTGCTGCCGCCAATGCAGAGTCTGTGGACATCCAGCGGCAACTGCAGGTTGGTCAGGCTGCGATCCTTAATGTCCTCCATGCCCACGGCAAAACCCTCACCAACATCGAGGCTTTCTTGGAGGGCATTCATTCATCGCAGGCTGACCAACGCAACTTGCTGAGGTCCATCGACTCCACACTGACTGCAGCAGTGGGTCTCCTGCAGCGCGACCTCCCCCCACCTACCCCTGCCCCATCCACACTTCCCACTCCCATGCCTGTCACACGTACACCCAGACGTCGGCATGCACCCACATCAACAGACACGGGCACCACACCAGCAGGGAAGGTCCACCGCACTCCTCCTGACACGCACACACAGGGTGAGGTAGGCACACCCACTGGGTCGGGGGGCAAACGTGTGACACGCAGCCATAGTGGGAGTCCGCATTCCACCCAGTCCACTCCCTCCAAATCCCCTCCCCTCAGCTCTCCTGGCCACATCTCCCCCAAGGACACCTTCATGGCCGCTCTGTCCCTGAGCCCCACAGTTACACCACCACGCAAGCGGTCAAGGAGGTCCCCGGTCAGGGTGGTTGAGTCTCCCCCCCTGTCTCCACCCTCCCCCGGTGGCGCTGCGACCCATCCCTCTGATCCCCCCCCCCTCCTTGGGGCCTGAGGTCCCTTCGGGTGCAGGGGACTCCCTGGAGGACCTTGCAAAGGTGTGTAGTGCCATCCTGGCCTCCGCCTTTGGCACTGACCCACCTCCTGTGGTGGAGTCCTCCATCCCTGCACCCACAACGCCTCCCCTTTGCCCTGATGTCCCTGCGGTGCCTGTTGCTTCCCCCCCCCTGATGCCCTCACCAGTGTGGAAGACGATGCCATTTGACTGTGCAGGCAATGTAGGGGACACGCATCCCACTGTGTCCCCCATCCAGCTGAGAATCGCATCCCACTGTGTCCCCCATCCAGCTGAGAATCATTGACTGCCCTATGGGCTTTGTGAAGATTGAACTGCCTGCGATCCACGGACATTGTGCTCATGCTGAATAAAGCTTAATTTTGTTTTCATTATCACACTACTGCTATGCTGGTATTGGTGTTGGTGGGGCTGCTACATGGTTTTGGGTGGTGTGTAAGGGTTTGGGTGTGTGGGATGTGTAGTAGTGTACTGCTCATTGGTGGGACCCTGTGATCTGTGTGCCATCACAAGGTGTTGGCTAACTTTCTTTGTTCATGTAAGCAGTTACTGCATGGTGCACTTGTCCCAGGGTGTATTCCTTCCTCTGTGTACCCAGCTTTCTTCCCTGCAGGGTGTTCCCAATGTTTAGCGCAGAGCTGTGTCTACATGAGCTGTGTGTGTGACGGAGCCCTTCTACTTTGGCCATGCATGCAGGGCCATGTCTCCACTTGCGACAATCGTGGCATCCTTGGTGATCACTGTACTTGTGTGTGGAGTCTGTTGACATGAGTTCATGGGGACATGTTCCCTTGTAGCCAGTATGCATGTGGATAATTCTGGCCTCACGCACATGTGTTACACCCCTCCTGTATCAGGGCACTGCTGGGAGTGATGGGCACCCACCCCTCCTGTCTCAGGGCACTGCTGGGAGGACTCCACACCCACCCCTCCTGTCTCAGGGCACTGCTGGGAGGACTCTGCACCCACCCCTCCTGTCTCAGGGCACTGCTGGGAGGACTCCACACCCACCCCTCCTGTCTCAGGGCACTGCTGGGAGGACTCCACACCCACCCCTCCTGTCTCAGGGCACTGCTGGGAGGACTCCACACCCACCCCTCCTGTCTCAGGGCACTGCTGGGAGGACTCTGCACCCACCCCTCCTGTCTCAGGGCACTGCTGGGAGGACTCCACACCCACCCCTCCTGTCTCAGGGCACTGCTGGGAGGACTCTGCACCCACCCCTCCTGTCTCAGGGCACTGCTGGGAGGACTCCACACCCACCCCTCCTGTCTCTGGGCACTGCTGGGAGGACTCTGCACACACCCCTCCTGGGTCTGGACACTGCTGGGGGGGCTCTGCACACACCCCTCCTGGGTCTGGACACTGCTGGGAGGACTCTGCACCCACCCCTCCTGTCTCAGGGCACTGCTGGGAGGACTCTGCACACACCCTCCTGTCTCTGGGCACTGCTGGGAGGACTCTGCACACACACCTCCAATTTCTGGATATGTACGCTTGGGACATACACGGTGTGGGTGCGCTCCATGCATTCGAGGTGAGGGTACGGGTCGTACTTACACTGTTGGGGTGGGGGGTACGCTCCATGCATACGCGGGTGAGGGTTCGTGTCGTACTTACACTGTTGGCATGGGGGGTACGCTCCATGCATATGCGGGTGGGGGTACGTGTCGTACTTACACTGGTGGGGGTGGGGGTACGGTCCGTACGTCCGCGGGTGAGGGTTCGAGTCGTACTTACACTGTTGGGGTGGGGGGTACGCTCCTTGCATACGCGGGTGGGGGTACGGCTCGTACTTACACTGGTGGGGGTGGGGGTATGGTCCGTACGTCCGCGGGTGAGGGTTCGAGTCGTACTTACACTGTTAGGGTGGGGGGCACGCTCCATGCATACGCGGGTGGGGGTACGGGTCGTACTTACACTGGTGGGGGTACGGTCCGTACGTCCGCGGGTGAGGGTTCGAGTCGTACTTACACTGTTGGGGTGGGGGGTACGCTCCTTGCATACGCGGGTGGGGGTACGGGTCGTACTTACACTGGTGGGGGTGGGGGTATGGTCCGTACGTACGCGGGGGGTTCGAGTCGTACTTACACTGTTGGGGTGGGGGGCACGCTCCATGCATACGCGGGTGGGGGTACGGGTCGTACTTACACTGTTGGCATGGGGGTTACGCTCCATGCATACGCGGGTGAGGGTACGGGTCGTACTTACACTGTTGGCATGGGGGGTACGCTCCATGCATACGCGGGTGGGGGTACGGGTCGTACTTACACTGGTGGGGGTGGGGGTACGGTCCGTACGTCCGCGGGTGAGGGTTCGAGTCGTACTTACACTGTTGGGGTGGGGGGTACGCTCCATGCATACGCGGGTGGGGGTACGGGTCGTACTTACACTGTTGGCATGGGGGGTACGCTCCATGCATACGCGGGTGGGGGTACGGGTCGTACTTCCACTGTTGGCATGGGGGGTACGGTCCGTACGTCCGCGGGTGAGGGTTCGAGTCGTACTTACACTGTTGGGGTGGGGGTACGCTCCATGCATACGCGGGTGGGGGTAGGGTCCGTACATATCCGTCCCCTTGCTATGTGATGCTTGTGCGGGCCGTACCCAGGCCTTTGCCACGTGGGTACGATCCGTCCCGCCATTGTTGGGGTGACGTGTGTGTGGGCGTGGTACGACTCGTACCCACGCTCTTGAGGCGTGGGTACGGGACGTACCTGTCTGGTTGTGTTGCCGGTTCGCGTGGTGACGGACTTCCGTTGTGGCGGTCGCTGGCTTATCAGGACACACCCCCACCCCCTCGTGGTGACCAGGGCATGGGAGTCAGGTATGTCCAGGCCATGTGTGACTTATGTGGTTGTTTTGTGGTCTGCCCTGGTCGTGCCACCCCCACCCCACCCCACTTTCCCCCCTCCCTTAGTTATTCTGACCTTCTGCGGCGTCTGCGTCGGTGCCTGTAGAGCAGGTGGACTGCTATGAGGGCAGGGATGACTCGTAGGTTCGGGTCCATGTCTGTCCGTCGCGTACTGGTACTCCAATCGCGTCGTCCTGTCGCGTACGGGTCCTCCTTGGTGGCGTCGTCCTGTGTGTCCGTCACGTACTGGTCCTCCTTGTTCGCGTCGTCGTCTGTCCGTCGTGTACTGGTGGTCCTTGTTCGCGTCGTCCTGATTTCCCGGCAGTTTTTGGCTGCCGCAAAATATTCACCGTGCGGGGTGACGTCGGTGCGAATCGTGATTCCTGGGTCGTGAATGGCTGGCTGCGAGCGTCCCGACGTCAGGTCGGCACTTTCCCGGATCGCATTGGTAGGTGTTTTTTTGTTCGGTCGGACTTTTTTACGAATCGTACGGTCATGGTGTACCCGTGCGAATCGCAATTCCTTGTTTGTAGAAATTGACGACCGGGTACGCGTCGGACGGAGAATATGCTCCGTCCGACGGTTCGTACCCGGTTTTTACCGGATCGTGATCGGCACCTCAATGTCGATTTGGATTTCCTAGACCTGTTCTTTAAAATGGAAGAGTAAACAGTTTTAGGTCATCTGTGAGACATACTATCACAAGAAAATCACCTAAGAATACCTACAACCTAAAAAGAAAAGAAGAATCAAAAAATATAAATGACTACAACCCAGTCATTTTATCCATGTGGAATGCTAACATGGATATACAGTATGTAGCTGACAATTCCATTGCTGTTGCTCGATATGTAACGTCTTACATTACTAAATCTGAGAAAACGGAATTGAAGGAAATGTGGGAAGAGATTTCTCACGAGAAGACTGTCAGTAAGAAGCTGTACAGTTTCAGTTTAAAGATGTTATCGCATCGAGAAATTGGATTCTACGAATGTTCAGATAGGTTATCTTCTGCAAGTCTCTACTCGAAATCAAGAAGAATAATTTGGGCAAGTTTAGGCCTTGCAGCAATGAGAAATCGGGTACTGAAATCTGTTGGAGAAATTGAATATTTGGCCGAGAATGACCCAGAAAGTACAGATATTTTGAAATCAAACATGTTGGACACATATTATCCCAAGAGAAGTCAACATCTGGAGAACATGTGTCTCTATGAAGTGCTGCAGAACTACATTTATTCACGGAAAGCCGCAGAAGACATCAAAAATGGAAAATATAAAGTCATTGGTGAGGAAGGATGTTTGGTGAAGCAAACAAAAGGAAGTTTGATAAATCACCGGAAGCTGAGTTGCGACACTGACAAAAAGGAATTTTACTACTTGGCTCTTTTACAGCTGTTTAAACCATGGCGTACAGAGGATGAACTACTGGGAGAATTTCAAAGCTATGAAGATTCATTTAATGCTTGCAAAGACAGCATACAATGCAATACATTCACAACTTATCTGCAAATGTTAAATGAAGAAATTGAACAGGAAACTACAATTGCAGCAGAAGTAGCTAGAGACAGTTCTCAGGACAGCCAAAGTTCAGGAACACTCAGTCAAGATCACCTAGGACAACCAATCGTTGAAAATGAAGCATCAATAGCCATGAATGAAGTGGAAACTGCTATGAATCAAGCTCAAGAAGAATTTATAGACTTACAAAATTTGGAAAGACAACTGAACGAAGAGCAGCAACAAATTTATGAAGAGATCAGAAACAAAATTGATCACGGATTTCTACATGAAAAAAAAGAGTGCTCATGCACATCATTTCATCCAATCAGGATGTATGCAAGCGGACAAGCTGGAACTGGAAAAAGTTTCCTAATAAAAGTCATCAGAAGCTACCTACAGCAAAAAACGGATTCTACTTTGTCTTGTGTGGTTACTGCTCCAACTGGGTTAGCAGCATATAACATAAAAGGAATCACCTTACATCGTTTGCTAATGTTACCAGTGGAGCATGAGAACAAAATACAATACAACAAGCTAACTGGAGAAGCATGCTTGGAAGTCTCAAGAGTATTGAAGAAGATGCAAGTTCTCATTATTGATGAGGTGAGCATGGTATCAAACTTAATGCTTGCCTTTGTGCATTTAAGAATGCAGCAAATTCTAAGGACAGACTATGACGTGTTATTTGGTGGAAAACATGTCATTGTATTTGGGGATCTTCTACAGCTTACTCCAGTTAAAGGACAACCAGTGTTTAATACTGTGACACATGAAGACACAAAGAAGTCATTGGGAAGCATTGGTAATGCAAATATTTGGTCCTTCTTTGAGTACAAGGAACTTACTACTAATATGAGGCAAGCAAACGATGAAGAATATGGAAGTATTCTGAAAGATATCAGGATTGGACTACTCACAGAAGTTGGCAAAAAAGCATTACAGAGTCGGCTGCTACATAATTTATTTCCAAAAGAAGAAATAGTTGCAGAGAAGATATACAAGAACATTGCAGAAAAGAAAAGTGTCATCTGCTTAATGCCAACTCTACGTGAATGCTCAATATTCAATGAGGAGCTTTTAAAATTGGAAAAGGAAGATATCAGTAAATTGGAAGCAGTGGACAAAATTGAAGATGGAAGAATTACTATCACATTAACAGGCACACTGAAAAATAAATTGGATTCACTAGAGAAGAACATTTCCAAAACAGCTGGATTAGAAAAAAATCTATATGTTTGCATGAACTGTAGAGTATTTTTAAGGAGAAATTTGGATGTTGAAAAGGGTTTAGTTAATGGAGCTATGGGAAGAGTTGTGGGTTTTATTAATTATCAGAAAAAAGATGGAATTGAATGTTTAAAAATAAAATTTGATCAGATAGAAGAAGTTAAAGATATTTGTCGTTGTTCAGTTCGTTTCATGCTTGTGAAAGACTTATATGTACGTAGGAAGCAGTTTCCGTTTTCTCTAGCATATGCTGTAACTATTCACAAGTCTCAAGGATTGACTGTAGATTGTGCTTTTGTGAACATTGGTTCAACTGTGTTCAAAGAAGGTATGGCTTATGTAGCTTTGTCACGAGTGAAAACATTATCTGGTTTATTCATGATAGACTTTGATGACTCTAAAGTTAGTGCTGATACAAATTGTGTAAAGGAGTATAATAGATTAAGAAGAAGCTATGCTCCTCATTTAGGTCAGTATCCTGTGTTGGAGAAACGTGTAGTTTCTCGTAAAAGGAGAAATGAGAATATCTGTAATGAAGATGTAGAGAGGAGGAAAAAAAAGAGGAGTGATGTAATTGCAAGCAAAAAGAAAAAGGAAAATGAAGAACAGGTTGTAGGATGTCATTTTGAAAATAGCTCTGGTGTCAACTGCTACGCTAATGTAGTGCTGAATGTTGCTTTTTATCTGGAAAGTGTGCAAGAGCAGATAATAGTAAATCAGGGAAAAAGATTCTGTTCTGAGTTGAGTCTCCTTTTTCAAAAGCCGAGTAATGATAAAACTCAAATAGAAAGTGCTACTGAAATTAGAAAACTTTTAGATGTATATTCAGGACGAACACAGTTTTCTCAAAATGTACAGCAAGACGCACAGGAATTCTTGATGTTTTTTCTTCAGGTACTAGAAGAAGAAGGGGTTCCCATTGATAATTTGTTTGGTCTCTCTTATAAATGGGAACATAGTTGTGAAAACTGTTACAATATATGTGGCTCTAATGTTGATTCTGAAAGGTTTATTTATTTAACATTGCCAGAAAGTAAAACAGTCACTTTTGCTAAATTAGTTAAAGATGCTAATCATAGCATGGAATGCAGTGAGTGTAAATCTGAAATGTTTTCAACGTTAATTTTAAAGGAATACGGACAATATGTAATTTTAATGATGCAACGATGTAAAGCTGATGGTTCAAAATTAGATACTTTAATAAAGAAGTTTACAGGACAGCAATTATCAATTTCAGGAAACACTTTTGTAACAGTTGCAATAATTTTCCATGAAGGACCTACTGTTACTTCTGGACATTATACAGTTTATCTTAAATGTGAAAAAGGCTGGACACTGTGTAATGATTCCCAATTGATTTTCAAGCAACGTTTGCCTTTTGATTTAGCAAATTCCTATCTAATCTTCCTGAAACCAAAATTTTAGAGAGAATTGGCAACATCTGTACAAAACAATTTTACCATTTTATTGGATTACCATTGGAATTTTCTTAAAAAATGATTTTACAAATTATCATTTGGCCTAATGGAAAGGTAACCAATTGTAATGTGGACTTTTTAAATTTGGAAAACCAAAAATTTAGACAAAATCGGTAACATCTGCACAATTTAAAATTTTGGAATGTTATTGGATTGCCATTGGAAATTTATCCAAAAAAGATTTTTAAAATTACTATTTGGCCATGAGGAAAGGTAAACAATTGTATTGTGGACTTATTTAATTATTAATTAATCTTTCGGAAACCAAAATGTTACAGACAATCGGTGAGATCTGTACAATTTAAACTTTAGATTTTTATTGGATTACCATTGGAAATTTAATCAAAAAAGAATTTTAAAATTACTATTTGGCCTAAAGGAAATGGAACCAGATGTATTGTGGAGTTATTTGAGATATATTTTTGTGATAATACTTCTGAAACAAAAATGTCAGACGGTATTTTAAAGAAATAAGTATTGATATTAGATGATATTTTTTAAGAATATTATGGATTTCTATAATGTTATGTTTAAGTGAGAAGAGATTCTGGTCTTTTTTAAAACAATCTTTGAGATTGTTATTTTTTTTTTGCCCGCTGTTAAATGATGAATGCAATTGCTTTCACAATTTATAGTGAAATGCAATATATTCTGAAAACAGCAAAAAAAAGGCAAAACATTTTTTGGGGAAAATATGTAAATATGTGTACTGTATTATAAAATGTTTTATTAAATATTAATACTTTTTTCTTTTTTTTCAGATTGAGATAGAAAATTTTCGAAAACTTGAACCATTTTTAAAGCAATAAAAATTAAATTTTAATTAATAAATAATTTTTGGAGTGGGTATGGTAAGTCAAAAATTTCATGGTCCCTTTTTTCCACTTCTCCACAATCACATTTTCAGTTTATCATTGTAGTCTCTCAAGGACCTTGTAATGTGATAATTGATTTTTAGTGTTTTTAAAAAAAAAAAAAAAAAATTACGCGTACCGTACGCGTACGGTAAAAAAAAAAAAAAAAAAAAACGTTTTAAAAAATATAGAAAAAAAAGTTAAAAGGTAAGGTTGGCTCTTAAAAGAGCCGTTGTGTTCATGCAGGGACAGAGGAAAGAAAGAGTGGGAATATTAGTCTCTACGACAAATGTGCTGATCTATTAAATTGTTCACTAGGGCAACACTGGTCTCCCTATGAGCAATTAGATCATGACAAGTGGCGCACCGAACTAAAACCCTCGAAAACCGATGGTTGATTTCCAGAGGACGAGAAAAAGGAGATGCTCCCCCCACAGATGAAGGGCTCAGCTGACCTGCCGAAGATGGACTCGGCACTGCAGATGATGGACCAGGCTGAGCTGCTGTGGATGTGCTTGGTTGACTTACTGAAGGGTTACCTTCAGTATGTCGAGCAAATGTCCTACCGTGTACATCTTGAAGGTGTCTCAACATGGTGTGATTCCCGAAGGAATACTTCTTGTTGGGATTCCCTCTTGAAAGTACACGGCCACAAAGCTTACAAGTCACTAAGGGTGCATTTACCTTTTTCTTGTCATCTGGAAAAGAAAAATACTCCCATATGAAAGAGCTCTTTTGTTTCCGCCTTCTCTGCCTCAAGGTAGTGCTGCTAGCCTCACTCTCAGAAGAGTTCTGCTGTTCTGCCATCGTATCACAAAGACAACTCAGCTCCTTCTCCTAAGGGATCACAAGCAGAAATGAGGGGAATGGGTGTGGTGTAGGAGAGTTCTAGAACTGAAAGTAGTTTCAACCAATCAAAAGTTGTGTTTCATGATCACATGACCCACCGTGCGCGTACGTTACGCTTACGGTGCGCTTACGGTAAAAGTACGCATGCGCGTAAAAAAGACACGCGCTCGCGCGCATGCGCAAAACAGGCACGCCCCTTCACTTCCGCGTAACAAGCGCGTGCAGCGTATGCGTTACGCGCTGCGTGCGCGTGACGTACGTCTACGCAAATTGCGTAAATGAACGCAAACAGCGTAGAAATCTAACGTAATGAAAGCAAGACGTGCGCTTACCGTACGCGCACGTTTAAAAATTTTTTTTAAAAAAAAAGGAAAAAAAAAACCAATATGTTATACTAATAAATCTTACCTGTTTATTTTATAAAAATGGTAAAAAAAAACATATTGTAGAATTTATAAAATTTAACCATAGTCTTTAAAAAAGGATAGAAAATTATAATAAAAATATGTAAAAAAAAAATGAAAAAAAAAAATTAGCATTTAAAAAAACCTTGCAAATTCACTAAAAAAACCATGGGTTTCACACACGTTATAGTTAGGAATTAGCATTTAAAAAACCTTGCAAATTCACTGAAAAAACCATGGGTTTCACACACGTTATAGTTAGGAATTAGCATTTAAAAAACCTTAGAAATTCAATGAAAAAACCAAAGGTTTCACACATGTTATAGTTAGCTGGACATATCACTCATAAAAAACCAATGAAATTTCCCCGTTATAGTTAGTTCAGCTAACTATAACTCGCGCGCCCGCAATGCACTGCTGATGACGTCACATATTACATCACTCATGACATGGTCACTGACATCACTCATGACATCACTGATGACATCTCAAATGACATCACTGATGACATCACTGATGACATCATACAGTGAATGTGTGTTTTTCTGAAAATTAAATATGTTTTATATATGTATATCTCAAGGTCGATGGAAGAATAAATGGGTATATAAGTGTCTAAATGGATGATTTGTTTTTGAAAAATTGATTGTTTAACTGACTGATTAAGTGTATCATAGTGAATACATGGCTTAGTGAGTAATGTTTAAATATGAAAATATCTGTATCAGTCTCTCACTTTGTGTATAAGTGGCTGCATGGGTTGGTGAGTAGCTTCATGGGTATCTATATAGGTAAATAGTTCTTTTTTTAAGTATCAGTCTGAGTGTCTGTATGGTTCGGTGGGGGTATTATGTAGTGCATTGGTGCATGAATGAGTGATTCACTCTTTGTATGTGTTGAAGACAACATGTGTGCAGGACTGTATGGGTGGATGAGTGTGTGTATGGGTGTGTTAGTGAGTGAATGACTCTCAATAGTGTCTTTATGAGTAACTACATATCTATTAAACTAGTATATGTGACTATTGGTGTATATAAGTGAGTATATGTGACAGTGAGAGATTGAAAGAGTTCCTGTATGAATAAGTATGTGTTTCTATAAGTGATTGTTTTTTAGACTAACTATGTGTAAGTTTCCGTAGAAGTAAGTGTGGTGGTGTGTGTATAACTGTATAAGCTAATAAATGTAGGTTTGTTTCTTTATTAGCATGAGTGACTATGTGTGAGTAACTCTATGGATGAGTGGCATTGTGTAACAGGATGTATAGGTGTATGAGTACATATGAAGAGTGAGTGCATGTATGAGTGACTGTATAGGACTGTTGGTGAATGAGTGGATGTGTATGTGGTTCTAAGAAGTACTGAATAGGTTGTTGTAACTGATATTGGTATGTCCATTTTTTTGAAAATTTTAGTTTCTATTTTTGTATGTGTGTATCAAAGGTTATATTAGGGGAAGAGGAGGTCTGCCACTCTATCACAAGGATGATGTCATCAGTGATGTCATTTGAGATGTCATCAGTGATATCATGAGTGATGTCAGTGACCATGTCATGAGTGATGTAATATGTGACGTCATCAGCAGTGCATTGCGGGCGCGCGAGTTATAGTTAGCTGAACTAACTATAACGGGGAAATTTCATTGGTTTTTTACGCGTGAAATGTCCAGCTAACTATAACATGTGTGAAACCTTTGGTTTTTTCATTGAATATATATATATATATATATATATATATATATATATATATATATATATATATATATATATATATATATAAATATCCAACAACATGCCTCCGAGCCAGGAGCCTCCAACCCTACAGGGTGGCCTCTAACAACGGGCACGGAGCAGCCCGTCAATTTAACTTCCGTTACACACCACACAGAGGCCCAATACCAGAGATGCAGGCTTTATTTCCACAGGCACAGCAGCGCAAAGGAGACCCCTTGTCCTTACGCGTTTCAGCAATGTTCTGCCTTGATCACAGGTGGGGATTATTATTTGCAAGTGCATTTCTGCGCGCTTTTTGTACTTCAAAAACATCACGTGGCTGGCATTAAAAATACAATTCCCATGGTGCATTTCCCAAGTAATCCGAATGTATTTTAAAGAGTCTTAGTGAGTTCATGTTTTCATTTAAATTCACTTTATATTTCCTTTTTCAGTTTGGTGCAGAAACTGAAAAAGGAAATATAAAGTGAATTTAAATGAAAACATGAACTCACTAAGACTCTTTAAAATACATTCGGATTACTTGGGAAATGCACCATGGGAATTGTATTTTTAATGCCAGCCACGTGATGTTTTTGAAGTACAAAAAGCGCGCAGAAATGCACTTGCAAATAATAATCCCCACCTGTGATCAAGGCAGAACATTGCTGAAACGCACAAGGGGTCTCCTTTGCGTTGCTGTGCCTGTGGAAATAAAGCCTGCATCTCTGGTATTGGGCTCCTGTGTGGTGTGTAACGGAAGTTAAATTGACGGGCTGCTCCGTGCCCGTTGTTAGAGGCCACCCTGTAGGGTTGGAGGCTCCTGGCTCGGAGGCATGTTGTTGGATTCTTATCAAGGGAGCATGACCCACTCGCCATTTCAAACCAAGGAGGAAATGCTACTCAGCGAAAGTGAAATGGTTGAGGAAGGGATTCGGAGTGAGATGACCTTTCACTCTGATCGTGCCGGAGCTGGAGCTTGATTCACGAGGCAGACATGAAACGTGAGCAAATGCCTAGAAATTAAAACAACTGGATGGCGTGAGTAAACTTTAGCCACTTAAACATTTGGTGCAGAAACTGAAAAAGGAAATATAAAGTGAATTTAAATGAAAACATGAACTCACTAAGACTCCTTAAAATACATTCGGATTACTTGGGAAATGCACCATGGGAATTGTATTTTTAATGCCAGCCACGTGATGTTTTTGAAGTACAAAAAGCGCGCAGAAATGCACTTGCAAATAATAATCCCCACCTGTGATCAAGGCAGAACATTGCTGAAACGCGTAAGGACAAGGGGTCTCCTTTGCGCTGCTGTGCCTGTGGAAATAAAGCCTGCATCTCTGGTATTGGGCCTCTGTGTGGTGTGTAACGGAAGTTAAATTGACGGGCTGCTCCGTGCCCGTTGTTAGAGGCCACCCTGTAGGGTTGGAGGCTCCTGGCTCGGAGGCATGTTGTTGGATTCTTATCAAGGGAGCATGACCCACTCGCCATTTCAAACCAAGGAGGAAATGCTACTCAGCGAAAGTGAAATGGTTGAGGAAGGAATTCGGAGTGAGATGACCTTTCACTCTGATCGTGCCGGAGCTGGAGCTTGATTCACGAGGCAGACATGAAACGTGAGCAAATGCCTAGAAATTAAAACAACTGGATGGCGTGAGTAAACTTTAGCCACTTAAACATTTGGTGCAGAAACTGAAAAAGGAAATATAAAGTGAATTTAAATGAAAACATGAACTCACTAAGACTCTTTAAAATACATTCGGATTACTTGGGAAATGCACCATGGGAATTGTATTTTTAATGCCAGCCACGTGATGTTTTTGAAGTACAAAAAGCGCGCAGAAATGCACTTGCAAATAATAATCCCCACCTGTGATCAAGGCAGAACATTGCTGAAACGCGTAAGGAGAAGGGATCTCCTTTGCGCTGCTGTGCCTGTGGAAATAAAGCCTGCATCTCTGGTATTGGGCCTCTGTGTGGTGTGTAACGGAAAATATATATAAATATATATATATAAATTTAAATATATATATATATATATATATATATATATATCACTGAAAAAACCATAGGTTTCACACATGTTATAGTTAGCTGTACATTTCACTCGTAAAAAACCAATGAAATTCCACGTTATAGTTAGATCTGGTAACTATAACTTGCGCACCCACAATCCACTGCTGATGACGTCACATATTATATCACTCATGACATGGTCAGTGACATCACTCATCACATCAATGATGACATCTCAAATGACACATTGTGGATTGCGGTCGCGCAAGTTATAGTTACCTGATCTAACTACAACGTGGAATTTCATTGGTTTTTTACGAGTGAAATGTACAGCTAACTATAACATGTGTGAAACCTATGGTTTTTTCAGTGATATATATATATATATATATCTATATATATCTATATATATATATATATATAGATATATATATTCACTGAAAAAACCATAGGTTTCACACACGTTATAGTTAGGAATTAGCATTTAAAAAACCTTGCAAATTCACTGAAAAAACCATAGGTTTCACACAAGTTATAGTTAGCTGTACATTTCACTCGAAAAAAACCAATGAAATTCCCCCGTTATAGTTAGTGCAGGCAACTATAACTCACGCGACCGCAATCCTCTGCTGATGCTAATACTGTATTTAGACACTTATTTGCCCATGTCTTCTTCCATTAAATTTTAGCTATACATATATTACAAATATTTTTTTTTCATAAAGACACATATGTCATCAGCAGAGGATTGCGGTCGCGTGAGTTATAGTTGCCTGCACTAACTATAACGGGGGAATTTCATTGGTTTTTTATCAGTGAAATGTACAGCTAACTATAACTTGTGTGAAACCTATGGTTTTTTCAGTGAATTTGCAAGGTTTTTTAAATGCTAATTCCTAACTATAACGTGTGTGAAACCTATGGTTTTTTCAGTGAATTTGTACGGTTTTTTAAATGCTAAGTTACTTTACGCCATTCGTGGCGTGCGCGCCCAGTTAAGGCAGTTCGTTCCGTGCGCGCACGGTGCGCTTCGCGCACCGTGCGCGCACAGTGAGCACGCGGTGCGCTTTGCGCACCGCGTGCCCACTTTACGCAGTTAGTGCCGTGCACGCACGGTGGTCACGCGGTGCCCACGTTACGCGGGATGGGCCATGTACGCACGATGCGCTTCGCGCACCGTGCGCACATGGGGGACATATTATGCGCTTCGTTGTGAACGTTATTCATTTGTACTTTCCATTTGTTTATATATGCCATGCGCAAATGGTGGCCTCCGGGGACTATTTGCACACGGGGTGGGGAAAGTGTGGATAGTTTTTTTTTTTTAGAAAGTCTTTACCGTACGCGTACGGTAAGCGTAATCGGCGATTTTTCGAAAAAAAATAAATTTGTTTTTTTGGCCTTGGGGGTTGTTTGGGGACACATATATGGATGCTGGGTGTTTAAGAACTGAATATACTCCCCCTGTAGATGTTTTTTGTCTTGGTTTTTGCAGCCCCCCTCAGAGTGCGAGAGAGAAAATGGCGGCCGCCGCTTCCTGGTTTCGACCGATTCGAATGTTTACTTAGATCGAACAGCCAATCAGAATCGCGCTCGCGCACGTCACCGTACGCGTACGGTAAGCGCACCGTAAGCGCACCGTAAGCGCACCGTAAGCTGGCTCAGATATATATATTGATTTAAAGGCTATTTTCTCAGAATCTACTGAACAGATTTACACCAAACCTACAAAAGGCACTTCCTTGACCTGTAGACTACCTCTCTGCCAAATTTCAAGGAACTCTGTTCAGCTGTTCGGGCTGTGGCTGTGTCTAAAGGTCCTATGGAAAAACGCGTTTTGGGACCCCCCTTTTATCTCAGCCCCCGCTTGACGAATCCCCCCAAGACTTTCAGGGTAGGAGCGGAGCGCAGCGCCCCACCTATTTTGAAAATTTGGCGAGGATTCGTCGACCGGCGCCAAAGTTATTCAAAATAGAATGTTGCGGTTTTCCTATGGAAACAGGGTCCTAACTATAACTACCTACTGGCGACCGCCAGTAGGTAATATATATGCGTGTTAAGTATAGTAAATCTATACTTACTGTATGTATTCAGGGCAGGGCAGCCATTGTTTCACCAGATGCAGTGGTGGTGGGCTCCATGCGTGTAGCGTTCCACCAATGGCTGTCTCTAACCACTAAACCGACAAGCAGGGGGTCATTTTCTGTCTCGCATTTGGGACCACGACTCTCTTGCTACATTACCGAACAACATTTTGGTACCTGCTTTTTCGGTTACTATATTTATGCAGAATAGTATTAAGTGGATTATATTTTGGTACCATACCTATGCAAGTGACTTGATTATGTGCGAATCTTATTGCAAACATCATAATTTGCAAAATGTAGTAACACATCTGTGTATGCTTTGTGTTACTTTGGAACTATGCAGAACATAAACTACTTACCCTTACCAATGATCAATCAGCATAAAGATGCATACATTATCTTACGAGTTAGTCATGAAAGGGTTTGCAGTAATTGTAGTAAAGCGTGTTATTTATGCTGAATGTCTTGAGTGCTGTTTTTATTCATGCAAGGTCTGGGCACGAGCTGGTATGTTTTCCTTTTGGAGCTAAGCTGTGTATTGTCACGCATTGACACTGCAGAATACTTGACATTTCTGTGTGGCCTTTCAATACAAAGACAATTATTCTTTTCATTCCGGATTGGAGTGATTTAGTGAGCTTTGCAGTGTTGTGACTGTTGATGGTTGATGGTATGCCTCACTGTATAACAAAGAAACATTGTAGGGTGTAAGAAGGGATGTTTTGCATCACTCTGTTTACAGCCCAGAGGCATGAGGCATGCAAACTAATGCAAATCTTTCAGCAGAGAAACTCGATAGAAACCTGAGTTAGACGGTTTACCTGCTGCTTGTGAGAGTTAGACGGTTTACCTGCTGCTTGTGAGAGTTAGACTGTTTACCTGCTGCTTGTGAGAGTTAGACTGTTTACCTGCTGCTTGTGAGAGACGGTTTACCTGCTGCTTGTGAGAGTTAGACTGTTTACCTGCTGCTTGTGAGTGTTAGACTGTTTACCTGCTGCTTGTGAGAGACGGTTTACCTGCTGCTTGTGAGAGTTAGACTGTTTACCTGCTGCTTGTGAGAGACGGTTTACCTGCTGCTTGTGAGAGTTAGACCGCTCACCTACTGCTTGTGAGAGCTAGACTGCTCACCTACCGCTTGTGAGAGTTAAACTGTTAACCTACTGCTTGTGAGAGTTAGACTGCTCGGCTGCTGCATGTGAGAGCTGGACTGTTCACCTGCTGCTTGTGGGAGTTAGACTGTTCGCCTGCTGCTTGTGGGATTTAGACTGCTCGCCTGCTGCTTGTGGGAGTTAGACTGTTCACCTACTGCTTTTGAGAGTAAGACTGCTCGCCTGTTGCATGTGAGAGCTGGACTGTTCATCTGCTGCTTGTGGGAGTTATACTGTTCGCCTGCTGCTTGTGGGATTTAGGCAAGTTAGACTGTTCACCTGCTGCTTGTGAGAGCTACACTGTTTGCCTGCTGCTTGTGAGAGCTAGACTGTTCGCCTGCTGCTTGTGAGAGTTAGACTGTTCGCCTGCTGCTTGTGAGAGTTAGACTGTTCGCCTGTTGCTTGTGAGAGTTAGACTGTTCGCCTGTTGCTTGTGAGAGTTAGACTGCTCACCTGCCACTTGTGAGAATTAGACTGTTCGCCTGGCGCTTGTGAGAGTTAGACTGTTCGGCTGCCGCTTGTGAGAGTTAGACTGTTCGGCTGCCGCTTGTTAGAGTTAGACTGTTCGACTGTTGCTTGTGAGAATTAGACTGTTCGCCAGCTGCTTGTGAGAGTTAGACTGTTCGCCTGCTGCTTGTGAGAGTCAGACTGTTTGCCTACTGCTTGTGAGAGTCAGACAGTTCACCTGTTGCTTGTGAGAGTCAGACAGTTCGCCTGTTGCTTGTGAAAGTCAGACAGTTAGCCTGTTGCTTGTGAAAGTCAGACTGTTCGCCTGCTGATTGTGAGTCGGACAGTTCGCCTGTTGCTTGTGAGAGTTAGGCTCTTCGCCTACTGCTTGTGAGAGCTAGACTATTCACCTGCTGCTTGTGAGAGTTAGACCGTTTGCCTGCTGCTTGTGAGAGCTAAATTGTTCGCCTACTGCTTGTGAGAGTTAGACTGTTCACCTGTTGCACGTGAGAGTTAGAATGCTTGCCTACCGCTTGTGAGAGTTAGGCTGCTCGCCTGTTGCTTGTAAGAGTTAGACTGCTTGCCTACCGCTTGTGAGAGTTAGACTGCTTGCCTGCCACTTGTGAGAATTAGACTACTTTCCTGACGCTTGTGGGAGTTAGACTGTTCGCCTACCGCTTGTGAGAGTTAGACTGCTCACCTACTGCTTGTGAGAGTTAGACTGTTCGCCTGCTGCCTGTGAAAAATAGACTGTTTGCCTGCTGCTTGTGTGAGTTAGACTGTTTGCTTGCTACTTGTGAGAGTTAGACTGCACACCTACTGCTTGTGAGCATTAGACCGTTTGCCTGCTGCTTGTGAGAGTTATACTGTTCGCTGTTACCAAAACACACCCACCTGTGAAGGATGTGAGGGTCTGATCCACGGGAGCGACGAGAATGTTCCCACACTCTCTAACCCTGTCCACAATAGAGTGAATGACAACACCCTCAAAGGTGACAGGCAAAGAGAGATGTGGGGACTGAAAACGGGGAGGAACACACTTCAAGTCCCCCAGCTGGTCTTCTTCAAGGGCAGGCATAAGGAAGTACCTAAAAGAAGACAAAGGGGACGTTAGAACAACTTATCCTATCTGCAGGACTCCGTAAACTACTCTGTTGCTACATAAGTTAGTGTACAGTGAATCTTTCCTTCTCTTACCAGCTGGACATCTCGTGATGCTTGGAATGACTTAAAGGCTGCAGGGGAATGTATTCAGACAAAAGGTGGCTGTGGCCAGGAACTGAGCAAGGACTCTCCTAAGGAATTAAAGGTGACATACAAGGCAAGGGATAAAGGAGAACCCTTCTCCAAGGACTCAAACCACAAGAACTAGGCAGCTTATAATTCCATAGGTTAAACCAAAAGAACACACGCTTGTTTATCCGTCTGCTCACACCCTAAACACCAAAGGTCTAAGCAGGCAAATACCCTTACCGCGCACAACGCGCGTTTACAAAGTTGCAGCTCACCCCGGGACTCCAAGGGAACCTCAATACTAACTACGCGCACCGCGCGTTATCAAAGGCCAAGTTCAAAAGAAAATGTCGGAATGCCTATTGCATTTACCAGTACGCGCACCGCGCGTCTAAAAACAAATACACTGCCCACGAACTGCACACGCTATGACGGGTTGCTATTTCACCCGCAACTGCACCACGTCGGGAAGCGAAGGCGGCATTTAAGGCGGGAGACCTCACCTGCCTCTAATTTCGGGGATAAAGGAAAAAGGGAAAATTAAGGAGTTACCTCCCAGAACGTAGCGGAAATAACATCTTCACACAACAGAAACTCAGCTGCATTCACGCGGCTTACCGCACAACCTGCAAGAACTACATAGAAGTGAAGCCATAAGCGGAGCGATCCTCTCGCTTAGACGACACTCACCAAATGCACTCGACCTTTGGATAGGGAAACAACACGGACAGCCTGTGAGGGGAATCGACGGGCCAGGAAACAGGATCCAGGAAACTGAAAGCCAAGCACTGGCTCCTTGGCAACGCCCCTATTTAAGGAGTGAGTGTACACAAAGTCCGCCTCTATCCACCGCAGGCAGGGAGCTTCTACAAAGAGCATGCCCTCGTGAATTGAACTTTATTGTTCCCAAGCAGCCAAGAGGTCAGACACGAAGCCCGAGGTGTAACATTCGCCTGCTGCGTATGAGAGAAAGACTGTTCACCTGCTGCTTGTAAGAGTAAGACTGTTCACCTGCCGCTTGTGTGAGTTAGACTGCTCATCCACTGCTTGTGAGAGTTAGACTGCTCACCCACTGCTTGTGAGAGTTAGACTGCTCACCTGCTGCTTGTGAGAATTAGACTACTCGCCTGTTGCTTGTGAGAGTTAGACTGTTTGCCTACTGCTTGTGAGAGTTAGACTGCTCACCTACTGCTTGTGAGAGTTAGATTGTTTGCCTGTTGCTTGTGAGAATTACACTGTTCACCTACTGCTTGTGAGAGTTAGGCTGCTCGCCTGCTTCTTGTGAGCGATAGACTGCTCGCCTGCTGCTTGTGAGTATTAGACAGTTCGCCTGTTGCTTGTGAGAGCTAGACTGTTTGCCTGCTGCTTGTGAGAGTTAGACTGCCACCCTGCCACTTGAGAGAGTAAGACTGTTCACTTGCCGCTTGTGAGAGTTAGACTGTTCACCTGCCGCTTGTGAGAGTCAGACTGCTCATTTACTGCCTGTGTGAGAGTAAGACTGCTCACCTACCGCTTGTGAGAGTTAGACTGCTCACCTGCTGCTTGTGAGAGTTACACTGCTCACCTGCTGCTTGTGAGAGTTAGACTGTTCGGGAGTTTTTGTGGATTCCAACATAGCACATACAAACAAGCATTTGCAATGCAATAGGTCTCGCATTTACTCAAGTTTAAGCTATTGGCATTGTAAACATAAATAAAAGGCATTGTCATTTACAATGCGAATAGCTCAAACTCACGTAAATGCGAGACCTATTGCATTGCAAATGGTAGGCATCACAGAGAACGAGAGGGCACGTGGGGGGGAGACGGCACGGACAACGGGAGTGAATTCAGGGGGTGTAAAAGAAGGCACGACAACGGGAGAGAGGGCGGGGGTGAAGAAGGCACCGACAACGGGAGAGAGGACGGGGGGGGGTAAAGATGGCACAGACCACGGGAGGGAGGGGGGTAAAGAAGGCACGGAGGGGGGTATAGAAGGCACGGACAACAGGAGGGAGAGCGGGGTTGTACAGAAGGCACCAAAGCTCGTCGTACCTGCAGTAAGAGAAACTGGATAAAGAAAATAGTGCTTAAAGACTAAATAACAGGTACCGTGCAACAACCGAAGTAAAAGGGCCAGTCGCCATGGTAGGTGACAAATGAAGACAAGGTGGTACTAAGGAAGGACTAACAAGCCTATTTACGAATCAGAAGCCAGAATTTAGGAAGGACAATGACACGAGCCAATGGCAAAAAGGCTAATATGGGGGGAGAGTGGGCAGGGCATCTATTCCCTACTCCACTACAACAAGTATTGCAGAGAAGCGCATGCACGCAGACTCTATGCTCGACCTAAAAAAGATTCTGTCTTCTTCCAAAAGAGCGCTATAACCTCTTTCTTACCCATGCAGGAACTGTGTCCCCCTCCAAAATTGTACATTGAAGGCTGTCTTATTCAAAATATTATTTTTAAGTGTATTGCTCTTTTTTCACTCACTGGTATGGAAAAAAGTTTTAGCTATTGAATAATATGTTAAAATATGACAACTGCTTTTTGTCATTCTCTTCATTGCATTCAAACAATTAACCTAATAGTGTGCAATAGGTCTCTTAAAAATAATATCCAGACCTTTGAAAAATGAAAAATAATGTCAGCGGATAATTCTCTTTTGGTCTATTCAAAAAGAGTAACGAAAAATGTAATATGTAGTGTAACCTCCATAAACATAAGGACCTACCCCCTTCAGAGCACCGATTACGTAGCACAAAGGTGGCATTCCCCAATACCAGGTTGTAATCCCTGGCAACCTGGTCACTGTGGCACAATGCTGGTAATCCCTTGCCTATTGCAGGCAACAATGGCATGATAGTGATAAGGCACACACGTAAATCACTGTAACTACATTAAAGTGCAGGCAGGCTCAGAGAGGAACAAGTGAAAGTATGTAACTGGTATGTTAGCGTACATGCAGAGTTAACCCACATCAAATGTCTGTGCCATTGCCAGGGTTTCGAGTAGAAGGTTGGACAAGGCAAAATCGATTACATTTATAAATGTTTGTTGTTTTTTTAAATATACCTCGTGTGTCTATATGCAGTACAATGTACCTTTATTTATCACTGTTCAATGAGTCCAACCATCACCCACACATGCCCACTGCCTCTTGTGGACGCTACCCAGTTTAGAAACAGGTCTCATGATCCGTTCTGATGAAACCCGGAACATTATCTGTTAAAAATGCCTTTCTCATGTGTAACTGGCGATAAACTCTAATAAAAAGTTCAACAGCCAGTTACGATTCTATATGTGAGATCAAAAAGGACTAGCCTATTTGTGAATTTACATAGACTCAAGACTTCTTACAGCCTTGAGTCTATGTAAATTCACAAATAGGCTAGTCCTTTTTGATCTCACATATAAACCCCGGGGATACAGACTAGCTACCTAGTCCTCTCTCTCTGCTTTGATAGTGATAAGATTCTATATGTAACATGTCTTGTGCCTTGAGTAAAAGTGTCTAAAAAAATTGAGTTAGTTAGTTGAGTTAGTTCTGTTGTTTGCCAACTTGCAGCTGATAGCAGTTCCATGAGGCCACATGCATCAAACTTGCGATTCCTAAATTGCGAGTTCTTAAAAATCGCTATTTAGGAATCGCAATTCCTTATGCATGTAGGAATCGCAAAATAATTTGGCGATTCCTACACATTCCTTATTTGCGACTCGCAAATTGCGAATCGCAAATAAGGAATGGCTTCCCATTCATTCCTATGGACCTAGAGGCCCATAGGAATCCGTGGGAATTGCAGTGCAAATTGCGATTACCAAATAGGTACTCCCAAATTGCGCATGCAATTTCAAGGGTGCAAGGGTGCTAAAAGGACACCCTGATGCACCCCTGAAAGTGCAATTTAAAAACATGTTGCACACAAACATGCCCCAAGGGCATGTTTGTGTGCAACATAGAACTTTGAGAGCCTTTTTCAAAGTTTTCGCAAATTACCATCAACTTTAAGTTGATGGTAATTTGCCTTTCTTAAAAGCGAAATCGCTAATTCTTTTTTTGTTGCATTGCATTTAGGGAATTGTAATTTGCGATTCCCTAAATGCAATCGCAATTTAAGTAATCGCAAATTTTGGATTACTTAAATATCGATTTTTGCATTTGGGATGATGCAAATGTGAAAATTGCGGTCGCAAAGGGGCAGATTCACAGAATCTGCCCCTTTGCAATGATGCATGTGCCCCATGGTCATTTGCACTAGCTTTATGTTTACTTCACAAGCCAACAATACAAGGATAATCAAAGCTGACGTATCTTTGGAAATGACTTATGCAACACTGGTTGAACGATGGGGTTTAGAAACTTCCCTAAATTACTAACAAATTCATTTTTTGCAAGATAAAAAATATCTTAGGCAACAAGAAAAAAGATTCCCTCCAAAGAGTTGTAACAGCAGAATAAAACGCTGCACTATCGTAATAGTGTCTACGGCTTAGATTTCACAAGCTCTAGTTTATCTTGGTTACAATCTTCTAAAGTGTGTTTACAGCTGGTGACCAAGCTCACAGTTCTACCATTTTCCGCATGGATGACACATGCCAATGGCGAGGTGAAGGGACACATGCTCGTACCTCAGCTGGCAGTAGTCCTCTGCAGCCCCTGGAGACCCCAATCGTATCACACTTACATGACAAACACTTTATTATCCAAGAATGGAGCCTAATCCAGGTAATTATGCTAAAACCACGCCTGCCAAATGCAATTGGCCACTTTAGGAGGGGTCACACTTGATTGAAGCCTCACACCGCCTTGCCAGCCTCCCTCCCAGTGATTGTCCGACAAGCGCGAACAGCTGAGCTCGATAATTCATCATAAGACCTCCTGTATGAAACCAAAGCGGGCTTAGGGTTCCGTCCGACAGGCTGCTACCAATGTGCCAGCGAAATTCTCTTGCCAAAATAATATGAGAAACACGAGAAGAGGTGCTATAACAGCCGCACTGTGCCCATTCCAGGAACCGTACCATACTTGTGCATCTGCATTACTAAACACAGCCAACAGTCGTCGTATTTGGTGGTCGTTGTTGGCCGCAGTTTTTATTACTTATTACATACGTCACACTTGTACAACTCCCCTGGACACCCCCTTGGGGGCCTGGGTCATGAATCATTGTCACACATTATTACAAATTGGATGTCACACATTGTCAGCTAGACATCATAAATCATAGGTCATAAATCATTGTGTGTCATAAATCATTCTGCCACAATTGGTCCTTATTTTGTTACCATAAATCACTCTGCCTGATCACCATAAATCAGCAGCCATAAATCATGGGACATAAATCATCGGTATGTCATAAATCATTCTGTCACAATCTGTCATCATTTCGCTGTCATAAATCATTCTGCATGAGCATAATAAATCATCCGCCATAAATCACTGGTTTGTCTTTTGCTCATTTGCAACTCCTAGGGTCGTAAATCACCCTGACAGCTCTTAGATTGTTCTTTGCTGTTTACCATGCCCCTTTGCGAGTGGGGGGTAGCCTTTCCCCGGAGTTAGGCCCCAACTCGCTACCTTGTTAGTCTCTTTTGTGCCCCACCTTCTGGCGGGGGCTGGGCTGCGAGCGCCGTCTCCGTTTGCCACCCCAATTTTGTCAGGCGTACTCACCCTGCCATGCGGCATCCCAGAGTGAGTGGCCCTCCTTCTACACACCGCCCTGTTGGTGTGCTCCCATACCAAAGCAATACACTTGTTGTTTCCGCCGTTGGATTTGCACTCTCTGTGCACTCTCGTTGCGTGGGGGCAGCTTCCACACAGAGTTAGGCCCCAACTCGCTACCTTGTTAAGACTGTTGTGCCCTGCCGACTGGCGGGGGCTGGGCTGCGAGCGCCGTCTCCATTACCTACCCCCTTTTTGTCGGCCAACTCACCCTGCCCTGCGGCATCCCAGAGTGAGTGGCCCTACTCCCGCACACCGTCCGTTGGTGTGTCTCCATATCCAACCCTTGTACCCGTAGTTCCTTTTGTTTTCGTCAGCACTGCGACGCTGCTGCTCCCTAGGTGTGGGTGGGTGGGATTGGAAAATCATTGGCGCCGCTCCCCCAGCTCCCATGATGTGCAAGTGGGCTGCCCCAGGGGAAGCGTCATCGTATATCCCCCCTTCCTCTTTTCCTATTGTTCTTGGAAAGGGGCGGGGGCCTCAGGGCGTTTCGCCCTGCCGCGCTTCTCGCTGGCGAGAACCAGTTCCGTTCCTTGTTGGGCTCTGGCGGCCATTATGGCGCCGGCCCTCGAGCCCCCTTCGGGGGCGGCCTTTGCTGTAACGGCCGCACTGCACCTATTCCAGGAACCGTATCATACTTGTGCATCTGCATTACTAAACACAGCCAACAGTCGTCGTATTTGGTGGTCGTTGTTGGCCGCAGTTTTTATTACTTATTACATACGTCACACTTGTACAACTCCCCTGGACAGCCCCTTGAGGGCCGGGGTCATGAATCATTGACACACATTATTACAAATTGGATGTCACACATTGTCAGCTAGACATCATAAATCATGGGTCATAAATCATTGTGTGTCATAAATCATTCTGCCACAATTGGTCCTTATTTTGTTGCCATAAATCACTCTGCCCCTGTGTTACGGATATCTGCTGACCTCTATGTGTAGAGACTTGTGTGAGAGGTCAGGGATGGTGGCCGTGGGGTGCGCCTTTTCTCCTGAAATGGTTTTAACGTTTATATTTCTGTGGCCAACCGTAGTGGGCATGAGCGTAGCGTGGAATGATGGCCTTTGGACTTATGTACAGGCCGTGGACTTCGTTCAGGCGAACATGAGATACCTGTGCTATGTTTTATATCTCACTGATATGTATTGCTGTGTTCTGTATCACTTACAGAGATGCTGTAGTGAATGTCTGCAATGTATCTTTCTCTTTTTTTTGTTTATCTGTAAGCAAAACTTATAAACAAAGTTAAAAAATTTTTTTTAAAAATCCCCATAAATCAGCAGCCATAAATCATGGGACATAAATCATCGGTATGTCATAAATCATTCTGTCACAAACTATCATAATTTCGTTTTCATAAATCCTTCTGCATGAGCATCATAAATCATCAGCCATAAATCATGGGTCATAAATCATCGGTATGTCATAAATTATTCTGTCACAATCTGTCATCATTTCGCTGTCATAAATCATTCTGCATGAGCATCATAAATCATCCGCCATAAATCATCGGCTGGCCGTAAATCATTGGTTTGTCTTTTGCAACTCCTAGGGTCGTAAATCACCCTGACAGCTCGTAGATTGTTCTTTGTTGTTTACCACGCCCCTTTGCGTGTGGGGGTAGCCTTTTTCCCCGGAGTTAGGCCCCAACTCGCTACCTTGTTAGTCTATTTTGTGCCCCACCTTCTGGCGGGGGCTGGGCTGCGAGCGCCATCTCTGTTTGCTACCCCGATTTTGTCAGGCGTACTCACCCTGCCGTGCGGCATCCCATAGTGAGTGGCCCTCCTTCTGCACATCGCCATGTTGGTGTGCTCCCATACCAAAGCAATACACTTGTTGTTTCCGCCAGGGAGGCTTACGTCTTCCTGCGGCTCCCCCCCACATCTGGTCAACTCCGACGGCACTCTTCCCACAAACGCAATGATGTGCTCTGCTCCATCTTTGCCCGTATGCCCTGGCACACCTGTGTCCTTCTTCGGTGTCTTACAGTACTGTCTCCTCTCGCCATGGGGCATACATGAAATAAAAAATTGGGAGACAGTCAGATACCGCTTGTGAAGGCGTGATACAGCATACATTCATTAAATAACATACTCTACTTCACCAATGCCCCAGGCAGGCTCCCCCGTTAAGTGTTACTGTGAAACCAGCAAACCTGATTAGTATCCCCCAGGCTGCGCTGCCGGGGGCACATGCCCGCGTATATGTAGAGGTTATTGATTTGTTCCTGCACTTGGATGGGTAACCCTTGTGTGCCCTTGCCCAGGAGTACTTTTTAAATTTTTTTTATTTATTTATTTATTTTGCACGATGAACAGGGGTTTGAACCAGTGGTCCTGAGGCAAGGAAAGGCCTCGACCTAGGTATGTTCTTCCAATCTATCATCCTGTTACCTGGTTTTTCTACAACCTTCCATCTCTCGCACACCTTTCTCAAATACCTGCCCAGCATATCAGCATATAAATAACTTAGTGTCCCCCTTTGCACTTCACTTGATGAGTGTTTAAGCTCATTCTCCTCTATGGACGCTGGCCCCTTTTAGTGGATGCAGATTCATATGGGCCTAAGCCCTGTGTGTGAATGATGATAATTTTGCAGTGGCCCTCACGTTAGCACCCAGTGAACACTTCCGATCATGTGTCAATGGGGCTTTTAACGTCTAGAGTCCTCTGCTCCCGGTTGGTGCCTAAACATCTAGCTGTGAAACTATCCAGTCGCACTTAAACCCCCATGGTTTGTGTTCTGCTGCTTTCATCTAGCGCGCACCCTGCATGAAAGTAACTGAGTGCGATACATGAGCACCAGCCACATTGCCCAAGAACTGCTCATACCTGCTATGCGTAGGGGGATAGTTTTCCCAGCCTCACCGGATTCTGAGCCATGATTTTTTTTGGTTTTTTTTGCGCACCCCCCTTTTTATTGGGGGCTGGTGTAGGGGGGGGCCTTGAACCCAGGGCCTCGTAGCTGCGAAAAACCTGCGCACCGCCCTGGAGATGCCTGAAGCGTTTACTTACTGACCAATAAGGTTAATGTGGTGACCCTGCATAAATCTCTGTCTGACGGGCTACATTACTGTATTCCCGAAGATCCGTGATTCTCCGTTGAGCAACATCACATTTGAATATTTGCCTTGGCAAATGCCTATCAGCCACATTAGCCAAGTCACATTTTCGTTCATAAGACAGGGCCTGTACTTCTGTTTCCAATGCGCTCATAACGCCCCACTCCTCTTCTATGAAGCCAACCAGTGTAGTTCTCGTAACGCACACAGATAATCATTTATGTGGCCTGACCCAGATCCGACTGAGAAGAGTAGGCTCACAGGGGTTAGTTCCCCACCTTGGCTGCACTGGTATCGCCCCAGTGACACCTGGTGATAAAGGCGTGGCGCTCCCATGAAAGCACTGTGTAACTTCAGCACAGTCCTCCCTTTCTGAGTGCCTGATCCAAACCTACTGGAAAGGCACTCTCCTACAGGCGCCAGAAGGCTGGTAAGCACGGCGATGATGGGCAACACACCCTGCTTAGTTCTACTCCTGGAACCTCACTCTGTCACGGGCACCAGAAGGCTGGGGAGCACAGCGATTATAGGCAACACACGCATGTTTCATTCAGCTACTATTTCCTGCCAGGTGGTACACCACTTGGTCGCACAGGATTTAAATAGTGGGCGATGTTACCCCTGTCTGCGAAACGTTGTACTTCGTTTATTTATTTTCTGGCACTTTTATATAGCGCAGGCTCGACCCGAAGGTATTAAAGCGCTTTCTATGAACACATGATATCTTACAAAAAGGACACATTTATTTTATGGCACGGGAATGTAACGTGATTTGCCCATAATCATAGGATGTTTTGAGCAGACGCCAAGACTCGAACCTGGATCCCCGGTTTCAAAGTCGGCTGCCCTAGCCGTTAAGCCACACCCCTGTGTTCATATTTTTTTTTTTTTTTTTTTTTAATCTTGCCAGCATTTGGCGAGATATGCACCCTGGTCCCAGAGGACGAAAATTCACTGTGTTTAAGAGCTATTTTTTATTATTGTCTCCATAATTAATGGTACAGACAAAATCTTGTAACTGTGCGTTAGGTTGTGACATTTTCGAAGGTTTCGAGACCCCGCTAATGGCATTCGCAACCCTCAGAGCTCACTTAATTACCAGGATACACTTCCCTGGCATTTTTGGCTTCTTGTTATTTATTTTATATTGATCCTACGCCTTTTGCGGACATTGCACAAACCCGTCACCCACTGAGCCATCCTACCAGCCTGATTTACGATTCTCGTATTTCTATTACGGGGTAAATGGAGGTGGTGGCACCCGCCGCGGTGTCGGCGTTATGAGGCGTCAGTCCAGCCCTTAGACGCTGGGCTTCCAGCCTACAGCAACAATCGCTGTTACTATGGTTTACTCTACCTAACTCGTACATAAACCTAGTGTTACACAATTATTATAACTAGCAAGGATGACCAGCAGGAAACGCAGCCATTCCTCGTTGCTTGAGCCCTTACCCTGCAACTGCTTTCGGCGCCAAGAACCTCCTCGTCTTCGCCTCCTGCCTGGGGAGCTGGGGGTCGCTACTGCGTCTCTCGACCTCGGTCCATTCCTTCCTGACCTGCCATGCCCCAGCGGGGGCCACGCAGTCCTCCGGCTCCCTGCACATCTCATGGTAGCTGGATTCCTTGTTCTTTCTGCTGGCTGGGGGGTCCTTCTTCGCTGTTTTCTGGGTCCGGTGGAGACGGCAGCCGCAGGAAAAGCGGCTATTTGAAAATCGTTGGCGCCGCTCCCCCAGCTCCCATGATGTGCAAGTGGGCTGCCCCAGGGGAAGCGTCGTCGTATATCCCCCCTTCCTCTTTTCCTATTGTTCTTGGAAGGGGACGGGGGCCTCAGGGCGTTCCGCCCTGCGGCGCTTCTCGCTGGCGAGAACCAGTTCCGTTCCTTGTTGGGCTCTGGCGGCCATTATGGTGCCGGCCCTCGAGCCCCCTTCGGGGGCGGCCTTTGCCACAGCGAAAGCACGCTGATAGCGACAGAGAAACAAACTTCGAGCTCATGCGTAGCATACGAAAACCATTGAACTAGAGCACATGGGCATGACGTCACTCTTTACACCTACATACGTATACACGGATAATCAGCTACTGCAAATGCATGAAATTTGTTAAACTGAACTATGAGCACCCGAAGTTCGAGAAAAAGTTCTAATTTTCAGGCAGAAATATACTGGTTCCTCTGTACTTTGTCTGCGAGTCACCCACGATTTGAACACCTTATGGCCATTATAATTCTTTCTACAACATAGTAAGCATGGTCAGTCAAAAATTACTCATGAGCATCTTCCATACCAAAGACTTAATTGGGATCTTAGAAACCAGGCCGATCTAAGAACAGGAGTCCTGCGAGGCACGAAACTTCAGCCTAAGCTAGAGGGAGGGAAGGTGGGGGTGTTAAAGAAGGGACGACACCGGGAGGGAGGGGGGTAAAGAAGGCATGAAGTGGGGGTAAAGAAGGCACGGACAACGGGAGGGAGGTTGGGGTTATAAAGAAAGCATCAAAGCTTGTCTGCCTGCAGTAAGAGAAACTTGATAAAGAAAATAGTGCTTAAAGACTAAATAACAGGTACCGTGTAACAACCGAAGTAAAAGGGCCAGTCGCCATGGGAGGTGACAAATGAAGAGGGGGCGGTATTAAGGAGGGACTAACAAGTCTATTTACGAATCAGAAGCCAGCATTTAGGAAGGACAATGCCACATGCCAATGGCAAATATGGGCGCAGAGTGGGCCGGGCTTCTATTCCCTACTCCACTACAACAAGCCTTGCAGAGCAGCGCATGCGCGCCAACTCTAGGCTCGACCTAAAAACAGTAATGTCCCTGGTGTTGTATTGATCCACTTTAAGAGCTGTGACCCCCCACAATAAACCCAAGCTATCCCTTTTCATACATTGATCCATTGCAACAACCATGCCAACAATCGTAAAATAATGATATGGTGGTAAGTTTATTGTTCCTTTTAACCATGCTGCTATCACCATGAAACTAAAACACCCCTATTATTGCATTGGTCATTTTATAACAACCATGACTCCAGCTAACAGCAGACATAATGCAGGACTGCCTCAGAGAGGTAGGATCATCCCCCCGACAGTGAAGACCGCAAGCCCTCTTTTGTATTAATGAAATTGCTTTGTTTAATTCCGTTTCTAAAGCTCACTATTTAATGCTTTGTGATTAAAGCGATCTTGCTAACACGTGTTTTGCGACAATAGTCACTTTCTCTAGGCTTTCAGCAAAAAAAATTGTAAATATTAACATAAAATAAACAAACATAATAAGTGTTTGTAACAAAAATAATTCTCTCAGAAGGCGAAAGCACTGTCCGTAATGCGCTTTATAACCTTTAAAACACTGAAGATTAACCTTGAGAACTGGAACTAAATACATCTATTGACTGTATACAACAGAGAGCACCCATTCTCTATTAATTTACATTTGAGGGTGCCCATTGTGTTTTAATGTTTGAATTGTACCCGAAAAAAGAACTAATATCCTTGTCGTGCTCGTTCATTTAACTATGTTTAGAGTGGCAGACCTCGATGCAGAGCACTGGTCCGGGACCAGGGTTCGATTCCCGTCGCGGCAGGGTCTCGGGCTATAAATTCCGCGGACCGGATATTCTCGCCTCAGTGCCTATTCTAATCATGGGTCCCACGCTGCAACTCTGGGCAATAGCTTGCTTAATCTCCACAACGGCCCCAACAGCGCTGGGATGCCTGGCCTCACCATGGGGGTGCCCAGGAGTGGACACCTCACATGGAAAGCCAGGAAGGGTTCCTTCAGCGGTATGAGTACAGCGCTGAGATACCCATAGTGGTGATCGGCGCTATATAAATACCTATACATTTACATTTTGATCTATCACCATAGTAGCCCAAGGAACACTTCTGAAGTCTCAATAATCAAGAGGTAGTGAGACTGGAGAGTGCCTAGATGGCTACCAAAGGGTGAAAGAAAATTGGTGATAGATGTACTATGATTCAAGTCCCAAACATCTGGCGAAAAATGAGCAACGACTGTTTGTAAATCGAATCAGGTTTTGTGAACCGACCTATAGAAGGCGGTTCACTAAATAGGGAATCGCAAAGGGTTGCAGAATATTCATTAGACAGGTTTTTATTTGTGAGCCCGTGGAATGGGCAACAGGGGTGGTGACCTGCAAGGGACAGCAGACAGCCTTGTGTGTGTCGGTTCCAAACCTGAAGTCAGCCTAAGATCCTTAAAGTGACTGGAACTGTTAAAAAACATGTTGGGGGAATACTTCAGTAAAAGCAGGCAGTGGTCCACTGTTGGATTTAAAGCATTTCCCAAGGAGGAGGAGGCTGCATTAAACAAACCAAATGAGGGGCTTCATTTTCTCTTAGAAGTTGTTGTTAGTGCTCCAAAAAACTAAAATAAGGTCTCTTTCTATAAAATTACAAACTTCTTTGCTGCAGTAAAAGAACATTGATGGGTTTATGTAGCTCCAGAAATGTGTAGGGCCATTTGGGTTTTAAGAACATTTGGTGTCACATATTTTTAAAAGGCTAACGAAAGGTTAATGAGACAGATGCCCACCTGCATGCAGCAACCCATTTGTACATCTTTTTCCTCAGACTATCAATCTTTTGTTGCTCGAATCAATAACATATGTAAAAAAAAGAAGGGTTATTTAGCCTTCCACTTAAATGAATGGGAGTAGATTTTTAAAGGACAGGGAGCTATTTGCAAAGAGATCTCATATTTAAAATGACTAGTTCAGTACTTATATAGTCAGGACCACTAGCCTGTTCTCCACAGCTGTACTAGTTTCCGCAGAGGCGATCCTACTTCGTCAATAGGGCTGGACAGTGTCATAAACTAGTTCTTGTCTCTTCCCAACTTCTCAGCTGGAATGTGTGATGACCCCATAGAATGTGTGGGTGCCCGTGTGTGTGTGGAGCGTCAGTTGATGAATGCAGGCTGAGCAGCAGGGAGGCTGGTTCTGGTGGGGCTACGCTTCATCTTCTTGTACTCTTCTACTCATCTATCCTGGAACCAAGCTACAATAAAGATATCCTGATTTATACACCCGGCCTGTGTATCTTCCATTTACAACAGACAGCAATCCAACTGTGACCTGTACTGTCAGAGGTGTGGTGAGAAGGAGCACGGGAGAAGAAAGCTGTTTGGGTTCAACATATGGCTCTCTGGTTGTTCACCCTAGTAGATTCTTTCTAGAGCATGTGCATGACTAGCTTTTGAGATTTGTTTAGGTACCTAGGTGTAGGAAGCTTTATTTAGTGTACCAAAAAGAGGTCTGCTGTGTAAAGAGTCCAGGTATCCCTTATAAGTGGTCAGGGGCTTGATTTACCAATGCCAAGGTGCTCTCTTTGTAGTAGTGTGGTCGGGCAGCCTTAGGCTTATTAGAGGGGAGTCTTACACATTTGTTGCATACACAGAGTCAATAAATGATACACACACTCAATAAGCCAATCCACGTCAATGTAGAAAAAATACACATATTTTTATATATATTTCAATACAAAGAACTTCGGAAATGGGTAAGTACTTTTCAGGTTATGGCTTTTACAGTTTTTAGCAATGTCAGAAAACAGTGCATTTTTACAAGGCTATGCTTTCCTATGGAGAGAAGAACATTTACTGCATAGATATTTGCAATAGGATTTCGATGGTTCCCTTTAGGTTGTGAGGTGTTTGGGGGCCAAGTCTCAAGTTCCATTAGCAGTTCAGTTTTAGCTGCCCTAGTGTGTCTGGGTGCAGAGGTGCTGGACGTGTTGTTAGCCTTGTGTACTACACCATTGGCAAAGAGTGGGGCCACCGACAAATAGGCTGCAAAGGTGGACTTGGAGACAGGTCCAGGAGCTCCCAATCAGGGGGCTCAGTGTGTGGGGGACCTGGGAGCAAGGGGGAGTAGGCTGCGTTCGTGGATCCAGGCCGATAAGCTAGGGTGCAGAGGGTTTAGGTCAACAGGCCCTCGTGCATCGTAGGGGGTCACGGTTCTCAGTCTGGACCAGAAGAGGAGAACAAAACAGGACAGCTAGGCCACTCTCAGTGCTGGCCGCTGTGGAGCTGATGTCCCTCGTTGGCTGGTTGGTGTTCGGACGGTTTGCATCCGGATTAGACTCTAAGCAAATGTTGGTCCCGGCAAGGGATCCTGAACCCTGGATATTGGAGCAGGGAGGCTTGTAGGAGTCCTGGCATCTCCAAACTTGGTAAGAAGATGGATTTGACCTCTTTGAGTATGGTGACCTCCTCTTCGGTGGCTACTACATTGGTGGATCCAGGGGTCAGCAGCTTCTTGGAACCTGACACCTCAGTCTGTGCCTGCATGGTACGGGGAAGTGGCTCCACCACTCCAAGGGAGATACTGGCTGGTATCCGAAGTACCGGCAACCCTCTGAGGCTTTTGGAGGATGTACAGCTTCAGGACGAGTCAGGCTTTTGCAATTGTCGAGTCGGGGCAGGCAAGCAGAGTTTGGCGGCAAAAGTCCACAGCAGTTCTTTCTTTGATCTCCTCTTCAGTGTCCTTTGCTTCTGTAGGCAAATGAATCAAAAGTTCTGGTATCTGGGGGCCACCTAAATACTCAATTTAGGGGCATTAGGAGAGTGTAAAGTAGTAGCTAATGGGCTACTTGCCTTGGGGTGACAAAGTCCACTATATGAACACTTCCTGTGGTCACACTGGAACAGTGTGTGTTTATTATTATGAGGTAATGATACCAAACACCTTTGGTTTCAGTGAAGACATCATGTAGCTGGGGAACTCGTAATCACCAGTGCCCAGTACATATACAGAAGATGGCTTCCCTGGTCACTTGCAATGTCTAAGAATTGATGACTTAGACATTACAGGGGCTTTTCTGCTCATGCAGATATGTCCACACATGTAATATAATGCACCATGCCCTATGGCTATAAGGCCTGCTGTAGGGTGATTTACATATATTGCATGCAGTGCCTGCAGGCATGGCACACAGGGTGTGTGCCATCTTGTGTTTTCACTTTTGTCTGCACCGTTTCACGCATTCTGCAACAGCAGTTTGCATGAGTTTAGTGAGGAGTCCCTTAGGGTCTCACAATACATGCTGCAACCCTTAGGGAATCTCTTTAGCCATATTGCACCAGGTACCAGGGGTACCATTTACTAGGGACTTACAAGGGTTGCTAAAGGTTTTGCCATTTGGGGGGAAAATGTACAGTTTTAGGGAAAGAGATCTTGCCCTGGGGACCTGGTTAGCAGGAATCCATTGCATCAGTTACCAGGCAAAAAGTGAGGGTGGCCTTATCAAAAAGGGGCACTTCCTATGCAAGGTAAGGTGTTCAAAAACAGAAGGAATGAGACTAACAAGCACATTTTAAATATTAACCATCTAGCGCACATGAAAGAAGTTCTTTAGTCCTTTTAGAAGTCAGTCCAGACCAACTGACTTATGTGGTTTTGTTCTCTCCAAGTTATTACTCGCAATGAACCAGGATTCAAACTTCTCGCAAATTGTTCCACCACAATCTTGCGTTTAATAAGTATTATTCAAGGTTGTTCAAGGGACAGACCTGTGTTGTGAAAATAGTTGCCACTCTGATCACATGACTCTCGCATCAAGTTACAATGTCACTTGCACAATATCTGATGTTTAAGCACTGTGTCTGAACTGGCACAGTCCTTCGAGCATATACCAGCATGTGCGGAAGTTTATAATTGTATCTTCTGTCTTTCTTTTTAGGTCTCGCCTAGCGATGCAGCGCATGCGCTGCACGCCTTGGCGAGACCTATTGTTGTCGGTTTGGTGGGAGAAGGGGGACAGGACATGTGCACGAGCACGGCTGGCAGCGTTAGCACAAGGGACAGCAGATGTGCGTGGGCTCGGCTCCCTCAACGCGCGCAGGACAGGAGATGTGCACGCATACGGCTCGGCTCCCTGAATGCGCGCATGGCGTGCTTTCGCTTTCCCCTGGACACAGACATGGCCTCCGAGACTGAGCGGACGTTTTGAACCTACTCATCTGCTGCTCATCCGTGTGTGTGTGGGCGGGAGAGGGGGTGAAAACCTGCTCTTATCTGTAATACCGTGGGACAGTGCAAGTCTTCAGAGCTTTGAGGGGACCTGCAAGTCACGTGAGTACCGTGAAAGTCTCGCCATCTTCACTTACCTGCGGAACTGTAAGGCGGCGACTGCGAGTCAGGCAACGTGCATCCCTGCCCATGCTGCGAGACAGAGTACGCTGCATGTGCGTTTATAGTGAGACTGACACCGGGTGATTGGGCTTTGAGACGGCGACCTTTTGCTCTCGGATAGTAGGTGAGATAGCGCGTGATTGAATCAAGTGATTTCACTTCCTGCCTTCTCCATCCCAGCTGCTCTAAAACACTATCATAGTCTCTTCTCTCTCGATTACTTCTCACCTGTGGACAGTCCCTCTCTTCCATTTCCACACACGCCCTCTCCCTCATGCTGACACATCTGTCATCTGTGCGGTGAATTGAGCAGCCTCTGTGAGGCCAGCCTCGCTCACACGCCCCTCTGCCCTGGCTAGTTGATTGGCTGGGACACTTCCCCTTCCCCGAAGGCAGTGAATACCATGCGGTCACTAAGCGATTCTTTGGTTCTTAACAGCCATGAATACACCAGTCGCAAGGCCCCACAATTCACACTGTGGAGGCACAGTGCGACTAGACACCACAGTCGCACAGCCCCGGCGCAAGGGCAAAGTCAGAAACAGCACTAGACTTATTCCCACATCAATACAACCGGGGCCGCATCCCCACATACCTACTGTATAGGATCAAATGCCCCCTCTTCACCTCCAGTGCAAGGCCTCTCAGTCCTATACAGATGTGTGTCACTTTGTAACTGCAGTGTACAAAAAGTGATGGATCAAATGTTAGAATTCATCCCAGGCACTGGTAATTACTCGGGGTCCCATCCCAATCCATCGTTATTTTGCATAGCATGCCTCCTCAGTTTAGATTGGACCCAGCTATATGCAAATCAGTCTTCACCCTGCTCCAGTCAGAACAGTCTAGCCTGAACTGCCAGGCCTGAACCTGACTGATCCAGAGCACAAGCGACACAGGACTGGTTTCATCGTAATTGGGGGTCTTCAGTCAGGTGTATCTTGGTTCCTGTGGCACAGCCAGCATGAAACCTACGCCTGGACGTGTCCGCCGCACCAAGGGCGGTGCACTGAAGTATACCAAACAAGCATTTGCAATGCAATTGGTCTCGCATTTGCAAGAGTTTGAGCTAGTGGCATTGTAAATGACTATGCCTTTTATTTATGTGTTTTGAAAACCTGCAAGCGGTGCGTAAACACGCACTTTGTACAGATAGTCCTTGCTCATGAGAAGAGAAGCAAGGCTGGCAGTAAACTTGGCGCAGTTATTGCCAGCCTTGCTTCTCGTAAGTAAAGGCTATAAGTACAGAGTGCATGTTCACGCCCCTCTTGCAAGTTTACAAAACACGTAAATAAAAGGCATTGTCATTTACAATGCAAATAGCTCAAACTCTCGCAAAAGTGAGACCTATTGCATTTCAAATGCTTTTTCTTATAAGTGTCTGTCTGGACATGGCCATGGAGCGAGAGGTCAAGAAGCTGACGAGTGCCAAGGATCAGGTGGCAAGGATCAGGAGAAGTAAGACATATTTCCCCTCTTTAATTGAGGATCAAACCAAATGGTGACCACCCTATTGCTTTAGTTTAAGTAGATTTATCCATTGAAATGACTGCGTACATTCAAAGTATTCATACATGATCCAGCCATACAAATTATTCAAATCAAATCAAAAATTTTGAATGTATACCTTGTAATGAAGAGCATTGGCACAACAACAACAACAAGAACGCTCTAAGTCTTACTGCAGTTTAGAAATAAAGTGCCCTGTATCCCCAATGAAAACAGTAAGAAAGCCCCAGAAACAACATAAAGTGAGAAAAAATGTAAATCTATTCAATTGTATAGCCGTAAATTGATCTAGAGCTAGATCAAATCTTTTTCATATTTCAGTTTGTGTGCTGCTTGTTGTCAACAGCATTTCACCGCTCTGGAAACATTGAGGTCTCATCAGGACAGCAGGCTGTAAGGGACACCTTAGGAAGTATAAGCAGGCACTTGTGTACATCCGTGGTCCAAGACGATAACCTGTGATGATGAAAGATGTCACACCAAGGGTGAATGACTTTAAAATGCACTTACTCTCCAGTCAGTGTAAGTAACCTAGGAGCCGTATGTAGGATAGTGGAGTAGGGTGTCATATCAATACATGAAAGAATGTGAGGGTCGCAAGAGTTATTCCAATGATGCTCAATCGTGATGAGCAGGTACTCTCATATACAGACTGCCTTGTGATGTGCAGGGACACTAGAGGATTGGTCTTTAGCGGGCACTGCTCAAGAGGTCGCTAGTCACCCAGGTTATGGAAACAGATACGCGAGCAACGAACGAGAACAGTACCACCGTCTCTGTCTCCAGGAATACCTGTCACCTGGCCTCCTGGCTTGTAATTGATTTGGGGAAGCAGAGGGCTTCTCTGGTTGGGCGGCACACAGCGAATGTGGAGAAGGTCCATGAGTGTCAGTGAAGCGCTGAGGTCAATACTTGGATCGGTGACACCACACCGGGTGGGCGTGACCCCAATGAAGAGGACACAGAACAAGCAACACATAACACCTATGGCCAGACAGACCCTCCAAAAGAACCTCTGTTCACACACTTCCATTGCTTCACCAATTTCCATTTGTCAGTACTCGAATCTCCTTGCATGATAGAGTACTGACTTCAAAATAATTTTTGGGAGAGTAAAATGTAAGCAATTGATGCAACACATTTAAAAATAAATATTTATTGTCTATAAAAATGTCATCCATGTATAAGATATGAATGACTACATTAAAAATGAGTAACATATTTGGTCAGTTTGTGGCTGGATCCAATGGTGTAGCAAAGGTGCAATTGGCCCTAATGTACGTGAAGAGAATTGACTTCTTTTTGCCCTGGTTAGATTGTAAAACACAGCCATAATTGGGATGTGGTAGGCTTGTCTTCATCTGGTTACCTTTATCCCTTCACTCTCTTTACCTGTATCTCTAGGCTCATGATCCTGTCTTTTCAATCTCCCTTTATCTCTACATCATTGTTTGAATTGTTTTGAGCACCTCTCCTCACGATTCATCTGTATGTTGCTACTTCCACCTTTCATCATCCCTCCACCGTCACCTGTACCTGCCCGTTCTTCTTCCCCTCTTAATGTTGTCTCCTCTAGCTTTCTGTTGTGTTCTTTCTCTCGACGCGCACATGTGTTTTATACCATATTTGCACCACACCATCCTTACTTTCTCTTCCCTTTCCATCTTTCTTTCTAGTACCTTTCCTCTCTCCCTTGTTCACCTTCACTCTCCCATAGTTTCCTTATTCCCTGCATTTCTCCATCCTTCTGTTTCCTCTCCACTGCATGTTACCATGCTCCCGTTATTCTATTTCTACTGTATCACCTTCTTTCCCGTACTTCTCCATTTGCTCCTGTACCCCTTGATTCTCCCTGTATATCTATATGTTCTTCATCCTTTCTTGAATCTCTCCACCCTCCTCTTTCCCTTAGTCCCTACCCGTTTCCTCCCCTTTCATTATCTGCCCACTTGCCAATGTGCCTCCTTTCACCTCATTATTCTTTACTGTTTCATCTGTTTCCTCCTCTATATCTCTCCACTCCACTCTCTCCTCTTTTCTTATCCTTGTATTGTTCCAACTCGAGTCATCCACTTTCCCAGTAT
Source organism: Triturus cristatus (assembly GCF_964204655.1). Taxonomy (NCBI): domain Eukaryota; kingdom Metazoa; phylum Chordata; class Amphibia; order Caudata; family Salamandridae; genus Triturus; species Triturus cristatus. The sequence continues at coordinate 963,842,092 of NC_140588.1, forward strand.
CTTGCTACTCTCCACTTAAACCTCACTCCTAAGCCGCTACCACCCGCAACTCGGACGGTCTTTGTGGTATGGTGACAGGCGCTGGGTAGGATGGGGTGGTGGGACAAGCTTGCGAAAGAGACTCCTCTTTGGCAGAATGGCCTTTTACCTCAACTGGCTGAACTACAAGGCTTCGTTGGATGGGACTCTATTGGCATTTCAACAGTGGTCGCTGTCCTTGGTGGTCAGACCTTGAAATCATTCCAGCAGTTACAAACTGAATTTCAAATGCCTCAGCCCAATTTTATAAATATTTACAATTTCGCCACGCATTCTCCCTGTAACTTGCACAGCAAAGCGGCATCCCCGATTTTAATCCTGTTGAGGCCAAGGTGTTTCTTGGTGAGAAGGGCCCACACAAGATTGCAGCGCTATATCGTACATTGGTTACTAATAGCCATACAACACTTACTAAGACCAGAGAGGCTTGGCAGAATGACTTAGGTCTACTTGATGAAGACGACTGGTTTGAAGCTTTGGAGTCCCGGAGTGAGGCGGCGATTGCTGCGCGCCTTCGCCTTATACAATTTAAATATTTTCACTGTGTGTATTTTACTCGATGTAGGCTTTGGCGGGCCCGGATAATCTCATCCCCCACCTGTCTGCGCTGCGGAATTGCAGAAAGCACCTTTCTCCACACGATTTGGGAGTGCACTGCTTTGTTGCGGTTCTGGCGTGGGGTGCTTATTTTTTTATTTTTTTATTATTATTTTACAGAGTTTTATATAGCGCGAACTTGACCCGCATCGGGTATCAGAGCGCTTTACATAGCACCAGTTGCATTACATGAGGACACGTTAATTTTTTTTAGGAACGTTGAGATGAAGGGATTTGCCCAGAATCACAGGATGTTCAGCGTCATTGGCGAGACTCGAGCCCAACTCCTCTCCCTGATGTACTCCCGGTGCTTATCTTTCTCTCTGAGGTGTTGGGGTGGGATAGTCACCGCGTCTAACTCTGCTCCTCATCACGGTGGGCATTGGTGGTAATAGATACAACAGACATTTGCTTTTTCTGAGGCTTACTCTTGACAAACGCAACATCGCTCAGGCTTGGAAGGCTGACTTCGCCGCCATCGGTAGGGGCCTGGAAACGGGGCCTTGATTTTTCAGTGGGATTAGAGCTGCCGATTTTTTTGCCATGGGGATGTCCCCAGAAACACCCGAAGATTTGGAAGCGGAGGGCAGATTATCGGGGTTTATATCTTGAACCTATCTCTCCTGTGATACGTAATGAAGATCTGCCATAATGATCAAATGTTGGGTATTTATTCTGTGAATAATTATATCTGTTCACACACGATTGGTGACTTTGTACAACAAGTTACATATGGACTTTGTGACTGACTCTAGTTAATAATGTTTATATGCGTTTAATCCAATTTATAACATATTCCTCACTGCGACAATAGTATATTGTAAAAGTTGACATCTATACAATTGCCATGATGTATACAAATGCTGCCCCGGTACCACCTGGGCATATTGTGTCTGTCAACAATAACATTTGTTGTGAAAAAACTTATCACTCATGCATCTCTCCATTCTTCCCCATTCCTCTCCACTTTCAATCATTTATTCCCCCAACCCAATGAATGATGATTCTGACACTGGTGTCAGACACTAGACTGTAAGAGGCCGCATGATGGCTTTCAGGAGCTCACAAGTGTCAGTATTTCTAAATTGTTCAACATGCTTAAAAGAGGCGCATCAAAGCACATAGTGAACGCCGAAGCAATTGCAGAGCTCTCAAGGTTCCCAGGTCCATGCGTGACTCCTCCAGTCCAGCGTTTTGCTTTGCATTTTGGGACTTGCAGTGCTTTCTAATCACAATAACAATTCTGGACTACTGCTGCCAGAACGCAAAGCAAATACCTGGACAAGATGAGCTAGTCAGCATGGGCCTGGCCCACTTGAGAGCTCTGCAGTTTAATGTTTTTGCCATTGTTTATCCCCTGATGTAAAGAGCTTTTCAACTCGAAGCTCTCCTTATAGTGGTATTATCAGTCACCTTTCAGTCCTTTAAAAGTGGACAGCTGTGCTCTCAGCACGCTTGTTGTACTACAACTAGCCCAAGTTTCTCATCTACTCGATGTAACACCAGGGCCAGGTTTGCTTTCCCCATGTCGCTATCACCAAGGTCCTCGTCTTACAGTGATGCCAGTAGCAAGCTTTCCATCACCTCACAGTGATACCATCACCAAGACCACCATCAACTCCCAGATACCTCCACCAACCCTTGAAAGTAACACCAATGCTGAGCACCCGTTCTCCTCTCATCAGTGCCAAGCTTCCCATCCCATGGCAGTGATACTGGTGCCGAGCTGCCATCCCCTCAAGTGATACCAGCTCTGCGATCCCCAGGTACTCACAGCAACTCCATAACCAAGCTTCCATCCCTTGACAGTAATACCATCCTCGAACTTCCCTTCTCCTCTCAATGTTAGTAGCTCCAAAGCCCCACCCTGACATTGATGCTAGTGTCAAGCTCCCCATTACCTCAGAGTAATACCAGTTCTGAGATTCCTATGTAGTATGTACTCACAGCGAGAGCATAGCCAAGCTTCCCTTCCCTGGACAGTGTCACCATCCCGAGCTTCCCTTCTCCTCTTAATGTTAGTAGCACGAAACGCCCTATCATGTTGTGACATTGATGCCAGTGCCAAGCTCCCCATTACCTCAGAGTAATACCACCTCTGAGATTCCTTTGTACTCACAGTGAGAGCATAGCCAAGCTTCCCTTCCCTGGACAGTGTCGCCATCCCGAACGTCCCTTCTCCTCTTAATGTTAGTAGCATGAAACGCCCTATCCTTTTGTGACATTGATGCCAGTGCCAAGCTCCCCATTACCTCAGAGTAATAACAGCTCTGAGATTCCTATGTACTCACAGCGAGAGCATAGCCAAGCTTCCCTTCCCTGGACAGTGTCACCATCCTGTGCTTCCCTTCTCCTCTTAATGTTAGTAACACGAAACCCCCTATCCTTTCGTGACATTGATGCCAGTGCCAAGCTCCCCATTACCTCAGAGTAATACCAGCTCTGAGATTCCTATGTAAATACAGCGAGAGCATAGCCAAGCTTCCCTTCCCTGGACAGTGTCACCCTCCCGAGCTTCTCTTCTCCTCTTAATGTTAGTAGCACGTAACACCCTATCCTGTCGTGACATTGATGCCACAGCCAAGCTCCCCATTTCCTCAGAGTAATACCAGCTCTGAGATTCCTGTGTACTCACAGCAGCACCATAACCAAGCTTCCCTTCCCTTGACAGTAACATAACCACCAAGCTTCACTTCTCTTCTGATTGCCACCAGCATCAAGGTTCCCTTCCTGACAGTGATGCCAGGGCTGAGCTGCCCATCCTCTCATAATAATACCAACCCCAAGAATCCTATGTATTCACAGCTACACCATAACTGAACTTCCAATACCCTGACAGCAACACAAGCACCAAGCTTCCTTTCTCCTCTCAGTCCACTAGTGAGTGCCACGCTTCCCATCCCTTGACAGTGATGCCAGAGCTGTGCTGCCCATTCGCTCATAGTGATACAAACTCCAAGATTCCTATGTACTCAAAGTGCCATATAAACCAATTCTCATGGCTCCACCCCCATGCATTATGTTCTCAAAACAGCAGCCAGACTGCACAGCTGCATGGTAATGCTAAAGGCTTCGGCTTGAGCCCCCACAGATGGGCAGGCAGATTGTGCCCAGAATGCACTCCTATCACACAGATGCTGGGCTAGATTGTGATTTAATACTCTTGGATGTGATTTAAAACACTTTGAATTAGAGAAACAGGAGATTGGCAGGGAAAGCAGGCACAGAGCACAATAAAGGGAGACACAGCGGGCAGAGAGAGATGCAGAAATAGAGAGAGAGTGACTGAGAAGCAGAGAGAGACAGAAACACAAAGGGAGAGGGGCAGAGAGACAGATAGAGTGCGAGAGAGGGAGACAGAGAGAGACAGAAGAATGGAGAGGAACAGAAAGTGGGACAGAGGCAGGTAAGGTCAGGAAGAGGGAGAGGGACAGAGGAGTAAAGAGAGAGGGACAGAGGAGTAAAGAGAGAGGGGCAGAGGGACAGATGTACAGAGAACAAAAATGCAGATAGATAGATAGATAGATAGATAGATAGATAGATAGATAGATAGATAGATAGATAGATAGATAGATAGATAGATAGATAGATAGATAGATAGATAGATAGATAGATAGATAGACTGGTATAGAGACATAAAGACATATAGATAGGTATGGACATAGAGACAGATGGGTCTAGCGAGACAGATATAGATAAATAAGTTTAGATAGATAGGAATAGATAAGTAGGTGCAACAAGCTAGCAAGATCGAAATAGAGATACAGATACATTTGTGTAGGTAAATAATTATAGTTTAAATAGATTGATATACATAGGTATTTATATTTACATATAGATACATGGAGAGAGTAATAAGCAGATCAGTATAGATACTGATAGGCATATTACCTACTGGCGGTCGCCAGTAGGTAGATATAGTTAGGACCTATTTTCCATAGGAAATCTGCAACATTCTATTTGGAATAACTTTGGCGCCGATTGACGAATCTTTGCAAAATTTTCCAAACTTTTGTCCAGCTCCGGTCCGCTCCTATCCTGAAACTTTCACGGTGATTCGTCAAGCAGGGGCCGAGACAAAAGGGGGGTCCCAAAACGCGTTTTCCCCATGCATTTTCCTATAGGACCTTTAGCTGCAGCTACAGCCCGAACTGCTGAACGGAATTACACCAAATTTGGCAAAGAGGTAGTCCTCAGTTCAGACTCGTGCCTTTTGCTTAAATGGTGTAAATCCGTTCAGTAGTTCCTAAGAAAATTAGAGTTAAAAGTACATATATATCTATGGCCTCGGAGGATCCGCTCACCCTCCCGATCACGAGCTGAATTTTAATTGGCTGCCAACACTCTGAATCAGGAAGTGTTGGCAGCCATCTTGTGCCTCGGTAGAACCGAGGCACAAGAAACCCCCCCAAAAAAGGCGCAAAACGCAAAAAGGGGGCAGCGTAGAAACACCCTGACCCCCTAGGCCTGCTCAGGGGGTCCCACAAGGACCCCCAAGGCCCCCAAAAACTTTTTTTATTTTATAAACGGGAGGATGCGCGCTGGATGCGCGGATCCTCCCGATAGAAAAAAAAAAATCAGCATGGGCTCCCACGCTGAATATGCTAATTTGCCCCCGGGGGGGGGCAAATCCCGGGGGCATAGTGAAAAAATAAGTGTGGGGGTTCCCAATCCCCCCACACTGCCCCAGGGACCGCCACCCCCCGGGGCACTTACATAATATCGACAGGTGGGCTTCCGGCCCCCCCCCGCAGCCCCTGGGCCCGCCACACCCCGGGGCTTTGTAAAAATGGGTGGGGGGCTCTCAGGCCCCCCAGCCCCGGGGACCGCCACCCCCCGGGGCAACTTTAAAATAGGTCGGGGGGGCTCTCATGGTCATTTACCACGCATGCCTTTGTAAAGGTATGTATGGTAAATGACCATGCGTTCTAAAAAACATGTAGATGATTCACATTGTTGTAAGGAAACAGAGGCTGTTCCATTTCCTCACAAAGACGTGCACCGCCCTTCAGAGACGACATGAAGCAAGAACCATGAGGAGAGAGGAACTACGAGGAGTGAGAGGTAAGGGGGATTGGGCATGGGGTGTTTTTTTTCTAGGGTTTAGGGTAGTGCAGTGGTGTTTGGATAGTGTAGGGGGTCGTGCTGTGGGTAGTGTTTTAGGGTTTAGGGTAGTGCAGTGGTGTTTGGGTAGTGTAGGGGGTCGTGCTGGAGTAGTGTTTTAGGGTTTAGGGTAATGCAGTAGTGTAGGGGGTCGTGCTGGGGTAGTGTTTTAGGATTTAGGGTAGTGCAGTGGTATATGGGTAGAGTAGGGGGTCATGCTGGGGTAGTGTTTTAGGGTTTAGGGTAGTGCAGTGGTGTTTGAGTAGTATAGGGGATCATGCTAGTGGTAGTGTTTTAGGGTTTAGGGTAGTGCAGTGGTGTTTGTGTAGTGTAGGGGGTTGTGCTGGGGTAATATTTTATGGTTTAGGGTACTGCAGTGGTGTTTGGGTAGTATAGGGGGTCGTGCTGGGGGTAGATTTAGGGTTTAGGGTAGTGCAGTGGTGTTTGGGTAGTGTAGGGGTCGTGCTGGGGTAGTGTTTTAGGGTTTAGGGTAGTGCAGTGGTGTTTGTGTAGTATAGGGGGTTGTGCTGGGGGTAGTGTTTTAGGGTTTAGGGTAGTGCAGTGGTGTTTGTGTAGTGTAGGGGGTAGTGTTTTAGGGTTTAGGGTAGTGCAGTGGTGTTTGTGTACTGTAGGGGATCGTGCTGGGTGCTAGTGTTTTAGGGTTTTGGGTAGTGCAGTGGTGATTGTGTAGTGTAGGGGGTTTTGCTTGGGGTAGTGTTTTAGGGTTTAGGGTAGTGCAGTTGTGTTTAGGTAGTGAAGGGGGTCGTGCTGGGGGTAGTGTTTTAGGGTTTAGGGTAGTGCAGTGGTGTTTGTGTAGTGTAGGGGGTCATGCTGGAGGTAGATTTAGTGTTTAGGGTAGTGCGGTGGTGTTTGTGTAGTGTAGGGGGTTTTGCTTGGGTAGTGTTTTAGGGTTTAAGGCAGTGCAGTGGTGTTTGTGTAGTGAAGGGGGTCGTGCTGGGGGTAGTGTTTTAGGGTTTAGGGTAGTGCAGTGGTTGTGTAGTGTAGGGGGTTGTGCTGGGGGTAGATTTAGGGTTTAGGGTAGTGCAGTGGTGTTTGGGTAGTGTAGGGAGTCGTGCTGGTGGTAGTGTTTTAGGGTTTAGGGTAGTGCAGTTATGTTTGGGTAGTGTAGAGTGTCGTGCTGGGGTAGTGTTTTAGGGTTTAAGGTAGTGCAGTGGTGTTTGGGTAGTGGAGGGGGTAGTGTTTTAGGGTTTAGGTTAGTGCGCCCAACCAGCCACAATATCCGTGGACAAAGGGGATCCTGACTCTTTTTAACATTCCGCCAATTGAATAATTTAGGTAAAGGGCCCTACCACGTCCAAGACCTATCAATTACTTTCTTGGGATCCCTCATATACTTGGAGAAAAAGGTACATAGTTTCTCATCAATTTCAGGTGTGTGTGCCACCTTCCCCTTCAGTGAGGGCCTGGGGCATTCTCCCCTCATCCTATTCCTGACCTCCCTTTCAAGGGGTTGATGGATTTTCCCCACCACATACTCTGCCACTTTGGTGTCAGGGGTCCACTCCACCGACCTAGGATGGTAAATTTGGGTAGGCTCGAACATGTCCGAGTGGACCCCGTCCCCAACCCGGGACTGAGAGGAGTGGGACTCTGGATGCCAGGGACGCCCCGAGTCCTTATCCTCATCGGAGGAGAAATCGTCCTCCGATACACCCTCTCCCTCTAAGGGAAACCCTCCGTCGGGGTCTACAATAGTGGTGACAGCGTCGCAATTTTCTCCGGACTCCTCCTCCTCCCGGCAGGGTGCATGTCTTAGCGTTCGCGCAATCTTGAGGAAGGTCTCCGTAAGTTTATCAAATCCTTCCAAGTGCCCGCATTATGCTTAACGGCCCTTTTATACCCCATCTGGGTGCTACTGGGACCCGCCACCACCAGATCTGGGTCACTGAACACCCCAGGGATGCTTTTTGCCAACTTATCAACCTGATCCCTAAGAGGAGCCAGCGCCCTAGAAATAGCCAGAGAGAGGGCTTGGTCCACTGCTGGAAGGAGAAGTTGGGGGGCCATTCCTCCTCCACTTCCTGGTAGGAGGATCAAAAATGGTCTTCTGGAGAAGACATGATAGCAGAGGGTGTGAGCACAGATCAAATGCCCTAAAACAATCCTGTGAGCACAGATCAAATGCCCTAAAAAAATCCTTAAGGCAGCCCCCTCGCCAGTGCTCCAACAGCTAGGCTTTCCCCGAAGCTGTTGTAAGAATAGACTGAGGTGCTATACCAATTACCACCACCAGGTGGTCACTAACGTGGCTGTGTGGGGAAATCACCGCGTAGCGGTGTCAAAATTAGGCGAGGGTTGGTCGGGAATCAAGCGGATACTAAAGGAGTGACCGAATTCCCCAACGCGCGTAAAGACCAGCGGGAGCGCTCGACAGGGCTGCCTCGCTTGGACCAGACGTGCCTGACAGGATCTCACCACACGCAGAGCGCACAGCAGGAGAAACTGCGAGGGCGAGAAAGCTCTCGGGCAAGAGCCTGCTGCGCAGGGAATATGAAACAATACCAAGGCAATAATGCTAATAACGTGCACAAGAAACCTCTATACGAACAGCAACAACGTCAGATTAAGCCAAGAATGTAAGGAATGCACTTAACTGACGAGCAGTGAAGAAAGAGGAAGCGGATATTATATACGATGGACTGTGATATGATTGGACTATAGTTGCCTTGGAGACTACCTCCCTAATGGTTCATGGGTTGTGTAGTCTTTTGTTTAATGATTGTTGTGTTACGTTTCTTTGAATTGCTATGCAAATAAAGTGAGGAAAGATATACATAATCCTCGCCTCCGTCCTGCCATAGAATTGATTAAACTTTATTCGATCTGATTTAGAAACATAGATCATAAAAGTGTACATAAAAACAGTAAATCCTCTTTACTAATACTTGCACACTTCTGTCATTGGGCTATATGTGGGCTACATCTGGGTGATATTTGTGCTACATTTGGGCTCTCTTTTCTCTGGTGGCCATCTTGTGAGACTTATTTGTTATAAAGTTTCCTAATTTCCTCATTTACTGCAGACTCCTCAGTAGGAAATGCTTTCAGTTTTTTACTTTGATTTCCCAGAGTGTTCTTTAGAACACTCTGGGAAGCTGCATTAGAACACAAAGGAATCAACTGACAGTCACTGCCCTTGTTGGATGTACATGATTTACTGAGAATGACAGACTTCATTCTCACATGATTGAGAAAGATAATATGAATTTACAGAAAATATGCTCTCATTTTAGCTTCAGTTTTCTCTCAAACATGATTCATGATATCCCAGCAGAAGGTTTTTCACAGGGTAAAATCACCTTAGAACATATCATAATTCCTGAAATTAGTATGGTACCATCAACAAATGAATTCTAATGTAACTAAAGTCTGTTATCACCCTTTATAGTTCTCCTTTTGGTAACCCTTAAAATCTTCGATTCACTACAATGCATTTCAATGGGGTACTATCATGTATATTGGTCCCAAGATGGCTGCCAGCAATTCCAGGATGAAGTGCTGACAGCCAATCAGATCTCACGATGAGATGTGTCGTTAGGCTCCGCCCAGATATTGAAACTTATTCTTTTTCTAATTTCTCATGAACTACTGAACGGATTTACACCATTTAACAAAAAGGGATCTTTCTGAACCAAGGGCTACCTTTTTAACCAAATTTCGTGTAATTCAGTTCAGCAGTTCGGGCTGTAGCCGTGTCTAAAGTTTCCTATGGGAATTAACATAAGGAAAACACATTTTGGGACCCCCCTTTTTTCTCGGCCCCCGCTTGCCGAATCACCCCAAAACTTTTAAGATAGGAGCTGACCGGAGCGCCCCACGAGTTTTGAAGTTTACAAGGGAACTGAACATCTTCACTGCCTCATTCCTGCATTTGTAGGTATTATTTTGGTGTGAGCACATCAGGCCCTTTCCTGGGCCTCACGTGCTCTCCATGACTGTGCCCTACCAATCATCTACCTCCCCTGTTTGCCTAATCCTCGCACAACCGTAAACACTGAGCAGTCAGGCCCAAGACAGGCAGTTTCAAAACATTTATTTGCAGGTAGCCTGCTGAGGAAACCACAGCTAGTACAGGACAGACTGCCTGACAGTGGCCGCTCCTCTGCTAGGGCATCTCCCCACTGCTCAAAAGGAAAAATAAAATACCGTTATTATCATTTTAGTTTTCTTATTGCAGTCAGTGGCTCTCAGGGTGGGGCTGGCCAGAGCAGGGGGAGGAGTGGTTTGCACTCCCTAAGTGCACACTATTGCTTGGTCAGCCCTCTTGGGCCGGCCAAACAGTCCTGCGCACTTTGCATGTTCCCCACCAGGATGTAATGCACAACCTGGTGAGGAACATACCCAGACTCCCATTCCCTGTCTGGGCGCCCAACCACGGCGCTCAGACCAAAGTAGTGTTGTGATGGCTCAGGGGAGCCTGGGAGCCCGGGTGCTTCCTGCTGCCGGACCGGAGACAGGAAGAAGGGGACGGAGGAAAGGAGGAGAGGTGGCGGCCAGCCGTTTTCAGGTAAGTGTTTTTTTTATTTTTCGTTCCTCCCCGCCTCACGACCCATGTCCGGTAGCAGCCACTACTGCTCCCTACCCCCCCCCCCACACCCCATGGTGCCCCGGTGCTGCTGCACAGGCTATACCACTGATAGCTACGTCCCTAGCTTGATCACAGGCAAATATAGAAAATGAACAGTGAAATCGGACATACATTACACTGTTTAAAACCATCTCCCAAGTTGGGAACATTTAAATATAAAACAGACTATTTCACAGATTGGGAACGTTTAAATATAAAACAGACTATTTCACAGATTGCGAACATTTAAATATAAGATTTATTTTAGGAACTTGTGTCCTCAGAGATGAGAACCATCTTCCTGTACATATTCAGCCTAAAACTGTCTCATTCAGCATCATGTCTCCCAGTGCAGGCACCTAGGACAGCAGTTGCAGTTTTTCAGAACTTTGTGATCCTCACAGACAGCTGGCTATAAATCTTCCGAGTGAATATTGACTTGATACCAGCCAATTAAAATGCAGCATTCTGCCCGTGCAAAACTGTCTGATTTTTTCCAGCATCATTCCAATATGAGTGACAAAATCATTTAAACTTTACTGATATACCATGGTCATATGCTATGACATGCAGGAAATTGGGTGCAAATGTTGAGCAGCATGTAGGCGGTATTAGTGCATGTAATGGTTTTGTGTGGTTTTACCGCACACAGTTTTAACGCATGCCCAATTACCATGTTCGGGGTTTTTTGCACTGGAAAACCACATGGAATTAGCGCATTTGCTAACACCGCACATGTACGACATGGCCGAAAATCACAGTTTTACAACACAGACAGCAGATAGAAGGGAACAGAAGCACTCAGGAATTTACCTAAACACAAGCAGCCGTTTTCAGAGCTCAGAAAAGCCAAAACACCAAACAGCATCCGGTGTAATCCTTCGCATCCAGGAGCCCAGACAGAAAGAATCATATTACTATGGTGTCTACAACCCCCAATAGTACTCCTAGAAAATGAGGTGGTAAATGAGGAGACAAGGCTCTTCAGGCACCTCACGTCCAAGACATCCCAGAGCAGAAATCAAGACTTGGGTTGTCTATCAGAGATCAAGTAAACACTGAGTACACTTACAGCCAAAAGTGTATCAAAAGATAAACTGACCTCAAGAGACGGGCATAGGACATCACGGGAAACACCACAGTGACCGCCTGGCAACAGGTGGTGGCTCCCCAGCTCCACTGACCCTACGACCCTGGGGAGAAATTCATGTACAACCTCTTGTGACTGGCTGCAGTAACGGAAAGCACTGCGGCAGGATGGAAACATTGGGGGAACATGGTGATCAGGAACTCGATACCCAAGGGCCCAGATGTTTAATTATTACCCTGGGCTATTGCCAGTGGTTAGACTTGTTGCAAGCAGCCTTCCATCACCATTTGTGTGTTTCATGTACTGCCCTAAGCGGCATGGGTATGCTCAGACGTGGGTCCAGTGCTCACTGTGTCACTGGAACCAAGCTGTACCGGCTGATGAGCCTATAACAAGGGCAAACCCTGCCCTGGGTTGCTTATGTTCCGGTTAAGGGAGGTCCTGGCCTGGCAGTTCAGGCTGATCTGTACCCAGGAGGATCAGGGTCAAGACTGATTTGCAAAAGACTGGTTCAAAACTGAGGTGGCATTGTGAGTAAAAGAACGATGGGTTGGAGTGCTACCCCGAGCTATTGCCAGTAGTTAGACGTATTGCTAACAGCCTCCCATCACCTTTTGTGTGTATCTTAACAGTTAACAGATGTCAATTTCATGAGACATAACAGGTTTTTGTGTTCCGGCAACATTATAATCTTATTTTGAACTATTTCTATATGATGTCTTCACTGAGTAGATGCCTCTTGGATTGCCAGGAGTTCCTGATCATAAATAGTGTAGCTTATTTCAGTATCAGTCAATGTTCAGGAGTAAAATCCCCTGAGCGGAATTCATTAGTCGTAAAATCGTTTTGTGATAGTACTGCCCTGATGGCAGAGGATGAGCCATTCGTTTCTATTACAATCAGCAGTAAATCGTTGAGATGTCTTAAGACCAATGTAGATCTAAAGGTTTCTTTGAGTTGGTCAAGACCTGTTCCTGTTCTTCTCCCGATGTGAACTTCACCCCCTTTCATGCTAATTGTACAATTTGGAGAGATAATCATTGAGAACTTGATTATCTTTCATAAATCCAAGATGTCTCTGAATAGGTCATTTACAAGATGCAAGAAAGCTGAGGGAGCATTACAGAGGCCGAAAGGCATCACAAAATGTTCAAAATGGCTATTACCTGGTCTTAAGTGCCATTTTTCACGTTTCCTCTAATAAATCCTAATTAACTAGTATGCCCCTCTAAGATCTAATTTAGAGAATTTTCTGTTTGATTTTACTTGGTTGAGAAGTACAGGAATCAGGGGCAGTGGATATTGTTTTCAATTGTAATTTCATTCAATGTGCATTGCAGTAGGATATTATCTATTGTGTGTTTCAATCAATTTGAGGGTTATGGTTCATTTGCCATGTGGTGCCGAGTATGATGGAAAGATATGTGCCGTCAATTAAATCAAAGTGTTCGTGTCCTGTCTTAGTAAGTAAGTGTAAAGGAAGAGCCTCAAAACCTACAGCTCCAGAAGTAAGAGCAGTTCTATCAGTTCCTTGATTCTCCTCTCTTATTGTTATTTCCTTAATAAGGAAGGATCAATCTAGGCTCTTGAGACTGACTATCCATATAGCATATGGATACCCCAGAGTAAACCAGGGCAAGGACCATGGCAAATCCTCAAGGGGTGTCAATCATGACTTGAAAAAAGTAATGTGCTTGATCTGTGACTGGCACTTCTGTAATGGTTGAGCCCTTCTTGGCCTGTTCTTCAGGGATGGCCTACATCGTTTCTCTGCAACTAAAGTCAAGCTTTCACCAAATGGCTATTTTTGTAGAATAAAAACAAAGTCCGATTTTCTTCAACATTTATTTTCTTCGACTGACAATCTTTAATATGGCTCCCCAGTTTGCATTGGTTCTTCGCTGCAGATGCAGCATTGGCTTTCTAGGCGGTTTTAGAGGTCAGGTGTTGAAAATGCCTGATATAACTCAGCAGATCCTGACTGTCTTGTTTGAGACTTAACAACCTGGTCTGACCCAATTGGGTTGTATGTATCTTTCCAAAAACAGTGGTAAACTGGTTCATGCTTTTAGTCCATTTAGACATTAGTGTACTCTTATTCAGTATGATTGGTGTTGTCTACATCAAAGCATCCTTCATAAGATATGAGAGCACATACAACACCTTGGTGGGAGCATTAGTCAATAATTGTGGTCATAAAGTTTTGAAACTTATGCGGATCCCCTCTGAATTTTTCTAGAGAAGCTTAGGCCAAATTATGAGTGACCCTTGAATCTCAATCCATTCCTACATTACTTCTCATACTTTCAGCTCGATTATAGACACTCGCCATGGAATTTTCCTTATGTGGTGAGGGCAGAGTAGTATTGCCTGAATTAGGCATTAATGGATTCAATTGATTAAGCAAATTAGCGCGTTCGTGTTGAGAAACCTCCACCTCTTCGTGGATCTTAGAAATAGCTTGGAGCACCATTTGAATGGGACTCTCAGACTGGTCCATTTAGAGGCCCAGAGAACCGGCAGGTTTCAGAATTGCAGACTCACTGAAAGCCCATGCCGTTCCTCATTATCTATGATGGTGATCAGAATGGAACGTATCACCAGATACAGAAATCGGGGAGAAACAGGGAAAGGGAGTGGGAGAGAAGTCTTGGACTGGAGCCCACTTTACTGGGATTCGTCCATTTCAAGGGATGATACCACTCTGTCTTGATGTTATGGAAATAGGCAGATCTGACTAGCTGGAAGACAAAGAGCATAAGCTGAGACTCAAGGAATAAATAACAACTGAAACAAGGCTTACTGGTTCCAGCATTAGATGGTGCTATGACGAGCTGGGAGCAGATCAGGAATTTGGGGAAGGCCCCTGGAGGCTGCTGAATCCACACTAATAAGACTCTACCAACAAATGGGACATGAGACAGCAAAACCAATGGTACAAGACAAGAAACCGAAGCACAGCACAACTCGGACATCAGGCGTAGAACTAAGACCCCCAAGGTTCTAAATAAGGCTCTACCCCTCTTAATCTAGAAATGATCCTAACTCGGGAAATGAGTGCGTGTGAGGCCACTGAAGATTAGTGGTCTGGTGTTCCAAAGGTCTTTGGTTAGCTATGATTGTTCCATTGAGCTGTTCTGATGCCCCTTGCAATTTGCAAATCACAGTTCCGTCCTACCAGGGACACGGGAAGACTGGTACAAAATATTGTTCAGTTTAGGGGCAGTTTGAGTCCACCAAGGACACTATTAGAAGATGTTGTGTTGTTTTAGCGATAAGAAGTTATACTTTAGTTTTACAGAGAATTCTTGAAATGTGCAAATTATATATAAAGTTCTCTTTGCCTGTTTCGCTTTTCAGAAAGTGTTGTGTCGGAAATCTCTGTTAGACAGCGCCTGGAGGAGAGGGTCACAGATGCTGAGAGGATGTGATAAGAAATACTGTCCAATCCCGCTAAACCAATGAAGGGCTTTAGTCAACCACCTTCAATGGAACTTCTGTTTTCAGTCAGTGTCGCACTGACTGCAGCAGCAAGGCACTAAAAACCACCCTGATATTGTTTATCTGCAGAACTTAGTAAACAACATTGATACATTAAGGTATGTGTCAATGAGGCAATCTTTATAGAGCACTATTAGTGGGGTCAACCTTCCATTTGAGATACACATAGGCCTTGGTTACAAGTGGGCTAGAAAATACAGAGACCTGCGCAAACCTATTTTTTAAAAAAATAGTAGTGCAGGTATGATAAAGTCCACATCTCCACTATTTTTCCAGATACATATTGGCAGGTCAATCCTGCTGATATTTACTGGTGGGAAATTTTCCCAAAATACTGGGACATGCAGAGAGCACCAAAATCTGCATGTTATAACGTTTTTATAAGGTCTTAACTTATAATAGGCAAGAAGTATTGCACCTTTTAAATTCTGAACCCTGGGCATTGGATTTTAGCATTGGATTTTAGCAGGTGCAGTAGGGCCCTTGTAATCCACACCATAGCAGTTAGGAAACAGTAGCGACAGAACCAATGGTATGGCACATGCTATGGTTTGGTTCTACCTGATTGTTTTGCATTGGCTCAACATATGTGTACGTTTTATTGTACACATTTAGCATTGTGTGTATATGTAAACAAAATAGTGAAGCGCCAACACTTTGTCTCACAGAATACTGCTTTGTGGGAGGAGCTAGTCAGTTGTTTTTCTTTATCTGGACTATCAAAACTAGAACCCACTGACATTCGGAACCTCTGAGTCAGAATATATTGCGCACAACCCTGCATTCTGAAGGAATTCTCCAAGTGCAGGGACACAACCAGACATCTTTCCAGTCATATTCATTTGCACCTGGGTGAGGATATTGTTGGAGCAGGAGGGCAGGATCTTACACAAGAGTCTGGAGCCATTCAAGGAGGAGGTAGGTTCTTTATTTCATGTTAGTTCCTTAGGTTACAGCAACAGCAGGTTGGACCTGTTAGAGCTCCAGCCTCCCTCCAGCTGTCCGTATCTTCTAGCTTCCACTGCAGACCACACACCAACATTTTATTACATAATTCACTCTCAACATTCCAAACACCAGCTCAGGCATACAGGGAAAGGGGACAACCAGGATACTTCAGATGCCTCATAACAAAGGAAGTTAAAACATCTAGCTTGATGCAGTTAGAAAACCATCCCAGATGAGTGTGCAGTTCTCTTTACCAACTGCGAGAGCGTCAATTGACCATACCTGTGCCACCACCCCAACATATGCCTGCACCACCAAAGTCACCATCAGTGGTGATGATGTCATGACACAGCTGCCATGGGTGGATCTCCCAGCCATTATCCCTAAAGACGATATAGCTGGTAAATCTACATGCCAAGCATCAGTCAGTAACAGGCAATGGGACATCCCCAGACAACCCAGTGGCATCCGCTGCGCTTAGCAACTCTCCCGTAACCATCAGGATTGTTTAAGTAGAGGTACCACTCTACAGGGAGAACAGAGGTCATTAGTGGTTGAGGGTGCCACCTCACTCTGTGTCTGCGCAGACATGCAAACTGAGATTTTGGACATTCTAAGGGAGTAGGAAGGGTCTGTGTAGTGCACCAGGATAGCAAAGGCATTAAGGGTGGGCTTTATGTCATGGTATTACCAGGTTCACAACCAGTAATCTGATCATAAGCTTGCAATAACAGAGGGGATTGAGAGATAGACGCCATTCTTGAGAGCCTGATGAAGCTCCTCTAGATACAAGGCATGGACCGCCACCATTCTGAGTAAGGAACCAAATGGCCGTACCACTGTTCCCTTCATCGTCCCTTCTCAGTCTTCCCAGATCGTGCCACTCCAGATGAGTACATAAATTGCTCAGGCTTCCTAATTTTCAAGCACACCAGGCTAACCACCTCCAATGAACTGAATCATGTGCTTTGCCAGGTCACAGAGGGCCTTGATGATAGGGGGAAGGACTGTACAGCCAGGGAATGGGTCAGTTGGGGCTCGGGTGGTGGATGGAGCTGCTGTGAAATAGGTTTGTACTTGATTTAGGGTGATGGTTTTGGGATTATTTCCTTTGTGAATAATATTTTGAATTCAACATAGTACTGCTGCTTGTTTAGTTTACAAATCTCATTAACTTTTTGTGTGTTGCTCATTTTAAAAATAATTTGTTATGTTGCTTCTAATGGCAGAGGCACTGGAATTTTGCTGTGTATGCAAAATGTCAACGTTCTCTTCATCATCATCTCATATTCATCACTTGTGTGTTGTGTCTCATCATGCAGTATAGACACCTGTAACTATCCTTCAGTAGTCCACATGCAAACTCTATTGTGTTTACTGTTCTGATGTGTGCCCTGTTGTATTTTTTACCCTTTGGCAGCAGTGAGTGCCTTCTAGAGGTCAGAAGACATGGCGCCAGAGAATATTGCCTTTAGGGAATGCACAGGTGGATATGATTCCTCATTGCCACTATAAATGTCCTCGCACATGCACCAGTCCATTAAGTGATACTAAATAACATGTCGCTAGCTTGCTGAGAAATGGTATCTGCACTTTCATCAGCAATATGCAGATGACGTTCACCACACAGATGTGAAAGGTAAACCAACTCACCTGCTTTTATATTTTGTGGCTTTCCATTACATTCCATATTTACATTGGCAATAGTCATTAAAGAGGTGTTCGCCCTAAGTTGGCAGGGTATGTCCAGACGTGGGTCCCTTGCTCACTTTGCCACTGGATTCAAGCTAGCCTGGCTGATGAAGGATGTTACCCAGAAACCGGTCCCAGGTTGCTTGTTTTCGGTTCACAGAAGACCTGGCTTGGCAGTTCGGGCTGGACTGTTCCCATGAGGCACAGGGTCAAGACTGATTTGCATATAGCTGGGTCTGAACTGAGGTGGCAAAGTGAGCTAAAGAATGATGATGAATTCAACCCAGATCTGTGACTGGGGGTGAGTGTCTGAAAAGTTTCCGCGCTCCGTCCATCATCTCCTTGTGTTTGCTTTGTTCGCCCTAAGTTGGCAGGGTATGCCCAGACTTGGGTCACTTGCTCACTTTGCCACTGGATTCAAGCTAGCTTGGCTGATGAAGGGTGTTACCCAGAAACCGGTCCCAGGAGGCTTGTTTCCGGTTCAGGGAAGACCTGGCTTGGTAGTTCGGGCTGTACTGGTCTCATGAGGCACAGGGTCAAGCCTGATTTGCATATAGCTGGGTCTGAACTGAGGTGGCAAAGTGAGCTAAAGAATGATGATGGATTCAACCCAGATCTGTGACTGGGGGTGAGTGTCTGAAAAGTTTCAGCGCTCCGTCCATCATCTCCTTGTGTTATCTGAGAGGTGATGTGTCAGCATGGTGTCTGAAGCTCCTTCTGTGGATCACTGAACCTTAATTCTTTTAGGCTGCAAGGGGTAACGCAAAGGTCATCATAGGACAGCTTGACCTTGATAGCCTACATTTTCTGCTTTTGTAAAACATACTCATTGACCCTTTCTCTAGTAATCTTGCTTCAACATATGCACTATCACACTATTCTAGGTAGATGAGCAACACTATGCACAAGTTCAAATGCATAAGGATGACAATCAAACACCTCTCCAACTCTGCAAACAACCGGGGAGTCCAACCAACAACAACAAAGATTGTCAAAGACAATAGGTTTGGATTATAACTGAAAAGTGCCTGGATTCTTCCATCCATGCAGTCATTACCCAACCATCCATGTACTCAGTCACTCATCATTCATATCCTCATTCGTTCATCCTTGCACTCATGCATCTATTCATCCAGCCATTGACTTATTGTTGCATTCCCAATACCACACACAGAAACTCGCCAATAAACGACACGCCATGTTCAGTTATTAGTCATACTTACTGGTTTTGCCTCAAGTTGGTGAGGGGTGTGTGAGTGCGTCTGGTAGTTTGTAACTGCAAATCCCTAGGACTGAGAGTGCTGTTGGGAGTGTGAGACTGCTAGCCTGCGAGAGTGATTGAAATAATGTTTGACTGCTAGTCTGTCAGGTGTGTGAGAGTGCTGATTGTTGTATGAGACTGCCACTCTATAGGGGGTGTGAGTGTAATGTCTGTAGTGGGCGACTACTAATCTGTTTTGAGTGTGAGAGTGTTGTCAGTAGTGTCATACTACTCTGTGAGGGGTATGATTGTTATCAGTATTATGTGATTACCAGTCTGTGAGAGGTGTAATGATGCTTCTGGTAGTAACAACTTCAACTCTAATGGGTGAAGGAGTGTTGTCCTTAATCAGGGTCTAATAGTTTCTGAGGGATGCAAGAAAGCTTTCCATAGTGTATCGGTGATAGTCTGTAAAATGTGTGAGTGCTTCGACATTGTAGTGTAGTCTATGAAGGTTGCAAGAACGCTGTTTGTATTTACGGTGTTCTGCTTTTCTGACATAAGTCGTTTAATGGACCCTGTCATCCTTTCTTTGAGGCCACGTTTGAGGACATAATGTCTACTTTTTCAATGATCAATGAATCTTACTCTTCAAAGAGTGCTGCAGCAAACGGCTAACACAACTGCTGCCCAACTGTGGAAATGTGCTTTTCAATGAGCACACCGGTGCAGTGGTCACCCTTCTCTGTCCAAGGGTCCTTAGACCAACAAAATAGAGATTTGCACTGAAGCTGGAATTCAAATAACAAGTTTATTAATCACTCATGAGTGGGACTACGTCCATACACAGCACTCTCAAGTGCTGCCTGAGGTAGTACATTGAAGTCACAGAACACAGGCCTTACATACAGAGTTTGTTGCAGAGAAAGCATGTAGTTACAAATAGAAGGTACAAGCATACACAGGAATAACTACTGACAAATATGGGCAGATGGGAGATCACTTAGTCAGCAAAGTAGCAAAGTGGGAGGGGGAGCAGGAGTGCTTATTGCAGCACTAAGAGATTGACAGTTGAGTCTGAGACCAGGTGTTCTGGCAGCAACAAACTCTTTAGTATGCATGTTGCTGTTAGCTGAGTCAGGGAGTCAACTAAAATAGACAGCACAGGCAGGGAAAAAGACGAGCAGCAGAAGATGGGAGAATTACAAAGCTAAAAAAATGGATGCCATAACCAAGATGGCTTCAGTTCATGCTAACAGAAATTATTTCAGATTTTCACAGACGACCCTTTTAGCATTGGCTGAAGATATCTCTATGATTTGGAAGGAACATGAAAGATATAATGTACATCTATTCTCATGAGTTCATTAATTTCCTGGTCCATTGCTAGGCGGGCATTTACATTCTTTACATTTTGTTTAGCTGGTATACATGAGGTACAGGTAGAAATACAAAGGGAACAGAGTATCGGGCCACATTGGATACATAGGCAACAGGTGAAAAGAATAGCAAAAATTATACATAGGGCTGATAATAGTTTCCAACTCCATACAGTAAACATGTTCCATAGCCATCCAGTCAAAGTCAAAGTCCCTGAATCCTGGTGGATTTCAGTGGCTGTTTTGTGCATCTTGGAAATTGCTTCAAAGACTGAATGGGCGTGGTCGTGGATGTACACAGAACAACTGCTCCCAATGATGCGGCATGCTCCACCACGGTCGGCTAGGATCACATAGAGCACCATCCTATTTTGGAGCGCCACAATTCTCACAATTTGTAGTTCTTCTGTGATATTTCCACGTGCCATTGCTGTCTGATTGGTTACAGCCTCTACAACTCGTGTGAAACATCTGATCTTTCGACTGTTTAATGCTGCTCCAACAAAAGAAGAATAGTCCCAAATTAAAGTCAATATACTGCTGTAGTGCAGTATCAGTTTGATCCACCTCATCATGATTTATTGTCCTCTTGAATCGGCTCTTAGAAATGTCATTATACAGTTTATAGTCTTTATGGTAGGATGCAGGTGCCAAAAACACAGGAGGAAGTAAAAACGACACAAAGCAGCTTCCAGACCGCCCAATAGGTAGGTGGTAATAACCTTTACTTCCACAAATGAAATAGGTGTTGTGTGAGGACAAAAAACTGCTATTGTTCATTCCAGTAATATTTAACACTAAAGTACAGTCACTTTTTCCCACAGGGTTATTGCCAATACTGCTTACCCAAAGATCCGCTCGAGCTCTAGTAACAGCAATAACAGGAGGCCCATTTCCCTTGATGGTGCGAGCGTTGGGGAAAACATAGTGTGTGGAGGAATTTCCACGACGATACTCCTCCATTTCCCATATTGTTCCTTTAGCTTGTGGATCTCCTTCCTCATCAGGGTAACAGATTTTATTCAACTGAGCGTTAAGTCTTCCTACATCAAAGTTAGTAATATTAGTGATATGAGAAGCCCACAATAGTGCAAACCAGGCTCTGCAGGAGCCATTATGTGAAAATGGCAAGGGAATAAAAGGCGTTCCTCCCTTTCTCTGATGAGCTGGCATCATTCCACATACCCAGCAGTTGGTAATGTTAGTAGCATTGTGGGTATGGTTCAACATTTGAATTAAAGTGTTATTGAGGTAGGACATTCTATGTTTCTGCTCATGATAAGGAAGAGTGAAGTAGTGGTGTTCAATGGGGACAGGAGTAGTAGCAGTCAGTAGATTTTGGACAGGAGCTACTTCCTCTACAATCCATGTTATTATAACAAGGATAACAACAGTCAAAGTTAGTCCAGTAATGATCATGCTCTTTTGATCACAGACTCTTGCAGCAGTTTGTCTCTTTTCCTTAGGCATGTTCATCTTGTGTCAGACGAAAAAACAGATGGTGCCCTAAGGTCCTGGGCAGACGTTGGTTTCTTGACTGAGATTGATACGAGTAGTCACTAAAAGGTTACCCGCCTTTGTAACCCAGGCTTTCACTACCCAGGACAGTGGCTCAAATAATCTTTTTCAGCAATGAAGTGTCTTTCTTCCTGGGTCGCAGCTGATATCGAGATGTACCAGGGATCGTGTGGTCCGGAAAGACTTCCTCAGGTCCTTCAGGTGTCGTAGCTTGTCCTTTATCAGTATACAGGATATCGCGGTGATCTGCCAATGCATCTGGGCTCACTAGGTCTTGCAACACTTTTCAACAGTGTGTCGCGTGGACCCAGTTCTTCTGGTTCGTCACTCGAACTGCAGTCCTGGTAGCCAGCAGCACCTGCTCTGGTCCTCGCCACCTCGGTGCTAAGGAGCTGGTCCTCTGGAATGACTTTACAACCACAAAGTCACCAGGGCGCAAGCAGTGGCCCTCACCTTGCGACCTGTCTGGAAGAGTCTCCCGAACCTGTTGATAAATAGAAGACAAACTGTCAGTCAACTGAGACAGTCATTCATCAATACATAGGGTACATCATGTATAGGGCGTGGCTTAGTAATCCTCCAAATATTAATTGGTCTTCCGAAAACTACCTCATACGGTGTGTGGCCAGATCCTGTATGTGGTATTGATCTAATGGATAGCAATGCTAAAGGCAGTGCATCAGGCCATTTCAAAGATGTGGAAGCCTGTATCTTGGCCAATTTCAATTTTAGGGTAGAGTTGTAATGTTCCTCTAGCCCTGCTGATTGTGGGTGAAAAAAGCAAAACCAAAGGGGATAATGGACGGAGTGTTGAACATTGCAAGCACTCACCCCCAGTCAAATGATCTGGGTTTAATCCATCATCATTCTTTAGCTCACTCTGCCACCCCAGTTCAGACATGGCCATATGCAAATCAGTCTGACCCTGTGCCTCATGGGAACAGTCCAGCCCGAACTGCCAAGCCATGTCTTCCCTGGACCGGAAACAAGCATCCTGGGACCGGTTTCTGGCTAATCAGCCGTCATCAGCCAGGCTAGCTGGAATCCAGTGGCAAAGTGAGCAAGGGACCCACGTCTGGGCATACCCTGCCAACTTAGGGCGAACAAAGCAAAACCAAAGGGGATGATGGACGGAATGTTGAACATTGCAAGCACTCACCCCCAGTCAAATGATCTGGGTTTAATCCATCATCATTCTTTAGCTCACTCTGCCACCCCAGTTCAGACATGGCCATATGCAAATCAGTCTGACCCTGTGCCTTATGGGAAGAGTCCAGCCCAAACTGCCAAGCCATGTCTTCCCTGGACCGGAAACAAGCATCCTGGGACCGGTTTCTGGCTAATCAGCCATCATCAGCCAGGCTAGCTGGAATCCAGTGGCAAAGTGAGCAAGGGACCCAAGTCTGGGCATACCCTACCAACTTAGGGCAATTGTGGGTGAAAAGCAGCATGAAACTTCTGCTTGATTCCCAACCCTTTTATGAGGTAATCAACACCTTGCCCAATAAAATGGGGCCTGTTGTCACTCTACAAAACTTGGCAAATGCTGAATCGGGGAAAGAACTCCTTTAGGAGCACCTTTGCTGTAGTAAGAGGTGTATTATCTTTCGTAGCGTATGCCTCCACCCATTAACTAAAGGCACAAACCACTACCAAGACATACTTCAGGTTGTTACAGCGCTCAAGCTGGATGTAATCCATTTGCAGGACCTCAAAAGGTACAGTAGGTATTGCAATTGGATTATACTGGAGTCAGATCAGACAGGACTGGACTATTTTCTTAGCCATACCGACAATCTCTGGATGGTCCCAAACTTGCATAAGTTGCTTTGCTATTGAGGATGCTCCAACATGTGTCGCCCATGTGCCATGTGATTCATAGGGTGTAAATAGGCTGTGGGTAACTTCCATTTGGTCATTTCTTTATTCCTCCAACAGACCTCATCATTCAATGCTCCCTCCTTGGACCATTGGTCTAATTCATCAACAGAGGCAGATTGTTGCATGTCCAGGACCTCTTGCCTGGCATCATGCCAACATTCAGCCTGTGATTTGACTACATACATAGATGTGGTACTTCGCTCCATTGCGGTCTCTCCAGCTGTGTGATCCGCAAAGGCATTGCCTGCCCCTATTTTATCGGTCACTTTCTTGTGTGCACTACATTTAACAATTGCTACTTTCTTAGGATAGGTCAAGGCAGTAAGGAGATTATGTACTAATTCCCCATGCACTATTTGTGTCCCATGTGAAGTGAGAAAACCTCTTTCTTTCCAGAGTTGCCCGAAGATATGAGCCACGCCAAAGGCGTATTGGCTATCAGTGTGAATGTTAACATGCAACTCTGTACTAAGCTCACATGCTCTTGTCAGTGCTATCAACTCAGCTGCTTGAGCTGATTTCTGTGTGATACAAGCTGTCTCAACCACTGTCTGAAGTGTTGTAATTGCATAAGCAGCAGATGAAGTGCCATCAGGCAATTTCAGGTAGGATCCATCAACCCACAATTCCCCCTCAACACCAGAAAGAGGTGTTTCTTGTAGGTCAATACGACCCTTTGTGTGTTCTTCAATAAGGGATATACAGTCATGTAGCTCTTGTGGCTGAGACTGGGTATCTGGAAGTGGCAATAATGTAGCAGGATTCAGAGTCAAACATCTTTTCAACGTGATATGAGAGGCCAAAAGTGTCAATTCATATCCTGTCAAGTGAGCACTAGTCAGATGCTGTGTCTTTGTTTGATTTAGCAAGGCATCGACTGAATGAGGTACTAACACAAACAATCTATGTGACAAGACTATTCCCTCACTCTGACGTATGGACACAGCCGCTGCTGCTACCGCTCGGAAACAACCAGGCAGCGCGTGAGCAACTGGATCAAGGACAGCTGAGAAATATGCACAAGGACGTTGTTTATCTCCGTGTGTCTGTGTTAAAACCAAGAAGGCACAACCTTCCCTCTCGTGTACATAGAGTGTGAAAGTCTTAGTGTAGTCTGGAGTTCCTAATACTGGTGCCGAACAAAGAGCTTGATGTAGCTGTTGGAAGGCATTCTGACATTCAGTAGTCCATGGGAGAGGCATCGGAGTGTCTTTAGTCAAAAGGGCCAACAAGGGTTTAATAATATATAAAAAGTTAGGGATCCACTGCCTACAGAAAGAAGTAAGGCCAATCAATGCACAGACGTCCTTCTGAGTACGGGGCACAGGTGTGTCTTAAATGGTCTGAATGCGATCTGGTGCACGTCCCTACTTAGACAGGAGGTGACCTAAATAGGTAACCTGCTGTCTACAAAATTGCGATTTCTTCCGAGAGACTTTGTGATGATGAGAGGCAAGGAATGATAATAGTGACAGTGTTCCTTCTTTACACTGTTCAGGGGTATCGGCAGCCAACAAGATGTCATCGACATATTGAATAAGAGCCACCCCTTTCGGTACAGGAAAAGAATCAAGCTGCCTTTTCAATTCCTGACTATAAATGCTAGGACTCTGTGTATACCCTTGTGGAGCTCTACAGAATCTGTATGATCTATTATTCAAAGTGAAGCCGAACAAATAACGGCTATCAGGGTGAAAAGGTATTGAAAAACATGCATTCTTTAAATCTATTACACTAAATGTAGTGGCAGTAGGAGGAACCATAGTAAGGAGTGTTGTGATGTCAGAGACTACCGGTTATTGGGGCACCACAATTTTATTAACCTCTCGTAAATCAATAATGAATCTGTACATTTTAAAGTTAGTGTCTCTTTGCAAAATAGGAAGGATAGGACTATTACAAATGTTATAAGGGACTTCTTCCACAACCCCCACCTTAATCAAATCCTGAACAATGTGCGTCAAAGCTTCTTCACCTTCCCAAGATATTTTATATTGGGGGAATATAGGCAATGAAACACCTTCCTTCACTTGAATATGCACTGGTGGAATAACCATTTGTCCCACATCAGTATCTGATGTGACCCATAAAGTACTAGGTAACAATGCTAGAGCAATATCTTCTTTAATGAGACAAGACCTCTCAACCATTGGATAGTTATCATTTAAGATAACACGCACACCTTCTGGGGAACAACGTATTGTAGCATGAAAATGTTTGAGCATATCGATACCCACAATGTTATCCGGCGTGGTAGGGGAAAGCAAAAATGGACACGCTGCAGTGAATTTGTCAAGACTAAATGCAAGTGGCTGTGACAGTGGGCTAGATGTAGGTGTCCCATCGAATCCTATCCATGTTATCATTGCACCAGACAGGGAAGCCCTAGGAACCAATGTTTTAGACAGAGCACTACGAGTAGCTCCAGTATCAACCAGAAACCGATCAGTAGAGCCCAAAACATTTGCATCAACATAGGGACCTTTCTGATCTACTGGGACCTCAACCGGTTCCTTACCCCATCCTAGGCATTCCTATGCATAATCAGAATCCTCAAGACCATCAGCCGAATAATGTGACATTTGATATTGATTTCGTCTATCAAAAGTATTAGAATAATTTGGCCCATGTTCAACTGCCTCAAACCTGAGACAAGTTCCTATTCCTCCCCTATTTCCTGAATTCCTTGGGCGTCCTCTCATGCTTCCTCGACCCCGTTGATACTACCGTTGATGGGCACTCAGAACGCCAATGTCCAATCTCTTTACAATAAGCACACTGATCAGAAGACAAAGTTTATCGAGAGAAAGGGGGTACACCAGGGGTATATACTGCACGTCCGCCTCTACCACCACCTCTGAATGGTGGACCATATACTTGAGCCAACATAGCTTTTGTTTTTAACTCCTTTACCTTCTTATCCTTTTTGCCTTTTGCTTCTTATTCCTGACGCTCATAATACTGGGCCATAGTCAAAAGGGAGACTGGGGAAGACGTAGTCCATGAACTCTCGCTGGCCTTTAGGCGACTAGCTATTTCTGGCAACATGTTAGCCACAAATTTGTCGACAGACAGATGCTTACCCGTGTCATCTGTCAATGACTGCCCACTAAAGTCATGGAATGTCTCTTCAAATCGTGTAAAGAAATCAGCAACTGACTCATCCGCTTTCTGTTTACAAGACACTAACGTTGTCCAATCTATTTTCTTAGGGGGTATAAGAGTTTTCAACTTAGTTACTGAGGAAATATGAATTTTGTGATCAGTTATGTCCCCTATCGTAGACCCCAACGGCTCCATGTGCATGCTATAAGTACATGTATGTTCCCTCCAGTTCCAGTTATGAAGACGCAAATACATGTGCGTCCCCCGTCAACATGTCCTCTTTCAGATCCGCCATGAATGGGTCAGATATTCCATTCCTAAGTATGAAAGGCCACCGACTTTATGTGGTTCACTTTCCACATTTTACAGATTCAGGCGAGTTGGCCCTGAATTCTGTCATCAAGCCTTTTCCTGCCTTCTGCCTCTGAAAAGCTCTAGTCCGAGCCTGCATCTGTATCCATGAACTTTGTCCTACTCCCTGCGCGGCTAACGGTGCCTGATCCAGCCTGTTGCCTGCCAAAAACTGTATTTCACCTTCAAGATTATCTGCTCCGCTCCTCATCCGATGCATTCCTGTCTAGTAGTTTAGGTAAACATTCTTCCAGCTACCGTGCAAAGGGCCAGGCCTCACTGTCCTCATGCAAGTAATTCATAGCCCCTGTTACCATGGAAGATTCCTGCCCCCTCGCATCTCATGTAGACACTTAGACGCTTGTACACGCACTAACAGTCAGTATAGAATAGATTCTGTCCGAGAGACCTTTCCTTTTGGATAATACAGTTCTTTAAACATAAGATATTAGATATGATTTGGGATTAGGTTGACATGACCCCCCAGACTTCTGTCTCCACATGTAGAGCTAAATGTCAAGTCCCCTTCACCCTCTAGTTGCACGTCAATCACACGTCATGCGGCTGCGCGCGCATCTCTGCCAAGTATTTCTGCTGACATTGCAGGATTCTCTTATGGATCCACCCACTTGTGACATCATGTTTAATGACGTATTTAGTTACGCCTGTGTTTACGCCTTTTTTTATTACGTATGTGTATCATATCTGTATTATCAGCTGTTACGCCTCTTGCATCTGTCTTAATGTAATGCTTTCCATATAAATACCATTACTTGTCAATAATGTATTGCCTTCCCTTCCTGAACTTTCGTGGTGATGGAATTTGAAGCCTGCAGTTCGAACTGTAATTCCTTTGTAGAGGAATAAAGCCTTTTAGAACCTCTAATACCACGGATTCTGCCTCTTATATTTACTGAGTTATTCTTACTAGACTTTACCGCATAAAAAATAGTACCGGTAATGAAATATTTACCACATAAATTGGCGCCCGAACAGGGACACTTTCTCATCTCACGCGCCGGAGGTGCGTTGCAGGCCCGGTCTCCTGCCACAGCTGAACGGACAAAAACGCGTACCTGCAGGATTTCCTGTATCTCCCTCCGGCCAAGCGGGGGCGACTGAGGCTGCGATCAACACCCAGACGAGGCGGTGAGAAGTGCGAAGTATCCCGACCAGAGCCTAGCTGAGAGAGCAAGATCCGAGGTATACAGAGGCCCACCAGGTTCCGAAGTTCCGAGTCGAGTCGAGTCGAGTCCAGTCCGGTCCAGTTTCAGTTCAGTTCCGAGGCCTTCCGTTCCGTGCTACCCGGTGAGTACCATTGCCGGGGAGGCATTTAAACGTGCACATAGGTTGTGCCGGTCAAGACGGGTTTGGGTACACAAATCCGGTCTGCACTGTTTCAGCAGTGTATCTGTACTGTTTAGCAGTATATCTAGTATGTCTTGCATATAATTCAGTATTATCTAGTGTCAGTATTATGTCAGTAACTAGTTTTCTATTAATTATCATTGTTCGTTCAATGTTAAATGTTAAATGTTTTAAGTACGTTCTATACATTGTGGTGTGAATGATTGGTCATTATTGTGTTTATTGTATTAAGTGTGTTCAAGATTAAGTAACCAGATCTAAAAATGCCGCTCTTTTCGAAATTAAGACAGATCAAAACTAGAAAAGGGGTACTCGAAGAAGCTGTTCCCATTCCACCTAGGGACACTCCAGGATACTTTATGTATCATAAGCATGGCCTAGATGCCGTATTATTTCTTGATTTATGGGTGGACTACACCAAGGATTTACCAGAAAGTCAGAGATGGCCCGCAGCTGGGACCTGGGATGCAGATTGCATCATGAGAGTAGAAGAAGAATTATGGAAAAAGAAAGCCAGACAGTCACAGAAAGATGCCATTGAATTATGGCGCAAAGAATCATATAGACGTACAGAAAAAGCGCTCAGACAGGAAGAGAAAAGTAAGGAGAATTCAAATAAAGCCCGAGAAAATGTATTAATTGAGGAAGGTACCCGAGTAAAAACAGAACAAGTAGATAGACAACGAAACACTCTTATGAATGGTATGTATCCTCTTCTGGCCGAAGGGTTACCTCAGGCCACCCCGGAAATACCGAAAAACTTGACACCTCCATTGCTCCCGATAAAAGCACATCCCAAAGCACATCCCAAAACAGCAAAAGACGTTTTCCTTTCCTCCTATTTAGATGACGTAGCTCCCGAGTATGCTAATACCATACCACACACACCGCTTGCTGATGGTGTTCAACGTCAAGATCATCCGTCTGTATCTCCGCAACAACAAACTCCTACACAAGTTCCAACAGGTCCGTCCGTTTCTACTGTTTTTCCCGCATCTACAATTTCTATTTTACATCCAACAAATCCTTTCTTGCCCAGCACCTCAGACGGTGCTACAGGAGGTACGACAGACATGTTTGCCACACCGCCGCGAAATAAACAGACCCTTAGAGATTTAGCACTCCAACGTACACCCCAACTAGCGACATCCGACATGTTTAAAGAACATCTTGTGGATTGTAGATACGATCCAGTGCCAGGTAAACAGGACAGATTGCTACTATCATCACTACGTATAAGACGAGCTACATTGTATTTAATGACGATACCAGGAATGGTTGAACACCTAGACAATATATATCACTTTGTCCAAACAGGGCGAGGCCCAGAAAGTATTAACGAAGCTATGGAATACCAGAAAGTGGATGTACAAAGACAACTACTACGTTTTTTCATAAACTGCGTGATCAGGAACCAAGACAGGCCTGAGGCAGATCATGATACCATGCAAAAACTTGCCAAATGGGGTCAGAACATATCAGACGAGAAACATGATAGACAGGCATGTATAATCGCCATGTATCGAAAGATCCGCAAGGAAGTAGAACGAATACATAAAGAAAGACGAGAAGCAGACAGAATTGAATCAGAGGGAGAGGAGGAGCAAGAATCAGAACAATTAGATACGATAGCTTACGTAGGTAGAGGAAAACCCCATAATAATACTAGATGCTTTAATGATCCGATACGTCCGATACGTCCAGAATGTAATAGACATTTTCAAACCCCTATGTTAAATACAAGGTCCCCTGAACACCTATTCCAAGCCGCTGATAAATTACTCCGAAATCGAAGGGGGTACCATATGCTCGATTCCATGGACGAACAAGAATTAGCCAGGTCAGCAGTACTATGGGCTGACAGTCCCAGCAAATACAGTGATGATGCACTAGCACACACGTTTCTGAATCTTGCCCCATACGAACAACGTTTAGCTAGTATATACATGATTCAACACCTCCTTATATTATATAAAAGCCAACACTCCGATCCTGGACCCTTACCTGACATATTGACAGAACTACTCACGAATAAATGGAGAGGGTCAGGTACTGATTTAATTAAAGAAATTCTAGAATTTCGAAACCAGTATATAGTTTTCGCATACCCAGAACACGTTCCAATTCCCACTATGGGAAGAAAAATGTATCACATAGATAGACAGAATCCGTTACGCGAAGTACACCCAATCAGAGGTGAAGATAATAACTTTACACGCGTGTTTGTGTACACGCCTATAACTAAAATTGAATTATTAGAAATGAAGAAAGTAGTACCCAGCCATGACAAAGATCCAGCAGGTTTCCACCGTGAGATAAAGGACATGTTACTCATGGGAGAGTATACCTACCCCGACATTATGAAAATATTGAAAGTGTTAATGCCTGCCGGTGTTTACGAGAAACTCAAAGAAAAGGAATGGGAGGTGGGAGACCAAAAGATAGATTGGACAGCATTAGAGAACGAAGAAAAGGCCCGAGCTGCAGGATCAGGGCTTGGGGAAAAGACTACAGCACTACCAGGATTACTAGTGCAGGTACTGCCACGTTTATTAACTACGAAAAAGGAAGACTGGGGTGCAATCTCAGCCTGTAAACAAAAGCAAGATGAAGACACTAGTGATTTCTATTCCCGATTTGAAAAATGTTTTGGTATTAATAGTGGCATAAAAGCAAGTAGCGAGTCATATCCACATCTGTTTGTCACAAAATTAGTTGAAAATTCTCTGCCGCAAGTCAAGAATAGAGTATTGAAATTTGAGAGTACCTGGCAAGGTAATACCCCGTCACAGATGTTACAGATGTTACAATATCACCACAATAGAATTAGAGAAGAACAAGAACATGAACAAAGACGTATGAAAGATACAAAAATGAAAATGCTTGTTGCTCAGTCAGTTCCAGCTGATGGTCATAAAAAGGGTGATTCCGCAGGTCCGGCGAAAGGGACATGCAACTATTGTAAACAACAAGGTCATTATATACACGATTGTCCAGTTCTGAAACATAATATTGCCACAGGTAGAACCCAGGAAAGACCACGTCCACCTAGACAGGATCAGAATCAACAACAAATCCCTCAGCATGCACAATCTAGGTCAGCTCCGCAACAACTAGCTCCGCAACAGGCAGCTCCACAACAGATGGTAGCACCACCACAAGCACAGCCTATTGCTGCCACACAAGCAACAACGCAACAGATGTATCAGTATGCACAAGCAGATTATCCCGATTATCAGCGATACACATGAAATAGCCTAGAGAGGGAAGTTGGCTTACCCCTTATTGAGGTTCCTGTAGATCAAGAGGGACCTTATGTACATAGTGAACTATTAGGGGAAGACAGAAAGTTTTTACTTGATACAGGGGCAAGCAGAACAACTATACGACGCAGTGAAGTTCCAGGGGCACCCCTCTCAGGCTCACAGATCATTTCCCTTGGATTCTCAGGAAAGCCTATCATTAATGAAGTGTCGCAACCCCTTCCACTTACGGTTGGTCCATTGACACGAACTACAGATTTATTGCTTACTAAATCATGTCCAGAAAACTTGTTAGGTATAAAAACATTGAAAGCTCTAGGAGCTATAATATGTTGTTCTCCGGAAGGAGTACGACTATTTTTACGTGACTTCAAAGGTCACTACGTGTCCAGAGACATGGATCACCGGCTGCAGAATTTACCTACACATCTATGGGCACAAGGCCCAACTGATGTTGGTTGTATGAACATTACACCATATCGAGTCACACTAAAAACAGGAGTAGTACTACCACGAATGCGACAATACAAGTTACCACCAGATGCTGTTGTGGCTTTGCTGCAAATCATTGACGAGCTCATTGCACAAGGAGTGGTTGTAGAAACAGACTCCAATATATGTAATTCCCCGATAATTCCGATTCTTAAGAGAACGGATCCAAAAGCACCACCAGTATATCGATTAGTTATTGATCTGCACGAATTAAATAAATGTATTGTACCACAATATCCTGTGGTTCCAGATATCTCTTCATTACTAACAGCTATTGACTCAGAAGCAACGTTCTTCACTGTAATTGATCTCAAGAATGCTTTCTTTAGCGTCCCAATAGATCCGGAAAGTCAATATCTGTTCGGATTCAGTTTAAATGGACGAAGTTTTAAATTCACACGCGCTCCTCAAGGATTCACAGAAAGCCCCAGCATCTATAGCCAAGCACTGAAACGAGAACTTGACAGTATCCACATGCCAGTTAACACTGCCTTGCTTCAATATGTCGATGATCTGCTGATCACCGCCCGAAGCGAACCTGAATGTGAAACAGCGTCACTGACGGTTTTGAAATTTCTGGCCGACAAGGGGCACAAGGTGTCCCCTTCTAAGCTGCAATTCTGTGTCCAGCAAGTTGTTTACCTTGGGCACTCGCTGTCCAAGGAGGGAAGACAGCTTACACCCGACCGCATCCAGTTAATTGCTAACATGTTACCACCCAAGACACAAAAGGAGGTGCGGGCTTTTATAGGTCTCACTTCATACTGTAGGCAGTGGATCCCTCAATATGCATTTCTAGCAAAACCACTCATCCAGTTGACAACACAGGAGGCAGCCACATCGACTGTTCTCCCTTGGACTCAAGAACATACACATGCCTTTGAAAGCTTAAAGAAAGCTTTATGCCAAGCACCTGTTTTAGTAACACCATGTTACAGTAAACAGTTTACACTCTTTGTTACAGAACGCGAAGGTACTGCCTTGTCAGTACTCACTCAGGAACAAGCAGGATCACACAAACCATGTGCTTATTTCTCTAGTACATTAGATCCAGTAGCTCAGGCTCTTCCTGCGTGCCTGAAATCGGTGGCAGCAACAGCTTTAGCAATCAGACAAAGCGATGCCATAGTGTTAGGACATCAATTGACAGTACAAGTACCACACGCAGTAGAGGTTCTCTTGAACCGCACACAAACACAACACTTGACTATAGCGAGACTCACCGGTTATGAATTAACATTGTTTCAGCCACACATAGAAATCAGACGTTGTAATACGTTAAATCCTGCCACACTGTTGCCAGTAAACGGAACAGATCCATTAGCACATGATTGTATTGAAGTCATTACTATCACGACGAAACCCAGACAAGACTTGACAGATATCCCTTTATCAGATCCAGACTTGACATTGTATGTAGATGGTTCATGTATGAGAACAAGTACAGGAGAGTTAGTGGCCGCTTACGCAGTCACAACAGACACTGAAGTCATTGAAACAAATTGTATTAACACTTTGTCAGCTCAAGCAGCAGAGCTCATCGCTCTGACACAAGCCTGTACTCAAGCCAAAGATAAGAAAGTCAACATATACACAGATTCACGTTATGCATTCGGAGTCGTCCATGACTTCGGCGTACTGTGGCGAGAGAGAGGTTATTTAACTTCTCACGGTGCCCACATCCAACACGGACCCCTCATCCAAGCCCTATTAGACACGATTCATCTACCTACTGCAATATCGATTATGAAATGCAAAGCCCATACAAAAGTTACCGATATCATTTCTCAGGGTAATGACCTAGCTGACAGAACAGCTAAACAGACTGCTCAGAACCGGACTCATACAACTGACACGACAAAGACAATAGTTCTGACACCAACACATTGCATGACAGTTAAGGATCCCGCCCTTGATGTAATTGACATACAGACACATGCTACACCAGAAGAAATAAAGAAATGGACTGAATTAGGAGGGATCCAAACGGATCAAGGATGGATGACGAAGGAAAAATCTATATGGTTTCTTCCCGACTCCATGGTTCAAGTCATCATTAACACAATACATAGTCCAGCACACCTAGGAGAAAAAGCTATGCTAGACAGCATTCAACACATTTGGTTCAACAAACACTTGCGAGCAGCAGCCAAACAGAAAGTACGTACCTGTATGATATGTTGTCAGTTTAATCCAGGTAAAAGCATCCCCTTAGAGCAGGGTGGATTTCAACCTCCCGATCATGCTTTTGAAGTCCTCCAGATGGATTATATCCAGATGGAACGATGTCGAGGATTCAAATATGTTCTCGTAGTTGTTTGTGCTCTTTCCCGTTGGACAGAAGCTTACCCGGTTTCAGATTACACTGCCCCGACTACTGCCAAACAGCTAGTTCGAGAATTCTTCCCACGATATGGTTTGCCACGTGTTGTCTACTCAGATAACGGCCAGCCATTCTCATCCGAACTAATGAAACACGTTTCACTTTTGTTAGGTTACCAATGGAAATTCCACTGTGTCCGACATCCCGAGGCAGCAGGTCTCGTGGAGCGCCATAATCAGACTCTGAAAATCAGATTGTCCAAAATATGTAGAGAAA
Organism: Triturus cristatus; assembly: GCF_964204655.1. Lineage (NCBI taxonomy): Eukaryota > Metazoa > Chordata > Amphibia > Caudata > Salamandridae > Triturus > Triturus cristatus. The sequence continues at coordinate 963,876,807 of NC_140588.1, forward strand.
AAGGAGTCGATTGGATAGTAGCCTTACCAGTTGCGCTCTTTTACATGAGAATGGTAGCACATTCTCGAACAGGGCTATCCCCGTATGAGGTGATCTTCGGTAGACCACCAAATATGTGGGGGACGCCTATACCTCGCAAAATAACTGATGTTGACTGTAATATGCTGACAGATTACCTGGCTTCCTTGATGTCTGCACTACAATCTTGTCGTTCACAGGTAGCTGCAGCCTTTCCCGATAACACAGAGGTAAAGCCCCATGACGTGGTTCCAGGTGACCTGGTTCTGGTGCGGAATTTCGACCGGAAGACCCAACTGGAGCCTAGGTGGAAATCGCCTAAACTCGTTCTACTAACAACAAGGACAGCCGTGAAGATCGAGGGACGTAAAGGGTGGTTGCACTCGAGCCATATCAAGAAATTTTATGGACTACCGTCCGATGTGAACACTCAGCCCTGCATTCCCTCACAGACAGACTCAAAGCTCCCCTTGGTTGAACAAACAAAAACGGAACTTTATAAACTGAAATTAAGGTCTAGCAAGTCAGACAATTTGATTGTTTAAGTCCTCTCCAAGGTGAATCGGTTGAATTTGTCTCTGACATGTATCCTCTAGACCGGAGTAGAGAAAGAAATCGACAGATGCAGCTTAAAAAGCATGCGTATTGTAAATCACTTCGTAGTCACTGCACAGTAACATTATTAATTTTGTTTCTTCTAAGTCTTCTGATCATCATAACTAGTGTATTGCTTCATATGTATTACCCTATTTCTAAACGTGCTTACAATGTTACTGCTGAACATTCTTTTAGCGAATTACCTCCGCATGAGTTGTCTTATAGATTTGCGCTGCGCAACAACACATTCATTAGTATGTTACATCATTCCCATCAGACCAGCAATGCTACAAATTGTTGGATATGTGGCCGACTCCCTCCCTATCAGAACTATAAGGGAGTTTTGCCCCTCTTTCCATATCCGTTCACACACAATGGCTCCTGTGGAGCATGGTTTAGTTTGATTAATTCCCTAGATTCAAATTCAGTAGTTTATCAAGACAACTGGGTATGGGGAAACCTGAACCTAGTTTTGCTTAAAGTCTGCTACCCTAACAAGGAGGGACTTCCCAAAAGAACAGGAACTGATCTAGAAAATGAAGTATATGGATTAGGTAATTTTACACTTAACCTCCTGATTCTGAATGTCGAATCCGAAGCTACACCAATCTTGCCCGCTATGTCAGTATTCCCAGTTAAAGGGGAATTATGTGTAAGCAAGAATGGTTCCATACACATGGGCCATAGTAAATGCACCACTGTAATAAAATTCAGTGATCAAGACAAGTCTACGTTTAGAGCTTCCCGTCATTCTTACTTCATATGTGGCCAGATCGCATATATACGTCTACCTCTAGACTGGGATGGTACCTGTTACATAGCATTCCTTCTGCCACCTGTTTTCCTAGCCCCTCCTGATTATCACAGAAATACCCATTTAGTACACAATAGACAGCAGAGAGATCTCCCGATTGTCGATTACACTGAAACGGCATGGGAGCAATACACAGATTTCAATAAAGGTTTCTTTCCCTATATAGGTACAGTCACTAATAGTAAGCTGATACGTAGATTAACTAGAACCCTTGAAGCCGTAGTGAACGAGACTACTTCCGCCTTAGGCAATTTAACAGAAGAGCAGTCTGCTATGCGGATTGTTGTGCTTCAAAATCGTCTTGTCCTTGACGTCATCCTGGCTGATAGGGGCGGAGCTTGTAGGGTCATCGGATCAAGTTGCTGTGTTTTCATACCAGAAAATTCGCCGTCAGTATATAAAGCCATAACTCGCCTTCATAAGATTATAAGCCAGATACACCAGAGTCCAGGCACCTGGACTTGGTCCGGTTGGTTCTGGAGCGTGTTGTCAGCCTGGGGATGGAGGATCCTATCCTTCCTAGGTATTGGCTTTCTCATACTATTCAGTTGCTGCTTATGTCTACAATGTGGGCCAGCGATTTGTGGTCTGTGTGCCACATCGTGTATCCCGCATCCAAGTTTTCGTTCAAGATCCCGGAAGAAGAAAGAAGAACAAATGATGCTATATGAACAGATCGATGGATTGATGAAGATCGATATCTCCTGAGGATCCGTAGGGGACAAGGAGGGAATGAGGAAATATGAATTTTGTGATCAGTTATGTCCCCTATCGTAGACCCCAACGGCTCCATGTGCATGCTATAAGTACATGTATGTTCCCTCCAGTTCCAGTTATGAAGACGCAAATACATGTGCGTCCCCCGTCAACATGTCCTCTTTCAGATCCGCCATGAATGGGTCAGATATTCCATTCCTAAGTATGAAAGGCCACCGACTTTATGTGGTTCACTTTCCACATTTTACAGATTCAGGCGAGTAGGCCCTGAATTCTGTCATCAAGCCTTTTCCTGCCTTCTGCCTCTGAAAAGCTCTAGTCCGAGCCTGCATCTATATCCATGAACTTTGTCCTACTCCCTGCGCGGCTAACGGTGCCTGATCCAGCCTGTTGCCTGCCAAAAACTGTATTTCACCTTCAAGATTATCTGCTCCGCTCCTCATCCGATGCATTCCTGTCTAGTAGTTTAGGTAAACATTCTTCCAGCTACCGTGCAAAGGGCCAGGCCTCACTGTCCTCATGCAAGTAATTCATAGCCCCTGTTACCATGGAAGATTCCTGCCCCCTCGCATCTCATGTAGACACTTAGACGCTTGTACACGCACTAACAGTCAGTATAGAATAGATTCTGTCCGAGAGACCTTTCCTTTTGGATAATACAGTTCTTTAAACATAAGATATTAGATATGATTTGGGATTAGGTTGACATGACCCCCCAGACTTCTGTCTCCACATGTAGAGCTAAATGTCAAGTCCCCTTCACCCTCTAGTTGCACGTCAATCACACGTCATGCGGCTGCGCGCGCATCTCTGCCAAGTATTTCTGCTGACATTGCAGGATTCTCTTATGGATCCACCCACTTGTGACATCATGTTTAATGACGTATTTAGTTACGCCTGTGTTTACGCCTTTTTTTATTACGTATGTGTATCATATCTGTATTATCAGCTGTTACGCCTCTTGCATCTGTCTTAATGTAATGCTTTCCATATAAATACCATTACTTGTCAATAATGTATTGCCTTCCCTTCCTGAACTTTCGTGGTGATGGAATTTGAAGCCTGCAGTTCGAACTGTAATTCCTTTGTAGAGGAATAAAGCCTTTTAGAACCTCTAATACCACGGATTCTGCCTCTTATATTTACTGAGTTATTCTTACTAGACTTTACCGCATAAAAAATAGTACCGGTAATGAAATATTTACCACATTACAATAGCTTTGGGAAGACCTAATATCTCCTGTCGTGGTTTCTGCGCAGGCTCTCTAGCCGCACCTATTTCTTCTAAATGTACCCAAGTGTCACCATAGGCTACATTATCATCTATTTTACAAATTGTTCTCCACATATAAGGGGGCAAAATAAGTCCAAAAAACATGTCAATACCTGGCAGAGTCATAGTACAGGAGCTAATAGCTCCTTCCACTCCTTCATAAAAAGCGTCCGGATTTGTCCGTGGATCAGGCAAAGCAGCTTTAAGAGCCATAACATCTGCTCTACTCCAGGGAGTATAGACCCAATTATAGACAAAATATCCCTTTGCATCATCTGAGTCTTTATCAGCACTTGTTCCCGTACCCTTTGGAGGAACATACAGAGGCGCAGTTTCACGCATCGGTTTTACAGTAACCACAGTATCACTAGGGTCATTGTCTGTCCCCAAAACTTCTTCTTTCTGCACTGGGGTCTGAACTGTTTGTGCAGTTTTAACTTTACCAGCTGATTTTTGCGCCGCTTTTAAACGTAATGTATCGAGTCTTAATTTAACTACTCGCCTAATTAAATCAGGTATATTTGAAAAAAAGAAAAGTTCCATCATTTATTTGTTTATAATCAGAATTGATATCAGTGGGCTCTAAATGTTTAGAAACGTTTCTAAAACCAAGTATTACCTCCCAGGTAAACTTCTCTGCAAAATATAGCGTATCTGCTCTGAATCCTTCCTCTGCTGAACCATTGCTACAAGGTCTGGGGCATAAGTAGTCCCATGAGCTTCTTTGCGAGCAGTGGCTTTTTCATCAACAGTTAAAGTAGACGAAGTCTGCCTCCCATCTTGCTTATCTAAGTCTTTATCATCTGAAGAAAGATGTTCTTCTTCAGAAAGAGCATCCTCAGGGGCAGAGGGAAATTTATACAGGGGCAGAGGTCGATCCTAACAAAATGGAGTCATCCTGAGGTTTATTAAGTATGGGATAAATGGGGCGCCTAATAGGGTACTGGCCAGTTACCTCTAAACGACGCTCCCTTTCCTCTTTTTCTTTTATTGCCTTCATCTCTTTATTTTTTAATTCCAATGCCTTTTGATATATCGTTTTACGCTGTTCTTTTTCTGCTATTGCTTCTTCTTTCCTCACTGTCTCTTGCACTTCTTTCTCCCACATTCGTACACAATCAAACATATCTTGTTGACTCCTATGCTTAAACAAACACTGCTCTACATACTGAATCTTTTTAAAATCAAATGACCCAGTCACTGGCCATCGTAGATAAGAATCCTTTTTCGTATATTTGTTCCACAGTGTACCATACATTATGAAAGAAATACTGTATTTAATGTACATATGCCTATTAGGTGTCCCCTCTGGGGGAGCCGGCTGACTTCTTTCTAAATCCATTTTAGTACCACCAAGACAGCAACACAACCTACGGAGTGTGCTAGGAACAGGCATGCTACCAAATTTTTGTAAAATATTACGTTTCCAAGATAAACCAAAGTAGAGAAAAATCTCCACATTACCTGCCTTTATCTTTTGAAAAGGATAAATCAAAACAAACAAAACCAGAATCTTGGCCAAGCAAATCAAGAGAGCCGCTTCAGCGACCTTACCAAACAAGAGTCTCCAACTTCCAACTGCCAATCTCTTGGTCGAAAAAAACGCCAAAGGATACCTCAGTCGGGACCGGCCAACACCTGAAGGGTCAAATCAAGAAAACCGGAAAAACCACTTTGGCTGCAAAGACAAGGGTCTCCTCATGCAGGACATCTCCTCAGCAATATTCCACTATTCCATCAAGACCACACCTTTGGACGGCTGCGTCTCCGATGAGGACCCACGAGTCGGGCGCCAACTGTGGAAATGTGCTTTTCAATTAGCACACCGGTGCAGGGGTCACCCTTCTCTGTCCACGGGTCCTTAGACCAACAAGATAGAGTTTGGCACTGCAGCTGGAATTCAAATAGCATGTTTATTAATCACTCATGAGTGGGACTACGTCCACACAGCGCTCTCAAGTGCCGCCTGAGGTAGTACATTGAAGTCATGGAACACAGGCCTTATATACAGAGTTTGTTGCAGAGTAAGCATGTAGTTACAAATAGAAGGTACAAGCATACACATGAATAACTACCGACAAACATGGGCAGATGGGAGATCACTTAGTCAGCAAAGTGGGAGGGGGAGCAGGAGTGCTTATGGCAGTACTAAGGGATTGACAGTTGAGTCTGAGACCAGGTGTTCTGGCAGCTACAAACTCTTTAGTATGCATATTGCTTTTAGCTGAGTCAGGAAGTCAACTAAAATAGACAGCACAGGCAGGGAAAGAGACGAGCAGCAGAAGATGGGAGAATTACAAAGCCAACGAAATGGATGCCATAACCAAGATCGCTTCAGCTCATGCTAACAGAAATGATTTCAGATTTACCCACAACCAATCGCCTTTAAGAAAGGTCACAAAAGGGATGGATCACAAGCCCCTCTTTAAAAATGTTTTCATTCTTACTTGTGATTATACGAGTTCTACAGACAGTTAGAGCTGTTTTTAGTCAGGTTTAAACATTGCCTGCCTTGAAAACATCATTGAATTAAAGGACATCTTCCTCTGCTTCTAAAATCCCAAACTAGAGATTCCGGCGCTCAAAGACCCATTCCAATGACCCATCCATGGTAACGGCCCAACCCCAGGACACTTCAAAAACCTATGCAGAACCTTTGATTCAGGCTTATCCTTAAAGTTTAAGGAATCTCAGTGGTACCTTCCAACCATTACCTGCTTTCCAAGTGATCCAGACAACCCGATGGGTTGAGCTAACATGAGTCATGGTCATAAAGTTAAAACAAGCATTTGCAATGCAATAGGTCTCGCATTTGTTAGAGTTAGAGCTATTGGCTTTGTAATGACAATGTCTTTTACTTATTAGTTTTGGTTGGAGTGCAGTGGCCTTTGGGATGTTATAAGTGTTTAGCGATGCCAGGAGGCCGTGTAGGGGGGCTACTGTTGTGCTAGTTATTTACAGACCTCTGCCTGGTGAGGAGTGAGGACCCCCCCCGTTCAGTGGCGTAGCTAGGGGGGTGCGGTGGGGGCGGACCGCCCCAGGCGGCACTTTTTAGGAGGCGGCGGCCGCGCAGCACCCCGTTGCGACGGCCTTTATAATTTATTTGGGGACACTCACTGACACTGATGTCCCCAAATAAATTATAAAGGCCGCCGTAGCGGGCCACCGGTGCCGCACTGCGTGCGCGTGGGCGGCGCCATTTTTTTAAGTGCAGGGACGCAACTGCGGCCTGCAGCACACGCACGCACCACCACCTAGCGTGTGGTTGTGCGCGCGCCGTGACCGAGGTGACGTCAGAGGGCCCTGAGAATGATTCGGGGAACAGGGGAAACATCAACCGAGAGAATGGATGACTGTCTCAGGGTCATCCGGGGAGCAGACTGTAGTTACGCGCTAACCTCGCATTAGACCGAGGGCCCTTGGGTATACGAGAGACTACTGGACTTCACCCGAGCGTCTATTAAAGGAAATAGAGGCACAGCACGCGGACTGAGAACAAAGCTCCTATCTAAGTATGTACAAGCCTTCTGTGTTTCGCCGTAACAGGTCCCGATTATGAACAGTTTTTCTTGCCTCTTCGGTTTATTGTCGACATTCTGCTCGTCTGTGTTTTTACTGTACAGCCTGCCCCTTTACACCGCTGTCCTTATCCTTACTTTACACAGTGACGCACAGTTTCCCTGGGTCAATTTACACTGCTCTCCTGCTGCCAGAGGCCTAGCCATTATGCCATGGGCCCTAGTGTGCGAACGGAAATGGGCCCTTCAGGTCACTGGTCCCCACTGACCCTGCGTGCTGTGTACAGTATGTCCTCCACTCTATTTAAACTAATCTTCTGGTGTACACCCTACTTGTGTCTCTACACTGCTATCCTGTTATATGCAGTCTACTTTTTGGCCCGCTTAACACTGCTGTGGCTTGTTTCCATTTAGAAGGGTGCTCTGAGGTGTACAGTCTACCCCTTACCAGCTTTCCGCTTTTGCTGTGTTGTGTACAATCTCTTGTGGCCTTTTTTTTTTACACCACCCGATGGATTCAAGTATCTATGATGCGAGATGTGGCCTAACGCATAGAGCTGCCAACTTAATTGGATCGGAGGACTCAGGTTCAAGTCCCGGCGTTGGCTGAATATCCTGTGATTCTGGACTTAATTTCCCCGTACTTGGAAAAAACATAAATCTGGCGTTGTGTGGTATAATCTTGTGTTCACATGAAGTGCTATGATGCCTTTCAGCCAAGTTTGCATAATATGATATCTACAAAAGTGGGTAAAATGGGAGGTGATCACTGTGGGACATGTCCAAGTGCCCGGACTTTCCCTCCCCAGCCAGGACCTCTGTCAAGTCTTTCTAGCTCCCACTACTAGTCGCACCAACCAGGCGTCGTCTAAGTATGCAGACTGTTTCCTACCTTTTAGACAAAATGTTACTGCTAAGTAATCATAGCAACCAACATATCCTTCCACTCAAGAAGGCACTCTCCATTCATATCAACTCTGGGCCCTTGTGCTCCATTTCTTTGTGAAAGTCTGATACACAAGGACCTAACCTGCTAATACTTTCTCTTCTGGCCTTCTAAAGCATCAAATTTCACCTTTTTTGCATTTCAATCTAGAAGCCTCATTTGTTTAATCACGGTGCACTGGCCGTGCTTCACATAGCCTTGCACCTGTCACTATATGCCACACAATGCCTTGCAGCAGTGTGCGCCTATTGCACTAGGGCACCTCTTTCTATTCCTTTACTTTGTGTGCCTCAAATGCCTTTCTTGCTTTAAGGAATGCAATAAATACTACATTTTACATCATGTATGCTCAGAGCGCCATTATCTGGGTCCACAAATTAGCATTACCTTAGTAGTGTTTTCCCTGCATAAACTCAACACAAAACATTTGTTGGGGGCGCCAACCAAGATTGTCGCACGGGGCTCCACCAACACTAAAGCTGGCCCTGTCTGGGGTACATATGCGGAAGGGGGGTGCACAGAGGTTATAAATGTTATTTGCATTACTGGACCAATTACTCATCCTATCTCTTCCTCTTTTGCCCCCCACCCCTCCCCCTAGTTTCCCCCGTCCAGATCTTTCACTCAAGGCTGCAAGGCTGCGGTGTATTGTGGAAAATCTCAGTCAGTCCTAACTTCATTTCAGGTCAATTGGTTGTTCGTAGGTTTTGGGACGCACATACTGGGGGTGAGCAAAGTATAGTTTACCCTGACAAAGTTTCTGATTTTTTCACCTCTGATTCTTTTTTTACATTGTTAGATTATGAACATTGTTTTGCAAGTTAATGTACCTAACCCAGCTAAGCCAAAAAAAGTGTGACTAAATTCTCCCTCCAAGGGTACTTTTTGAGAACATTTTCTATGCACAGCGTCATTACAAAACAGAAGAAAGTATAGGTCCTCGATTTGTTGTGCCTGTACTTTTGGTGGTAATACCAAATGTGGTACATTTCACTACCACAGTGTGCAATATTTACCAGGTGCGCTTTTACCTACCTATCTTGAGGTTTGACAGTCAGAGTGAGTTACAACATATAGCATTGGTGTTAGTACACATATTTACTGAATGTTTTTCTTTTTTTTTCCTATTTTCCTTTATTTTTGGGGATTTCTTGTTGCAAAATGCCCAGAAACACAATTGATTATGTGGTAATTACTGCCAAGCTTGGGTTCTCAATTTAGGTGGAAACCTCCATTTAAGCTCGAATCAGGATTTACATGACAATCAGAATTGGGCCCTGTTTTCTGCAATTACATTTTGACAAAAGATTCAATCTCTGGAATGAACCTTTAATCAAAGGCATGCCTCCTGGGGATTGTGAAAATATTCTAAGTCAGTGGTGTTAATTGTGAAAATAAAGGCCTCTGTGGCTGTATCACTCAGACATTACCCAAAGAAACCTAACACACCTTGTGGCAATTCAATTTGCTAAATGGATTTAGAAAACAACCAGGCTCATAATATGTGCTAGGAGAAGGAAACAGGTCTGTTCATACTACAGTATATTATCATCATGGTTTTCGGATCCCAGTTGCACTTCCCTACATTGCAAGCCGCACAAAAGGCCAAAAAATTGGCCCAAATCACAGCAAAAAAAGTTAGATCTTCACCTGCAGTAGTACCTCAAACGAGAGCAGATTTACCACTTTTGGGAATTCAGAAACATTCTCAGTGTTAGGACTTGAAAGTTGTGCCCGGCAAACGTTGCCAGGTATCCTACGGTGAACATCATGTTACATATTTGCGGGGCTCCCATTTCCCAAATCATAATTCTACACCGTGTACAATTACGCACTGTGGAACTGCAGCCAGCATGTTGAAATTAGGCCTGGGCAGAATTATTAATTCCGCGAGCGGAATTGGAGGAATTTGGTAATTTCGAGTTTGTCTTGTAACGTGGAATTACTTATAAATTGCATCGCTCCACCGGCAGAATTAATCTGCAGTAATTTCTAAAGAGGGAGCAGTCCATCTAAGTTTAAAAATCACTACAGATGAAAGTTTAATCTGCAGTGTTTTAAAAAAAAATTAATTTAGAGGGACTGCTCCCTCTTGAGGCAATGTTTAGAAACCACTGCAGAGCATACCCCACAGCGCCCTTACATACTCTGCAGTAATTACTGTAGATTATGTAAGGACAGCAAGGGGTATGCACTGCAAAGTGATATGCAGTGGTTTCTAAAGTTTAGTATGCCGTTACATACTCTGCAGTAAACACTGCAGAGTATGTATGGGCGGCGAGTGGTGTTTGGCCGCGCTATTTTGTTACCTCATAATGCATCCATTTTTGGATGCAAGGGTGCATTTTGCACTAAAAAATAGCACCAAATGTCCACTCTGCCCCATCGTGAAATTTCATGGAATCTCACAGATGTTTTATGTAATCCCGCAGAATTCCTCAGAATCAAATTGTGCCAATTCCACCCATCCCTAGTTGGAGTTAACTTTGTGAATTGAGGTTGTAGGCTGCTAATGAAAAATATTTTAGGTTCTGTCATTATCCAAGTGTAATTTTCTATCAAATATTCTCTTTGCTCATGACAGGTCCAGGCAATCTGGAAGCAATTGTCACAGTAGGTAAACCTTGCAAGCAGTGACCTCAAAAGATTTTTCTTTGTGTTTGTTTCAATAAGAACTTTTCATTGAACTTGGCACCCCCTTAATTTGTCACCTCAAGTGGCTGCTAGCTGTCTCTGTGGAAAGGCCATCCGGAATTTGGGAGTATTTAGAATAAAATTACCTTCTGGCCCTGAGAGGTATGTTTGTGCAAATTTATTTGGTAACTGTATAGTGCAAATCTAACCAAAAGGCAGTGGAAAACTCTGAAGGCTAAAAATAAAAATACAATCAGCAAGTGATTAGAGAGGTAACGGGGTTCTGAGAGCAGAAGTGCACTGTTACTCTATTGTGATGTAATGTTCTTTAAAGAGGATTGTGTTAGACGACTTCCTAAACTAGAGCATGAGTGGGTCATTCCTGATGGAAATGGCGATGTTCAAAATCCTGGATACATAGATGAAGGCTTGTTGCCTTGTTTTCTTGTTTTTCATACTCCTTTGCATCCATTTGGATGGTGGCTGACTGAGTATGTGCATAGAGCCAGCAGAGATGGCGAACTATGCAAGGGTGCTGGCTACCACAGCTTTGTAAATGATGCAGCTGGTTTTGAAGATGGTGCAGGCTGACAATGGAGTTCCATCAGGATGAGGGAGTGATGTGAAAAGAATTCTTCAGGCCCTGGATGAGGCATTATGCTGCATGTAGGATGCCCTTAAAGGGGTGCAGTTGGCAGTCTGGGAGGCCACGGAGCAGGGCATTTGGTACCATTCTGGTGCAAAAATGTGAGAGCTCGAACAGCAGTTCCAGGTTGAATCCAAGTGGCTTGGAGATGGGTTGAATTTGGGATTTGAAGCCATCAAGGTTCATATCACTGAGCAAGATTTCCGCTGCTTGTTTCTTGCTGTTCTTGGCAAATAAAAGGAATCCAATCTTGGTGGGTTGAGCATGAGGCAAGGTTTGAACATCCAAAAATGAAGCCAGTTAATTTGGGGGACCATGATATTTGGTCATTTAATGTCAGCTTTAGATGATGGATCCCCGAACAGTGTCATGTATGTGCATGTTTGCATTGTGCTGAGGGGATTACCAGGTATTCGTTCACGCAGCTCTCTGAAGGATGTCACATGCTGTTTTTCTGAGTCCCCAGATAGATCATGCAGTCTGTGTTTTCTCCTTTGTACTGCCAGTCACCGGTGTATTCAACTGTGTAGCCTTGGACCATGTCATGTATGTGCATGTAACTTGCATGATCGAGGTAACTATTAGCAGCGATACTGCGTGTCTCTCGGACCTCTTTCAAGTTCTCACCATCCTTTTTCTCAGCCATCCCCTCCCCACAGGGGCGGCAATCTGAGGGATAGCCCCGGGCGCCACAAGCTCTAGCTACGCCTCTGCCCCCGTTTACTGTCTTCAGCTTGGGGACAGAGGAGAAGGGCAGACGTATGTGAAAGGAAGATGGGGAGATAGCATAAAGAGAGAGTTAGGTGGGGTGAAGGGGCAAAGAGAGGGTTAGGGCGTGAAGAAAGGGTTGGGTGAGGAGATGGTAGAACAGAAAAGGGAGAACACGGAATGAGCAGAAAGGTGGGACCCGGATACAACCATTGTGGTGAGAAAGAAAAAAACAAACGAGAAAACACACGAACCCTAGGTGGGCCACAAGAGGCAGGAGGAATAGAGAGAGAAGAGACTGAAATGGAGACGAAGAGAAGACAATTGAGCAGAAAATGGGAGGAACAGTGACATCATGTGCACACGCCTAGGTGCCTCGGAGCCAGCAGCAGCGCAGTGCTTGGTGACTAGCGGTCTCCTTGATGGCTGTAGTGTATATGTAAGTTGGTATTGCACACTGTGACCGAGTAGCTGCCACTGCACAGTGTACTTGGTTACTGCCTCTAGGCACTGTCTAGTGCGTGTTGTGGCTTCCACTGCACACTGTGGTAGTGACGCTTTGTGCAGCGCCGAGAGTGTAGCTGTCATTACTGCAAGGCGCTGTCCATACCATGGGGCTTGTGTGAGGGTGCTATGAAGGCTGCTTGCCATACTGTACATGACTGTCACTGATAGCGCGAAGAGAGGGTTAGTTGAGGTGAGGGGCGAAGAGAGGGTTAGTGGGTGAAGAGAGGGTTAGGGGGCGAAGAGAGGGTTTAGTCAAGGGACGGTAGAGCAGAAAAGGGAGAACACACAAGGAACAGAAAGGTGGGACACAGATACAAGCACTGTGGAGAGAATGAGAAACAAGAATAAAAGTTAAGCAAGTACACACAGAGAACAGAAAGGAGGAACATGGATACAAGCACTGTGGAGAGAGAGAGAAACAAGAATGAAAGTTAAGCAAAGCAAGGCGAAAGACGCAGCCGCCATAATCACAGTAAACATATCTTCAGCCTGAACTCTCGCTCTGTATGCAGAAGCCCCAGTCATGGACACGGCTTCCTGAAGGGGTTAAATATCAACTTATTCTGTTCAGCAGACCGAAATTCACCCATTGCACCAAGCCGGATGCTGCCCATGCTCCGTAGCCGTACTAAGCCAGGAAGAAGGTAGTGTAGCACCAGGCAAAAGAAAAGGATGTCCGTGGCCGGGGAGGCACTGCAATGGAAACAACCTAATGCACAGGATGTCTATGCTGCAGTGCGTTTAGCCTGGGACCTGGAGAAGGCTGGCTCTGACACTGATTTTCCAGGAGGGACAAGACACAGTAAGTACTTGGTATCGAGAAATGCTGCGCCACAGTTTTACGTTGTCCATATTCAAATGGATTCTTGCTTTTAACTTTTGGCTCTTCTACAAACGGAGCCGAATGAGTTTCCGGATCCTGCGGATGTTGGACGCTGTGGGACATTTCTGTTCCCTGCTCTTGCTCGCTGTTATCAGAGAGGCACCTTGTCCACAAACACATTGTGGTGGAAACCAAACACGTCTGCCCCAGAAAGATTTTCCTCCGATAAACAACTCTGCTCAGTGCTGTTTGCGGGGATCCCAAATAACAGTTGCCTGCAACCTACCCTGTGACATGCGGCTCTTTCACTGCACTTGTGCTAAACCATGATATGTTGTTTTTCAAACCGTTAGAGTCATGTGAAGGAATGAAAAGCTTTTACCGTGCCAGGCAGTGAGCTGGCTCATGCCGCAGAGCCGTGGCAGTCTAGCAGAAAGTTTGGTGTCATTTCATTTCAAGCACTCAAAGGCTTTTTGCAGGGTGTGGTTAGCTGTGCAGACGGAGCCTTCCGTGGCAGCTTGTGAGGGCAGTGCACATGCATGTAAAAAGTTCTCCGAGCACTGCCCGTGGCCTCCGTAAGGGGCAGCCATGATTTAAGATTAAGCATGGTGGCCGTGAAGCGGGCGCCACGCTGATCTTAAACAAATAGTAATAAAAAAGAATGTGTGTGCATTAAAAAAATGCATTTTAAAAGCACGCTAAGCCTGGAAGAATAAGTAGCAGGAGGGCTACAAAAACAAACGCGGTCCTGCCGCAATAGTGAAAATGGCCCGACTGGCAAATTCTACGGCAAATTAATTAAATAATCAATCGGGGTCCCAAAAGTGAAAGAGGGCCACGCTGCAGCCGTAGCATGGGGATCTCTTGTCTTTATGGGGCCATGTGTTTCTAATTAGAAACACATGGCCCCATAAAGATAAGAAAGTGCTTTGCGACAGACGCAAAGCAGCCAAGCCAGTTCGGGTGGGCCGGTGCAAAAAGCGAATGGAAGGCAACCCAAACACCTAATATCCAATGGCAGGTCATCGTTTAACAGAAACGGTGACGCCAGCCAATGGAAATAAGGGGCAGGGCTTCAAGCCCTTTCCTCAAACTCCTCATTTACAATAAATCTCGCCGAGCGAGCTGCGCATGTGCGCAGCAAAGCTAGGCGAGAACTAAAAAACATTGACAGACTACAAGTGAAGAAACCTGAAGAAAGTGATTTAAAACCTGCCTTAAAAAAACTACACTCAATCTCAGAATAAATCATGATTAACTTTAATGTTATACAAACAATGTGACAATTTAGCTGACAAAACCTTGACCGTCTTATGGACCGACTGGTGCGGATGTCAACAGACTTTACCTGGTAACTGGCAGGCTGGGAAGACAGCGGGTCATGGGTTCGAGGTCAGAATGGTGAACTAGACTCAACCCTCGAAAGTATTTATTCTCCCGTACACGCCAGGAGGGCAGGTGGAAAGTTTGCCGGGTCATTGGCTTTTCTCATGTTTACTTGGCTGTTCATCTTCTTTATAGATCATTTGCCTGTATTTGCTTTAGTTTTATTATCCTATGCCAATTCTCTTGAAGCTCATGCAGAGTTCTGTATATCGTTTTGCTAATTTATGTTTCATGCATTTCTAAAATAATTGTAATACCTTTAGTACATGAATATAATTGTGCATTTAGGAGAGGCAGGTGCAGCTAAGAGCGGTGAGGCGGGGTGAACTCAACAGACGACGACGAGGGAAAACTAAATAAATATCGAATTTTTCCTCCTTGTCGTCTGTCGAGTCCTCCCCCCACCCCGCCCCACTGCTCTTACCTGCCTGGGTCACTCCTGTGTGCATTATTTCCTATATTCTTACATTTTCTAGAAGTCTTGACACACATTGGTCTAGATTTACAAACTTTTCACGCAGTGCAGCATCCGCATGTTATCTACTGCCTTGCAGACGAGGGGGAAACAGTGCATAGCCATATCCTATAACATTGGCCTGCTGCTGTCATTGACTGCAGTGGCGCTCAAAAAACACTGCTTGTGCGACGCACAGCCTCACACCATGGGGCAAAGGTAAATGTGTGCAATATAGCTTTGGATTCGTACTGGAAGCATACCCTTCCCGTACAAATTCCTATGCATAAACAAAACTCAGAAGGATCCCCCATATTAAAAGCGTGCTGTTCAGCACACATGCACTACATCATTCTTTTGAGAAGTGAACACATTTCCCAATCTTTGTGCATGCGCTCAGTGGACATTAGTTGTGCATGCAAAGCCCTGTCTGGCTATGCAAAGCCCTGTCTGGCTATCTTAGTAGATCCAGCTTTGTGTCAAAACCTATGGGCACCTGCACTGATCTGCTCTAGTGACACCCTGTAACTCAAAGCGAAGCAGAGCTGTGCAAAATACCTTTAATTACGGATAGAAAATTGCATGCGTCACTTTGTGTTCCTTTGCGTCATCATTTTGCGTTGCTTGTATCTGGCCAAAGCCTCAGTAAACCTGGGCCCTTGTCTTGGCCCAGACAAAATAAACAAAAGACATATGTTAGGAGTATAGTTCCAATACCATTTTTTAATGCCTTTACTGCAGGTTCCATTCATTGACACTCAGGGACTTGCATTAATCAGCAGGCAAGGACCAGAGGAAGTGAAATCAAGAACTCTTTGACCCAGAAAATCATCACAAGGAGGTTCAGTGCATAAACCCTCAAAAGCCTCCTATTTGCCCTTGAAATGAAAGAGGAAATGTAAGCAATGTGTTTGTTCTGTTGACTTTTCCTCCCTGCCACTGTCTTCATGAACCCTGGAATCAAGTGCAGCAAGGCCAGTGTCAGGGATATCAAAGAGCAAGCTAGGGGTAACGACCAAGTAAAACTGATTAAATGCAGCCACTCTTCATTGACATCCATGCAGACACGTCTCTGAAATGATTGGATTTTCTTCTTTAGAAATCAGTTTTCAAACTGTTAACACAAATAACTTTTTCAAGAATAGGTTTATTGAAGAAAACTAAATGAGTAACAATGCTTCGTACAGTTAATCATCAAATAATACATAGATAAAAAAGGAAAAAGAAAAAATAATAATATTAGATATTCTACTTGAAAGTGATGAAGAAAATACATTAGTAAATATAAAGAGCTGGTTCTTGAAAGTCTTAATGCAGTAAGAAATGAGAAGAAAAGCTTAATACAGTTAAAATGTGCAATCATATAAAAAATATTATCAAATTAATATACTGAACAATGTCATTTCCAATATAAAGGAAGTCAGGGAAGCAGAGCAACTAACACACAGACTTCAGAGGCACAATACTTATATTATCACCCAGTGCTTAATTTGTAAAACATTAAGTGCCAGGGTTCTTCTAAGAAGGTCACTGCAACTTGCACTACCCATACCCTGCCAGTGCTGCAGAGGACAGCACCAAATGTTATAAAAATGTCATGAGACGCCGGTATTATTAATTTTCAATGTATATTGACTCAATAAATATGATTGATGTGCTAATCTCAAAATTAAAAAGATAGCGCCACCATGTGGTGGACTGTCACTAGAGCCGGTGCTGACAATTAAGTGCCGGTGCTGAGCACTGTAAACCACCAGGACAAATTAAGCACTGTTATCACCAATGCTTTGCATGCTTACAAGCATAATGGTGAGTGTTTGCACACATCCTGTCATAAGTGGCAATACCATGTCACTTATGAAGCATTTCAGCCGAATTTAATGTGCCTGCATACCACAGAGAAAGACAGCATCCCAACATCGCCCAAGATACTGCTGTTAATGTACACCAACCTGCTCCCTTTCCAACCTTTCAAGTGTGTCATCCTCATTTACAAGTTTGTTTTCTTCTGCCTCCTCCCCATCTCCGTGTTTCTTTCTGTATTGCTCCCTCTCACTCTTTTCGATAACACACGGGCAAATCACTAAAGCATTTATGAGTACAGGAAGTGGTACTAACAGGAGTACTATTTTAAGTACTCTTTCATGCCTTTGTGAATCGCTCCGAAACATCTAACTACCTATCAGTGAGCATCCAAAGAGAGCGTGGTCCTTTCTATTTGTACTAACTTATTACGTGTATTCCCTGGATATCCCGATAATATTTGCATGTTAGGGCCAGTTCACAAAGGCATGTAAGAGTATGTAAAAGAATACTACAGAAGTACTACTTTATTTACTTGAAAATACCTTTTTGAATAGGCGCCATGGTGATCAGCACACACATATCACTCTTGCCATCACACTTGAGGGTGAGTCTCCACCCTATGACCATCACACGTGAGGGTGAGTCTCCACCCTATGACCATCACACGTGAGGGTGAGTCTCCACCCCTGTGACACCCAGTGCTGCAGAAACCCCACAGTGTGTTATTGTTTTACTTTGCTCTTTGGTGTGCATACCACTTCTTAAACTATATTTTTTGGCTTGTTATCCTCGCTCGTAGAGCCTGTCTTAAAATTGTTTACTGGAAACTCTGCTGCAATTTTTAAAACTGTTGTTTCCTTAAAATTGAGCTCACTTACCCACACGCCTGCTTTTGAATTGTTTACTTGAAACTTTGCTGCTATTTCTAAAATTGTTGTTTTCTTAAAAACAAGTCAACTTACCCGCACGCTTCTTTTCAGCCCAGCTGCCTTGCTCGCTGAGTTGGTCTTTGCATCACTTATCTAGAACTTTGCTGCTATTTTCTAAATTGTTGTGCTTTTAAAACTGAGCTTATTTTTTAAACATTGTTGTGCTTTTAAAATGGAGCTTATTTTTCCCCACGCTTGTTTCCTGCTCAGAGGCTATTGGCCGTCACGACCACTCGATTGCCAATTAGCACGCAGGGGGGCGGAGCCAAGGCTGCCACCGGCTACTTTATGCCGGTCGCAGCACGGGAGCGCAGTGGACGCGCGCAGCGGGCGCAGCGGCGGCACGCCGAAGGCGCTCCAAAGGCAAGCCCGTCTGCGCCCTTCTGGGGCCTGTCATTATGCTCAGAAAATTAGCTACACTGTCAGTGAGCTGACAGTACTTCATGCAGCTTCTATTAAACTTAATCCCCTTGTATATTCTTGCATAAAAGAACCTGGATTTTTGGCATTTAGAACTACTTTTCCCAAAATCGGTAGTGTGCATGCCGCTGGTCCATCTCTGACCAAACACGGCTATGGACATAATGCACGTAAGCTCTCTGTTGTATATTTGAACACCCGCTCATTGGTCAAACACCAGATGGATATCTTTTTGTTGCTCAAATTTGAGTAGCATGATCTTCTCCTGCTTACTGAAACCTGGTTGTCCTAGGAATCATCTCCTGACATCCTTGCAGCATTACCTCCTGATTATCATATCATTCAGGCTAACCGCCCTCAGGGGAAAGTGGGCGGAGGAGTAGCGGTTATAACACGCCATGACTGCAATTATACGGTTCTAACTACGCTAGATCTACCATCGGTGGACAACCTAGTGATAAAATTTGATCTTGAATCCGATACTGTCCCCTTGGTATGTGTCCTGCTTTATAGACCTCCCCTTAGGATGCCTCTTTTGCCCCACTTTTGGACCGTCAACATCACCATGTCTTCTGTCTTAGTCTCACCTTGTACATGGTCCGATCATCACATAATCAAATTTACCGTTCAAGATCATTTCGCGAACAAAAACCCCAGCCGTGCTGGGGGTCTTTGCAGAAATTAGAATAAGATTGAGAAATCTTTATTTTTTGACTCACTTGCCAATTCGACTCCTCCTGGTAAGTCTTCAATTAACCAGGCGGATGTACAGTTAACCAGTTGGTTACTAGCCGCCAGCGACAAGTTCGCTCCTCTTAGGAACATCCTTGCCCCTCGCCGCCATGATGCCCAGAAATTGTTTTCCACTGAGCTGAAACACCAACAATTAGCTCTAAGACAATTGGAAAGAAAGTGGTGAGGCAACTACAAACTCGAAGACAAATTGCTCTACTTAAACTCTTTGAAAATGTATAAGAAATCTGTTTTAACTGCTAAAGCGGTGTATTTTTTATCCAAAATCCTATTGGCAACTAATCGCTCGAAGGAGATTTTTCATATTGTTAATGAGTTATCTAACCACAATAGAATACTATGCAAACCCTCCCTCTCACAAACTTTTTTGCAATGCTTTGAACCGCTTTTTTATCGACAAAATTAATAAAATTAAGTCCAGCATTCCAGTCTGTCAAAATCTGGACTTTAGTTCTCATCCCATTTTAAACCAAAGCTTTTTCACACATTTTCCTTCAATATGTGAGCGCACTTTTATAAACCTTTATAAACCTTCTTTTAAAAGTCAAATCGGGCTCTCCCACTGACTTTTCCCCTCCCAGCATTTTGAAGGAAATTTTTACCATCCTTCCTAGTCCTGCTCTCAATCTCTTAAATGAGTCTTTGTCTCAAGGAACTGTCCCTGGAACTTTTAAAGAGGCAATTGTTGTTCCCCTTTTAAAGAAGGTGGGATCAGATCCACTCATCCTGAGAAACTATCGCCCTATCTCCCTTCTTCCCTATTTAGCTGAGATTTTGCAAACCTATGTTACAGGTTGTCTTACAGATTTCTTGGAGGAATCCAAATTTTTTAATCCCCATCAAGCTGGCTTTCGTCCAGCGCATTCTACTGAGGCGGTAATCCTCACAGTTCTAGACACCCTCCATGGTGAGGTCGACAGGCCCTTGTCCTGCTTAATCTCTCCGCTGCCTTCGACACGGTGGACCACTCCCTTTTGGTCGACCGTGTGAGGGATGCAGGAATTGCGGGACCTTCCCTCAGCTGGATTAGCTCCTTTTTGGAAAACCGCTCCCAGGCAGTCTGTACAGCCCAGTTCACCGCCCCTAGAGTCAAAATCTCTTGTGGAGTCCCTTAGGGCTGCTCTCTTTCTCCCCTGTTGTTCAATCTCACCTCCTCCCTCTTGTCCGAGCTCTGAAGGAGCGCAAAGTCTGCACTTCCAACTATGCAGATGATTTTCAGCTTATGTTCTCCACCAGTAACTCCTCAGAGTCGGTTCATGCTTTTCAATGGACCATGCTGTTCATCAGCCAATGGATGAACAAGAACCATTTAAAACTCAATCCGAACATGACAGAGCTGGTTTTAACAGGTGGTATTGCTAAAAATCCACGGGGACCTCATTTCTGGCCTATGGAGCTGGGTCAGGCCCCTGTTCCTTCTAGTTCGGCTAAAAGCTTAGGGGTGATTATCAGTGAGGATCTTACTCTGAAGCCTCAGATTACTTCAGTGATCTCTACCTGTTTTTTTCAACTTCGCAAAATAAAAACAGATTTGTAGATTTCTCACTCATGATGCCCAGATTCAGGTGATTATCGCCTTGGTTATGTCCCATGTCGATTATGCCAATTCATTATATTTTGGCATCCCCCTCTAGCTTTCCAGACACTTACAGATAGTACAAAACCAGGCTGCACGTCTGATTGTCCACCATCCTAGGCATTATCACATTACTCCACTCTTGAAGCAATTACACTGGCTTCCGGTTGTTCAGCGGTGTGCTTTCAAGACTGGATGTCTTATTTTTAAATCACTTTACGGAGAGAGCCTGAAATTTGTTGATAATATGATCAGCAAATACGCTCCTACACAAAATCTTCGCTCAGCTCACAAAAATGTATTACTTATTCCTCATTTCAGATTAAAGCGCACTGGTGGTGCCAGGTTCTCCACCTTGGCCCCCATATTTTGGAACTCTCTTCCCCCTGAAATTCACTCCTTACCAATCTTCTTGGTTTCAGAAGTCTTTTAAAAACCTGGCTCTTCCGACAGTCTTTCTAAACCCTCTTTTATGACCTGGATCTCAACAAAATTAGCACCATAAAACCTCCCCGGTGTACGTGCGCTTTATAAATTCATTTTAATATAACATATCCATCAGTACACCCATATAAAATGTCTCTTAAACCTGTGTTTACAAACAGTGGGGAATCATCTATCACACATCTGACCTGAAAAAAACCTTATTTTTAAATGTATACATATGAAATCAGCAATTGTGCTCCTTAGAGTTCACTATTAATCATTTTGCAATATACACTTTTTATGATACCAAAGATTTTTTTAAATATTTCGCTCTATTTATTGGGCATAGGAAAATCAAAATGCATGGTTTCCCTTCTAAAAAAAATTCGGATAGTCCTCTGTTAAAATAGCACTAACTGCACTTCAATTACATGCCCTCAAGAACTGCTCCACATGTATTATTCTTTCGGAAAATGCCTATGTCAAAAGCATAAAATAGAAGTGGTGAAGGAGCGGAGAGAGAGAGAAGTACATTTACACTTGTATTATTCAATCTCTGTTATCATACGTGTGCACCAATATTCAACTATAGCTTTAATCACAGACATATCCAAGAAACAGATTCAGCAGAAAGGAGATTGCAGCCTAATGATAATATTGACCCTTCCCTGTGAGCCTAAGTACCTGCCCCACATACCAACTGTATTAAACTGGAGTATTACTTGGAGTGGGAGACTGTCCATTTCAAGAAGTAATCACAACTCTTGTCACAGACTTTATCCCACTGGTACCTATGGTGGATAGCAAGCAGGTGTAACCAATGGCAATGTGTGAATTATTCATGCAGGATCAAAACAGTTAGCAAGCAAAAATGCAAAACCATAGAAATCCCAAACTAAATTAGAAAAATAGTGTCAAAGTTAATAGACAAATATATACCAAAATGACAACAATGCAATAAGAGGGACAGATATAGGATTTTGTAAAGTTTTAAGTACTGCTAAGAAAAAGTAAATGACCAATGATAGACAATGGTTGTGGTAGGCCAGGACCAGTGGGCAATTTCAAATCGACTTCAATGGAGCCCTAGTTAGATATATCAGGTGAATTAGTCTTGGTGAAAGTCTGGAAGTCAGAAAGTTTGAAAACGTTTCGAAGTCCTACTGGACGGGAGGAAAAGTTTCCAAAAGTTTCCAACCTTTCTTCTGGTACCTAAACAGCCACAGGAGTAGACTTCTAAAGCCCCACGGGACCTCAGGGAAGTCACTTAGAAACTCACCGGGTAATAGGCAGAGGTCAATAGCAGGGTCCAGTACAGGTCCAGCTTTGTACTTCTAGGAAAAGGCTTCTTTTAGCTTTTTGTCTCCCCGGATATATGAGGGAGCAGGCTGATTCTTTCAGGGCTCCTCTCAGTTCATAGACAGCAGGTTTAGTTCTTTTCTGCAGGTCCAGAAAGTGTTCTGAAGAGGGTGCCTGAAGGTGCAGATGCATGTCTGGCGCAAGCTAGTAGATTGGGGGGACTCCTAGCTCCTCTATAAAAGAAAAAGGAGTTAAAGCTCCCAGGGATAACCCTACTCACTATTGCAGCAGTTTGCCTTACTGCAGACAAGTCCAAAAGGCCATGTGTCAGGGCATTTTCATGCTAGTGAATGTCTTCGGCCACACTTAACTTGGGCTCCTTGGGTGTGAGTATCAAGGAAAATTACCAGTGTCCTCCCAAATGCAACACTAAAATCTAGTTTAAAGCAAGTACAATACCCACAACAAACCCTGAGACAGAATTCTGGAAGGATAAAAGTAGGGAATTTCAGCTAGCAGACCAGGCATACAGAATTGTCTTGTCATCCTGTTCTCTCCCTTTCAAGTGTGCCAAAGTGTGACATGTGGGAAACAGTTCTCTCAACCAGGCTTTGACACTGTGGTGTCAAAAAGGATACTTCCTGTCCCCACCCTGCATAATATGTTGAACGCAGAGAGGTCATCTCTGCCCATTCAGGTCTGCAAATTGTGTCCTCCTGGGTGACATTTCACACCTCGTTCTCACCAATTCAAGGCTGGCAAAGGCTTATGTTAATTAGCCTTCAGTCTGTTCAGGGAGGTAATGGCAAATTTCTAAAAGTTAATTTTTCTTAATAGTTATTCATTTTGAAATGTATCTATTTACTATGCATAGTTAATTGAGACCTTTACATGTCAATTAAAGCACATTAAAAGCAGTACCATATAACATAGAATCAAATTAAGCTGGGCCGGGCTAACAATTAAAACAATATCATATCAGGATCAGTCAGGATGAGCTGAACCCAGGAATAAAAGCAGTCAGAATAGATATTGAGAATCCACAGGAACACGCTTGAATGAAATCCCCTTATGCTTTATCTCATGAAGAACTTAAATCTTTGTTCCTATTCAGAAAGTAAAGTGCTTATCATGCATATTAAAATTTCAACTTTAACATTCATTTGGATTTTTAATAACTATTAAAAATAGTAGTTTAATTTTTTTTATGCCTGGTCTCATTCCTGAGTATTAGTATTTTAATCTGTACTGGGGTTTTCTACATAGGACAGCTACACCTGTGACAGTGAAAATAGCTTTTTGGGCCTTGTCACTGTAGAGGCATGATAACATTAATTTCCTATATGTCCCACTTTTGAATACCATGTACCCTGCCTTGTTGGTACTAGGCCTACATAGAGGGGATTTAGTAGTAATTAAAAGGGAGGTTTTTACCTGTCAAAATTGGTTATTTTAACAGGTCCTGATTTGAAGTTAGTAGATGCTACCAGCTTGTTTGCTGTTTGTAAAGCGTTTAAATTTTCAAAAAAAAATATTTTATTATTTGTGAAATATCTGTCTGTTATTTTTGGTTTTGCTGCTCACTTGGGCTTGGCATTTCTTCCCCGGTCCATGGTCAGTTACGGAGGGAGTCGCGCTAAAGCAGCCATTTTGGCTGTTCCATACCTGGGTGACAATTTGAGAGTGTGTGGTCTAGCTGGCCGGCACAAGACCACACTTACAAGCCACACTCACCATACCAAGAAAGCTGATATGTGGATGCAGGCCTCGAGTATGCAGCTGGTGCACGAAAGGCAAGCCAGTTTGTGCCCATCCGCGCCTGGTCAGCCCCAAGAGCCAGGGATTATGCCATTGTTTCAAAGACACATCTTGCAATACTCATCTGCCCAATTGCTTGCACTTTGTTCTAAGCATCCTATGATATTATGTTTATTCCCTGTGATAAGAATTGTTCCAGATTGAAGCATGAGAATGGGAATGAGAGTTGATAAAATTCACCAGATTAATTTTAACTGTTGCTTTCTGGTCAGGCATGAAGCTGACATTTGTGATCTTATTGTGGATCAGAAACCGGATGCCTTATTTCTAACAGAAACTTGGCCTAATCAATGTGCTGATGTTGCCTTGGCATATCAGGAAGTATAGTGCATCATGAGAATTGACAGTGCCAGTAGAAGGGGCGGGGGAATAGCGATAATTTCCAAAGATATGTTTTCATGCTCAATGGAGCAGATTATGATTCCAGATTGTAATCCTACCCTGTTCTCTATTAATTTCATCAATAAACTTTGCTTATTCAGGAGCACTTATCTATCGGATGCCAGTGCTGGAGAAGAGATTTCTGGAACCCTTTGTTAATGCGATTGCTCCTTGTGCTATAAGGGCTGCAAATTGTAGTATACTTGGAGACTTGAACCTCCATTTTGATACAGAAAATCATATGCCCACATTAAATCTGGTGAAAGATCTGAAAGCTCTTCGGTTAACTCAACTAGTTAAAACATCTACCCACCCGGCAGGACATATCCTGGATTCGGTCTTTTCTAATCTAGCCAGGCAGGATAGTAATATCACTACTCCACTGGCCTGGACAGAGCACTAAGTGGTCCTTATAATTATGCCGGTGAAGCATGCACCCCTCTGAGGAATCCTGGACCATGTATCACTAGACATTGGAGTAAACTAGATGAAGGTGTTTTTTGTAAATTGTTAAACCTTGATATACCAGTGATGGACACTAATATGGAAGAATCTGAGACAAAAGCTAACGCCTGGATTACTACTGCATTAGATACCTTTATCCCAGAAATTGTAGTTAAGCCAAAAAGAAACTACCTGCCCATGGGTCGATAAGAGCCAAGTTGAGTTAAAAAAACGATGCAAAGTTTTTGAACGCGCATCGCGTAAATTCTATTATCCAAAAGCTAAAAGATTTATTCAGCAGCGATTAAAAATTACCACAAGATGGTCAAAAAGACATTTATCAGCTTTTGTGCCAACAAAATCGAAGATAGTTAAAATTCAGTCAAGAAAATCTTTTCTATTGTGCAGTTGTTGCTGAATTCAAAAGATAAGACTCCTCTGTCTGACGCTGAAGAAGATAAATGCAACATGCTAGCAAACTACTTTGTAAAAAAAAAGTGACTGACATGCAGGCCAATTTTTCTGGAGAGGATCTAGTTTAGTTTTTGATCAGCGTGGACAACTATGGCAGGAATCTCATTTGATATCTTGCCTAACGCAGCTTTTAATCATATGGATGTTGAATGCCTTGACAATCTGTTTATTAATATAAAATATGGGTCGCTGCTTGATCCAGCAAGGCCAGACATATTGAAAAAAAACAGTGCAGGTTCCTTTTCCCATTTTTCTTAAACCTATCAACCTCTCCATGTCTACTGTAGCTGGAAACATGCCATAGTTTTACCCCTACTTATAAAACATCACTTTATCATCAGCTGGCAGAAAACTATCGGCCTATTTAGCTTCTGCCTGTTCTGGCCGAAGTGCTAGAGAATTTTTGTTTTTATAACCAATTTTATTGATTTTAGCACAAAGAACAATAGAAACAAAAACATAAGACCAGCAGCAAGTAGAAGCAGCAGTACACATCAGAGACATAGCGATATTATGACTGCAAGTATGTCTTGGATAATCATAAGCATAAAGGGGAACAGGGTAACGCTCACCATGGCCCAGACCGCCCCGGAAAAGCCTCAATCCTTTATCACCCCCACCCATTTGCCCCACATTTTGCGGTATTTCTTTGGACGTCCCCTGGCTTCGTACATGGGTTTTTCCTGCGACGCACACCAGTCCACCCCCTGCGCCATCGTGTCAAGGTGGGCACCGTCGTGGTCAGCCAGCTCGCCGCAATGTCTCTCTTGGCCACCATCATGATTGTGTTTAAAAAGAGTTTGTCAGTCCGAGATCCATCCAGCCCCTCGGTGACCCCCAGGAGTACAGTCAGTGGGTTAAGAGGAACCTCCCAGCCCAGGACCTCGGTGAATTCTCTGACCACAGATTCCCAAAAGCGTGTCATTACCGAGCAGAGCCATACCATGTGGTAAAAATCAGCTTGTGGTTGACTACAACGGGGGCATGATGTGTCGGACCGGAGCCCTGCGTGGTGAAGGCGTAGCGGTGTGAGATTGGCGGCGTGGAGATCGTATATTTGGACTAAGCGGAGCCTTGCCCAAGCTGTGGTTGTTTTAGGTGACATTAGCGCGTCTCTCCAATCATTGTCCTCCAGGGTCCCGAACCATCCCTCCCAGCAATCTCTGAGGCGGTGTAGTGCATTAGGAGTGTGGTTCATAAGGGAGCGATAAATGCGGGAAATCCCCCCTTTCCCCAGGTTGCCAGTCATGATTTGGGTCTCGGGAGGACTGTATTCAGGTAGGGAGGTGCCCTCTGGGATGTGGGAGTGGAGGGCATGGCGCAACTGCAAGTAGCGATAGAACTGTGAAGGATGAATGAATGAATGAATATAAAATTTGTAGAGCGTGGACTTAGCCCAAGGGCACTAAGGAGCTGTATGCGGAAACTGGGGGTGCAGACAGAAAGGCATGCTCATACCGAGGTCTGAGAAAAAAGTCAGGTCTTTAAGGTTTTGCGGAAAAGCAAATAGGACACCTGGCTCGAAAGCACATCCGGGAGGGAGTTCCACAGTTTAGAAGCAGCCGTGGCGAAAGCTCTCCCTCCCTATTTGGCCTTCTTGAACCTCGGTACTGTTAACAGATTTTTGTCTGAGGACCGGAGCAGCCTACTGGGAAAGTAGTGATGGACAATAGCCTCAATCCCCTCTGGGCCTGAGCCATAATAGGACTCATGAGTCAGGAACAGGGTCTTGAAGAAGATCCTACGGTCCACATGAAGCCAGTGCAGACACCATTATTTGGGTGTCATCCGCATAGGACAGCACCTCTAGCCCAAAGGATCTCACAACCTTAGCGAGTGGAGCAACGTAGATATTAAAGAGTGTTGGGCTCAGGGAGGAGCCCTGAGGAACACCACACAGCAGAGGTTTAGGGACTGTGTAAAATTGGCCAAGCTTCACTGTCTGTGCCCGTTCACTAAGGAAGGAAGCAAGAAGCCCCAAAGCCGAGCCCCCAATGCCTATCTCTCTAAGGCGTTCAACCAGCCGGTGAGGGGACAGGGTATCAAAGGCTGCGGTGAGGTCAAGTAGAATAAGCAGGGTAGTATACCCTGCGTCCACTTAAGTACGGATGTTGTTAAATACAGCCGTCAATGCTGTCTCCGTACTGTGGTGACTTCTGAATCCATGTTGTGAACCATCAAGTAAATGGTGATCCTTTAGGTAGGTGCTAAGATGGGAGTTTAAGTAAGTTTCCAGGATCTTAGCTGGGATGGGAAGCAAGGAGATTGGCCGATAATTCTTCAGTTCTCCAGGGTCTAGAGAAGGTTTCTTTAAAAGTGGCTTCACTACAGCCGTCTTCCACCGAGTGGGATACAGTCCCTCTGAAATGGCCGCATTCAAGACCACAGTGAGATGAGGGATAATAGTCTCACGGCACGTTTTTAGCACCTTAAGGGGGCAGGGATCCAATGGGGAGCCCGATTTAACTCAATCAAGGAGCCAATCAGTCACCTCCAGCGACATGCAGGGAAAGGTGAGCAGCCTAGGAGACTCCTCCGTAAGCGAGGCCTCCCTCAGAAGAGGAGAAGGTCAAGCAGGCGACCTAGTGTTGGAGTTAGATACTTCCAGCAAAGAGTAGATTGTAGAGACTTGTTTATTATGGAATGTAGGCTTGTTGCTAGGATGGAATGTTATGCTTTGAAGTAGAGGAGTTGAAGCTGTGGAGCTGGGAGAGGAAGCTGGAGGTACTTATACCTATGTACTACAAATAAAGACTACCAACATCACTTCTGTGTTTGGAGAGATCTTTACATTGGCGACGAGGGAACCAGTCTGCGCAGGGGGCGGACATCAAGTACCTCCACCCCTGGAAGAATTTTAATATACCTAGTTTCTGGTATGTACTTTAAAATTTACATGAACCCAGCGAAACGCTGGGTTAATGTAAATTTTAAAGTACATACCAGTTGTAATGGATGAATCAAGATACTTAGTAGCTGGTATGTACTTTGTGTCTCATGAGAATCCAAGATTTCTACGTTACTAGCACTTCTATCTAAGATTCCCCTCCCACTGAGCTGGCGCTATACTACAAGTGCATTTTCTCCATGTTAGATGCTTAGCGTGCTGCTTTTGTTCTGCTGCGTTCCCCTGTCCAGTAGCCAGATAGCCAAGAACCTGGGTGTTTGGTTCGATGGGAATCTTTCCTTCTCCAGCCAGGTGAATCGACTGGCAGGTTGCTGTTTTGGGCTCCTCAGAGTTCTGAGAAGATTTTTCCGGTTCTTCCGCAGTCGGCTCGCGAGTCGGTGGTGCGTGCGCTTATCTTGTCTCGCCTGGATTAGGCTAACGCGCTCTATGTGGGGATTCCAGCCTACTCCCTTAATAGACTCCAGGTGATCCAGAATGCAGCCGCCCGCCTCATGGGAGGGATCCTTCCCAGGGAGAGTGTGCGGGGTTACCTGCACTGGCTTCCGGTCAAGGCGCGGGTGGTGTTTCAATCCCTCATCATAGCCCATCGGGCACTCCACGGCCTAGGGCCGGGCTATTTGCAGAAACGATTCTCATTTTACGTTCCGGGGAGGCTTCTGTGCTCCGCTTCCCTCAAACTGCCAAGGATCCCTGGTTTCCAGCGGCATCACTTGGGGGGTGCTTCCCTGTCCGTTCTTGCGGCCTGCGCCTGGAACGCACTTCCCTTCGCTCTTCGCTGTGTTGAAGACATTGCTGTTTTAAAAAAATTGTTAAAAACTCATCTCTTTATTTAAAGGTCAGGCTATGTTTTGTTTCCCCTTGCTCGCGCCGGGACACTCCTTGGAGTAGCCGTGCGCGCTATAAATTTAAATTACATAACGCTATAAATTTAAATAACATAACTACACATTCGTATATTCAGATTGCTAAGCACAACATTTCTACTTATAGAGTTAATGTGCTAATGACAACTATTCTAAGGCTGTCAACATTGCGCGATTAAGGATACTGATTTTCAACCTTTCTACGCATTCCACTACTAATTACAACCCCTGCGCTGCTGTTGTGAAGACTGGCTGGCTAAGGTGTGTGGCACTATTAAGTTGGATGTCAACATTGCGCTATTAAGGTGGATGTCAATATTGCACTATTAAGGCTCCCCAACATTACGCTATTAACGATGTCAACATTGCGCTATTGAGCCTGTCAACATTGCGCTACTATTTGCAGCTAAATGACTGTTGTAATTTCCGCGATAAAGTTGTGGATTTCGAATAGTGCAGAAAACAAGTTTAATTACCATTGGTAAGGCAACGCGCGACGCAGTCCTCACACGCTAAGTACTGCATTCTTCAAACGAATGACGTCTCCCTAGCACGCCCTTATTCCAATTAGCACGCTCACACACGCATCCTGGAAATGTGGCGGCAACTTTGTGAAGTTTGGATGGATTTCTGATGATTGGCCCAACTTCCTCTAGAAACATACGCAAAGCACGCACAGCGGCCATTTTAGCAAATTGGGAAAGTTTTGTTCTAGAGACCCAGTTGTCCTCTGACATCTCTTCACATCGCAAATTCGTCATTTCATGGAATAAAGCTATTTTCAAGCGCAGGAACATTGTTTCATCGTTTTCAACGGCAAGATCATCTGACTTTCAGAAATTTTACAGTAATGTATTAATTTAGTTTGTTATTTTCATTAACATCATTTTTTTTACAGGTGAACTTTAATTTAAACTGTTAAACATTGTCTTAGTACACAAATTGTTAGCTCCTCATATCACTTTCTATGGCTGATTAAGGTCTAGCGGCTCCTCCCTCTTTTCTCCCTAGCCCTGGTGAGCCTCATATTCCTTGGAAAGAATGGAAGAAGTTATTTTTAACCTACATTCTAGCAACTGGGGCAGATAAATATGTACGTAAACAAGCTATTCTACTCCACCATTTAGGTGTTGAGGGACGTCGTTTATATGAAAATCTTCCAGAAATTTCACTGGGGATGGGTGATGGACAGCCAAGTAATGTATATGATATGAGTATGCAAATGTTGGAAAAGAGGTTTGTTACCAAGATTAATACTGTACTAGAAAGACATACCTTTTTTTGTCGCACGCAAAAAGTAGATGAAGACATAGCAACTTATGTAGCTGCATTAAGGGGACTCTCTTTAACTTGTCACTTTGAAGGATTGGGAGATTCACTTATACGTAATCAGATAGTTAGATGTACCAACAACAAAATAGTGCGTGAAAAATTACTTATTAAGGAATCCACGTTAGAAGAAGCGATACAAATAGCTAAGGGTCTTGAACATACTGACTTATGGATAAAGGAGACGGATAAATATACTAATTCAATAGTATAAAAGAATGCGGGGTCAAAAGAATTAGATTCTAAAGGGTCAGAAATCCATGCATGTGTCGATGAAAACAAAGTTGTAAAACCTTTAGGGAATCTGAAACCTAAGTCTTTCAATAAGTCAAGTGAAGTTCCCCGTTCTGGCAATATAACTTCAAGGACCACTACACGCCTTTTTTAAGTGTTACCGATGTGGAGATCTTGGACATATTGCCTCTAGCACTAGGTGTATGGCTAGAAATGCAATGTGTACAGCATGTGGAAAGAAGTGGCATCTTGCTAAAGTTTGCAATTTCAAAACACAATATGTACATGAGATTGACGATACTTGCGAAAACTTTCAAGAACTCATGTTGTGTGTTGAAGGTTCTTCTATTTCTGGTGAAGCGTGTTCTAGAACTGTTTGTGATGTTGATATCACTACCGAAAGCACAGATAAGCTAGAAAAGCCACACTGTGTCATAAGTTTTGATACAAACAATGTTAGGATGCTATTTGATTCAGGAAGTCTATATACACTGCTGTCTAAAGATATGTATCTTAAGGTTTGGGGTGGTATGTGCGATATGGAATCGTGGGACATGCCTGACATTAAAGCTGTAGGTTATGGTGGGAAAACTATTGACATTTTAGGACTAAAGTGGATCGTAATAAGTTTAGCAGGAAATAAAGTCTATGGGCGAGTGTATCTTACTAAACAAGGTTCCAACCTATTAGGCTGGCGCCATCAAAAAGATTTAGGAATAATGTTGAATCCCAGTGCCACTGAACCTGTTAAATCCTTAGCTGTTGATAATTTTGAAACAAGCGTGATGGAAAAGCTTTCTAATGTTTTCTCGGATAAGTTGGGAAAACTTGTGAATTATTCTCATAAGATTATTTTTTAAATAAATGCAGTGCCAGTTGTCCATAAGGTAAGGAATGTCCCTTATTTGATGAGAGGTCCTCTTCAAGAAGAGCTGAACAAATTATTACAGCAAGGCATCATTGAACCAATTGAGGCCTCAGAATGGCTGTCACCCATCGTAGTCGCATCGAAGGATGGTGGAGCTAAGATTCGTTTTGTGTGTCGACTTGCGTGATCTAAACAGAAGTATTTGGGTCGACAGGCAACCTCTGCCTAATATTTCAGAAATGCTAACTGCTATGGGTGGAGGAGTGGTTTTCAGTGTGATCGATATGTCTGCGGCTTATCATCAAATTGATCTTAACGAAGAATCAAGACATCTTACTTCATTTGTAACACTGCTCGGTGCATTTCGCTATCGCAGAATGCCATTTGGTTTGGCGTCTGCTTCAGCGGTGTTTCAGAGAGTTATGCAGCGGATTTTTGTCAACATGAAAAATGTTTTATGCTTTCAGTATGATGTGTTAGTAGTGGGAAAAGATAGTGAACACCATGAAGAAGTATTGAATGAAGTCTTGAAATGTATGGAAAGTCACGGATTGACTATAAAGCGTGAAAAATGTCAACTAAAGAAAAATTGTGTGACCTATTTAGGCCACGAGACATCCGAAGCGGTTATAAGACCGAAGAAAAGTATTGTTTCAGCCATTAGTGATGCTCCTGCTCCTCTCAATAAGTATAGCTGAAATCCTTCTTAGGGTTAGCAGAATACTGTTCTAAATTCATAAGTGGATTTTCTGAAATAGTGGAGCCGTTAAGATTGCTAATGAAAATGTATTTGAGTGGAGTGGCAGCTGTGATAAAGCATTTAAATGTTTGAAAAGTTGTATCATTCATGCACCCACTCTTTGTCATTTTAATGTTAGTGCCAAGACTTTTATCACTACTGATGCTAGTGCTGTAGGTATTGGAGCTGTTTTATCTGAGGGGGTCAAAAGAATTATTGGATTTGCATCCAGACTTCAGGGAGCGGAAGCATCATATTCTGCAATTGAAAAAGAGGCTCTAGCATGCTGTTGGGGGATTAAGCATTTTCGATATTTTGTGTGGGGTTTGCCTTTTAAAGTCCGTACTGACTACAAGCCTTTGGCGCATTTGTTTAAAGGGGGTAGAGGTCTGGAAGGCAATGTAACCCCAAGAAATTCTAGGTTGATATTATCTGTGCTTGAGTACAACTTTGAGGTGGAGTACATGAAAGGTCTGAAGAATGTAGTAGCTGATTATTATCTAGAATGCCGGTGGATGTTATTGAAGAGGATTTGGATGATGGAGTGGAAGTGATTAGATGTAATGAAGAACAAGCCTTTGATAAGGAGGAGTGGGACACTGCCATCTTGAATGATGTGATATTACAGCAGGTCATGAATTGTGTGTCAGGAGGATGGACAGAGAGTATTTGTCAAGATGTTCGTTTCAGAAGTTATTACCATATTGAGACTGAATTGAGTGTGAGTGAGGGAAAGTTGTGGATAAGGAACAAATTGGTGCCGCCAGCCAGTCTTAGAAGTAAGATAATGAGAATAACTCATGAAGGACACTTAGGCAGAAACATGACTAAGAGGCGTGTTCGGCAGTCCTTCTGGTGGCCAGGGATGGACAATGACATAGAAGAAATTGTGGAAGAGTGTTATGTATGTGCAAGGAGCAATAAAACAAAAGTTGTAAGTCAACCTCAACTTGCTTGTATGGAATTTCCTGAGCGTCCATGGGAAAGGGTAGCGATTGACTTCCTTGGTCCTATTTCTAAGCTTGGTTCACGTAGTAGGTTTTTAATGGTTCTTGTGGATTACCATTCTAAATGGTTTGTTGTGGAATCTACTGACTGCATTGAAACTGAAAAAGTAATCAGATTCATGGAAAGAGCATTCTTAAATGAAGGAATACCTAAAACTCTTAGGTCGGACAATGGAGTCCAGCTGGACTCCAAGAGAATGAGAGACTTTCTCAGTAAATTGGGAGTTGTTCATGAGAGGGTTGCTATGTTCAGGCTTCAGGCTAATGGTTTAGTCGAAAGAATTAACCGCCTGCTAATGGAAAATATTCAGCTTTCATTAAGTAATGGTTTGTCATGGTCTGAGGAGCTAAAGAAGTTGGTGTGGTCGTATAGAGTAACGCCACATTCAATAACTGGAGTTTCTCCGCTTGTTTCTCTTAAGGGACGTGAGCCTGGAGTGAAAGAAGTTCCTGGATGGCTTAAAAACAAGGAATGTGCGTGGGTTAATCGTGCTGCAGTGGAGGATAGTGTGGTGAAACAGCAAAAGGTTGCTACGAACTATTATAACCAAAACAAAGGAGTCAAAGATTCCGACATATAAGAAGGAGATTGGGTTGCTGTGAGAAGAGGAGGGATTGTAATCAAAGAAGAGAGTAAATTCATTTCATTTCATACGTCTTTATTTCGATATTATTTCATCATAAAAGACATGCAATAAAACATTCCACACATGGCTAAAAACTCCAGATGTCAAAATAATCATAATGTTAAAAAAAGTTGTAAAGATAGATTAAATACATAAAAGAGTTAATTTAGGACAAATCATCACTAATAAGCGGAATTAAACATGTAATACACAGTAAAATAGAATTAAAAAGTAATTAAATTGTCAGTAAAAGACGTATAGAAATATGTACTGATATCAAGGACTATTTAGCCACTATTACAATGTTGTCTGGCTCTAATAATCCATGTCCAACCTAAAAATCTTGCAACAGCTATGGCCACTGGAGTCGATGTATTAGTCATTAAGAGCCATAGTGCCTCCTGACTCACCCGAGTTTTCATATTTTTACAAATGGGTTTAAGCCATTTTCTTCTAGGGGCTGAGTAGGATGGACAAACAAAGAACACATGGCCTATGGACTCTTTTTTGTCCCTACACCAAGGGCAATACTCATTCGTCTGACCACGCCATGTAGCTGTAAAGGATTTCACTGGAAGTGACCCCAACCTATACAAGTGAAAGCAGTTAAGAAAAATGTCCTTATCTTGGCAGATGGATCTGCTTGGAGTACTGGAAATGTTTCTAAATGCCAAGCTCCTTAACTGCTTTACATGATTTATGTTCTTCTGCACACTCAATTTTGAGGGAATGTATTATGTTTTTATTTTATTGTTATTTCATGTAAGGGGGGAAGATGTGTGGAGACTTGTTTATGAAGGAATGTAGGCTTGTTGCTAGGATGGAATGTTATGCTTTGAAGTAGAGGAGTTGAATTTGTGGAGCTGTGAGAGGAAGCTGGAGGTACTTATACCTATGTACTACAAATAAAGACTACCAACATCACTTCTGTGTTTGGAGAGATCTTTACATAGATGTCTAGGATTTTGGTGTGAAAAAAGTCAGATAGATTGTCACATAGCTCCTGGGAAAATTCTGATGGGTCAGTGACATGAGGGGAGGTAAGAGAGTTAATGACCTTAAAAAGGTCCCTAGAGGATTTCATAGATTCAGTGATCTTTGAAAAGTATAATCTCTTTTCCTCCATGATGGCTAATTTATACTCTTTTAGACACTGTTTATGCAGTTCCCTACTCAGAGGTTCTAAGTCTGCACGCCACAACCTCTCTTGTTTGCGGCAACCCTGTCTCAGCTCTCTGAGTCTCTCCGTGAACCAGGGAGCAGAGGGTTTTGTTCTCGCTGAGTAGTGCTTAGAGACAGTGCCCAAAAATCCATTGCTGCTGACAGTTGTTGCGATAACTCAGCAGCTGCCAGATTGGCATCCTGATACTTAGTAAGCTCAATGTTATTGAGGAAATTGGAGAGCGCCTCCTTACTTATGAGGCTAAGGTTCCTCCTTTCCTCCAGATTCCTGTTGCCAGAAGGAGGCATCACTGATGCAAGGAAGTGTAAATCAAAAGGAATGGCAAAGTGATCAGACCAAACAAGGGGAATAGGGTCCCCCACTGCTATATGTGGGTCATTGAAAAAGTCTCCGTCAAGGATGTGCCCCCCTATATGGGTAGGATTTCTGACCAGCTGTGAGAAACATATTGAAACAACAAGAGGGGGAGGGAAAAATAAGACACTCTTATTCCCCTGATAAATCTGAGCAAAAAAACAACGAAAGAGTGCGCAACAAACGTTTTAGTGAGTGGAAACATAAGAAAACAAAGAAAACAGAAAAGGAATCACTCTTGTGAGTAAAAAGAACCCATACTCACCAACCTGGTTGGTGACATGCTTCATCATGGGGTTCCCACCAGAGAAGCCGAATGCCTCCCTGTTGTGCTACAACACACGGTTACAGCGGAGCAGGTTTCTTTTCAAGTGTGATAAAACAGAAAAGGTGATTTAAAAAGGGCTTGGTTTAAACCCCAAAAGACTTTATTCACGGTTAACCAAGCACTGTTAAAAATTATGATTGGATGTGAAAGTTGTCTAGCCTAAATTAACTAGACTCATCCAAAATATAAGTGAAATAAAATCATGGTCAACATGTTTCTGCCTCCTGTTAGCTATTTTAGCGCGGCTTTCGTCAGGACCAAAAAAGAAAAGAAAACACCACAGCGGTATGCACACCCTAAGGTGCACCCTAACCTGTGATGTTTATGAGAAATTGTTTCAAGACTTACAATTTGTAGTCGGGCTTACCACTTTTCAGAAAGCCATAGTATTTTTAAGGAGAGAGAGAATTACCCCATGGGTCCAGACGGGGGGCGCGTACTTATAGTCACACTTACTCCAAAGACCAACGCCCGCAACCGACCTACTTCTGCCCGATAGCAGGACCCCGGCGAGAAACCACAGCTACTCAAGGTTTCCAAAAGACATTGGGTATCCTTACATGGAGAATTGTCTAAATGAAAATTGAAATCCCCCAGGAGAGTGAAGTTAGATCTCTCAAAGTAGGGTTCTAACAGCCTACTGAAATCCTGAGTAAAAGAAGTTCTGGAACCCGGCTGCCTATAACATAAGACACCAGAGAAGCTTTCCGTGGGATGTAGGTTAATGGAAAAGTAGAAGGCCTGATAGAGATCATGAGGGGCGGTCAGTGCCTGAGTACGGCAGGTCAGGGTTTCTCTATGAAGAATGCCCACCCCCCCACCTCGCCGTCCAACCCTATCCAATCTAGCAAGGGTGAATCCAGAAGGGATGGCATCTACAAGATCAGGACCTGAGGTATCAGTAGCCCAAGTTTCAGTAATAAAAACCCAAGTTGGCTTTCTTGCTGAGATAAACTCTCTGAAGGCGACATTATTCTTGATCAAAGATCTAACATTGATGAGAGAGCCCTGTGCAATCTGTTCTTTAAGAGGGGGCCTGGTTGCCTTATTATCAGACCGGATGTTGCAATCCTGTTTTAGTGAAGTATTGCAACCAGTGCATACTAGATGCAACTTCCTAACTAACATCTCCGGGTCCAAGGTGTGATAACAGGGAACCCTTTCTGGTCGAAGATCTAACAATACCTCTCTGGTACAACAAGTCTGTCCCAGCTGGTCACGGATAAAAGGGGCAGCATCTCTGGTGCATGGCGCGGACGGGCGCAGACGGGCTTGCCTTTGGCGCGCCTTCGGTGCGCCGGTGGCACGCATCCGCTGCGCGCCGACCCAGTCATGCTGCTTAAGTAGTGAGAGGACTAGTGTGCTAAGACCCCCTGGCTCCGCCCCCGGAACCGGAAGGGAGCTTGAATATACGCCGGCAACCTCCACAGCCAATGGGAAAACCCGGGGTGGAACGGGGCGCTGGCGAGAACACTGGGAACACTAAAAGGGAGGAGAGTCCTATAAAAGTGAGGGGAGCGAAGAGCTCAAAGCAATGTGCAAGGCAAGCAAAATACAGTACACAATTGCATACTCCACACAATTAAATTAAGTTAAAACAATATTGCAGTTTTCAGAGCAATTTTAAAAACAACACAAAGTAACATCAGCATAGGCATGTACAAGTATGTCTACACGCGTCCGCTGCGCGCCAACCTAGTCATGCTGCTTAACCCCTTCCATGCCCATGACGGAACGGTTCCGTCATGAGCATCGGTTGCGCTGTGCTCATGACGGAACCGTTCCGTCATGGTCCCGCCCGCGCTCGAACCCTCCAGCACCGCGGGGGAATTCCCGCAGCGCTGAAGGGGTTAAGTAATGAGAGGACTAGTGTGCTAAGACCCCCTGGCTCCGCCCCCGGAACCGGAAGGGAGCTTGAATATACGCCGGCGCCCTCCACAGCAAACGGGAAAACCCGGGGTGGAACGGGGCGCTGGCGAGAACACCGGGAACACTAAAAGGGAGGAGAGTCCTCTAAAAGTGAGGGGAGCGAAGAGCTCAAAGCAATGTGCAAGGCAAGCAAAATACAGTACACAATTGCATACTCCACACAATTAAATTAAGTTAAAACAATATTGCAGTTTTCAGAGCAATTTTAAAAACAACACAAAGTAACATCAGCATAAGCATGTACAAGTATGTCTACGCGCGTCCGCAGGGAATACCGGATTTGCAGGTCTTGGAAAGAGCACAGACGGTCCCCTTCCCATACGTCTCCCAGCTGCGAGATCCCGATGAGATTCCATGCTCTGAAGCCCGACAGATTAGCGACCTCCCGGAGCCAGTTGCCCTGCCAAAGCGGGGTATATTAGGTCAGTTTGCCTGTCCAGCAAGTGTGGCGCAAAGAGGCCCACCAGGCCAGAAGCACCCCACGCGTGACTGCTGGCAGTCTCCGCGTAGCCACAGGTGATCCTTGCCCCGCCCCCAGCAATGGTGAATCGTTCTTGGCGTGCTGGTGTTCAGCAGGTTGGCGTCCTCGCGCCTGTGAGCCCTGGGGAGTGATTGCGGCTTGCAGCTGTGCCTGGGATCAACGGCGGAGAGGAGCGCTCCTTTGCTGCTTTGGTGCTTTTTTCTTCTGTTAATCCGCCTGAGCATTTCTCGACGGAAGAGCTTATGCTCCCCTGACGGGACAGAGCTTGCAGTGGGTGAGGAGAGAGAGGCTGCAGGATGCTGCCACTATGATCCCTGAGGCTGAGGAAAGATAAGGGAAGGAGGCGCAAGTTGACGGTAAGTGAAAGCGCTAAACGCTGAACACGAAAAGCGGCGAGGGGTGATCGGCAGTGTAATGGCAAAGTGGTGCAAAACGGCAGAAAAGGCAGCAGAGGCATAAGCGGCGGCAGTTTACCCTGAAGTAATTTAGAGACCGCTATCTGCCTAAGGGGGACTGGAAGCTGCTCACGTCTGCCTGCGAAGAGCGAGGGAGAGTTCCGTCGTTACGCATTTAACTGTAAAGACTCTGTGAGACTAGACGACGAAAAATAAAGAGGAGCTTTGTAAATTAAAATGGGGACAATCGAAAATGTGCTCTGAGTAACCGGCGTCCTCTTGCAGCGTTTTCTAGTGCTTTTGTTTCACAAGGCCTCGGGTTTAATCTCCACTTGCTTAACTTTGTGGCGGCAAGAAGAAGAGCTCTGAATCTCTGCAGCCTCGGCAAGCAGCTTTCTCAAGCACTACAGACGCACTGAGAGCTGCGAGTACAGTAGTAACAATAACAGCAGTTCTACACGGCAAAGCGGTGGAAAATATTTCTATCTTTTTGTGAGGATTGATGAGAGTGTTTTCCTAGTATTCTTGGCCCCCCTCTCCTTCTTATTTACGCTGAGCCTTGAAGCACCATAAATCATAAACACCACAGACGCGATCACTAGCTTCTTATGGAATTTGGCTTCTATTTAAAATCTAACAGGGAGAAGGTGTTAGAGGTGTTAGAGTGGCAAAGCTGGAAACTG
Organism: Triturus cristatus; assembly: GCF_964204655.1. Classification (NCBI taxonomy): domain Eukaryota; kingdom Metazoa; phylum Chordata; class Amphibia; order Caudata; family Salamandridae; genus Triturus; species Triturus cristatus. The sequence goes on from NC_140588.1 coordinate 963,916,101, forward strand.
CAGAAAACAACAAAAGTGGCTAGTGGTATACTGATCGGCTCACCTGATACACTTTGTTATAGCGCTGTCAGCAACTCACAGCACCGGCACAGCTTGCATAGCCTGTTGTCATTAGGAGGTTGTCATCAGGAGAGCTGGACTCTGTCCTCCATCTTCACAAGGTGTCTCCCCCATGCTTCCTTTGTGTGTGTTATTAATTTTACACTTCACCGCTTTATAGCTTCTTTGGCTCAGCTATACTTTCTAGGGAGAGATTTTATAAAAGAACTTTAATTGAAGCACAATTTATAAGTACTATCAGATCACACCGGGAAGCTGTAAGGGGGTGCAGAGGTGCAGCGGTCAGAATGGGAAAGCTGCTCAATGCCCGCCTAAAGGTTAAAACTCGCCGAGCTCAGGCAAAAGAAGCTAAAGAGCTAGCCCGATTGGCTAGTAAGGAGAATGCCCCAACTTGCTCGGATTGGATACTACACTTGAGAGCTCAGAAGAGGAGGAGCTATCCTTCGTCGCACCCTCAGAACAGGCGGGTACGGTGGGCATGGAAGACAAGAATGCAGCTGCAGCTTTGCCAGAAACATCCTTACAGGTTAATGCGGGGCCGAAGGGCCCAAAAAGGTGAAAGAGACAAAAGAAGCAAAACAATTTGCATTAATTCTGAAAAAAGCGACGCTCCAATCCCCCTCTCCTGGCTCCAGCCTCAGCCCAGCCATGAAATCCTTTAAGGAACCTTCAGGAGTTATAGTGCCATCGGCTCTAGCACCTGTATCAAACTTGGACCTTGCCTCTATCAGTCAGGAAAGTTTGCAAGGTAATCCGAAATCTGATCTTTATATAATTATGGGGACATCCCCGGGACAAAATCCAAACCAGCAAGAGTTGACCTCCTCAACTTCGCCGACTGTTCAAATTGGTTAACAAGTGGGGCAACTAGAAACTTCAGAAACACCTGTTCAGGTTGTTGTTGCCTCCAGTCCCTCCGGTTCACTGATAACTCCCCAAGCTTTGACATCGATACACCACCCGGTCTCTCTGCAAGAATCGTCACCTTGCACTGGCTTGATGTCTCCTGAGGGGACAAAGGTGGGAAGCTCTTCTTCTTCCACTGTTGATCCTCCTTATGTCATTTCTAGTCTTAATATGGAGTCAGCGGACGAACTTCAGATTAGTGTCAAAGACATGCTTAACTTAATCTTGGAAGAAGTCCGTGAGTTGAAGAGAACCCAGAAAGTTGAACTTGCCTCTCTTCATCAACAATTAATGAAAATTGAAGAGACAATGTCAAGTTTCCCAATTAAACTTCAGGAGGCAGAAGCTAGGATCTCAGTTCTAGAGGACCAGATGACCATTGTAATGGGAGAAGCCAAAGCAGCTGCCAAGAGCAAGCATGCTCTCGAGAACATATTGGAGGAGCTAGAAAATCATTCTCGGAGGTCCAATCTCCGGATAGTTGGAATTCCGGAAGGAATTGAGGGTTCCCAAACCCTGCAGTGGGTCAACTCATTTATTAAACAAAGGGTTATCCCAGAGTTCGAAGGCGATTTTACCATCACCAGGGCTCATCGTGTTCCTGCTCACCCGTGTCCTAATTCCACAATTCCACGGACAATATTATTAAACTTTGCAGACTATCGTGTGAAAGAGAGAATACTGTCTAAAACAATCCAACAGAGACAGTTTGCAGTGAACGAAACTGTAAAATGTCGCATTTTCTCCGATATGACTGCTGTGGCGGCACGTAGCAGAAAGGAATTTGTGAAGATTCTCCATTTATTTAAAGCAAATGGGGCGCAAGCATCTATCGCCCAACAGTCTAAATTGAGGGTCTTGGTTAAGGGCAAATTTTTCATGTTTTCCGACCTGGATGAAGCCCAGGAATTATCAAAAGAGATCTCGCATGGTTCCAGGGTTTAGATGGAAACACTTGTTTTTTCATAACGGCCATGGTCATCAGATTGGGGGGTCAGGTGGGTAATTCTCGCTTGCCTCTTGCTCATCTCATTGGAAGGTCTAATCAAGATTGAGTTGTTTGTCAGGTTGCCACTTGATCATAGTGGAGCCCTACTTTTTACAGTGCACGCCTGCTTGCATGTTTAATTAATAGACAGCCTTTTCAGCATTGCTGGGGGGACGAGGGGTAAGATCACTTGGTTGTAATTACATGAGACCCAGGTTAGATGGGGGGTGAAATGTGGTTAGTGTGGTTGGGGGGGTTTCCTGCATTTCGGGGGGTGGAGTCACAAGGGGTGGGATGGGAGCAAAAGAGGAAAAAATGAAGTCCTTTTGCAAACTTATTCAGGTTTTATACATCTATTTGTTAGCTTGACTCTGGGTAAGATGTTTAGGGGGTTTAAGCTTTGGTTAGGTTATAATTATGGCCAGTAAGGAACTGCTGAAAATGGTTTCTTTCAATGTTAACGGTCTCAATAATAAAAAAAAAATGCGGGCAATTGAATCATGGATTAAAACAGAAAATCCGGCAGTGATTCTTTTACAAGAGACCCATATACCAGCTGCAAAACTGTCTGATTTCTCTATGTTTAGGTCCTGGGCAGCTTATAGGGGATTCTCTCCATCCTCCGCCTCCCATAGAGGCACAGCAATAAAAAACTTCAGGCGGTGGTTGTTAATTTTGAGAAAGATCAATATGGTCGTTGGTCCTGGGTTACCTGCAGCATCTGACAGAGACAGAGACCGATAACTTTTGTCAGTATGTATGCTCCAGTTGAGGATAACCCCAAGGTCTATGAGGATCTGTTTCAGTCCCTAATTCAGGTATCCGGTGAGCTGATTCTGGGGGGCGATTTTAATGTCCTAATGAATCCTAAAATTGACTCTTCAGTGCGGGCTAAAAAGCAGTTGAAACCTAAAGTCTTAAAAACCTTGCAACAGTATGGAGTAACTCTGGGCCTACAGGATCCATGGTGTGTGGCCTTTCCAACCAAAATAGCGTATACTTTTTGGTCAGGTAGATTCCGTACTTCGTCACGCATTGATTTTTTGGGGGCTTTCAGCCAGCAGAGATTCCTATATAACGGATTCTCTGATCATGCTATGTTGGTGCTTGAGGTACAATTAGGAAATTGCGTTAGGTCCCCTAAAAGATGGTCTTTGAACAGACAATATTTTAATGAAGAGGACTGGGTGGGCTTTATTGGGACACAGATTAAGGAATTTTTATTACGAAATAGTGAGTCTGCACCCCTAAGCGTGGTCTGGGATACACTTAAGGCCTTTGTCCGGGGGTTAATTTTTGTAAAAGATGCAGAAATTGTAAAAAAATGTAGGGAAGATAAGAGAATGTTGGAGCAGAAGGTCCAAGTGTCCTATTCTGCTTTTCTTAATAACCCCTGTGTGTTTAACCAGCGCCAGCTGGATCAGGCTAAGCACAAACTCAGTGCCAATTATTATACTCAGACTGAAGCCTCCTTTCAATAATACCGGCAAAAAACATATGAGGAAAGTAATTTCACGGGCAGGTTTTTAGCTTGGCAGGCTAGCGAACAGGCCACCTTAAATCAGATTAACTTGTTAAAATGCCCCTTAACCGCCTCGCGTACAGACGACCCAGTTAAAATTGGGGAAATAATGCTTCAGCATTATGAGTCCATTTAGGCCAACAACAGACTGTGGATAGGACCGTGTTAGAAGAATGTTTGCAGAATAATGGATTACCGATACTCTCGAAATTGGAAAATCTTTCTATGGCCAGCCCCTTCACTATGGAAGAGCTGGAGGGGGTCATTAAAAATTTGCCATATGGCAAGGCTTGTGGCCCGGATGGGTTTCCGCCTGAATTTTTTAAAGTCTTTTTTAGTTCAGTTGCGGATTTCTTTCTTCGTTTAGAAAACTCTATGCTGGGGAGGGGAAATACCAGAGTCTTTTAGACAAGGCAACATAGTTAGTTTCCTGAAAAAAGGTAAGAACAGCGAGGATCCGAACTCCTATCGTCCGATAACATTGTTAAACTCAGACTATAAAATTGCCACCAAATTGTTATCACTTCGGTTTAATCAACACGCGGCGCAATTGATCCATTCTGATCAGAATGGTTTTATTGCTGGTAGGCAGTTCGCCACCAATACACATTATTTAACTGAGGCATTCGACTAGACGCAGAGAAGGCTTTTGACCTTGTTGTGTGGGAGTCATTGTTTATGATTTTAGGTCACTTTGGTTTTCCTCAAAGATCACGGCCCTGATCCATAATCTATATATCAACGCTGAAGCCAAGGTAACTATGGGGCATATGCATCAACATTAGCATTTGCGATTCCTTATTAGCGAAAAATAAGGAATCGCTAATAAGGAATAGCAAAAGGCTATGCATGTAGGAATCGCTATTCAAATAGCGATTCCTTAACATTCCTTATTACCGAATCGGTAATACCGAATCGGTAATAAGGAATACCTACCCATTCATTCCTATGGGCTTGGAGGCCCATAGGAATGAATGTAAAGCCATTCTGTATTAGCGATTCGGTATTACCGATTCGCTAATAGCGGGAGCACTTTCAAGGGTGCCAGGGTGTCAAAAGGACACCCTGTTGCACCCCTGAAAATGATATGTGCACATATGTTGCACACACACATGCTCTAAGGGCATGTGTGTGCGCAACATGAAACTTTGAAAAATGCACAAAAGTGCATTTTTCAAAGTTTTTGCAAATTACCATGCAGTTCATCTTCATGGTAATTTGCTCCCCTTATTAGCGAAATCGCTAATATTTTAACTTTGATGCATTGCATTTAAGGAATCTCACTTTGGGATTCCTTAAATCCAATCGCTATTTAAGGAATCGGTATTTAAGGAATCCCTATTTAAAGAAACGCTATTTAAGGATTCCTTAAATACCGATTTCTGCTTTTGGGTTGATGCATTGGGATTGGGTATTTTTTACTTAATACCGGGAGCTAATAAGGAATCGGTATTTTACCGACTGGATTTTGGCTTGATGCATGAGGCTGTATATAAATACGTCGGTGGCCGGGCTAGTTAAAGTAAAATGGGGCACAAGGCAAGGGTGCCCTTTATCGCCTGTCTTATTTGCTTTTTTTATCGAACCGTTGGCGATAGCAATAAGGAACTGTGCTGATATTCGTCCCCCAATTCCATCTATGGCAAAACTGAAATTATACGCCGACGATATCATGCTTATTATCAAGCCTGATATAGGGGTTCAGGCTAAAGTTTTTCAGGTCTTTGAGGATTTTGAGGTTTTAGGTGGGTACCGCATGAATAAAAGGAAAACTGAAATTTTACAATGTGGAGGAGCAAGTTTGGATCTGCACCCCGATATTCTTTCTTGCGTTAACACCAAACCTGAAAACCTTGGGGTATATTTTTCTGAAAGTGTTGGCGACCTATATCACCTGAATTTTGCACCACTTCTTCGAAAAACTCAGGCCATGTTTTCACGTTGGAACTCTCTCCCTTTATCCATCCTAGGTCGGGTGGACTTGATTAAAATGTCTATTCTTCCTTTGTTTAATTTTCTGTTTTCAACCATCCCATTTATTTTATCGGGCTCCTTTTTTACCCAAGTAGAGTCAATGTTTACAGCCATTCTTTGGGCAAATAAATCATCACGTATCGCACTTAGCACTTTATATGAAGAATTGGAAAAGGGAGGCCTAGCTCTCCCTAATCTCAGGGATTATTATTATGCTTATTTTACACAATATCTATCTAGATTCAAACCTCAATTACAGTCAAACCTTCTTATTAATAGTTTTATGGATTTAATGTGTAAGGAAAGCCAGATCCATTCCCCTCTGTTAATTTTCAAATCCCCTAAATTGGTTCGTTATAAGTGTCTTCATTGGCTTTTTAAAAAACGACAGGCGCTCTATAAAAGATATTCCATCCCTGTAATTAATTCAGCCACGTTACTATCTGGCATTTTACCATTAGCAGGGATTACACTATCCTCATAACTCTTTTTAAAATGGGCCTCGGTAGGATTCCGTAAAGTCTCAGATTTTCTGAGAAATTATAGATGGTTGACTAAGACCGAAATGTCGCAATTGATTGTTAATGATTTTATTCTTTTGGGGTCATATAACATCTTCCACAAATTTCTTGCCGAACTAGATGTTTCTCAAATAGCCGATCAACACCAGCTAGTTAATGAACTTTTAGAAGATGCATCCGGCAGGAAACCTGGGGTATGGAAAAAGCGTTTAGTTTTTGTTAGGGGCCTGGATCTTGGACAGAAGGCAATCAAAAAATGGATGGATCATGAAGACCTCGAGATTTCTGCCAACTCGTGGTCAGTTATTAATAAACTTAATCTCAGCACGCTAAGAGGTGCGAATTGGCGAAGGATGCTGTTTTTTAGTAAATGGCAACTTTATAGAACCCCTTTTTCTATCAAAAAAATGTATGCCAATCATTCAGCACACTGCTTTCGCTGTATTATCCATCTTTCAGCGAATTGGTCAGAAGTTCTGGGAGGATATGTTTTCTTATTTGGAAACTGAATGTTGTATTCAATTAGTAGGGAATGATTTGTTAATTATTATTGGTTTTGATCCAGAGCTTCTCCTACCTGATCAATTGGTTAAAATATTATACATTGCAATGGCTGTAGCTAGATCACTTTTATTGCAAAGGTGGCGTACCGATTTGATTCCTTCAGTCCTAGAGTGGGCCCATAAGATGAACGCGGTTAAAAGAAGTGAACGCACTTATGCACTACGTGTGGGGGGTCTTAGGAACTTAAAAAAAATCTGGGCTACTTATTTTGATAAAGATCAGGAGGGGCCACTGTCATATGTATTTGGTGGTAAAAAATTATTTTGTCTATTGTTTTGTTTTATATCTGTCCCTGATTTTCTAGTGCGCTATGTATTATTTATTACCTTTTGGAAACTTAATATTATGCCTAAAGGTATTCTCTTTTTATGGATGTATTGGCTTTAATTGGTTTTAATGTATTTAATATATTGCAATTTTTTTGGGACTTCAATAATAAACTTGCCAACTTCCCATGCTCTGAAGCCCGACAGATTAGCGACCTCCCGGAGCCAGTTGCCCTGCCAAAGCGGGGTATATTAGGTCAGTTTGCCTGTCCAGCAAGTGTGGCGCAAAGAGGCCCACCAGGCCAGAAGCACCCCACGCGTGACTGCAGGCAGGGTCCTGGGGATGGTGCTCCTGGACAGCATCCCTTGGATGCTGGACAGGCCCAGAACATGTAGTTCCAGTCTGTATGCTGGGTCAGACCAGCCACCGTTAAACCAGTCATGTATAGTGAGGAGCCGGGTTGCCAAGTAGTAAAGGTACAGGTTTGTCATCCCCAGACCGTCATCGAAGGGCGGGATCCGGCATGTGGTGAGAGCCAACCGGGGCCTCCGACCTCCCCAGAGGAACTTCGTGGCTAAACTATCTATCTCCCTAAACTACGTCCGTGAAAAGAACAAGGGTACGTTCTGAAGCACATATCAGAACCTGGGTATGATCATCATTTTAAATAAGGCTATTCTGCCCATCGGGTTCAACGGCAGCGTTTGCCATCTGAGGAGGTCAGCTCGGACCTTTTCATCAGCGGGGTTACATTGAGCGACCAGGCGAGGTCCGGGAGGAGGGCCACCTATATCCCGAGGTACTTGAAGGACTGTCTCCAAAGGGGTATCGTGGTCTGCCAGTCGAAGCACTCCCACGAAAGATGAAGGGGGACCAGAACAGACTTGGCAGAGTTCAGCCGGAGGCTGGAGACCTTTTTGAAGAGACTCAACACACGGTGGCACCGGGGACCCGACTGCGCTGGCTCCGCCAGAAAGAGCAGGACGTCATCTGCGTACAGGACAATTTTGGCCTCCCGAACCCGGGCCATTTCCATCCCATAATTTGCACATTCGATCGTATAAGGCAAGCAAAGGGCTCCATTGCCAATGCAAAGAGGAGGGGCAAGAGTGGGCATCCCTGCCTCGTGCCTCTCCTGATGGGGAAGACCTGTGACAGTGCTCCATTGACCAGCATACTGGCTCGCGGCTTACTGTATAGAGTTTTTACCAGGTTGCGAAAGTATTCCCCAAATCCCATCTCCGTCAACACCTCCTCTGGATACCGCTAGGCCACTGAATGAAAAGCTTTCTCGAAATCAACAAGAAGGAGCGACAAGTATGGGGTCAATCTCTGGCGATTCTCCAGAGCAAGGTGGAGGCGCCTGAGACAGTGCCTGGTACCCCAAGAGGGCATGAAACTGCACTGGTCGGGGTGGACCAGCGTGGACAAGTGCCTTCGCATGCGGTTGGCTAAGATAGAGGCAAACACCGTAAGTTCTGAGTTGATGAGAGAGATGGGGCGGTACTTGGAGCAATGCTTCGAGGGGGGCTGAGACTTAGGAATCACCACAATGGTGGCAATATCTGTTTCGGCACGGAACGAACCTCTATCCGTCGACTCGGCATACACCTACAGGAGATGAGGCACCAGCGTGTCTCGGTAGGCTGCATAAAACTGCTGCGGGAGTCCATCTGGCCCCGGGGTCTTACCAGAGGCCATGTGGGATATAGCTTCATGGATCTCCTCCAGAGTAATCGGGAGGTCCAGCAACTCCGCCTCTGGCTCGCTAAGCCGTGGGAGAGAGATCTTCTCCTGATGATGCAGCTCTGGGAGCGAAAGATCAGGAGGTTGAGCGGAATAGAGGGTGGCGTAGTAAGTGGCAAAGCACCAAGCTACCTTCCCCGGGGAGTGGTGAGTCGAGCCATCTGGGGCTATCACCTCCGGTATAATGCGGTTGGCCAGCGGGTACGTAGCCAGGCGATAGAGGAGCTTCCCGTTTTTTGTCTCACCATCCATAAACTCTTGCCACAGAGGACCTCCACAACAGCTTGGCAGCCTCCAAGGAAGTCTGCCGAAGCTCATCTCTCAAAAATGGCAATCATCTGGCCTGGGACTCCTATCTCTCCTCAGGCGGCAGGCCCTCGATGAGGGTGGCTTGAGCTTTCAGTAGCGTAAGCCTGGCGTCTTGCGTTGTGCGCTGGAGTTTGAGTTGACCCTTGGTGAAGCTACGAATGGTGGCCTTACTGGCATCCCATAGAGTACCAGGTGAGGAGACCGAGCCATGGTTGGTGGTGAAGTAAGTTCCTCACCCACCTATTCCCTTAATTCTTTATCCTGGGGAAACCAGGCGTTTAGCCTCCAAATCGGACGCAAAGACTCTAGGAGGTCGCCAGTCTCCATCATTAAGGGTGAGTGGTCAGAAATACCTCTGGGTAGGATAGTGATATGTTTAATTACTCGACAGTCCATGGCCGGCATGATAATATAGTCTAATCGTGCATGCGTGCAATGAGAGGCCAAGGTGTGGCTGTACTGTCGGGTCATTGGATGCCAGGGCCTCCAGGCGTCGCATAGCCCTAAAGCGGCTGTCCAGTTCATCAAAAGATTAGCATGGGAGATTCTAGAGGCCGAGTGGGCTCCGGCAGTGTCAACGGCAGGGTTCATGACTGCGTTGAAGTCACCCCCATCGACAGTCATTCCCGGGGGCAAGGTGGCAACCAGGCCCGCAATACGCTTAAGGGTGGAGGACCTCACGGTTGGCAGGGAGTACAGGGACAGCAAATTCAGGACCCGGTCACCAATGGTTCCTTCCAAGGCCACAAATCTACCCAAAGGGTCAATAGTGGTCTTGCGTAGTACAAATAGGTGGGTACGGCGTACAAGGATCGCTACACCCCTCGACCCTCGGTTGAAGCCGGAGTGCCAGACCCCACCGTAGCTGTACCTCGCCAGGAAGGGGCAGCTGTTGCCTGCAAGGTGGGTTTCTTGGAGCATCAGTATGTCAACTGCATGGCGTTCTGCGTATTTCAAGACCGTTGTTCGCTTGACTATCTAACAGCCCATTAACATTCCAGGACATTATATGAAGCCTTCCCCTCCCACTATGCGTGTCAGTCATGGGAAACACGTGTGTGCGGTGAGCCTCGCAGAACGGGCGGCAGGCGTGGGAGGAATTCTCTGCCTGCCTGAGTTAGGAAATGTGTCATTGTAGTGTAAGGTGTGTGCATGCTTGCCATGCTACGGGTCAAAGATGCTAGTGTAAGGAACAAGTTTGTGAACAAAAAACTGGAACAACAGTCTCTTTTCCCCACCCTACCCTCTGCCCCCTCCCTATACTTCCAGAACCGAAGCATCTGTTGCCCTGAAAAGGAAACAAGTTAACAATAACAGGCAGCCAAGCTAAAACGCTTAGTAGGGTAGTTAGTGGCAACAGTGGACCCCGCCATAGTGACAGATGTGGACGATCATCATCCTGTGTCTAAGTGGGTAGTGATCACGGGGGACCTACCCCGGTATTGGCCCGACGGCCTTTCGCAAATCAGACTTCCGCATCTCCATCAATGTCCTGGAGTGCGGGGCTGCTAGAAAGGTCTGAGTCCGACAAGGTAGGTCGCAAGGCCCCGGATGGGTCTGGATTGCGGCTAACGTTGTCGATGGAGCTGGCACGGCTTCGGTCATCAAGAGCAAGGGGGGCCCCCCGGTGGGCAACAACTGGGCCCCGAGGTCCGGCAACCACGATGCCTCCCCTCACCGACCTCCATTCCTACAAGACCGGGTGCGTCTCCGCTGTTGCTTGGGAGAAAACAGACTTTTTTGCTACGGGTCAGACAGCACTGGGGGGGGAAGCAGGTTGAGTCCGCAAGGGCCGTTCCTCAGTGAGCCAGGTCCAGGCAGCCTGCGGGGTGTTGAAAAAGATTGCTTTGCCCTGAAAGATAACTCGGAGGCGAGCCGGGAAGAGGAGGCCATATCTAAGCCCTAAATTGCAAAGCATCTGTTTAACGTCAGCAAGGAACGATGCTGGGCTTGTACCTTCCTCGTGTAGTCCGGGAAGAGCATGATGGTGCTATTTTGGTACTTCAGGGCGTCCTGGGCTCAGGCCGTGCTGAGGATGGCATCTCTGTCACGGAAGTTGAGGATCCTCACTATGATAGGATGGTGCAGGGCACCGAGAGGAGGTTTAGGCGACAAAGAGCGGTGGGCGCCCTCAATCACAAACCAGACCAACAGGACATCTTTGGGCATTCAGGATTTCAGCCATGCCTCTATGAAGGTGTCTGCGTGACCCAGCTCGACCCCCTCTGGGAACCCCACCAGGTGCAGGTTATTCTGCCCCAAGCGGTTTTCAGCATCCTCTGCCCGATGATACAGCTCCGAAGTACGAGTCTGCAGGTGGGACACCTGAGTCTTCAGCGGCCCAAGTTCGTCCTCAACCATGGAGGGATGGAACTCCGCCTTCAAGATCCAGGTCATGGCATTATGAAGGTCCTGGCGTATAAGGGCCATGTCCACCTGACCTCTCCTATCTTGCTCTCCACCGAACCCTGGGAGGCGCCTATGGCCTGTAGGATGGTTGAGAGATCAGTCCCAGAGAGCGAGGAGCCCCCAGGCGCCCCGTCTGTTGGGTTGTGGTCTGTGGTGGTATATTGGTCCATCTTAGTCTGAGTTTACGGAGCAGATGTCTTGGGGCGTGGTCCCTACCCATCTCCGCTGCAGGCACAGGACCACAGACGCCCAGTTAGCAGGAAGAGTCCAGGCTCGCGGAGGGGATGAACCTATGTGGGAGGGGCACGGCACCCGAGTCGTCTATACTCGGATCCGGACACCGCCCTCTCCTCCGTCCAGGCCCCCAAGATGAAGTCGCAGGTGCAAGCAAACACAGACCTTCCGCCCCCGCCACCCGAGATGACGGCCGATCCGATGGGGGTGACGCCCAACTCAGCCAGGAGGACCCCACAGGGGCAGAGGGAGGAGGGGGACAGCGGAGGGGATTCGTGCTGCGACCCCACGCCGCTCGATAAATGCGGCTGATTCCGCCCCCCGGCAGGTGGATTGTGAAGCTGGAAACTGCGCCCAGGTCTGCAACCCAAACAAGCACTGGAGGCCCAGGCGCTTGAAGCTCGCAGGGCCCGGTCGGATCTCCCAGGAGCAGTGCTGAGTGAAGGAAGTAGGGCGGGCCCTCTGCCAAGGACCCACGCCGCTCGATTGGTGCAGCCGACGCCCCCCTCCCGTTGGTAGTCCGCCGCGGTGAGGGCACCGCAGGTGCCGAGATTCCAACAGGAACAGCACAAGGTCCAGCGAGAGAGGCTCACAGCAGCTCAACAGGGTGCTCCAGGGCCGGCACAGAAAGGAGGGAGTGGCAGAGGGGGCCACTGCCCGGGACCCCACACCGCTCGATGTGTGCGGCCAATACCAATCCCCCCAACAGGTGGGCCAGGGCCTCAGGCATGCCGCACCAGCCAGGTCGCAGGACTCACAGCATGGCCCCAGGCAGGCAGACCTCAAGACCCAGACCAGGACCACCACAAGCAGGGAGATAGAGGAGTTTGCAGGGCCATGCCCCAGGGACGAATCAGAAAGACTGGTGGTATGAGGGAGGGAAAAGGGGGGCCGTATAGATGGTACTAGGGTCCCCACGCAGGCAAGCCAGCACCCACCTCTGTTCCACCAGATGTAGCGCAAGGTCCTGGGCAGGTCCGAAGGCAGGACGCCTGATGCAGCTCGGCCCAGTCGGTGCAGTCAAAGGCAGGCCCCACACTCTGGGAACACAGCGGCGGGCCGCAGGGAGCTCAGTGGCCCCGACAGGGAGCAGGGCCCTCAGGGTGTGGACGCGCAGCCAAGCGCCACTGGCCGCCGATCCTTCAGGCCCTGGGGTGGCCCCACAGGACACACACCACCAGGCCCGGAAGTCAGCAGGCCGCATCCCGGTCCGCCGAGGGCCACAAGATGCCACCACCGCACCGGCCCACCAGGTGCCCATCAAGGACCAAGCCCAGGCCCAGCGAGGCCCAAAGGGGGGCAGGAGGGGACCCGATCCAGGGAACCCGCCGCCCGTTCAGGTGGCCGAACCTCCCGCAGCACACTCTTGCCGGCAGTCGTCACTCGTGGTCCCCCCCAGCCCGAGCAGCCCCGTCAAAAATCCAGATAGCGGGGGAAGGGGGACCCAGTCCTCAATGCACACAAAGCATTTTTCTCTAGAAAAGAGAATCCCTTATAAATTTGACTCTTCAACAAAGGAAATTGACAGCACCTTCTAATGGAGAAAAGGGTTTGAGACTCATTATTCGCCCGATAGGTGCTGACAAAAGGGTTATCTTTTCGATATGGGTTGCGAACCATAGTTGGTAAAAAATCGTTTTTTCGCAGCCCTTAAGAAATTAGGGCAACAAGGATTCTGTTTGTGTGACAGAAGATACCGTAAGATTGTTCATGTACGTTAACTGTATATGTGTATAATATATATTTTTTGTATCACTTTATTGTATGTATAAGTAGATAATTTGTGTGTCTTTGACAAATATACACACAGAGACTGGTGTGAGTGCTTTTCTAATAAGATAAATGGTTCGATGAGAATATTTCTCACTTGAGGGATTAATTAAGGTTTACTTCAATTTTAGAGATTATCATTATTTTAGATCGATTCCGCCGCATCAAGTTCTGCTTTTGCTGTTGATATTGCCCAGGTGCGTGTGGAGTATTAGGGCACCCTCCTTTCTTTGTCACAGTCCTCAATGCACAGCGTGTGGCACCTCCACTCCGGGACGCGGTGGTGTCAGAATGCCCCCAAGCATCCAAAGGGCGAAGTCTCAGGTGCACTGTGGTGGGCGAAACGACCCCAGCGCCGGGTGCAGGCAGGGCGCCAAGCCTCAGGGCGCAAACGCCACCATCTTAGAGCTGGAGGCACCAGAGGCCGCACCGAGGATCTCTCTGTGCTGGCTGGACGGCATGGCGCCGACCGCTCCGCCAAGTTGCAGCCACCGGGGGAGAGGTAACGAAGGTCTGGTAGGTGAAAAGAAGGTGCTGATGATCTGGGATGGTCGCGCGGATGACGGAGGGGTCCGGAGCACTCTTAGAGTGCAACCGCCATCTTGACGCGCTAGGCCACACCTCTCCAGAGAAGTTTATTAATAGTCAACTCAAGGAATATTTGGAGGAACATCACTTACTCCATCTGTCTCAAATTGGATTTAGACCAGCACATAATACAGAAACAGCACTGTTCAGGGTCACAGAAGAGCTCTGTCAGATTGTTGATAAAGGAGGTTCTTCTGCACTAATCCTGCTGGACTTGAGTGCAGCATTTCATACCGTATCACAAGTACTGATAAAAAGATTGCGTGATTATGGGATCTTTGACAAGGCATTAGCTTGGTTCAGGATATTTTAAAGGACCCTCTTTCCAAGTGGTATCCCTGCCATTCTCCTCCACAAACCCTAAGTTTGGGGTCCCTCAAGGATCTGCTTTGAACACTACGCTTTTCATCATCTATGTCTGCCATTGAGCAGACATCATCGAGACCTTTGGACTGTTGCTGGTATCATATGCAGATGACATGCAACTGATCTTGTCTCTGTCCTCATCTGATGAGAGAGGTCCTTCCCAATTTATGAACTGTAGGACCTCAAAGGCAAAGTGGATGAACTTGAACTGCCTCAAAGGAAATGCTAATAAAACTGAGGTGTTACTAGTGGGTAAACAATCCCTGGTTTTGGACCCTCACAGGTGGCGTGATGCACTAGGACAACCTCAGTTTCCTAAACCAGCAGTGAATAGTCTAGGTTTTAGATATATACTGGCACATGCATCAACAAAGACTTTTGCGATTCCATAATTGCGATTTTTAAGGAATCGCAATTAAGGAATTGCATAAGCCTATGCATGTAGGAATCGCTATAAAAATAGCGATTCCTACAAATTCTTTAATTGCGACTCGCAAATTGCGAGTCGCAATTAAGGAATGCCGTCCCAATCATTCCTATGGGCCTCCAGGCCCATAGGAATGAATTGGAGATTGCATGAGCAAATTGCGAGTACCGGTAGGTACTCGCAAATTGCTCATGCAATTTCAAGGGTGCAAGGGTGTCAAAATGACACCCTATTGCACCCCTGAAATTGATCTGTGCACATATGTTGCACACACACATGCTCTAAGGGCATGTGTGTGCGCAACATGAATCTTTGAAAAATGCACAAAAGTGCATTTTTCAAAGTTTTTGCAAATTACCATGAAGTTCAACTTCATGGTAATTTGCTCCCCCTATTGGCGAAATCGTTAATTTTTTAACTTTAATGCATTGCATTTAAGGAATCTCAATTTGGGATTCCTTAAATGCAATCGCAATTTAAGGAATCACTATTTAGAGATTCCTTAAATTGCGATTTTAGCATTTGGGATGATGCATCCCAAATGCAAAAATACCGGTCGCAAAGGGGCAGATTCTGCTAATCTGCCCGTTTGCGACCAGTTTTCTCGTTGATGCATGTGGCCCATAGTTAGCTGTTATTTGAACCACAAATCAAGGCTGTCACTTCTTTCTGCTTTGGAACGCTTGAAGCTTGACAAAAATTATTTTCTCAATCGATTCAGAGGACTATTATTCAGGCTCTTATCATCTTGTGCCTAGATTATGCTACATCATGTACCTTAAAATTACCAAAGTTGCCAGGAATAGATGCAATTCATCCAAAATGCTGCTGCAAGACTGATAGGACATATACCCAAATTTAACTCAGTATCTAACCAACTACGGAGTCTGCATTAGCTCCCTGTAGAGAAGCACATCCACTTCAAGGCACTGTGTGCCATTCATCATGTCTTGAATATTAGGGCTTTTCTACCCTCATTCTCTTCTACAGGTCTATCGCCCCACTAACATCCTCTGATCTTAATCTGGCAATTACTCCTTGCTGTAAGCTCATCAGAGTGGGAGGCAGAGGCAGTTCTTTACGCTGTGTTGGCCCTATATTCTGGAATTAGCTCCTGATGACCTTACGATGTAACACAAATTATCTGACTTTCAGGAAACAACTTAAGACCAGATTGTTTTAAGGTAGCAATGGATTTTTTCTTCTTACTGCTTCATGTCAGGTTCACTGGGAAGCTCTTTCGTGAGCAGCCATGCGCAATATAAATGTATGTAACATAACAGGTTGCACTGTAGGGTGTACAATGCAGCCGCCAGGCTACAATAGTGGGCCTGAAACCATGCTTTTTTATGTCACATTATGGGTGGCATTGGCACAATAAGTGCCAATCAGGGATTTGCCACTCTTTCTACGTTTTTGGGGTTAGAGCACATACAATGGGCACTGAACAGCAGTGCCGCAGTGTGCAGAATCTAAAAACCAGAAAAACATAGGGTCCAGCAAAAGGTGAAAAATCAATTCTAACCACACTTACAAAGTCAGATTTCCTACACCAGCTCTTGTTTAATGTCTTTGCTGCCAAATGTCATCTTTTGCTCCTTTCCCCAAATACAAATCCCACTCCCTATTTGTTCTTCCCAATAGTCTCCAGCAGTTAAATACATTCTGGGTGGTGGCTGTTCATATGATCCTCATCTCACGATCTGTTGTCATGAGAGAGATAGACCAAACAGATGCCTTTTCATGTATGTGCCTCCACTCCCTTGACTTTCCAGGCCCTCTACTCTCTCTTTGCCACTCACTGGTGTTCAGGCACATTAGTCTTGGAGAGAATGCTGTAGCCGCTCAGCTTCCTAGGAGCAAGAGGTACTATTTTTGCCTCTGGTGCCAGCAAAGAAGAATTGCGCCTCTCTTTTTCCAAAATTGACCTAAATTACAAGTAAAGAAAGGTTTAGACATCACTCACCTCCTATCTCTCTTCAAGCCTGAAATTGTTACAATTGAAGACCCACCAACCCTTACGGAGAAATATTAAAAAGGGAATGGGTGATTGCAACCAAGGTCTAGGTCAATCAATCAGGGTTTTGTGAAGTGCGCTACTCATCCGTCAGGGTCTCAAGGCGCTGGGTGGGGCGTGCAGCTCCGAGTCAGCCGAAGAGCCAGGGTTTGAGACTCTTCCTGAAGACGTGCAGAGTGAGGAAGCGTCTGATGTTGATCGGGAGCTCTTTCCAGGTCTTTGCCGCGATGTAGGAGAAGGCTCTTCCACCCGTTCTTGCTCTGCGGATGCACAGGATTTCAGCGAGGTCGGCAGACCAGAAGTCTCTCTTGGATACGCGGAAGGAGACTCTTTCGTTGAGGTATTGGAGTCCGGTGTTGTGGAGGGATTTGTAGGTGTGAGTGAGTAGCTTGAAGGTTACTCTCTTCTCGACGGGGAGCAAGTGGAGGTCTCGCAGGTGTTGGGTGATGTGTTTATGTCGTGGTATGCCGAGGACGTGTCTGGCCGCGGTGTTCTGGATGGTCTGGAGTTTGGGGAGCAGGTAATTGTTGATTCCGGTGTAGAAGGCGTTTCCGTAGTCCAGTCTGCTTGTTATGAGTGCGTGGGTGATGGTCTTTCTGGATTCGAGGGGGATCCATTTGAAGGTCTTGCCTAGGATGTGGAGGGTGTTGAAACAAGTGAAGGCGACGGCTTTGATCTATCGGGTCATGGTGAGGGAGGAGTTGATTATGATGCAGAGGTTCCGGGCGTGGTCTGTGGGAGGGGGGTTGTTGAGGTCGTTGGGCCACCAGGTGTTGTCCCATGCTGAGGGGGTGGGTCTGAGGACGAGGACTTATAGGTGAACCTTGGAGTATACATTCACATCATGACCCAGCTACTTCTGCCCCAATCTACATTTTGATTAAATAGCAGAGCCCTGAGTCTAAAAATATATTCCATAATGTGTACCCTCTCACCTTTTCTTACATCTTTCTAGACTTTCATAATATGAGCCTTTACAAATTCAGCACTCCATCTGTCTTAGAATTTCTATGAACCTTACCTACTTTTCTTTCCCCCTCTTTTTCCATGAGCAATTTTTCAGATGTGAACATAGCATTATCCTGTTGGACTAGTACCCTGTCCTAAGCACCCCACTTTTCATCATCTTCTCAATAAACACACCCTTTTCAATGTTACTTTCATATCAGAATCTGTGCAGAGGGCAGTCCAAGAGCTCACCTGAGGCCTCCTGGGTTCAAAAGAAGAAGTGTTCCATTCATTCTCTATTAGAACGTTGTAAGGCGTCAAGGTCAAACTGCGGCAGTGACCAAGAGGGTCCCTCTTTCCGCAAGTTGCCTTGAGTGTAAAACAGGAAAGGTGGCAGCAGGGCTCCAGAATACTATGTGGCGTGCAAGATGTCAAAGTTGGACTTCTTTTTCACAGTTGAGCAAATACCTGTTGTGGGGATCAATGGGGCCCATGCACAAAAGCTTTGCTTTTGTAAATACACGTTTCAAATTTACATATTTTTAGACAGTGGCTTTTTACATGATTTGGATGTACATGGCATACCCAGAAACTGTTCTGCTTGCAAGCACATTTCTTCGTGAGCATTTAATCAGAACACTTGTACATTCTGTCCAAGGTTAAAGAACACTGAGCACTCTGCCCTTGTGTTTTGTTGTCCATTTAGAGACAGCTCTGAATAAGAAAGACAAACAAACACATCAGTATTGCACTTCTGTCACAGTGTGAATGGAACCAGACTTTTATTATATAAACTGCCTCTGAGCCAAGTTCTTCAGAGTAGCACTTCGATGGATTATCCTGGGATGTTCGCCCGTGACAGGGATCCAGCCCTGCTGACTCCAGTCCCTTTCCTGCAAAGTACAGCGGCCTGTTCTACACCAGACTGGCTTCCTGATACATCACACACAGGTATGGGGAGTTAGGGTTGCTCCAAGTAATCTGGGAGAACGAATTCTCACTATGCTCTCTATGGGATTGGTAGGATTTTATAGCAGTATCAGAATGACATATATTCATATAATCGCAGTATAGTTATGATGGTTGAATTATTCATCTTTTTCACCGTTCTAGTAATGCTGGTAACAATGTTTTCTTTCCTCCAGCTAATAAATGCAGCTCATGCTTTTTACACAAAAATACAATTGCTTGAATAAATATTTGAAAGGCCAATTTTTGTATTTTCTTGTGTCTCCCTTTGGGCACGCCTAAGTAATAATGAAAGGGTAGATCTGTTTCTATGATTTCCATGGAGGAATTCGAGTAGTCTTGTTCTGAGGTTGCAGACACCATCCGGTACCCTCTCAGGTTAGGGGACTAGATGGTAACACTGTGAGTTAGTCAGAATTAGGCCAATAGTCTGATATATGAATGGACTCAGTTCCCATATTTTGATGTTTATGTTGTCCAGAAGCACAGGCCTACTCAATTAGTAAGAACCATACGACCTACCATGTGCCTTATTAAAAGCCTTTTCCAAGATCGCAGTCTGCCCTTGGAAGATGTCTCCCAATCAAAGATGCTGCTGAGTCTTTAGGAGACAAAGATGTGTTGCAATGCATTTTATTCCCTGTTTCTTTGTCACCATTTTTGTTCCTTGCTACTATTTTTGTACCTCATTTTTGTTTAAAGCATTTTGAATTGTTTTCATTTTAGGACCTTCTTTTTGCAAAGTCTGTCTCTTTTCTCCTTTCTGACATCAGGAGGAGTTAAGTGATGTGCTTATTTCTCAAGAGCTATCTTCATTTTAAATCTTGAATTACAATGTAGCCAAAATAGATGTTTCCCACTTTGCAGGGAGACCCTTGGCACTTTTCACATATAAAATTCTTTGTAGGGTGGCATCATGGATACTGGGACACGTGGTCCTTTCCTGAAGCAGTCTAACCATCTTAACATCCATTCTGCGACAGTGACCCAAAAAGCGAAGCTGTTGTCAGAGTTTTTCAGATCCTCAACCAGATACTCCCATCTTCTAAACTTTCTCTCACACCAAACACACAAACGCTCACTTCCAAATCACCCAAAGCAAGTGCATCCGAGGAGCCTCTGCAATGCTAGCCCACAGATATTTCCTTCTAGGTGGTTCATCCACGAGCACATCAAGTTACCCAACAAAGCATTTGTTTACTGGACAATCAAAACCACGTTGCCTTAAAAAAACACAGATCCACATACTGCATCATAGAGTAGCTTCTCAAAGCCAAAAGTACATTCCTCACTGTAAGATGCAGCTCCTCATACAAACTTCCTAAAGAGTTAATGAAAACCATTGAGAGATTCTTTAAGCTGCCCTATACCAAATCCTTCAAAGTTCACATTGCCTCCCTCAACAGCTTGTCTACAAAAGTAGTACTCCACGCTCAAAAAGACATGGCCATCCAGCTGTCCACACTCACTCTACCCTCTCTCCCTTACCACTGAAGTCTGCTCTTGCCTGGCGGCGAAATCAAATAGTGCACCATTTACTTAGATCTTCGGAACCGCAGGGACATTATCCGAGCCACCCTTGTTACAGAATGCATGGGCATTCTTGCTGCCCCATAATGCCCACCATAAACAGTTTATTCACAGTCAGCAGAGTGCTACCACAAACCAAACAAACCATCTTTACTACCAAAGGAAAAACAGCTCTTGACATCCTTTAGTACATGATCATCACCGACACACTGCTTGTCTACCATGGCCCGCAAACTTTCAAGAAAGTTAGTTGCATATGATGTTTTCAACCAATGGAATTCCAGCCCAAACACGGCACCAAAGTATGGGATGGTATCCATGGGACAACTGACGTCTGCTCATTCTCCTCAACATCTTTGCTATCCTCCACTGTGTGCTCCTCTTAACACCATTAAAAAAAACTGCAGGCCACAGCAGGATTCTCAGGCTCAATGTTGCACTGATTACACTTGCTACTCATAGTACATGAGCAACTGCTAAAATCAATAACTTCATCTCAAAATCTGCGCCGGTCATGTAGCTGGCTCATCAGAACTCACTTTTAATGCCCCATCCTTTTCAGAGTTTTCATTTGCATTCTCATGGAACTTCTATGGGTTTTGAGTATGAAATCCCAATAAAGTTGATAATACACAGACATGTCTCAAAGCCACTGACCCCAGTTACACAGCACCCAAATAGGCAAATGTGTCACTGCTACCGAGAAGCACCTGTCACCTAAACTTCTCTATCGAAAACCTGGCGATCTACTTCGATGCTGCTATCACCTTGCATCTTCACATCAACTCTGTGAACATAAATTGCCTCCTTTACATACCTCTCCACAGCTGTAGTTGGAACCCAAATTAACCTCAAAACTGACTGGTGATCACGGCTTCCAACTCGTTAGATCTCAGAGGGTCCGTAAAGCGGTAACTCACATGATGACAGATAAAAATATGGAGACCCCATAAGCTTAGGTCTACAAATCCTGTGGTCAGAGCATAGACCTCTTTCAGGATCCCAGGCATGAATGCAAGTGCCAGCCAGCGACATGCCCATAATTTTCCAGCTGTCAATGGTCACCTCCCAATCAGAACAGTTTCCCCTATTCTGAAACTAAACTTTCACCAACATGACCGTAACAACTTTTTCAAAAACGCTAGTCGATTTTCCCCTTGAAGCAAGCCTGTCCACCCACCGCGTAACCCCAGTCACACCAAATCTAGTGTCAAATAAATATATGTGTACATGCAAAGGCCTCTCATGAATGCAAATCAAATGCATTTTTATTTTGGTTCCAATTGGTCCATTGCTTATTGCTTTCTGATTGAGGGATTCTATGCTATGTATGGCATGCACTAGCCCTACAGTTGTCCACTGCATCTTCCTACATGAAAAAGTAGCCCTCAATAGTCTGCTTCTTGCATTGGAAGAGTGCCCTGAAATGCAGTAGTTCAATCATAAGAAATGACTGCAGTTCAGGACACTCTTCCAATGCATACAGGTAAAGTTTCCTGCCTTCACCTGAGGCAAAGATGAATTGCCCACAGCTCTCCAGTTTTGAGGATTTCCTGCTGTTGCATGTCCCACCCATGGAGAACAGGACATGATGTGGGAGTAAACATGTCTGTAGCCCTCACCACTTCCCCAGTTGGATAGCGCTGTGTGATATGGACAATAGGGGACTCCATCGGGGACCATGAACTGATGTGGGGTGTGGGCAGGGGATGTTTGGAGGTCCTCATCTTGTGCTTGGGCAGGGTACCTAGAGTAGATGTCATGGCTTGACCAGGAGACTTTGCCAAGAAGAAGGTTGGCTTAGGCTTGGGTCAAAGTACAGTGCTAGGGTCGAGGGCTCAGAGCTGAGAAAAGGTAAATGCAGCAGTCCATCCTCTGCCCTGAATGGCCTTCAGCGGCAGCGGGTTCAGTTTCCCCCTTCCTTTAAGGAATACCAACAAGTCCAGTCTTAAAAAGGAAAAATGTGCAACCTTTGCACTTGCAAAGCTAGTGAGAAAAATATACAAATTTGCTAGACGGCCAACTTTGCAACTTTCCACCCATAATGCACAGTGAAATCTATGGGAGTTTCTCACTTCCTGGATTATAGTTCAGGGCTTTTTAGCTTTTACAGGCTTAAAATAAGGCTTCAGTGAGGCACTGTCTACACTTATACATCAGTTTGAATTGAACAGCTTGTATCATTTACTTGGGTGTCTGTTCATATGGGTACCAGCCCTCCTTTTGGAAGGTGCTCCTTGTAGATGGAAGTGTGAACTTCAAAGAGCTCCATTTAAGTCCCTCCATGTCCTCTTGTCTATCCAGACATGCCTTGTTCTGTTTCCTGCAGCAGGTATATGCTAGTTTTGTTTCTTTTTCTCTAAAGAGAAGTGCCCATCTAATGCCTTTGAGACTGTTGATTGTACAAAAAAAGACATCCTCAGGTAAGACTATCCCTCTCACTAGAATAGCTGCAAACTCAATGTCCTACCTCAAAGCCAACACTGGCAAAGTCAATAGGTTTGGTTTTTTACAGTGAAACCTTTAGCGATGATTATCACGTCTCAGGCCATTGTGGTAACATTTTGTGTAGCTCCGAAGGCTTCCCAGGTCCTATATCACTGTCTTTTGTAACTCCGTGTCCGTGGTCTCTCCCCCAAGTCTATATTTGTTTTACTACTTTGGCTATATTGTGTTTATAGAAGACAGATAGAAACTTCACCTGATTCAATCGCCCTATTTCAAAGCATCCTACAAAACAAGGGCTCTTCTTAAGCCCGGTTACAAGTTGCCCATGTTGCAGTTACTCGGGAAACGAATCATCTCTTAGTGTCCAGGTCTTCCTTTGATCTGGATCCATCATAATATCGCATATGTGATATAGAGAGACAGAGATGAATGGGAATTGTTTGCAGATAGGGGAATCCCTCCCATTTTACACCACAGAATGCTCTTGTGATCTCATTTAGGGGTGGGCGTCAATGGGACTGGCAGCTGACCTGAATGCCCACCTCTTGCATCCCGTGCCTTATTTAGAGGGCAGATGATGATGGCTTTCCCACATGCAGAGCAGCTTTGGCTCTAGAAAGATCTATGTTGGAAGGCCACCACTGGTGGAAATCAGAGGGGCCACACTATTTAGCCTAACCCTCTGGTGCCTTATTCTTCGACTTCCTTCTAGGTCGTGTCCACCAGAGAGGTTCTGGGCAAGAAACATGTAAAATGGCCCCCACCTTCAGGTAAACAACTCCCACTGTGTAGGGAATGCTGAAATGTACTTTTCAAAGGCAATCCCCCTTTTTGGGATCTGGGTTACGGAAATTTAAAAAAATCTATGATGTGTCCTTTAGAAGCATAGACGAACTGACTGCTACTCTTCTTTTTTCATACAAGTGGTTCCTGACATTGAGACAAGAGTTGCTGCTGTGAAAAAAACAGGCTAATACTGTGAGGAAACCTACATTGTGAGGCCGGAAGTGGCTGACTTGGAGTAGGTGCTTGCTTCCGCCACTCAGTGGTTTGGCAGAAGGCCCACCAAACTTTAAATGAGAGCCTTCATCTCCAGGTCTGCCTTTGTTCTCACACCATTATAACATTTTATATATATACATTTGTAGACAGACAGATTAACAGGATGGCACCTCCGTTGGAGATGAAAAATACATCTAGGGGGGGTAAATACATTACCTTTTTATTTGTCATCCTTCGGTCCTGGTGCTTGAGTAAGAACGGGGGCGAGGCCTGCATGTCTTTTTGGCCAGCCGTCTTGCGATGGCCAGCCACACATGCACACTTTAAAACCTCTAATGTAGCTGTCTTAAGACGGCTGGGTCAGAGTAAGTGCAGGCAACCAGTGCCCTCGGGAGCGGCGAGTGAGCCAGCTCCCTCCAATCAGGGCGCTGCTCTCATAGCGCGAGAGCAGCGCCAGGATGGGTGTTCACACTGCAGCATGGTTGAGAAGTGGTCCGGAGCTGAGGAAGACGGAGGATGTCGGTTAAGGTATGTTTTAAAAAAAATTACAATATTTTCTTGCACAGACATGCACACCCACCCTTACCCTTCCACTTCCCGCAGATGGAAGCCGCCACTGCAAATTAATGGCCATCGAAGACAGATCAGGAGAAATTATCGTAAGGAGTTCACTCAATACCTTCTAACTACAACACCATAGGCCCAGCAGCTACATGGCCCTTGTATGTCCAATTGTGGTCATAAAATATGCTTACAGCGACAGAGCTAAAAATATATTGAAAGCAGATAGAGACTTCCAGGCACATTAACCTGCTCCCTTCCCAACCTGCACCTCACCATGTCCTCTCTTTGCCTCCAGACCATGAGTTAACTCTACTCTGTCCTTGCTCTGACACTATGATAACATCATGCATATATCTAAATATAGAGCATCAGTTATTTAGGCAGTTTTCTTATATAGCACACTAGCACCCAGAGGCATTTAGGCGCTTGTATCGAAATAAGAGCTATATTGTGAACAGTTGGTAATATTTACTCAATAACACGAGATGCATGTTTTTTTTATAGCTCATCTCATTGGTCTCTTCATAACTCGGTAAACAAACGGGGGAGGGAGGGAAGCATAGGGGCTTGTTAGATTAGGAAAGATGTATCATTATCAGCCTCACTGTGCGCATCTTGCCACATAAAACCTTGCATCTAAACACCCAACGAGTTCATAATCCACAGACTAATGCTTTACACCATAAAAAGCCAAACCTATTGTGTTTGTGGTTGCGTTTTGTAGCAGGAATTGGAGAGTTTTGAGACTTCAGCCCTGGTGCTGCTAGGCAAGTTGTGTGAACTGTGGACTGCAGTGTTTGTTGTTTTTTGGGTTTGATAGAAGAAAGTGTTGAGGTCAGGAACCATTAATGATTAAACTACAGGTTGCATCAAAGATAACACTGCCCTGGTTGGGAAGAAAACACTTATGTTTTGAGGGTTCATCACTGTAAACTTTGTACATAGCCTGTTTACTTAGCGTGGGAGGTGCACTCCAGGCTGTAAAAACAAATCATCAGCCATCGTGATCATTAATTTTTTCACTCACATTTTTTCTGGTGCCAGAGTGTCTTACATTGGGAAGCTTCAGCTTTGGATAACCACAACAATTAGTGTTGGCGCTTTGATTTCCAATGATTTCCCTCATTTCCAGCACTTTTCGATGGCAATACCTTACCAGGTTTGAACTGGTGAAGTAAGTTTGTGGAAAACACTATGGGGCATATTTACAAGCCCTATTCGCCACAGGAACCTCACTAACGTTCCTGTGGCGATAGGGGCTTCGCCTTATTTACAAGGTGGTGTTAAGCCACTTAACACTTGTAAATAAGGCACCCTTTCACGCTATAGTTTGTGTGAAAGGTGTGGCCAATGAGTGTTGTGGTGGGCCTACCCATTGATTTGGACATGACCCCCTATTCACAAGAGTGGTGTAAATAGGAGGCAGTGCCAAAAGAATGAGCAGGGAAATCCTGGTCTGAACATGTCGAAACGAGGAGAGATGCTTTATTTCTCCTCGTTTTTGCTGTTTCTATTTGTGCTGCATTGTTCAGCCCACAGAAACAGTAACATGCCATGAATGATTGTTTATGTGCAGGCCTGCACATAAATAATCATTAAAAAAATTACGATTTGCAACTTTTCTGTGTGCTGCACAATGTAGCATACATAGAAGTTACAAATTGCATTTTATGTTTGTTTATGTGCAGGAAGAGACACCTTCCTGCACTCGAACAATAATTCCCTCAACGCAGGCACACTTGCACTATGGTGCAAGGGTGCCTGCGTTGGCACTAAGCAGCTGAGTTCAGGGTCAGCACTAGGGAAAACACAGGGATGCACATATTGTTGTAAACACGGTGCATCCCTGTGTTTTCAGAATGGCAGAGCGCTGCTTTAACTATTTTGGCTTAACACGCGCTCCGCCATTCTTTTGTAAATATGCCCCTATGAAGCAGGTTTTGCCACAGAATTCGTAGCACATGTGATGCGGGCCTTGGAGGGAAAATCCACCTGCTGGAACTTTTTTTTGTAGGGTATGTGACATTGTGCAGAATCTACATTTTTCGCACTTTATGGAAGTTGTGTACCTTGCCGTACAACTTCAGGTGTGGAAAAAAAAATGTAGTCCCGAAAAGTCACGGGAACCAGAATAATGCCGCAACCACTAGCAATGATTAAAGCAATTTCCAGATGAGGTGTTAACCTTTTTAGCTAAGGTGTACAGAAAACCATGCGTTCAGCAAACACGTGCAAAATAATCTTTTACTCGGGGTCAGGGTCGCCAAGTTGGGTAACATGTTTGCATACATATGATGACAGGAATTAACCTAATTTCTGAGCCAGAGCATGCTGGGATAACTTTCTGCATAATAAGCAGAAAAATAACATCCCTTGGATGGTTCAGTGCAGCATATGCTATCCTGCACTCTCTGGGCTTATTTATAAGGTCATTCAAAAGTGCAAGCCTGATTCATGGCTGGAAAAAGCTGTAATTTATGCTGGTATTTTTTGCTTATGTTTTAGAATTCTCCCCGTTTTAATTTGTGTTCTTTCACCTCTTTCCTTTCTTATTTCCACCATCTTGTTTTTAGGTCTAGCGTTTGCCAAGACCTTTTGATTTCACTCAAATTATATATGTAATACACTTACTTAAAGGACATTCAACCAGCCCTCTTCTCCAGTGTGCCCCCTGAATATTAAATCAACACAGGCACGGCCGGTTCAGATTGGTGAGGCTGGGGTGGGGTGGGGGAATTGACAGACGACGGAATACAGAAAATAACATTTAAAAATAAATAAAACCACTTACCTTGCGCTCGCCGCATCGCTGAGTCAGCGATGCGGCGAGCGTAAGGTAAGTGGTTTTATTATTTTTTTCATTTCATTTTCCCTATTTCGTCGTCTGTCGACTTCACCGCACCCAGCCACCGCCCCGCCTCTCTTACTGGAACCGGCCACGCCTGTATCAACAATTTAAATGGGACAGAATATCGAAAATAAAAGACCAACAGGTAAGTGAATCTAGATATTCTATACCTCCGCACGACATATATCATCAAGGTATGTAGATGGGGAGTAAGGAATAGTAAATCTATACTCCCTATATGCATTTACCTTTCAATATTTTGCCCCCCGATATTCTGTCCTTGATATGAGTATGCCACAATATTGTTGGCGTCGATATTCAGTAGTACAATCTTCTTCACCCATTGTTGCATCATTCACATCTTTCTTCTGCCCACTATGCCATACAGCATGGGATCATAGGGCATTACCTCCTCGTCAGACCTCCCCGTCACAGTCCTTACACACATGAGCGATAGCTCCTTCCCACAGATATCCCAAGCTGAAACTCCCTTGCTCCCAAACCTACCCTCCAGGCCACACCCTCATCCTGTGGCACATAACCCCGACCTTACTGTCCAACATCCTGTTGTTTTTGTCTGCAGATCGGATGTCTGGTAGGAAATCTCGATTGCACTTTGGTTCGTCCTAGGGTAAGTGTGAGCGGTTTTGCTTCAGCTACTGTTTTTCCATAATTGGAGTCCCTGCTGTAGCGGACTGTTATGGGATCTGCTAGTTAAATTAGGACAAGTCGGGCATGCCTGGGGCATGGTGGTGCGGGCGATTATGGTTTCTTGTTCCATAGTCTTCACCGTGGTTGGTGTTCCTGTCTCCCCTACCGACTAAGGAGGGGCGTTGTCGGGATGGCCCTGGACGCGGAGGCTTGGTATGGTCCCTGCTTCAGAGAGACCTCCGGGCGCTCCTTGACTGTGTTTGCAGCCACGCCTCGCTGGCACACATGGGGCGTGGCGGTGAGTCATCTCCTCTGATTTGAGGGGCACTCAGTGTGTGCCGAGAAAATGTGGCTGAAAGTTGGCAGGGGTCCCGGCTACAAAGGCTTACGGGGCCGCTGTAGGTAGAAGATTGGAGTGGTTTGGTGTCTCGCGCCAGCCTAGACACGGAAGTGAGCGTCCTCATGGTTCGGTACCTCTCAGAGGAGGGCGTGGCTAGGTGTACAAGAGGGAGCCGCAGGCTTTGTTGCGGATTGGTGGTTCGAGAGGAGTGGCCCAGACCATCAGAGTTCCTTCACCTTCCCACCTTGTGTGCGCTGTGTCATGCCTGGTTACATGACGGGTTTAAGGTCAGGTAATCTGACTTACTCGGTTGGCTAGCGTGTGTCTGCTCCATTGTGGCACTTCCCTTTCTCTGTCAACAAGCAAATCGCTGGGCGAGTGGTGTAGGTTTTATGGATCTTGTTGTACTCTTGGATTGGCAAACAGGATGGGGTGTTTCTCCTGCTTAGTTGTAATTGGTTGAGGGGCTAAGTGGATGGATGGGGTTGGAGCTGGATTACTGGTCAGTGAGTGGTCTGGCTATATCTTGGATGTGCTGCCTCCGACTTATGGCTATCATGGATGGAGTTAAGAGATCAGAGAAGTGTAAGAACTTGGAGGAGGAGGTGGTTGCAGGGTGTTCCACTGCACCTTCATTGGCGGATGTTCAAAATATGAGAGAAGCCTCTGTTTCTGCTGCCTTTCTGGCTAGAGAATCTGTGGGGGCAAAAAGGCAGACCTTCACAATATTCTCCAGCATGTTCCGGTCAATTTGGGCTTCCCTGATCCCTCAGTGCCTGAGGAGTCTGAAGACTTCTTTGCCAATTATCAAAAGCAGGAGCCTGAAAGTCTTCCTGTTCATAAATCTGTACAGAATGTACTAGAACGGGACTAGAAAGATGTTGATAAACATGCATTCCCCCGGTTTCTGGCTAAAAGGTATCCTTTGCAGGGGTTTTTGGAGGAATTCCTGTCAGTGGTGTAGGTTGATTCCCTGTTGGCTGGACATTCGTCACTGAGCCTGGTGGTCTCTGAGGTTGCAGTTCCTTCAGATCCTGGGCATAAGAGGGCTGAATGGGCTTTAAAGAGGTCTTTTGCAGCTTCCAACCTGGTTGTTCAATCAGCCTCATACACCAGTTATTTGGTCCAGTCTCTACTGAAGGACTGTCAATGTATTTCAGAGCAAGTGCTTCAGGAGGAGTATCCCTCTGAGGCCTTGACAATGTTGGAACAACAGTTGCGTTTCTTGTCTGACTTGTCGTTTGATTGTCTTAGTGCTTCAGCTGCGGCGGGGGTGCACCGGTGGCTGCTAGGAGGCAGTTGTGGATTAAAACTTGGAAGGCTGAGGCGGTGCAGAAGAATACGCTCATGATAATTTCTTACACGGGCTCCAAACTGTTTGGGGAACCATTAAAAGCTCTGATAAAAAAACAGCAGAGGACAAAAGGTTGTTGGCTCCGGTTCGCCCTATGCAGAAGGGAGAGTTTGCTGGCTATAAAAGGGCATTTGGGCAGGCGTTTCAGTCTAAAATGGCCTCCCAGCCCTTCCTTCCAAAAATCCCAGGGTCAGCATGGGCCCTCGGTAGCTTCCAGTCAGTCTAAATCATGACTATGCGATGTTTCGGGAGGAGGGCTTGTTGGGGGTTGCCTCAGGATCGTTTTGACAGTCTCATAGGAGTTTGTCAGGGATCAATGGGTCCTAAGGATTATCAGACTGGGGTATTGAATAGAATTTGTGGATCCCCCAGGGGAGGTGTTCTGTGCTACCCCTGTTCCCAGGTCTCAGGTCAAGTGTTGGGCGCTATTGGATGGGGTTCAGGACCTGTTATCAAAAGGGGCCATTGTGAGGGTCCCTGTGGGACAATGAGGAAAGAAGGTTTACTCTATCCTGTTTCTGATCCGTAAACCCAATGGGGATTACTGTCTTGTACTGGATTTAAAAGCAGTGAATTTGTGCATTCATCACCGGTCATTCAAGATGGGGACTCTCCAGTTGCCCTTCCTGTTGATGGTGGATTTCGTGACTTCTCTGAATCTGAGGGATGCCTATTTTCATGTGCCAGTTCACAGGGACTCACAGCAGTTTCTAAGGTTTTGTGTGGGCGGCGACCTTTCCAGTTTCAAGTATTGCACTTTCCATTCTCTGCTTCACCTAGGGTGTTTACTAAGGTGTTGGCTCCCTTGGTGGGGTTGGTACATGCTCAGTGGATCCATGTGTTTCCATATTTGTATGACTGGTTGATTTCTTCCTCTTCTTTCCCTAAGGCTCAATCACATACCCAGGATGTCTGCCATCTCCTGCGGACGTTTGGGTGGATTCTGAACTGGAGATGTCCCATTTAATGCCCACTCAGGAACTGCTGTTCATTGGAGGGGTTTCGACACACCGGTGGGGAAGGTGTATCTTTCCGAGCCTCGCAGGTTGACTCTTGGGAAAGAACTGAGGAGGGTGTTGGCTTCTCCTGCTTCCACTGCTCAACTGTGGTTGAGAGTGCAAGGGTTGATGGCAGACACTGTAATGATTGTTCCAAGAGAGGTCTGGTGCTGACGACAGATGCCAGCGTGCTAGGTTGGGGGGCTGTTATTGCTCAGGATTCCGTTCAGGGAATCTGGTTCGTCAGGGAGGCTGGGATGTCTTCCAACTGGAGGGAGTTAAAAGCCGTAGTTGGCCCTGGTGCATTTTCTTCCTTGGGTCCTACAGCTGGATGTTCTGTTGCGGACAGACAACACGGTAGTGGTTTGCTATGCCAACCACTAGGGGAGTGCAAAGGTGGCTTACCTGAACTTGTTAGCTCAGAAGATTTGCCGGTGGGTAGGATTGAACTTGTTGTTACTGAGGGTGTTACATTTGCCTGGGTTGTTGAATTCTGAGGCGGATCTTTTGAGCAGGTTGTTTACCTCACTGTTGGAAATGTGTTTGGATCGGAGGGTATTTGGGATGCTCATGCGGGAGTTTGGGGTACCCGTAGTGGACCTGTTTGTGATCCCAAAGAATGCCTAGAGGGAGAAGTTTTGCTCTCTGAGCCAATCAGAGTCGGTTTGAAGGGTGGATGCTCTGTCTGTGTGGTGGGCTTAATGTATGCCTTTCCTCCGATTGCGTTAATTCAGAGGGTTCTTCTGAAGGTGAGGTTGGACAGGGCGTCAGTGATTTGGGTGGCGTCGGTCTGGTGCGGAGGCCTTGGTTTCCTCTGTTGTTGCAGTTGGTGGTGGGGCCTTGC
Source organism: Triturus cristatus (assembly GCF_964204655.1). Classification (NCBI taxonomy): domain Eukaryota; kingdom Metazoa; phylum Chordata; class Amphibia; order Caudata; family Salamandridae; genus Triturus; species Triturus cristatus. Next base: position 963,947,265 of record NC_140588.1, read on the forward strand.
TGGCTGATCTCGATGGGCCCCTGTCCTCTGTCATTTCTGACTCTATCTTGGAATTGTCTGATCCGGTTGCACCTGGTGGGCTGGCTGTTGAAAGGATGAACCTAGTGGCTCTGGGGTGTTCTCCTGAGTTGGCTCTCTTTATTCAACAGGTATGTCGGCCTTCTACCCTTAAATCTTATGCCCGGCATTGGGTGTCCTTTCAGGGTTGGTGTGCAGATAGGGGCTGGTTTGCCTTGACGGTGGATCCTGTACATGTCTTGGACTTTCTGAAGGATGGTTCGAATTGAGCTTGGGTGTTTCCTCTTTGACAGCTCATTGGGCGGCTGTGAGAGCCTTTCGGGGACCTGCATGTGAGACGGTGGTGCCTTTGGTGTCCTGGCTTTTGAGAAGTTGTTTTCTCAAGAAACCTATGGTTAAATCCTTGTCCCCGGGTTGGGATCTCGCAGTGGTCCTGAGGACTTTGCCGTCTGCTCCTTTTGAGTTTCTGGAGGAGATTTCTCTGAGGTTTTTGATGGTCAAGGTTGTTTTCCTGGTGGCTATTACCTCAGCCTAAAAGGTTGGAGAGATGGGCTCATTGTTTTGTTCGAAGACCTTTTTGAAGCGCTTTCCGGATCGGGTGGTTTTTCAGCCAGACCCTTCTTTTGTCCCAAAGGTTCCTTCCTGTTTTCACTGCTCAGAGGAGCAGGTGCTGCTGGTTTTGTGTCCAGATCCACAATCAGAGGAGGAAGCCCACCTGCACTGTTTGGATGGTATGCATGCTATTGGGGTGTACTTGGTTCGTACCCTTCCGTTTCGTAAAGTGGATTCTCTTTTTTGACTTTTGGCCTGGCGGGCCAGGGCCTGAAGTGTTCTAGTGCTACTGTCAGAAGGTGACTAAAGTGGGCTATCTTGGCAGCTTATGAATCCTGTGGTGTGCCAGTGCCTGAGTCTGTTCAGGGGAGGTCAACTTGGGGGATGGGTGCTTCCAGGGCTTGTTTTCAGGGGGTGTCTATGGCAGAGATCTGCAAGGCCGCCACTTGGAGTGCTCCCCACACCTTTATGTCCCATTATCGCCTGGTGGTGGGTGGGGCTGGATCTGCCAGTTTAACGACGCAGTATTGCGTTCTGTGCAAGGCATGTAACTTTGCTGCTTGTTATTCCAATAAAGTCTGTTTGCAGCTCTGTTGTTGAAGCCAATTCTTGCTTGGGTATCTGCTCATGTATGTAAAGACTGTGACAGGGAGGTCTGACGAGGAGGTTATGCCCGTAACTTACCGGTAATATTCATTACTCTGAGTCGTAGACCTTCTTGTCACAGTCCTGGTTCCCATCCCCCCCTCTCTGTTTCGGCTTCTTGTGCTTGGTGGTACAGGATGTTGGATGGTAAGGTCGGGGGTTATGTGCCACAGGCTCTGGGCATGGCCTGAAGGGTAGGGATGGGAGCAATGGAGTTTCAGCTTAGGATATCTGTGGGAAGGAGCTATCACTCATGTGTGTAAGGACTGTGATGGGGAGGTCTACGACTCGGAGTAATTACTGGTAAGTAACCGGTGATCCCACTTCAGCCATTGACTACTGTCACTGTGAGTGACAACATTCTGCTCTTTTGCAAGGACATCCACACACAAAGTAGGTCCCTTCAATACCAGGAACTACTATGGCAATGTGTGCCTTTTGCACCCAAAAATATTTTTATTTTAGCTTTTTATTTTATATTGGTGAAGGCCCATAGGTCCACTCTATAGTACAGTTTTACCAAAATCATGACAAAACAAAAAAGCATTGTCAAAGCCAAAAGGTGGGCATCTAATGCCATTCCTATTGGCTTTGCAATGCTTGGTAATGGGTTGTGACAGGCTTGCAGTTGGAAGCTTTACACAAAATTATATTTCACAAAGGCATAAGATGAGGCCTGTATGTAATAGGGTTGCGCAATATACCCAGTTACACGTATGTTCCACGCAACTAGTTTTTACCTACCTTACACTTGTGGGCGTTCCAAGGGATATGTCAGCAGAGCATTCAGTGACCTGCTACACAAATATGCTTACGTTTGACAGAATCTGTAAGGTGTAAATAGTTCAAGTTTAGCTTAGTGAGCATTCACAAATATTTGTAAATGCATTCCCACATTTTTTTGTTTGAGTTACGCATAAAAGATCCATATATGCATGCTTCTTAAAGTGTAGGAAAGTGCGCCAAGTATCCCTGTTTTCTCAGAGGCATGGTAGATCTGCCCCATTTGCTTTCTTGGCATCTACCTCACTAATTATGTTGCAAAGCACTAATGCTTGCATTCTGCTGCATGTGTGTAACTGTTATAGTATTTTGCTGAACTTTTTATGCATTGCTCACACCCCTGTGCCCCTCCCCTGCCCGCCTCACCACCTGCAAGTCATGCCGGCCACCACTGGTATTTTGTTTGTCCCAGACAGTGTGCACGGGTGGCAGACTCACTCTTGTGTCATCCCATCATCCAATTTAGGGGCATATTCTCAAGGACTTATCGACGATTTATCTGCACTTTAGTGCCGCAAAGGTGGCGATAGATTTTTCGCCCTATTCTCAAGCTGGTGCAAACTGCCGATATCGCCAGTTTTGCAGCAATAGCTGCTGCAAAAACATCGCCACGGATGAGAGCGACAACTAACGCTAATGATATGCAGAGTAGGCGTTCTCGTGCAAAAACACACGAAAACACCACTTCGCGATATTCTCAACAACCAGCCAGATCGGCGAAGCGATCCAAACACAGGCGATAAGGCGCGTTAGCAGCAGGGATTTAATACCTGCCTTGTACTGGTGTTAGTACAAAAGGGGGTGGTGATGGACGGAGCATCAGAACCAATCAAACACTCACACCAAGTCAACAGATCCGGGTTTGATCCATCACCGTTCTTTAGCCCACTCTGCCACCCCAGTTCAGACATGGCCATATGCAAATCAGTCTGACCCTGTGCCTCATGGGAACAGTCCAGCAGGAACTGCCAAGCCATGCCTTCCCTGGGCCGGAAACATGCTTCCTAGGACCGTTTTCTGGCATTTCAGCCCTCTTCAGCCAGGCTTGCTTGAATCCAGTGGCAAAGTGAGCAAGGGACTCACGTCTGAGCATACCCTGCCAACTTATGGCGAACAAAACAGCACAAAAGGGGGTGGTGATGGACGGAGCATCAGAACCAATAAAACACTCACACCCAGTCAACAGATCTGGGTTTGATCCATCACTGTTCTTTAGCCCACTCTGCCACCCCAGTTCAGACATGGCCATATGCAAATCAGTCTGACCCTGTGCCTCATGGGAACAGTGCAGCCCGAACTGCCAAGCCATGCCTTCCCTGGGCCGGAAACATGCTTCCTAGGACCGTTTTCTGGCATTTCAGCCCTCTTCAGCCAGGCTTGCTTGAATCCAGTGGCAAAGTGAGCAAGGGACTCACGTCTGAGCATACCCTGCCAACTTATGGCGAACAAAGCAGTACAAAAGGGGGTGGTGATGGACGGAGCATCAGAACCAATCAAACACTCACACCCAGTCAACAGATCTAGGTTTGATCCATCACTGTTCTTTAGCCCACTCTGCCACCCCAGTTCAGACATGGCCATATGCAAATCAGTCTGACCCTGTGCCTCATGGGAACAGTCCAGCACGAACTGCCAAGCCATGTCTTCCCTAGACCGGAAACAAGCTTCCTAGGACCGGTTTCTGGCATTTCAGCCGTCTTCAGCCAGGCTTGCTTGAATCCAGTGGCAAAGTGAGCAAGGGACTCACGTCTGAGCATACCCTGCCAACTTATGGCGAACAAAGTAGTACAAAAGGGGGTGGTGATGGACGGAGCATCAGAACCAATCAAACACTCACACCCAGTCAACAGATCTGGGTTTGATCCATCACCGTTCTTTAGCCCACTCTGCCACCCCAGTTCAGACATGGTCATATGCAAATCAGTCTGACCCTGTGCCTCATGGGAACAGTCCAGCACGAACTGCCAAGCCATGTCTTCCCTGGACCGGAAGCAAGCTTCCTAGGACCGGTTTCTGGCATTTCAGCCGTCTTCAGCCAGGCTTGCTTGAATCCAGTGGCAAAATGAGCAAGGGACTCACGTCTGAGCATACCCTGCCAACTTATGGCGAACAAAGCAGTACAAAAGGGGGTGGTGATGGACGGAGCATCAGAACCAATCAAACACTCACACCCAGTCAACAGATCTGGGTTTGATCCATCACCGTTCTTTAGCCCACTCTGCCACCCCAGTTCAGACATGGCCATATGCAAATCAGTCTGACCCTGTGCCTCATGGGAACAGTCCAGCACAAACTGCCAAGCCATGTGTTCCCTGGACCGGAAACAAGCTTCCTAGGACCGGTTTCTGGCATTTCAGCCACCTTCAGCCAGGCTTGCTTGAATCCAGTGGCAAAGTGAGCAAGGGACTCACGTCTGAGCATACCCTGCCAACTTATGGTGAACAAAGCAGTACAAAAGGGGGTGGTGATGGACGGAGCATCAGAACCAATCAAACACTCACACCCAGTCAACAGATCTGGGTTTGATCCATCACCGTTCTTTAGCCCACTCTGCCACCCCAGTTCAGACATGGCCATATGCAAATCAGTCTGACCCTGTGCCTCATGGGAACAGTCCAGCACGAACTGCCAAGCCATGTCTTCCCTGGACCGGAAACAAGCTTTCTAGGACCGGTTTCTGGCATTTCAGCCGTCTTCAGCCAGGCTTGCTTGAATCCAGTGGCAAAGTGAGCAAGGGACTCACGTCTGAGCATACCCTGCCAACGTATGGCGAACAAAGCGGTACAAAAGGGGGTGGTGATGGACGGAGCATCAGAACCAATCAAACACTCACACCCAGTCAACAGATCTGGGATTGATCCATCACCGTTCTTTAGCCCACTCTGCCACCCAAGATCAGACATGGCCATATGCAAATCAGTCTGACCCTGTGCCTCATGGGAACAGTCCAGCCCGAACTGCCAAGCCATGCCTACCCTGGACCGGAAACAAGCTTCCTAGGACCGGTTTCTGGCATTTCAGCCGTCTTCAGCCAGGCTTGCTTGAATCCAGTGGCAAAGTGAGCAAGGGACTCACGTCTGAGCATACCCTGCCAACTTATGGCGAACAAAGCGCTACAAAAGGGGGTGGTGATGGACGGAGCATCAGAACCAATCAAACACTCACACCCAGTCAACAGATCTGGGGTTGATCCATCACCATTCCTGCCCTGCTCCTGGAGGTGGGGTGCCGAAGCTGTCCATGAGCTGTTGGAGGGCATCGGTGTCGATGTTGGGGAGGTCCTCTTCATCATCAGTGCTGTGTTGTTGGGTCATATATGCAGAAGGTGTTGATTCTCCCTCTGCAATGTGAAGGGCAGATGCAGATTGACATTGTGTTTTCATGTATGTTCACGAATTGTACAAGTTTACTGTCAGACTGCATGACAATGTACATTGTGACTGTTTGTGAGGAGATGCCTATTTGATGTGGGACAGTTGACATTTCTACACCATCAGGGATGTGAGGTTGTACATGTACAGTATCACATCAGTTTCCTGCTATGCCAAACGCGAATGGCCATTTTCTACACGCAAGCGGCAGCAGTTGTGTCCTCTGTTCTGTTGTGAAAGTGTTGCTGTTTGTACCACATTGTTGTCAATGTTGAGGTGCTCTGATTCTTATGTGTGTGTGCTGCATTGTGGGTGAGTTGCCCCTTCAGCTCTGATTTGGCTAGCCCATATTCCTTTCAGGCGGTGTGGTGTGCCTTTCACTTCTGTACTTATACAGTGCTGAGATGTTGCAGATTTGGGTAAATTGGGCTTTTGGTCGGAGTTGTTACTCTTGTGCATGGTTTGTCCGCAGATGTGCTATACTTAATTGTACATGTGTGCCATTGTTCCCATCTCCCCCCGGTCTCCCAGTCCTTGGTCTTTACTTAACCTGTTGCTGTTGGCTCAGGTCATACTGTGCAGTGTCTGGTCCCCCAACTACTGCCACTGTCTCCCCAATGATGGTCCCAGGCTGGTCCTCCGGGGGCTTGTGGGGTTCTGGTTGCCCTCTATACCTGCTGCAGCTACCTCCATGGTGTTTAGCAGTTGTTTGTGTTTTGTTTGCCGCTTTTATAGTGATTTTGCCACCTGACTTGTGGGAGTTGCAGGCCTGGCGCTGCTTATCGCAGAATTTTTTATCGCAGTTGGGCCCATCGCAACTTTTTTCACGTTCGAGTTTAGATTTTTATCGCCGTCCCGGTAATTTTATCACGGACATTTGACACGTTATCGGGAAACTATCGCATGTTACCACCGTGTTGTGAATACGACGTTAACACACAGTTATTTTCCCGCAATAGACGGCGATATGAAAAATTGCGTTAACATATTTTGGTGATCATTATCGCACGTTCTTGAGAATATCCCCCTTAGCGTGCTGATCCCCACCCTGTCTCATTACACATCCTCCGTGCCCACCTATTTTATATTGTCACATGTCTGAATAGATTTGGGAGCACAAGACATATCCTGGAGGTGGCTATTTCGCACACTGTTTGAAGGTTACATGGTATCTTCCATGTAGGGCACAATGCATTGGCCTGTTATGACGTATCCGATCGAATGGGCTCCAGGTTACCTGCGCTGTTGCACTGGCAATGCCACTCAGCCCTGTACCAGGTGGCACAGTCTTGAGTTTTTTTAAATAAACAGGCGCTACTCTATAAACCTTTTAAGAACAAGAATAATTGTACACAACAGAAACAATTGTTCACTGATTACTCATTTAGTATGTGATTAGAATGATGTTCTGTGAACTGACTTATTTCCTGTACCAACACTAAAGGATTTGTCTAAATCACAAGAGAAAGTTCCAAAGGCCTTTCTGCTTCATAGTCCTGTATGAAGCATAGATGTAAAATAGACCCTGAGAGAGTGTGGAGAGACTGAATTGGGTGTGTGGTTACACCAAAATGTCTACTGGCTACCTCGCCCGGTTATATCATGGAGCATTAACTGTTGGTAGGGGCGGCATGATACATGTTGCAGCAACCTACAGGTATTCACCTTTCTTTTCTTCCATGTCCCAGAACTACTGCCAGTCCTGTGCCATCTGTCTGTCACACAATGTCAAAAAACGGAAAGGCCACCCCCACTTCTCGCTTTCCCCCGTAGGGACCATTTGTGCACATTCAGATGGACTTTATCCAGATGACCAAATCTGCAAGCTATTCCTATTCCCTGTTAATTGTGTGCATGTTCTCAAGATGGGTAGATGTGTATGTAAAGTGGAAAGGAACAATGGACCCCTTAAAAACAATATAGCTAAGATATGCTCAATGGACTGATCATTAGCGTTATGGCCCCCCAGAGCGATCCCTTCCCAGAAGACCAAATTGAGACAATGTGAAATATTTATGGGCCTGCCCATGATGCTGCCCTCGAATGCCCCAGTCTCAGCTGCTAAACTGTATTTCTGGTTGAACACCAATGCAGTTGTCAAATGCTGTGTCCTGACAATAGGGATCAACTCACCTCACTGCAAAAGGGCTGCTACGCCTAGATGGTGCTCATGCTTCTGTTTCTGGACCTGTGTGTGGCTCGAGATCCCCCACTGAAACTGTACCTGCTGGATCTTGCTTATGTGCTGGAAGGCCAAATGTTTTTTATCCACCTTCTCTGCCTGATCCACCATCAAAACACAATACTGCCCCTACAGGTCTCTAATCATTACCCCATCCATCCGAGGTAGTCAGCCCCTTCCTGGATACCAGATTTCTCTGTGAGTTTGGCCTGCTATCAGTGCCACTGCCCTGAGTGTCTGATCGGTGGTGGGATACATCTGTGCTGCAGAATGGGGTGTTATTCTGAGACAGAACTGTACTGAATTTTCTCTTTCACAGAGCCACTGCTCTGCCCACAAGGGTAATTCCTACATGTTGATAACATACAATTAATCCTTCCTCCTGATGGATTTGCATGAACATGCCTGTTGATGTGGGGGATAGCATTCATTTGATTGGAGTACCCTTCCGTTATAATGGCACTTGACTTCATCTTTTTTACTATGATTACTGACTGCCAGATCATGCTGGCATTTCCCCCACCTCTTACATAAACCTAAAAAGCTCAACATTCCTATGAATTGGAACATGCCAGATATGACTCAACTTGCAGTGACTGAGCAAGGAGTTATATGCAAGCACTGAGAAGCAAACCTCTCCTGTGTTTCTTTTGGACATAGCAAATGTGATTTAACAGAAGAAAACTTTAATTTTTGAATTACTTCTTTTTTGAGTGCCGTCTCCCTCATGGACTGTTGTTTTATAAGTACCACTAACAAGGAGATGATGTCTATATCATTTGTGGGTAACAGACTTACTCTTCGTTGCCCTTTGATTGGACTGGTCACCCAAGATACTTTGTGCCTTCTATGAGACACATTGAGGATCATGCTATAGACTGATACATATTGGTCATGCAAAGGTATTCTACAGAATTTTGGCTAATCTTGCGTGTTCTTAGTATCAACGATAAGGACAGACAGGCACTGTGGAAGTTTTCCATGAACTTAGTGTTAGCAACCAGTCTCAATAACCCCAAAAGCCGCTTCAGAACCTCAAAATTTTAAGCTGTTATGCTAAAGGTTTGCTGGCACATTCAAAACAAAACTTTGGGATTGGTAGCCTGTAGTGACTACATTCTGGAGGGAAAATGTGAGATTCCTCCATCCTACAGCCTCCACTGAACCCCTTAACATCCAACTTTAGCCTCACAGACTTCCTTTTGCTTAGACAATTGGGACCTCAACAGAGCACCAACAGCAATGGCCTGGCTGCTCCATGATAACCGAAGAATTTCAGGGTTTGTGTCCCAGTACATTGAGTAGGGATATTCTCTCAAACTCTAATGCTCCCATCTTCCCACAAACCAGAGCTCCTCCTTTGCCACTGCTGTGTATGTAAACTTATCTACTAAAGATGGGGTCTGTAAAGAGCCTGTCCCTTTTGTCTTCTCAGTTAGAATGAAAGTGAACAGATCAACAATGGGACGAGGTGGAGCCACTTGGAAACCTTGCCAAGCCAATTATGAGGGCTCTGCATACTGGCAGATACCTCTGCTGTGTATACCAATGCTCCTATGGTTGGGAAACAGCGAATGGAGCACTGGGATACACGGCAATGTAACTAGATGTCTACAATGTGGCACCCAAATAATTTAAGGAAAGGTTGTTGATTATGGTTAGCTGGAGGCCAGAACCTCTATGTGATGTGTTCATTGCTGTAGAAGTGGGAAGAACATGGAATTTCCTCTTTTGGTTTGAAATAAAAAAGGAATTCCTGGGGTATATTGGCCCTGTGAATACGTGTTAAACAATTCTTTGTTAAAGAATAGTAATTGACTTGGACAACATGGTCTGTGCTAATAAACACATATTGACTGGGAAGATTAAAGTTGATTTGGTACCTTGAATGGCTCCCCTCATTCACTAGGGCCATTTATCATGGTATGATAGCAGAACATTGATGTCAGATTATCAATTGAGACAAAGGTTTGTCCTAAATGTTGTCTACAAAATTTTGCCCCATTGGAGTTACTAATAGAAGATCTACAGCCAATGGGAATTCTATTTTGAAATAAACATTTTTTAAATCAGATGATATTTCTGTATACAATATTCTGACATGCAACCATTGCTATGTACCTAGTGAATAACTCACATGAATATCAACGTGGTGGTTTCCTTGTAGCCTTTACGAAATGCTCTGTTAAAATGTGCAACTTTATGCAGCAGATAATGTAATATGCAGTGGCGGCCGCCACACAACAAAAGTGGAGGGTTGTGACATTCGAGTTGTCAATCTAACCACCACTCTGAAGCGCTGACGTCAGTTCTTTCTTTTCTGCACCAGGCAGCGCAGATCCGTCGAAGACAGCTACCCCTGCCATTTTTTGACAGACTTTTTTCAACATTTTGTTGACTTCTTTTGGTGTTTAGGGGTGTCTAGCAAGAAGACCTCGAGGTTCAAGCCATGCGGCGTCTATCACCACGCCATGTCAGTCACAGACCCCCACATAGTGTGTCTCTGGTGGCTGGAGTGCAACGACAACACAAAGTCTTGCTCCAACTGCTGGGCCATAGCGCCGAAGGCTTTGAGGGAGCAGTCCCTAAAGCTCGGTGTTCAGCACCACATAGGTCGCCTCGATGATCTTGTTTCTGCTCCCAGTCCTGGTCAAGAGGAAGGTCACAGCACCGCTCCGGAGGGTCGAAGTCCTCTACTTCGAAGTCGTCACGGTCAGGTAAGAGGCACCACAAGAAACACAAGAAGTCAAAGTGTGCTTTGACTTCACCCTGTCCGTCGCACAAGAAGATGACGGAACCTCAGTGTTCGAGGTCCCGCTCCGCGGACCGGGTGCCTGGGTCGGCTTCACGTTTCCCTTCCTTTATGGGGCTAGGAGCAAACCCCGCCCAGTTGAAGGAATTTTATGACACCATGTGCACCATATTTGGGCGCACGGATGAAGCAAAACTCGTGGGTTTTGCGCCTCTGGCGCCATGGCCTCCAACTGGACCTCCGAAGCGACCTTCCGACCACCGGCGGTGCCTCCTCAATCGTCATTTCAGACAACACGGTGCCAGTGAGGCATCCACTGACTCCGAGACTGCCGCTGATGGAGCCATACGGCTCTATGCTGTTCAAACAGCCCTATTCTGAAGGGCTAAAAATGGATGATGAGGTTAGGGAGGGCCAACAGGATCCCTTGGAAATCCTGCAACCTCAAGATGGGGACTGGTATGAGGAACTTGGTGATGGCAGCAGCCTGGACACCACCCTAGATTCTGGCGTACTGTCTCCCCCTAACCTGGCTACAAAGGAGTGGGTGTCATTTGCTATGGTGGTGTATAGGGCTGCGTAGGTCTTGGACCTGCAGCTTCCTACAGTGGCAGTCACGACTAACGTCTTGACAGAGATCCTGCAGCCATGGTATCTCCACCGCGGAACCCTTGCTGCCCTTCAACGAGGCCTTGACAGACGTTCTTCTGGGCACCTGATGCAAGTGCTTGAATGTTTTAAGGGCTCGCGGACTACAGCCAAGTACTTAGGCCTCACCACATCTTCCCGGCCTGTGTCTGCTTTTCGATCTTTTTGTGGCAATAGATGGGGCTTCCAACCACGTTGGAAGGGGGTGAGACAGGAAGGGTACCATCTCCTGATAGCAGGTACCCTCGAGGTCGCGCTGCAAAGGCGGGAAGGCCTTTGAAGCTTCCCTGCCACCCACAGCTTTTCCCGACCTAGGGGAGGTGTGAAAACCTCCGCCCAGGAAAGGCTTTGTTTCTGGGCTCAGGGAGCAAAGGCTCCCTCCCCAGGGGTCCAGAAACTTGTCTTGTGGTGGCAGGCTGGTGTTTACCAGTCAGGGAACCCACCAGAGGCTGGTTGTTTTTCAGGGACATCTCTAAGATGCCCTCTGATTATATTGTATAATAAATCCCACATTTGCATCACTGTGGGTTTATTATGCTGAGAAGTTTGCTACCAAACTTCCCAGAATTCAGTAAATCCATTATGGTGCTGTGGAGTTTGTAATGACAAACTCCCAGACCATATACTCTTTATGGCTTTACTGCACTTACAATGTCTACGAATGGACTTAGACACTGTAGGGGTACAGTGCTCATGCAACTGTACGCTTACCAGTGGTACAGTGCACCCACCTAGAGGGGTGCCTCACCTATACGATAGGCAGGGGTTGCAGGCGTGGCACACAAGTATGTGTATACGTCAGATGTGAAGCGCTGTTAGGCCACAGTCCCATTCGCACAGCGATTTCCATGTGTATACAAAATACTCCATCTCAATTTGAGCATCCATTTTAACCATGTTTAACCTTTTTACTCCATTTCACCCAGAATTGTTACATATCTTTCACCAACCACATGTAAGGTTGCGTGCTTTTCCTTTACTTCAAATGCTAAAGATATGCCCATCAAGGCCTTTTTTTAAAGCACGTGTGCAAATGCATCATTCATCCATGGCAGTTTTTATCCACCCAATGCATTTCAGGCTCAAATAGCCCTTCTTCAGGGGTAAATATAAACTAAAAGAAACCAGCATTGCTTATTTTCAACACAATTAACATGTAAAATACTTTCATCACACTGTCAACAATCTCTACACCGTGTATTACAAAGTACTGCCCTTCGTTTACCAGCACTTTTTAGATTTTAGTTGAAGCCCACAACTACTTAATTATTCCTGAATTTTCACCAAAACGTGATACTTGGCGTGCCTTGCTCGTATATGTATTCCCCTAATTCCCTCGCGCCCTGATTGAACATCAATCCCCTGTGCCCACCCAAAACGAAATAATTTCATAGGCCTACTGCGTTTTTCTCATCCACTCAGTGGTACACCAACCCCAAGTCTCTTCAACAACTCAGCTATACTGTTATTCATGTACTAATCCATCGCAACTCCACAAACCTAACCACTCTCTGGTCTCCTTCCTCCAGGTTCCCCCATGTATGCCACCCCCCTGCCACACTTGTTTTGTGTTCAAAGCATAAAAAAACAACTAAACTAACGCAAATACCCGCCAAAAACTGGCTCCTGCGCTCAACAGAAAACCGGCACCAACCGTTCTTCGAAACTTCACTGTAAAAGTGCTCAACTGCCATATTCCTGCTTGACACTCCCATTTTTAACTCCACAAACATAACCACTACCTCCTGTCTGTGTGCCAATCATGAATGTAAACTAGAACAACCCATCTAGATACCCCGTGTGATGCACAAACTACAAATCCCATAAGTCCCTACTACTTTCCCAATAATGTGCTGCTTTGTGCAAGTCCCAGTTACGCTGTTACATTTACATTGTTACAACGTTTCACGTGATCGATGTTTTACAACACATTAATCATATGTTGAGAGGACAATATTAATCAAGTATGTGACCCATGTTGACTCTCCACTTTTCTCTGCACCAAAACCCGCAGGTTGTAATGGCAGTGTGTGTTTGTTAAGGTACAGGACCTCTAAGGGCGGGGCATTGTCCATTTTAAACACTATTTTGGGGCTCAAAGTTTACTGTAAGAGTGGATCATAAACCTTTGGTCCAGCTCTTTACCACCAAAGGGGGAGACAAGGCTACTCCTCGAATTTCCAAATGGCAATTTCGGTTGTTAGAACATAAATTTGATGTTGAGTATGTTTCAGGAATATAAAACATTTTAGCAGATTGTTTATCCAGGATACCCAGTAGTACTCATGATGTGGATGATTATGACAATATGAAATTTGAGCCTGACATTTTTTGTTACGCTGTATCTCAATCTGATGGAGCCATTTTAGAGAATGAATGGAGGGATGCGTGTGATAATGACTTAGACTTTAAGAAGCAGTGGTGTGGAATTTAATGAAATATCTACTTGTCCATGGGGCAGGTTGCTTCATAAATCTACTTGTCCTGTAACAAAATCCAGTTGTCCCTTTTGTGCAATGTAATGCGCCAACAAATTATGACCGCAAACTCATTATATAAGAGCTCTGAAAATAGCCTCTCTGTTTATGCCAGGGCTCCTTCAAAGAAGGGATTGAATATCAGAAATTCCCTTATGTTGCCACGTTTCCGCAGATCGACATACTGGGGCTGAAGGTAATGGTAAGCAGTAGTTCCAGGATTGGAAAGCTCTTCTGAGTCTGTGCAAAACTACTAACTTGCATGTTTTAAGAGTTTTCACCAACTCTTCTCTAATCTTTTCTCATACTGAGAAAGGTTGGATATTTTCTCCCGACAATGGCAGACCCAAAACTTCTTCAAGGGTTGGGAAATAAGTGGGTAGAGGGAAAGTGAACTTGCAAACACTTAGATTTTTGCATGAGCAAATCTAAGCCTGCATATTTGATCATGCTAAAATGCAGTTCACAAATATTTTCTAGGAGTACTATTTCTTGGCCTACTTCTGTAAAGTCTTGTACATTTACGAAAGTTGTACATCTGCACTTAATCCAAGGACATAGGTGCACTTTATTTAATAATTGGGCCCCTATAGGTCTGGTGTTAACCATGACCTTTTGTGTGTTAAAATGTTGTCTCTCTCTTTCTGTCTATCGGCTAGCGTCACTGGGAGTGACAGCATTCTGTTCTTTCACAAGGAGCATATCGATACAGTCGTTTTGTTCAGTGCCAGGAACTACTATGCAATGTGTGCTTTTTGAGACCAAAACAATTTTTGCTTTTGCCAATGTTTGTTATAATGGCAAGGGCCCAGCAGCTCCCACACTAATAATGTTTTACAAAAACCATGCCAAAACAAATCACGCATTGACAAAACCAAAAGGCTGACCAACAATTTCAGATCTACTGGCTTTACCAATGCTTGTTTATTTTTGTTTCCCATAATCTTAATAAAACTAGTTACACTTATTTTCCATTAATAATATTTTGGGGAAATACTAGCATGCATAAACACATTTTACTAAATGATGCTGCAAAGAAATGGTACCTACATTTTTTCAGTAGTTTAGCAAAATGTGTTTGCATTTTTTTTGTGAACATTTTATTTTGAAAGCAAAGAATCATCAAACTTGCTTTCAGGCTTCTGCAAATATTTGCGTGTAATCAGAGAGCATTCTGGGAGCAGTATACATATCCTCATAATGTTAAACTTTGCAAACGTGTGGCACATTTTTTATCCCCTAACCACTGTCAGTCGTGCAGTCTGAGCTTACAACATTTACTTGGAGAGCTCACCCTAATAATAAAGGCTTTGCATTAATGAACCATAAATAGACGTTTGAACAGCATTAATACATGGACACATTTATTACCTTAGCTGCAGGCAATGCCTTTCCCTGATGCACAATGTGGTACTCTAGACTGGCAGACAAAGGGCTTGTGCTTATGAATGTGATTCACACAGGGAGGACAAAAGAATGCTCGCATGATAAAACCATCAGTAAATTCAAGCATGTCTTTGATGAGCTCTCTATAGTTAATGGCCTTCTGTATCGCTCATCTTTACATGTAGTTCCCATGGGCATGAGTGACAAAGTGCTTACCCTAGTTCACGAAGGCCACATTGGCATGCATGCCATGAAAAGAAGAGTTAAAGAGCAATGTTTGTGGCCTGGTCTTGACAAACAAGTGGAACATTTTGTTAGAGACTGTTTGTACTGATCTGTAATTGATAAGTCTGTTCAAGCTGTGAGCGTTCCTTCTAAGCCTTGGTCCAAGCTGGCAATTGACATTATCGGCCCTTTGAATCTGTCTGACAGTGGTGTTTCAGAATATGGTATAGTTCTAATGAATTACAGTAGTTGGCCAGAGTTGAAATTTGTTTAAAGATCCCACAACTTCTTGTGTGATAGATTTTCTTGAATTTCTTTTTGCTAGGGAAGGTGTTCCAGATGAAATAGTCTCAGACAATGGTTGTCAATTCACTTCTTCAGAATTTGAGAAGTTTTTAGTCTTCAAGGGTATTAAACACACCAAAACATCACTTTACCACCCTAGGAGTAATGGTCTTGTTGAGAGATTTAACAGAGTAATCAAGTATAACATACAATTATCTAAAGCCAGTAGTTTAAATTACAAAAAGGAACTCAAAAACTTGTTGTGGGCCGTATGCACCACCCCCAATTCTGATACTGAAGTTTCCCCGTTCGTTTTTACTAAGGGGCCGTCTTCCATCTTCAAAGTTGTTAAGGAAGTGGATGGGTGTGTTTGAATTACCAGCAGCTAAGATACAAGAAGTAGGCAAGAAAAGAGCAGAAGCCCAAAACAAGTACATTCAACGTAGCACAAGGGCACTTAAAGTGGGTGATCGTGTCAGAGTCAAATGTTCTCGGATTTTGTCCAAGGGTACATCCAAGTTCTCTGATCCTAAGTCTGTGGTAAGAGTGAACAAGAGTGCTGTACAATTGGAAGATGGAAGATGGAAGATGGTGGAACAAAAGCAAGATCTCTGTTCCTAAGTCTTCTCATGTTTTGACAACAAGTCGCTGTGCGTCTCATTCCAATCAAGGTGGTACATGTCAGGATTCTGATACCCGTGTGCCCTCTTCCAGGGTCACAAGATTACCCAGTAGGCTTCATGACTATGTTATGCATTAGTGTTCTCTGCATCTGTTTATCTTTACAGTGTTGTTTCTTTATAATGAGCCTTCGAAATATGTTTTTTTTAATTGTGTTTCCATTTTGTTTTCATTTGTTAGGGGGAAGATGTGTTGGGTTGTACATATATTATATTGTAAGGTGCACTTTATTGGTATTGTTGTTACTCTGTGCCTTAGCGAACGTCCATTACCGTGGAGTTCCAGAACGGAAGGAAGGGGAGAAGAAACAGTGATTAAGGTCCTGGAAAGTTGAGTTGTTCGTTGCTCCTGTTTTTGTGGGTAATAAAGAAATACGAAGACTTACCTGCCTCTTCTTTTCATGATGCTCCTCTGCCATAGCAGAGGAGCCACCACTGTGTGTACCGTGAAAATTCATGAAGCCCTCTGAACCTTTCAGCCATTGAACGCTGGTGCCCTGTTGTTTCTCATTAGGGAGGATAGCAAAAGACTCAGTCTCATGGCTCTGTCCTCGGGGAGAAACACTATCTGTAAATATGCCCTGAAATGGGCTCCTATGAAAATCCGGTCCTGTGAAGGAATATTCTGAGATTTCTCAAGCTTGAGCACGAAGCTGTGACGGGACAAGCCTTCCTGGATCTAAAAGTAACTCTGATAAAACAACTGCATTGACTCCCCTTGGGCTCAGTAGCAAATACCTTGTCCCACTCACAAAAGGGATTTTGTTGAAATACAGAAATGTTATTATTGAATGTAAATACCCCGAAAATGCAAAAAAAAAAGTGTGAACAAGATAAATGAAAATTGATTTATTTTCATGCTGAATTGTACCAGAGGAGTAAGAGAGGGTAAAATAAACATTTTAACAAAACACTGAGTTTACTAATACTGCTAGCAAGAAGATAATTTAAATGTGCCATGACTAAGTATGGTACCAGTATAGAGAAAGGGTCATAGACAGGGACACTGGAGTTATGTGGTGGCAGAGGGCAAACTTTTGCGGCAGAGTTGAGTAAATTATGTGGCAAGAAAAGCCAAATTATGCGGCACTATGGGGCACATTTTTTGATAGTATTACTTCCTTATTTTGTTAATTTTAAACTTGTTAATGCTGTTTTCGCATTAGGTGCACCTTTTAAGTCCTAGTTTAACAGCCAAATAAAGCAATAAGCTACACAAAAATGACCAGTCAACCTATGCAAAGGGCGCTCTACCACGCAGCAACACATGTTGTTGCGTTTTTAGTAACTTTTGAACCGTTTGAGCTAGAAATATATATTTTTTAATCTGCAGATTTTGCAGACAATGATGGATAATGTAGCAAATGCGGCAAATCTGTAATTATGCAAAAATCGCCTCTGCCGCACAATCGCACAATTTCAGTGGCCCTGGCCATAGAGAAAGAGAGGGCTGAAGGGGTTGTGTTTAGAAAGCTATCCCTTGCAACATACACAAGGGAGGACTGTACCCCTTTAGTTGTAGTCCAACTTGCTTGTACTCATATAAGTCTCTGTAGTAGGAAAATCTGTGCCTGTCCCACCACAATTTTACGTTTGGACATCAGCCTGAACACCCAACTCTGCGTCAGGTGCTGAACAAGCTGAGCTATCTAACTGGCACCTCAACGCCTAATCCCAGCAAATTCTTGCCAGGACACTTGCCAGAAGTATAGTTGTGGTTCTATTCAGTGACTTTCAAAGCCCACCTCTGTCCTTTACGGCTTGACAGCTGCAATACTGAACTCTTCTGCCGGACAGTCATTGCTAGTGAAAAGCTACAAGCGGTTATAGAGTCATGCAAAACACACACTCTTACTTGCACTTCCAAAGGGATGGTGAGCTAGTGGACGTGAAATAGGACTTCCCGAATTCCAATCAGTATTCTGGCAATGAGGTTGCAATACTTTTCTCATAGGTTACCAATAGCGTTTGATGCAAGGGTTGCTGCACTTTAGGTCTCGCCCTGGAGAAGAGCCCCTGAGGTGCAACTACGTCTCTGAGTCCTCCAACTTAACTGACCAGCTGTTGGTTCTTCCCGGAAGACTTCCTGGACCGAACCTTCAGCTAAAAACCAAAACCGGCAATCTCCATAGTATTGCATTAGGCTCTCGACCCCTCCTAAGCACTCTGCACCCGCTGGTGGTGTGAACTTAATACTGAACTGGGACCTCCTTTGCCCTGACCTTAACCCTAGGAGCTATGCTCCCAAAACCAAGTGGCCTGCCGATGAGCAGCCCCCAACTGAGGTGCCCACTAGCCCCATTGGTAAACATTGGCATCCTGCACTCTGCACCTGGCCGCCCTAGTGCCGCTGGTGTTGGGTGCAAATTGAGTGTCTACCAGGACCATGGGGAACCTTGGTCCTAACCCCCGAAACTCACACTTGTGAGCCGAGTACTTACCTCAAAAACCAATAACCATTTTTCTCCCAGGCGTTTCCTGCCAAACTGGCATAGTAGATGCTTCTACCGATGCTCCCATCGACTTCAAACAAATCTGGCACCATCCTGAAGTGCCTGGATTGCAACTCCCCAACAGATGCCTGAGAATTGACTAGTGTCACCCTGGCACCATTAGGCAACATATCCTGATGACCAGAGGGAGTCAACAGTATGAATAGGAAAGCAGTCTGTGCAACCACAGACAACCATCTTCCCTGCTCCACGCTTGGCTGCAGATGAGGCTGAACTGTCACCAAAGCCGGAAAGAGTGGCTAGGACCGGTATGGACTGAGGGTGCAGACCCCGTTAGGAGGAGCGGGTCTGGGTCTGCAGCATCAGGATGCACTATAAAGCAGCCTACGGACCCCCTAAGAGGCAAGTGACAAGGGGGCGGTGCGGTGTGCCTGGACCCAGAGACTAAGGTGAGGCCTGTGCTGGTGTCGCGACATCGATGTGGGGCCCGAGCTCCAAAGAGGGCTCCGCCTGTTGTGGGAGGCAAGCTCCGGTGCGCACCACCAGAAATCAGTCCAGAGGGAAGTGCCCTGGTTTCCCAATTTGGGTAATGCCGGTGAGGCCTGGAACACAGGGCGCCTTGCGAGGCAGTGCCTCACCCCGCAGAAGAGACCGCACGGCCTGGGGCTCCTGCTTTTTTTTGGACGGGTGACTCGCCGGGATCACAGTGGAATGCGGGCTGGTAATACGGCAGTTGAAGATCCCGATGCCAATAGCAGTGCATGATTGAATACTACAGTTCTGGTGAGCAGAGTTCGAGTCAAATCTGGCTCCCCCAATAACTGCTGCCCCCCACACATTCAAAAGGATGCCCTGTCCAACCTTCCTCACAGTGTGCTCCCCTTCCTTAATGAATCTCTCCTCCAAGATAAGGTTCCCACTGCCTTCAAGAACGCAATAGTGGTCCCGCTACTAAAAAAACCTGGGGCTGACCCACTGAATCCCTCCAACTATCGCCCCATTTCCCTTCTCCCCTTTCTCGCCAAGATTCTCGAGGCCCACGTCGCTAGGTCCCTCTCAAACTTCATCGAACAGTCTGATCACCTAGAACCTAATCAAGCTGGGTTTCGCCCTGCCCATTCAACTGAAACGGTCATCCTCGCTGTATTGGACACCTTACGAGCAAACGCAGACAAGGGCGTCCCTAAGGCACTCGTACTTCTGGATCTGTCGGCCGCGTTCGACGCGGTCGACCACAACATCCTATTGTCCCGTGTCGAACAGGCCGGCATAAAAGGTCCTGCATATAATTGGATTAAGTCATTCCTCGAAGGCAGAACACAGGCAGTCCGTCTCGGCCCTTTCACCACTCCTAGGATTGCCACCTCCTGCGGTGTCCCCCAGGGTTCGTCCCTTTCCCCTCACTTATTTAATTTATATCTCAAACCCCTCATCAACTCCTTAAAAAATAGGAAGATAACCACCTTCAATTATGCAGACGACTTACAACTCATCTTTACACTGGATTGCCCGAACTCTGCCCTGGAATTCCAAGCCACTATGCTTCACATCCAGCGATGGATGAATCTTAACCACCTTAAACTCAACCCCGGCAAGACAGAACTAGTCCTGCTGGGAATAAGCGAGATCATGTGGGGCCTTCACTTCTGGCCTACCGACCTTGGACCACCCCCCACCCCCTCCCCTTCTGTAAAAAGCCTAGGAGTCACTCTAAATTCCGATCTCTCGCTCAGAGGACAAGTGGGGACAGTAGTCTCCTCATGTGTCTTCCAACTGAGGAAAATAAGAAAAATCGCCCATCTGCTTACTCCCTCAGCCCTCATTCAGGCAGTAATAGCCCTCGTACTCTCGCGTCTTGACTTCTCAAACTCCATCTATCTCAGTCTGCCTATGTTCCTACTCAAACGCCTACAAATAGTACAGAACCAGGCAGCAAAACTAATATTTAAGCAACCGAAATGGCATTCTGCCAGCCCCCTGCTGGCCAAACTGCACTGGCTACCCATTGCCCAACGTGCAGCGTTCAAGACCGGATGCTTACTTTTTAAGGCCTTGCACTGTAGGAGTCCCAAATTTACCAGCAGCCTGATTGAGAAACATACCCCACGCCGTAATCTACGGTATGCCCACCTCAGGCTACTAACTATCCCAGCCATCAAACTCAAACGCCAGGGAGGGTGCAGGTTCTCCTACCTCGCCCCTAGTTTTTGGAACTCTCTGCCTTTGGACATCAGGATGCAGGAAAATTTGATGGGGTTTAGAAAGGCCCTCAAAACCTGGCTGTTTGCGCTGACCTATGCTTAGCTTTCCCCGCCGTGACACTTGCAAAAATTAGCGCCATGAAACCTTCTGGTGACCGTGCGCTTTACAAGCTCTTATTAACATAACAGAGGCTCACGCTGGGGAGGCCAAAGGCGGTGCAAAGCTGATACCTACCATATTGGAGAAGCAGATCTGAGAGAGCAGAGACAAACACTTGGGAGCCACCGGCAGTGTGGCACAGGAGGGCAGAGGGCCTGAGCTCGTGAAAAAAGGTGAGCGGCGAGATCTGGCGAGGACAGCCTGGTAATCTTTCATTGCCAGCAGATGAACTCTGGCCCTACGCCTAGCTGCCCCATAAATGTGAGATAACCCCAGTTTGAAATTGTTGAAAAGCGTAGGAGCTGAGCCGAGAACCCGCTAAGTGCATATTTGTAGCCACAATCCAGTGGGGGTATTGCGCTGAGAAAGGAATTGGAGCTGACACTCCTCACACTTATGCAATGGAGCGCGATAGACAACGCGTGGAACTGAGGAAACAGATAGTGGGCATTTAGAGAGCCTTAGCGTATGAAGCTTTCCTCCTGATTACACCCGGTGCGCCCCTAGGATTCCTGATAGCTTGAGGGCTAGTAAAAATGGTGAAAGAGAAGGGAATCGAGCGGCTCAAGCCAATAAAATCCTAAATTATGAACATCCCATTCCTCCGGATCTTGGAGCACAAGAGACGACACTGACTAAACACGATGAGGGTATGCAACATACTGTGGACCAGACCCACTCTATTGCGGATGTGCTGGTGGTGCTTCACACCACGTGAGATGAGATGATACACAAATAGATTCCATCGCCATTGAGGTCAACTTGCTCCACTGTGATCTCCGCAAAGTCTTGGACAGACTGACCACCACTGAACAAACTGTGGACACGTCGCAAGCGGAGGTCTATACTTTACAAGACACTGTGCTTGACCTCCAGAAGCGTGTGGTGCGACTGGATGACTAAGTGGAAGACTCTGAAGGGAGATCACACAGGAACAACCTACGCTTTGTAGGATTTTCCGAGAAAGGGGAAGAGCCATCTGCTGAATTATTCCTTGAGGATTAGATCACCTCTACTCTGGCCCCCAAGAAGCTTTTTAAGATCTTACTGTTGAGCGGGTACATGGAGCGCTTGTTCCTCCACCAAAACCTGGTGCACTGCCGAGAGCCATTATAGCCCGGCTTTTTAACTTCCGGGACGCCATCTTGCAGATTACCAGCACACGCGCCCCTTTGTTGTTTGAAGGGCACTAGATCTCAATCTACCCAGACTACACACGTGTGCAAGATCAGCAAAAAAACTTTCCTAATGGTAAAGCAGCATCTCCGGGACCTAAATCTTAAATACGGCCTTCTCTTCCCAGACAAACTGAGGATTGAAAGCAATGGGAAAGCATTGTTCTTCTTCTGAGCAGCAAAAGCAAGTGACTGGCTGGATTCCCGGGGCCACCCAGGGACATGCTTGGTACCCTCAACGGATTCGCCCCAGCCAACTGGATTGGGCAGGCCGCTCCAGGATCGGAAGAAGCAGAACCCCTGGCAGTCCAGTAATAAGACTCGTAGTCCTGGGCGAATCCGAGTATGCCCTGATGGAACGCTGCAGACCTCGGACACTGTGCCTGACTCGGGGAATTCGTCCGCTGCTCAGCTGGTGGACTGGGGCCCAAACAAAGATACCAGCAGTTAAAGTGCACAACCCCTGAAGGAGAATGGACAAGGATACGGCCCCAGATAAGTGTAATGTTGTTTATTTGAGAGGGATGATGGAAAGCAGAGGCTACCACATAGGAGGGGTGCTTGCAAAATGGTGTTGTATGGGGATGGTGTACCTCTAGATCCAAGCTAAGGGAAGTCGACAGGGATCTACCCCCAGAGGTGGGCACCTGGTTGGGAGCTGGAGGCTTGACTTCGCACCCCACCATCTGACCAGCCACTAGCACTGCACAGTGTTTGTAGGCAGTTATAAAATAAGCAATATTTAAACTATGGAAACTTGGGAAATTGACATAGGCATCATGAGTTTATGGTTGCTTGTTATTCTGTGTTGGGTTTTGCTATGTAATGGGGCGGCATCTGTGCATCGTCACCTTGTCAATCTCAAGACTGGAGGGGATGGCGATACTGCCCAAGGGGAGGGGGACTGTATATGTTATGGTTTGGTTGGGTTTGATGCCCCACTTTCGTATCCGGTGGAAGAGTCTGAAGTGATCCAAGGGTTTTAATGGTTACAAGAGATGCCTGTGGTAGCGTGGTGGAGAATCTGCATTGAAAATATATTATGTGCTCTATGGCAGCGACCACATTAAAGTTGATTACTTGGAATATCCGCAGCATCGCTGCCTTTGAAAAACGTGTAAGGGTGTTTGCCTACCTGAAACGGTATAAAGTAGCCGTGGCATGCCTGTAGGAAAAACACATTTCGGGGATTCCCTACCATGTTTAAAGAAAAGATGGAGGGAGCCACTATATGCCACCTCATACTCTATATTTGCTAGAGGGGTCATCATTTGTGTGGCTCCCTTTCATAACTTACACCATGTAGTGGACCCAGAGGGGAGGTTTGTTATTCTACATGGTAAACAAGAATGCAAATAAATATGCATTCTCAACGTGTATGCCCCCAATGCGGATTGCCCCTCTTTCTTTTCCACTCTGATGGAAGCGGCATCTCCATACGTGGGTGCACCGATAGTTATGGCAGGAGACGTTAATTGTGTCCTTGACGGCACACTGGACCAAGAGCCCCCCCCAAGTCCATACTAAGCCTGATTCACTGAGACACTGTGAGAAATTCTAGATGGCATGCACTTACTATGGCAGAAGCGCTACCCAACAAACAGACAGTTTTCCTGTTATTTTCCGGCGCCATGTACTTTTAGTCATTTATGCTACTGGTTCCTCTCAGGCGAGCTCGGGCCTGGGGTGGAAGGGATAACCTATCTACCTAGATACCTCTCTGACAACTCGCCTGTGTTGCTAAGCCTTGGTAGGCCAGGGTTTGTTACGCGATATCCCTTTGGCACCTTGGTACCAAGGCCTTTTTTGACCCATCATTCATAGCTACACTATCAGATGCCCCGGAAAATTATTTTGAGCAGAATTGGAGGTCTGCCTCGAGCCAAGCGCTCAAATGGGAGGCCATTAAGGTAGTCCTCAGGGAGGATGTATTAAGACATCCTATGGGGTTCACCAACAATTGAAAAATACATAGCTATACAAGAGGCAAAGTAAGGTAAATTGGAAGCAATGTCCCTGTGGTGCCCCATAGGATGACAGAGTGGTGTGCTACCCGGGAAACATTATTAACAGATCTGCGTTGGTTAGAGAAACACACAGACACAGCACACCGACAATGTCTACATATGGAGGGAGACAGAATGGGAGCCTTGTTGGCTCAACTGGTTAAATGGGAGTCACCCATAATTACCATTCTGCAGCTCCAGGATAGCAGCGGGAATATGGTATATAAACAGCACGCTATTACCGAGGCTCTGGCGAAGCACCTCAACGACGTATAGGCAAACCTACCCCCCCCCCTTCAGAAAACAGTACAAGCCTTTCTAGACTCTGTCGAGCTCCCCCAGTTGGATCCGGAGCTGAATGAGGTTCTGAGTGCCCTGATGAAAAAAGAAGAAATTATAGTGGCTATTCTGCATCTCAGATCTGCCAAGAGCCCCAGAAGCGATGGGCTGCCAGCAGAGTTGTATCAGAAGTTTGCCCCCCTGCTGGATGACCGCCTACTGGAGGTCTATTACGAAGCGCTCGCAGTTGGCACTCTATTGCCCTCCATGTGAGAGGCCGTGGTGGCCATGATGCCAAAACTTGACAGGGACCCTCTATAGGCCAACTCCTACAGACCGATTTCGCTTCTAAATATAGATGTGAAAATACTTAGTGTGATTTTGGCGGCATGCCTTCTCCCGAAGGTGTTCCACCTTAACCATACCGACCAAGCAAGGTTTATACCTAAGTGTAGCACTACTCATAACCTACGGCAACTGGCACATGTATTTTATGCCCTGCGTCTAATGGAGGACGATTATGAACTGGCACTGCCCGACATCGAACAGTCCTTCGATTCGGTAGATTGGCTCTATATGTGACAGGTTCTCCAGCGGGTCGGAGCGGGAGGTGGGTTCCTTAAATGGGTCCAACTGCTCTACATGGCCCCTATGGCCAGAATAAGAGTTGGAAGCTTGGTATCGAAATTGTTTGCCCTTTGCCAGGGCAATAGTCAGGGTTGCCCTCTTTCACCACTCTTGTTCGCGGTGGCTATGGAACCTTTGGCAGCTGCTCTACGAAACCGACTGGGACCCTTGAAGATCAAGCAGGGGGAGACCAATCACGTGGTCTCTCTTTATGTTGATGATACGCTGGTTTACCTCCGGTGGTCGGCAAGTTTGGTGCCTCTCCTCCTTGTGGAGCTATGGAGATTTGGAGATGTTTTGGTTCTCCGAATCAATCCAGGGAAATCCATGCTGATCCCCATAGGCAGGCTGGCGGGAAAACCACACTCTGAGTTACCACAGGGGGAGTTACCATGGGTGACCAAGAGAACAAGATACCTAGCGATCCGACTAGCAAACACAGCCTTTTCCTATTTAGATCATAACAATGGAAGAGTGATTGACAGAATACGCAGCTCCATACGATTTTGGTGCGACCTACCACTGTTCCTTATGGGCCGGATTGCAATTGTAAAAATGAATATCCTACCCCGATGTCTGTATGCATTACAACACTCACTTTATATAATCCAACAGCATTACTCCCAGACACTAGATGGCTTACTGGAAGATCTCCTGTGGGGCAACAAGCGCAGGAGAGTATGCCTGGCAACATTACAGAGAACATGGAGTAAAGGAGGGCTAGAGGTTCCTTGTTTAGAATTTTACTACATTACCCCCCAATTATAACATGCATTACATTGGCTGGATAGTGAGGATAACTGGGAGAGGTGACTCTTGGCAGGCATTCACGGTGGTCGCCCGCTGCTGCAGCTTCTGATGCTCGGACTTGGAGCCCCCCATCTTTTCCATACATTGTACGACATGTAGCTATAACCTGGCAAAAAGTGGCGCAACGGGTGGTGCAGCCTGCCCCTTATGCGCTGGGTATGCACTTGTGTACGCTGCGCCCATTCGCCCGCATCGCTGATTCTATGTCTGTGCAGGATCACTGACAGAATATCGACAACACTAATATCGACCTACAGAAATATCGGGACATAAATATCGTTGTCAAAAATATCGACCTCCTATCTTCATAATGGTAAGTACAAAAATATCGAGAAAAAAATATAGTTTAAGATATCGAAGTACAAAATATCGTTTTTTTTAATATGTATTATAAATAATGTAAAATGAATAAATAATACATTTTACTTTTAAAAAAATTTAGATTTATTTGTACATTTTAATAGTTATAAGTAATAAATGTGATTTAAAAAGTAAATTAAACATACATATATAAAATGTAAAATATATATATTTACTTAGTTAATTAATAAATAATAATTTTTATTAATTTAAAAAATGTAAAAATATATTAAAAAACAAAGATAAATATGTATATACATACACCTGTAACATAAAAAAAACATTATAATATAAATTGAAATATTAAAATATGTGTAATATTTTTTAAACCTACATTTTACACTACATTTAGTGCAACAGTAGGGAAAGTGTTGGATAGTGGAGAGTAAAAAATTACTATTCCCACTCCAGCAAGTGCAACAGTAGGGAAAGTGTTGGATAGCGGAGGGGAATAATGTACTTTTCCCACTCCAGCAATTGCAACAGTAGAGAAGGTATTGGATAGTGGAGGGAAATAATTTACTATTCCCACTCTAATGAGTGCAACAGTAGGTAAAGTGTTGGATAGCGGAGGGAAAAAAATTACTATTCTCACTCCAGCGATTGCAACAGTAGGGAAAGTGTTGGATAGCGGAAGGGAATAATTGGCTATTCCCACTCCAGCGAGTGCAACAGTAGAGAAAGTGTTGGATAGCAGAGGGGAATAATTTACTATTTCCAGTCCATTGAGTGCAACAGTAGGGAAAATGTGGTGTTGGTAAGTGTAGGGTAAAAAATTACTATTCCCACTCCAGAGAGTGCAACAGTAGGGAAAGTGTTGGATAGCGGAGGGAAAAAAATGACTACTCCTACTCCAGTAAGTGCAACAGTAGGGAAAGTGTTGGATAGCATAGGGGTAAAAATGACTATTCCCACTCCAGCAAGTGCAACAGTAGGGAAGGTGTTGGATAGCGGAGGGAAATAACTTACTATTCCCACTCAAGCAAGTGCAATAGTAGGGAAAGTGTTGGATAGCGGAGGGGTACTGTTAGACCTAGCATCTTTTGGCGTGTTCCCTCTAAGATTTTGCTTTCTGACCCCCCCGGTTTTTGCTGACCTAGTGTTTCTGCGTACTTTTCTCACTGCTGATCAGTGGTAAAGTGCAAGTGCTCCTGTGGTAATTGGTGTTATGGATTGGTGTTTCCATGATTGGATATTTGATTTCCTTGTTAGTCCCTAGTAAAGAGCACTGAGTGTGCCAGGGCCTGTGAATCAAATGCTACTAGTGGGCCTGCAGCACTGATTGTGCCACCCACGTGAGTAGTCCTGAAAAGGTAACTCAGACCCGCCATTGCGGAGACTGCGCGCAGTTTGTAACTGCCATGTTGACTTGGTCAGTGCACACACTGCCAGTCCCTCACCTTCCCTTTTCTTACATGTCAGCCACCCCCAAGGTAGGCCCAAGGTTCCCCTGTGGGCCGGGTGCAGTGTATGTGAAAGGTAGGACATGCCCTGATGTGTGTGGCATGTCCTGATAGCCAATTACGGCCAATTTCGTTTTTCGTTATTGCAAGGCTACCTGTTCCCCATAGGACAGAATGGGGAGTTTGTTTATAACATCTTATAAACATAACTGGCCCAGGGAATAAGGTAGGAAAATAAAGTTTAGTATGCCTGAACTCAGAATCTAAAGTGATTTTTACATTCTGTGTTTGAAAATACCACTTTTAGAAAGTAGGTATTTTCTTGCTCAGTCATCCTATGTGTCTCTGTTGGATTGTGGATTGCCTGTCTGGGTTTTAGATGACAGAAGGCTGGGGAGCAGGAGTGGCTCCAATAGTCTAGGTGGGTCAGAAAAGGGCTGAATAGACCTGGGCTGCAACTGGGGAAGGGGGAGGAGATTTCCTTGCACCTCAAAGGGCCTGGTCTGCCTCTGACCATGCCGTCTCCACCTCCTGCCAGAAAGTCACACCAGAGAAGGCAGAACTGGTTCTGGCTGGGCACAGACACTATCTGCCTAAGAGATCAAAGGATTTGGGGATATAAATACTGGGGCCCAGACCCCTGAACTTTAGAACTCTTTTGGATCAAGAAGACTGCAAGAAAAAGAGCTAGAGAAGCTGTGAGGAGGAACTACCACTATGCTGTGTGCTTTGCAGTGTCGGCCTGCAGTGGCTGCTTCTGTCTTGGGCAGTGAAAGGACTGGTCTGAACCTTCTGCAATCTACTTTTGTTCGTTTCTCCAAGGGCTAGAGGTAGAGCTTGCCCCCTGTTCAAGAAGTCTCAGGAACAGCAAAGACGTCAAGCTCTTCTGCCCTCAGCACTGAGGACTGTGTGTTTCGTAAAGTTACACGACGCATCGCCCTCCTCCCGCACCGCAGCCTTGGCCGACCGACGCCGGTGCCAGCCAACTACAGCGCTTCAGCAACGACGACGACTCTGCTTGCACCGCGACCTGCCAGCACCGCATTCACTTGGCACCGCAACCCTGGTCTCACCGATGACGTCATCAGACGCCGCCACCGAGCCGCTGCTCACATCGTGACCTGTGGGCACCGCACCGCTGCACTTTGCACTGCAGCACCCGACACCTACCGACGCCAGCGCTCCTGACTTCAACAGAGAGGAGTTCGATCTGCAACGCGTGTGACTTCGAAGGCCCCGACGACTCCTGCACTGACCTCCAGAACTGACGCCTGTGGACACCGTGCTTTTGAAAGCTCAACGAGAGGTCGCCGATGCCCTGCATTTCTAAAAGGTACTGTATGCGGGTCTTCCCGACACCGTAGCTGGCCCGCAATGCCGTGGTCAGCCAGAACTGTTTGGAATTGTTTGCTAACGACGCCGTGATAGCCCCGGACGGAGCTATCGACATCAAGGAACTATTTTTCAAGCGTATTTTGATAACCAAAGATTTTTAAGTACTGTATTGTGGATTTTTATCGTTTTTGGTCTTGTGTTAAGTATATTAAAATATTGGATATTTTTCTAAATTGGTGTGGTGTCCTTTTGTAGTGCTTACAATGTATTACTGTCGGTTATGTGCAAATGCTTTACACACTGCCTCTAAGATAAGCCTGACTGCTCGTGCCAAGCTACCGAGGGGGTGAGCAGGGGTTATTTTAGGATGTAACTCCCTTATCCTGACCAGAGTGATTGTTTCTGCCTGGCTTTGGCACATGCCCTAGCCTACCAAAAATCACATTTCTAACAATGATTTAAACCAACAGGAGGTTGACGGTGTGTGGGAGAGACTTGGCAAGAGTTTCTCTGCGGTAAGTAAATGGTTTTCTACATTTGGAAGTAGTCCATTAGGAAAGTTTATAATGCCAATATTTTCAGTATTAATAACATTTCCGGTAATATTAACAGTGTATAAGTGTTGTAAATGCATAAGAGAGAGAAACGCTAAAAGAGATAAAGAGAACAAAAGAAAGGGAATGAAGAGAAAGAGAGAAGAAATAGAACTTGAAGAAATAAATGAAGAATACTATGATATGATGAAAAAGTTAGACGATGGTGCCATAAAAAAAGAAAGAGAAAGTGAATTTTGAATAAAAAGATGGCACTCGGTATGGTGAGTATTTATGATGGCTCCTAAATGCCATCAGAGGGGGATTGATGGAGCAGGATGTCGCTAAATGAATCGTGCTCGATTGAACACCCCTATAATATATACTAACAGTAAGAAGTGTCTAAACGACTAATGTGCACATTTACACTCTACGTGGGAAGCTTACTTTGCAAATATGCACAAACTAATCAGAATTAATGTGAAAATAACTGTAAATGTAATAATCTTGTGTTTAGAATGGATTAAAGGGTTTTGCATGGCAAGGACGCATGTGTAATTTGGAAAAGGCATGGTGTGTGATGCTTTAAACTCACAAATATCGCTGTTTTCTACTTAAGCTATGCTAGGCTGACACATTAATATTGAATTAGTGCTAAATTGGGTGGTAAACAGTGAGAATTGTATTATCGTTTCAGCAATAGATGTGCATTTCCTGTTCTTTTAGTGGCACACGAGTCCTCCATGTTTGTAAATTGACCAAACTAGAGGGAGTGTGGATTTGTGTGCGAGCAAGAACCATGTGACCACGTAACGGAAATGCTGTGCTAAGCTGAAAGAGCCTGACCTGGTGAAGGACTGCCAGCTAAGCCAGTTTTTACCGTGAGAAACGGAACAAGTAGTCACTGAATTTAATAAATTGTATAACTAATTTGTAACGTGTACTCATGAGAGAGAGGATGGGATAGTTATTTTGAACAATGGTATAGTTGAAAGAAGAATGATTTCATGATGGGGTGACATCCCACACCTAGAAACCAACCAATCACCTCTTTAGGAAATGTGAAAATCGCAACTATTGTGGGACGGACATGTAATTTTAAAGTATAAGAATAGGTGCCTTGGAGGTGTGGTTTTGGGGTGATGCCGTCGGGAGAGAGATCGCGAAGGTTGAGGTGTCCGAGAGAGGGGTGCTACTCTGTTCGTTGGTTTGCTGAGAGGCCTTGCTGTTCCTGTCCTGATTTTCCAGAAATCTTTGATCCTTGACTCTTAGTTCAGGGCTCCCTCACTACTGCCTAGGCCTGGGTGGTGGTTTCCCCTTTACAGATCCATTGGGTTTGTATTAAATCAACATTTCAGAATTATATTTGCCGTAATTATATTTTCATCTGTACTTTTGTCTCTTCCTCTATCCCTACAAAATTGATGGTTAATGTCAATATATTTTATTTTTTGCATCTAATGTCTCTTCATCTATCCACTCTTTGCAACGTATATTTGAGATGTTATCTCCGTTATTGCTGTGATTAGTTTGTTACTCTCTCATGAGGTTTCCAGTATTTGAGTTTAGAGCGTTTGCTCTGAGCATTCATTATTACTAGATAAAATGTACTGAAATTTACCGAGTCTGTTGTTCTTTTTGTCAAATTATTGATTGCTAGTGCTCTTAGGATTTCATTACCATCAACTCTTCAGCTAGTTGGTTCATCTACCAAGTAGATGAAAAGTCGATAACATATGTTAAATATAGATAAAATATACGATGTTTAAATATACGTTTTAGCACTAAAGAAGGTTGGAGAAAGATACATAAACTTGACCCCAGCGCATCAGGGATTTGGGTAAATGTGTATGGGCCAAAGTAGTGTGAAGATATTGAGTATTTATCCCGGATTAATTTATTGGGTTCGCGCTGGATCAGGCTTATTTGAGTTTAATGTGTGTCATCTCCTTGAATAGCAACCCTCATTCCTGATGGTGCTCCTCTTACTTAAAATACTCACAAGGACTTTAAGAACTTATTTTTGGAAAAACTGTGGCGAAACTTACAAGTTATCCGTGTTTATGTCCCATGACATAAATTACAGTTCTGTATCGGTATTTTAAGGTGCGTCAGTGAAATTAGCTGACCACAGCCTCTTCACGTTTTGATTTCCCTTGCTAGTTATAGTAATATCTGAAGTCAAGAGACACCACTGGTTGCCAATTGCAAGATATGAACGTCCATTCATTAAATGTCCTAAACTCATTTTGCCTGAAACTTAATTCAATAAACACCACTTGCAACTGGTCAGTGGAACTTCCACACAATTTATACCAAGCTTAAAACTTCCTTGGAATGCTTTGATAGGGATATGTGGCTAAAACCCAGGCGTCACGCCTTGTCTTATTCACAACTGTTGTGAGGACGTACCTACCTTCAGTTCTAAAGCAACTCGCCCGTGTAAGTACTTCATTTATTTCATGTAGTTTTTAATATCGTCCACGAGGCACCTGCACGGTGTTACGCCCCGGAAACACGCGGCCACTCCCTGCGCTAACACGCAGTCTGCGCGTAAACGTCGCCTCGGGCGCCCGCCCTGTGAGGGAGTTGCTCTCCCGCTCTTTACTGCGGATGGTGCCACAGACAGGGAGTGATTCAAGCGCACTTGATTTACGGAACAAACAGGAAATGAGTAATCAGAAGTTAATTTTAGGCTTTGAACAAGATGGTTATTGTATAATCTCTGAAGAAATTACAAGAAAGAACATTGTGTCACGCGTCCGGTGAGAAAACTGTAAACAACTACTGTGAAAGGGAGAGTGTTTCTTTTTCCATCTCTTAACACGTGCACGGCATGGATCTTTGGAAATTAAATACTTCCTTCAGACCAGCTGTTGTGCTTTGTTTTCCCTTAGCAGAGCGTGTAAATAGATTAATAGAATTTTTCAGCCAGCTTCGCGAGTTTCGTCCTTACACGCATAAGCCTGGGACAGTCACGTATTTTAAGGCGTTGTGTTGTTGCCGCGCTTTTTATTGATTTATTTGTGCTTCTTTTGTTTCTGGGTACAACTATGGCAAGTATGCCAAGTATGTTGACATTCACACTTTTACTCCTTTTGTTGAAATCCAAGACGAATGGTTTTGACTAGATCCAGTTGTGGCATGCATGAGTTTGGGCATTAGACTATGTACTTGGCCAGCGGAAAAGCACAGGGAATTTTTTATTTGGTGAATATCAAAAGGCTTGGGGCTCGGTTCACAAAGCTGTTTGCATGTGTACTTTGAACAAGGCTCTTGGCACTAGAGGTGGGCGAGCTAACAGATTAACGAACGGGGAGATCCGAGCCAATGGTCTGGCTCGGCACTTAGAGTCTGCACGAGCCGAGCCCTGCAAATATTTGCTATGTTTATCATACAAACAACACTTAAAATGTGATAAAGTCTTCGAAATTCAAAAAAGTGTATTTCTTTATTATGTGGAAGCTTTGACGTCAATACGTCACATTAGAGCACTGCGCTGAGAAGTACTTATTAAAAGTGATAGATTTAAAACATGAGGAATTAATGAACTGAGGCAAGACAGTTGTCCTGTATGTAACCCGCATACGTGGCTCAGATTATTACAGACCAATATTATAGACTATTAAATCACGCAACAACTTTTTTTACAACTGATATTCTGAACTCACATATTTGATAGTGCTTTCATATGCATTAATGAAGAAAAAGGTATTTTGGTGAAATACATTTTTTACCTATGAACACACAACTTTTGCAGGGAAGTCACATTTTATCTAGGTTTTCTTGTTTCACTTTGTACAAATCAGGCAGGGAAGGAGGGATGCAGGCAGAAGCCGCTTGAAAACTTGGCTAGTTACAGGCTTGAGTTTCCAGGAGGAGTTTGAGCTGAGCCAGAGCCAGGTTTCAGGCTCGAGCCAAGCTCGAGGTTTCAGTGGCACACACACCTCTAATTTGTACACCTCAGCGCTGAATTAAAAAAAAAAAAAAGTGTTAGATTGTTTACGCATTTCTGCTACTTTGGTCTCTTGTGCACCTACACACGTTTTACAGCACACTTGGAGCTAAGGTGGTGCAAACCCCACTTTAATTTCTAATTGAAGTCTGAAGGTATAACAATAAATGTGGAAATATTTTTTATTAATTTTTTTAATCAAATCTGCTCAGTATTTCCTTGCATTTGTCAAATGGACAAGCACAGATCCTAGAAGGCTAACCAGGGAAATGTTGCCCTGAATATATGGACTACAGCAATACCAAATATATGTGGGTTTTCCTGCAGAATCGAGTCTGTTACTATCAATTGTGGAATACTAGTGAAGATCGCTAAATTGTGGCAGAATCACTATTTATGATTCACTGATAATTGGATGACAGAAAACTCTGCACTAAATGGAAAATATAAAAAGAATATTGTTCAGAATGCAAGAACACCTAAGCAAATATTTTAGTGTAAGACAGAACTCCTTTCCCCTGACTGGCTGGCCAGTAGAATGTGATGAACATGTTTGTCAGATTTTGAGCAATTGTTTTTTCCACAACATGGTTCATTTCCTTCAGTCTACCTCAACAGGAACATATTTCTAGTTAGGTTAGATCCCCCATCTGTGCTCTTCTTGGTCTTTTGAGCCTCGGGATATCAGAATTAAATGGGTTGTATATGAGTTTGGGGTGTCCACATAAGCTTCCTCTACTTCCAATCACTGGAAATAGGGTTTTTGTTTACATTAATCTTCTCTGCTATCTGAATATTTTAACTGTCGAGATTGGAAAATGCAAGGTTTTTTTTCTCCCTTTGGTACTCATATTATAACTTATATAAACACATAAAGAATGCAGAAAGGTTTGTTGATGGTGCATCCAAGAAATGTTCATTGTTTACGCCGCAAAATTCATTCAGGTCCATATGTACCGAAGCATTACCCCATTGACACAGAATGGATTAAGCCCTTTGATACATCTGGCCTTAAGTGTTTTTTTTTTTCTAAACATATGTGGCCTTGGCAAACATTGGACAAGTTGTGCAGTTTAAAAAATGCATACAAGGATGGTTGAAGTGTGTTTTGTTAAAGAAATGTCTGCAGAATTCACATTAATGGACAAATTCAATTGCAAAAAAAGTTGTTAGCATGCACAGCATTTTGCAAAAAAGTCAGAAGTTTGTGTATAGTTAGTGAAAAATTAGAATGCACAAAATTAAAATTTCGTCCGCCCCTATTGTCCCTTTTTTTATGTGATCTTTTATCAAGCATAGGCTAAGTAAGATACGGTGTTTCTCCACAAGGAAAATTGCTCCCTTTTGAGGTGCTGGAAAACATTTAACTTTCATTTCTGAACCTCTTATAAATCTCAGTATGAATATGCTTATGCTTTCAAGTACTCATACACATTTGTGGTTGTCCCAGATGACCTCGACAACTCCTGAAATTATTTGTGGATTCCCAAAAAGTCAGTAATTTGCTTCAATCACAGGCATAACACAACAGAAGCAGATTTCTGACTTTTGAACTGGTTGTGAATCAGGACCTCATAAGGTTGTTTCCCTAGCAGATATAAAGATATTTTAGCGAACATTGCTATGGTCACAGTGCCACAAATATTGGGTGAACTTAAAATGTCAGCCTAGGGTTTATCATTTGAAGTCTTTAGGGATGCACCAATAAGAACCAATCGTTTGATGATGAAGATGGATTATGTTATATGTATAAATAAGGTAAGTATTTGAGTGTATTCTGAATTTTTTCCCCCTGCGTATGTTTCTCACCTACTCTTTCCTGCTTGTCTTTTGGGTGTCCAGCAGTTCTGAATAGACCACTGCTTCCATGGCGGAGCCTACAAATGCACTTCATAATAAGTTGGGTCCAATTTGAGTTTGTTAAACCAAGAGACAGAAGTGATCGCAGTTACATTTATCCAGGGCAGAGAAAATATTATAGCCTATGCATCCAGATCCTTGTCTCCATGTGAGGAGAAATACCCAATTATTGAAAGGGAGGCATTAGCCTGTGCATGGGCATTGGAGCATTTTAAGTCCTTTATTTGGGGAAAACCATGCATCCTTTGTTGCGACCACAAGCCATTAGTTAAAATACTGACTACTGAAGGTGCAATCACAGCTTCTGCAAGGTTAGCTAGGATCTCGATGAGGATGCAGAATTTTTTTATATAAGGTAGTTTATGTTCCCGGCAAAAATAATGTGATCGCAGATTTTTTATCAAGAATGCCTTTGATGTTGGAACAATGTGAAAATAATGAATGAAATGAATTACACATTGCATTTGTGCATGACCAAGGTCTTTCTGCATTCAGTAGAGAAGAATGGGACAAGGAATACTTAGAGGATAAGACGCTCCAAGACATCATTTCCTTTAGTATTAATGGGTGGCCCAGTAAAAAAGAACTTTTGAACGCAAGGTACGGGCCGTACTGGGAAGTTAGATCTGAGTTATCTGTTTCTAATAATACTCTCTTAAGGGGTGAAAGAATAATTCCTCCTGAGAATTTACGGGAAGGAATTGTTGATTTATATCATGAGGGCCACCCTGGAATTGTTAGAACCAAATCCATGGTAAAAAGATTATTTTGGTGGCCAAATTTTGATTCCCAAATTGAAAAGTGGTTAGGAATTGCATTCCTTGTTCTTCTTCAGACAAAACATTGAAAACCTTCCGTCCTCCTATGGCAAGAGGTTTCATTCCTAAGAACCCTTGGGAGTGTGTTGCGGTTGATATTATGGGACCTATTAGTGAAAGTGATGGTGCATATCGTTATTTGATTGTTCTCATTGATTTATTTTCTAGATGGCCAGTGGTAAGAATAGTTGAGAGCGCAGATACTGACTGTTTTAAAGTTTTTAGATGAAACATTTGTCACTGAGGGTATTTCTTTGTGCATACTTACTGATAATGGTGTGCAGTTTCTATCTCTAAAAATAAAAATGTATTTTAAAAAATTAGGAATTACACACAAAACCACTTCACTTTACAACCCGAGTGGCAATGGAATGGTGGAACGATTCAATCGAGTTTTAAAAAACACAATTCAATTATCACGGAATAGCAATCAGGATTGGCCCATCCAAATAGGAAAAACTGTGTGGACTTATCGCATCACGGTAAATGATTCTACAGGGGTTTCTCCTTTTGTACTCATGAAAGGTAGAAATCCATGCTCGAAATTCATTCCCTCTTGGGTATTTTCAAATAGAATTCAACCTTGGTCTAGAGATGAAGTATGTACACATATGCAGCTTATGCATGAGAAGAGTAAGGCATACTATGACGTGAAACATGGTACCAAAAAGGTGGATATTAATGTGGGTGGATTGGGTTCGTATAAAAAAAAAAAAACAATAAGGTTCAGAAAGGTGATTCGCCAATTCTCAGAACCCATCAAGGTAATTGAAATTTTACTCAACTCTGTAAGGGTCTGTGATGGTAGAGTTTGGAATCTGAATAGAGTTGCTAAGTGCCAGGGTAATCTTGCAAATTATAATTGGATGCCTGATGATTTTGATGAGGATGTTCAAAGTGATGTTCCTTCTGCATTTGCTTCTGGTTTTAGCTCAGGTGTTAGAACATCTGATTCTACTTCAGATGTTTATACTTCTACATCTTCACAGAATGCTACTGATAGCTTGGACACACCAGGCCCTACTTCTTTTTCTTCCTCATCTGTTAAGGATGAAACTAATTCTCTTTGTCATTCATTAAGGAGGAAGACGGTGCCGGTTTGGTTGAAAGATTATATTGTTAGCAATAAGTAACAGCATGTTAATGTAGTAATGAATAGTAATGTTCACATTATAATTAAACATTATATTTAGATTGTTTTTTTTTTTCTTTTTTTTTTTTAAATTTATTATTTTCCTGTGTAATTTATTATTTAGGGGAAAAAAGGGGGATGTGTTATGTCTTTATTCTTAGTGCCTTCGCTCATTCATGATTCTGTATGATGTAAGTTAAGAGTTTCAGGTTGGAATGTATTAGGTCATGTTAGAATGTATCTTTTGTATGTGGAGTCAGTTACTTGCTGTGATTGGAGCTGTTTGTATGCTGGTTCAGCTCTTCGACTTTAATAAAGGATCTTTCACCTTTTTAACGTTCCTGCATCCTTCATTACACTCAACTAGAAGACCTGACGAAGGTCCCAGACCATGACTTGCTTTTTATGGACAGAAACATCTTGATAAGAAACACATAAATGGGTCCAAAAAGCCCCACAATTATTTTATTTTTTTCATTTTTAACATTGTGTTCAAGATGTCAAAAATAAAAACTAATAGGTTACCTACCACTACGTCCTTTAGCTTACCTGATCCTTAAGTAGGACACATCCCGTCATATTTACTGGGCTGCTAAATAATAGTTACCTGGTTACGATTCTACCAAAAACGCACAATGTGAGTTCTCTATAGACATTCGACAGCAGCTGGAAATGGACTCGATGATGAAGCATGTCATATTGTGTTGGTGATAGTCTGGTGTTCTTTTTTTTAAATAAAAATCCTGTCATGGGGTAGCGAAAATAAAACTTTATTGGATCATGTCATGACAGATAACCCGCAAACTGGAAACTGCTTCCATGTAAGGACACAGTTTGC
The DNA here is from genome assembly GCF_964204655.1 of Triturus cristatus. Classification (NCBI taxonomy): domain Eukaryota; kingdom Metazoa; phylum Chordata; class Amphibia; order Caudata; family Salamandridae; genus Triturus; species Triturus cristatus. The sequence goes on from NC_140588.1 coordinate 963,985,214, forward strand.
TTTGTAGTTATTTAAAATTGTTTTGGGAGAGTGAACTCCTGCCCCCTTTAAAGTCTTTCACTCCCTTTTAAGAAAGTCAGCGTGTTTATTTTGCTGAAGCTGGATTAAAAACCCTTTTGTCCATAGGCAATATATTTATTCCCTAGCACTCCAGTTAGTTTGGGAGTGAAAGTATCCCTTTCTGACTCTGGAAGCCCATTTACTTCTTCCTGTTTCTGAGGTTTTTTTCCATGTTGGTCATGGATAGCGAATTCCATGGGAGTATTTCAGTGCATACACACAGCCTTTGTGAGTGTTCTCAGGAGTTTGCACGACAACCTTTTCCCCCAACATAATACCCCTTTCCTTCCCTTTGCCTTTCCCTTGCACTGGTTTACAGATGTGAAATAGCCAATCAGGCACATGCATTCCCAACTACAATTTCAACTTTTTGTACACCTGACATTTATGCTTCGATTTCGCGTGACGCTGTGGGTTGGTGGGGGGTTGGGGGTGTGCTATTTATTGCACAAAATAGAATCTGACAGTGTATTTCCGAGTTTACTGGGTGCATTAAATCGCACATATTCTGGGTTTTGCTATAAAAGGTGGACATACCGTGAAGAATTTGATGCTTTGTGCAATACAGCCCTCATATCCCGGTGTTTGCAGGCCACTGTTAAGTTCTGGAAGGGTTGACCTGCTAACACGCAACCACGGTATGCAGACTGTAGTGCACCCAATAATGACTGTGTGGGGAAACTTTACACCACTTCTAAGTGTGACCCTGAGCAAACCTAGATTTGCTGAAGGATAGTAAAATTTACCGCATTCGTTATCAAGGCTCCAGGAGGGAAAACAAAATGTTGTGAATTCTGCTCAAAGTTAATCTATTTCAACAATATTTATTCCTGATTGACTAACACAAGTATTGCTTGATAGTCATCTGCATGTGCCTGCTTTGTATTTTATGCCATACAGCAGAACATATTGAGCCTTTTATGCAGCACTGCATCGTATCAGCAATCCTGTAATATGATTTATTGCCCCCCCCCTCCCGAGCCCTGCTCTGGTCTAGATAGCAGACAGAAGATATCTGATCCATATTTAGTGGGAATAGAAGTACCATGGATGCGCAGGTGGTCACGTAATACATAATGAATGGTGCTGCTTAGAAATACTAAAACCTGATAAGATGTCAAAGATTGATGGTACACGACCTCCTCCCGCAAGCTATATGTAGACATTCAGCCCATGACTAGGTATATTATTGGCTGGAGTAACAATGCACAATTGTCTCAACCCACAACGACACATCATTTTTAAAAAGCCATGCACAAATGAAACCTGTTTAAAAGGAAAAACACAAATGACTCCTTGAACGTTTACTTGTACGTACAGTAATTCTTCAAAATTCACATCCAGTCAGATGAACGGTAAATTGAGACGTTCAGGAGGCACTCGGGCTTCTCTAATCGCTGTAACATAACTAGGGCTCCCGGTTTTAGGGTATTTATTTTTTTGACATTTCGTATGTATTTATCCATATTTTTTCCCCGCTCATTTTATCTTTATTTGTTCATATTTAGTTTTTGTGCTCAGTGTTAAAAAATGAAGCTGCAGTGCGTATATTTCCACCTTTCTTTAAGCAACAAATATTTACTCGTGTTGACATGTCCAATACGTTTTAGCCATTTGCATTACAATAGCCATCTGAAATCATGTGCATTGTAGAACAGCTTAAACCGCTTCAATGCTGCAGTTATGTAAACATTGTTAGGAAATCTTTTGTCTGTTTTTTTTACTTTCCTACCTGTCAGTCTGCTCAGTTATTGCCCTAACAGGTATGATTGACAGTAGTGAGAATCGTCCAAAAGAAAACCGATTTTCTGTATTTTTCCATGTGTTAAACTAAATACAGACAGGAATATAAATTGTTTTCTGTCTCCATTTATCTGTAAACCTCTGTATAAACGGACAACTGGGAGCCTTGAGCATAACATCCCATATATATAATGCATAAGAGATGTGACCTCTCTGAAATCCCCTACATGGCTGGCTTCCCCTCGCGTGCTGCAGTTGTCCCCTGTTGTTTGGTTTGTTTTTATGTTGATTACACTTTATTGGTCATCCTTAGTACAGAGACACAACTGTTATCGCCTATAAACTGAGTGCAAAGTGACAATCCTCCCCACCCTTTCACAGGTATGGAACCTGAGTGAGGTTCTAAGGACATTATTTCTTACACTTGCTCCTACATGTTGCCTCGTTTAATTTTTATCAGGCTGTGTTTTCTTTCTGAGCTACAGTGCAAACTACTGTGAATGTTTTGTTTATTGCTTCATACCACTGACTTGATCATTGTAGTATTGTCATGGTGTTAAAATGCCAATAAAGAAATAACCACATAATAATAAAACAAAACATTCACAACCTACAGTAATATAACACAGCATAACATGCTAACATATAATATAGCATAATTACACATCACAGATTAATATAGCAAAATACAACTTTGGGGCTGGAAAAGTGGTGCATGCTCTCCAGAGTCCTACGGGGGCATATGACTCCGGAGAGCATTGCCTCCTCGTTAGTCTTCCACGCCACATGACTAACAAAGTGAGCTTCAGCTCCACACCAGAACCCTCCAAAGCAAAAAAGTCAGCCTCCCATCCCTTCCCAATATGGCCGACCCATTCCACCCTGACCTCTATAAGAGGCAGGCCGGCCCAACCCATCAGCCTGTTTTTTTAGTTCTGCGCACGATTACTCTCCAGAGGCGCCTTCAGGTGAGTGGTTCCTGCTGTAGCGGGAGCATGGGTCCTTGGTTGGTGGTCCTGCGCTAGCGGACTCTAGGGCTTTTGGACCTCCCCCCTTCCTTCCCCCGGTCTCTTTTGGGACCGGTTAGGCTCTGCCTTAGCGGGCCAGGGGTCAATAGGGGGGCGGGCGGGGTGGTCTGGGCCTCTGCTGTATCTGCTCCCTTCTGCCCCTCGCCTTGCGCTGCCACGGTCATATGTTGCTGGCCTCTGTCTCAGCCGACTCTCCCACTGGTTCTCTTTTGCATTGGTCGTGGTGTCCTTCGGTTTTGTCTGTGACACGGTTAATTATTTTATTAATTATTCCCGGGAGGCTCCTGTGTTACGTTTGTTTAATCCCCGGTGATTATACTGCAGTCCCCTGCACTGGTGAGTTTTTGCTCCCCTTGTACATGCTGTGCATCAGGGTGCCGCTTTCATCGCAAATACGCTGCAACTGACGAGTAAGTTGTTGGCAGTGTATTCTTACAGTGTGCGGGTTCCCCGAGTGCCCCTGCCCTGTTGCGGGGGTTGGGTCTGCATCAAGCGGTCAGCGGCCCGCTTCCGCGGCCACTTCCCCATGTTCTCCCCGGCCTTCGTGCGGCCAGCGCTGTCAGCCCCATGGGGGTGGCATACGGCGCAGGCGACTGCTGATTGTAGTGCGGGCACACCTTCTGCGGGGCGAGTGCGGTCCTCGGCTCTGCCTAGGTCTACTCATGACGTCTGTCGTGTCCTGCGGGGGTTTGGCGGGGGTAGTCTACGCGGCGGGGTGCTGCTTCTTCCCGCGATTCTTTCCCGAACTCCGTCAGGCGGGACCAGGCTGTTTGCATTCAGCTCCTCAACATGTTTGGAGGTGGTCTGCCTCGGCCGGGGCTCCGAGGGGCGGGGTCAGGCGCCTCCGGCTTCACTCCGGGCTGTTTCCCTCAGATGCGGCTATTCCGCATTTTCCTGAGCGTCTTCTTTCGGTTTCTCCTTCGTTTTTGCGTGATTGGAGGTGGTCTGGCCTGTTCCTGTCCCGTGGGACTGGCGGCCGGCTCGGGCTGCTGTGGGGCTCCTTGTTTTTTTGTACTATCTTCTCAACACCCGTGGTATGTTTTTGTGTTTATTTACATTGCCAGAGGGGTCTCAGCCGCCTGTGGTAGATCTAGGTTTCCCTCCCGGTTTTCAATTGATAAGGGGGGAACGCAGCCCTGGGCTCGAGGGGTCTGCCTTGAGAATGGGGGGCCTGGGTTCAGGTCTCGGCGGCAACGCTCATCTTCCGGTGGTTCTGTCCGAATCTCCTACTCTCCCCTCGCCGGCTAACTGGCTCTTTACAGAGCTTGTGTTGTTGTACGGATGTACTTGGTCTGGTGGCTTTGTGTTCTATTGGTTCCACTGTGGAGCCTCTGTTCATGCTCGTTGTCACAAGTTCTACTCTCGTCGGGTCCACTCGGTTTTTCTTCCTTTTTTGTTGGTTAAACGTGGTCCTGTGGGTGTACACATCTGATATTCGGTGCTGGCAAACCCTTCGGGGTGACTGTGCTCTTTGCGTTTTCCTTGTTACCGTGCAATGCTTGTCACAGTTTTGGGTCCTTTCTGGTGTTTTTCGCTATCTCTTATTCTGCGATTGCCAAGAGGGGTTACGTGGAGTGGTCATCCGTTCTTCGTTATGGGCTGTAGGTTTGCCATCAATGTGCTGGTGGTACAAAAGGGGGTGGTGATGGACGGAGCATCAGAACCAATCAAACACTCACACCCAGTCAACAGATCTGGGTTTGATCCATCACCGTTCTTTAGCCCACTCTGCCACCCCAGTTCAGACATGGCCATATGCAAATCAGTCTGACCCTGTGCCTCATGGGAACAGTCCAGCCCGAACTGCCATGCCATGCCTTCCCGCTTTGTTCGCCATAAGTTGGCAGGGTATGCTCAGACGTGAGTCCCTTGCTCACTTTGCCACTGGATTCAAGCAAGCCTGGCTGAAGACGGCTGAAATGCCAGAAACCGGTCCTAGGAAGCTTGTTTCCGGTCCAGGGAAGGCATGGCTTGGCAGTTCGGGCTGGACTGTTGCCATGAGGCACAGGGTCAGACTGATTTGCATATGGCCATGTCTGAACTGGGGTGGCAGAGTGGGCTAAAGAACGGTGATGGATCAAACCCAGATCTGTTGACTGGGTGTGAGTGTTTGATTGGTTCTGATGCTCCGTCCATCACCACCCCCTTTTGTACCGCTCAATGTGCTGGTGGTCACACATAGGTCGTCCTTTTGCCGGTGGGGTTTGTGTTCATGACCTAGTGTTTTGTGGGCATTGTCCTACGGTTCCTCCGTCCTGTATGCTCCTGTCCCCGCCTGCTGTCCATTGTTGTGCAGGGTCTCTCTTGGTTGGTCCCTGGTTGATGTGTCCTCCGGGATTTTCCAGGGGTTGTGGGCTACGGCGTGTCTTATGGGGGCAGGCCGCTGTCTGCCCCTGCCCGTCCTTCTCTGGGCTGCTTCTGTGGTCTCCAGGTGGGCTTTTTCTTCTGCTTCTGCTCTTGGGGTCTTGCCTTTTCTTTTCCAGGCTCGCGGCGGTTGTGTCTCCGGATTCCTGTCTCGGCTGGCGGGCTGTGGCGTTACCCTCCCGGTCGTGTTTCACCTCGCGTCCTGGGGGTTGGAGCTCTGCGACGGGGGCCTTTTCTGTGGCCTGGTCTGATGGCGCAGTGGTCTAATGCGTCCACTGTAGGTGCCTGTGTTTGCCCTCATAGTCGCAGGTTCTTATCCTGGCAAATGTCACTGTCTGCTCAGTCTAAAGTGTAGGCAATGGTATTTCCTTCAGTAAGGTTGGGAAATAGTTTAGGTCTGCTCAGCCTTTCATCTGTGGTCGACAAAATGAGTACCATTGTGTTGAGTACCAATATACGTCTGTTATTCAGCCCCTTGTGACCTTGGGTAATAGGTGCTCTTTGCGATTGCACGTTATGTTTTGCCACTGCTGGGTTGCCGTCGGTTGTTGGGCTCCCAGGGTCGGTCCAACGTGCTGTGGCTCTGTGGTGGGTCTCCTCCCTTGGGTGGCTGTCCCCCTTCGTCTGTTTTTGTTTTTGTGGCCCCCCGGCTGTTACTGTCCGGGTTGTTCACCTTGGTATGGGTGCCTTTATGTCATGCAGTGCTTGCACCGTCTGTCCATTGGGGATCCTCCCCATTTGGTTGGTCTCTGTGCCCTGTGGGCCTTCCGGTCTCCGCCTGTTTCCGTGGGTGTCCCTTTTTCTTGCCCCGGTGGCTCCCTTCCCACCCTGTCTCCCAGTAGGACAGGTGGTCTTTCTGTTCTTGTTTCCCTTTCTTGGGCGATAGCGGCCTTTGCTTCCTCCCTGTGGCGCCCTCTCGGGTATCTTTCTATGCAGTGCTATGGTTGGCTGCCGCAGCCTTTGTGGTGCTGCGCCTTGCCATTTGGTTGTCTCCTCATGCTTCCCATCCTTGGTCTTCCAGGGCCCTATGGCCTTCTTGCCCTGTGTGCATCTGTCCCCGTCTGCTCTGGGTTGTTGGCCGGGTCTAGACTGGTTTGCACCTTGATGGGTGGCAGCCTGGGTCTTCCTGGTGCTTTGGGCTGCCTCTCCTGTGGGGTCTGTGTCTTGTGTGTCTTCGGACATTTCCTTCTTGGACCAGTGGTCTATATGTTCTTCGTGTCCCTTCCTGGGTGCTGGGGGCCTTTGCCACCCTTTGGGGCGTGCGTGGGTTCCCGGTCGGTGCTGGGTCGGTTGATCAGCTTTCTGTCGCCTGTTCCTTGGCTTCTCTGGGATTTGCCCCGGTCCTGTGGGGGCCTCTTGTTGCTCTCTTGGGCGGTTTCTTCCCTGCTTCGTGCTCCGGGGTGTTTGCGGGGTTCGCCCCTGTAGACTTTTTGTCACAATGGTACTGTCCTTGCCTGGGTCTCTTTTCTTCTGGCTCCGGCCGTGACGCCCTGGCAGCTCGTGTTATTGTCTGCTCTCCTACGGTACTGTGGGTCGGGCCTCTTTCCTGCCTGGATGGGAGTTCTCCTGGGGACGTCTGGTGCTGTGTTTGCTTCTTTTTGGGTCTTCAGCATTCTTGTCCGGTCTCCCGGCTTTGCGCTTTCCTGGGGTCCTTTTTCTTCCAGGGGTTCTGGGCTTGTTTGGTGGTGCTCGCCTGAGTGCGTCTCCATTGGCGTCTGCTGCTGCGGTGGTTGACTTGGGCGATGTTACTCATTGGTCCGTGTTAGGTCTATGTGGGCACAGGTTTTGTGTCCTGCCCCTGCTTTCTGACTTTCCCTTGCTGGTATTTATTTCCGGCGGTGCTGTTGGGTGCCCGGGGGTGCTGCTCCCGGTTCTCGTCTCCCTTGCGGGGCCCAGCGCTTTCGGTGTGGATTTGTATCCTCGTTATTAGTTTTGGGGTTCCGGGGCCTGTTGGCTGGGTGGCTCCCTGGGAGTGTTGGCATGGCTCGGGCTTGTTTTGCCCTGTTTCTGCCTGTGGCCTTTTCTCCCTGTGCGCTCCTGTTCCGGTCGGTTCTTCTTTGTTCGGCTGGGCTGGGCCTGGTTGTTGGCTGGCTGGCGGTGTGGCCGCCTGGGTGCTCGCTTCCTTCTTGTGGGACGTTCCTGGGACGGGTTGCGTGGTCCCTGTGCGGGGCGGTCTTGGGCCGCCGCGCTGCATTTCCCTTCCTTCAGGCTCTGTGTGTTTTCTTCCGCTTGGGTCCTCTGGTGTCCAATCGCTTCCTTTCTGGTAGCTTGGCCTTGGGCCTGGTCCCTTCCGCTCTACGGTCTACGTGGGCGGTCCTGCGGGCGTTCCACTTTTCGCTGTTGGCCAGTTGGGTTCCCTTGGTGGCCGGGTCTCTTCAGTGTCGTTGTCGGCTCCTTTCTGGGTCTATTTTGCCTTGGGCCTGCCTATGTCACATTCCTTTCCGGGGGCCCTTTTGTGTAGGTCACCCTTGCGGTGTTGCTGTGTTTGTCGGACTGCGTCTCTCTTTCTGCAGTGATTTTTTTGTTGGGTCGCTGTGTTGGGGATGACCTCTGTTTCTTCAGTTCCTCTTTCTGGGCTTTTGCTCTCCTCTCGCTTTTGGCTGTCCGTTGGGCTGTCTTGGTGTGTTTGGACCAGCTTGCATTCTCTTTTGGGGCCTGTTGCTGTTGCTTTTGGCTCCGTGCAGTCTGGTTCCGTGCCTTCTCTGTCCTCCTTCAGCCTTTGGTTGGGGCGGTTTTTCTGGTGGCACTTCGTGTCTCAGGGGTCCGGGTTTTCGGCTTTCTCAGTGTCTTTCTGTCCCCAAGGATCAGTGGTTAGTCCAGTACTATTGGTTATTGTTGGCTCTTGGGATTGTTCTTTTGTTCCCAAGCAATTCATTTAATTCATTCACTCAAGTTTCTTTGTCGTGGATTAAATAATTAGTGGGGGAGGGAAATATATTAGGTCATGTGCATGGCTGGTAGGATTAACAGGTGAGCTAGAGAAAATTAGGTATTTTGGGTTGGAGGGGTAAGTAAGTAAATCTTTATTGCCTGATTACTAAAAATCTTAGCAAACAGCTGCATAATAAAACACTTATATAAAGTAAAACACTTATTTTCCCGTAAAAGTTGCAGTGATTTCATAAAATACAAGAGTGTAAAACTTACATATAGAACACAAAATAAAATTCTTACTATGCGTATTATGTTAGGCGCACAGTGACAGCTGAGAGACTATCCTCCTGGGAATTTGCCTCAGTTCAGATGTCTATGAGATTAGGTATACAATCCAGATTAGTAGTGAGTCTAAAATTGATAATTCCCAGCGAATAAGTCTGGATTGCTAGCCAGTTTGTTGGGAGGCTGCCAAGGTTAATTTTGTTTTTACTACGTTCATGAAGCGAACAAAGCTGCAGGCTAACCGCACATCGCCCCCCTCGAAGCAAGCCTTCACGGCCTGTCTACATGTTCCTATCTGATTTTCATTCAGGCGCGGCTTTAGAAGCTGTCTTCGTTCCAGATCTAAACTCTTACAAACGCACAGTAGGTGTAAAACGTCCTCTTTGGAGTTGCCACATAATCTGCAGTGGTTAGTTGGGTGTGTGCGTTTCCACGGCGGTAAGTGCGGTTTTACCGGTAAAATTCACAGCCTCATCGCCAAAAGTCTTTTCTTCATACTTCTCGAGAAGCTTGTACCTAAATATGGCTGTGTTGTACATCTCGAATAGCTCTGAATCACAAACCAGCTGTGAGCCCTCTTGTTTAGGTCTGTTTTATCTTCAAGGGAAAGAATCTTTACTGATTTGTTTACCAGGGCCTTAAAACTGTTATAATGAAGACCAGATTTCCACAAGTCCTGTAAAGCAAGCAACCTTATACCTGACTGAAGGTAAGCCATAGCAGGGCAGTTGTTTTTCCTTATCTCCTTCCACAGGTATGAGTTTAATGAACCAGACTTAGCACTCTTTATTTTATACCAGCATTTGGCATAGACGCCCTTCCGTGTTCTTTGCTGCTTTTATAGGCCGAACTCCAGCCTTATTTGTGCTGGGGAGGTGTACTGTGGGAGATTGAATATTATTCTAGCGGCTTTGGAAACCACCTTATCCAAAATTATTTCATCTTTCCGTCTCTTTGATTCACTACCATATGTAAATGTTGGTAGAAGCTTTGCTCGAAGTACTTCCAATAGAGGGATAAGAAGACGGATAAGATTGGGGCCAGTTATTTTGTGCTTGATGTTTCTTAGCGTAAAAGCCAAGAGGGTTCCTCTTCCTTGGATGACCACTTTTTGTTTGTGGTAAGTACCCATACTGTCAAAAATGATTCCCAAATATTTGTACTTTTTAACCGTCTCCAGCTGCCTACCCACTCCAGTAGCCATTTGAATTGATTCTTAGTACTCCGCTGATTGAATGCCATAATTTTTTTACTTCTCAAGGTTTATAATTTCTTTTTAGCAAAATTTCTTGTGACATTTATCAGATGCTGCAGGCCGACGGGTTCGGCTGATCAATTTCAGGTCGTCGGCGTATAGTAAGTTTGAAAGTGTCCGACCACCCAAATTCGGGGCATGGTGATGGCAATTATCCAGCTCAGTTGAGAGGTCTGACACAAAAAGGTTAAACAAGGTTGGAGCACGTACACAGCCCTGTTTTAACCCTTTAGTGGTAGGGATCCTCCTTGACAGGCTGTCACCGGTCCCTAGCTTAATTTGGACCCATGTCTCAGAGTGGAATAAGATTAGCTGGTTCAAAAGGGTTGGGGCTATTTTCCACCCAGCTAGCTTAGCCAAAAATTTCCCTCTGTTAACGCTATCAAAAGCAGCTTTATATTTGATGAAACAAAAAAATAGTGGTTTATTGATTGCTTTTGTGGCGTCAATTAAAAGTGAAAGAGCGAGAATGTTTGTAGTTCCCAGGTTTTTTGGAAAACCTGTTTGGTTGATTGGGATTAGATCTTTTTCCCCTGCCCACTTGGTAAGTTCAGCCAATAATAGGCCGGCATAATATTTGGCCTCAATGTCAATGAGTGCTATGAGCCTATAGTTCTTCGGTTCGCTCTTGCTACCTTTCTTATGGATTGGTATGATGATCGATCCCTTCCAAGAATCTGGCATTCTTCCGGTTTCCAGAGTATTGTTAAACAGACCATCCAGGATTTCGCGGTTTCGCGATTTGCAAAAAAACTGCGAAATCGGCAGTTTGGAAAAATGCAGCGATTTTATACAAAACTGCCCGCGAAATTCAAAATCCTGGGGGGGTCTACTTAAATTTGCTCATGGGACAGCTGTATTTTGACCAGATTTTAAATGTCATTTTAGCCTCATTAACTCCCCTGATTACTCTAAGATCGCGAAAGTGCAATCATTGAAAAACTGGAGCCAGAGGAGGGGAAGCTAGGTTATTTTTAGTCACACGTGTTAGGCTAGTGACGCAGCAACATGCTTACTGGAAAACCAATTATTCTAGTGCCTTGAAGAGAGAGCATTGTACTAAGCAGAATACATTTTACTTACCCGTAGAAGTTGTCGTGGGCAGCCTAACTTAGCACATAAAAAACATAGGTCATTTATCTTAGAATGACGTGCTGTAGGACAGACTTACACATACAAATGCTCATATGCATTTTGAAAGAATACAGATTTTCTACTCCTAAAAGGTTTTACTCTCGCTGAAATTTTCATTTTAGTAAACCCTCTTCATCGGTCGGTGATTTGCTTACATCAATGGAAAAGGTATTCCCTTTTCATAGCGGGAGAGGATGTGGCATTAGGGCAAAAGCTGCCGATTTTGGAACTGAGAACGAAGTTAAAGTCTCGGCGTCTGCTCAGCGTCGTGATTCTGGGCAAATTATTTATATATATATATATATATATCACCTTCTGCAATGTAACTGATGCCCATGTAGAGCACTCGAAAACAGTCAGGTCACGTTGGCGCTATATAAAATCGTAAAAAAAAAAAAAAAGCATGGACTAGGGAAGAAAACACTCAAAATTAGTAGGGTGCATTGGAGGGAAAGCAGTTTTCCATGATTAAATAATATTTTCCATGTGAAAAAAGGAAGTTAGCAAGTGCGTTTTCACTGCTTTTGCAGGTTTTCTCATGAGAAACGTGTGTACATTTTTGCATGGGAAACTGGAATTGACAAATGTTTTCCAGGGTAATGCTTGCAAAGCTAAGTCTGGTGTCCCACTGTAGGTGCAAATTAGAGAATTTTTGTGAATTCCGGAAATTAGTACATCTACACCACTACGATCTTCAGAATGCTAATTTCTTTGAACATGTGGCTCAGAAACTGCATAGTGTAGACTGTAAAACATAAACTTAAAACATCACTGTTCAAAGTATCTGCCATAAATTAATGTCTGCATGCTAAACCCACTATCAAGCTGGGCCCATTGTTTGAGCAGTCCTAAAATAGATGGGATGTGAGTTTGTCTGGACTTAGAACTATGGAAGAAGAATGACATTTTTGCAATCAGATTCAGGAGTTATTGATATTTTAGCAAGAGATGTTTTAAATCTGTGTTTTGCAGGTCTGTCTATTCAGTTTGTGGTTCCACATGAAACTACCTGACGTAGCTTTCAGGTCGATATGGACCCTTCTGACCTCTCAGTAGGATACCCTGACTGTGCCAATTAACAGAGTGACAGAGCAGGAGGGCTCTGGGACATATACAATAATGAAGTAAAGATGGCGCTTCTGTTTCCTGTACTATGTGCATGCACCTTAGGGGTGGGCGTAACTTATGTAATAATCTTGTAAAATGGCCGTAATGAACACTGGGACAAAGTCATAGGAAGGAATGTAAGCCACGGATCAGAAGATCCCTGTTTGGGTTTGGAGAGTCCTCTGTGGCTAGGTGAGGGTCCTAGACTGCTTTGGATGAACCCATGGAAACTAGACTCTACTCGGAGAGGTCTACTTTAAAAATTACATTTAGAAATACAGCTCCCTCCTACGAGGTTAGGACTGGAGCTGTGCTTCCGTAGAGCTGCAGGCACTTTAAACATGCCTATTTCAAAGTGGAATACGCTGTTAAAACAGTTTCCATTGATTTTAGGCGGAAAATTAATAATTGAGTAAAATAAAGTGGCGCAAAAATACCGCTAAATTTCCATATTTGTGCCGCTAAATTTCCTAATCCATGCCGCAAAATCCTGGGGGGTCTGGTTAAAGAGTGGTAATAATGCCCCAGCCCATTAGGTTGGGTTTTGCTTGTATAAAATAGGTGAAAGGCCGTTAGGCCCAGGAGCTCCTTCGTTTCGGCTTTTTGAGATTCTATTCACAATCGTTTTAATTGTAAAGAGGGGTGCAGGCTCTAGACCTTGATGTTTTAGGGACTGCCACTCACTCTGGCATACCACTACGTCTTGTGTGTTTTCACCAGCTTCCAGGTTGAAATGACTCTTAAGTATTTGACCCAGGCATCCTCCGTTTGATTCCTGGTGCCATTGGGTTCACTATACTCTTTTTTTTTTTTTTTTTTTTTTTGAAAATTTTATTGAACAATAAATCAATTACAAGCATGGGCCTACAACCACCAGGGCCGGCCGCTAGATTCAGAAAGGATCATACAGATGTTAAGGCAGTAGTCGACTCCCGGGGCCCAGCCCCGTACATGGCTCCGGATAGTCCTAGGGAAGCAGGATACATAGGTTTAACATAAATAACAAATAAAAACAACAGGCGAGGCGTAAGGGCAAAAAAAAAAATGTGGGTCAGGCTACATCCGGGGGACTCTACTTCTGACCTTCAAATAGCTATCAAGAGGAAGGAGTAATGATAGGTCGGGGGGGGGGGGGGTCACGGGAGAGGAACGTCTATATTCGGTTATTCCAAAAGTCGCAAGGAACCATCAAGGGTCAGGGGGACAAAGCAATATCTGTGTCCACTAGGGGGGGAATACAGATACCCCCACGATACGCGTTCCATTGCCCCCAGATTCTACCCCATGCCCCCGGTTTACCACGAGCCACATACACAGTCTTCTCCCTGAACATGCACCAGTCCATGTTCTCCTTCCATACGGACACGGAGGGAGGCCGCTGGGAACCCCAAAGCTGCGCTATATCTCTCTTGGCAATCATGTTCCCCAGGGCCGCCCACCGAGTCTGAGCCGCGTTATAGTCATTGGGCTCCCACACATTCAGGACACAGCGACGCACCTCCGGCAGCAGCACAACCCCGGTGACTTGTCCCATGACCACATGAACCCGGCGCCAGTATTCCGCCACCTCGCGACACTCCCAAAGGATGTGAAGAAAGGTGGCTCTGAGTCCACATCCCCGCTTACAGAGCCCGTCTTCAGAAAATCCCATCGAGACCAAACGGGGACCCGTCACATACACCCGGTGGAGAATCTTAAGTTGGACCAGACGGAGACGGGCTGGAATGGCCACTTCCTTGGGGGACGACAGTGCGGACTGCCAGTCCTCGTCGTCCAGTTCCACCCCATCCCCCGTCCACGCCTCCCGGAGGCGCACCAAGAGGTCAGCCCGATTATTGATAAGTTTTTTATAAATTAATGAAATAGTACTGTCGGGGACATGACCATCGAGTATGCGGTCCTCGAGGGGCGAAGAAGCCGGGATCTTGGTCCCCTCCCCAAAAACAGAGAGCAGGGCATGCCGAATCTGGGCGTAGCGGAAGAACTCCCTTTCCGTAAGTTCGTATTCGCTCTGGAGCGCCGCGAATGTTTTAACAGCACCCTTAATCCATAAGTCTCCCACTCTACTAATACCAATCGTGTCCCAACGTTCAAACCCCTTCGTTGTCCAGAGGCTTCCCAGGCGGTCGGAGGCAAACAGAGGAGTAGCACATGTTAATCGCTCACTCCAGCCCAAGGCTACATTGGCCGCCTTCCAGATCCGTACCGCAATCTTAGTAGGGCCCGTAAGGGTCCGTCCAGCCGAGCTGGAGTAAAGTGCCCTGTTATAGTTTCCCCCGGGAAGCAGGAATTTATCCATCTCATACGCCGGATTCAAGCCAGGCGCATACGTGGCATGGTTAATGGCCGATAGCTGTGAGGCCCAATAATACCTGCGAATGTCGGGAAGCGCGATGCCCCCGTCGTACCAGGGGAGAGTAAGCTTTGCCAGAGCGATACGCGCCCGTCCGTCCCACACCAGTCTCCTCTGCAGGCTCTCCACCTCCCGAAAGTAGGACACAGGAATAACATCGAAGGAGTTCTGAAGCGCATAGAGAAATCTGGGAAGGGACATCATTTTAAACAGTGCTGCCCGACCCAGCGGGGACAAGGGCAGCTTACACCACCGAGCCGTGTCCTCCCTCAAACGCCGAAGTGGAAGCAGGAGATTCTGCTCATAGCGAGCCACCGGGTCCATCGAGACGTATATTCCCAAGTATTTAAAGCCGGACAGAGATAATTGGATCGGAAGCCGAGGCGGCAAGAGAGGAGGGTCACCGGAGATAGGATAGACACAGGATTTAGACCAGTTGATCGTTAGACCCGAATTTCTCCCAAAGGAAGTCAGAACATCAAAAAGAACATTAAGCGACTGCCGCGGCGAGGTGAGATACAGGAGAATATCGTCTGCATACAACGAGACCCGGTCCTCGAAGCCCGGGGCCCACCGGATCCCTCTGATCGAGGGCTCCCAGCGGAGCCAAGCAGCGAGCGGCTCCAAGGCAAGAGCAAAGAGCAGAGGGGACAACGGGCACCCCTGCCTCGTACCCCTACCGAGAGCGAAGGGCCGAGAGACCCGCCCATTAACTACCACCTGAGCCATGGGTCCCGTGTAAAGAAGCTTCACCCAGCCAAGAAATCCCTCCCCAAAGCCGAATTTGGTCAAGACAGCCCAGAGGAATGGCCACTCGATGGTGTCAAAGGCCATCGTGGCGTCTAAAGAAACCAGCACGGCTGGTTCGGAGAGGTACTCCGCCCTGGCGAGGGCGCCGTGAAGACGCCGCAAGTTAAGAGCGGTGTTACGGTGAGGGATGAAGCCGCATTGATCAGGATGAATCAAATCGCAGATGACGCTCAACAAACGATTGGCAAGGACTTTAGCCAGGATTTTAGGCTCTGCATTTAGCAGCGAAATAGGCCTGTAGGAGGCACAGCGATCTCGTGGCTTACCGTCCTTGGGGATCACGACTATCGTAGCCAGACGCTGGTCGTCAGGAAGGGAGCCTGCCTCAAGGGACTCCTGAAACATACGACGGAGGAAGGGCGCGAGTTTATCCGGGCGCAACTTATATAATTCAATAGGCAGCCCGTTGGGACCCATCGCCTTGCCTGAACGAAGGGACCGAATCGCAGTTGCAATTTCATCTACAGACAAGGGGGCGTCCAGCTGCTCACGGTCTTCGACGGACAGGCCGGGCAAAGCAATATCCCTCAGCAGAAGGCAAGAGTCTTCTTCATCCCTATCAGTCACCGGGGAGTACACGGCCCGGAGGTGGTCAGCGAAACATTCCACAATCTCACCAGGCTCAGTCACACACACTCCATCCGAGACACACAGCTCCGGGACCACACGATTCACTCTCTCCTTCTTATCCAGCCACGCAATCAACTTTCCCGCCTTGTCCCCGGCATCATACAATCGACCCTGCTGCTCCCTATACATCGTTTTGGCAGCGTCAGTGACAAGAGACCTGTATTCAAACTGTTTCAGGCTGAGGGCATGGAGCCCGTCCGGAGTGACACCCGTCTCCAAGGCCGACTCCAGCCCCGAGATGTCAGTCTCCAGCTTCACCACTGCCTCACTCTTGAGCTTCTTAGCCACCACTATCTGGGAGAGGGCGTGTCCGCGGATTACGGTTTTAAAGGCTTCCCACAGGGACATTGCGGACGACACCGACCCCTCGTTTTCAAGGAAGTATTGATCCATAGCCTTAACCAGGCTGTCGCGAGTCATAGGGTCTCGCAGGTACCACGGGTTAATGGGAGCAATCCGTCCTGCAGACCGCGACTCGGTGTCAAAGAGCAGCCACAGCGGGGAATGATCGGAAATACCCCGCGCCAGGTGCCTAACTTCCCGAATCCGACCAGTCTGTGCCGCGGGCATAAGGAAATAGTCCAACCTAGAAAGACTCCCATGCGCCCCAGAGTGAAAGGTGTACTGACATTGGGTCGGATGCATTAATCTCCAACTATCCACCAGGCCGAAGGTCTCCAGCAGGCCACCAAGCCATGACTGGGCAGCGGGGAGGGCCCTGGGTGGGTGACGATCCAGGTCACCCGAAACCACCGAATTAAAATCCCCGCCCATAAGCAAAAGACCATCCGGAAGTTCAAGCAGCATTCGACCCAAGTCCGCGAAGGTGGAGTTCTGGAGGCCCGGGGGGACGTAAACTGAGACCAGGGAAAGGGGCTGCCCCTCCCACCTCCCAGTCAGACACACATAGCGCCCTCTGTCATCCGAGATTACCCTGGTGATATCCAACGGAAGTGAGGATCGCAGGAGAATGCCCGCCCCCCTGGAACCAGTTGTGAAACCAGAATGGGCCACGAGGCGGTATCCCCCCCTGTTCATTGCATGACAGACATTGCCAACCAGATGCGTCTCCTGGACAAACACCACATCAGGAGTAAGACGACGCAAATACTGCAGTACTACACCCCGCTTGATACGATCCCCCAACCCATTGACGTTCCATGACATCAGTCTCAACCCGTCCCCCCCCATCCCCTCCAATAGATCAAAGGCCCCCCAGTCAGTAGCACAGTTCCCGAATCTGGACAAAAATCAATACCTCGCCCTGCGAACAAAAAACACACAGCAAAACAACCCCTCCCTCCCCCCAACCCCCCCCCAGATCCAACTCCCCCCACCCTGCACCCCTGCGGGCCAGAAAACCCCCCCAACTTGCAGTGTGCCTGTCGCCCTACTAACCCCATTCTACGAAAAGACCCCGGAGGAGGAAAGGGACCCGTCCCCGCCCGCCCCCCACACAGGTCCTAGTGAGACAAAATGAACAAAAGAAGTAAAACCCAGCTGAGCAATGCAAAATGGCAAAATCCAGGACCAAAAGTCACTCCAAATGGGACCCGTCACCTTCGGCGCCTGCAGAGGGCCCGGGACGGTCACCTCTGTCCGGTAGCGAGTCCAGCCAGTCACTCACGGCCACAGGAGAGTCAAAAAAGGCAGTCCGATCCTCATGTTCCACTCGGAGTTTTGCAGGGTAGAGCATAGAGTACTTTAGGCCCAGTTCACGGAGACGGCGCTTCACCCCCTGGAATCCCATCCGCTGTTTCTGGACAAGTTGGGTAAAGTCCGGATAAAAGTTAATGGATGAGTTCTCATGACGAACCGGGCCGTGGACCCGTGAGGCCTGCAAAATCGCATCTCGGTCTCTATAGTGGAACAGTTTGGCCACGATAGGCCTCGGGGGGGCCCCCGGCCGTGGCCGACCGCCCGGAACTCGATGGGCCCGCTCCACGGCAAAGAACTTACTTAGGCCTGCAGGGGCCAACTGTTGGAGGATGAGTTCCTCAACCAGGAGGTCAACCGGGCGGTCGTCGGAGGACTCCGGTACGCCTATGACACGGATGTTGTTGCGTCGGGCCCGTCCCTCGAAGTCCTCCAGCCGCCGGGCCATCTGATCGTTGACCGCCTTAATGTCACCAAGCGCGGCCTGCAGGTCCGACACATCCGTACCAAGGGTGGAGGTCCGCACATCGAGAGCCTGAACCCTCTCATTAGTTTTGGAGAGATCTGCCCGAATTAAGGTGACATCGATTGCCACCGTGTCGATTTTACGGGCCAGGGCCTCGTATTGCGTGGCGATGGTTTCCCTGATGCCATCAATGGCGCCCATGATGTCCTGCAGGGAAAGCTCCGGAGAGACGGTCGTGCCACCACCGACGGCATCCGGGGGGGGGCCGGTCGCTCCAGGGGACCCTCTGCCCTAAGTGTAGCGGTCCATGTTGTTGGCCTGGACCGGTCCCCCGCGGAGGGAGGCCTTAGTCTTACGCCCCTCGGGCCCCCCTTGCCCCCCATGTGGTCACGGACACCGAAGGGGACCGCCGATCAAGAGTCGTAGGGGCACCGGCACCGCAGACCAGCGCCTCACCAGAGACCACTATATAGCGGTGCGGGGGGACCCGAGGCGATGGGCACACTAGTGGCAGGTGGAGACAAGGCCTCGCGCAGAGGCCAAGGAAACACCCCGCCACATCAAGTGCATTCGTAGGCCAGCCCCCTGAAGTCCGAAAGTGAAACCGAAAGTGGGAGAGCGGCCACTGGCACCGCACTGCAGCCGCTGTTGTTCAATTACGACACGGCTCTACGGTTCACCTTCGCCCCGGGCACCTCCGTCGGGTGGGTCCCAAAAGTTCGAACAACGACAACTCAGGATTCCCAGGTCCGATTCGAGTTCTGAAAAGAGATACGTGCTCAGCCGGTCTTCATCTGCCAGATTCCACAAACCACATCAGGATATTCTCAGGATAAATTCCGAGGAGCAGCAAGGGTCCGGGGAGCCCTGTGCTCACGCGACCATCTTGGATGCGCGCTAGGCTCCTCCTCGGTTCACTATACTCTTGACTGTGTCCCAAAACCTGGTGCTATTGTTTGATTTTGCATCATATAACAGTTATGCCCATGTTGTTTAAGCGGTTTCCTTTTTCGCTATCCAGATGATTTTTTTTTTACGGGCCCTGAGCTTCTTTAGTTCCAGCTGTGTGTTGTCGGTGGGGCGATTTTGACAGATGGTACGCATTGCTCTGTTTACTTCGCCCCTTATTTGTCTTAATTCGGAGTGATGGTTGCAGATAGATGAATTCTTTGATTGCTTGCTGGCCTTCTAAGTGGTTCCTGTTGGATTTTTTGCTCGGCTTTCGTTAAGTTCACTTTAGAGCTAGATGGGCCAAAGCTTCCAGTAAAGCTTTCCCAAACTGTTAGGATGTTATCATACAGTAGTTTGTTGTCCTCCCACCGTTTTTATGACACTGCCATGAGTTTTCCTGGGTCACGTGTGTTACATTTTATTTTCCTGTGAATAAATGTGACGTTTGTGAGTGAGTCAGCAATTGAGTAAGTGAGTGCCGTTCCATGCATGGCGAGTGTGAACTCTAGTGGTTGATGATCACTATAATCTAGCAAGCCCATCCGGAAATCTTTTATCAAATAGTAAAGTTAGTTTGGTTAGTTCTGTTAGTTGTTTCGCGACGTTTCTTTTGTTCCGGGGGTGTAGATAGGTGTTAACAACAAGTATTAGCTGCTGTTTGTCTTTAGGACCAACTATATCCAGCTGGATTGTTATTATCTCATTTGTTGGAGTACTTTTACTTGTTAGTTCCTTAACAGTGATTAAATCGAGGTGTAAGTCGTGAGGCCTCCTTTAAAATTTCCGAAGTTTGAATTTCTGGTGGCTGGAAGGTGCTATGATTTTAAACCTAGTAGATGGAGTGGATCTTCCAGCCACGTTTCTTGAAGCAGAATTAGGTCAAATGTTTGAAAATACATCAGCAAAGCACTGTCCATTGTTTTAGTTCCAAGGCCGTTTATATTCCAGGAGCAGAATTTTAAGTTTGAAGTATTTGATTCCTGTTCTGATCTCTGTAAAAGGGACCCCGGTTTTGTGTTTATGGGTTTTGCTATCTAGAACCAGTCGTGTAGTGTGTTGACGCCTCCTTGACCACGGATGTCACAGTTGATGTAGCTATTTCTCTCCGAGGTCTCTGCAGAGGTACTACGTGCCCCCTTGAGCATTGAATTAACTGGCCCAGAACCTCCCATTCTACTTGGTCTACTGTTATTGAACTCTTGATGGTGATGGAGTAGTGGGTCTGGATACCCGACTGCTTGGTGGAGATGCAGTCGGATGCCCCAAGTTTCTTATTGATGCTTTTCCTTGAGGATTTTCTCCACTATTTCTCCAGTTGCCCAAACTGTCTTGGTAGCTTCTTGCTCCGAGAGATGTTTAAAAATTTCAAATTCTACTGATTCCAAATCTTTGAACCAATCCCTGCCAGACTGCTAATAGCAGTTAGTATTCAGAGAATATTACCCCTGTTTAGGGTATCTCCTCGTCCTTTAGATTTATACTCCGGAATGAACAGAATTGACTTGGGGATCTCCCTTCGAGGCTCATTCGGGGGAGATCCACTGCATAGGGATTTGCCGCATCTCCCTGCGCTTAAGGGTATCACGTTTTGTTGTTCTACCCTTTCTACGGTGTCCGGGCTTCGCTCATTTTCCATGCGCCGTCCACTGATGCTTTGCTGTTTCACTGGCCTCGTACTATTTGCTGTTTCTACTTTTAATTTAAAGATCAATGAGAGAGCTAGGGAGACGCGGGGTGCGTCCGTATCCTCTGTAGTATAAATCAGTTTTATCAGAGCTGGACGAACCCGAAGGTGTTGGTACAATCACTGTGAAGCAGTGATAGGAAACCCACTAGGTTAGTTAAAAGGCCCCTCACACACCAACCTGGTTGGTGTCATGCTTCATCATAGGGGCCCCAACCGGGTGGCCGAGTGCCTCCCGGTTGTGCTGCGACGCCTGACTACAGCGGAGCTGGTGTGGTGCAGAGGTGTGATGTAGTGAAGGTTTAAAAATATCTCTGAGAATCCTTGCCGAGGCAAATTTAATATTGGCGGCTCAGGATATATTAAAATTAAACTGTGGTGCAACTACGAAAGAGGTTAGTTTCTAATAGTTGTATGTGTGGTAGGTCTACATGTTTCAGCCCACTTCAGGGTGTCAGGGGCTTTCGTCAGGACCAGTGAGTGAAGTGAGTGGCAAAGTGAAGGGTGCCACGTGATTGGTGAAAAAAATAAAAAGGTTTAATTACCTACACACTCGCTAAGGTGTGTGGAATCGGTGTCTACACACTGGCGGACACCGCTGCGAAAAAAGAACCTGTGGGAGAAAAGAACACAGCACAAAGACATGTAAAGCAGTGACATATTGTGCTGAGTATCGCCGCAACTATAAAATGCAATCTTCCGTGCTGTGAGGTAACCAACACTTGCAGACGGTCGTGCCTGTGGCCACACACATACTGTGCTTGTGTGGCATGCTGCTATAGTCTCACACTAATCACTGACAGGTGATAAGAGGATGCGATGCGTCCTGTGAACTCTATCGTTAAGAAGGTGAAAAGCAAGACAGGCAATAAGAAGTGTGAACTATCTTCATAGGGTGCCTGGTGAAGGCAGTAGGCACCTCGGAGGGTGGTGCCGTGTGGCCACAGAGTGGTCGGACTATGTCGTAAGTACCCAGTAAGCGCTGGTGGGATTTGGCTTTCTGGGTGACAGTGCGCGTTACTTGCGAAGTGCTGGGTACAGGAAGGGGAAGTACCCCTGTGTGGCGCGCTGTGGTAACGGGAGGAGGGGATGACACACAAGAGAAGATAAGATGGAATTACACTATGGCTGAGTTGGATCGCTGCTCAGGAAGCGGGAGGAGTTCGCTCCTTAAATCACAAATTCTGTGGGGAGGAAGGAAATGGCAGGCATGAAGGTCGGGACATGGAGAGCAGATGCAGTCCGACAGAGAAATAGCGCGCGTCACCTTACTTGGTCAAGAAGCAGCACCCGTATTCCACCTACTAAGGGCTCCCGGATCCCGGATGGTGAGGTGTCCATGGCGGTGGGAGGATAAATAGTGATAGGAGCCATGGCTTACGTGCTGATTGACCAGTGGGCGCGGGCTGGGCAAAGAAGCCTGCGCATGTGCCAGGCAGGACTGTTAGCTGTGCGCGCATGCGTAGGATGGGGTGCGAGTGCCGCGCATGCGAGGAGGTCGCTGATCAGGCGCGCGTGCGCAGAAGAGCTGAGATGCAGCACTGGGGAGATCGCGAGCAAAAGTAAAGGAACAAGGACGGGCATGTGAGCACTGGATGCCAAATGATTGTCTCGGTGCCGATGGTGAGGCTTGAGGAGGAGGAAGGGGTGAGTGCAGCCAATGGGCTGACGTGAGGTGGAGAATAACATTAAAAATAAAAACACAGATGTCTGCTGGCGTCTGGCTGGTATAAGGTGGACAGTAAAGGTGACCACACGAATGAGAGGAGGGGGCTACTGAGTCTGCCAGGGAGGTGGAGGACGCAATGCTGGCATTGGGATGGGTGTGAGGTAGCTACAGTAGACCAAGCCAAAGGGTGGAAGGGGCGGGATTAGGATCTCCTGAGGCTATTCCATGGGATATTATCATTTAATCCAGTGGTGTGACTGGACAGACGATATATCCATCTTTGCTCTTGTTCCAAGAGGCGACTCTGGATGTTAGGTAGGTTGTGGTCCAGGGCCTCTAGAACGACCCATCTCATGTCATTGGTCGTGTGGCCTTTTTCTAGAAAGTGGTTAGTCATTTTTGTGGTGTTTTTCTTGCAGCGTATTGTACTGCGATGTTCACAGATCCTGGTTTTTATTTTGCGAGTGGTCATGCCCATGTAGGTGAGGTTGCATGGGCAAGTGATCCGGTACACAACATTTTCTGTGTTGCAGTTCGTATGCTTGCGGAGTTCCCATGTTTTGCCGGGTTCAAGATTCAGTTGTTGGGTCGTCTCAGTAATATGGCAGACACTGCAATTGCCGCATGGGAAATGCCCTTTGACGTTGGGGAGGCCCCAGGCGTTGAGGACCGTGTTGGTGGGTTTGGGAAGGCAGATCGGTCTGGTGGATACTATGGTGTCCTTGATGGTGCGGGCTCTTTTGTTTGCTAGGAGGGGAGGTTCCCAGTTGAGTTTGCCCGTATTCAAGATTCTCCAGTTTTTCTTAATGATTTGGGTAACTTTGTTGGTCACTGTGTTAAAGGTGGTCACGCATGTGAGTGGCGGACTGGTAGGTGCCTTGATGTAGTTTTCCAGTAGGCCCTCGCGATTTTGGTTTCTGGCCCTCTTGTTAGCTGTCTTAGTTATCTTATGAGGATAACCTCGTTGGTGCAACTTTTGGCAAAGGTCTGTTGCCTGTACCTTGTAATCCTTGGTGTCACTACAATTTCTGCGGAGGCGAAGGAATTGGCCATATGGAAGGTTCTCACGGAGGGCTCGAGGGTGGAAACTGGTAAAGTGTAGTAGGGAATTGCGAGCCGTAGGTTTTAAGTGAGTCTTGCTCATAAGACCTCCTGATGCTGCTTTTATATCCAGGTCTAGGAAAGTGGTCCGGTGCCTATCTGAGCTGTGTGTGAACCTTAGGTTAGGGTCGCACGTATTGATCCATTCACAAAAGGAGGCCAATGATTCTTCTGATCCCTCCCAGATCAGGAGGATATCATCAATGTATCGTTTGTAGAATTTGATTTGGGGAATGCGTGGTGAGTTGTTATTGAGGAGATGTTTGGTCTCAAAATGGAACACATACAGGCCCGCTATGCTGGGGGCGAAAACGCTGCTCATTGAAGTGCCGTACTTTTGGAGATAGAGCTTGCCTTCATATTCAAAGTAGTTTTCTTTGAGCGCTAGTGTTGCGCATTTGAGTACAAAGGAAGGAGGGGTGCGGTACTGCCAGTCGGTGTTGTTGAGAGCCTCTTCTAATACTTTAAGGGTGTCATCTTGAGGGAGGCTTGTATACAAGCTCTCTACATCAAGTGACACCAAAAAGGAGGTGTTGGGGTCGTAGTGTATGTCCGCTAGAAGACCTAAAAGGTCTTTGGTATCTTTAAGGTATGTGCTGGTAGATTGAACCAATGGTTGCAAGAAATGATCACAAAAACGTGAAAGGGGTTCTAATAGGGACCCGATGCCGGAGACAATGGGGCGTCCCGTGGGAGGGGTTTTGTTCTTATGGATCTTTGGAACAGTGTAAAAATATGGTATTTTACCTTGTGTGGTTGTTAGAAATTTGGCCTCGTTCTTGAATATCTGGCCAGAGTCTTCCGCATCATCCACTATGGATTGTATGCGAGTTTTCAGGGAGGGGGTGGGGTCATGTGTGAGCAACTCGTAGTTCTTGGTGTCATTTAGTAGGCGCTCACACTCGCGGTAGTAGTCCTCTTTGTTGAGTATTACCGTACCTCCCCCTTTATCAGCTGGTTTGATAACGATCTCTGGGTTATGCTTCAGTGATTGTAGGGCCATGCGTTCTGCCTTGCTAGTGTTTTGGAACATGTGGGGTTCTTTGAGGGCTTCTATTTCTTTGAACACTGTCTGCTCGTATACCAAGATCTCGGGTGGTGTGGCTGCCCATCTCTCTCTGCCCTGGCTCCTCTTGAGCCCCAGCCTCTATCTTCCCTCCTGCCAGGCCCTACTGTTTTTGTGCTCTCCCTTATCTCCACCTAGTTCCCAGATTGTCAACCTCTTGTGCTGCCTGTGTTCTCTCGGTTCCAGCACATTGTTTGTGTGCTAGAAGTCTTCTGTGCTATCGTTTGACACCTTTACATTGCTCATATGCTCCCTCTCCACTTGCTTCTCTCTCCCTCTCTCCCTCTCTCTCTCCTCTCCCCCCCCATCAACCTCCTGTGGTATCCTTCGACTCCACTGGTTTAGTCCTGAAATCCCTCCTCCCTGTGCGCTCTCCTGGACTGCACCCCCAGCCTCCTGCAATCTCAGATCCAGAACATCTCCAGATCATTCTAAAATACACTGTTCACAACAAACGCACACAAACTCTTAGAACCATTTCTACAGTGAAATTAATTGATCCACATTATCCTTAAAATTCTCTATTCCCAACTTGCTTAGTCCACACAGGCATTCAGTGTTGTGATTCACTGGGTTTGCTAGTGGGATACGCTAAATGCACTGTGGGATAGACTACCTTACATCATTCCTTATGTTAGTCTGTCTTCTTTATGTAGCCACACAAAGGAAGGCAACAGAATGGTAGGCAACAACAACATCAAAATATAAAGAAGAGTAAAATAAGCGAAAGCGACATAATTGAGGAAACAAGGCAGTGAGTACTCTAGCTTCTCATTACGCATGCCAAAATAAACATTCTACAGTGTTACTATGTTCAGTAAGATAGCTGAGCAAATGCTGCAGTGATTTACATCATATCCTGCAAGTAATACTTCAGACACTTGTCTGGTTCCTTTCAGCGTTTCACCCTTTCATGGATAATAAAATGACTATCTGTGTGGTAATATAAGCTATATTGCACAAAGTTCATGACAATTCGATATGTGGTGCAAGCTAAATAACACCATATCATAAATACGGATAACCAAAGCAAATTTTGTTGAACCTGTTCGTTTGAGGCTACCACTTTCAAATGTCACCAGCTGCCACTGACTTTGTCTTGGCTATTAGTCATGTCCCAGACTAAGATGATGGTACTATGCTTTGTATGGAAAGCACTGCATGGTCCGACGCCTAATTACCTTTTTAAATATTTTACTCTAACAATACTACAGAGATGGTTACATCTGTAGCAGATTCAAAACTTGATATCCATAAGTGGCACTTTTATAAGATGCTAGTGAGATGGCAAGCACTTGCGGGTAGCTGGGGTCATGTTATTGATCCACTTTGTTCTGTCTCAAGTTTTCTTGGTTTTCAGCATGAGCTTTAAAGATTATTACCTGAGCCAGGAAATATATTTTCTGCTTTTTTAGAGTTTATTTATTCTTTTTTGCAATGCGTTACTCCATGGATTCTTATAAAACCCACTTCAGAGACTGACCTCATGATTTCTTGTACTTTAACAAGTGCAGTGTATTACAAGTAAGGTGAAATGCTTGCTCAAAGAGCTGGCTTTTGAGCCTACCTTTCAACACAATTTCAGTTTTCCTTCATACCTCTGCTATGCCGGTCGTCCGCTGAGCAGTAGTTCCACTACACTCCTCAAGGACTAACTAAACCGGGCCCGTAGGAGGCACAGCATAAACAGAAGTATATAAAGCTTCACTGGCCCCTGATTAACAGAAGCCATTAATGGACCCCCTTAAAATGAAAGTGGTATCGCAGTGGCAGCTGGTGACACACACTGAGCAATACTGCTGCAAACACGATCGATCCGTGCACAGAGCAGTGAGTGTAAGTGATAACCCGAAGCGGAAGGAAGGCCCATGGCCGGTGCTTATGTTAGCTTTTTACAGCCATATCCCCGGGGCTCTCTGACTCCGGTGCTGTTTCTCGCGCTGCTCAGCTGCCTTTATTCAGTCAGGCTCTCCCAGCTGTTGTCCAATTGCTGTTAGTGCCGGAAGTCCTGGCCAATACAGACGTTGCTCCCTTGCTGAGTGCAGCGTCAGGATTGGAGCGGGCAGGCAGACACAGCGCTCATTCTGAGTGCAGGGGGCTGCGGCTGCCCGCCCAAACCCCCTCACTATGCACGGATGGTGAGAGGCCTCCGTGCGCATGTTGGGCTAGTCGCTGAAAGGCAGTCGGCCAACCTAGCATTCACACTTTCAAGTGCAAGTGTGTGCTGACAGCTTGACAATCCCCACCCACTCATCTCTGAGCAGCACTGCAATATAAAAAAAGTACTAAACATATTAAACTGCAGATTTATTGACAAATTTGAGTGTGTGTGGGGGCCAAATATAGGGGGGCAACACCCCCATGCTCTAATAAAGGAGCCGCCACTGCAGGTTATGCTCCAATAGAAGAGGAATGCATAGAATGTAAGGGAAGGGGAGGACCACTGTAAAGAAAAATGGACATGTGACATTCAGACGTTTTAATTAAAGGTCAGCTTTTCATGCTGAATTTTAGGGATACGGAAGATAATTTTGAGATGCTTGCAGTTTGAGGATGCAAGACCCTAGAAAGAAACATTTACATGAGCGGATTCTGTTATATGAAATATGAAGCATTAGAATCAGGTAAACAGTCTTTCCGCTACAAGGCCATCACTCTTGTCAGGTCAGCTGTTTTGCTCAAGGGCCAGAATCAAAATTAATGGCTGTATTTTTTTGTTGAATATCTTTATTGGCATTTTAGACATATGCAGAGGATTACCACTTATACACATATTTGAAATATCTTAATAGAAAATAGACATTTTCACCGAAATGTCAAGTATCTTTTCAGCATTTTTACCAACATACATAATGTAATATTCTTAAATAATGCCTCCTTTGCCAACTGATTCTCTTAACCACCCTATGTACCCCCCTCCCTTCCCACCCTTTTCCATGTCAGTATGTCAGCGCTACATCTCTTCTTGAATCGTATATGCTACTCATCTCATGTCTTGTCTTTTTGGTAATTGTCGTTACCCTATTATCTATGTGGCGTTCCTAACATCAGGGTTCTGAGTCCAGGCTGAGGAGGGGTGGAGGGTCATGGACAATTGTGCGTCCCCCATATCTCTCAACATTGTCTCCTAGGCTCGTAAATCATCCTCTACTTTCTCGTCACTTCTGAGTAGTTTTAGTCGGACTGCCTCTGCCGTTGCCCGTCAGAGACATCCCTCAACCACATCAGTGTCCTCTGTGGAGTATGGCTCATCCATGATATGGCTATTCAATGTTTTGCAAGTATAAGTCCCAGCATCACAAATTTCCTACTGAGAGTTTTATTCTTGGAATTCAGAAGTAGGCCCAACAGGACCGTAGGGATCTCACTAGGCTAATGGCTGTAAACACATGTTAATAAATATCAAGAGCTTTAGGCTGCACTCAAAGGAAACACTAACCTCCAGATCATAGCAATGTGAGAAAATACATGGACACGTGATGTACACATTGAAAAGTGGATTCTGCAAATGTTAAAGCGGGCGTCTTCTAATGTTCAACCTCATGTTTAGCTCATTGTCTTCATTACAAAGCAGAGCAGGATCCATTTGGACGCCTCCAGATTGTATTAGCACCAGATGGAGGTGAAGGGCTGGTTCCCAGACAGTGGAAGTGTATTGCCTGCTTACCAGTTGGAAGGTGGAGATGCAAACATTGGCGTGAGGATGACCATGACAGGACTTCTTTTAAAAAACAGATATTATTGTAAAACATCAAGATCAGCAATAAGAATTATAACCTTGATTTTGCCATCAGTATATTTTGTGGTGCAGTGTCCGAAGTACAGCTGGCATTGTGTTTAAAAGAAAAATGCATTCAATGAAAGAAGATACCATTGCAACGAAGTAATTACTTTCAATCTTAGTCGGCTTAAAATATGCAATTTACTTTAATACTGTCTCAGTTTGGTTTACTATGTTTCTCTCTATCAGCTTGACTGAAAAATATAGGTTTTGCAAATGATCAGGGCTGCGGTGCACAGGAGCTCAACTTGCAAGATGAACAAGACCTAGCCACTATATTTATGATAGTAGCAGGAAGGCATCTTTGAAATTGCTTTTGGGAGATAATCCACCATAATAAGATTCTGGTATAAACGTAAAACACAATTACTCTCTTAAACTAATCACTGGAGCTAGTAATAAATCAACTATTAATTCCCTACCCAAAATAATACCTTTAGCAGTTTTGGAAAGCTTAGTTGCACCTCATTTGAGCATTGTTTGAGATTATACAACCTAAGTGGCAATTTTCACTCATTTAAACCCATGAGCTTTTCCTAATAAAATGCTGTAGTGCTACATGCAAACATACATTGTGAGATTGTGGTGACCATTGACTCCATTTTGAATGTAGAACATCATTTTGTGCTCTCGCATGATTTCATTTTGTGGCTTCTTGCAGCTGCAGAGAGGGATGTTTTTCTTTCTTAGCACAGAGCAAAACAGCCTTGATGGAACCGAACGTGGGGGATGTGCATTTGAAAGCGTTAGTAAGGAATGTACTTCTCTTTCTCAGAGTCAAACACATAGGGTTGGCCAGCTTCCGTCTTGACCGAGACACAGATCGGTACAGTCCGCCTTGGTTTTGCAACAGATGAAGGGAGAGGGAATTTCTAGAATCCTCTCTCATTGTTGGTAAAAGGTATTAAAGACAGGAAGTTTTGGCAAGCAGCCAGAACCTCACTTATAGGGTGGACGCACCGTCACGGGGAAATTTGGGTGTTTCCCATTGAGACTTCTGGATGACTGAAAAGTGCTTTCCAGTTAAGCTGACCAGATTGATGTGTTCATCTCAATAGGTGGTGTATATGCTAAATGTTTCATTGCTCTGTGATGTTTTCATTTTGTGTATACATGATTTTTATATATTTGGTTCTTGCATTGGATAGCGCTTATTCCTGGCATTTGGCAGTGCTTGTTTCTTGCAT
Source organism: Triturus cristatus (assembly GCF_964204655.1). Taxonomy (NCBI): domain Eukaryota; kingdom Metazoa; phylum Chordata; class Amphibia; order Caudata; family Salamandridae; genus Triturus; species Triturus cristatus. The sequence goes on from NC_140588.1 coordinate 964,014,418, forward strand.
TGTACGTCCTTTATTATTTGCTTGTGTTTTACTTCCATGTATTTGACTTGTGAATGGTACATTATTTGCTTGTGTTTTACCTCCTTGCATTTGACTTACGAATGTTCCATTATTTGCGTGTGTTTTACTATTACTATCTGCTTTTGTTTTATCTCAAAAGATACCCAATTGATGGACGGAATGCAGAACAAATCAAAACATTCACCCCCAGTCAAGAGATCTGGGTTAAATCCATCATTCTTTTGCTCAGTATGCCACCTCAGTTTAGACCTAGCCATATGCAAATCAGTCTTGACCCTGTGCCTCATGGGAACAGTCCAGCCCAAACTGTTTTATCTCATGCATTTGACACTTGGATTCCTTGAGAGTGTTTGTTATTACTTGCTTGTGCACCTATATAAATACATATATATTTGCATGTTGTTTTACCTGTTTTATTAGACGTTTGGGAAAGTCTTTCTGTCGGAGAATGTTGTTAAAATCCCATGCTTTATTTTGAAACTGTCTTCTGAAGGTTATTTTGCCTCCTTTTGAGAGTGCTGAGTCTCCTTTCCCAGTATTTCTTCCTGCTTCACCGAGTGCCTCATGTTAGGAGTGCTGAATTTCTTTTATTTGGGAGTGTAATGCTAGACAAATGGTAACTAACTCGCAATCCTTTGTTAACTTTTTGTGACAGACATAATGCGCTGGTCAGATCCACAACATGGTCATGGGTGTCTGATATAAAGTTTCTATTTAAATCTCTTAAGAAGGGAGTGTACTTTTTCAGTAAACTCCACAACATCAGAATTATAAATATTGTATTTAGGGCACAGTCTGGAAAAGTAGGACTTCAGCTTAGCAAACACAGAAATCCACATTGCTGAATAAAAATATGAACTCAGCCTTTGCTCCTTAATAGTGCTTGAAACAAAAGTACTCTGGGATTTTACAGTTTCTTTATTTTGCATGCTGTCATCTAGAAAAATGCAGGAGAGTACTGTCAAGAATTCCACTACTCTTCTGCACACACTAGCGGCCTGATTTAGGAAATGAATATATGACTCAGTTTTAGTAACCTCGGAAGAATAGGTAACAAGATTTAACAATAATGCATGTGTGAAGTCATCCCTGCTAAATAAAAGGCGAATATCAGAACCTGTAAAATAGTAATATTTAGCTATATGAGGTGTAAAAAAAATACTATATGCAAGAGGAAATACAGTTGTATTTCCGGCAGAGAAAGAAAGCCAGCTGAGTGATGTATGCAATCACTGCAGATACAGGCCCCATACCTTTAAAAAGAAATGTATTTCTCTCCATGAAATTTTATCTCAGAACAGCAGTTGTTCAGATGGGCACAGATGTTGTCCTGAAAATCATAAACTAGACTGGCATATTTGAAGGTACTCTCATGTTTCATAGACGTCTGTTGGTGTTAGGCCTGACAGCCTTAGGTTGGTCTTCCCCAATGTTTTGCCTGCCTCCCTCCATTTACCCCCCTGTAGTGAGTCTGGAGCCAGGACAGGAATGTGCACTTCAAAGCTTTCTTAGAATTTCCCCCCACTTCAAAGGCACAACTGGAATAAGTACTGGACCTCTGACATCATGATTTCAGTACACTTCTGGACCTGTGACCAATGCCGAGAAGAAGAACTGCTGTGCTGTTATGTTATGTTATGTTACTGGGTATTTGTTAAGCGCGCGGCTACTCCCAAGAGTGTCCCGGCGCTAGTCATAGGACCCATAACAAAGACACTCAGCAGGCAAATACCACAGACACAGATCATGAAAACAATAATGTTTTTAATTTGTGACGAAAACACAAAAGATCATTTTCCTGGCGTAGATCAGGGGGAAGATTATTCCATAGAGAGGACGCCAGTACCTGAAAGGTACGGCCTCCCTGTCGTGCGAGGAAGACCCTGGGAGTGTGAAGCAGATGGGCAGAAGAGGACCGTAGCGTACGTGAAGGAACGTAAGGTTGACAACGAGCCCTTAAATAAGGTGCACCGATGTTATGAGAAGCCTTAAAGGCCAGTACCAGTGCTTTAAAGAGTGAAGTGAAGTGAAGTGAGGGGGTTTTATAGAGCGCGTCTGCTGCCCGTGGGCGTCCAAGCGCTGGTAATGGAAAGAGACTCTGAGGAAGGGAAAAGGAGAGAGCAGGGGGGATTAGTAAGAGGGAGCAGGGGGGATTAGTTTCTGAATAAAAAAATTTTCAGTTCTTTGCGGAAATACAAGAGGGTGGGGTTGGATCTAAGTGAGAAGGGAAGAGAGTTCCAGAGTTTGGCAGCGTTCAGAGAAAAGGACCTACCTCCTGCTCTAGCTTTTTTAATTCTTGGGACTACGGCGAGAAAAGCATTGGTGGAGCGAAGGGTTTTACCGGGACAGTAAGGGGAGAGAAGTGAATGATTAATCTCCGGGCTCGCTCTATGAAATGCTTGATGCGATATGCAGAGAGCTTTGAACTTTATTCTCTCTCTGACGGGGAGCCAGTGGAGAGATCTGATCCCTGCCTCAGCTGACTGTCTGCGAGGGATCTGGAGAAGAGTGCGGGCAGCACAGTTCTGTGTTCTCTGCAGTTTTTCCAGCACGTACTCTGGGGCTCCTAAATATAGAGCATTGTTGAAGTCCAACCTGGATTGTACGAGACCCTGGATGACCACCTGCTTGGCTTCAAAGGGTAATATTGGCAGGATTTTTTTCAACATTCGGATAATCCCGAAGCAGGTTGCAGCTGTTTTTGTTGCCTGAGTATTTAGTGTGAGTTTGTTATCTAGCCACACTCCTAGGCTCTTTATATCTTCCTTCGGAGTTGGCATTGGTCCTAGACTTGCGGGCCATAGCTGGTAATGGGTGGTGGGAGGAGAAGGGCCGAGGATCATTATCTCGGTCTTATCACCGTTGAGTTTTAAGGATGACTTTGTCATCCAACTTTTGACATCCTCCATGCATGCTGCCAGATTGGATTGAGGGAGCACGCTGCTTTTCTGTGTCAGGGAAACCACCAGCTGGGTGTCGTCCGCATACGAAATGATTTTGATACCGTATTTTTGGACGACCCCGCCAGTGGCCTCATGTACACATTAAACAACGTGGGACTCAGTGAGGAGCCCTGGGGCACACCGCAGTTTAGGGGTTCACTTTTAGAGTAAGAATCGCCATCAAAGACCTGGAAGGTTCTATTGCTGAGAAATGAGCTCAGCCAGTCGAGGGCATTTCCTGAGATCCCAAGATCGAAGAGTCGGGATAACAGGGTTTTGTGGCATACTGTGTCGAATGCTGCGCTTAGATCGAGGAGGACCACTGCCACTGTTCCCCCTCGATCCAAGATCCTCCTCGCTTCTTCCGTAACGGCTACCAGCGCTGTTTCTGTGCCGTGTCTAGGGCGAAACCCTGTTTGGGTGGCGTCCAGTAGAAGGTTCTCCTCAAGGTAGTTGGTGAGATGGAGGTTGACGAACTTCTCCAAAATTTTACTTGCTCATGGTAGCAGGGAAATTGGGCGATAGTTATTAGGGTCTGATGGGTTGAGATTCGTTTTTTTTTAACAATGCTTTCACCATTGCTTGTTTCCTGGCGGGGGGGACAACCCCTGATGAAATGGAACTGTTGAGTAAGTCCAGAAGAGTAGGAAAAATGATTGGGTTGACCATATTCATCATCTTAGGGGGTGCAGGGTCGAGGGGAGAACCAGATTTTACCTGAAGTGCAAGAGATTTGAGTGATTCCAGGTCTAATAATGGAAATTCATTCAGGTGAACTTGCGTAGGTTGTTCAATGGCGCTTGTGGGTTGTGGTGTGACAGCTTCTGAGTTGGGGGTTGTGAATGATGAGTATATTATATTTATTTTTTGAAAGAAGAACTCAGCTAGTTCGTTGCAACAGGAGATAGAGTCGTGGGTTGTAATTATAGGTGGGGGGATTTTGGAGAGGGTTTTAACTACCTGATATATTTCTTTGGGTTTGGACCTAGCTGCCATGATTTTCTTTTTATAGTAGATGGATTGAGTAGAGTTTATTTCTATTTTATAAGCTCTGATATTTTCTCTGTATCTTTCTTTATCGGTGAAGGCGTATCCCAGGTGCCACTTTCTCTCCATTTTTCTGCACTGTCGTTTCAGTTCCCTGAGTTTGTCCGAGTACCAGGGGGCGGTTTCTCGGGCTCTTTTTAGCTTGGTTTTTCTTGCGGGGAGGATGGTATCAATGGAGTCCTCTAGCCATTTGTTAAAAGTTGTGCTATTTTGTTTGGGTTTTTTGGAAAGGATAGGTTTGGAATTGGAGAGAAGGCCAAACCACAACTCTGGCGGAAGTTTCGACCAATTTCTCATCTTCCGTGTAGTGGGAAGGGGGGGCGGCGTGGCTTTCCAAGTAGACCAGTTAAGGGGGATTAGATGATGATCCGTCCAGGGTGGGGGAGTGATGGAGCCGACTGTTAGAGTGGGGCAGTTGGTAAAGACTGGGTCAAGCAAGTGACCTTTGTCGTGAGTAGGCGCCTTTATTAGTTGTTGTAATTGGATCGCGGCGAGACTAGAAACGAGCTCGTTGGCGGTGCAGTCGGTGCTAACATCAAAATGAATATTGAAGTCACCCAACAGCGTGAAATTTGAGGGGGACATGGCCGTGTCTGCAGCGAACGAGGGTAAAGAGGAGGAAAAGTGGTTCAGTGGGCCTGGCGGGCGGTATATAAGAGCCCCTGTTAAGCTGTCGTTAGGAGTGAGCTTGAGGCGGAAGGACAAGCTTTCGCAGTCCGGGATTGGGTCAGAGGTGCAGTGGCATTGATAGATAGACTTATGGATGATGGCGAGGCCTCCTCCTTTCCCGCATGGACGGTCCCGGCGTTGAATTTGGTAGCCCGATGGCAAGGCTTGAATTACATCTGGGTCGCAGTCTAGGGTTAACCAGATCTCGGTTAAAAAGAGGACATCAGGGGATAGTTCGTCTAGAAGAAGTGAGATTTCTACTTTGTGTTTTGACATAGACCTGCAGTTTAGAAGCAGTAGGGTGAAGTTTTGCTGTGGCTGCTTAGTTTGAGCCATTTTTAAGTTAGCGTTACAGTGCTGGCAATAGGTCGGAAGATTGAGGGGATGATATCGGTGGAGGCAGCTGTCCTTCGTGGGGGTTTCAATGTCAAAAGGGTGGCAGAGTTATATTGCGTCCTATGGGAAGGATCAGGGGGGGTAGCCCCTGTTCCCGGCCGGACGCGGACGGGCGCAGACGGGCTTGCCTTAGGCGCGCAAACGGCGCTCCCGTTGCGCTCGTCCGCTGCGCTTCCGGTAGATGCACATTTTTGTCGTAGAGGGGAGGACGCTATGGGGGGGCGTGGCCTCGAAGGGGCGTGGCCAGGGTGCACGCCGGAGATGGCGGCAGCTAAAGTTTGTTTCCACTAAAGTCCGCAACAGGGTTTAAATCGGCTGTGCGGGTTAGCAAAGTGGGGGCTTCTGTCCCAAGAGTAGGCTTCAATAGGGTGAAGTTAAAAACACAGGAGTAATCAGTGACTTTCAATTTTTAAAACACAACACACCTAGCGCTCCCGGCTTCCGCCTCAGGAGTGAGTTTCCAGTTAGACGCTAGTATTCAGCGTCTTTTAAGCTGGGCGGGGGGGCGTGGCCTCGAAGGGGCGTGGCCAGGGTGCACGCCGGAGGTGGCGGCAACTAAAGTTTGTTTCCACTAAAGTCCGCAACAGGGTTTAAATCGGCTGTGCGGGTTAGCAAAGTGGGGGCTTCTGTCCCAAGAGTAGGCTTCAATAGGGTGAAGTTAAAAACACAGGAGTAATCAGTGACTTTCAATTTTTAAAACACAACACACCTAGCGCTCCCGGCTTCCGCCTCAGGAGTGAGTTTCCAGTTAGACGCTAGTATTCAGCGTCTTTTAAGCTGGGCGGGGGGGGCGTGGCCTCGAAGGGGCGTGGCCAGGGTGCACGCCGGAGGTGGCGGCAACTAAAGTTTGTTTCCACTAAAGTCCGCAACAGCGTTTAAATCGGCTGTGCGGGTTAGCAAAGTGGGGGCTTCTGTCCCAAGAGTAGGCTTCAATAGGGTGAAGTTAAAAACACAGGAGTAATCAGTGACTTTCAATTTTTAAAACACAACACACCTAGCGCTCCCGGCTTCCGCCTCAGGAGTGAGTTTCCAGTTAGACGCTAGTATTCAGCGTCTTTTAAGCTGGGCTGGGGGGGCGTGGCCTCGAAGGGGCGTGGCCAGGGTGCACGCCGTAGATGGCGGCAACTAAAGAGAACCCTCTTACGTACTGGGAGCCAGTGAAGTGTTCTCAAGAGGGGGGTCGTGTGGGTGCGTCGATCAGCAAAAAAAATCGCTCGGGCAGCAGCATTCTGTGCCACCTGAAGACGGTTGAGAAGGTATTCAGGTAGACCCAGATATAGAACATTCACATAATCGAGGCGAGACAATATCAAAGCCTGCACGACAATCCTTCTGTGCAATTGAGAGAGCAGTGGAAGAAAGTTTTGCATCATCCTGAGTAAGCCGAAGCAGGTGCCTACCACCGATTGAACCTGGGCGTTCATGGAGAGCTTACTATCCAATTTCACCCCCAGGTTCTTAACCGTGGTAGCCAAGTCGGAGGGCGGAGGCGTATTTGGAGGCCTCCAATCACGCCAGTTATCGTCTGGTGCCCCGCCAAAGAAAATCATTTCTGATTTATCAGAGTTGCATCTCAGGTGATTGGTGTTGAACCAGCTAAAAACTGCCGAAAGGCAGAGCTTGATGGTCTTCACATCCAAGACTTCACCCTTGGCACATGTGAATAGCAGTTGAGTGTCATCTGCATAAGAAACGATTCTGGCACCAAAGGATTCAACCAGCAGTGCCAGAGGAGCCACATACACATTAAACAATGTGGGGCTCAAGATGGAGCCTTGGGGGACTCCTACATTCATAGCTTGAATACAGGCCTCAAATGGGGGGGACCAGACAGTTTGCCGTCGGTTGGTTAGTTAGGACCGAAACCATTGTAAGGCGGTGTGCCCAATACCGCACCTCCAAAGACGATCGAGGAGAAGGTCATGGGGTACGGTATCGAAAGCTGCCGATAGATCGAGCAAGACCAACACTGCTCGCCCGCCTTTATCCAAGGTGACTTTTATTGATTCTGAGATCTCGAGGAGAGCGGTTTCGGTGCTATAATTAGCACGGAAACCGGACTGACTGGGATGTAGAATGTTATTAGATTCTATAAATTCTCCGAGGATATGATTAACATATTTCTCCAGAGTTTTGGATAGGGCAGGAAGCAGTGAAATGGGTCTATAGTTACTGGCCGTCGAGGGGTCCGCGGAGGTTTTTTTTAACAGGGAAAGAATTTTACCCAGTTTCCATTGCTCCGGGACAGTCCCCGAGGAAAGTGAGAGATTCAAAATCTTATTGACTGCTGAGTTAATTACCTCAGCAATCGAGGCCAGGATTTTTACAGGACAAGGGTCAGCTGGGGAGCCAGACTTTAGAGCACGAAGAAGATGTAAGGAATTCTCTAAAGGGATAGCAGGGATATGTCGTAGACAGTTTATAGTGGGAGGAGGTTGATGGAGCAGCCAGTCCAGCTTCGAGTCACAGTTGGGACTTGCCGCTTCAAAGGAGACTTGTAAAGAAGAAATTTTATTAAAGAAAAATAGGGCAATGTCATCAGTCCATGCTTTGGTAGGAGTAAAGGTTTTTTTTAAGACATTGGGGGACGTAAAATCTTTTACAACCCTAAAAAGTTCCGCACTTTTATTGCCTGCCTGCTCAATTAAGTTGAGGAAATTCATTTTGGCCATGCGAATTTTACAATCGTATGCTTTCAAAGCATCCTTATAAATTTGCTTAGCACAAGTATCATAGTCTTGTCGCCATATCCTTTCTAGATATTTACAATGGCTCCTGTTTTTCCTAAGATCTTCAGTAAACCAGGGTGCAGTTGGTCTACCTCTGTTGGCAACTCGAGTTTGGAGGGGGGCTATATTATTGACACAGGATTCAAGCCAGTTATCCAGCGAGGATACATCAGCTGCCAGATTATCCTTAAACAAAAGGGGATGTCTTTTCAGAAAGGTTCCTACGGCAACCGGGGTCATTGATTTAAATGACCTAAAACTATTGGTACGTGGTGCATAGGCCTTAGCTGTTGTAGCGAGTGGTTCTTTAATGCTAAAAGTAAGTAAGAAATGATCTGACCATGCTACGGGGAAGGGTGAGTCCATTTCAATAAATTTATTAGAGAAGACTTGGTCAAGTATGTGTCCCTTATCATGAGTGGGTTGAGTAACATAAGGAGAAAAATGAAGCATGTTTAAGGAATCTAACAACTTAGTTGAGTCTAAATTAAGGGGTGTATCCATGTGGATGTTAAAATCCCCTAAAATTAAGCAATGTTCATATTTGACAGCCAGGGCAGAAATGGCAAAATTCAGACCTTCTAAAAAACTATTAGCCTGCCCAGGCGGCCGGTAGATCAAGGCCCCAGCAATAGAATACTGTGGAGAGGTTTTAAGAAGGAAACTCATGCTTTCCGTATTCTCCAAATCTAACTTAGGGAGTATGGAGCAGGTAAATGTATTTTTATAGATGATTGCGACTCCTCCTCCACGTCCCCCTACACGATCACTCCTTACAATAAGGTAGTCCGTTGGAATGGCATTGGCAATCGTGGGGTTAGAGCCTTCATGCAGCCATGTTTCAGTGAGGAATAACACGTCTGGTTTGGAGTCTAAGAGGAGATCCAAGATTTGAAAATCATGTTGTTTTACAGAGCGGGCATTTAAAAGCCTCAGTTTTAGATCATTGTTAATATGCGTACTCGAGGGTGTGGATTGAACGGTTATACGTTCCCTTAAAGAGGGGTGGTGCGCAATGAACTGAGGAGGGGGAAGGGACCAGTGGCACACGTCACAACTCCAAGCTTCCATGGGGCCAACTGAGAGAGAGTGGGAGAAACAGTTTGCATCCTTATTAAGAATATTAAGGTCATCCAAGGTGTACTTGACTCGGGGATTAGAATTATTAGGAGGCATCCTACCTATATTAAAGTGTTCGGCAGGGTCCAGCGCGTCCGAGGTGCGGACGGGCGCAGACGGGCTTGCCTTAGGCGCGCCTCCGGCGCGCCAGCGGCGCGCCCGCTGCGCGCTAGCGCAGCGTGCCGTTTTATCCCTTCCGTAGTTAGGAAGACTAGACCGCGCCTTGCCAAGATGGCGGGTCAAAATGAATTATATTCCCCACTTCCTGATTCCCACAGAACATAGATCATAGTTCCCCTGCGCGAGGACGAATTCAGTGGAGTGCACGGTAAAACTTTGCTAAAATCAGTTATAACACTTAAAGCATCCAGACAAAGTTAAAAAGATAAGTCACAGGATAAAAACAATTCAAACAAATTCATAGCGAGAAAAGTGCAAATTTAGCGAGATATGCAAATTAGCAAGATAGCAGCGAGATAGATAGTCATGTGCATCAGCTTGAGTAATCTATTACGGGTCCGCGCGCGCTAGCGCAGCGTGCCGTTTTATCCCCTCCGTAGTTAGGAAGACTAGACCGCGCCTTGCCAAGATGGCGGGTCAAAATGAATTATATTCCCCACTTCCTGATTCGCACAGAACATAGATTATAGTTCCCCTGCGCGAGGACGAATTCAGTGGAGTGCAAGGTAAAACTTTGCTAAAATCAGTTATAACACTTAAAGCATCCAGACAAAGTTAAAAAGATAAGTCACAGGATAAAAACAATTCAAACAAATTCATAGCGAGAAAAGTGCAAATTTAGCGAGATATGCAAATTAGCAAGATAGCAGCGAGATAGATAGTCATGTGACTGCTGCTTAAAGGACTGCTGCTTTACTGGACTCTTGCCTTGCTGTTCTGCCCTGCTGCCTGCTGTTATCCTGCCTGGGTGAGGGGGACTGGTCCTGCATCACTTGAACCTAGAGTGACTCCAAGGGCTTGCTGGCTTGCCTCCTCTTCTAAGTCTCAGAGACATCAAAGACATCAACTCATCCTGATGCAGCACTTGGACTTTGCTTTGTGGTAAGTGTTCCCTGCCAAGTGGTGCCAACCCAGTTCTGGGCCCTTGGAAGTGGGTATACATTGCGGCTTCAACCAGAACCCACCCATCCTCATAACAACCATCGCATCTTCGCCTTTGCATGAGCCGTAACCAGAGCATCCTCATCGTTGCATGGAGCAGGCCTGTCTTATCGCATTCAGAACCAGTGGATCGAACTCGGATCCGACGCATCGCCACAGTTGCCTGAAGAAAATCGATGCATCTCATCCACTGCGGGATTCGACACCGATGCTCTGCTTCAGCTGCAACCTGCATCTTCGACGACGATGCATCCCGGATCAAAGTGCTATGGTTTAACGTGCCTAAGTGGGCCCCCGTATCTTGCAAGTGCTTCATCGCGGTCGGCCTGAACTTTTACTTTGCCCTGTTTGAGCGTGACCAGATATCTCATTAAAGTGCATATTGTTTCTAAGCAGTATTTACAGTTTATTCTTTGGCAATTCATATCTCAACATCTACTTATTGTACTTTTGTTGTTTTTGGTCTTATTTTATTTATAGAATTATTCTCTATTTTTCTAACCTGGTCTGGTGTCTTTTTGTGGTGTTTTCACTGTGTTACTGTTTGAAGTGCTGCACAAATACTTTACACATTGCCTTTTAAGTTAAACGTGACTGCTCTTTGCCAAGCTACCAGAGGGTGCACACAGGACAATTTGGGGTGTGTTGTGACTTACCCTGACTAGGATTTTGGTTCTGGGTTACACAGGGTTCATACCTCAGCCAACCAGAAACCCAATTTCTAACGGCTAGTCACTGAAAGCCGAGTCAGGCTTGAGCCAGATGCCTGGCACTGGCTCCGCTAGAGGTCCTTGTGTAGCGGTGAGCCCAAAACAAGGTGAGCTTTCATTTGGCTTCTGCTTGTCACCCACACTTCTCATAGAGTTAAAATCAAAGTATTACAAGTTTATATAAAAAGGAGAGACAAATGAATACCCATTTAGTGATTGATTTGTACAAATTGAAACTAGATATTATTCCTGGCTTCCCCCGTAACCAAATGGTGTTGCCGTAGCCAAATATTTTATTTCACCTGTCACTTCATTATCACATATCAAATCACTTTTGAATACGAAGCTCAGAATACGAGCTGTATAAAAACTAGTGTATTCATTTATTAGACTATAATATTGCCCTATCTGTAAGAATGCGACCACATACAATATGCACATGACAACTGACTTGTCTCTTAGGTCACTAACGGCATTGTTGCCAGAGTGCAGAATTGGCAGGAATGGTTACAAGTTCATGGTTAAAAATAATTTACTTTTAAAATGTGCAGTAACGTCAAAGCTTCAGCATGTTAAGGAAACAGTTTAAATATTGGAGATATTTTAATGAATACTACGTGATTCTTGTTGCATACATGGGATACATTTGCTCTACCTGTTAATTTGTTGGCTCACCCACCTCTAAAATTTCACAATGATAAAGGAGGCTCTTTCAAATAAAATATTTGCCTAGGATCACACAATTTAGTCCAGCAGTACGCAGCTTGATATTTTAGTAGTGCCCCCACCTCTGATTGTGCTGCTCTGTTTGCAAACCCCTCACTTGACATGCAGGAAGAACATTTATAAATGCGCAAAGCAGGTTACAATAAGCCCTCTCAAGTGCACAGGAACCAGGGAGGCAAGAGCGAAGTTGTTCTTGACAAGCCCAGGCCCAAGCAACAGGACCAATTAAAACATTCTGATGGCGAGCGGTTAAAAGCCCTAGCATTGGCGCATCACATACAAGCCAATCTGTAATGTTACAGGCTGTGCCCACAGTCTTCCAAAGCCGTTGGAGGGTAAAATCCAGCCACAGCATTGGCTAAAACCCTACAATGTTCAACAATTACGGACAAACTGAATCAGTTGAAGAAACCATTACGGACAGAGTCTGAGATTGTGCACTGTCTGTGTAAATAACAGATTGGTGGTCACCCTACCTGTGACAGAAAGCACTCTGAATGTGTAAGTTATTACTTTACACTTGAGTTACAAACAGTATAACATAGACTGCCACAAAATCGGCAAAAGAATTAGGTTAAAGACTAAAAAAAAGTACTTCCAATGAATAGATTTTAGCGATATAGTATGTATGGAGTGCAACATTTGTTTTTTTTGTAACTGCCCATTAAAAGCATGCACGCCTCAGCTCAGCTGGTAACACCCTTACAACACCTCTCAAAAAGAATACATCGTTATCATTATGAAGTGTCAAGTGACTCCATCAATTGAAAGAAATACTGGCTTCCAAGCAGCCTTTACATTTGTAAATTAACCAATTGTGCACATTTACATTTCTTTCAGGCAGCAGGCAAGAAGGCAATTTAGCAACCTGCCCCTCTCTTGGCTTCACAGGAGGCTCCCTTCCCTCTTAAGCTGCATCACCTGAAGTGCCGGCATTAACCTCTTTTAATGGGAAGGCTAAAATTACGGACAAAGGCTGTCCGTTTAAACAAGAGTCACGGACAAGAGGGCTAATTTACGGACAGTCCTTGTAAATGTAATGTAATGTAAAAGTAACTTCTAAAGTGCAACTGTTACTCCATATAGTCTCCTGGCGCTCTGCAGTGACAACGTAGGATCCGAGAAACAAGAGATAAAGACACAGAATTAGTTGTTCAGGAAGAGCCATGTGTACAACCGAAATAGAGCAGTGGAAGTAAGGCATCTCAGATCCAGCAGCAGGAGGACTGCCTCCCATTCTAGATTTACGTATCTAAGGGATTTTGATCAAAAGATGATTTGCTGAACGCAGACTTCTAGAAGGGATGTAGAATCCGATTCTTGCTTTCAGGTAACTAGGACCTGTTCCATGCAAAGCTCTATGTATGAGTAGTAAAGTTTCGAACGTAATCCTCTTCCTTTGAGGGTGCCCACGCAGCTCTCTGAGGAAAGGGAACACATGGGTTTTTAGGGGTAGGCTGAGTATTGTGCGTGCTACCGCGTTCTGGACCACCTGCAGTCTATTAATGAGGTAGTCTGGAAGGTCCAGGTATAGAGCATTACCATAATCCAGTTGCACTGTAATCAGAGCTTGGACCGCCAGTTTGCTACCAGGCAGATACAGGAAGTGCAAGAAAATCCTCAACATACGAAGTATGCCAAAACATGTTCCCACTATTGTGTTTATTCGAGAAAGAAATGAAAGTTGGGCATCAACCTTAATGCCTAGATTTTGAATAGCATTAGTGTGAGCACATGGGGGACAAGCATCCTTGGCAGAAAGTCTGTTAAACTTCCGATCTTAGACCGAAAAAGAGGAGCTCGGTTTTGCCATCATTGCATTTCAACTGGTATAGAGAAAGCCATTCAAATATGGCGGCCAAACCCTTTCTGGTTTTCTCCCCCGGGAAAGTTTGGCTCCTGCCCCACAAGAAAAGCAGGTGTCTGTCAGCACCGTAAGAGACCACTTTAGCACCCAGCGTCTAAATCAGGTTGGCCGGCATTCCATAGGTGGTGCATGGGTGTTCCAAGAACTGCGGGGCTGGCATCTGCCACGCCAAAAGTATGGCGGTTGAGCCGGCCTCCTCCGGATCAGGATGCAAGCCTGTCGCGCACATTGGTGACATGACGGGCGTGCCTCCTCACTCATAGGTCCCGGCCTGGGGGCGTGAGCCGGAAGTGATTAGAATCACTTCCGGGTCACACGATTGGGCAACGTCAGGCCAGTTAGAACTGGCCTGGCCATAGAAATCAGATCAAAGGCTGGGGAGCGCAGGTGTCTGTCTATTCACTCCTTGCTCCCCAGCCTGCCCCCGGCCTCGCTAGGAGGCTGTAACTTTATTCACCAAGTTCGGGGCAGCTTTGCAGCTATGTTTGAGCAGGGAAAAGGTCACACTGCACCAGCTACAACAGACAGTAGGGCAACAAATTTTGCCTTAAGATGGCAAGGCCGTATCCCGATCCATCTCACAGGCCATGGCTGGGCTCAGGGAGAAACACCACCACACAAGGCTGTCAGCTGAGGTTAGGCAGGACATGCGGATTTGGCATTCCTGCAGGACTTCAATGGCAGAGTAGTGTGGCCCGGTCCTCCCACTACCTCCGCGGAGTTGGGTTTAATGACTGACGCCTTGGGCAGTGAGGGATTCGGTGCCGTACTCTGTACCGAGTGGGTGGCACAAAGGTGGCCTGCATGATAGTTGGAGATTGGCTTGACGGGGAACATCGGTTTCCTGGAGCTCTTCCCCATCTGGGTGGCATTGACGGTATGGCCAGAGCAACTGCGTAATCAATCAGTGGTGTTCTGGTCAGACAACATGACCGTCGTGGAATGCATCAATCAGCAAGCTGCCTGGTGTAAGATGATTCTCCGCCTCTTGAAGGAAATTGTTCTCATATGCATGAAGCTAAATGTACAATTTAGAGCTAAACATGTGCCAGGTGTTCTCGACCATGCTGCTGACGCACTTTCTCACTTAACCCCTTAAGTGCCACGCCCTTTCCCCACCCTGTGCCGGGCGTTGCATTAGCGGGCGGGGTTCATGACGAGATAGTCTCGTCATGGGCACAGCGCAACCGCGCTCCATGACGAGACCATCTTGTCATGAGCACTGAAGCGGTTAAAGATGCAGGTTTTCAGGGAGCACCTCACGGCAGCAGCGGTCTATGCTACCCCCTTCCCAGAACAACTATGGCAGATTGGTGCCCCCAACTACCGGACCTCGTGGCAGCTAGCCTAGCACCCAGGACCAGGAAAGCATATGAAGGGGCGTTTTGGCAATATTGTTCTTTCTTAGGTACGGATGGGCTGGGAGGTGGCACAACACGGGGGCGCTCCTTCAGTACCTGGGTTTTCTAAAAGGGGAAGGGCGTTCTCCTGCAGCCGCTAAGCGGCATGTGGCGGCAATCTTTCTTTGCCCAGATCAGCGACAAAGGGGATCCCACTAACAGTTTTGCGATTAGGAAGGCCCTGAAAGGTTGGCAACGCCTCCAAGGGTCTGCCCCAGATACGAGGCAGCCAATCGGGGTGGAGCTCCTGACATCATTACTAGGGACCCTCCCCGCGATTTGCAGCACCTCAGGGGAAGTGCGGTTGTTCACTGCCGCATTTTCATTGGCCTTTTATGGGGCATTCCAGATTGGGGAGTTAGTGGCCCAAAACAAACTGGATGTACATGGCGGCCTGCAGTTTGACCACATTAAGGTGAAGGGGGACACACTACTAATATTGATTGGGAAGTCCAAGACGTATCAGGAAGCACGAGGTGATGGGGTAGTACTACATCGTGCACATGGTAACCCATGCTGCCCCCTCTCACATGTGGAGAATTACCTGCAGGATAGACCCTGTGACAAAGGGGGCACTTTGCTAATACACGCAGATGGGGTCCCACTTACACATTTTCAATTTAGAAGAGTACTGGACATGGCAATCCAGAAGTCTGGTTTGAACCCAGGCTGTTTTGGAACTCACTCTTTTAGGATAGGGGCTGCCACTAAGGCGACAGCCAGGGGTCTATCTAGCAACAATGTACAAAGGATTGGGAGATGGGCCTCCAATTGTTATAAACGCTATGTGCGACTACATATGCTGTGAGTGGGATATTTTACCAGACGCTGATGCATGTCTTTCTCTGCTTTCATTACAGTTTCTCAAACCTGTCACGCAGGGGGGAAACTGAGGACACCACAACAGCAGCGGTGGGCGAATCAAGGACCATCAGCACCAGAGAAAGGATCACAGATTGTTTGGATTGTTGGCCACTCATATGTAAGGCGTCTGGCTAATTTTTTCATTACAGGAAATTATAAAGACAGGGCACGGCAGGCCGGTTTTGAGATAGCATTTCATGGGAAAGGGGGCCCTGCTTCAGTCAGTTCTGGGGTATCGTGCTAGACTTAAGAAAGGGGGGGCTCCTCCAAATATTATTGTTCTGCACTTGGGGGGGAACGACCTAGCAAACCTGGGAAGAAGAGGGTTGGTAGAAACTATAATCTCAGAAGTAGGTTGGTTGCACTATCGGGTGGTCTCAGATGATACCCCGATTCCACTGGAGGGGAGGGGAGGGGAATCCGTAAAGGCATTAAATCACTCCGCGAGGAGAATAAAAAATAAAATAGAGACTTTTCAGGGCTCCTCATCTCCAGACCATCGCTCATGGGTGCATTAGGTGTGAGCCGTGCTTCCTAAAAGACGGTGTGCACTTCTTGAATGGGGTTGCCCAAGTGGGAGGGACAATTGGTCTCTCCTAGAACTCCAGGGGCAGTTGGATGCGGGGGAGGAGGGAGTCACGCTTTCTCTAGGCTGGTTGGCCACCCCGCACGTGCACAACGGCGCCAGTAAATGGCACACAGCTGCAAGGGCCCCTTTACGGAGATAATGTACAGAGCGTACGGGGGTAACCGGGGGGGGGAGGGGGAGTACCCTCTGGCTGAACGTGCCCTCTGCGCATGCGCACTCCGGCTGGAGGGCGTGGTTAAAATTGATAAGGATCTGACACCAGTTAGTGACCTTGCCGTAGTCCCAATTAGGTACACAGAAAATAAATACTGTAATGATTATTAAAGATATGTTAGATATGGATAGGAACCCTTTGTATTAGAGTTATGTTAAGGTTAGCCATCTGTACTTATCAATTGTAATCAATGTAATGTATATTTTCTGCTAAATTATGTGAATATTGTAAATTTTGATAAATGTTTATTAATCTTTGTTTAATAAATACGGCCAGGGGTTTTTTACGCTCCCCACATCCAAACTTCTCTCCTGTCACTTTCAGGACCTTGGTAGGGGAGGAGGGGGTGTAGGTAGTACCTGGCCATATATGCATTCACCCATGGATTTTGACGCAAACCCACATTTACTACAAAGAGTTGTAGACATGTGCGCCAAAACAGTGTGCCTGCCTGAGACTGGCTTAATGAGGAGAAATATCATTATTTCTCCTCTTTAATTCCTCTTTTTATGTGTGCTGCATTCTGCAGCACGCATACATAGAGAAAAAACCTCCAAGGATAGTTTTTGGGTAGGAAGGTGACCATTACTGCACAAAACTATCATGACCATAATGCAGACACCCTAGCACAATGGCGCCAGGGTGCCTGCCTTGGCGCTAGGCTGCCCCATTGGAAGGACAAAATTGTGCCATTTCTCCTTAGGAAATGCAGCGCCACAAGTTTACTTTTTTGTAAATCTGTCCCTTTGTTGCTGGTTTGCCAAAAAAATAACAAATCGGGACCAACAGAAATACACCTTGAATGGATGCAAATGTACGACTTAAAAAGTCACCAATATTGTCAGTAGTAGTCTTGGAAAAGTACACTAGTCCCAGGTTTCCAGGCATACTAATGGCAGTCGAGCACCCAAAAAGTGACGGGAGGAGTGCTTGCAAATCTCTTCGGAATATTTATTTATTTATTTCTAACATTTATAGAGCGCTGCTGTTACCCGAGTGTGTCCTGGCGCTGTGTGAACATTATCAAAAAGCTCATTAGTAACTTTGTTTTTTACCCAGTGTGCCACTCTAGACACAGGGCCTGATTTATGATTCAGCAAACCAAGTAAAGGCAGACAGGGTGGCGGAGTACTTTGCTGCCTTTATTCCGCCTGTCATATTTAGAGATGTCTGCCAGCCCAGCGGACATCTCTGTACATTGGCAGAAACCACTGTCATCATGGTTCCTGTCAATGCAGGAAACCTTTAAAATGGGTAGCTCTGTCAAAAATGACGGCTGTTGTCAAACTTTTATATTCCTCAAAAACAAAGCTCCCGAATTGGGAGTTTGCTTTTGAAAACATGAAAAAACTGATGACTCCACTACACCAGTTTTCTCCAAAGGTCTTGGGATAATTTTTCTATTTTTGTTGTTCGTCGCCACCAGGACATACCAGGCATACCAATTATAATATATTGTGGTGGTGAGAGTCAGTAAAATAAAAAAAATCGTACTTTTCACTCTAATTGTAGCGGACAGTAGGATGGTGTAAGAAATTGGGTTACTGGTTGAGGGGAATTAAATCCTACTCAAGCAGCAACCACAATGCTTGTCAGGGTGGGGTCGCAAGCAAATCCCAAATTAACCTGTGCTGAGCCCTCTGGTAGCTTGGCACTGAGCAGTCGGCTTAACTTAGAGGCAACATGTAAAGTATTTATACAGCACTTTAAACAGTAGTGAAGTGAAAATAGAACACAAGAAAAATGCCACACCAATATAGAAAAATAGAGTAAAATGTAATTAATAGGTTAACACCAAAATGACCAAAAATCCAATTAGTAGAACCAGAGATAAGAAATTTTAAAGATTTAGGTGAAAATGGCTCATAAAAGCACAAAGCGCCATTCGCGGATATCTGCTTGTGCGAGACTGAGAAAAAGTCACAAGTTCAGGCTGACCGCAATAGATCGCTGATCTGATACAGGAACCAGGTTAGTCTTGTTGAAAGTTGCTTTCTCAGTCCAGCACAAAGGGTTCAATTCGAAGTGCAAGAAGCTGAGAGGAGCAGGGACTTTGGTGCGAATGGCCACCGGAGTAGCACAAAGGGCCGGCTGGGCATCGCCGATGATCTTTGCTGTAGCGTGTGATCCTTTCGGTGTCACAGATGTTCGTGGCTGGAGCTTCGAGTTGGCAGTCACTGCGGCGATTGATGCTGTAGTGCAAAGATCCTGTTGGTGCCGCGGATGGTCTGTAGGTCAGCTGGCTGACCCTTGGAGTCACTTCAGCCTGAGGTGAAGGGTGCAGGTCCACTCTTCCTTTTCAACAAGCAGGGCAAAAGAGCACAGTTGAATAGCAGGGCAGCAGAGTAGCAGTCTTTCTGACAGCAAATTCACCAGATTTGGTGAGGCTCTGAAACAGCCCCAGATGCCCACCAAATAAAAATTAGTACTGACCCCGTTCCTCATGATAACAGTCCATTCCGAACTTTGGTCACCTCACACATTCACCCTGCGGCCCACTGCTTTTTTAGTTCTGAAATTTCAGACTCACACCCCCTTAATTTCACTGATTAAGGTACCCCCCTGTTGGCAGGAATAAGAAAGAGTCAAGAACTGGATAAAACCAGTCCTACAGTGAACTTGTCGAATACATAAACTCAAGTCTCGCATAGGATTAGGTCAGAAACTACCAACAAGTGAATCATGATTTCTCTACCAGTATCCAAGGTCCCACAACACTGGAGACTGAGAGAATATTTTGTGTACAAGCATTGGGTGGACTGACTTCCAACAACCCCTTGCCAGCTTTGCGACCAGAAACCTAAACAATTGTGCAAGTTTGCCCTGAGCTATGATTTCAAGGGAAGGAGCTAGTGAGGAAGGGTGCAGGAGGTAACCTTGCACAATGAAGATGCTGCCTTGAATATGTTGACTGTGAGGCACTGGGGCAATAGGAGCAGGACACAACCAGTTATGACCCAGGGAAGAATATGCACTGCTAGCCCATGTGATAATGCCCTGAGACTCCCTGGCCCTTATGGCATACCTGCAAGCTAAAAGGCATATGGCTGGCTGGGCATCTTAGAGATTACCACTGCTTCTCACGGTTTCCCCGTATGGAAATCAATTATTTGTGACTGTAAGAGAGCTTGAATAATTGAGAGCATGTCAGCTGTCACCTCAGGCTAACCCAAAATGCCTCTACATAGTAGGTGCTGCTACAAGATTTCTTTCACCAACCTGCTCTGGAGCATTGCTGTGAATGTGGTGGGATGTACAGTTTGTTTGTGTGGAAGTGTTGGGGGGGGGGGGGATTGTGTATGCGCTGAGGAAGAACCACCAACGAGGACCAGGTCCAATCGGAATCCGAGCAACACAAGTGTGGCCTTCATCTGTTCTAGGTGCTCGCCACTTCATCTTCTTCACTGCAGCGTGCACCTGCACATTTTACATGAGGCTGTAGACTCCAATGCTGTTAGCTGGGCAGGGACCTGGCCAGCGCTCCTTCTCTTCTTGTACCATGCAAGATTGCACACCACCTAGAGCTGAGAAGCCCTGCCTTCTGCCAGTAAGAGCAGACCGATCCACCGAGAACTAAAAGCGACTAGGGTGCAATGGAAGGAAATGACTTAGGAAAAATGTGACTTTAGAGATTGATGCATACTACCAAATACCTAGCCATATTTTCCTTTGGGAGGAGTAGACGAGGAAATTTCGAAAATGCAGTTTAGGACACCTGCAGTTTCTTAATAGGGCAAAGGGTCCAAGTTTACAGTGAAGAGCATGTATACTGGATTAGCATGGACAATTATATTTGCCAACAAATGCTGGTTCCCACTAATTGTCCTTTTGATAACTGTGTAACGCCATGTTTGTGTCCTCTAGTACCTTTTTTTTTTTTTTTTTTTTTTCTTTTCAAAACCTTTATTGGTCACTAACAAATAGTACACAGCTTTTCGCCTACATCCTGAGTGAACAGGCCGGCAGCGACAATATGCAGTGTAATAATCAAGAAATACGGGCTGAAAAGAATCAACTGATTAACACAGCATGACGCCTACAACCCAGACGGGCCGGCCGCGAAGTAATGGAATTAAAGCTGTTTAAGTAAGCAGTAGTGAGCAGTCATATCAGCAAGATGTATTCGAGCGTGAGATGCTTGAGGTTTCTTTTATCTTTAGTAACCAACCGGAAAGTGCAATATGAACTGTTCTCTCCCAGAATGTGTCCACCATACACAGTATGTAAAGGGCCGTTCGGTGCAGAACTGTGGAGCAATGCATCACACTATAGAGTGCAGCTAGAGACCGGAGTGATGACGCCCTGCACCTTAATGACTCATCCAGCGATCTGGGAGGATATGGCTATGACCCAAGCAGAGAACGTGACCTGGTGCTACTTCCTGTAATGCCGTGCAGTATGTGCCGTCGTGGAGTGGAGGCCACCCCACCCATATCCAGGGGAACGGCAGACCCGCCACCCACCCCACCCATGCAGCCGGTGGACAGTGTGCAAACACTTCGGGAAGTGTGTAACCCTTCTGGACGTACTAGGAACGCATGCATGTTATGTATGGGAAGGAAAAGATTAAGGGAGGTGAGGGAATCAATCAGTTACAGTTGCCAGTGGAGTAGGTGCAGGATCGAGCGTGTTGGACGGGCTAGCCCCTTCTGTATCCCTGTTCACGTCCCTCTCGGATACGTCCGGGGCCTGAGCCCACAGGAGATATGCAGGGAGGGGGCCCCAAAGGTCCTTGGGACGTGACTTATGAGGCAAGAGGTCCGCATAACTGTGAAGTTGTCCCTGCCAAGTTGACATCGTATCCAGCCAAATCTTGAATTTGGGCGCTCGCCTTCGCCCCCATCTGCATGCCACATGGCGCTTTGCCAACAGAAGTCCCAACGCGAAAAATTTCCGGTGTGCCTTTACCGCGGGGTGTGAGTGGCCCAGCAGGGCAAGCTTAGGGCAGGGTGCGGTGCTTATCCCAATCATTTCAGAAAGGGCCTCGAACACCGCCACCCAATAAGTAGCCACGGCCTGACGTGTCCATGCCAGGTGCATGAAGTCCACGCCTGCTCTCCTGCATCTCAGACAGCGGTCATTGTCCCGGAGTCCGAAGCGGTGCAATTTGGCAGGGGTAAAGTAGAGGCGATGTAGAAATTTAAAGTGAACCAGTCGAAGGCGGGCATTACCTGTCACCGCATTAGTATGAGAACAACTTTCCTTCCACTGGGCGTCCGACAGTGGAGCTCCCAGATCACTGTCCCAGTCAGTCCGCGCTCGGAGAGAAGGGGGGGACGGAGCCGCTTGTGCATGGTTATATAACATGGAGACCACATGTGTCGGAGTGCCCGCCTGAAGCAGAGCATGTAGAGGCGCCACGGTATCCGGCTCATCCGGAAAGTTAGGCGTGACCGCCTTGATATTTTGCTGAAGCCGAATGTAAAGAAAGGTATCCATTACCGAAGGAGCACTCTCGCCAAAGAAGTGTGCCGCCGTGCGAAAACTCCCCTGGTGGTATAGATCCCCCCACGTGTGAATCGCGAGCCTTGTGAGCAGTTTACGACCAATTTCCTCGCGGACAACACTCAATCTGGGATCATGTGCCAGGGCCATGCGAGGAGAATATAGGAATTTCACTTCCATATGGTCCGCCAGGCGCTTCCAGGCCCGCACAGTGCAGTCTACCGTGGTGGGGTCCCGATGATCTATTCGGGCTGCCGTGTATAAATATCCGGAAGGTAGCTCAGGCCTCATATACCCATCTTCCACTGCCAGGTGTGCCATAAAGGGAGGGGGGTGGAACCAATAGACAGCGAAGTGGCCCTGGGCGCAATCATAGTATCGCTGAAAGTTGGGTACATCAAACCCACCCTGATGATAGGGCAACATAAGTGTCCGCAGCCCAAGTCTGGCCTGTTTCCTACCCCAGATAAGTCGTGACAACTGGGAGTTGAGGGCCCGGAAGAAGTATGCACCGGGGCTATATGGTATATTGGTAAAAAGGTATAACAATTTGGGAAGGACCACCATCTTAATCGGGGAGATACGACCCGCCATCGACAGCGGGAGATGGATCCATTGAGTGACTTTGTCCGTAAGTTTGTCTATAACAGTCCCGTAATTGGCTCTAATAAGGGCTTCCCAATTTCTGGTCACTTGAACACCCAGGTATTTTATCTCTTCCGACTCCCACACCAGGGGGTAATCTAGAGGGAACTGCAAGGTCTTGTTAGTCAAGGGGAACAAGGCTGACTTTGTCCAGTTTATTTGTATCCCCGCTATGGCTCCGAATTTAGTGACCTCACGCAGCAGAGGGTTCAGGTTTTCTTGCGGTTTGTGGACATAAAGAGTCATGTCATCAGCATATAATGCAATAAGTAGCTGGCGCTCTGGATAGATGAGAGATCGGTGTTTGTGATGCTGCCGAAGTTTGGCCGCCAAGGGCTCTATGGTGATCGCAAACGGAACTGGGGAGAGAGGACATCCCTGCCGGGTACCTCTGTGGATAGCAAAGGGGGGAGAGCGGGCACCATTGAGCAGGACCGCAGCTCGAGGCTGGCGGTACAACAGCCAGATCCAATCCAGGAAGTTAAAGGGCATGCCCATCCGTTCCAGCAAGGCCAGAAGGTAGTCCCACTCAAGGGAATCAAACGCCTTAGTGGCGTCGAAAAAAAACGCGGCCGCCTCGCAATTAGGGTCAATATCCTGTATCACCGCCTGCAGCGTGCGCAGGTTGTGAGAAGTCGCTCGATTAGGAACAAACCCGGCCTGATCCGGGAGGACGAGACATTCCATCAGGAGGTTAAGGCGCGTAGCCAATACCTTCGCCAATATTTTAACATCCGTATTCAGCAATGAAAGGGGCCTGTACGAGTCGCAGTGCTCTGGCGGTTTACCGGGTTTCAACAGAGATGTTATGAGGGCTTCTCGCATCGTAGCCGGCAAGGTACCCTCTTCTAACGCGGAGTAGTACACTTGTTTCAGAATTGGGGCCAGTACATGGATGAAGGCTTTGTAAAAGTCAATCGGTAACCCGTCCGACCCTGGCGCCTTGCCTGACTTCATGGACATTGCGTCTGTTATTTCATCTAGTTCCAGTTCATGATGGAGGAACTTCTGCTGGGATGGGCCTAACCATGCAATCGCAGTGTTGTCGAGGTACTCATGCAATGCAATCGGTGTTGTCCTGTGGGAGGTGTAAAGCTTAGTGTAGTGGTCAGTAAGGACTCGGAGTTGGTCCGCGAGATCTCGCTGCGGGACGCCGTGCTCGTCTAGCAGGGAAGCTACATAGTTTCGGTACCTAGGGGACTGGACTGCGGAGGCCAATGCCCTGCCAGGTCTGTCACCCTCCCCATACCCTCGCGCGACAAAAGGCTTCCCTAGGAACTTGCATTCTTTAGCTGCAGCTTCAGTGTATTCATTCAGTTTCTCTCTAAGCTGTGCCGCAACGACAGGCCCCCGCGCGTTCTGTGCCATTTCGCGTTCTAAGTGCCGTCGTTCGACTTCCAGCTTGCGCAAATCTCCGCGCAAAAACCTGAGGACACCTCCCCCCTTAGCTATGCACCACCCTCTCACGGTGACTTTAAATGCCTCCCAGACCGTAGTGAGGCTGGATACTGAGTCTATATTACGCTCAAAAAAGTCTTTTATGTCTTGCTCTAGTTCCGCCCGAAAGACTGAATCCGTGAGGTGCGCAGGATTTAGGCGCCAACTCAGGTACGGGGAGATATCGAGGGGAATACTTAGTGAAAGTAGAACTGGGGAGTGGTCAGAGAATGTGCGAGCAAGATGAAGCACCTTGACCAGCCATGGAGAGAGGCCCGCCGACAGGAACACGTAGTCAATACGTGCCCAAGTGGAATGTACAGCAGAGTAGTGAGTACCCTGCCGGAGTGAGGGGTGGGAGTGCCTCCATGCATCGACTAAATGGTGCTCGTCCACTATGTTTAACAACGTGCGTTGAGTGTGTGTGTAATGCAACGACTGTGGATGTGATCTGTCCATCTCAGGTTTGAGCGCGGTATTGAAATCACCCCCTAGTATGACATGGGATATACCCAGGGTCTGTATTTTGCCCCACATGGTGAAGAGAGCGGATGGGTCATCTGTATTAGGGCCATAGTAGCAAGCAAACAGTATTGTGTGTGAGTGCAGTGTCCCCCAGATCATGCAGTATCTGCCACCAGAATCCACTTCGGTTCCCGCAGGTGTAAACCCCATCCCGCGTCTCACCAAAATGGTCACTCCTCTAGCATAATTCGAGTAAGATGAAAACACCTTGCAGGCAGCCCATCGTGATGCAAATGAGGGGTCCCTCCCGGCTTTAAGTGCGTCTCCTGAAGCATGGCAATAGACACTCCCTGTCTGGCCAGGTAACCCAGGACCTGTCTCTTCTTTCTCGGGTTATTTAACCCGCGTACGTTCCAGGAGACCAGCTGAAATTGCAAAGCAGGGCGTGTGTCCGTTATGTCCCCCATTCACCCGGATAAAGATATATTTGGCATGTACTCACGGCATGTAATTTCACGTAGCACTCAGTATCACAATTAAAACCAAACTCCCAAATAACTGCCCCGCCCACCCAACTCCTTGCACACGTTACTGGTGAGTCAATAGTCCCAGAATAAAGTCGGAGTATACATTCACCCACACCGGCAACCCCAACTGGCCGGGTACACAGATCCCTCCCATCCCCTCCCACCCCCATCAAAACCAACCCCACAAACAATATAGCAACCCCCCCAGCCCTACTTACACCCACAAGAACCCAGATATACACCAGGTTCTCAGTGTGGGATGGAGGTGGGTGACCGAGCACAAAATATAACAGTGACCAATTCGAGTGTCATCATTAAAAGAGGGGTACCTCACCAGGATAAACATTGGCCTGTTCGGGCAAGTTCAGCTGCGGCAGCAAAGTGAGTCTGGGGTGCCACCCCGACATGTTCAGTCTTGTTGCTCCATCGGCGAAGGTGATCGAGAGTGCCGTGGCTCTGCGCTCTCTCTAGCTAGGTCTTTCCTGTGCTGCTTGAGGAAGTCCTCCACTTGTTGCGGATGTTGGAAAAAAAGTTGTTTGCCTTGGTGCGAGATTTTCAATTTTGCAGGGTAGAGCATGGCGTATGGAATCTCCTGGGCTTGTAATTTCTTTTTTACCCCTGCAAATTTCCGTCGGGCCTCCTGCACTGATGCAGTGAAATCGGGGAAGGACAACGTTGTATTGCAGTATCCCACTGTACCCATCTCCCGCGCTTGTCTGAGCACTGCATCCCGGTCCCGGTAATTAAGGAATCGTGCAATGATGGGCCGTGGCTGGGCGCCAGGGGGAGGACGGGCAGCTAGGGATCTGTCGGCTCTTTCCACGATGAGGTGTGGGGAGAAGGAGTCTTTCCCAAACAGCTCAATCACTAGGTTCTCAATGAAGACCTCCATTTTCCCAGTGTTGGTGGACTCCACAAGGTCAAGGATGCAGCCGTTATTGCGACGGGACCTCGCTTCTAGGTCCTCATTCTTGTCCGCAATTATTTTGAGAAGCCTGTCCATTTGGGTTACTTGTCAGCCTGTAGAAGTGGCGCCATCTTCCAGTGTAGAGATCCTGTCCTCAGTCTCTTTTATGCGAACATCGTGTTGCTCCAGTTTAGCAACCACGCTATCCATTCGGGTATTGATGGTGTCAATCTTGGAGTCTATGGTCGACAGGCTTTGTTTCATGCCCAACAAGAGGGATTTCCAGTCCTCGTCCGGAGGCCCGGCGGTGGAAGGACCGCTCTCCGGCTCCGGTGTCGTCGTGGGGTTTTTCTTGGTGTCGAACGGCAACTTGGACTGCCTAGGGTCATTGCGACCCATGACGCGGCCAGGAAGACAATCCCTGCACAGACCGCAATGCAGACAGGCCGAGCGATGAGAGGGGCCGTATCACTCAGGCCCAGGAAGGGCCCGACCGAGTCCAGACACAGCAATGTAGGTGTGGTAGAGCTGATGTGGCACCAGGGATTACTTCGAGTAGCGCGGAGCCGAGGGACATAAGTGTAGTCCGTACCTGCTCGCCGGTCAGGTCGAGGGTGCCCCCGTTACTCGGCGGGTCGCGGGATGTCCGTGTGGCTGGTCCTGGCCGCATCGAAGGTGGAGGCGGTCCCCGCGGCTGGGAGATGCAGGGGGCCCCCACACCCCGACGTCCCGGCAGGCAGCGAGAGAGGCAGGGAGCACTTGACGCCGTTATTGGGGACAGCGGGGGGTAGGACAGGCCCAGCAGGGGCTCAGCCGCGCTTTGTCACAACAAGCGCCAGGAAGTCTGCCCGGACTAGGTGCAGCGCCTCCACCCCGGCCGCACAGAGCGCGATCCACCGCCCCGATAGACCGTCCAGCCTCGGCGCGGATCAACAGCGCCCCCTCGCACACTGCAGGCCGCGGGAGGCCCGGGCACACCGCCCCAGGAAGGTAGAAAGGCCGGTGGTGGAGGTAAGTAGCGCGGCAGGGCAGGACCTCCACAAGGTCGATAGTGCAGCAGGCAGAGTCGGCCCGCCTCCCCGGCCCAGACGGCGGCCCCCCAGCGCAAGTCCGGGACACCAGCCCACGTTGCCGGATGGCGTCCGATCGGGCACTCCCGTATAAATACCTTCCACGGGGCTGCTTACCCCGGCCGCTGTGCAGGTGACGCCGTTGCCGCGATGGTGGCCAAGCTCCCTCCGGCGAGCCGATGCTCCTCGCAGGATGACGCTCCCGCCGCTCCGTACAGGCTGCAAAGCCTCGGACTTTCCCAGCGGGCGCACGCCGCCGGCCCGCAGGTCTCAGATAGGCACCGCCCCCCGCCTGGGGGGCGGTGCCTCAGCTCTCCGGCGGGCGATTGTAGCGTTCTTTGCACCGCTGCGTTCAGCAGACTCTCGCGGGTCTAGCGGTGAGGGTTAGGGGCAGATCAACACGGTCAGGATGTCTTGAAGGATGTTGAGAGTGCACGGTCCGGCGGGAGCCTCACTGCAGTGCGGCCATCTTGGTTTGGCGCCACCTAGCGCCCCCTGTGTCCTCTAGTACCTTATATGAAATTCTGTGTTGCATTACTGAAGGGAAGTACATTTTTCTCTTTTCAATAAAAAGTATTGGCTTGACAGTAAATTATTTACTGCTGATAGATGTGGGGCGGTCCAGTGAAGGATCTGCATTCTAAATGTGCTTAGGAATGGGTAAATAGAACATACAGTGACGTCTGGTTATTTTTCTCAGTGTGCCCAACTGTGGTGTAGATTGGGTGAAGAGAGTGAATCACACTACCAATACGAGAGAAGGAAAATGCAGTGATGTAGGAGCTAAAGATGAATCTAGTCAGTGTCAACCGGTGGGAGCGGTGGGGGCATACCTTACCATATGTATCTTGCATACTGAATACAAAATAATTATAAACACAGTTTATTTCTTCTGGGAAATGAAGGGATATAGGTTATACATATCCAGTGCCCACAATTGGGATACATAGGAAATACAGTACCATTAAGATCCATCTGTGTCCACAAGGAGTGACCCTTGCATGATCCATCTTTAAAGCTTGAATTAACTCTTAAGCTCACAGTAAAACAGTTACACTTATTAAGTAAAAGATAAGAAAAATAAATGAGCCTGAGCCATTACACATATTAAGTAAAAGATAAGAAAAATAAATGAGCCTGAGCCATACTCAGTTGTTATGAACTTTGCATTCAAGAGGAACCATGCACAGCCAATCTTGCCCTCTCTCATCAAACAGGAAAAATGGCAACATCCTCCAAATCGATAGAGTAATCTCCCGCAGTGACTCATCACGAGATGAGCCAGGTGAGTCATATGTAAAAACAAAACTAGGTTTGGGCTACCTATCTCACTTGCTTCTATCTTTCCTACTCTCGACAAGGCTCTGTGGCAGACATGGGCTAGGGGTGTGTGGTGAAGGGGTAATCAATTGGTACATGGTCAGCAACTTCAAGTCCTTTCACACCTGGGGTATCAACATTCCGTTTGGCAGCTGGGCTGTCAACAGCGTGTTTGGCATTCTGGTTAGACTCCAGTATAGCGATTGATGGGGCTTAAGGGGACTCGCACACCCCCACTAAATAACAATCCAGGCAAAAATATCTGATCCAGAACCCATGTGTTTGGATATGAAGCTGCTCTCGAAATCACAGCCTTTTTCGTAGCGCAGTCTGGCCGGCCACCCAGGGGTGTAAGAAGACCATCTTCAAGAGGATTTTGGTCAGGGTTGATGCCCTCTGGCCCTTTCAAGGGTACTCCTAGGTATATTGGTAATTTATTGGCGGTAAAGTAGTATTTTATCACCAGGGTGTTTCTCAGTCCCCCTGCTTTACTATATAGTGCCAGTGAAAGGTTGTTAATGCCTATGAGATCAATAGCTTTAGTGGTCTGAAGGAGTTTAATCTGTCATTATTTCTTCCTGGCTAATGTAGATGTTTCTACATCTGATAGTGGTTTTCATCATTATTAGCTTGGTGGGGCCAGTAGTACCTTCTCCTTACTAAGTCAAATATTCTGTCAAATCCAAGGTTTCCATTGTTGTCATGGAGAAAAATCAATACCATCTTACAGGATTCGTGCGGCAAGACCAGCTGATGGGGTGCGTGAAAGCTGGCTCTTCAGGTATTATTTTCCTTCTTAAAAGATCAGGCAATTCCAGGCTCAAAGAAAGCTGGAACTCTAGGTATATGCAGCTGGCTCATAACATCAGCTTCTTAATCTTCTTCACATTGGCATGACTAAGCTGGGCAGCATGGATACAGTCATGGTGGAATCATGGCAAAGATGTAAGATCCAACTTGTAAGGTTGTGGTAGGTGGCAGGAAGGGTGACAGGACTTACTACTGGGTGTACGTAATTGCTTGGCCACCAGATTTCTTGGCTTGTTGCATCTCAAGCAAGTATCTTCGATGATGCTAGACTTCTCTGCCTGGTACTTGTGTCAGTGGACACAAGGGGAAGCAGTTGACGAGATGTTTCACAAAAGCATGACCAACAAGGTGAATTGGTGCCTTTGTATAGCTTACATGCCTTGAACCATTCTATTAATGAGCGAGCGATACTAGCCTGCACCTGGGCAGTAGAACATTTTTGTATGTTTTTCTAGGGTATGACGTTCGTTCTGAGTACTGACCATAAGCCTCTTGTGAACATTCGGGCACCTGGAGGTGGCAGGATGATGACGGGGAGGCTGACTAGGTTAGTAACAAGGTTGCAGAACTACAAGTTTTCTATAGGGCATGTATCGGGGAAAAGCAACCAGCAGTCCAACTACCATTTTGTGTTCCTTATTTAGATGTGATGGAGGATGAGCAGAAAGGGCTATTTGCCATGCCACTTTCATTTGAGGTGGTCTCAAAGGAGGTTTTTACAGGGGAAAACATATAAATAGATACACACTACTGATTTTAATCCTCTGATATACCATCCTGAGGCTAATGGCCAGGTTAAGCATTTCAACTGGGTTCTTAAAGAATCTGCAGATGTCGCTTGTTTCCTTTTCCCGCATGCTGCACCACCTGTATTTGTTTGGGCTGCTTCATCAATATGTCTATTTACTCTTGTGTAGTTTAAATAATTCTCCCTAGACCAAGAACCTTGGAAGCATGTTCTTTCCCAGGCTGCAGCACTGGAGCTGGAATGTATAGGTTTGCAAGACAATAAGCCATTTGTGCTGTATGTTGTACAAATTAGTCGTCCTCGTCCTGTGGGTTAGCAGATTGTTGTTTTTCTTGACACAAAACTGGCCCTATAGAGGGTAAGAAGTTTCTCAACCACAACCCACTACAAAGCAAGAAAATCAAGTGTGTGGTCTATGTACTGGATCTCAGACCCTGCCAGTCTGAGACTTGTTTATGGTTCTGACTTGGCTTCTTTCTCCTCTGCCTGATGCTAGACAGCAGTCAAACCCTAAAAGGTTGAGCATATTGGGATTACTAGGGCTGGTAAATACAAAGCACATTCACAGCAATGGTCCTTCTGGATTCAAAGGTCTCCTGGACTTTTTCATGTAGGGTAATCAGCGGGGATCAGTAGTCTTTTTCACTTTCATAGTCTTGGTTGGGTAATACCCCTCAGTGATTTCAGTGGCATAAATTGTAAAATAATTGCAGAATCCTGTGATTCTCTGCAGTTCCATCAGGGTACTAGGATGAGACTAAATTCTTAGGTCTCCATTTTGGCAGGGTCTACATGTTTCCAAATCTACTCATGTCCAGACCAGGTTTTGAGAGATTAATTACTTCCCGTCTGCATCCACTTGCCTTTGGAAGGTGTATATAGTTCCAAAGGATTT
Source organism: Triturus cristatus (assembly GCF_964204655.1). NCBI lineage: Eukaryota > Metazoa > Chordata > Amphibia > Caudata > Salamandridae > Triturus > Triturus cristatus. The sequence continues at coordinate 964,045,102 of NC_140588.1, forward strand.
TTTTTACTTCCTTCTGAATTTATAGAAACCATGTGTGCTGCAGAATGCTGTCATCACAGTCTGATTTCAGTATCAAATTCTGGTAGTTCCCGCTTCAGAGATCTAATTTTGAAAACCAGTGAGGATATCAAGGGTATACTTTATTTTAGACTTTGAGCATTTATCTGGGATGCTGCACTTGTTTATTGTGAGGCTATCTTTTCACATGCACACCTCAAAATTATTCTAATGAAGCACCAAGGTTAATGACTTACAGGGGCATTAGTATTTCTGGATGATCCCTGCTGATTTGAGGTCCATCAAGTGTCTCCTCATATTTTCTTCAACTGCAGGGCTAAGGTGTTGGGACTGCTCTCGCCCATCCAACTCACATGTCCTCTCCATCCAGCTTGTGCCTCATGCTCTCTTTAAAGACTCACCAATGCCAAAGTTCAGAGCATTGGCATCAAACTTTGGCAGCTTGCAGTAGTCTATGCTACTGTGGTTGGTAAGTAGATCTCGACTGTCATTGTTCCTCTTGAGAGAGTACCGGGGCACTGTGTCTGGTTGAAGACTGACAGAGCAACAGTTGGTTGTTATGTTATGTTAGTTAAATTTAGATTTAGGCGCAACAGCTATCCAAAAGGGTTTCCCGGCGCCCGGTGGAACCGACAAAGATAAGGAAGTAAAACTTACTGATTAAAAAGCCAGGTTTTCAGTGACTTACGAAAAAGTATAACATTCATCTGTGTGCGAAGAGACAAAGGAAGAGCATTCCACAGAACAGGGTCCAAATAGGAAAAAGAACGGCCACCCATATGGGAATGTCTGATCTTTGGCACCTGAAATTTAGCCTGAGTAGTAGATCTGAGAGTATGTGAAGGCAGGTAAAGATGGACTAGATTTTGACTGGCAGACCAGGAGTATCACTGACCTTTTGGCTTAGACCCCTCTTTGTAGAGTGCCTCTTCCTGCAGTTTTCTCCCACAGGGAAACAGCATTTACAACAACATGCCTTTACAACGACGCTTGAACAACAAATGCTTTACAACAAAAATGTAAGTATTTCACAGGTACGAGTACTATATGTATGTATGTTAGGGTAAGGGTATTTTTAGGGTTTAGGAACTTTTTGAGTGGAGAGAGATATTTTAGGGTGGCTATATATATATATATCTATATATATATATATATATATATATATATATATATATATATATATATCTCCACACAAAAACCCACACCCACCCTAAACCCTGAAATTTCTCTGTCCACCCAAAAAGCTATACCCACCCTAAAAATACCCACATATATGTGTGTGTGTGTGTGTGGGAAGGGAAAGGTATTTTTAGGGTGGGTAGGGGTTTTTGGGTCGCAAGGGTATTTTTAGCGTTTTAGGGTAGGTAGGGGTTTTATTGTGGGTAGGGAATTGTTAGGATGGGTATGGGTTATTGTGTGACAAGGGTATTTTTAGGGTGGGTAAGGGTTTTTGTGTAGGAAGTGAAGTTATAGGGTTTCGGGTGGGTATGGGTTTAGGGGTTTATGGGTGAATAACGTGATATATTCACATATAAATGTGTGTGTATATATATATATATATATATATATATATATATATATATATTATGCTTATTTATTCACCATATAAATAACGATAGATACACACACACATATATATATTACCTACTGTCGGTTGCCAGTAGGAGGTTATAGTTGGAGCCTAGTTTTCATAGGAAAAGCGTTTTTTCATTTGTCAATAACTTTTGCATCGTTCGACGAAACCTCACGAAGGTTTCAAAACTAGTTTGCTACTCACTTCAGCTGCTGTCTTGAAAGTTTACATAAGGCAAGATTGAGAAAGGCAGCAAGTGCTGAAACAAGTCTCTTGCATCAATAAAATGGTTCCTTCCATTGAGTGCACTGACTCTTTTTAAGTAAGGACAAAGTGGGAAGTCATAAAAGTGCTGGGCTGTAGCACTTTTCCGTGCACCACCTGCGATTATGGTGCACGCTTGCAAACCGCAACTGGAATGTGTGTATATATATGTATATATATATACACACACAAACGTTCTTAAAGACGTATGCAGCACATTTTCACGTTCACTCTTATTTCTAATGTAGTTTTATCATATGCGGGCATCTTTTCCTGAAGGGGTCAGCGCCTTAGTTTAGAGTGCATATAAACACATTGTTGGCTTTTTCAATATTAGCTCAACCCACAGGCAGGCAACGTGTTTTTTCCTGTGTGCTCCTTTTTAGTCTTGCGTGTAACATTATAGGCAATTCAGGCTATTTATGCACTACGCATTTAAGTTGCATTTCAGAAAACACTGCATTGCGCATGGTAATATTTACAACAATATTAAGTTTTATTAGCCAAAGCCTCTAATGTGATGATAATCCTTGAGCATTAAGATATGTGTAAAATGTTACATTGCACTGCGGTATATCTTTCTTTCATGTTTTCTTCTCTGCCTATGAGGGGGATGGGCTATAAAAGCTTGCATGTATATGGCGTTGCCAGATTGAGAAAGGCTGCTGTGACAGCCGAAACATTTCTCTTCAGTTGCGGGGTCGAGGGAGACCCGAGGAAATAAAAGAAGCCTTATTCCAACAGACTTGAGTGTGTGCCTTCTTCAAATGTGTAGCAGGATTTGAATTTGGATATATATATACACACACACACTCGCATACATATATATGTATGTGTACATATATATATATATATATATATATATATATATATATATATATATAAAATAGGTATTATACTTCGCTAATATTATACGTACATATTCACCCGATATATATCTATATGTATATACACACACACACATATGTATATATTACCTATCGGCGGGCACCAGTAGGAGGTTTTAGTTAGAACCTAGCTTCCATAGGATAAGCGTTTTTTCATTTGACAATAACTGACGTTGTTTGATGAAGCCTTGCGAAGGTTTCAAAACCAGTTTGCCACTCACTTCAGCTGCTGTCTTGAAAGTTTTGGGGTGATCCCTCAGGGAGGGGCTGAGAAAAAGACAGAGTCCCAAAGCTCATTTTCTCCATGTTAATTTCAATGGAAAATTTAGACATGGCTACAACTCGAACTGCAGGATCAAATTACACCAAATTTGGCAGAAAGGTATAATGTTGGGTCAGGGAAGTGCCTTTTTGTAATTTGGTGTAAATCCGTTGAGTAGTTGTAAAGTTATTTAAAGAAATTTACATATTGTATATTTTGGGACGTGAAGGATCCGCGACCCCTCCCGATCTTGTGCTGGGATCTGATTGACTGCCAACACCTTAAACCAGAAAGTGTTTGCAGCCATCTTAGAATTCGGCTTAAGACCAGTCCCCCCAAAAAAATTAAAGGGAGGAGTTGTTGGCCCCAAGGACTTCCTTGTGGGCCAACTACTCCTCCCGGTACCTTCAGTAAATCCCACAATGCGGGATTGCTGAGAGGTCCTTGTAGACCCACCCCCTTTCTTTACCACTCTACAAACACCTCCTGGCGCACTATTAGCTATGGGATGAAGTCCCCTTGGCTGCTGAGGGCCCTTGGAGGCAAACAACCCCTTCTATAACCTCCAGTAAGTCCCTCACAGCAGGATTGCTACAGGTCTTCAGAGGCCATGCCCCTGTTCGCCAATACTCTGCAAACGTGTCTCCTGGTTCACTACTAATTGGGGAATGAAGTCCTCTTGGATGCTGAAGGACCATGGGCCCAAGAAGCCTTCCTGGTACTTTCTGTAAGTCCTACTCAGCGGGATGTCTGAGAGCTGGTCAGAGGCTCCGCCTCTTTCTCCACTACTCGGCAAATGCCATTACTACTTAAAAAACCATAGACATTCACTGAAAAAAAACAAAGGTTACAGGGACGTTATAGTTAGGAATTAGCATTTAAAAACCTTAGGAATTCACTGAAAAAACCAAAGGTTACAAGGACGTTATAGTTAGGCTCAGGTTTCACTCATACAAAACCAGTGAAATTCACCATTTATAGTATGGGGGCTAAATATAACTCATGCCCCCGCAGTGCACTACATATGACCTCACATATTACATCACTCATGAGATGGTCAATGACGTCACTGATTACATCTCAAGTGACAACACTGATGACATCATCAACAAATCACTAACACACCCACTCACACCTCCATAGAACTTTTCACACACCCACAGAACCTTTCACACACCCACTCCCACAGAACCTTTCACAAACCCATTCACATACCAATACTTGCACATACACTCACTGACTCATAGATTTACACACACATCCACTCTCACCCATATAGCCACTCACACACTGAGCCAGTCGCCCATAGAGCTACTCACGCACCCATACAGTCAGTCCCACAGCATCTTTGTCACCCATACACTTACACACACATCAACTCACTCATATATATATATATATATATATATATATATATATATATATATATATATACATACTAACACGTACTCACCTATATAGTCACTGACACAAGCACGCACTCACTCATATGTCCACTCTCATTCACTCACCTATAGTCACTCATTTACCCCATCACTCACCTATACCCAGTTACTCACCCATATATCACGGACACATCCACTCACAGCCATACACACACTCACCCATACAGCCTCTCACATGCACACTCACTAGCCCATACTGCCACTGACTCACCCACTCACTCATCCATATAGGCAGTCACATACCCTCACCCACCCACTCAGACACTCATACAGGTACTTACAACTATTCAAGTCACCCATACAGCCTCTCAAATACCCACTCACACCCATACAGCCACTTAAACACCAACTGAGAGATGAATACAAACATTTACACTACCAGTCACTCATACATTCACTGATACACCAAATCACTCACTTATACAGTCAGTCAGTCACCCACTGAATCATCCATACAGGCACTCATACAGCCACTGATTCACAATACAACTTTTTAAAAACACTCAGTCACTTGATGTCAACAGGAATGTCATCAGTGATATGGTCAGTGACATCACTCATGACATCTCACATGATGTCATGAGTGATGCAGCATGTGAGGTCATAAGCAGTGCATTACGGGGCGCGAGTTATAGTTGGCTCAGCTAACTATAACTGCTGAATTTCACTGGGTTTGTACCTGAGCCTAACTATATGCTTCAATGGGCACAATAACATTTCACTGCCACTTGCCTTTGTTGTGGTATTCTTCTGAACTCATACAAAGCCAGTGAGCTACCAAATGCTGTCATCTCACAGTATGCTTTGATCACCAGAAACTAATATTATCACCATAGTAACAAAAATAAAGAACACTTTGTTCCCTGTTTGGATGTGTCCTTAGAATCCATCTAGATTAGAGCTGACTATTTCTGTGGGAACAACAGAGTTACAGTTCTGAGAGGGAGACTATGGTGTTTTCCGCATGGCCCCTCGAATTTGTTTCCCAAAACTCCAGGTCCATGCACCCTCTCAATGGTGCGCCCATTTAGCCAGACCAAGACATTTCGTCTACTCTAGGGACTAGCTTTTACTCCAAAAACAAAGCTGACTCGATGTCTCTTCCTCTGTCACATTCGGGATGGACATAAAGCCTCTGCCAAGCAGGTCAAGACCCCATATTGTGGCATGGCTTCTGTAAATGTCACCCCTCCCCCCCACACCCAACACTTGTTAGTAAGCAACTTTTCAGCGTTTCTGTGTCTTTGACCTTCAGTTCAGATGTCAATCCGTAAGGGACGCACTTGACAGCCAAGGGGTGGCCCTCCTGCCCCTCTAGCATGATCAGAGTGGCTGTATCAACTCAATTGTGGCAGGGAGGATTAGCAGACCTGTTGGTGAAGGCTTTGTCGGTATAAAGGAATAAACACTACAGTGGGGCCTGGGTCTAGTGTACCCAGTATCTTCTGACAGGTCTACTAGCTGTCAGAGGGACTGCACCTGCTTTACTCCGCCCCACCCCCCCTCAAACTCTTTCAACTTTAAAAAAAATACTTTACCATATGGGTTCCTTTTAATTTAATATTGTACTAATAGCACTTTTTCAGTTTTAATCCCAAAAATATAGAACATCAAAGTCCTCTTTCAGTTTTTTATTTCTCCTTATTTACTACTCCATTATTTTCCATTGTTTTGTGTGGATTCTGTTTGCTCTGGTTTTGTTTGTGGCTTTCTTACAGATTGAATACTAAACTCAGAAATGAAACATACCATTCTATGACACAGTACGACCGCCTCAAATGTGGCTCTTTTATCACATCTGTATCCGTTCTTGGAGGCAGCTAAACCTGGGGAAATTAGTTCATCCCACCTTGCAATTCCTAAGAAAGCCACCCACAGACTACTCAAAGCGCTCTGATGACATGCTAATGGGAACATTATGTGCATACAAATGTCCATATTGTACGTTCTCTAACATCAATGGGGCTCATTTACAAAGACATTTGCAGGTATCAGCTGTTAACTGGTACATAACATGCCTTCATTTACAAGTGCAAATCCACTTTTAAAATTCACAAAATGTGCGTTGAGTTATGTGCAGTATTCCACAGGTATTGGATGGAGTGGGGTTCCCTGGTGGGGATGCACTGTAAAGTTCAAAAGCATCCACAAACACATGGATTTGTATACTTTTCTCCGAAATCCATTTCTGCACTGGACACTTGGAAATGTACTCCTGTCAAGGAAGGCACTAAGCGGCTTCCAGTGTGAGATTGGGAAGGGGTCCCCCCCCAAACTTGTGGGAGTAAGAGGAAGGATTTTTTTGGACAGAGAAAAACAGTCAACCCTTGGAGAAAAAAAAAATGTGCCACTGCACTAATGCAAAGCCATTTTCTTTTGTGCAGTTTTACACCAGGAGCCAATAGGTACGCAGATTTGCCGTTGCAAGTTTCTATTGAGAAATTTCAAAACATTTCCAGGAAAACACAAGAAACCTATAACTGTTATAGTTATCCATAAATACTCTTTGAAACGTTTGTGAATTGAAAACATTTTTCAATTTCGCTGCCACCGGGGAGTAATCCGAGGGGTGCGTGTTTATGTTTACGTGAAGAACCAGTTCCCCAGTCCCTTCTGTGACATTTTGAGAACCTTCAGATAGTTTAGGGCTGACATCCGTTCCTGAAAATGCACTTAGGAGAACATTGGCAGTGATTACCTATTCTTCCATTTATAATTCAGGTTTCTTAGAAAGCGTTTTGTTTTTATGAATCGTTTTTAAAGCACATAAACACTTTAGATAAGTTATGACTGCTTACTGTATGTAATTTAGTCTGAAAGATTTTCTAGTTGTTACTGGATCCAATATTATTCTTGAAGAGCACATACTGCACTCTGCTAGCAATATGTTTCCTATGTTATTTTAACTTTCCACAAACAGCTCTTGATTTATGATATTGTTGAAACCTGAAAGTGGAAAGTATTGTGACGTTGGCAAAATGGCAAGTTATGCAACATGAACCCTATATAGAACAATATTATTGTGCCAGGTTTTAGGTGCTTTTGACTCTTGGTTTTGACAGCAGGTGACAACATCATCCGACCACAAATGGCTTTGTCTTTATTCAGTGAAGCAGGTACAAACAACACAACGTGGGTCCTGGAGGGCTAGATCCATGCCAGACGTGCAGGGTTATTGCAGACTCTGTGAAGAAGTAGTAACTATCTAGAGGGCATCTCCATAACCCATCAGAAGTAAAGAGGAAGCTGCAGTGGGACGAAGGATGGGACAGGAGGTCAATCGTGGCATGTCTTTGGTGGCCAACAGTAAATGCGAATCCTTCAAGTCTTAGTGATGCTTGCCAAGGTGGGCTGGTGAGAGTTCATTATATCCGGGAGAATGAAAATCTCCTGGGTTAGTCAATTTGATTGAGGCCAATATTTCTAGATATCTATCTAGAGACACACATGTAGAGACTCGATTGTCTGATATATCTCATACTTTATAAGCGTGTGTTTATCAAAAGGGAAGCCCCACAAGCGGCAAGGAAGTAGAATGGAAACTTTAAGCCTCTCTCGAACTTAGTGTTAACTCTGATGTACATATTTTTGTCTGTACTCAAATATTCTTCAGTGGTAAAACCGTAAGTGCAAATATAACTAGTTCCTTTGCCACAAGGTTTGGTTTCTGGAAGACATCTTCCCAGCTCACAAAATGGGCAGATCCTGCCACTCCTCAAAATACAACAAGCATTTGCAATGTAATAAGTCTCACATTTGCGAGCGTTTGAGCTATTGGCATTGTACATTACAATGTTTTTTATTTATTTCTTTGAAAACCTGCAAGCAGTGTGTAAATACGCACTTTGTGCTTATAGTAGTTGCTTACTAGAAGCAAGGCTGGCAGGAACTGTGCCTTTTTTACTGCCAGCCTTGCTTATCGTAAGCAAGGACTATAAGGTACAAAGTGCGTGTTTAAACACTGCGTGCAGGTTTTCAAAATACCTAACTAAAAGGCATTGTCATTTACAACGCCAATAGCTCAAACTCTTGTAAATGCGAGGCCTATTACATTGCAAATGCTTGTTAATTGACTGTCTTTCAAAAGTACACACTTCACAGTTTAGCTGGCAGCTCCTTCACAATACCTCTCAAAAAGAATATTCCAGTGGAATCACCAGCCAGCAGTCCTTACTTCATCCCTGGTAGTCAATGGCTCAGGTACATCGCAATTTCTTTAGGGATAATTTAGTTTAATTTACAAATGTGGCTGTTCTAAAGGGACAAGGTCATCAGTATTTCAGTTGCATAAGTCTGTCTACCCCATTTTGTGCGGACCTTAACCAGGTTTAAGTTGTGCTGCATTAACTGCTGGTATCTATAGCGCCTAGAAACAGCAGAACACTTCTCTCTGCAGCTCTCAGTGTGTGCTCAGTGAACACTGGGTGCATGTCCGAGGGGAAATACTTCCAAACAATCAATGAACCTGTGCTGGAATGAGATGGATGATGAGAGGCAGAGGATGACCTCTAGCACCTACAATAGCTCAGTTGGTAGAGCAGAGCGAGGTGTAGAAGAAAAGCAGTGATGGTTAGGTAGCTGGTTCGAATCTACCATGAAAGACTTCTCTTTTTGTTTTTCTTCAAGCGTGTTTCATAGAAAGTGGAATGATTGTAAATATGGGAAATTCCAAAGTTTCTCATTAGTCGCCCCGGTAACGTGTCTGTGAATGTTTAATTTCCTTTCCGGGCAGGTTGTGGTTGGGAGGTTAGGAGACCGTACAAGAAGACGGCTGGAGCTAATGGGGAAGAAGAGGGGTTACAGAGACTGTAGGATGGGTCGAAAGGGAAGTAACGAGGACTTGTAGTGTTTTCCTTAGCATGGCTAGCATTGGCTTAGACCACCCAATGTGGCCAGTGGTGCTGGCTAAAAAGCCTGGACTGGCAGCAGTGGCGAGCATCACATGCAGCCACTTGTAGGCGGCAAGAAAGGGACGCCATGTACAGAAATGTTGCAGGGAAGCAGTGCTCCGCTCGCTGAAACTATTTAAAAAAACATAAGGCAGGTGGAAGAAGAGATGCTGAACATAGGCATGGTAATAGCAGAGAGGGCATTAAAAAAAGAGCACAGAGAAAAGAAACTGAAGCAGGCTGAAAACTGGCATCCCACGAAACTTCGTGCAGCAGCTGCCTTTCGGTTCCCTTTGAGGCTCCTCCCTTTTCTTGCACAATTCGCTCATCACGGAGAGCTCTTTCTTAGCCCCCACCCGTCTCGGATAGCAGCTTCTCAGACAGAAATAGTCGCAACTCATAAGCTGAGCTGAGTTTCCCTTGTCAGATGCGCGCCAGTTTAAAAAACAAACAGAAGGCTGGAAACAATCCTTTTAAAGTAGCAGCACCACTTCATGCTGACTTTTTCAGTTCTAAAGTCAGCAAGAAGCCATTCACCAACAGCAACCCCAGGGCATATACTAAACCAGCAAATCCCAGAGAGGGTAGACTGGTCATGGTTGCCAGGAGCTCTACCGAGAACCCGGAAGGATTGAAACATCCTTAACCATGGCCTAACAATATTCTCTGGGAACATCAGCGGATTAGGGCTGAAAAATCAATCCGCTGCCACCCTTGGTTTTTTAAAGGAATATAACATCATTCTCTTACAGGAAACCTGGGCAGTAGATAGCATCCCTAAAGAAGGCTACCTGGAATTTACGTAATTTGCCTCAAGATAGTCGAAGTTTGGTAGGCCAAGTGGCGGCCTCTCGATTTATGTATCAACTAAATTATCCCAACGCACCACACAGATAAAATTTGAAGAAAACTGGCTCTCTGGCTTAGTGTTGGGAAGTTTCCCTACGGACAGGCAGTTGCTTCTCCTCAACGTTTATATTTCCCCCACTACCATCGAGGAAAAAACCCAAAATGGATAGTTTAGCCAACATTGTCTGCAATCTACTAAGCGAGTATAGCAGCATATCCACTATAATTTCAGGAGACTTCAACAACAACCGCCATTGTAACCCATTAGAGGACATAGATATCGATTCCTCCATGGTTCCCTTACATTTTGCACCCCAGTTGCCTCCTATAGGAAATTGACCATCGAAACTGGGGGAGTATGCAGTCATTCAGCTTAGCAGTGTATGATTCACCGTACTGAACAGGCGTCTTCACGCGGACATTCCCCCTGCCTGGACCCGCTCAGACGGTCGAACACACTCCTTGGATTTAACTTTAGGGAGCAGAGAGATACTTCCCCTGATCGAGAGTTATTACATCGCATCACAAGGCGAGAGCGCTCATCGGCCACAAATAATAATATTATCCGCCAATATCCCAAGTCATCAGGAACTCACTTATACCCATTCAGAGTGTCAAATAGAAAACCTGAAGCTAATAAAATGGTCGAATGCCACGGCTCTCCCTATGATGGAAAAATGTAGAGCTCTACTACACTTTCCACTGGAGTCAGATACCTCGGTCATTAGCAGCTGGGCTAGCTTCATAAATCAACTATTTGAAGACTCGCCACCTAAGCGGAGCATTAGGCAACAAGCATTCCAATTTTGCATCTGACCAGCTATAAAGTAATTAAAAGCACAAAGAAATCAAGCATTACGCCAATCTAGGAAGAGCCCAGGCGATAAAACCAAATTCAGCAACTACAAGCAAGCCCAGGTAGCATTTAAGAACGCAATACGCAAAGAAAAACAAGCAGCTTTGGATCAATTTTGGCTGAAACTTATTTATGAAAGCAAAAATCCCAATTCAAACCAATTCTGCTCTCTTGTAAACTGGGGTCTACAAGGTAGAAGTGGTGACGATAATGCAAACATCAGCGCAGACGAATGGAGCCAGTTCTTATCATTGCATTTTAAAGACCGTAACACAAAGGATGACCATCTCAAATCCCAGAGTTCAGCTAACGCTGAGATTCTATGTTTAGAATCCAAGAGTCCAAGACGACCTGATCTCAGTCACTCACTTAACATGACAGAAGTGCCAATAATTGAGGGCTCAGCGGCAAACAATGCATTACCGTCGGAGACCACAGTGTCATCGGATGAGCTAAGAACCAGGATCTCATGCTCCATAAAGAAAGCAGGGCCGAAAGAGCACCTGGGCCAAAAGGTCTCCCCCAAGCTATGTTCAAATCCCACGTAGACCTATGGTCAGCTTACCTGACCCCCCTGTTTCTCCACTGCAGGCTAAACAACACCGTCCCAGAGTTCTGGCGAGGTGCTATCATTCACCCAATTCATAAAGGCGGGAAGAGAAACAACCTTAATAATTACCGAATGATAGCACTCCTAAATGTCGAGTCCAAATATTATGCCAGCATTTTATTAGAAGAGCTGCAGACCTGGGCCAACACAACAAAGCGCCTCCCTTTTAACCAGACTGGTTTTGTGGCTAACTCTGGCACAACAACTAACTTACTCACCTTAACTGTCCTGATGGAGAAAGCGGCAGCCCAACAAATCCAATTGCACTGCTGCTTTGTTGATTTTAAAGCGGCCTTCGACCGTGTACCCAGGGGCCTACTGTGGCAAAAACTAGAGTCCTGGGGCATATCTCCGACCCTCCTTCACGCTATCGTCCAACTACATTCGGAAACATGGATCAGAATCAAGCTGGCCGAAGGCTCCCACGTGTCCAGGAAAATCAGAACTAAATCCGTAGTTAAACAAGGCTGTGTGCTAGCTCCACTCCTTTTAAACCTGTTTATATCAGATCTATCCCCATCACTCGATAGTGTCAACTGCCACTCCCCTCAACTAGATGAAACTCGCATCAGCAATCTGGTGTACGCCGACGACTTGGTGTTGCTAAGCCACACAAAAGTGGGCCTACAGAGGCTTCTCGATGAACTGGTACCCTAAACTATAAGAAACTCCTTAGAACTGAATCTGCTAAAAACTAAAACAATATCTTTCGGGAAGCAAAAGCGGCCACGCGGAGGGTGGTTCTTTAATAACGCAAAACTCGAATCAACATCTTACTACAAATATTCTGGAATTTTTCTCGACCGCAGATGTTCATTCGTCAAGCAAAAAGAAACATTAAGGACCAAAGCCTTGTCACTAGAGGCCGCCGCCGCTAAACTGTCAAAACAGCTACTTGGCCCAAGCCTAACCCCCATGCTGAAAGTGATGAAGGCGAAGATACTAAACTCTCTGTCGTACGGGCACGAGATCACGAAGGGCACAACAAGTACTTTATTAAACAAACTAACAATCAACATTTTTAAACGTGCTTGTCGTCTGCCAAAATCCGCTTCGCCAGCCCAAGTTCGACTCGAACTGGGCCTACTGGATCAACGCGGCATAGAGGCTGGGGCGTTCATAAAGTTCTGTACCAGACTGCGCATGCCAGGGAGGGCTCCCTGGAGGCCAGTCTTTGGCAAGAAATATCGAAATACCAGACCAGCCAGAAGTATCAGCAACACCTGGCTCACAGCCTACAATTACTAGGAGTAAAAGAACTCTGGGGAACAAACCCCTCCCAGCCGGTGCTAAAGGTTGCCATTAAGAAGAGTGTCAGATTGTGGTCTTTTCACTCAGTCAGGGCAACTGTCAAAAAGGAAACACGCCTGGGCAGTAATTTCCAATTTTAAACCAGGCGTTGAGTTGCCCTACTTATCAAGCACATTTGCACTTTACTGGAAACAAAAGTTTTTAGTGCTGAGGATGGTTGACTGGCCATTTTTAAAAAAACAGCCTGAATAGCGCCGCTCAGGCAATAGCATCGAATGCAGGATGTGTGGCTATCACTCGGAAGCAATGGAACACATAGTTTGTGCATGCCCCGCTATGCTTACAGACAGACGGTTACTATTGCGGGATGAATGGATCAGGCTAGGCGTTCGATCATGCCGCCAGGCCATAATAACTGCCCTAAACCCAGACAACATCAAGCTGAACATTGGGCTTACCAAACTTGTCAACAAGGCATCAAAACGGTTGAGAGACATCAGTGCCGCCAAATCTCCCCTACCCCAGCAGGGCAGCATTCAGCCTGAGGCTCCGCAACAGAACCCTAGACTGCTAATACTAGCCGATCCCTTCCTGGCCTCCCAGCTGAAAATTATCTGCCCACAATGTATTTGAAGGTTTTAAGTGACTTACAAGCTTGTATTACTTTTTAACCAGCGTTTTTTTTCTTTAAACTAATTGATTGTGTTTCCTAGGTTGACCATTATCTGTCTACAATGCTATTGAGGGATTTTACTCAGCGGTCCATTTTATGAATGACTTGAACACGTTTTTAAATTGTAATGGTTTCTAACCAAACAATAAAGTCTATTACACTTCATGCTTTCACTTTAAAGTTACCTTAAAGAACATTATAACCAAATCGTCTGCACAGCGATGATCCCTTTTTTAGCTCAATCTGTGGAAAATAAAACAACGACCCGGGAAACAAGCACTTTTATGTAAAAGCACAACTTTGTGCTTTCACTTTAGAGTTATCTGAAAGAAAGCTATAATGTTTGCTCCTAGGAGGCTGCAGCTCTTCTGAAATGGCTAGAGGGGTGAGGGATGGGACAAGAGTGCCAGGCACACAGGGAGTGGGAGACAAGACTTAACAAGCCCAATCCCCTTTAAAAGAAAGCTCAAAACAAACACCCTACCAAAAAGTAGCCCAACTGTCGGACATGAAATGCAAAATACAATATACTGAGTGGAACGCACAGCGGGGGGTGGGGTAGCACTAACACAACTCTAGAATTAAGAAAAGATGGGAAAGAGGAAGGCTATATTTACATGTAAGCTGCTATGCTGTCGAACACAGGCAAACAGTAACAAACCAGGAAACCAAGAAAAAAAAGAATCCCCCAGATAACACATAAAGTTTGCGATTCTCAAAATGCGATTTTTAGCGAATCTCATTTTGAGAACCGCAAAACGCGATGTAAATAAAAAATCGCTAATATTTAGCAATTCCCCAAAATTCGCAGAATTATACTGCGACCCCGCCAATAACGATTCCTTAAATGTGAATTCGCAATTAAGGAATCGCAAAAATAGAGATTCTGCAATTCAGGTGCAGCTTGATGACATCACACCCAGGAAGTGTGACTGCCCATGCTGCAGCTGATTGCCTGAGGCTGTGAGGAGAGGCAGACAACTGAGTACTGCAACTATTCCCAATGGATCCCCAGGAGAAAGAGAAGGACAAAGAGGAGGCTGGGAGGAAAAGAAAGCCGAAGTTCAGCGATAGGGAGCAGGAGGTGCTGATTGAGGAAATGGTACACAGCCATGAGTTGCTATTTGGAAAGAAATCACTCTGTGTGCCAGAGTCAAGAAAGTTTAAAATATGGCTCGACATCCAGGTAAATGCCATCGGTGTGACCCAGCTCTCTGTGGAGGACCTGCGCAAGCGATGGTACGATATGCGCTCCAGGTCCAAGGACAAGGTGGCAACCAGGCTGGCAGAGGCTAAGAAGACTGGTGGAGGGATTTCAACAGAAACAGAGTCTACACCCCTCGAGGAGTTGGTGGGGTCCACCCTTCAGTCAGAGAGCGTCAGTGGTGTGGCTGACATTGACAGCTCCGACCCTCCCAGCACCAGCAAGGTAAGATGCATGCCAAATCATGCCTCACACATCACCATCCCAATCTCACACTCAGGAATGCACCAACTACAAAGTACATATGCTACTCCAGTACACTTTTCCCAGCACACCCATCAATGCATCATGGGAGATGTAGTCACATGCATCATACAGTGGAGCAATCAGACACAGCAATGTAGAAGTAGTATGAGTAAATCAGTAAAGGCAAAAAACGCAAGACAGTACTAACGCAAAATCAGAAAACTTTATTCAGTGAACAATGCTGAGCAGAACACAAAAGTAAAATGTGCCTTTTCTTTCACAGTGCCACCTTAAACACAGGATGACAGTGCAGGAGCTGAGGAGGCCGCACATATAGAAGAGCAGGCAGGGCAAGAGGACACAGAGGAAACCCCACTAACACTACCTGTCCCACGGAGAGAGTGTAACATTGTGCCTCCACTGCCACTGTTAGATGCAGAACCACAGTCCGTAGAGGATGATGCCCAGCCTGACCCGGGTCAGCGTGCAGCACAGGTCCAAGAACAGCCCACTCTGCACCGTAGGGAGGAAACGTGTGAGACGCAGGCCAAGGGCGAGCACCTGCGCTGCTGCTGATGAGCAACACACGGTGTTTGCTGGACTGGAAGGCAGCATGGTCAAGATACAGCACCTGCAAACAAGATCAATGCAGTCAATACACCGGCAGCTGGTCTCAGTCACCCACAACCTGAGTGACATGAGGGAGGGCATAAGGGAAATGATGGGCACAATCAAAGAACTGTGTGCCACGATGAAGCAAGACCAGCCAGCCAGACGCAGGGGGAGATAACGTCTCTTCCGCCATTTGGACACCTACAGCAAGGCGGTCAACCGCCTGTGTACTGCCACATCCCTGCTGTCACGCTGCTCAGTGAGCATGCAAGTTGAGATTCAACCGCCTGTGTACTGCCACATCCCTGCTGTCACGCCGCTCAGTGAGCATGCAAGTTGAGATGGCCCACTGCAGTCAGGATGTGGCCAAAGGCCTGGTGCAGGTGACGACTGCCGTGGAGCAGCTGCAGACAGCTTCCACAGGTGGCACAGGACTCCTGGGCTCAGGGGATAGCGAGGAGCTGTCAAGCAGGAGCAGCATCACCCCACCAGTTCCCGAAACCAGACGGCGCAGTGGGAGGCAGGGCACAACACCTGATGAATCAAGAGAGAGCAGTCCGCACCCTGAGCGTGCGCCAGCAGGCCGTTCCAGTAAAAAAAAAAATGCCACCACTGAGGAAAGCCAATGGGTGAAGCAACCCATTGCATGTGGACTTGTGTTTCGCCTTCATACATGCACTGTGGCCATAACGTGCAACATCTTGGGACACACATGAAGTGTCTGTCAGGCTGTGTGACTGAAATTATTCTGCTGCTAAAGGATTAATTAAACACAGTCGTACACAAAAACATCTTTTGCATTGTGTCATCATTACTCGCCTAGAAATAGTTTTGTGTTATCTCATCACATCTCTGTTGTCCGGCAGCTGCCCCAACACCACATGCTGGTCTGCAAGGCAGACCTGGGCCCTCAACCTCAGATGCATCTGTATCAGTAAGTTCTACTGGAATGCCTTTTTTCATAGCTATGTTGTGGAGCATGGCCATAATCTTGCAGCAGGTCTCTGGGCTGTATTGTAGTGCTCCTCCGCTTTTATGCAGGCAGCAGAACCGGCTCTTCAGTATCCCAAATGTCCGCTCAATTACACAGCGCGTAGATTTGTGTGCGCGATTAAATCCCTGCTCCCTTGCATAGGCTGGATTGAGGTATGGTATTAGGATGAAGTCCCGCACTGCATATGCACTGTCTCCTACAAGATGAAAGACATGAGGTCAATCCTCCCACTCCAGACATTAACTGTATGTTAGAATGTTAGACATGCGTTTACCTAGCAGGTAGCCCTCATCAAAATCGCCAGCACTGAGACGTCTGTATATCCTACTGTGTCTAAATATAATTGAGTCATGTGTACTGCCCGGGTATTTTGCAACAATATCGTTGATATATTTGGCATTGCAGATGACTTGTATGTTTAGTGAATGATAAGATTTGCGGTTCCTGAATACATACACATTGTTTGATGGGGGTGAGAGGGCTACATGGGTTCCATCTATGCAGCCGGGGGGGGAATTGTGCAATCTGGTAGAGGTCCTGTTTTGTTTGCTGTAATGCCTGTTGTGTGCCAGCGCCATTACAATATGAAGCCCAACATTCTTTTGCAGGACTACCAAGCATGCTTCTGGGGTTGCAGCAGCACAGAGACAGTAACTGTCCAAGTGGTTAGTGGAACTCTTAAAATTATAACCAGCAACCTCTGCCATCTTTCCTACATGATTTCTCCAAAGTCTTTGATTAGTAAGCCCTGATCAACGCCATGGCAGACTGCATGAGCTTCTACTTCATTGTCCCACAAAGATTCTTATTGTATTCACACTGTAGATGCATACTCAAGATCTGAGAACATGTTGTGATCCTCTTAACTTGATCACCAGTGATTTTCTTTGACCTGTACATGGAGATTTATTTTTCTGCCATGCCATGTGGGCACATAGTAGTGACATAGGGCCATATTTTTCATAGGGTTGCAACGCTTTGGCACCGTGCAACAGGGTAAAAAAACAGCACAATCCTTAAGTTTGATATATCGAGACACGCAAGGCACCTTGTGTTCACACGCACCATGGATTCCGAAGCATTTCCAGATTTGCCAATACTAGTATGCCTGGGAATGCATCAGAATGCTACGCATTCCCAGGGGGGGGGGGCGTAACGAGGAGAAATATATTTCTCCTCTTTTTTCCCTCTTTCTACATGTGGTGCATTCTGCAGCACACATAGTAAAATAAAAATGCCTCTGGGGATTGTTTATGTGCAGGAAGGTGCGTCTTCCTGCACAAAAAAAATCCTGCTTACAACGCAGGAACCCTTGCCCATTGTTGCAAGGGTGCCTGTGTTGGCGCTAGGCAGCACATTGTGTGCCTTCACTGGGAAAAAAACAGGAATGCACCGTATTATGTTAAATACAGCGCATTCCTGCCCGATTCTCTGTTTTGCAATGCAGCAAGGTGACATGCTTTTCTGCATGACATTTTGGTAAATATTTCCCATAGTATCAATTTTAGAACTGGCCTGCAGGTGGTTCTGACACAGGCTATTGTTCGCCCCATGTCAGATTCTATGGACACATATCATCTATACATGGCCACGATTACAAATTTCAGTTTCATTTTCTATGTAACAAACTGTTTTTGCATTCTTTCCAGGACTGACTATGGCAGCCTTTAGTATCTTGGCCTTCCTCCCTTGTTTCTATATCAGTTGCAGTTTTCAGAATTTTACAGCCCCTATTTCTTGTGGGTTAAAACAGAAGCTCATGAAACAAGCATTTGCAATGCAATAGGTCTCGCATTTACTAGAGTTTGAGCTATTGGCATTGTAAACAATGTGCTTTGTCCTGTCACTCGGCCTCCTCCAATAGCGAATACTGAAAGAGGAGAGGCCTGAGCAAATATAAAGGCCATGTTGTAACGTGTGCCTACCGGTCCGAGGTAATAAATGCCCCCTCACACAAGAGGATAAATGAACAAGTCATAAATTACATTAAAAACGAACATGAGAAAAGTAGAAAATGCTAAATATCAATGTTTAAATAATATTTAGTTTAAAAAAACGGCACTTTTGGGAATACTTCGTAAGATGTTTTTCAATACAAACAAATACCAAGAGAGATGCCAGCCCTGCTCCCAAGGTATGATCCGCAGCAGCACCCTCTGCGAGGGGGTGTGGAAAGCTGATAATACCTCTAATAGTGAAGGTACAATGCAGAGATCGCAGCACAGCTTTAGCAGTGGGATAGCAGCCTTGATAACATCGAAGCAGCCCCTGCGCCCGGCCTCAAAACAGTAAAGTCAACACACGAATGCAGATTTACGTGCATCCCGCGAGTGATGTGCGCAGCTGTGAAAAAAACAAACCACAGAGAGCTGGTGGAGCAGGCAAGCACAGCACCGGGAGACGCAATATAAATAAAACAACAGCTAGTATCAAATTATACAAAAGCCCAACGTAACTGATTGGTCCAAAAAGTCAAACATCATGTGTACTGCGAGGGGGCGTGGAGAGCTGATAATACCTCTAAAAATGAAGGTACAATGCAGAGATCGCAGCACAGCTTTAGCAGTGGGATAGCAGCCTTGATAACATCGGAGCAGCCCCTGCGCCCGGCCTCAAAACAGTAAAGTCAACTCAAGAATGCAGATTTACGTGCATCCCGCGAGTGATGTGCGCTGCTGTGAAAAAAACAAACCGCAACCTCCGAGAGCTGGTGGAGCAGGCAAGCAATATAAATAAAACAACAGCTAGTATCAAATTATACAAAAGCCCAACGTAACTGATTGGTCCAAAAAGTCAAACTTCATGTGTAGTGCGAGGGGGCGTGGAGAGCTGATAATACCTCTAACAAGCAGGAAGTGAGATAAGGGAGGGGGTGGCAAATGGTGAGCATTTCGCGGCGGCTTTGATGTTCTCAGTGGCCGCGCGGCTCACTGAGAACATCAAAGCCGCCGCGAAATGAGAACAACTGGAAACAGGAGAGCATGCTTGTGCAGGAGTGTGAGTCGCGCCTGGCAGTTTGAGGTGATTGCCCTGCAAACCGCAGGAAACGTCTTTGAGGAAGGGAAGGTGGGGCAAGGGAAAGAAGCTGACTGTTTTCTGCCGGTCTCCCCAAGCGCTGAAGGAAGAAGTTAACTTTACTACGCTTACATCTGCAATTTTGATAAAGTTATTCCTTTTCAGAGGTCGAACGGCAAGAAGTTATATTTAGTACATTTAACCCAGCCACACCCAAGTTAAAAGCAGTAAAGTATCCTAAAGTACTATCCTGACAGCAGCATTTCGCCTCTCCAGTCCCATGCCCCCACCATGACCCGATCGCCCCTGCTTTGCCCTGTGGAACAGCTTAGCCTCGCACCATTGGCCTCTGATGAGACAATTGGGAGTGATTGAAATCACTGCCTGGCCATATTCCTGGCTGGAAGTGCAGAATGCTGCGCGCGCGATGGGTTAAAGCACGAATGGCCTGCCTGGGAAACTTCTGGTGGATGGGGGAAAGGGTATCTTGGTATGGCTTTACTTATAAACCGCGTCTGGTGTACTGCACGAGACGCTCGGACTCAAAGTAGACAGTGTACAGAGTTAAAGTACACACAAAGACATTTATTGCTGCTCCGAAAGACGGTTTTATATACGTTTGTTTGTGGTCCCAAAACCCGTTTAGATTGTGAGCGCTAGCGTGGGATCCACATACTGCAATAGGTGAAACCAGTGGTGCGCGGAGCCGACGCAGGAATCAAAACCCATGGTGCGCGTGCAACACAGAGGAGAGGGGGGTGGAGCGCGGCAGCGAGGCGAACTCGCGCTGCTGCGCGTGCTGGCCACCATCGATCGCGATCCCATCAAAGCGGCCGTGCGGCCCGCGAAAGTGAAAGCAAACGAGTGCTTTCAGGTCTCCAAATGGTGCGCGCACCCGGCCGACGCACATGCACTGTATTTGGAGGCCTGAAAAGCCACTGTTTGCACTTCCAAAACTCGCTTACTATAAGTCTCGCCAGAGCAGCGCTAAAGCGCTGTCTCAGGCGAGACCTAACCAGTGCTTAATTCGAGCCAGTGACTTCTTGTGCTCGGCACCAGCTCTTAATTGTCAACACTGGCACTTATGACAGTTTGACACATGGTAGCACTATTTGTCTAACTTAGAGATGAACACAACAACAGTTGTTTATTAAAATAATATACATAATAATTCACTAATACTCGCTGCCTAAGCCATTCTTAGAACTTTGGGGTCCTTGAATATTCTGAATTGATGCACTTATAGGTTGTGATGTTTAGTAGTTGAGTTGGTTCTGTCATTCGCGGCGCTGGCAGGGGCAATGGATGGTGTGAGCTGAAGTGGCCTCCTGACCAGGATTCTGGCACTTAAAGTTTTACAAATTAAGCGCTGCATTAAACTTAAGCACCAGCTGAACTACACTGGTTTCCTGTTATGCTAATAATTGTTATTAAGGCCGGATGCCTTATGATTAAGGTGGTTTATGGATCCGAGAAATGCCTAGTGGTGTCTAGTTTCAAGCTGTAGACACCATTGTAAAATCTGCGCTCATATAGCCTATTCCTTTCTGACACCTATAGTTTCAAGAAAAAGATCCCGGGCCGGTGGGTGGTCGCTTTTCTTAGGGCTCAGTTATGTTATGTTATGCAGGTTTTTTGTATAGCGTACGGCTACTCGAAAGAGTGTCCCGACGCTTTGAATTGCACACTAATCGCAGAAACACAACAGGGAAAATGAACAGAAACAGAAAAAGAGGAAACCTGATAGGACCTGAAACTAAGAAGTGAAAAGCCAAGTTTTAAGCCCCTTCCTAAAGGCCAACAAGTTAGGGGTGCTGCGCAGGGACACAGGCAATTTATTCCACAGCTGAGGCGCTAAACATTTAAAGGAGCGGCCACCGATGCGAGCTCTCTTCGCGCGGGGCACTACAGCAAAAAACAAGGCTTCAGACCTGAGCGATCTGGCAGGACGGTAGAAGGACAACCTTTCCTGGAGATATTTTGCTCCAGATCTGTACAAGGCTTTGTGTGCCAGGGTGAGAGATTTAAAAACTATCCGCTTCCGGACAGGAAGCCAGTGCAAAGCCTCCAAAAGGCCCGAGGCTCTGGCACGGCGAGGTAGTCCAAAAATAGCACGTGCTGCCGAATTCTGAACGACCTGTAGTCGTTGAAGCAGGTATTCTGGCAGGCCGAGATAGAGAACGTTGGAATAGTCTATTCTCGAGCCTATCATCGCCTGCACCGTGATCTTCCTATGTTCCTCCGATAGCAAGGGAAGGAACTTGCGAAGCATCCGGAGTAAGCCAAAGCAGGTCCCTGTGAGACCGATTACCTGCGAACGTAGTGTGAGGCCATTGTCGATCTTAATCCCAAGGTTTTTCGCTACCTGGGACGAACTTGCTGGTGGAAACATGTTCTCTGGCCACCACACTTTCCAGTCCGGGTCCGAGCTGCACCCAAAGAAGAGGACCTCGGATTTATCCGAGTTGCACTTGAGGCTATTATGATGGAACCACTGAAACACAGCCTCAAGGCAACCCTGGATCCTACCTCCATCGAAGTCCGCACCCCTCTCACAGGTGAAGAGGAGCTGGGTGTCATCGGCATAAGAAACGATCTGGGCCCCGAAAGACTCCGCCAGGGCCGCCAGAGGGGTCATGAAGATATTAAATAGAGTCGGGCTCAGGACAGAGCCCTGAGGAACTCCGACACCCAATGGCGACATCTCGGCGGAGCAAGCAGAAGCCCAGACCGATTGTCGACGACCTGCCAGGAAAGATCGAAACCACTGGAGCACCGTCCCACGAAGACCAATCTCTGAGAGTCTAGCAAGCAGACCCTCATGGGGGACGGTGTCAAAGGCCGCCGACAGGTCTAACATCACCAGCATCGCTCTCCCACCCGAATCCAGCACCTCCTTTATCGCCTCCGAGACTTCCAGGAGGGCTGTTTCGGTGCTAAGATTGGCGCGAAAACCCGACTGGGTAGGGTGCAGTAGATCGTGGGCCTCCAAGTAATCGGCAAGCTCCCTATGCACGTGCTTTTCAATGACCTTCGCCAAAGCCGGCAGGAGCGAGATAGGTCTGTAATTCGCTAACACCTCCACATCCAGACCAGGCTTTTTAAGCAGGGGAATAATCATTGCCTGCTTCCAGGACTGGGGAACCACACCCTGTGCAAGAGAACAGTTCAACAGGGGGTTCACGAGTGGATTAATGACAGCTGGCATTTTAGCCAGAAATTTTGCGGGACAGGCATCCCGAGGGGAACCTGACTTTAGTCCCACCATCAGGTCAAATGAAGCTGTCAGCGAGAGAGGAGGGAAAGCTGCCAAGGCCACACCGGCGCTCAGTCGGGTAGTAGCGGCATTCTCCACCCGACCTGGTACCTCAGGATCCAACACAAGGAAGGAGTCCTGGATCCGCTGGATCTTAGAGGTGAAAAAGTCCGCAATCGCCCTGACCCAAGGCGCAGGAGGGGGGGTCTGGGCAGGCGCTGCGCGTGAGGCTGTAAACTCCCGCACAATGGCGAAAAGCTCCTTACAGGAGTTGGAAGCGGCTTCGATTTTTCTAGCAAAATAAGCCTTCTTCTCCGCGAGGATGTTCCGATGGTACGTTTTCGCCAGAGACCTGTAGGTGAGTTTCGCCGTCGCGTCGTATTTCACGCGCCAAGCTCTTTCCTCAGTTGGGGAACTCTTTGCCCCTGTGGATAAAAACCATCGCCTTCCATCTCTCATTGAGGAATGGTTTTAAAATTTTTGTTTGTTGTCTGCTAAAGTTTGATCTTTGTTCAGTTTTTCTTGTCCTTTCTTTCTTTCTTTCTTTTTGATTTGTGTTTCCAGATGCCCACGGGGTGATCGTTTGTGCTTTACAAGCTTTTTTTTGCATTCCATTAGTAAGAACATTTGTACATAACACCGGTGGTAAGGCTTGCACCAGCGTGATCCTTACTTCATTTTCAAGGCAAGATTCCAACAATAATAATGTTTTATTAGGTACCTTGAACATCTCTGCTTTCTCAGCCGTAGAAAGGTGTTCTTAGTAAGCAGTATTTGTTTCAAAGCATATACATCGATTAATGGATAAAAGAAGATAAAACGTACTTTCTATTACAAATTTACGTTGACTACTAGCCCGATGCTAAACGAAGAACTGGGGCTCCGATTTACTGAGGACGGGTTGCAAGGACCTGCTGTACTTTGCAAAGCGACTACTTTGTGTCCCTACTTCAGTTTTACTCTGTGACACATGTACTAATCCAGTGAGACAATGCATTGGGATTCAGAAGAAGGAAAGCTATTTTCAACTCACAAAGTACCCGATAGAACTGGCCTTTAGTGATCACAAAGATGGGGATTTCAAATCTCAGGCTGTTTAACAAAGAAAAACATCAACAAATAATAGACCTAGCAAAAAAGATAAAGCAGAGTGATATTGCACTATTTATGTACCAGTCATTATAAAGGTGAAAGCCGATGTTGCCTCAAACCTAGATTCATATTCCCCTCTTTGGAATCAGCCACCACTTACTTGATGTGTTCAATTCCTTATTACATAACCACAATTTAAAAAAAAAAAAAAAAAAAAGCATTTGCAAAACCAATAGCTCTGACTCCTTTGCTAACACACGCCAACCTCATTTGAACATGCCTGCTTGCATGATTGCTGCCACTTAATCCTATCCAAATGATAATCCTGATGCATTTAAAATATTATGAGCAAATGTTTTGGCGCGATTGCATGTGCTGACATGCGTTTCAGGGTACAAGTAAAAATGCGGCCACGGAAAGCATGCAAAGACAAACAGTGCTTTTTATGGCCAGGCTGTTTTCCTTCTATTTTTAAATGGACAAACAAGTTCAGTAGCACTTTCGTTATTTGATGTTCCCTTCACGCCAGGGCACCGACCTATAGGACAGACCCAACATTGCACACAGAACCTGGAATGGAGAATTCAAGCTGCATTGGATGCCCTTAGAAACAAAGGAGAGCATGATTAGCCCTCAACATAAATTCTCTAAGGGGCTTAAAAAATAGCGTGCACATGGTAGAGGGGAATGGTAATTTTGAGCTTATCCAGGCGCTACGTAAGTGCCCAAATCTGTGTTGCACAAAATTCTGATTTGTCAAATAGCAGCGAAAATATGTAACAACATTTTTGATGCCTTTCATCAGATTTGTGTGGTACAAAGTATATAAATAGATAGCATAACTTGGATGATAAAAGTACACTGCACCCAGAACCCTTTATAAAAGGAGGATCTGCACCTGCTAAACATCACATAATTTCTACTTCCCTTTTCTACTAGGGGTGGGTGAAGTTTGTAGGAAGCTGGCACTGTATATACTGTACCAAAATGAGGTATAGTGTGCAGAGTCCAGTGGAACCCCAAAGGTAGGCAGTGGTAAAAGTAGATAGCACCTTACTCTCTATTTGTGGTAGTGTGGGCGAGCAGCAAGGCTTTATCAGAGGGTAGTGTTAAGCATTTGTTGTACACACTCAATCAGCAAATGATGTCACACACTCAAAGACTGAACTCAGACCAATTTTGTTTGTATAAACATATTAAGTTATTTTATTTCTAGAACCAAGCCAAGCCTGGCACAGGTAAGTGAAATAAATGGTTTGCAAAATCATATGCAGTGTTTACAATTGAATGCAGGGTCAAATGCAGTTTGATTGAAATACAGGTAACTCATAATATCGAAATTACTGTTCGGATTACTTTTTACTTTTCAGATTACTTTTAAAGTTACCTTTTCTACTTATGTGATATGCCTTGATATAACACTGGGACATTTTCCTTATAAATCAACTCCACACTTGTCAATGTATTCCTATGGAGAGAAATTAAGTTATCGGTTACCAGGTAAGTACTCGGTCTTTTGGGTTGAGTTTCTGGGGTTAGAACAAGGATTCCCTCAGGGGTAAGGGTGCACTCTCAAAGCACCCTCAGCGGCACTAGGGCGGCCGGGTGCAGAGTGCTGAGGCCCAATGCTATCCAATGGGGGATAGGGGGCCTCCGGTTGGTGGCTGTTCACGAGCAGGCCACAAGGTTGTGGGAGCAAAGCTCCTGATGTTAGGCTCAGCGCAAAGGGGGATCTGGTTTAGCACACAAAGTGCACCCGCAGGGGCAGCTGGGTGCAGAGTGTTGTTTTGGCGTTGGGTGCCCTGTTGTTTTCAATGGGGATTCTCAGTTTTGGTTTTTAGCTGCAGGCTCGGTCCAGGAAGACGTCCGGGAGGAGCCAACAGCTGGGCAGGCAAGTTGGAGGGCTCGGGTACATAGGTGCACCTTGAATTCTTTTCTATAGGATGCAGGGCAGCTGGATGCAGGGGTGTCTTTTGAGGTCGGATTTCACCTTACTGGGCCACTCTCGGTTGGGGGGGGGGGGGGGTTTCTGTGCAGAGGCTGCAGGCGACGTCAGGGAGTCCTGGAGGAGTCAACCCATGGTGCACTCGGGCTCTGGAGTGCTGGTGACCTCGCTGGGACCAGTGGGCCACCCGGATTCGGGCTGTTGGCTTCGGGTGCAGTGGTGGTTCCAGACGTCGGGTTTCTTTGTCCTCAGAAGGCTCAGAGTCTTGGGAGTTTCTTTTGAACAGAACTGCTTTTCACAGGGGATCCGGTCTTTGTTGAAGGCAGTCAGTCCTCCCAGGGTTCTGGAGGTCGTTGGCTGCAGGACAAGGTGACTATTGCCGCAGGATCTCTGGAAACTGCAGACGGGCCGGTAGGGCTGGGGCTAAGTCAGTTCTTCTCTGCGGTCTCCTCTGCTGGGTGTCTTCTTTCGTCTTTCTTCATAGGTTGCGGGAATCTGCCTTCTTGGTTCAGGGCTGCCCCCTAAATACTGTATTCAGGGGGCGTTCTAGGGGTCTCGAGGTTAGTAGCTAATGGGCTACTGACCTTAGGGTGACTACACCCTTTGAGTGCTCACCCCACGTGGTGGAGTGGGCACAATCGCTAGTCCTGATTGGAATGCGCCTGCCATCTGCAAGATGGCGGGCACTGAAGAGTGGGCTTCACCTCTCCTCCCCCACCTGAGGGGCGGGGTTGGCAGAGGTGGGCATACCTTCTGAGCTGTGCTAATTTTTCCCGCCTGTCTTCCCGGCGAAAAGAAGGGGTGACAGGAAGGGGGCCTGCTCCTGATAGCAGGAGAGGCTGGGGGTCGCATTACAAAGGCGGCAAGACCTTTGAAGCTCCCCTGCCTCAGAAGGCTCTTCCTGGCCTGGGGGAGGTGTGACCCCCTCCCCCCAGGAAAGGCTTTGTTTCTGGGCTCAGGGAGCGAAGGCTCCCACCCCAGGAGTCCAGAAACATGTCTTGTGGTGGCAGGCTGGTGTTACCAGTCAGGGAACCCACCAGAGTCTGGTCTTTTTTCAGGGGGCATCTCTAAGATGCCGTCTGAGTGCATTTTCAATAAATCCCACACTGGCATCAGTGTGGGTTTAATGTGCTGAGTTTGATACCAAACTTCCCAGTTTTCAGCAAAGCCATTATGGTGCTGTGAAGTTCGTAATGACAAACTCACAGCATCTTATAATCTTAATAGCATTACTGCACTTACAGTGTCTAAGAATTGGTCTAGACACTGTAGGGGTACAGGGCTCATGCACCTGTACCCTCACCACTGGTTAGTGCACCCAGCTAGAGGGGTGGCTGACCTATGCCAGGGCAGTGGGTCGTAGGCATGGCACACTGAGATGTGTGCCATGTCGACTCTTTACTTTGTTCTGCACCAGAATACGCAGCTTGCAATGGCAGTGTGTGTGTGTAAAGGTACAGGGCCTCTAAGGGTGGCACAATAAGTGATGCAGCCCTTAGAGGCCTTCCCTGGCCACAGTGCCCTTGTTACCCATGGTACCTTTTACAAGGGTCCAACATGTGGCCAGAGAGGTGCCAATTGGGGGTACAAGGTACAGTTTTGGAAAAGAACACAGGCCCTGGAAACCTGATTTGCAGGGACCCAGGGCACATCAAGTCAAAGTGCATCAGATGTCTGGCAAAAAGTGGGGGGGATACTGCAACAGAAATCCAGCTTCCTACAAAGTTGTGTTGTATTTTTCTCCTGTACCACATGTTGTTACCACAAGAACGTTCACGTTCACTTTTGTATCGAACTCCTTCTATACCGTGTGTAACTCTCCCTTTTTTTTGCTGCTTTCCATTTCAGCGTGGCGATTTACACCCAGGTGTAAACTTGTATGCCTTCACCCCCTCCAGTTAGTGCTTTTTACTACTGAATAATTGCCCATAAAATTAGTGTTAGTAACTTTACAACTGTATTTTACATTCTGCCTGTTTGGCAGAGATGTCTGCAACCTCGTTGGTGACCTTAACCAGGTAGATACCCCAGCCACGTAGTAGAGCTACTTGACCCTAATCAGACGTGACTGATACTCATTCATGTTAAAACACACAAATTTCAGCCTGGAGTCTTGGCACTGACCTTCTCCTTTCGGACTAGGTGACCCTGCAGTCAAGGGGAACCACAACCTGCCTACAGATGCAGTCTACAAAAGTCAAGAGGAAGAGAAGCGTCACTGAGTAGGAGACAGCTGTTGTTGTTATATTTATCATCAAACATTATCAGCAGCTACATGGCCTCCCTCCACAGAATCTCAGTGGACAGCCTTGTGGCAGGTTGTCACAGACTGTCACTGCAATAGGGCAGTTGGCAGGGTATGCTCAGACGTGAGTCCCTTGCTCACTTTGCCACTGGATTCAAGCAAGCCTGGCTGAAGACGGCTGAAATGCCAGAAACCGGTCCTAGGAAGCTTGTTTCTGGTCCAGGGAAGGCATGGCTTGGCAGTTCAGGCTGGACTGTTCCCATGAGGCACAGGGTCAGACTGATTTGCATATGGCCATGTCTGAACTGGGGTGGCAGAGTGGGCTAAAGAACGGTGATGGATCAAACCCAGATCTGTTGACTGGGTGTGAGTGTTTGATTGGTTCTGATGCTCCGTCCATCACCACCCCCTTTTGTACCGCTTTGTTTGCCATAAGTTGGCAGGGTATGCTCAGACGTGAGTCCCTTGCTCACTTTGCCACTGGATTCAAGCAAGCCTGGCTGAAGACGGCTGAAATGCCAGAAACCGGTCCTAGGAAGATTGTTTCCGGTCCAGGGAAGGCATGGCTTGGCAGTTCGGGATGGACTGTTCCCATGAGGCACAGGGTCAGACTGATTTGCATATGGCCATGTCTGAACTGGGGTGGCAGAGTGGGCTAAAGAACGGTGATGGATCAAACCCAGATCTGTTGACTGGGTGTGAGTGTTTGATTGGTTCTGGTGCTCCGTCCATCACCACCCCCTTTTGTACTGCTTTGTTCGCCATAAGTTGGCAGGGTATGCTCAGACGTGAGTCCCTGGCTCACTTTGCCACTGGATTCAAGCAAGCCTGGCTGAAGACGGCTGAAATGCCAGAAACCGGTCCTAGGAAGCTTGTTTCCGGTCCAGGGAAGGCATGGCTTGGCAGTTCGGGCTGGACTGTTCCCATGAGGCACAGGGTCAGACTGATTTGCATATGGCCATGTCTGAACTGGGGTGGCAGAGTGGGCTAAAGAACGGTGATGGATCAAACCGAGATCTGTTGACTGGGTGTGAGTGTTTGATTGGTTCTGATGCTCCGTCCATCACCACCCCCTTTTGTACCGCAACAGACTCATCCGATAGGTCCCCCATTAGTGGATACACTGGTCCGCTCCCTCCCCAGAGTCGAATGCCAAACCTTCCACTTATAACATCGCAGTGAAGTGGGGATAAACGACCCTACTCCTGGGTATTGTCTCTTATGATTGCTAATGAAGGTCTGCTCGAAAAGTACAACTCTATTATGGAGAATTGTATTCACCTTTTACATAGTGTACAGGTTCCAGGATTTACACCACCACCACTCTAACTCCAGCCATTCCTGACCTTCCCACCTATACATTCCAATCAAAGTCCCAGCTAGCCAAAACTGCGAGACCCCTAACCCTCTCCTTGCTGCCGATACCAGTGGGTATAAACCCTCAACATCAACTTCCCCAAGTAACAACAACATAGGATAGAGTGGGAAGTAGACATTGGCAATCTCACCAGTTTTCTGCACTGCCTTTTCCTAGAACTCATGAACCTGGTCACAGGTCCACCACACATGAATATAGGTACCTTCTTTTAGGTGCCCCGGCCAGGGGAGCATTACCCTCTGACGAGTTGGAGTCATATACCATTGAAGCATCAATTTATAGCTGATTACCGTATAAGAAAGGCAAACAGAAGATTGCTTTCCTTCTCCAGATCAGTATCTAGTAACTCTCATGAAGCTCTACGACAATATCTTCCAGCGACCTTTGAACATACAGCAGTGTCTGTATGGGTCTTGGCTTCCCTAAAATTCTATGCAGTCTAGTGATTTCTTTCAATATCTCCCCTTGGTGCAATGTTTCTCTAGGCAGGTTATTTCTCGAAATGCTGAATATCAGAGAACGCGCCCAGTGAAGCAGTTGTGTAAGTCTATACAAATCGCTTGACCATAAAGGAAATAATTGGTGACTGATCCCTACTTTTCAGGGAATCTCATCAAACAAAATACTCCATTTCACGCCATTACCCTTCACCCACCTCGAGTATGTCGCATCAGTCATTACAGGTGGAAACACAACATTTCTCGGTTATTGGCAAGTGGGTGGAGAGATATGTAGTGGCATGGTGAGCTCAAACTATTCGATGAGTATGTGCACAAAGTGGTAGCCACAACAAATGCACAAGTGGGATTTTTCAAGCTTCTTGCGCCACCAAGCACCAGGGTTTATCTATTTCGGGAGAAGCCCAGGGCAGTTGGGCTGCCACTTTGTGTCTATATATATCAGGAGCTCCAAGACCTCCCTCCTTTAGTGATCTATACAGCAGGGCCTTTGCCACCCTCTGGATCTATTATTCAAATTAAAAGCCCGGACCTTCTTCTGGATGGTCTTCACTCTTGCGCTAAAGACTGTCACTGGGATTGTTTGCATAGAGACGTTTTGGCATGAAAGCCATCTTGATGCTGTTGATGTGGCCTAACCAAGATATTTCAAACCTAATCAATCTGAACAAATCCTTCAGCAGTTGATCCAGAACAGGAGGAATGTTGTCCTGATACATAATTATCAACATGGGGCGGGAATGTCACCTCCAAGTAATCTATCCCTTCTGAGCATTGGAACCCATTTTGGTTAATCAGCCTCTTGCTCTCAATAAAACAAACCTTCACCTCCATTGCTACAAACTTGTTATCATTTTAACTCAGAGACCCGCTAAAAACTCTCCATCTCTTCTAAAAGGCTCAATAAAGAAGTCTCTGTATTGTTCAAAATCCACAGCACATCACCTGGGAACAGAGCCACTTTAATTTGCTCCCCACTGACTATGGGCCTTCTGATGGCTGGGTTGCAGTTGATTTTTTGAAACACCAATTCCACTGTCAATGCATATATTGAAGGCAACAACGGACACACTGTCTCGTTCATTGCATCAACGGAATAGTATCTGACAAATGAGACCAAATCCACGTACGTGTGAATGGTTTCTGGAAGTTATCTAAGACCATGGTGTGGAACATTATGCCCAGTCCAGCCTTACGGTCTTTTGCTTTAGCCCCCAGTAGAATCGATCAAATGCCTTCTCCGCATCTAGCAAGAGAATGCACGTTTTAGCACAAACATGTAAACTCACTTCTTGTTTTTACCCACTTTTTAAGGACCTGTTTCCCATCCACCTCCTGCTGCCACCTCTACTTCTGCTCTTAGTGCTGCACCGAAATCAGGACTGGCTAAACACAACGGATAGATGTTAGAGACTTGTAAGTAAACCGTCTGTTCTCTTGGGTTTGAACAAACATATATCTGTTCATAAGTGACATAATATGTGTATGCCTACAGTGCCACAATCGAATATCCACCGAGCCCCATTTTATTCAATTATTGACTGTGATATGCTTTGCCACCTTCCATAATGCTTTAACATGGCATTGCAATGTTACATCACTCATGACTTGTTAAATTATATCATTGATGACACCACTGATGGGATTGCAAATGGCACTATTGATGACATTACTGATGATATCGGTGATAATGCAATAGTCATTTACATCATAGAGTTACTGAGTATACACATGTAGATGCGTAGTGGGGAAATTGTGTAAGCCCTGAAGGCAATTATAATTGTGCATGTTGAAATGTATATGGTGCACAGTTTGCAAATCACTGAAGTTTGGGGTGGAAGTAGTGCTTCAAGATTAACAAGGTAAAGGCTGAGTTCACCTATTATGAGTGGTATTGGTGGTAGAGCTATGGTTGAAAGAAGGTTGTGGCTTCAAGCCAGGTTCCAAAGAAATCTGTGAGAAAGGCTAAAGCTGCTGTTGATAATAGATTATCCACCAGTGGATATCTGGTTATGTGCACATGTTAAATAGTTGCAATATAGTGCCATACCCAAAGTCAATGTAATAAGCACATTTATAAGGTGTGGATAATTTTTCCAGAACTTTGCTGAAGAATTTGATGCATAGCAGATATGAGAATAATATTGGACCAAAGGTTTATATGCCACTAGCCATCTAAGGAAGGTGTATATTTTATTTTACTTATCTATAGAGGGTTGCCCATAGGACCTCAAAGTAGGTGTCTTTTTTTAGTTGTAAATTTGAGTGTTATATGAAGTCTTTAAAAGGGTAAGCCCTTTAAGCTGACCAGAACATTGTCCACAGATTTGGCTTATAGAATTATCTCATGTCTACAAACCCTTTAGGACTATATTAAAATGATGTCATTTAACATGTTGAGGGATGAAATGTGAGGTAATAAGCAGTACATAGTGGGGAGCAAATTATTGATTTCTGAGTAAACTGTATCTGACAAATTTCAGTGTTTTTTAAGCTTTGAGTTACCTCACTGGAGGGCCGCTCTGGGTTCCGATGGAGTACCAGATTACCCGCAGCACAATACTTTTTTGGCTTCTGGCGTGGCTCCTTCTGGATCCCCTCCAAACGGCCAAGGGTTCGGGATATCCCTACTTTGCTCCCTTATAAATTTTCTTTTATAACTTCCATCAAAAGGGACCAAGTACTCGTGTTCTGTAATGGCAGCTGCAACATTTCTGTTCAAGTTGCAGTCAGCCAATCATGAGACCAGCACTGGTCCCGCGAGACCAGAATAAATAGAGCCCTCATGCTGGGGACTCAACAACGGACAGACTGAGCGACAACGACTAACAGGTATATTGCTATGTTATGATTATAGCTATGTCTTGTCAGCTCCGGAATAGTCCGGGCCCGCAGGGATATCAATATTTGGGAACACTCGTCCTATGGTTCTTTTCTTCCGTTTGTGTAGATACAGCGAATTGGTATCTCACCAAATTGTTACTTGATAGGCTTGGCCCCCTGCAGTCCTCTTGGCCACCCTGCCTTAGGTAGGGGAAAATGCCGGTGTTACCGCGCCCCCACAGAGAGAGCTCCCACTAGTTGTTGTTTTGCATTATTGGGGAAATCCCGATTGGGGTCCTGCCTTGTTGGGACACACCTTCTTTTCTATATGTTGCTTGGGGTGGGTTGCGAACAACCTGTTTGGGGGGTTGGAGTGGGTGTGGGGTGGGGAGGGGTTAATGTTATATTTGTAGCCAGTCTTTTGCTATACAGTCTCGAACATTACAATTGTATATAACTGTCAAGCGTTGCATGTTGGGTCCACACTGTGTCATTACTTAGGCACCCGTAATATCAGAAATGACTGGCTTAAACTTTTTAACATGGAACATTCGCGGTTTAAATGACCATAGAAAGGCAAGATTGGTCCACTCCTATTTAATACATCATCTAATGATGTGTGCTTGTTACAAGAGACACACCTGAACACTGCACCTTCCACTAGACTGAGACATAGGCGCTAGGGACATGTCTATTCATCTATCTATTCAAATTACTCCCGGGGGGGGGCTGTGCTAGTGCAACAGGGGCTGGAATGGAAGGAACGTGAGTCACAGGTTGATCCAGAGGGCAGATTCATCCTATTGTGTGGTGCCTTGGGCGGGGTCCAGGTGGTGATTGTAGCGGTTTATGGCCCCAATATTGATTCCCCTGGGTTTTTTCAGAACGTTTGGGCCAAGGTGAGAGCAACAGACTGCAACACTATTATTTGGCGAGGTGATTTTAATGCAATACTAGACGACGTGTTGGACAGGAGGGGGCTATCCCGATCGTTACATCCTTCCGCTAGTGTTGTGTTGAACGCTATTATATCAGATGGAGATCTGATTGACATATGGCGCCAAAATAATCCACAGCTGAGGGAAGATACATGTATTTCAGAGTACCAGAAGTCCTGGTCCAGGTTGGACTATTGGCTGGTGTCCTGAGACGTTGCGGTGTGGACCTGCGAGGTATCTCTTCTCCCAAGGTCCTTATCTGCCCCTGCCCCCAGTCTCCTACATTTAACGTTACCGAACTCACGCCCCAAAATATTTAGTTGGCGGCTTCTGCCTAATGCCCTTTTAGATGAGGCGTTTAAGGAAGAGATAAGAGGGGCATAACTGATTACTTTGCTCTTAATGCTGGCTCGCTCTCCACCCAGGCTTCCTTATGGGAGGCATTTAAGACGGTAATTCGGGGCAACTTCATAGCACGCCAGGCTGGAGTATTGAAGGCTTTGCGTGGTACACTAGCCTCTTTAAAGAAACAGATCAAGGAGCTGGAAACACAGTTCTACACCTCTGATGACCACACGATTGTAGCCCGTCTGAAAGAGAAACTGTTGGAATTTGAGGAGGAGGCTCAGCGTGAGGTGAAATTCTTGGGTACACATGCTCAGTCTAGGAGATACGGGGAGGGGATAAGCCTCGGAGAACCCTGGCATCGCTGCTTAGAGCCCATCGCTCCACTGCCTATGTTACTGAAGCTAAAGGTGTCAACACGCCCGTGATAAGAGGCCCGAAAGACATTTTAGATACGGTCTCACAATTCTACGCTAAACTCTATACGACAACCCATGGCCCTGTAGAAGAGGGTCTTTCTAGACTCGCTAGAACTGCTGTGGTTGATTCGGGGACATAGGGAATATTTGGATGTTCCCTTTACTGTGGAGGATATCACCCAGGTGATCAGGAGTCTCCCACTGGAGAAGGCCCCAGGATCTGATGGTTGAACCACGGCCTTTTACAAAACATATGTTGAAGAACTTGCCCCTCATTTGCTAGACTTATACGAGGAGGCTCAGACTTCAGGGATTTTACCACCATCGATGCGTGAAGCAATCATTATCGCCCTGTTGAAACCCGGGAAGCCTGAAGATGAACTTGACTCTTATAGACCACTTTCGCTGATCAATGTGGATGTGAAAATCCTGGCGAAATTGGTAGCAAATCGGCTGCAGCCTTTGCTGCAGTTGATAGCTCGCCCCGATCAGTCGGGCTTTATTCCTGGGCACTCCACATCACACAACCTTCGGACCTTTTTTACCGTTGTTCATTATTTACACCTGGACTGGCATGCTATAGCAGTCTGCCTTGACGCTACAAAAGCGTTTGATATGCTGGAGTGGTCATATCTCTTTGCTGTTCTTGAGCGGATGGGGTTCAGTACTCTGTTTCTTAGCCTGGTGCGACTGTTATACACACGGCCCTCTGCAAGGATACGTGTGAATGGGTTGTTGTCAGACCCGTTTAATATATCGCGGGGCACAAGGCAGGGGTGCACTTTGTCCCCCTTGTTCTTCGTGATAGCGATGGAGCCACTAGCAGCACGCATTAGGCAACATCATACTGCTAGGGCCTGGAATTCAGCACGAGGGGTCTCCTCATTTCATTATATGCAGAGGATGTAACACTATATATAATGGACCCGGAGACAAACATGGCCCCAATCCTTAAAGAATTCATTAAATTCGGAGGCCTATCTGGCGTCTCCATAAACTGGACTAAATCTACCATATTTTCCCTGACGGATGCTACTACCCCCTTTCAGTCTGAGTTTCCCCTTAAATGGGCCGATGGTCCAGTGAAATATCTCAGTGTGTGGCTCAGTAGAATCATGCAGGATATCTGAGATATGTATTACGGGCGTACGGTTGATTGGCTGGAAGCAAAGTTTGCGGCATGGCCTGGGTTCCCTTTGTCACTAGCTGGGAGAATTGCTATAGCCAAGATGGTGGTTTTGTCGAAGCTGCTGTATCTGTTCGTAAATATCCCCATTCTCCTTACGCAGGCCTTCTTTAGATCTGTTCGTTCTTTACTTATCTCCATGGTCTGGGTGGGTAGACAGGCACGGATTTCATGGGAACTTTTGACCCTGCCTCTGCACCAGGGTGGTTTGGGAGCCCCGGACATACAACTGTATGCACAGGCTCAGTATTTTCATTACTGGGTGCACCCAACTCCTTTCCAGCCACACACAGCAGTGGAAATGGATATGGCGGCACCACTCCCTCTTCAGGTAGCATTATATCAGGCCTACAAAAGACCTCGATACGGCATTGATACAGTGGAAACCCTGCGATAGGCGTGCGATAAATTACGGGAAAGAGCTAAACTTAAAATTCTATATGCTCCGTCAATTCCCCTGGCACACAACCCCATGCTGCTTACTATGGGAGAGGGTGCAAGCAGAGCATTAGCACAGAAGATGGGATTACATACGTTTGCAAATTTATATCCCGAGGAGTGCTTCAAATCCCCTGAACCTATAGAGGAGCGGGCAGTGTCTTTTTATGAACTCTTTTTGTATTATAAACTCAGGGCTACATGCAGGTCCCCGCATGATACATTTCCAAGCCCCCCACCCACACTGCTCGCACTAGAGAATGTGCTTAGGTCGGAATCTCCTTGCAGGCTAATTACCCACATTTACAATAATATGCGAAGTTCTGCCCCCGTGTTGCAACCTAAGGCACTACAGGCTTGGAAGCAGGAATTGCGGACCCCACTCACAGAAGATCAATTGACCTATTGTTGTGCCCAACTCCTTGGCTCTGCCCCCAAT
The DNA here is from genome assembly GCF_964204655.1 of Triturus cristatus. Classification (NCBI taxonomy): domain Eukaryota; kingdom Metazoa; phylum Chordata; class Amphibia; order Caudata; family Salamandridae; genus Triturus; species Triturus cristatus. Next base: position 964,081,712 of record NC_140588.1, read on the forward strand.
TACAAGCTACGCTTGATTCATTTTAAATATCTCCACAGAGTCTTTAGTACCCCCTCCCAATTACATCTCATGGGGATTAAGGATGATGATAGTTGTTGGAGATGTGGCTTGGCCCCGGCTACGTTTTTGCACATGGCATGGAGTTGTCCACAATTGTAAAACTTTTGGTGTGTCATATTCACCACAATCCATGATATACTGGGCACGGCAGAAGACCCGAACCCCTTACTGGGTTTACTGGGATATGTCAGAGACACACCAGTTGCCTTTCGCAAACTACACGCTATGCTTTTACTCTTTGCGAAGCACCGAGTGGCCATACATTGAGGGAGGAGGGGAGCCCCTTCTATAAAGGAGTGGAAGTTGGATGTAACTCTTGGGCACACGCAATTACCAACTTTTTGGGAGTTGATGCCATCAGCATCCAGGCCTAGTGACATATGGGGGCAATATCTGTATTGGGCACGCTCCCGGCAGAGGGAGGGGAGAGAATCTCCAGAGACTCCTGGGGTTTAGTGAACAGGTGCTTGTTGGCACTGGGCGTGGGAGGAGTATTGGAATGGGGGCAGCTCAACACACGGCATATGTTTTTATATAGGTAGAAATGGCGCGTTTGTCCTGATTGGTTGTCTAGAAATTACCGGAATCTCCATGTTGATCAATTAGTATTTAAGTTATAATGCGTCACTGTTTAGCAGAATATGACTCATTACATCGCATAGCAATACCACGCATGCCATTACAACGCGGGTATTACTACGTAATGTCAATTACTATGAGATACCATTACTACGCAAACTTTTACCACGACTATACCTTTACCACGCATGCCATTACAACTCATAGGCATGCGTGGTAAAGGTATACTCATGGTAAAAGTTTGCAAGGTGACTTCACTCTACCCTACCCTAAACCCTAATGTAGTACAACTGCACGACCCGCCCTGACCCCCTGACTTCTCTCTACAATAACACAACACTACCCTGCATGACCCCGACACTACCCTAAACCCATAAACACTACCCTACACTACACAAAGACCACAACTCTACCCTAAACCCTAAAACACTACCCCCAGCACAACCCTCCCCCCACCCCTAGTCCGATCCCTACACTGAAACACACCCGACACTACCCTAAACCATGAAACACTACCCCCAGCACGACCCTCCCCTGCCCCCCTGTCCAGTCCCTACACTCAGACACTACCCTGCACGACCCCCCACACTACCCTAAACCCTAAAACACTACCCTACACTACACAAACACCACAACACTACCCTAAACCCTAAAACACTACCCCCAGCATGACTCTCCCCCGCCCCCCAGTCCGGTCCCTACACTGAAACGCTACCCTGCACGACCCCCCAACACTATCCTAAACCCTAAAACACTACCCTACACTACACAAACACCACAACACTATCCTAAACCCTAAAACACTACCCCCAGCACGACCCTCCCTCTACTCCCAGTCGGTCCCTACACTCAAACACTATCCTGAATGACCCCCCAACACTACCATCAAACCTAAAACACAACCCTACACTACACAAACACCACAACACTACCCTAAACCCTAAAACACTACCCCCAGCACGACCCTCCCCTTAGCCCCAGTTTGGTCCCTACACTCTAACACTACCCTGCACGACACACCGACACTACCCTAAATCCTAAAACACAACCCTACACTACATAAACATTACAACACTACTTCGACACTACCCTAAACCCTAAAAAAGGAACCCCCACCCTACCCCCCCTTACCTCTCTCTCCTCGTGGTTCCACTCTCCTGGTTCCAGCATCGTCTGAGGGTCGGTGCACGTCGTTCTGAGGAAACGGAACAGCCTCAGTTTCCTCACAACTATGTGGATAGGCATTACATCTCATGCGTTCTAAAAGCGCATGCGATGTAATGGTATGCGTAGTAATGGCTATGCGTTGTTACATCGCACGAGTTGTAACGACTTGCGGGGTAACAGCCTCGTTGTAATGGCTGTTTACCGTTTAACATCATTGTCATTATTCTCTACAGGTGAAACCGTATGTTAGATTTGTACTTGGTATTTATAAATTATACAAAGAGTTGGCCCATAATGTGACTGTAAGGAACTGGCTTTTTTTTTGTAATGTTTTGTTACTTTATTTAAAATGCTAATAAAGAAATAAAAAAGAGACAAAAGACCTGTAATGGATGAATATAACAGATGATAGACAATCTGTAAAGTGTAAAACATAATATGATGTGAACAAACCAGAATATCAACAATTGAACAGAAAGTATAGTCTGTATTCTGAAGCTGTGGTTTCATGATGTACTCCTGTATGTGTAAAAGTGCAAAATGCCAATAAACAAAATAAAAAAACAGAGGAAAAAGGCAAAGAGAAAAAGGGGCAAAAGAGAAAAGGCAAACAAGAAAAAGGCAAAAACAAGAGAAAAAAAGGCAAATGAGAAAAAGCAAAATGACACAGAACAGAGCGGATAGCAGGACGCTCTTCCACTAGACCACCGGGGATGAGGCACAGGCAGGAGCCTGCAGGTGGAGGAGGGCCTCGATCACCTACCTGAGAAGCTCAAGCTGGCGCTAAGGGCAGATCCTTAACGGTGGAGCTGCGTGGGGGAGAGCAGTGACTCTGAACAGGAGGTCCGAGGTTTTGCCCTTTAAGAAGGGATCGGGGGAGGGCGATCAGTTGGGAGGCGGGAGCGGGAACAATACACTGGGGGGAGAGCCAGCAGTGGCAGGGAGCACAGGAACAGGGAGCAGGGAGAGCAAGAGGGAAAAAGAGACAGTATGTGAACAGGCAAACAGAAAGAGACACAGCAGAAAAAAAAGGCAGAGAGAAAGAGGCACAATAGAGGAAAAAGGCAGAGAGAAAGAGGCACAATTGAGGAAAAAGGCAGAGAGAAAGAGGCACCACAAGAGAGACAAAGGCAGAGAGAAAGAGGCACAACAGGAAAGAAGGCAAAGAGAAAGAGGCACAAAAGGGTAAAGGCAAACATGAGAGATAAAAAGGCAAACGCGAGAAAAAGCAAAATGACACAGAACAGAGCGGAATAGTAGAAGAGCAGGGTGCTTATCCACTAGACCACCAGGGATGAGTCACAGGCAGCAGCCTGCGGATGGAGGAGGGCCTCATCCACCTACCTGAGGAGCTCAAGCTAGCGCTGAGGGCAGAGCCTTAATGGCGGAGTTGCGCGGGCGAGAGCAGTGACTCCGACCAGGAGGAGATTATTAAGGATGGTCGGGTATTGATGTGCTACTCTAAAATGGATGCTACATAGGCTATGACTTGCTTAAAGGGCTCTATTATTTAGAAATCTCAATCACAGATGCTTAACAGCTGTTTTTAACCCAGCTCCTTCTTTTTTCTGCCTTAACTCCTCTCTTGATGAGCTTTCTTTTGACAACACACTATGTTTTTTCTGTATATTTCTTCAAACAAATATGAACAGGGGGCAAGCTCTACCTGCCGAAGGCGCGCCAAAGGCAAGCCTGTCCGCGTCCGGATCGCGGCCAGTGGCAGCCATGCTGCCTGTTGCCCTGCCGGTGGCTGCATTGTATGGTCCAAAGAGCAACTACTAAGTTTGAATAACAAAGCCTGTGAGTTCACAATCGACTGTTTGGAGGCAAACCAGCCTACAGTTTGCAGCTCCTGTCCTTTTTCTTTAGAGGCAGGTTCCGGGATATACAATAGAGGACTCCTCTCCCATCTCTCCCCCTGCTATTTATGCTGAGGGAGAAATTAACCTTATTAACCTCTTCGCTGCGGCGCGAATTCCGCCGCAGCGCTGGGGGGGTGAGGGGTGAGCGCGGCGCCGCCATGCTCATGACGGAACCACGCCGTCATGAGTCACGGGGGAGCTGTGCTCATGACGGCGTGGTTCCGTCACGACTCCGCCCACTCTCTATTTCGCCCGCACAGGTGGGGAATTAGAGCCGCGTGGGAGGAGCGGCCGCCAACGGCCGCAGCATGACTGAACCACGCCGTCATGAGCACACGCCGCCCGTGGCTCATGACGGCGTGGTTCCGTCATGACCGTACAAGGGGTTAAGGCCTGCCTGATTAACTGCAGATCCCTCCCCAAACATGCAGATGACATCTGGCTCTTCTTGGAGGCTAACTCATTTGACTTAATGTTTCTCACCAAAACTGGGCTCGAAAAGAGCTCAAATCCCGACCTAACGCTGGCCATCCCAGCTGGCTTCAGGTTGGCGGGTGTCAATTGAGGTGGCAACAAGACCGGTGGTGGGGTGGCAATCATTCTTAGGGAGGGCTGGGAAATCTCCTGAAGAAGATATAGGGATCTTGGAGGCCGTGTCTTTCTGTGTAAAAATCGCTTCCACTGTATCAGTGGCCAGCATCCTTGTATACAGACCTCCTAACACTCCGGCCTGTCATCTAGCAGATTTCTGCGATATAGCAGCAGACCTCTCTTTAAAATATGCTAGCTTTACTATTCTAGGGGACTTTAACATCCATATGGACAGTGGCATATGCGCGAAAGCCAACCAACTTGCAGATACGTTGGTCGGACTCAACTTTACACGCATCACGGCCCCCACACATGCTGCCGGCCACACACTGGATCTAATTTTTACTAATGACCCCAACCTGATGGTAGAGGCTCCCATACCACTTATGTGATCTGACCATTTATTAATATCATTCAACTTTAAACCTGCTCACTGCAGCACTAGACCTCAGCAGTGCCCTGAGCGAATGTGATACTGGAGCAAAGTCACTAGAGATAGCATGACACCAGCACTCCTTACGGTCCCCCTTAAGTTGTCAGGGAATCCAGATGAAGATACAGCAAGTTTTAATAGTTGGGTGGACAATGCCCTAGATATAGTTGCCCCCCTTAGACTAATCATCTCCTCTAGGAAGAGACCATCTGCCCCCTGGTTTTCCTCAGAACTTCGAGCCGTGAAAAGTTTATGTAAAAAATTGGAGCGTACTTGGAGACAATCATATGACCCCGCAGCCAAACTCTCCTACAGAAAGCCCTTAAAAATTTCCATAAAATTAAGCGAAGTATCATGAGGGACTATTTCACCCACAAGATTAAATCAGCTGGAAATTCAGTGAAAACTTTATTTAAAATTGCTCAATGCTTCACCAAACCAGCAGCTCTAGATAGCACTGTGATTCCCTCTGCGCTGGGTTATCGAACTTTTTATAGGACAAAATTGAATCTATCTACGCTACTTTCCCATCCAATTTGACTCTGTCTGAGCATAACGCCATTCCGGAAAGTTTGGAGCCTTGGACCAAATTCTGCCTTCTTTCTCTTGAGGCTTCCTTAAAAGAACTATTAGAATGTAAATGTGGTTCACCGGGTGATGCCTCCCTGAACCAAATTTGGAACTCTTCTTTGAGTTCAGGCATTTTTCCTGCAACATGGAAACAGGCTTTTCTACAGAGTATAAAAACTTCAGACCCATCTCTCTTCTGCCCGCCCTGGCAAAAATCCTTGAACAGATAGTCCAGAGTCAACTATCCGAATTCTTGGAATACAATTATAGATTCCACGATTCCCAATCCGGCTTCAGAGCAGGCTATAGCATGGAGACCGCACTCTTAGAAGTGTCAGAGAGTGTTCATGTAAATGTAAATGTATGTAAATGTAAATGTATGTGTTTTTGTAAAGCGCACTGCTGCTGAGGCGTCATGGCGCTGTAGACCGCTGGGGAACCCGTCCTGGCTATCCCTGTGAGATGGTTCCTCCTGGGTATCTCCAAGGTGAAACCAGGCATCCCCGGCGAATGTGGGGGGCTGTTGTGGAGATGAGGCAAGCTAATGCCCAGAGTTGCCGAGTGTGATCCCTGGTTAGAGTAGGCACAGAGGCGAGAATTATCGGTCTGCTGGCCCTGGTCCACGACCCTGCCGCGTCGGGAATTGAACCCTGGTCCCGGGCCGTCCTCTGCTTCCGGGTCTGCCGCCTCCAACCAGTGAGCCACACTACTCACACTTCATGAGACTATTGACCAGGGCAACGCAGCAATACTTGTGCTGCGGGATCTGTTTGCAGCCTTCAACACTGTGGCCCATCCTATTCTCCTAGAGAGATTAAAACAATTGGGAATTCAGGGTACGGCCCTTGCCTGGATCCGATCCTTCCTAGAGAAGCGGACACAACAGGTTTTTCTATGTCCCTTCGTCTCTTCCCAGAACCCCTTGTTTGTGGGGTTCCCCAGGAGCAGCATTGAGTCCTCTCCTTTTCAATGTATACCTCTCCCCGCTTGCAGCATTGGTTGAGTCCCTGGGGGTGAAGGTGATCTCCTACGGCCTACGCTGATGATACCCAGCTCCTGTTTTCTTTTAAAGAACAATCGGAGGCTGCCTTTATCAACTTTAGAAGCTGTCTAAGTAACATCTCGGCTTGGATGACCTAAATTGTCTAAAGCTGAATTCGGAGAAAACTGAGGTGCTCTTCTTCAACCAATGGGCCTCTCCACCTTCTAAGCACTGGTGGCCTCAAGAACTGAATCCCCCTCCTGGACCAGTAGATTCGGTGAGAAACTTGGGTTTCAGATTTGATAATGATCTTTCTTGCAAGCCCCAGATCCGGCAAGTCTCCTCCTCCTGCTTCGAGAAACTTCGTACCCACTTTCTCCCGATGGACTGCAGGAGGATGGTGGTTCATCTAGATTACTCTAATGGCCTTTACTTGGGTCTCCCTGCATATCTGATTCTCAGACTACAAATGATACGGAATGCTGCGGCTAGACTGATTTACAAGGTGGCTTACCATCACTCCATCACTCCCCACCTGAGAAGCCTTCATTGGCTGCCTGTCATAAGGAGAATAGAATTCAAGGCACTCACCCTGGCTTACAGAGCAACCTGGGGCCGAGGCCCAGCCTACTTGAGACTTAGACTCCAACACTACCATCATGACCGGGCCTTGAGATCTAACCGCCTGAAACTCCTCACCACTCCCCGCTTTCGCAAGGCTAGGGTAGGCGGCAGAGCTTACGCGGTTAAGACCCCAAAACTGTGGAATGCCATGCCGCTCCCTCGCCACCTCACTGAACCACAATCTGCCTTCAGGCGAGCCCTAAAAACCTGGCTCTTTAACCGTCATTAAGCTTATGTGTGCCAACTGCCTTAGCGCCGGGACACCAACGTTGGAGGTATCTCTGCTCTCTACAAATGCCAAAATAAATAATAAAAATAATTAATAAATAGTGTTTTAGAGAACTGAATTGAATTACAGGCTTGTCGACTAGTCTAGGGGGCTGGTGGTCGGAGCACTGTGTTTGGCCACGCTCTCTCAAAGGCTGTCATTCGCCGACAGCTCAGAGGGTTAGGACGATTCCTTCCCAAAAACACTTGGGTGGGTCTGGGAGGGTAGAGAGGGTCGGGAAAGGTGGTCACGTTAGATCTTTTTGGGATGTGGAGTACAGTGTTCTCCATGTGTGAGGGTGAGTGGAGGGGTGGTGGAGTAAATTAAGTCAGAATTTTTTGATTTTTCCAAAAGTATGTATACTGCTTATTTTTGTAATTCAGTTTTGACTTGAGGATGCAGGATTGGCAAGCTCATACTGTCAGACTAATGGCTAGGATTAAATGTATGAACTGGAATGTTTCTTGTTTAAATTCACGAAGTAAACGGCAGCTGGGTAGAGGGAAATGGGGGCCTGTAGACTCCATTTGCTAGCTTAAACAGAGACTCATTTGGTGCACAAGGATCGTCTACTACTAAAGCAACTGGATTATGACATAATTAGTTGTACATCACAAACGTTTCTCATCCGAGCGGGTGCTTTATAATCTGCAACAAACGTCCAATGTAACGTTTTGAAAACTACAGGGGACCCAATGGGGAGATGGGTGCTCGCACAACTTTTATTTCACTCCTAGAGGTTTGTTATATGTGCAGTTTATGGACAAAATATTGACTACCCAGAGTTATTAGATATGCTCTTGTTAGAGCTTTTAGACTGGGTGGGGGTACTGATTATAATGGGAGATTTTAATTGCATAATGGATTATGGCATTGATTCCACTGATCATAAAACTACCCCCACATGACGAAGACTAGAGCATCAATTCACGAACTGACCTAGCTCCATGGGCTTTATGATGCACGGAGGACCATATACCCAGCTAGGCCCGGGTTTACTTTCTATCCATGGCCGCATAAACACTACTACAGGATCAATATGTTTTTTTCTGGGAGGCCTTTATTAGCAGGTGCAGAGATAGAATTATGTACCAGAATTGTATCAGATCATAACCCGCTTTTATTTACATTTTGTCTTAACAATACAAGAGCTAAGCTTTCTAAGTTTTTATTTCCCCATCCTCTTTTCTATAACAACGATTATGTGAGTCACATTTCTGGTTTAGTAAGGGAATTTCTCATTACAAACACAGGTTCTGCGACACACTCCATTATCTGGGATACCATCAAGGCATACATACGTGGTATCACATTACAATTTATCATCAAACAAAATTGAGCTGCTATTGAAACTGCACGTTTACTGCGGCAAGAAATCTTACAGCTTGAAATATTACACGCACCGAAGATTGATCAAGGTGTCGTGGACAAGCAGGCGATTTTTCTCGAATTATTTGAAAAACGATTGGGCTTTAAAAGACCAGATAGCAGCTAATTATGCTAAGAATAAAGCTCTGCAATACGAATATGGTGATAGGGTGGCCGAGTTTAGCCCATCAAATCTCCAATAGGCAGTCAAAATGTACAATCCAATGTATTAAAGGCATGAATGGTATCTCTCATATGAATTTGGACTCTATCATAGAGCATGCTCTCTTCATTTTATCAAGATCTATACTATCAGCCTTCCGTAGGTTGCCAGTGGAAGATTACGACATATATTCAGAAGTGTAGGTTGCCCCATTTAGGGGAGGATCGTTGCAGAGGGAGTTCTCTATGGCAGCTCTCCCCTCAGGCAATACGGCTGGGGAGGATGCTCTTCCTTCAGAGTTTTATAAAGTATTTAGGGACATAATAGCTAGGGAATTCTTCAAAGTTATTCAGCATATCTATAATTAGATTGGATTAGATTAGATTAGATTGGTCGCTACCGCGCACGCTCAGGATAAAAGGGGGCGAATGATGCGGACGCGCCGCTGGCACGCCTAAGGCAAGCCCGTCTGCGTCTGGACCGCGGACAGTGCCAGCCATGCTGCCCGTGGGGACCCAGCATCAAGAATTGTTTGGTCCAAGGAGTAGCTATTCGCCCTTTCTGCCTCCAGTTGCCCAGGGCCTTCGTGCTTGGACTTTAGTTTGGAGGAGGGAAATGAGGTAAGTCCTTATGATTCCCACTGTAGATCCTGCATCTTCAGGCTTGCAAAAAAGACGGTGAACACAATGATTTGTCAGGGGTTGATCCTACTGTAGCATCTAAACCGCCCCCAAGGCCCACCATCAAGGCATGCCTATTTAACTGTAGATCTCTTCCAAAGCATGCAAACGATATCTGGCTTACTTTAAAGACCAATGCCTAGGACATGTTGTTTTTAATTGAAACCTGGTTGCGAGATAGCTCCAATCTACATATAGCACTAGCTATACCAGCAGGATATAGAATTCCCAAGGTGAACTGAGTTGGAAATAGACTAGATGGTGGCCTCGCTGTAATTATAAGAGAGAATTGGGAGATCACGTATAAGAGAATTGAAAATAAAGGGCAGATTGAGGCTTTGTCCTTCTGCATTAAACTCTCCAAAGCCTCCTCAATGGCTGGACTGCTGGTCTATAGACCTCTTAATGCCCCAGCGGCCCATTTCTTGAAGCTCTATGTCGTTATTGCTGATCTGTCACTCAAATATACCAACTTTATAGTGCTTGGGGATTTTAATGTTCATATGGAGAATGTTAATTGCCCCATAGCTGTCCAGCTAGCTAATACCCTAAAAGGGCTCAATCTGTCGCAGAAGGTAGCGTCACCTACTCATGTGGCTGGCCATATGCTCGATTTACTTTTTACCAATGATCATACTTTACAGATAGAGGACCCGTTACCTATAACTTGGTGTGATCATTGGTTGGTTCCCTTTAATCTATTTTGGGTCTCCTGTAATAATCATTCTAGAGGTTAGGAGAAACTGGTGGAAGACTTCCTATGAATCGATGGGTCGTGAGTTACAGGACATCCCTCTCCAGCTTACAGGTAACCCTAGCCAGAATGCGTCAACTTTTAACTGTTGGGTCACTTCAGCTTTTGATAAAATCGCCCCAATGAAGACTATGAAATTGGTCAGGAATAAACTGTCAGCCCTTTGGTCTACAGATGATCTTCATATGGAGAAAAGCCTATGTAAGAGGCTGGAGCGTGCCTGGTGAAAACACAATGAGCCTGTGGCCAAGTGCGCTTACAAAGTAGCGCAAAGGAAATTTCATTGTCTAAAGTGTAAGACTATTGGGGACTTTGTCGCCAATCAGATTAAAACCTCTGACAACTCTGTGAAATAAATTTTTAATATAGTGCAGGGTTTTATTAAACCACATGCTCTGAAGAGTACTATTCCTCCGTCAGCTACTCTTTGTGGAAAGTTAGCGACTTTTTTCCAGGCTAAAATCCAGGATATTTACTCTTCCTTCTCACCCTTGGGACGACTAGATTTACCTTCTCCACGTGTGGGACGAGTATGTGGTCGGTCTTTAGTCCCTTTGGCTTAGAAGCATCTCTGGGGGAACCTAACAAAATAAAATCAGGCTCCCAAGCAGACCCTTGTCCGGACAGATGTTTTAAGCTACTAGCCCCCTGGCTTAATCCTGCTCTGAACGCTATTTGAAACTCCTCGTTAGGGACGGGGATTTACCCTACTAGCTGGAAAAATGCATTTGTTCAGCCAATTCTCAAGAAGGAAGATGCTGATCCAACAGAGCCCAAACATTTTAGGCTAATCTCTCTCCTTCCTGTCCTGGCTAAAATTCTAAAAAAGGAAGTCCAGAAACAACTAGGGGACTTCCTAGAGTCGAATTGTCATCTGCACGCCTCCCAGTCTGGATTTAGATCCGGGTATAGCACGGAAACTGCTTTGCTGGAAGTTGCAGAGACCATCCGTGAAACCTTAGACCAAGGAAGCTGTGTGATGCTGGTGCTGTTGGACTTATCCGCAGCTTTTGATACGGTGTCGCACAGGATTCTCCTAAACAGACTGAAATGTCTAGGGGTGACGGGTACGGTTTGGGCCTGGTTTTGTTCATTTTTAGAGGGACGCACTCAGCAGGTGACCCTCCATCCTCATGTTTCCACCTCCAGCCCCCTTGTGTGTGGGTCCCGCAGGGCTCGGCCTTAAGCTCAACGCTTTTTAATGTGTATCTCACCCCCTTGCGGCAATTATTGAGCAATATGGGGTAAAGGTCGTCTCGTATACCAATAATATACACAACTGGTGTTCTCCTTCAGAGATAACAGCGAGATGGCCTTTGTCAATTTTAAGCAGTGGCTTCTGAAATTCTCGTCATGGATGACGGAGGGCTGCTTAAAATTGAACACAGAGAAGACGGAGGTCTTGTTTTTCAACCAACCTACCACTCCACGGCCAGAGCTCTGGTGGCCGGCTGAGGGTAAATCTGCCCCCTCTTCCTGTTGCTTCTGCTAGGAATTTGGACTTAAAGTTTGATGCGAAGCTGACTGGCAAAGTGCAAATCGCCCATGTCTCCGCGCCATGCTTTTGGAAGTTGAAGGCTCCACAGAGCATCCTCCATTATCTGCCTATGGACTGTAGGAAGACCGTATTGGTCACTTCCCAACTTGATTATACGAATAGCCTCTACCTGGGGCTTCCTGAGTATTTGCCCAGAAGGCTGCAGATTATTCAAAATGCAGCTGCTAGGCTTGTTCGGAATGTGCCAATGCGTCACGACATAACCACCCATCTGCTCAGTCTACATTGGCTGCCCGTGAAAAGAAGAATTGATTATAAAGCACTCACTTTGGCCCATAGAGCAATGCATGACACTGGTTAGCAGTATTTGAGGCATAGACTTGAAACATATAGTAAGAACAGAGTACTCAGATCAAATGACCAGAAACTTCTGGTAATTCCACGATTTGCGAAGGCCAGGATTGATGGCCGGGCCTTTGCGGTTAAAACCGCGACACTCTGGAACTCTATGCCTGAACATTTAAGGAAGAGCAACACAGAATCCATGTTTGAAAAAGCCCTAAAAACATGGCTTTTTGTACTTCCCTAAAGCCCCCTGCTCTCCTGATTTCACGCCTAGGTCATCTGCAATTCTAGCACCAGGACACCTCTGTTGGAGGTAGCCGTGCGCTCTAAAAGCTGCAATAATAATGATAATAATAATAATTGGCGGAGGGGGATTCCTGGATTCTTGCAATGTAACTAAGATCATGGTATTCCTGAAGAAAGGTAAGCCTTCAGAGGATATGGGGTCGGTATGGGGTCATACCAACCTATTTCCCTGATCAATTCGGATGCCAAGTGGTTCGTTAAGATCTTGGAGATGAGACTTCCCCCTCTTCTCCCGATACTGGTCTCCCAACAACAGCATGGATTCGTACAAGGAAGGGATACGACCAGCCATACCAGTACTCACATTTTGGCATTCGATGCTGCAGGGAAATTTAATGCCAGGATAGGCATGATTTTATTAGATGCCGACAAGGCATTTGATTGCGTGGCCTGGAAATGTATATGGGCTTCATTGGGAGCTTTTGTTGTTGGGGACAAATACATCCAAATGTTACAGGCGCTATACAAGACCCCACGTGCTAGGGCGATATACTGGGAGATATTCAAGTACATTTGGGATATACCGTGGAACTCGACAGGGATGTCTATTGTCTACTCTTTTATTCACTTTGTATATTGAACTATATCATTGTTCGTTATTTCTGTGGACATGAATTTAAAATTACTAAGCCCAGGGGGAGTTGGCGGAGTGCCACTAAGCAGAGTTCCACGGAGTTGGAAAAAAAACTCAGTGGAACTCCGCTCCCCTCCACGCTCTCTAATATAATTATGACAAAAAAAAGCACTTACCTGCTGTGGCATCTCCGGGCTGCCTCTTCCTTGCCATGGTCTCTCTCTCCTCCTCATCCACACAAACCCCTACATTGTACGTCTTGTGCGGCGCATGCATGTGTGAAAGACATACAATGTAGGAGTTTGCTTGTAAGAGGACGGCGAGGACGAGGAGGAGAGAGAGACCACGGCGAGGAGGAGGCAGCCCAGATATGCCACAACAGGTAAGTGCCTTTTATTTTGTTATAATTAAATTAGGGAGTGTGGAGGGGCTGGCTAATTCCGCTCCACTACATAGACGGAGTTTTGACTGAACTCCGCCTTCTCAATAGAGCGCAGAGTAGGCAAAACTGCATAAACTCCGTTGGCGGAGTGGAGTTCTCCTCTCAGGGTTAAAAATTACAGCATATGCAGATGATGTGGCTGTCTTTGCATTAAATCAGTTGACAGCCCTTGGACAGGTTGTTAAGGAGGCCACTGATTTTTGCAGGGTTTCTGGGTATAAGCTCAACATCTCCAAAACACAGTTCCTATTGAATTTTGAGCCGAACGTTCCAATGGTAGGGGTTATCTCAACTGCTCTATATCTCGGTGTTAAACTGTGCTCTGAGATGGGGGATATAATCAAATTGAATTATGAGTACTTGTTAATATCTGTTATTGCCAAAATGAAGTTATGGAATAAACTTCCACTTAGAATTATTGGACGATACAATATAGTTAAAATGAATATTCTTCCGAAATTTCTTTATATTTTTAGAGCAATTCTTTTACAGGTCCCTGATTAATTTTTTTAGGCGCCTTAAAGGCACCATTGGTATTTTTATCAGTGGGTTACAGGCATGTGAGATGAGCAATCGGATTTAAGAAGATCCGATAAAAGATAAGGTGCTTTCAACTCCTGGATTTTAAGTTGTATTTTTGGGCTGTGTTTGTGGGGTGCTTGCGAAGTTAATTATTTCTGGCAGACCCAGACCAAGCGGCTTTCTGCTATCAGCTAGTTCTGGGGAAGAATATAGGCTTTTTTTTTATACTGGCTGGGGGACCCACATTGTGACAAGAGGGTTTGCTTTAAGGTTGTAAAGGATGCTGTTCACATCTGGCAGGGAATGTGTGATAAATATTCAATTGGCTTTTTGAATAAAGAAACACCGCTGTGGGATGATCCTGCTTTTCCAGTAGTGTTTCAAGATCCAACTGGAAAGGTCTGGGGGCGAAATGGGGTCCAGATTATCGGGCAGGTGTACAACCTAAATAGCTTCTGCTCATTACAGGCTAACGATGGACTCCCTATTCACTTTAAAAAAAATATGTGAGGTACTACTCTCTGATAGGATGTAAATACCCAATGGATTTGGAAAGTTAATGCTGCGTCTTTATAAAGCAGGTAGAAACCCATTGTTTGGCTTGGTTTATCAGGTCCTTTGTCGGTATGTAACTAATGACAATGTGCTATTGGCTTCAAAATGGAGCCAGCAACTGAAGTCTGACGTTTACGTCTTGGAGCTATAGAGGGCTCTGGAGATTTTGGATAGATCGGTCCCCTCTATCAACCTGAAACTGCAAAAATTCAAGACTATTTGTCTCCTATATTACACGCCAGAAAGAATCTGTAAATGGGGAGCCAATGTTCCTGGGGCTAAAACTAGGTGCCCAAATATCTGCAGATATGGTGCATATGTGCTCTGTATGTCCTGCCCTGAAGGACTACTGGGCTGACATAGCTGAATTAATGTCACACCTCCTAGGCCTCCAGGTTTCATTATCCCCTAAAGAGATTTTGATGGTGTAGTAAGGTGGAATCTGACTATATGGTTGCCCTCACTTTTTGCCTGGTGTTTTGCTGGTCTATGACTTAGTTGGACTGGGATCCTGCTATTCAGGGCCCCAGTCTATCTGCTTTCTCTGTAAAATGGTTTCCATGTACATTAGGTACATCTCTAATTGGATTCTGGAGTGCCTTATAAGTCCCTAGTATATGGTATACTATGTTCCCAGGGCATAGGTACCTCAGAGGCCTACCAGGGGCTGAAGCATGTATTATGCCACCCCTGGGAAGCACTCCAAAATGACACCACAGGTCTGCTACTGCAGCCTGGGTAAGGTGGTGCATGCACCCCTTACTGTGGTATAGGCTACCTATATCACTACCATTGCACACACATATAAAACCTATAAGTCGCTCCTATGGCAGGCCTTAACAATCTTGAAGGCAGAGTGCTTGGTTTTTATGTGAGAGGGTGCCCCTGCATGAGCAGAGCCCCTCTGCAGCGTTCGGAGTACCTCCTCTGATGCTGTTTGTGGTGCAGCCTGACCATATACTCTTAAGTGCATTATAACCTCGCGGTAAATGCTAACTTTGGACTGGCTGCACAGAAACATGTTGTGTTTGGTGTCAAACACTTTGGAATACTACCCCCCCGCCAGTTCTGGCGGCGTGGGTAGCATTCCACCCTTCTAGAGGGAGAGACATGTTCACACTGGTCTACCCGGTAAAGACTTTCTAAAGCCCTGGCATCACAAAATGGATGCCACTGCCACAGACACTGGTCTGGCTCCTGCTGCTGACCGAAACTCTGGCAGGGGAGGCCTGGACAATAGGTTTCCTGTCCCAGGGAGGTGTAACCACCTCCCCAGACAGGCAGATGTGTATTGGGGCTGGACAGGAGCACTCTCTAGTGCTTTGAAGTCCTGCACTGGGGGCACACTTGGTGTCCCTGTGCATAGTACAGTTCAAACCGGTTGCAGGGGCTACCTTCCCCTGCTCTGGCGTGAAACTGGACAAAGGAAATGGATGTAACCACCCCTCTTTCCAAACCCTCCCATAGGTGGGTCCCTAGAGTATGTCCAACCCCCTATCTTAGTATGAGTATAGGAACCCAGTCCTTGAGACTTTGGATTACCCTGGACGAAACTCTGCAACATATATCCTGGACCTTCGACTTTCTATTTCAACTAGAAGACTGAAGAAATCTCCCTTGGGGTCAAGGAGTGACTCCCCTGCTTGGCAGGCACCAAAGAAGCAACTGTCTGGTCTGCAACTCTGAAGCTCCCGCCGGATGCTGAAGTCTTTGCATCACCAGAGGTAGATTTCCAGACTTCCCCGAGGCTACCCTGAGTCCACAGCAAAGCTTAGGCCCGTGGCTACCGTGGGTGACGTGGAACCGTGACCACTGGACACCGTAAACTTTTGCCGGTCCATCATCTTCCTGGTCTTCCTCGAAGTTGTGCTTTGGGCTCCGAGTAGCCCCAGCCTTGGTCATCTACAGCACCGAAGATCTCTGGCCTCCACTCTACGAGTGACCCGTGGGCCAGTTTCCAGTGCGACTGCTTGAGGCTCCTTCGCGATCGCTAGCCTGTTGGCTAGTGGGTCCCCACGAAGGCAACTCCTCTTCTGATTGGACTTTCCTGGTTGCTCCAGACGTGCCCTGACTTACCCTTGCTGGGTGAGTCCCCCAGACCTTGCTAGTCTGCACCGACGTCCTTCTTCTATTTCCACTTGACTTGCTGTTGCCAAGGCTTGTTGGGTCCATCCTGGTCGCCGACACCGCAGCACTCGACAGACTTCGTGGGACAGCTCGAATCCAGCTCCTGGTCATCATCGACGCCTTTTGGCTGAAGAGTCAAGACACCCGTCAACTCACCTGAAGCACCCGACATCTGTGGGCATTGGATTATCGGGCCCCTGGTCACTGATAAGTGACCCAGACTCTGTCCCCTCTGCTTTCAGGTTCCTTCCATCCTCGATCCAGGCTTGGATCTCTTCGGACACTTCTCCTCTTCACGGCAGCAGCACTTCTTTGCCAGCTTCCATTGAAAACAACGCCGCGACCCGACACCATTTGACACCTATGCACCCGGCTTCCCTGGGTGAGGTAACGCGAGTACTCCGGTGCTCCCGTGGGTGTTGGCCCTAGACACCTCTTAGTCCAAAAGGGTTTGCTTGTAGTCGTCCTGTAAGTGTCCTTAAACTCTTAATTTCCAACCGCGACTTTCCCCATAAAAGTTAATGGTGATTCGGGGCTGTGTTCTCACACTGCACGCGTCCCCCGTGGGTCCCCTGTGTCACTACCTTGGGTGGTTCCTTGTGGTCCAAGCACTTCTACAGGCTCTAGACGTTGTGTCTAGTTCAGTCGTGGTTCTTATGCGACTTTATTGGTATATGGTTTGGTACGCCCCTAAGGCCCAAACGTGTACTTGTGCTTTTACTGTTGAATACTGACTTGTAACTTAAGTACTTCGAACTCCAGCTTCATAAAGAGACTAGATGGGTGTGTTTTATCTTAAATACATATATTTTAACTATATACCTGGTGTGGTTGTCCTTTCATTTGGTCATTCAAGAGATTATAGACTGGTAAAACAAGCTGCTTTACATTCCTTCAAGACTTAGCCTGAAGGCTGCTCTCCATAGCTACCACTAGGATAGCTTTCAATAAAGGTTGTCTTTAACCTATCACCATAAGGGGTTTGTTTGGACTGGTACAAGGTGCCCACTTTAATGAGTGGACAGCATATAACAGGCCAACTTCTCACAGATGGGTGTTAAGTTTGAGTATGATGGTGGTATCAAGTGCCTAATGAAAATAATGATAGTCTGTGCCCAGTTATTTGTTGCTTGGGTTTGGGTCTCTGATGCTCCCCCTAAGGCAATTGAATGGTGGGCTCTTTGAGACACATTTATAAGTCAGAGTTGGCTTTTGCCAAAGCTAGAAGTCCTTCCTCTCTGAGGAAACTTGACAAAATCTGGGCGTGTCTCAGCTGGAATTTATCAAATTATAATTTTGAGTGATGTTCTTTCCATCAGATGACCGTTATCTTCGGGTCTAAGCATTATTCATTTATGGAGTTTTTTCTGTATGCATATTTTGTTCATTGAGTATTATGTAATGAACATTTCTAACTTGAAAAATAATAAAAGATGAATTTTTTAAAAAAAGAGACCCGTCTCTTTCCCACTGCACATGCAGAGAGCTGAACTCGGGCCTTCGACCTACTCCAGCAGCTCGGCCTAGGAAGCAGGAGTGCAAAGTACCCCTGAGTCTTAGGACAGGAGATACAACCATCAGGCCAGCTAACGGGTCCCCACACCCCCTGGCGTAGCAACACAAAAGGTGCCATCACCGAGGGGGAGGTGGAGTTGAGGAGACAGGAGCTTGGACCTTCACCTACTGTGCCTCATTGTGACCGGGAGGGGACCATGAAGACACCCAGGGCACAGAAATGGATACCCTTGCTGACAGGCAAACTTCTGCAAAGACGCCAAACCTGACTCACGGGGCTCCAACGCAGCACACACAACAAAACTGGGGGTGCAAACAGCTCAAGACCTAGCAGTAGCAAGGTGGACACACTATGCATTGTAAGTGTCCATCCCCAGATGGACTAAAACCAGCGTGCCCACCCAGGTCAGTCAGGGAAAATGCAGACGATGGTTCTGATTTCTCAAAAGTATCTGTGGCATGCAAACTACCATGGAGGCACAAATTGGTGGAGCGGGCCAGAACTAGGTCTGCTCCGTCAGGATTTAACAAAGATTGCAAAATGGGTCACAGAGGCTGAAAACCAGATCTCCAACAGAGAGGTCACAATACAGTTGCTGACTGCAAACGTGAGTCACCTGGAGTGCAGGGTGGAAGATGGAGAAGGCTGCCCCTGCCAGAACAACCTGCATTTCGTTGGAATGCCCGAAGGGGCAGAGAGCTCTCACCCTGAGACTTTTGTCACAACCTGGCAAAACACCTGGCTGCCACATGAGGCTCTTTCGTCCTGCTTTCTCATCAAGATGGCCCCCAGATCCCTCACTCCTTCCCCCCCCCCCCCCCGAGACCAATGATTGCGCGATTTTTGTACCATGCATAAAGGGACACCATACGGAGACAGGACTGACTTCTGGATACCCTAATGCTAAACTCTGGAAAAATCAGCATTTACCCTGGCCACACAATACAGAGGCAGAGACAGTCTAATGCACTGGTCAAGCAAAAACTACAGGCAATGCAACTGACTTATTTGCTCATGTTCTCGGCTAAACTCAAGATCCTCTACCATTAATTGAGACACCCCAAGCAGTATGGGACTGGCTGGAAATTTGGACACCGGGCCTCCGGGGTTTTATGACAGGACTGCACCAGGAGAAACATCGCCCCTACAAGAGCAGCGCATGTGCAAGGGACAGGAGAGATTCATTGGCCTTGCGAGGCGCAGTTTGCGATCCCAGAGAGAGACCTACACAGAGAGACCAGACCGCCACCACAGAACAGAGGAGGGTGACAGCGGCAGTAAGCGGTTGATGACAGCTGAAGGGGATTGTTGCATAGGGTCTCCTGGAACAGCAAAGACCAACGCTGACTAGTTCCCCGAACGTATATCCTTTCTCTAATGTTGTGGACACTGGTGGGTGTGGGAAGAGAATTTACAGGAGTCTCCTCACTGAACTTTGTACATGAGCAATATATATATATATATATACAAATTTTGATGGGTCGGCTGTGCAGAAATCTACATGCAATCCCAGGTGAATATGCTCGGAGAACAGACAGGGCGACAAATCCTATAACAATTGTTCACACGGTTGGCAACGGGCGATGGATGCTTCACGTCCAGAAGTGTGGGGAGGGGAGAATTGGAACAGTTTGAATTTAGTTACATTCATTTTTACTTTATACCACTAGCTGGATCACCTAATCACCCCTTCTATATTCCAACACTGGAACAAACCCTTAGACTGCGCTCCCCTGGAATGTTAGTGATCTGAATAATGAAATTAAGAGGGGCACAGTGTTCCAATATCTTAAGCGCTACTCCCCACTGGTGTCACAGTTCCAGAACACACACTTACTCTGTAATAGTTGTCCCTTCCTACAATGATGTGGTCACACCAGGTTCACATCAGCTACACTAATACGTCTAGAGGGGTTGTTGTTTTTTTTCACCCGCGCTTTCCCATGCAGATCACTAAATCCCACTTCGGAGACCTAGGTTGATTTGTTTTTACTGAAGGGGAGCTAGGGGGTACACATTGGATGATTGCTTGAGTTTATGCCTGCACACTGCAGACACTCACAAAGGTGTTTCTGCAATGCCCCCAGGACAAACACTGGTGCGTGGCTACCTCACCTCACTCATGGACCTCAACACCAGCAACCTCCTGACATGTAAAACTGTCAGCTTGAAGTCATGGGCCACCTCTCTGGCCTTGATAGACACATGTTGATTATTGCACCCACAAACCAAGGCGTACACGTATACTCTACCTTGCACAGATTCTCCTCCAGGATTCACTACTTGTTTCGGCAGACACAGACAAGTTGACCAACTCCTGGATCCTGATGCATGCAGTAACTGATCATGCCCCAATAAGTCTCACACTTAGGCCACCCAGATGACAGCAGACTGGGCAATGGTGGGCGGTCGCTTGGTGGCATCTAGATGCCATATTCAACGATTTCCTCCGACAACAAATCACCAGCTACCTAGCTACAAGGTAAGACGCTGTTGACTTCTCTGCCATAATTTGGGAAGCCCTAAAAGCATTAGTGAGGGGGCAGATAATGTCCTACCAGGCCGTAGCCGGGAACAAAAGCACAGAGAAATTGATTTACATCATGAAATACACAGGGCAGAGGGGGACCTATCTGGAACCCCAGACAATCACAAAAGACACTATAGAGATAAAGAGGCTCATACTTTGGCAGACGTTGCTGGATTCGACATCTGTAGCACTCATGGGAACGTAATATAAACTATAAGAGTTTGGGGACAAGACAGAGAAGCTATTACACTGGCTGGCAAATAGGGAACAAGATCTGCAGCTGGTACCCAACCTTGTCACAAACTCAGGACAGACAGTCACGGCCCCTCATCTGATAGATCAAGAATTTGCAAGCTATTATGTTTGTCTATATGTGGAGCATACTGTGCCTAATCCCAATCAGGGAAGACTTGATCGTGCCCAAGCTGATTTACATTAGTGGCCCTGAGACTTTCCTACCTTGGCTCCTATTATGATCCAGATGTATGCAGGCACATCTGGCCTTGCTGTAAAATAGCCTAATTCTACTTACATACCGCTGACTGATGCACAAGAGGATATAGAGACTAGCATCCCATTGCAATTCCCCTGACTGGTGCACAAGAAGATATAAAGGTCGGCATTCCATTGCAATGGGTGACCCAACACTTTAAGTACCTGGGGATGCATATAACACTTAATAGCAAGAGGCATGGGACCAAACCATCTCACCCTTAGTGGCTAGTGTACAGAGAGATGTGAATCTACTCGCAATCAGTAAAGAAACAAGTCAAATCAATTTGGCTGGAATGAACTTCTACATTTTAATTGTTGGACTGAGTGTTTGAAAGAAGGATTTGAATGAGGCTTGACATTTGTGTTGCCTCTCTGCTTTGTTGTACAAAGATGCTCTCAATGCAGCTAAGGATAATGTTTAATGTGCAGTGTTTTTCACTTTTCTGAAAATGTGAATGACGACATTGAACATGAGGAAACAGTTACAGTAGAGGTTGCAAAGAAGAGTTCACAAGGGAGCCAGAGCTCAGGCACACTATCATTAAAAATAAGGCAGTCATAGCTATGAATGAGGGGGAAAGAGGACCAAGAGCATTTATTGAGAAAATTTGGTATCTCAACCTAATGAAGAACAGCTACTAATTGTTGAACAAATAACTAAATCAGTGGAGCATGGACTTTTACATGGTAAGAATGAATGTTTATGTATAACATTCAAGCCTACACTTCTGTATGCCAGTGGTCAGGCAGGTACTGGCAAAGGTTTTTTGATTAAAGTGTTAACTGCATTTTTTTCTTAGAAAGACACATTTGTAACCTTTCATGTGTTGTTGCAGCACCTCCTGGACTAACTGTTCACAATATTAAAGGAATCACATTGCATCAACTACTTATGTTGCCTGTGGAACATGACAAAAACTGGAGTACATGAAGTTATCTAGTGATGCTTGTCATGAAGTCTCAAAGGGTTATGAAAAAGTTGAAGGTCCTAATTATTAATGAGGATACAATGGTATCAAACTTAATGCTAGCTTTCATTTATCTGTGGTCTTAAGAACTGACTATGATTTTCTCATTGGTGGAAAGCAGATCATAGTTTTTGGTGAAAGGGCTACCAGTTTTTAACAAACTGCTTTACGAAGAAACGAAAAAGCCCTTAGGAAGTATTAGAAATTTTAATTGATGGTTTAAATTTACAGTACACAGAGTTGACGAGACAAGCTTCAGATATAGAGAACGGTAATATATTAAAAGACACTGGAATAGGATTAATCAGAGAAGAAGCAAAGAAAGCTCTTCCTAGTCACATGGTGAGCACGCTCTTCCCACACAATGAATCTCCTACTTCTGTAATTCGCCATCTCTAGAAAATTTACAAACAGACTGTGTGCCTCATGCTAACACTGGATGAGTGTGCTCAGTTTAACTCAGAAATACTTCATTTGCAAAAACAGGATGATTGTGACTCTTAGTCATATGGATAAAATGGAACAACAAGGATAAAAAATTATCACTAAGTCAAACAGTGGTAAATAAACTGTAATCACGTGAGAAAACAGTATCATATACTGTTATTTTAGAAAAAACTTTACATTTCTGTAAAAATTGCGGAATAATTTTGAGACAAAATCTAAATGTTGAGGAGGATTTAGTCAATGGAGCAAAGGGGAATGTGATAGATTTCATCACATACCCCGCCACTGACAGGCCATCGGTGGCGGTTCACCCGCCATCTAGGGCATTGGATCTACCACTGAATTACAATGCAGCTGGTCGGACTGCAGAGATGGGAAGTAGGACTGCCACCTCTGAGAGGATCAAAGATCCAGTTGGGATGGCGGTCGGATTCATAATCCCTACAATGGTAGCAGTGCCTGCGCATTCATCCCCATAGGGAGTAGGATATCCCTTTCTGACTGCCTGTTCATGGCGGTCCTACCGTCATGAACAAGCATCTGAAAAGGGACTTTGGGGGCCCTCAGCAAGGACCCGGTCCTCCATCAGCCTGCGCTATGTGGCCAAGGGGACATATGTGGTGCCCCCCCAAACATCCATGCACAATGTGTCAGGCACCACAAAAACATCCCCTTTTCAATTGATGCTTGTACTGCGGCCCTTTTCCAGGCCGCAGCACAAGCCACAATTGAAAAAGGGATGTTTCCAACCACTTACATGGCGGTCACATCCTAATCTGGCGGGTGGGACTACTTGTCGACCAGCCTCAGTCCGGCAATGACTCCCTATATGACCCCCTATATATTTACAATTATCAAAAATGTAATTTTATAAAAAACAATTTGTAATATTTGAATAAATATTACATTTATAAGAAGGTTAACCAATTAAATCATGCCTCAAAAGAAAAGTAAACTAATAGCATTATACAATCAACTAAACTAACAGTATAAAAGGCATACAAAATATAACTACTCACTACTCGAAAAACCACAAAATCTGCAAGAAGACGATACTATACTAGATTTTCAAGACAGGACAACAAAACAGCAGTGGAAAAATATATACAACTACCTGCCAAAGTGAGTAAAATAATTATTTAAACTAACTTAGAACTAAATTATTTCAAAAGAGTAAAATAACAAATTATTAACTAAATTACTGTTTTTATGTTTTGAATTATAGATGCCACAAATAAATCACTGCAGAGTTGCGAAACTACTAATCTATAGGAAAACGACTTAAATTACATCGCTGCATATACTTCATCAAACAGTGTTGGACTGGCCCTCTCTGCAGAGTCACCCCCAAACGTTGTCTTTTTTTTCCCAATTTTTGCTGAATTCGTTTTTGTTGGCCTTAAAACTTGTGCTTGTGTACTCTCCTTTAACTATTGTTTAAGTGGCTTATACCCAATTGACATATTTAATAAACTTGTAAGTCCCTTGTAGAGTAGTATACCATATACTCAAGGCCTGTAAATTAAATGCTACCAGTGTGCCTGCAGTACTTTTTGTGCCACCCACTAAGGTAGTACTTTAAAACATGTCCCAGGCCAGCCACTGCAGACTGAATACAATTTTAAACTGCCATGCCGACTTGGCATTTAGATCCCCTCGCCAAGCCTTAAGCCCTCCTTTTTATTGCATATAAACCACCCATAAGGTAGGCCCTAGCTAGCCCATAGGGCAGTGTGCTGTGTAACTAAAAAGTTGAACATATACTTTTAAATTGTATGTACCCTGGTAGTGAAAAACTCCTAAATTTATTTTTCACTACTGTTTATGTTTATGTTTATGTTTGTTTATTTATATAGCGCATATATACCGGCAGGTCTCTTAGCGCTTGACAGAAGGAGATTGCATCAAAGAAGGTACGGACAATCCTTGTAGCGAGCACAGCTAAAGAGTATCTTCAAATAGCAGGGTTTTTAGCAGCTTTTGGAACGGAAACAGACCCGGTTCTTTACGCAAAGAATCAGGTAATTGGTTCCAAAGTCGTGGCAAAACAACTGAGAAGGCTCGGCCACCCTTGGTGGCCAGATTACTCCGAGGGCAGGCTAGCTGGAAGGCCTCTGTAGAGCGAAGTACGCGCCCTGGCACGTATTTAGCTAGGCGATCCCGAATGTAGCCAGGGGCATGGCCGTAGAGGGTTTTATGGGCGATGCACAGGCCCTTGAATTTTACACGCTGTCTGACGGGCAGCCAATGTAACTTGTGCAGCAAAGGGGATGCATGGGTCCTCCTAGGAAGGTTAAAAATCAGCCTGGCGGCGTCATTCTGCACAACCTGTAGGCGGTTCATCAGTTTCAAAGGGAGTCCTAAGTAGAGTGCATTTCCATAATCAAGGCGCGATAACACAGTGGCTGAGACTATTGAATTTAAAGAGGAAACTGATAAGAGAGGGGCCAGTTTCCTCAGTTGTTTCAGGACGCCGGTGCAGGTGCCCACTACTGAGTGGACCTGATGACTCAAGGAAAGTTCCGAATCGATTTTAATTCCCAGACTTTTCACGACTGGTGACGGACATGGGGGGGGCCCAAGTTCTTTGAGCCAAAACAGGCCACTCCAGGCCTACTGTGATGCCTATCCCTCCTATAGGATAACATTGGGGATTCCTTATTACATTTAATAAGCTGTAATTTCCGATTGGGAGCAGGTGGCTATGCCATGTTTGGTGTCTTTGGAATTGTAATGAAAATCCCTATTTAATGGTAAAGTCAGGTTTTTCATTAATTTTGAAAATGCCACTTTTAGAAAGTTGGCATTTTTCTGCCCTTAGCCTATTTGTGCCTGTAGCCTGTCTTGAGTCACATGACTGGGAGTAACTTACAGTCAGACTTTGTGAATGTAATCAATAGAGGGATAAGTTGTGCCTTAATGGGCATCTGCTGGCAGGATGAAGCTGAGCACAGCCACACTCACAACTAAATAGGGACCTCATACAAAGGAGCTATCACCTCCCCATTGTCTGCAGCCAGCTTGGAGCCAGGGCAGGGGAGTCGGGGAATTATATGCACTTCAAAGTCACAGTTTGGAAGCGTCTCCCACCTTCCAGAAGGAGGGTACCATGGTATAAAAAGAGGACCACAGACACCAACTCTTCAGTACACTTCTTGACCTATGGATGCTCTGTCATGAAGGAGGACAGCTGTGCTGCTGAAAGGACACACTCTGCTGGACTGCTGACATGCTGCAGGATTGATGAATTGCTGCCTCTCTGCCCTGCTGCGTGTGGGAAGAAGGACTAGACCTGCAACCCAGGACCACCAGAGTGACTCTGAAAGGCTGGTTTTCTGGCCTCCTGATCTGAGCCTCAGGGTGTGAAAGGTTCCCTTCACATTTGAACCACAACTGAACGCAGTCTGAGGGACTCATAACTCTCCAGATGGTGCCCCACCAGTCCTGGACCCTGGGAGGTGGTGCTGAAGAGAGGAGGTGGTGCTGAAGGTGACCAGATAGCCATAACTCAAGAGTGTGGACTTAGAACATTTCTGGCAAAAAACTGCTCTGACAGGGGGAAACTGAGACAAACCTACTTTCCTATCTGCTTGAGGTGCATCATCGGTCGGATTGACTTTGTGGCTCCTTCTGCCACATTCTTCTCCGCAGCAACAAATCAGTTTCAGCGTCCTTCACCAAAGAGATATTCGGCCTCATGGGACTATCTTTGGCTACAGCCCTCTGCGTTGTCCTGCTGAAGATTTTCAACTTCCATTTCAGAGACTAAGGGACTGATTTGGATGTCGGTCGGAAAGTCTCCGACGGCAGGTCGGAGGCTTTCCGACGGACATCTAAGGTTTAAACTCTGACCGCCGTATTACAAAGATGCCAGTCGGAGTTTAAACTGGCTGATTAAGCCATCTGGGTTCCAACTGGCTCAAGGAGCCCCACGGCCAGCCGGAAGGGCCTCATAATCCCTAACAGATGGCGTTTCCACCTTCTGGATTATGATGGCACATTCCGACAGCAGTTTCATATCCGCCTTTCTGACATGGAACTGCTGTCAGAAAGTGTCTTTGGAGTCCCTAGCAGGGCCCCCTTGCCCCCTGGCCCTACGGTTATTGCCATGGGGGGCACCCATGGTGCCCCCTGAAAATCCCTGCACTGTGTGTGCGACACGGTGCAGGGATTTACACAAACTCCCATTTCTCTGTGGGAGCTTGTGCGGCGGGCGGGTTCCGCCCGCCGCATAAGCTCCCATAGAGAAATGTTTTTTTGTCCGGTCACATTGTAATCCAGTGTTCGGAACCGCCGACCAACATCGTAATAGGGCCCATAGTCTGAATGTAGACATCGTCACTGCGGCTTAGACCCAAGGCTATCAGACGACAATGCTTCCTCCATGGCCACTTCCTGTAGCCTTGTCCCGCTGAACGTAACCTTTTCAGAACACCATTTTCTCTAAATTTCTTCTAAGTCCGAAGCTATGTGCTGACCGGGCTCAATCAACTTTGTGTCTCTGAAGTGCACTCAATTGCGATCATCCATATTTTTACTTTAACCTGGTCTTGTGCGACTAGATGTCCGCGGCTGGTGCATTGATCTTTTAGGCGCTATTGTTTACTAAAAAGTTTTAAAAATTCATAACTCTGGTTATACTGAAATAATTTTTATCATTTGGTGTCAAATGTACTCTATTGTTCTAAATTGGTGTGGTTTTTTTATAAGTCTTTTTATTAAACATATGCTCAGCAGCACAGAGATGGTTAGACATTAGGACTGAACTACACTGAGTACAGGAGATCCCACCTCGACATTTGCCCCCAAGACTGTGAGTGTAGAAATAAAACAACATCGGAATTATTTGACTTCTAATCCACCACCTGTGGGGGTCATTCCACCCCCCAGTCCCTGGCTATATTCCTTGGTGTGGGACTTTTCTTGGGTTGTGTTTTCATTTTATTAATGTTTGTTTGCTGCATAAACACTTTACACATTGCCTCTAAGTTAAGCTTGACTTCTTTTTGGGCCAAGCTGCCCATGGTTAAGCACAGGTTAATTTAGTTACTTTTTGTGGTTTACCATACAAGGGATTGTGGATGTTGCTTGACCAGGGCTCACACACCAGTCAACCAACTAACCAATTTCTCTCAAAAAGTAAGTTATTTAAAACATTTAATAAACAGGAAATAACCCTAAAACGATTATAATCTAAATAAACTCCCTCAGCCCCCAATAACTAACTAAATAAAACTAAATACATTTTTTCCTCCAACAGAAAAGGACACACCTGAGTAACTTTTAGAAGAACCCCAATGAAACGCCTGAAAATAAAAATTGCCAATTTCAGCAAAAATACCTATTTTATGTAAAATAGAAAAGGAAAAACTAAATGTTTAATGTCAATATAAAATGTATTTTAAATGTATTCTATTTTTGTTTAACATTTAGGGCCTAATTACAATGTCGTTTGGAAAGCCTCCAACCGCTGGTCGGAGGCTTTCGACTGACATTGTAGGTTTAAACTTCGACTGCTGTATTACAATGATGGCGGTCGGAGTTTAAACCAGCCGTGGGCTGTCGGCTAGACGGAATGGCCTCATATTCCTTTAGAACGCCATTTCCGCTGTCGGGATTATGATGTAGGTTTCCGAAAGCCTTCCCATGTTGGCCTTGCTGTTGGAAAGTGACTTTGGAGGCCCCTAGCAGGGCCCCCTTAAACCCTGGCCCTCCGTATGTGGCCCTAGAAGGCAACTGTGGTGCCCCCTGAAAATCCCTGCACTGGGTGACAGGCATCGTGATCGTACTCAAATCAAAAATTAAATTGATGATTAAGAAATATTTATTAAATAATTAAAAAGCGAAAAAGTAACCAACTAAACAAATTATCATAAATCACTATCACATACAATAGACAATCATTTAAAAATACATTTCGCACCTGACAATAAATAACTAAAATGTAACTTGCTGCTTCTTAGCTACAGATCTTCCTCCATTAAAAACGTACTAAAAAATATAATCCCCCAAACAGTGTAAAAAAGCCCCCCAAAAAATGCAAAAATAAAGCAGGTCCCCCTCAGATCCCTTAAAGCAATTTGAATTCTTTTCGATCCATAAAAACAAAAATGTAGAAAAAGATATAAACGCTCCAATAAAACATAAAACTGAAAGAAAATTCCAAATTACTGGCTTACTAGAAACCAAAATGATTTACTTTTAAAAAAAGCACAAAAACCAAAAAGCTATGTTACTCTTTCTCTTTTTGTGGAAGAACTGTGGTTTCAGGAGTAGTGAGTTTGCACTTCTAGATGGATGGCCACCTCCTGATAATTCTAATTTGTGAGCCTAATAGAGGGGGGTCTTGAAGTGCAGGGCTCTGTAAGTCATGACACCTTGGTCAAAAATGTAATGTCTAGGTGTAGTTGAAGAACACACATGCTTTTGGGCCTGTATTGAACTGAGCAGAGTTGTCAGAGCTTGGCACAAATCCTTGTCCTTGTTTTGTTTAATGTTTTCAACTCCTGGAGGTAAGTGGAATAGAAAATTGAAAAACCTATCACATCCTGCATTTGATTACTTTTTATGTTTTCGAAAACCTGTTTAGATGCTTTATTCACTTTTGGAATGTTTCTATTATCTAAAATGTCACCAATTTTACGCTTTCTATGACTTTCATGTTTTTAAACAGTGGGAAACAAACCCAGTTGAGAAGCATGCAGCCCTCCCAAATAATTGTATTTCGTTTCAGTGACTATATATATATATATATATATATATATATATATATATATATATATATATATATATATACACTGAAAAAAGTTAGCTGGACATTTCCCTCGTACAAAACCCTAGAAATTCCCCCGTTATAGTTAATTCAGCTAACTATAACTCGCGCGCCCCCGCAATGCACTGCTGATGACGTCACATATTACATCACTCATGACATGGTCAGTGACATCACTGATGGCATCTCGAATGACATCACTGATGACATCATCCAGTGAGTCTGTGTTTCTGTAGAGTTTTAATATGTTTAATATATATAGGGAAAGACCTATGGAAGAATGAGTGGGTGTATAAGTGTGTGAATGGA
This sequence comes from Triturus cristatus, assembly GCF_964204655.1. NCBI lineage: Eukaryota > Metazoa > Chordata > Amphibia > Caudata > Salamandridae > Triturus > Triturus cristatus. The sequence goes on from NC_140588.1 coordinate 964,111,219, forward strand.
TGATTTTCTAGGTGTGTGACTGACTATAAGTGAGTCATAAACGTATCTTACTGCAGACTAGTGACTAAACTGTGTGAATGTCTGTATCTGTCTGTCTGTTGGTGTATAAGTGCCTGCATGGTTTTGTGAATAGCTATATGAGTGTCTATATGAGTTATTGATTGGTTGTCTGAGTATCTGTATGGGTGCATGAGTGTTTGTGTGGGTAGGGTGTGTGTGACTCTGTGCATAGATGTGTGAGTGGGTGATTCTATGGGTGCATGGTTTTAAGAGTGCATCTGTGATGGACTGTATGGTTGGGTGAGTGTATGTATCAGTGTGTTAGTGATTTAATTTATATCTCAGTGGTACATGTGTGAGTAACTACATATGTGAAAGGCAGGGTATATGTGTGTAAGAGTATATAACTGGGTATATGTGAGAGTGTGTGATTGTGAGAGTGGCTGTATGGATGAGTGTGTGCTTGTATCAGTAATTGTATAAGAGCGTAAGAATGTGGTAGTATTTTTATGAGTAAATGAACTTGTGTGTGTATAACTGTATAGGTGAGTAAATTGGAGTGTGCTTAATTATTTGCATGATTGACTAGGTGTGTGAGTATGTCTATGGATGATTGGCGGTGTCTGAGTGTCTATATAGGTGTATAAATGCATATGATAGTCCTGTACTGAGTGACTGTATGTATTAGTGACTCTACAGATGAGTGAGTGGAGGTGTGTGTAGACCTAAGAGGCAATGAGTGGGTATATAGTTATTGGTATTGTAGTATATATGGTTTTGAGAGTGGCCGTCTGAATGGATGACGTCATCCGTGACGTCATCAGTGATGTCATTTGAGATGTCATGAGTGATGTCATCAGTGATGTCACTGACCATGTCATGAGTGATGTAATATGTGATGTCATCAGCAGTGCATTGCGGGGGCGCGCGAGTTATTGTTAGCTGAACTAACTATAACGGGGGAATTTCTAGGGTTTTGTACGAGGGAAATGTCCAGCTAACTATAACACCCCTGAAACGTATGGTTTTTTCAGTGAATTTCTAAGGTTTTTTTAAATGCCAATTCCTAACTATATCGTGCATGAAACCTATGGTTTTTTCAGTGAATTTCAAAGGTTTTTTAAATGCTAATTCCTATCTATAATTTATCTCTAAAGCTATGATGTTTAATAATTTTGATTGAATTTCTAAATTTTTCAATTTCAGTGTGTCAATTCCTTTAATTATGTTTTTTTAAAATACTTTTTTATCACCTTTTTTTAACTTATTTTTTTCAATTAATTCTTTTAAAAATTAAAAAATAGTTTTTGTTTTTATTGGGTTTTTAAAAAAAAATTGTTAGTTTTAAAATATATTTTAATATTTTTTTAAATAATTTTTAAACTATATTTTCAAAACGTTATTTTTTATTTTTTTTCAATTTTTTTGGGATCCGCGCACCCAACGCGATAGGAACCGCGCACCGTGCGCACATTTCGCAGTTTAAAAAAAAAAGGGGGGGCCCCAGGGGGTCCTTCTGGGACCCCCTAAGCAAAACTAGATGGTCAGAGTATTTCTACCCTGCCCCCTTTACATCTTTCACACACTTATTTCCCTTACTTAATCAGCCTCGCTTCTACTGAGGCACAAAATGGCTTTTTAAAAAAAAATTGTTAATGTTTTAAAATATATTTTTATATTTTTTAAAATAATGTTTAACCCCTTCCCCGCTCATGACGGAACCGTTCCGTCATGAGCCACGGTTGCCGTGTGCTCATGACGGAACGGTTCCGTCATGACACGCCCGTTGGCGGCCGCTCCGCCTACGCGGCGCTGTTTCCCCGCCTGTGCGGGGGGACAACGCAAATGGGCGGAGTCATGACGGAACCGTTCCGTCATGAGCACAGCTCAACTGTGGCTCATGACGGAGCGGCTCCGTCATGAGCACAGGCCCACCGCGCTGCCCCCCTGCCCCCCCCAGCGCTGCAGCGGAATGTCCGCAGCAGCGAAGGGGTTAAACTATATTTTTAAAACTTTATTATTATTATTTTTGCCCATTTTTTTGGGATCCGCGCACTCAACACGTTAGGAACCGCACACCGTGCGCGCATTTCGCCATTTTTTTTTTTAAAAGGGGGCCCCAGGGGGTCCTTCTGGGACCCCCTAAGCAACACTAGAGGTTCAGAGTATTTCTACCCTGCCCCCTTTATATCTTTCACACACTTATTTCCCTTACTTAATCAGCCTCGCTTCTACCAAGGCACAAAATGGCTGCCAACAGTTCCTGGTTTCGAATGTAGACAGACACTTGACAGCCAATTAGCATTCTGCGCGTGATCGGGAGGGTGCGCGCTTGGTTCGGGGAGGGTGCGCTTAGGGTGCGCGGATCCTCTGAGGCCATTGATATATCTATCTTTTTTAGTCTAATTTTCTCAGGAACTACTGAACGGATTTACACCATTTATGCAAAAGGCACGAGTCTGAACTGAGGACTACCTCTTTGCCAAATTTGGTGTAATTCCGTTCAGCAGTTCGGGCTGTAGCTGCATCAACAGGTCCTATGGGAAATTACATGGGGAAAATTCGTTTTGGACCCCCCTTTTTTCTCGGCCCCCACTTGACGAATCACCACGAAACTTTCAGGATAGGAGCGGACCGGAGCTGGCCAAAAGTTTGGAAAATTTTGCGAATATTCGTCAACCGGCGCCAGACTTATTGGGAATAGAATGTTGCGGATTTCCTATGGAAAATAGGTCCTAACTATAACTACCTACTGGCGACCGCCAGTAGGTAATATATATATATATATGTATATATATATGTATATATATATATATACATATATACATACATTTATATACACATACACCTTAACCACAATATCTACTACAAGAATATAGAGTATATAAATATCAAAGTAAAAAAATATTTCTAATTAATGCTATCCAGCCTTAAAATAAAAGTGTCATCATTAAAAAAAAATATATATTTATATTTATTTTGTAGGCAAATCTATACAAACAAAAACATTATATTGTTATTTAAGAAAAGATACAAATAAAATACTTAATATTGAACATTTTAAAGTACAATTTTTACTTAAAAATGAAAATATACATTTCTAACACACATTTGATGTTATCTTACAATATAAACTACAGCAAGTAATTTTTTATAAATATACATAATTTAACATTTATAAAAATACTTAATTAAACTGTAATCATTTTAGTTTAAAATCACCAGCAATGTAGAAATATTGAATTGATAATAATTATAACAATTCAAATGTTTCTATGTATGTGTTCTGTATTTATCCAGCCATTTATACATAATTCAAATAACAACTTCTTAAATATCAGAGTTTTGAAATTCTTTCATAAATAAAGTAAATATCTGTAAAATATTGATATTAGCCAAATTGCAACAATCAATAACCAAAATAAAGTAAAATAAAATGCTAAAATGTCCTTTATTAATTGCAATCCTACAACATTTAAGAATACATCATTTAATGGGGAGAGGTTTAGTGTTCTAATTCTGGGGAAAGTGCATTAATACTAAAGGGGTCAATTTTACTTTTATAGCAAACACGATGGGAAATGAATAAATTCAGGAGTGAAGGACTGGGGGGAGGCTATTTTCAGTCCATTTGGATTCATGCTGGCGAAAGGACATAAATTAGAGGGGTGAGATTTACTATTCTAGTGAGGTTTAGGACTTGAACTGCAGTCCTACAAATATTGAAGAAAGTCCCTTAAGAAGGGGACGTGGTGAAATATATTTGAACTCAAATCCAACTAAAATTGGGAAAGTGCATAACTGAACAGATGAGATTTACTATTCTAGCTGTTGCTCTTCAAAGATTGGAGAAAGTGTGTTAACAAAGGGGTGAGAGTCATTATTCTATCTCCATACCATCTAAAATTGCATAAATTGAGGAGGGGAGGGAGAATAGCTGAGATTAACAATTTTCATTCAGTTTGAATGCACACTGGGGAAAAATTAGAATGGTGAGATTTACTATTTTAGGCTCAGTCCAACAACAACTGGGGAAAGTGCATAAATCAAGGCTTGAGATTTGCTATGCTTACTCCAATCCAACTAAAATTGGGAAAGTGCACATATTTAAGGTGTGTGATTTGATATTTACAACACCAGTCTAACAATAGTTGAAGAAATTGCATAAACTCCATTCTCACATAAAGCTATATTCAGAGGGGTGATATTCACTTTGGTATCTCAAATCCAACTAAATCTTGACTAAGAGCATAAATAAGGGGGTGAGGTTTAGGACTTGAAATGCAGTCCTACAAATATTGAAGAAAGTCCATTAATGAGGGGACGTTGTAAAATGTACTATTTTAGCTCAAATCCAACTAAAATTGGGAAAGTGCATAATTGAAAGGGTGAGATTTTCTGTTCTAGCTCCAGCTCTTCAAAGATTGGAGAAAGTGTGTAAATGAAAGGGGTGAGATTCACTATTCTATCTCCAAACTGTGTAAAATTGGTAGAAAGTGCATAATTAAAAGTGGTGAGATTTTCTGTTCTATCTCCAGTCAGAGAATAATTGGAAAAACACATACATTCCAGGTGTGAGATCTACTATTCGAATTTAATCTAACAAACATTGGTGAAAGACCTCCAATCAAATAAGTGAGATTTTTTTTGCATACCTGTTTATTGTATTTTACAACACGTGAAACAGGTAAAACATAAACAAAAGGGCCTTAAGTACAAAAAGAAATCAGAATTACATAGGCATAAAAGTACGGAAATTAGTGTTTAATTTTCAGTTCAACCTGTAACATACAATGAGGATCTCCAACACCGCGCCAACTTCTCCTCAGGTAGAAAGGATCTTCGCCACTGTTTTAGAATGGAGCATTTAATCAACACATCTTAAATATCAACAACTATTAGTCTCAATATATCAGTCACTGATGAGAGGTTTGATAAGGGATTTCAAAACCTTTATTATTCATTTAAGTTTATTGTGTTGTACTGTATATAATCTTATATAGCGCAAACTGTCACCCTGCGGGTATCCTGGCACTGTGACTTAAACCGATGACATGAAACGCGATAGACCTGATTATCAGTGAAAAGCATTACTCTCATCCCTTGGAAACAGCCAGGTTTTCAGGCTCTTTCTAAAGCATAATAGGGAGTCAGCTTGTCTAATGCTCTGGGGCAGCTCATTCCATAGACGTGAGGCCGCAATACCGAATGCTCTGCCGCCCATCCTGGATTTCTTGAGCCTGGTATTCATTACCAGATTTGTACCAGAGGAGTGAAGATGTCTCACGGTCTTATACCAATTAAATTTCTCTTTCAAGGGTATTGGGCACGTGTCATGTACTGCTCTATACACAATACATAGAGACTTAAAACATACTCTTTCCTTGATGGGCAGCCAGTGAAGATCTGCCAGAGCCCGTGTCGTAGAGGATCTGCGCTGCCTATTTAATGCCAGCTTAGCTACTATAGACTGGACTTTTTGCAACCCCTGCAGAATGAATTGTGGTGCTCCCAAACATAGGGAGTTGCAATAGTGCAGTCTACTCAAAATAATTCTCCTCGCTACAAGAGGTCTAGCATCATTAGGCAGCAGCGGGAGAATCTGCCGCAGCATTCTTAGCAAAGAGAAGCAGACACTGATAGTTTTATTAGCTTGTGACTCCATTTGGAGGTCGTGATCCACCAGAACCCCCAAATTCCGCACAGTTTTAACTGGAGCCAGAGGTTCATCCCCAGGGGTAAGCTTGAACTCTAGTGGCAGATGCTTGGACATTTTAGCAGTAGAGCAGTATATCACCTCTGTTTCCCCCCCCCATTAAACTGTAGAGAATTTTTTCTAAGCCAGCTTGAGGTCTGGCGCATGCATTCCTGGAATGTATCAATGGTCACTGCTTGCTTCCCTTCCAGGGAGAACACCAGTTGAGTGTCATCAGCATAGTTGACCAGGTCGATTCCGAAAGACTTGATGATGGGGAGCAGAGGGCACAGGTAAATGTTAAAAAGAATGGGGCTGATTGCAGAACCCCGCGGCACCCCATGGCGCACCAGAGACTTAGTGGAGGCGAACAGTGTCATGGTCATGACCTGTTGTCTCTCTGATAGATACGATTGCAGCCACTTCAGCGCCCGTCCTTTCACACCTATTGTTTCCAGTTTTCCACCAGTACTGCATGGCTCACTGTATTGAATGCGGCCAACATATCCAATAGTACTAGTACGGATGGATTACCATTGTCAGCTCACATTCGTAGATTGTTCAATATGGTTGTCAGAGCTGTGCAGTCCCATGGCCTGGACGAAAGCCAAACTGATCCCTATCCAGCAGATAGTTATCCTCAAGATAACAGGATAAGGATTTGCTAACAGCCTTTTCTAGAATCTTTACTGGGTAAGGCAGGAGGGATATGGGCCTAAAACTTACTGGATTTGTAGGGTCCAGAGAGGGTTTCTTGAGCAGGAGGGTCACCACTGCCTGCTTCCATACCTCTGGAACCACTCCTTCTTCCAAAGATTGATAGCAAATCTGCCACATCCAGGGAAATAGTTCTTGCTTAAACTCCTTCCAGATCCTATGTGGAAGAGGGTCTAGAGGAGAGCCCGAAGAAACACTTTGAGCGAGGTTGTAAAAGAGGTCCTCAGGGAGGGGTTGAAAGTACCCCAAAGATGTTTCTACCCGAGATTCCTCAACTGGCATCTGAGGTACTTCATCCTGACAACCAATGTTATCTGGATGAAGACCTGGATGAAGTTTAGTATTTTGTTTTTCATCTCTTTATTCAATTAGAAAAGATACGTCTATTTACAGAAGAATCAAGAAAAATAATACTAAAAGACAGCAGATAAATGACACTGTGTTCCATAAAAGAAATAGTCCCTACACTAAACTAGAAGAATCTTAAGTCTATCAGAATCCATAAAGAGTTCCTTGGAAAAGAGTAAGAATTTTGGAGCTTGCGATTATTAGTTACAAGAAGTCAGACTCCCCATAAAAAGCAGTTCTAGAAACTCAGCTGAGTCGTTCAAACAGTTGCAGTAACAACCGTTAAATACAGGTTAAATGAGACCAGTTACAGCAGTAGCTTACGTCCATCAGAATAAGTAAATTAGTCACCCAACAAAGTGTAGGGCAACAGCAATCATCGTCAGCAGTAGGTTAGAGTAATCAGTGAAAGGAAAAGAAAGCACAGTGAAGTGCATGGAAGCATCGTCTGTCTAGCATTGCACTGCATGGCATTGCATGGCATTGCATATTACCCTCTCTAGCAAGGAACACGTATATAAAACATAAAAAACATAGACATCCATGCAGCAGTGCGTGAAGTCATCTCGGGCCAACAGGAAAATATCTTCAGATTCTCTGCCGTTTCTTCCTTCGATTCCCATGGTAAATGCACAAACCAACAAGGCGCATCTAAACGTTACTAAGCATTCATACAATTGTTACATCCCAGTGAGGTTCTTAGGAGAACCTCTGCAAACCTGCTCTGTTAGCTGTACAATGTTCCAATGTGTAACAATGGACTGTTCTATAAAACGAAACATTTACTATTACCACATGTCCTGGTTAGATCATGAGAATCAGTCTTCTAACAAGCATCATTGATTCTAATATACTGTCTTTCTATTCTAACATTTTGAGAAATGCATAGAGGAAACATTCTAAATATGATGAAGTCGCAGGATGTGAGGAAGGAAAAGAATACATTTTAAACCGCTCATTTCACAGTGACTATGAGTTTTAACAGTCAAATCAGCATAGTTCAATGTTTTGTAATAAGACATGTAGTTTATTAAAATGAAAAGAAAGGAAAGGATAAGCGAGGCCTAACTAGGCCTAGAAGCAAATGTACAATAGACATGAGAGCTTTCTGCAAAAATTAAAGCTGCACCTTAACACTTTGCACGTAAAGAAAAGCACATTTTCTTCATGCTCTGCTTAGCATGCATTTCTCCACGCCAATGTCTAGGTAGTTGTCAGCTTTGATGTATGGTTATTCCAATCTAAATGTTTCCACTCTAACAATCGCCCATCTGATGGTTTTACTAACCATCACACAAATATGTTTCCTGTGCGAGTCCGTCTTTGAGGGCACCCTCACATTCAGTTGAATCTCATCTTTTTCTTTTCTGGCCCCTAAGTTAAAAAGAAATTCATATAATCATCATTCATTATCCCACTCAAACCTAAGCCTTTTTCATGTAACTTTCTTTGTTTTGTTTCCTGTGTTTTGCATAAAATATATCTACAACACATAAATAAAGCGTAAAGAAATATCAGACAAAGCCATGTTGTTATTATTGACATTCAAATAGCTTTCAATATACCTTCCCCTGCCATCATTAACCAATTTCCAATTGTAGCAATCCCTTTCTCAAACTTTTCAAACAAACTGGGTGTTTTCAAATGGTATAACTCAGGTTTTAAACTTGAGATGTTCTTTGCAAATCTATCTATTTCCTTACTCTCATCAGATTTGTATGAAGAGCAATGAGTTAACCTAAGAATTTTGCAGACTGTGCCCTTCTCTGCAAGTAGAATGTCTAGTGCTAGTCGGTTTTGGAATACCATAGACCTCATTGCAATGAATTCTGTGTTAATTGCAAGCAAAGCTTCAGAAGGGCTTGGTGCCATTTTGTCAACAACTGTTGATAGCTTCCTGATCTTTACGTCATTTAATATGACACCAACTGGTGGAATTATTGCTCCAAAAATGTCTCCTCCTAGCCCAGTACCGGTTTTCACACTACGTTTATGTCTATATGCTGGTGTCATGGTTAATGCATCTAAACTTTTCACATGATACATTTTTAGTATGCCTAAATAGCAAACCACCTCCCAATCAGCTAGAGACAGAAAATGAGCATTTTGTCCACAAATATATTAAACCCCAGGAATAGTGTTTTTGCCCCCCCCTGTAAAATATGCCATGTCCCTTCTGTCAATTCAAATGTGTATTCACAACTACTAATCCCTATGTGTCTGTTTCTTTTAGATGTTTGCCTCTTGAACACACAAATTTTCCCCTTGTGTTGACTATCTAGTCTTAATTTAGGATACACCATTATCTTTCTGAATTTGTTATCTTCGTTTTTTCACGCGTTCTCTAAAACGCCACCAGTCTTATCACTAGTTCTCGTTATGTTAGTTTGCCTCTCCTCTAAAGCTATTATGTGTATTATCTCCATTGGTTGCATCAAGCAGGTTAAATTATCTTTATTATCCTTAACACCATGTATAGGTTTATGTGGGAAAAAATAGTACCAGGCAGTGTCCATTTCTTCTGCTTCTGAGTGTAAGTTCATATTTTTTATTAAAGGCACACTGTGAGCGCTGTGGGAGTGCGGGCTGGATAAACAGACGCGGAGGCTATATGTAGTGAGCAATTGTCAGTGGTTTATTGTGAACAATAGGCTGTCTTGGATCCTGGGACGGGAATGGATCTTCTTTCTTCCTCGGATTTTCTCCTTGTCCGGTGGCCTCGGTGTCGGTTGCCGTCTCGTCTTTTCCCGCTTTCGAATCCAGTGACCATCCCTGGAGGCTCATAAAGAGGGGAGAAACAAAAGGGAGCCGTCAGTCGCAGGTTTGACCATATGTTCGGAGTATTAGGTTACCCTTCACCACACCCAATCAGTGTTTTGTAGAAATTGTTGAGGGCGGGACAGGTAAAGAAAACGTGATGGACTAAAGGGGTACAGGATAAAGTAAGTCACTGCAGAGGAAATACTGTGTTTATAGATGGGATTTGAGGGATGAGGCACTTCTGGGTTGTGTGTACGACGTGCTTTACACCCACACCCTCCCCTATCCCACCCCTGGTATCCGCCCACCTCCGGTGACACCGCTATCCCTCTCTCACTCCCACGGGCATTCACCGACTCCACCACAACTCTCCCGAGTTGCGGCCGCTCTCTAGCCTCCTCCGGTGGGCACTACCACTCCTCACTCCACTGCTCTTTGCCGTCTCTTCTGTCTGCCTCGTCTTTTTGTCTCACGTCGTCCTCCGTCTCCTCCACGCTCTGGCTCTCTCACAACTCCTCTTTGCCTCCTGCAAGCGCGCCCGCTTCCTCTTCTGTTTGGGCCGTTTTCACTGTCCATGGGTTACTGCTTCCGGAGTCAGTCCCTCCCCCTTCCACTGGCTCATGCCGCGTAGCTGGTTCCTGTAGGGATACATGAGAGGGGGGCGGGGTTATCTTTTCCGTTAGCGTTCTAGGGGCATTGTACTTCCCTGGGGTTTGAGTGGGTTGAGGACAGTTTCGGATATGGCGCTCCAAAATAGCAGGTACGATACGGGTCCCCATTGGCACCGTCTCACATCCCCTTTCCCTAGCTGTCTTTCTTGTAGGGGTTGTGTCCAGAGGGTAGCGTGACAGGAAAACTGCATTTGTCTGTTCTACACCCTTCCGATGTTTGGTATGAAATCTATAGGGTTGTAAGGACAAGAACCACCATAATACCTTTTCGTTGTGGTCTTTATTACGGGCCAGCCATTCTAACGGGGCATGATCTTTATATAGGGTGAACTCCCGTCCCTCCAGATAGTATCGTAAGGTGTCAACAGCCCACTTTATAGCGAGGGCCTCTTTTTCAATGACTGCATAGTTTTTTTTCCCTGGGATATACCTTTCTACTGATATAAAGTATAGGTTTTTCTTCTCCCTGGGGGTTCCGCTGTGATAATACTGCCCCTAATCCTTGGTCTGATGCGTCTGTCCATAAAATGAAGGGTAGAGTATAATCAGGGCTGGTTAACACAGTGTCTGTCGTGAGTGAGGTTTTTAGGGACTCAAAGGCTCGGGACAACTCAGGTGTGGGTTGTTTTAATTTAACTTCGGTTTTCATATTTTTTTGTAATAGGTCCGTGAGAGGGGCCGCGGTTTGGGAAAAGTTTGGTATAAATCTCCTGTAATATCTGAGTAAGCCTAAAAAGGCTTGGAGATCTCGTTTCGATTTGGGAAATGGTATTTGTGCGATGGCGGCCACTTTGTTATTTTGGGGCCGGATGACTCCCTCACCCAACAGGAATCCTAAGTATTTGACTGTCTGAGCGGCTAAGTGGCTTTTGGCTGGATTAATCGTGAGATTATAGCACCCCAAGGCATAAACCACCCTATACAGATGCACCAGGTGTTGTTCCCAGGTTTCACTATAGATGATAATGTCATCTAGATAAGCCCCGGCGTATTGCTTATGGGGTTGTAATACCACATTCATGGTTCGTTGAAAAGTAACCGGGGCCCCATGTAGCCCAAAGGTCAACACTGTGAATTGGTATAACAGGGGTAGAGAAAGCTGTTTTCTCCCTGTCTTGTTCTCGTAGAGAGATTTGCCTGTACCCTTTGCACAAATCAAGGGTACTGATGTATTTGGCCTTACCTATTCGCTCAGTCATTTTGTCTACCCTTGGAAGGGGGTAGGCATCAAAGTCAGAAACTTTATTTACTTCGCGAAAGTCTATGCAAAAACGCATCGATCCATCCGGCTTCGGCACCAAAACTATGGGGGAGTTCCACTTGCTCGTGGACGGCCCGATTATCCCCATCTGCAACATCTGTTTTATTTCTTCTCTAATTGTAGCTCTACGGGCCTCAGGTATTAGGTATGGTCGGAGCCGTACCTTCTTTCCTGGTTGGGTTTAGATAGAATGTTCTATCACCACTGTTTTCCCTAGGGTCAGCGAGAAGATCCCCTGTAGGGGACATAGAGTATCTTCTAGGTTCTCTTTTAAGTCAGGAGGTAGGTCAGGATCGATGCATTGGTCCAATAAAGGGATCTTATCTACCACCACACCCACTAGGGCGGGGAGGGGTCCCTCCCATTTCTTCAATAAATGTATGTGATAATTTTGCGAGGTGCCTCTGTTCTGGTCTAGTTCTATTCTGTAGGTCACTGGAGTTACCTTCTCAAGTATGATGTAGGGACCCTGCCACTGCCCTAACATTTTATGGTCTGAGGAAGGCATCATAAGTAGTACCGGATCTCCCACAGAAAATGTTCTCGCTTTTGTTTTTTTGTCATACTCTGTCTTTTGGGCTACCTGAGCTTCCTCCGTATTCTGCCGGACTTTAGTGCGGATCTGCCCCAAGTATGTTTTATGACTGTCTATGTATTCTACTAGGGGTTTGGTTTGGTTTGGTTCAGCCTGCCATGTTTCCTTGGCCATATCTAAAAAGGATTGGGGTTGGTGTCCATACAAGTCCTTTGGACTTTACACCGGACAGAAAACAATGCCAGGGGTAACATGTCTTCCCACCTTCTGGTTTCCAAGGTCAGGAGTTTTTTCTGAGTCGCCTTCAGGGTGGCGTTGTACTGCTCCACCAAACCATCGGTTTGGGGATGGTACGCTGCCGTTCGTATTTGTTTAATACCCAACTGGGCACACACCTGTTAAATTAATTTTGAAACATACGGGGTCCCTTGATCCGTTAGGATCTCTTTTGGAAAGCCTACTCGGGAAAACACTGCTATCATGGCTTTGGCTATGTTAGGGGCAGCGGGATGACGTAAGGCACAGGTACTCATAGTACGGCCCGCGGTCCGTCAGTGGCCCGGTAAGTCTTCCTTGGCGCCCGCGGACCTTGCAGACATCCTACCTGTTTTTTTTTTTTTTTAAAGTGTGTCAGCAAACACAGCCGGTTGTAGCAGCACGGAGCTATGGGGGCCGGGCGATTCTTTTAGAGACCATTCACTTGTTAATGAGGCTTTGTTGTATTTCACCTCTTCTTAGCGCCCCTGCATCTCCACTCTGATTGAGTGGAGATGCTGGGGCGCTAAGAAGAGGTGAAATACAACAAAGTCTCATTAACAAGTGAATGGTCTTTTAAAGACCTGTGAAGTACTCGGTGCGGCTGTGTGTGTTCCCGAGAAGCTGTCTCAGCCCGGGGTGACACATGTGGGGTGAGGTGACAGAGGGTGACGAGGACAGCAGGGTGTGAGAGCAGCGGGTGAGGTGACGGAGGGCAGCAGGGAGTGAGAGCAGCTGGTGAGGTGACAGAGGGAGACAGTGGGAGACAGATGGGGACAGAGAGAGGGAGATGGAGGGAGGGAGGGAGACAGAGTGAGGGGGGACGGAGAGAGAGGGAGATAGAGAGAGGGAGGGAGACAGAGAGAGGGAGGGAGACAGAGGGAGGGAAACAGAGGGAGACACAGAGAGGGAGACAGATGGGGACGGACAGAGGGAGGGAGACAGAGAGAGAGGGGGACGGAGAGGGAGGGAGACAGAGAGAGGGAGGGAGACAGAGAGAGGGAGGGAGACAGAGGGAGACAGAGGGAGGGAAACAGAGGGAGACAGAGAGAGGGAGACAGACGGGGACAGACAGAGGGAGACTGACAGAGGGAGGATGGCGACAGAGAGAGGGAGACAGACCGAGGGAGACAGACCACGGGAGACAGATGGAGAGGTAGACCGAGAGAGAGGGAGACAGATAGAGAGAGACGGAGGGAGGGAGACAGACGGAGGGAGAAAGATGGAGGGCGACAGAGAGAGGGAGAGGGGGAGACAGAGGGAGGGAGACAGAGGGAGAGATAGGGCGGAGACAGAGAGGGAGACACAGAGAGAGGGAAACAGAGAGAGGGAAACAGAGAGAGGGAGACAGACAGGGACGGACAGAGGGAGACTGACAGAGGGAGGGAGACAGATAGAGAGAGACAGAGGGAGGGAGACAGGGGGAGAGGGAGACAGAGGGAGGGGAGACAGAGAGAGGGAGACAGATGGAGGAAGGGAGACCGAGGGAGGGAGACAGACAGAGGGAGACAGAGGGAGGGAGACAGAGGGAGGGAGACAAAGGGAGGGAGACAGAGGGAGGGGGAAACAGAGGGAGGGAGACAGACGGAGGGGGAAACAGAGAGAGGGAGACAGACAGAGGGAGGGAGACAGACGGAGGGAGGGAGACAGAGGGAGGGAGACAGAGGGAGAGAGAGGGAGGGAGACAGACAGAGGGAGGGAGACAGACAGAGACATAGGGAGGGAGACAAATGGAGGGAGGGAGACAGAGGGAGGGAGGGAGACAGACAGAGACAGAGGGAGGGAGACAGAGGGAGGGAGACAGAGGGAAAGAGACAGAGGGAGAGAGAGGGGGAGACAGAGGGAGGGAGGGAGACAGAGGGAGAGAGAGGGGGGAGACAGAGGGAGGGAGACAGAGGGAGTGAGAGAGGGGGAGACAGAGAGGGAGACCGAGAGGGAGAGAGACGGGGAGACAGAGAGGGAGACAGAGTGAGAGAGAGGGGGGAGACAGAGTGAGAGAGAGGGGGGAGACAGAGAGAGAGAGAGGGAGGGAGACCGAGGGAAGGATACAGAGGGAGACAGAGGGAGGGAGACAGAGGAAGAGAGAGGGAGGGAGACAGAGAGAGGGAGACAGACAGAGGGAGGAGGGCGACAGACAGAGGGAGGGAGACGGATAGAGGAAGACAGAGGGAGGGAGAAAGATGGAGTGAGGGAGGGAGAGAGAGGGAGACAGAGAGAGAGAGGGAGACAAGCAGAGTGAGTGAGACAGAGGGAGAGAGAGAGAGGGAGGGAGAGAGAGTGATAGAGAGAGGGAGGGAGACAGAGAGAGGGAGGGAGAGATAGAGGGAGGGAGACAGAGGGAGGGAAACAGAGAGAGGGAGACAGACATAGGGAGGGAGACAGACAGCAGAAGACAGAGGGAGGGAGACAGATAGAGGGAGACAGAGGGAGGGAGACAGAGACAGACAGAGGGAGACAGAGGGAGAGAGAGGGAGGCAGACAGAGAGCGAGGGAGATGAGCAGAGTGAGTGAGACAGAGGGAGACAGGGAGAGAGGGAGGGAGAGAGGGCGAGAGAGAGTGATAGAGAGAGGGAGGGAGACGGAGAGAGAGAGGGAGGGAGAGATAGAGAGAGGGAGGGAGAGATAGAGAGAGGGAGGGAGACAAAGCGAGAGAGAGAGTGAGATAAATAAAGAGAGAGATGTGTGTATGCCGGGTCTGGTGGCTCAGTGGACGAAGGAGTACGCTGCAGGGGCCTGTGTTCAACCTCATGGTCATAGGATCCCGTGAGTAAGTTGGCCAATTGTGGGTAGTCGTTCCCAAGGATAACTTGTTCTGGCAGCCGGGGAATGAGACCTACTTTCAAAGTAGAACCAGGGTCGGTTGGATGCTGAATGCGAACACGTGTCGTAGGGTATTGTTTGGTATCCCCATGAACACACTGTATGGCCACTGTCCCCTCAATCGTTCCGAAACCCTGTTTGAGGTCTTGGGGTCGTAGACCGCTCTGGAGGCATCCCGTATCTGCCAAGGCCATCAGGGGTTGTCCATTCACTGTTACCTTACAATGATAAGGAGGAGGAGGCCTCTTGTGAGGGGAACAATATTAGTTACGAGCCATTACCACCTCCATTGGCTCGTCCTTTTGAGGACAGACACGGGCTATGTGACCCATTCCTTCACAATTATAACATTAAGGACTGGAAGCGGGGGTTTTAAACACAGTTGGTCCGGGTACTATGGTAAGAGGTTCTGGTTTTTGTATTATGGGGGCCCGGGGGGGACGATGTATTCCAGTGTTCCCGGTTCTCCAAGGGGACTCATCTTGTCCTTTCCGGATCTCTTGTGCCCTGCTAAAGGCACTAGCAATCTCCACCGCGGTTTCTAGGGTAAGGCGTGCATGTTGTCGAACCCATTTTTGAATAGGAGGATGCAACGAGGACAAATATTGTTCTAAGAATACCTTGGACATGATTTCTTCTTTTGATGAAACGGAGGGATTTAACCAATGGTCAGCCGAATATGCAGTGCTCTTGGTGTTTCCTGGGGTCCCTCTTTTATTTGTCGAAATCGTATTCAGTACATTTCATCATCCACTCCCAGCCTTTCGAGGATACATTGCTTTATATCGGCATAGGGAGTAATACCCTGTATGATAGCGGCTTGGTAAGCGGCTTGTAGTCCACCTGAAAGTAAGGGTCCTAGATACAGCCCCCACTTATCCGCTGGCCAGGTGGCTGCCATGCTCAGCCGAATATACAGTGCTCTTGGTGTTTCCTGGGGTCCCTCTTTTATTTGTCGAAATCGTATTCGGTACATTTCATCATCCACTCCCAGCCTTTCGAGGATACATTGCTTTATATCGGCATAGGGAGTAATACCCTGTATGATAGCGGCTTGGTAAGCGGCTTGTAGTCCACTTGAAAGTAAGGGTCCTAGATACAGCCCCCACTTATCCGCTGGCCAGGTGGCTGCCATGGCCATCCTCTCGAAGTTATTGAAGAAATAATCAGGATTCTCTCCACTTACATATTTTTGTAGCACTAGTGACAGAAGAGTGGTAGACCCCCTCTGTTGTCCAATAGCCTCCGTGAGTTTCCCCAGGGCCGTTTCATGGGTTTGGCTTTGTCCAGTTAGAGCTTGTTGTAGTTTTCCCAGTCTTCAACTACTCCATTGCCTTTCCAAGGCTCTCCTGCCTTTCAGCCATCTTGGTGATTGCAGCCTCTATATCTCCGGCAAATCCCACTTCTGACACCACTTGTGAGCGCTGTGGGAGTGTGGGCCGGATAACCAGATGCGAAGGATGTATGTAGTGAGCAATTGTAAGTGGTTTATTGTGAACAATAGGCTGTCTGGGATCCCGGTACGGGAATGGTTCTTCTTTCTTCCTTAGATTTTTTCCTTGTCCGGTGGCCTTGGTGTCAGTTGCCATCTCGTCTTTTCCCGCTTTCGAATCCAGTGACCATCCCCGGAGGTTCATAAAGAGGGAAGAAACAAAAGGGAGCCATCAGTTGCAGGTTTGACCATATGGTCGGAGTATTAGGTTACCCTTCACCACACCCAATCGGTATTTTGGAGAAAACGTTGAGGACGGGACAGGTAAAGAAAACATGAAGGACGAAAGGGGTACAGGATAAAGTAAGTCACGGCAGAGGAAATACTGTGATTATAGATGGGATTTGAGGGATGAAGTACTTCTGGGTTGTGTGTATGACGTGCTTTACACCCACACCCTCCCCTATCCCACCCCCGGTATCCGCTCACCTCCCGCCTCTGTGACCCGCTATCTCTCTCTCACTCCCATCGGCACTCACCGGCCCCGCCGCAACTCTCCTGAGTTGCGGCCGCTCTCCAGCCTCCTCCGGTGGGCACCACAACTCCTCGCTCCACTGCTCTTTGTCATCTCTTCTGTCTGCCTCGTCTTTTTGTCTTGCGTCGTCCTCCGTCTCCTCCACACTCTGTCTCTTTCGCAACTCCTCTCCACCTCCTGCAAGTTCGCCAGCTTCCTCTTCTGTTTGGGCCGTTTTCACTGTCCATGGGTTACTGCTTCCGGAGTCAGTCCCTCCCCCTTCCGCCGGCTCATGCCACGTAGCTGGTTCCTGTAGGGATACACGACAGGGGGCGGAGTTATCCTTTCCGTTGGCTTTCGAGGGGCATTATACTTCCCTGGGGTTTGAGTGGATTGAGGACAGTTTCGGATATGGCGCTCCAAAATAGCAGGTACGATACGGGTCCCCATTGGCACCGTCACACACACACTAGAATGTATTAGATCATGATTAGAATAAAAATACTCAGTGTCCTTGTCTGTAGACTAATGAAAGTAGGATGCTACATAACACCGCATAAGATAAGGGTAAGTGATGCTAAGTTACTTCTTCAGAAACAGATGTGGGTAAATGAGCACAGACATAACAGTCCTTTGCATCCATGGCTTTAGTGTATTCTTGTATTAATCTAGAATAGACATTAGTAGAAAAATCATATTTTTGTAACTAACAAATAAGTATATGAATGGATCTTCATTGTATGTGTGTATGTATTAGTCAAATTCTTTGTTTTGATCTCCGACTAAGGTAAAATCCTTTTAGTACTATGCTAATCATTATTACTGTTATAACAAAAAAAAAACACAAAATAGATATACGCTTATTTCTAATGCAACACATTCTCTTTATGTCAGATCACAATATTCTTAGATCCAGCAGCTCGTAGCAGGGTTTTAGTAAATGGCTTCTTCCTTGTAGTTATATTTTCAGCAGTTTTGTTTCTAAATAGACAATCCTTAGCCCCACTCCATGTTCTTCTAAAAGTGTTATCCCTCTCTTGTACAGCTCCCTTGGGCCTAGGTTGCTCTTCTGTGAAACAATAAGCGAAATCAACAAAAGTCTACAGGCACAGTTCATAAATGTTTTCTCTAGTTGGTTGTTTAAATTTTCTTTCTTTATTTGTCAAATCTTTTATCATCAATCTCCAAGTCGTGCTCAAGGGGGATCAAACAGTTCAGGATTTACATTACACAAGTCTTCCAAAATGACATTCAAGGCATTATTCACATTTAGATGCTGAGTACCTGCGACAAGGCACTCATGCTCTTTTGGATCTTCTCAATCTTGTTGATTTGAGTTTACACCACTTTCGTCCCTAGCCTCAGTTTCTTCAGATATAGTCTCTGGAATACGTGAGCACATTTTCTTGGATTCCTAAGTTGATAGCTTTGTGACCATTCAGTTTGTCTATTGGTCTGTCTTGGGCTGGTAATGGTTCCTTCACCCGAATCTTCTTTTTGGGCAGACACAAGTACAATTGTTCTTCCGCTCTGTATGTTGGTCTCTGCTTCTCATTTGTTAGAGATATCAACACCACTTTGTGTAATTTCAGGAACTTGTACTTGTCTCTCTTCTTCCTGTTGTTGAATTGGCAAAGGTAGTACTGGTCTGGGTTGTCACTCGACTGGTGGGACAGTCACCAATGCTCCAGCATCGTAGACCACAGGCAATTCCTCTTGGATTGCTCACTCTCTAGGTGTGTGAGGTATGCATCTAGTAGGGAATCCCAGCGCACTTAACAGCAGTATTTGGAGTCAGAATTACCTGGAAGGTGCCTTTCCACCTGGGTTCAAGACAAGTTTTCTGAAAGTGCTTTTTTTCCCACAACCAAATGTATTGAGTTTTTGTTACAACCTGACGCAACCGGGCCAACAGGATACATCATTCCACATAATATATGCTATTGCTTAGGCCCCAATGAAAAATCCTTGAACAAAATAAGGCAAAAGAAAGAAAAACTTCGAAGAAACATTAACATGCATAAAACACACCTCCAGCACCTGCCCATCCTGTCCAATACAGTGCCCAATGTCCAATACATGTTTAATTTGTAGGATCTGAAAATCTTCTTACGTGTCCTGGCCATATTGCCTGACTTCGCCATCTAGTTTCAGTTTAGCAGTGCATACAGGCTCCAGAGTCAAGCCCCGATAATCTGCCTATCTCTGTCAGATCTTAGGATGTTTTTGGGGGCACCCCCTTGCCTGGAATACTGTGACCCCGTAACCCATACAAAATTCTATACCTCGCTTCCACACACCCAGGAGCAGTGAGTCTGCAGCCTTCCATTGTCATGCAATGTCTCCTTAGGCCAGGACGAGGAATAGCAAATGACGTTTATATCTATAACCTCCTATATCTCCGGTGCTATGTAAGAGGAGCAATTTCAGGGCCAGAGGGATATCCCTTGCCCGTACCTCAGCCAAGAAGGACACCCCGCCAGAAGTGGGCCTGAACCCTGCAGTCTCAAACTGTATGTAGGAATGTACGCTCTCACACCGTAGGCACATAGGGGAGCTGATAAGGCCCATACACCATAGTTGGTGCCTTGTAAAGTAAGCTCTAGGAAGATATTTGAATTGGATTGATCATAAGAGGGAAATTATTGCCTCCCCACGGGGGGGGGGACTCTAAAGCCTCTTCCCAGTCGTCATCGTCTCTGTCTCCCAAGTCCCCTTGCCACACTGTCCGGAGGGTAGCTAACGTGGTAGAGATATATGTAACCAGAGTCTGATATATGTAGGAGATTTTGTGACTGCCAAGGTTGCCTATTAAAATGTTATCCTCATGTGGATTGAAGTCCGGCAGAGGAGAGATAGTGTGGATGTATGGGAACAGGGTGTGGCGTGACTGCAGATATTTATAAAATTGACAAGGGGGTATCAAAAAGGATTGGAGCACCTGGAACAACTTTAGTATGAGTGGGCAGCATCTTACGTGGAAACAAGAGCCGCCATTTTAGTGGAGTGAGCTGTCTAGTTGTTTAATCCTGGGCACTATAAGGCGCACCAAAGGCAAGCCCATCTGCGCCCGGAGGCGGCTGGCGCCGGCCATGCTGACAGTTGGCCTCTCAAACAGAGGAAGCGCTTGCTTTTCAGCAGAGCAAGGTTATTGGACATTGGTAAGTGTGTGAGCTGCCACTCCCACTTTGCACTCAATCCCGATGTCAACACCCTAGCCTGCATGCACTGCTACTGGGTGGCTTTTCCCCCTACAGTGAGATCAATTCAGAGAGTGAGGCGAAGTTTACCCATGGCCCCCATTCAGACCCGCCTCATCGGGAGGGCTGCCAGCTAAAGGCCCTGCTCCTTCATACCCGGTCCTTAAAAAACACATGAGCTACACTTTATGATCTGCTGTTGGACACAAACCCTGATATAATGTTTCTAACTGAAACTTGGCTTAACGAAGACTCTAATCCCACCATTGTGAGTGTCATTCCTCCCGGCTACCAGAGGAAGGATCAGCTAGTTGGTAGCGGTGGAGGCGTTGCCATAATTTTTAAAAAAACCTTTTACCTGCTCAATAGTACCCACAGAGGAGGTAGATGGGGCAGAAGGCCTTGGTTTTCATTTTGTTATGTCTGCACATCAATCTTTCGTGGGCGTACTACTCTATAGGCCTCCTGGCCCTGCTGGAAAGTTCATCGAGTCCATTATTTTTTTTTTTTTTTTTTTTTTTACAAAACCTTTATTCTTTTAAATCAGTGACACAGCTATTCAGCCGACAACCCGGAGGTACGGCAGCTTTAGAAACACAACACATGCGAGCTTCCACATTTCACTGGCAGGAGAGTTAAAGGTTCAGTTTTAAATAAACACAAACCCAAACCTAAACACAAGCAAGGCGATAAGTACTGAAAGCATAAAAAGGGTTCCCATCAGGGGGAGCGAGCCCCATTTCGTCCAACAGACACAGGTCGATAGCAAGGGAAAGGAGGGGAAGTCAGAGACTCAAGAAGACAAACACATAGCAGCAAGAAGTACAAAGCCGGAAAGAAAGCTAAGGGGAGAGCTGCTCCTCAGGCGGGTCCGGGTCTGGGGGCAGGCATATGCCCCCTCTGTACTGGTTCCATCGCCCCCATACAGAGTGCCATTTCCGAGGGCGCCCTCGAGCACAATACACTGTCTTCTCCCTAAACATGCTCCAATCCATGTTTTCCATCCACGCTGTCAATGTAGGAGGCCTAGTAGAGCCCCACAGACGAGCGATGTCGCGCTTGGCTACCATGTTCCCTAGGGTCACCCATTGAGTCTGTGCCGCGTCGTGGTCAGTAGGACCCCAAACATTCAGGAGACAACACCGCGCCTCAGGCTGCATGACGATGCCCGTCACCTTCCCCATCACATCGTGGATTCGCTTCCAAAACTCCATAATCGCACCGCATTCCCAAATAATATGTAGGAAGGTGCCCACCATACCACAGCCTCTCTTACATAAGCCCTCCTCAGAGAAACCCATATGGACCAGCCTGGGCCCCGTCACGTAGACCCTATGGAGTATTTTAAGCTGCACCAGCTGCAGGCGCGCAGGGATCGCGACCTCTTTGGGAGAAGAAACTGCATACTGCCAATCCTCATCATCGAGTTCGAGGCCATCCCTGGTCCATTGCTCGCGCAACCCTAGTAGAAGATCCGCCCGAACATTAATTAGTTTCTTATAAATGAGCAAGATCGTACTCTCTGGCATATGGCCATCCAGGATCCGGTCCTCTAACGGAGAGGACTCAGGCACCTTCTCCCCTTCTACAAGGACTGACCGCAAGGCGTGGCACACTTGAGCGTATCGGAAGAACTCCGTGCTCCCTAGCTCATATTCCTTCTGCAGCTCCTTGAATGACTTTATCCTACCCTTTACCAAAAGGTCTCCAACCCTGGATATGCCAATCAGGTCCCATTTCTCAAACCCTTTTGTATGCCAAAGCTTTCCCAGAATATCAGAGTCAAACAGAGGGGTGGCAAGGGTAAGCTTACCCTTCCAGCCCAGTAAATCCGTCCCCACCTTCCATACATGCACGGCCACCCTGGTGGGCCCCGTAAGGGTTAAGTCCGACGACTTCGAGTACAACGCTCTGTGGTAATTACCCCCACGTAGTAACCATCGGTCCATGGCGAAGCCGGGGCTCAGCGCCGGACCATATACACCGTGGTTAATCGCGCTCAACTGAGTGGCCCAATAATAACGTCGAATGTCTGGAAGCGCGATACCACCGTCATACCATGGAAGCGTCAACTTAGCAATCGCTATGCGCGGACGCCCTTCCCACAATAGCGCGCGCTGGTGGCTTTCGACCTCACGGAAATAACTGGCCGGGACCAAGTCAAGGGTATTCTGCAGGGCATAGAGGAAACGGGGAAGAGACATCATTTTAAACAGGGCGGCACGGCCAAGGAGGGAAAGCGGCAACCGCCGCCAGCCCGCCACGTCCCGTCGCAGACGTGCCAAGGGAGGGAGCAAGTTCTTCTCGTATCGTAAAATGGGGTCGGTGGAAATATAAATCCCCAAGTACAAAAAACCCTGCTGGGCTATCTGGATCGAGCAGTTGCGCGGGACAGGCGGGACATCCCCACACAGGACATACAAGTATGACTTCCCCCAATTGATGACAAGACCAGAGTTCCTACCGAAAGAAGTCAAGACGTCACAAACCACTATAAGAGATTTCTGAGGCGAGGTATAACAGAATATCGTCGGCGTAAAGTGAAATACGGTCTTCGTGGTCAGGCGACCAACGAATCCCACGTATATCGGGGTGCCATCGTATCCACACCGCCAGCGGCTCAAGATCAAGGGCGAACAACAACGGCGACAGGGGACAACCCTGCCGGGTGCCTCTCCCGAGCTCGAACGGTGTCGACGCCCGCCCGTTCACCACGACGCTAGCAAGAGGCCCCTCATAGAGCAACCTCACCCAGCCTACAAATCCAGGCCCAAAGCCGAACTTGGCTAGCACAGCCCACAGGTATGCCCACTCCACCGTATCGAAGGCCATCGTGGCATCGAGGGACGCCACAATAGCCGGCTCTCGCATCGTGCCCGTCCTAGCAATCACTCCATGGAGACGTCTAAGATTCAGTGCAGTGTTACGGTGCGGGATAAAACCCGACTGATCCGGGTGGATCAAGTCGCCAAGCACCCGGACCAGGCTGTTAGCAAGGATCTTAGCAAGGATTTTCGGCTCGGCGTTGAGAAGTGATATCGGCCGATAGGAGCCACACTTGTCCCGGGGCTTGCCGTCTTTATGTATGACCACAATCGTCGCCAGCCGTTGATCAAGCGGAAGAAACCCATTCACCCGCGCCTCCACGAACATGGCGCGCAGGTGGGGACCCAACTTATCCGGGCGAAGCTTATATAGCTCAATCGGCAGACCATTTGGGCCCGAGGCCTTACCGGAGCGCAACGCACGGATAGCACACGCCACTTCGTCTACAGTTATATCGCCATCGAGGTCATCCCTATCAATGGCAGAAAGGCAGGGCAGAGCGATATCACGCAGAAGGTCACACGAGTCCTCAGTCGGCCTATCCGAGACCGAAGTGTATACCGTACGAAAATAGTCCGAGAAACACTGAACTATACCGTCGGGGTCAGTGACAACCTCTCCCCCATCCATCGACAACTCCGGCACCACTCGATTAACACGCTCTTTTTTATCCAACCACGCCAGCAATTTCCCGGCCTTATCACCAACATCGTACAATCGACCCTGCTGCTCCCTATTGAGGGTCTTGGCAGCGTTCGTCACCAGATCCCTATATTCCAATTGCTTCAAGCTCAAATTATGCAGTGTGGCCGTTGCAACATCCTCTTCCAAAGCCACTTCTAAAGCCGCTATCTCGTCCTCTACTTGTGTCACCTCGGCGTCTCTCCGCCGCTTGGCGGCCACTACCAAGGAGAGGGCCTCCCCTCTCAATACAGTCTTAAAAGCTTCCCACAAAGACACCGCCGATTCAACTGAACCCTGATTATCTTGAAAATAGTGATCAACTGTCTTCAGCAACGCACTGCGCAGCTTGGGGTCACGAAAGTACCAGGGGTTAATGGGAGCCACCCTGCCCCCCACCACCCGGCCAATTTCCAGACGGGCCCACACCGGCGAATGATCAGAAATGCCCCGTGCCATGTGCCTAGCCTCAGATACCAATGAGGCGTGCGCAGCCAGAGTGAGCAGGTAATCGATCCGAGAGAGACTCCCGTGGGCCCCGGAATGAAAGGTATATTGTCTCTGAGTGGGGTGCCGTAGCCTCCAACAGTCTACCAGACCAAAAGTATCTATAAAGTCGGGGAGCCACTTCTGAGCGCCCCCGGTGTCCCTGGGCGGGTACCTATCTAGCGTTCCAGACCCAACCGCATTGAAGTCTCCTCCCACCACTAGCATCCCTTCGGGGAGTTCCAACAAGGCCTTGCCCAGATCAGCAAACGTGGATGCCTGCAGGGCAGGAGGGACATAAACAGAAACCAATACCAACGTTCTGCCCTCCCACCTTCCCGCCACAGCCACAAAGCGCCCCCTGTCATCAGCGATGGTGGAGTCAACCTCAAATGGAAGGGAAGCTCTAACAAGTATGCCCGCACCCCTGGAGCCCGAGGAAAACCCCGAGTGAGCAATGAATTTATAACCCTTCCTGTTAAGTGCATAACATGTATTCCCTATAAGGTGGGTCTCCTGCAGGAGGACCACGTCTGGCGAGGTCCGTTTCAAGAATTGCAGGACTATCCCCCGTTTAATACGATCCCCTAAGCCATTGACATTCCAGCTAATTACGTTTAAGCCCCTATCCCCCATCCCCAAACACAAAGAGACCTCCACCCCCCCGGAGAACCACGAACGGACAATACTGACAACCATTGCTACGCCTTGCAAGAAAAAAACAACCCCCAACAACAACCCCAACATCCCGAATCCCCCCCCTCCCTGCACCCCTGCGTCAGCTTACTAAGCCCCCCCAACTTGCAGTGTGCCTGTCGCCCTATCAAAAACAAATCTACAGAAAGTACCCCAAGGGAGGAAAGAGCTCCTATCTTCCCCCTGCCGCCCTCCCATTACTGCAGTAGGGTACGAGTCACTGTCCGGGGCTGAGTCAAACCAGACCGACACCGGGGGTTTCACTTCTGTCCATCCCGGTCGCCTTCCGCTCCATCCACACGGTCCCGGCCGGGTTGTTGCGCATCCAACCAGTCCCCCGCCATGTCCGGTGATTCGAAGAAGAAAGTCCGATCCTCATACACCACACGTAGCCTGGCGGGGAAAAGCATGGCATACTTCAGGTCCATCTCCCTAAGCCGCCGCTTCACCCCCAGGAAACTCTGCCTCTGTTTCTGCACCATCTGGGTGAAGTCAGGATAAAAGCTCACAGAGGCATTCTGAAAAGGCACCGGGCCTGTCACCCTCGATGCTTGCAGGATAGCGTCTCGATCCCGAAAATTAAAGATCCGGGCGACAATCGGCCGCGGGGGGGCTCCCACCTTAGGCCGTCCGCCAGGCACTCGGTGAGCCCGCTCCACCGCAAAAAACTTGCCAAGGCCCTTAGGCGCAAGATGATTCACCACCAAGTCCTCGACGAGTAAATCCACGGAGAGCTCCTCCGAAGTTTCCGGGACCCCAATAAGGCGCACATTGTTGCGCCGGGCCCGACCTTCAAAGTCTTCGAGCCGGCGGGCGTAGAGGTCATTCGCGGTTCGTAGCTTACGAACCTCAGCCTGGAGTTCCGAGACATCGTCCACGAGACCAGTAGTCTTGAGGTCCAGGGACTTGACCCGCTCATTGGTTTTGCCCAGGTCCGCGCGAATCAAGTTGACATCAACCAAGATCATGTCCACCTTGTGCGCCAGGGTCTCGAATTGTCGCCCAATCGAAGATTGCATCCCATCTATCGCCCCCTTGATATCCTGCAATGATAACTCCGAGGCTGGGGATGAATCGGCCTTCTGCGCTTCCAGCGACTGTCCCGATCCACCAGGCGACCCCTTCTGCTGGACATAGCGATCCATATTGTTGGATTGGGTATAGCCTCCCCGCCTGGTAGTCTTAGACTTCGACTTGTCTACCTCCGATTTGGTCGACATCTCGAACAGCAGTGCGGTCAGTCGCAAAAAGACGTCCCTCACTCAGCCAGAGGAAACAGGGTCAACTAGGACGTCAACAGCCAGCCAGGGCCGAGCGGAGATCTTCCAGACAGCAGGGGACCGGCATGAAGCACTCCCGACCCAGAGCAAGCAAAGGGCGAGAAAGCGAAAGTGAAAGTGCAGCGGCACCCGTCCGCCAGTTCACACCTCCCGAGGCCGCTGTTGTTCAATTAATGGCCGGGCATCCTGCCAACGCAAGCCCCTGGCATCCTTCGGAGGTAGGCCGCAATCTTCCGCCATGCACAACTTCGGTTCCCGGTGGGCGATCTTAGCCCGGACAACGTCAATCGCCCCAGCTGTGACTCATCTGCAGGATTCCGTGCATGAAAATCAGGATTTAGGACAGGAGAATTGCAGGAGGGCGCGAGGGTCGCGGGAGCTCAAGGCTCACGCGGCCATCTTGGTCAGGCGCTAGGCTCCTCCCCTATCGAGTCCATTATTGATGTCAATTCTCCCACTGCCGCTAAATACAAGCATAGCCTGGTGCTAGGAGGTTTTAACATTCACATGGACAAATCTGCCGATCAGGAGTCTATCAGGTTGCGGTAATCTTTAGATATTTTCAATATGGTCCCTTATGTCCACCTTCCCACTCACGAGAAGGGACATATTTTGGATCAGATCTTCTCCAATGCAAAGATAGAAATAGACATACCTCTCCCGATAGTGTGGTCAGACCACTTTCTCCTAGGTTTCAAAGTCTGTAAGAAGCCAGGTTGCCCTCAATTTCATGGGAAGTCCCGCCCCAGTAGTTGTAGACCTTTACACCAGATCACCCCAGAAGCCCTGAGCATTGCACTTAGGCATCACCCGATTCCTCTTAGTGGCAACCTTGAGAGTGATGTGCTTTGCCTGAAGAACTGGCTACCGCTCCGCTCCACGGACTGTATCCCCACCACTCCATCAGCAAAATCCGCTTGAGCCTCTACTCCTTGGTTCACAGAAGCTCTTAGAAAGAGCAAAAGTGCCTGCAAACATCTGGAGAGAGCGTGGCGGAATAATTTTAATCCTGAGGACAAAATAATCTACAAACAGGCCCTGAAAGTACACTACAACAAAATTCGCGAGGAAAAGAAATACCTTTTCTCTTCCAAAATCGAGTCAGCCGGGAATAAAAGCAAAGAAATCTTCCAAATCGTAAAAGATTTTTCATCCCCTAGTGCGGTTGACAGTCCGTTTACCCCCACTAGTGAATGGATTAACCATCTTGCGCTTTATTTTCACGATAAAATCTAAATTATTCAAAACTCCTTTGAGGATCTGTCCCTGGCCAAGGGTGCAATCACAGGACCCCTCCCCCCGTCAACCTTGTGACAGGTCCTCCTCTCACACAGTTTTCTCCAGTCCCCTTGGAAACATCTCTGGAGATAATGAAAGCCCTCAAGTCCGGTTTGCCCTCGGACCCATGTCCAGCTAAAGTACTGGCTTCTGTAGCAGGGATTATCAATCCAACCGTTAACCTGATTCTGAAAACCTCGCTGCAAAATGGGCAGATGCCAGATAGCTGGAAAAACGCAAACATTCTCCCTCTATTAAAGAAGCCTTCGGCCGACCCCTTGGTGGCCTCGAATTATAGGCCGATATCATTACTTCCCTTTTTCACAAAGCATTGGAGAAATATGTAAATTTAGTCACCAGTGAATATGTGGAAGCTAACCATGTGCTTCATCATAACCAGTCGGGTTTCAGAGCAAATTTTAGTACTGAAACAGCCCTATTGGAAGTCTCCAAAGTCATTAAAGAGACACTAGATAAAGGGGGCAAAGCGGTGCTGATACTGTTGAACCTCTCCGCGGCCTTTGATACTGTGCCCCACGACCGGCTCCTGCTGAGACTTCAGGAGTGCGGCCTTGGCGGCATGGTATTCAAGTGGTTTTCTTTCTTTCTGAAAAGCCGACAGCAAATGATTTGGTCCCCTCCCTTTGCTGACCCTTCCCCCCATGAAGGTAGGGGTTCCGCAGGGCTTGATCCTGAGCCTGACACTCTTCAACTTATATATGGCCCCCCTCGCGCACCTAGCTGAGGAACATGGCGCACAAATAGTATCATATGCAGATGATACTCAATTGGTGTTCACCTTTGACAAGGGCGCTGATTTTAGAGGCGATGAGAAT
This sequence comes from Triturus cristatus, assembly GCF_964204655.1. Taxonomy (NCBI): domain Eukaryota; kingdom Metazoa; phylum Chordata; class Amphibia; order Caudata; family Salamandridae; genus Triturus; species Triturus cristatus. Next base: position 964,139,510 of record NC_140588.1, read on the forward strand.
AACATCTGCTTGACGGAGGTGTTTTCCTGGCGAAGACGAAACCAATTAAAGTGCAATCCGGAGAAATCAGAGATCATTTCCTTTGGGCACTCACCATGCGAAGCGTGGCGCCAGTGGTGGCCTCTGGACATGTCCCCCCCTGCAACCTCAGTAAGCACTGTGAAGAACTTAGGGGTCAAGCTAGATGCTAATTTATCTATGAAGGTTCAGATCCAAACAGTAGCTGGTTCTTGTTTTGGCCTGTTAAAAATGTTAAAGAATTTTCTTCCACTGCTTCTGGTTATGCACAGGAAGACTGTAGTCTAAGCCCTGATTGTATCGAGGCTGGATTATGTCAACGTCCTGTACCTGGGCCTTCCTGAATACTTATTAAACCACCTGCAGGTGGTCCAGAATGCTGTGGCTAGAGCAATTCTCATATTAGGAACCAGAGCGCAAATGTCCACCCACCTGAAGTCCCTGCACTGGCTGCCGGTCCAGAAGAGGATTCGGTTCAAAGCACTTGTCTTGGCTTTCAAGGCTCTACATGATACTGGTGCCTTCTACATTAGGAAAAGGATTCAGCATTACGTACCACGGAGAACCCTGAGGTCTTCATTTCAGCTTCAGGTGATCATCCCCAAGTGTTCCTGCTCCCGCATGGGCGGTTGCTCCTTCCAAGTGCTGGCCTCCCGTTTATGGAACTCTCTGCCAATGTCACTCAGGCTGGTTCAGGATTTACTGACCTTCAGGAAGCAGCTGAAAACTTGCTATTTCAGCAATAGCCATGTGCCTTTTGCTCCTTCTGATATAGTGTCGTTGTATGTCTCGAGGTCTTTCAGCGCCGGGACACTCTGTGGCGTAGCTGCGCGCTCTATAAGTACCAATTTACAATTACAATTACAATTATGAGGCTGCGCATAACATCCCCTAAGGTGGATATGCCTATACGGTCCCATCCATGAAAGCCCCTCAGCCCTTAGGCATCTCCACCGCCCTATTATACAAAAAGATTGCTTCTGATCCGCTGTAGAATAGCGTAATCATTGATGTCTCACCCATCACCCATCATTCTACGGCACAGGCTGGATAATCGCCTGTGCGTACCACCACTCATTAAGAACCTGCAGGTGGGAAGCGACATGATAGGACTGAATATCAGCAGCGGCGATGCCTCCACAGTATGTGGCGAGAGGCACCTCCACCCCACAGAAACTGACCTAAATTTTGCATGGATCTGCCAAAACCAGGTGGAGGGAACAGGATGTGGGTAATTCTGTAGTTGATACAAAAGGTAGGGTAGCTAAATCATCTTAAAAATTACAGATCGAGCATAGAGGTAGCTCGGACCAAGACCTGACCAACCTGGACCAGTCAAAGCCCCGCACCTGAGCATCCACCCTGACCCAGGCAGCCAACGACTCCATGGCCAGGGCAAACAAAAAGGGGGACAAGGGACAACTCTGTCTGGTGCCCCGACGGATGGGAAATTGGGCCCACACCGTCCCTGCGCATCGAACTGAGGCAGTCAGGTCCATATATAATAATCGAACATAGGAGAGAAATCTAGGGACCATATTGAGATGCCGGAGGAGTGCAAACAAGTATTTCCAGCTCACAGACTCAAAGGCCTTGTCGATATCCGCTAAAAGTAAAGCCGCTGGTCGTGCTAATCTATCTATGAGAGCGATGGCATTATGAGCACGGCGGGGGTTATGATGAGTGGCGCAGTAGGGAATAAAACCGACCTGTGTGGCTTCAACTTGTTGGCTAAATCTTTGGCTAGGAGTTTGACCTTGATATTCGGAAGAAAAATTGGGGGGTAAAAATTGTGAACTTCTAGTGGACAACCCGATTTAGGTAATATGATAATCTCCGCATGTTTCCAATCCGGAGGCATGTGTGTTTCTTTTAGCGCATCTTGAATTGCTTGTAGCAAGTGAACCCCCACTAACGGCATTTAGGCTCTGAAAAATTCGCTAGGGAACCCATTGGGGCCAGGGGCGTTCCCAGAACGTAGTTCCCCAAGGGCATAGGTCAACTCCTCCACTGTAAATGGCGCATCCAGCAGTGCCCTAGCTGTGGTAGACAAGAACTTCGGGGTAGGGCATCTATGTGGTGCTCGATTTGAGTTGCTGTCGTCTCCCTTTCTGTGTATAGAGCCTCATAGTAGCCAGCAAAACTACTGACCACCTCGCATCGTGAATAGCTGGGACCTAAACCATTGCATGGGAGTTCTGGAAAAGTCTGTGAAGGAATTTACTAGACTTGTTTCCCTATTGATGTATACGGCTCAGGGAGGCCCACAACGCACATTTGACCTCCTCCAAGAACACCCTCTCATACTGTTGCTAAGCTAGGTACAGTTGTCGTTGCACCATCCTCCCTTCATCGAAGCCACGTGTCACTAACTCCAACATCTGGGCTTCTATCTTGGATATCTAATTCGACCTTCGTTCACGCTCCGCTGCAGTACAGAACTGATATCTACACCTCTAATGGTGTGTTTCATCGCCTCCCACAGTGCAATTTTGGACGAGGCGGGTCCCACTTTATGGGAAAAATAGTCTACTATGGCACCATGTAGGTGTGTATAATATAGCTTGTTCCACGGCGAGAGTTGCCATCTAAATGGAGGGCGCTGTGAACCCACCAAGAGCCACAGTGCCACTGGAGAATGATCAGACAATCCTCTCGGGAGGATATCTAGTGCAGAAACTCTATTTATATGACCAGCCGGCACCAGCATGTGGTCAAGGCGAGAGAAAGACCTTTGTACCCTAGAATAGTAAGTAAAACCAGCCTCAGTGGGGTGATAGGCCCTCCAGGTGTCCATCCACCCCACAGTTTCAACCAGGGCCGGCATCCTGGCCCCGTGCATCCCCGTCACCACCTGTCGTCCGCCATCGATCATTCTCTGGGAACATATAATTCTTCTAATCTCCTCCAATAACAGCCAACATTTCTGACAGTGTTCCCCAGAGACCTATAATACGGTCTACAAAGGATTGTCCAAGCAGTGGGGGGGGGCATAGACACAGCCCACAAACACAGACTCCCTGTATAGTGTACGAGACACAAAAACATACCTGCCCTGTGAATCCACCCAGGTCTTTAGGGTCAGAAAGGGAACTCTGTGATATATAAGAATAGCCACCCCTTACAATCCCCTGACAAAGCCAGAGTAATATGTCTGAATAAATCAGAACCGGGACAGACAGGGGACCCTAGAACCTAGAAGGTGCATCACCTGTGATAGAAGACTGTCAGCCTGTAGTCGTTAGGCCTGACAGATCATAACACCCTGCTTTACCTTATTTAGGACTCCGTGAACATTCCACATGATAACAAGGAGTCGGCCAGTAGGACTAACAGAATCTGTCTGAGCAATTGAGACACGGTCTAGAATGAACCAGCCTAACCACGGATTGGGTCACTGACAGGTAAACACTAGATCTGGGTTTAACATGGTAAACCAGAACTATACAACAGTCCCTCCCTCACCGCCCCTAACCCAATACCTTAGCAACATTGAAGTATCTCTCGTGGAAGGAACCCTAAGGGGGCCGAGATCCAGGCTGGTCCAAGGAATCCCCATGTTTCCAAACAATTAAAAATTGCTAGATCAAGGCAAACCAGAGATGCAGTCAGTAGTATTGAGCCGTCATCGCTAGAGCGTATAATAGTATGCGAACATCACTATCCATGGCAACAGAAACCGTGGAGGCTCAGCCAGCTAAGCACCAGAGTCCCAGGCCAGGATGCTCTCACAGTGGTCCTCTGTGTAGGGCTTCAAATGCCATGATGAGTGGGATCTGTGCCGGCATTTCTCCCTGGGTTTCATCTGCCGTGTACAGCGATCACTGGAGGATTATTTCAAATCCATACACGGTGGCGTATGAGGCCTGACAGAAACTGTCTCATCCGTCCATGCAAAGATTTCTTCAGGGGTGTCCAAAAACAGAGTTTGAGAATTGTACACCACTCGCATACGGCAGGGAAAAGGAGCATACATTGAATTTTAAGTTTACTAAGGTGTTTCTTTGCTGCTACAAATGATTGGAGCTATTGTTGGACCATTTTAGTGTAATCTGGAAAGATCATGATGTGATGGGATTCAAACAGCGGCTCTTTTTGGTTATGTGCACATTTAAGGATAGTGTCCCTTTCGAGGGCCCTATGGACTTGTTCAATTGCAAAACGAGGGGAGAGGGAGTCTGATGGTAGTAGTTGAGTGATCCAGCAGGTAAGCAATTTGCTCATATTCTCTCTCACAGCCTTCACGAAAGCCCACAGATCAGAGATTGTTGCGGCGGGGTTGTTCCTTTGTATTATCCACCCACACCGCCAGCTTCTTGTACACTGTTGTGAGTAAATAGATTTTTTGCTGCAGCGAGTTGATCGTGTCCTCAACATTAGAGACTCTAGTCTCAATCTTTGTGATGCTCTCCACCACCTTCCAGAGGTCCTGTTGCAGCAATGTCACGTCGGAGCCCACTACACCAATCTTCGCGTCCAACATGTCCCTAGTTTGGGTAATGGCGGTCAACAGTGCCGCATTATCAGGCACAGTTACGTGGGCTCCCCCAGAATCTGCCATCGCTGCCCCACTGAACCGGTCCACTAGGCTCTGTTTTACCATGGGCCAGTGGGCCATTGCAGGTGTTTGAGTCCCAAATTCACCACTATTTACAGGGCACCCAGGGTACCAGAACCCTTGCCACCACATCTGCCTCAGAGGCTGTCAAAACACTCTGAATGGGCACAGGGCACTCCTTCAGGATGAACAGCAGCGGGAGCACAATAAAAGAAGGGACTCTGAAGGGCCCCTGGAAAACTAAAGGTGAGGACTAGGGGATGGCAGCTCCCAACGTCAAGCCACGCCGAGACCTAGCCCAGCAGTTGGGAGCACAGCCTCTTCCGTAGCCCCTCATCTGGATGGTGATACGGTGTTCCTGTGCCCGGAGCTGCATCTCCATCTGGGTGTGGCTGGTCACACGAATCAAGCTGTCCATGCAGGCCACATCCAACGATCCGGCTGCGCTGCTCCTGGGTCCCTCCAGGCAAGGCAGTGTTGCACCGGCAGACCCCCGCATCAGTAATGGTGAGGCTGAGCCCGCACCGTCCCAGCAGCACTGCCTTAGTCTCCACACTAGGTAGGCTCCTCCTAGCCCAAAGCAGCCGTGGCCCAGCCAGTACACCGCCCCAGAGGCCGACCAGACTGAAGTGCCATTCTCACAGGCCCCTCCTTCCTGGTCCTCACAGCGCAGTCAGCCGCAGCTCTGTGGCTGTACACACAACAGGGCTGCCTCGGCCCGAATCTCAGACGGAATTCCACTTGGGGCCCAAAGTCAGATCTTGGCTCGGACAGGCCCTCTGATCCTCCGCACGGCCTGACACGGCCGCCGGCACTGCTATGCAACGTGTCAGTCCTGCATCTCCGCCATTAGGTCGGTCTGTGGGACCACCAGCACCGCACTTTACCAGCTCTCAGACGCAGATGCTCTGCCTTCTCGAGTACTCCAGATTCTGGAGTGCAGACTGAAATAGTACAATGCACTGGCAGGATGAGGAAGGATTTCAATGGCGGCTGCCGGAGCTTGCATAAAACGCATCCGCCTTATTGGACCTCTAGGCCACACCCCGAACGTGCTTCTTGTTCATGACCAAATAACCCGGATTGTGGTTGTGGCACTGTTCTTGATGAGGATCGTTTGCAGTAATCCAAGATAATATCGTCAGAGTTATTCAAAAGAGTATAAATTGTAACAGCAGGCAATCTCATTGCCCTTCCCATCAGAATCTCGTGAGGTGATAATCTTGTTTTTCTGTCTGGAGTACTTCAAATGCTCATCAACAATAAAGGTAGTGCATCTGGCCTCTTTAGAGACGTTGAAGCACAAACTTTCGCCAATCTAGACTTGATAGTATAATTTAGCTGTTCAACTTTACCCGAAGTCTGGGGTCTGTAGTTGCAATGAAATCTTTGTTCAATCTGGAGGTGTTAAATGGTAGCGGCAGTTTCAGTCGATAACCTTTCAAGTATTGCCCGGCGATAATCGCCTCTTATACCATTCGATGATTAACCAACAAAAGAGGCAGGCGCCGGAGACTGGAAGGCAGGAAACAAAGTTTTATTCCGTCGGAGCAGAACACGTCAGATCGGACAGCAAGGTATCGTCTTGAGGTGCTCTAACCACATCTCTGAGGCCTGGCCTCTTATACACAGGTTTATTGCTTTATTACACGTGATACATTCTTGTTGAGACTTTGATGTACGGAAAGACATCCTTGGAATCCCCACTTCAAGCTTGTTCCCACATATATCTACAGTAGAAGTCCCCACCCCACCCACAGTAGGAGATGGCTATCACACAGCTGGACATTCCGCCAATTCCCGGGGGTGTGTGCGACTGGTCGGGTCTCAGGGGGTGGGGGCCTTGATCTACTGTAATCCCTTTGATGTGAGGTGTTTCCCTTACAGTAGGGGCAATAAACTGCATCCGCAGGGCTAGGTGATGGCCTGGGATCGGTTCGGACAATCGGGCGCAGAGGAAGGGGGTTATCAAAAGGATGTATGACCATGTATGGGATGAAAGGAGGTGTTGGTCAGGCGCGGGATGTGGTTCCATGGCAGGGTCGCGCAGGAGGAGAGGGTTTATGTCCCATGTATGAGAGAGAGGGGGTGGCCGGCGCGCGGGGGATGTTTGCAGCGCCTGGGGGACGCGCTGGCGATCGGCAATGAGACCATGGTGCCTAAAATGGCCGTCGCGCGTTCTCTGCGTGTGGCGCTTGGGGAGAGACAAGATGGCGCAGATAATGTTCAGATACGAACTAAATTTCCACAGCCCTCCCTTTTAACATATCTCGCCAGCTTGTTTAGTTCGGATCTATCCCCATAATACCACGTACTTCTACTTCGTACAGGGCTTTCATTCGTCTGCTTCAAAGTTCAGAGTCTTAGGGCAGATGTAGTCCGTGAAAAGTGAACATAAAGGTGGCAAGCACTGAATCCCCAGACAGCACCCACACAGTATCACAATTGGTATCATGATAAATGTAAACAACCTCACCCCCCAACTTTTAATAGTGTCCCAAAACCAACTCCCAAGCGACCATCCTTCTTGCTCCTGATGAACCTCTGCGGAAAGTCTGTGGAGGTGTTCGATCGCCTTGTAGACTGAAGGGTGAGTTATCCGGTACGTAGGTACAACAGCTGGACCCAATGATGCGGCATGCTCCTCCACGGTCAGCCAGAACCACGTCTAGGACGAGGCGGTTCTGAAGAGCTACCAGGCGGACGGCCTGAAGCTCAGCGGTGTTGTTTGTGAGGATGCCAGCTGTAATGTTCATTGTGGTTTCGACTGCCTGGGTTAGGTGCCGGATGGCACGGCTGTTTGCCATTGGACCCCACAGTGGAACAAGTCCCTTTATTGCATCCATGAACTGTGCTCCAGTGGAGTCGGCTTGTACAATGTCCTTTGCACGTTTCTGCCGGTGATGGTTTGCTGGAGCCACATATGTTGGAGGAAGGATAAAAGCGATGTAGCAGGTGCCTCCCCAACCTTTCGGAAGCCAGGTGTAGGCCTTAGTACCACAGACGAAGTACATATTTGGGGAGGTAACAAAGGAGGGTGGGTCAACTGAGTCCAATGTTCGGGTGATGAGACAGGAACTGTGGCCTACCGGCTGTGTTCCTAGGCCTTTGAGGCACACCAGACCTGTGATGTTGATGACGGATAGGGCCACTGTTAGGGTGGCGGCCGTTCGTTTCCGGAGGTAAGAGAAGGTGGGTCTGGCTGGGTTGTTGAACACCTGCATTTCAACTCGCTCCTTGGCAGGGATGTCCATATGGAAAGAGGTGTTTGATCTCAGAGGACAAAAGGGGGCAGAGGTTTTTCCAGTTTGGTTCAGCCAGAACCCATGATAGAAGTGCGACACAGTTTTGCCGGAAGTGGCATTGTCCTTGTAACTTTCTTGCAGGAGGATTAGCCAAGCGAGGCAGGAGCCATGGACAGAGAAGGGCGAAGGGATGAAAGGGATAGAATGTCCAGTGGCATGTGGTAGGCCTATTTAGAGCTCTCCCTAGTGAGAGACGCTAGGGCTGCGAGCGTTTTTACCTGGAACTTACTAGCTGGCATAGGTATCTGTGAAAATTGTGATTTAAAACTGCTAAAAGATCGTTTTTATAACTTTTTACCTGGGGGTTTTAAATTGAATAGTTAGCTGGGGAATTGAGTTAGGCACACTGACATTTCTCCAACACGCTGATCTTCCTCTCTCTGCCTCGCCCAGCCGTCTTCTGTTATTTGCTGTTGGAGGCGGTGGGCGCCATCTTAGGTAGGGCTGGGGGTGCGCTCTAGTCGCTCCGCCCTCCCGCCCTCCCAGGCTATTTAGAGTTGCTCTGTGAAGCCCTCGCTGCCTATTTAGAGCTCTCCCTAGTGAGAGACGCTAGGGCTGCGAGCGTTTTTACCTGGAACTTACTAGCTGGCATAGGTATCTGTGAAAATTGTGATTTAAAACTGCTAAAAGATCGTTTTTATAACTTTTTACCTGGGGGTTTTAAATTGAATAGTTAGCTGGGGAATTGAGTTAGGCACACTGACATTTCTCCAACACGCTGATCTTCCTCTCTCTGCCTCGCCCAGCCGTCTTGTGTTATTTGCTGTTGGAGGCGGTGGGCGCCATCTTAGGTAGGGCTGGGGGTGCGCTCTAGTCGCTCTGCCCTCCCGCCCTCCCAGGCTATTTAGAGTTGCTCTGTGAAGCCCTCGCTGCCTATTTAGAGCTCTCCCTAGTGAGAGACGCTAGGGCTGCGAGCGTTTTTACCTGGAACTTACTAGCTGGCATAGGTATCTGTGAAAATTGTGATTTAAAACTGCTAAAAGATCGTTTTTATAACTTTTTACCTGGGGGTTTTAAATTGAATAGTTAGCTGGGGAATTGAGTTAGGCACACTGACATTTCTCCAACACGCTGATCTTCCTGTCTCTGCCTCGCCCAGCCGTCTTGTGTTATTTGCTGTTGGAGGCGGTGGGCGCCATCTTAGGTAGGGCTGGGGGTGCGCTCTAGTCGCTCCGCCCTCCCACCCTCCCAGGCTATTTAGAGTTGCTCTGTGAAGCCCTCGCTGCCTATTTAGAGCTCTCCCTAGTGAGAGACGCTAGGGCTGCGAGCGTTTTTACCTGGAACTTACTAGCTGGCATAGGTATCTGTGAAAATTGTGATTTAAAACTGCTAAAAGATCGTTTTTATAACTTTTTACCTGGGGGTTTTAAATTGAATAGTTAGCTGGGGAATTGAGTTAGGCACACTGACATTTCTCCAACACGCTGATCTTCCTCTCTCTGCCTCGCCCAGCCGTCTTGTGTTATTTGCTGTTGGAGGCGGTGGGCGCCATCTTAGGTAGGGCTGGGGGTGCGCTCTAGTCGCTCCGCCCTCCCGCCCTCCCAGGCTATTTAGAGTTGCTCTGTGAAGCCCTCGCTGCCTATTTAGAGCTCTCCCTAGTGAGAGACGCTAGGGCTGCGAGCGTTTTTACCTGGAACTTACTAGCTGGCATAGGTATCTGTGAAAATTGTGATTTAAAACTGCTAAAAGATCGTTTTTATAACTTTTTACCTGGGGGTTTTAAATTGAATAGTTAGCTGGGGAATTGAGTTAGGCACACTGACATTTCTCCAACACGCTGATCTTCCTCTCTCTGCCTCGCCCAGCCGTCTTCTGTTATTTGCTGTTGGAGGCGGTGGGCGCCATCTTAGGTAGGGCTGGGGGTGCGCTCTAGTCGCGCCGCCCTCCCACCCTCCTCACACCCTACATAATGTGCATCCCTGCCAGACGGCGCAGCGGGCTGGCGCAGCGGGCTGGCGCAGCGGGCGCGCCGGATGCGCGCCGAAGCCGCGCCAAAGCCAAGCCCGTCTGCGCCCGTCCGCGACCGGACACGGCCCAGGGCCCCAACCCCTGGCCCTGATCGTAAGCTGACCTGGAGTAGGAGTGACTTAGTAAGTTTATCCTCGATCGTGTGCACCCGAGGCCACCATAGTGTAAGGGTAGGGGAGAATGAAGGGTGTAGCTATTGTCAATTCCGCTTTAGCTCAGCCCTACCAGACACCAGGGCAAGCAATCCCTCGCTGTCCTGCGGCCTCGTTAATGTTAGGTCGCTTAGCCGTCACAAACATGACGTTTATGACCTTCTCACTGATAAACATTAAGATCTGCTGTTTATTACCGAAACGTGGCTAGACGCCAATTCTGATCCTGATACCATTCAGGCTTTACCTGATGACTATCAGATGGTGCGCCTGGACAGACCGATAGGCAGAGGAGGCGGGATTGCGATCGCCTTTAAACAACAATGGCCATGCAAACTAGAACTAGTTGACCTGGCGGGATGCGAAGCGGGTGTTTTCACCATAGCAATTGATGGGAGCATGACTATAAAGGGCCTGATAATTTATCGCCCACCGGGACCTATGGCCAGTTTTAAAAGAAACCTCCTAGAGTGGGTCACAGAAACAGCGATCAGGAGGGACAAGTTTTTGCTGTTGGGAGATTTAAATATACACCTGCAAGACGCACTAGACAAAGGAGCAGTGGAGTTCCGGGAAGAACTTCACACCCTACAGCTAGAGCTAAAAGGTCAGCTGCCAACACACAACCGTGGGCACCTGCTCGACCCAATATTCGCCAATTGGGAGGGTGTTTTAGGCGCTCCCCCAGTGCCCTTGCCCTGGACAGATCATTTTCTCGTTCCGTTTACTATTTACTTGTCTAAGCATATAGCTAGCGCTCCCACCCCTCTTAACTACCCTCGACGTAGGTGGGCAAGATTCTCCCTGCGAGAGTTTAATAAGGCTCTTACCGTGGAAGGGCCCCCAGGAGGAAATGACGTGACAGCGGCAAATAAATTGCTGAATGACCGTATCACGACTGCTCTGGACCACACAGCCCCATTGGGTTGGTCTAATAAAGCTGTCCACAGACAAAGAACTGCTCCCTGGTTCAGCGAGGCGCTGCGCTGTGCCAAAAGGGACTGCAAACGAGCAGAAAGACAATGGAGAATGGCTTATGATGATCGGATGAAAGAGGCTTACCTCACAAAACGACGATCCTATCATAATAAAATCCGTAGAGAAAAAGCCACCTACTATGCAGATAAAATTCACGTGGCGGAAAACTCGGCTAGGGAATTGTTTAGCATATATAAATCCCTTTCCACCCCAATAACCGTTACTCGAGATGAAGATTACTCAGTAACAGCATGCAATCGCATTGCTAACTACTTCGGAGACAAAGTGCGCAAGATTTACTCTGCTTTTCCCGACACGCCACCCTTAGCGGAAGAACCTGCAGATTTAGCAGGAGCTGAAGCTGACTCAGATCTGCTACTTCATTTCACCACTCCTCTATCGGAGGATCTCGTTAAAATCTGCAGATCCATCAGATCTGGCTCCCCACGCGATCCTGCTTCCCCAAAAAGGCTGAGTGACAGCATAGAGACACTGGAACCTTACATCAGGCATTTGCTAGATGTCTCCTTTCGATCCAGTTCTCTACCTGTGGACTGGAAACAGGCTGTGGTGCTTCCCCTCCGCAAGAAGCCTAACATTGGCCTCGATAAGCTGGATAACTTACGCCCCATCTCTCTCCTGCCATATTTTTCGAAGGTAGCAGAGAAGATGGTAAATAAGCAGCTAATGAAATATGTGGAGGACAGTAACCTTCTTCATCCGACTCAATTCGGGTTCCGGCCACGCCACTCCACCGAGTCTGCCCTTCTTAGGGCCTCCGAAACTCTCAGGCAGGGTGCTGACGAGGGTCAAACCATGGCTCTCATCCTTTTAGACCTTAGCGCGGCGTTCGACACTGTGGCACATTCCATCTTGCTACAGTGTCTGAGCAAAGGTGGGGTGAGAGGGGCAGCGTTGAAATGGATTTATTCATTTCTCGCAGGCCGAGGCTTCCAAGTGAGGCAGGGTGACTATTACTCTGAGCGAATTGCTCTGGACCAGGGGGTGCCGCAGGGCTCGTCCCTGAGCCCAACACTTTTTAATCTCTACGTAGCCCCGATTGCCTCCTTGGTAGAGAGCTACGGCCTCCGAATGGTTTCCTATGCCGACGACACGCAGTTGGTGATCTCCCTGTCGCGCGCACCCGATCTTTCGGCGGACATCTTCAGAGCCTGTATGCAAGACCTAGCTGCCTGGATGTCCGCAAACTGCCTTAAGCTTAACGGAAATAAGACCGAGGTGCTTGTCGTAGGGGGAGACCGATCGGCGTGGACGTCGGCATGGTGGCCTCCATGCCTTGGCTCAACACCTATCCCATGCCTGAAAGCAAAGAACTTGGGCATTTGGTTCGACTCCGACCTGACCTTCGGCCCTCAGATCAACCGGGTGGTCAGATCATGCTTTGGGACCCTCAAAAGTCTCAGGAAGGCATTGAAGTTTTTACCTGTAAAGGCCCGTCAAACCCTTGTGCATGCACTAGTCACCTCAAAGATGGACTATGGCAACCTCCTCTATCTAGGGACTCCGAAGAAGAATCTGAGCCGTTTACAGGTCTTACAGAATGCCGCTGCTAGGCTAGTACTTAGACTACCCAGAAGAGCCGCATCCTCGGTGGCCCTTCGGTCCTTGCACTGGCTCCCGATCAGAAGTAGGGTTGATTTCAAAGCACTCTGCATGTGCCATCGGATCATCAACGGGAGGTCTCCTCTCCCTTTGAAAGGACTGCTGACACCTTATGAACCGTCCCGCTCCCTCAGATCTTCTGGCTCGGGACGCCTTGTTGTCCCCAAGGTGTCCAGAGCACGGATGGGCGGAAGATCCTTTAGGTACCTTGCAGCCGTCAGATGGAACACATTACCCATAATATTGCGTCTCGAACCATCTGAACTAATCTTTAGAGCCAAGCTCAAAACTACACTATTCGAACAGTAAAGTATTCCACTTCTGTAGGTTCCAGTTAGCAGCCGCTCCTTAGCGCGGGGACACGCCGCTGTGCGTCACCAAGCGCTTTACAAAACTCCCTAAATAGAAATAGAAATAGATCCAGCAGTTAGTGGCATTGGCGGCAAGATTGTGTTGGTGGAGCAGTTGCACAAAAGAGTTATTCCAGAACTCCTTACGTCTTTCTCGGAGTTGGGGTGAAAGTGAAATCAGATGGTGTTCTTTCATGGTGGTGGGTTGAGCAGTGGTCAGCAATGTCTTATGAGCGGGTGCGTTTTCTTCCATGATCCAGAAGGTGACCATGAGAAGGAGGCAAAGGAGAAGGGTAATAAAAAGTGCAATAGTCTTTGAGCTGTGCATTTTGTCAGTCTTTGGGTTTTTGTAGTGGATCTTCGGACGTCCGGTTGCTTCCATCATCTTCATGTCGGGCACTTCCATCACCTTCAGGGGACTCGGTAGCGGGCAGAACCACAGACTTTGTCTAATTTCTCTCCTGGAGCCCTTTGAGGTGACTAGTCTACCGCTCTGAGATTTCAACTTAGTTCGTGGTCTGCTTAGCTGAAGTTCCCTCCTTTCGTCGTAGGTTATACCCTTCTTTGGATGGCACAGTGGGATCGGGATATTCAGTCAATTCAAGTGTCTCTGTATTCGGGTAGCAGCTCAGGGATGGTCGGTTTTTGTCCAGAAGTTCCTCTTGGGCGGTAATGTTGTCGGTGGTCGTCAGGGTCGATGATACCTTCTTGCAGTGGTGTGCATGCAGCCAATTACGTTTCCCCTCCACTCGAAGAGCTGTTCGGGTGGTGATCAGGACTTGCAGGGGGCCCGTCCACCGGGGCTCCAGACCCTTGGTGCGCTGGAAGTTGCGCACTAGGACAAAGTCACCGGGTTGGATGTCGTGTCCAGGGCCCCTGGAAGCATCGGGGATGGCTTGCAGCACCTGCTGATGGATAACAGACAACGTACAGATAGTCAGACATGAGGACGTCCGGGACGTCGTGAATGGATGCTGGTTTTGGTGCAGTCCAAAGGTTCATGGGTCGCCCGAAGACGACCTCGTAGGGGCTTAAGTGGTGTCTGGTAGGAGTGGAACGCATTGATTGCAATGCTAGTGGGAGGGCGTCTGGCCATTTCAGTCCTGTGGTGGCAACTATTTTGGCTAGTTTGAGTTTCAATGTGGCATTATGTCGCTCAACCAAGCCTGCAGATTGGGGGTGGAAGACCGCATGAAACTTCTGTTTTACACCCAACCCTTTTAAGATGAGTTGGATAACTTCGGCTACGAAGTGGGGGCCGTTGTCGCTCCACAAAATTCGACAAAGGCCGTAACGGGGGAAGAATTCTTTCAGTAGTACTTTTGCGGTAGTCATAGCAGTGTTGTCGCGGGTTGGGTAGGCTTCCACCCATTTGCTGAAGGCGCACACAACGACAAGCACGTACTTCAGGGTTTGGCACCTTTCTAACTGAATGTAGTCCATCTGTAGGACTTTAAAGGGGTGACTAGGAACCCCAAACCCCCCCCGGGGTACAGCAGTTCCTTTACCAGGGTTGTGTTGGAGGCATATCAGACATTGTTGGACTAGGCGTTTAGCCGAGTCTGGGATATTGCCGTTGTGCCCGACTTTAGAGATGAGTTCAATCATGGGGGCAGACCCTATGTGTGCGGGGGAGTGTGTCATGGTCAGCATGGGGATCAGGTATGAGTCAGGTAGCAACCATTTGTTCGTGTCTCTAGTTCGCCAGCAGCCTTCATCGTCTTTCAATCCCACCCGTGCCCATTCAGTCAATTCGTGTGATGAGCTGGCCAATTGTATGTCTCTAATGGTTTCCCTAGCATCCTTCCATTTTTCAGTTTGTGACCTGGTCACGTACATGCGTGTTGTTGACCTATTCTCAGCTGTGGTTCGGGCAGTGATGTCAGCCAGCGCATTTCCCTGTCCTATAATGTCCGTCACCTTTTTGTGTGCCTGGCATTTGATCACAGCTAACCGTGTGGGGAGGAGGACTGCTTCGGTCAGAGCGGAGACTAGATCTCCATGTAGGATGGGTGTGCCATGGGAAGTCAGGAATCCCCTCTCCTTCCATAGGAGTCCAAAGTGGTGAACCACCCCGAAGGCGTACTGGCTGTCGGTGTAAATGTTTGCGGTTGTCCCCGCTGCTAGGATGCATGCTCGTGTGAGAGCAATCAGTTCAGCCGCCTGTGCGGATCGCTGTGTGATGCGGGCTGTCTCAACAACTGTTCGGGCCGTGGTGACTGCATAGGCGGCTGAAGTGGTGCCGTCGGGGAGCTTGATGCATGAGCCATCTACCCACAGCTCTCCGTCAGGATCTGGGAAGGCAGTATCTCGGAGGTCAACCCTACTCTTGGTCTGTTCGTCGGTGAGGGTCGCACAGTCATGTATAGGGGACGCATTGGGGTCATTGTCAGGGAGAGGTAGCAGAGTGGCTGGGTTCAGAGTGGTGCATCGTTTCAACGTGATGTGGGGTGCAAGCAGAGTCAGTTCATAACCAGTCAGTCGTGCGCTAGTCAGGTGTTGAGTCTTAGTCTGGTTCAGGAGGGTGTCAACTGCATGGGGTACTAGCACGGTGAGGGGGTTTGAAAGCATGATCCCCTCACTTTGTCGGATAGAGACAGCAGCGGCAGCTACCGCTCGAAGGCATGCAGGCAAAGCTCTGGCTACAGGGTCAAGAGTGGCAGAGAAGTAGGCACAAGGGCGTTGCTTGGGACCTATGGACTGGGTTAGAACAGACAACGCGCATCCCTCTCTTTCATGGGTGAAGAGGGAGAAAGGTTTAGTGTAGTCTGGGGTTCCTAGGACTGGTGCTGAGCAAAGGGCATCTCGTAATTCTTTGAAGGAGGATTGGCATTCGGGTGTCCAGGGGAGGGGGAAGGGGACATCTTTAGCCAACAGGGAAAGCAGAGGTTTTACAATAAGACTGAAGTTTGGCAACCACTGTCGACAGAAGGAGGTGAGGCCTACCAGAGACCGCACTTGCTTCTGAGTTTTGGGAACAGGGGTTTCTAGGATGGTCTGAATTCGGTCAGGTGTAAGCTTCCTCCCATCTTTGGATAGGAGGTGGCCTAGGTATGTCACTTGGGGTTGGCAGAATTGCAACTTCTTCCTGGAGACCTTGTGACCGTTCTCCGCGAGGAAGTGGAGGAGGTGGATGGTGGCTGTGACTGCAAGTGGAGTGGTGTCGGCCGCCAAAAGAATATCATCGACGTACTGTATTAACACCACTCCGTCCGGTAGTTGAACTGCATCCAGCTGTCTCTTGAGGGCTTGGCTATATATGCTGGGACTCTCGGTGTAGCCTTGTGGTGCCCTACAAAATCTGTACGAACGGGCTTTTAAGGTGAAGCCGAAAAGGTAGCGGCTGTCTAGGTGGATGGGGATAGAAAAGAATGCGTTCTTGAGATCAATAACCGTAAAGGTAGTGGCAGTGGACGGAATCAGGGTGAGGATGGTGGTGATATCTGAGACTACGGGGTACTGAGGTATGACTACTTTGTTAACCTCTCGTAAGTCGATAATGAAGCGGTATGCTTTCTCATCTCCCTCGCCTTGCTTCTTAACAATGGGTAAGATAGGGCTGTTGCAAACATTACTAACTACTTCTTCTACCACTCCTGCATCGACTAGGGACTGGATGATTTCTACCAATGCCTTCTCGCCTTCGGGTGATATCCGATACTGTGGAAGCTTTGGGAGCACTGTGTCCGGTCGGACAGTTATGTGTACAGGGTTGATCACCATGCGTCCTACGTCTGAGTCGGTTTTAGCCCATAGATGTGTGGGTAACGTGTCAAGTAGGGACAGGTCAGGATCGGTTATGGAGAACATACGTAGTGCGGGACAAGGCCTGAACAGATCTGGGTTATCGTGCAGTATGACTCGAACTCCGTCTGGGGAACATCTGATGGTAGCCCGGAAATGTTTTAGTAAATCAAGACCCATAATGGCGTCAGGGCTGTTGGAGGAGAGCAGAAATGTCGTGTCAGTGGTGTTATTTTCCAAGTCAAAGGAGATTGGTGCGGACAGGGGATTAGTGGAGGGCGTTCCATCAAAGCCTATTGAGGTTACATGTGAGCCAGACAAGGGTGCCCTTGGGATCAGCCGTTTAGATAGCGCACTACGTGTCGCCCCAGTATCTACCAAAAATGGAGACTTTGTGCCCAGGACCTTAGCAGTGACGTAAGTACCTTGCTGGTCAACACGGAGTTCGACTGGATCCCTCCCTTGCCCCTGGCGGTCCTATGCAAAGTCATGGGTGTTTTCGTAGTCGGACTGCTGGCACTGGTTCTGTCGGGGGCGGTCGAAGGTGTTTGGTCTGTCCGGCCTGTCGTTGGTGGTGTCGTTCGTGTACCCTCGTCCCTGTCCTCTATTTCTGGGGCTGTTTGCTATGTCTCTTGTGTCCCTATTCTTGTTCATATCCAGAAGGACCGGGCACTGGGAATTCCAGTGTCCGAACCTTTTACAGAACGCACACTGATTCTCGTCTAAGTCCCTGCGTCCAGCGTAGGGTGTGGGTGCATGGTCTCTAGGGGGTAGTCTTCTAGGAGCAGTCGGTTGGTAGTTTCCCTTGGGAGGTTCCCTTCCTATGGTCACCCCTTGCAACTGTGCGATCATTACCCTTTCCTTCAGCTCCTTTTTCTTTCTCTCGGACGCCCTATCGTTCTCATTCTTTTGGTGTTCGTAGTACTGGGCCATCTGGAGGATAGCCGCGGGTTTGGAGGCTGCCCAACTACTCTTGCTGGTCTGTAACTTCTGGGAGACTTCCTGTGACAGACCCTTCACATAATTCTGGACAAAGAGGTGATGTCCGGTTGCAGTAGTCATGTCCTGGCCGCTATAATCGGAAAACACTGTCTCGAATCGAGAGAAGTATTCGGATACATCCTCCTGGGGTTTCTGGCGGCAAGCCGTCACTATCGACCAGTCTACCTTCCTTTCTGGGATTAGGGTCTTTAATTTCTGAACAATCTTGTCTGGGAGTTCCAATATGGCCTTTAGAGGTTTCTGTCCAGGTTCTCGCTGCTTGTCTATGGTATCGAGTTGTACCCAGGTATATCCGAACGGCTCAGCGTGGTCGACTTTCCGGATTTGCTTCCACACATCAGCCGGCAGACATAACCCGAAGAACAAATCGATATCCGCCAAGGTCATTATAGTTGAACCTAAGGCCGTACCTAGTTCTGTGTAAAAGGCAGTCGGGTTCTTTCTTAAGTCGGGTAGGGTTTTTCTAAAGGTCAGGATGTCTTGTCGGTCCCATGGCTGATAGACCCAGTTATATACAACCCTTCCCTTCGCATCTTGGTGGTTGATGTCATCGTGTGTTCCCTGACCTCGTGGGGGGACCCAGTAAGGAGCGGCTTCCTTGATGGGCATCATGGTATCAGCTTTTCCTGCCTGGGGTTCAGTCGCTATGGGGGTTTCTGTCTTGGTCGTCTGCCTGTGTTCTTTAAGATGTCGGAAGACTTCGAGTGTACGTGTGAAGAGGTCCGTCACATCGCTCTCTCCCCCTTTCCCAATATCAACCTTTCTATACAAGGTTGCTAAGCCTTCGGGACCTCTATCCTGGTACCTATCCTCATAGGCATTCAGAGTGTGATAACAAAGTCGTACGACAAAGTGTCATCTGTGGTTGTCGGCATACGAGTTATACGTATCTGTCACATATTCCTCACTTTCCTTCCGTTCTACTAGTGTTCTCACTACCTTATCGATTCCGGCTCGTTCACCCTTTGTTAGCCGATTCATTCTGGCGGAATCTTTCTTTCTCGTCTCGGGGTCATCTAACGTTATTGCTAATGTTGTGTTCAGTACAAGAGGCTCGGCCGGCGCGGAGGCCGCGAGGACCGAGGCCCTGGTACTGCTTTCGTTTGCGTTCGGGGGTTGTGGGTGCTGCACTATAGGCTGGGAGGGAGCGTATGGAGGGGGCATGTAGATGATCGGAGGACCTAATAGCAATTCATCGTTCGCCCGTTGCTTGGAAGGCAACTCAGGGTAGAGCGTAGAGGGGGTCCTAACAGGGCACTGGCCTGACGTTTCAGATTCTTGTTTTTGTTTAGCTTCCTTTCTCTCCTTTATTTCTTCCTCTAACTTTCTGGCGGCAAGGTGATCTGCCTTTCGTAGTTCTTTTTCTGCCTTTACTTCGTCTCTCTTTTTCCGTTGTGTTGTTTCTTTGCGCCACATGCCGATACTGTCGAGCATAGTGGGCGTCGTTTTATTGCTACGTAGAGCTATTTCTAGCGTTTCTATTTTATGGTCATCAAAGGATCCCATCAGTGGCCACTGACTTTCGGAGTCCTTCTTTGTATATTTATGCCATAGTTTGCTATAAGCTACAGCGACTAGTCCATATTTAGTAAACATGTCCTTATTAGGGGTGCCTTCCAGTGGAGCCGGATGGTTCATCTCTAATAAGCGGTCCGGGCGGAACCAACTACCAATCAGTGGGGAGAAGATAGGCATGACAGGTTACAACGGGGACAAAAGTCTGCACTACCTATCTTTTCACTGCTTGCAAAGACTAGACAGAATATCTCTATTCCACGTTATTTGTAAGCAGAGAATACCTCCAAAGAACCAATATCGAACAACCAGTGTTCGGACAATCAATCAATGGGGAGAAAAATAGGCACGACAGATTACAAAGGGGGACAAAAGTCCGCGTTACCTACCCTTCACTATCTGCAAAGACTAGACAGAATATTTCTATTCTACGTTATTTGCAAACAGAGAATATCTCAAAAAGCACTATTCTTCAAAAACAATCAATGTTCGGACAATCAATCAGTGGGGAGAAAAATAGGCACGACAGATTACAAAGGGGGACAAAAGTCAGCGTTACATACCCTTCACTATCTGCAAAGGGAGAGAGAGTATTTCTACTCTTCCCCGTTTGTAGGCAGTGAATATCTCAAAGAGAACAATCAAATAAGCAATACTAGTATTTTCAATCAATCAATCAATCGTTTCGCAATTTGTCGTGTTACACGACCTTACCCGGACCGCATGGACAGTTTCTCGTCTTCCGCCTCCAGCGCCCGATCGTCCTCTACTCTCCGTATTTGCCGCGGCACTCCTGATGGTTCCCAGTCAGGACCGTAGATCACTCGAGAGAGGTCTGCTCGGAACCAGTGAAGTTCGGATGATCGGCTGCCAGTCTATCGGGCAGGAGCTCTTCCCGATCGTTGCAGTCGTTCACTCTGTCGTCGGGACCTCTCCCACTGGATCCACGTGTCGCTGATGGGCCCAGCGTTGGGCGCCAATTGTTAAATGGTAGCGGCAGTTTCAGTCGATAACCTTTCAAGTATTGCCCGGCGGTAATCGCCTCTTATACCATTCGATGATTAACCAACAAAAGAGGCAGGCGCCGGAGACTGGAAGGCAGGAAACAAAGTTTTATTCCGTCGGAGCAGAACACGTCAGATCGGACAGCAAGGTATCGTCTCGAGGTGCTCTAACCACATCTCTGAGGCCTGGCCTCTTATACACAGGTTTATTGCTTTATTACACGTGATACATTCTTGTTGAGACTTTGATGTACGGAAAGACATCCTTGGAATCCCCACTTCAAGCTTGTTCCCACACATATCTACAGTAGAAGTCCCCACCCCACCCACAGTAGGAGATGGCTATCACACAGCTGGACATTCCGCCAATTCCCGGGGGTGTGTGCGACTGGTCGGGTCTCAGGGGGTGGGGGCCTTGATCTACTGTAATCCCTTTGATGTGAGGTGTTTCCCTTACAGTAGGGGCAATAAACTGCATCCGCAGGGCTAGGTGATGGCCTGGGATCGGTTCGGACAATCGGGCGCAGAGGAAGGGGTTATCAAAAGGATGTATGACCATGTATGGGATGAAAGGAGGTGTTGGTCAGGCGCGGGATGTGGTTCCATGGCAGGGTCGCGCAGGAGGAGAGGGTTTATGGCCCATGTATGAGAGAGCGGGGGTGGCCGGCGCGCGGGGGATGTTTGCAGCACCTGGGGGACGCGCTGGCGATCGGCAATGAGACCATGGTGCCTAAAATGGCCGTTGCGCGTTCTCTGCGTGTGGCGCTTGGGGAGAGACAAGATGGCGCAGATAATGTTCAGATACGAACTAAATTTCCACAGTGGGCTGTGCAAAACATTCTTATAACCTAATTATTGAAATAGGTTCCTCTGTCTGACTCAACAGAAATCAGCATGCCAAACCTGGGTATCAGTTCCCATAATAACAGTTTTGCTACAGTCAGACTGTTTGTTCTAGTTGGGTAGGCTTCCATACATCTTTAGAAGATACACACAATCAATAGGATATATCTCAGCATGTTGTAAGCAGGCAAAATGACGTGTGTCCTTTTTCCTACATTCAAATGTTGACAAATCACACATCAGTGACATATTTTGTCTGCTAACATTCGGAATTTGGGGCTGTACCAGCTTTGTCTAAAGAGCCTCGCCATTAAATCCCTTCCCAAATGTGTGTACTCTTGGTAATATTAAGTCACTGGAAACAACAAGCTGTCTGCCATCATTGGTCTTCCATCTGCTGATATCCAAATATGCATTTTTCTCACAACCTGTTTTTTCCCAACTGTTTTGATCAGCTTCTGTCACATTTTCCTGCACCCTCTTCAACTCATTTCAGGTATCAGTGACTTTCATCAACATAGTGAAGGAATTCTCCTCCTCAGACTCACATGTGAAAACTCCATTAAAAGTGCAGTCCAACATAGCAGAATACCTAGCAACTGAGTCTATATATATATTGCCCATGGCTATGTATCCATTGCTACTTTGATGTGCTGCACAATTGACCACTGCAATTTCTCCTGGCAACTTCAAAGCTAAAGCCTCAAACAAACCCTTTAAATAAGCTCCATTGCGGATCAATTTACCTGCGGAAGTAAGAAAACTAGGTTGAAACCACAATTGCCTAATGTCGTGGACAACACTAATGCCGTATTGACTGTGAGTAAATATGGTCACCGTCATTTGTGTAGTTAAACTACATGCTCTTTTAAGAGCAATCAATTCAGCCACTTGTGCTGAGGTGACTCCTTGAAGCCAGGAGGCTTCAACAACATCATTTATAGTACACATGGCATATGCTGCTCTCAGCATATGGGTCATGTACTGGGTAATGGTTCTGGTTAACAGCAGCTCCACAGAGTTTGGGACCATAACAGTTAAAGGGTCTGCCATCACTATGTTCTCACTCTTTTGCAGACTAGTACTTACTGCGGCTAATGGTTTTAGGCAACCAGGAAGACCTCCAGCTACAGGGTCAAGGGCAGTAGGCTATAGGCTTTCGGGCATCTCCATGCACCTGTGTCAGTATTGAGAGAGCAAACCCATCTCTCTCACTGCAAAATAGTGTGAATTCTTTTGATAAATCAGGCATTCTCAGTGCCTGGGCATGACACACTTTTTCTTTCAAATTTAGGAGCACTTTTTTACATTTGTTGTCCCATGTGATCGGATCAAACACATCCTTGTGTGCCAGACTTAGAAAAGGTTTTGTCATTATGAAAAGGTTTGGTACCCATTGTCTACAGTAGCCAACCATTCCCAGAAACATCCTGACTTCTTTCTGAATTCATGGTGGGTTCATCTGCAAGATTGCTTGCTCTGTTTTTGGAGACACCTTTCTCCCTCCCTTCACAATTATGTGTCCCAGATATTGAAGTTATTTTTGACAGTACTGCAGTTTTTCTGGAGACACTTTGTGTCCATTCTCGGCCAGGTGATTTAACAATGTAATGGTGTCATGTTTGCACGTTTCTCATGTTTCTGATGCCACAATTAAATCATCTATATATTGGACAAGTGTGGACTGATGTGGCATTTTCAGGGTCTCCAGATTTCTTTTCAAAATCTGGTTAAAGATAGATGGACTCTCAGTATATCCTTGTGGAAAACAACACCCTGCTAATATCTTCTACTGGAACACAAAGGAGAACAAAAACCAGCTTTCCTCATGCAAGGGAACTGAAAAGAAAGCTTGGCATAGATCAACAACAGTAAACCACTCTGTAGTACATGGGATTTGAAACAATATGGTGGCTGGATTTGGTATCACAGGACAACAAGGAACCATGATCTCATTAATCTTGCACTATTCTATATTTTCCTTTGGGCTTCTGTAAGCCCATGATTGGAGAGTTGCATGGACTTCCAATTAATTCCCTTAAAATTCCTTTTTGTAACATGTTATCCATTGCCTTTACCTAAGTTTGGACTGGTTCTATATCTTTATTAAGTCCGATGTCTTTTCCTGTAAAACCCAAAACCTCTGTGTCTACGGTCCCTTTCAAATCTTCAAGTAACTCTTCAATGGTTAGCAAAGGAAACATTCCTGTTTCATTCTGTTATTTCATCATTTTAAAATCTACATCCTCTTCATGAGTTTGATTCTACACCATCTGGAGTACAGTATATGGTGCAATTTAACTTGCATAGTAAATCTCTTTCTAGCCCATGTGTAGGGCTTGAATCACATACAACAAATTGAAATTGGTGTTTTTCTTTAAATGAACCTATTTTTACTGGGACTTTTTGAGAAACTGGGTTTATAAATTGTTTGTTCATAACTCCTACAACTTGGATAGTTTTCCCCGAGAGAGATAGATCTGGGACTTCTGCTGTGCTAACAGTGGATCTGGTAGCTCCTGTCTCAATAAAAAATGATAATAGTTGGCCACAAACTTCAACATCTACATATGGGCCATTCTGGTCTACCTCTAAGGCTGTGCCAAGATGCACTCTTCTGTCCCTCTCAGCCACCTTCATTGTGAAACATCTGAACCTGAACAATCTTATTCAAATAGAGGTAATTGCTGTGAAACGTTCTGGTTTAAATAATGGTGTAATTAATGTAATAATGTAATGGTGGCATAGCATTCTGAAATGCATTGGTATTCATCTTTGGCATTTGATTTAAATTAAATCTATGGTTTCCCATATTAGGGACATTAATTTGAGCCGGTGGAAAAAGCAACATAGGAATCTGTCCCTGCAAAGGCACTTGTATATGTTGTGAAGGCGCATTTTGAGTTTGCATACCTCTCTGCATTTGTAAATGTCCACAAACGTTAGTGGGATTATATTGACAATCCCTCTTCCAATGCCCAATTCTATGATGAATGTGACATGGGGTGATTTTTTTCATAGCAGCAATGTCTGATCCATAACCTGTACCCACAGGAACACCTCACTACCTCTACCCTGTGTTACATTCAGTCTTCCTTGATTTCCCTGAAACCAAGCTTGCAGAACAGCAACACCTTGCATATTCCCATAAATTCCTGCAAAAGAAGAATTCTGGAACCCGTTCTGAGACAATTTCGTCTGTGCTAAACATGAATTTCTCCTTGATTCCCTTTTGTTTCATTTCCAATTTGTCACTGCAATATTTAGCATATCTCAAGATCTCAACAAGCAATTTATTCTGCCAGCAGATCATGCTTTGAGCTATGTGCAAAAAGATCTCTGGTTTCAGCCCTAAAACAAATTTGGAAACAAACATCTGCATCTCCCTCTCCTCAGGATATTCACATCCACTGTGCTGCTGAAACACCTGCAACAATCTCTCGTAATACTCATGTTTTGCTGTGTCATTTAATTGGATTTTGTAGCTTCTTTGCAAGTGTACATTTTTGCTAAAACAAAATTCATATTTCTGAGCCAATTAAGTTAATCTGTCATGGACTAAAGCTGGTCTTCTCTTAATCTCCTTCCACAGGTAGATTCATTCTTTCCTTTGATATTGTTCTACGTGTTAAAATTCCAAACATCCCCTTATTATTTCCTTCAATTCCACCTTCAGATTCGAAAGGTTTAAAGATTTTTCCTTCTGTGTATCTGGTCTCTCTTGTGTCTCTGTATTTTCTGCCTTTTTTATTCCCGCTACTTCCTCTAACCAGGCTGGTATACATCCCTCTTCAGTCGCATTTATATCTCGTGGTGACATCGGGGCATTGAAAACTAACGCCACCCCTTCTATTTGTGCTTGCACAGTTTGTAGCAGTTTCCACACAACGATTCGTGAATTCTAGGAAGTTGGGAGGAATCCTGCTGTAGGCGAACCTCCAGCAATGGGTTGAATTCCTGGCCTCATCTCTGCAAGTGGAGGAACACTTGCTACTACTCTGGGTACAGTTTGAGAATTGACACTTGAGACTGGGGCTACACTAGGCACTACAGCTGTATTATTTGCTGTAGGAACAACAACTGGCGGTCGAGCCCCTACTGATGGAGCAATTTGTAATATTTGTAAGGATCGTTCTGTTTGTGCTACACCTTGATTTACAGGGGCAGTAGGTCCACCAGACTGGTATTATGCCTAATTCTCTCTGATTAGTAGGGATGGTATATGGTGGAGTCCTCGAAGTTAACATCTGCTCTAATATATCATTACCTCAATCAGTATCTGACTCATCTCCTTCTTTCTTTGTGAATCTTTCTCATTTCCCTTCTTAGCAGCTCCTGGTGTAATGACTGGATATAACCTAGCTCCTTCTATGATATTCTTTCTCCATTTACGCTGTTCTTCATTCCATTGGGCATTCACATAGTTTTTTGCTGCTCTAATAGTCCTCTGGTATTTTTCCTCCTCTTTCTCCCTTTCAACTTTCTCCCATACACTCAGGGCTTCATACTGAATACATCTGGGCGGTTACATCATTTTCTGCAATTTTCCTTCAAATTATCAAGAATTCTGGTGTTAAACGTCCCATACCTAGGAAACCTTAACACACCCTCCTTCTCAGTGATCTTACTTCATTGGTGAAGCTAAAGATAAGTGCTCAAACCATGCTCAGTAGCCATAATGTATGCAGACGTATCCTCACGAGGTGCCTCTTCCCCTTTGCATACTGGAATAGTAACATCCCCTCTTACCAAGTTCTTGATGTCTCTAAAACATTGCATAGTGAAGAGTCAATTTGAAACATCACAAGCTAACAGAATGTTTCCATATACATCAAAATTCTCAATGAGCCAATTAGATTGCAGTTAATATTTCCACAGATCCGCAAATCCAAACACAATATTCTCTTTCTGGAAACCCAGTACCAGCACGTCTCTGCAACGTCACCAACCAATACCAGCATGAAACACGCCAACCGACCAATCCTAGCGCGAAACAATATGACGTGGAATCTCACTCCTTAAAGAGGTTCATCCTCTTTTACAATTCTTTTCACATTCATACAACTCAAACAAATAACTTTTAAAATATCCTCTTGTTTGCTCTACTAAAGAAAAAATAGTATTCCAATCTCTCAAGAATATTCCCCGTGACCGCAAGTGAAATCTCAACCATCATGAAATCACCCAAACCAATGCAGTTTCCCCCGTTTGTGCAATATGGGTCCACTAACATCAATCAATGTTAATCAATCACAACAATGTTTAGTGTCAATGTTATAGGTGATGGTACCTCACACACTACACCTTAAATCCAGCAAACAAGACTTCAACTTATTTTTGAATACAAGTCTTAAATCTTAAATCTCCTTTTTCAACAACTTATTGATGTTTTCTCACTCACTCATTCAACCCAAAACACAAATCGAAAAAGCAAACAAAGCACAGTCAAAACAAACTACACATTCCCCTATTAATACTCACACCTTCAAACTGCAGTCTCCTTCTGATGCCGCCTCATCAGATCTCCACACTCCGGGCATTTGATTCTGGAAGTTGGAAATGTATTTCTAACTTGAGTATTATTTTATAGTTCCATTCAGGGTGTGAACCATCCTCTGCTACCAGAATTGATAGCGTGGAAATTAGTATTTATTTTTACAGTTCAACTTGTAACTTACAATGAGGATTTCCAACTCTGCGCCATTTCCTCCCCAGGTCAAAAGGATCTTTGCCACCATTTTAGAATGGAGCATCGAATTAAAACACCTCAAATAACATCAACTATTACTGTCAATATATTAGCCAATGAGGAGAGGTTTGGTAAGGATTTCAAAACCATTGTTATTCATTTAAGTTTAGCATTTTGTTTTTTGTCTCTTTATTCACTTAGTATAGATAAATCCGTTTACAGAAATATCAAGAAAAATATTGGTTAATGACAGCAGATAAATTACAGCATGTTCCATAAAGGAAATAGTCCCTACACTAAACTAGAAGAATCCCAAGTCTATTAGAACCCATAAAGAGTTCCTTAGAAAAGAGTAAGAGTTTTGGAGCTTGCGCTTAGTAGTTATAAGAAGTCAAACTCCCGATAAAGAGCAGTTCTAGATACTCAGCCGAGTCTCTCAAACAATTGCAGTAACAATCATTAAATACAAATTAAATGAAAACAGTCACAGCAGTAGCTTACAGCCATTAGAATAAGTAAATTAGTCACCAAACAAAGTACCATACAACAGCAATAGGTCAGCAGTAGGTCAGAGCAATCAATCAAAGGGAAAGAAAGCACAGTGAAGTGCATAGTCTGTTTTAGCATTGCATTGCATTACCCTCTCGAGCTAGGAATACATATATAAAACATTAAAAAACGTGTGTATCCATGCAGCAGTGTGTGAAGTCATCTCAGGCCAATAGGGAAGAAACTTCCGATGGTCTGCCGTTTCTTCCTTCGATTCCCACTGTAAATGCACAACATGAAATGGTGCTATCTGAATGTTACTAGTAACAAAAAACAATGTCTCAACAGGAAAAATGAATGGGAGGACCAATCAATACACAATTCAATCAAGAGAAGGGAAGACAAGAGAGACCAAGGAGTAGAAAAGGAAACAGATTTTATAATTAGATACACAATTGGTATATACAATTCAAAATAACCATAACAAACATATGTGCACTGACAGTGAAGTGAAGAAGTGAACGGCGCAGTGACATAAGTGTGAGAATGACAACAAGGTACGGCAAAATAATTCAAATAAATTCAAGGTCGAGGAGAGTTATATACAATGGATAATTTACACATGATCATAAAGGTCTCACAGGACCCTGTAATTAGCCGCAGATAATGCTCTCCGGTCGACGACGTTTCAACCTCCTTGCGTTGAGGTCATCATCAGGACTATGGTTATTGAAATATTTAAAATACCTATGTGTAAGAGAAAAAGGGGGGAAGATAATAAATAGAGGAGCCCAGGGAAGCCAATAGCGTACAGCACACCAAGTAAAAGCATAATGAATAAGTCAAGAGCAAACAAGGGGATAATAGGATAATCGTACCTGTGTCAGTGGTTAATTTAATCACCACCTCATAATTAATTGCAGGATAATGTGGAACCAAGAATAAAGTCCGTCACATTTAGAATGATATCTTCAGGTGTCTGAAATAATAATGAAGGAGACTATAGGGGTGGTCCACTATGTCAATGCATGTAACCTGGTAACGTACGATGGAAGGCGCTTACCTATAAAGGACACCAAAAAACTAAGGAGGCCCACAGGAACACCAAATGCATGCGAGTTGCGCTTCGGAATCGGCAATCTATCATGGAGAGGACATACGGAAATGAAACCGTGCTTTAACCAGCAATGTGTAATGGTGAAAAGGGGGGCAGAGACGCTTACCGGGATACTAATGGAGAATCAATTAGTTAAGTATGGGGAAGGCACAGGACATCCAGCGGTGAGTAATCCGCAGCGTTTGAAAAAAGTCAATCAGCACCCTGAGAAAAAAATAGAGAGCGAGCTATATGAGAAGCGTGTAATGACTACGCTAAATCATAACGGAAAGTGAGTAATCACGCCAATGGAAAGAAACCATTAAAGGACTTACTGAGGTAGGCTTGTAAATCGCCAGGTAGCGGGATCAGTCACAGCAGGGCCACAGCGTCTAAACGAGTCAGACGTCTAGTGTGTGAGAGACGCGGACACCGGAAATAAACTAACCGGGTCATGTGACCGCATCAAGGCCACAAAGGAAGGACTACAAAGGTACGAACATGGATAGGGAGAGAGGAAAGAGGACGGGACAGGTGAAAGTGAAGAGGAACACCCGATCAGTGTAGTGACCAGCAATATTAATTAGATTTCTTAAGAAGCATCTTAAAAAATACAAGTATTAACCACTACAATTCGTAAGTTCAGTACGGGCCTATGATTAAAGACACAAACTTTACAAAACTGCAACATTAATGATAAGACAAAATTGGCAAAGATAGTAATTAATTGGAAAGCATGTAACAAACATGTAAAAAACAACAAATTGTGAAAAACACGAATAAACAGAGAGATTATTACAAAGTCACTCAATAAACATCATCTATTACGAAACAATTGAAGGGCAAAAAGGACAGGGGAAATCCAGGCAGGGGGGGGGCTGGAGGGGGGGAGGGTGAAAACACCAGGGGAGGGTACCGAAAAAAGGGGGGAGGGGGGAGGGGAAGGGGAAGGCAAACAGGGGGGCGGGAAGGGGGGGGGGAGGGGGCCAGGAGGCGGAAGGGGGTGAAGAAAGGCCGCTGGGATGACACAACATTTTAAACAAAAAGGACAAATTGCAGTAAAAAGACTCAAGCAAATATAAATTTTTCACACACTGCCGATGAATACTACAATCTGCACATCAATAGGACATCGCTGGTAAAAATGAGCAACAACACAGGAAGTATGAATGCTAGCCACTCACGATGACGGTGTTCCATTCATCTAAGGAATTCAATCCATGTGATACAGAGTTACAGCGTGTAATCCAACGACATTCGCATTTATTTAGTAAAGACTGTAAATTGCCACCACGGATCGGCAATTGTGGATAATCTATGACTTGCCAAGTCATATCAGATTCCGAGTGGTTATGCTCCTTGTAATGCATCACAAGTGGAGCAGTAACGATGTTACATCTAATGCGACTTTTGTGTTGGGAGATGCGTTGTTTAACCATCTGTGTAGTCTGTCCAATGTAAAATAAATTACACGGACAGCGTATCACATAAATAACATTGGTAGTACGACAATTGGAAAAATGTTTCAATTGATAGGTGTGTGAAGGAGTAACAAAAACTTTAGTATTGATAGTCAAATCACACACATTACAATTTAGGCACTTGAAGTGGCCTATTACCGGTGGTAAATTCCATAAAGTAGTATTTACAGATTTTTCTTTGGCAGGCCAGGTGATGGCATGGACAAGCTTGTCACTCAGATTATTGCCCCTCTTGTATGATAAAAGGGGGGGATCCGTGAAGTGTGGAAAAGAGCGTAGCAATTTCCAATTGTTCTTAATTATCTTGGAAACCTTGTTACTGCTGGGGCTAAAAGTAGAGACAAAAGGGATACGTGTATTGACACGTTTGATGGAAGGTGCCAAAATAATTTCCCTATGGTTATACCAAGCTCTTTTTAGAGATCTTCTGATCAAATGTTTGGGGTAACCCCTGTCGATCAATTTTGCCGAGAGGATAGCTGCCTCTCGAAAGTAATCTTTTCTCCACTTACAGTTCCGCCGTATACGGAGGAACTGTCCGTAAGGCAAGCCATCTCTAAGCCCTCAAGGATGGTAACTAGAATAGGCCAAAAGAGTATTACGCTCTGTAGGTTTTCGATATAGGGATGTCCCAATTAGACCATCCTCCGCATGTAATGTGAGATCCAAAAAAGGGAGATCATTGTTACGCACATCTGAAGTAAATTTTAAATGGTTTTGGATGGTATTCAACCAAGTAATAAACGACAGAAGATTCTCATGTGTGCCATGCCATAGCAACAAAATGTCGTCTATGTACCTGCGCCATAGAGTAATGTTGGTGAGAAAAGGATTATTGCTATTCAGAAAAATGGTGGACTCTAAATGGTGAACATAGAGTATTGCAAAATTCGGTGCAAAGCAAGCACCCATCGATACACCTTTAACCTGAAGGTAATATGTATCTTTATACAGAAAGTAGTTGTTGGTCAAGGCTATGTGCAACAGTTGAACCAAGAATTCTGTAGGGATGCGTGTAGGACGAGGGCGAGTGTTCAATATCGCCTCCATGACCATAAGTCCGTCAGCCTGGGGAATATTAGTATATAAAGACTCAATGTCTAAACCGACCATAAAATCAGATTCAGGGTTAAAGGGAAGGTCATCTATGATGTTGATTAGATGTGTACTGTCCTTGACAAAGGTGTTAGTCAAGGGGACAAAAACCTTCAAAATAGAGTCAATATATTTTCCCAGGGGTTCCAACACAGATCCGCACCCGGAAACTATCGGGCGCCCCGGAGGGGTCGATGAATTCTTATGGACTTTCGGTAAGGTGTAAATTACCGGTGTTCTAGGGAATGGGCTATTTAAAAAATCATGTTCTTTTTTGTTAATAATGCCACTCGAAAGTGCCTGAGATGTAATAGAGGCAATCTTAGCTTGGATGGAACGCAAAGGGTCTGAAGTCAATTTGCAATAATGAAGGGGGTTGTCAAGTTGGCGGAGGATTTCTGAATCATAATCCTCACGATCCATCACGACAATCCCGCCCCCCTTGTCGGCTGGTTTTATTATTAAATTTTGATTACTGCTGAGACTGTCAATAGCCAGTTTTTCTGTGAGTGGCAAATTGTAAGGAACAAATTCCTTGAGTCGTTGTAACTCATTAACCTCCAATAACACAATTTTTTCGAAGGTCAAAATTTCAGGTGGCATCATAGAGGTAGGTGGTAAAAAGGTAGATGCTGGTCTAAAATGGGCCTCATACGGTAAATTAGTCTCAGGTTTATCAGAGAAAAAATGCTTCAGACGAATCCGTCTGAAAAATAAGAGTAGATCTTCCTGTAACTTAAAAAAGTCACTACGTGCTGTAGGGACGAATGACAAGCCCTTACTTAATAAGGATATCTCATCCGATGACAGGGCATGTCGAGAGAGATTGAAAATAGGAATAGTCCTGTCAAGGATAGATTGGTCCCCATGAAGTAAAGCACGATCAGGTGAAATGGTTTCAAGGACGCCAATTGGGGCAATCTGTGCATCGGTATTAGGTGTAATCACAGTGTTCACTGTCAGTGCACATATGTTTGTTATGGTTATTTTGAATTGTATATACCAATTGTGTATCTAATTATAAAATCTGTTTGCTTTTCTACTCCTTGGTCTCTCTTGTCTTCCCTTCTCTTGATTGAATTGTGTATTGATTGGTCCTCCCATTCATTTTCCCTGTTGAGACATTGTTTTTTGTTACTACATTTACCCGGTCTCATCTGGGTTAACGGGCTTGCTCCTGTTTTTCTTGTATAATTATTGAGCAATCGCTGGATTGCGAGAGTATTTTGTTTAAATACTTTACACTTTAATTGTGGTACGTAATGAGTGATTAGTTTACTTATTATGTCTTCTAGAGAGACCCCCGTCTATTCTGATGACTATATCAAAAATATTCTTTCGGGCCCATCTCTTTTAGCTTTCGCTTCCACCCCTCTCTCTACTGCCCCCAATAACTCCAAGATTCTGTTAGAAAAATTAGAAAATCTGAAAAAGAAACAAATCCGCACTGACCTACATGCTCGCATGTTAACAGAATACTTAAAGTCTGATACCATACCTTTAGGACTACAAATTCGCAACACTCCTGCTATTTTTACCCAGGATCCAAAATTTCGTACCGGCTTCAGCCACCTGGCCACCACTTGCTCAAGGCACTGGATGGTCCTCGGTATCGAAACAGCTATAGAACATAGCAAGAAAGAATTGGAAGAGATAGCAGAACTTGAGAAACTTATTCTAACAGATACTACCATTTCTGATGCAAAGGGACTCCTTGAGAGAATAAACAGTACTATTGCTACTTTCCATACTTTTGAACAGAATAAAAAAATCAATAAAATCCAAAGAGACATCAAGAACTACGATAAGAGTTACACCTATCCTTATCTACTTGATTCCTTTTATAATTCTACTTATCAGCCTCCCAAAACTAAGAACTGGGGTCGTTTTCGGAATAATCGGCCCATCACATTTTCTGACTCATCTAACACCTCCATCGAAGATACTGACAGTGGTGAAGGTAGTAGCACCGGACCTCAGAGACATCTTCTTCCTCCACCACTTCTACCTGCGGGTTTTTTAGGACAGGTTCGCGGCCGCGGACGTGGCCGCAGACGACAAGGCTACCAATACCAATACGCGGGCGAGAGACAGACCCGACAAAAGTTTTATCAATGGGGGCCTCCACAATAACACGACTACCATATGATATTCAACAAAGGCCTTCCAATGTTGTTACCATCGATCGTCCAGAAACTACCATTGGTGGATCTTGTCTCACTCCTTTGACATCTAGGAGTGGAAATGAACCCTCTGCAGAGGTCTCTTTTTTACCTCCACAATTGCCTTCAGTTAACACTGTGATTACACCTAATACCGATGCACAGATTGCCCCAATTGGCGTCCTTGAAACCATTTCACCTGATCGTGCTTTACTTCATGGGGACCAATCTATCCTTGACAGGACTATTCCTATTTTCAATCTCTCTCGACATGCCCTGTCATCGGATGAGATATCCTTATTAAGTAAGGGCTTGTCATTCGTCCCTACAGCACGTAGTGACTTTTTTAAGTTACAGGAAGATCTACTCTTATTTTTCAGACGGATTCGTCTGAAGCATTTTTTCTCTGATAAACCTGAGACTAATTTACCGTATGAGGCCCATTTTAGACCAGCATCTACCTTTTTACCACCTACCTCTATGATGCCACCTGAAATTTTGACCTTCGAAAAAATTGTGTTATTGGAGGTTAATGAGTTACAACGACTCAAGGAATTTGTTCCTTACAATTTGCCACTCACAGAAAAACTGGCTATTGACAGTCTCAGCAGTAATCAAAATTTAATAATAAAACCAGCCGACAAGGGGGGCGGGATTGTCGTGATGGATCGTGAGGATTATGATTCAGAAATCCTCCGCCAACTTGACAACCCCCTTCATTATTGCAAATTGACTTCAGACCCTTTGCGTTCCATCCAAGCTAAGATTGCCTCTATTACATCTCAGGCACTTTCGAGTGGCATTATTAACAAAAAAGAACATGATTTTTTAAATAGCCCATTCCCTAGAACACCGGTAATTTACACCTTACCGAAAGTCCATAAGAATTCATCGACCCCTCCGGGGCGCCCGATAGTTTCCGGGTGCGGATCTGTGTTGGAACCCCTGGGAAAATATATTGACTCTATTTTGAAGGTTTTTGTCCCCTTGACTAACACCTTTGTCAAGGACAGTACACATCTAATCAACATCATAGATGACCTTCCCTTTAACCCTGAATCTGATTTTATGGTCGGTTTAGACATTGAGTCTATACTAATACTAATATTCCCCAGGCTGACGGACTTATGGTCATGGAGGCGATATTGAACACTCGCCCTCGTCCTACACGCATCCCTACAGAATTCTTGGTTCAACTGTTGCACATAGCCTTGACCAACAACTACTTTCTGTATAAAGATACATATTACCTTCAGGTTAAAGGTGTATCGATGGGTGCTTGCTTTGCACCGAATTTTGCAATACTCTATGTTCACCATTTAGAGTCCACCATTTTTCTGAATAGCAATAATCCTTTTCTCACCAACATTACTCTATGGCGCAGGTACATAGACGACATTTTGTTGCTATGGCATGGCACACATGAGAATCTTCTGTCGTTTATTACTTGGTTGAATACCATCCAAAACCATTTAAAATTTACTTCAGATGTGCGTAACAATGATCTCCCTTTTTTGGATCTCACATTACATGCGGAGGATGGTCTAATTGGGACATCCCTATATCGAAAAC
Organism: Triturus cristatus; assembly: GCF_964204655.1. Lineage (NCBI taxonomy): Eukaryota > Metazoa > Chordata > Amphibia > Caudata > Salamandridae > Triturus > Triturus cristatus. The sequence continues at coordinate 964,174,154 of NC_140588.1, forward strand.
CTACAGAGCGTAATACTCTTTTGGCCTATTCTAGTTACCATCCTCGAGGGCTTAGAGATGGCTTGCCTTACGGACAGTTCCTCCGTATACGGCGGAACTGTAAGTGGAGAAAAGATTACTTTCGAGAGGCAGCTATCCTCTCGGCAAAATTGATCGACAGGGGTTACCCCAAACATTTGATCAGAAGATCTCTAAAAAGAGCTTGGTATAACCATAGGGAAATTATTTTGGCACCTTCCATCAAACGTGTCAATACACGAATCCCTTTTGTCTCTACTTTTAGCCCCAGCAGTAACAAGGTTTCCAAGATAATTAAGAACAATTGGAAATTGCTACGCTCTTTTCCACACTTCACGGATCCCCCCCTTTTATCATACAAGAGGGGCAATAATCTGAGTGACAAGCTTGTCCATGCCATCACCTGGCCTGCCAAAGAAAAATCTGTAAATACTACTTTATGGAATTTACCACCGGTAATAGGCCACTTCAAGTGCCTAAATTGTAATGTGTGTGATTTGACTATCAATACTAAAGTTTTTGTTACTCCTTCACACACCTATCAATTGAAACATTTTTCCAATTGTCGTACTACCAATGTTATTTATGTGATACGCTGTCCGTGTAATTTATTTTACATTGGACAGACTACACAGATGGTTAAACAACGCATCTCCCAACACAAAAGTCGCATTAGATGTAACATCGTTACTGCTCCTGTGATGCATTACAAGGAGCATAACCACTCGGAATCTGATATGACTTGGCAAGTCATAGATTGTCCACAATTGCCGATCCGTGGTGGCAATTTACAGTCTTTACTAAATAAATGCGAATGTCGTTGGATTACACACTGTAACTCTGTATCACATGGATTGAATTCCTTAGATGAATGGAACACCGTCATCGTGAGTGGCTAGCATTCATACTTCCTGTGTTGTTGCTCATTTTTACCAGCGATGTCCTATTGATGTGCAGATTGTAGTATTCATCGGCAGTGTGTGAAAAATTTATATTTGCTTGAGTCTTTTTACTGCAATTTGTCCTTTTTGTTTAAAATGTTGTGTCATCCCAGCGGCCTTTCTTCACCCCCTTCCGCCTCCTGGCCCCCTCCCCCCCCCTTCCCGCCCCCCTGTTTGCCTTCCCCTTCCCCTCCCCCCTCCCCCCTTTTTTCGGTACCCTCCCCTGGTGTTTTCACCCTCCCCCCCTCCAGCCCCCCCCTGCCTGGATTTCCCCTGTCCTTTTTGCCCTTCAATTGTTTCGTAATAGATGATGTTTATTGAGTGACTTTGTAATAATCTCTCTGTTTATTCGTGTTTTTCACAATTTGTTGTTTTTTACATGTTTGTTACATGCTTTCCAATTAATTACTATCTTTGCCAATTTTGTCTTATCATTAATGTTGCAGTTTTGTAAAGTTTGTGTCTTTAATCATAGGCCCGTACTGAACTTACGAATTGTAGTGGTTAATACTTGTATTTTTTAAGATGCTTCTTAAGAAATCTAATTAATATTGCTGGTCACTACACTGATCGGGTGTTCCTCTTCACTTTCACCTGTCCCGTCCTCTTTCCTCTCTCCCTATCCATGTTCGTACCTTTGTAGTCCTTCCTTTGTGGCCTTGATGCGGTCACATGACCCGGTTAGTTTATTTCCGGTGTCCGCGTCTCTCACACACTAGACGTCTGACTCGTTTAGACGCTGTGGCCCTGCTGTGACTGATCCCGCTACCTGGCGATTTACAAGCCTACCTCAGTAAGTCCTTTAATGGTTTCTTTCCATTGGCGTGATTACTCACTTTCCGTTATGATTTAGCGTAGTCATTACACGCTTCTCATATAGCTCGCTCTCTATTTTTTTCTCAGGGTGCTGATTGACTTTTTTCAAACGCTGCGGATTACTCACCGCTGGATGTCCTGTGCCTTCCCCATACTTAACTAATTGATTCTCCATTAGTATCCCGGTAAGCGTCTCTGCCCCCCTTTTCACCAATACACATTGCTGGTTAAAGCACGGTTTCATTTCCGTATGTCCTCTCCATGATAGATTGCCGATTTCGAAGCGCAACTCGCATGCATTTGGTGTTCCTGTGGGCCTCCTTAGTTTTTTGGTGTCCTTTATAGGTAAGCGCCTTCCATCGTACGTTACCAGGTTACATGCATTGACATAGTGGACCACCCCTATAGTCTCCTTCATTATTATTTCAGACACCTGAAGATATCATTCTAAATGTGACGGACTTTATTCTTGGTTCCACATTATCCTGCAATTAATTATGAGGTGGTGATTAAATTAACCACTGACACAGGTACGATTATCCTATTATCCCCTTGTTTGCTCTTGACTTATTCATTATGCTTTTACTTGGTGTGCTGTACGCTATTGGCTTCCCTGGGCTCCTCTATTTATTATCTTCCCCCCTTTTTCTCTTACACATAGGTATTTTAAATATTTCAATAACCATAGTCCTGATGATGACCTCAACGCAAGGAGGTTGAAACGTCGTCGACCGGACAGCATTATCTGCGGCTAATTACAGGGTCCTGTGAGACCTTTATGATCATGTGTAAATTATCCATTGTATATAACTCTCCTCGACCTTGAATTTATTTGAATTATTTTGCCGTACCTTGTTGTCATTCTCACACTTATGTCACTGCGCCGTTCACTTCTTCACTTCACTGTCAGTGCACATATGTTTGTTATGGTTATTTTGAATTGTATATACCAATTGTGTATCTAATTATAAAATCTGTTTCCTTTTCTACTCCTTGGTCTCTCTTGTCTTCCCTTCTCTTGATTGAATTGTGTATTGATTGGTCCTCCCATTCATTTTCCCTGTTGAGACATTGTTTTTTGTTACTACATTTACCCGGTCTCATCTGGGTTAACGGGCTTGCTCCTGTTTTTCTTGTATAATCTGAATGTTACTAAGCATTAATATAATTGTTACATACTCTTGAGGTTCTCATGAGAACCTTTGCAAACCTGCTCTGTTAGCCTTCAATGTTCCCTTGTGTAACAATGGACTGTTCTATAAAACAAAACATTTCTATTGCCACATGTCCTGGTTAGATCATGGCTTCTAACAAACATTATTGATTCTAATATACTGTCTTTCTATTCTAACATTTTGAGCAAAGCATAGAGGAAACATTCTAAATATAATGAAGTCACAGGATGTGAGGAAGCAGAGGAATAGATTTTAAACAGTACATTTCACAGCAATTATGAGTTTGAATGATCAAATCAGCATAGTTCAATATTTTCTAAAAAGACATTTACCTTATTAAAACGAAACTTCAAAGAAAAGATAAAGGACGCCTAATTGGGCCTAGCAGTAAAGGTACAGTAGAAATGAGAGGTTTCTGCAACAATTAAAGCTGAACGTAAACACTTTGCACGTTAAAGAAGGGCACATTTTCTCTAGGCCTTGGCTAAAATTCCGTTCCGCTTGCGGAAATTGCGATAATTTGACATTTTTGCGTTCCGCGGAGAGCGCGAAAATGTCAAAATTTCCGCAATCCGCATTTTACCAGAAATTTTTTGCTTGCTCGTGCTGTAAAATAATACATTCTCGCGTGCGCGCGATTGCCTTACCTGAATCCCCGCGTTCGCCGACAAGTTTTCCCGATCCGGTCGCGTTCTCCACGAGATGTTGGATTGTTGGTAGCCATTTGCGCTGTCTCGCGACAGTTCGCGCCCGCAGTAACGTCATTCGTCGCGCTATCACGTCTTTCTTCTCGCAATCATGCACCGCGAGACAAGTGAAAACAAGATGGCCGCGCCCGCGAGCAACCGCATGGGTAAGTTGGCGAGCCGCGACCACGCAGAAAATACAGCGAACGGGCGGGAAAAAAACTTCCGCTTCTTCGCAATATTTCCACGTGTTCGCGGAGATTTTTAACACTTTCGCGATAATTTTCGAAAGTGAATTTAGCAAATTCCGCCCACCCCTAATTTTCTCCACGTTCTGCTCAGCATGCATTTTTCCATGTTGATGTCTAGGCAGTTGTCAGCTTCTATGTGGGTAATTCTGATTTACATTTTTCCACTCTAACAATCGATGGATTGGGACATCATACATTGAGCAAGTTTACAAAAGCACATCTAGTCCTTTCAAAAGATGGAGCTGAGCAATCTGGCAAGTCATAGCCCCCAGATTTTCTGATGTATACCAGAGCAGCCTCTCCACTTGTATATTTCTTTCTCTGCTTTACAGCAGTTGTTTGTCCCTCGGGTCCACTCCGACAGTGGGGTTCGGTGGATCTCCAGTATTTGGTGATGTATCCTTTGGAAACCAGGGACTGATGCCAGCAAGTAATCTCCGGTGTCGAGAGGCCTCTCAGATGAGTGTGATTTACTATCGGAGCAACAATCTTATTCTTATATGCTATATGTAGGACGGAGGTCTCAGCCTTCTCTATTTGCAAACCCAAATGTCTATAAACTAATTTATAGTTCCATAAGGAGTTTAAATATTAACAGGAACAGCCCAACTGATATTTAAGTATTTATTTATTGGTCACAGTATGTCAGATTTCGGTGTAAAATACACCTATTCTGACTAAAGAAAAGGACTCAAGTAATCACCCTGTCCCATTCTTCCCTCAAATTTAACCCCTTTATAATGGTGTTAAGCTTGGACATGAACCATTGTTCTCTGACCTTCCTTTTATCACTAAGATTTCCTCGCCTCTTAATTTATCTATACCTCTCTTTATACATATCCTTACAGCATATGCGAATCTACACCCAATGGATTACTGTGGAGCCAACTAGATGAAATATTTAGGGTCCCATACAAATAGGATTAGTGCATGTTGAGCACCACCCTGAAACTCTTGGTGGGTAATTCCCCGTTTTTTGATTCATTCAATTAATTCAATTCAATTTATTATTATGGGTGGTTTGGAAGCCCCTAGGGGCAGTATGTCAGTGTTTTGAATGAGCAATAGGATGTACAACTTTTAGCAATTAACCAAGTTTCTAATATCACCATGTGCTATATATTCATATATTGTGTATGTTGATGCAGATTGCATTATTGACTGTAATAGGTAATTTGGTTTAGTATGTGCAATTATTAGCGTTGTTTTGAAAAGTTTTTTTTATATGTTATGTGATATGTTTTTACTAGAGGGAGACATCGAACACTTTCCTGAAGAAGGTGGTTTGGATCTACATAAACCCACCAAAACGCGTCGATGCAGCCTTTGTTACACTAAATCAACTTTAACATTGATGGAAATAAGAAAATCTGATATGCTATATTGCATCTTGATCGATGATTTGGTTTATGATTAGTGTAATCTTAATGACAAGTATGAATGTCTAATGTACTCTCCCTTTTAGCAAAATTGTTTTTTATCCTGTAATGACTGGTTCATTGATAAATGTAGGAAATGTTATTAAGTGTTAAAAGATTTTATTAAGCTTACCTTGATGAACTGTGAACAGGAAGGAAATGGTTTTTTGGACATGTAATTTTGAATAGAAGTGCTTATGATTCGAACTATATAACTTTGTTCACATTTTGTTTTGCAAATATTTATCATAAAATTGACTCGTTTTAAAAGAAATGTTACGTAACATAATAAAAATATTTCATTTGCCTACCACATAGTAATATCTTTGTGATTTTGGCGATATTGCTTCTAACGTATGTGTGGTTGGTATGTTTGTGTTCGATGAAGCTGTTAATTGAGTGTCAGGTTGGACTTGCGCCCAAAGGGTAAACCCTCACTTGACTAATTGTCATTCCAGTGCCCTGTCCCTTTGGGGTGAGGGGGCCACTCTCTTATTCTTTTAACTAAGGTTCCTGGAGAAACCTGTTGTGGTCTGTGCCCTCTGGAAGAGGAAGAGATGGACTACCCTGAAAAAAGATGAGTTACCTTGTCTGCTGGAAGATCTGCTGCCTGGGCTGCCTGTAGGACATATGAGGGTATGGGGGATGCCACAAGCCACGAAGACCACCCGAAATGCACAGGATCTCTCAAATTTGGTATGCTGGTGGAGATATACAGGCCTTTGTCTACAGGGCTATTATGCTAGTCATTCAACTCAGTAGATCATACATTTATTCCATATTTGTTTTTATGTTGCTTACTTTTTGTGCACTACAAATTTGATTGCCTAGAGGCATGCTTGTTTATGTCTTGCCAAATTATTTACTTGCCCACGAAGAGAAGTGGAGGAAAACATCGGGCCCAATTCACAGAACTAACTTAAGACAAAATCCTAAACTTACTACCATTTTGGTATTCACAGTAGGCACTTACTCATTTTGGTATTCACAGTAGGCACTTACTCATTGATGAGTAAGTGCCTTCTGTGAATACCAAAATGAGTAAGTGCACTTACTCATTAATGAGTAAGTGCCTTCTGTGAATACCAAAATGAGTAAGTATCTTCTGTGAATACCAAAATGAGTAAATGGTATTAAGTTTAGGATTTTGTCTTAAGTTAGTTCTGTGAATTGGGCCCATCATTGGTAGAGGGCACAGGAATAAACATTTGTTTACAATGTGTCCCAGCTCTGGAGGAAGAGTAAGGGGGCGTGGAGTTAATGGGTGGGTTCTGGGTACAGAACAAAGGGCCAGATGTACGACCCTTCCATTTTGCGAGTCGCAAATTGTGTTGTTTTGTGACTCACAAAATTGAATGTACAACAGCGTTTCAGACACTGTTTGCGATTCCTACTGTGGACACAATCGACCTGCCTCGTTAATATTCATGAGGCAGGTTGCAATTTGCGACCCCATTGGGAATGGCCGGCACTCACAGGGATGTCAGCAGACCACCATGTCTGTGACTCCTTTTAAAATAAAGCAGTTTTAAAAAATGCAGCTGTTTTCCTAAAAGGAAAACGGGATGCATTTAAAAAAGAAAAATGAAACGTGTGTTTAATTTTTTAAGAGTGGGCAGTGGTCCACTTTAAAAAAATATTTTCACTGCCAGCCACAAAGGGGACCGGGCCCCATGGGGACCCCTTCCCGTTTGCGAGTGGCTTACCAATTTTTTTAAATAAGTGGTAAACTGTGAGTGTTTTGCGACCTCACTCGCAGTCACATAACAATCGTACATAGAAGTGTGACTCGCTGTTAGGAGGGGGCTTCCTTAGCACGCTCCTTCTTAATAGCAAGTTGCAAACTTTATTTTGTGTGTCGATAATAGGTTACCGACTCGCAAAATAGGGTTTGTACAATGCCCAGACCTATTTTGCGGTCACAAACAAGCCTATTTCCTGTTTGCGACCGCAAAAAAATGGTCGTACATCTGGCCCAAAGTCTTAAGATTTTTCCTAAGTTGAAATGAGAGCAGAGCATTCATAGATGTGCAACAGCAGGCCATCCCATAATTTAGAGACATGTACAGTGAAGTCTTGATCTAAGAGATGGATGGTTTTACTGAGATGTCTGAGTTGGAAGTTAGCTCTTTTTATGAGTGCATTGATTTGTGATTTCATGCTAAGCACACTGTCCTTGAAAAGCTCCTATGATTTCGGCTATTGGAGCAAGGGTGGGCAGTTGTTTTTCAAGTGCCACCCACACTGGTGTATAGTCTTCAGATCTTGGCGCACCTTGCCTGCCTGCATTGTATATGTATTTTATGTAACAATTTTATTATTGTATAAAACACAAGTCAAGAGGCAGTGGAATACAGTGTGTTACATAACGTTAATAGCCTGTACAGGCATAGTGTCCATTACATCAGAAACATTACGGCATTTCTTGTTGTGAAAGCCACGTGTTGTATGTGTTTTAATATCATGTATGGGTGTCCTATAGCTCTAAAAGCTCACCTAGGCTACTGTGTCCACATTTTTTTCTTGTTCCCGAAGTTCTAGAGTTAGAGTGGCAGCAGTTAACCATAGCTAGTCTATAGGTAACTATAGATACCCTCCACTCATTAGTGCGTTGTTCATTTGTAATTTTAATTATCACAGTACAGAACCATGCAGTCACTAACTGCTGTGGTACATCGGATGCCCTTTTAGTCCCCTCCAACTCTGATCTTTTTAGGGGACTTGAGGAATAAAGGAGTTAGGTTCCAATTCAAATTCACAAATACTGTGTAATCCATTTGGCTACACAGTGTAGCTCCAAGTCGGAAACTCAGGTTAAACATAGATTTAATGCAAATTCAAGGACCAACGTGATATAAATCAGTCTCAGAAACATCGCATAGCAGTACAGAATTATCAAAGGGTTTCCAACTCTGAACAAAATTAATTCTCAGTAGTAAATAACCAATGAGAACCTCAGTAGTGATGGCACAAAGTAAAAGAAACACAGCAGAATGAGAATATCACAGGGCCCATGGGGACATTATCGTTCTCACTAAGTTAACATGAGCACACTGCAAATTGCCCGCTGCTTCGCGCACGTTACTACAAGACTTTATTTTTGCTACTGTCTCTATTGCCATTTTCACATGAGAACTCTCATCTACCGACCCCCCCAGACCGCACAGTCCTTTCACCATCTCCATCACAGATATCATCTCCCCCAAGCCATCGCATACACCAACTACACCCTGCTGGGAGACCTCAACTTCCACCTCGACCACCAACTACACCCCTGCACCACATCCCTCCTGGACAACTCCACAACATTGGAATCTGCCAGATCGTGACCCAACCCATGCATTCAGCAGGACACACCCTCGACCCCCTCTTCACAACAGGAAACTCCATCACTTTCAGCCACACCACCAAACTCCCGTGGACAGACCACCGATGCATCCACTTCACCTTCAGAACACCCATCATCCACAGACACCAGCACCTGCTCCCACGAAGAAACTGGACCAAAATCACCGACAACCAGCTCATCTCTTTACTCAGCAACTCCACCCCAACCACCGCGGAAGACGATGACCCCAATACCGCAGCCCGAACTCTGCACAGATGGATCTCCGACAGCACCAACACCATAGCTCCCCTCAAGAAGAACAACAATACACACGCCAAGAAAGCCAGATGGTTTACCACCGAACTTCAAGAGTCCAGATGCACCTGCCACCTCGAAAAGGCCTAGAGGAACTCCAAATCCACAGAAGCCCATAACAACTTCAGAGCCGCCACCAATGCCCATCACCAACTCATCAGAAAAACGAGGAAAAAAGTGATCGAAAATAGAATCTCCACACACGCGCACAACAAAAAAGAACTCTTCAGCATCATCAAGGAGTTTGCCCAACCCACCAACGAGTCTACTTACATTGCTCCCTCACAAGACCTCTGCAACAAACTCAGCACCTTCTTCCACCACAAAATCAAGAACATTTACGCCAACGTCAATGAAGACAACTAACACACTAAACCCTCACCAGCCACCCCCGACACCCTGAAGCCAATGATTGACAACTGGACAGGCCTCACCACCAAAGACACACTGAAGACGATGAAGCCATTCCACTTCGGGGCCCCCACGGACCCCTGCCCCCACCACATCTTCAACAGAGCTGACGACACCATTGCACGCATGCTCCGCCACACCATCAACCGCTCCCTAGCGAACACCTCCTTCCCCGACGACTGGAAACACGCCGAGATTAACCCTCTCCAGAAGAAGCCCTCGGTGGACCCCACTGACCACAAAAACTACAGACCCAGCTCCCTGCTCCCGTTCCCAGCCAAAGTCATCGAGAAAGCCATCAACAGCCAACTCGCCACCTTCATCGAAGAGCGCAACATCCTCGGCTCCTCCCAATCCGGCTTAAGAAAAAACTACAGCACAGAAACCGCCCTCCTCCCCACAACAGACGACATCTGCTCCCTACTGGACAGAGGAGAAACAGTAGCCCTCATCCTCCTCGACCTCACAGCGGCCTTCGACACAGTCTCCCACTGCACCCTGACACACAGACTCCACGACGCAGGGATCAGGGACAAGGCCCTCAACTGCATCCACTCCTTCCTCTCCGGCAGAATGCAGCGGGGCAGACTCCCTCCTTTCCTCTCGGACCCTACACCAACCCCCAGGGGTCCTCCCTCAGCCCCACGCTCTTCAATGTCTACATGGCTCCGCTTGCACCCATCATCAGAACCCACAGACTCAACATTGTGTCATACGCAGACGACACATAACTCATCCTCTCCCTGTCCAACGAACCCAACGCAGCCAAACACAACTTTCAAGAAGGCATGGAAGCTGTTGCCAAATGGATGAAAAGCAGCTGCCTACAACTCGACACCAACAAAACAGAAGTACTCATCATGGGACCAAACCCCGATGCCTGGAATGACACCTGGTGGCCTCCTGCCCTCGGAAGCCCATCCACCCCCACGGACCATGCACGCAACCTTGGAATTCAGAATGCCGCCTCAAGACTGGTCCTCAACTTGCCAACACACTGCCATATCTCCCAGCACCTGCGCACACTTCACTGGCTCCCCATCGAGGCTAGAATAACCTTCAAGATTCTCACCCACTCACACAAAGCCTTCCACAACACCAGACCAGCATACCTGAACAGCCGACTCAAATTCCACGCACCCCAAAGGACCCTACGATCAGCCCTGCTCTCCTACGCCATGGTCCCCTGCACTAGAAAGACCAGATCGGGAGGACGCTCCTTCTCCTTCCTTGAGGCCAGAGCCTGGAACGCCCTACCGCTCCACCTCAGACAGACAGCATCACTCCCCATCTTCATGAGAAACCTCACAACTTGGCTCTTCGACAGACCCCCTCCTTGATGGACTGGAACCTGCACCCCGCCACCCCCTCCAGCGCCTTGAGAACCTTACGGGTGAGTAGTAACGCTTAACAAACATGTGATTGATTGATTGATTCGAGCTCTGCAGGTTCCTGGGATTTTGTCTGAACATTGTAAGCAAGGTCGAACAACAATGCTCCTTGTTATTTTGTTCTGGCCAGGTCTTAGCACCTAGACAAAACATACCAATGCAGCTGTTTGGGACAACGTACTTGGGTCTTATTGGAATACACAAATAGAAGTAGCTTTCCAGAGAAAAGAGCGAGATAGCACCCATGATGTAGATCTATCTTCTATAGGCTAAGGTATGGAGTTTGCAGACAAAGCCCAGAGATCTTCTAATATATAATATTACTTCTGTGCAAGGGAAGGGAGGTTAGGCCACACTGTCTTTTCATAATTACACCTCCTTTCATTATTTATGGACTAACTGCTATGCTGACAGTATTTGTATTATGCATTTTTCTGCTTGTTGTGGCACGTATACTGCATATTAGAGCACGTTAGTTAAAATAAATATTTTAAACTTTTCGTGTCTCCGTCAAATTTTATTGTGGACAAGTGCAAGAGGGCGAGCGAAAGGGTATGTCTTGCAACTGCGAGTGTCTTCAACAAAGCAAGCAGCTCCATCGCACCCCACTTGTGCAACGTCATCAACCTCTCCCTCAAAACCGCGACCTTCCCAGAGAGCTGGAAACACGCTGAGATAAACGCCCTACTCAAAAAACCTAAGGCAGACCCAAGATACCTCAATAACTTCCGGCCCATCTCTCTGCTCCCCTTCCCGGCCAAGGTCATCGAGAAAATCGTCAAAAGACAGCTAACCCGATACCTCGAAGAAAACAGAATCCTGGACCCTTCCCAGTCAGGGTTCCGCAGCAACCACAGCACCGAGACTGCACTCATCGCCACCACTGACGACATCAGGACCCTGCTGGACAACAGTGAGACCACAGCACTCATCCTCCTAGACCTCTCCACCGTCTTTGGCACCGTGTGCCACCGCACACTACGTGCACGCCTCCACGCCGCAGGGATCCGAGACCAGGCTCAGGAATGGACCACTTCCTTCCTCTCCGGCAGAACCCAGAGCATCCGCCTCCCCCCATTCCATTCCAAGGCCTCCGAAATCATCTGCGGCGTACCCCAGGGATCCTCCCTCAGCCCGACACTGTTCAACATTTACATGGCCCCGCTCGCACACGTCGCCCGACAGCACGACCTCAACATAATCTCCTACACAGACGACACTCAACTGATCCTCTCCCTCACCAAGGACCCCATCACTGCTAAAGCCAACCTCCATGAAGGAATGAAGGCCGTCGCCGACTGGATGAAGATCAGCCGTCTGAAGCTGAACTCGGACAAGACGGAGGTCCTAATCCTCGGCTCCAACCCCTCAGCCTGGGACGACTCCTGGTGGCCGACGGCACTGGGGGCAGCCCCAACACCCACCAACCACGCATGCAACCTGGGAATCATCCTTGACTCAACGCTCTCAATGACCAAGCAAGTCAGTGCCGTCTCCTCCTCCTGCTTCAACACCCTCCGCATGCTCCACAAGATCTACAGATGGATCCCGACAAATACAAGAAAGACAGTCACCCAGGCCCTCGTCAGCAGCAGACTCGACTACAGAAACGCCCTCTACACGCGAGCCCCGACCAAGCTCATCAAACGACTACAACACATCCAAAACGCCTGGGTGCAACTCGACGTACCACGACACGGCCACATCACCCTCCACTTGAGAAACCTGCACTGGCTCCCTGTCAACAGAGGATATCCTTCAAGCTCCTCATCCACGCACACAAAGCACTCCACTAGACCAGCCCAGCCTACCTCAACAGACGGCTCTCCTTCTACATCCCCAACCGCCAGCTATGCTCCGCCGACCTCTCACTCGCCACCGTCCCGCGCATCCGAAGAACAACCACCGGCGGGAGATCCTTCTCCCATCTCGCCGCCAAGACATGGAACACCTTCCCACTGAGCCTACGACAGACCCAAGACCTGCTGACCTTCAGGAGGATACTCAAGACCTGGCTGTTCAATCAGTAGCGGCTCCCCCCCCAGCGCCTTGAGACCCTCATGGGTATGTAGTGCGCTTTACAAATGATTAATTGATTGATTGATTGATTCCTGAGAGACTCGGGAGTGTTGTGTTCTGGGGTGTCTAATCACTTGTTTGTCTGTAAGTGAGTAGGAAAGCAAGTGAGACACTATAACTAGTTGGTCCTGGGCTCATGGGTACTCAGGTGGTAAGATGACCCAGTCCCTATGCGCTAAGGTCCCATAATCCTATGCATAGTACTGTTTTAGGACAGAATCCCTGCATCATGGGGCCACCAAGGTTTGGTCTGGTACTTATTCATGAGACCCCACTGAGTAGCGCTTGTGCTTGTTCACGATACCCTCTCACCGGTTCCGGGAGATGTCAGTGGTGTTTTTTTTAGCCTCCTATATTCATAGGGTATCCCTATTTCTATGGGTTTTTCAAGCTTGAAGTTTAAAAGGTGTTTTGACCCTATTTTGCGCTACCGTTTTACTTGTTTTTGTTTGCTTTAAACATGGCACAACCGGTCGCTATTGCAGCACATAGACGTGTGGCGGTTACGCATACTTAACTCAACACGGAGTCCCCAATATGGGGTCTACCTTTATTTTCGAGGTTGAGGCGGATCCCGCATACCGCTTCTAGATATTTTATTCTTGGCTTACGTATCCCGCAGTAGATGCGAATGATAACTTGTTTCATGCTTAAACGGCCGCTTCTCCTCCAGCCTCGTATCAACCTTATGCATTAATAAAAGTTCAGTTCACGTCCTAGGAGCATACCATTTGGTTTAATGGCGCCCTTCCTCACCCTGTCTCTTATGTTCGAATGGGCCCTTGGTCTATTTTGGGTGGTTTTACACCGCATCCAAATTATCTCAATGTTACTATCATAGAACTACATCTATTATACATGCAATTGGTTCATCTTCATCGACGAGTCATACAGTACAATACAACAAATTTGGTTTACTTGCGTGACTTTTAATAAAGGGAACACGGTTCCTATTGCTTATAGCTATCATTTGTATACTCAAGCTGAGATGCAGTTTTATTCCACAGAAAAGATTTTAACAGCAGTTCAGATGGCGATTCTGAAAGAACGCTCTCTTGCTCAGGGTAAACTCATTTTCATGGTTTCGCCAGTGCCTGCTCTAGAAGCAGTCACGGAGGCTAGTGTTCCGAATACTAAAGTCTTTCATCCACGTTAGATACAATGGGCTAGTTCTTTGACGTCGGCTGATGTCAACTTTATCTTTGACCCTTCTTTACAAAGCGAGGAGTTTTTACAATATGAACATGTTCATCCCCTTCCTTTATCATTGCTCCCTCTAGATCAGTACCAAATGCATTAGTTACACTGATGGGTCTGCACAGCCAGCCATTGGTTCTAAGCATGCTTACATTCAGCAGCCTTTGCAATTGTAGCAGACACAATAGTAGATGGTGATTCCAAATCCTCTTTGGTGCACACACAAACCCTTGGGGATTGCATGGCACAATTGGCTGAGTTACGTGCTTTGGTTTTGGCGCTTGAGTTTGCTGATCCTGATATCCCTACACTTGTAGTGTGTGATTCATTTTACTGTGTACAATCCTTCAAAGATAACTTGTTCTTCTGGACACAAAATGATTTTCATGATTCTAAAGGTAGCGCAATTAAGCATAACACGCTTTGAGTCCTCCGAGTAGCCACTCTTAAGGAACGTTTGCCACTCACACATATTATCCATACAGTGGGCCATCAGCGTGTGGGAGCACACACTGTTGGTAATTCGCTGGCTGATGAGGCAACCAAATCTGCAGTAGCTACATGCTCAGTAACAGCAGTTACTAGGTCTATGACTAAAATTGATGATGATATTCTGGCGGCTATTGCCATTGTGCTATGTTACAGAATCTACAAAAGACTTGTGACACACTGGTGAACGTTCATTTGCCATCTTTCACGGATGCAGCGATGCTGATTCCGATTTCTGGCTGGCTTCCTAAAGTGGGTGATCTGGTCCGAGAGAAGGTGGAGAACAAGAAAGAACTTGGTCCATCATAACATGCACCAGTCCCAATCCTCGGGTTTAAAGGCATCTGTATTGTGATTTTTCCTCCGCTACCTGGTCGCAAGGAGAACCGATACATTTCAATCGAATATGTCAAGTTACACCATATGGCTGATACTAAATAGCATGCCTACAAGCTTTCCTCGTCGGGATGTTTCACTTCATCCAATGATTTCTGTTTCCCCATCTTCTCCCCAACAAATGGAGGGGGAGATGGAGTCTTCAATTGATTTGTTGCCTGTTTTACCTTCTACAACTACAACTGTGGAAATGAGTATGCTTCCCACCAGTCGAAATTATAATTGACATTCCTGAAAGTACCATTCATTCACCTTATAATAAAGAACAGCCCCCTTGTTTCAGCTAGGTTCCAGTGGTTACTATATGGACCGAGACAACTTTTCTTCAGATACATCTTCGTTGTCTTCATCTGTGGCAGAGCCCCTACACGGCTTGGTGTTTTCATCTACTGGTTAAAAATAACTTACCTGTTCCAGCCATGGGCATACATCTGGATTGTGCTAACAATGGTGTTCCTCTTCATGTGGACTGGATTTGTGACTTTTTTCCTATTGAATAATGGCCATTACTTACCTAAACACTCTGCTGTAGACTTGGTTGATGGAGTTCTGGCCCCTCACTCGTCCTCACATAAAATGAAAAAGGATCAAGCCCTAGTAAATATTTCAGCATTGCCAATTGTTGATGGTATCGTTTGGGATAAGGTATCTTTCGATATCCTTGGTCCTACAGAAACTTTGCAAATTCTAAATGTATTCCGAGTTTTGTTAGGTGATGTTGTTTTGCCTGGGATACACTCCAATGACTGGGATGTCAATGCAGTGTACTCACTGTTTTCTGATTTGAAATATTATGCGCTTTTGATACTGAAGATTTGTATTAAAATTTTGCAAATTCAGCCGATTTATTCTGTTATCAACATTATGCCATCATTCTTTACACAAAACGAATACTCAGAGACCACATTTTAATTATACACAATGGGAGCATTGCTCAACACCATTACAGGGGAGCTCAGTGACCCAGAAGAGAAAATGTATGCACATTACTGTTTACAATCTATCCAATCCAGTGTCCTATATTTACAAATTGAATATGCCTACCCGCAGAAAAATTAATGCTGACCCATACTAAATTGGTCTATTCCTCTTCCTTCATAACCGATTTGTCTCTGAAAGGTTATGATTACCGGACGGACACGGTTGATTTAAAGTCTATTTGGGGTACCAAAGATTGGCAAATGCAAGGCTCTGAATCTTTGCATCGTACATGTTTAATACCGTTGCAGTGAATATTTTTAAATCAGATGGTTCAGCAAACTACTTGTTTTGGTTTAGCCACTGATAAAAATTTGAATGCTCCCTCCATTCCGTCTTTGGCTGCCTATGACACATGGCTTACACATACCAACTACATGATTGAGGATTTAACCGTCATGTTTCAGAACTGTACTCATAACTCTCCAATATCGACCCTTTGGGTTGGTTATTGTGGCCAACGAGCACCAATGCTTGTCAATTATGCTTTATTAATGCAATGAAAGAGTTTACACAAAGTAGACCTGATCCTTGTTTAACACATTCACATAGTTACCACATATTCTGTTGGTAAATTATGTCAACAATGGTTGGAACATCCCACACTGTCGTCTGTGAAACAACATCTTTCCCTTTTGTCAGGTGACATTGACCTTGCTGATTTCCTTTTGAGTCCAAACTCCCCTTGCACTAAACGTTTTGTTTATGCAGCATATAATGAATTTTGGATGCTGTTGCAGATAGAAGCTGCGGTGCGCCTACGTCAAATAGATCAGGATAATTTAGAGAAAGTTCTTGCTGTAGTTGATAACAGCGTTAACACTCTCTCTTCTTGTATATATACTTTGGATGACAATGTTCAAAATTAAGTGTCTGTTTTGTATCATGGTCAAAATCAGCTGCGTTCTGTTATGCAATTTGGTTGGACCTTGCAAACACTTAAAAGTGGGAAGGTACCATGGGATTACCAGAATGCTTCTACACTATTTTTACCATTTAATTTGACAGATAAACAAAAACTGATGTTAATGAAAGATGCAACATACACAATGTTACATATTGAAAAACTAGAACAGTTACCATTTTCAGTGGCAGAAACTGATTCAGCTGTGTGGTTAATACATGGGGTTATTTCATTACCCATCTCACTGTTCCAGTTTACGGCCTGCACGAAACACTATCGAGTAGATAGATATGAACCCCCTTGGGAGCAGCTATATTCATGAATTATGGTCCTTACTGTCAGGTTATCGGGGGCTCACCTGTATTTCTGCAGAAACACCCAGGAACTGAAGACAAGATCTGCAACTTCCCTCAATCACCTATTGCGCCTATCAAACTCTAAGCTACAATGGTGACTAGGGGAAGAAGGGAGACAAAACAAGGAAAAAAGGGGAAGAAACCCTTGCGTGATTTCAGCATCCGAGAAACTCTCTTCAAAGGAACTAAAAGAAAGAAGGGGTGGTTAGATAACGGTGTCTGTAATCAGTTATGTATCTAACTATATGTAACCACTCTAGTACCTTTAATTCTCCCTTCTTCCTAACTGGATCTGACAAAACGATAACTCTGTGCAAAATGCGGGGCTGTGAAAAGAAGGAGAGAAAGCAGGACTATTATACAGTTTGTGCCTAATATTCTGTTAGTAGTCACTTATTATCAATGCTCATGCTCACCAGTCTAGCTACTCGATGTCTTGGTGAAGATTCTTATGGTCTAACCATCTGTGATACTCTACTGGTTAGACTTCTGTACTTCTTTACTTAAGAGACTGTTCCTTCATCTTCAGGAACAAAGGAAGTTTTAAATATACTAAGAAAAAATAAGAAAGCAGCGAATCCTCGCTGTCACCGTTACTCAGAGTCCCCTTGATAGTTCATCTGCAGCTCGGGGAATGCACAGGAGATTCGCAAGAAGGATCCGAGCTACTTTACAGGAACATGTAGCAGTATTCTGATGGGTAGAAATCCAGCGTGGTCCGCCACTGGTTTTCCAGGAGTCTTTGCAATACCATGAAGAGCGGTAGGAGGGAAGCAATATGGAGGCAAGGTGGCGGGACCACAGAGTAGAGGTAGTCCGGCAGACAAGCAGAGCGGCAAACCCGTAGTCAGGGCGGCGGGCGGGACAACTAAGTCCGGCCGACAGACGGAACCAAAAGCCTCCGCCCTACTCGACCACGGAACTCCCCTCTCTGGAAACCGGCCACCGGGCAGGATAATTACCACTCCTTGACGGGCGGACCACACTGTTACTCAAACGGTCAGAAAACACAGAGGTCTCACTTCCGAGAGACTATTCGGGGAAAACCAGGTCCGTTGAAAGCAAGGGGCAGGAGGTTCCAAGTACGAGAAAGTTATGGGACGTAGATCAGGCTTCGGGTCACTGAGGTTCGGGAATCTCATACGCAAATCATGAGATCCGGGGGAAGCCAGGCTTTTGTGCCTGCCTGACTTCCTCGCGCATGCGCAGTTTTGGGCCGCCATCTTGGATCAGGAACGACGGCAATCATGACACTTACCTTTAGCGTTTCGTTGTCAATGAGCTGATAAAGAGGTCTTCTTTACAGGGGAGGATTGTGATTCTACAATAGGACACTCACTGGTCTGTAAACAAGTGAAACTTCACGGTGCCTACAACGTTTCGGCCCCTAATTTTGCTTGTTTTTTAAAAGGGACTCCGGTCCAGCTATTGTTCCCACACTAACTCTGCTTACTAACGGCAGTTATCTTATCCTAAATAAGCACAACTGCTGCATCTTACGGGCAGGCATTTCGTATATAGTAACAGTTTCACAACGTGTTACATGTTGCAGCAATGTTCTCTTTCCACCCCCACACAGGATTGTAGATAGTTTGCAGTGACTTTCTATTCCAACTTTGAAAACAGATTTTAATAAGCTAAGCAGACTCAAAGCGCTATTGTTTGAACAAGAAGTGGCTCTTACATCAGTTTGTGAGACCTTCGAATTGCAGGTGGCAAGAACCTCGAGTGTGATTCAGTCATTGCAAAACACGAATCTCCCCCTACATTTTGGAGAATTAATTCACCAAATATTTAATGCGTCTGATATAGAGGGTCTGGCCCACTTTTTTAAACTTGTGTGATCCGGCCTTGTCACTTCCTTTCAGACTGTTTTTGGATTAATCCAAGCTTTTATCCATTCTACTTTTTCCAGTGCTTTTGGAGGGTTTCCCCTTCTGCTCCTTTTGGTTTGCGGCATACTTGTATTTCTACTGCTGCTCCGTAATGGCTGCTCCACCTGTGGAGCTGCCAAGTTGGGACCAGTTGCAGCTGTACCGTGATCAGATGTGGTAGCTTTTTGGTTTGATGCCATTAGAAGCTCTCAACATCGACTATTGGCTGACCTTCCAATATGTCTACTTCACCTGCGTGCAACCTGTGTTCTACTGCCTTCAGTTCCCTATTCAATGGGCCCTAGATGTCTGCCTCTCCAATCCGTCACAAGCTGCCCTGGATTGTGAACTGTTGATGGGTCAGTCGATGAGGGTAGGCGCTTCGTGTACTATCCTACACTTGGACCATCGGCAGGCTTGAGTACCTGTGCTCCTGCACAGCGCCTCTTGGATCGGAGTTTCATCAAAGTTAACGCAGTTTGTCCTGATACGCTCTTGACTGCCTCTGGATATGAGGAGCATGTTTGCTCATTCAAATTGCCTAATTGGATGGCATACCTTTTTCATATGGAAGGTTCTGAGAGCTTGTTGGAGCTTATGGCATTCCACTTAATCCGCTAAATGTTTGGCCTAGAAGATACACTGTGAATGGATATCGTTCTGGGTACCGCTTTGGCTTCGTTTTTTAGTCCACAATAATTCTGCTTTAGATTTGAAAGGCCCTTTGGCCTTCCACTAAGACGCTTTGCTTCTGCTTACCTCTGACTTACGTTTTAGCCAGGAGCTACCGGTCTGACTAAGGGGAGGGTGTCACATGGCCCATGGGGACATTGTTGTCCTCTCTAAGTTCGCATGAGCATGCTGCAGATTGCCCGTTGCTTTGTGCACAATACAAGACTTTATTTTTGTAATTGTCCCCATTGCCGTTTTCTCATGAGAACCAATCGCTGTGTTCATATTCTGCAGGTTCCTGGGATTTTGTCTGAACATTGTAAGCAAGGTCGAATAACAATGCCCCTTGTTATTTTGTTCCGGCCAGGCCTTAGCACCTAGACAAAACATACCGATGCAGCTGTTGTTTGGGACAACGTACTTTGGTCTCATTGGAATACACGAATAGGTAGCACACACTTGGAGAGGGACCTTTCCAGATAGAAGATCGAGATAGCACCTATGATGTAGATCTATCATCTGGTAAACAGACATAATATCGAATTCAAAATATCGATAGGACAGAATATCGAGTTTTTAATATAGAATGGACAGAATATCGAATTGCCAAAATATAGTGGTGAAGAATATCGAAAATCAGGTAAGAAATAAAATATCGATTTAAATAATATAGAAGTAAGTAATATCGACAGTCATAATATAGTTGTTAAAAATATCTAATTTTTTTATAGTGTTTTAAGTGTTAGTATATGTGTTAAAAGTATGTATAAATTTTGGAATGTATGTTTGAATATTTTTAAAGTAATGAATTGTATGTTATTTAATTTTTGTGTAATTTAATTCCATAGCGGGTTGTGGGTTTATAGGGGATTAGGGTGGGAAGTAATTTAATTATAGTACATTAAATAATAATTTTTAGGAATTATTAATTATTTTTAATTTAATTTTGTGTTTTACTTCTGTAGCGGGTTGTGGGTTTATAGGAGAATAGGGTGGGAAGTAATTTAATTGTTATTAGGTAATTATTAATTGGTATTGAAAATTAATTGGTTGTTTAATTATTAATTGGTAAATAATTAGTATTAATTGGTAATTAATTAGTATTAATTGTTTAATTGATAATTATGTTAATTGTATTAATTTATTATTTGTAGCGGGTTGTGGGTTTATTGGGGAATATGGTGGGAATTAATTTAATTGTAAATAATTAATTATTGAAATAATTTTTGTATATTGCTAATTAATTTATTCTTAAGTAATTATTAATTAGTATTAATTTTATTTATTAATTTTTGGTATTGAAAATTAATTGGTTGTTAATTAATTATTAATAGGTTATTAATAAAAAAGCATTGGTATTTATAATAAATTAATTATTAAATATTGTGTGATTGGTAATTAATTTTAATATTTTTATTTGGTATTAATAATTTATTTATTTTTCATAAAATATTAAATTATTATTTTCCCTACTATTGCAGTCACTGGAGTGGGAATAGTAATTTTTACCCCTACGCTATCCAACGCTTTCCCTACTATTGCACTCTCTGGAGTGGGAATAGTAATTTTTACCCCTACGCTATCCAACGCTTTCCCTACTGTTGCACTCTCTGGAGTGGGAATAGTAATTTTTACCCCTACGCAATCCAACGCTTTCCCTACTGTTGCACTCTTTGGAGTGGGAATAGTAATTTTTACCCCTACGCCATCTGACGTTTTCCCTACTGTTGCACTCACTGGAGTGGGAATAGTAAATTTTGCCCTCCCGCTATCCAACGCTTTCCCTACTGTTGCACTCTCTGAAGTGGGAATAGTAATTTTTACCCCTACGCTATCCAACGCTTTCCCTACTGTTGCACTCTCTGGAGTGGGAATAGTAATTTTTACCCCTACGCCATCTGACGTTTTCCCTACTGTTGCACTCACTGGAGTGGGAATAGTAAATTTTGCCCTCCCGCTATCCAACCCTTTCCCTACTGTTGCACTCTCTGAAGTGGGAATAGTAATTTTTACCCCTACGCTATCCAACGCTTTCCCTACTGTTGTACTCTCTGGAGTGGGAATAGTAATTTTTAGCCCTACTCTATCCAACGCTTTCCCTACTGTTGCACTCTTTGGAGTGGGAATTAATTTTTACCCCTACGCTATCCAATGCTTTCCCTACTGTTGAACTCACTGGAGTGGGAATAGTAAATTTTACCCTCCAGCTATCCAACGCTTTCCCTACTGTTGCACTCTCTGGAGTGTGAATATTAATTTTTACCACTACGCTATCCAATGCTTTCCCTATTATTACACTCTCTGGAGTGGGAATAGTAATTTTTACCCTCCTGCTATCCAACGTTTTCCCTACTATTGCACTTACTGGAGTGGTAATAGTAAATTTTACCCGCCCGCTATCCTACGCAAAAAATATTGCATTTTTTAAATAAATATTACGTTAATATATATGTATTATTATTATTTTTTTACTTACATTAAATATTTATTAATTTTAATGTAATTTAAGTATTTTTAAGTATGTTTCAGTTAATTATATGTTTTATTTCATTAATTTTACATTAATTTTAAGACATTTAAAAAAAATTGATATTGTGACTAACTATATTTTTTACAACGATATTTAGGAGTCTATATTTTTGTACTTACCTGTTTGGAGATAGCGCTTCCATATTTTGGCATTCTATATTTTTCCTTCGATATTTAGGCAATTCGATATTCTTCTTCTCGATATTTCGTCAGTGATCCCTACCATCTATAGGCTAAGGTATGGGGTCTGCAGACAAAGTCCAGAGATCTTCTAATATATAATAATACTACTTCTATGCAAGGGGAGTGAGGTTAGGCTATACTGTCTTTTCATAATGACATCTCTTTTCATGATTTATGGACTAACTGCTATGCTGACCGTATTTATATTAAGCATTTTTCTGCTTGTTTTGGCACGTGTGCAGCATATTAGAGCACGTTAGTTGAAATAAATATTACAAACTTGTTTGTGTCTCTGTTGGATTTTATTGTGGACAAGTACAAGAGTGCGAGCGAAAGGGTGTGTCTTGCAACCGCGATTCCTGAGAGATTCCGGAGTGTTGTGTTCTGGGGTGTCTAATCACTTGTTTCTCTGCCAGTGAGTATGAGAGCAAGTGAGACACTATAGCTATTCTGTACTGGGCTCATGCGCACTAAGGTGGTAGGATGACTCAGTCCCTATGCACTAAGGTCCCATAATCCTACGCATAGTTCTGTTTTTTGGCAGAATCCCTGCAACAAGAAGATTGGAAAGCCCAATCCTCCTGTCTATGATGCATGAAGATTTCTAATTCCCCAATTAAACTACACTAAAAATGCCCTAGGTTGAATTAGATCCATAAAATAAAGAGAAAGGTGTCAGCGTGGAAAGTTTCTAAAGCAAAGTATTGCATAGCATGAAGCCACACAATGAGAATGAAACAAAGATTGCAAGGCACAGAGGTCTAAACCCCTCCTAACCTAAAGAAGTCCCAGCGTAATTGTGCATACAAAGCCACAGAAAATTGCATAGGTATACCCTCAAAGACCTTCCTAACTTATTGTCATGGACCCAATTAAAGACCACCCTCAAACAATACTCTAGCAAAACACATTCATAATTCTTCTTTCTTTGATGTACATTTAAAAAAACTTCTCATACTTCTTTGATCCACATATTTGGAGACGACCTTGGAATTATGTTGTCATCCCACAGTAGGCCTCCCTTATGGCAGTATTTCTTTTACCCTTGACTCCCTTCTCGCTTCCATATCTGTTTCACACAAAGAACCTTTCTCCATTCATTAGGTCATCCTACCAGCACCTGGAGAGAGAAGAAAAACATTCCATCCAAGAAAACATTCCCATCAAAAGTTATGCATTGCGAAACCCAAATGCTTAAGACCTTTGGTCAAGTTAACAAATGTAAGGCTTCGATACACGTTATAACTTGATAAATGCACATACATAAACAGTCATGTTATAAAAGTAAATGCATTTCTCATGAAAACATATTCTGTTATATAATGAAAGCAAAAGGTTTTCGTATAAATGCATAAAAACTACAACTCGTTATAAATGGAAACAAAATATTAGTGAACACATATAAAAGCAGTGATTTCATAGCACATGTATTCCATATATGGCTTTAAGTGCATTTTCTCTTGCGAATTACGTTACATCCCACAAATAAATATGGCCTCAATATACATTTGTGGCCTAACCAATAATAATGAAGGTAGAGCCGATTTTTTGCTGCTCCACCACCTCCCAAATCTTTATTTTCTCCAACTGTGACAGAGAGATGTTGATATAATGACAGTAGAAAGGGAAAAGGGATTATTTCCGCTGTTTCTTTTTAGAAAAACATTTTTACTGCATTTTGTGTTAAATATGTACCATAATTGTAGAAGGGGCTCATCCTAAATATATTTCACTGAAGAGAGAGAAGGAGTGGGAACAAATATCAAGAGCACAGCCTCCAACTGAATACTACATATGCATAAGGTACTCTGGGAAAACATTACCCAGACTGTATAGTGGAGGTCCCTAGCTCTGTTCCTAGTGTTACTAGTGACTTAGTATGAAAGGAATATATGGCCACTCTGCAGATAATTCTCATTTAAAAGGACAGAGGGCACTTACCAACTGACTGGTGGAATGCTTTATAGTATGGCCCTCTCCTCACATAAGCTGACATCTCTCAACTTATGCAGGCTTAACTCCACATGAGGATGCTCTCATTTCTCTAATTAGTATGTTAATCAAATTAGGTTATGGAAAGGGGAAAAGAAGGTTAAAACAACCTATTTAACAAAACTACTTTATTCCTGTTACTAGGCATTAGGGTTAAAAATGAACTTCAACCTACTAGGAGGTCATTATTTTTCAGCACGCAGAAACATATGCCCAGTGGAAGGTCCAGAGGTTTTCTGCAAGATCAAACCCTTTTTTGTGCGATGTACCCCTATAGGCTACTTGCTTTAAAGTGGGGTTAGAGGTCAGAGTGAGCAAGATCAGTTGTAAATATTATTATATAACCTGTTAAAGGGACCAATATTAGACTGAACCATTAAATAGGGTCCACAGATAGACTTTTGTACCACCATCTCTAAGAACAGATACAACATGAGCAAAGGGCACTAAGATTAGGTAGAGATTCACAGAAGTGGACATCGTTATAATGTAACATCATTACAAAAGCCCTTAAATCATTGATTCCAAATGCTCAGCATTGGATTGGATTGGATTTTATATAAATACAAAGGGTGACTTTTGGCTAAACAGGAATAAAGTCACTGTACATTTACAGAGAGAGAAAAAACATTACCCGTGTAAGTGTTGTAAGAAAGAAAAAATAAAAAGAGAAACACTAGGCACCCTTACACATGAATCACACATGGTTTCTCAACTGCTTTCTTACCCTATTTAGTCAATATCTTTCATTCACAGCGATAAGGAGGACCGGCCCAGCTACACTAAACTACACGTTGTTTTAAAAGTTAGATGTATTTAGTAATTCTAATAGAAAAAGCAAGTCAATATGGTAGAGGAGAGGGGGTTCTTACCCAAAATTATGCAGACCTGTCCTGTGCATCTAGGTGTCACTGCTCACAATCCCAAAAGTAATACAATCAAACTCCGGATGGCAACTGAAATGCACTGCTCCATGTTGTTAGCTTATGTGAGGAGGGAGAACTATATTACAGAATGCCACCAACCGCTGGGTGAGGGGGCCTTCGTCCTTTTAAATGAGCCCAGCGTTCTGGCCTTACATTATACAGTCTGGCTCTGTTTTTCCCACAGAACCTTATGTATATTGAATGATCATCCTAAATAGACAGACAGCAATGGTTGAAAAATACTGATGATTAATAATTGTTCAGATATTATCCTTAGTGTCCCATGCAGTAAACAAATGAAAAAGTAACAAACAATGGTAGGAGCTCAGTTGGTCTGTGAGATGTGGTTACCCTGAGATAAGTACAGATCTGTACTTGACTTGAAATAGCTTAACAGCTAATTTAATGAACCACTGGGTCAATGTTCTTTACATTGTGAGCGTAGATAGATATGGGTTCCTACAACAAACAGAACACACCAGTTAGGCATGGAGCTCACATATTTCTAATCGCATTCCCCATCTCTCTCTCTGTTATTCACCAAGAATCTTGGCCCAGCTTCATTAGCCTCAGATCGACTGGAAACTCTTTTTGGAAGGCGGGGGACTGCCGATTTCTGCCTTTGGTTGATTTCAGTTAAATAAAACACAAGTTATTAAGCAATAGTATAGTAGAAAACTATGCATAAAGGTGATGAGCTAACATCAGTGTTGATGTACCTTAGAGGTGCTTCACAGGTTGAATGGTACGATACAGTGTTTATGTCTCTGACGTTGTAATACATTTATCAAATGCTGTAGTGAGAACTGGGTTGGTTTGTCTCAGATAGTGGACTGAATTATCCCAATGACAAAATGAGAACTAGGGTGGCTTGTCCCTAATGATGAAGAAACAGCAATACATTAAAAAAATTATTTTTCTGGTTTTAGCTGCTTGCCAGTGGTGAGAGGAATCTGGAACTCAGGTTCAGCAGCCACTGGTGAGTCAAATAAATCTCACAAGGCAAAGCATGAGCCTTTTCCTTCATGTGGTTATAAAGTAAACCACACCCAAGATGTCTGCCAAGATGTCACGTTTCTGTGAGATAGTACATAAAGCAGAATGCCATGAGAACTTAATGACTAGGGTCTAGGGTTGAGGATAGCAATATGCTCTGGGGAGTACGCCAGTTAGGGTGTGAATGTGAAATGATGGTAGAACACACATCAATTGAACCGGGAAGTTGAACAGTGACAAGAGCCCATTGAATGAAAGGGGAAAGGGGATATGAGCAGGGCTTGGGTTCAGGCTTTACAGTGGATGTTTGGGGTTCACCAAAGCATGGCTCTGTCAGTTAGCATGAAACCATGGGATTCTCAGCAGTAATTATCAGCCGTAAATTACCTAATTTTAAGTGATATCTGATAATTCCAGATCTTCTGAGGGTTGGAATGAACAAATGAATTGATCTCAGTTGGTCTGTGTCTATTGAGGCAGGACTAAAGCATAATAACATATGGCCTTTCTCTGTCTAGAGTGGCATAGTGGGTACAAGCACAATGGACTGGAATTCAGCGCTGTATAATTACCAGCAGCTGAGTTTAATTCAAGCAATCTACCCACCACCTATTTACTCTCAGTGTTTATGTGGTATAGCAACTCTTTTATAAGGCTAATCTGATTCGCATGTGGCACAGTAGTTATTGTGAGGAGGAATATTTGCATTAAGGCCACTTTAATTTACTTTTCTCAGTCTAGCTTTTACACAATTTTTGGTCAGCTGTATAGCAACACTGGTGGCCCATCTATAGCATGTAATCAGCATTAATGAAAACCATTGGTGCAAAAGTTACCTCCATAAAATCTTTGATCACCCAAAAAGACATGCATTTCATTGTTATGTTGCAATATTTTATAACAGATTCTATAGCAAAGATACACTCTGACACAAATTTTTCTTCAACGAAGAGCCCTAATTTCCTATTTCCTAGGGGGTGGAACAGAGTGCTTCTTTCCTAATTTGAATTGTTCTAGTGTGTTATGTGATGTGTTCATTGAGTGGTGAAATTACACTTTTCATTGTCAGCCAGTTAATAATTTATATTCGATAGATGATTCAAATTAAGATGTATGCATTTTGTCTGACACAAATACACATCTAAATATTTAGAACACTGATAAAAGCTCTTAAATAAGACACAAAATAATGATAAAGGTCTTGATGATGATTTAGTCAGTTGTAAGGAACAGTTTGCTTTTGGTGAACGCTCAGCTGTAAGTTGTTTTGAGTATTTTTTGTCTGAATAATTTAACTGTTTATCAGGATATAGCAATTGTTAATATTTGCTTAGGAATAAAAACAAATGGACAATTTGGTTGTCAAAACGTTGTAAGTCATGTTGGTGTCAGTAATGTTACAATAAGGCTACAATTGGTGGAGCTGGAAAAACATCTGTTATCTGAAATGTCTTGTGTTCAGGGTACTTGAAATTATCAGGTGGCGTGAGGAGACACGCACTCCATTTTGTATATCAGCAAGAAGTACAATATTGATATGACTGGATGTTTTATTTCCAAGTGTCAGTATTTCTCCTGTCTGATCATCCAATTGAAAGTCAGTATTGTAGTTTGATCTGCAGTTCATTCAACTGCATACTATTTCATGAATATCCAAGTCATTAACTTCATAGTTGCTTCCTGATTTTGTTATAAGCTTATACTTACAATGCTTTCACCATACTTTGCTTCATATGTCACTGTAGGCTCAACTTCCTGTCAAGAATGAAGTGCTTCTCACTGTTGTTTGGGTGGATTTAGGTGACACCTTGTTCTGAAGATGCCCTGTCATTCACAACTGCTTGTGAAAAGTATCCCAGCTCTCCTGAGTCATGTGCATTGACAGTTTGTTTCCCAATAACGTTTAGATGAGTTTCTCAGCAAGTGAGGCAAGATGCTTATTAAGAACCCAGGTTTTATCTATAGTTGTAAAAATTAATTTGTGTGTGAGTCAGAACACAATTATGGGTTGGAGAGAACAATGGTCCATTGTTAAGAACTAATATGTCCACTGTACTTTGTTGATTGAGCACAAGATTAATTTCTAATGAAGGAGATGTTGATATCCACATTTTTGCATTTTTCCTTTGGATTGGGTAAAACGTCTGCTGTGGCTAGTTCTTTCAGTCTTGTCCTGTGGGGAACTTAGTTGTTAGTCTTTTCTTTATTGCTTGTTCCACAGCAGTAGACTATGGCTAGATTACGTTAGTTTTGTTTGTTTTGGTTTTGTTAGAATCATCTGTAAAGGTGTATGATTCTCTGTATACTTTTTTAGTAAATTTGCACAACAATTTTGCCCTCTGAGGAATGGTACACATGTGTGTGCCTGGCAGCTTATCAAAGTTATTTCAGCTGGTTGATGACTAGAACAAGACTGTTTATGTCCTTTATGGAGTAAGGCTTGACATACGAAACTTATCAACAGTAACAAACCCTTCGATTCTCTAACTCAGAGGATTTGCGCTTGCTAAAAAGCATTTTTTCATTTACCAAACACATTTACAGATTCAGAATAGTGTTTTAGTATCTATAAAGGTGTTTAGAAATAGATTTCCATGGAAGGTCAGTGAAAGTAGTGTGATCAAGTCTTGAATGCCAAACACGGGGACATTTCACAAACCTAGAAATAAGGCTATGATTCTGATCAATTGAGAAGCACAGAAGGACTTAATTGACATTGTCTGCCAACATAGAAAATAAAGATGCCAACAAGGCACTAAGAGGATATTAAATGCACCTTTTACACACAGTGTCATCTATGCAAACGGAATTTCCTTCTCATAGGGACTGCTATCTAATCATGCACTGGAACATGTGAAGACTTGCCTCCCACTTTGTTTAGTTGACACTGTTTCCAAAAGTAGGACATGATCTGAATTGACTGAATTTGCCAGAACAGATGGAGGAAATCAGTGACAGTTCCAAAATATACGGGACGCTTGCCACCCTACAAGGGACTATGTAGAAAATGTGGCTGCATTAACAGTATTGCTGATTAGCACTATAGCCAGAGCCACTGGAATTATGTGGCGGGGAGGACCAAGTTATATTGAAGGACTGACTCCATAATATAGGAAGGAAATGCAAATTATGCAACATAATGAAGCACATTTTGTGATAGTATTACATCATTATATTGTCATTTTTACACATAACACTAGCTGGGCAAAGCTTTCCCCTAGTAAGTACCATTTTGATACTCAAATGCAGTAATTAGTAACAAATAAGATGACCAGTAATAGAGTATATAAGTTAGAATTACATGCTTAGAGATGTTGTCATAACTGCAAAATCTTTTGGTTTAACAAAATGTATTACTTCAATAAGTAACATTTTTATTCTTGAATGTCATCAACGTTTTTATGTTTCAAAGCTTGAATAGAATAATGTGTACATTTAAGCAATAATGAATTTTTCCATAGAGAAAAAGAATGCAGTACCTAACAGTGATTTTGCCTTTTAGTTAGTAGTTCATTGTTCTTGAGTGAAAAAATTATACGTGAAAGGTTGATCTGTGTTTAAAGCCTATGTGAACTATGCCCGATTTTTCCAGAATTTCATCACGCAAGACTGTCTGTAGCTACCATATGATAAAAAGTTTAAACTGCATGTATTTCCATGGGAACAGAGGAGCTGAACCTGCTTGCCGAAGAACTCTTTCCCATGATTGGCTTATGGAGAAGGAAGCCTTATACAATGTTTTCGACATGTTTCCTTGACTTTTATTTTAGTGCATGTTCCTAGGTAGTTTCAATGTCTTTCTTTGGAGGATTGCCCCAGACAAAGACCCTTAGCATTTCTGGCTACTGCTGCTACTGTTTTCCTCTCTGCCTCTCTTCGCTGTTTGCTTTGACAGATTGCTCCTGCAACTGTGTGCTAATCCACTTAGATTAGTTGAGATTCGGCTGAGTCTTCTGAACTACTCTTTATGGGGAGTTCAGCTGCTCTAATTTGGCTTTGAAGCTTTATGCTTCTTTGATTTCACTCTTTTCCATTGAATTGATACTCTTCATGGGTTCTTAGAATCTATACCTCTGAACCTAATTTACAGAATAGAAAACATATCACTTTTCGGGACACGCTCAATGCAATCTTATTATTTCATGCTTTCTTCTATCCATTTCTTTTAAAAGATTTCTATAAACTTATTTGATTGATGGACTAACTAAATGAAGAAAGATCTTTACTAATCTATTAATAATGAATAAAGTTTTGAAAACAACAATACAATTCTCATCATTGACTGAACTTAAACTGTTAATGAATTTTACGTTTTATATGTCTAACTTGCTCCTTGACTCCTAACACATATTTCAAAGGCCCATCACTTAGAAAGATTTAAAGCAGAACCGAGGGCTTAAATTCTAACCTAGATGTGATCATTTTGGGCCGGGTCTGTACTGTCAGCTTTTCTGGTAGCAGAGTAGTGGTTTAAATGTTTGGAGCAAGGAACTATAAATAATTCCATAGTCAGAATGAAATACCTGAATCGTGGAATCAAATGCCCAGTGCTTGAGGAGCTTACAAGATGCGATTTTCAGAGGTAGTTGTTATTTTAGAGGTGTGAATATTAATAGGGTGATGCGACATTTATTGTAATAGCAAATGTGTTTATTTCATTGTGTTATTTGATCTAGAGTAGATGGTTTGATGAAAACAGATGATTATTTATTTATGTTTTATGTGAGGATATTGAAGAATTCAGACTCGGTGTAGTCTAAGATCCTAGGATAATAAAAGATTGAAACCAGTTTAGAAGACACTTGAATAATTTCTTGTTTGCAGGGGATTTTGGGGTGTAAATTGTGAGGTACCACCACCTACACAATTGAGATAGAAATACTAATAATCTGTTGTGGTTGTCTAATAATGATTGATGTTGGCAGTCGTAATTGCACAAACAGGAGAAGCTGTAATGATTAGGGTGATTGAAAGGAAGAAGCGGCAGGCAATCCAAGTAAGAAAGGCTTTTGATTCCAAGTACTGGACCGGTCAGAGCAGGCAGCGAAGGCCGACTGACAATTCCCCCCGACCATTCCACACGCCACCATTCCACCTTAACAACCGTCATCACGGTGGCATGTGCACCACATTCCTAAAGCAGAACCCAACAGTGATCTCACACTGGTCAAGATCTCACTTGCGAATAAGGATTTTCTGTTTGAATGCATAAAAGTCGGAAGGTGTAAAACCCTTAATATTATTGTTGAATTTCTATTGTTTGCCATCTGAAAAGCAAACAAGAATTGATGTATTTTTGTTTTGTGAAAAGGTTTTTTGGTTAGTGCAAGTACGAGAGAAATTGTAAGGGAGGGTGAACTACATAGAGGTCCACACTGGAATTGGTCTGTTGATATGCTTTCATGCTGGGAGTGGTTAGTGACGTCAAGGTGCCGCGCTGTGATAGGTCAGTGATTTGTCAATGCTGCATTGGGATTTCAGACAGGATCTTGTGAAAACATTAAATACTTTAAAGGACTTACGGGTTTTGTGAGATGGGATGCTACACTTTCGATACGAAAAGGTGAAGAGGCACCACCTGATGGTACACCTGCACATTTTATGTTGACTGAGGTGGGACTAGACACCTGTGTATGGCTA
Source organism: Triturus cristatus (assembly GCF_964204655.1). Classification (NCBI taxonomy): domain Eukaryota; kingdom Metazoa; phylum Chordata; class Amphibia; order Caudata; family Salamandridae; genus Triturus; species Triturus cristatus. The sequence continues at coordinate 964,206,115 of NC_140588.1, forward strand.
GTCAATGGGGTAAGATTACTGAGAAAGATGGTCCATTGAGGTTTCCAAAATACTGAAGTTTTGAAATAAGGATAATTGAAAAATAAAGGGAAAGATTATGTGAGATGAAATCACCACCAACACATGTACAATTTGAAGCTTTAAGCATGTGTGAAAAAGCAGCTAGAGACAAAGAGAGAAAAAGATATCAGAAAAGGACAAAGAGAGAAATGCGTAATTATTCAGATGCCCGGTGGGATGAGGAGCAGCGTAGCAAGAGGAAAGCTATAATCGAAGATACTAGGTTATATCCAGCAATTTCTACTGAAATGCCAGATAAAGGTAAGAAGAAAAATACTAATGAAAAAGATAAAAAGGGAAAAGTAGAAGAAAATGAGACAGATAGTAATTCAGTAAAATATATATTAGAATAAATGTTAGCTGCTCAACCCTCGCCTTATGCTACCACAGCATCAGGCGATAGTTCTGGAAGTAGTGCAGCGACTGCTCCTATGGAAAGGAGAGTGGTACAAATTGGGAGACCACTTCAAGTGTTGCAGATTGCCTCACCATAAATTGCTGAGAGACAGGTTGTTCCACCACCAGTGTTAAATCCACCTGCTATACCTGTACCAAAGCAAACATCACAAGTAGTGACTGTACAGACAGTGCCTAGACCAGTTGCAAATTCTCCAGTGAATATCAATTTGACTCCAGAGACATAAGGAGCTGTAGGAGGGTTACCTGTGACAGGATTTGTCCGGACTTCTCGAAATTTACAGATTGTTGTGTTGAGACACCTCAGACAGTTCAAGCACTAAGAGGTGGGGGGAGAATTGTCTTTACGACACCAATAACCCAAATTGAAACTAACCTGTTCAAAGATGGAATTTTTCCACCATGGTTTGAGTAAGCTGTGGGCATCAAAAAGACAGAAGGCTCAATGCAAATGACTAGCGCAGAACCTGAGAAAGAGAGGGCATGAAATATCCCAAGATTAAAAATTGAACTAGAGGAAATTATATGGGGAGGTTTAGAATAGAATATTTGAGTAATGTATCAAGAAAAATAATTAATTAACTTCTGTAAAGAAATCACAAGGCAAGCAGTAACTACACATGAGAAACTAACTGATTTGGCTCAGAAGTATGATGTGGAAATTCCAAAAAGCTCTCCTTACCAGAAGAGTTGTTATAAGTGAAAACGTGTCCTGCGGGAATGCGAATGCACAATATCGAATTGATAAAATACATTAATAAAGGGAGTGATTTTGAAAAGTTAGAAAACAAATGGGCAAAGAAACATGAAAAGAAAAGAAACAGCCACAATTAGAAAAGGACCATAAAGAGGCTGAAGACGAGGGAATTTTAACTTAGTAGTGGGAGTGTATGCACATGTCGACGAGGTGATCTTACAGCCTTTACGAACAATTTTCTAAAATTGAGAGACAAACCTGTGCAGTAGTACACACAAGTTGAACGATTTGTGAAAATGTCAAAGGGAATGTGGACTGACTTGGATATATTATTTGAGATTAAGGTGCCAAGTGATTTGTGGGCTGAGTGTAAGACCACAGCACTATGGCCATGAGATGAGCCACCAAGAGATAAATGCACAAATGCACCATCTCCCATAGTGGAAAAATATAAAGTAGTGATTAACTTTCTGAAAGGCAGAGTGCCTCCAAAAGACTTAGATTGGTTGAAAATTAATCGAACCACGCAGGAAGCAAAGTAAACAGTTCATGCGTAATATGAACTTTTTTTGCAGGTGTTTCAGCAGCACAGTGGAAGAGAATCCCCTGAAGAGAAACATATAGGAATGTTTTTGTCACAGTTTGTGTTAGAATTGAGGGCAGAGATTAGTTACAATATAACAGAAAGTGTAATCTGTAGACAGAATAAGTCACTTGATGAGATCCTGCAATATGCAAAATATTGCAGTGACAAATTAGAAATGAAGCAGAAAAAGATTAAAGAGAAGTTTTTGCTGCCACAGACGTAATTTGCTTAGAAAGGTTTCCAGAATTCTCCTTTTTCAAGACATTCAGGAGGTATACAAGGTGTTGTTCCACAGGCTGGTTTTCAGTAAAATGCCAGAGGATTTGGTGTTATAGAGGAGAGAGGTAAACCTATTCATCCCAGTTCAGGAATGGAAGTTTTGGCATTGAAGAAGATGACTCCTTATCTCATCTGTCATCAGGTAGGGCATTGGAAGCGGGAATGTAGATTTAATCCTGATAATGGAAATGTGACAATATAGAGAGGAGTTCAGATGCAAAATATCCTGTACAACAAATGCAGGTGCCAATGCAGAAAGAAGTTCAAATGATATAGGTTCCACGGGCTCAGATTATCCCACCAAATATGGGAAACCCCAATTTTTCATATAAATCAGATGCCTAATGCAAACCCAAATCCTTTTCAGAATATGAATCAAAATGTGTTTCAACAATTCCCAAATGCAGGTCAGAATGGTTTCCAGCAATTTCCTGTTTTTGAGAGTGATAACTCAGTCTATGACACATCTCCTTGATGGGGCCTGAGAGGGGAGTAAGATTGCATGCTTGGCGCAGTCTTAGAGGTAGACCAACCATTTGTAGATTGCGAGGTAAATGGGCACCCGTATCTTTCCTTCTAGATACTGGTGCTATCAGATGCACTGTTAGAATTGTGTAGTTCCAGACCTACCCCTCTGGGTAAAGAAGATCCAAGTTGTAGGAGTTTCAGATAGACAAATTACAAATCCAATTTCAGTAAAGGTCCCTGTAAGAATAGGTACATTTAAAGACACAAGACCTGCAAAACTATTATAAAAAGATTTGTCGTGCAAGTTAAATTGTACAATCTACTGCACACTGGATGGTGTGGAACTACAAACAGATGATAAAGATGTAGGATTCAAAATGATTAAACAACGGACAGCTGGAGGGTTGTTCCCTCCAATGACAGTTGAAGAATTACCTGCTGATTTGAGAGAATCCCGAAATATGGAATGTCACAGAGAACCACAATTACGAGAATTACACCTGTAATACAAGACATGATACAGAAAGGAATTTTGAGGAAACTAATTGGAAGTCATGGTAAATATCAGATTGTGCAGGACATGAGGAAAATTAATGGGATATTTGTCCCATGTTGTCTTGTAGTACTGAATCCAGCCACAATATTATTTCAGATTCCTTGTACTGCAGATTGTGGTTCGTGGTTCAGCAGAGAGTTTTGGCATGGTGCCGAGTCCCACAAGGTTATAGAGAGAGTCCATAGATTTTTAACCAGATCTGAAAAATAATCTGGAGTCAATACAGATCAGTACTAGTTAAATATATCGATGACTTGCTTGTGGCGTCAGAGACACGAGAAGCTTGTAAACAAGATACCATTGCCTCGATAAATAACCTGCATGAGAATGGACACAGAGTGTCCCCAGGAAAGCTGCAATACTGTCATAAAGAAGCTCAATATCTGGGTCACCTAATTGAAAAAGGAGCTAGAAAGGTGTAACCAGAGAGAGTGGAAGCAATTCTGCAGATGAATCCTCCACCTCGAACACAGAAAGAAGTCAGAATGTTTCTAGGAATGGTTGGCTAGTGTAGACAGTGGATACCCAACGTTTCCTTAGTGGCTAAGCTTTTACCGAGGATGACATACAGGGATGTGTCTGATCTGCTTCCATGGGACAACGAATGTCTGAAAGACTTCCTAGAGCTGGAACAAAGTCTTTGTCGTTCCCCAGCACTATGAATACCAGATTAAGGTATACAGTTTCTTCTATTTTGCAGTGAGAGGGAGGGCTGCAGTCTCTCAGTGCTGACACAGAGATACAGAGATGCTCAGAAACCTGTGGCATATTTTTCAGCAACCCATGACCCTGTCTGCCCGGCTGTCTTAAAACCGTTGTTACAGTGAGCACTAGTCGGAAAAATAGTGTAAGCATAAATATGGGATATCCAATAACTGTAATGGTCTCACACTCTGTAGAGCTTCTATTGACAACAACAAAACAGCACATGACACATAACAGGTTGACAAAGTATGAGCAGAGGATTTTATCCTCTGAAAATATCGTCATAAAGAGATGCCAAATTTTGAACCCTGCAATGTTGATGGCAATAAATGTGTGTAATGAAATTGAACATGATTGCCTAGATGTCACAGATTTATGCACAAAGCCTAGACCTGCTATAAAGGATGAACCCATGATTGAGCCAGATCATGTAATTTTTGTAGACGGCTCATGCTGAAGAAACAACGAAGGAACCATAAGAGCATCTTATGCTGTAAACACAATAAGTGATGTTGTTGAGGCTTCAAGGGGTTACTTCAGCACAAGTCGCAGAATTGATTGCCCTTACTAAAACATGCAGTTTAACTGGTCAAATGAGAGTTACTATATTTATAGATAGTCAGTATGGCTTTGGCGTTGTCCATGATTTTGGGCAATTACGGTTACAGAGCTTTTATGACTGCCTCAGGGACCCCCATCAGAAATAGGGTGTACGTGAGGGATTTATTGGATATCCTCCAATTGCCTGCTGAAATTGCAGTTGTTAACTGTGCAGTTCATCAGAGTGGAAATGGCTACATAACCATGGGGAATAGGTATGCTGATTCAGTAGCTTGGTATTCTGCTTTGTTGGCCTTCACATTTAAAGGAAATTTCAAATGTTAGTCTGAGGAAGACACTCATTTTACAATGTTGATGAAAGTCACAGATATCTGGGATGAGTTGAAAACAGTGCAAGAAAATGTTTCAGAAGCAGAACAGTAGAGTTGGATCAGAGCAATTTGTGTGAAAAATGCAAATGATATTTGAATGTCTGACGATGAAAGACCAGTGTTACCTGACAGTTTGTTGTTTCCAATGACTTGATATTTGCAGTTAGGTAGGGACGCAATGACTTGGTTGTTCCGCAAGAGTTGGTTTAATCCCAGATTCAGGATGTTAGCAGAAGAGGTGTGTCACAGATGCATAACATGCCAACAAATGAATGCAGGGGAAAGAACATGCGTGAGATCAGGTGGTCCTTTTAACAGGATGCAGATGGACTTTATCGAAATGCTTGTTTGTAATGGGTTGAGATATGTCCTAGTCATAGTATGCGTCTTCTCCAGATTGGTAGAAGCCTCCCCAACCAGAAGAAATGACAGTCTCACAGTAGCAAAACTGTAATTACGAGAATTGATACCCAGATATGGCATGCCAGTTTCTTTGGTATTAGGTAAGGGGACCCACTTCAACAATGAAGTCCTAAAGATGATTTTCACAGCCTTACAAATTGAGCAAAGACTACATTGCAGTTATTGACCTGAAGACTCTTGTATAGTTGAGCAGATGAACGGGACTATCAAGCCTCATTTAGCAAAAGTTTGTGTCTCAACCACACTATAATGGCCAGATGCTTTACCATTTGTGTGGATGAGCTTTTGAAGTATTGCTTACAGAAAGACGGGTCTTTCGCCCCATGAAGTGTTGATGGGACGTGCAATGAGATTACTTGCAAATGCACTGTTGACAATCACAGATGAAATGATACTCGACCATTGCAAAGGATTGGCTGATGTGGTGGGTTCTGTTTCTTGCCAGGTTGCAGCTGCCACTAAAGATCTAAATCAAGTATGGTGCCACAACCTCAATCCCGGTGATTGGATCATGATCAAGAAGCACGTTCAGAAGAACTGTTTGGAGCCAAGGTGGAAAGGCCCCTTCCAGGTTATTTTACTGATCAATACTGCTGTAAAGTGTGGAGGAATTCCAAACTGGGTGCATGCGTCACACTCAAAGATGATGAAAAATCCGAAGAAGAAATTGTGTTCTTTAGCCGAGAACCAAGAGCACTAGTGGCTGCACCACCACCAGCTGATCTTGTGGAGCAGTGGTACCGGGAAACGACCAGCAGCAAGGAGAAGAGAGGGGTGAAGAACTGAAACAAATCGCACCAATTCAAGTACCTGTTATTGCAGCGATTGGCATTGAAGTCTCTAACGAAGTAGAAGCATAGACTGATCCTCAACTTAGGAGCGAAACAACAATAGTACAACAAGAAGATCCTGGTGAAGGCACAAGCACTGGACGTAGAAGAATCACACGTGAAATTGAATGGCCACAGACTCCTAATCAAGAAAGACAGAAACCGAGTTTGTCAATTGCTCAAATTTCAGTCACAATACCAGAGGAAACAGAGACAAGTGATGAAAGTGATTCAGGAGAAAATCAACAAAAGCTAAGGAGGTCAAAAAGAGTAATAGTACCCTGTTGGAGGTATTTTTCATTTGAGTGGACTTCTTATCTAAATGAAGTACTAAATGTCTTAATTGATGAGCTATGTGATATGAGATCTAGACTGATTGACTATTTGAACCTTTGTGATATCACCAAAAATAAGCATTGGTGGAAAAGATAGTTGAGATAAATGAAAGGTGCATTTACAAAGAGACTGTGAAAGTTTTTTAAAAACTACACAAAAAACAAAAAAACGGACACTTTTTGATTGATTCCTTATCTTTTACTTTGTCTTTTTAGTTTACAGAAGATCAACCTAGGTCCGAGTGTGCAGTAGAAGAGTAGGGATAGCATTATTAGAAGAACACGGAGTACGATTAAGGATTGTCCAATATTGCTTTGCTGAAAATAAATCATTTAAAGAAGTTATTTGAGAAGGAAAAAAAACCTTGCATTTTGGATTCTTATTGCGTACCTTTAATCTACTTCCAGAGAGAACATGTGTTGCCTTAGAAATAAGTGCAAATATTTTATGGGCCTAATTACGAGTACGACAGCCGATAGGACCGCCATCCACGCTGTTGCGGTCCAACCACCTCCAAACAGTGGATCTGTCCTCAGTATTTAGCGTCAGACCGTCACATGATCCCGCAGCGGTGGCGCAGTGGTAAGTAGCAGGAATATGCTGGTGTTGCCTCCGCTCATATTCTGAGTTCCCTGTCTGCTGCCCATTTCATGGCAGTAAGCCCGCAATGAAAAGGGTGATGGAGAGGCAACTGGGTCTCCTGTCACTCCTGGGCCTGGAGGTGCATGCAGGGGGCACATGTTGTGCTCCCCTAAAATTGCACCCCAGTTACTGCACTGTGTGGCATGCAGTGCTATTCCATGCAGTAACGTGCTGCAAGCGCTGTCACAACGGTGTCTGCTGTTAAGGCTCACCTATAAGCCATATTGAAACGCAGCCATCAGACCACCGCAGGCCAGCCCGTCATGGATTACTGTTGTAATAGGGCCGGCGCTCAACGGGCTTGGGGGTCCTCCTGTCGGCATAGTGGTAGCGGGCCGACAGGAAGACTGCCAAACTCGTAATTAGTCTCTATGGGTTCAATTTTCATAATAACAGTAATAATGATTACTATAGAGATAGTAGGATTTTATTTAACACCTGAGCAAGACTTTAGGAACACAAACAAAACAAACACACACATATATCTGAATGAGGAAGAGCCTCTTTTGTCGCCTACAAGAAGGAGGATTATTCATCAAATATTTATTCTAGGCTAGTACAGGAATACACACATGCCATGGGAGCTAAGGACTGTTACGTCTGTGCTCATTTACCATCATCAGCATCAGAAGAAGTAATCTATTACCACATGCGGTTATCTTCTGGAATCTCATGTAGTATATTACTTACACTTGTGTATGGATGAGAACACTTTGAATATTTCTATTATAACTATGACTTAATACTTTCTAGAGTGCTATTGATAGAAAGCATACATTTACACTCACAGAGAAAAGAGATGGACATAGCCTGGTAGTATTTTATGCCATATAGACCTATAGATAGTGTTAAATCTTACCAGAATAATTTAACCTGTTTGATTTACCTGTTAGAGAAAGTCTTTATAATGGCATTAGAAGAAAGAAACACTAACATAACATGTAGTAAAGACAATCATAGTGATGTTTTGAAAAATGTTTGGAAGAAAATGAATTTAGAAAGAAAATGTTTTTCTTGAAATTAAGATTAGATAGCCAACACAAAAGGAAAGTTTGCTTTTACAGGAGGACACCAAAACGAACCACACATGGGAATTCGTATTAGTGGCAAATTTTACAAGGGGAAGAAGAACAAATGTTACTTACCTGTAAACTGTGGTTCTCCAGTATTGGTGTCTTTCATAGATTCACATGCTTGAATATTCCCCGTCGTCGAAGTGGGAGTCCCACGGTATATAAAAAGCAATAAGTATCATGTATATATATATATACATACATAAACCACATAAGAGTATATACATACCCAAATAAACTTTATATATATATATATATAGTTCAAATAACATATCAAGTTAAAATACCATAGGATAGCATTAAGACATAAGAAAGCATTGAGAAAAAAGAATCACTTTACTGACATATCACTGTCATTTTATAGTCCAAACTCCAGCCAATCAGGCGCTAGCACCCTCTAGAACCTTCTCCTCAGAGGCTCAGACCCTCAGATTTTCGAGCACAAGAGTGACCAAAGAGCCGAAAGAGGAGAAGAGAGCCTCTGAGGGGAGGAGGGTGGGTCGCATGTGAATCTATGAAAGACACCAATACTGGAGAACCACAGTTTACAGGTAAGTAACATTTGTTCTTCTCCAGTATTTGGGGTGTCTTTCATAGATTCACATGCTTGAATAGAATAGTAAGCAGTAAACAGTATTCGGCTGACCAAGCCGTATTGATATTGCATGAAATACAATGACAATGTATTTAGAACGCAATTAAGAATATCCCAGGAGGAGGGAAGTAGCAGAGGCTCACCTTATTTAAACAGATTCCGTAGAACTGCCTGTCCCACAGCCGTGTCTGCTTCATTAATGGATTCCAGACAGTAGTGCTTCGTAAACGTGTGCCTGCTGGACCACGTAGCCGCCCGGCATATCTGATGGATGGGCACACCAGCGAACAGGGCAGTGGAAGACGATATAGCCCTCGTTGAATGAGCTCTCACTCCAGAAGACAGAGGCTTACCAGCCCTTTGATGGCAAAAAGAGATTGCTGATGAAACCCAACGGGCAATCGTGGGTTTGGTGACCGATTGTCCCTTGCAAGCACGCCCGTAGGCCACAAACAACTGGTCAGATTTGCGAAAGGATTGAGTTCTGCTAATGTAGAATTTAAGACATCTCTTTAAGTCCAGAGAGTGTAAGCTTTGCTCCGCCGGAGTTTGTGGATGCGGGAAAAAAGTTTTTAAGAGCACTGGTTCGTTAAGATGGAAATCGGATGGCACTTTAGGTATAAAAACCGGATTAGTGCGGAGAATGACACAGTCCGATCTGAATTGAAGGAACGGAGGTTTTATTGTAAAGGCGTGAATGTCACTGACTCTGCGGGAAGAGGTCAGAGCAAGGAGGAGGGCCACTTTCCAAGTTAAAAATTTGACATCCGCTGAGTGGATAGGTTCGAAGGGCGCCTTCATGAGCTGAGCCAGTACGATGTTCAGGCGCCACGTGGGTGGAGGACGCCGGATGGGCGGGAACATTCGGAAGAGACCCTTGAAAAATTGCTGTATGACTCTGGATGACTAGAGAGAAGACGAGCCATCTTGTCGGAAGCGAGATATTGCCGCTAGAAAGACCTTTAAGGTAGAGTGCGATAATCCAGACTGCGCTAGTTGTAGGAAGAACGGCAGAATGTGTTCTGGGGGAGCGTGCACTGGATGTATGTGGGCGGAAGCACACCAAAGACAAAATCGCTTCCATTTGAGCTTATACGTTTTCACTGTGGAAGGAGCTCTTGCCTTAGCTAACACCTCCCTGCAGGCTGGAGGAATGTTCAAATGAGCAAATTCAAGGTGCTCAGGTTCCAAGCCGACAAGCTGAGAGAGCTGGGATTCGGATGGCATATCCGACCATTGTTCATTGTCAGCAGATCCGGCTTCAGGTGAAGAAGGATGGGCTCGCATTGGGATAGGAGAAGCAACTCCAAAAACCATGCCTGCCGAGGCCACCGTGGAGCTATGAGGAGTACATGGCACGGTTGTTGTCTCATCTTCCGCAACACTCGCGGAATCAGAGGAATCGGCGGAAAAGCGTACGCAAATATCCCGTACCAATTGATCGAAAGGGCATTTCCGCATGACCCTTTGTGGGGAAACCAGCTTGCGTAGGACCGCCATTTTGTATTCTGAGGGGTTGCGAAAAGGTCGATTGTCGGGTGAACCCAGAGGTTGAAGACAAATTCCAGAGTCGGTTGATGTAATTCCCACCCGTGGGTTGATGATGCTGACCGACTGAGTGCATCCGCCAGAGTATTGGAAATGCCGGGCAGATGAATTGCCTGTAGCGTTATCTGATGGAGTATGGCCCAACTCCAAATCCTCTGCGCCAGACAGGAGAGCAGTGGAGATCTTGTCCCGCCCTGTTTGTTCAGGTAGTGCATGCAAGTGGTGTTGTCCGTCTGAATGAGGACTGACTTCCCCTGGAACTGGAGGTGGAAGGATTTCAACACCAAGAAAATGGCCATCAGTTCCAATCTGTTGATGTGCCAGCAACGCTGAGCCGCCGACCATTCTCCCTTGACGGATAGATCTTGAAAATGTGCGCCCCAACCCTCCATGGATGCGTCCGTGGTAAGGACGAGTTCTGGGGTTGTCAACAGAAAAGAGGTTCCTGCTGCGATGTTGGCAGGACGGGTCCACCAATGCAGCGCTTGAGCCATGCGGGGTGACACCACGAGCTGATCGTTGAAGGAACCGGAAACCTGGCGCCACTGCTTGTCTAATTCCTCCTGAATGATACGACTCTTTAGTCTGCAATGAGGGATCAAAGCGATGCATGAGGACGCCATCCCCAGAAAGGATTTCAATGTGCGGACTGAAACTGACTGCTTTGCTGCGATGGAGCTTGCAAGCTGTTGAATCCGCGCTTGACGCTCTGCTGAAGCGAAAGCCATGGCTGTGCTCGTATTGATAGAAGCGCCGAGAAAGGTCTTGCACATAGCCGGCGTGAGTTGAGATTTTTGCACATTGATCGACAAACCCAGGGACTGGAACAGATCGAGACAGCGCTGAGTATCGAGGGCCGCTTGGTGAGAGGATTGAGATTTGATGAGACAATCGTCCAGGTAAGGGTATATTTGAATACCCGCTTGCCTTAAATGAGCCACCACTGGGGCCAGGAATTTTGTAAAGACCCGTGGGGCTGAGCAGAGTCCGAAGGGTAGGACCTTGAATTGGAAATCTCTGTGACCCACTCGAAATCGTAGGTATTTCCTGTGGCGTGGCAGAATGGGCACATGTAAATATGCATCCTGCAGATCGATCGTTGTCATGAAAACCTCCTGAGAGAAGAATTGGAGGATGTCCTTTAATGTGAGCATTCGGAAGGATTGGGTCTTGAGAAATTTGTTGAGCGACCTTAGATCAAGGATGGGGCGCCACTCCCCTGATTTCTTTAGTATGAGGAAAAATCGGGAATAGAACCCCAACCCTCTTTGATATTTCGGAACCACTTCGATGGCACCCTTGTTTATCATTATCTGGATCTGATTGAAAAGTTCTTTGAGATGGGCGGGAGGAGGTCCGGATGGAGGGGTGCGTGGAGGAACCTTCACAAACTCTAGGTCGTGGCCCCTTGAAATAATATCCAGAACCCAGCGGTCCGAAGTGATTGAGGACCAAGTTGAAAAGAACTGGGAGATTCTTCCTCCAACAGGAACTAGAGGACAACTGGGAAAAAGGAACTTTTGCCATACACAGTCACTGTTTTTTGGTAGAATTCCCTCTGTAATTTGACTTCCCTCTATATGATTTGCCAGCTTGCTGTCTGTAGGACTGCTGTGGTTGTGAAGAGTATCGCTGTTGTCCTTGGTTGTAGGAGCGGTACTGGGAAGAGGACCCACGAAAGGAAGAGGAGGTGCCGCGGCCGCGCGCACCTCGAAAGGGCTGCTTCCTAAACTGAAGAGTACCGAGGGAACGAGCCGTATCCGTGTCCTTTTTTATAGTTTGCAAAGCATCCTCCACATGCTGGCCGAATTATGACTCTCCGTCATACGGCATGTCCAGAATCTTAGCCTGGACCTCTTGCCGGAATGAGGTTGATCGAAGCCAACCCTGTCTTCTTAGGACAGCTGCTCCCGCCAATTGACGGAAACCGGTGGATGCAATGTCGACAGATCAGTCGATGATTTCGGATGACGCCCTCTCACCCTCTTGCAGGATCTTTTGAGCTTCCACTCTAGAATCTTCCGGTATAAGCTTGACCAAAGCAGCCATGTCCGACCACATTTGTCTATCGTAACGGCCGAGGATTGCCAAAGAATTCGCAGCCCGGACCGTTGTTGAAGCCATGGTTGAAAACTTCTTGCCAATGGCATCCAGGCGACGGCCGTCGCGATCCGGAGGCGCCGACATTGGAGATGATGAATTTTTGGAGCGGCGCTGTGCCGCTTGTGTAATCACTGAGTCCGGCTTAGGTTGAGACACCAAGCAGGCTGGGGAAGAATCCGGAGCTTTGTACTTTTTCTCCAGGCGTGGAAGCACCGCCGGAATAGAATTAGGCGTTTTCATTAACTTTATACCTTCATTCCATATAAAGTCTATAATGGGCACAGCTCGTACTTGTTTCTGAGGCTGGGACTTGAAATCGTACAAGAAACAGTCCTCTTCCCTAACCACCATGGGAAGGTGAAAGCGTTGCGCTGCTCTTTCCATCAGCTGATGGAACCCTGTTATGTCGACAGGTGGCGAGTTGACTGGCGACCTTGGCGGTGATGCGGGCGAATTGATTTGGTAGTCATCCCAGTCCGCCATAGAGTCGTCCTCCGGAAGCTCACCCTCTTCCGTATCTAGATTATCCACATTATCATCCGCTGCATTGGAAGGCAGTGCAGGCGTGGATGGTGTAGGTATCGTCAGCAATATAGGAGGAGGTGGAACCTCAGATGGCGCTTCACGTGGAGAACTTTGAGAGGATGCTGGAAAACGACGATTATAATCTTCCAACATGTATTGGAGGTTGGAAATAAGCCGCAAAGGAAGCTGCACCGTAGGAACCGGAGCAGGGGAATGTTGCTCTTGTTCCTGATCGTAGTATTCATCCTCCTCAAAGTCTTGGCACTTAATATGGAGCTCAGAGGGACTATGAGCATCCCGAAAAGCAGACTGATCGTCCTCATCTGAATCAGAATTGTCCTCATCCCCCGAAGGAAATAGTTGACGGGGTGGTCGAGGCCCCGGTGGTAACATGACTGGATCTAGTACAGCCTTACGACGTAGCAGCAAGGAGCCGTCCACAGACCCCGGTGCTGGCGTTGACATTGGCACCAATGGCATTGTCGCAAAATTTGACCCCACCGTCGTCGAGGCGATCGTCGACGAAGTAGTCGACAACGAAGCTGCCGTCGACGATGAAGCTGCCGTCGACGAGGAGGCTGCCGTCGACGAGGAGGCTGCCGTCGACGAGGAGGCTGTCGTCGACGAGGAGGCTGTCGTCGACGAGGGTGTCGTCGACGATGTTGTAATCGCCGACGATGAAGACTTCCTCTTCTTCTTTTTAACCATCGTCGACGGAGTTGTAGACGTCGACGGAAGCGCCAGCTTCCCAGTCGTCGACGAAGAGGTGAGTGGTATCGTCGACAAGATAGTTTTAAGGGAAACACAAACTACCGTCGACGAAGTCATCGTCGTCGACGAAGGATATCTGCTCGATACCGTCGTCACCGTCGTCGACGAGGCTGATGAAGTAGCCGATCTCGTCGACGGAGGAGCCGTCGACGGGCCCGTCGACGGTTTTGAACGTTTCTGACTGGAAACATGCGCTGACGGAGTCAGAGACGCCTGAGAGCTAAGTCTCGGGGGCGCTGGCGTGGTAACAGAGACTTGGCCTGTAGACACTTCCTCAAGATGAAGTCTCTTCTTTTTTAGAAAAGGAGATGGCAAGTCCTGGACACTTCCATGCTTTGAGGAGACTCTTGTTTTGATAGAGGCTACACTCTCCACCTCAGAAAGGGGGTTATCTGTCTCCTTTAGTTTTTGAAGCCATAATAAAAGGCGACCTTCTCTATCTTTCAAAGTTTTTTGAGAGAAAGTTCTGCAGATCTTACAGTTGGCCACCTTATGATCAGGATAAAGACAATAAATACATTTCTCATGGGGATCCTCAGAGAAAAGTCTTGACTTTCCGCAAGATGAACATGGACGGAAAAGAGATTTCTCACTTGTAGACATGATGAGAGACAAAAAACCTCAAACCAGATCAAGAACTGAGCAGAGCTCAGGGAGACTCCCTTCACACGACGTGCGGTAGAAAATCTGAGGGTCTGAGCCTCTGAGGAGAAGGTTCTAGAGGGTGCTAGCGCCTGATTGGCTGGAGTTTGGACTATAAAATGACAGTGATATGTCAGTAAAGTGATTCTTTTTTCTCAATGCTTTCTTATGTCTCAATGCTATCCTATGGTATTTTAACTTGATATGTTATTTGAACTATATATATATAAAGTTTATTTGGGTATGTATATACTCTTATGTGGTTTATGTATGTATATATATATACATGATACTTATTGCTTTTTATATACCGTGGGACTCCCACTTCGACGACGGGGAATATTCAAGCATGTGAATCTATGAAAGGGACCCCAAATACTGGAGAATCTGCAATTCCTGGAGTTTATTTTGTTTGTGGGCAGAATGCTTATGTTCTATTACCTGCTGACTGGGAGGGCATTTGTTATTTAGGGTTGTTATTTCCTAAAATGTATCATGTTCCTAGTATGGATGCATTAACAATAACACCAGTACACAGACACACACATAGTGCAGAGAAGAGAGCTCAATTAGAAGGAGATATCTTTGGGGCAATCAGTCCACCCGTAGAAGTCATTTTAAATGATGAAAAGTTTAGAAAACTGTCAACTGCTGTTGACAAACTGGTAGCACGCATTTCTGAAGCTTTGTTGGTAGTAAACACTGAGCTGATTGTCATATGTTCAATGGTTTTGCAAGATCGTTTTGCATTAAACATTTTACTCGCAGAAAAAAGGCAGAGTTTGTAAGATGCTTAAATTAAACAATTGCTTCTCCTATATACCTGAAGAAAGTAAAGAAAATAGAACATTCCTGTATTAAAGCCTGAATTAGAAGAGTTGGAAATACATAGTTTCTTAGAAAATTTTGGGAAAGGAGTTCATACAATTAGAAATTGAATTACAACTGCAAGATGGTCATTTTAAAGGCTATACTTATATCAGGGTTAGCAGCAGGGCTATGCTTCTTGTGCCTATTTGCTTTAGTCAAAAGCTATAAATATTACTTACACAAAAAGAGGGAAAGAGAAATGGATAAAAGATTTTAAAAGAGTTTGACATTGAATCACATCATGAACGATGACTACAGAAAGTCATTGAAATTTCAAAGTTGGAAAGTAAAGCGAAAGGATTCAACGGATGATGAGAGTGCCTTTTGAGCAGAACTCACAATGAAGCCAAAATAGTGTGATGGTTGATAAACCATCAGATGGGGGACTAATAGAGTCTATAAATTAGAATGAAAAATGAATCAACATAGTATGGTCAATGTGCCATAAACCATTGTAGAGCATAACATTAAACTGATAAGCATTTAACATTTGCTAAAGTGCAACAAGCAGTCATTGCTGTTCATTAAGGTCATAGAAAGGCCATGAAACAAGCTTTTCCTGCTAAAAGGGAACTCGATATTTCTGAAATGTGCACAAAGTGATTTAGAAGCTTGACACTTGAATGACATGCTTAGAGATGTTGTCATAACTGCAGAATCTTTTGGTTTAACAAAATGTATTACTTTATTGAGCAACATTTTTCTTCTTGACTGTCATGAACATTCTACTTTCTCTTGTTGCATACTAAGCATGATTAGAATAATGTATGCATTTAAACAATAATTATTAATTCATAGAGAAAAATAATGCATTACCTAACAGTAATTTTGCCTTTTAGTTAATATCAGTGAAACACATTTATATGTGAAAGGTTGATCTGTGTTTGAAGCCTATGGGAACTATGCCTGATGTTTCCAGAATCTCATCAAGCAAGACTGTCTGTAGCTTACCATATGATAAAAAGTTTATTTTTCCCCAGACCATGGAAAGTTGTTGCTACTCCTGCTACTGTTTTCCTCGCTGCTTCTCTTTGCTATTTGATTTGATGGATTGCTACTGCAACTGTATACTGATCTACTTGGATTCATTGAGATTCGGCTGAGTCTTGTGAACTACTCTAAAAAGGAAGTTCTGCTGATCTAATTTGGCTTTTAAGCGTTATGCTCCTTTGATTTCTCTCTTTTCCATTGAATTCACACTCTTTATCGGTTCTTAGAACGTATAGCTCTGAACCTGATTATAGGAATAAGGAACTTAATCCTTTGTGGAACATACTCAATGCAATCTTAATATTTAATGCTTGGTTCTAGCCAATTATTTTAATGAAATTCCTGTAAACGTATTTGATGATGAACTAACTGAATAAAGACCAAAAGTAAAGCTCTTTACTAATCTCTTAATGAGAAGTAAAGTTTTGAATACGACAATGCAACTCTCATCATTGACTGAACTTAAACTGTTGGTGAAATTTAAGTTTGATATGTCTAACTTGACTCTTGACTCCAAATACACATTTTCAAGGTCCATCACTGAAAAGGATTTAGCACAAGACAGAAGGTTTAACCCCTTCTGTGCCACGCCCTTTCCCCCTCCTGTGCCGGGCGTTTTATTAGTGGGTGGGGTTCATGACGAGATAGTCTCGTCATGGGCACAGCGCGACCGTGCTCCATGATGAGACTATCTCGTCATGGGCACTGAAGAGGTTAAATTCAAGCCCAGATGTCAACATTTTCAGCCCGGTCTGCGCTGTCACCAGTCAACCTTTGCAAAGATTCTTCCACTGAGCAGCAATACGAGAGGCTGTGTTTTAGTAACTTTTGATTCATTAGAGCAAGGAACATTTTTGTTGTTAAAACCTGCAGATTATGGATTATGTGACCTAGGTGAGAAATCCATAATTATGCAGAAAACTCATAGGCCACAAAATTGCATAATTCCAGTGGCACTAAGTATCGCTAACGTTAGCAGATAAACGCATGTGCCCAATGATCCTGTCTGAGCTTCTCCCCTGTGCTCTAGTTTAAAACCGAATGCATTCTGAGAATGATAATCCTTGTTCTTTGTTTCCTTGAGTTGATCCAATTGATCTAACACACGTGAAAAAATGATTAGTAAATTAAAACCCCGGGAGCCTAGACTGAAGCATTGCATCTTTGGTGACAATGAATAACAACCTGGCAAGCGTCATAAAAACGGAGAAGGTGTGCTCCGAGAAAAGCAGCAGACAGCTGCTGGTACTTCCTGGAATAATTCAACCCTTCTTTGACCCTTTTGGTTATCTAGCAGTCACATTAGGTCAAATTTGTAAATATGTATTTTACTCCTGCTTTTAACCTAAAACTGATACCTTTTATTTAATTTTTTTACATTATAAATATGCAAATAGTTAGATTTGGAACTGCATATATGTAACTTGTTAGCATGCACAGTCTTTCTTGTGTACCTTTGTAACTGTATATATGTAACTTGTTAGCATGCTCAGTCTTTCTTGCATTCCTTTGTAACTGTGTATACGTAACTTGTTAGCGTGCTCAGTCTTTCTTGCATTCCTTTGTAACTGTATATATGTAACTTGTTAGCGTGCTCAGTCTTTCTTGCGTTCCTTTGTAACTGTATATATGTAACTTGTTAGCGTGCTCAGTCTTTCTTGTGTACCTTTGTAACTGTATATATGTAACTTGTTAGCGTGCTCAGCCTTTGTAACTGTATATATGTAACTTGTTAGCGTGCTCAGTCTTTCTTGTGTACCTTTGTAACTGCATATATGTAACTTGTTAGCATGCACAGTCTTTCTTGTGTACCTTTGTAACTGTATATATGTAACTTGTTAGCATGCTCAGTCTTTCTTGCATTCCTTTGTAACTGTGTATACGTAACTTGTTAGCATGCTCAGTCTTTCTTGCATTCCTTTGTAACTGTATATATGTAACTTGTTAGCGTGCTCAGTCTTTCTTGCGTTCCTTTGTAACTGTATATATGTAACTTGTTAGCGTGCTCAGTCTTTCTTGTGTACCTTTGTAACTGTATATATGTAACTTGTTAGCGTGCTCAGCCTTTGTAACTGTATATATGTAACTTGTTAGCGTGCTCAGTCTTTCTTGTGTACCTTTGTAACTGTATATATGTAACTTGTTAGCGTGCTCAATCTTTCTTGCGTTCCTTTGTAACTGTATATATGTAACTTGTTAGCGTGCTCAGTCTTTCTTGCGTACCTTTGTAACTGTATATATGTAACTTGTTAGCGTGCTCAGTCTTTCTTGTGTACCTTTGTAACTGTATATATGTAACTTGTTAGCGTGCTCAGTCTTTCTTGCGTTCCTTTGTAACTGTATATATGTAACTTGTTAGCGTGCTCAGCCTTTGTAACTGTATATATGTAACTTGTTAGCGTACTCAGTCTTTTTTGCGTTCCTTTGTAACTGTATATATGTAACTTGTTAGCGTGCTCAGTCTTTCTTGTGTACCTTTGTAACTGTGTATACGTAACTTGTTAGCGTGCTCAGTCTTTCTTGCGTTCCTTTGTAACTGTATATATGTAACTTGTTAGCGTGCTCAGCCTTTGTAACTGTATATATGTAACTTGTTAGCGTGCTCAGTCTTTCTTGCGTTCCTTTGTAACTGTATATATGTAACTTGTTAGCGTGCTCAGTCTTTCTTGTGTACCTTTGTAACTGTATATATGTAACTTGTTAGCGTGCTCAGTCTTTCTTGCGTACCTTTGTAACTGTATATATGTAACTTGTTAGCGTGCTCAGTCTTTCTTGTGTACCTTTGTAACTGTATATATGTAACTTGTTAGCGTGCTCAGTCTTTCTTGTGTACCTTTGTAACTGTATATATGTAACTTGTTAGCGTGCTCAGCCTTTGTAACTGTATATATGTAACTTGTTAGCGTGCTCAGTCTTTCTTGTGTACCTTTGTAACTGTATATATGTAACTTGTTAGCGTGCTTAGAGTATCTTGTGTTCCTTATGTAATTTACCTGGTTCTATTGTAAAGCGCTCTGACACCTTTTGGGTAAAGTTCGCGCTATATAAAACTGTATTAAATAAAGTAAATAAATAATCAGCTGCGCTCTGGGCATCCCACCTTCTTTGCTTAGTGAGGAGGGGACCTCGCGTTGACTCGTACAATCCCTGCTCTCATCCCTTCCGAGTTGTACGCAGCCAGGCACTGCTTGAGCCTTGAAATAACTGCTCAAATGATACACATTTTACTGCATGCAGTGCACGCGACGCGCTTACCTTATCGCCTGACACAATCGGCCATAATCAACAATGCCGCCATTCAAGATGTAGGACATCGGAGGATCAAACACACCACAAATGATTTGGGCACAATCTAAAAGCACACAGAAGAGAACATGAAGTAAATATCGGGTTCAGGGTGTTTGCTTCTATAGCACTTTATAAATGCTCAGAATCGTCAGGACAAAAAAGCAGACAGGGGTTATCAATTTCGATTCTGAGTGTTATTGACGTGATGCTTCCGCCACGCGGTGGGTGTGCTGCTGCCTGGATGCGTGACTCAGAGTGCGGCGTCTCAAAGAAGCATGAAAGCCACCCCAGTAATCACCTGAGAACAGGCGGGCCTCCCGCGGTCACCCCATCTCACGGCCAGCGGCTCAGACACTCGAACGCAGACCCCCTAGCAGGCTATCCGCGTTTACATGCACAGAGCAGCTGTCATTTGTTCAATCCCCTGTAGTAAATGATGACGACGTCAGCGCTACGCAGAGGCGAGCACATGAAACGGGAAGCGCAGTGTATATTTGAAAAGCCTCCCTTGCTTTTACATGAAGTGCTGGGAAGTGCTCAGGCACTGTTCAAGGCGCTAAAATCCGATATGCTTTGCAGCTATGGTCCTGCACATATCATACCCGTTCTAGAGAAAACTTCAGTAGTGGAGACTATTTGTAAGACTTAATACCACTGCCGAGGTAGCAAAGCACTGATTTATATTTCATGTTTAATTAACTTCAAAGCTGAGACCAACAGGTGGGAATAGGGGGCGTGGGGCTGGAAGTATTGAGGCCAGCTTCCAGTTCCGACCAGTACTGCAAGAAATTTCAATGAGGGACATCTGTAGTCTTCCAGATCTACCCAGCAGCGTTTCATTTTTACGTCTGGCGTTGTGCTAGACCTTTTGATTTTACTAAAATTTTATATAGAATATATTTAAAAGAGTTTTAAGCCAGCCCTCTTCATCCATTGGTCTGTTCTGTCATTCACATATTTTTTCTGCCCACTAAAACACACAGCAGTGGGTTGTGGGTCAGCCCACTTCAGCCATTGGCTAACTTTACTTTGAGTGACAGCATTCTGCTATTTCACAAGTAGCACATCCAGGGACCAAGTAGTTATAAGTTATTTTTGAGACTAACAAATATTTTTGCTTTTAGCCAATGTTTTCTTTTTTATATATTGACGAGGGTCTGGCAGTTCCCCAAAAACTATGATAAGACGAAAGAAGCATTGCCAAAGCAAAAAGGCTGACAGCCAATGCCAGACCTACTGTCTTTGCTAGTGCTTGTTGATGGTAGTTGCAGATGGTTGTCTCCCCACAGGTTTTGGCCCAGAGCAACAGAGAGAAAGACACAAAAAGGGAGAAAGAAGGACGAAGATAAAGAGAAGAGAATCGTAGCAAATAGGGAAAGCAGGAATAAAAATGAAACTACAAAATAAAATAACGAGTCAGGAAGTGTAGAATGGTGGGTGAGGAGGTTGAGTCAATTCTAAATATGGCTGTAGCAGATACGGTGCACAGGGAGTTTTATCCTCTCTGAATTTTGAGTTGGGGGGCACAGAGGAGAATATCCCCCATACTTTGAAGTGGCAACCGAAGAATAAACAGTTGCAGACAAAACATGTCTCTCAGAACCCACACTTTGCATTGCCAAGTTGTTTTTGATGCAAACTCCATGAGGACTCTATGGTCTCTTTGTTTTGTTAATTATATAATTGTGGTCATGGAGGTGTTGATCCTCCCCTAAAATTGTTCCGTTTGTCAAACCAGGCGACCCTGCAGAGTAGGAGAAGACAGAAGATGCTATCTTATGTTAATATTGCTGCTGGGTCAGCTGACTTGAGAAAAAGATTTTAGGAATATCTCAACGCTTCAATGACCGCAATTAAATAATATAAAAATCGAAAGGGTCTCGGAGCATCTGAGAGTTTACTGTTTAGGTTATAGCTCTTCAAGGACCCGGTTGCAAAGCGCAGAGGATGTCAGGCAGGCATGCTCTGTCGCTATGTTTGATCTTCACTGTCTGTGGAAATATTCAAAACAGAAAATCACACCTTGAGTCCTATCACTGTGAGCATGCATATCTGTGTGTATAGAGTCAGTTTGATTTAAGGTGTGATATGTGTATTGTTTAAACCCCATACACTAACAGTCATTAAATAGCAATAATTGAACAGAACGCACTGGCATTTGGTGTTAAACTGAAGGGAGAAGGATGTAACCCTACAACTTCTGAAATGTTCAATAGGAAATCCTGGATTCAATTCCAGGAGACCCCACTTGACCAAAATGTGTGATCCCTTCGCTTCATTTCACTGTGTAACATTTCCCTTAACCAGCCCGTTTGATAGCACATGAAAGTAATTGAGTACAGGATCTGCGCTCTATAAAAACTGTCCATATATGGTTAAAATAAAATCATTTTGCTTTATATTTAATAGGAATATAGGCTGTATAAATGAAGAACGTGACAACCTGACACATTTTGGGTATCTTGTGGCAAAATTGTTAGGCATCGGGGTGATGCAGCACAAGGGGCAAATTTACTTATTCTCCCTATGTCACAGATTCGTAATCACAACAACTCATCCATACACTCATTCATTGGTGGGGCCCATAACACCAACACGCACTCATCTTATTTGAATCCGTACACAGGAGAAAAAGCACTGGACATGTGGGTACCTCATTACCTGTCAGGATTACATTTCTTTACATTATATACATTATATACCTTATATACACACGTAGCACCTATAGAATCCTGACCTTAACATCAAGGCACTCCACCACTTGGTCGATGGACCAATTAGTTGGACTGGTTGATGGTGAATTAGAACCAGCTAAAACACAATTAAAGCCTAGGAATTTTTTTTTTTTTACTGTACTCAATTAAAGAATCACAAACTCATTTCTTATTAATCCAAATTCTGTTTATCTAATAATAATTGTCTCTACATTAGCATTCATGCACTACAAGTCATAATATAAATTCGGTTTATTTCAAAGAGGAAATCGAACATCTGGTAAATAAGCATGGATTTAGAAAGCGCATTTAATAATTACCAATTAGAACGCGTCGGCAACTTTCTGAGTAAAACAAGGAGCTATCCGCATCCGCTGGTATAATATCCGGGATAAGCTGTCCGACCCACAGCAATGATCAAACCATTAGACGAAATAACTTCCCGAAAACCAAAGAAACCCAAGGCAAACTATGGAAATCTTCACCAGCTCAATGCAGACCCAATGCCATGAAAGATCAGCCCGATGAACCACCCCCGTTTGGCGGATGAGGGCATTTTATACCCTTTTTCCCTCTTACTTCATTTTAACAGGCAACATTTTAGGGATAGAGAAATGTTTTGATTGGACAGTCCGGGGTTATCTGTAATTTTATAAAAGTTTCCCAGGGTA
Organism: Triturus cristatus; assembly: GCF_964204655.1. Taxonomy (NCBI): domain Eukaryota; kingdom Metazoa; phylum Chordata; class Amphibia; order Caudata; family Salamandridae; genus Triturus; species Triturus cristatus. Next base: position 964,228,836 of record NC_140588.1, read on the forward strand.
AACTGGTTCTCCATGAGACTTGGCATAGAAAAGCGCAAATTTTATACTAGTCATTCGGCTCCCAGGCGAAAGTTTCGAAAGTAACGTTTGGAGGAAGAGAAGACATTTCAGTACAGGTTCTGTATTGTCCCCTTTGCTGTTCACACCGTCCGTCAGTTGGCAGGCAACATTGCTCATATCCTTGACAAAGAACACGGTGTCACAGAGTTGAGGTCACTTGGAGATATCCAGAGCCATCCGATACTGCCCAGAAGTCATCGCGCTCACATGGCGGCGGCTTTGTAGGGACTCCATCTTAGGTACTGCGGCCTAGTAGGCCCGAATGCCAACTTAAGCAAAAACAGATATAACAGTAATTAAAATATAGAATTGGAGATTCTAATGTTTAAACCCACACTAATCCCAATGTATATTAGTATTTACCTAGCTTGTAGCAACATTTAAAGCAATAATACTCACCATTTTGTAGTACTGAAAGCACAAACAATCACAAAGCAACATAATCATGCACTTTTCTATTGCACCACAGTCTAAAGTTAGTTTGCGTACCACAGTTAATTAATTAATTATTCTGCTATGCGATTTGCAATTTAGTCCCACGTGTATCTCGTGTTTATCAAGGTGTAAATGTTGATTAGTACTATTTCACTTCAAACCAATTAGCACAAGTTAGATTCAGAATGATTACGTAATTAATTTCATGCAAATTAGAGGAGGTATACAAAATCTTGTTTTACCTGCTCCATCAATCCCCCCTTTGGTGATTTTAACATCACCACTTATCACAAAATTTTTCTAAATTTCTCTACGGAAATGGTTTTATTCAGTCTCTTGCATTTGTTAGGTTAAATCATAGTGTTTCCCACTTTGTTCTCTTTTGTTTTCTTGTGCACATTTTCTTGCAACTCTTCTAATTCTATTTCTTCTATCTCTCTTTCTCTTATTTCCTTCTCTTTTCTTTTCTTGTTTTCTCTTTTTATCTTATTTTGTAATTTTCTTATTTTCACGCACACACATCCTAATCTTAATATTAATACTAAAATAATCACAAAGGTCACAGGTATCAGTATTTTACCCACAAAGGAACTACCTAGTTTTGTTAATAAATTCTTAATAGTGAAAAACCCTTACCAAATTTCTCCCATACACCTTCAACCTCCAATGGAACAATTTCTTCATGCAAATCAGTTATATTCTTAATGTATTTCTTTAGGTTCTGACTTTCATCAGGAATGTAAGTACAACAATGTTGCACTTTCAGCATTCCACAGACTCCTCCCTCTTTGGCCAATATAATGTCAAGGGCAAGTCGATTTTGCATAATCCTAGCTCTCATGGCAACCATTTCGGTATTTACCATTAAGAACCCTCCAGCTGTGCTTGTCGATAAACGATCCCCAACTGTGGACAATTTTCTAATTTCATGTGCATTCAGAGATATTCGAACTGCTGGTATCAGTGCTCCAAAAATATCACCTATAATTTCTGACCAACTTTCCCTCCTTCTACTTGTTAGTTGTCTACCTATTTCGTGCAAACCGTCCTCTCCCCTTCCCACATGAAATATTTTTGGGAAGACCAGGCCTGGGTAACATGCCCCAGACCAGTGGTCCGGTGACCTATAATAAGCTCTCTTCCCACAGATGTAATATATTCCAGGGAATACCGGATCATTTCCTCCTTTAAATCCCCACCCTCCCATGATTTTATATAAGTCATGGCATTCACTTGCACCTACAAAATAATTATCATATATAGTATTATCTCTACTGACGCACCATTTCCCTTTCTGGGGTCAATCTAAAGCCATTGCTGGATTTGTTTCTTCCTTTAAATGATTTTCCTTCCCCACATCCCAAAATGTGGTTTCCATCTTCTCCCCAGACGCCTTCTTTTGCATTTTAACTCTCCTCTACCATGTTCAGGAAAGTTTTCTCTTCTTTTCTCAAACTACAAGTAAGGTTATTCTTAAACACTTCTGCTAAAGTTAATTCTCTTGTTTCCAGGAAAAATTCACCTAATGTTCTACCAGGAATCACCGTGTTTAGTTCAAGAATTACGGGAATCTGTGAGAAGATATTATCTACATTGGTGTAATAGTATTCTAATTTTCCTGTTTTACTAAACAAACTAGCTAAGACACTACAAGTTATCCCATATGTCAAAAGAAGGTGATGATAAGTGACACCTTCTGATACAGATGCAGGTAACTGCATGCAAACATAGCAGTCTCTAACCTCCATGGTTTTTACATACTCGCTCAACTTTGAAAAAACATTATTAGAAAAATTATTTATGGACATATCTTTGTGAAGTTCTGTTCTATCTACCAGTTTGGTAACATGACTTTCATCAACCTTTTCCTTATTAGTTCAGTTTACTGTGTGTTCTTCTATATTTTCAAAATTTGCTTTAAATGAAATTGTTATTGCTAATATGATCCAGACAAGCATTAGTAATCCTGTACAACAAAAACACATTTTACACCATGTTCGGAGAAACCCACATGTGGGATTTCTATTTTCTCTGTTTGCCATTTCGGTAATGATCAGTGTCTTTTGACTTAGCCTCTTTTCTCCAACAATGTAATTTACCTTTGTCTAAACCTAAGGCTTTGAGTGCCTACTTGGTTCTTTTCTGGTCACATGTCTTGTCTGGGTTTTAATTCCTTGTGATTTCCTTTGCCATTCAATCCATGTATGAATCGTCTTTGTGTTTAGGTTCACAGTCTTTGTTCAGAACTTCCTGATCATCCATTTCTTCTCTGGTGTCAGACAAGATAACTCTCAGGATTTCCAAATCTTCTTCTCCTTCAACCACTTTCTGCACAGTCACTCTTAGACCTTCTTGGCTATCCGCTTCCTCTTGTATATCAGGAAGTGCCACATATGTCCATTCCGGTGACTTGTACTTCTGGTTCGGTTTCTTCATGCTCTTTGCTCTTGGCAAGTGTTTCTGATCAGTGTCTTCTTGTTTTTCTAGACTAGACACTTCATTCACTTGTTCAGCATTAGCAGATTTTATTCTGATTAGTCGGTATCTCAATCTTTTGATTCTGTTGGGCCAAATATCTTCTTTTAATGGCCTTTTAATATTGTTCCTTTCCCTTCTCGCTCTGTTTTCCAAGCTCTTTTCCTCAAAGTTCTTCCACCTTTGCTTTCTTTTTCACTTTCTTCAGATTCTGTATCTGTCTGGATTTTACTTTCTTTGGATTTTATCCTCAAGACTTCAGGTTCAGTGTCTGTATCTATCCCTCCTCGTGTTTCTTTCACGCAATCTTCCTGCTGACTAACTGTCCCTTTTTCTACCTGGGTGTGTTGTGTTCCTACACCTCCTCGGGGGTCTTCCGCAATTACCACACCCTCACTCTCTGTATCTAATTCCTCACCCTCTATCTCTATGAGTTCGGGCGGAATTTCTCTTGTGCTTGTACTCGGGACTTTCTTTCCAAAGATTACTTGTTCAGTTTTCCAAGTATTCTCATTTATTCTTTCTTGTATTCCCACTGGTTCTGTCTCCGATTCAGAACTGGTATCAGAAATTTCAAGTCACCTTCTTAATGGTATATTTTCTTGCCCAACAATTTGACTTAAACCCGCTTCTCCTGCTTCTGGGTTTTGTCTTGCTCTCGTTTCTTCTGATTCTGATTCGGAACTGGTATCTGATGCATCTTGTTGTTCCTCTTCAGATTGATCTTCCGGATTCGGGACTTGAAGAGTGTGACTGGCATGAATTCAGTTCTTCACTCCTGCACACTTCACAGCAGTCGTTGTAGTCAGAATCACTTGTCGTGGTCTTCCCCAGCGTGTAACCAGACAATTTCTCCTTCTGTGTACTTTGGTGTGGACCCAATCTCCAGGAATTAATTCATGAGCTGGCTTCTTTTCAAGAGTGGCCACATCTGGGCCAACCTGATGAAACACAGAATGCACCATATCAGCCAATCCTTTGCAATAATCCAAGACAAAGTCATCAGATATAGGCAGCAGTTTGTTGACAGGAATGAAAACATGTCTCATTGCTCTGCCCATGATAATTTCATGGAGACTCAGACCAGTCTTCCTATCAGGAATTTACCTAATTGTCATGAGGACAAGAGGCAAGACATCTGGCCATTTTAGACCTGTGGCCAAACACATTTTTCCCAATCTGTTCTTTATGGTGCCATTTATTTGCTCCACCACTCCAGAAGCCTCTGGTCGGTAGGCACAATGCAGTTTCTGTTGTACATTCAATGCTTCACAAATCAATTTTATAATTTCATTCTGGAAATGTGTTCCTCTATCTGTTTCAATCGTTACTGGGAAACCAAACCTAGAAATGAACTCTCTCAGTAGGAGTTTTGCTACAGTAACTCCATCATTCCTTCGGGTCGGGTAAGCCTCCACCCAACGTGAAAACAGACATACAATCACCAGTACATATCTTAGCCTGTTACATGAGGGCATATCAATGAAATCAAGCTGCATTCGAGTGAAAGGACCTTCCTCCTGTCCTATGGTTCCCAAGCTCACTACAGTTTTCCTTCCTGGATTATACTGCTGGCATATAAGGCATCTCTGACAAAGGCTCTCAGCTATAAGCCAAAACTTTGCATTATACCAGGTCTGTTTAAAAAGTCTAATCATGGCATCCCTACCTATGTGTGCCTGCCCATGGTACATCCGTGCCATGGTAGAGATCATGCTATCAGGCATTACTGGTCTTCCAACACTGTAAACCCAAACTCTGTCTGCTTCTCGTGGTGCACATCCTGATTTTATCCACTGTTTCTTCTCCTCTTCCCCTGCCTCTTCCTGTAACTGTCTCACTGCATCCCATGTACTTACAGTGTTAGTAAAAAGCAAGGGACATAAATCCATTTCCTTCTCCCTATTACGATTTAAGGAAGTTTGGTTTCGTGCACAATACTGTGCTCGGTCATTGGCAAACTCATTGCCGGCTGACACATAGTCAGTTCCCTTTCTATGTGCGGCACATTTTATAACAGCGATCTGTTTAGGCAGATGTATCGCCTCAAGTAATTTTCCAACTATTTCTTCATTTCTTTGAACACAAGTTGGTCGCACACTGCTCGTCACACCAGCAAGTTGCCCCAAAGGACTGTGGTGAATGTAGTGGCGACGGCGGGTACGCCTATGCCACGATGTGTAAAAAGAAAACAGTATGTGTTGCATTTAGCCATCCCTGGACACGTGTTTCGAGGTAGTTGCCTCTCGTCAGCAGGGAGCAGGACAGTGTAACGGGGTGCCGAGTGGACTGCCAAAATGTAATTAAAACAGGTCAAATACCTCTCATGGCGCGCAGGTGCAGAACCATACTGTTCTTTATACATCGTGGCATAGGCGTACCTGCCGTCACCACTACGTCTACCACAGTCCTTTGGGGCAACTTGCTGGTGTGACGAGCAGTGTGCGACCAACCTTTGCTTAATTTATTACGGCTCCCTTGAGCCAACGGGCTGACGAGCCTTGGATCTGCACCTGCGCGCCATGAGAGGTACTCGACCTGTTTTAATTACATTTTGGCAGTCCACGCGGCACCCCTCTACACTGACCTGCTCCCTGCTGACGAGAGGCAACTACCTCGAAACACGTGTCCAGGGATGGCTAACGCAACACATACTGTTCTTTATACATCGTGGCATACGCGTACCCGCCGTCGCCACTACATCTACCACAGTCCTTTGGGGCAACTTGCTGGTGTGACGAGCAGTGTGCGACCAACCTTTGCTTAATTTATTACGGCTCCCTTGAGCCAACGGGCTGACGAGCCTTGGATCTGCACCTGCGCGCCATGAGAGGTACTCGACCTGTTTTAATTACATTTTGGCAGTCCACGCGGCACCCCTCTACACTGACCTGCTCCGTGCTGACGAGAGGCAACTACCTCGAAACACGTGTCCAGGGATGGCTAACGCAACACATACTGTTCTTTATACATCGTGGCATAGGCGTACCCGCCGTCGCCACTACATCTACCACAGTCCTTTGGGGCAACTTGCTGGTGTGACGAGCAGTGTGCGACCAACCTTTGCTTAATTTATTACGGCTCCCTTGAGCCAACGGGCTGACGAGCCTTGGATCTGCATCTGCGCGCCATGAGAGGTACTCGACCTGTTTTTAATTACATTTTGGCAGTCCACGCGGCACCCCTCTACACTGACCTGCTCCGTGCTGACGAGAGGCAACTACCTCGAAACACGTGTCCAGGGATGGCTAACGCAACACATACTGTTCTTTATACATCGTGGCATAGGCGTACCCGCCGTCGCCACTACATCTACCACAGTCCTTTGGGGCAACTTGCTGGTGTGACGAGCAGTGTGCGACCAACCTTTGCTTAATTTATTACGGCTCCCTTGAGCCAACGGGCTGACGAGCCTTGGCTCTGCACCTGCGCGCCATGAGAGGTACTCGACCTGTTTTAATTACATTTTGGCAGTCCACGCAGCACCCCTCTACACTGACCTGCTCCCTGCTGACGAGAGGCAACTACCTCGAAACACGTGTCCAGGGATGGCTAACGCAACACATACTGGGGCATATGCATCAACCAAACTAATACCGATTCCTTAATAGCGAAAAATAAGGAATCGCCATTAAGAAATCGGTAATTGGCATGCATCAACAGATTCGGTGAAATTTAGCGATTCCTTAAAAATCGCTAAATTTACCGATTCCTTAATAGCGGGGCACGCAAACGGCCTCACTAGCAAATAGCGAGTTCGGTAATACCGATTTGGCTAATAGCGAGTTCGGTAATACCGAATTAGCTATTACCGAATCGGTAATAGCGAAATCGCAAATTGCCGCGTCGCTCCGGGAACAGGCTGATGACATCACCAACCAGGAAATACTGCTGCCCCACCCACATAGCCTCGACAGAGGAGCAGACAGGAGCTGGAAAGAAGGACAGCCTGTGCAGAGTGAGGCCACACAGATTCTGCCATTCACATCACACATCCATCATGTCGCAGGAAGTGCCATCCAGCGCAGAATCTGCACGCAAGCGCAAGAAGAAGTTTTCGGACAGGGAGCTGGAGTACCTCATCGAGGGAGTGTCCAGCAAACACGACCGCCTCTTTGGCAAGCTGTCCCTCAAGGTGCCTGAGACCGAGAAGCGGCGCATCTGGCAGCGCATCCGTGAGAGGGTCAATGCGGTTGGCGTCACTAGCCGCAGCATCGACGACCTTAAAAAACGGTGGTATGACCTGCGGAAGCGCGCAAAAGAGAGGATTGCTGAGAGGCTCCGGGAGGCAAGAAGGACTGGAGGCGGAACAACCACTGCACCATCCAACACAGCCCTGGAGGACCTTGTGGAAGGGACGATAGAGCGGGAAGCCGTCGTGGGGGTGATCCAGATGGACACGTCCGGCGCAGCCACAAGTGCCCAAGGTAAGATGCATGCCTGTGCCACACCCAGCATAGCGTAAATCCATACCCATGCCCCCAGCCCAATCTCAGTGTGTCTGCAGCTCTGGCACAGACAGCTCCACACATGACACTACTGCATCTTGGGAGTTGTAGTCTAGTCAGCCCAGAGTGCAGGTACAGGCGTAAATCCTCTGAGCACACACCACATATTTTGTAAATGGCTGTAGACTGTTCATTTGTTGGACCACAGAGGGACATTAATGGGTACAACACTATGTAGGTGTAATCATCCCACTAATCATGCACTGTTTCACACACAGATGCATCACCTGGGGACTCTGACGACAGCGACCAGCTGATCATTTCTGAGACACCCGTGGAGTCAGACCAGGAGACTGCGCAGGATGCGCACGCACCGCCAACACCTGCCACCCCACCAGCACCACCTCCACCAGCGCCACAATCAACGGCACCAGCACCAGTGCCACAAGCCAAGGCACCAGCACCTGCGCCACAAGCCAAGGCACCAGCACCTGCGCCACAAGCAACGGCACCAGCAAAACAGCCTGCAGCTAGTACAGCCACAATACCGCAGAGGCACAGGCACTAAGTTGCGCCCTTGCAGGAGATGGCAACCCCACCCCCGCAATTGGCACCCACGCAGCGCACATCCACACCACCTGCTGCACCACCTGGAGGCTCAAGACACGCACGGCGTCACAGGGCCCGTCGCAGTTCCGTCTCCTCAGCAGACCAGGATGTCCCAACAACCTCTGCAATCGAGGAGAGGATGCTGCGTACACAGAACCTGCAGGGAAGACATGTGGCTAGCATCAGCTGCAATATCGTGCGCCTAGCGAGGGAGATGTGCGCCATGACTGCAGCAGTCACCGACATGGGCTCCGCGGTCAGGGACATGGGCACGGCGGTCAGGGACCAGACCACTGCGGTTGCTGATGGCAATGTTCAGCTCAGGGAGGAGGTACGTGAGCTCACCCGTGCCATCAGGGAGGGCCATGAGTCCCAGAGGAGGAGTAACCGGCAGCTAATGTTGCGTTCTGCCGCCGCTACCAAGGCCATACAACGGCACAGCAACTGCACCGCTGTGTTGGCACGCCGCACAGTCTCCCTGCAGGTGGACCTTGGGCACTTCTGCGGTGATGTGGCCAAGTCACTGGGACACATCACCACTGCTGTGGAACAACTTCAGAGCAGCACATGCAGTGCTGCAGCATTGGGAGGGGATGACACCAGTGAGGCTGCCTCCAGTGTCAGCAGCGTGTCACTGGCAGAGGCCAGCACCAGGCGCCGAAGTTCGCGTGCCTCCACGGGGACAGGCCGTGGTGAGGCTTTGGATGCACCTGAGCGGAGGCTTGGTGTACGTGGCAAGCGCCACTAGAAATTCGGACATGCTGCAGGTCCATGGTGGAGCAACCATGGCCATCCAATTATTGTGTTTGCACAGGCCTGACTTTAAGGAACCTTTTATTTACATTTATGCAATCGGAGCATGATTCACAATGCTAGTTCTGTTGCACAATCCTCAGTGCTACTGTGCATTAAACAGTTGCACCCAACACCAACTTGTAATGTCTCATTTTACCCAGGGTCAAAAATGATTTTGCATTATGTCTGTCCGCCTCCTATGGCCCTCTGCTGTGTTTGGGATGTGTGCCGGTCGTCGTTGGGCGGGTGGTTGGTCAGCCTGGGGGTCGTCATCCCTGTCCACCTCCATGGGTATCCCCCTTCTGGTGGCAATGTTGTGCAGCATTGCACATACAGCAATTATTCGACAGCATGTGTCTGGTTGGTATAGCATGGCGCCGCCAGTCTTGTGGAGGATACGGAAGCGGCTCTTGAGAATCCCAAAAGTCCGCTCTATCACATTCCTCGTGCTGATGTGTGCAGCGTTGTAGCGATGTTCCTGCGGGGTTGCTGGATTTAGGTATGGGGTGAGTATGTATTCCCGCAGGGCGTAAGCACTGTCACCTAGAAGATGGAAGCATAGACTTAGCATTGGTGATGTACATACATGTGTGGTGTTGGTGTGGGGAAGCGTAGTTCTACGTACCTAACAGGAGTCCCTCTCCAAATTCTCCATTGAGTAGTCGCCTGTGCATTCCACTGTTGCGGAAGATGTATGAGTCGTGTGTGCTCCCTGGGAATTGTGCCACTAGGTCCGTTATGATGTTGTTGGCATCGCACACAACCTGCACGTTGATCGAGTGGTATGACTTGCGGTTCCTGAATAGGTACTCATTTGCTGACGGAGGACATATGGGGATATGCGTGCAGTCGATGCATCCAATCACATGTGGAAATTGTGCCACCTGGTAGAATGCCTGTTTGGTGCGGTCCAACTGCTGTGGGGTTGTGGGGAAGCTGATGTGTGTGTGGAGCATTGTCAGCATGGCATCTAGGAATTTCTTGAAGAAGCGTGACAGTGCGCTTTGCGAAACACCTCCGGCAACCGCAATTACCCCCTGGAAACTCCCTGAGGCCAGTAGGTGCAGGCTGCATAGGACCTGAACGTGCGCAGGGATAGCATTTGTCCTGTGTGTCTGGTGCTGCAGTAATGGTTCCAGGTCTGCAATCAGGCGCATGATCATAGCGCGATTGAGGCGATACTTCTGGTACACCTCGTCCTCATTCTGGCCGAGCAAGGTTATGAGCAGTCTGAACACTCGCTCCTGGACCCTTCTCCTGCACTGTCCTGCTGCATTGATCCGCATCCTCCTGGCAAGCACGTAGAGGGCAGCCATTTTGTGGGAGCCAACAGGGTCTCCTGGGCCACATTTAAGGGTTTAGTGATTGCCTCAATCATTTGCACATGTAGGAAGAATTTGTCCTCTTTTTTTTTTTTTTTTTGTAACTTTACCTCCAGGTTTTGATTCCCCTTATTTAGCTCTGGCAAAATAGCGATTTTTGGGATTTTCGTTATTAGCGAGTTTTGTTGCATTGGGGTGCGATTCGTTATTTGCTATTGGCAATTTCCGGGAGCTAATAGTGATTTCGGTAATTGCGAATTCGGTATATAGCGATTCGGTAAATTAGCATTTTGGGTATTAGCGATTCGGTATGTTCGAGGTTATTTATTTAGCGATTCGTTATTTGCTCGGGTTTTGGGTTGATGCATTGGGATTGGGTATTTTTCACGCAATACCGGGAGCTATTAACGAATCGGTATTTTACCGACTGGATTTTGGCTTGATGCATAAGGGTGACTGTTCTTTATACATCGTGGCATAGGCGTACCCGCCGTCGCCACTACATCTACCACAGTCCTTTGGGGCAAGTTGCTGGTGTGACGAGCAGTGTGCGACCAACCTTTGCTTAATTTATTACGGCTCCCTTGAGCCAACGGGCTGACGAGCCTTGGATCTGCACCTGCGCGCCATGAGAGGTACTCGACCTGTTTTAATTACATTTTGGCAGTCCACGCGGCACCCCTCTACACTGACCTGCTCCCTGCTGACGAGAGGCAACTACCTCGAAACACGTGTCCAGGGATGGCTAACGCAACACATACTGTTCTTTATACATCGTGGCATAGGCGTACCCGCCGTCGCCACTACATCTACCACAGTCCTTTGGGGCAACTTGCTGATGTGACGAGCAGTGTGCGACCAACCTTTGCTTAATTTATTACAGCTCCCTTGAGCCAACGGGCTGACGAGCCTTGGATCTGCACCTGCGCGCCATGAGAGGTACTCGACCTGTTTTAATTACATTTTGGCAGTCCACGCGGCACCCCTCTACACTGACCTGCTCCCTGCTGATGAGAGGCAACTACCTCGAAACACGTTTCCAGGGATGGCTAACACAACACATACTGTTCTTTATACATCGTGGCATAGGCGTACCCGCCGTCGCCACTACATCTACCACAGTCCTTTGGGGCAACTTGCTGGTGTGACGAGCAGTGTGCGACCAACCTTTGCTTAATTTATTACTGCTCCCTTGAGCCAACGGGCTGACGAGCCTTGGATCTGCACCTGCGCGCCATGAGAGGTACTCGACCTGTTTTAATTAAATTTTGGCAGTCCACGCGGCACCCCTCTACACTGACCTGCTCCCTGCTGACGAGAGGCAACTACCTCGAAACACGTGTCCAGGGATGGCTAACGCAACACATACTGTTCTTTATACATCGTGGCATAGGCGTACCCGCCGTCGCCACTACATCTACCACAGTCCTTTGGGGCAACTTGCTGATGTGACGAGCAGTGTGCGACCAACCTTTGCTTAATTTATTACAGCTCCCTTGAGCCAACGGGCTGACGAGCCTTGGATCTGCACCTGCGCGCCATGAGAGGTACTCGACCTGTTTTAATTACATTTTGGCAGTCCACGCGGCACCCCTCTACACTGACCTGCTCCCTGCTGACGAGAGGCAACTACCTCGAAACACGTTTCCAGGGATGGCTAACACAACACATACTGTTCTTTATACATCGTGGCATAGGCGTACCCGCCGTCGCCACTACATCTACCACAGTCCTTTGGGGCAACTTGCTGGTGTGACGAGCAGTGTGCGACCAACCTTTGCTTAATTTATTACTGCTCCCTTGAGCCAACGGGCTGACGAGCCTTGGATCTGCACCTGCGCGCCATGAGAGGTACTCGACCTGTTTTAATTACATTTTGGCAGTCCACGCGGCACCCCTCTACACTGACCTGCTCCCTGCTGACGAGAGGCAACTACCTCGAAACACGTGTCCAGGGATGGCTAACGCAACACATACTGTTCTTTATACATCGTGGCATAGGCGTACCCGCCGTCGCCACTACATCTACCACAGTCCTTTGGGGCAACTTGCTGGTGTGACGAGCAGTGTGCGACCAACCTTTGCTTAATTTATTACGGCTCCCTTGAGCCAACGGGCTGACGAGCCTTGGATCTGCACCTGCGCGCCATGAGAGGTACTCGACCTGTTTTAATTACATTTTGGCAGTCCACGCGGCACCCCTCTACACTGACCTGCTCCCTGCTGACGAGAGGCAACTACCTCGAAACACGTTTCCAGGGATGGCTAACACAACACATACTGTTCTTTATACATCGTGGCATAGGCGTACCCGCCGTCGCCACTACATCTACCACAGTCCTTTGGGGCAACTTGCTGGTGTGACGAGCAGTGTGCGACCAACCTTTGCTTAATTTATTACGGCTCCCTTGAGCCAACGGGCTGACGAGCCTTGGATCTGCACCTGCGCGCCATGAGAGGTACTCGACCTGTTTTAATTACATTTTGGCAGTCCACGCGGCACCCCTCTACACTGACCTGCTCCCTGCTGACGAGAGGCAACTACCTCGAAACACGTGTCCAGGGATGGCTAACGCAACACATACTGTTCTTTATACATCGTGGCATAGGCGTACCCGCCGTCGCCACTACATCTACCACAGTCCTTTGGGGCAACTTGCTGGTGTGACGAGCAGTGTGCGACCAACCTTTGCTTAATTTATTACGGCTCCCTTGAGCCAACGGGCTGACGAGCCTTGGATCTGCACCTGCGCGCCATGAGAGGTACTCGACCTGTTTTAATTACATTTTGGCAGTCCACGCGGCACCCCTCTACACTGACCTGCTCCCTGCTGACTAGAGGCAACTACCTCGAAACACGTGTCCAGGGATGGCTAACACAACACATACTGTTCTTTATACATCGTGGCATAGGCGTACCCGCCGTCGCCACTACATCTACCACAGTCCTTTGGGGCAACTTGCTGGTGTGACGAGCAGTGTGCGACCAACCTTTGCTTAATTTATTACTGCTCCCTTGAGCCAACGGGCTGACGAGCCTTGGATCTGCACCTGCGCGCCATGAGAGGTACTCGACCTGTTTTAATTACATTTTGGCAGTCCACGCGGCACCCCTCTACACTGACCTGCTCCCTGCTGACGAGAGGCAACTACCTCGAAACACGTGTCCAGGGATGGCTAACGCAACACATACTGTTCTTTATACATCGTGGCATAGGCGTACCCGCCGTCGCCACTACATCTACCACAGTCCTTTGGGGCAACTTGCTGATGTGACGAGCAGTGTGCGACCAACCTTTGCTTAATTTATTACAGCTCCCTTGAGCCAACGGGCTGACGAGCCTTGGATCTGCACCTGCGCGCCATGAGAGGTACTCGACCTGTTTTAATTACATTTTGGCAGTCCACGCGGCACCCCTCTACACTGACCTGCTCCCTGCTGACGAGAGGCAACTACCTCGAAACACGTTTCCAGGGATGGCTAACACAACACATACTGTTCTTTATACATCGTGGCATAGGCGTACCCGCCGTCGCCACTACATCTACCACAGTCCTTTGGGGCAACTTGCTGGTGTGACGAGCAGTGTGCGACCAACCTTTGCTTAATTTATTACTGCTCCCTTGAGCCAACGGGCTGACGAGCCTTGGATGTGCACCTGCGCGCCATGAGAGGTACTCGACCTGTTTTAATTACATTTTGGCAGTCCACGCGGCACCCCTCTACACTGACCTGCTCCCTGCTGACGAGAGGCAACTACCTCGAAACACGTGTCCAGGGATGGCTAACGCAACACATACTGTTCTTTATACATCGTGGCATAGGCGTACCCGCCGTCGCCACTACATCTACCACAGTCCTTTGGGGCAACTTGCTGGTGTGACGAGCAGTGTGCGACCAACCTTTGCTTAATTTATTACGGCTCCCTTGAGCCAACGGGCTGACGAGCCTTGGATCTGCACCTGCGCGCCATGAGAGGTACTCGACCTGTTTTAATTACATTTTGGCAGTCCACGCGGCACCCCTCTACACTGACCTGCTCCCTGCTGACGAGAGGCAACTACCTCGAAACACGTGTCCAGGGATGGCTAACGCAACACATACTGTTCTTTATACATCGTGGCATAGGCGTACCCGCCGTCGCCACTACATCTACCACAGTCCTTTGGGGCAACTTGCTGGTGTGACGAGCAGTGTGCGACCAACCTTTGCTTAATTTATTACGGCTCCCTTGAGCCAACGGGCTGACGAGCCTTGGATCTGCACCTGCGCGCCATGAGAGGTACTCGACCTGTTTTAATTACATTTTGGCAGTCCACGCGGCACCCCTCTACACTGACCTGCTCCCTGCTGACTAGAGGCAACTACCTTGAAACACGTGTCCAGGGATGGCTAACGCAACACATACTGTTCTTTATACATCGTGGCATAGGCGTACCCGCCGTCGCCACTACATCTACCACAGTCCTTTGGGGCAACTTGCTGGTGTGACGAGCAGTGTGCGACCAACCTTTGCTTAATTTATTATGGCTCTCTTGAGCCAACGGGCTGACGAGCCTTGGATCTGCACCTGCGCGCCATGAGAGGTACTCGACCTGTTTTAATTACATTTTGGCAGTCCACGCGGCACCCCTCTACACTGACCTGCTCCCTGCTGACGAGAGGCAACTACCTCGAAACACGTGTCCAGGGATGGCTAACGCAACACATACTGTTCTTTATACATCGTGGCATAGGCGTACCCGCAGTCGCCACTACATCTACCACAGTCCTTTGGGGCAACTTGCTGGTGTGACGAGCAGTGTGCGACCAACCTTTGCTTAATTTATTTCTTCATTTCTGATTGGAGTTCCACTCGACGTCAAGAAACCTCTTTGGGACCAGATCTGTCCAAAGTCATGCACCAATCCAAACCCATACTGACTGTCAGTAATCACAGTGACTCGCATATTCTTTCCCAACTTGCATGCTCTAATAAGTGCAAACAACTCAGCAACTTGAGCAGATCGTTCATCCTCTCAAACAAGATGCTTCCAACACAGTCGCTACAGTATACACAGCATATGCAGCGCTCAAAATCCCTTCTCCAGTTCTTAAGCCAATCCACAAACATCACATCACATAGTCACTCTCTTTCAGAGGCACATCTTTTATGTCCGGATGCGGTTTGGTGCAAAAATCAAGCACTTCCAAACAATCATGATCAACATCATCCTTCACTTCTGCATTCACAGCATCAGGTAGTATTGTCGATGGGTTTACATTAGTGCATCTTACAAGACTCACATTTGTAGCACCCAAAATCACCTTTTCATATTTAGTTAGACGGCTATGTGTCATGAATTGTGTCTTACTTCTTGTCAAAAGGATTTCTACATCATGGGGCACAAACACTCTCAGAGGGTATCCCATTACAATTCCTTCACTTTGTTCCAAGCCTTTACAAGTGGCTGCTACGGCTTTCAAACAACCAGGCAAAGCTACAGCCACCGGATCTAATACAGCTGAAAAATATGCAACCGGTCGTCTCAATCTTCCATGTCTCTGTACCAATACGGAAAGGGCACACCCATCTCTCTCACTGCAATAGAGCTCGAATTCTTTTTCGTAATCAGGCATTCCAAGAGCTGGTGCTTCACACAAGCTGTCTCTTAGTTGTTTAAAAGCTTTCATCTCTTGTTTATTCAGCTCAAGGGGATCTTTCACATCACTTTTTGTCAAACGTACCTGTGGTTTTGCAATCAGCGAGAAGTTGCTGATCCACTGTCGACAATATCCCACCATTCCAAGAAACATTCTGACTTCTCTCTGTGTCATTGGTGCTCTCATTCCTTTTATTATTTTAATTCTGTCCACAGTCACTTTTCTCAGGCCCTTTTCAATCTTATGACCTAAGTATTGTACTTCTCTCTGACAAAACTGTAATTTTGATGGGGATACTTTGAGTCCTCCATCGGCTTAATGATTCAACAGTGCAACTGTGTCAACCACGCATGCCTCTCGCATCTTCGATGCCACAAATAGGTCATCGATGTATTGCACAAGCACTGAACTTTTGGGCATTTTTAAATCTTCCAGGGACTTCTTTAGAATCTGATTCAATATTGATGGACTCTCTGTATACCCTTGAGGGATACAGCACCATGCCAAAATACGCTCACCGAACCGGAACGCAAAAATTTGTTGGCTATCAGGGTGCAATGGAATAGAAAAGAAAGCATGACATAAGTCAATGACTGTGTACCATTCTGCATCATGGGGAATCTGATATAAAATTACCGAAGGGTTCGGCACAATGGGACAGCATCAAATCAAGTACTATCCTAAAGGTCCCATTTGGCTTTTTCAAACCCATGATCGGAGAGTTACATGGACTACTCATATCTCTCTCAGAATTCCTTGTGCAATCATTCTGTCTAATACAGGCATTACTCCTGCAATTATCTCTGGTGTTAATTTATATGGAGGAATATTCGGGTAATTTACTAGTTCTTTTACAATTATTTTCACAGGATCTACTCTTTTCATTAATCCAACATCCTCTCGTGTGAAATCCCACACTTCGGTTTTCACTGTTTCCTTCAACCCTTGAGGCAATCCTTCCGGATCAAATACAACAAATCCCTCAGTGATTTCAGGTTCTAAGTTTGCCATTGTCATTCTATACAATATGTCTTCATCGGGGGGTTCAAAAGGTATACCATCAGGGGTACAGAAGATGGTGCAATTCATTTTGCACAATAAATCTCTCCCCAAAAGATTTACAGGAGTAGTGTCACACACGACAAATCAATGCATATCAGTGAATTTCCCTATTTTATCCTTTACAGAATAAGCTTTTATCTGTCTGTTTGAAACTCCGACTACTTGGATTGTTTCACCCGAAGGAGGAAGATTTTTAACTTCAGCTGATCTAACAGTTGAACGAGTAGAACCAGAATCCACTAGGAAAGTAATGTTCACTTAATTCACCTTTCCATCCACAAAGGGTCCTGTCTGGTCTACCTCTAGAGTTGCGCCAAGTACGCACTCCTCTTCCTCTCCTAGGCACCGTCAATAACTCTCTTCTGACTCACTCTCATCGCGTTGCAACCAGGGGCGGTGCGTCCATTAGGGTGCTTGGGCGTTGCCCCACCTTTGAGGCATGAGTCGAGTTACAAGCGTGCGTGCGTGCCTTTGCTGCCGTCACAGTCTCTCAATCTCACTCACTCACCGGAGGCAGTCGGCTCAGAAGGGGGCGTGGCGGGGCAGCCACAGCAGGAGTTCAGTGCAACTGTAAGTGCATTGAATGACGATGACGAATGAATCAGGTGGTCGGCGGTCCGGCGGAGCGTACAGCAAGAGTGCGTGCACATGTTCTGTTTAGGGCATATAAATGTTTGCGACCAGCCCGAACATGCGCACTAGGCTGCTCATTAGAAGAGCGAGGGTTGTTCCATGCCGCTCTTCTAATGAGCAGCCTAGTGCGCATGTTCGGGCTGGTCGCAAAATTTTTTAAGCCCTAAACAGAACATGCGCACTACTGCTCAAGCCAATCCTGGCGCTGCTTTTGGAGCAGCGTCTGGATTGGCTGAGTCGCAGGCAGTACTTGCCACCAGCGTGACGTCAGAGTCTCCTCGTGTTCACTTGCTACCACGGGGCGGGTGACGGCCCGGGAACCGGCTGAACCTGCAGCAGCGGTGTTGTGGCTCACAGGGTGCGCCAGAGAGCACTGCCAGTCCGAGCGGGAACCACCCGCGGTCGGCGGACATGATGGGAACTACCATTCCCATGAGGCAATGCGTGCTGACGTGCGTGACGTCAGCTCGCTGGACGCTCCAGCGAAGAAAAGGAAACATCCGGCTGCAGTCAGGTGCCGGTTATTTTGTATCCAGGTCGGAAGTGCAAGCAGAGAACAGCGTTTCGGGTAGGGGTGCTCTGCACCAAAACTGTGATTCTTTGCTGGCTTCTGTCGTCCAGACATTCTTTGGTTGTTGTTGCTGAAGCAAGGCGAGGTTCGTCTTGTCTTTCAGGGTCCGAGTACAGTGGCCCCGTTGGATGCCGCATTGAGGCGTGCGGGGTCGCCATTCTCCGTGTTGGTTTGGTCCAGCACTCCTCGCGAAGGGGAGCTTGTTTTTGTCTGTCCCTGTCCTAAAGTTCCGTGGCCCCGTTGGAAGCCGAACTGCGGCGGGCGGGGTCGCACACACCTAGGTCCGGTGTTAACTCCGGTCATTGCTCTCAATTGACACACAACAGGGCGGAGGGCTTTAACTTTCGGAAAGCGATATTCCGCGTTGTGTTGAGGGAGTAATATATAGTTGCCTCAAGGACAGCATCTTATCGTTCTTGTATATAGTGAACTCTGCCTGCTGGTAGTATAACAGTGTGAGTCTTGAGAACCCGTGGGGGCGACCAGGAGAAGTATCCTGTTCCTTGCCCTGCTGCATTTTATGTGTGTTCGTTTGTACTCCATACAGGGGTGGAAAGGTGACTCCTGGCATACGTCCTTCCCCCCTGTACTGAGAAGAATCCTGAGTTCATGGTAGGTCCTGTAGCTGAGGGGAGTTACGAGGGTGCTTGCATACTACGACCTCTGCTGATTAGTATCTTGTCTGTAGGGTTCCAGTTGCCTTGGGAGCAGGTCTTTCCAGTCTCCTGTTCCCCGAGAGCATTCTTTCTTTTACAGGTAAAAGGGGGAGCTAGGGAAGAACGGGGTGATAGCGAGAGAGATAGGGGCTGATGTAACCATTGCATGTTGTTCTTTCTCTTTCAGATCTCCCTCCCAGCTGTCCCCTTCCTTTCCTTCCCTCGCCTGATCACCCTTCTGTGCCTGTTATATATCTATCAGACCAAGGGGTTATCGGGAGGTGGACCCCTTACAGCATCGTGCGACTCTGAGGACACTTGGACGGCGACAGAATAACCGGCCCGCGGATAACTGTCGCACGGTGGGATGGCCACCTTTGAGG
Source organism: Triturus cristatus (assembly GCF_964204655.1). Taxonomy (NCBI): domain Eukaryota; kingdom Metazoa; phylum Chordata; class Amphibia; order Caudata; family Salamandridae; genus Triturus; species Triturus cristatus. Next base: position 964,247,929 of record NC_140588.1, read on the forward strand.
ATGTTATAGCTGCGTTGGCCTTGTTGCAGGCTGAGGTAGCTGCCTCTAGAACAGAAACAGCAACACTACAGGCGCAGGTAGATCGCTTGGAACGCAATCCCTTTGATGCAGGCTTACCCCGCGCCACCCCTACGGCTCCTGTTGTTGTGGAGATTCCCACGCCAGTGCAATTAGCTACTCCTGAAAGGTTCAGCGGGGAAGGCGGGAAGTTGCAAGTCTTTCTCACGCAAGTGATGTTACAGTTTACCTGTAGGGCTAGGGCGTTTAACACAAACCATTCAAAGGTAGCCTTTCTTCTCTCGTATTTATCTGGGGATGCAGCTCAATGGGCAGTCCCGCTGGTGAGAAGAGACGATCAGCTCCTATATGATTGGAACGCATTTCTGGAAGAATTTGAGAAAACATTCAACCGTCGAGCCGCCACGCTCTCAGCCGACAGAGATCTGCTAGAATTGCGACAAGGCAATAGGGATGTTATCTCCTATATTAACGATTTTAGGAGACTGATCACTGAAACCGAGTGGCCAGAAGAGAAGCAAGCGGCTCTTTTCCATCAAGGGCTAAGCGAAGACTTGAAGGATGTGGTGGCGCAGATCGACCCGCAACCGGTCACCTGTGACGCACTCATCAGTTTGGTGTTAAGGTTGGATCATCGCCTAAGCATGAGAAAAGGGGACCACAGACGGCGGGAGAGACCGGTGCCTACTGTGGAACCTACTAGGGCAGCAAACCACCCTGGTTCCTCAAAAACCGAGCCTATGGAAATTGGAGCCGTCCGTTCCCCGCTCACCTCCGAAGAACGAGAGTATAGGCGGAAGAAAGGCCTATGCTTGTATTGCGGACGGAAGGGGCATTTCATTCGCGAATGCAGTCTGCGGCCCAAAACTCCACGATCGGATCAGAAAGCTGCGGTTACAAGAACCACCCTCTCGGAGGCGGGAAACGCTCCAGCTTAAAGGAGGATGAAGGGAATCCTTTGAGCGCACTGTACATCCCTTCGTTGGAAGACTTGAAGACCAAGGAAAGAAGCCATTTTTATGTGGACGTGCACATCTTGGTGCAAGACAGGTGGTTGCCAGTCCGGGCGTTATTGGATTCTGGGGCCACGGGGTGTTTTATGGACCAAGATCAGGTGGTAAGGCTCGGAATAACGTTACAGGAGAAAAGCATGCCGGAGATGGTGTTTGCGGTTGATGGAAAAATGTTGGATTCAGGACCGGTGAGATACCATACAGGACCTTTATCGGTAAAACAGGGGACGGAGCACCAGGAGTTGATTTCCTTTAACGTTATTCCAGCACCCCATTATGGAGTAATACTAGGGTTGCCTTGGTTGTGCCTCCACAACCCTCTCATAAATTGGCTCGAAAAAACCCTGCAGTTTACCTCCGACTACTGTCTAGCGAACTGCAACGTTTCCGCAAGAAACCCTGCCATGTCATTGGCAACTTGTTACCAGGTGGCGACCGCAGTCGAACAAGCAGTAACATTACCCGAGGTCTATAAAGAATACAACGATGTTTTCAACGAGGACAACGCCGAAGTCCTGCCTCCCCACAGGGCGTACGATTGTCAAATAGACCTGATACCTGGGGCGGTCGTTCCCGCGGGACGGGTGTATGCCCTAACGGAGCCAGAACATAAGTACCTCAGGGAGTATTTGGATAAATATTTGGGCCTGGGGTTTATAAGAGTGTCAAAATCCCCAGCAGCGTCGCCTCTCTTCTTCATTCCTAAAGCCAATGGCGAACTTCGCGCGTGCGTGGACTACAGGGCGTTAAATGCCATTACCGTGAAGAACCGGTATCCGCTACCACTAATCAACGTTCTGTTGGAGCAGGTAAAAGAGGCAGCGATCTACACGCGATTAGATCTGAAGGGGGCATACCATTTAGTCCGAATGAGGAGAGGGGACGAATGGAAGACTGCGTTTAAAACCAGATTCGGACTCTATGAGTACTTAGTTATGCCCTTCGGGCTATGCAATGCCCCCGCGGCCTTTCAATTCTTCCTAAACGATGTGCTCCGTGAATATCTGGACCACTTTGTCATAGTGTACATCGATGACATTTTAATCTACTCCCAGGACACCAGGGAACATACGCAACATGTAAAAACCATCCTTCAAACTCTAAGAAAACACCACTTATTTTGCAAAATCAGTAAGTGCGAGTTTGGGGTGACGTCTGTGGAGTTTCTAGGGGTGAACCTCACACCCTGGGGGCAGGAAATGTCAGAAAGGAAGGTATTGGCAGTTAAACAATGGCCTACTCCCCACAACCTCAGAGATGTACAGTGTTTTTTGGGGTTTGCCAACTTCTATCGTCGCTTTATCCACCACTTCTCAGACTTGGCAACCCCTCTCACTCAGCTATTGCGCAAGAAGGCGGTGTTCCAGTGGACCGCTGGGGCCCAAAAAGGTTTCGATGAGCTAAAAGAGGCGTTTTCTACGGCCCCGGTGTTGGCTCATGCACACCCTGAATATCCATTTATCGTAGAGGCCGATGCCTCCGACACAGCATTGGGAGCGGTGTTATCACAGAGGCATGTCGAAACAGGGCAACTGCATCCAGTGGCATACATGTCACGAAAATTGAATTCCGCGGAGTGCAATTACAACATCGCCGAAAAAGAACTACTCGCCATCAAAGACGCCTTCAGTGAATGGAGGCATCATCTCATGGGTGCCAGACACGTGGTTACGGTATATACCGACCACAGGAACTTACAGTTCATGACGGCAGCGAGACACCTAACCCCCCGTCAACTAAGGTGGACTCTCTTTTTTGCGGGATATAACTTCCTTGTTACTTATAGGCCTGGAAAGGAAAACAAAAAAGCAGATGCTTTATCCCGGCAAGCTTCCCAGGCCGCTCTCCCTAATTCACTTAAAGGAGCCATCATCAGCCCTGAACACGTGATAGGGGCGACGTGTACAGATCCGTTCTTGAGAAGTGTATCCCGGAACGTCCAGACAAACCGATGGAAAACCTGGCTGAGAAGCAATCCCAGCTGGAGCTTGATTCATGACATACCGATACGGGGAAAGCAGATACTTCTGCCCATTCGGGCCTTACGTCTTCAAGCATTCAAATGGTGTCATATTCTACCCTGCGCAGGTCACAACGGCCGAGAGAAAACCCTTGATAGGGTCCTAAGGCAATTCTGGTGGCCTTCGGTACGGGAGGATGTGGGCACTTGGGTGAAGGAGTGCAGAGTATGCAGTCAAATGAAGGCCTCACATTCCAAACCAGCAGGTTTGCTACAACCGCTCTCCACACCTAATCTCCCGTGGGAAAACATTTCGGTGGACTTCATCGTGGGAATGCCTAGCAACAAGGGATGTACCGTTATCACGGTCATAGTGGACTATTTAACAAAGATGGCACACTTCGTAGCCTGTGAGAAAATACCCACGTCAGGACAGTTGGCACATATACTACTAGTGAACGTGGTCCGCCTACACGGCCTGCCCCGGAGGATTGTCTCAGACCGCGGAAGCCAATTCACAGCAAACTTCTGGAAGACCTGGTGTTCATCGTTAGGGATAGAATCCAACATTTCCACTAGTTTTCACCCGCAAACGGATGGACAGACCGAAAGGGTCAATCAAACCCTTAAGCAATACTTAAGGTGTTACTCCAGCGCTTCAAAAAACGATTGGGTGGACTTACTATGGTTAGCTGAAGTGGCGTATAACAGCGCATCACATGCATCCACCAAACTCACACCATATTACTGCACATATGGTTTCCATCCTTGGTTTTTGCCCTTCCTTAATCCAATACAACCAACTAAGGTTCCAGAAGCGCAGAGTAGAATAGAGCGCATTCACACCACTTTACAGAAGGCAAGAAGCAATCTGCGAGAGGCCAAGCACAGATACAAAGCTTCCGCCGACAAACACAGACGGCAGGGACCTGTATATAAAGTGGGAGATTATGTGTGGTTATCCACAAAAAACATCCGGTTCAAACGCTATAGCGTATTCAACCCCAAGTACATAGGTCCCTATCGGGTGGTGAAATTGGTGACTCCGGTAGTGGTTAAACTTTCTTTGCCCTCCTCCTTGCGCATTCATCCGGCTTTTCATGTGTCCCTAGTGAAGCCAGCGCTGGTGAAGCCCAATAAGGCCCCTGCTCCAGTCATTGTAAATAGCGAAGCAGAGTACGAGGTGAGAGGGGTTTTGGATTCCAAGATACATCGCTCCAGGTTGTGGTACTTGCTGGCCTGGAAGGGATATGGGGAGGAGGAAAACTCCTGGGAACCAGCTTCCAGTGTCCACGCTCCTGCACTGGTGGCTCAATTCCACAAGAAATATCCGAAAAAAGCTTGTTTATGTCAGTGCTCTTCGGGGGAGGGATGTACTGTTGTGGCTCACAGGGTGCGCCAGAGAGCACTGCCAGTCCGAGCGGGAACCACCCGCGGTCGGCGGACATGATGGGAACTACCATTCCCATGAGGCAATGCGTGCTGACGTGCGTGACATCAGCTCGCTGGACGCTCCGGCGAAGAAAAGGAAACATCCGGCTGCAGTCAGATGCCGGTCATTTTGTATCCAGGTCGGAAGTGCAAGCAGAGAACAGCGTTTCGGGTAGGGGTGCTCTGCACCAAAACTGTGATTCTTTGCTGGCTTCTGTCGTCCAGACATTCTTTGGTTGTTGTTGCTGAAGCAAGGCGAGGTTCGTCTTGTCTTTCAGGGTCCGAGTACAGTGGCCCCGTTGGATGCCGCATTGAGGCGTGCGGGGTCGCCATTCTCCGTGTTGGTTTGGTCCAGCACTCCTCGCGAAGGGGAGCTTGTTTTTGTTTGTCCCTGTCCTAAAGTTCCGTGGCCCCGTTGGAAGCCGAACTGCGGCGGGCGGGGTCGCACACACCTAGGTCCGGTGTTAACTCCGGTCATTGCTCTCAATTGACACACAACAGGGCGGAGGGCTTTAACTTTCGGAAAGCGATATTCCGCGTTGTGTTGAGGGAGTAATATATAGTTGCCTCAAGGACAGCATCTTATCGTTCTTGTATATAGTGAACTCTGCCTGCTGGTAGTATAACAGTGTGAGTCTTGAGAACCCGTGGGGGCGACCAGGAGAAGTATCCTGTTCCTTGCCCTGCTGCATTTTATGTGTGTTCGTTTGTACTCCATACAGGGGTGGAAAGGTGACTCCTGGCATACGTCCTTCCCCCCTGTACTGAGAAGAATCCTGAGTTCATGGTAGGTCCTGTAGCTGAGGGGAGTTACGAGGGTGCTTGCATACTACGACCTCTGCTGATTAGTATCTTGTCTGTAGGGTTCCAGTTGCCTTGCGAGCAGGTCTTTCCAGTCTCCTGTTCCCCGAGAGCATTCTTTCTTTTACAGGTAAAAGGGGGAGCTAGGGAAGAACGGGGTGATAGCGAGAGAGATAGGGGCTGATGTAACCATTGCATGTTGTTCTTTCTCTTTCAGATCTCCCTCCCAGCTGTCCCCTTCCTTTCCTTCCCTCGCCTGATCACCCTTCTGTGTCTGTTATATATCTATCAGACCAAGGGGTTATCGGGAGGTGAACCCCTTACAGCATCGCGCGACTCTGAGGACACTTGGACGGCGACAAGCGGCCGGGCAGGCACCAGCGGGGACCCCTGGTCTGATTGCAGAGTAAGGTTTTATTGTTATCTTTTTTATTCCCCCCGCGCTCCCCCCCACCCCCCCATGAGCATGTCGGCCGCGGCTATAATACATCCGGGCCTCGGAGCGTAAAGCTGTCCTTCACAATTTATCGGTATAGCACACTGCCTTGCTTCTTTATGCACGTTTATTTTCTGGTTTTGCTCAGCACAATTTATTGCTCACAAGCACCAGCACACTTTCAGGAAACATTTCTGTAAAGATACATTAGTCAAACACACACATTATTGAGAAAAACCAATCGATGTATTATTTAACATACATCTCAAAAGGAACTCGAAGCAAGATGGGCACCAGGGTGCTTGCTACTGCTGGCAGCGCCGACGCGGCTCCCTGCTCAGGCAGACCAGGGGCACACGAGAAGAAAGCAGTTTCCCGCATTTTCCTACCGGGTGGAGGGGTTGGGGTTGGAGGGTGGGGGCGGGTGTGCTTTGAGATCTCGGACACAGGAGGGACAGAGTAATTTGAGGCAGCCTGGACCCCACTCCCCATGTTGAATTCCAAGGCTAAAATGGCCGTGATCACAGAGGACTGATGAAGCTGCCTCACCCTGTGATTGGAGCAAGGCGGGGATGAGGCAGCACTTCCTCTTTCTGAAGAGAGGGGCGCTAAACCAAGCCCCAAGTATTACGGGTGCTGGGGAGTGAGCTCTGGCACTCACTGTGAAGCCGCACCAGTGTTGTGGCATGGGGGCAGTGTGCCAGGGCAAAGTAGAACTGCATCAGCGGCAGACCTAAGACTGCGCAACGCTTTCAGAATGAGGGCAGACCTAAGACGGTGCAATGCCTTGAGAATGAGGGCAGACCAAGGTTCACTAGGGAATATGAACCCTCATAGGATGCAATTGCATGCTTGCAGTCTTCACAGGAACAGGGGGTGGCAAGGGTTTAAACAGCCACCCTCTTTAAGTAGGATGCAATATTTGAGAGGGCATACTAGTTTCTCCCATAGGGCCATCATCTTCTCTCTTCTTTAAAGGCTGGGGGTGGCCCCCAGTGAGGACACCCTCACTAACGTCCTGGACCTCATATTTCACTTGTGGTGTCAGGTTCTAAACTTCTTAGCTTAGTTGGCAACCCTTTAAAAGAGAAGAGGAAAGGACGATTAATATCCCAAGGTAACTACTCACTAGCTTTCCTTTACTAGCTACATAAACAAAGACAAGGGAGAGGAAGCTGGTGAGAAATTGATTGTCTAGATGCCCCTTGAGATAGCCTTCTTTTTCTGCTAGGCCAACCGACCCCCTACCCCCCACCCATTCAAGTACCATGGACTCAGAACAGGTTTAGTGAAACCTCCCTACCCCAAACAGCATTACCTGCAGCAAAAGAGAGTAAGTCTGTGCTGAGACCAGGATAAGGAGGACACTGTTATTGCTACCCTAATCAATGGTAATGATTTTACTGGCCTAAGCATGATGAAGGGCTTAGTAGACCCGCCAGAATTCTAATCTGTAACCATGTCAAACACAGATCCCTACTTCAGTGGCGGACCTGGCGTTGCGTCCATTGGGGCATAATAACGTCCAAATCAATCGATGTTAAGATCACAGGTTTAATCCTGACAGGGCTGTTAAGGCACAGTCCTTCTAATGTCGAAAATGAGCAGAACTGACTCTGGTACTGCAATCAAAAGTTATATTTCGTTCAGTTTGTGTTCTGCAATGGTGCACTAATCACTCCTTATTTAGAGCATATCTTGCTGTTTAAGGTGTGTTGGACTGGCTGACTGACAAAACGGCATGGATTCTATAATATTGTCAAGGTAAAGGTATTTGATTGGCGCACAGTGCAACTGGAACTGAAAACAGCCCTAAACGGACACTGAATCCAACAAAGGTAGAACTCCCCCGAATCCCCCTTAGGTTGTACGGGCTTGCTCGCTACACTCGCTCGCTACGGTGCAGTATGCCAATAATTTTACGCCTCATCACTTTCAAATGTCACCAGCCGCCCCTGGTTGCAGCCAATACTGTGAAACAGCACCAGCGCATGGTAGCTTTGTTACCTGTTCTTCGGTGTAGAATCCTGTCTCATTACTGTATCTTTGAGGATTTACGTGATGTGGAAAAGGTGGCTTTGGCACCTGACACTGTTGGGTAACAACCTGCTGCTGTCACAGCGGTTGGCAACTCACCTCAATCTGCACCTGTGGATTCGATGATGAATTATCACCATTAGCTCTCGTGGCAATTTACACTCGGATTTCCAATGCCCTGATTTTCCGCAATTAAGACATGTCCATTTCTTTTTAGCTTCCTCTATGCTGATCTGCCCTTTTCCTTTTTCAATATTAGGTTTTTGTTTTGCTTGCCCCATACCATTAGCTTGCTCGATCAACTGGGCTTCTTGTCGCTCGGCTACCTTAACCTGTGCTCATATTGCCTTTTCTTTCAGTTTACGCTGTTTGGCTTCAATTTCATCACTAAAATATTTTGCATGTCGTAACACTTCGTCTATCTATTTATTCTGCCAATCCCACTGTATGCTGTTTAATCATTTCACTAACCTCAGACTTTAAACCATAAACAAATCTGTAGACAAAATGACTCAAATCCTTTTCACTTAATTTCTCATCTCCACTGTATTGTTTAAAAGCCAACAATAACCTTTCGTAATACGCATGTACCGATTCTTTAGCCTCCTGGTGAGTTCTGTCAATTTTTACCCAGTCAGTTTCTTTCGGAGGTACTTTATTTTTCAAAAAAGTAATTACCTGATCATATTTTTTCATTGCTTCCGGATCAGGGGCTCCTGTCTTAGGATCCCTAGGATACTCTTGCGTTGACCAATCTATTGTAATTTTACATTCTGACCATAAATCTGCAGGTACAATTATATCAAAAAGACCATTCAGATCTATCCACAACACCTTTGAAAGTTTTACAAACCTTTCTACCTGTCGGTACCATTCAACTGGTTTTTCTCTTAACCTTGGAAAATCATTGGTAAATGACAAAATATCCTGTCTAGTCCATGGAACATGCACATGTCCTCCTCCAGGAATTCCTCTCATGGGACATTCTGTTACCACTGGCTCTTTTTCTCTCACTGGGAATGCTGAGAAGGCCTTATCTGTAGTTTCCTCTCTCTTTCTGAACCATCTACTTTTCCATCGATCCAGATCACCCCATTTCCTTAGCAATGCAATCAGGTCTTTAATTTGGGTCAACCTCCCTACAGTGTTCAAGATTTCAATATCCTTTTCAGAAAAATCTACCCTGTATGGCTTTTGTAATGACCGTATTTTCTCAAAATCGATTCCCATTTCATCTCATCTATCTTTTCATGCAAAGTCCTTGCTCTCCAGGTTATACTTTTGCAGAGAAACATTAACTCCTCATCCTGATATGCTTTTAATTTTTCAGTTGCAATGGTTCCTACGATTAACTCTTCTAATGTTACTTTTAATTTTGCTACATCTAAAGGTTGTGGTTCTGTATCTTTTTTCTGTAAACTTCTTAACCAATCACTTAATTCTTCCGATGTTGGTCCTACAGGGGTTGTCTCTGTTCTTATTTTATCTATCATTCTCTCTGGGGTTTCGGTGGCTGATTCTGTTGTCATAGGTGTCTTACTCGCTGGACTTTGATTTACAGTTACATTTTTAGGGGTACTTAATCCTGATGTTCCTGCCATACCCTTCCATTCATTTCCTCCGGAACCACTCCTTTCTTTCTCCTTTTGCATACCACAATTATATGGGACTGTTAAACAATGCTCACTATCTTTTTGTTTATCAAAAACAGGTATCGCCAGTCCTATAGTTACAGGTACTGTCACTGCTTCCATATTCTTAGTCAATTCTCTAATTTTCTCCGTTAATTCCAGTGTAGTTCTAGCTAACTCTGCTGAATTTTCATTTCCAGTTCTAACGGGTTGTGACATTTCAGACTCTTTAAATGGGTTAATTTTTCCCAAATTAGGTGGCAGTTGTTCAAAATTTTAGTTCATTACAGTCTCCTTTGCCGGTGCACTCGGCGTCACTAACGTGGAATTCGGTTGATATGGAGGTGGGTTTTTATAAAACATGTCTTCCAGCACTTCATCTTCTGATTCACTCGCTCCATATCTGTAACCTTCTGACCCTGTGTTATTTCTCTTTTCTGTACATTTCCTGCCACTCGCCTCTTCAGCATTTCTCAAAGGACACATACCATCCATCATTTTCGCATTCTACCATCTTCTCATTCTGTCATCATGACTTTCTTGACCACAATGTCTACCAAACATGTAATTATACCTTCTTCCACTCCGATGCCTTTCCCTTTCATACATCTCTTCTTCCCTTTCAGTCAAAGCCTCGAATTGGGTAGGTCTGGGTTTCGGATCTAACCTCATCATCCTATCTCTTAAATTTCATAATACTGCCAAACTAAATGACCCATTTTATGGAAATGCTAGTGCTAGTACTCCATCCTCTTTGGTATACTTTGCCCAATTCTCTAACCAGATACATGTATGATAACCATGTTTCGCTACCATAAAAGATGCAGGCGATTTCGGTGGAGGAAGTATCTGTCCTTCCCTAGTCACAATCGGCTTATCCTTCTTAAATAGGTCTTTAATTTTCCCAAACCATGATTTTTTCTCTTTCTCTGGTGGATCGTAGTACATCATTTTTATTTTTCGAAGTTCTTAATCAACTAAGCTTTTCAAATCACTTCCTTCACGGCTTCTCTGTATTCTGTCCAATCCCACCGCAACTTACACTAATGCATCATTCCTGAGCGTCTACGTCACTCCTGAAATCCTCTACTCCCAGCGCGACTCACACTAATGCACCAATCCTGGGCGTCTACGTCACTCTGGTAATTCTCCACTCCCAGCGCGTCTCACACTAACGCACCTATCAGTGAAAGCGCGGTCTGTCTGACGTCAGCCCTTTTCGCTGCTCCTGCTCTTGCTGAACCCTCCTTTACAAAATTTATCGGCAAACTTTTCTTACGTTTTCTTTAATCAAATCTGTTAGTAACAACATAAGAACATCTCCATTGCCTGTTTCGCTAAACTAAAGAGATAGTTTTGTTCATTTACACAAGAAATCTGTCTTTCCAGTAGTCAGCGCTTACCTCTACCCTACCACAGAATTTTCCGTTACGCCGATAAAGTAGCACTTCCCTCTACCTTACCCTTCTAACAATCAAAAGGTAAACTGTTTTTCTGGGGATAAAACACATGTGGAGACTACACTGTTCCTGAGAATTAAGGCCAGAGTTTCACAAGAGAACCTATTACCATGCCACTCACTCACATTCACACAGAGTGTTCCCTAACATAACACAATTCCATGTTATCCCAATTCTTGAAACCAGACAATGTTCAATTCAATGTGACTTCTCTTGCCACATAAATCCACTCCCTACTTCCCGGAAGTTTCAAATTTCCGACTACATTTAACGTAGACACTACTCAACCTAAAGTGTTAAACATAAATCAATACTCACCAAAGCAATGCAATAAAACCATCAATCTGCTACCAAGAAATCTGATGCAGCACAAGGGTCAAATTTACATATTTTCCCTATGTTACAGATTCGTAATCACAACAACTCATCCATACACTCATTCATTGGTGGGGCCCATAACACCAACACGCACTCGTCTCATTCGAATCCGTATACAGGAGAAAAAGCGCTGGACATGTGGGTACCTTATTACCTGTCAGGATTCAATTTCTTTACATTATATACATTATATACCTTATATACACGTGCACCTATAGAATCCTGACCTTAACATCAAGGCACTCCACCACTTGGTCGATGGACCAATTAGTTGGACTGGTTGATGGTGAATTAGAACTAGCTAAAACACAATTAAAGCCTAGGAAACATTTGATTATTTTCTGTACTCAATTAAAGAATCACAAACTCATTTCTTATTAATCCATATTCTGTTTATCTAATAATCATTTTCTCTGCATTCGCATTCATGCACTACAAGTCATAATATAAATTCAGTTTATTTCAAAGAGGAAATCGAACATCTGGTAAATAAGCATAGATTTAGAAAGCGCATTTAATAATTAGCAATTAGAATGCGTCTGCAACTTTCTGAGTAAAACAAGGAGCTATCCGCATCCTCTAGTATAATATCCAGGATAAGCTGTCCGACCCACAGCAATGATCAAACCATCAGACGAAATAACTTCCCGAAAATCAAAGAAACCCAAGGCAAACCATGGAAATCTTCACCAGCTCAATGCAGACCCAATGCCATGAAAGATCAGCCCGATGACCCACCGCCTTTGGCGGATGAGGGCACTTTATACCCTTTTTCCCTCTTACTTCATTTTAACAGGCAACATTTTAGGGGTAGAGAAATGTTCTGATTGGACAGTCCGAGGTTATTTGTAATTTTATAAAAGTTTCCCAGGGTAAACTGGTTCTCCATGAGACTTGGCATAGAAAAGCGCAAATTTTATACAAGTCATTCGGCTCCCAGGCAAAGGTTTCGAAAGTAACATTTGGAGGAAGAGAAGACATTTCAGTACAGGTTCTGTATTGTCCCCTTTGCTGTTCACACCGTCCGCCAGTTGGCAGGCAACCACGCTCATATCCTTGACAACGAACATGGTGTCACAGAGCTGAGGTCACTTGGAGATCTCCAGAGCCATCCGATTCTGACCAGAAGTCATCGCGCTCACATGGCTGCGGCTTTGTAGGGACTCCATCTTGGGTACTGCGGCCTGGCAGGCCCGAATGCCAACTTAAGCAAAAACAGACTTAACAGTAATTAAAATATAGAAATGGAGATTCTAATGATTAAACACACACTAATCCCAATGTATATTAGTATTTACCTAGCTTGTAGCAACATTTAAAGCAATAATACTCACCATTTTGTAGTACTGAAAGCACAAAAATCACAAAGCAACAAATCATGCAATTTTCTATTTCACAACAGTCTAAAGTTAGTTTGCGTACCATAGTTAATTAATTAATTATTCTGCCATGCAATTTGCAATTTAGTCTCACGTGTATCTCGTGTTTATCAAGGTGTAAATGTTGAAAAGTACTATTTCACTTCAAACCAATTAGTACAAGTTAGATTTAGAATGATTACGTAATTAATTTCATACAAATTAGAGGAGGTATAGAAAATTTTGTTTTACCTGCTCCATCAGGGGCATTCGTTAATGTGACATAAAAAAAAAAAATACATTCTATAAGTGTCACTCAATGCAGCTGTATAATTGTGTGTACTTAGTTCAGACACTGAGAAACGTTGAAAAATATTTTTTCATGACTTTTATTGCCAGATCTACATATTTTAATGGCTCAGCTCGTGCGTTGGCTGGTAGAGCAAAGCCAGAGCTGGACCACTAGTTCACCCCCCCCCAAGTAGTCCTTAGGGATGCCGTGTCCGTGCCCCCTCCAGAAATGGACTGTCGTCTACGCCCTTGAGGCTAAGCATCCTTGGTATTCAGCAACCCCAGCATTTGGCAGTACCAGTGGCAGACTTCTGTGAAAACTTAGGAAAAACTTTGGACCTTTGCACTACTTCTTTATTTCACAAATTTAGCACTGCACGATAAAGACAATCCCTGGTGATGTCACCTGCTTTTCAGTCAGAAGTGACCACAGTCAGAAGTGCACACAGGTAATCTTGTGTCATAAAAGCGCTTTAGCACCCTAAAACCTTTCCGTCATTTTTACAAAGCAAGCACCTCTTAGCCCAATGATGTTGGGAATAGCATATACAGTGTATTAGCAGACACACCAAGGAGTAAGTCAGAGCTAATAGCTTACTATTGGAAGGCAGGAGTCAGCCAGGAATATTTCAAGAGTAAGTCCCAACACAAAATCTTTGTAAATAGAGTGCTCATGTACTCTCTTGTACATTGATATTTTATTGACGGATCCCATTTCATTGACATAAAAGTGAGGCCTACAACAACAATGTAAAATATGCCCCGTTAGTAACCTGTGATCAACTCTATCTAGGTGTCTCAGGTGGTATCAGTACCACTAATGTGATCAGATAACACATGTGCTCTTAGAGAAACCTCATTTCTTTACGTGACCATTCATTAAAGGGAAATTTTGCAAGTACTGGCATACATGTGTTAGTACAGTAGCTGTATGATTAATTGGTAAATTAATTAGTTTGTCTATTCCATTATAGAGGAATGAATGTCTTGTGTTCAGCTCCCTCATTGGTAACATGACTTGAAAACGTAAAACTGAATATAATAAGAAATCCTGGCAGAGATGGCGCTAACAAACATCTGGGCATGTATTACTTTAAAGGCACATTTTCCTGTTTGCGTCATGGCGCACCTTTAAACGGGTGCGCCTGGCACAAACATTCAAAGTACGCCCTATTATGAAGAACGTGCTGCCCTTAGAGCAGTCGCTAACTCACGCTGCTCTGGAGGCTGCACATTCAAGTGAACTATGGAGCGGCTGTAAAAGGTCTTCAGTGTTTCACAGTGCAGACACCAACCCACCTGCACTTTCAATAGTGATTAAAGATCCCCTTGCTGGCGTGCGCAGGGAGTGATTGCACCCACCTGCAGGAGGATGTCTTGAGGACCCCTCAAGAGTGCCACCCTCAAGGAGGGTACTGACAATGCGGCACCTTTTTGTGGCGAACTTTCAATGCACCTCCTAAGGGAATGTTTGCCTTTGGGCCCGTATCCGTAATACATTGTGGTTGCAGAATGAAAGGGATTCCCCCATTTGCGTGGGGCCTCTCCCCAATGCAAATGGGGAAATACCCTCTCACATTAGCGATGGAGCTGTATGTGTGCCAGCACTATCAGTATTACAGAAGGGAGTGTATAACTGTCTGTGTCTGCTTCAGGAATACCAAAGTGCCCTGGGGTCCACAAAGCAGACACAGAAGCCTGCTGCGGCCCCAGGTCGCTTTCTGTAATACGACCCCAGGTCTGTTAGGTTTTGTTACATTAAAGAATCACAGTAGTGGAAATGTTTATTTCTAAAGAAGTGTTCTATGCGCTTCACATGGTTTTACGAAGGACATTTTGTGGTTTTCACTGGAGCTGTCAGAGGTCTTTAATAAATGGAAGTAATATATTGTTTACATGACTAAAAAGCTCTAGTGACTGATAAGGCATGGTGTCAGATGAAAGACAAATGTGTTCAAATATTGACACCATTTTAACAACATCCATCCACATTAGATGCACCATTAGTAGACTTTGCCTTGGTATGTGCCAACATTGTAAGCTGCTAAAAGCCCAGATTAAATTAGATGTAAAAAAACTGCAGCATTACGCATTTTAGACTACACATGACTGGATAGTGATATTAACCCTGAATCTTTTAATTTTGATTAGTAGGAGGGATTTGTGCCATCTATGAAATTACATCACAGAAAAAGTAGCATGTGCCCTACTCTTTTTATGACTACGTTTTGACCCCATGGTGCGCAAACTCTACCCGAAGGTATCAGAGCGCTTGACATGAGCACCAGTTGTGTTACAGATGGACCCATTCATTTTGTTTGGCACAGGGACATTGAGTGATTTGCCCAGAATCACAGGTTGTTGAGTGTCCTTGCCGCGACTCCAAACCCCGTTCTCCAGCTTCAACGTCGATCTCCCTAACCGTTAGGCCACATTCTCCCCTGACTACGTTGTCTCATGGAATCCACACCCTAGAGCAACTAGCCTGTTTCAAAGTGTGCAAATACTGACAACCAATACGCCACTAACAAGTGGTTCGTGTGCTGTAAAACTGAGTTCCCCATAATCAAGAAATGCTGTACAGAGCCCACCCGAAGCCTGCTTGTCCCCTTCCCTCTGTTGTTGTGGTGTGCTTCCATGCACAGAGCTCAAATGAACCAGGTGGAAGTCTTAACTCATTTTAAATTATACATTTACATTACATTTTATTTCAGTATATTATAAATTCATAAGCATGTCACTATGTGACTAATTATTTTCCGCTCTTACCCAGATTTAAGTGGGTCCTTAAACAGATATTGTGAGGAACTTATGGAGACTTGCTTACTGAGGTATGGGGAAAGCGAAATGTGTTGGTTTTATCTTACAGTGAAAACCTGCTTGGGATTTCCTACTCATCTACTTCACGGCTCTTTCTAAACGTAGTGCCTCTACGTGGAGTTCCACGAAGTTGGACAAAAACTCCGCTCCACTCTCCTCATCCTCGCCTTCCTTGTCCATTGGAAACCCCTTAAGTTTTCGTACACCTCATCTGTTGAAGTGCTGCCGATAATCTCTACCTCAGAATACTTCAGTCATCCACTAACACATAGCAGCCATCTGGGAGACTATTAAAATCAGCATTCGTTCAAACCCTGGGTACACATGGAATGCCTTCTGTGATCACACGTGCCGGGCGATCGTGGTTTCCTCTCCCTGGCACACCAGGCATATCTTGACTTGTAGAACCATTTTGTCGAGCTGCGGAAACAAAACCTTGCTTCTTTGTTGGCTGCTGTTTTCACCAACTCCTGATACCCCATGTGTCCCAGCCAGACCCCTACCTGGTGAGTGATCGAGGGATCACCAGTTTATTGCCTTAAAGGACAGACTCTTCCTCAGACACTGCTAAATCTTGCATTCTGTGCATTGCATGCTCTATGAGGTCAGCTCATGGCTAGCTGTAGGCAGTCACCTTCCTTAGTTGTGTGCAGGATCTAGGGCAGTGATATCAGTTGACAATGAGATCTTTCTATGAGCAGTCAAACATATTCCTCTGTTTCAAAGGCAAGATCTTCTTCCTAGATGCTGGTCCACTGGTGTCGATACATATAGTAGTCCAAAGGAATTTGGGACCCTGGTTTGTACACTACTGCATAGGAGTAATCATGTAGCTCTAATGCCCACTTCTCATTTTACGGAGGGTATTTTGATGCCAATCCCTAAAAGAGCAGGATCAGTGGTTTGTGATAGGTGTGTACAGTGAACGGATGCCCATAAAATAGAGATGAAAGAGTGTACACCCCCAATGGATAGCAATAGCCTCCTGCTCAAACTGCAATTAACTATGTTCTGTGGGGTGAGCACCCTGCTGGCACTGGCCATGGGGCCTACTCTTCTCCTTTTTGCCTTTGCACCAACATCAACTCCAGACTTGTGGGGCTGGCATCCACTGACAGCTCTGTCTCTTTCCATGATTCAAAGTAGGCCAGCACAGTGTTGGCTGAGAGAACCTCCTTTGTACTGTGGAACACTGTCTGTTCATGTACTTATTCCCTTGACCAAAGCATTGCGCCCTTTGCTAGCTCTCAGAGAAGAATAGTGAAGGACATCAGATTCTTTATGAAGCATTCTCAATAATTAAATATCCTCGAGAACCTTTACACGTCAGTCGCAGAGGACAGAAGAGGGGCCAGGTTAACATCTTTCACTTTGGGTGGGTCAGGGGCCATCCCCTCTGCAGAGAATCGGTAGCCAAAAAAGCTGACGTGTGACCTTTAGGAATTCACACTGGTCCATGTACAAGTTGAGGCCACATTCTCAGTGTTTCTGTAGTACTTGTTCAAGTCAGGTGTGGTCCACATCCAGTGAGAGTGCATTTACCAGGATCACTGACATTGATAACACCCAATAATCGGGACAGCACCTCCTGGATTGCATTTTCACTGTACTTGAGATCCCGAAGTTCAACCTCTTGTATCTGTGGAGACCGATGTGGGTAGAAATGTTGTGAGATATTGGGACAGGCATGATTTGGTGATACCCCAACCAAAGACTCATCTTTGACAACCAACAGGACTTGCTCAGTTGTTGATTGTTGGTGTAATCTGTCTTTCCCATTTGATTGCTAGGTTCTGGAGTCACATGTCTGTACTAAGTCTCACCTTTCCAGGTAGTTAAGGCTCCCGGGTGACCCCAACTGGGGACAACAAGTGGGTGAGCCCTTTGACCTTCTTAATTATGTGAGCCGCTTGCATTTTATGGCAGCTGGTCTATAACCTACAAATGGAGCGTATGTGGCCTAACGGCTAGAGTGGTTTGAGTCTTGGAAGGGACACTCAACATCTTGTGAATCTGGGCAAATCACTTAATATCCCCGTGCCTAACAAAATGAATGCATGTCCATCTGCAATGCAACTGGTGCTCATATAAAGTGCTCTCATACCTCCGGGGTCGAGTTAGCACTCTATAAAAAAAAAGAGAACTTTGGGCGCAGGTGGAAGACCAATTGGCTGTGTCACAGGGCCATGGTCTGGATGGTGTGGTCCATGTGCAGTTGCACCAACTTTCGTTTTAATCATCCCACCCCTTGGAATAGTTCAGGAGTCCATCAAGTTCTATGAAATGAAATGAAATGGTGTATTTGATAAAGTGTGCAGCTACTCACAGTTAGAGTGTCCTGGTGCTTAACAGATTAGTTATTAAAAAGCCAGGTCTTCAGGTTCTTTCTGAAGGAGAGTAGGTCTGTGGTTAGTCTCAGAGACTCAAGGAGGGTATTCCACAATTTTGTGCCTAGAAAGCCGAAGGTTCTGCCGCCAGTGCAGGTGCGGCATATTTTAGGCATGATAGCCAAGTTGGCATTGGAAGATATTGGGGGTCTAGATGTTATGTAGCGATTAACGTGTTTATTCAGGTAGCCATCTCCTAAGCTTTGAAGAAGATGGTCATCGCTTTAAAGTCAATCCGTTCCTTTATGCGGAGCCAGTGTAGGGACTTAAGAATAGGGGTCATACTACATCTGAGTTTAGGTCTCAGAATGGCTCTGGCAGCTGCGTTTTGCACCACTTGTAGGTGCTGGAAAAGGGATTTAGGAAGATCGAGGGACAAGCTGTTGACATAGTCAAGCTTTGAAGTCACCAGTTAGATTTTGGATCTGAAAGCGCATGGAGAGTGTCTTGTCTATGACAATTCCTACATTTTTGGCTTTCTCCTTTTCCGTGGGCGGGGCCGGCAGATCTTTTGGCCACCAAGAGCTCCAGTCAGGCGTCTCTGGTTTACCAAAGAAAACGACTTCAGTTTTGTCAAGGTTACACTTCAGCTGATTGATCATAAGCCAGCTCAAAGCCTTTGTGAGGCAAGACCTAATCATTACCCTGTCGAAGTCGGTTCCTTTATCACATGTAAAAATCAGCTGAGTGTCATCAGCATAGGAAACAATTTTGGCGCCCACTTCCTCTACCAGAAATGCACGGGGAGATAGATATATATTAAAAAGGGTAGGACTGGAGCCCTGAAGGACACCTACATTCATGTCCGGAACCGTGGATGAGAAAAGGGGGAGCCAGATGTCCTGAGATCTATTTTCTAAGAAGGAGGACATCCATGTAAGGGCGGTCCCCCCCAGGCCGATGTTTGCAAGTCTGTCCAGGAGCCTCTCATGTGGGACCAGTTCGAAGGCTGTTGACAGATTAAGCAGTATCAGAACAGTCTTGCCTCCCTGGTCCAGCTTACCTCTAATAAATTCCGTCACTTCCAGCAGAGCGGACTCTGTGCTGCAGTTGACCCTAAAACCGGATTGGGACTCGTGAAGGAACTTCACATCTTCAATGTGTTTTTGGAGGGCCTTGTTTACAAGCTTCTCTAATACTTTAGAGAGGGCCGGAAGAAGGGAGATTGGCCTATAGTTGGCAGGGTCCATCAGTTTGGCGTTAGCCTTTATTATCAGTGGCAGAATCTTTGCATGCTTCCATAATTTCGACATATTGCCTGAGGAGAGGGAAGTATTAAAGAGCTGCTTTACCGTGGGGTTTATGGTGGGAGCTAATTGGTTCAGGATATTCGCTGGACATGGGTCGGTAGGAGAGCCAGACTTAATGCTTAGGAGAAGGGCCAGTGACTCTTCCAGCTGAAGCTCAGGGAAAGCTGGTAAAGACGGGGGATCTAAGAAGTGAAATTTGCAATTTGCCCTATGGTAGTAGGTCAGTTCTTCTTCTGAGATGTTAAAAAAAGCTTGTTGGATCACAGAGATTTTTTTGTGGAAGAATTGAGCTATCTGCTTCATTTGAGATAGCTTTCGCGGAGGTAAAGGATTTAACTATGCTAAAGAGTCCCTTACCCTTACTTTGGGCATTTTCTATCTTGATTTGAAAGACATTTTTCTTGGCTGCCTTCACGAGAATTTAGTGAGCTTTTAAGGTATCTTTATACACCTTCCTGTCCTCAGGTAGATAGGATTTATGCCATTCCGTTCCAATTTTCTACAATTCCTTTTGCTAGATCTGAGGGAATCGTTGAACCATGGGGCTAATGGGGCCGACTTCTTTGAAGAGCGGGGAACTGCAGGTACCGCTGCATCAATGTTGGATATACTTTGAATGCAAATGGTATGAGCTAAAGCCTAGCTGCTGTGCCGTCTGGCAGCTCAGAAGCATGCCTGTTCTTTTTCTTTTGAAATACATCTTGGGTGGTGGTGTGGCAGTTAGTGGCAGCAGCAGTGAACATGCTCACCAGTGCTAATGAGTTGGGATAACCATATGCAAAGACCCTATGTCTCTTTGGCCATCAGGTCCATGAAGGCACCCATATCCACTTCACTGTCATCCATGTCTCTCTCAGTGTGATCTTTCAGGGACAGTGCCACCGCGTTCATCGTCTTTTTCTGGGGCTGCTTCTGTGGACGAGTAGACATGCACACTTTTGTGAAGTGGTTTAGCTTTAAAAACATTGCACACTTCTTTCCTCTGGCTGGTGCAGCTTTTGGCGCCCTTCTCCCTTTGTCATGGCATGCGACTTAATAATCTGGTTCATAGTTCTGTTTTGACAACGCAGCTGTCTGGTTGCAAAGACTTATTGGGGACATGCTGAAAGCTGACCTCTAAATGCAGTCCGACTGTTGCTTACTATTGGCTTTGTGTTTTGTTACTCACATTTGTTTTCTTTTTATTTACTGGCTTTATTTGTTTGCCCATCCAGTGCTGGAGCAGAGTTTTCTGTTGAAAATTTATTGAGTTTTAAGCTCCAGTTTTGTTTATATGTTATAATTAAAATTACTAATATATAATCACTAATTATTTGTTTTGTTAAACGTCTTAATTAATCAACATTACTAATGAGAGAAACTACACGTGGGAATGCATATATGTTGCTTAATAATATGTGCAATTTAATTAAATGAGTGTCGAGTTTGTGCTTTTAAAATAACGTGTGCTAATGCTTCTTTGTGTTGCAGACGGCTAGGTAATTACTTACACATAAGGGTATTAGTGGGGATTAACACTGTATAATCATTATGATGTGGTAACGTTGTTTTGTGTTTCTTTTAATTAAGATGGTCCGTTTTGGCCTAAACCAAGATGGCTGCTTTTTACAGCCTGCGCTCGAGTGATTGAATTTTGACGAGAGGCCTTGCTGAACATGGTTGAAAGTCACCTGACCACAGCCTCTGCCTGATTTAAAAGTTTCCGTGAGGACAGCAGCTCCGGGCATGCTTCCAATTGCCCTTGGAAAAGAATAAAGCCACAATGAACTTCGCTATGGTACCAAGGAAGAGCATTCATAAATGTATCGCTTGCAAACTCAAGTTTCCTTCTTCCGTGTTTTTATTTTTGTGATTTTTTCTGAGCGGAGGTTTTCTAAATGTTACCATGTGACATCCTTTCCTACTCGCTCTGCTCAGTGGCTCAACGGACATTCAGAATTTGTTTGTTACTTTTATTTCGATAGTTTTGCTATAAGTATTACTAGACTAGAGAGGGTCTGTAGCTTTTTGAGGCCACTTCTTCCTGAACCTATGCTCGTGAGGATCAGAGCTGATCGTGAGGACGGCGACTCGGGAGACTTTACTGAGAGACCTGTCCTGACCCATTTAGCCAGAATAGGTAATTATGAGAATAATGATCTTGCTATTAATTGACTTTCATTGAACTAATTTAGATAAAAATGATCTTTGTTTGAATATCAGTGTCGGGTGGTTATTCCTTGTCATTTATTGAGTTTCAAATGTTTTCCCTATGTTTAGATCATGACTCAGGACAATAACTTTATGGTCGCATTGACCTTGTTTAGATGCAGATTGGTTTAGGTTTCTCTCCTATATTCAGTGTGGATAGAGTAATAGTGTGAATCTCAGTGTGATGGGCCCTAGCGTGTGATGAGTGTATGTGCGTGCGACTGTGGATTTACTCTGTCCGTGGAAGTAGGGAGAATTTATATGCTCCGATCTGCAGCAGTTTCCTGGTAGCAGTATGATGGTTTCGATTATTGTCTTGATCTGATAGATTGCTTGTACATAGGCTTTTGATTCATTGATTTATTGGTTGATGTTGGTATATGTACTAATACTATATGTTGAGGTCGTCGTATTGAGTTTTATGTAGTGTGAACGGCTTCTAGAACATGGGGAGCTGGTGACGGTTCCGTAGTAGGGCAGAGGGAAGTGAGTGCTGCTCTCGGGAAAAACGGGATTGTTGGCCCTGTACGTATGCGGGGAAAAACGTGTGACAATTGAAGTTGCGCGTCACATTGTCTGGGTTCGGAATCAGTGACATCGTCGTGTGTTACTACTAGAGACATATTTTCGGTATAAAAGGAGTGCGTATGGTAGCGAAGGTTATCTGTGAAACTCTGGTCTTAAGTCCCAGGGATCCGTAAGGTTTGCCGTTAAAGCTTATCGCTGGAGAAGTAATAGGTATTCTCTGAGCTTGTCTGAAGGACTGGGCAGAGGTAAGCGCTGCTTGGTTAACGTGTGTTATAATTCTGTAGTGGGACAGACTGTTCGCTGTTCTCGGGAAAGGCAGGATTCTGTGTGGTTGTGCTATATTTTTCTGGTGTGAAAGTGCGTGAATGTATGAGCATTTAGTTGATTGTAAGACTCTTTGGAGCAGTCCTAGAGGAAACAGTTAATGGATGCATGTTAGAAGGGCAGAGTAGAGGGATGTGCTACTGTGTCAACGAAAGTAATAATTCCGTGGTAGAGCAGAGGTAAGCGCTGTTCTAAGAGAGAAGCGGGATTCTTGTGAGAAAGAATTTTCTTTACTATTCTGTGGTTAGCGAAGCAGACAATGGAGATGTTTATATGTTGTAACTAATAGATTTTGTAGAATCTGAAACGAAGTCTACTGAGAAGGCTTTGTAAGGGAGGGGTAGACGAGTAACAGGAGACAGAGCAGAAGCAACTGCAGCGACCACTGACGTCAGAGACAGACCGCGCTGTGATTGGGTAGTGGATCAGAACAGTGCTCGCGCTGAGATTGGTGCGTTAGTGTGAGCCGCGCAGGGATTGGAAGGAGTACAGGGTGACGTAGACGCTCCAGGATTCGTGCGTTAGTGTGAGTCGCGCTGTTATTGGACAAAAAGATCGTACAGTTGCGGAAGGGACTAAA
Source organism: Triturus cristatus (assembly GCF_964204655.1). Lineage (NCBI taxonomy): Eukaryota > Metazoa > Chordata > Amphibia > Caudata > Salamandridae > Triturus > Triturus cristatus. Next base: position 964,270,822 of record NC_140588.1, read on the forward strand.
GAATATTGGTAAACGTTAAAATGTATTACCAACCAGAGGAAAAGAAGAAGAAATACTTGTTCGGTAAAATTAAGAGGTGGTTCGACAAGGATAAAAACATAATAACTAGAGAAGGTGAATTGCTACCTCCAACGAGAACTCCTGCATCCTTCATGGTTACGAAATAAGGGTATCATACCTGTATTTGGTTAGATAACTGGGCTAAGTATACTAAAGAAGATGGTGTCTTAGCGTTCCCGGAACATGGTTCATTTAATCTGGCCGTGTTGAGAAATTTACGGGAAAAAATGATGTGTCTAGAGCCTAGACCAAGGCCGACACAATTCGAGGCGTTGGTAGAATGGGAAGGTGAGGTGCATGAGCGAGAAAAGCAGAGGAGTGGAGGCAATTATAGGTATATGTTCGGGAGGAAATATGATCGTGAAACTCATCATGATCGGATGAGGAGATGGCGAGATGCTAGTATGTCAGAGGGATTATATCCTATGAGGACAGTTGACGAGAAGGAAGAGAGGAAGGGTACAGAAAGGGTGCCTGATGCAGAAGTGAGAAGGTATGGGGCTAATGATTATGAGGATGAGGTCTTGGATGACATGATTTACAAGAGACCACCTCCGTATAGACCAGAACCAGAAGTGAGTACGCCAGTTGCTACTCCAATAAGAGATACTTTGCGAATTGTGAAAACTGAGGTTGTGACACCTGATCTGAAAAGTGGTAGCTCTTTCACGGAAAGGGAAAGAGAGAGAGAGCGGGAGAGAGAGAATCGAGTCAGTGACGAGAAAACAAGAGAATTAGCCAGAACCACATCTGAGCTGACTGAGAAAATTAGAGAGCTGACAAAAAATCTAGAAGCTGTTACAGTGCCTGTAACCATAGGTCCGGTTGTGCCTATTTTTGATAAACAGAGAATGGGTGAAAATGGTTTGACAGTTCCCTATGTTGGAAATGGTTTGGTTGGTACTTGCTCTTTGGAGGAATCAGGAATGAAAATGGGAGGAAATAATTTGAGACAGCCGAGACATGACACATGTAGTGGAGGATTAGATGTACAGCCTAATTCGGGATTGAATACTGGTTGTTTGGGAGGAACGATTTTGGAACCACAGAGGATGGCAGAACAAGTGGGTGCAGTGAAAAAGTCTACTGAAATAACAGCTGAGGATTTGAATGATTGGTTGAAAGTTCTTCAAAAGAAGGATAAAGATTCACAGGCAATTGATGTAGCCAGGTTGCGCATAGAACTGGAGGAGCTTATTGCAGGAACAATTCCTACAGATATACTGAAAAATCATCATGATGGAGAGTTGTTATTCATGTGTAAGAGTATCACCTGGAGGGCTAAGAGTACACATGACAGGTTAAGAGCAATAGCGAGTGAACAAGGAGTTGACATAGATAAGGTGAAAGCTTTGCAGAAACCTTACAGGGTGGATTTCTCCGACAAGGATATTGAGAATCTAAATGGTGTTGGCAGAACAGGACAGATTAAGGAAATGATTGCCTTATTGCGAAAATGGGGTGATGTGGAAAAGTGGAAGGATAGATGGTACAAGAAAAGGGAAGATTCAGTGGACAGGACTTACTCAGCTTTTCCCATGAGAGAAAAAGAAAAAACAGTGGATGCTTATCCTATGAGAGAGATTCCTGGAGGAGGATATGTACATGTCCCATGGACTAGACAGGATATTTTGTCATTTACGAATGATTTCCCTCGACTGAGAGAAAAGCCCGTCGAGTGGTATAGGCAGGTAGACAGGTTTGTGAAATTGTCAAAAGTGCTGTGGATTGACCTGAATAGTCTGTTTGATATAATTGTTCCAGCAGACTTGTGGGCAGAGTGTAAAATAGTTGTAGAATGGCCTGCTAAGGAGTATCCAAGAGATCCAAAAACAGGAGCACCAGATCCAGAGGCTATGAAGAAATATGATCAGGTAATTGTGTTCCTGAAAAATAAAGTACCCCCGAAAGAGACAGACTGGGTTAAGATAGATCGAACACATCAGGAGGCAAAAGAATCAGTTCATGCTTTTTACGAAAGGCTGATACTGGCTTTTAAACAGTTCAGTGGAGATGAACACCTGGGTGATAAGGATTTGAGTCATTTTGTATACAGATTTGTATATGGCTTGAGACCTGAAATCAGTGAAAGGATTCGTGAGCATACAGTTGATTGGCAGAGTAAAAAGATTGATGAAATCTTGAGACATGCAAAGTACTTCAGTGATGAGATTGAAGCAAAACAGAGAAAGCTGAAAGAAAAGGCAATGTGGGCACAGGTGAAAGTTGCTGAGAGACAAGAAGCACAGTTGGTGGAACAGGCAAATAATCCAGGAAATAGACCCAGATATGCAGGAAAAGGGAAAGGGAATCTAGAGGAGGCAAAGAAAAAGTTCCCTTGTCACAACTGTGGACAATTGGGGCATTGGAGATCCGAGTGTACCAATCCACCATTAGTGAGTAATGAGAATAAAACCTTGAATCAACAGGTGCAGAACGAGGGGTGTAATCATCAGCAACAACAGCAGAAGGTTGTCAGACAGCAGAGTCAAGAGCCAAAACCGCCCTTGCCGCAGAATAGAGGGTCCCAAAAGTATAACCAGGACTCAGGATTCTACAATGATGAGCAGGTAAACAAACCGAGACGTTCAAATCCGGTACAACAGTACTGGTTAAAAAATGAGGGGAGTGACTCTGAAGGGGACTATTGACGGTGCCGAAGAGAGGAGGAAGAGTGCATACTTGGTGCAACTCTAGAAATAGACCAGGCAGGACCATTTGTAGATGGGAAAATAAATGGGGAGAGTGTTACTTTTTTGGTAGACACAGGAGCGACGAGATCAACTGTCAGGTCAGCAGATATTAGAAATCTTCCTCTCTCGGACGAAGCAATCCAAGTTGTTGGTGTAGCAAATACACAGATTAAGACTCGTCTTACCGAACCAGTAAGGGTAAGAATAGGGAAATTCTCAGACATGCACAGGTTTGTAGTCTGTGACACTAGTCCAGTGAACTTGTTAGGTAGGGACCTATTGTTCAAGATGAATTGTACAATTTTTTGTACTCCGGATGGAATAGCTTTTGAGACACCAGATGAGGATGTTTTGTACCGGATGACTCTAGATAATAGAGAGAGTGAGATTGTTGGTACAAATGCAGTGTTTAACCCAGATGATTTGCCTCAGGAGTTGAGACACACAGTAAAAACAGCAGTTTGGGATTTTACTGGAGAAGATGTGGGATTGATGAATAATGTAGATCCAGTGAAGATTTCAGTGAAAGAAGGGATTGTTTATCCTAATATCCCACAGTACAGATTGACGCCGGAGATAATTGAGGGAATTACTCCTATAATCGACAAGATGATTCAACAGGGTGTTTTGAGAGAGTTACTGAGTAGCCCGTGTAATTCACCGATAATGGGGTTAAAGAAACCTAATGGAAAGTTCAGGATTGTACAAGATTTGAGAAAGGTTAACAAAATTGTGGTGGCATGTTGTCCCATTGTGCCAAATCCGTCAGTGATTTTGTATCAGATTCCTCATGATGCTGAGTGGTACACAGTGATTGATTTGTGTCATGCTTTCTTTTCGATTCCATTGCATCATGACAGCCAGCCGATTTTTGCATTTCGGTTTGGACAGCGTATTTTAGCATGGTGTCGTATCCCACAGGGGTATACAGAGAGTCCTTCGATATTCAATCAATTGTTGAAAAAATCATTGGAGAGTTTGATCATGCCTGAAAGCTCAGTACTAGTGCAGTACATCGATGACCTACTTGTGGCATCGAAGACACGTGAAGCTTGTGAAGTAGATACCATAGCTTTACTGAATCATCTGGCAGATGGAGGGTTAAAGGTATCTCCAGCCAAATTGCAATTTTGCAAGAAAGAGGTGCATTATCTTGGACACAATATTGAAAAGGGTCTGAGAAAGGTGACCGATGACAGAATCAAAATTATCAGAGGAATGAGAGCCCCGATGACCCAGAGAGAAGTGAGGATGTTTCTGGGGATGGTGGGTTATTGTCGTCAGTGGATAAGTAATTTCTCCCTGATAGCAAAGCCACTGATTAGGTTGACTAAAAGTGAGGTGAGAGACCCATTGGAACTGGATGGAGAACAAATGGCAGCATTTGAGGAGTTGAAGAGTAGAATGTGTGAAGCCCCTGCTTTGGGAATGCCAGACTATGAGAAAGAGTTTGAGTTGTATTGCAGTGAGAGAAATGGATGTGCACTTTCAGTGTTAATTCAGAAGCATGGACAACTGAGAAGGCCAATTGCGTACTTCTCATCGACACTCGACCCCGTAGCTGTGGGTTTGCCAGGTTGCCTGAAAGCAGTAGCTGCTACATGCAGAAGTTTGGAACAGAGTGAGGGCATAATAATGGGATATCCTGTAAGGGTATTCGTACCTCATGATGTAGCAATTCTTTTGACAAGAAACAGAACTCAGTACATGTCACATAGTCGATTGACTAAACATGAGAAAATCATTCTGGGAGCATCAAATGTGACTCTTGAGAGATGTGTGAATGTGAATCCAGCAACGTTGTTACCAGATGCTGATAATGTGAATGTGGGAGATGATGTTGATCATGATTGTTTGGATGTGCTTGACTATTGCACAAAACCCAGACCAGACATAAGAGATTTGCCGTTACCTGAGAGTGATCATGTGCTGTTTGTGGATGGATCATGTCTAAGGACTGATGATGGTGTGCTGAGTGCAGCATATGCGGTGTGCAAGGTTTCCGAAGTTATGGAAGCTTCGCCTTTGAAAGGAGTGAGATCTGCTCAAGTGGCTGAATTGGTGGCATTGACGAATGCTTGCAAAATTGGGAAGAATCTGAGAGTGACTGTGATGACTGATAGTCAGTACGGATTTGGAGTCGTTCATGATTTTGGCCAGCTTTGGCGACAGAGAGGTTTCTTGACGTCGAGTGGGACTCCAATAAAGAATGCTGAAGTGATTGGAAAGTTGCTTGAGGCGATACAGCTGCCTAAAGAACTAGCAGTTGTGAAGTGTGCTGCTCATGGACAAGGAGATGATTTTGTTACTCTTGGTAATCGTTTTGCCAATGACATAGCACAGTATTGTGCAAAGAACAATCATTCGATTAATAGGGCACGAGAAAGGGAGATGTCTTTTTGTTCTGTGATGTTTACTAATGTCCTAGAAACGTGGGATGAAGTGAAACAGTTGCAGGATGAGGCAGGAGATGAGGAAATGAGAGATTGGATCAAGGCAGGTTGTGCCCCTAGAGAGACAGATCATGTTTGGATCTATAGAGATGGAAGACCAGTCATGCCTAACTCGATGTTATCAACAATGGCAAGGATGTATCATGGCCAGGGACATCTAGGGAGGGACGCAATGATTAGGTCCTTTAAGCAAACCTGGTACAATGCAAAGTTCAGGCTGATTGCAGAGAGCATCTGTCAGAGATGTTTGATTTGTCAGCAGTTTAATACTGGGAAAAAGACAGTGGTGAGTCTAGGAACAATAGGCAGAGAAGGAGGTCCTTTTACCAGAATGCAAATAGATTTCATTGAAATGCCCCAAGTGAACAGATTGAGGTATGTTCTAGTGGTAGTCTGTTTGTTCTCAAGATGGGTGGAGGCCTATCCGACTAGGAGGAATGATGGAATAACAGTTGCATAGTTACTGTTAAGAGAGTTGATTCCTAGGTACGGGTTCCCAGTGACAATTGAGTCTGACAGAGGTGGACACTTCTACAATGAGCTTATGGGTTTAATTTGCGAAGCATTGAGCATACAGCAGAAGCTACATTGTGCATACAGACCAGAGGCTTCTGGCTTCCTTGAACAAATGAATGGCACAATAAAAAACCGAATTGGTAAGATGTGTTTAGCCACTGGAATGAAATGGCCTGATGTCTTGCCTCTAGTGCTGATGAATATTAGGTCTACTCCAGATAGAACCACAGGGTTGAGTCCGCACGAAATATTAATGGGACGTGCGATGAGACATGCATTTGTGCCTGTCAACAAGTTGTTGACGATAACTGATGACATGATTTTGGATTACTGTAAAGGCCTGGCTGACGCAGTTCATTCTGTGTTTCACCAGGTTGGAGAAGACGCTACCACACTTGAGAAGAAGCAAGCCCATGATCTGAGTCCAGGGGACTGGGTGAGGATTAAGGTGCACAGAAGAAGAAATTGCTTGGTTCCAAGGTGGGGAAGGCCAAGACAAGTTATTCTGACTACAATGACTGCAGTAAAGTGTGCTGGTGTGAAAAACTGGGTGCATGCAAGTCATACTCTGAGAGTTCCAAATCCAAAAGATGGGACTGGTAAAGAGTATTTTGAAGAGTCAGATTCCAGTGATGATGCAGAAAATGAACCAGTGAGAGGAAAAAAGAATCCTGAAAGGGGTGAAGGAGAAAGAGAGTCAGGTGATTCTTTTTTCTTTCCAAGGGAGGCTTCAAGAGAAACATTGAGAGTCTCAGAGGAGAGATCGGATTCTGTAAGAGTGCCTGAAGTTCCAATAAGCAGTGGAGAAGAAAGAAGAGAAAAGAGCAATTCCACAGAGACTACACCTGAATCAGATGAGGAGGTTGAAAATCCACTTGAGATTACACCTGAAGAAGCAGGGTCAGAAGAAGATAGAGAGGGACAGATTGCGGAAGACCCCCGAGGAGGTGTAGGGAACATTCCCGATAAGCTAGGTGAAGGGACAAGTAGACAGCAAGAAGATTGCGTGTCGGAGATCCGAGGAGGGACAGAAATAGGGAAATCTCAATCAGTGGTGGAAAAGACTGTGGAGCGAAAGAAAATTGTTGAAGAACAAGAGGCAAATGAAACAGAATCAGATGAGAGTGAAAATGAGAAATCAGAGGGTCGAGTTCTGAGAAAGAGAACTTGGATTGGAGAAAGAAATAATAAAGAAGTGAGACCAAAAAGGGTTGTAAGAGGAGATCTTTGGCCTAACAGGATAAAGAGGCTGAGGTACAGACTGACACGAGCAAATTCATCGAAAGCTGAACAGGTGAACGAGGTGTCTAGTCAGAATCAAGCAAAGAGTGATAAACAAAAGGTCACAAAAGAACCGGAAGAGATCAAGAGAATCAGAAAACCTAACCAGAAGTATAGGTCACCGGAATGGACGTACGTGGCACTGTCTGAAGGTGAAGAGGCAGAAAGTCAAGGAAGTCCAGAGGGGACCGTACGAGAAGTGGTTGAGGAGAAAACTGTTGGAATCCTGAAAGTTATCTTGACTGACATTGGAGAAGAGTCGGATACTCAGGATGTTGTTGAAGATCTGATACAATTCGATGTTGCTGAAGAAGAAGTGAAAAGTGACGAAAATCCAAATTGAACTAAAGGAGTCACTTGGAGAAAAGTGAAAAGAAGAAGATCTGAAATTAGCTGTTTGAAATAATCTAGTGTTCTAGTGTTTCAGTAGTGGAGTAGAAGAGGCTAAGTCAAAAGACACTGCCAAAGTAGTAAAATGGCTAACACAGAGAATAATCAAAGTAGATGTGCCTTCTTGAAAAGATGGTGTAGAATGTGCTGCTGCTGTACTGGATTATTAATGCTATTATGGGGTGTACTAGCTTTACTAGTTACTTTTAGAGTTACAATAGATACTTTTGGAATACATACTGAAAATGTGACTAACATAGAGAAGAATTCACAGAAAGTAGTTCCAACTAGAATTAGTAACATTTACATACATAAAGATAGGTCAATTAATGATTTTTCTAGCAATGTTTTTTCAAAGTTGTTGTACGAATACGTAAAGACAATGGAAGTTAGGGATTGCTACGTTTGTATGCAATTACCTGCATCCGTTTCAGAAGGTGTTACTTATCATCATTTACCAGCTACGTATGGAATTTCATGTAGTGTGTTAAGTAGTGTTTTTTATTTGTTAGGGAAAATAGATTATGAGATGTCTAACAAAGATAATATTTTTGGGCAATTGCCTATGAACAAAAAGCAGAATCCAGCTAAAGAAGCTAACATTTTTGGTGAGATTTTTTATTGAGAAAGAGGAATTAACAATAAATTACATTTTTAGAAACAATTTAACTTGCAGTTTGAAAGAAGAAGAGAAGGCTTTCCTAGACATGGTAGAAGAAAGGAGAATGAGCATGCATGAAAAGGCAGGGAAATATAAAATGAGTGAGACAATATGGGATATTGAGATGGGAAAGGAATTGAGGAATGGGGCCAGTCCAACTTTGGCTTTAGATGCACCACAGAAGGGTAAACTATGCATTGAATCAGAGATTGGTCGCACTCTGCTCGTCACACCAGCAAGTAGCCCCAAGGAACTGTGGTCAATGTAGTGGCGACGGCGAGTACGCCTATGCCACGGTGTAAGTAGAAAAGTATGTGTCGCATTAGCCATCCCTGGACACGTGTTTCGAGGTAGTTGCCTCTCGTCAGCAGGGAGCAGGTCAGTGTAAAGGGGTGCCGCGTGGACTGCCAAAATGTAATTAAAACAGGTAAAGTACCTCTCATGGCGCGCAGGTGCAAGTCCTAGGCTCGTCAGCTCGTTGGCTCAAGGGAGCCGTAATAAATGAATCAGAGATTGGTCGTACTCTGCTCGTCACACCAGCAAGTAGCCCCAAGGAACTGTGGTCAATGTAGTGGCGACGGCGAGTACGCCTATGCCACGGTGTAAGTAGAAAAGTATGTGTCGCATTAGCCATCCCTGGACACGTGTTTCGAGGTAGTTGCCTCTCGTCAGTAGGGAGCAGGTCAGTGTAAAGGGGTGCCGCGTGGACTGCCAAAATGTAATTAAAACAGGTAAAGTACCTCTCATGGCGCGCAGGTGCAGGTCCTAGGCTCGTCAGCCCGTTGGCTCAAGGGAGCCGTAATAAATGAATCAGAGATTGGTCGCACTCTGCTCGTCACACCAGCAAGTAGCCCCAAGGAACTGTGGTCAATGTAGTGGCGACGGCGAGTACGCCTATGCCACGGTGTAAGTAGAAAAGTATGTGTCGCATTAGCCATCCCTGGACACGTGTTTCGAGGTAGTTGCCTCTCGTCAGCAGGGAGCAGGTCAGTGTAAAGGGGTGCCGCGTGGACTGCCAAAATGTAATTAAAACAGGTAAAGTACCTCTCATGGCGCGCAGGTGCAGGTCCTAGGCTCGTCAGCCCGTTGGCTCAAGGGAGCCGTAATAAATGAATCAGAGATTGGTCGCACTCTGCTCGTCACACCAGCAAGTAGCCCCAAGGAACTGTGGTCAATGTAGTGGCGACGGCGAGTACGCCTATGCCACGGTGTAAGTAGAAAAGTATGTGTCGCATTAGCCATCCCTGGACACGTGTTTCGAGGTAGTTGCCTCTCGTCAGCAGGGAGCAGGTCAGTGTAAAGGGGTGACGCGTGGACTGCCAAAATGTAATTAAAACAGGTAAAGTACCTCTCATGGCGCGCAGGTGCAGGTCCTAGGCTCGTCAGCCCGTTGGCTCAAGGGAGCCGTAATAAATGAATCAGAGATTGGTCGCACTCTGCTCGTCACACCAGCAAGTAGCCCCAAGGAACTGTGGTCAATGTAGTGGCGACGGCGAGTACGCCTATGCCACGGTGTAAGTAGAAAAGTATGTGTCGCATTAGCCATCCCTGGACACGTGTTTCGAGGTAGTTGCCTCTCGTCAGCAGGGAGCAGGTCAGTGTAAAGGGGTGCCGCGTGGACTGCCAAAATGTAATTAAAACAGGTAAAGTACCTCTCATGGCGCGCAGGTGCAAGTCCTAGGCTCGTCAGCTCGTTGGCTCAAGGGAGCCGTAATAAATGAATCAGAGATTGGTCGCACTCTGCTCGTCACACCAGCAAGTAGCCCCAAGGAACTGTGGTCAATGTAGTGGCGACGGCGAGTACGCCTATGCCACGGTGTAAGTAGAAAAGTATGTGTCGCATTAGCCATCCCTGGACACGTGTTTCGAGGTAGTTGCCTCTCGTCAGTAGGGAGCAGGTCAGTGTAAAGGGGTGCCGCGTGGACTGCCAAAATGTAATTAAAACAGGTAAAGTACCTCTCATGGCGCGCAGGTGCAGGTCCTAGGCTCGTCAGCCCGTTGGCTCAAGGGAGCCGTAATAAATGAATCAGAGATTGGTCGCACTCTGCTCGTCACACCAGCAAGTAGCCCCAAGGAACTGTGGTCAATGTAGTGGCGACGGCGAGTACGCCTATGCCACGGTGTAAGTAGAAAAGTATGTGTCGCATTAGCCATCCCTGGACACGTGTTTCGAGGTAGTTGCCTCTCGTCAGCAGGGAGCAGGTCAGTGTAAAGGGGTGCCGCGTGGACTGCCAAAATGTAATTAAAACAGGTAAAGTACCTCTCATGGTGCGCAGGTGCAGGTCCTAGGCTCGTCAGCCCGTTGGCTCAAGGGAGCCGTAATAAATGAATCAGAGATTGGTCGCACTCTGCTCGTCACACCAGCAAGTAGCCCCAAGGAACTGTGGTCAATGTAGTGGCGACGGCGAGTACGCCTATGCCACGGTGTAAGTAGAAAAGTATGTGTCGCATTAGCCATCCCTGGACACGTGTTTCGAGGTAGTTGCCTCTCGTCAGCAGGGAGCAGGTCAGTGTAAAGGGGTGACGCGTGGACTGCCAAAATGTAATTAAAACAGGTAAAGTACCTCTCATGGCGCGCAGGTGCAGGTCCTAGGCTCGTCAGCCCGTTGGCTCAAGGGAGCCGTAATAAATGAATCAGAGATTGGTCGCACTCTGCTCGTCACACCAGCAAGTAGCCCCAAGGAACTGTGGTCAATGTAGTGGCGACGGCGAGTACGCCTATGCCACGGTGTAAGTAGAAAAGTATGTGTCGCATTAGCCATCCCTGGACACGTGTTTCGAGGTAGTTGCCTCTCGTCAGCAGGGAGCAGGTCAGTGTAAAGGTATGCCGCGTGGACTGCCAAAATGTAATTAAAACAGGTAAAGTACCTCTCATGGCGCGCAGGTGCAGGTCCTAGGCTCGTCAGCCCGTTGGCTCAAACTATGCATTACCAGGAAGAAATCCCAATATGATAGGTATTTTGTTGGGACTAGTGAGTGTCATGATACATACTTCATTGCAACAGGATGGGGTTTTAAAGGTGGAGAAGATCCAGTTTTCCCAGGAGTGTATTACGTTTGTGGGAACAAGGCTTATTACAGGTTGCCTGACCATTGGTATGGCACGTGTTATGTGGGCCTGGTCTTTCCAAAGATTTTTCATATAGATAAGATAGAAGATGTAGAACACATTAATTTACTAACACGTTTTAAGAGAGAAACTTGGTCGGAAATCGTAGGTGATATTTTTGGAGCTTTAATTCCAGCAGTGGGAATTTCTTTAAATGCATATGGAATTCGGAAACTGTCAACAGTGGTGGATCGCTTATCGACAAGTACCGCTGGAGGGTTTCTTTTGGTAAATACGGAGATGATTGCCGTACCTGCCATGTCTATGCAAAATCGACTTGCCCTTGATATTCTATTAGCCAAGGAGGGTGGAGTCTGTGGAATGCTGAAAGTTCAACATTGTTGCACTTACATTCCTGACGAAAGTAAAGATCTGAAGGTCTATATCAAAAATATTACTGATTTGCATGAAGAATTAGTACCACTGGAAGCCGAAAGTATCTGGACTAAAATAGCTAATAAGATAGTTGCTGTTAAGAGTTTTATTGCTAAGATAGGTAGTACCGTTATTGGTAGAATATTATTTCCATTGACATGCGTAATTGTTGCTTTATTGATATTAAGATTGGTGTGTTTGTGTTGTAAAAACAGGGGAGGGAAAAAGAGAATAATTAGAGGAAATACTGAAAAGAAACAAAAGAGGTCAAGAAGAGACCCACAAGAAATAGAATTAGAAGAATTGCGGGAGAGTGTTTACTTGGAGTCGAAGAGGGATGATGTGAGAGAGTCTGGTGTTTAATGTTGTGTCATAAAAGACATTTTCAATTTCTCCTAAAAATTGGGACTAAAATTTTTTGTTTGGGGTTGGTTTTTGTGGTGATAATATATCACCAAAGGGGGGATTGCTGGAGCAGAGTTTTCTGTTGAAAATTTATTGAGTTTTAAGCTCCAGTTTTGTTTATATGTTATGATTAAAATTACTAATTTATAATCACTAATTATTTGTTTTGTTAAACGTCTTAATTAATCAACATTACTAATGAGAGAAACTACACGTGGGAATGCATATATGTTGCTTAATAATATGTGCAATTTAATTAAATGAGTGTCGAGTTTGTGCTTTTAAAATAACGTGTGCTAATGCTTCTTTGTGTTGCAGACGGCTAGGTAATTACTTACACATAAGGGTATTAGTGGGGATTAACACTGTATAATCATTATGATGTGGTAACGTTGTTTTGTGTTTCTTTTAATTAAGATGGTCCGTTTTGGCCTAAACCAAGATGGCTGCTTTTTACAGCCTGCGCTCGAGTGATTGAATTTTGACGAGAGGCCTTGCTGAACATGGTTGGAAGTCACCTGACCACAGCCTCTGCCTGATTTAAAAAGTTTCCGTGAGGACAGCAGCTCCGGGCATGCTTCCAATTGCCCTTGGAAAAGAATAAAGCCACAACGAACTTCGCTATGGTACCAAGGAAGAGCATTCATAAATGTGTCGCTTGCAAACTCAAGTTTCCTTCTTCCGTGTTTTTATTTTTGTGATTTTTTCTGAGCGGAGGTTTTCTAAATGTTACCAAGTGACATCCTTTCCTACTCGCTCTGCTCAGTGGCTCAACGGACATTCAGAATTTGTTTGTTACTTTTATTTCGATAGTTTTGCTATAAGTATTACTAGACTAGAGAGGGTCTGTAGCTTTTTGAGGCCACTTCTTCCTGAACCTATGCTTGTGAGGATCAGAGCTGATCGTGAGGACGGCGACTCGGGAGACTTTACTGAGAGACCTGTCCTGACCCATTTAGCTAGAATAGGTAATTATGAGAATAATGATCTTGCTATTAATTGACTTTCATTGAACTAATTTAGATAAAAATGATCTTTGTTTGAATATCAGTGTCGGGTGGTTATTCCTTGTCATTTATTGAGTTTCAAATGTTTTCCCTATGTTTAGATCATGACTCAGGACAATAACTTTATGGTCGCATTGACCTCGTTTAGATGCAGATTGGTTTAGGTTTCTCTCCAATATTCAGTGTGGATAGAGTAATAGTGTGAATCTCAGTGTGATGGGCCCTAGCGTATGATGAGTGTATGTGCGTGCGACTGTGGATTTACTCTGTCCGTGGAAGTAGGGAGAATTTATATGCTCCGATCTGCTGCACCAGCACGTCTTTGTCCCTCCAGTGAAGCATAGCCTATTTGCCACATCTCTGATTGGCTCCTGCCACTTTTCTACTGGTGCTCACTTTTCAAGAACTTTCTATCTTTTTCGTGAAGCACTTCATGAAAGTGCATATAATTCCAGCTGTCTCCGCTTTATGCTCCTCCCCATGCCTTTGTCCCTCTCAAGGTATGGTTTGGGCTCTCACTTGGCAGCTGTGTTTACACTGCACATCACACGGCCATAGCTTGCGGGTCATGGAAAAATGTACACCAATTTTCATACTACACTCCAGGAAAAACAGAGCCCTTGTGCCCAACAGCAGAAGTTGAGGCGTGCACAATGTACTGTTGGTAGTGGGGTGTTGCTCCCAGCATCACCCCAATGCTGTTTCCCTGGTGACTGTGACATGAGATGTTGAATGGGACTAACTATTTAAATTGCTGCAGGTGTTTTATTTAAAATTACAAATTAATGTTTCAGTTAGGAGCGCTCAAAATAGCCAGCTGAAAAATAAATTGGTTTTAAGTACTACAACTTTAACGCACATACATAGCCTTTTAAAATAAACAGAGTGTTTCAAGCAGTCTTAGAACGATGTATCGAGTGTATGCGCACCACCTTATTTCTGCAGTCTGAGAACACAAAGAATGGATATTAGTGGGATAGGATCGAGGTTCTTTACAGCGTCCCACAGGGAGGCAGTGATGCTGCATGCGGAGGCAGAACCAGCCATCTATGACCTCTTCTAGGGTACCCTGAGGGATTATATCTGGTGGAGTGGGAGGGAAAAATCCACTGAGGAGGTAGGAGGGACCACTACATTGTTAGGGTGGAGAGAGGAACAGAGAATTAAGATGTTACATTGTCACAGTGTACACATTGTTCGACTGACAAGTTTCAGCAGCCGCCCCCCCAGTACCTGGATACCCTCACGAGTGATAAGCAGCGCTCTACAAATCGTTGATTGATTGGAATAGTCAAACAATTTGAAGCGTTCTATCAACTTCTTATATATTTTTTAATGTTACAAGCCAAACTCATTATAAAATAGACATCAGCTAAAATAAAAGAATAATATAATTATAGATATTGCCGGTACGTGTGCAGTGAGCTGCATGATATTTTACTGTGCATTGGTTAACAGCATCTAGACCAGGGGTGGGCAGAGTTCGCATAGTTGCACTATGCGGAGTTGCAGAATAACTCAGTGGAATTCCGTGGAGTTCCGCTCCATCCTAAATTCGGTTCTCAAACATGCCTTCAGCTCCACACTACAACTGTGACTTCCTCCAGCTGTTAAACGTCTGCTGCACTCACACCTGTACATAACTGAACATTCCTCTGGGTTCTCTTCAGTGTGACCACTCCCCAGCATGCTCTCTGTGCCTTGGGCAGAGCGGCTTGAACCAGACCAGGACCTCAACGACAACAAGTTAGTCCATGAAGCAACAGGCCAGCCTTCTAGCGCTCCGCCTCCAGTCCCCAGCAGACATGTCTCACATGCCACGTTCTCGTTATTGTGACAATTGGCATAGCTCACTTCCGGTTGAAGATGGCGACTTCCACAGCAGGGCAGGCTGGAAAAGTTGCCTGTTACTTAGCAGCAAGGAGGTGTGTTTTGAGCAGTGGCCAAGTAAGCGTAAGCTCTGTGTGAGTAGACCGAGCAAGCTCATCTCCCGAGTCCTGAGTCCTGATCGAGCAGCTTGCTGAGTGAAAACGTACGAAAAGTGTGTGTGTGTGGGGGATTTTTTGCCTTGGTCCCTTTTGTGTAAATTAGTAATTGTCTGACGGCGTGCCTTTCACCCTGGAAACATTGTGGGTCAATTTTATACGATTTTGTGTTAACCTGCTTCCCCTATCACTGAGTTTGTGTTCTTACAATGTATTGATCATAGCAGTGCGAGTTTGTCACCCTCATGGCCCTCTAGTTTTGCTCCAATAAACGTATTTGATGATTAAAATGCAGCGTTTTAGAGTTTATGTAGAGCTTTCTACCCCATGCGAAATACTGAACCACTTGTTCTAAAAAGCGCACCTTTTACCTGTTTTTTCATTATACCGAAAGTCACGTTTGCACACATAAATTGTCTGCCCGACTCCCCCACACCCCAGGAGCGATGTTCAAGGCGAATGTCTAGCGTGACTAGTTCAACTTCCTGCCCTGGCAGAGGTGACTTTGCTCCCTTTGCCCACCTACACTTGCATAAACTCTGGTAAACATGAATGGATGCCCATGTATTCCCCACCCAAGGGTCGGTACCTTTACTGGACTCCTCCCTCGGCTCTGAAGTGGTTCAGCTCCAGGCATGCCCTCATGCAGCGGGGCCTGGCACAGAGGCTCTGTGCACGTCTGCTTCCTGGCACCGTCCCCCCTTCGCACTCTTCAGGTGCCCTCTCCCTGCAGCACAACATGGCCTTCAGTTTTCCTGCCCTCTCAGCAGTAACATCTTCTGGCGGCCCGCCCTCTACTAGCCCCACCTGCACTCGGAACTGATGTCCTGCCCCCCCTTCCTTATTCCCACAACTCCAGGCGGGAGCACTGCCCAGGCACCAGAGCATGGCTGGAGGTGAGAGAGGTGGGGGCAAACTTTTGCTTAGCGGTGGGCAGCAGGGGCAAACTCCACCACATGGTGCAATCAGAGGGGCTGATTACGATGGTGGGCGGATCGTCCCCGCCGGGCCAGAGGTGGTCACCGCCAGCCCGGCGGGGGCGATCCGCCTGCCATCCTGACTGCAAAGACCCCCCGCCATATTATGATGGCTGGGGAGTCGGCGGCGGAGGGAAAGACCATCCGCTGCTTTTCCGCCGGTCGACGAGTTGACCGGCGGAAAACGGGTTTAATATGGTGGCGGTGTCTGGAAGACACCGCCATCCATATTACGATGTAGGCTGTGATCAGCCTTTCCATGGATGTATTGCCGCCATGGAAAGGCTGGCGGTTCCTGCTGCCAGGGTGTTGGAGGGAGGGGGTGCACATGGGGAGTACCTATGGTACCCCCCTGCGTTTGCATGTACAATGTAGCAGACACCGAGCGGTGCCTGTCACATTGTGCATGTAAAAGCACAGCATGTATTTTTTACATTGCGGTGGGTGCTGCTTGCAGCACCGCCCGCCGCAATGTAAAATATACAGGATGCGCCCACCACACTGGCGGGCGCATCATAATACGTATGGTGGAACCGCCGCAACAATGGCGGGCGGTCCCTTTTGCAGCTGCGATGCCATCGTAATCGGCCCCAGAGTTTTTTGTCGAACTCAGCATTCCCAGCAGAATGTGGAGTTGGCAAAACTCCACAAATTCCACTGGAGTTCACCGCCCACCCCTAATCTATAATGCAGGCATGCAGAGCAAAAGTGTGCTCTGTAATAAAATACATCAATGACAAGAAAAAATAAACGATACATACAAGAGATAGAATACTCCTGTCCAGGTAAACCTAGTTTACATAAGGTAAATAGTTTAGCAAGCATAGTTGTTCTGTGTGTTTTGTAACAGCAGAGAAGAGATTCCCTGCCTTACTCCTCGACTCTCTCTGCAGCCTATTCTATGAAACGTGTCTGTCTGGGCTGTCTTCTGCATCCTGTACCTTCTGCTTGTCTCTATGATCCATCTTTTGTGCTTTCTCTGCAGCCTACCCTTGAAACCTGAAACTAAACGTGTCCCCTGTCCTCTGCAGCCTTTATTTTCTGCTGGCTACCTCATATACTTATCCACCCTCTTCAGTCTGTTTTCTTGCCTCCACCTGTCACCTCTCCTTCAGTTGTTGCCCATGTTGCTTGCCTCACTTTCTAAGAGTGCCCGTGTTGCTTGCACCCACTTCCCCTCTCCTTTCCTCACGTTGTGCATGCTGCTTGTCCCACTCCACCCCCCGTTTCCATTGTTGCCCATGTAGCTTGCCACCCTCTTCTGTTGTTGCTCGTGTTGATGTCCTCACCCTCTCAACTCTTTCCATTGTTGCCTGTGTTGCTTGAAACCCTCCTTCTGTTGTTTCCTGTGTTGCCAGCCCCCACCCCTCTGCCCGTTGGTGACAGTTTTGCCTGCCATATCTCCCCTCCTTCCATTGTTGCATGTGTTGCTTGTCCCCACCTGTCCCCACCTTCCACTCTTGCCCATGCTGCTTGCCCCACTCCTCTCTCCTTTAGTTGCTGGTTGTTCCTTCCACTTGTCCACCCTGCCTCTGTTGTCAGTATTACTCCCACTACTTGCCATAACAAGAAACGTTCCTATGACACAGACAACGCTAGCCACGTTAAGTGCTTGCTCCCCACCTGACCTCTTTGTTGCCTCTTCCCTCCTGCCATGTTGCCTCCCTCCTTTGTTGTTTCCCTTGTTGCCCACCTAACTACCATAACATAAGAAAACCACTATGATGCAGACTTGGCTGGCTGCGTGACAGCACTATTTCCCTATCCACCCTTCTTGTTGCTTCATTCCACCCTCTTTGTTGCCCCACCCTCCCCTTGCCAGCAGTACAAAAATAAGGCTGTGACACGGCCCGTGCCGGATGTGTCAGCACTTTTCTCAAAGCTTTCAGCTACGCTGTACAGTCGCCTCGCTGCTGTACACCATGGCTAAAACAATGCCAAAGCCAATAGGTCACGTAGGCGAGATCCGTTGGCTTTGCCAATGCTTATTTAGGTGGCTTCCATGTGCAGGGTTCTTGCTTTTGACAGTTCCTTTAATTGCTCTAGTGCCAGGCTATCTTGCCAGGCTCTTGGAGTATCGGGTCTCTTAACTTGGCCAATGCCCAGCCTTGTATGAATTGCACTCATATGTCTTCTGATTCGTCTTATAGTATGTACATGCTGGCTAGCTGCTTGAGACAGGTGTAGATAGTTTGAACCACTTGCCTGGACCCTGTTGAGCCTGGCGCAGTGGGAACCACTTTTATTCGGGTTTGGCCATTTGTCATAATGACAGTTGAGAGCTGCAACTATGGGGGCGTAGGTGAATGGGGACCTGACTCTGGGAGGCTGCAGGATAGTTTGCGGATGTTTTCTCTCACTAGGAGCAACATCAGAGTGTATTTTCGGTTATCTTCTACAGCAGTGACTGGAAAGTTCATTTCAAGTCTCTCCACCCACAGCTTCCACTTGGTTGCTTGGCTGACGGCAGCTTGGTGTTGATGAATGGCTGGCATGGTCACCATCTTCAGCTGCCACACACAGTTGTGTGGGTGTCCCTTCTAAAGCACATCTAACTCTGGGAAGCTAGAGGCTTAGGGCCACCATCAGGTGTCTGAGAGTGTACACCAGTTAGAGTACCTTGATGACACCCATGCGTATCTTAGCCCAAAGGTGCTTGCCGTTGTGCTGTCTTGTTTGTATATCCAGCCAAACACACTGCATCTCTGAAGGAGAGAGGAATGTTGCTGGGTATAGATAATAGGAAAGCAGTGCATAATTACTTTAATGTTGAGCTGAAAAAGGATATCTCAATATCCAATATAAATACCAGATGCCTAACACAAGTGATATGCTGAGATCAATGTTCGCTAGACATCTATTGTATTGCATGCAGTCTGAAAGATACCATTCAATTATAGTGTTGATTTGATAACAGAAACAAAACATAGTAATTAAATCCAAATGTAATGATATTAAAAAAGACATGTGACATTACACACATCTAGAAATGGAAACAATCAAGCTGAAAGAAATGTTAAAGGCATGTGACATTAAAACGTATAGCACTACAAGTACTACAACTGACTCTGAGATACTCAAAAAGGGACTCAAAACAGTAATACTAAAACAGTTGCACTCCAGCTTGGTGCTGAGTAAGTCCACATATTTAGCTTTATGTCTTGTCTGCTTTGGTGTTATCCATAGGTAACATGCATGATTGAAAGAGTCTTAGTTTTTAGAGCTGTATGGTCTATTTGCGAAACTTTTGTTTTTTGCTTTTGAATCTGGGTTTTGGACCTCTGCTGTGGAACAAGGTCTTCAATTGGAATCCCATTCTCCTGCCCCGTAAAGCTATGGATAATGATTTTGAGATGCAACCTCCAGTGTCTACATTTTAAATCAGGTCAGGTAGGGTAAGGGGCACTGCTAATAATTGAACACAATGCCTGTTTACACGTGTGCACGTGTGAAAGCTGAGTGAAGAAGACTGTCGCCTGACTCAACATGGCTACTGTGAACATGTAGCTCTGAGTCAGTCTAGGCTGTCATAATTCAGTTGGTAACTGAGGTCGAGCGTGGCCTGACTGTTTAACATGGTGGTCGTAGCGGCGTGAGCTCCTGGTATGGCCTGGTCTGAATCTGCATATATCAGCAAAGCTGAGCACTTTCTAGACCTGAGCTCTGTATTATCAACCCCTGTGGAACGGAAGCCCCTTAGGTTGCTTAGTGACCTCGGGCCCCTGTAAGTCCCCTGCGACTTTAACAAGAGTGTTATATTCTGTATTAGATATAATGCATTCTCTCCCTAATTGCCATGACACCTCCTGCTCAGCCTCTGTGTGTGATATCACAGAATGTTTATGTGTGTCTGTGGGATCAGTTAGAGAGGGCAGGCTGAACAGCAGGAGGCTGCTCCTGGTGGGGTATTGATATGGCACTTACATGACATCTGTAACCTGTAACAGAGACTATTATCTTCTAATACATTTCATCATAAATCCTATATGACCTGCCTACAGAGGATCATTCTTTGATTGCAACAATGGCGACGAGGATGGGATGCGAACCCATGCTCGCAAGGCACAATTGATGTGCGTGCTCGCACCTCGGAGGAACAGATGAGGTATCGCTCACTGGCGTACTGAACTTCTTGTTACCTGCTATGTTTTGTTTTTCATGTTGGGTTTGAGTAAAGTTGTCAGTAATATTTAATAGGGTTTGCATGAGATGTAATGCAGGATGGTAGTTATATGGTAATTACATGGTATATATACTTGTGGAATATTGTGCATAGTTATACAAAAGGAGCAATGTTATATTGACTCCATGTTGGAAATCCAGAAATAATTTTGTTGCGAAAATGCTGTTTTTTAACAGTAACATTGAGTATATAATGTCCTTGGTCCTGCAAGGGTTGTAGGAGAGGCAGAGTTTCTTAAATTGAGTCCAACTTTATGTAGTATCCTGTTAGGATGAGCGTGGGTGAGAGATTCCCTCTGCCTACTGCTGTAATGAGCATTTGTTATATATGATTATTGTTTGCCTACTGATGCGTGAGTGTGGATTGAGAGACACCATTAACTTTGTTTTCTTTGGTCACACGATGCCCTAGGTTGGGATGAGTGTGGGTTGAGAGATACCCTTTTCTTTGCTTTTCTTTGGTCACAAGATGCCCTAGGTTGGGATGAGTGTGGGTTAGGAGACGCGCTTTGCGTTGCCTACTTCCCGAGTGTTTGAGTGAAGGTTGAAAGAGACCCATTTTCTGAAATGATGAGTGTATTGTCATTTATTGTAGGCTAATGTAGTGTACTGTGATTCAGGGACGAGCAAGGGTTGAAAGATACCCTTTGCCTACTACTTGAGTGAAGGTTGTAGGATACCCATGTTCTGAGTTTATGTAGTGTCCTATGTAAGGATGATCGAGGGTTATAGTTTCCCTCTGCCTACTATTTTTATATATTTGAAAGAGACCCTTTTATATGTTCACAAGATGCCTTAAGTTGGAATGAGTGTGGTTTTATAGACACCCTTTACCATTTTATGTAGTGTCCCGTGTAAGGATGAGCAAGGCTTGAGAGATGCCCTCTGCCCTGTTGTTATGCAGTTGAAAGAGACCCTTTTATATGTTTACAAGATGCCCTAAGTTGGGATGACTGTGGGTGTAATGTGATGCACTATAGTACGTGTGCATGTTTCATATTGTTTTCATTTATATAGGCCTGTTCTGCATAAAGCTCATGCCCCGCATTCCTTTTCCATGGTCTCTCAACCGTACTGGATTCACAGTTGAGATTCCTGGATATCGGACCTGCGGTAAGTGGACTCCTGCTTCTTTCTAATAAACGTCAACGTCTTAATAACGACCTTCACGAATTCAGAGTGATTTTTACCTACATGACATTTGGCGATGATTGAACCAGCAGGAGCCTGCTATCCAGTCTTTTTATTAATTTCTCGTCAGCTACTGGCAGCAAGTTAGAGAGTCCATTACCTTTTAGCTCCTGTTCCTGAGCACTGTAGAGCTGCACTAATGATCAGGAGTTGGTGCCTTCCTCCGATTCATTAATTAGCCGATTCCTTCCTCTCTTGGCATTTCAAGGGGCGCGGTTTTCATGCAAAGACATCAGCAGTTTAATCGGATGTGGCACGTCACAAAAATGTGGCGGCCATCTTGTACTGTGCCATTTCACTTCTTTACTTGTTTAGATTGTTCAAGATATGGCTAGTGAGGATTACTCATACTTCTTAAAGGTACTTTTTAATATTTGCTTATTTTTTCTCATTTCAAGAAAACATGTCTGGTTTTTAACAGTTTGTTCAGTTACAGCCATTTCTTCAGAACCCTGGTAAACCACTTCAGCATTTGGAGAAATGGTACAATTCATTTGGGAATTTTTTTGTTGCAATTGATGCTAAGGAATTCAATGCAAACAGGAAAAAAGCTATACTGTATAGTAATTTAAGTGCAGATGGTCAACACATTTCTGATCATCTCCCAATTATCACTCCGTCTGCTGGAATGTGTACATGAAAGCTGTCACTAGGTTAAAAAGGAAATTCACAGAACAACCAACTGTTTTATTAGAGAGGTTCAACTTCAATAGAAGGAAACAAGCTATGGAGGAAACAGTGGAAGAGTACATTTCTGCACTTTGTATTCTTGCTGGAAAATGCAATTTTGGTTCAACGTTGGACCTTTCCATCAGGGATAAATTTGTTTTTGGATGCAATTTGAAGAAAATACAGGAACGTCTTCTTTCATTTAGGGATCCAACTCTAACTGAAGTGTTAGGTATAGTTAAAGCAATAGAATGTTCTGTTATGTCTAGCAAGTGTATTTCTTCAGATATTGTGTCACAACCTATCAATGCTATACAGACTTCGGATTCAGTTAAAGCTTTATCTTTCAAGGGGAAAAGTAACAAATTTCAACAAAAAAGGGGCATGTCTTTTTGTTACAGATGTGGCTCGAAAACAAATGTTAGCTATAATCCAACATGTCCCGCCATTGGCAAGAGATGCACTAAGTATCACAAAATGGGACATGTCCAAGGTGTTTGCAGGAGTGGTGGAGATATCTCTTGAGTTGCCTCTGTGGACATAGCCTCTATTACAGAAGACTGCACACAAGATCTCTCGAGGGTTGTCTTGACATGATGTAGATATGGTGGAAGTTACTCCAGTAAAAGGACCCATTTGTGATGTTTATATTGGTTCTATCAAATTAGATATGATGGCGGATTCTGAAGCACCCATCACAATCATATCTGATACTCTTTATGAGCAAATTTGGAGTACACAGAAACCTTTACAAAAACCGGATGTGTTCTCCAAGGCATATGGAGGTCAGGATATATATCTGCTTGGTTTCTTCTTGGAAAATGTTTATGCAAAGAAACTTATACTAAGGTATATGTGGCTAGGAAAGGTAAATTGATTTTAGGTTGGCAAAACCTAGCAGGAGTGGGGTTAATGCTTCTTACTGGCTCCTCTATCCAGTTAGTGTGTGATGTCAATGTAGCTGCAGTACAGAATTCTGAAGACCCCATTCTTTCTGAAGTTATGCAATTGTTTCCTGATGTTTTTTCGGAGAAAATTGCCACCATTTACAAGTTTGAACACAAGATTAAATAAAGTCAGATCAGTACCACTATCTGTAAGACCTCAACTTAAAGTTTTACTTGATCAATTAGTTAAAGAATAAGTAATTGTGCAAACCTATTCCTCAGAATGGGTCAGCCCCATCATTGTAGTTCGCAAAAAGGATGTCGATATAAGATTGTGTGCAGACTTATGCACTTTGAATAAGAATATTCTGATTGATTTTCTCAAGACCTGACTACATTCGTTACTCCTTTTGAAGCATATAAATTCTTAAGGCTCCCGTTTGGTCTGGCTTATGCAGTAAACGTGTTTCAGAAATTCATGGACTCTACACAATCATATCAGGATGACATATTGATTTTCTCAAGAACGGAGTCAGAACATAACGATATATTAAAGAAGGTATTAGATGTTTTCAACGAGGTTGGTATTACACTTAAGCCAGAAAAATGCAAACTTCTTAAAAACAAGTTGGATTAATCAGGTCAAGCCAAATTGGTGTTGGTACTGTTCTATGCCAATGCTATGATAATAATTAACATACTGTGGCTTTCGCATCATGGACTCTCAAACTTTCAGAATCACATTATAATACCATTGAAAGAGAGGCTTTGGCTTGTTCGTAGGCTATTGAGAAGTTTAAAACTTATCTTCGGGGTATGAGTCTTATTATTTTGACAGATCATAAACCTTTAATCCATTTACTTAATGGAAATGGCACAGGTAAGGCATCTGCTAGGCTGGTTAGACTTCTTTTACACCTGCAGTAATACAATTTCAGAATTGAGTTCATTCCTGGTAGCAAAAACTCTGGAGCAGATTTTTTGTCCAGGAAGCCCATTCCAGAGGTTGATATTACTGTGGGGTGTGAAGAGGTTGAATCTGTGGGAGCTATGTCAGATGATGTTTTGGAAGGTTCTGCACACATTTCTAGGGAAGAGTGGTTGTCTGCCATGACTGATCATAAGGTTTTATCATTGGTCATGGAATTTGTAAAAAAGAGCTGGGAAGGTCTTTGGCGGTTACCCGTAGACCAATTGCACAAGTAGCCAGTGAGTTGTCTTTTGTTGGTGGACTGTGTCTCCTTAATGATGTTGCCATTCCTCCTGTGGCCATAAGATTTATGCTATTCCAGGCAGCTCATCAAGGACATTTGTGAGTTGGGGCCTCAGCCAAGAATTTAAAACAGTACTTTTGGTGGCCTTCTCTTGATTCTCAGCTTGCTAACTGGATTTCATCATGCAGTACTTGTCTACTTTCAGACAAAAAGGATTTTTTTAAATTTTGTTCCTGAGGCAAACACCTTGTCTGTAGTTACGTTTTTAAGTAAAGTTTTTGAAAGTGAAGGTCCTCCCCGCAATCTGGTCACTGATAACAGCAGTCATTTTACTTTCTTGCACATGAAAGAATTTATTAAAAAACACCATATTAGGCATCTCAAAGTGGCTTTTTACTCACCAACTTCTAATGGACTTGTAGGAAGGGTCATTGTGTTTTTAAAAGAGGGTGTGCAATCGGCATTGGCCAGTGGAGTGCCTGTGGAAACTTTCTTAAGACAAAAAGTATGGACTTATCACACCACCCCACATTCTACCACAGGTGTTTCACATGTTTTATTGCTAAGGAAAAGGAAACCCAAATCAGATGTGTGTCCAGATTGGGTTGGAGACACTATGCCAAAAAATAAAGGTTGTCATTGTGACATTGCCAGGTTGGTAAAGTAAAAAGTTGATGTAGCGCAGAATAAATACAAAAGGTATTATGACGCCAAACATAGTGTGAAATGTCTGGAGTTTGAGGAGAATTATTGGGTTCTTCTTAAACTATCTAATAAGGTTAAAAAAGGGGAATCCATTTATTCTGAACCTGTTCAGATTCAGAAACTTCCTAAAGATGCAGCTTTGTTGCTAGGTAAAGGCTGATGAAGCAAGAGAGCTTTAGTCAAACTGACACCAGAACAAGCTGGGGATATTGCTAAGCACAAGTATCGAAACTCAAAAAATTGGGTGGATTTGAAAAAGGGTGTTTCCTCTTCTGACATGCACCAGCCACAGGTGTCTTGCTCCAACACAAATATGGGCAGTGATAAAGTTTCTGCAGACGTGACACATGAACGTGCTGCTTCAAATGAAGCTAATGATGTAGGTAGTATTCTTTCTACATTCACCCAAATGACCAGTTATGCTCTAGGAATAGGAATGTTTCCATGCCTGCTATGTATAAAGATTTCTTTGTGTATTGATATCAATTTTTGTTTATGTAACAGGGAAGATGATGTAGCGTGATCAATCAATCAGGGAATTGTAAGTGCACTACTCACCCGTGAGGGTCTCAAGGCGTGTGAGGGGGGTGTCAGCAGATCCGTTCAGCCAAAGAGCCAGGTCTTGAGAGTCTTCCTGAAGGTGTTCAGGGCAGGGCCGGACTGGCCGTAGCGGGCACCGGGCAATCCCCCGCTGGGCCGCACGGGTGGGGGCCGGTTTTGGGGCCCTGTAGGCCGTTTTTGTGACAGGGCCGTTTTTGCAGCATAACTGCAAAATCGGCCCTGTAACAAAATCGGCCGAAAACCAGCCCTGCCAAAGAGCTCGGCGGCACCCCTTACCCCCAGGGGGGCCGGCCGAGCACTTTGCCAGGGCCGGTTTTAGTTCCCAGTCCGGCCCTGGTTCAGGGAGGGGGAGCGTCTGATGTCTGCCGGTAGTTCGTTCCAGGTCTTGGCTGCAATGTGAGAGAACGATCTTCCACCTGCTCTGGCTCTGTGGATGCACGGGGTTTCGGCCAGTGCGAGGTTGGCAGATCGGAGGTTTCTTTCGGGTACGTGGAAGTTTATTCTGTTGTTGAGGTATTTGGGTCCATTGTTGTGTAGGCATTTGTAGGCATTTGTGAGAATTTTGAAGGTGACTCTCTTCTCCACGGGGAGCCAGTGGAGTCTCCTCAGATGCTGACTGATGTGTTCATGCCGGGGGATGCCGAGAACGAGTCAGTTAGAGAGAGGCAGCTGAGCCGAAGGAGGCTGCTCCTGGTGAGGCATTGATATGGCATTTTCATGACATCTGTAAATTGTAACAGAGACTATTTTCTTCTAATACATTTCATCATAAATCCTACATGACCTGCCTACAGAGGGTCATTCTTTGATTACAACAAAGAGGAATGGGGGAGCCTAGAAATGCCCTGCTTCTCTCACTGGAATGCATTACTTGCTGGCCCATTGAAGGGGCGACCAGGCAGTGGAGGTACTAAAAGAGAGGCCCTCCCCCCCCTCAACTTGTTCCTGTACCCTGGTCCTGTCCCTGGCCTCTGCCCCTGGTCTAACATGGGGATCTAACTAATTCTGCAAATGTACAACTGTAGTACAATATTGGAGTGAACCTTTGATGTACACACTATAAATGTGACACACTGTTATATTTAAAATGCCAATAAAAATCAGTGTTTTAAAAAATAATTCAGTTGGTTGCTGAAATGTAGCACAACATTTCTTGTTGAGTAAAGTACATAATGTGTGTGTCATGCCCTAGTCCACGTGACCTTGGGTGTGTCTCACTTATAAAGACACACCTTGTCTAGAACTCACTACTTGCCTGTAAGACTTCATCTGGCTTCAGCTGTTGGGTGTGATTCTGTATAAAAACCACACCCATCTGGTCACTGTACATGCCTTTGAAATTTCTGATCAGGAAGCAGTAGCCTCTATTGAGACTCCAGCCCAGCCGACCCCTGCAAGCTTCATCATGCTTTCCAGTGTTGAGGCACAAGAACTCAAGTATGCAAAAAGTGATGGATGTAATACTTGAATTAATCTCAGCCACTGGTAGTTACTCGGGCCGCATCCCAGTCCATTGTTATTTTGCACACCATGCCACCCCAGTTTGGACCCAGCTATATATAAATCAGTCTTGGCTCTGCTCCAGTAGGAACAGTCCAGCTTGAACTGCCGGACCAGGTACTCTCTGAAATGGAATACAAGTAACCCATGGACAGTTTCGCCCTGACTGGAGCTCATCAGTTGGGTGCAGCTCCCTGTATTACAATGAGTACAGGACCTATGTCTGGGCATACCTGTCAAGCTTAGGGCGTCACACTGAAGTATACAAAAAAGTGATGGATGGAATGCTTGAATTAATCGCAGTCACTGGGACTCATCAGCTCCAGGCTGCAAGTTCCAGCACCCCAGGTTTTTTCCTTCACTACCTGCTAGAATATCAAGATCCAACTAAGATTAGTTAGTAAGTCAATTAGGGATTCAGTTCACAAGTTTCTTACCCATTTTGCAGTTTCCTGTAGGAAACCTTGAATTTCTTTTTGTTAGTGCAGACAATGGCTATGTGTCACTCTTACTCTGGTTGCTTTGTTTAGCAAAATCGCCAATTGTACATCGAAAAGGAAAGTGATTGCTGGATGGTGTGCCAGATGTAGCTTTTTACCTAGCATTAGAGTGCGGACAAAGGTGTGGTTGATATTTCCATAGCTGAGAAAAACAAAAGAGGAAGGTGCACCAGTCAAAAGAAGTCCAAATCCAAATAGGTATCTTTAAGTATTCCCTTTTATTTTCTTTAAAAGACTCAGCCAACGCGTTTCGTTCCACACAGGAACTTCTTCAATTTCCATAGCTGAGCACAAGCAATTACTTGGTAATTATGGTAGGAGAAGATCTCTGTTCTAACAGGGGGAGGGGCAGGCAGATTTCTGTCACTAATACTCAGCCGTCTTTCCAGATTCTGGAGGAACAAGCCAGACCTTCACGAGCAGAGACAATCTCAAACAATGATGTTCATTAATTTTGAAAAGGGCTTGCCATCCAGATGCTGTACAGTTGCTGGGCATGCCGTGGTCTGGTTCTTTTGGGGACAGGGGTGAAAGGCACTTAACACAGAACTATCCACCTCCCTTCAGAAGGAGCCTGGAAAGGATGGAAGATGAACCAGTGACAGAGGGACCCTGCCAGGAGCCTTTGGAGTGCCCCCACTCCTGAATGGTACTTCTGGACATTTGGGACTCTTCCCAGAGCAGTTTGCACCAGATTTATAGATCTCTCATCAACTTAATAAGGAGTGGACTTGCCAGGGGCCCTGAAAAATGATGCCCAGTAGACTTCTTTTTGGCTGGGTCCTGCTTTAGTGCGTGAAGCAGTGGGCACAGTCATCCTGAAAAAGAGGCTATACTTCTCAGTGACTGTGGTGCATGTAGATTGTTGTGTTCTGTGGAGAAACTGTGGGGTGCTGCTGACAGGGGTATAGCTTTGGGGGTGGGTGTTACAGCCCCCTAATAGGTGTATTTTCTGGCAAATATTTGGGTACAGGTGCTTTTAGTCGGGTATGGTGAGGTGTCTGTTGGATCTCACAAGGTTTGTTTACATACACACAGACAAAAATGCACACACTCTCTCTGTTTTTAAAGTCCTCAAAAAGGTTGGTTATTTTACAGAATATTCAGCTTTCTCTCACTTAATACCCCTACCAATCCGCATTAGTGTCCCTTTCTGCTGCCCTATTAGCCCTTCTCATGCATCCAGCTTGTCCTATGGTGTATTTTAACATTATGCGCCAGCACGATTTTTGAAAATCTAAACTCACGTCCCCCTCCTCTGAATCCTACTGACCAAGCTACGCCCCTGGCTGCTTAGGAAGTCCCCAGGCTAGTCAAGAGGGCAAGGTTAGAGCCCGTAGCGCATACCTACTCTCTGCAAAGAGGAGGGAGCAGTAGTGCAAAAGCCTGTGAGGGGCTAGAGATGTTCTCTATGTAGACCTCTGGCCAGGAGATGTCTAGCCACTGGCACCAGTGTCTGGGGCTGGCGCCCAGGAGCAAAAAGTCTCAAAACCAAAGTTGATTGGTTTGATAGGGCCACAGATACATTAAGTTGGGCTTGTTTGTTCACAGCTGAGGTGGCTGGGGAGGGCTTGGGGTTAGGTGGTAGAGCTAGTGGTGAGGATCTAACATTAGGCAGTTTCCTTGACATAGGCCCTTAACTCTCTAGCTATTAGAAAAGCATAACCACCTTCAACAGTTCAACATATATTGCACCTATTTTGTAGGGGTGAGGAACTGGTCATTGTTACTGCTCAAATTAGTTTCATATTTCACTATACTAATTCACCACTATTTCTTTATGGGTTCCGGAGTAGCTTGCTACTCGCTGAAAAAGTGCTTTGACGCCTCATCAGGAATAGTAAGCGCTATATAAATGCAATTACAATACAATACCCAAGAACCACAGAGCCGGAAAGAGAATAGTCCCTACCACAGGGGATCCCCCAGGCACTTTTTTCTGCTGGTACCTCCTATCTCCCACTCCGCAGGAAAACGTGATGAGGCAGGAAAGTGGGGAGAGACACTCACTAAACGAACACCAGGAGCAGAGTGTCTGGTGAGCGATCTGACAGAAAGGGAGAGAGCTGGTGCCTCATAATTAGGCAGGGGCCCCTACGGTGTATTGAGACGGGGGTGGTCTCTTGAAAGGAAAAGAAGGCAAGTTGAGAAAAGGCGGAATATAGCTACATCAAAGAACCACAGTGGTGTGTGCTCTGCAAACAGAAAGTGTCTGGATTGCTAGGCAACCAGAGCAATGAGTGAATTCGTAAGGCATAGGCCCTTGTTAAAACTGAGCCTGGTTTTGTTGAATGTTGTGCGTGCAGAGGGAGAACTGATGTTAATGTGTTATGCATTTTTAGATCTGGTCACAGTAAACGTATAGGTCTTTATTTTGACTTTATGTTAACGTTTTATTATGTTATGGTGCTGCCTGAATGCTGCTTTGCATCTCTCTTATGTTTATTCCAAAGCCACTAGGTTTCTATTTAAGAGTTGTAAAATGTGTTGTTTGAGGCAGTAGGCCTAAATTCTTATATATGAACACTGTACAAAGCCCATAGGCCTAACTCTGTTATTGTGGACAGCTTAGGTCCATAATAATACACTTTAAGGGGGGTATTATTATTTTTTCATGTCATGCTCTGTAGGCACATACATTGTCAAATGGTACCTATTAGGTAACTGAACAGAGAAGGATCACGTTGCACCCATGATAAATATTTAGTAGATGATTTGCAATCTGGTTATTCTGCTAGACTCCTTAAGGGAGGGGTTCCCATTTGTTAATCTCACTGAAATCCAGCATATAAATCTAATTGTGTTCAGAGCATATGTTATGTGTGCATTAACATTATTTCTTTTTTAAAGTAATAAAGCCATTAATTTATTGAGTTCTATTGTTGTGCATCACAGCGGTCTGAGTTCCTAGCCCACAACATTTCCATGTGTCAGTCATCAATGTTTCTCCCTTGCTATGTTGAGTGAAGTGCCAAAAGGTAATTGGTCCCCAATTTGATGATCCTGAGGTAGGGAGGCCCTTGGAAATCAGAGGTTAAACACTATAATTGATGCATTTGGGGCCCAGTAATGTCTGACCTTCCACACCTGATTTTCCACAGGAGCTTTATGTGGGAATTGTTTTGGTCTTCTGAGCGAGTTCTTGAGGTGTAGGCTGTAGTGTTGGTGCTCATGTACTTGAGCCATTTTGTAGTGTTCTGCGGAAGGCTCGAGTGCATGCGCTATCTGACGGTGGGTGGGAAGGTTCTAGAGTGTGGGACGAGTGGGAGAGAGAAACTGTTACTGGTGGCTGTGCCTGGTGGCTGTGCCCGCACTCCTCTGCTGTCTAAAGGGGTTTAAATTGAAATAAAGGAGTTCACGTATACTACCTGTCTGGCGTTTGATTGGAACTCAACAATGGCAACGACTGATGTTTAAAGCTCGTGAACCCATGCACACTGGTCAAGATAAAGAATATTTCTACATCCAGATATGGAATGGAAAAATGACAGCAATTAAAGAAAGAATGAACATTTACCTTCATTACAAGCGTGATTCTGAAACCTCGGCTACAAAGGTATTGTTTACGCCTTTTATACTATCCCCTGCGTGTTTGAAAACTCCAGCCTAGATAGCTGTTTATCGAGGGGTTTGAGGCTAGATGCCTTTGACTGAGTACTTCAGTTTGGAAGCACTGTGGCATGAAATTGTGACAATTGTGGCCTGTCTGCCTTCTTTGGAGATGACCATTGGTGACCGGTGACAGTTGGTGTAACCGCCATCGGCCGCATTTTACGAGCGGCGGCGGTATTCCAAGCTCCTGAATCCCTGGTTACCTCGTTCCTGACGTCAGACGGACTCCAATTTTTGACGCTCCACAAGCGTATTACGTGACACGCTGGGTAACACAAAGGTTACGTTACAAGCAGCCATTTTGGATCGACGAAGTACAATATTTACCGATTTTCATTCTTTCACCGGCAATTTCGGAGCAGTGTTTGCGTGCTTATTTAAACACATTCCGGAGACATTATATCACCTTCCGATCATGTATTCGTCCACAACTACTGTGACACACACACATGTGTGTCATTTTAGAAATTGTTGTCAACTACTGTGACACACAAACACACAATGTGTGTTGTCATCCAGTCTAGCTTTTCATCACTGTGACACACACACTAATATTTTGTGTCATCCAAGGTACTCTTTATCTGCTTTACTATATTTCGTACTGTGTTTATTTTGTGCATTACTTGCAGCATGGCTATGGCAACAATGAACTTACCTGCTCCACAACAGGTCATGATGAAGGATTGTGAGGTTTCAAGCCAGAGATAGGCGGAATGGAGGGATTACATCATCAATTACCTTGACACATTTGAAAAGCAAGGAATTACATCCTGAAAGGAAAAAAACAAATTTTGCTACATTGTTTAGGTCCTGGGGAATTGAGGGTGTATAACAGAATTCAAAAGAAAACTGAAGGTGAAGGTAATGTGTTCTCACAAGCCATTTCAGATCTTAATGCATATTTTGCACCTACTGTTTGTAAGGCTGTGCATAGGTTTAACTTTTACCACCGCAAACAAGAACAGGGTGAGAAGGTGGAGGATTACATCACTTCTCTCAGAAGGTTAGCTTTGTCATGCAAGTTCGGTATCATTGAAGAAGAACAAATCCGCGACCAACTGTTCATGCATTGCAACAACCAGAACTTGCAAGACAAACTGTGGATTAATGGTGACGCGAATTTATGTGAAATTTCTGCCATCATTAGCAAGGCAGAATTAACCACTCGCCGTGCAAAAACTGTCAATGCAAAAGCTAAGATTGATAGTAATGATGACACAGTTAAAATTGTCAGGAGTTACAACCATACTAGTTTGGAAAAGGTTAAAAAGAAAAATGATTTTCAACTGCCTAAAGAAAAAGTCAAAAACAGAGAACGCACTGTCTCTGACATCAAAGGTATATGTTACCGTTGTGGTAGCACATCTCATCTAGCTAATGACAAGAGATGTCCTGCTCTTGGCCAAAGATGTGCTATTGTAAGATGTCTGGGCATTTTGCATGTGCTTGCCGCAAATCCAAATCCGTTAAGTGTATTGTGGATGAATATGAGCATGATATTGAGAGTACGAATTCAGACGATGATGCTAATAAGGTGTGTTGTATAAATGACAATGAATGCAGGAGGAAAAAACCTATTTGTGAAATAAAGGCGGTAGGTGTTCTAGTAACCTTAATGGCAGACTCAGGTTCTCCCTATACTATAGTAAACAAAAACTTTTGGAAAGAGTTATTATGTACGAAAATTGGCAACCACCTTGAAAGCCCCGACATACGTCCTGTAAGCTACACTGGTGAACCTATAGACCTTATAGGTTTTCGCAAACTTACCTTTGAATTCAAAGGAAGAGTAGCTATCTGTAGTAGGACCATGCGTTCTGGGTTGGTGGGATCAAGGTGAGCTCGAAATACGACCCGATCACAATTGCCTAGATTCCGTGTTAAGTATTGATCCCCCACAAGAATACCAATGTGAAGATTTGACTAGTAGATTTCCTAAAGTTTTCTCAGGAGATATCGGCGAACTCAAAGGTTTTTCCCACAAAATTGTACTCAAAGACTGTGCTAAAGCATGCATGCATAAAGTTAGGAACATTCCCATAGGTGTCAAAGATGAAGTGATGGGTGAAATAAAAAAACTAGTGGATAAAAATATTATTGAAAGTATAGAATCATCTGATTGGGTTGCCCCCCTTGTCGTCGCTCGTAAGGCCAACGGCAAAATCCATTTATGTGTGAATTTGAGAGAACTAAATACAAATATCTTCATTGATGTATTTCCTCTTCCCAAGATATTCGAATTACTATCAGCGACTAAGAATATGGTAAGTTCTCTACTACAGACTTAACGTCTGCGTACCACCAAGATCCCTTGCATGAAGATAGTAGACATCTTACAGCTTTTGTCACTCTGATTGGTATCTTCCAATTTAAACGTGTTCCCTTCGGATTGGCATCAGCTGCCGCTATGTTCCAACGCATCATGTACCAGTTGTTCAAAGATATGAAAAACGTACTGTTTTTTCAAGATGACATTCTCATCATGGGGAAGGATTTAGAGGAACATAACAAGGTTTTAAGCAAAGTCTTACAAATTCTGGAGTTGAAAGTTTTAACAGCTGAAAAATCAAAATGGAAGATTGCCACGAAGAGTGTAACATACCTTGGCCACAAAATTTAGTGCTTTTGGCATCTGCCCTAAATCAGTACTTATTGATGCAATCAATAAAGCACCTCCTCCCCAAATTAAGGAGGAAGTCAGGTCCTTCCTTGGTTTGGCTGAATTTTATTCAAAGTTTGTGTATAATTTTGCTGACAAAATGTATTGTATTAGACAAATGTTGAAGAAGGGTTGTACCTTTTGTTGATCGGATGAATGTCAAGAATGTATGGATGGTATAAAGAAAGATATATGCTCTGCCCCAGCACTTCAAGGTTTTGACCCCAAACTTAAAAGTTATATCACTACAGATGCCAGTGGAGAGGCCTAGGGGCAGTACTTTCCCAGTTACAAAGTGATGGATCTGAGTGTGTAGTTCCTTTTGCGTCAAGGGCCCTTACTCCGACGGAAGAAAAACATTCTGTAATAGAGAGAGAAGCTCTAGGGTGTTTATGGGGACTTAAGCATTTCAGGCAATTCGTTTGGGGTACATGAGTCACTTTATGAACAGATCACAAACCCCTTACTAAAGTTCTTACATCACAAGGTTTTAACAATGTTTCTCCCAGAATTTCTCGTTTCTCTGCACAACTATTGGATTTTGTTCATGATGTTGTTTATGTCCCAGGCATTCACAATAGAATTGCAGACTTTTTAAGTAGATGCCCCTTACCCGTTGGTAAAGACTCGGTTGGGGCCAGTGGTTCGTTGCTAGTGTTGTTTAATAATGAATTAGCGAGTATATCTCACGATGACTGGGTGAGTAATATTTCTGGAGATGAAGAACTTCATGCTGTTTGTGAATTTGTCCTCAAGGGCTTGCCTGATAAATCTTTCTTACTTAAAACTATCATCCCATTTTGGGAAATTGGGAACAAATTGTCTTTTGAAAATTACTTATTACTCAGGGGTGGTAAACTTGTGCCATCTAAGGTTTTTCGGGATAAAATTATTAACTTATGTCACGAAGGTAATTTAGGAATCGTCAAAAACCAAATGCAGAACCAAGCAGTTGTATTGGTGGCCTGGTGTCGACAGGGACAGTGAAAGAAATGTCCGAGACTGTTGTGAGTGTACTAATTCTGATAAAAGTTTAACCACGTCCAAACCAAATTTACATCCAATTGCAGTTTCCGACATGCCTTGGGAAAGGATTGGTGTTGACATTTTTAGTCCGGTTAGAACCAGAGAAGGTTTACAGAAATACATTTTTGCAGTAATTGACCATTTTTCTAAATGGCCCGAGTACAGTATTGTGGAGAAAGCTGATACGGACAATCTGTTGTATTTTCTTGGTGATGTGTTTGCTAGGGAGGGTCTCCCTAAGGATTTGATTTCTGATAATGATGGGCAATTTGTTGGTGAGAGTTTCAAGAACTTTATAAAGGAGACTGGAATTGTACATAGGACCACATCTAATTATCACCCAGAAGGGAATGGAAGCTTTGAGCGCTTTAATAGAGTTATTAAAGGCATTATTGAACTCTCTTATAGCAATGAAATGGATTGGGAGGTTGAATTGGCAAAAACGGTGGGTGCCTACAGAGTTACCAAATGTCAATCTACCAGTCACTCGCCATTTGAACTGATGAGAGGACGTTCTCCCCGCACCAAAGACAACATGGGTTGGCTTGGTTGCACTAAGATTGTTCCTTGTTCCTTCGAAAAGGTTAAGCATTCGCTACAGACCAACCAGAGTTGTTTGGTGGAGTGCATGTATGCTAATAAAAGGAAAAAAGTCAGTTTACAGGTGGGAGACGTTGTGAAGGTTAAGAAGGGGAGAATTGTCCGCAAAGGTGAGAGCTCATTTTCAGCTCCCATCAAAGTTATCAAAATTCTGTGTAATTCTGCACTTTTGAGCGATGGTAAAGTCTGGAATGCCAACAGGATAGCTTTATATAAAGGACGGAAGGAAGTTGAGCACGGTAATGTTAAACAAACTATTAAATATGAATGGATTGATGATATCAATGACACTGTTATTACTGATACTCCGTCCTAAATTGAACCTATTGTGAATAATTATGGTGAACAATATTCTAGACTCACCATTCCTGGCGCACAAGGTAGCGCTGAAGATGTAGTGGTGATTCCTCGCACTAAACGTATTTGCTCGAAACCCAAGCGATTGGAGGACTATGTTATACGTTAACAGAAATGTATTATATCTGGGTTTTTTTTGTTGTAAGGGGGAAGTGTAGTGTTGGTGCTCATGTACTCGAGCCATCTTGTAGTGTTCTGCGGAAGGCTCGAGTGCATGCACTATCTGACAGTGGGTCAGGGAGGTTCTAGAGTGTGGGAGAGAGAAACTGTTACTGGCGGCTGTGCCCGCACTCCTCTGCTGTCTAAAGGGGTTTAAATTGAAATGAAGGAGTTCACGTATACCACCCGCCTGGCGGTTGATTGGAACTCAACATACTCTGGTCTAGTTTCTGTAGCTTGGTGTTGCATCCAGGAATGCCTATATCACAGAGGAGTCTAACACTGGCAGAGTTTTGCTTTGTTAATCCATTTCTCAACCAGCTCAGTGATTAGAAATTAAATCAAGCATACTCCTCAGATTGTTTGTGTGCTGTGGTGACTTGGTTCTCCTTAGTTCTTTACATCTGGAAAGCAGTCTGATGTCCTCGTGTACAAGCCCTGAATCAGAAAGAGGCCCCGTTGTTGGGTGGAACTTATCTAACAGTTAGTAAAGTTCCTTCAGACTAATCCTGATAACTGTATTGAGCCATCATCTGAGGACAGATCAAATGCTCAGCATTTCTTTCCCCATTTGGGGTTCCAACATGGGCCAACAGGTCTATTCCAAAAAGAGAGGTGTAAAGTCTAAAACACAGTCACCTTTACATACTCTTCTTCCACTGTGTAAAATGCTTTGTTCTGCTGTGTTTGAAAGCGAGATCCTAACTGTCAGGTCACCTGATGTTCACACTAGATGTACAGTCTCCCTGTAAGAAGAATGGTGCCAATAAATGTGACTTACAAATTGCTGACCTTGTGGCAGTACTCTGCATATCTAGATTGTTGTGTCTTTACTAGCGTCATGACACTCTGAGTACAATTTGGAGCAGGAGGGGTGCCCTTTGTTCTCTACCCTTATTGCTGATTGATAATTCACAACATGTTAGTCCTTGTGCAAACAGTGTTACTGCACCGGCTACTGAAAATTTCAGCTGTTAGCTGGTCACCATTTCTTATTCACTTTGGAGAGACCCTGTGAGTTTGCTCCTAGATCTTCACATTTATGCAAAGTTGAGGAAGCTGTGTGGGATCATGTATCAATTTAGGTATAGGAGAATGTTCTCTATGGGAACAAAATTGGTGATTTCATTATATGCCTACTTTTTTGTCCACATGGGACAGTCAGCCATGTATTGGTGTACACTGGGAAGTTCTGTTTCTGTGTATACACAAGTGATGTTAAGGATACAAAAACTGATGTGCAAATATCTGTTCTCCTGTGCTGTTAGTTGGGTCAATGTCCAACAGCTACTTTCAGTGTCTTTCAGAGCGTAGGTCCTCTGAGCAGTACTCCTGATGGTAGTGCTTATGGTGTGGCGATGTGGAAACTTGAAAAGCGTTTTATAAAGGTTGCTAATATGGTTCAGGAATAATGCAAGTTATTCCTGAGCGTCAGTATGGCATTCAGTGAGAGTGGTGGTAATTATATGAAAGCTTTCAAGCACGTCTTGGTGCCTCTAAATCCATAAGGATAGACAGTGAATACCTACAGGATAAATCTATGTTGCATATGTTCATCCTGCACAAGAGAAATTATAGTGCTTATAAATCCACCTGTAGCAGGGACTAAAGCTGGGACTATAAAAGCCTCAGGTGGTAAAAATGTCATGCAACTGTGTGAAGGTGTGGTGAACAAAGTTTACTGTGTAGTGAGTCTCTTCATTGGGTTGGGCACAGATGTGAAAAAACAGGCATACTCGTCAAGTATGAGCAGACAATACAGGTGTCATGTCGTACGGTTCATACTATAACAGTAAGACCTCTACAGTGACAGCGAAATGCTCCTTTGTCTAAACAAAGGATTAGTGTTGTTTATATAATAAACTTCACCCATGCTACTGTCTTATCTCGTGAGCTCTGTGGGCTCATTCTGTTTTGCGGTCCTCGAAAGTTCTTCTGTCTTCTCTTCCATGTGTGCTTTCACTTAATGTTATTTTATGAAGTAGTCGGACGCCCATGTGTATATATATATGGAGTAGGACAAATTGTCTGGCATTCACGAGTTACCTTTGACTGTATGACCTCTGCTCTCCAAATAAACTATAGAGAGATTTCTTTCCGGAAAATGATCACTGCTGCAGTGTTTTTCCCTTTACATGGATGTTCTCACATTGGCGACGAGCGGGCAGTGGAACACGCTTGGATATTTTCTTTTTCGCTCTGTGTCAATTTCGATTTGTACATTTCACGTACTGTCCATTAGTTGTGCTTCTTGGAAACCTTTTGCGGATTGGTTTAGTACGAGCCTGGATGTCGTCATGGATTGGTCTCCTGAGGAGCGTTGATTCGTGTTTCCGCAGCACATTGGTGGTTTCATCTTCCTCATTGCTTGGAAGGGTGCTCTTTTATTGGTTATTTTCGTTGACCAGACCTGCTGCACTTTTGACTCCGCCTTTCTCCTTCACTCTGCCGAAGGATTACTGAAGTTTTTCTCGTTAGATACCATAATGGCCACGCCCGTTGTTTCCGATCAGGAAGTTTGTACCCAATTTGATCGAAGGGTTGTGGCAAACACCGTTGTCTTCGATCAGGAAGTATTTAACCTAATTGGATCGGATGGTTTTGGCAAATTCTAAGGTTATTTCAATTCCTTGGCACTATTATTGGATGTAACCGTCATAAACCAAAACAAGTCTGGCTTCAAGGAGAGTTTTGTTCTTAGTATGACCTTTGTCTACTACACAGCTAAGAAATAATCAGTTGATGCTTTTGAGGTTACTGTACTATTATTTTCCCTAATTCCAAACTCTGCTCTTGAAGAGTACGGTGACTACTTTTATTATTTCACAGTAGTGGTACTCTATTTTGTTTCCTTCTTTCTCTGCTTCATTTTTTTCCACTTTTTTTTGTTGTACATTTATTGTTCTTATTATGTCTGGCATTGCACCACCTCCTGTCTTTCTTAATTCTCCTGGGGAACCACCCATGGACTGGGAAACGTGGAAAGCTATGTTTCTGGAATATGTAGATGTACTTGAAGGGGATGAATGTGAACCTGAAAGGAAATTAGCATTACTTAAAAATTGTCTAGGTGGAATAGTGTAGAAGAATTCAAGAAGTTACCTGTTTTAGTCCGTCCCGGCAATGTGAATGTCTATCAGTATGCTTCTAAACAACGTAATCTGAGATATGGGAAGAAAATTAACATTGTAATGGAAAGATTTATATTTTACTCGAGGAAACAACATTCTGATGAGTCTAATAAGGGCTAAGTGTCAGTACACCGATCATTAGCTGTCACATGTGGTTTTGAGCACATTTCTTATGAACAAGTACTTAGGGACCAAATCCTAATGAGAACCAATAATATGAAAATACAACAGAGGTTGTGGACTAGTACAGATATGTCGCTCAGCGCTGCTATTGAGATTGCCAAAGAAACTGAGCTTTCAAGACAAATTTGTGCAGGAAATAAGAAACGTTCAAAAAACTGATATTCATGTTGTATACAAAGATAACTCGAAAATGAGAAACACTAGTATCCAAAAAAAAGGATTCCTTGCAATTTAATGATGTAAGGCACAAGTGGCACAAACAAGATGGAAGAAAGAATGTACTTCTGTGTTATAGGTGTGGTAGCAATACACATTTAGGTAATGCAAAAATGTGTCCTGCTG
This sequence comes from Triturus cristatus, assembly GCF_964204655.1. Classification (NCBI taxonomy): domain Eukaryota; kingdom Metazoa; phylum Chordata; class Amphibia; order Caudata; family Salamandridae; genus Triturus; species Triturus cristatus. The sequence continues at coordinate 964,310,212 of NC_140588.1, forward strand.
TGGGCAAAATATGTTCAAAATGTGGCAAGAAAGGACATTTTAGCAGTGTGTGTAGATCTGCTCCTAAAAGGATTCACTTCATACACAGTCATGAAGGGTATGACAGCTCCAATAATGGTAGTGAACCTGACATCAATACTGTACTGAGCGTTGGGGAAGAATTGTACTCCACCAAGTTTCCTTCATGTGAAATCAACATGAATTAAGTTAAATTACGCGTACTGGTAGATTCTTGCACTTGGTATACCATCATTTCCCATGTTGTCCAAAAAAAGAACTAGCCTAGTAATTAGCTTATTCCTCCTGATGTCACTCCCAGAGTTTTAGGCCAGAATTGATTTTTATGGGCATCAAACCTTCGGGAAAATATATGTAGCTGAACAGGGGCAATCTCTTTTAGGTTGGTCTCACCAAGTAGAAATGGGAATCAAGTTAGATCCTACTGTTTTTCCTTCTCTGTATACTGTATCTGACACCTCTGCAAACAAGGATACTGTAGGTCTAGTACCAAAATCACAGAATGAGAATGCTGTTCTTGTTTGCCATAGGGTGCGTAACGTTTCTCTGTCATATAGAAATAAACGTAAATGCATTTTACATTATTGGTGGCAATTTTCCTTTATCGAACCTATAGAATCATCACCATGGATTTCTCCGATCTTTTTGTCAGTCAAATCTTCTGGTGAGCTGAGACTTCGCATTGACTTTCGCAGCATTAATAATGCCGTATGTGTGGATGCCCACCCTTTACCTAACCTACATGAGATGGTCACCATTCTATCAGGTGCCAAAATATTTTCTTCCCTCGATTTGGCCAGTGTGTACCACCAAGTGGTCTTAGAGGAGGAATTGAGAGATTTAACTACTTTCATAACCCCAGAGGGTTTGTTTAGATTCTGTCGTATGCCTTTTGGGCTTTCCACTGCCACAGCTGTTTTCCAGAGGTTAATGAAAGAAACCTTAGAAGGGCTTAATGGAGAAGTTGCGTTCCAGGATGATATACTGGTCTTTGGCAAGGATGTCACTGAACCTGATCATAATTTAGAGAAAGTCTTTAGGGCATTAACTGACAAAGTTCGCACCTTATGACCTGATAAATGCAAATTTAGGCAAACTGAAGTTGAGTATTTAGGTCAATCTATCAGCAGTTCAGGCATTAAGCCCAAGAGGAACCACATTGAGAATATTGTAAGAGCTCAGGTTCCCACTTCAAAGGAGCAATTAGTGGCCTTTTTGGGGCTAACAGAATTTTTCTCAAAGATCAGTCCTAATTATGCTAATAAAGTTGAACCGTTAGTTGCTTACTTAAAAATAATGCAAAGTTTATTGGGAATGAAACTATGTCTTCTGCTTTTCAGACACTGAAGGAGTTTATTGTTAATGCACCACACCTGCAACCTTTTTTTTTAAATATTTTTTTATTGATTTCAAACATCACAAAACATTTGTATGCATCATTTTTATACATAGTACATCGTGTATTCATGGTAAAACATTGTATATTCAATTAGTCCAGCGATCCGACTATCTGATTATTGCGCCTTGACATGTCCATTTTGACAGTTGGGGATGCACATATGCCTCCTCTGGGCGTGTTCCACCCTCCCCATTTTTTATCCCATTTCTTAGGGAACCCCCTAGATTTATACACTTCTTTTTCAGCAACCATGCATTAATCCATTTCCGCTGCCCAGTGCCTAATCGACAGTCGTTCTGCTGCCCCCATTTCATTGCTATCGCTCCTGAAACCTTTTGTTGATGGGAAACAATGTGTTGTGATGGTTGATGCCAGCAATTGTGGGTTAGGAGGAGTGCTTTTGCAAAGAGATCGTCGGGAGGAATGGATAGTTGCGTATGCTACCAAAGTGTTGAGAGAAACAGAAAGAAACTACTCTGTAATCGAAAGGGAGCTTTTAGCATGCGTGTGGGGAGCAGAACATTTATGAACATTTTTGTGTGCACTAAATTTGTCATCAAAACTGACCACAAGCCGTTAATTTACATGATGGCACCTGGGGGTGGGCTTTCTATGTCTGCAAGATTAGAAAGATTGGCAGCCAGATTACAAAATTTCCAATATCAATTGGAATTTGTACATGGGAAAAACAACGTACATGCTGATTTCATGTCTCGTTTGCTTGTTGCTGATGCAAGATGATAGATAAGGAAGACTGTGAAATAGCATTTGCTTTGCAGGATGCCAACCTTCCTAATGATGAGCAACTCACCATTTTAGAGTATAGATGGGCAGAGGAGATGGAAAATGATAAAGAGCTCAAAAAGTTAAGACTGGCCAGAAGAGAGGAATGTCTATGGTAACATTATGGTCTATTTCAAGGCACAGGAGGAATTGGCAGTGGAAATTGCATTATTGTATTTGGTGATACGTTTATCCTGCCATTCAATCTAAGAAAGTTAATTTTGAACATAGTCCATGAAGGTCATGTGGGTATATCGTACACCAAAAGGTGAGTTATGAAAAATGTTTGGTGGCCTGGTGTTAATATATTTGTTGAGCACCAGGTGAGATTGTGTGGTAATTGTGCTTCCAGTTATAAGTCTACCAAAGCCATTTGCACTGAACCGTAACCTGTTGAATTACCTTTTGCTCCATGGCGGAAGGTAGGTTTGAACATAATTGGACCCTTCGCTGTTCTACCCAAACACCAGGCTTACGGCATTCTTCTAGTTGACTATTTTTCCAAATGGCCAGAAGTCAAAATGGTGGGTGAGGTTACTTCTCAAGTTGTTGTGGAATTTCTAGATTACATTTTTTGTAGAGAAGGCATCCCTCAGGAGTTGGTGACTGACAATGGTCCCCAATTCATAAGCATAGTATAGGAGAGTTTTTTTGAAAAATGAGGTGTAACATATAGAAGTATTGGAGAATGTTTTAGAAAAATGCAGTGTAACACATAGAAGGATAGATGTCTTCCACCCTGAGGCCAATCCAATGGTCAAGTTGAGAGGTTCAACCGTGTGGTTAAGGAAGGTATCCAGTCAGCCATAAAAGGAGGATTGAATTGGAGAAATGCATTGCGATCCATGATACTGAGGTATAGGACATCTCCAACTCTGTAACCAAGGTAAGCCATTTGAATTAATGAGGGGACGTAAACCTAGTACTAAGTTGGTTCCTTGGTGGTTGCGTGACAAGAGTGGTGATAATGGCGAAGTAGCTGAAGTAGATTTCAAGGGGATTAGGTGCAGAGTGGAAGAATATAAGCGTGTTCAGATTCACTTGGGAGTAACATTTTTCTAGATGTGGAGCAACAAGGATGTGTAAGAAATTGGAAACAAATGTGTAAGATAAATTTTGGTTCGAGAGTGGAGGACAAGGTTAAGGACATTTTAAAGAATGTTTGAACCCGTCAGCCTCCCAGAAGGTTACGGATTATATTGTTGGGGGATCATTTTGGAGCTTGACTTGTGATGTTTTCCCTCTGTTAATAAAATTGGAAGAAGGGAGGTGTGTGGTATCTCGTGAGCTCCGCGGGCGCATTCTGTCGGGAAACAGCCTTTACCACAAAGGCTTTTCTACGCGTTACATTTACAACGGTACACTTACCTCGTAAACGTCTTTACACCGCGTATTGCTTCCACGACCGTCTTTACCACGCAAGCAACATCTTCACGGAACGTCTTCTTCCTCATCCGATTCAGTCCTTTTTTTGGTGTCGACGAAGACGTGAGTAAAAGGCAAAAAGAAAAAAGGGGGCTTGTGGGGGTCTCCCCCCCCCCCCAAAAAAAATGCGTGGTAAAGGAATAATAGAGGTAAAGGATATGCATAAAAAAATCATTCCGTTATAACGCATGCGTGGTAAAGGCATGCGTTGCAACGGAATGCGTAGTAACAATATAAATTCATTCTGTCTCGCGGTCCTTGTGAGTTCTGCCATCTTCTCTTCCAGGTGTACTTTCACTTAATGTTATTTTATGAAGTAGTCACAAGCGATAATGTGTTGCCGCTCGTGCCTATTTCATATGTGGCACTTTGAGGGAACTGTTTCTCTCGTGGGGTTGTAAATGTTTGAAGTGGGAGGAGGGATACGGAGGGAAGGAACGGTTGGCGGGATTCACAAGTTACTTCTAACTGTACAACCTCTACTCTTGTAATAAACTATAAGGAGATTTATTTCCGGATAATAATCACTGCTGCTGCGTTTTTCCTTTCCCACGTATGTTCTCACAGTTACCATGCTGGAGTTCTAGTTAGGCCAACATTATTGATTCTACCCTTGCAGAGCTGTCACTGAGCAGACAACAACAAACATCAACATTTTGCGCAGTGAACTTAAGCCTGGTATAGAATGTTAAAGGCCCTGATAATATGCCTATGAAGAAGTGGAAATGTAAGCAAATCCATTTCAGAGAATATTTTTCCATATAGGCATTAAAGCAAATTTATGTCAAGAGTCAGCGTTTAAGAAAGATGTCAACTTTAAGCTTGAACATGTAAAATAGTGAAGTTCCCTGTCTGAGGCCTATGTAACCATACAACAGTTACAGATCAAGAGCCCAGTGCTAACCTCCCACACTAGTCAACAACCCGTGTATGTTACAGTTACATAAACATATATAATAAAATTGGAGGCATATCAGTCAACTTAAAACATGAGTAAATTGCTGATCTAAGAATTAAGCAAGTCCACTGTCCTTGTATCGTCAATTGATTCTTTATTCAAAATCAATATTCATGGAAACTAATCCTTGTTCAGGCAAATGTAATATCTTTCCAAAGTCCATCACGATACAAATGACATGTCAGAGAACAGCCACAGCTGACACAGTGAACCTGCTTCCTCAAGGTTATCACATTAATTATGGCAAAAAGAACACTGAATAAATTCGTTTTAACATTATAGCTCTTTTTTCATGTCTTTGTACTCATTTTCCTTCACTGATTCCCATGTTAAGGTGGCTGTTTTTCAAGGTGGTTGTGCACCCAGAAATAAGCCAACGTCTACGAGGGCTGGAAATGGGTGGATGTAAGAAACTCTTGAATCACAATCTGGGTATAAAAGAAGCAAATGTCTCTTGTGTAGTGGTTTTCTGAAACATGGTCCTAGAGCTGAGGAGCTTCCTGCTTCCAGGAGATGAAGGTTGTGAGGATACTGTTCAAGAGTCTGAAAGAATCAGAGGTCATCTAAAGTGGGAGTCACAACTAAACTAAACGGAGAAGAGATTGAACGGGGCGTGAAAGATGTCCTACAAGCTAGAAGGTGATGATGACAGGTCTTGTTATAATAAGCAGATTAATAAACAAATATTGAATGCATTGGTGAACTCACACTTTTGTTACACGCTTTTAACAAGAGTCCTCTATGAAATTATCACACAAGATATGGTTCAAAAGTCAAAGGCTCCAGATCACATTGCCCCATATTAATGAGATCAAATAGATACATTTTTCTGCGTGACAAGAGGCGAAAGCGGATTTCAGGGGATGATCTGCTGAGCCATAGGTAAATGTGATGCACAACATAAGTGATGTATTAAGATGGGGGCATTACAGAGCTTTAAGAATATATTTGTATCTGGGATCACCCCAACACGTATAAATGAAATGTTCAGTATGTTAAAATATGCAGAATGGTTTGCCACATTGGCTTCATTATCTGCTTATCATCTCCTAGATCTACACCCAGAGAAACATAGAATCGATTCACAAAAATGGCAAGAGTTGCAGAAGTGGCATCACACACCCTTTGACCTTAATGATATCACAGGAAGTGACATCATATTTCCCTTGACCCTGATTTTTTCCAGCAAAGAGTGTCATATGATCGGAACATCACACTCATACTCTCTTACACCCCCTACACTCATTCTAAATCATTCTCACTCACTCCCTTGCATTCCCTCTTAATCTCACTCTTACTCACTCATCATTACGGACTCTCAGGCCCAGATTTCCTAATGCTTTGCACCGTGTTTGTGACACTTTTGCGTTAGAGTGGGATTTACTATCTAACGCAAATCCTGATTTGCATTGGATTGTATCCCAAAATCACACAAAATTGCGCTATACACGGCTTTGTGTTATTTTGCATCAAGTGGGCATTCCATGAGAGGGGCACGGGCGTTCCCATTCAACCACCTATGGGATTGAATGCAAATCCCTATCTATAAACTTTAGTAGAGAGGAATTTGTGGCAAAATCCTATAAGCCGTTTAGGCAGGCATAATGAGCAGTAATGTTTTAATTTCTCCACGTTTTCCAACTTTGCACATGTGCGACATTACACAAAGCGCGAAAAGCCTTAAAGCTGAATTTTGTACTGGAAGGATATCCTTCCAGTACAAAAGCTATGCTTCAGAGAACACACAGGCCATTGCCCTATGGCACAAAGGTGTGTTAATTGGCGCATGGCTGTCAAACGTGCGTCAGCACACGAGGAGAAAACAATGCACCATATGTTCCTACATATGTAAATCTGGGCCTCAGGCTCACACAATCTTGCTCACTATTTGTCACTGACTCACTCCCTCTCACACATCCATGTTTATACATACAGACACATGCTCACACATACACTCTCTCTCACATAAACGCACTCTTACCTTCAAGCACACACACAGCATACTTTTAAAAACATCTGTATTTACCACAGCTGCCACCAAAGGTTCCGTTCCGGCTAAGTGTGCTCCTTTTTATTACACTAATCGAGAATAAAAAAATATTATTCACTATTAGTATGGAAAAATGGGCTAAAAATAAGAAACGAGGAGCCCCTCCTGAGATCTTGGCACTGATTTTGCCATCTCTGATGCCAGGGGTTGCAAAGGAAGTACCAAGTGTTGCAAGGTGCAAAAAGAACAGATAATGGACGGAATGCTGAACAATGTCAAACACTCACTCCCAATCATAGATCTGAGCCTAAATCCATAGTTTTTTTGATCACCATGCCATTCCAGCCTGGTCCCAGCCAAATGCAAATCAGTCTTGATCCTACTTCCCATGGGAACAGTCCACTCTGAACTGCCAGGCCAGGTCCTACCAGGACCGGAAACAAGTATTTTAGGACCGGTTTCGGAGTATCACCACTCAGCAGCCAAGAAAATAGACTAAAAAAACACAAATAGATGACAAAATAGAAGGCAATCATAAAATAAAAATCATGGACACTTATTGAAACTAAAACAGGATTATAGCCTCATAGAAATAAATGGGAAATAATGTAAAAATATTGAATAAATGATTAAAAAAATGTAAAACAATTATTAAACATGTTCAACCTCTCAGAAAAATGTTAATATATACTGACAAACTTATGTTAAAATGATGTTGAAATAAATATATAAAAACAATTTAAGAAATTTTGAAAAAAAGAGGTAAACAATGAAAATAAAAGTTGAAAGTGTACAACATACAACAGTATTTAAATATAATTTACATCTTTTATTTAATAATCAATTAATTTTTTTAACTTAACTATATATAAATGTTTATTTTTAACTTGAAATATGTATATTTAAAAATATAAAAATATACATTAAATAAACATAAATAAAATTCGAAAAATGTGTTACATGTTTTTATTCTATAAACATGTAATTAATGATACTATCGCTTACAAACATGCAACAATTTTTTTATTGCATTTCTAAACACCAACTACTGCCTTGAATTTCCTCATCCACAGCAAGACCTGCAGCGTAGGACCACCCGCCCTCACAGAAACTCACGCCACTCCCACTCTGCCAACCAAGACCACTCTGGAATCACTCTGAAGCCTCCTGATCAACGCCAGATTTCTCTGCAAATACGCCACCAAAGTCTGGAACACCATCTCCACCCTCACCCCGACGTGACCTTCATCACTGAGACATGGTTCCCCTCCTCCTCCATACCATATATCGCCCAATGGCTACAAGATGACACACCGGGACCCCACCAGCAAAAACGGAGGAGCCATCACCATCAAACACAGAGAAACAATCCGCTGCACAACCGCTGAAGACGATGTCCGTTACGATGACAAAACAACCATTAAAGGCACCATTGCGTACAAACCCCCAGGATCACGCACCGGCCTCAGCAACGCCATCACAGACTTCATCACCCACTTGCAATCGAGTCCAAGCACTACATTTTCCACAGACTTCAACTTCCACCTGGACTACCCCACAGACACTAACTCTGCCAACCTCCTGGAACAAATGGACACCATCGCCTCACCCTGCTGGTTACAGACTCCACACACAGAGCAGGACACACACTAAACCCAATCTTCATGTTCATCAACAGAGTCAAATACAACCATGACACAGAACTCACCTGTAACAACCACTCCTGAGTCCACATCACCATTGCACACTCACAGTGCACTGCCTCCAACCTCCTTCTGTAGCTAGAGCAAAGTGACACAGACCCAAAGGATTGACGCCCTCAGCACAAGCGAGCCTGATGCCGCAACCAACCTGGAACAAGCAGTCCAGAAATTTAACACCTGGATCACCAACACCGCCAATGTAGTTGCCCCCTTAAAACCATCCAAAACCCACAGACCTACCAACCAAGTCAGCCGGTACACACCAGAACTCAGTACAATGAAACGCAGCTGTAAACAACTGGAGAGAAGATTGCACACCAGCAGAGACGCTACAGACCAATCCACCTTCAAGTCAGCCCTCAACAGATACCACCAGCGACACAAAGATGTGGCAAAGGACACCCTTGCAGACTGCATTCAGGCAAGTGCCAATCACACTAAGGAACTCTTCAGCATTGTCAGAGAGTTCTCCTTCCCAGCAGCCACCAAGAACACGAATCATCCTTCACAGGAACTTTGCAACGCACTAGCAAATCACTTCCACAACAAGATATCCACCATCTACACAAACTTTGAACCTCACCCCACCAGCCTCATCAACCTCTTCACCCCAATGGATGCCTTCCCATCCAGATAGTCACTGCATGGGAACAGCTCACCACACCGAACACCCCAGCCATGATGAACTCCATTCACTTGTGAACACCCCCAGAGCCTTGCCCCCACCACCTCTTCAACAGAGGAAGCAACGGGATTTGCCACCAACTCACCACCATACTTAACCTCAAGAAAACCTCATCCGAGCCGAAAAAACTGCAGAACTACCAACCCATCTTTCTGCTCCCCTTCCCCGCTTAAGTCCTGGACAACCGGCAACTCACTGAACACTTTGAGAGAAACAACCTGCTAGATGCCTCCCAATACGGTTTCAACGACAACCACAGCACCAATACCACCCTGATTGCCGCCACTGATGACATCTGCACCCTACTCGACAGGGGATAATCAGTGGCCCAATCCTTCTCGGCCTCTCCGCAGCTTTTGACTCCATATGCCACCACACACTCATCAACAGGCTGCACTAGATCGGCATCAAGGAAGATACACTCAAGTGGATTGCATCATTCTTCACAGGACAAACGCAGAGAATCCACCAACCTCCCTTTACCTTGGAACCTACAAACACCAACTGCGGTGTCGATCAAGGTTCATCTCTCAGCCCCACCCTCTTCTAGCGTACATCGATAGAACCCACAATTCTCAGCTTCATATCCTACACCGATGATATGCACCTCATCCTTTCGATCTCAGCAAACCCAACCACCACTAAGACCAACTTCCGCATCCGCATGAAGAATGCCGCAGACTGGATGAAGTACAATTTGTGAAGCTCAATACTGACCAGAACCAAGAGCTGATCTTTGGCAACCATGCCTTCCTCTGGAACAACATCTGCTGGCCCGCCGATCTCAGACTCACTCTCACACCAAAAACTACACCCACATCCTCAGCATTACCCTGGACAACAAACACACCAAGATATGACATAACAACATAATCTCCTCCAGCCTGCTCCCACACTCTCCGTGAGCAGCAAGAGAAAAACAGTAACGTATGCCTTCATCACCAGCCGGCAGGACTATAGCAACGCACTGTGTGCAAGAACCACCACCGAACTCATGAGAAGGCTCCAGACAATACAGAACTCAGCGGGTAGACTGATCCTCAACCTGCCCAAATGGACTCACATCACCTAATACCTGACAAACCTCCACTGGCTCCCAGTCCAGAAAAGATGCCAATTCAAGTTACTGCCACATGTCTACAAATCTCTCCACGACCAAGGACCAGCATACATAAACCACTACCTGAACTTCCACCAATCATCCAGAAACCTTCGCTCCGCCTCCCTTGCACAGACACCGCACATCAGTCATAGCCATAATGGAGGCCGCTCCTTCTCCCACTTCACCACCAAGTCCTAGAACACCCTCCCCCTCTACCTCCGAACATCACCCATGCTGGCGGACTTCAGGAAGAGACTCAAGACCTGCCTGTTTGACTAGGCCCAGCAACTCAGCGCCTGGATACCCTTGAGTGACTGGTTGATTGACTAGACTAATAAAAATTAAAACAAAGGATTTCAGACTAAAATTGTAAAATTAAATAATCACACTCCAACATAGACAGTTTTTAAGAAAGTGTTTGACACTAAAATAGTGTCATTTACTATTCCCACTCCAAGCTGTACAAATTTGAAGAAGGTGCGGGACACTAAAGGAGCAAAACATGCTATTCCAACCTCAATCAATTTGGTGACAATTTTAGACACTAAAGGGCCGACACTTACTATTCCCTCATCAATATAAAACAATTTGGCGAAAGTGTTGGACTCTAAAAGGGTGTCATTTACTATATCCAGTCCAACTTAAACTAATTCAGGGATGGTATTGGACACTAAAAGGATAACATTTACTTTTTCCCCTCCAGTTTGTACCAATTTGAATAAGGTGTTTGACACTAAAGAGGTGAAAAATACTATTCCCACTCCAAACTAAACCAATTTGGGTGTGGTGTTGCACACTAAAGGGGTAACATTTACTATTCCCACTCCAATCTAACTGTAATGTGGGAAGGTGTCAGACACTAAAGGGGTTACATTGACTATTCCCATTCCAATCTCACCATATTGGGGGTAGGTGTTGGACTCTCAAGGGGTGACGTACTATTCCCTCTCCAATCTATCCATATTGCGGAAAGGTGTTGGAAACTCATAAGGTGAAATGTACTATTTCCACTACAATTTAACCAGGTTGTACACTAAAGGGGTGACATTCACTATTCCCACTCCTATCTAACCATTTTGGGAGAAGGTGTGGGACACCAAAGAGGTGACATTTAGTATTGCCGCTACAATCTATGGCTATTTAAAGAAGGCATTGGACATTAAAGGAGTTACATTTACTATTTCCACTGCAATCTAAAACATTTTATACAATGTTATACAAATGAAACACATTATACACACAGTCAAGGCTCCATGCTCACACACAATTTTTAACTATCAAATCAAGTAAAATGTAATCTGAAAACACACTAAGCATTAACATATAAGACATTTTTGTATTACAATCAATACTTAATATAATTTTAAAAATATTTTTTTTTTTTTTTTTTTAAAACCTTTATTGAGATATAGTAAATAGACATGTCAGACTGCCATAGGCTCCTAATACAATGGGTTGCTCCAGCGAGCTCTTCGGAACCGGTCCAGTATCTCTCACACAGCCATTTAGCCGACATCCCTGAGGACCGGCGGCGTTGCAATTCTACATCAAGCAGTCCAGACCGAATCACTTCCGATGCGTGAAATACGTATTCGCCCCAAGCCTGCACAGTAGCCTAACCTTCCCGCATGACCAACCTGCCGCTAGCCTGATCAAACCCCTAAAGTTTCGTGAACCATATCTCAACACCCAACCCCCCCCCCCCGTCCGCCACCATGCCACTGTCTCCTCCTTTATTGTTTCTACATGTACACGCTGTTGCAAACCCAGGCACCGAACTCCGACCAGACACTGCGCCCCTCGCTTCCAGACCATTCCAACACTGCTGTTCTCGTTTCCGTCTCGCAAGCACACTGCTAAGAAGCACACGCCTCAGACGGAGGACACCCCGACCCCCCTCCCGCAAACCGGCCGCCATCACCGACGATTCACTGACGTCATAGCCCAGCACACCGCAATAGAGTCCTATTCTTGTGGCACTCCCCCCACCTCCCCACTGCACGCCCCCGGGGCTTCGCGCTGTGTCTCCTCCTGACCAACCTCCTCAGGGTCTCCGGCAGTCATGTATGTTCCATACAGCGCCCAGAAGTTCTTGGGGCGACTCCTAGGGGGTAACAGTTCGCTATACGTTTCCGCCTGCGTGCTGCAATACAGCATATCCCTAACCCATCGTTTCTTAGTAGGAAGCGGCCCTCTCATCCAGCAGGCCGCCACGACGCGGCGCTCGATCAATAGCGCCATGTCCGTCAGGCGCCTCAGCGCCCGCGGAAGAGGCCTGGAGTAGCCCAACAATGCCAGGGCCGGATCAGGGGGGATCTCTTTTTCCAAGATCTGGCTCAACTCCCGGAACACCGCCGTCCAAAACCGGGCAACACCTGGGCAAAGCCAGGCCATGTGTAGGAAGTCAGCCACGGGGACATGGCAACGCTCGCACTCCGCCGTAGGGCGCAACCCGTACCTATGTAGCCTTTCAGGGGTGTAGTAGACCCGCTGCAGAAACTTAAAGTGTATTAATCGGTGTCGACAATTCAAGGAAATCTTTTTGGTGCTAGAGCAGCAGTACTTCCACATTTCATCCGAAACGTCCATTTCAAGATCCGTCTGCCAGGCTCGCCGCGCTGCGGAACACTGGTGCTCCCTTTGCTGGTCACCGAGTTTTTTGAGGATCGAGACCATTTTGGACGGCACCGCAGTTTTAATGACATAGGAAAGCTCCGGGATTTCGGGGGGTTCCTCACCAGACGGCCCCAAAAGAGACAGTAACGCGCCCGAACCCTGTGGAATTGAAAGCGCTGGAGTAACGTGATCCCCGGCTGAGTCGAGGCAACATTCTCCAGTGTCTTGGCCCCTCCGTCTTGAAATAGGTCCGCCATCCTAACTATTCCCAAATCACCCAGTGCCCGTTTCACCCCTGCTTCCCTCAGAGGGGGGAGCCAAACCGCCCACTCCACCGGCATCAACGGAGAGTATAAGAGGTCACGGTCTTGCCTTCTCATAATCGCGTGCCACGCATGGTTAGTAGCTCCGAGCGAGTCCAACAGACCCACCCTACGATCCACGGGTAGAAAGACCGTCGCTGGGAGTGGGAGCGGATCCGCAAACAAGCGCTCCAGCAACACATGCGGAACGTCTGGTTCGGCGTGTATCCACGTATGCAAATGGGACGCCTGCGCCACTCTGTAGTAGCTCTCTAGGTCCGGAGCTCCAAGCCCCCCCATCTCGTATGGCAGTGTCAGCACTTTCCACTGGACTCTAGGTTGTTTACCACCCCAGGCCAGTCGAGTAAGGGTCTGAGTCAGCTGTGTAAAGAAAGACCTGGGGAGCACTATAGGGATGTTGTTAAAGAGGAACAGAAATCGCGGTAGGATAATCATTTTCATGATGGCAATCCTGCCCATCAGCGACAAAGGGAGCTTGTTCCACTCTTCCACCTCGTCTACAAGTTTTGAATAAGCTACCCCGTAGTTTTCCCTCAGCAAGACCTCCGGGTCCCTATGCAGCCGAATTCCCAGGTATCGGATTGAGTCAGTAGTCCACTGCAAAGGGTATTCCATAGGGAATGGCAATGTGACCGGAGTCAACGGAAATGCTAGCGATTTGTTCCAATTGACCCTGAGGCCCGACAGCGCTCCAAACCGGACCACCTCCCGCAAGATAGAGGCGAGATTCTCCTCCGGGTCTCGGATGTACAGCAGCGTATCGTCCGCGTAGGTAGAAATACCGATCTTATAGGAGGGAAAGTTGATTCCCTCAAATCTGTGGTATTCTCTTATTGCGCACGCTAAACGTTCCGCCACCAGCGCGTAGAGGAGTGGGGAGAGAGGGCAGCCCTGCCTGGTCCCCCTGGTGATTGCAAACGGCTCCGTGACTCGGTCGCTGAGGCGCAGCCGGGCAGTGGGCCCGAAATACAAAGCACCAAGCATCTGCAAAAAAGGCTCTCCCAGCCCAAGCTTCCTCAGCACCCGCACCATGAACGGCCATTCCACTGAGTCAAACGCTTTCTCCATATCCAGGAAAAGCGCTATGGCCTTACTCTCTGGGCGCACATGCTGCATGACTCCAAGGACCGTGTGGATATTGTACGTGAGATTCCTGGATGGAACAAAGCCTGCCTGCTCCGGCGCCACGAGCTCCGGCACCAGCAGCGCCAGACGCGTGGCCAGCACCTTTGCATATATCTTGGCATCGACGTTAATCAGGGAGAGAGGCCTATAGGAGCCGCACAGGTTGGAGGGCTTCCCGGGTTTTAAAATTGTGACAAGCAGGGCCTCTCGCATCGTGTCAGGCATGCAGCCTTCAAGACATATGTCGTCAAAAAGAGCCATGAGGTGCGGGAGGAGCTGGTCCTGGAAGGCCTTATAAAAGGCCACCGTCAGCCCGTCCGCTCCCGGGGCAGTGCCCGCCCTCATACCTCCCAAAGCCTCCAAGATCTCATCCTTTTGTATGGGCAGCGCCAGGAATTCCCGCCGCGAGTTGGACAAAAACGGCATTTTAATGTAACTGAGGTAGTCGTCTATCTCCTCTTCCATGTGAGAGGACTGAGATTTATACAGTCCCGCATAATAGGCCCTGAATTCTTCTATGATCCCCGTCTCATCGGTGATCACATCGCCCGAGGTAGTGACGAGCTCGTCAATGACCAGGGGTCGCCTAGAGTTACGGAGTATCCCCGCAAGTAAGGATCCCGGTCGCTCGCCCTCCCCATAGGTGCGAGCCGTGGCGTACTTCCCCATATGTTGCACCTCTCGGTCCGCTTCACTGTTGAACTCAGTGACCAGGTTCTGCAGCCTCGTAGCCACCTCGGGGTCCGCCGAAGCCCCCTGATTCTCCTCCAGCTGAGCAATCTGCATCTCCAGGGCCCCAAGTCGCCGCCGGATGGATTTAAGCACGCCCGAATGCTTAGTCATCGCTACACCGCGAATATAAGCCTTGAACGAATCCCACACCGTTTGGAAAATCTGGACCGAGCCTGAGTTTACCTCAAAGAACGAGTCTATTTCGTCCGCCAGTTCCCCCCGGAACACGTCATCCAGCAGTGAGTAAGGCGGCAGCCGCCACGTGAACGGCGGTACTCGTCGGTGCGGGGTAGCCAGTACTAGTAGAAGAGGGGAGTGGTCCGACAATGTGCGCGGCAAAACCTCGCAGTCCTTAACGTGCGCGAGCAGTGACCGCGACACCAACCAATAGTCTATTCTGGTATGCACGTCGTGGAATGCCGAGTAATGCATGAAGCCCCCTTTACCCGGGTGGCGATGCCGCCAGACGTCTAGCATGTCTAGCCTGATTAATTCTGCCTTCATATGTAGGGCGGCAGTCGCCGGGCGGCGGGCTGGCCCCGAGGAGCGGTCTAATTCCGGATTGAATGTGAAGTTAAAGTCACCACCCCATACCATACCAGTGAGCACGTGCGACCTACATTGTGCCGCCAGTGCATCATAGAACCCAGGGGAGTCGTAATTGGGGCCGTACACATTGACTACAATCAAGTCATGGCCCTTACCAGCGCACCTCGCTATTAAGTAACGCCCGTCCGGGTCGGAGGTCAGCGACGTCAACCGCAAGTTCGATCGTGGGTTTACCCAAGTAACCACCCCTCTGGAATGTGATGTAAAGCCTGCCGCCGCGCTGGTGCCCACTAGCCCCTTCGCCGCTAACAG
This sequence comes from Triturus cristatus, assembly GCF_964204655.1. Lineage (NCBI taxonomy): Eukaryota > Metazoa > Chordata > Amphibia > Caudata > Salamandridae > Triturus > Triturus cristatus. Next base: position 964,325,932 of record NC_140588.1, read on the forward strand.
TCTACTTGTAAGAGGGAGGTGAGTCTCCTGAAGTAGTGCCAGGTCAATGTGATGCCGGTGGAGATAATTTAAAACTTTCCTGAGTTTGCGATAATCGTTCAGCCCCCGGACATTCCACGTCAGCGCTCTAATGGCCCCCTCTCCAGTGTCCCCCTTCCGTTCACCTAATCCAGTCATCCGGGCAGAAACATACAGCAACCACCGCTGCGCACAGGCCAAGTGGGAGTCCCCTCCCACCACTCGATCCCAGACAGTCTGAAACAGCCATACAACAGTAAGACAAAAAGCTTGCCCCTCAACAGACAGTGCGGATCACAGTTCCCAACGGCAGATCGTCCCCTTAACGTCCCAGCCCACCACCCACAGCCGACCACCCCCAACCTGGCCAGACAGATCCCCAGTCCCACCCCCCTCCCTACCCCACAACAAACATACAAAACCATCCCTGAACCAGCCCCCAGAGGGGCCATGAAAGCTATCAGCACTGGGGCAGGGGCTTCCGATGAACAGCTACCCTAAAACTCTCAACAGTCCACCATATGGCCGTGCCCCCACTTCCAAGCCCCCAGTCTCAGTGCAGCTCGAGCTATAAGCCTCCCCACCATTAGTTCTAGGGGGTACCCCAACACTCCCATCAGCAGCGAGCCACCTCACCCAACTAAGCTTGCAAGGCACCCTCCAAACGCCCCCATTCAGTCATCTAGGCCATGGCCCATTTGTCTCGTAGACCGGCCCGTGCAATGAGTTCCAGGCGCCACACAAACCAGAGTCCCGCAGTTATTAAGGCCGCAGGGCTATCCTGCCCCCGACCAAACCATGAAAAAGGTCCTGCCCCCGCCTCCCCTCCGAGTCTAGGGCCGCAACACCCGGGCCTCCCCCAACACATCAGAAAGTTCTCACCCAGCCACAGCCTCAGAGTCCTCCGGGGTGGTCGTCGTCTCCTGCACAACTACAATGTTCCAGCCGCTGCAGCACCGCCAGGGAAGTGGCTGCCTCCACGACAGGGCAGCGACCCCCCGCCAGGAGACAGAGCGTATCAAGCGGCCACTGCCAGCGATCTAGTCCTGCTCCTCCAGGCCGGAGGCCTCCGCCCGGGCAGCCGCGCCGTCCTGCAGCCCACGCCGTTGCTCCTTCGACCACTCCTTCAGAGATCGCTGCAGCTCCCTCGGGTCCGTGAAGAAGTGCGAGTGCCCCTGCCTGTTGATTCGGAGCCTCGCCGGGTATAACATGGCATAGTCTAGGCCCAAGTCACGGAGTTGCTTTTTGTAGGGTGCGAACTGCCTGCGCTCCTCCTGAACCTTCGCCGTGAAGTCGGGATAGATGGAGATGTCCATCCCTTCATATTGCAGCTTCCCCTTTTCCCTTGCCACTCGCAGGGCTGTGTCTCTGTCTCTATAATTCAATAGTTTCGCTATTATGGGTCTTGCAGGCGCCCCAGGCTTGGGGCGAGGGCCCAACGAACGATGGGCTCTCTCGACGACAAACATCGGGGAAAACACGTCCTCTCCCAGCAGTGCCCGCAGCAATTTTTCCACGAAGAGCTCCATTCGCCCGGTGTGCGCCGATTCCGCCACACCGGTGATGCGGACGTTCGACCTCCTCGAACGGGCCTCCAAATCTTCGGACTTGTCCTGAATGACCTGCAGCAGCTTACTGAATTGCCTGCGGTCCGAGTCCCACGCCGTCTGTGCCTCCTCCACCTGTGTTATTCTCTGTTCGGACGCATCCAGCCGCTCAGCATTCTTATCCACTCGTTCCGACATGCGGTCCATGCGGTATGTGAGCGCATCGAGCTTGGTGTCTATCGCGGTCAGACTGCCCTGCAGCCCTTTTTCCATCGCCGCCAGCATTGCCTTGATGTCGGCGCACATAGAATTCTCCGCTGCCGCTCCATCCGGAGGCCGCGCCGGTGGTGCTTCGTCGGGCCCCTTCGGCTTACGAGGGTCAAAAGACAGTTTGGGCTGGGACTTATCGCTTTTGCCCATGGCGACGCTTAGGTTCAACGGCCGCCGCGCGCCCGCCTCTCCGGGGCAAAGCCCTGATCCTAGGGAGGGCCGCACTGCAGGGCACCCCCACCACGACTCGCAGATGTCTGGGGCGCCGACCACCCCGTGTCGCAGTTCCACTCTCTGGTCTCTCCCCAGTTACAGCCACTAGACTGATCGCAGAGTCGTATATCAGCCTGCGCCACTCCCAGCGTCCGGTCGTCGCCTCAGGCCCGAGTGAGAGTGAGGCGCTCCCCGCTCGAGCCAGTCATTCCACGCTCCTCCGTGTGTTCCGTCGCTATCCAGGACAGGGAGGGCGCCCCAGGGGCCACGGCTGGTGACTGCTATTCACGATGGCTACTCCCCAAAGGGCCGTGGCTTCAGACTGCTCCGCTCCGCACGACAGCCCCAGTGGCTCCTCCAGCACACACAGCCAGGCCACAGCACTGGTCACGCAGTCTAGTCTTCCGGGCCGCCGCCGTCACTCACCGGACCGTCCACGGCTCAGGCGTCGGACTTCCGTCAAGCAGAGGGAAGCAAAGGTGGGCGCCGCCGCAACAAGTCACTGATCTGTGCAAGGAAGAACGGCATTCCCTCTGTATTCTCCGCGGGCCTGGGTCAGCTCCTATGGTGCAGGGGGGGTGGGGGGGGAGCACGCCAAGTCTGCAAGTGCCCGCGGCTCCCGGGCACCCAGGTGCAGCACCAGTGCGCTTCCCTGCCGCTTCCCGTCTCGAGGGTGCCCCACGGCCAGCGCCGCTCCCCAGGGCAGTCAGAGGGGGGGGGCGATCCACACCAGCACGCCTGTCTCCCCCGCCGTCCGAGTCAAAGGTGTCGCGGGGGGGCCTCCGGGCCCGAGCTCCAGGGGTGCCTAGGGTTCCACACGGCGTGGGCAGCCGCTTCTGTCAGGGGGCCAGGGGGCCCAGGCAGCGATCCAGCCGGGGGGGGAGGGGAGGGGGGGGGGACACCACAACCGCCTCTCCGTACCCTATGTGGGTCCACAACCCTCCGCTCGTGCATCCGGCGCGCCCGTCTCCGCCTCTACGCCGTCTCCCGGGTTCTCGGCTGTCGGACCAGGACGGGCGGGTCCTCCCCCTGCAAGCCGGCCGCACGTCGCGTGACGCACGACGGGGAGAGCCACAGGACAGCCCGGGGATCAGGGCCCAGTCCGCTCCTTCGCTCGGCGTCCGTCGAGTCCCGCTCGCTGCTGCCGGGCCTCCGGGGCGACTCAGCCCAGTGCCAGGGGCGACCCCCTCGCCAGTTCTCCGTTCAGTGCCGCTGCTCAGGATCCTATGGTCGGATATTTAGGGGCTTAGAGCGGGAGCTCCGCGTTTACACGTCCGCCATAGCCGCCGGCTAGCTCCGCCCCCATAATTTTAAAAATATTAACTACCATTCCTAAAGATTAAAACATAAAATAAATACTAAAATAATAATCCAAAATTAACAATCTTAAAAAAAAAATTATATAAAACCAACATCAAATTATAATTTTAAAACAAAACAAAATAAAATATTTATATTAATTGAATGTACTATTCCCAAAATTTATAAAATGTAACAGTTCTATATAAAAATATCTAATTATTTTACTTTATTAAAATAGATTTTTATATATTTTTATGTTTTAATTATTTTCATAATTAAAATAATTTGTAATATTTCATAACAAAATAATACCATCAATATATAGATTATTACATTCTAAATTACAATTTATTAAAAATATCAATGAAACAAAATAAATTAGGAATGGTAAAATATTAATTTACATATCATTTAAATAATTCACATAAAATGTACTTTAAAATAAACAGATAAAAAAAATCTTCTTACCACTATCCCCTAACAATTCAATATCCCACTACTAAAAGACGTATAAAACCATTGGTTATAAATATTAATACAACTAAAAATACAAACTTCAACAATTTCATAACCAATTAATTACCTTAATAAAGACACAAATCAAAAAAAATTGTAAACATATACAATCCAACACACTACAATAAATTACATAGTAATTAACACTAATTAAAAGAACACATGATATTGCATGCAATGATATTTTCTACATCTATATTTTTTCCAACAATAATGAAAACATGAATAAAAATGATTTTGTTTTCACCTCCGATATTCCTGTCAATTATATTTTTAACATCACGATATTCCTGACACTTTGTGGCCAATTACGATGTCAGTCGGAGGCTTTCCGACCGACTCAGTCGGTTTGCAATACGACCGACCTTTTATGAGGTAGGCGGTCAGAACGTAAACCAACCGGTCATTCTGGCTCGGTTCCGACCGGCTCTTCCTGTCTGTTTGAACCGCATCATAATCCCCTATGGACGGCGTTTCCTCTGTCGAGATGATGGTGTGGGTTTCTCACAGCCTTTCCGTGCCGGCCTTTCCGACACAGAAAGGCTGTCAGACAGCGACTTTGGGGATACCTGGCAGGGCCCCCTTGTATCTGTGATCTACGGTTCGTGGTCGATGGGCTATCTAGGGCACCCCCCTGTAAAACCCTGCAGTGTGTCCCACACCATGTGGTGCCTGCCACAGGGTAGAGGATTTTACACACACACACCCATTTCTCTGTAGGAGCCAGTATTATGGCTGTTTCCTGGCCATAACACAAGCTCCCATAGAGAACAGTGGGAATCCAACCGAACAGTGTTCAGTAGCATCGTAATCAGGCGGTCGGAACGGCTGAACTCAGGTCGGTGGACCCCAATGTCCGAGACGGTGTGGGTTGGAGGCAACTCCTACCGACATCATAATAAGCCCCTATATTTTTGTATCACGATAATGTTTTTCCGATATTTTGTCCAAACACCGCCACAGCACTGGGAAATGCATTGGTTAGTGTGAATGCAAGTGAGAAAGAGTTCAGATCAAATTTTATTCAGCAAGAAGGGGATAAATGTATAATTTCTGCTCAGGATTCAAAAGCATTTTGAAATACTAAAATAACATATTCAGTTCCGCTAAATTCCTCTATATCTTCCTCTTTTGTGGTTTCAGCCGTTAAAGAAGCTATTTATTTGGTGTCTGATATCAGACGGACTGGCCCTAGAAAACTATGTTTTGGCAATCTATAGAGGATGTGTATACTGCTTCATGCCATAAGTAATATGAGCTTACAAGAAAAAGAAAAACTCAACTGCGTTAATTTAGAAAGTCAAGATCCATGTGGCAATACTTACACGCATAAAAGTGGTGACAAAGTTTCAACACCAGGAGATTCTCAATATTGCCAGACAGCTTTTGAGAATACTGTTCAGGAATAGAAATTCTGTACTGAACCGCCAAGCTCATATACCATGATGTGTTGCCCAGATCTTACAAATACATGGCAAAGCATTTAGAAGGAAAAACCCCTGCAAATCTGGAATTCTCACTATAAAGCAGATCTGGAAAGATGGCATAATGAGGCTGTTTGTAAATATCTGATGAGATCATTGTCTTGACACTTTAGAGGTAGGTAGAACTAAAATAATATTTTCCTTTCTCTATGAGCTTAATAGGTGGTAAGGAGGATCCTCCACTAATGTAGGTCCTCCCCTAAAGTATTTGTTTCTGAAGGTAGTAGAGAAGGGTATCTTCCATGGAGCTTCAAACATTGACAAGCATTTGTCTTATTGTGAAGAGAAAACTGGAATTAGCAAGAAGGTGCTGATTGGACTAGGTTACAGAATTGTTAGAGTATATATCAAAAACATCTTGGTTAAGTGCCCGGTTGAATGTAAGGCATCTAGGTCTTGACAATATGTATAGATACATTCAGCAGAATATTTTATAGAGGGTGTACTGGTCCTCCATAAGATGTTGTAATTACTTTTAAAGACAAGGACAATTGTGGAGATATTAAGAACAGGAATGTAAACTATTTGACTTATTTGTTACATGTTCTATGCTTTGCCAATTTTCTGAAGAGGTTTTCTGGATTAATATGGCCAAGAGAATTATCTTGATACAAAGAAGGAGGAACTTTCTGTTCAATGAGACCGACCAGTAAGTGAAGGGAATTTTAATTTAAGAAATGTCTGTATTTTAAGAGTCTCAATGTTGATAAATAATGTGCTTTTGATAAATTGGAAATTAAAACAAAAGAGTGTTGGATCACTTCGTAAAAGAATAATTAAATGTTGGAAGTTGACAGTGGCAAGATTATCCCCACCCTCTTTCCTCCTCCCTCACCCTACACCGTTTATGTATAACATGTTTAGATTTACGTTAGGCAAGTGCTCTATAGAACATCATTTCCATTAGCTATTTTGTTGTTGCAAGTTGCCTGAACCAAGAAATACTTATTAAATAATAATAAAAATAAAATGTAAAAATAGAACATAGTCAATTATTGCAAGAGAGACCAGGGAGTGTTGAATTTGTCTGCATAGGCTAAGGATGTTTCTCTGGAGTATTTATGATTTCATAAGGATGACTAATACAAATGTGTTCACTTGTTGACCACAAAGATGTATAAAGTTCTAAAAAGTGTGATTTCTCAATAGTTGGTAGACTTTCTGGGCATAAATAATGTGGTATCAGATTGTTATGCATTCAGATTGTTCTGTGCACTGATAAAGAGGGCATAGAGTGAGAGATGGTGTATGTTTATGTGTGTAGGTGTTTTAGAGAGAGTCTTTTGACTGTCCCAGTCACTTTACCAGGGGTCTTCCAATAAGTTGGGGTCAAGTGCCCTCGTCGTCCATGGCTTCAAATGTCTCTGCATAATGCTATTGCACAAGTTGTGACAGTGTAAAATGGTTGTGAGCGAAGATGCATAGGTAGAATGGTTTGAGGCTCATGCAGTGGCATAAAGCAAAATTATGAGGCACACCTGCAAAATGTGATGAGCGGCACCTGCGTTTCCCATATCTCACAGACATACATTGGCCTTGAGGATGAATGGTGCCCCTCTGAAGGTCTGTGGGCCCTTGAAGGATTTCCCCCTGTGTCGCAGGGGCCTGCGTTACACATCTGGGGGTCATGTTGAATTAAAACATATAAAGTGAACAGTGCTTTTGGGCTCATGGTTCATTCACAACATAACTGAGGAATGTATACACTTCAATATTGAATTGTTAATGGGAACATGGGGTTTAAAAGGAGGAGACATTTTGCTGTCCAGGAAGGGATGTTGAGATAGAGAAAGCACTTAGGGCCTAATTAGGATGTCGGTCAGACGAGCCTTTTCATGGCGAATGGACCACCATGAAAGGGCAAGTGGAAAGCGACATTATAATCCGGACGGCGGAGCCGAGGCTGGCTTTGCCATCATTATGGGAGGAGCATTCCGCCCGCTACCCTGACGGGCTCTGTGAGCCGTCGGAAGTGGAGCGGAATCCCCCCTCAGGTTTCTCTCCAACCGCATGTATTGTAATACAGAGGTCGGAAGGAAACCATAGATGTCAGGCGGAAAGCCTCTGACTAGCGGTCTGATGGCTTTCCGACCGACATCGAAATCGGGCCCTTAATGATTGGGTGCCATATAGTTTAAGTGACAGTAGTCTGTCACATCAAATTGCTACTGGGGTGCAGCTCTGTTCCAGTGGAATAGGTTTTGAATGATAGTGATACTCAACATAGCTGTACATCTTCATTTCATCCTCAGGCTAATGGCTTGAGGGAGCACGACAATCATGTGGGTACAACAATATGCCTCCGGTTTTATTCAAGAAAGTTTATACACACATTATGGTTGCTGAAATGGTGAATTAGTACTGAAACATGACATATTAGGTGACTGATTGGCAACTGTTGGGTATGATTAATGACTGTCTGTGAAGAACAATAAACAAAAGATACAATAGTATTTTGCAGAGACATTTTTAGGCCTGGACTCATTGGGCAATCACTCAGGGCCCCTACTTATTAGGAGCCCCTGGGTAAAGTGACTTGGACAATTAGAAGACTCTCTCTCTCTCTTTCACTCTCTGACTCTTTTTCTCACTCTCTCTCTCTTACACATACACACACACTCTTTCTCCTCTGTTTCTCAACCTTTTTCAGTCTCTATGACAGTTCGTACCACTGCCTCTCACTATATATTTGTACCTCACTACTCACGTGGGGGCATATCAGCAACAACCGGCAATAATTATCGCTAAGCGCACTTAGCGCTAGGATAATTATCGCCGGCTAGCGTGGATTTTTATCGCTGAGACAGCATACTATTAGCAACGCTTATCTCAAAAGCGATAAAAATCCTAGTGCTAACTGCCAAACGTGAGATTATCGCTGGAAACCCCGCGATAATCCCACAAAGTTAGGCGATAGCTTGCTGATAGGGCCTCACATACTTAGCCTTGATATCCACCTTCCATAGGATATCATGGCTAAGTCAGTTTCAAAGCAGGCGTAAGGAAAGTAGCGATAACAGAGGTTATCGCTTTATGTTGCTTTGGGTGAGGCTTGATAATAGGAGAAATGTCACTTAGTGACATTTCTCCCGTTATCCTGGGGAGGACCGCCCACTTTGCATCTCATTAGAGATGCAAAAGATGGGCGTTAGGAATTCAGGCGCTAAGGCAAGGTTTCACGCGAAAGCGTGACCTTGCTAATATAGCGATGAAATTATCGCCGCTTTTCGGCCGAAAACAGCCGCAAAAGCGGCGATAATTTTATATCGCCACCTTGTAGATATGTCCCAAAGCTCTAGCCCTCTAATTCTGCCTTACCCATATCCTGCACTGTCATCTCTCTCTCCCTAACTTGCTGATGCCTTTGTTCCTTTATCTACCTCTCTGTCTACCGCTAACTTCTTTTTTCTTCAGCTATCTACTTTGTCTGTCTCCCATTCTCTGTGCCATATTCTGCATATGTACTTTGTTACCCTTGTATGTACTTCAACTCTCTGAATATCACCCTTCTCTCTGCACCTCACTGTGCTCTTTTCATGTCCACTACAATTATCTCTCCTCCGTGTACTTCACCTCTCTTTCAACCTCATCTCTCTAGCTTTATCTCTGTATCTCTATATACTCACCTCTTTCTACTTCTCTATCACCCCTCTGTCTACATCACCATTCTCTACCTCCCAACCCTCTTTATTTTATTTCTCTACTTCATATATCACTCACTACCTCATGTCTCTCTGTAGCCTACCTTGCCCTTTCTCAGTCCAACAATATATAATGTTGTCATTCACCTCAACATCCATTCATTACCTTATCTATCTCTCTCCCCTCTATCTCTTTCTATCCGTTTCCTCTTCCTTCTTTCTCTGCAGTATCTATTTATCATTACGTCCTCAGTATCTCGCTCTCTCTAATATCTCTTTGTAAATCCTTCTTTATTTCAACTCACTCTCGCTACCTCCCCTCTCCATCTCACTCCATCTTTACACATATTTCAACCTCATCAGTCTGTGTCTACCTCTCTCTCTATTTCACCACTTTCCATCTACGTTACACACTTTCTCTACCCCGTATAAACCACCCCTCTTTCTCTGCTCCACCTCTGTCTCTGTATTTAATTAATTTTCTATCTACACTCTTTCTAACCACCACCCCTCTATATCACATTATTTCTCATACCTTCTCCTGTTTCCTTCTCCCTCCTATTTGTCTTACCCAGGAGAGTCAGCCAGTGCTTAATTTGAGAAGGTGGTTTGAGGTGAGGGCCTCATGTCTAGGGCCCAGCACTTATTACCACCTTATGGCATTGGTATGTAACAGAATCATATGTGCCATAGTGTGGGATGCCTGATATATGTTTTCCCCTCTATGATTGAGACTTGGCCTGTGGCTTTGTGGCTAAAGCTGCTGGCTTTGGAACCTAGGGGGCCAGGTCTGAATCCCAGGCTTTTCCTGGTAGCCATCAAGATGGCTTTTGAGCTTCTGCTGTATTTGAGAAAAGTAGGGGACTCAGGGATCTATTAATTGGATTCCTTGGGGGGAAGATGTGATTGGGTTACCAAAGTTGAAATCATAGACCTTTATGATCTGGTAGAGGCATAAATATATGATGAGTAATGTTTGAATTACTTACCGGTAATCTTTGTTACGCTAGGTCCAAGTCATCCTTGTCACAGTGCTTACAGTTGCAGGGTGCTTGCACCCAGTAGACAGTCCATTCCTTGTTTCAGAATCCCAAATCCCACAATTCCCAGCTAACCCTTATCTCTTTCATCCGCCTCTCCTACCTGTAAATCACTCTAATATCAGCATCAATACTTGATTTCTTTACCAAACCTCATATGAAAGCAACAAGATACCTGGAAAGGTGTGGAATGGGTCTGTAATGAGGAAGTTTTAAACAAGAGGAAGCAGGTTCTGCACACATGCTCCAGGCAATAGTTAGAAATACAAGGAGTGTGCAGTTCCTAAGGGAGCGGGAAGAAAGGTATTTTCTAAAAAGTGCCCTCACACACCCAGAAGGATGTCATGCTTCATCATTGGGCCTTGCTCCTCGTCGGGTCGGTGCTACAATGCACGATGGACACTCGCGAAGGGGCTCTTTAGAGGAGAACTTTTTGGATGACGCCGTAGTGTGGGTGTGGGTGTGTGGGCTGGGTAGTGCAGTGAGTGGGTGGGTTAAAATGGGTGTATTCCAAGGGGGCACTTGCCTAATTAAAAGTATTCAGCCCCAACTGAATATAATGGTCCTATAGGGCTAGTGTGGTGCAAAGGGTCTGGTGGCACTTCATCAGGACCAAAGGAATGATAGTTTGTGATTTAGCACTACCGCAAGTCTGGTTGAGTGGTTTCTTGATTGGTAACCAGAAGCAGTGAAGTGCCCTAGGTTGAATAATCCCGAGTTGAAAGACCCCTAAGGATATGGGCTTGTGCTGGTGGGGATGGCAGAGCACTTTGTTGCTCTGATGGCAGGGAGGCAGTGCAACTAGCGGCCGTCCTACACTTGCTCCGGGCCTCTGGGGTGCTCTGTCATCCCGCCAGCACAAGCCCATATCCTTAAGACTCACCCACTTGCCTAATAGCAGGCGTGCTCTGATGACAGTCTGAGTCTGTGCTGGTTGGAAGTTGGATTTTTCCTAGATTGAATACAAATCCAAATTCCTTCAGTGTCTGGTGCACTGTGGAACTATCATCCTAAGTCTTTAAAAAAGTAGGATCACAAATTAACCATTCATTTACATAGGGGAATGCTTGTATCACTTGAATGTGAAGAAAGGCTCCTACTTCAGTAAATACCTGATTTGAGGAGCGCAGGATAACCTGAAAGTCAGGACGGTGTATTGGTAATGCTCTTTTCCTAGTGTAAATCACAAAAATTTTTAAACCAACGGTCCCACTGAAATATGACAGTAAGCATCTTTTAGATCCAGAGTGTATAGGAAGTCTCCAGAATTCACAAAAGATATTATGTGCTGGAAAGACACCATCTTAACAGGGGTGGCTCCTACGCTATGGTGGAGGAGCATCTCCCCTCTGCTTTGAACCTAAAATGATAATAAATTTGCGTTATCATTTTAAGCTGCTTCCTGCTACTTTACAATTATATAACAAAGGGGTTTGCCCTAATCCTCCTCTAACATCTGGGCAAGAAAGCATCAAACCCTTGTCCTGCTGAGGCCAAGATGAAAAGGGCCGAAACGTGTCGACTGCATGAATAAAGAGGAGTCCAATGAAAGAAAAATGTTTAGCTACAATTTGATATACGCACTGTGGATTGACTCAGAGGTGGAAGTATTTACCTTTTGTGTGTATAGGATTATCTTGTAGCTGGAATGCTTATAGTTTTGTAGCAAACACAAAACTCCTAGTTTGGCGTAGGAATGAATATCTGATTATGTGTATTAGTATGTGTAATTGATTGTATGCAATTGCATTGTGTTCATGTTTAGTACTGTGAGCTGTTGTATTTATGCATTGTATCTAATGTGTTTGTAGTGAAATAATTTATGTACTTTATGTGTCGATAAAAACAAGAGAACATTTAAAGAATTTTATAATTGTTCCTATTGGAATCAGAGTTGGTATGTGCCTTAATGTGAATAAGTGTAGATAGAATAGGATTGTGTACCATAGACTAGGATTGAATTTTCTGTGTCCTATTGATAATTTCATTATATTGATTCCTTTACATCTTTGTAATTTCATAGTTTCCTGCTGCTTTGCATGCGGGTGAGTGGGTGGGACTGCTCTGCTCTTTGAGCAGGGCAGGGGCGGAGTGGTTTGCCCACTCAAGTGCGCAATGGCTGTTTGGTCGGCCCTCTTGGGCCGCTCAAACCAGTCATACACACTTTTCCCTTCTCCAGCCTGCATGGAGAATAAGCCCAGGCCCCTGTTCCCTGGTTGAGCGTCAAATCAGGAAGCTCAAAACCAATCACAACATTTCTGCAGCGTTGTGATTGGCGCAGCGCTCATTGAGGGACTGGAAGGCTGTGCATGTTCTCCTCCCAGGCTGTACAATACAGCCTGGTGGAGAACATGCAAAGTGTAGTACATGACAGTTTGGCCAGCCCAAGACGGACGGCCAAACCATCATGCGCACTTAAGAGAGTGCCCACCACTCCTCCCCCTGCTCTGTGGGAAGCACAGCCTCACCCCACCCGCACTTTTACATAGCCAATAATGAAAAATAAAATGATAATAACGCTGTTATTATCATTTTATTTTTCCTGTGGGGCGATGCTCCTCCGCTTTAGTGGAGAAGCCGCCCCTGTGCACAACAGGCCCATTTGACAAAACCCTGATGTTGAGGAGTCTGTCAGTGTTGAGTATGTGCAAAAATGTTGTAAGAAAGAACATCTTCTCACTAACAAGGGCGCACTTAATATACGATGAAACTCGCTGGTTTCTTCATCAGTATTCTTTTATTATTCAACATTTTTTAACTCCAAATGAATTTCAAAACTTTGTCAGTTCATATTGACAATCATATTCATCGTTCATTTCCAATCACGTGAAAATAAATTTTCATGACAACCTTAGATGTCCACCCAATGCATTTCGGGTCAAATAAAGGTCTGACCCTTCTTCAGGGGTCTAAAAGTAAATGAGACAGGACCATTAGCTTCACTCAAGCATACAGTCTAATACATGTGAATTAATCATGAATTTTAAATGCATATAACCACAAATTAGATTACATTACACATGATCGTTAACTCTTAAGGTCTAACCGCTAAAAAATATAATAAAGAATGCCTAGTGGCTACAAATTTTTTTTTTAAATGAAAGCAAAAAACAGGCGCATTGGTAGTGCAACAACCTTCATCTGGTAAGGAAACATCAGCGAAAATGGTGGTGACAACTATACTCAGCGAGATTATGACTAACAAGGTGTAGGGCAAAGAAACAAAATCTAAAGCACTAGAAACGATCACTAAATCAACTTACTCGGGACACAAAAGGTCTCTGCAGCTGTTGGAATTACACACTCGGCATGTAGCGTTCATGCCGAGATAAGTGGCTAGTTAAATCATGCAGGATAGGTCTATTTATATCACATGGTGCAAAGATAAGAGTTACGCTGTCATTGGCTCCCAAGTGAACCAATGAGAATAGGAGGCTGTGAATAAACCAATGGTTTCGCGCGCAAAATGTAAAGCTGTCATTGGCTCCCAAATGAACCAATGAAAATGAAAAGCTATGAGTGAACCAATGGTTACACACACATAAGGTAACAAATGAACTGGGACTTCTGTGCTTACACGAAAAGTGTGTATGCGAAAAGTGAACAATAAAGTTAAACATACGAAAAAGAAAAAATTGAAAAAATTCGATAATACATATCAAACAGAGTTAACAGATCCATGTCAGTAGAAACATGATGTAAGGACCAAAGGGTGCCTATTACCAATGCTGAATAATGAGAATTCAAATTATAAAAAACACATATATTCAATACGATCGTTAATCCCAAAAGGATGGGAACAGTTCAATTTCTTAATCCAAAAATATTCAGCTCGTAGTCTTTGTTTAGTGGGATCCATGTCGCGGCGTTGTGGAATCGTTTCAAGTATAGTGAAGCGTAGTTGTGATATTTGGTGACCCGCTTCTGACCAATGATTTGCTACAGATGATTTTAAATTCTTCATCCTGATATTGCTCTTATGTTCAGTAATACGAACTTTCACTTTACGCTCAGTTTGTCCAACGTATACTTTGCCACATGGGCATTTAATGGCGTAGACGCAATTCACTGTATCGCAAGTGCTTGTGTGATTGAGGGCTATGGGGTAACCCTTAGTGGGATGGGTGAATTCTTTACCAATAATGACATTGCCACAATGAATACAATTTTGGCATTGAAGCATGCCACGCCAATTCTGTGTAGATTTCTTAGGAACATTCATCATATAGATTATTTAGATCTGGTTCCATTTGTATGATTCTCCAGTGTTTGGTGATGGCTTTCTGTATTTTTTGTGACTCAGTGGAGTATTTTAATACACATACTGTTTCTTCGTTTCTTTAGAATTGGTGATGCGTTGTTGAAGAAGGTCATCTCTTGATTGCAACGATATTTTGTCAAGGGATGTTAGTAAAACACTTTCAGGGTAACCTCTCATTCTGTATTTCATTGTTTTCTATATGATGATAAAATCACTTTTGCCTTTCAACGCTCTAAAAATCTCAAAGAACTGTTGAATGTTCCTAAGAAATCTACACAGAATTGGCATGGCATGCTTCAATGCCAAAATTGTATTCATTGTGGCAATGTCATTATTGGTAAAGAATTCACCCATCCCACTAAGGGTTACCCCATAGCCCTCAATCACACAAGCACTTGCGATACAGTGAATTGCGTCTACGCCATTAAATGCCCATGTGGCAAAGTATACGTTGGACAAACTGAGCGTAAAGTGAAAGTTCGTATTACTGAACATAAGAGCAATATCAGGATGAAGAATTTAAAATCATCTGTAGCAAATCATTGGACAGAAGCGGGTCACCAAATATCACAACTACGCTTCACTATACTTGAAACGATTCCACAACGCCGCGACATGGATCCCACTAAACAAAGACTACGAGCTGAATATTTTTGGATTAAGAAATTGAACTGTTCCCATCCTTTTGGGATTAACGATCGTATTGAATATATGTGTTTTTTATAATTTGAATTCTCATTATTCAGCATTGGTAATAGGCACCCTTTGGTCCTTACATCATGTTTCTACTGACATGGATCTGTTAACTCTGTTTGATATGTATTATCGAATTTTTTCAATTTTTTCTTTTTCGTATGTTTAACTTTATTGTTCACTTTTCGCATACACACTTTTCGTGTAAGCACAGAAGTCACAGTTCATTTGTTACCTTATGTGTGTGTAACCATTGGTTGACTCATAGCTTTTCATTTTCATTGGTTCATTTGGGAGCCAATGACAGCTTTACATTTTGTGAGCGTAACCATTGGTTTATTCACAGCCTCCTATTCTCATTGGTTCACTTGGGAGCCAATGACAGCGTAACTCTTATCTTTGCACCATGTGATATAAATAGACCTATCCTGCATGATTTAACTAGCCACTTATCTCGGCATGAACGCTACACGCCGAGTGTGTAATTCCAACAGCTGCAGAGACCTTTTGTGTCCCGAGTAAGTTGATTTAGTGATCGTTTCTAGTGCTTTAGATTTTGTTTCTTTGCCCTACACCTTGTTAGTCATAATCTCGCTG
This sequence comes from Triturus cristatus, assembly GCF_964204655.1. NCBI lineage: Eukaryota > Metazoa > Chordata > Amphibia > Caudata > Salamandridae > Triturus > Triturus cristatus. The sequence goes on from NC_140588.1 coordinate 964,341,514, forward strand.
AGTATAGTTGTCACCACCATTTTCGCTGATGTTTCCTTACCAGATGAAGGTTGTTGCACTACCAATGTCGCCTGTTTTTTGCTTTCATTTAAAAAAAAAGAAAAATTTTTAGCCACTAGGCATTCTTTATTATATTTTTTAGCGGTTTGACCTTAAGAGTTAACGATCATGTGTAATGTAATCTAATTTGTGGTTATATGCATTTAAAATTCATGATTAGTTCACATGTATTAGACTGTATGCTTGAGTGAAGCTAATGGTCCTGTCTCATTTACTTTTAGACCCCTGAAGAAGGGTCAGACCTTTATTTGACCCGAAATGCATTGGGTGAACATCTAAGGTTGTCATGAAAATTTATTTTCACCTGATTGGAAATGAACGATGAATATGATTGTCTATATGAACTGACAAAGTTTTGAAATTCATTTGGAGTTAAACATTTTTGAATAATATAAGAATACTGATGAAGAAACCAGCGAGTTTCATCGTATATTAAGTGCTCCCTTGTTAGTGAGAAGATGTTCTTTCTTACAACATTTTTGCATTGATAAAGACACGCCGGGACTTCGTGTTTCACAAGGTGCGCCGAAACTATATTGTTAAACCGTCCACATACCTTAGAGTGCACGGGGATCACACAGTTATAGTGTTGAGTATGTGACCATAAAAAAACGTAGGGCCTGATTTAGATCTTGGTAGACGGGTTACTCCTGCACAATGGAGACGGATATCTCGTCCGCCAAATATAAATCCCATAGGATAGATTGGAATTTTTATTTCCGCAGATGGGATATCTGTCACCGTTGCAACGGAGTAACCGGTCCGCCAAGATCTGAATCAGGCCAATAGTTCTTGATGGCTGACTTCTGAATAGCTAAGCAACTTCTTTTCTTCTGTTGACTGTTTCAGTAGCTCACCTAACTGTGGATCAAATCCCTTCCACCCCATAAACAGCAATTTAGAGATATTGAATTGCGCCTAGTTTCCATGGCTTTCATGGCCCTAGCCAGAGATGTGGACACCTACACTTGATGGCATCAGTTGTGGTTGCAACCACACATCATTTTTCAAATGCTGCATCTGACAGGAAAAACCATACATATCATTCTGACCAGGAAATCAGTACAGTCTTCCCCTTTCTGCACTTCCTCCAAACGTATCTGAAAATCTTTTAAGAAGAACTAGTGCAGTATCTGCATCATACATAGCAGTAAGGGCAGATATATTTTAGGAGGCATATGCCCTTTTAAGTGCCCCTTCAGCCTTCCTTCCATTCTACGAAACTGTAGGCCTATTTCACTCTGTCCCATTTTGGGATAACGTTGAAACATTGGTCAATGCTCAAATCACCAGCTTTATTGAAAGAAATAATACTCTCTACCCTCCTCAATCAGGTTTTCATTTCTTTTGGAGGTTTTTGAGATTTTAAGATGAAACCTTGACTTGGGGAAAACTTCAGAGGTCATTTCGCATTCAATATGGTGTCCCTCAAAATACACCTGCGGAGGCATGAGGAGGCTGTGATTATAGTTACGCACTGAACTGGCACAGCTCATATCTTTCTCGAAGACAGCAAGCAGTGTTACTATCACCCTACATGTCACAGTATCGAGAGATGCCTTGCAAAGTCCCTCAGGGTTTGGTTTTAAGCCCTACATTGTTTAACATCTAAATGGCCACCTCTTGCTTCGATTGCACAAAGCTGGGAAATTAACATTACTCAGCTTATGTTATCTTTTCAACAGCTGGATTATAAAACGGTCAACAATTTTCAGGGCTGGCTCTCTGCCATTGCCAGGAGGATGCATAGCAGCTATTTAAAGCTAAATTTGGAAATATCTGAGAATGTAGGCTTTGGTACATCCTTCCCCTTAGTTCTCCCAAGACTGTGCCCAAGGAAATTTGAAGGTGTCCCTCTACTGACCTCCACTGCTAAGAATCTGGGGGTTTATTTGAATATCTCTCTTGCTTTAATAAACATGTGCAGAGGGCCTCTACCACCTGTTTTCTCCTTTTTAAATCTCTTTGGGAGACTCTGAATTATCTTCCTTCTACCACTTGGAAAGATATTGTACACATTTTCATTGCATCCTGATTAGGCTATTATAATGTTCTTTATATAGGAGCCCCATAAAAGTTGATAAATTGTCTGTAGTGTATTCAGAATGCAGTGGCACATCGGGTCTTGAAAATTCCCGAATTACAATCGATCCAACAAAGTCTGAAACAACTTCACTGGTTGCCAGTCGATATGAGAATTACATTTAAAGCCTTGTGGTTTTTTAAATTATAGGGCTTTCCCAAAGAGTGGTTCCACTCTACATTCAAGAAAAAGTTATCAGATCTCTCCGCAGAGGGTTCTGCGCTCTGCTGAGTTAAATTTGTTACATATTCCTAAAGTGTACAAAAGCTGAGCAGTTGTTAGAATCTTTTCTTTTCTTGCCCTTCGGCCATGGAACTCCTTGTCTGCTTACCTCCAAGCTATTCCAAGGAAAGCCTCTTCAAGGCTCACTTGAAGACGTTCCTCCTCCGTGAAATGTAACTTGGTCAGTTTTCCTGGGATGCTTCATTTAAACCATCTGTGTGCGCATTTATAATTTATGATTCATTCATTCTTGTCCATTGGATCTGAGGGTAAGCAATCTTTATTGGCCAATGAGGAGGACATACTGGCCAATAAGGATTTGATTTGATTTGGAAATTTGTAGAGCGCACGATTGCCCAAGGGCGTCTAGGCGCTGCGGGGTGAGGTGCCGGAAGAGAGAATGGAAAGATTTAGTTAGTGAAAAGCCAAGTTTTTAGTGCCTTTCTGAAGGAAAGCAAAGATGGGCTTTTTTTTATATTGGTCGGTAGTGAGTTCCACGATTTCACTGTCCCCAGAACAAAGCTACTTCCAACCCAACACACCTTGTTGAATCTGGGGGTTTGTAGGAGTTTGCTCTGCGCTGAGCTTAGATTTCTGGCAAGAGAGTACCAGATAAAGTGTTGTTTTAGGTACTGAGGACCATTACCATGTAATGCCTTGAACGCTAGGCTTAAGGATTTAAATTCTATCCTTTTTCCACTGGGTACTAGTGTAGCTTTCTCAGTCCATGGGAGATAGACTGGAATTTCGGAAAGTCCAGCAGCAGTCTGCCAGCTGCGTTCTGCAGGCGTTGCAGCTTAAGCAGATGCTGTTTTTGCAAGCCCATATAAAGGGCATTACCATAATCGAGTCTGGACAGGGCTAGAACTGTCACCAGTGTTTTTACGGACTTTGGTGGAATGAAGAACCAAACTTTTCTAATTGTCTTTAAAATAAGGAAGACCGTGGATGAAACCTTGCTGATCTGATGTTGAAAAGGCAGGTTGTCATCTAAGATGATGCCCAGATTCTTCACCTTCTTGACTGGGAACGGAGAATCACCCAGACCAGCTGGCCACCAACTATGCGACCAAAAGGAGGTGTTGGAACCCAGCAGGAGTACCTCAGTTTTTTCTCCGTTCAGCTTTAGGCAGTTTGAGCTCATGCACTGATTCACACGGGACACACATTGGTTAAAGTGCTCAGATGTTTCCTCCAAATTACTAGAGATGGACACCACTAACTGGGTATTGTCTGCTTAGGATATCACAGAGTAGCCAAGCTGCCTAATTATATCAGCCAAGAGGGTCACATATATGTTGAATAATGTGGGGCTCAATGAGGAGCCCTGAGGTACCCCACAGGGAAGCATGAAGTGCTCTGATGAGGCTGTTCCGAGCTGAATGTACTGAAACCTATTGCTCAAATAGGATTTAATCAGTTTAAGAGCAGAATCCTTTACCCCTGCCTCTGAAAGCCTTCTGATCAGTATACCATGATTTAAGGTGTCAAAAGCCGAAGATAAGTCCAATAGGCGGCCTTGGCACCAGTGTCCAGGATTGCTCTGTGCTCTTCGGCGGCCATGACTAAAGCTGTTTCCATGCTATGCCTTTTCCAGAAACCATATTGCGAGGGATCTAGCAGATCCGCCGATGATATGAAGGCTGTTAGTTAGATGTTTAGAATTGTTTCCAGAACCTTAGCAGGGAACGGTATCCTGAAAATTGGTCTGTGGCTGCTGGTGTCCCTTGGATCCAGATTAGGTTTCTTTAAGAGAGGTAGGATTGAGACTGTCTTCCAAGAGTCGGGAACGGTACTAGAACTAATGAGCTCTTTGAAAATTATACCGAGTTGATCACTGATGAGGTCAGGTGCCAGCTGAAATATTTTTGGGGGGCAAGGGTCCGAAGGTGCTCCAGACTTTGATGTTCTGACCACCTGGGATATCTGTTCTGGGTTCGGTGGGTCAAAGGACACCAATAAATTGTCTGGTGTAGGAGGTATACTGGCTGATGTGTTGCCAATATTATTGGTGACCTTGTCTTTAAGGGATCTGTACACGGTCTCCACCTTATCCTTAAGAACCGTGCCAGTGAGTTACAAAAATTTTCGCTGCTGTCCACGTTGGTTGTTTCTGGTATTTTGACTAGACTTTTCAATGTTGCAAAGAGTACTTTGCTAGAGTTGCCAGCCTGCAGACTTTTTCCTGAGAAATACTTGCTTTTTTTTCAATTGTCATTTTCTTGTAGTTGGTCAGCGTTTGTGCATATAATGTTTTATCTGCTGCACTGTAATGCCTTCTCCACCGTCTCTCTGACTTTCTACATAGTTGTTTCTGTACTCTCACTGCGTCACAGAAAAATGTTTCAGAAGGTTTTTTTCGCCTGGTGGAGAAGGTTTTTTCCGGGGCTGGAATGTCGGCTACTGCTTTGATCCAGTCAGTAAATCTACTGGCCAACAGATTAGCCTCTGTTGTCAAATTGGGCTTTTAGTTGGACAAAGATGACTGCAGTATCTGAGGGTCTAACAAGCTAGGTAAACTCCAGCTCCAGGTCCTCCAGTGGATAACGATGACTTCTGATCTATGAAAAACAGGCATCTCTAGATCTATCCATGCTCTAGAAAGAATGGGCCAGATTCATAGAACTAACTTAAGACAAAATCCTAAACTTACTACCATTTTGGTATTCACAGAAGGCACTTACTCATTTCGGTATTCACAGAAGTTAGGAGTCCTAACTTTAGGACTCCTAAATGCCATCTGTGAATACTGAAAGTCTTAAAGTTAGGATTTTTCTCAGTTTAGGAGTAGTAAAGTTAGGACTCCAAACTTTAGGACTCCTAAATGTCTTCTGTGAATACCGAAAGTCTTAAAGTTAGGATTTTTCTCAGTTTAGGAGTAGTAAAGTTAGGACTCCTAACTTCTGTGAATACCGAAATGAGTAAGTGCCTTCTGTGAATACCAAAATGAGTAAGTGCCTTCTGTGAATACCAAAATGGTAGTCAGTTTAGGATTTTGTCTTAAGTTAGTTCTGTGAATCGGGCCCATGATCTCTGACAGCCTTCTGTACTGTGAGAGTATCTGTAGTTGAGCAACTCTAAGATCCAAATACATCCTCTGGTTCTGCATCTGGCTCAGGTAAAGTCGGACCCAGTGGGGCATATATGATAGGGAATTGCGCCACCGGAGCTTGACTTTTTAAGAGGCTTCGGTGGCGCAATGCCCTTCTCCATATTTACAAGGCGGCGCTAAGCCACTTTGAGTGACTTAACGCCGCCTTGTTAATATCGTACCCTTTGATGCAGTTTTCTGCCTCAAAGGGGCGTGTAATGGGTGTTGCTGAGGGCGTACCCACGCAACACCCATTTCTTGTGACACTGCCCAGATTTACAAGAAATGGTAAATCTGAGGCAGCGCCAAAAACTAATGTCATTGAAAGGGTGGCATGAGAAGTACGCAACGAGGAGAAATACTTTTATTTTTCTAATTTTTTGCTCTTTCTATGTGTGCTTCACAATGTAGCACACATAGAAAAAGCAAAGCGCCATTAAAGATTATGTGCAGGAAGGTGTCCCTTCCTGTACAAAAACAATCATCCTAGCAACGCAGGCACAATTAAAGCTGCCGAAGGGGATTTCCAGGAACCAATCAATTGTGACCCTTTTAAGAGCACTTGTGTCCATCCATTGTCACTTTCCTGGAAGATCAAAAGACCTTTAAGGCTATGCTGCTTTAAATAGACTTTCTAAATGCAGCACATCGCGATCAACGCAGTGAAGCACTTTCCTAAACACTTTATTTAGAGTTTTCCCAAGAACAAGAAACAATGTTGTGTTAACCACAATGAATGAATGTATTTCTCGTAGCTCATGTTGAAATAAATTGAAGTCACGGATAATGTGCAATTACGGCGTTGCCCGCAGTTACCTTAATCGGGTCAAAATCGCTCTTTCCAATATACACATGCAAAAATTGTGGCCTTAACATGATGTTTTGGTACTCAACCATCTTCTGCCATTAGTAAATACCATAGACTCGTGTTTGCACAAGGCTTCTACAGCGTTGGTACCGTGGCATCAGACAGAGTGTCTTATGTGGGTCAGGCCTGGCTTAATAATTAGGTTCAGATGGGTCCCATATAACCTTTGGAAAGTTACAGGTTGTAGTTCAGCATATGTTTCTAATTAATAGTATGTAAGGTCTGTTAACCACATTGCACTGTCCATCTGCCTCTTCCCCAGTGTCTCCCCACTTGCCTTTAAGCTGATAGACGAGGTACAGCCCTGAGTTTCCATTAAACTGGTGTTATAGGCCGCACCCAACTCAGGAAAGCTAGTTTAGAATCTAATGTTATGCGCTCTCAAGCCATTCCTGAGACAGTACTTTCCACCTCCTTCCAGAATCGGTGTCTTTAGGGGCAGCTCCAGGCTCAGTGTCAGAAACCTGACTCTGGTGCACCACATCTTGAGCAATTGGAGTTGGGAACTGCACTCTTTTCTAGAGGCCGCGTAGAGTATGATAAATTATGTGTAGAGAGAAAGTGTATTATGCAAAGTCTACTACTGGACAACAAGGCCTCTCTTGGTGAACAACAATATTCCCAATCTTTGCCCATCAGAAGAGTCTGTATCTCGACTTCCAATTTGATTTTCGAATTGGTTGTGTAGATGAGAGCTTCAAATTGGATAGAGTTGTAAACAGTAGCGGCTGTTCTGCTAAGGCGGAGGAGTGTCGCCCCACTGCTAAAAAGGGAAAATAAAATGATAATAACATATCGTTATTATAAGGATGTACACACTCTCCCGCTTACGCTTATGTGCACACTGGTGACCTTTGCTGACCTTTCAGGGTTGAAGGTCAACTGGAGTATATCCTGCCGATACCCCTTTAGTCGAGAACAAGTAGACCCCGCACTCCGGTTCAGTGATGTATGTATACCCTGGCATCCTGACACGTTCAGATACCTTGAGATCCACATATATCACAAGCAGGTGGATCTGCTGGAGGGCAACCTAGGCAGAGCACTCACAGCACTGCGTTCACAAATGACCTTTTGGCGTACGCTCTCGCTATCGGTTGCAGGCCGCATCGCCTTGGTGGAAATGGTGGTGCTCCCCAGACTGTTGTATCATTTTACAAATGTACCCGTATGCGTGGCCCCAACCCCCTTTCGGAGATTTTAATCTGTCCTAAGAGAATTTATATGGAATGGCTCCTGTTGCCGTGTAGCCCTCGCAAAACTTTACCTTCTGCTTGACGGGGACGGCCTAGCGGTTCCTAACATGGAGCAGTATTACTTAGCTTCACAACTTCAGTGGGTGGCGAAGTGGCTGGCGGGGCTGCAACTGACTGACACTGCCACAGAGGGCCCACCTTGGACTTTGAGGGACATAATTCGCCTATTTCACCCGTGTGCCAAGCACCGTCCACCTGGACAGTTGCTACTGCAGATTGCACATAAAGCTCACCGTAGAAGCCTGTACATAACACGTGCAACAACATCATACGCGCTGGCCTTACCATTACAGGGCACACCTATTAGAGATGGTTTGGTGACTGCAGCGGAGCTATCGACCTGGATGGCTGGCTGCGGGGGTGCAAACACTGGGTGACCTTTACCAGGACGGGCACTTATTCCATTTGCGGAATTGGCAGAGGCAAATTAATTGCCGCTTGGCCTGTTCCTACAATATTACTCAATCCTAGCAGCACTTAGGGGGAGATGGGGAGACATGAGTGCGGAGCAACCCACGTATCTCACTGTGCAATACCTGGACATTATGGGTAGAGGCAGACACCACACTAGTTGGTTTGCGGAATCGCTCCGATTCCACACGGTGATCCCAATGACCCTTGTTAGACAGAAGTGAGAAGCAGATAGGGGACAGCCATTTACAGACAAGGAATGGTCAGAAATACTGCTCAGTCCTACATGCATCCTGCGTAACTCACGCTTTAGATTTATACAACACTATATAATCCAGAGGGCCTATCTCACTCACGAAACAAATCAGCACATTTTATGGATGGACGGACAGGACATGCCCAAGATGTAAATAAGTGGGAGCGGATTTGTTGCACATGCGGGGATCCTGCACCTCTCTACATGCTTATTGGAGTTGTGTCTGTGACATCCTGGTGACGTCCGTGGATTGTCAGATAGAATGCACCTGGGAGGAATGTATACTGCACCTCTACCCTAGGGGCGAGAAACTGAGAGCAACTTCCCGCTTCCTTGATTTAGACATGCTAACCGCAAAGCGTCTGATAACTAAAAAGTGGAAAAAGTAGGACCTGGCGGCAATATCAGCATGGATTTAATTGTTTTTAGTATGGGCTAGAGCAGAAGGCAAAGCACTCAGTGTAGAAGACATCCGAGGCCTTCGTAAAGTGCCCATAGAGCAATGGGAGCTCATGCTGCAGGAGATCCATGGGTTATTGGAGGGTGGCGCTGGAGACTCAACCACTGCCTCCCTCAGAGCAGTCATATCAGATGGGAGTGCACAATCAACGGCTCCCCCTGGAGTGTGATAGACCTGAGAGGTTGCCTCCCCTCTCTGTTCACATGCCTGGTTTCTTATGGCCTTGGGTCTCGGGAGCTGCTGTGTGAGGGATGATAGAGGTGTTGTCCAGGTGATGGCATTGCATACAAACACACGCACAGTACTCAATCACAAGCCAAACTAACACATTAGCAAAGTACATCCCACTTACTGCAAATGAGGTGCTTCCCACCCCTCTCAGATCTACATCACTTGTAAAAAAAGCCTGACAGAAAGGTACTATGCTTGTAATATCACACATCACACGCATTGTTGCTACAGTATTGTGTAAATTCAAGGGGAAGCAACAAGCCTAATGTGATCATATTAATATGCGCAAAAGTTCTTGTTACTCATGTGTAATTCTGTTTAACAATTCTCAAATGGGGGGTCTTAGCAGCGCTAAGGCTGTTGGACTCCAGATAGAACCACCGACAACCTTACTGTTGTAATGCACTGCATGCTCAGTTGGGGAAAAGGGCACATCATGACTGATATAACTAGTGTTTGTACATCAAGACTGTTAAGCTCCTGTAAAATTGTGCAAATTATATATATGTAACATGTAAGCAGGTGCTCTTCAACAAAAAACTCAATAAACAGATGTTATAAAAAAACATATCGTTATTATCATTTTCTTTTCCCTATTGCAGCCAGTGGTGGGGCGGGGCAGGGCTGGCCAGAGCAGGGGAGGAGTGGTGTGCACTCCCTAAGTGCACAGGAACGATTTGGCTGGCCCTCTTGCATGTTCCTACTAGGTTGCATTACACAGCCAGGTCAGGAAAATGCACAGGCTCCCTGTTCCAGTCTGAACGCCGATCCACGGTGTTGTGATTGGCACGGAGAAGCCTGTCTGCCCAGGTGCTTCCTGCTGACACTGGCCGGGACAGGAAGATTAAGAGGACGAGGATGGAGGAGAACCGGCAGCCGGCCATTGAAGATAAGTCCTTTTTTTGAAATTGCATTCCTTCCACTTCCCACTCTCCCCCGCCTTACCACCCCCGTCCGGTAGCAGCCGCTACTGGTTGTAAAGTTCAATATCAAACGTTTATGCCCGTGGTTCTTAACCTTTTGACTTCTGTGGACCACAACTGCATCATTACTGGAATCAAGGGACCCCCACTGAGTCAATATTGGAAGCCAGGGGCCCCTGGCCTAAGCACATTCTATGATTCAAACCTCCAAACAATACAATAATCAATTATACACCAAACAAATGTTCAAATATTGGAACATTTTGTGTAATTCACAATCAAATATAGATAAAGGGTTCAAATATTCAATTTTGCTTCTTTATTTGTGTATCACTTTATTTACAATGTTGTAAAACAGTTGCAAACCCCCAGGGGACCTTGGACTACAGGTGAGGAACCGCTGGTTTAGGCAATTTACCAATAATAAGGAACTCCAGCAGCTTAAAGATGGGAGGCTCCTGGAGAAAGGATGGTGTAATTGATTTAGATGTTATCTTAAACTGATAGTAGAAATAAATGTCAAGTGGTGTGCATGTAGGATGTTTCGTTTTGGCAGTTGTACCACTTCTTTAGTTTCCCTGGTTAAGTATAGGTCAGGGTACCCAGTCAGTATGGTTGTGGGTGAATGAGTAAAGTCAAGCCTCGCTCTTCTCCTAAATATTTCCCATGCCTTTGTTGTGCAGTGTGTAGTACGTATTTCAAGTTGGTGTCTACGTGTGTATTGGCAGATACATGCCTAGAGTGGAATGGGATGTACGATACCTGGTTCCAATGATAAGTGCCGTTGTGTCCTGTGGTTTTGTGTATGAGGCCTCTAGTGGTCCTCGGGCAGACTCCTTACAAGTATTATGTAATCTGATGGGTGTGACTGGGTGTGGTTAATAATGTTTGTGATGCAGTGCGTTCAGCTAATGGTTGCATGCTGAAGAATAAAGACGTGTAAACCAGAGTTTTGTCTTTGGCATGGTCTGTTACATGCTCTCAGGCTGGGGAGGACACTACAAGTGTAGCATATAAAGTTGGGGAGGGTACCAATGGTAGGTGAAGTGTGCTTCTGTGCAAAGATAATACAGTTCTGGATCTGGTGCAGCGACACCTCCCTGGTTATATGGTAGTGTTAAATTTCCTACCTGAGCCTCAGTTGTTTACTAGCTCAAGGAAGCCTAAATAACAGGGAACGCAGTGTTTGTGAAAAAGCCTTAGTTGGTGAGACTGGGATATTAAGAAAATAATACAGAATTTGTGGAAGTTCCACCATTTTATTAAAGTATAGACCTCTTAACCAACCTATCTTATTTTACTGGGTAGAAAAATCTCTAAATCAATGTAACAAACCCCACAATGTTCCCCATAAATATACTGTCTTCACAACATAAATGCTTTTTCTTTGTTTTTTATTATTTAGTCAAAAGCAAAACATGATTTTTTTGTATCAAAAATATATATTCATATAACATTTTCAATTTTTCTTTTTTGTTTTGTGATTTACATAAATTGTCAAAAAACATACATATACATAATCAATAAATGTAAACAACAATTAGATCGTTGCCTAAAACAAAAACAATACTTGAATAGTTGACAGTGCCCCTCAAAGAACAACAAAAAATATGTACATAAAGGTTTAGCTGCCTAATCTCACATACCAACATCCATACCGCATACCACAAAATATACACAAAAAAGAAATATTGAATAAAATTTGTCTTAAGGAATACATTAAGTACCTTCATGTTCCCCATATCTGACATACTTTGGTTTTGCATTTTCAGAATAAAAGTAGCCCCTCTACGGTTTTTTAACTCTTTGATGGTCCTGAGGAAGGTGATTCTAATCATTCTATCACCGAAACGTACGTAGACCAGACCAACTATTTTCACAACTGGAAAATAAACTCCTATGGATCAACTTAAAATCGAAGAAAAAAAGAAAAAGTCAATTTGAGAAAAATGTCAGCAGAATAATAGTTGACAGATAATAATTAAAAGAAGATCTTTCCAGTTGTAAAATATATGTTTTACAATCTTTTTTGTGTATATTTTGTGGTATGCGGTATGGATGTTGGTATGTGAGATTAGGCAGCTAAACCTTTATGTACATATTTTTTGTTGTTCTTTGAGGGGCACTGTCAACTATTCAAGTATTGTTTTTGTTTTAGGCAACGATCTAATTGTTGTTTACATTTATTGATTATGTATATGTATGTTTTTTGACAATTTATGTAAATCACAAAACAAAAAAGAAAAATTGAAAATGTTATATGAATATATATTTTTGATACAAACAAATCATGTTTTGCTTTTGACTAAATAATAAAAACAAAGAAAAAGCATTTATATTGTGAAGACAGTATATTTATGGGGAACATTGTGGGGTTTGTTACATTGATTTAGAGATTTTTCTACCCAGTAAAATAAGATAGGTTGGTTAAGAGGTCTATACTTTAATATTTTTGACTCTTTCCCCCCTCTTGAACCTTAAATTAACCGGGGAATACCTTTTTACATAGTGAGTTCCACCATTTTATCCAGCACTATGTGTCCAGCCATAGATAGTGGAAGTTTAATCCACCTACCAACTTTGTCTTCCAACTGGGAAACCACTTGACTATATTATTCCCCTAGATAATGATGTCTGTGTCCGGATTATTCCATATACCCAAAAATCTCACTCAGCCATCACACCACTCCAGCGGGTAGTCTAGTATATACTTTTGGGTACTTGATGTAAGAGAGAAAATAACAGATTTGTTCCAAATGATGGTGATATTGCATGAAAGCAGGAGCAGAGAGGGGAAAAAGGAGAAAAAGGTGCCTTACACTCATACGAATAATCATTTCCAGGACTTCTGTAACTCACTAGCTCAACATTTTCAAAATAAAGTTGAACAAATCTATGCTATCTTTGACAATGGGACAAGATCTGAGATTCGCAATTTAGGAATACCGCAACACCCTAATGCTCCAGCCTTCAAAGAATTTAGATCAGTAATGGTGGATGAGATAACCACCCATATTTTACATGCCAAAACTGGCTATCCCCATGACCCTTTTCACCCCTACAATTTTTAAACAAGTTGCTGAGATCCTCGGCCCCAGCCTAACCTCAATTTTTAACTCCATGTTTATGGGGGTGTCTTTCCCTCCATCTGGAAGAGGGCATCGATTTTGCCACTTTTGAAAAAATCAAATCTTGATGAAGCTGATCCTAATAATTACAGGCCCATTTCACGTCTCACAGTTCCAGCCAAACTGGTCGAAAAAGTTATGAAAAATCAACTTACACGATATTTACACGAGTACAACCTCTTGGATAAATCCCAATTCGGATTCAAGGCAGAGCACAGCACCAAGACTGCCCTGATAAAAGCCACTGATGAAATCAGAGCAGTCTTAGATGCAGTTGATGCTGCGGCCCTTATTCTGCTCTACCTGTCGGCAGCGTTCGACACGGTCGACCATAACCTGTTACTTACCCGTCTAAACTCATTAGGCATTACAGACAACGCGTTAGCTTTGATCTCCTCTTTTCTATCTGATAGGATACAATTGGTTGCCTTGGGCAATTATGATCCCCTGTCTTTTACTCTCCCATGTGGGGTCCTGCAGGGCTCTTCAATGAGCCCTACACTCTTCAATGTATATGTGTCTGAATTGGCTGCATTAATTAGATCCTTTGGGATGGCTTTAACATCTTACGTTGACGACACTCAAATTGTCTTGTCCATCTGTAAAAATGTCATGCTGCCTGTAACAAGATTTAGAGATTGCATGCTGGCAGACAACTCATGGATGAGTTCGCACTGCCTCAAGCTTAATTCAGGAAAAACAGAGGTAATCCTGTTTGGGAATTACTCCCCTAACTGGTCATAGATCTGGCGTCCAGACGAATTGGGAGCAGTACCCATCCCGTTCATCAGAGTAAAAAATCTGGGAGTGATCATAGATGAAAGAATAAACTTTGAAGCTCAAGTCAAAGCAGTCTCATCAGCCAGTTATTTTCTACTCAATGTGATCAAGAAAATTCTACCTCTCATCCCAGTAGACAGCAGGAAAATAGTGATTACTTCCCTAGTTATGGCTAAACTGGACTACTGCAATGGGCTTTATCTCGGAATGCCAGAGAAGCAGCTACATAGATTGCAGATAATGAAGAATGCAGCTGCAAAGCTCATGCTGGGGATTATAATATTGATGATTTAAAGGAGCACACCTATTTGTTTGAAGAATAACTTTTAAAGAAAATTTAAGGGTGGCGTGCTGCAGGGTAGGACACGCTGTCGGGACGTGTCTTAAAACATAAACTCCACAAATCAAGTTGTACAACCTGACCCCTGTGCACTATTGCCTAACAGCTGTTGCTATACAAACTTTCAAATTTACAAAATCAATAATTTCAATAAACCCACAATATGTGATATGGCAAAAGAAAGATTTAGAACATGAAACCAATGTCCTTAATGCATATGCACATTTAATCTGTTACAATCACAGATTGACATCTTGCAGGAAGTTCTGTTCTTTGCATCCATAGAATTATTCTTTCAAGAATACCACCCAATGCTTTTCAGGCCCACATTGGCCCTTCTTCAGAGGTTAATCTGTAAACAATTTAAATACATATAATCTCAGAAAACAATATAATGCGCAGGGTATGCTTACATAAATGTATACTAGCATTGTACCACTGTATTTACAAATTTACAAGAAAATCATGAAGATTAGCAAGACTGGATACAAAAAAGTTAAAGACACTGATGTTTGAAGAAAACCAGAGAAAAAAGGAAAAAATAGTACCAAGAGTGAGGGAAACTGAAAGCCTTCACCCGACTGCAGTGAATTGCACGTGATTCTAATGTGCCACACTACCACGAGACCGCGTTATGAACAAAGGTGCCCGGGGGTGATTAAAAAGACATTACAAAACAAAGTAAAAAACAGAATGTGTTTGTGACTAATAGTGACTGACCTTAAACGTTCTCCGCGATGATGCCAAAGAAGAAGTGATATCAAATCTGTGAAATACATAAACCATGCGATGATTTCACAAAGAATTATTAACGTAATATTTAGCAAAACTTCTGCCAGAGTGACAGGTGATAAGCGCCTCATACGTGCTAAAAAAAAACTGACCTGCATAGTTGATCACGGCTTTCCTAATCAAATCTCCACGGCGCGCTGGCCTCAAAACTGGTAAAAAACAGATGTGCGAGTGCCTCAGGGAACTCTGAAATGACGTATATAAAACGGAAAAAGACGACGGACTGTTATCAGGCAAAAAAGTTTGAGAGCCATCTTGAAAAGGTGAAAAGACGCAACTATATCGAACGTGGTTAAAATGTGAGATCTACAACTCGTTACTAAAAAGGGGAAAATTGACTGAATGCATACGAAACATTATGCATTCTAATAAGGACGAAGTGGCACTAAAAACTGTAGATGTCCCATAAAAGAAACCTAAAGAAATTGTAATAATGTGAGGAAAATGTAAAAATAAAAATAGAAAAAGCAAGAGAAAGGAAAAAGTAGTACAACTCTTGAATATAATGACCCATTAACAACAAATGTATGTAATTAGTCATAATATACATCATTTTACACAGTGTGATATCGAGAATGACATTTTGTACATGAAAAACACACCAACCATGCTTTCCACCTGGTGTAGAATCATAAAAAACACCCTAAGTCTACTTTGTCATTGATCCCTTTTGGATCTTGGGTATCAAGTCTCCTTATCCAATAAATTTCTCTTTGTAATAATGTTCTCGTCAGATCCCTACCGGGTGCTGGTGTAACCATCTCGATCACCTGAAATTTCATTTGAGCAATGGTGTGCTTGCATTTCATCCAGTGAACAGACAAACTATTTTTTGTATTGCAGTTACGAATGGTGCTCTTATGCTCAGAAATTCGTGTTTTGATTTTTCTCCCCGTTTTACCTATGTACAGTAGTCCGCAGACACATTTAATAGCATATATCAAATTTTTGGAATTACAATCCGCATTGTGTTTCACTTTAATAGTTTCTTCCGTCTGGGGATGCTGTACGGTGTTGCTATATATCACGTTGTTGCAGTGTACACAGTTTTGACATCGTCTAGTGCCTTTATATTATTCCACACTTAAGGCAGGTTTCGATTTTAACATTTCTTTTAAGTGTAAGGATCTTCTGTAGGCAAATAAGGGTTTGTTTTGGAATAGATCTTGAAAGTCACTTTCATTTGCTAAAATTTCCCATCGGTTGTTAATAATCTTTTTGATTTGACGTGAGCAACGGATAAGAACAAAGTGTTATCATTTACCAATTTTCATTCCCAGAGTTTAATCCATAATCTTCAATATTCACCGTTCCGAAGAGCTAAAAGGATTTGTTCAGATGACATCACCCTTCAGAAAAATATTTCTATTTGTAAAGAGAGGTATATATCCAAAGGGTATCCAGAGTCTATTTTGGACCAAGCAATTTCCAAGATTGCTAACAAATCACGTAACAGTCTTTTGGAAACGAAAGTTAAATCAAAGCCGAACAGGCAGGTGTTTGTATCCAAATTCTCTACATGCTCACGTCAAATCAAAAAGATTATTAACAACCGATGGGAAATTTTAGCAAATGAAAATGACTTTCAAGATCTATTCCAACACAAAACCTTATTTTCCTACAGAAGATCCTTAAACTTTAAAGAAATGTTAAAATCAAAACCTGCATTGAGGGCCTCATGTAGGAAGCCAAATACCGGTCGGTAACGGCCGATTTTCGGTAATTATACCGTTACCAACCGGTATTTTGGCCATTGGTATGTAGGGGGACAAACTTTGCTTTCGGAATTTACCGAATCGGTAAAATTACCGATTCGGTAATAATACCGAATCGGTAATGTTACCGAATCGGTAACTTTTCCGAATCGGTAATTTTACCGATTCGGTAAATTCCGAAAGCAAAATCGAGATGTAGGGGGAGTGTGTGTGTGTGTTTAAGAGTCGGTATTTACCACCAACTTATAGTTGGTGGTAAATAATGAATGTATGTGTAAATGCATTTTTACGCGCGTAGCAGTGTGCAATGTGGCATACATACATGCCCTTAGGGCATGTATGTGTGCCACATGTGCACACATGGCCGAATCAGGGGTGCAACAGGGTGTCAATGTGACACCCTGCCACCCTTGTATGTGTTCCCCCCATTACCGAATCGGTATTTACCGATTCGGTAATGAGGCATACCTTCCCATCAATGGGAAGGTATGCCTCATTACCGAATCGGTAAATACCGATTCGGTAATTACCGACTAGTAACGATTCGGTAAAAAATACCGACTCATTACCTACATACCAGTTACCACTTCTAAAATACCGATTCGGTATCGTTCGGTATTTTAGAAGTGGTAACTGGTATGCTACCTACATGAGGCCCTAAGTGTGGAAAAATATAAAGGCACTAGACATCGTCAAAACTGTGTACAATGCAACAACGTGATATATAGCAACACCGTACAGAATCCCCAGACGGAAGAAACTATTAAAGTCAAACACAATGCAGATTGCAATTCCAAAAATTTGATATATGCTATTAAATGTCCCTGTGGACTACTGTACATAGGTAAAAGGGAGAGAAAAATCAAAACGCGAATTTCTGAGCATAAGAGCACCATTCGCAACTGCAATACAAAAAGTAGTTTGTCTGTTCACTGGATGAAATGCAAGCACACCATTGCTCAAATGAAATTTCAGGTGATAGAGATGTTTACACCAGCACCCGGTAGGAACATTATTGCAAAGAGAGATTTATTGGATAAGGAGACTTGAGACCCAAGATCCGAAAGGGATCAATGACAAAGTAGACTTAGGGTGTTTTTTATGATTCTACACCAGGTGGAAAGCATGGTTGGTGTGTTTTTCATGTACAAAATGTCATTCTCGATATCACACTGTGTAAAATTATGTATATCATGACTAATTACATACATTTGTTGTTAATGGGTCATTATATTCAAGAGTTGTTGTACTACTTTTTCCTTTCTCTTTCTTTTTCCTTTTTTATTTTTACATTTTCCTCACATTATCACAATTTCTTTAGTTTCCTTTTGTGGGACATCTACAGTTTTTAGTGCCACTTCGTACTTATTAGAATGCATCATGTTTCGTATGCATTCGGTCAATTTTCTCCTTTTTAGTAACGAGTTCTAGATCTCATATTTTAACCACGTTCGATATAGTCGCATCTTTTCACCTTTTCAAGATGGTGCTCAAACTTTTTTGCCTGATAACAGTCTGTCGTCTTTTTCTGTTTTATATACGTCATTTCAGAGTACCCTGAGGCACTCGCTCATCTGTTTTCTTACCAGTTTTAAGGCCAGCGCGCCGAGGAGATTTGATTAGGAAAGCCGTGATCAACTATGCAGGTCAGTTTTATTTAGCGCGTATGAGGCGCTCATCACCCGTCACTCTGGCAGAAGTTTCGGCAAATATTACGTTAATAATTCTTTGTGAAATCATCGCATGGTTTATGTATTTCACAGATTTGATATCACTTCATCTTTGGCATCAACACAGAGAATGTTTAAGGTCAGTTACTGTTAGTTATTCCATTTTTTTCTTGGTTTTATAATGTCTTTTTATTCACCTCCGGGCACCTTTGTTCATAACGTGGTCTCGTGGTAGTCTGGCACATTCGAGTCACGTGCAATTCACTGCAGTCGGGTGAAGGCTTTCAGTTTCCATCACTCTTGGTACTATTTTTCGTTTTTTCTCTGGTTTTCTTCAAACATCAGTGTCTTTAACTTTTTTCTATCCAGTCTTGCTAATCTTCATTATTTTCTTGTTAATACAGTGTTACAATGCTAGTATACATTTATGGAAGCACACCCTGCGCATTATATTGTTTTCTGAGATTGTATGTATTTAAATTGTTTACAGATTAGCCCTGAAGAAGAGCCAATGTGGGCCTGAAATGCATTGGGCGGTATTCTTGAAAGAATAATTCTGTGGATGCAAAGAACAGAACTTCCTGCAAGATGTCAATCTGTGATTGTAACAGATCAAATGTGCATATGCATTAAGGACATTGGTTTCATGTTGTAAATCTTTCTTTTGCCGTATCACATATTGTGGGTTTATTGAAATCATTGATTTTGTAAGTTGGAAAGTTTGTATAGCAACAGCTGTTAGAAAATAGTGCACAGGGGTCATGCTGGGGATTCCCAAGTTTCAATCAATAGGCAAGCATCTTCGGAGACTGCTTTGGCTCCCAGCCAAGTGTTGCTTTATGTATAAGGCTTTATGTGTCACATACAAGGCACTTCACGGTACCGGTCCTCAGTTTTTGAGACGATCATTAAATTGGTACTCCCCAAACAGTTGTCTTAGGTCTGAAGGGGCAAAACTAATGCTCTCTCAGAGATTCTGCAGGGCTAATTGGGGCAGCAGAAGCTTCACTGTCGGTGCTACGAAACTCTGGTACACCCTCCCTTTCTCCATTATAAATCTTCCATCCTTAACATCTTTTCGAAAAGCCCTTAAGACCTGACTATTTAATGAGTAGTGCACTAGCTTGCTTCCGGACTGTTAGCACCAAGACACCTTTTGGTATTCGTGCACTGTATAAATAGTAATAACATAACATAATATAATATAAGAAAGAAAAACCCCTTCCCTAGCACCTGAAGTTCAACTCTATACATGCTGTTTAATATTTATTCCAGTAGCATGGCCTTTTTATCATGCATGCAGGAATGAAGGGCCACTCACTTGAAGATGTAGCAGCCCATTGTTAACACTCTTTCTCTAGTATGTTCCTAGTTGTTTCAAGTCCCTGCGTGGTTGTGTGTCTTGAATGGTCCTCTGTTCAGAGTAAAATGATAGGCAGAGGGTGGCAAGCATGGCATAGAATGCAGGGTGCTGGAAAAGTGTTTTTCTTGGTTTGTTCATTTTATGGTGACACCACCAAATCTGATGAATTACCTGAGGATTAAATTAAGGTTTACACCTGGATCTAGCATATATAACGTCATGTCATCAGCATATAATGATATTAGCAGGTTGGGTTGTGTGTTTCTAAGAACATACATGGCATATTGTTGGCGTAGTTGGGTTGTCAGTGGTTGTATGTTAAGCACAGCAGAACCCCTGTTTTGTGCCTCTCAAGATTTTGATTGGTGCGAAGAAGAGATAGTTTAACTTGAGGCATGCTGTGGGGTTATTTTGAAGCTTCTGTACCCAATCAACAAAAGAAGCAATTAACCCATGCACCATAGTATATTAAAAATGATATGGTCATTCCACTGAATCAAATAGCCACATCTAGTGCTCTGTTAACCTGGTATAAGAGTGCGAATAGAGTGTACAATTTGAGAGCTGTGGAGTGGCCTGGTATAAAGCCCACATGCTCTGGCAGTACCAAGTCAGAGAACAATGAGATGAGCCTATTAGCTAGCAGATTAGCCAGTATCTTGGCATCACAGTTTTCTTAGTGACAAAGGTATATACAAGTCATAGCTCTCAGGCCGTATTCCTTGGTGGAAAGACAGCAATTAGATGAGCCTCTTGCGTAGTGGGGGGAAGGGTCCATTCAAGGTAGGTTACCTCAAACAGGGTCAATAAATGATGGGGGCAGAGTATCTGTAAATTTATTGTAACATTCAGCCGGCAGACCATCCAAACCTGGGGTCTTGTCAACAGGCAGACTTTTAATGACTGCTGTGATTTCTATTGTGAGCAATTGACTTGGATATTCTCTGCGCAAGTCGATCAGCTATGCTGTCTGAGTCGTTCAGATATTCCGTTACATGCGTGGCAGCCTAGGTCATTTTTAGTAATAGACATGTCGGTAGTAAACCCTGAATCCTTGCATAATATCCTCTGGTTCCAGCTGGGAAGCGTTTGTGTTATCTTTGATGCAAAAAAATATATTTTGCCATAGGGTTTGTCGATTAGATCAGCAAAGGATTTGCTAGGGCATTCTCCATTGATGAATCTGCGTGTCTCTTCGTATTTGCCAATAAATGTAACCTCTTTAAGTGCTACCTCATTATACCCAGTAACTTTCTCTCCTGTCTTCATAAGTGTAGTGGGTTTGGGTTTAGATAATAATTCTTCTTCCAGCTTGTTTGTTTCTTGCACCAGGGAGCTCATGCGATTTTTTAGCGACCTGTGTATCCCGTAGTGTTTTGCCATGTATAATCCCTGGACCACAACTTTAAAAGCTTCTCATACTCTGTATGTGTCTGGCACAGAGTTAATTTTTGATTAAAAATAATCGTGTACTTCCTGACACATTTCATTATGGAATACGCTCTCTCTTAATCAGGAGCGCCTTCTCTGTTATAGTGGAGGAGCATCGCCCCACTGCTGGAAACAGCAGACGCATGTAAAATAAAGTGATAATAAAGCAATTAATAAAACTGCTTTATTATCATTTTATTTTACCCTGGAGATGCAGCTGAGTCTTGAGGACAGGGTCATCAGCAGCAGGAGGAATAGTGGACACAGGGCACGATAAGTGCGCAAGTCAGTTTGGCCAGCCATCTTAAGGTTATATTAGTTCGCTCTGCTCAATTCCGACGCTTCTCTCATGCTGGGTAATACACGCATGAGAGTAGCATCTGGATTGGCACAGGGGAGTCTGGGAGCCTGTGTGAGCATCGTCAGAGCTGAAGAGCCAGCGAGGCGGTTGGCCTCAAGCTACAGGTAAGTTTTGTTTTCGTTTTTTTGTCCCCCATGCTGCCCGACCAGTTTACCCTGCTAGTGACCACCACCGCTCTTAATTCGACAAGTGATATCCTCCATGTATTGGATGTTAAGTGTGTGTCTGGGTGTGCAGCCCCTCAATGACATTTGTAGGGCTGCTCCATGGGTTTAGCTGAACACTTTCATTTCATATTATTGTTGGAATTGCTGTCTGCAGCTTCGGTTGAAAGGGTTGTTTTGAGTGTTGCAGCTGTTTGGGTGGTGTTTTCTCCTTTTATGGAATATTTCATGAACGTGGACTTTTGTCATTTTTAAACCTAGCATGCTGATTCACATGTCTATGTGTGTGGTATGCTCAGGCAGGCACCCTTTCGATGCAGTCTATATGTTCATTATTTGTAACTGTGATGACGAGTGGGCATGGGAGTAATGCCCAGATTACTTACCAGTAAACTTATTTACACCACACCCTACTCTTTGCCGTCACAGTGCTGCACCCCACCCTCCTGCCCTAGAGGAGGAAGTAGGTACCCTTACTATTGATTGCTCTAAAGGTTTTTCAGGAATTATATGGAGAAGCATAAGGTCTTACGGGAGTGAGGACGGAGTTAGTTGCTTCCTATTTCCTGTTTCTGTCAAACGATAAACCTCATTATTTACGACTGTGACAAGGAACAGTAGTATGCCGTGTAATGAAGATTACTGCTAAGAAATTTGGGCTTTAAAGCAATTATACCAACAAAGATGATAATTATTTACAGATGAAAACCACTGGACTGGAAATACAGAGTCCACATGTTGAACCAGGGCCCTTTCTGCAAGATTATCTCCAAACTTGTTACCTTCCTCCGCCTTTTTGTTTGACCTTTTTGCTGCCTTTAGGACTCTGGGCGCTTTATTGTGCTAATCAGTGCTAAAGTGCATGTTCTCTCGCCTCTAAACAAAGTATGATTGGTTTACACATGTTTGCCATATTTGATTTACTTATAAGTCCCTTGTACAGTGGTATACCATATACCCAGAGCCTGTAACTTAAATGCTACTAGTGGACTTGCAGCACTGCTTGTGCCACCCACAGAAGAATCCTTTCAAAACTGTCTCAGGCCTGCCACCGCAGTGCCTGTGTGCACAGTTTACTGCCACTTTATCTTGCCAATCAAAACTACTTGTCAAACTGTACACTCTACTTTTATTACATATATGTCACCCCTACGGTAGGCGCTAGGAAACCCTATGGGCAAGGTGCTGTGTAATTTAAAGGTAGGACAAATGCCTTTATGAGTGGCATGTCCTGTTAGTGACAAAGCATCTATTTTGTTTTTCTTTGCTGTGAGGCCTTCTCCTCTCCTAGGCTAGCATTGAGAATTCGCTTATACACTTTTGAATGGCAATTCCTGATCAGAAAGGAGTGGCGTTGCCATGTTTGGTATGTTTAGAATAGTGGTGATAAATCCTACTTACTGGTTTAGTTGGATTTTACATTACTATTTTAGAAATGCCACTTTTAGAAAGTCGTCATTTCTCTGAAATTATGACTCTTTGTGCTTTGCAGCCTGTCTCCAATCCACTTCTTGGCTGGGTGACAGCTACACTTAGTGCATACTTTTCAGACAGCCACACACAGGAACGGCTGGGTGTGACATGTGATACATCTGCATTCATCTGCATACTGATATTCTTCCTGGGTTGGGAGAGGGAGTGGAGGTTCACATTTTACATTTGTATAGCTTGTGTTCTGCCATCACACAAAGGGCTGATTTACCCCCTACTGCACAGCTTTCCAAACTTTTCATGGTGGTGACACACCTTTTAGAGAATCTTCAACTAGGGACACGGTAACGCGAGCGCAGCGAGCGAGCCCAAACCACCTCAGGGGGGTCCGGGGGGGTTCTCCCCCCGAGAAAATTTTGACAAATTAGTGGCCAAATGGTGCATTTCCAAGCAAATTTGAGAAAGCAGGAAGGTTAATAAAGCAATTGTGAATCTGTTCTAACAAAGACAGTGACTGGCAAAACTGGTTGTAAGGAAGGTTAGGTTTGGGCCTGAAACAAGAATATAATCATGCACACATTGACACATGCCCCAGTTATTTAGGGCACAAAAAGGGAGGGGGGGGGTGCACGCACTGCCAACCCTTTCAACGATGCACAAAGTCCACCTGTTGCCTTGCTGAATATGAGTTATACAAAAATCCGTTCAGGAAGGGGGAATTGTGAGTGGTAAAACTATCATTCAACCTATCAGCCGGTCTCTGCGCATTGAACTCAGGTGGGACCGCTTTCCTCATTGCAGCGTGCCAAATGGCAACAGAAAATAAGACAAGTGATATGTTTTTCCATTCAGTACTTTGAGGTAAAATTAACCGGATATAAGACATAAGGACAAATACTTACATGCCATATAAATTGTAACGATATCAAAATGTATGGGGACACAACATATCTCACGAAAACCATTCATTGATTTTTAAACTGAACTGAACTGATTTTTAAAAGAAAAAATAAGATTTGTAATATAACACACATTTGGTAAGTAATGATGAGGGTTCTCTCCGAGCAATGTTAAATGGTCAACAATCAGGGGGCTGATATCACATTTCAGCAGGCACTTAGCAGTTTTGGAAAACCTTTCAAAATTCCCTCCTTGCGCTTTGCTTTTCCAAATTGCTCTTTTGTCTCTCATAGCACAAGAATTATAAAATTTGAATAAAAACCAACAGCACTTGTCTTACTATTTTAATGAGAAATATGAGGCTGATAGGATGAACACAGCTGGTCAATATTTGGTTGAATATTTGATAAAGACACTCGCATTTCATCATCAAGCATTTTCAAGCACCCACGTTTCAGTGTCTTTAAGTTTGTCATCGTTGAAAAGGATACTTCACAAATGTATGTAGTAGAAAACTGCAAGAGAATATTTAACGCTTTTCTACCTATGTTTGGATGCATTTTTGTAACACGAATCCAAAAGCTGTCTAAATCACCCTCTGCATGCATCATGAACATACTCCGATCATTTTTTATTTCAGCTAATTCTTCTTCTTCAGTTAATGAAAAGTTCCCAGTTGCAAGAAATGGATTTCTGATCCAATCATAGTCTTGGATTTCAACATTTGGAAAGTAATGAGAAACTTTCTCTCCGAGCAATGTTAAATGGTCAACAATCAGCGGGCTGATCTCATTTTTCAGCTGGCACTCGTCAGTTTTGGAAAACATTTCAAAACTGCCTTCTTTCACTTTCCTTTCCCAAATTTTTATTTTGTCTCTGAAAGCACAAATTTTATCTACTGCTGTTAAGATATTTTCTCCTATTCCTTGCATACTAGTGTTAATTTTATTCAAATGTTCAAATATGTCAGCAAGATATGCCAATTTTGTGCACCAAAGTTTGTCTTGAATTAGATCGCAGAATTCGTGTTGCTGATTTTCCTCAAAAAGCTTCAGCATCATTTCCCGCAATTCGTATACACGACAAAGCACGCGACCTCTTGAGAGCCAACGAACGTCTGTGTGCAGTAGGAGCTTTTTAAACCTTGCCCCCATTTGTTCACAAATATGAGCAAATATTCGTGATTTAAGAGGTCTGCTTTTAATGTAATTGACCATTTGAATCACTTTGTCCATAACTTTTCGTAATTCATTTCCAATGGTTTGCGCGACTAGTGCCTCACGATGTAAAAAGCAATGAGTAAATATGATATTTGCATTTTCTTTCTTTGCTAAAGCTATAAAACCTTTTGTTGAGCCAACCATTGAGGGTGCACCATCCGTGCATATCCCGACACAATTTAACCAGCGCAAATTATTTTCCTTCATGAAGCAATCTAAAGATGTAAATATATCCTCACCTCTAGTTCTCAAGGGAAGTTCTAGGCAACACAGGAATTGCTCAATAATTCTGTCACTATAAATGAAACGTATAAAAACCAGTAATTGAGCTAACCCACTGACATCCGTAGATTCGTCTAATTGCAATGTAAAGACCATATTATCGTCTTCGAAAATATCCTTCATTTGTAACTTAACGTTAGCAGACATGTCTTGAATACGTCTTCCAATTGTGTTATCTGCCAAAGGGATTTTATTAACTTCTATCTCAAATTCTGCCCCAAACATTGTTCGAACAATAGCACAGCAAGATTGCCTTATGGTGGTTTCGGCAACAGTGTGTGGTTCCTTGTTTTTGGCAATTATTTGAGCAACCAAGTAACTTGCCTTTTGAGCTTTCTCTGATGTCTTCATTCTCTTTGTGAATGATGCAGACTGCTTCCTTGTAGATTTAGAAAGCTCAATAAAGTATTCTTCTGGTTTTTCTGACAAATGGCTGTGTTTTGTGGTAAAATGTCGTTTTAACTTATTTGGTACCATACTTTCATTTGCAAGTATTTCCCCACAAACTAAACACTGGGGGCAAGGATGGTTTTCATTACCAGAAAATGTGAACCCCAGTTTCATATAAGCTTTGTTATATAAACGAGGATTGGAGATTTTCCCTTTACACTTCTTACGTGCTGAGACAGACTGCTCAGTTGATTCTTGGGTACTTTGTGCAATAGCTGCTACATGTTGTTCTTCGCAAACGCCATCTTCACCAGCTTTTCGCTTCCTAATTATAAACTTATCCATTTGGAGCTTCTGTTTGCCTTCCGGGAATATGAAGAAATGTGGAAATCTAGAGATAGGAAGAACATGAGACACGGAGTTTAACATTCTTACGCCTTGCTTACACGCGGAAAACATGACATTGAAGGTGGAAGAGCCACGCCAACATTGCCCATGGGAAGTTCTAATTAAGTTGGAGAACCACGTTTCTGAAACCTCAAAAATGGTTAGGAAATCAAACGGTTGCCCGAGCTGTGTTATCTTTCAATAATCTAGTTCTGATCTAGTCAATCATATCAAAAGACTTAGATTGGACTAGAAAACAACGAAGTAAACACAAGAAGATGATGGGCGGAACGCTGAAACTTTGCAGACACTGACCCCCAGTCACAGATCTGGGTTTAATCCATAATCATTCTTTAGCTCACTGTGCCACCTCAGTTCAGACCCAGCTATATGACAAAGAATTTACACTGGAAGAGTAAGCAGTAAACACAGAGCTGGAATCTCAACCAATTTTGAAAGTTAGAAATATAAACAAAGCATTTACTGAACAGCAAAAAAAACACAGCTTGCTTGAAACGTGACTTTCGGAACGTACAAAGAACCAGAGCGCAACACTACCTTGATGGCTAACTGACCAACTCTAGTTTTACAGTTATATACACAAACATCTCAATCCAGCATATAGTAAGGCTCACTTTAGTGCACAAATAACTGAGTAGTCATAGGATGCTGTGTACTATAGATGGCTGACTCTGTGTAATGCTACCGTAGTGACATTATTGGGAGAACTGTAATAGCCCCTCGCAGCTGAGAACACCGTGCATCAATCCAAGAGGTCCAGGGCTACAAATGGATGGCAGCAAGCCCCGGCCAGAGTGGGAGCAAAAAAGACAATGGAGCCTCATATGTTTTCTGCACTCACAGCATGGTTGGAAACCTGTTGTTTTAGGAGAAGACACTGGTCCCTTGCACACTGAATTTCATTGTAGGAGTCAAAGGCTGACAAAAGGGGGAGCGGAGCTCCAGAACCACATTCCAATGAGAAGAAAGAAAGGAACTGACGTCGGCCTACAGTGGTGGCGCTTATATGTGGCTCCACTCTATCACTGCTGGGGTGGCACAAAGTCTACTATAAGCCGCACCACGCAACATAGAGGCGCACAGGAGCCTTGTTATGAAAAGTTTCCAGGTCCTGTCTGGCCCCTGAGGGATATTAACAAGCTAATAAATATATGTTTAGAATTATCCATCAGAAGTGGCTTCTAAATTAAAATCATACCCCCCCTTCTCGTGATTTTGAGTAGCAGAACAAACAAAAAAACAACTATATTAATTTGACAAATCCCCAAAGCTTTGTAACATTCTATTTTAAAAGCATTTTCAAATGTTAAGCGATGTATTTATCAACAACATTCCTGCTTTTCTGTCAGTTGTGTCACCATGGCACATGTCTGTGCAAAAAAGGACGAGAAGATACACAACAACCTGGCGTCCCTGTGTCAGGTTTAGCATACCAAGGCATATTAATCTCTACCCAAAGGTGGGAAGGTAAGGGAAACATGGGAATCGGTGGAGCGGAGGCACAGTAAAGTAAGTGGACCCCATAAAAGCAAAACTAGACCAGTCAACAACAGAATTACAATAAAGACAATGCAGCAGTATGAGTGATTGGGTGGACTATTAGCCATGGAGCGAACAGGCTAGAAAAGTAGATTGGATACATCACAAACTGCTTTCAAAGATATGGAAGGAGCAGAATGCAGTCAGGCAGGTTAGAAGCTCTCAAATATGCGTCACAAAATAATCATAGGTACTGAACAGAAAGTGATAAAACTTACGAAAAGTCACATTTGGAACGGAATGGCTGGAACAATATTGAGGGAGTGAGAGAAGCCTATTCAGTGTTACTAAACAAAGACCGGAGAGAAACTGCTGCCTCTTATGCAGGCAGTTTGCGGGAATAATTAACAATATGGCTACTCGTGTAAAATTAAAAGCCACCATATCACATGCTTACAACCATTTCCACATCATTTTTCATCAACCACCCCTGGAGGGAAGATCAGCAACTTCTTGTAACAGACTGCCCTGATTCAGCAAGCCACCTAAACTAAACAACAGTCAAGGTGAATCATAACATCACAGTTTCAAGTAAGCAGAATATGGTTACATTTTGTCATTCTGATGCAGGATGAATCTACAGACATTAATAAATTATTCAGAAAGATGTTGAGCTTTCTGCGCCATAGCTTACTCAGAGAAGGAAAAAAAAACAGAATATCCAAGGAATTAAATGAAACTCCTTTAATATACCAGTGCCTCGTCTATGAATATATCTGTAAATCCAGTCTATTGACAAGTAGGACTTACAGCAGTAGAAAACTGAATCTAGCAATGATTTCCATAACTTTAGATGAACTTTCATTACATAGTGTTTTAGATCCGTTTAAAATTCATAAAGGTTCAAAGTATATGTTTGAGATGGAACTAAAAAATAATCGTGTGAGTGGAAGTGAGCTTGTTCACATAAACATAATAATGACTATTAGAAGTTTAAGCAAATCAATCTCTGTATTTTACTTTCGACAAAGACGGCAAAGGAGGTTAACCTATATCTCTCCCATCACAACTCATTTGTGCTTGCCAAATATGGAGACCATTAGTTTTAGTAAGCATGTCTACTTGCTTTTCTATGTCTGACTTGTAGAGCCATGTTTATGATCAACATTTTGCAGCATCCTAGATAGGAACACAGACGTCTGGAAATGGGGTTTGGAGAGGAACAGAAAGTAATAAGTAAGTCTGCATTGATGGTAATGCTGCCTAATGTATAAAAAGAACACACATTTTAATTGTTCTGTACCAAAGGACAAGCATTATCCAGTAGGACGGTCTTGGAGCGCTTTACATGACCTTTGCCGCCCTCGTGTGAACAGGATCAGATCTGCCTCGGAGATGCACTCCGGTGCCCTGCAGACATTCACCAGCAACAAACCTAGTGAACCTTTGCAGGAAACTGAAGCCCCAGCTCGTAAACCAGCACACTCCAGCAGGAACATAGCTTTAACATTTACAAAATTAATCTGGGTGGCAGAGGTCACCATAACAAAGGGAAGAAGGCCGCGCGCTCGCGCATCTGATACGGGTTTTATTTCATTCTGGGGCATAAACAGACTTTGACAATTTTGAGCAAAGTTTGACAATTTTGAGCATTTACCTGGGGAGCACAGGTCACCGTCGCAAAGGGACAAGGCCGCGCGCTCGTGCATCTGATACGGATTTTATTTCATTCTGGGGCATAAACAGAGTTTGACAATTTTGAGCAAAGTTTGACAATTTTGAGCATTTACCTGGGGAGAACAGGTCACCGTCGCAAAGGGACAAGGCCGCGCGCTCGTGCATCTGAAAAGGTGTTTTATTTCATCCTGGGGCCTAAAATTATGAACATTTACCTGGGGAGCAGAGGTCACCGTCGCAAAGGGAACAAGGGCTCACGCTCGGATAACACTTCTCGCTGCTTCTTCCTCCGCCTACGCCGAACTGCGTCACTGAATCTGACTGCAAGAGCATTCCCCCTAATCTGGCTGCAGACGTCATCGGCGCGCGACACACCCACAGATGGGAGGCGACACACTACTGTGTCGCGCCACACACTTTGGAAAGCACTGCCCTACTGATTGTCTGGAGCCAGGGTTGAGCTGAAAGGGATTGTTGCACACTTCTATGGGTTCCTTTGAAGTCACCCCTTCATCAAAGACATTGCAGTGGAAAAGAACTAGGTTTCTGACCCCAGGTTTTTAGACACTGCTTGGGACTTATAACCAGACCCTGCTAGCTCTATAATCTGCACATTGGCAGAGGACTACTGTCCTGCCAGGAGTATCCACCATTAGATCTACCTGCTTTGTTGTGCTGGCCTGGTGCCAACTGGTCTGCTGGAGGCACAACCACTCTGCAACTGGACTTTATGTGCTGATGTGCCTGCTTCTCCCTTTGTGCCCCCCTCTAGTGTTCTCAAAGAGTTTGTTGGATTGTCCCCTGTAGTATCAGGGCCATAAAGGACTTCCTCCCGCACCACCAACTGCTGGATTTGCCAAAACCCGTCCTTGGTCCTTGCACCAAGTATTCGCAACCGTCTTTGTGCGAAAACGACTAGTCTACAGCATGAGTAGACATAGGATCATCACATCTATTTTTCTGAACCCAGACTATCATGATCAGCTGTTCCCCAACCTGTCTTGGGTTTGCGTGCCAAATATCGGCAACTGTCTCTGTGAGGAAACACACCTCTGCAACATGTCGACTAAAAAATATTGCAGCTGCTTTGCCCGATCAAATATTACAGGGATCAGCTGTTCCCCACAAAACCGCACCATGAAGAACGTTCAGCGCGGCTTGGCAACTCGCAATGAGCCAATGCCAGTGCAGCTCGGCACGTGTCAGAGAGAAAAGGGCCAATCCTAGTGCTGCCCCCTTGGAAGACGCGTTGCCTGGGAGACGTCGGATCGAGTCCACTCCACCCTAAAGAACGCCTAGTCTTCGTAAGAGTTGGGCCCCACTCCAGAGGCCCACATACGCTTGGGTAACACCACCCTACTGAGGGAAAAATGGCAGGTGGAGCGTCCCCTCCTTAATTGGAAGGTACGGTCTAACTGTAGCTGCACCACACGCTCGCGGGCAGCTGAGTTTGTGCATTCTGACAGCAGTAGAACCGAATGGGGCCTCCCTGAGTGATACTGAAGTTATTACCTCCCCCTTCTCCTTTTGGACTTACCTAGAGGACACTTATCCTTCTGTTGACATTGTTGTGAAAACCTCGACGGAGGCCCCCGTGTGCGGCGTGGAACCACCATTAGGAAATTGCAGCACACAGGATCATTTGGGATTACCGTATTAAAGGTAGTAGGCATGCAGGTGCGTCTGTACCCTACGTTTTATACCTGATTACCATATAAAGTTTAAAAGGAGTGCAGTGGCGCTGTGCCCTATGTTTTTGTGGGTATATACTGTGATTCATGTGCTTTTTCCTAACCTAATTTGCATTACATGCACTAATGGTATGATGTATGTCATTTTTGCCTTACCATGATCAGGATAACGAGTAATTGCACACTATGCAATTGCTTAGTGTGCAAAGTATGTATGATTTATGTCGGTTTGGTCTGGTTTTATATACAATATAACATATACTTTTATGTGTGGACTGTGCGGAGTGTGTCTTGTGGTGGATTCATTGTGTTGCTGTTTGAGTGAGTTGCACAAACGCTTTACCCATTTCTTCTAGTATAAGCCTGCTTGCTTTGTGCCAAGCTATCAGAGGGCGGGCAACTTGGTGTGTAACTGACTTACCCCGACTAGAGTGGTGGGTTCTGTCTGGCTTAGGTGTATACCCTAGCCCACCAGAAAACCCATTTCTAACACCAGACACAATGGTGTCAACCCTATTTGCTTCTACCCAAGATAAAGGTAGAAAATGTAGACCACACAACAGAGGGGTTGTATCAGCTGCATGCCTACTTTTTCAAATGTCGAGTGGTCCCTGCCATGTTTTCACATTTGAATCGTGCAGTCCTGGCTTTTTAGCAAGCAACAGTTTGCCTGCTGACATGTTTAAACCCATCATTTCAATGTTAAAAGCAAAACTACAGATCCTAGAATGCATAATGGTGGAACAAAGCCACGAGTCACAGAAGCTGCGATACATGACTTGGGGTGACTTAGCAGCTTTGTCTGTGATGTTGTTATCTTTAACTGTGACATGCAGAGCAGGATCTACACACATTACCGCAGACAAAAGATATGCATTCCTGCCAACTTACAAAACAAGCATTTGTAATGCAATACGTCTCTAATTTACGCAAGACCTATTGCATTGCAAATGGTTGGCAACTTGACATCACAGACAATGGGAGGGAGGGCGAGGTGGAGAAGGCTTGGACTTCCATAGGGAGGGAGGGCAGGGAGAAGGCACGGACATCGGGGGCAGATTGAGGAGAGGATAAGGCACTGACAACGGGAGGGAGGGTGGGGAGGGGAAAAGAAGGCACGGACAACAGGAGGGAGGGTGGAGGGGGAAAGAAGGCACGACAATTGGAGGGGGTAGAAGACACCAAAAAATGCGGTGTTGCACGATTATAGACCCCACATCCCCTCATGTTGTTTAAAAAGCTGCATGATGCTACGTGTGCCCCACTACACACTCCACATTTACCTGGTCTGTGCCCTAAGGCGGGCTCCGGCTCTAGCTGCTTAATAAAGGAAACAGTACACGTCCTGTGTAATAACCAAGTAAAGGGGCCAGTAACCATGGGAGGATACAAATGACAACATGGCTGTACTAAGTATGGACTAACAAGCCTCATAATGAATCAGAATACAGCATTTACAAAGGACAAACACACAAGCCAATGAAAAATAAAGGTGGGGGAGTAGGTGAAGCTTTACTCCGTACTGAACTACCACAGCTCTTCACAGAGCAGCGCTTGCGCGCTGGCTCACGCTTGACCTAAAAATGGCACTGTGTGAGAAGGCGGCAGACTTTTGGATGTTACGGGGCCTGGTACCTAGAGCTACTTGGGAAGCACTGTGCCCTCCACAAATCATCCTACGTCCCCTACCCAAAAAACCAAAGGGTCACTGAAGCGGGGGCCGATGTCCTGGGTTCTTTTTACACCCCTTACTGGGCATCTGCTGCTTACAGCCTCCAATAAAGAGCTGTCTTTCCTGCCACCCCGGGTGACTATGTGTAGGCAGACGATTATGTAACACACGGTGCCACTGAATGAGTTGGCATATCTGGATATGTTATATGGACCCTTGTGCTGACCAAAATATGAAGTCACTAAAAGGGTTTGTAGTTGACCAGAATAGTATGCCTGCCTTTCAGCAATAAAGTAAACAAAATATTTTAGTGAACTTGCAACTTGCACTGCTAGAATAGCCTCTGATATCAAGAGTGCACAGTGGCATGGAAAAGAGGACTTGATGTATGCAAGCACAGGTCTACCCTTTCATTATTACTCAACATCTCGTAGTAGCCTACACCTGCTTACAGTTTATTTTGGCCCTTGGTTATTAGGTCTCGCCTGACCCAGTGCATGCGCTGGTCTGGCATAACTTATTGAGAGGGCTCCAAAAAGTGCTACCAGGCCAGTCTAGAGCTACAGCGCATGTGCACGGGCGCGCGCGCCTTGCTTTACCGCGATTACTTTCACTTTTGCGGCCGTACGGCCGCTTGGCATAGCCAATAGGTCTCGCTTTTGGGACCTTATAAGTATTTAGTTATGCAACTGTTGCATGGCTAAACACTTATAAGGTCCCAAAGGCGAGACCTATTGGCTATGCCAATGCTTGTTTTTTCATATCAACGGAAGGGAGTCCTTCACTCCTTCAGTTCATCCTCTTCCTCCTTTTCTGTTCCTACTTTCTCCTGCTTCAGGTGCGACAAGCAGCATTTGAGATCTTCACTCATCCGTGTTAATACTTTAGAATTATTGCTTCACAGGAAATACCTAGATGATTAACTTTACTTAGTAGATTATATATCCGATATAAAAACTTTAAAATCCCAATGTCTGCCAACTGGCTCCCTCACTTCTGCTCTTCAACAAAGAACTGAAGATGCTCTTCTAGGAACACCTCCTCGAAATGTAAGACTCCAGGCGATGGACCCCAGGTGATCATTCACCTTGTTTTGTCTGCATCCTACCTCAGCCCCATTCTCTGCTCTTCTCTCCTCTACCTGGCGTTTATACTGATGTTTGTGAAATAATGGAAAACAAAAACTAAGAAATCACATTGGAGGAAAGCCAAATCATGGTAAACCATTTTTAAGGAAAGACAATTTTAACCCCGTTACGGTGGCGGTTTTAAAGAGTGGGCGGGGCCGCGTCGGCCAAAGGACGTGCGCAGCACTAGCCAGGTAGTGCTCACGACAGCCGTTGGCCGACAGAAGCAGCGAACGGGTTAAGGAAATGAAAAACAAATTAAAGTGAAAGGAAACATTTTAAAGGGAAGGTCTTGTTAAGGAAAAATCCAAAATGACATTAAACTTGGGTGGAGTTTAGGGCTACAGTGGGGTTTTTGGGTTCAGGGATGTGTAATGGTTAGGGTGATGAGGGGTTTTGAGGGGTCAAGAATAATTGCCATTCAGCCATAGAAGTGGTTTTTAGGGTTCAGAGATTGGTGGAGTGTAGGGGTTGTGAGTGAATTTTAGGGTTCAGGGATGAGAGTTATTTAGGTGTGTAAGGTGTTTATAGGTTTCAGGGATGGGTGGAGCGTAAGGGTGTTGAGGGGTTTCAGGGTTCATGGAAGGATGGCGTTTAGGGATGGTGAGGGTTTTTAAGATTCAAACATGGGTAGCGGCTGGGGTGGTGAAGATTTTTTGGTGGGTTCGAGATTAGGTGGAATTTAGAGTGGTAAGGGGTTTTAAGAATTCAGGAATGGATGGAGTTTAGAAGGGGTTTTAGGGATCAGGGATGAGTTTAGGGTGATGAGGAGTTCCTATGGATCATGGATGGCTGGTGTGTTAGGGTTGGGAGGGTGTTTTAGGGTTCATGGATGAGTGGAGTTTGGGTGTGTTGAGGTGCTTTAAGGGATATGGGATGGGTGGGTGTTTAGGCATATAAAGTATTTTTAGGGTTCATGAATGGGTGAAGTGAGGGAAAGTGATTGATTCCATGGTTTAGGGATAGTGGACTTTTGGGGTAGAAAAGGTATTTAGGCTTCAGGGAAGAGTATAGTTTAGATGTAGTTAAAGGGGCAGGGATTAATAGTGTTTAGGGCTTGTGAGTGATAAGCGATAGATGGTGTTTATGGGTGGTAATCGGTCAGCAAATTAAAAGCATCCAATGTAATAGTTTGGCAAAGTAAAATATATAAGTATGAATATGTCCACTGAAGTGAAGCACTGAAATAAATATTTTGGACAAAGCAGTTTCTGAAAGTAAGACCTGAAACCATTACACTAAAGAAATAAGCATTCAAAAGCCAATTTCGACCAAAAAGACATCCTATGAATTGGTTTCTATGAAAAGGTAAATGCCATTCATTCAGAAAATTTCCATAAAACAGTTTAGATAAAATGGTTTCTCAGAAATGGTGTTCCATGAAATCGTTTTTCCATGAAATCACATGCAACACACAGTACTTTAGCTCTCTGGCTAGGTTTGCTATATAGATACATATCCTTCAAAATATATGACGTGTTGCATAGCTTATCCTGGCTTTTTAGCCAAAAGCATTCAATATCTTAAGGCTCCAAGGACGAGCTTTCGATAGAGATTAAAAAAAAAGTAGAAAAATATAAAGTAGTATCAGCTTTAAATCCCGGATTAGGTGTACATGCCATGGAGCCACGTTACAGGAAAAACAGGAATGCACCCGAAAGCTCAAAATGGAAATTTCTCTGCAAGGATAATGGAGGGATAACAAAGGGGGAATTGAACCAGGAGTGAAAAATACCGTGAAATACCGTGAAAGGGATGTGGTGAAATGAACCATTAAAAGATTGAAATGTGGGAAAGATATAAGAAGTGCTCTCGCTAGATGCCCCCCTGTTCCCAAGGACACATTGCCCCAGCCCTAAGCTTTCCTTTGTATTTGGTTGTTCAGTCGAATTTGTGCCTCTGTAGGGAATAAAGCAGCCAACCATTTCCCAAATGACCTATTTTGTTTCATAAAAGGCACGACTTGCATAACTGCCAACTTTCTCTGGTCCATGCATTATGTGTTGTTCCACCAGAGGTCTATTCTTTGAATTCTGGGAGTTGTAGTCCTGGGACTGGAGCAGCTAGTCACTCATTGGCCGGGGGAACTTGGCGGGGCTGAACTTGCTGTGTCCTCAGTGATAAGGAGTCAACTGACTTCATGTCATGATGATGGCTCTTTTTCTTTCAGTCAATAGAACTGAGCATGCATGGATGTGTAGTCTCCCGTTCCAATATAAGTGCAGCCTACAAGCCCCAGCACACCATGTGCTATTAGTTGAACCACCAGGACTGCTTAGAAGTTACAATGGGATTGGATGAGAGATATGGGGTAGGTTTGAAAAGTGCATAATTGGGCCCAGATGCACTGAACTTAAGCAAGGGGCTCATATAATGTAAAGTGGTGCTGTGCAATGTAAAGTGGCGCCAACAGCAGCGCCAATCAACCATTGTGAACAAAGGTGCTGGACGGTGCAAGCACAGCTAGATTTACAAGCAAACCCCCAACAGTTAACATAGCTGCCAACTTTCCCAGATCCATGTGTGCTGAGTTGATCGTGAACAGGTTTTTTTCTTTAAATTCTGGGAGTTGTAGTCCTGGTTTTAGAATGGAGCAAAATAAGCTACAAGTCCCATAATTCAAAGAAAAAACTGGACTGTAGCAGCTAGTCATGCAAAAGACCCGGGAACCTTGCCAGGGCTGGTTAGTGTAGCATTAACTAGCTTTGAGAGGAATTCTACCACTAAACGAAACCAGGAGCAAACAAGGGGCACGCTGAATATAGTACGATTTTACCACATACAACGTGGAATGGCTGAATCAGCTCAAAGGCCTTACTAAAAAAAGCGCTTTCACTATTTTCTTCAGTTTTCATTATGCAGCGCTGTGTATTTAATTGTTAATGAAGGTGAGCCTCGGTGAGGTCTGCGATGAAACTATAACAGACATTTAAATTAAAGTTTGTGGCAAAAAGCTCGGACATTCGTGACGTCATAGGGCACTCTCAGCCTTTTGCACCGCACACTGTAAAGTTCCCAGCCCTTTGCACCGCACCCCGTAAAGTTCAGTTGATTCATTAACCAGTTTTTCATTTACCTCAATATACATTTCAATCTGACACTACTATCAGAAAAAGAAATATGCAGCCCTTTGATAGGAAAGGGAGATTTATTTGAATGCTCAAAAAATGCATTTATCCTCGGCGGAGCAGATGTGGCATTTTGCGCCACAGTCACAGACAATGCTGTTATTTCAGCCTGTGACTGTTGCTCCATTTTGAAGCTGCTTGATTTATAGAATGTAATGATGTAAAATGACTGTCATAACTGCATTTAAAATTTGACCCGGGGCACGCAAATAACTAACAGGTGAGTAATTTGTTTCCCGCGCTTTTGCCTCCCCCCACCCCCGCTCCCTTCCCCTCCCCTCGCAGCCCCGCGGCGGCTGCGAGAGCCTCGAACAGCTCGTAAAAAGCCGTCAATTCTTCCTCAGAGTGTCTGGCGCTGTATTACATCTCCGGCATTCACACACTCGGGTAATTAATAGCGCGGCTCCTCCGAGACCGGCACTTACAGACCAATAAAAAACCGAGCGGCTCAAACACTCCCAGGGGACCTCTAACAAGCACTCTACTAAAGCAATGATGGGCAATTAACGTTTTCATTGTTTTATTAAGTGACTGTAGCGAAAGAAAAAGCCGTGCACCGAATCTGTCATCAAATAACGACGGCCATGTTTATCCTCTTAATGGTGATGGGAGAGTGAGTGAGGGTGGGTGTATTTTTGTGTGGCGCAGCATGTTTGTGCATTTTAAACAGGGCAGAGCAAATGTTGTCACATTTACAATTCAAATCAGTTGAGTGATGGGATATTAAAATGACGGGTACTTTTCTTAATGCCAACTTGAGTTTATTTTATCGGCCTCCAAATGATGCGAGTCTAGGCCAGCCCTGTCAACAATTGTAAGCAGACTCGGGCCCATGTTGATCAAACTATTGCATTGCCCTTGCGTGATGCAGGGTGAAACAAAGGCAACACGATCCTTAAGTCAGATTTACCAAATCACGCAAAGCCAGTGTGTTACTATGCCCTGAGATGGTGTTATATGAGTGGAGCGTGTGTATTCCCTCAAATCCACCCATGCATTTTAGTGCATTCCCAAATTTACCAAGACAAGTAAAGCTGGGAATGTGTTGAAATTGTACACCTTCCTGGCAGAGGTGCACAAGGAGAAATATGGGTGCGGCTCGTACAGGTAAGAGTGATGGGTCGGGGAGGTGAGATGGGGAGACGACTGAGGGAAACTGAAATAAAAAAAAGATAACCACTTACCTTTCACTCGCTTCATCGTCGAGCTGGCAATGCGACAAGCGCAAGGTAAGTGGTCTTCTTTTTTTTTAAGGTTGAGTTTCGCTCGTCATTGTCTATCGACAGCCCCCCACTCTGCCCAACTGCTCTTACCTGCGCTGGCTGCGCCTGGAGTAATGCCCTATTACTTACCGGTAATCTTCATTACTCCTGGTCCCTATGTCCTCGTCCCATTCATGAAATAGTGAGATATTACTATCTCATGACAGAAAAAAATGAAAAGAAGGAATGCTGGCCCATCCCCCCCCCGCCCCCTCCTGGGAGTACAAAGCTGTACCAATCTCAGCATTCCTCCTGAAATACAAAGCCCAGATGAAGGCTGGTAAAACCGTGAGGGAGGGAGTGTAGTAATGAATGAAACGAGGACAACGGGACCAGGAGTAATGAAGATTACGGTAAGTAATAGGGCATTACCTCCCCGGTCCCTCCTGTCCTCGTCCCATTCATGAAATAGTGAGAATACTCAAGCAAAACACCGGCATTCATCAACAACAAACCACCTGCACAACAAAAGTACAGTAACCAAAGTGATTTATTGAAGAAAACAGGAAAGAAGTCAGGAGCACGCAGCTCGCAGAACGCCCAAACCAAAATTTGCCTCATTACCCAGCATATTCTGGATCCTATAGTGATGGACAAAAGTGCTAGAGGAAGCCCAAGTAGCTGCCCTATAGATTACGGACAAGGAAACCCCCCCGAAACTCAGCCCAGGAAGCAGCCACTTCCCGGGTAGAACGCCCCTGAACCCTAGCCGGAGAAGGAGCACCAGAAAGAGAATTGACCAACATAATGACCTGTTTCAGCCAACGACCGATAGAAGAGGAAAAAGCCTTCCCCTCCCACGTGAAGCCACCCCAAAGGAGACAAAGAACCAGACTTACAAAAGGAACTGGTACGTTCAAGGTAGACCCGCAAAGCCCTGCACACATCCAGCAAAGGCCAAGGAAGATCATCATCCAACACAGGAGTGGCGTCCAGAGCAGGCAACACCAACTCCTGGGAACGATGGAACTGAGAAGCAACTTTAGGAACGAAAGCCGAATCCAACCGAAGAACCACCCCATCATCAGAGAAGGTCAAAAACAGCTCCCAGGCCAAAAGAGCCCCCAACTCCCCAAGGCGACAAGCCGAAGTAAGGGTCACCAAAAAAAACACCTTTAAAGTCAGAAACTTGACATTCACCTCTGATAAAGGTTCAAAAGGAGGAACCACCAGGTCCTGCGAAACCAGAGGTCAATCCCATAAAGGAAAAGAAGGCCACACCACAGGATGGGACAAAGAGAAACTTTGCAGCAATCGGGAGACCAGATCATCCACAACTGCCAAATTCCCCCAAGGGTGATGAAAGGCCCTAATAGCAGCCCACTGAGCCTTCAAAGTGGAAACAGCCAACCATTTCTCACACCCCTCCCATAAGAACTGATGCACATCAGGCAGGGAACACAAAAGAGGGGACAACCCCAGCAAACCACACCAACGCTGGAAATTACCCCAGTGACCGCCATATGATTTCAAGGTGGAAGGCCTGCGAGACTTCTGCAGAGTCAAGGCTAAATGTTCAGGGAAACCCGGACTTCACCACCCCTGCCTCTCAACTTCTACACCGAGGAAGAGACAACAACGGAGCCGACCTCAGCGGGGACGGAAAGTAAGGGAGAAACCACGGACCCTGAACTGCCAACAACTTCAGGGTGGGGAACCACGACTGGCCGGGCCAGAACGGAACCACCACCAGAGCCAGAGGAGGAAAGGCATACAGGAGGCGAGGAGGCCAAGGAAGGTACAGAGCAACCACCTCCCAGCCCCCTTCCTGCCGAGTCCAAGAGCAGAACCGGGGCAGCTGGGCATTTTGCCGGGAAGCAAAGAGGTCGAGAAAAGGACAACCAAACCTCCTGCACACAAGTCGAAAGGCAGGGAAATATCGGCTGAGAGCATCCTCCACACCATTGCCTACCCCCGTATGTGAACAGCTGACAGAGACATGAGGTGCTCCTCTTCCCAGCAGAACAAAGGAACCACCACACCATTCAGGGATTTTTACCTGGAACCCCCCTGATGGTTCAGATATGCCACAGAATCCATGTTGTCCGAACGGACCAGGACATTGCGACTGGACAACAGCACTCCGAAACCCATCACTGCACGAGACACCGCAGTCAACTCCCTCCAGTTCGAGGAGCAACACCCCTCCTGAATGGACCACCGACCCTGAAGAGACTGGTACTCCAGAGTCGCCCCCCAGCCGAACGTACTGGCATCGGTTGTCAAAACCGCCGGAGGGTAGGACTGCAACGGCAGCCCATGAGACAGATAGTCTGAAACCCAAAGACCCAGATCTCGAGACATTGGGTTCCAACGAGCCAATAGATACAACCACAGAGGCCTGAGAGGAAAACGAGCCCAGGCCACCGTGAACACCATAGCCGCCATGAGTCTCAGGAGTCGCAACCACACACGGACCCGAAAGGAGCCCCCCTCCAAGAACCTCTGAGCCAGAGAACACATCACCGCTTGAGAGACCGGAAGGAACACCCTGTTGAGGTCGGTCCGGAAGTGCGCCCCGATGAAAATCAGGGGTCCAACCGACACTTGGATAAGTTCAGAAGAAACCAATGAGCTCGTAACATAGCACACACCACTTCCCGATCCACCACCAGCTGATCCAGAGAGGGAGCCTGAACCAGCCAATCGTCCGGATAAGGGTACAGGCGGATCCCTTGAAGATGCAGAAAAGCCACCAGAGGGGCCACCACCTTGGTGAACACCCGGGGGGCCGACCGGACACAGAGGGCAGAACCAGAAACTGATAATGACGGCCCTGAAGGAAATACCGTAAAAACTGACGAAAGCAAGGGTGAATCAGGATATGATAATAAGCATCCTGGAGATCGAGGGTGAACAAGAAATGACCCGGGAGCACC
Source organism: Triturus cristatus (assembly GCF_964204655.1). Classification (NCBI taxonomy): domain Eukaryota; kingdom Metazoa; phylum Chordata; class Amphibia; order Caudata; family Salamandridae; genus Triturus; species Triturus cristatus. The sequence continues at coordinate 964,382,665 of NC_140588.1, forward strand.
AAGGGAATGACCCTCTGCAGAGTCTCCATGCAGAAGTGCAGATGGACCACAAATTTGTTGAGAGCCGGCAAATCGAGGACCAAACCAAACCCCCGTCCCCTTGGGAACCAAAAAGATCAGAGAGTAAAACCCCCTTCCCACCTCCAGGGGAGTAACCTTTTGAATAGCCCCCTTCGGCACCAGGGACTGCACCCCGAGAGACAACTCCGACCTCTTGACTGGACAGGCTGGCCAAGGAGTCGGACGAATCCACGACTCTGGAGGAGTCTCCACAAACTCGATTTTGTACTCCTGACGAATAATGTCCAGAACCCACACGTCGTAACATGACTGCATCCAGGACGCAAGAAGGAACTCCAGTCGTCCTCCTACCAACAATTCTGAGGCACTGGCCATATAGTCAGGAGCGAGGCTTAGGGGGTGGGGATTTAGCCTTACGATCCTGAACCCTCCCAGAGGAAAACCTCCCTTGCCCTCGTGAAAAATGCCTCCGAGAAGGAGGGTGAAAGAAAGATTTAGATTTGGAGGAAGGGGAAGCATCGGAGGGCTGCTTGAAGGAAGAAGAGTGCTTTTTCTCCTTAAACAGTTTATGCAGTTTCCCCTCCAATTCCTCCCCTAACATCATAGTCCCCTAGAATGGCAGAAGTAAGGCACAAGCCTTCTGAGCCAAATCCGTCTTCCAGTCCTTCAAGACAAGGTTGCGACAAGCAGCCACACCTGCTCCACCAGAGAGGGCGGAAGCCTGCACAACATCAAAAGAAAGATCCGACAGGAAATCGACCTGGCGCACGATGTGTTCCAACAACCCAGAGCAGTCAGAAGAGTCATCCATGGACTGATACAAGGCTTTGATATCCGAGACCAAGGACTGCAAGACATAGGTACCATAATTACCGGCCCTCAAGGCCAGATGGGTACCAGAGTAAACCTTCCGCAGGGAGGCATCCACCTTCTTATCCACAGGAACCTTAATCACCGCATCCTCCGCCAAAGAGGTCCGACCCACCTGTCTCGCAAACAAAGGAATCGATAGGGATGGAATCCAACAACTCCTTGGACATGGAGAGGATAATGCTTTGCAATGAACCTAGGCATCAAAATGCAATCGGAATCCTTCCACTCCCTATTCAAAACTGCACGAATGAAAGGGTGGACGGGAACATCAACAGTCGCCGAGCACTGAAACTGCCTCAGCAAAGAACCCCCCGAGGTACTGGGAGCCTCATCCTCTGGAAATCCCATGTTGGTTTTAACATGGCGAAGCAAATCCGGCATCATCTCCTTATCCACATACTTGCCCTTGCATTCTGCACTTCCCAACCAATCATCCTCCGAATCCGAAGACAGAGAAGATGGAGGAGGCAGGTGGCACTTAGGATGAGACCCACCCCCCCATCTCCCTCCGAGTCTCCTTGATTAGTCTCTTTAAACGTTTATCACCACCTTCCTTGTGGTGCTTGGACTGAGCCGGAGAAGGGTAGGAAGAAGATGAAAAATTGGAAGAAGGGGAGGTGGAGCGCTCCACATGCCTGCGCTTCCTCAAATGCTTTCCCATAGTTAAAAGCAAGAGCCATAGGCACAAGAATTCCAGCCGCCTGCACTATCAGCAGCACTGAAGATATTAAGTCCCAGCAGGCCCTAGAAGAAACCAGCCGCCTGACCACCAGCAGCACTGAAGAAATATGTCCCAGTAGGCACAAGAAACTTCTGCCGCCTGAAGTACCAGCCGCAATTCAGGAAACAAACACCAGCAAGGCAGGACATCAAGCATCCGGGATTTCCATAATGAAATGAATGCAAACGGCTATGCGGTACTTACATACTCCGGCCCCAGACGCTGAGAAGCCTCCATGCCCCAGCGCCGACCGACATAGCGTGCGCCTGAATTCCGGGGCCATCCCTACCCGGAAGTCAGGCAACAAAGACCCGGAAGTATCCACATCACACTGCGCCTCCCAGCAAGCCCGGCAGACCTGGAGGCCCAGAACAGGATTCCCCCAAATCCTCACGAGGACTGGTACGCATCCCAAAAAGGAAATCGACAACCGAGGGAATCCCCCCGACATTCCCAAAGCAGGGAGGAAGGCGGGACCAGCAAACTCCACTGCCCAGCAGCGGAGTAGGTAAGGCCACAGGAGCTCCCCAGCTCCTGCTTCCTCGTCCCATACTGTCAAAAAAAAAAGAAAAAAGAACAGGAGGAATGCTGGGATTGGTACACCTTTGTACTCCCGGGGGGCGGGGGGGTGGGGGAGGGGTGTTGGGCCAGCATTCCTTTGTTTCGTTTTATCTGTAGTGAGATAGTAACATCTCACTATTTCACGAATGGGACGAGGACAGGAGGGAGCGGGGAGGTAATGTCTTTGTTTCTCCTTGTTGTTTCCTCTTTCTAAGTGTGAGAAGTTGGCCTGAAATATGCTGTCCACTAGTCATAGTGGGCACGTTGTATCAGTCCAAGCAACCCTTTATTGGTTATAGGTTAAAGACAACCTTTATTGAAAGCTATCCTAGTGGTAGCTATGGAGAGCAGCCTTCAAGCTAAGTCTTGAAGGAATGTAAAGCAGCTTCTTTTACCAGTCTATAATCTCTTGAGTCACTAAATGAAAGATATCCACACCAGGTATATATATAAAATATATGTATTTATTACTAAACACACCCTCCTAGTCTCTTTATGAGACTAGAGGTCAAAACACATAAGTTACACTTCAATAATCACAGTAAAATAGCACAAATACACGTCAGGCCCTAGGGGCGAGCCAAACCATATACTAAAATAGTGGTATAAGAACCACGACTTAACTAGACACAAGGCCTAGAGCCTGTAGAATTGCTGGGACCCCAAGGAACCACCCAAGGTAGTGACACAGGGGACCCACGGCGGCCGTGTGCAGTGTGCGAACACAGCAGCGAGCTCCCGTTAGCTTCTGTGGGGAAAGTTGCAGTTTGATTTTTAAAGATTAGGGACACTTAGAAATGAGTCAGGACCAAACCCTTTTGGACTTAGAAGTTCTAGGGCTTGCACCCACGGGAGCACTGGAGTACTCGTGTTACCTCACCCAGGGAAGCTGGGTGCATAGGTGTCTTTTGGTGTCGGGTCGCATCGTCGATTTCAATGGGAGCTGGCGAAGAAGTGCTGCTGCCGTGAAGATGCGAAGTGTCCGAAGAGATCCAAGCCTGGATCGAAGATGAGAAGAACCTGAAAGCAGAGGGGACAGAGTCTGGGTCACCAGCCAGTGACCAGGAAGGCGATGGACAGATGCCCACCGATATCGGGTGATTTCAGGTGAAAGAGGTGAAGCTTGGCTCTTCAGCCACGAGGACCAGGAGGTGTGGAGAACAACCTGGAGCTGGATTCGAGCTGGCCCACGAAGGAGGTCGAGTGCTATGGTATCGGGGTCCGGATTGGACTCACCAAGCCTTGGCAACGGCAACCCACGTAGAAACGAGAAAGATGCTTCGGTGCAGACCAGCAAGGTCTGTGGGACTCACCACTTGGTAAAGAGTCGGGGCACATCTGGAGCAATCAGGGAAGCCCAAGGAAATTCAAAGTCGCAAAGGGACCACGGGATGAAACACAAAATGGCGGCCAACGGGTCACTCAGAATGACCCGGCCGACAATCTTCAGTGGATTCAGTGCTCGAGAAGGGCGCTACATGTCAGCCCAAGCACAACTTCAAGAGATGTCGAGAAGTCAATGCACTTGCAGAAATGCACGGTGACCAGGGGTTCCAGTTCCACGCTACTCACGAGGGCTGCGGGTCTCAGCTTTGCTGGGGACTCGGGTCGGCCGCTGAGATGTCTGGAAATCCTCTTCCTGGGCTGCAAATACTTCGGAATCCGGCGGGAGCTTCGATAATGCAGACCGGCATATTGCTTCGTTGGTGCCTGCCAAGCAGGGGAGTCACTCCTTGACCCCAAGGGAGATTTCTTCAGTCCTCTGGTCTTGAGCAGAGCGTCGAAGGTCCAGGATTTGGCTTCAGAGTTTTGTCCAGGGTAATCTAAAGATCTGGTTACAGAGGTTCCTTACTTATACCTAAGGAAGGGGTTGGACTAGCTCTGGGGACCCACCTATGGGAGGGTTTGGAAAGAGGGGTGGCTACACCCATTTCTTTTGTCCAGTTTCGCAGTAGAGCAGGGGCTGGAAGCCCCTGAACCAGTCTGAGCTGGACTATGCACAGGGACACCAAATGTGCCCCCAGTGCAGGACTTCAAAGCACTCAGAGAGTGCTCCCACCCAGCCCCAATACACATAATCCTGCCTGGGAGGTGGTTACACCTCCCTGTGACAGGAAACCTATTGTCAAGGCCTCCCCTGCCGGAGTTTCGGTCAGCAGTAGGAGGCCAGACTTGTGTCTGTGGCTGCAGCATCCATTTTGTGATGCCAGAGCTCTATTAAGTTTCTACAGGGTTATACCAGTGCTGCCATGTCTCTCCCTCTAGAAGGGTGGGATCATACTCCCACACCAGTTACTGGTGTGGGGGGTATGATTCCAAGGTGTTTGACACCAAACACAACATGTTTCCGTGCAGCCAGTCCAAAGTTAGCATTTACCGTTTGGTTATAATGCACTTAAGAGTATATGGTCAGGCTGCACTACAAACAGCATCAGAGAAGGGTCTCCGAACGCTTCAGAGGGGCTCTGCTCATGCAGGGCCACCCTCTCACATAGGAACCAAGCACTCTGCCTTCAGGATTGATAAGGCCTGCCATAGGAGTGACTTGTACGTTTATATGTGTGTATATATATAGTGATATAGGTGACCTATATCATAGTAAGGGGTGCATGAACCACCTTCGCCAGGCTGCAGTAGCAGACCTGTGGTGTCATTTTGGGTAGCTTTCCAGGGGTGGCATAATACCTGCTTCAGCCCTGGTAGGCCTCTGGGGTACCTATGCCCTGGGTACATAGTATACCATATACTAGGGACTTATAAGGGCACCTCAGATCCAATCTTAACTGTACATGGAATCATTTTAGAGAGGAAGCAGCTAGGCTGGGGCCCTGAATAGCAGGGTCCCAGATAGACTAAAGTCGAAAAACAGTGAAACACCAGCAAAAAGTTGGGGTAAACATGTGAAGCAGGTCCTACTCTCCTACACAACCCCCACCCCCAAACCCAGGGACATTAAACTAACCTTGACCAGTTGAGTCTTCATGTTCTAAGTGGAAATATCTGGAGAGTCCATCTGCATTGGCATGTTTACTCCCAGGTCTATTTTCCACTGTATAGTTCATCCCCTGTAGGGAAATGGACCACCTGAGAAGTTTGGGGTTTTCACCCTTCATCTGTTTTAGCCATAAGAGGGGCTTATGGTCTGTCTGAACAATGAAGTGAGTACCAAATAAGTATGGCCTCAACTTCTTCAGAGCCCAAAGCACAGCAAAGGCCTCCCTCTCAATGGCTGACCAACGTTTCTCTCTGGGGGTCAACCTTCTGCTTATGAGAGCTGCTGGTTGATCCTGACCTTCATCATTCAACTGTGACAGTACAGCCCCTACGCCCAACTCAAATGCATCTGTTTGGACAATGAACTTTTTGGAGTAGTCAGGACTTTGCAGAATGGGAGCAGTGCATATGGCGTGCTTCAGGTCATCAAATGCTGTCCACTGAACCTTTTTGGGCATTTTCTTAGAGGTTAAGTCATTCAGGGAAGTCACTGTTGATCCATACCCCTTGACAAATCTTCTATAGTACCCAGCCAGGCCTAAGAAGGCTCTCACCTGAGTCTGGGTAGTTGGAGCAACCCAGTCCATTATGGTCTGGATTTTGCTCTGCAATGGTTGAACCTGGCCTCCACCTACAAGGTGGCCCAGGTACACAACCTGACTCTGCCCTATCTGGCACTTAGTAGCCTTGATAGTTAGGCCTGCTTTTTGCAGGGCCTCCAAAACATTCCTCAGGTGGACCAGGTGATCCTCCCAGGTGGAGCTAAAGACAGCAATATCATCTAGATATGCTGCACTATAGACTTCCAGGCCTGTAAGGATTTGATTCACGAACCTTTGGAAAGTGGCAGGTGCATTCTTCAAACCAAAGGGCATTACCACAAATTGATAGTGCCCACTAGGGGTAGAAAATGCTGTCTTTGGCTTTGCATCATCAGCTAGTCTGATGTGCCAGTAGCCAGCTTTCAGGTCAAATTGTGTTTAGAAACTTGGCTGAGGCCAAAGTATCTATTAGGTCATCAGCCCTGGGGATGGGATGGGCATCAGTCCTAGTGACTGCATTGAGAACCCTGTAATCCACACAAACCCTCATCTCTCTCTTGCCATCTGTGGTGTGAGGTTTAGGTACCAGAACTACTGGACTAGCCCAAGGGCTATCTGAGGGTTCAATGACTCCCAAATCAAACATCTTTTGGACTTCTGTCCTTATACAGTCCCTGGCATGGTCAGGCTGCCTGTAGATCTTATTCTTCACAGGCAGACTGTCCCCAGTGTCCACTTCATGAGGGCACCAGGTGGTCTGACTTGGAGTCAGAGAAAACATATGTCTGAACTGACAGAGAAGTTTTCTGCAGTCAGTTTGTTGCTGGGCAGTGAGGCTGCCTGCCAAGGTTACACCATCAACTGACCCATCATCAGGGTTCTGAGAAAGTAGGTCAGGGAGTGGGTCACTCTCTTCCTCCTGTCCTTCATCAGTAGCCATGAGCAATCCCATGTCTGCCCTGTCAACATATGGGTTTAGTCTGTTGACATGAAGTACCCTGTGGGGACTCCTAGGGGTTCCAAGGTCTACCAAGTAGGTGACCTTCCCCTTCTGTTCAACAATTGTATGGGGGCCACTCCATTTGTCCTGGAGGGCTGCTGGGGCCACAGGCTCCAACACCCACACTTTCTGTCCTGGGTGGTAGACAGTCAGTACAGCCTTTTGGTTATGCCAGGCTTTTTGTAATTCCTGGCTAGCCTCAAGGTTTTTGGTTGCCTTTTTCATATACTGAGCCATCCTGGAGCGGAGACCAAGTACATAGTCCACTATGTCCTTTTTGGGGGGCTTGAGAGGTAACTCCCATCCTTCCTTAACCAGACACAATGGACTCCTGACAGGGTGACCAAACAAAAGTTCAAAAGGGCTGTAGCCAAACCCCTTTTGAAGCACCTCCCTGTATGCAAATAAAAGGCAGGGCAAGACTATGTCCCATCTTTGCCTAAGCTTTTCTGGGAGTCCTTTAATCATGCTCTTTAAGGTTTTGTTGCACCTTTCAACTAAACCATTGCATTGTGGGTGATAGGGTGTGGTGAACTTGTAGTTCACTCCACACTCCTTCCACATAGCAGTCAAGTAACTAGACATGAAGTTTGCATCTCTGTCAGATACTACCTCCTTAGGAAAGCCTACTCTTGAGAATACACCCAAGAGAGCTCTTGCCACCACAGGTGCTGTAGTGGTCCTTAGGGGAGTTGCTTCTTGGTACCTGGTGGCATGGTGCACCACCACCAGTATAAACCTGTGCCCAGATGCTGTCTGAGGATCCATGGGACCAACAATGTCAATCCCAACCCTCTCAAAGGGAAACCCCACCACAGGTAGTGGTATCAGGGGGGCCTTTGTGGTTCCACCTGCCTTGCCACTGGCTTGGCAGGTCACACAGGAGCGACAAAACTCCTTAGTGTCTTCAGACATGTGGGGCCAGTGAAAGTGAGAGACAATTCTGTCCCAAGTCTTGTTCTGGCACAGGTGTCCGGCTAGGGAAATATCACGGGCTAGTGTCAATAGGAAGCCCCTAAACTTCAGAGGTATAACCAACTTCCTGGATGCACCAGGCTTGGGGTCCCTACTCTCTGAGTAAAGGAGTCCATCATCCCAATAAAGTTTATAGGTGCCTCTAGCATTCCCAGCAGCCTCATCAGCAGCTTGCTTTCTGAGGGGTTCAAGAGAGGGTCAGGTTTTCTGCTCCTGGCTCATATCTTCCCTGGAAGGGCCCCCTGTTCCCAAGAACTCAAGCTGGTCAGGTTCAAGCTCCTCTGAGACAGTTCCTTCTTCAGGCTCAAGATCATCTCCCTAAGGAGACTGATCTATATTCGGAGTCAGGTGGGAAGGCACTGCCTTAACCCTACTGCTCCTCCTCTTGGGAGGCACCTGGTCCATTCTTCCAGAATCCAGGGCCCGTTCAGTTTTAGACATTTTGGCCTGTGACCTAGTCACAGCAAAGACATGAGCAGGGATCCCTAACATTTCTGCATGTGTCCTGAGCTCCACTTCAGCCCAAGCTGAAGTCTCTAAATCATTGGCAAGCCAGCACTGTACTGGTAGGTCTGCACCTACAACAACCTTCTTAAGGCCAGTTACTCCTCCCCAGGAGAAGTTAACAACTGCCAGAGAATGGTCTGTTCTGACATTTCTAGCATTGGTCACTTGGTACATTTCACCAAGTATATTCTGCCCAGGATCCACAAGATCTTTTGTCACCATTGTGACACTTGCTCCTGTGTCCCTGAATGCCAAAGCCTCTATTCCATTTATTAAAGGCTGTTGTCTGTATTTGCCCAGATTACTGGGACTCATAAAGGGGGACATACCCATGCCCCCATCACAGACTAGAACAGCCTGAGTTGGAACTCTGACTAGACCAGAGTCCATCTCAGAACCCAGGGTTAACCCTACTACATCCTTATTATGAACATTACCACCACCAATTGTAGCTGTACTAGGGGGAACAGTTGCCTTAGGGGCAATGGTGGCTGGAGTAGATTCTTTGGACTTGGTGCAATCACTGGTCCAGTGAGTTTTCTGTTTATAAATTTTGCACCATGGTTTATTTTGGCCTTTTCCCTTGGTAGACTGTGAATCCCCACCTGAAGAAGATTTTTGGGGCCCTTGTGAAGACTTCTGGTCTTTACCTTTCTCCCCACCCTTTGTCAGAGTTTTTAGGATCTTGCTTCTTGGGTTTACCACATTGGTGCTGTACCTTCTGCCTCACCCTGGTTCTGACCCACTTGTCTGCCTTTTTTCCCAATTTTTGGGGAGAGGTCAGATCTGAGTCTACCAGGTGCTGGTGCAAAAGCTGATTCTGACAATTATTAAGGATCTGCTCCATCATAATTAAATTGTACAATCCTTGATAGTCATGCACTTTACTGCCAAGTAACCAACCTTCCAGAGCCTTAGTAGCACAATCTACAAAGTCTACCCAGTCCTAAGTCTGGGCCTTTTGGGTATCCCTGAACTTTAACCTGTATTGCTCAGTGGTTAGGCCAAACGCATCAATCAAGGCACTCTTCAGACTGTTGTAATCATCTGACTCCTCCTTTCTAACAGCGAGGAGTTTATCTCTACCTTTGTCTGCAAAGGAGAGCCATACAGTTGCTGCACACTGCTCCTTGGGGACCCTTAGTACTTTACAGGCCCTTTCCATTGCAGTTATCTTTTTATGGATGTCATCCCGACTCTGGTAGGGAGGGGCAATCATACTTAGGTTTCTATGGTCATAAGACCTCTCCCTATCTCTAGGGATGTTGCTGCCACCATGGGACTCTAGTCCCACCTTTTTCCTAGCTCTGTTGAGCTCTAGGGCCTCCCTATCTAGGGCTACCTGCTTTCTTCTGATTTCAAGCTGAGCTTCCTCATACTTAATCAGTCTCTCCCTTCTCTCCTGAGAGGTTTCTCTCCTATGAGAGGAGGTTGAGGTCCCTATAGATGAACCAGAATGGTTAGACTCCAAAGATGGAGATCTTGACCTTCTAGGCCCACCACCCACTCTCCAAGGAGGGACAAAGAGGGGTCCATTATGGTCCTCTCCATCACTGTCTAGGGGAATTGGATTTTTCAGGTCCAGATCATTGTTATCTGCCTGGCCAGCCTCAGAGGTCAGGTCATGGGGTGTTACACCCCTAGGCCTTTCCTCAGCTACTGCCCCACCCACTCTGCCTAACCCTTCAGATCCTAAAGCTCTGCTAAGGTCATCCAGCCTGAGTACCTCTATGAGATGCTGGGCGGTTGGACTTTTGCGTGTCTTCAGTTTCCTAGTCGACATAATGCTCTCAGTTCCATGAATGGGAGGCTATCATACTGGGAATCTTGAAGCCCATTGGCTTCTGGCAATGACCTACTGGTTCCTGGCCTTGAATACATTACTAGTGTGGTGTGGTGTATTGCACTACCTACTCTAGTGTGGTCTACTAAATTCTCTTGAGTTGTAGAAAGGGTGTGCTAGCCCTTAACACACAACTCTAAGGTCAGTAGAACTTACTGTATTTTAAAGCTTGTATTATATGTACCTAGGGTACCTTTAGTGGTTTTCAGTTAGTTACTAAATTGAGATTATCTGGTAAAACAATAGCAAGCTGGAATCCCACACGCTGCACACCAATGTGAGTAGTTGGCCTGATATAGGGCACAAAATCCACACATATAGCCGGCTCTGGGTGTTGCTATTAATATTGAGAAAGTCGATGTCAATATGAATAACTGTACATTCATGTATAAAAACGAAGTCGCATATTTATTGACAAATTTGCCAGTGATGAATTACATTGTGAGAAGTTGGCCTGGTATATGCTGTCCGCTAGTTATAGTGGGCACCTTGTATCAGTCCAAGCAACCCCTTATTAGTTATAGGTTAAAGACAACCTTTATTGAAAGTTATCCTAGTGGTAGCTATGGAGAGCAGCCTTCAGGCTAAGTCTTGAAGGAATATAAAGCAGCTTGTTTTACCAGTCTATAATCTCTTGAGTCACTAAATGAAAGATATTCACACAAGGTATATATATAAAATATATATATTTATTACTAAAGACACCCTCCTAGTCGCTTTATGAGACTAGAGGTCAAAACATATAAGTTACACTTCAATAATCACAGTAAAATAGCACAAATACACGTCAGGCCCTAGGGGCGAGCCAAACCATATACTAAAATAGTGGTATAAGAACCACGACTTAACTAGACACGAGGCCTAGAGCCTGTAGAATCGCTGGGACCCCAAGGAACCACCCAAGGTAGTGACACAGGAGACCCACGGGGCCCTGTGCAGTGTGTGAACACAGCCGCGAGCTCCCGTTAGCTTCTATTGGGAAAGTCGCGGTTAGGTTTTTAAAGATTAGGGACATTTAGAAATGAGTCAGGACCAAACCCTTTTGGACTTAGGAAGTTCTAGGGCTAGCACCCACGGGAGCACCGGAGTACTCGTTTTACCTCACCCAGGGAAGCCGGGTGCATAGGTGTCTTTTGGTGTTGGGTCGCGTCGTCGATTTCAATGGGAGCTGGTAAAGAAGTGCTGCTGCCGTGAAGATGCGAAGAGTCCGAAGAGATCCAAGCCTGGATCGAAGATGAGAAGAACCTGAAAGCAGAGGGAACAGAGTCTGGGTCACTAGCCAGTGACCAGGAAGGCGATGGACAGATGCCCACCGATATCGGGTGATTTCAGGTGAAAGAGGTGAAGCTTGACTCTTCAGCCACGAGGACCAGGAGGCATCGAGGATAACCAGGAGCTGGATTCGAGCTGTCCCACAAAGGATGTTGAGTGCTATCATGTCGGGGTCCGGATTGGACTCACCAAGCCTTGGCAACAGCAATCCACGCAGAAACGAGAAAGATGCTTCGGTGCAGACCAGCAAGGTCTGTGGGACTCACCACTTGGTAAGGAGTTGGGGCACATCTGGAGCAACCAGGAAAGCCCAAGGAAATTCAAAGTTACCCCTCAGGGACCCACCAATCAACGGAATAGAGATCGCGAAGGAACCCCAAGACGAAACACAAAATGGCAGCCCACGGGTCACTTGCAATGACCAGGCTGACAATCTTCGGTGGATTCAATGCACGAGGTGGGGGCTACAAGTCAGCCCAAGCACAACTTCAAGAGACGTCGATAAGACAATGCACTTGCAGAAATGCGTGGTGAACAGCGGTTCCATTTCCACGCTACTCACAAAGGCTGTGGGTCTCAGCTTTGCTGGAGACTCGGGTCAGCCTCTGAGATGTCAGGATATCCTCTTCCTGGGCTGCAAATACTTCAGAGTCCGGCGGAAGCTTTGATAATGCAGACTGGCAAATAGCTTTGTTGGTGCCTGCCAAGCAGGGGAGTCAATCCTTGACCCCAAGGGAGATTTCTTCAGTCCTCTGGTCTTGAGCAGAGTGTCAAAGGTCCAGGATTCGGCTTCAGAGTTTCGTCCAGGGTAATCTAAAGTTCTGGTTATAGAGGTTCCTTACTTATACCTAAGGAAGGGGTTGGACTAGCTCTGGGGACCCACATATGGGAGGGTTTGGAAAGAGGGGTGGCTACACTTATTTCCTTTGTCCAGTTTCGCGCCAGAGCAGGGGCTGGAAGCCCCTGACCCAGTCTGAGCTGGACTTTGCACAGGGACACCAAATGTGCCCCCAGTGCAGTACTTCAAAGCACTCAGAGAGTGCTCCCACCCAGCCCCAATACACATAATCCTGTCTGGGAGGTGGTTATACCACCCTGTGACAGGAAACCTATTGTCCAGGCCTCCCCTGCCGGAGTTTCAGTCAGCAGTAGGAGGCCAGACTTGTGTCTGTGGCTGCAGCATCCATTTTGTGATGCCAGGGCTCTATTAAGTTTCTACCGGGTATATCAGTGCTGCCATGTCGCTCCCTCTAGAAGGGTGGGATCATACTCCCACACCAGTTAGTGGTATGGGGGTATGATTCCAAGGTGTTTGACACCAAACACGACATGTTTCTGTGCAGCCAGTGCAAAGTTAGCATTTACCGTTTGGTTATAATGCACTTAAGAGTATATGGTCAGGCTGCACTACAAACAGCATCAGAGAAGGGTCTCCGAACGCTGCAGAGGACTCTGCTCATGCAGGGGCATCCTCTCACATAAAAACCAAGCACTCTGCCTTCAGGATTGATAAGGCCTGCCACAGGAGTGACTTATAGGTTTATATGTGTGTATATATATAGTGATATAGGTAACCTATATCACAGTAAGGGGTGCATGCACCCCCTTACCCAGGCTGCAGTAGCAGACCTGTGGTGTAATTTTGGGTGGCTTTCCAGGGGTGGCATAATACCTGCTTCAGCCCCTGGTAGGCCTCTGGGGTACCAATGCCCTGGGTACATAGTATACCATATACTAGGGATTTACAATGCACCTCAGATACAACCTGAAATGTACCTAAAGTACATGGAATCATTTTAGAGAGGAAGCAGCTAGGCTGGGGCCCTGAATAGCAGTGTCCCAGTCAGACTAAAGTCGAAAAACAGTGCAACACCAGCAAAAAGTGGGGGTAAACATGTGAAGCAGATCCCACACTAAGTGTACTGCATTCTGCATTCTGGAGCACACTTAGAAAAAGGAAAACTCCTCTAAGGATTTTTTTGTGTGCAGGGAGTTGTCCATTCCTTCACAAAACAATCCTGCCTGCAATGCAGACACCCTTGCAACATGGTGTAAAGGTTCTTCTATTGGCGCTAGATAGCACATTGCACGCCAGCACAGGGAGAGAGTAGGAATGCGCTGTGGCTTGCTAAATATAGCAAATTGATGCCCTCTCCATTTGACACAGCGCAGCACGTTGTCTTGCTGTGTTATGCTGAGTCAAATAATGATAAATCGGGCCCTTGGTTTCCCCAGAATTTGAAGCATGGTTCAACAGTGAACAGCTCTATCAATCAAAGTAATCGTCACTTAAATGTGAGGCTTGTATGCATCATAGCACAGCAGTGCAGATACTGTTGTGAGTTCCCTATAGAGCTCACTGTTGTCTCTCATATGTTAGCCTAACTGAACGTAGTAGGCTTCTTTTGCTTTGCACACATTACAAAAGATCCACACTGTTATTTTACAAATAGATTGCACATGTTTTTGTATTTAGATCTTCTGCTGGGATTCAGTCAGAACATTTCATACAATGTCAAACAACATTGTGCCCTTTTATTCTCTGTGGTCGGACACTAACACCTCGACATAAATGAGAGATCCAGCTGCTGTTCTTGAATGTGCCATTCTTATCATATAAGACGGGAGTTGTTGTTTTGAGGATCCAGATGAGAAAGTCTCATAGAGCAAAGGTCCTGAGATGAGAGAGATGCACCTTCTGAGATGTAGTAGAGCTGCCTATGAATGCCAGGTATGGGGTCTGCCACTTATCCCAGAGATCTATCACTGTGCTTCCATCGTAAGGGTAGGCTTAGGCAGATCTGTCATTCGCTATGACAGGGCTTTTTATTGGATAAGGTCTATTGACTATGCTAATCATATTGCTGACATGCATATGATTTCTAATTTCAGCGCTATTGCTTCATGATAGAGCACAATAGTTTCAATACATATTGTAGGCTTTCTACGTGTCTCTTTTCTTTTCATTATGGACATGTATGAATGAGAGAACGAAAGGTGGTGACCTGCTACTGAGTTCCCTGAGAGGTATGCAAACATACTTGTTTCTATGGAAAGGTTAGGAGAGCAAATAAGGCACTATGAGCTGGCCTTAGATTGGTCCCATAGGTACTGATTTAGTATGGTGACTCAGTCCCTACATACTGAAGTTCAGTGGCCCCAGGCATCGTTCTGTTTCCAAGCAGAATCCCTGCAACAATACATTATGATGAAGAGCTCCTTATTTTATACCACTGTATACTACTGACTTTGGTACCAATCAACATAGCAGTAAACATAACATCTGTTATTCAGCTCCAAGATGGTTTCCTGTAGACCACAATCACAGGAGATGTCCACCAACACAAGAAAAGAGGTGTATTAGTACATGTGGGTGGTGTGGCTTCAGTATGCTAGTTTTGCTGGAGCGTCATGCTGGGCTCACCAGACTCAATTTTGTGTGCTATAGGGAGCCCCTTACAAAGGATCGTCCCAACCCTTGTTTGCTGCACATCTACAAGCACACTTCCCAGCAATTCACCTGGAAGGTTCGGCACAATGTAACATGTTCTCTTCTTAAAGAAGTGTTCTATTGCATTTAGGTGAACTAGAGTGCCAGCCACAAGAAAGCTACACTTTAGTGCAGCTCCGCGGACCAGGGCACAAAATCCACACATATAGCCGGCTCTGGGTGTTGCTATTAATCTTGAGAAAGTCGATGTCAATATGAATAACAGTACATTCATGTATAAAAATGAAGTCGCATATTTATTGACAAATTTGCCAGTAATGAATTACATTGTGAGAAGTTGGCCTGGTATATGCCGTCCACTAGTTATAGTGGGCACCTTGTACCAGTCCAAACAACCCCTTATTGGCTATAGGTTAAAGACAACCTTTATTGAAAGCTATCCTAGTGGTAGCTATGGAGAGCAGCCTTCAGGCTAAGTTTGAAGGAATGTAAAGCAGCTTGTTTTACCAGTCTATAATCTCTTGAATGGCTAAATGAAAGACAATCACACCAGGTATATATATAAAATATATGTATTTCTTTCTAAACACACCCTCCTAGTCTCTTTATGAGGCTAGAGGTCA
Source organism: Triturus cristatus (assembly GCF_964204655.1). NCBI lineage: Eukaryota > Metazoa > Chordata > Amphibia > Caudata > Salamandridae > Triturus > Triturus cristatus. The sequence continues at coordinate 964,398,048 of NC_140588.1, forward strand.
AAACACATAAGTTACACTTCAAATATGACAGTAAAATAGCACAAATACACGTCAGGCCCTAGGGGCGAGCCAAACCATATACTAAAATAGTGGTATAAGAACCACAACTTACCTAGACACAAGGCCTAGAGCCTGTAGAATCACTGGTACCCAAAGGAACCACCCAAGGTAGTGACACAGGGGACCCACGGGGAACGTGTGCAGTGTGAGAACACAGCTGCGAGCTCCCGTTAGCTTCTAAGAGGAAAGTCGCGGTTAGATTTTTAAAGATTAGGGACACTAAGAAACGAACTAGGACCAAACCCTTTGGGACTTAGGAAGTTCTAGGGTCAACACCCATGGGAGCACCGGAGTACTCGTGTTACCTCACCCAGGGAAGCCGGTGCATAGGTGTCAAATGGTGTCGGTCGCGTCGTCGATTTCAATGGGAGCTGGCAAAGAAGTGCTGCTGCCGGGAAGATGCGAAGTGTCCGAAGAGATCCAAGCCTGGATCAAAGATGAGAAGAACCTGAAAGCAGAGGGGACAGAGTCTGGGTCCCTTGCCAGCGACCAGGAAGACGATATGCAGATGCCCACCGATGTCGGGTGTTTCAGGTGAAGAAGGTGAAGCTGGACTCTTCAGCCACGAGGACCAGGAGATGGATTCGAGCTGTCCCACAAAAGATGTCGAGTGCTGCAGCATTGGTGCCCGGATTGGACACAACAAGCCTTGGCAACAGCAACCCACGCAGAAAAGAGAAAGATGCTTTGGTGCAAACCAGCAAGGTCTGAGGGACTCACCACTTGGTTGGGAGTCAGGGCACATCTGGAGCAACCAGGGAAACCAAAGGAAAATCAAAGTTACCCCCTCAAGGACCCACCAGTCGACAGACCAGGGATCGTGAAGCGACCTCAAGAGGAAACACAAAATGGCGGCCCACGGGTCACTCGGGGTAACTAGGCCAACAATCTTCGGTGGATCTTCTGCTCGAGGTAGGGGCTACAGGTAACCCCAAGCATGACTTCAAGAGATGTTGAGAAGTCAATGCACTTGCAAAAGTGCACGGTGACCAGGAGTTCCGGTTCCACGCTACTCACGAGGGCTGCGGGTCTCAGCTTTGCTGGGGACTCGGGCCGGCCTCTGAGATGTCTGGAAATCCTCTTCCTTGGCTGCAAATACTTCAAAGTCCAGCAGGAGCTTCGGAATTGTAGACCGGCAAAATGCTTTGTTGGTGCCTGCCAAGCAGGGGAGTCACTCCTTGACCCCAAGGGAGATTTCTTCAGTCCTCTATTCTTTAGTAGAGCGTCGAAGTTCCAGGATTCAGCTTCAGAGTTTCGTCCAGGGATATCTAAAGTTCTGGTTACAGAGGTTCCTTACTTATACCTAAGGAAGGGTTTGGACTAGCTCTGGGGACCCACCTATGGGAGAGTTTGGAAAGAGAGGTGGCTACACCCATTTCCTTTGTCCAGTTTTGCACCAGAGCAGGGGCTTGAAGCCCCTGAATCGGTTTGAGCTGGACTATGCACAGGGACACCAAATGTGCCCCCCGTGCAGGACTCTGAGAGTGCTCCCACCCAGCCCCAATAATCATCAGCCTGTCTGGGAGGTGGTTACACCTCCCTGTGACAGGAAACCTATTGTCCAGGCCTCCCGTGCTGGAGTTTCAGTCAGCTGCAGGAGGCCAGACTTGCGTCTGTGGCTGCAGCATCCATTTTGTGATGCCAAGGCTCTGTTAAGTTTCTACTGGGTATACCAGTACTGCCATGTCTCTCCATCTAGCAGGGTGGGATCATATCCTTACATCAAGAACTGATGTGGGGGTATGAGTCCAAGGTGTTTGACACCAACACAACATGTTTCCGTGCAGCCAGTCCAAAGTTAGCATTCACCGTTTAAGATATAATGCACTTAAGAGTATATGGTCAGGCTGCACCACTGACAACCCCGGAGAAGAGATTCTGAAGGCTGAAGAGGGGCTCAGCTCATGCCTGGGCACCCTCTCACATATAACCAAGCACTCTGCCTCCAGGATTGTTAAGGCCTTCCATAGGAGTGACTGAAGGTTTGTATGTGCAGTGATAGGTGAGGTATAGTGAACCTATACCTCAGTAAGTGGTGCATGCACCACCTTACCCAGGCTGCAGTAGCAGACCTAGAGTGTCCTTTTGGGTGGCTTTCCAGGGGTGGCATAATACATGTTTCAGCCCCTGGTAGGCCTCTGGGGAACCTATGCCCTGGGTACATAGTATACCATATACTAGGGACTCACAAGGGTACCTCAGGATCCAATCTGTGGTGTACCTAAAGTACATGCAATCGATTTCGAGAGGAAGCAGCTAGGCTGTGGCCCTGAATAGCAGGGTCCCAGCCAGACTAAAGTAAAAAAACTGTGAAACACCAGCAAAAAGTGGGGGTAATCATAAGAGGCAGATCCTACTCTCCTACATACATGTCAACTCCGACTCAGAAATACATAGTCAGGCAGGCGCTGAGACCCAGGCCCGAGGTCACTGATTGACAGGTCACAGGTGGGGTTGCAGGTAGCTGTCAGACAAACGTGCGAACAGGAAACCTCAGATCAATCCCACGGATAGGTGCAGCGTCACCACAATGGTCCAGGGAAATTGGCCCCAATAAAGCACACATGGCCGGAGGGGTACAAGCGTTCCAAAAACACAATTAAGTCAGATTCTACATGAAGTTGGGAACGCATAGCCAATCAGGACACAGCACAAACGGTACACACAGTGATCACGCGCTCCCCATGCAGGACATCTGGACACATTACCCATTGGCCGCATTCTGTCCACACAAGGTCGTGGACCATCTGGATTCCTCATCAAATACATTAGTTTATGGCTCCAAAGACAGCGGTTCACATTTCTTACCAAAAAATAGGATCACCGGAACTATTTTATAGAATTCAATGAATTGTATAAAAACCCATGTCAGATCAATTGTAAGTTGAGACAATCCTCAGACCTTATGCCTGTAACTGTTCTCCCAGCCAACTGTTTAATAAACTGCACTGGTCCTGATTTGCCAAACGCATCTTGCCTCTTGTTTTTTTCAAGGTATTTCATGGTCAAGCAATATTGCACCCAATGGCAACCTTGATCTCAGTGCGGGAAGGCCACTGTGAGCTAATCGGCGTAGAGATAGTTATTATGAAGGCACAACTGCACCCAGGATCCATGTCTGTATTAGAAGCAAGGATGAGGCCAAGGTGGCTCGGGTCTGAAAGAATTGTAAGGGTGAGTTGAGGAAGTGAGGAACAGACAGGGCTCAGCTGCTTATGTAGGCAAAGCTCGGAGGTGCAGGTACAGGATGTTGGGGGATGCCCATGCCTGCCGGGTGGATGTTTCATTCTACAGAGGTCCTGGTGGCAGCAAAGGCCCAATGAAGGACAAACCCTGGGAGCAGACTAACTGTAGAAGCAACTGCTATTATCGAGCAAGGACACACAATACATGCTGTGGCATGGAGTGCAGGGTACAATTTAGTGATGTTTACATGAAGTTACCCCCAAACACTATAACATAGTGAGGCCTCATACACAGTAGTTATTTGGAGGGGTCTGCATGTCAGCAGTGGGTGTTTGGTGAGACCCAGCAGTAAGCTATAATGCTATTAGAGATTCCATCCCGGCCACCTTGCACCAAGTAAATGGCTTAAATTGCAAAGTAAATCAACAGAGAGTTCCTGAGCGCAACTTGGGACCACAAAGACCCCCTGAATGAAATAACAAGTACAGCTAAAAAATGTAAAAGGCCTGTAAATCGCCTTACTCTTATAAGATACTCTAGAGTTTCTGTCTCAATTCAGTTATCCACAATTAGAGAAAATGTGCAATCCCACAAGCATCCTCACTGTACCAAACTAAGAAAAAATGTATCTGGTTGTCCAGCCTACTTTAGGAATTGAACTAAAATGGCTTTGAATATGCAGAAGAGTCATTAGCTCAATGTTGATGCACCATTGGCACAGGTGCTGTACACCTAAATTGTGCATTATGGGCAAATATGACAATAACCAATCCAGGCTAACATTAGAAGCCAAATACACATTTAAAATGTAGGGCATGTTAGGTGAGGACGACAGACCCACAAGCGCAGACGGCAACAAAGGACAGACACATTCTGAAATGAAAACCCTGCTTCATGCAAGCAGCCAATCCGAACGTACATCAATGGCAACACTGACACCTTGAGCCATCGGAGCGATACCATGGCCACCAAAATGAATAAACATGCAGGTAGATTAGACACAGCCGAGCAACGCATTTCCCATCTAGATGACTGTGAGAAAAAACTGAGAAGTGTTTAAACATGGAAAAAGTGCTTGCAGTGATCATGACCAAAAACAAAAATCTAGAAGAAAGTTCCCATTGTAAATAACGTATCCATTCTAGGAGTCCCCAAGTCATCAGACACAGGTAGAATGGAACAGGGTAGAGAAAACGTGCTAACAACCCTGGTTGTGGCAGAAAACCTATTTTCCTGGTGGTGGAGCCTGCACACCAGTCACTAACACCAAGGCCCCCCACCCAGTGCACCTAAATGCCCTATACTTGCCAAGCTACGAAACTGCAGAGACCAAGATACTGTGCTGAGACTGGCCAGAGAGAAGCAACATCTGAACATTACGATTTTCCCAGACATTTTGCTAACCGTGGAGGTGACAAGAATAGAATGCTTGCCAATTAAAAGGCAGTTAGTTACTAAAGGCTGGGATAAATTACGGCTCGCCGTATCTGGCGAATCTCAGGATTGAACATATAGGAAAGCAACATATCTTTACTAGACCGCAGTCAGTTTAACAGAGTCACATACACCGTGGATCGAAGCCGGATGAAGACCCAAACAGCATCACTGAGTGACATACTAACTCATTTTAAATAGGAGCTGTTGTCGCTCCCCATGGGAAATACCCTAAGTACCACAAAATGGGAAGCATCTAGATTTACTTTGGTGTCACATTATTTCAGTGTATTTGTTCATGTGGGACGAGGGGCTGGTGTGGATTATCCTTCGGCAGGTTGGGGTTACCGGTGTGGGAGGTATTAACCCCTTCAGTGCCCGCCCCTTTCCCCGCCCAGTGCCGGCCGTTGCATTAGCGGGCGGGGTCTATGACGAGCTGGACTCGTCATGGGCACAGCGCCACCGCGGCCCATGACGAGTCCAGCTCGTCATGGGCACTGAAGGGGTTAAGGATACAGGAAAATTTAAATCGATTATATGTATCTTACCTCTTATTTCACCAATACATTGGTGCAGATACACAGATATTTGTTTGCAAGCACACAAGCTTAAAACGCCTGATTAGGCACCTGAAGCCAAACGCCTGCTGATAAGATGATGTGGATATACATGTTCCTAACATGGAACCTCAGAGGATTAAACAACTCTCGCAAAACACGCCACGTCTTCGCATATCTCGCTAGACATGACATACAAGTGGCATCCCTACAGGAAGCCCACCTTACCAAATCATCTAAGAAAGTTCTGTCTGCAGGATTGGCAGCATATGTCTACACGTCATCATACTCCTTGTATGCTAGAGGAGTCGCGAAATTTAAAAGGGAACACACTTTCAACACCCATACACTGTTAAAGACGACCAGGGTAGCTTTGTGATAGTATAGGGCATCATAACTGGCAAACAGACAACTCTGGTAAATGTTTACAAACCCAATATAGATCAAATTCTTTCCTGTCAATGTCGGCAACAAAAACCTTTCTATCCCCCAAAATGGTTTGTTGGGGAGGAGGGAGACTTTTGTGTGGCGCTAACCCCAATCTAGATAGATTGCAACATCTTTCCAAACATGCCAGCAGCATCTACAACAATAATAAACATAATTGCACACCACTGCCAGGTAGATCTCTTGCAGCTGAGACATACAACCCAAAGAAGGCGTTTATATCTCTTCAGCACACAATTTGTGTCCAAGGTTAGACTACTGGCTTTTCACTTGTGAAATTAGCTCTTGTGTTACAGATGCACAATATTTAGCTAGAAAACTTCTGGACCACACCCAGACCATGCTGCACACCCGGACACACACATATCATCCAATATATGGAAGCTTTCACTCGACGAATCAGGAAGGGTGAAACTGGTCTTGGGTTAGTTGTGTTCCAGTTTGTGAAGGACCTTGCCTGGCAGTTAGGGCTGGACTGTTCCATTGGAACAGGGTCAAGACTGATTTGCATATGGCTAGGTCTAAACTGAGGTGGCATGGTGTGCAAAATAACGATGGTCTGGGATACTGCCCCAAGTATTACCAGAGGCTAAGATTAATTCAAGCATTCCATCCGTCACCTTTTAGTATACTACAGTGTGACAACCTAGGTGAGATGGGTATGCCCAGACGTGGGTCCCATACACACTGTAGCACTAGAACCAAGTTGTACCTGGCCAATGAGCCCTAAAAAAGGACAAAACCTGTTCTGGGTTGCTTGTGTTCCACTTCAGGAAGGACCTTGTCTGGCAGTTAGGGCTGAACTGTTTCCTTTGGATCACTGATTTGCATATGGCTGGGTCTGCCTTCAAACTGAGGTAAAAACAACAGTTGATGGACAGAATGCCGAACAATGTCATACATTCACCCCAGTACATAGATCTGGGCCTACATCCATCGTTTTTTTGCTCAACATGCCATTCCAGTTTGAACCCAGCCATATGCAAATCAGTCTTGACCCTGTGCCTCATAGGAACAGTCCAGCCTGAACTGCCAAGCCAGGTCCTGCCTGGACTGGAAACAAGCATCCTAGGACCGGTTTCAGGGTTTCACCCCTCTTCAGCCAGGATAGCTTGGTTCCAGTGGCATGGAGAGCATGGGACCCACGTCTGGGCATACCTGTCCCACTCGGGGTTACAAATGCAAAAACAACAGTTGATGGACAGAATGCAGAACAATGTCATACATTCACCCCAGTACAGAGATCTGGGCCTAAATCCATCTTTTTTTTGCTCACCATGCCATTCCAGTTTGAACCCAGCCATATGCAAATCAGTCTTGACCCTGTGCCTCATGGGAACAGTCCAGCCCGAACTGCCAAGCCAGGTCCTCCCTGGACTGGAAAAAAGCATCCTAGGACCGGTTTCAGGGTTTCACCCCTCTTCAGCCAGGAGAGCTTGATTTCAGTGGCATGGAGAGCACGGGACCCACTTCTGGGCATACCCGTCCCACTCGGGGTGACAAATGCAAAAACAACAGTTGATGGACAGAATGCAGAACAATGTCATACATTCACCCCAGTACAGAGATCTGGGCCTAAATCCATTGTTTTTTTTGCTCTCCATGCCATTCCAGTTTGCACTCAGCCATGTGCAAATCAGTCTTGACCCTGTGCCTCATGGGAACAGTCCAGCCCAAACTGCCAAGGCAGGTCCTTCCTGGACTGGAAACAAGCATCCTAGGACCGGTTTTGGGGTTTCACCCGTCTTCAGCCAGGATATCTTGATTCCAGTGGCATGGAGAGCACAGGACCCACGTCTGGGCATACACGTCCCACTCGGGGTGACAAATGCAAAAACAACAGTTGATGGACAGAATGCAGAACAATGTCATACATTCACCCCAGTACAGAGATCTGGGCCTAAAGCCATCCTTTTTTTGCTCTGATTTGCATATGACTAGGTCTAAACTGGGGTGGCATGGTGAGCAAAAGAATGATGGATTTAGCCCAGATCTCTTGACTGGGGGTGAATGTTTTGATTTGTTCTGCATTCCGTCCATCAATTGTGCGTCTTTTGCTTTCTCGCCCTAAGTGCGCCAGGTATGCCCAGACGTGGGTCCTGGGCTCACTGTGCCACTGGAATCAAGCTATCCTGGCTGAAGAGGGGTGAAACCCCAAAACCGGTCCTAGGATGCTTGTTTCCGGTCCAGGGAGGACCTGGCTTGGCAGTTCGGGCTGGACTGTTCCCATGAGGCACAGGGTCAAGACTGATTTGCATATGGCCAGGTCTAAACTGGGGTGGCATGGTGAGCAAAAGAATGTTGGATTTAACCCAGATCGCTTGACATGGCTGTTTTGATTTGTTCTGAATTCTGTCCATCAATTGTGTGTCTTTTTCAAACTGAGGTGGCATGGTGTGCAAAATAAGGATGGACTGGGATGCGGCCAGAGTAATTACCAGTGGCTGAAATTAATTCAAGCATTCCATCCACCACTTTTATGTATACTATAGTGTGACGACCTAGGTGAGATGGGTATACCCAGATGTGGGTCCCATGCACACTGTGGCACTGGAACTAAGCAATACCTGGCCAATGAGCCCTAAAAAAGGGCAAAACATGTCCTGGGCTGCTTGTGTTCTGGTTCAGGAAAGACCTGGTCTGGCAGTTTGGGCTGAACTATTCCTTTGGAGCAGGGTCAGGACTGATTTGCATATGGCTGGGTCTGCTTTCAAACAGAGGTAGCATGGTGTGCAAAATAAGGATGGACCGGGATGCGACCCGAGTAATTACCAGTGGCTGAGATTAATATAAGCATTCCATCCATCACTTTTTTGTATACTACAGTGGTTCGCCAAAGAGCATGAGCCTCCGTCTCAGGCTGACCAGAATCATGAACATGCAAAGTTGGAAATACAATGTTCTGAAATGAGTGAAATGTTGATAGAACTCTAGGCCTAGAAGAAGTTGATGTCCTCAGAACCAACCATACTGCCATAAACCTCCAATAAAGCGGTTCACAAATGAGAGCTATAATTTAAAAGAGGAAAACTCCAGAGATTGACTAGGACAGGAAATGTTTGAGTGACTGCAAAAGCACTTAAGTGTAGAGGATTTTTTTTAATTCTGCAGAATCCTCGCCATCTCAGCTGACAACCTCAGACGAATCATCTCTGGGTGTTTGATCTCCATGCTGTTAGTCTCAATTTGGCTAACTGTTAATAGGACATCACTGTCTATCTCAGTGGCGAGGGAAAAAGGAGTAGCAACCACTCTGGAGCCACCAAACAGGGACATAGTAGGAAAAAACATGATCTATGAGGCTGGAATGGTGCAACCAGCTCACTCAGACACACTCTTTCCCAATCTTGTTTGATTCCATGGGAATCAGGGGTACAGGAAAAAGACCTTGGGCCAATGAAGTGACAGAACATCCACTCACCACCTTCCCAGCTCCCATCCCCTTGAACAAAACAGAGGCAGCAGAGCAACCTGGCGAAATGCAAATACGCCCATCAACGATTCTCCTAGATGGTCCACAGTCTCTTTGAATACTGTGAGCCTTATAAAATACAATGAATTGAGGATGGAAACTGAGACTTGGCGACTGTAAGCCTTATCCCGTAATCCTTTGAGGCGTGATCCTATTGGACAAAGGGACATGCTTCATCAAAGACTTTAGTTAAATATTTACACAGGCTGTTACAAACACACAAGCTTCCATGTCTCCCAGAGACAGCACCTACAATCTTACATCCAAAGCTTTCTGTGCCAGAAGATCCTGAATGGTGCCCTTAGTTTCACAGCCCTGCCAGAAGATAGGTATACACAACCAGTATATGTGTTGAAAACTGTGCCGAATAACTCTTTATTTTGGCCTGGCACCAAATGTGTTTCTTTAGATTGATGAACTAGCCCAAAGTCCTCAATAGAGCGCATACTGTTCAGTCTCTGTGCTAACCTTATAGCTTTGGGCTGAGGCATGAACCAGACAGTCATTCAAGTAAGGGAATACTCGAATTCTTTCAAGAGTGCAACAGCCCCACCAAAGGAGACAATATCTTCGTAAACACCTTTGAGTCGATTTTAACCAAAAGGGCTGGACTCTGAACTGAAAGTGGCATTTAAGGGGTGCTAAATGAAGAAACTGGTAATGCAAAGTATGTACTGACAAACAGAAGGAATCTCATAATTGAATAAATTGCCCACTTTCAAGTTGAAAGGCCAAAATCCCTCCACTAGTTTTGGTAAAAGAAACAAAATTGAGTAAACTCCCTAGCCCCACTAAAGAGTCAAGAATGCTCTCTTCAGAAAGAGATCTTTTACTCCCTTCTTGAGTGGCACCATTTTGAGAGAGTTCGAGGGCAAGGGCCCTAACCCCCCTCCCAAATCCTGTGGCTTTCTTGAGACGTTTAACACATAACCTTCTTGGACCACTCCCAATAGCTGAGTGTCTGAAAAAATGTTCCTCCCAGACTTCTTTGAACTCTGCTAAACCACTTTCCGTGGACCCAGGCTCCCAGATACTTCCAGCAACTGAAGTGTCACACAATCATGAAGGTCAACATCTTGGAGAGCATGATGAACAACATTTGGAGGCCCAATAGCAATCCTTTCTGTGACCTCAAATTCTGGAGGGTAATTAACCCTTATTTGAGAAATTAGGGATAGGTTGAGGAGTATGCCTCCCAAACCTAAAGAGCACTGTGAGCTTTGTTTTCTCCATTGCTTGTTTCATCAGTTCTACCATCTTCTGGCCAGCCAACTTCAAAGCTGTGTCCCCTTTCCAGAAAAAAACATTTGATATTGATGTAACTTAGCCAAAGCCACCATACAAGCTACCTTTAGACCTTCCTCCTCAATGTCAGATGATAGCTGATGCTGCTTTTCCATGACCTGAAGAAAAGAACCACTAGCATTTCCAGATTCTTTTGCACTAAGAAAAGACTGATAGTCCTGTAGCAATGACTGAGTTGTATAGGCTGTATAAATCTGAGATCTCAAAGCAAATCATAGACACAGAATGAATTTGCCTCAGTGCCGATTCCATCTTTTTATGAATTGGACAGAAGAAGTGGAGTGTTCAGAATTGATATTCATGTGACCAGCCAGCTAGGAAGGTGAGAATTAATCTCTAACATTTCTGTAAAATCTTGCTAAAACTCCTGAAGTGGATACATTTTGTGCCAAGCTTGACGGATTGTCAACTTTTCAGAATCTTCACCTCCCTTGACAATGAAACCCTTAATACTGGGAAAAAGTAGTAATCCTCAACAGGAAACAGAATAGTATCTGCAGAATGCATCCTTCAAAACTGACACTGGAGTATCCTTTGACTCAGAAGGAGAAGGCTTCTGCTTAACAATACTCAAAAGCGCCAAATTTTCCAAAAATGTAGTACATGACTTCAGATAAGATTTTTTCTCAATATATTTTCCAGATAATCCAGGTTCATCCTCTTCTTCCTTCTCCTCAGGGACGGAAATATAATGGATTGCATTCCCACAGGCACCAGACACCTCTTATGAAGGTACCAATGTAGTAGACAGCTCATTACTTGACACCACAGAAGCAGCCACCGCTTTTACTGGAACCACAAGAGCAGGTATCTCATGTACAGGCAACACAGCAGCAGGCAACCTCCTGTTCAATGCAGTCTCAATAGCATCTTCAATAAGTGTTGTATCTTGGTAACTGTTTCTAGCCCCGCAAGGTTCTGGAAGGGAGGCTGGCAGATTGGATGGCTGTTACTGGAGGAGAAGGTGTTCAGGGGTTGTTCCACTACACTTGAATAAACACCTTCTACCAATTTAAATGTGTCTGCACTTCTTAAAAGTGGCGACGAGGATGGGATGTTAATCCATCATCAGGATCGCAGACTGGATCAGAGAAGAATTGTGTTTCCAGAACCAAGCAACTCCTGACTTCTGAGAGCAACTAAGTGCCAAGTGAGTGGCTTAGAAGGCGGGTACGATCTGTGGTTGGCTTTGTGCAGCACGCTAAAGTCAGCTGTTAACGTGTGCAGTGTGCAACTTTTGCGAGACAGGTAACACAGAAGGATACCTGTGAGTGTGTGGTTTCTTGACTGAACCAAGTTCAAGGGAAGCCGGACTGCCAGCGATGAGCAAGCTTGGATTGGGGCATGTTGAGATGCGCTGGGTGTGTGCGGAACCAGCGAACTGAGGACGGGTGCAATTTGTGCTTATTTGCTACCAGCCGAAGGTGTCAACGTGAGGTCTGGCCTGCAGCTTGCGCATGTTGTTATTATTTAAAACGCACCTACCAGGATTACGTTTGGTGAACAGCATGCATGCAGGGACTGTGAGGTGGTGAGCGCTGAGAATCTAGCAAAACAGAGATTATGCTGTTTGGAGAAGCGCCCCTAGTCTGGTCCCCAGATGGGTGGCCCACTGAACTGGGTGCTGTCCCTGTCCCGAAAGCAGTGGTAAAAAACTTAAGAGTACATCTAGACCAGAAGCTAACGATGAAGGAGCAAGTTACGACCATTGCGGGCTCCTGCTTCCATGCTCTGAGACTTCTGAGAAGGGTTTTCTCTCTTCTCCCCATGACAGTCCGCAAAACTCTCCTTCAGGCATTAGTAATAAGTCGCTCAGACTATTGTAATGCCCTCCTGATTTTAGCCAATGAATCTTCTCTTAACAGACTTCAGGTGGTCCAAAACACTGCGGCCCGCCTAGTCTCCAACTCTCCTGCCAGGACCACTTCTTTGCCGCTTCTGCGGGGACTACATTGGTTGCCTATCCGCAAACGAATTCAATTTAAGATCTGCTGGATAGTGCATAAGGCAATACATGGTAATGGCCCTAGTTATCTAGCAGACAGACTCATCCGATATCGACACCCCAGAACTCTACGATCAGGTTCTAAATTACTCCTCTTGGTGCCCTGTGATAAGAAATCCTGCATCGATGGGAAAGCTTGTTACCATCTGGACCACTCCCTTTGGAATTCACTTCCCAGCCACCTCCGGAAATGTACCGACTATCTTCGATTCCGCAAACTCCTGAAAACTGAACTTTTCCTATTCTCTTGTCCTTCTATAGTATTCCTGCAGGGCAGAGATACCCTTCAGGGGGTGATTTGGGCACTTTACAAGACTCTAAAATAAATAAATAGATACTAAAGTTTACGTTGTGGAAAAAAATACTGTTAAAAAAAGGGATGAGAGGAATATTAAGGGGACGTTTCCAAAACATAATCTTGTTTGCTATAGATGTGGTAGTACGAAACAGACAGCTGATTCAGATAAATGTTCTGCAACTAAAATGAGATGTTTCAATTGCAAAAAAATGGGTCATTTCTCACGCATGTGCAAATCTGGCTCACCAGATGCCTGGAAATGTTCAGTGCATGCAATCAAGGAATACAGTGGGGAGGAATCAGATGGGGAAAGTGATGTTGTAGAAGTTTTGGTTGTGTGTGATGACATGATCAATGAAATTCATGAAGGTTACACTCCACCCAAGTGCACCATGGAAATGAATGGTTTGGGCAGACTCATGCTATCCATGCACAATCATCGCCAAGGATACATGGGAAAGGTTAGGCAAGTGTAAATTGAGTCTTCCAGACATAGAACCTATAGGCTATTGTGGTATTAAACTTCCAATAATGGAATTTTTTAACTGTAAGTTGTCGTACAGAGATAAGGAGATAGCTAGCAAGGTATTTGTTGTGGAAAAAGGGAGAGCGTTGTTGGGTTGGTGCAAACAAAAAATGTTGAGGATTGCATTAGATCCCAGCCACCCTCAACAAGTGTTGGTAACCAAAGACGCTGAGAAATCAAAGTGGAGTGCCAAGTACCCCAAGTTGTTTGGAGGTGACCTTGTTTGCTTAACCAAATTTGAGCATCACATTGTATTAAAACCCAATAGCGTCCTGTGTGTACACAAGGTGAGGAATGCGCCATTTGCGCTTGTTGAGGGAGGAACTGCAAAGAATGTGTGAGGCACAGGTTATAGAACCTATAGAATTGTCTGAGTAGCTCGGCCCCATTATTTTGGCATGTAAATTGGATAGAAATTTGCGCATGTGTATAGATTTGAAAGATCTCAACCAGAATATCTGGGTTGACTGCCACCCATTACACCACATTAACGAGATGGCGTCTTCTGTAACTAATGCAGCTTAGTTTTTCTTTATTGATTTGTCAAATTTATCACCAAATCCGTTTACACCCAGCATCTAAACATCTTATGTCATTCATAACGCCGGAGGGTGCATCCGGTTTGTGCGGATGCCCTTCGGTTCAGCATCTGCATCTGCAGTTTTCCAAAGAGTAATGTGTCAGATTTTAGGAAAAGTTTCTAGAGTTTTTGTGTTTCAAGATGATGTTCTAGTTTGGGGCTCCATTTGTGAAGAACATAATGAACCTTTGGACAAAACATTAGACAAACTGCACGAAGCAGGGTTGACTGTGGGTGTCAACAAGTGCAGGTTTGGAGTGAAACAAGTTGACTACTTAGGGAATACCCCATCGGGGGAGGGTGTGAAACTCCCCAAATAATTGTTGGATGCTATTGCTAGTGCACTATTGCCTTGTGATAAAGAACAATTACGATCATCCCTCGGTCTAGCTGAATTCTATTATAAGTTTGTCCCACATTTTGCCGACACTGGTTCATGTTTTAGGAGTGTTAATGAAAAAAGGAAACAAGTTTGAGTGGTCAAATGATTGCCATGTTGCCTTGGATGATATCAAGAAACAAATAGTAAGGGCAGTGGCTTTAAAGCCCTTTAACCCACAAGATCAGAGTGTAATTGTAGTGGATGTCAGTGCGTATGGCTTGGGAGCTGTTCTGATGCAGAAATGACATGGTCAAGAGCGTTTGGTGGCATTTGTGTCACGTAAGCTAAATGGAGCAGAAGCCACCTACTCTGTTATAGAGAAGGAGGCCTTAGCACGGTTGTGGGGTATTTATTATTTCAAAACCTTTGTGTGGGGAACACATTTTGAAGTACAATCTGAGCATAGACCCCTGATAAATGTATTCACAACCAAAGGAGCAGGCAATGCGACACTTAGAATTTCCAAGTGGTTGTACAGATTACAGGGGCATGATTTTATTTTATTATGTTCCTGGGAATCTCAATATCAATGCTGATTGTTTATCTCGTTTGCCTTTGCAGTGTGTGGACGAGGAGGATGAAACAAGTGATGACTGTCTTGTGACCAGTGTATCTGAATCTTGTAACGGTGCCATAACTGAAGCTGAAGCTGAGTGGAAACAGATTTGCAGGTAGGACAACATTATGAGGGAGTTGTTGAATGAATTGTTCAGACCTTCCAAACCCAATCCAGTCTTGAAGAGAGATTTTGGTGAATTTTGGACGGTGGGGTCAGAGCTTTCGGTTGAGAATGGCATGGTGTTCAGAGATGGCAGATTAGCGTTGCCAAGGGTTGAGATCTAAGTTACTCAACTTGTTGCATGAGGGACATAGTGTCATGTCGGGAATGAAAAGGAGAGCGAGGGAAACATTCTGGTGGCAGGGAATGGATAGAGAAGTTGGAGGGTGTGTATGGAATTGCTTAGATTGCATGTGCAGTGACAAATCCCACTGGTCTGAAGAATCTCCCATTGCACCAACCAAGTTACCTAACAAACCATGGCAAAGGGAGGCTATGGATATTTGTTGTCCTTTCTCAGCCAAAGGCATAACGAACAAGTATGCACTTGTATTGATAGATTACTACTCCAAGTGGCCAGAGGTGGCGTTTACAGGAGAAATTAAGGCAGCTAACATAATAGAATTTTTTGACCACATTTTCCACAGTGAGGGGTGACCAGAAACCCTGGTCACAGATAACGGGCCACAATTTTTTGAAGAGGATTTCAAAGTATATCTGTCAAAAATGAGAGTGTCGCACCACACCACAGATGTATATCATCCTAGGGAAAATGGTCTTGTTGAGAGATTCAACTGAATATTAAAGGAATGTATACAGTGGTGTGAGATTGGTAGTGGGGATTGTAGGGAGGCGGTCAAGGGGAGATTACGGAGCTACCGAGGCACACCCCATTCTGTTACAATGGAAACTCGTTTCATGCTTTTGAAGGGAAGACAGGCAGGCACCAGGGGCTTGCCAGCATGGATGTTCAGAGGTACTACGCGACATGTGGATAAGGAGGATCTGGAGTGCAGGGTCAAGAAGTATCAAGACAAGTATTTGAGGAGACACAACGACAAGTTGAGGAAGGGAAGTCACAAGCTCGTGGTTGGAGATTGGGTAACGACCAGCAGGATGAGTGCCTGGTAGGTAGAGTTGTCAAGATTGTCAGAGCCAAAGCGTGTCAGAAGAATGGTTAGAAATAATGTGTGGTTGGATGATGGAAGGAGGTGGCATGTTCGAAGATTCACGTTGTGCAATGAACTGGAATGAGACTGTAGTAACCAAACAAATCATGAGGTGGTTATTCTTCTTTATTTGAAGTGGAGTAATACAGCAATAAGGGTGCATGCAGCAACAAGCAGGGCAAAGACAGAATGCAATCCTACATTCCAAGTTCCAACATAAATACCAATTCTAAATGACCTAATAACACTCTACATTCTAAACAGTCTACCTTACAAGTATAAGCCCAGTTACTACACATCCCCCTTCTTAAAAAAAAAAAGAGACAAGAAAGTTTGCAAAATTGCAAGTAATTCTAAAACTGGAAGCAAGAAAAACTGAGCACCAAAACAGAAGGTGCACTTTTAATCATACACAAAATCCTGCAAAGTTTTTGGAGTCTTGATGCGTCTTCTACATCTAACAGACCTTTCTGTAATTTCAGCTTCCTGAGGTAATTCAGAATCACACATAAGTGCTGACAAGTCTTGACCTTCTCCCTCACAAACATTACCAGAATCAGGTTCAACTCCAAGATCATCTGAGGTTGTTTCCAGACTAGGCAAAGGAGAAGGCCCATTGGCAAAAATTAGACAAAGGAGAAGACCCATTGGGAAAAGAATCCATCCACCAGTAATCGCCTCTTCCCTTTTCCACAACATTTTCCCCAGAAAAAGAAACATGTTGTCGTGCTAAGGCAATACGATTCATATGGTGAACACTACCATCATCCAACATGACAGTGACCTTAGTGACTGTCCTGGGTTCAGAAAATGGACAATGTACCTTTCCAAACTTTTTTCCACATTTAACTCTGACAAGTTGTCCAACTTCCAAACACACTTCTCTGGTGCCATGCTTGGCGTCAAAATAAGCTTTGTGTTTGTTCTGAGAGTTTGCAATGCACTCCCTAACGTGACGACTCTCCCATTCATACCTACTACTTCTGCCATTCCATCCAGGATTAATCTTGCAGTAGGGGAATCTTCCTCTCAGAAATCCAAAAGGACTTTCACCAACCGTGCCATGGACCGTAATTCTATAAGACCAAATGAACTTGTCCAACTCATCATCCCAATTTTTATTTCCTTTTCTCTCTAACTGTAACTCCCCTTTGATCACTCTGTTGACTCTCTCAACCACAGAATTACCTCTAGAGTGGTACAAAGCTGTAAATCTTTGCTCAATGCCAGTTGATTCCATGAATCTTTTTATGACATCCGATTTAAATTGCACACCGTTGTCTGTAAGAATGGAAGCAGGAAATCCTTCTCTAATGAAACATTTTTCAAGAAATTTAATAACTTTTGTCAACATTCTCAACAACTTCCACCTTCTAAAAAAATGACATTGCCTTCCCATTCCTCAACGGACTGCCTTCAAGACAGGTTGCCTAGTTTTTAAATCGTTACACAGACAGAGCCCCAAATTCATTAACAACCTGTTATCCAGGTATACTCCCTCTCGTAACCCCCGCTCAAAGCATCTCCAGTTATTAAGTATTCCTGCTTTCAAACGGAAACGGCAAGGAGGCTGTCGATTCGCATATCTGGCCCCACGACTGTGGAACTCGTTTCCCGTAGAGATCCGGTCATGCACGGAACTACTGAGATTTAGAAAGTTGCTAAAAACATGGCTATTTGAGCAAGCACACGACTAATACTTTCCCCCCGGTTCTGACCAGTCCCAGAGTAGCGCCATGAAACCTCTTGGCTACGCGCGCTTTATAAGTTCCCCTTAACATTAACATTAACATTAACCTTAATCCATCTAGAAAATAATTCCACCAACTCCAAAACATACTTACAACGACTATCCTTCTACACCATGGGTCCCATGATGTCCAGGGCAACTTCTTCCCAAGGTAATTTAGGACAACCTAAAGAAGACATGGGAGGATTAAGTGTTTTCCGAGTCTTGTCACAACATTCACAGCTCACGCAACAACGTATGAGCCTTTCGATCTCCAAGTCCACTCTTGGCCACCAATACAATGCTTTAATGTTCCTCTTGGTCTTGGACATACCCGGGTACCCTTCATGCCCAATGCAAATAATCTTTTGTCTTATACCTTTAGGAGGAATGATTTTCTCACCTCTACAAACAAATTCACCATCAAGACTAAACTCGTTCCTCACTTCCCAAATTGCCCTCAAGTCTGGATTTCTCTTGCAGTCACTAGACCATCAATTGGTGATTCTGTCCTTCACTGCATGGAAGGTTTCATCTTCCACAGACTCCTGTTCCCATTCTTCCATTCGCAAGCTACAAGAATCAGAAAATACTGGCAACACAATAATCATTCCAAAAATTCTGATCTATTTCTTTCAGAAGATGAGACAATCTACTGAGGAAATCAGCAATAACGTTCTTAATGCCAGGAACATATTGCATTTCATAAACAAAATCTTGGAGCCTCATGGATAACCTAGCGATTCTAGCAGAGGCTCTGCATAAACCTTCCGTTGTAAGCAGGTTGGTTAAGGGCTTGTGATCAGAGCCAGGAACAAACTTTCTCCCCCAAATGAACTTCTGGAAGTGTTCCTTGGCCCATACACAAGCTAAAGTCTCCCGTTCAATCACTGAGTATTTCTCCTCCGTTGGGGACAAGGAGCGTGAAGTAAAGGCCAAAACTACTTCTTTACCATGCTCTGCCACTTGTGATAATACACCACCCAAACCTTTACCACTTGCATCAGTAGTTAGAAAAAGTTATCTGCACTCAGGTCAAAGCCTTGTAATGTGGGAGAATTAGCAATGGCGATTCTAATTTCTTTAAATGCATTCTGACAAGCATCGCTTCACACAAATGCAGTTTTGTTCTTCATCAATAGACGCATCTCATACATTTTCTGAGAAAAATGATTGACGAATTTAGACTAAAATTCAGCCAAACTCTGGAAGGACCTGAGTTCATCTTTGGATTTGGGTCCAGGAGAGTTGACAATGACATCAACAAGTTTAGTTTTAGGATTGATGCCGCTGTTTTATGCTCCAAATAGGTGACAGATTTTTCAGCAAACTTACATTTGCTACCTTCAGCAGCCAATCCATTACCTCTTAGAATCATGAGAACCTCCCTGAGAGTAGCATTGTGGTGAGTTTTGTTCTTTCCGATAATTAAGATGTCAGTGGAGGGCCTGCAAGAGTGAGCTTGTTACGTGTGCTCATTAATGTTCTCACAGGGACAGGGCTTTAAAGTCCTGGCTTTGAAAATCCTTTGGGAAAAATGAAGCTCCTGTGGTGCTGCCGTAATATGAGCGCGATGACTACTGCGCAGAATCGGATGGCTCTGGAGATCTCCAAGTGACCTCAGCCCTTGTACCAGCATGTTCCTTGTCAAGGATAGGAGCATGGAGGGTTGCCAAGTGATGAACGATGTGAACTACCAAGGGGACAATGGCTTGTTATTACTTCAGAACTTTCGCCTGTGAACCGAAGGATACAGGACATTTTTTTTGCGCTTTGCTATGCCAAGTCTCATGGAAAACCAGTTGGGCCTGGGAAATTTTAATAACTTACAAATTGAATCGGACTGACCAATCCGAACAGTTTCTACCCCTAAATTGTTGCATCTTGTTCTGAAGTAAGAGGGAAAAAATGGTATAAAAATCCCTCATTCGCCCATAGGGGGGTTCTCTGGGCTGATCATCTATGGCGTTGGGTCTACGTGGAGCTGAAGAAGATTTCCATGGTTTACCTTGGGTTTCTTTAAATTTGGGAAAGCTATTTCATCTGATGATTTGATTATTGCTGTGGGTTGGACAGTTTATCCTGGAGATTGTAGCAGAGACTCTGAATATTACATCTATGCGATCGGAGGGTCACCAACTTTGAGATTTGGTAAATATAATGTAATGCAAAATCTATGCTTATGTTCTAAAGATTAGATGTCTTCTTGAAATAAAACTGAATTATGTTATATTCTGTAGTGCCTAAATGCTAATACAGAGCAAATTAATATTAGATAAACAACATTTGGATTAATAAGAAATGAGTTTGTGATTCTTTAATTAGGTACTGAAGACTAATCAAATGTTTCCGAGGCTTTAATTGTGTTTTAGCTGGTTCTAAATCACCATCAACCAGTCCAACTAATTGGTCCGTCGACCAAGTGGTGGAGTGCCTTGATGTTAAGGTTAGGATACTTTGGGTGTCGATATATATAATGTGTATAATGTAAAGAAATTTTAATCCTGATAGCTAAAAAGGTACCCACATGTCCAGCGCTTTTTCTCCTGGGTACAGATTTGTGTAAGACGAGTGCGTGTTGGTGTTATTGGCCCCACCAATGAATGAGTGTATGGATGAGTGGTTGTGATGACGAGTCTGTGACATAGGGAGAATATGTAAATTTGCCCTTTCTGCTGGAGCAATAATATAGGCCCATAGTACATAGTTACCCATTATGTATTCTCTCTCCCATTTCCTCTCTATCTCTCTCTCAAGGTGCATAGATGTGGAGTAAGGAACACTAAACTATTCTGACCTGCATACATAACTTGATTATATGGTAATAGTCAATAGTCTGGATTTGATATTTATACATGTCGCTAAAGATCCTAAATGTAAATACAACTAATGTTCCAAATTCAACAGTAATCTAAGTAAAACACATATCTACATCATTTTCAAATGAACAAAATGTGTGCTGTTTAATCTCAGTGGATACATACCACTGTTGTCTTTACTTTCACATACTTCTAAATGCCTGGCAGTCTGGCATTCGAAACATAACTATTTAGCATATTACCCCTATTTATAATCAGTCATGCTTCTCACAGTCTATCCTTAATGTCTATTGTAGCTTGGAAATGTAGTATGCTGAGCCCCGTGATAATAATATGTCATGATATGTTTTTTGTTTATTGTATAGTGTTGTCACTATGACTGGTACCTCAATTGATGTAAATTAGGAGCTTATTAATGAAAAAAAAATGTTTTGCTGATGCAGTTTTAATATTGTTTTTATGTTAATTTACAAGGGTGTTTATTTTTCTGTTAGTCTTTCTGATATATGACAGCCTGTATGGGCATTTTATTACATAAACTGAATAGTCGGGATCACACGTTGCATATGATTTAGGTTTGGTGTGCCGGGTGAGGATGATGTAATGCACCACATCTGGTTACATTGAGATAATTTGTACAATATAAGCATGGAAATGTGCCCGCCTTAGATTTAGCCAGATGTATTTGCCCTTTTGTTGTGTCTTCCATACTTGAAGAATTGCTGAGACCCTTCAAACTTAGTGAATGCTTATATGCAAAAATAAGTGTTGGTGCCCAAAACAAAAGCTCTGCTCAGAAGCCTGTGGCCAGAGAAGGAGGCAAAAGGATAAGGAAGTAAAGTGCAGATACCTCAATGCATTAACAAGAACAAATTCATTGGGTTCAATCCTTAACAATAAAAATACCACAGTTAAATATGTGCAACTAATGACCCATGCACCCAAAATCAAAAAGTGGTCCTCAATTCCTTGAATAGCTTTTTCCTAAGTCCAAGGGCTCCTGAAAGAAAACTTGCAACCCCAAAGCAAACCATAGGGGAAGATAACATTTGTAAATACAAAGCAGGCCTAACTTGTACAAATTGATTGTTTCTTACCAACAGAGTAATACGTTTGTGCCTGAGGGTACAAGAAAAATCACAAAAAATATGAAATGTATAGTGTTCTGCTCTGAAACGTTCTCACAGGGACAGGGCTTTAAAGTCCTGGCTTTGAAAATCCTTTGGGGACAGCTAAAAACCAGTGTATAAAATTAGGTCTAAATCCGGTCAGTAAGAAACGATGGTGGACATTGTTGACAAATGAGTAATGACAAATAAGTCTCCCCCTGTGGGCTTGTTCTCAACATTATGTATTGTCTCACAGTGGGTTTAACAATTTCTATACCTTTCCTTTACCCAGACTACCAGGCCAAAAACATGTTTTTGGTGTCTCTCAAGTCACTGGGGCATAATGGTCTTGGGTTAATAAACAGATCCAGGCAGCCTATCCTCCTCAACTGCTCCTTGACATGTCCCAGTCATGTGATACGCAATGCTCCCTCGAAAGCGATAAATTTCTCTAGTACATGGGGCTTAACCAAATTCTCAGCCGGCCCATTATGGGTGCCCCACTGCGATAAGGTCAGATATGTAACCAGCTACAAGCTCTTCGTGAATCATAAAAGAGGGGGTGCTAGTGGGAACGGCAAAAAGTCTGCTCAAAGATGTGTTCTCAACCACCTGCAGTTCTCTTACATCCCCCACATGTCACACACATCGGTTGCCATGGGAATACATTTTTCTTTAAAAACCTTTAGTAGAGCAGGCACTGGTTTGGCCCCTAATCTCTTGGTAAAATCCATGGTAGCACCTACTGCCCTCGCCAAAATGTTCTTTTTAAGGACTCTTTAAGCAACCCATGATCCTCTATCATCAAACAACACCCCCAAATAGGGGAAAGTAGAGACTTTGGTAAGTTCTGCTCCTCCACACAAAAACTTGCTCCCAGTAGCCTTCTGGCTAGCAATCGTCATAGGATGAGATTTAGTAAAATTGGTTGAAAACTCTAATGAATCCATAAAATCAATAAATACATTTAAAAGGCTTTGAAGACCCACAGCGGTCTGTGCTAGCAACACTGCATTGTCTGCATATAGTAAGGCAGGAATGAAGTTAGTGCCCACCCTAAGGATTTCTCTACAAACTGCTGGCAATAGATCCCCTAGCTAAATATTGTGGAGGGTAAACAGCAGGAGGGGGAGAAATGCACGCCTACCATACCCCTTTCTTGACCCCCCTGGAAGCAGACAGACTACTATTCTCATTATACCTCATCGAGGCTGTAAGGTTAGAGTGGGAGGTTTATTAAAAAGCCGCCAGATCTGCGTCTATACCCAAGTCCAAGAGGATAGCCCAGAGCTTGGATCTATTAACACCGTAGAACGCTGAGATTAAGTCCATAAAGGCCATGTACAGGCAGCCCATCTTAGCTATGATATATTTCCCCACAATCAGGTGTAGGTTAGTGCACTGATCCAGTGTCCCTCTACTCTGCCTAAAGCCGTATTGCAAAAGACACATGGTTGATGGACGGAATGCAGAACAAATCAAAACATTCACCCCATTCGAGAGATCTAGGTTGAATCCATCAATTTAAACTGGGGTGGCATGGTGAGCAAAAAAATGATTGATTTAACCCAGATCTCTTGATTGGAAGTGGATGTTTTGATTTGTTTTGCATTCCGTTCATCAAATGTGTGTCTTTTGCTTTCTCGCCCTAAGTGCGCCGGGTAGGCCCAGACGTGGGTCCCCGGCTCACTGTGCCACTTCATTGAAGCTATCCTGGCTGATGTGGGGTGAAACCCCAAAACCGGTCCTAGGATGCTTGTTTCCGGTCCAGGGAGGATCTGTCTTGGCAGTTTGGGCTGAACTGTTCACATGAGGCTCAGGGTCGAGACTGATTTGCATATCACCAGGTCTAAACTGGGGTGGCATAGTGAGCAAAAGAATGATGAATTTAACCCAGATATCTTGATTGGAGGTGAATGTTTTGATTTGTTTTGCATTCCGTCCATCAATTGTGTGTCTTTTGCTTCCTCGCCCTAAGTGCGCCGGGTATGCCAGACGTGGGTCCCTGGCTCACTGTGCCACTTTATTGAAGCTATCCTGGCTGATGAGGGGTGAAACCCCAAAACCAGTCCTGGGATGCTAGTTTCTGGTCCAGGGAGGATCTGGCTTGGCAGTTCGGGCTGAACTGTTTTCATGAGGCACCGGGTCAAGGCTGATTTGCATATGGCCAGATCTAAAGTGGGGTAAAATGGTGAGGCATATAATGATGGATTTAACCCAGATCTCTTGACTGAGGGTGACTGTTTTGATTTGTTCTGCATTCCGTTCATCAATTGTGTGTCGTTTGCTTTCTCACCCTAAGTATGCCCAGACGTGGGACCCGGGCTTACTGTGCCACTAGATTCAAGCTATCCTGGCTGATGAGGGGTGAAACCCCAAAACCGGTCCTAGGATGCTTGTTTCCAGTCCAGGGAGGATCTGGCTTGGCAGTTCGGGCTGAACTGTTCCCATGAGGCACAGGGACAAAACTGATTTGCATATTGCCAGGTCCAAACTGGGGTGGCATGGTGAGCAAAAGAATGATGGATTTAACCCAGATCTCTTGACTGGGAGTAAATGTTTTGATTTGTTCTGCATTCCGTCCAGCAATTGTGTGTCTAAAGCCGTATTGCAGCTCTGAGATAACATTAAAATTTTCAAGCCAGGAAATTAGGTGCTCCAGGACAACCTTTCCCATGATTTTTGCAGCAGAGTGTAGAAGGGAAATAGGGCAATAACATGTTAGATCCTCCCTTGTACCTTTTTAAAAAATTGGCAAAATAATAGCCTTGGACCAGAAAGAGGGGAAACCACATGTGTCAGGATCGTAACCTAAGTCAAAGGGTCAGCTTTATGAAGATCTGGAGGAACCCCATGCGGGCCCGGTGTTTTCCCCCAGCTGTGGCCAGGATGGCTTTATATACCCCTTCAACATTAAATGTCAGTGGTGAGATTGCAGTCCCTGGTTCCCACGTGGCGTCAGGCTCCCCCAGGTCCTCGCAAGTATAAATCCCTGTGAAGTGTTGGACCCATCTCTCAGAAGCTATAGTGCAATTCACTCGAGAATATACTGAAACTGAAAAGAAAGAGTTATTTACTACTTCCCAAAACTTGGAGCTGTTAGCTAACACGCTGGCCTGACATAGGGCCTCCCAAGCACCCTCTCTAATAAGCTTTTTCCTCTGCTGGATCGCAAATTTGTAGGCTTTTCTACATGCTCTGATCTTGTCCTGATCCCAAGGTTTCTGCTTAAGTGCTGCCATTAAATACCTATGTGTCCTGAAGCAATTACCATTGAACCATCTTTTATCTTTATTTCCATTGGTCCTGCCATGAAAGGTCAAGTTATCAGCAATCTGCTTACTTAATTTATCAAAAACATCTAATACAGATCTATCCTTCGTTCCACTATCAAGGCATAGTGTGATGTCACTTGTACTTACCATATAAAAATTATCTAAAAAAAGCCTCCGTTATCACTGTGTCCTACTACAGTCTATGAGCTTGATCTCTTGTACGAATAACACTGTTCGGAACACTCTTGCCCTTCTTCCCGGGTACATCTAATTTCCAAGCCAGTTCCAGCGTCATGGGATTATGGTTGCTATAACTGTTCCAAGAAGCTCTCAGGGTCTTAACTGCAGGGACCAAAGGAACAGATAACATAATAAACTCAATAGTAGAGGAACAGCCCCTACCAGAATAAGAAGGAACTCTATTATCCACCCCCTTCTGTTCCAGGCAGTGCAGATTGCTGGCTGCAAGGAGCTTCTCCAATCGAAGACCTTGATCTGTATGCTCAAAATGGATGAGCAGAGGTATTTCATCCAAATTATGACCTGATAATAGAAGGACCTTGTCTCTCCGTAATGTTCCAAAAATCCCTCCAATGCAGCAATATGTTCAATATCTGAGCTCCTAAAAAAGAGTTATATAAATGCTCTACCAACAGAGGTAATTTGTAAACACCAGCTCTACTGCCAGCAAATTGGGGGAATTGCTTTTCACCGCACTGGCAGTGTATGGAATTTCGAGTGAGACCAAAACAAGAAGTCTCTTGGCACGTCCTGCTGGGGAAGCGGTTGCAAGGAAAATCCATCCATAAAAAAGGATTCACAAGTACCCCAGGTTTCCTGCAAAATAACTATATGATAACACCCAAGAGTTCTCAACTAATTTACATCATCTCTTTTTGCCCTCAGTCCCGCAATATACCAGGTCATAACCCTCATAAAAGAAGAAGTAGAGGGAGTAGGGGCTACCTGGTGAGACAAAATGGGCACAGTATTTGCTGAAACTGTAAACCTGGGGCTCAACAGCCCTTCCTGTTGTTACACTTGTCAATCGTTATCATTTAATCCTATCAGGGGTGCAAACCTGTTGCCAAGTGGAATATTTATCCTGGCAGTCATGCCCTGGGGCATTCTAGAAGACCTAGGGTCATACCAGCCACCACTGTACGAAAAAGAGAATTTGTGGGGTAGAAATATTGAAGGGGAACAATCCTAACTATTGGGAAAAATGGCTCAGAACCAGAGCTTTTGTATCTCTAGGATGCCTTAGATTAACTGCAATACAATCCCCTCAGTATTTTTCTTCACCTTAGAACCCACCCAGCCCACTCCTTTTGCCATTATGACATGTGGGGACAGAAGATGCCCATTCACTATGGTACTATAATACCAATGTTTGACCATATGCATAAGGTCTACCGTATGTCGCGGCGGAATGCCTGTACGATGCTGTGAAAATCTAATAAACAGAATGTTAAAAAAAAAGGTCTACCGTAGACTCTCTCATACCTTGCTTAATAGGTGCCTCTCCCATCAAGATGGCCGTCAAATGCGCTCACTCTGGAGGCAAGTGTAAAGAGGTGAGTGCACCCACTTGTGTTGTGAGAGGTCTACTCATATTAGGTGTATTGACTCTACCAC
The DNA here is from genome assembly GCF_964204655.1 of Triturus cristatus. NCBI lineage: Eukaryota > Metazoa > Chordata > Amphibia > Caudata > Salamandridae > Triturus > Triturus cristatus. The sequence continues at coordinate 964,424,598 of NC_140588.1, forward strand.
CATTGGGCCGAAGTGCACCTCCAGGGGGATCCACCTGTCTAGGGGCACCTACAGCCTGGGTAACACAATTGGACCCTGACCTGAAAACACTCCCTTGGGTGATCGATGTTACAGTCTGAGCCCCGAGTATTGTGTGACTATATTCGCTTGAAGTCCTCCCCACACTAGTACAGACCTTGGGTGTGGGCCCAGCCAAACAACTGGTCTCCATAACCGCTGTCATTACCTTACTCTTTGGAGCACTATGTTCAGTTGAGGGGAATAAACTAAGCATATCCTCTATCCCTCCAAGCCACAACAAAAAAGGGGACAACAATGTTTTAAACTTCGGAAGTAATTTGTCCATAACCTGTTCTAGGTCAGAATTTACACACGTAGCTGGAAAGACCGCCCTCTTGGGCGGTTGGAATGCCCTCATTCCCAAAGCCCTCTTCTTTTTAACCGGGGGTTCAACTGGTGTATTGTCATCATCTGAAGAAACCGCCGCAGCCTTGTCGTGCATTACCACAGTGGCTGATTTGTCTTTTAGCAGGGTACCGGCTACTTCCTCAGAGTCAACAGGGGGAGGTAATTCCTGTATACATCACTCCTACTCCCAAAAAGTCTTCTTTGGGTCAGGGCTATTTCCTTAGAGATAACACTCGCTGCCCAGACCAAAAAGGAGTCTAAAGTTGTCACAGTATCTCCCCCCGATGTACCTGTGGTCATCTTCCTTTTGTCCATGATCACACATGTTTGGGATATAGATATTAATAGGTGCACCAGGCAGTGACCCTTAATGCCCAGTGTGAGAAAGTGCCATCTTTCTTGCATGGTATGCCCCCAATTTTTGCTGAATGTACTTTGACTGAGTGGGCCCTGGGCTCCTGCCAATCAGGTACCCAGGGCCTATGTTCCTTCCCTAAAAACTGTGCTGAAACCTAAACCAAAATTGGCAAACCCTGGCCACATGTCAGCCCCTGGTAAATGGTACACTAGGTACCCTGGGCCTTGTGACCAGGGAAGGCCCCTAAGGGCTGCAGCAGTTATTTTGCCACCCTTAGAGGCCCTGTACCCTGACACACACACCCTGCCCTTGCAGGCTGAGTGTCTGGGTACAGAACAAAACAGAGAGTCGACATGGCACACATCCCTGTGTGCCATGCCCACAACACAACTGCCCTAGCATACATCAGCCACCCCTCTAGCTGGGTACCCTATGCCAGTGGTGTGGGTACAGGTACATGAGCCCTGTGCCCCTACAGTACCCAGGTCCATTCCTGGGCACTGTAAGTGCAGTGCTGCCATTTAAGAGTATATGGTGCTGGGAGATCGTCAACACGAACTCCACAACACCATGATGGCTCCACTGAAGACTGAGAAGTTTGGTATCAAACTTCTCAGCACATAAAACCCGCTCTGATGCCAGTGCAGAGTTTAATGTACAATGCACGACAGAGGGCATCTTAGAGATGCCCCCTGAACCTAACCTACAATCCACGTCTTGTCTGAGGGGCTGCCTAGGCTGCCACACAGCAGACATGTTGCTGGACCCCTGGGTAGAGAGCCATCCGCTCTCCTGGGCCTGCAACAATACACATCATGGGTGAGGTGCTAGGTCTCCTCCCCCAGGATGGGCAGGGGAAGCTTCAAAGGCATGCCGCCTTTGTGAGCTTCTCCAGGCCACTTGCTGTACTCAGCAACTGGCCCCTACCGGTTCTAAACCCCCACTCTGGCAGGAAGACTGTCCGGAAACCCCAAGGAAGGACAGGGGGTGTGCCCGCCTCTGCCAACCCCACCCCTCAGGTGGGGGAGGTGATGTGAAGCCATCTTGAAGATTGGGAGCCCTGCCCAATCAGGACTAGGCCACTGCCCCCCTCCCACAGGAGAGTGGCAGGATAGGGGATGTAACCACCCCCGGGCAGGGACCCAGTGGTCCCTGCCCTTTACCTACCTGTAACGCCCCTAAATTTAGTATTTAGGGGCACCCTGAACCTTCCTTCCTGACATCCAGATTCCGAAACAGCAAAGAAGATTAAGAGGCAAGAAGACCTGCCGTGCAGCTGCTCACAAGAGGAAGACACCAACTGCTTTGGCCCCAACCCTACCGGACTGTCGAACCCTCGAACCTGCTCCTGCTAAACCCAGGCATCTCCAGTGGCCAGCAACCTCACAAACCCTGGAGGATCTGGCTTGTGACTCTAAGCAACTGGGACTACCACGAGCAGTGGTACAGCTCAAAGCAAGTAACTGACCCCTGTCATCAGCCAGGAACCGCAAACCCTGCACACTCTGCATCTGCCAAGCCTGGCCTGTGGTGGAGTGGACAAAGACCCCGAGGACGTCCCCCTGGCGACTGTGACCCCAAATCCAGCACCCAAGGACCCACCTCGATGCTCCTGACGACGCCTGCAGCCTCAGAACCAGGGACCCCTCCAACCGCAACCAGCCGAGGGTAAGATTTCTAGACACCAAAAGACACCCCTGCACCCGGTGCACTGCGGCCCCCTGTGCCCAACTCCTGGGTGCCTACCTATCCTCCAACTACCCAACTTACCCCTCGAAATGGTGGTCATACCTGAAGAATCTTCGTCCCCGAGCTTGCAGCCTTTGTTCGTTTTTGAGCTTCTGTATTGCAATCCATTGAGCTCCCGAAGGCTCAAAAGCACCCTGCACCCAGCCTGGTAGTGCAATCTCTACTCTACTCTACTTCCCCGTTTGCCCTGAGCAAGTGACCAGGAGCCCAGCTCCCACAGCCGCGTGGCCTGTTAGCCAGCAGCCACCAACCAAGGGCACCCTGCCTTCTATAGGATAACATTGGGCCTAACTCACTCTGCACCCAGCTGCCCCTGTGCCACTGAGGGTGTAACAACTGTACTGACCTGACCCTGGGAGACCCCTGAGTCTATGCCCAGAACCTTAACTCTGCCAGTTGAGTACTTACCAAAAGCTGATAACCCTCTTTTCTTCCATAGGGTAACATTGACTAGTTTCACTTGGAAATTCTTTTAAGTGTGGAGTTTGTAAACTTTAAAATATTCACCTAAAATCAACCGAGTAACGAAAACGAAAATAATCACCTGCTATCAGGAGAGATCTCAATGCTGGATCTTGGTGCTCAGCACTGACCCTGAAAACTAATTACAACCATACTTACCGCTCACCCAATTTTCTTCCATAGGAAACCATTGACTGTTTTTCTGTGAAATTTCTTCTGTCGATTTTTGCAAACTACAAATATTCTTTAAAAATCGCATCAACTGTGAAAACGTAATTACTTATCTGTTTTAGATAGATGTCCCAGTGCTGAACCTAGGAGTACAGCACTGGATTACAAAAGTAACCAGAACATACTTTACCTGCAACTTGAATTTCCTTCCATAGGATAACATTGCCTGGTTTTTGCTGAAAAAGTTTCTAAGTGTCGATTTTGCAAACTTACAAATATTCGTTAAAAATCACCCGTATAACCAAAACACATTCTTCCAACTGTTTACAGGTGGTGTCCCAGTGCTGGATCCAGGATCCAACACTGAGTTAGAAAAAGTAACCATAACCCCACTTACCTGCTAAGTGAAATTCCTCCCATAGGATAACATTGGTGATTCTATGAGAAAATGTTTCTGTCAACCTTTAAAATACCAAAATCTTGCTTAAAAATCACTACTGTAACCAAAACGCTATACTGACCAGAGCAAGGCCAGATCACTCAGTCAAATGGGCACAAAAACCTCCTTAAAAACTCCCGGGGGGAACAAGCAACAATGACTGAGAATAAAAATATTGGTACCTCGATGTTGCTGAGCTAAATGGAGAAACCAAGAGGGGTGGTACAGCCCAGCCTTGATCGGCCGCGGGCAGGCGCAGACAGGCCCGCTGTTGCCCTGATCTTCGCGACCCTAGAGTAATTTATGGGGCCTTGGTGCCCAAAATCACCACCACCACCTCTGGGAATGCTGGCGGGGTGTAGTCTCTCCCTCTCAGCAACAGCAACCAGGCAGGAGGCACACCAGCGAGGGTCCCACGCTGCGGGACGCCTCAAAGTAATTTAAGGCACTGTGGCGCCCGAATTCCCCACCGCGGCCTCATGGAATGCAGGGACCAACCAGCAGGCACAGCAGCGAGGGTCCCGCACTCCAGGATGCCTCAGTGTAATTTATGACGCTCTGGCCCCCAAATTCACCACGGCGGCCTCAGGGAATGCTGGGGGTTGTAGTCTCTCCCTCTCAGCAACAGCAACCAGTCAGGAGGCACAGCAGCAAGGGTCCTGCGCTGCAGGACACCTGAGAGTAATTTATGGCGCTCTGGCGCCCAAATTCACCACCATTGCCTCAGGCAACGCCGGGGGAGGGAGTCTCTCTCCCCCCAGCAACAGCAACCAGGCAGCAGGAAGAGCAGCGAGGGTCCCTCCCATAAATGTGACAGTCTGTTCTATGATAGGTTACCTAAAGGTATGAGATTGAGCTGGGCAACCTGATATTTACTTTTAATGAAAATGCATTGTTAAACACAACTGCCCCTGAGCATTTAAAAAAATAAAGTGACAATGCCATCATGTAGTGGGCTCTCAGATATTTGCCCGTGCTAAGAAATATGTGCCAGTGGGGAGCACCGGCAAACACAAGCAGAAATGAAGCACTGGCAAAAAGGGTTTGTTTCAAAATACATGCTATATTTCAATAATGTTTAGCAATATCTCTCAGTGTTTTCAAATTATTTGTAAGCCATGCTGTTTGCTCAATAGTTTTAAACATCCACCATTTGTTCTGTTTGGTTTTACCCTTTAACTGTAAGTTAATCGAATATTCTATGTTGTTTCACTTTTTCCATTGTATGTTATCTATATTCTGTTGATATCCTTTATCTTGACATTTATGACACATTACTTTGATGATTTTTGTAAAGATATTCTCAAAAAACACAAAAGAATCCAGGAAATGTAATCCATCCAACAGGATCATCCTAGATTCAGTGAAAATAAGATGCTAAAAGACGCTAAAATAAGTTAATTTTGATTTGATATAGCAGGATTGAGAATTGACTTAATAAAATTTACTAGGGAATACAGTCTTCAATAAATTGCATAATCAAAGACTTCCCCAATGATAAATAGAAACCAGGTCCACAAGTTACATTATTACCTATCAAAAGTAAACATTTTTCACTTCAAAACAACCAGAAAAAACAACATTATTTGCTGGCCACTTTGTTGGCCTCATAGTCTGACATTGGCAGAATATGCAAGCGCATAATATGTGACCCCAGGCTTCAGAAAGATGATCCTAAAGCTAGCAGCTTGCAACCAATCTCAGTTGGGAAGACTTTCAAGGTGTTCCACTGGAATTGCCCTGAGAGACCCACTTTGTTCATGAAACAAAAAAGAGTGGGAGGCTCTCATATTGATCAAACCTAAAACTATAAGGTGTCCAGTGGAGCCTGAGGAAGAGGTCTTGTAGGTTCTTGCATTTACTAGCAATATTTCCAGATGAGCTATCGGGAAGGGTTTCATCAGGAATATCTTGGGAGCCGAATGGTCTCCCGATCAGGCCTGGGTGAAATTTGTATTTCTGAAATTATGTGATTATGCCTGCTTGCGTAATTAAGAGTAAATTGGGTGCAATTTTCTGACCATAAAAGCACAGGAACAGCAAACTAAAAGAGTGTGAGCAGCTGCTAGCTGCTGCTGTTCATGTTTTGTTCCATTCAATGCTGTTTTCTTAGCACAAAATGCAATCTACGGTCCATTTTGCACGCAAGGGTGCATTTTGCACTAAGAAAATAGTGCTAAATGCTGTATTAGGCTCCATGCATAATTAGGTGTAATTCTGTATAAGTTTGCAGTAATTCTGTGTAATTATGCTATAGAAAATGACATGAGTTACATACACCCCTGTCAGGCAGAGTTTAGTTTCCAATGATAGAATCCAATGAGGACTGGAAGCGGGCAGTGGTGTCATCAATGGATTTGTGCAACTGTGCTTGGGAAACGAAGAGCCCATGGTCCCCTCTTCAGAGTTAGACGTATTGGAAAACACTGAGCAAAAGGAAAGGAGAGCAACTGATGTCAGTAGGGACGCTTGATTCAGGGGCCTCCATATGCCTTGATGAAGCCTACTCTGTAGATCCATTGAAAATTCCTTTATGGCCTTTAATTCTGACTGCCTTCTCCATTATGCTGAATATTGTGAGGGCCTGAGACCGATCTAATAGAAAGAGAAGAAAGGGCATAAAGACTGGGGCAAAAGGTACCTCATTGAACAGACAACGCTTCTATGCCCTTTTACATTCTGCCGAAGACGGTTCCCCCCGAGCGGGTTGTCTCTCCTTAGATATACGTCAGGCATTTGATTCCTTAAGTTGGCCGTATATGTTGGCCACGTTGGTTAAATATGTAATCCTTCTAGAATTCATCAAGTGTGTAGAGCTGCTTTATTCTAGACCCACAGCAAGGGCATAAACTGGCACCAACATCTCCCCAGCATATGACGTATTTTGGGGTACACGACAGGGTTGCCCCTGTCGCCCTTGTTGTTTGTGCTTGCTTTGGAACCCTTGGCTCAACGACTGCGTTGCATGAGGGCACCATATGGTATTCTGGTGGGCTGTCTATGTCACTCAGTTTCGGCTTATGCAGACGACATGTTGCTTTATTTTCCAAATATGCATGTAGATATGACACCCGTCGCCTCGCTGTTTGAGCAATTTGGGGAAATATCTGGCTTAAGCCCTAACGCCACCAAATCAGTAGCTTTTTCTTTTTATGATACTTTCACTCTTCCAATGCTTAATTTGGCCCCATGCAGTTCAGAGTAGAGCCTACTACCTTTAAATATCTGGGGATCCATATCTACAGGACAACATCGGACGTCGAAGATGGAAATGTGGTCCAAACACTTAACAATCCCTAAGCCCAAGTAGCGTTTTGGAACACTCTGCCTTTGACAACTGCAGGTCGTATAGCCGTTTCAAAAATGGTTATGCTCCTAGACTATTGCTTCAATTTGCGAATCTTCCCATGGTCCTTCCTTTCTGGATTTATAGAGCACTAGACACATTATTGCCCACATTACTATGGGGAAGGGAACGTTACAGATTGGCTCTTACCAAAATGCAATTACCAGGTGCTGAGGGAGGCATGGGGGCACAGATTTCGAAGCCTATTATATAGTGGACCAACTACAGTCAATGGCTTATTGGTTGGCTGGCCATAACTTATTCCCCCGAATACTTACGGGCTGGATCACTGCAATCACTATTATGTCCTGGAGCAGACCGGGAGAGGGACCCCCCATTTCTATTAAGCGTTGCACTCCACTATTGGAAGTTAGCGATGAAATACACCAGCACACCAGTACCATACGCCCCAAATGTTCCCCTGTGCGGCCTGCCCACGTTAATGGGGAGCACTATCTGCCACTAGGATAAGCTGTTGGGCGAATTAGGAGTGCAGACTGTAGGCGATTTATTTCTAGATGGGAACCTAATGACTCATGAAGACTTCATGCAGACTTATTCGGCTCCTCCCACACTGTTTTTAACACATGCTGCAGTCACTCAATATGTGCATAGGTATTGGCTGGTGGACCAGAAGGAGCCCCCGACTTTCGGACTATTGCAGATGCTCCACATAATGGGCCATGGTAGCCATCTGGTCAGATGGTTGTATCGCGGCTTACGGCCCCATCTGGGAATCTCCTTGTTGACTCTTTGTCATAAATGGGAGGTGGGGTGGCTAGAGAGTTTACCGACAGAGAATGGGGCCAGATCCTTGAATATCCTAGGCGTGTCTCCCAAAATGCCCGGCTCAAAACAATACAATTGTTCGTGCTGCACAGGGCCTACCTCATGCCTCGGGCGATAAACAGTATGTATCCAACTTCCTCCTCAGAATGCCCTAGCTGTCGCAGCCCAGAGGCAGATTTTATACACATGTTATGGGCCTGCCCCTCTCTTGTAGGATTCTGGACAGAGGTTATAGAGGGCCTCACACTCCTCACTGAACACTCCACCTGGAATACCCCTGAGGCCTGTCTTCTATGTCTCTTCCTTCTTCCTAAGAAGGCAAAGGTATTGCGCCGTTTTGAGAGCCTCACCTTAATGCTGGCCTAGAGACTCATCACACAATGGTGGAAATAACATAGGGCACCACATGAGGGGAAATGGCGGGAGGAGGTTAGGAAATGGGCCACTGCTGAGAGAGAGGCGTTGCAACTCGAAGAGTATAGAGGGCTGAGGAAGAAACCAATATCAATGGAATGGGCTCAATTACTAGAACACTTCAAAATACAAGGTACAACTCTTGCGGACGACTGATGTACTGCTGAAGTAACGGCCTGCTTCCTTCCCTTCTTAGTCCTCCCCACTGTCCCCCCCTCATCGCCCTCCTGCCGTCCCCTCCTCTCTCTCTCTATTGCCCTCTTCTCCCCCTTTGTCCATTCCCCCCTCCTGGCTCCCCCCTTTCATCCCTCTCCCATATCCCCCCGGTCTTGATGCCGTCCACCCTGACCAACCCGACAGGAAATTGAGACAGACACTTAGTTCGTAGTAGCTCAGTTCTTTAATGTTGTTTCTTTGTTTTTGAATCAGATTTATTATTTATTTGAAAAATGGTAGATAACACATTTGTGATCACAGGCATCATGTAACTTGTGTATGTATAACGTATACCGAATTTTCTTCACCTTGTTCATGTATACGATCTATATATGCGAATGGATAACCTGAAGATGCAGTAATTGTAGATTTATTATTTGCCATGCAACCTTGTCTTCGCCAGACATGTATGTAACGAACTACTGAGCATGTGCATGATGGAATGGAATGTGAATCTCAACAAAAACTGAAAACTCAATAAAATCTGTGTTAAAAAAAAATAGAAGATATTGTGCTGGCACCACATCAATAATTAATGAGACTGAGAAGTGCAAAATGAAGGCGATTAAACGAGAGAGAACAATAACAGGGCTGAAGGAGGTGTAACCACACAATTTAGTGGGAGGAACACCCAGCTACAAATGCTGGAGCTAGGTCCTGCTATTGCAGTGGCATAATCAAAATAGATCAAGGGGGTGTATTTTAAAAATGGATCTCTAAATCATCCCTTTTCTTCTCTCCGCAGGCTCATGCAGTCTTGTTTTGCTCAATCCCTTTTTTCAGTGTTTTTAAAGGCAGCAGCTAAGCCTAATATGATTGGCAAGAAGGTAACCACCAGTGAGACATGAGGAAGTTACCAAGCGAGTTTGCCTAGATATAATGATGGATAAATACAAAACGTGTGTGTCATTACATCTAGTGAATGCAATAAAAAGTGTATGCAGGTGGTTCTTTACTATTAATGTGAACATATATAGTTCTAAGATCAAAGACAGCTGTGTGACACTTTAAGTCCTAACTTAACATTAGGATATGTGTGTTTCTTGCAAATCAACTTTGTTTCCTTTTAAAAGTATGTCTGAGACCTGCAGTGTTAGGAGAAGCCATTTAAAGTTAAGAGGATTAATCAGCAAACCGCTGAGAACACATCATATCTCCAATCACCTAACACAAAGCCATACGTTAATCAACAAATCGATGAGAAAAATTCTAATTATCATCACTAGAGTGCTATTCTGATAGTAGCAAACAGAAACATAAATGAAGCCATACCATTAAGTCATGTATTTCACAAGAGCACTCCATTTCAATGGCATGGTTTCAATGAAAACAGCTCTTAATTCAGCAGAGTTGGTAAAGGGCTGAGAAGCATCTCAACTGGGCTTTAGGCTTGGATGCATAGTTAAACATTATGGTACAACACAGAACTGATAGTAAATAAAGAATTACTTAGAAAGGTACAGAGAGAAAGGCCCCAAAGAGGTTAAGAGAAAAAACGAAGAAACAGAGCTAGAAAAACCATTATCTTTAGGGGTTAACGGAGGTGAAATAACTTAGTGCTTTCTTTAGAGTTTGGCAGGGTACTCTGCCATAAACATGGCGGAGAAGCCTGTCCACCAAACGTCTGCTTTGTCCGCTCTATTTAGAGTCAGGGGAACTATCATGTCTCCGTCAAAGGAGTTTTCGTTGGCTCTGGCAGCGCCAAGCTTAGACCAGCTGCTCCATAGACACAAGAACATAGGTCTAAGTGCTTCAGACCATCTGATCTACTCAGGGTAGACATTCTGGGGTACATTTTACCTGTTTGGGAATGCCAAACAGGAAAAGAAAATGATCCCCAAATGCTGATAGAAATCGTATACCTTGTCACAGATATTTTTTGTTTTACAAAATAAACATCCACTTTGGTAGTTTGTGTTTGTAAAAGAAAAACCTTTGCTGTGTTGGCACATTGACAAGGGCACCTGCAGCAGCAAAACATCTGATCCTTCAGAGGACCCACAGTGGTGCCATCTCCGCTGAAGACCTGAGATCTCCTCTAGACAGGCAGAGATTTCTAAATATCTCACATGCGTTTTCAAGAGCAGTAGGGTAAGGTATATAGTAACACAATAAACAGGAATTTAAAGTTACACAGAGAAAACTCTAAAAGAGGAACTGGAAGAACTTGGTTGGTTCAAGGTGAGTAGTAGTACTAAGGCATATGCTATCTCTAGGAAGTTGCTGTACAATGCATGTGATGTCACGAATTTGCATCATTGCCCCGTATTAAAAATCCAGGTTTTGACTAAGAATGCTGTTTAAATCTAATGTATTTCTTGTTTCCTATCAAAGTATAGGATGGGCCTATTTAACCCTTTGAGTTATTGGTGAGGGTTGGAATGAATGAGATGCAAATTACCAACTATACCAATAAATCAGATGTTATAATTTCAGATTTTTCAAAGATATGATAAAGTTTGCTAGTGTGATGAATAAAGCGAACAGAAAAAGAAAGTTCTGTGACAACAAACTGGTTAAAGATCCAACTTTGTAAATAAAGAAGTATCTTGATGAGAAATTAGAAGTCACAAATTAGAAACTCTGGGTCGTTTTTTTAAGATGATAGGAAGGACAGAATTGGATAGTTCATCTAAACATAAACCATCTCTAAACAGTTAGCAGGTACATACAGTTCTGACAAAGTCACCTGGGTCTCTCACTGAACATTTGTCTTTTAATGAAAGCACCTTTCTAAAGTCTTAATTCAAAACACGAGCCTTATTTGTAAAAAAAAAATAACTAAATATATTTTATGTTGTATTGAGGCTATAGCATTGTCTGCCTATCATGTGCTGACTGCACTGGACAACACTCTATAAAAGAACAAAGCTGAAAGATGACCTTAGGCCTAACTGGCTCTGATTATTAGCGCCTGGGAGTAGCTGGCAATAATTATTACGTCTGATCAACTCTGATCTCTATGTGTTTGGAATCTTTTAGGTGAAGCAATTATCGCCAATTACTAGTTAAGCCCGTCAAAATGAAGCATAAAATGCATAAAAAATCTGTTAACTCTTTACATGAAAGCAGTGATGGACCCACATAAGTTATACTTTAAATCGGTTTTCTGGGATGTATGCTCCTCCTATATTTTTTTGAAGCAGCAAAAGTTGAATTATCAAATAAAATGCTGACTAGCATTTCATTTACAACTAGTTCAATTCAAGCACTGGCAGATTTTTACTCAATTCGTATTTGAAATTCAAATTTTAGATAGAGAGGGAAATATTTTAAGATAGATGTTCAAAACTGAATTTTGATAGAACATTCAAAATGGTGTTTGGCTCAAAGTAACAGGATCGCTCAATAAAAAAAATAGGATTAATATAACAGAGGTAAATGGATACAGTCTGTGTAGAGAAGGCGAAGGAGGCTCGATGTGGATGGAAACAGGTTTATTCACAGGCAAGTGTCCACAGCAACGGAGAGTGAACCACTCAGAGGAGCAGCTAACTTCCAACTGACTGAGGCTGTAAAGAAAAACAATTAGAGAATATGGCCTCATGAAAGGAACATGAGGCATAATAGAAACTGTGGGGAAATATGGAATAAAACTCTACTGTTATGCTTATACAAAAAACATGGGCAATATTTATTCAGTAAACAGAAATATGATAATACAAAGAAACTCTGAAAATGCAACACATCTCCTCCCTTTACAATATCAACCTAAAATTAAATTAGCAATTGTTTTTGATGCCACTATCTCTCTCTTTGGGCAACTGTCCATCATAGGTGACTCTACCACTTGTTGAGTGTGATTTTCTTGACTTGATAAGGGAGTTAAATCAACCTCCAAATTATTCTTTGAAATACCTCGTACTTTCAGTTTCAGAGCTGCATTCTCGAAAGCTGTGAACCAAAATTTGGGTAACCCCTCAAATTATTTTACATCAACACTATCAGCAAACTTTCCTCTCCTTTGGCTAATATGCTGATGCTCTATCATGAATCATTGCTAAGTTTGGCAGGAGATTTCCCAAATGTGACAATTTTAAAGGCTCTAGAAAATTTAGACACCTTTTTTATCATGATAGGGTAACTCGATCTTGACACAATCACCCCACCTTCAAGTTCGACTTAGTAGACTTTACCTTCAGGTTCAACGTAGTAGACTTTACCTTAAAGTTCGAAGTAGTAGACTTTACACACTCTAAACTCCTTTTTAAACTGAAATGAATTTTAGCTTTGTGATACATCTCTTTAAGGTCCAGGACAGGTAACTCCCGCTTAATCAACAAAGGATTAAGAGATGTGTGAAGAATCCTACCCTGAAGCATGGCAAAAGGAGAAAATCCAGTTGATAAATTGGCAACAGAGTGAATATGCACAAATCTTTTCTATACCAATTTCTTAACATCAACCTTATTGGCCATGGCAGATATTAATGCCTCAACTAAAACTTTGTTAAACCTTTCAACAAGACCATTCAGTGTTGATGAATACAGCAACGTCTTCCAATGAAAAATCCCTTTGTCCTTATTGAATCTTTGCAACTTCCAGGAAATAAATTGTTTACTATTATCAGTAACAATACTAGAAGACAACACATCTTTATGAAAACATTTACTTACAAATTGAATAGCGGTTTCAGTGGTAGGTTGAGATAATCATTTGATTTTAACCCATTTTGAAAAGAAATCAATAAGAAAAAATGCATACTTTGCACTGTGCAAAATCCCAATATGTCCCCAAAATATCCAATGCTAATTTTTTCCCCGTGGCCTGTCAGGAAAATCAATGTGAATGGAATAAGACTTATTTGTGACAAGGGATTTGTCAGAAGTAAGACAGATGGAATACTGTTTCACAAATCCAGAAATTTGAGAATACATGTGCAGCCACAAAAATACCTCCTTTAATAATGGTCTCTCCTAAATCTCCTGAATGTGGCAATTTAATAATGGCATAACGAATATCGTACAGGAATAACATACTCCTCCTTCTTATCAACATCACCTGTTACAAAAATTGAATCTCTAACTTTCCTCAAAATTTGCATGGTTGGTGAGAGGAGCTTTTCACAAGACTCTATGACTTTTTTCAATGCTACATTAGCCTTAAACCTTTCTATCCAGCATTCTTTGGAAAATTCTCCATTACACAAGGCTAAAATATCATCTGTGGATGCCACCACCCACACTTTCTTGAATAACATCTGACCTATTTTCAGAATTTAAACTGGGTAATCTAGATAAACAATAAGCAGTGATATTGCAAGAGCCTGGATTGCAATCAGCCCGAACATTATATTCATACATTTTAGACATAATTCTGACTAATGAGCATAAGCTGTGCCTGTGCCAGTACCAGTACTACTGAGTAACACTAATAGAGGTTGGGATCGGTTTTATTGGTAAACTCTTTTCCACACAAATACGTTTTAAAATGTTCCACTGCCCACACACACACTCCAAAGCCTTTTTAATAATGATGGAATGTCTAGTTTCAGAAAAAAGAAAAAGGTCTTGAAGCAAAGGCAACAGTGTTCTCAGCACCTTGACATGTTTGATTCAACATTACTCCAAAACCTTCAGCAATGGCATCAACATACAGCACACATCTTAACTTGAGATTAAAAGGATATAATGGCTTAGCATTGACAATGGAACATTTGAGTTTACCAAATACCATTTGATGTTCCTTTGTCCAGGTAATATTTTCTCCCTTCTTAAGCAAGTACCTCAAAGGCAAGCTATTTGAGAAAATGTTTTAACAAACCTGGAGTAAAACTCTTACAACCCCAAATAAGATATCAATTGATCTTTGTTTGAATGTGTGCGTAGCATCTCAATAGCTTGAAGCAAACTTTGTTTAGGAGAAATACCCTGGCTAGAAATGACAGGACCTAAATATTTCACATCCTGTGTAAGAAACTGTTTCACATTTGCAACCTCATACTCCTCTCATGTAAAATTTGTAACACCTTTGACAATCTTGAGTTATGTGATTCAACTGTGTCAGCATAAACCAAGATGTCATCCTGAAACACAATGAGGCCATCCATACCATTAAGATAAATAAGGATGAGTTTTTGAAAGACAGATGCAGCCAACACTAAACTAAAGGGCATTGTAGCAAATCTAAAAGTTCCATCAGGAGTGATAAATGTTATCAAATGTCTGCATCATTCTTTCAACTCAATCTAGTAATAAGCAGATTTAAGGTCTAAAGAGGTGAAACATCTAGGCCCTTCAAATTGTGCCAACAACTCCTGAATTTTGGGAAGGGATGACAATCCAAAATATTTTGTTTGTTAAGTGACCTCAAATGAGTACATAACCTCAAAGAGCCAGATTTCTTCACTAACACAATTGGGGTTGGGGGCACTCAGACAAAGCAACTGGATCAATCACACCCTCCATTTACAGCTGCTGCTGTAACAAACAAAGCTCTCCTCCTAGCACTAAATGGTACATCTCTAAGCTTATGCCTAACAACCAACGCTCCAGATTTAAGCTTAATCTCATGAGAAAATCCCTTAACCACCCCCCAACTCCTTTAAAAAACACACATCCTTGTACTGTTAAATAACAACTTTGATAACTTGATGAATAGCCATACAATAACCCGGAATTTCAGATGAAGGATGTAGAATAAGTTCTAAGGGGCATATTATCAAGCCCTGCGTTAAAATTATCGGCGCTTTAGCGGCAGAAAACTGCCGCTAAAGCGGCGATAATGGGCTTGATAATATGCCACAGAGAATTTCCATAGAAGCCCATGTTCACATCAGAACAAGCGGCGATAATTTTAACGCCGTTTCTTGATAATATGCCCCCAAGTTTCCTCGATGCCTCCAACCTAAAACATGTGGACTATTCTTGGCAACATATATTCCCCCCAAAATAGTGAAAGACTAAAATGAAATCGTAGCCACAAATTAATGCAAAAAGTAAATAGCTGATTTTCTGTATCCATAAACTTTGATATCATGAACTTCTAAGCTCCTGTCTTTCAAATGCCTCTTAAAGAATGCATCAACAATTAGAGGAAATGGCCCAAAGTCCACTCAACATCACAGTTTTCACTCCATCAACAATAACCTTACAGTTAGATGGTTTGCAATGATCTGTGTCAACAGAAATAGAAAGAACATTTTCACACTCCACTGCCAACACCATATTTTTCTTTTCCTGAGTGTCGTGTAAAGAGTCCACTTCACTCTCCATAATGGCATTAACACTGCATTGAGACTTGCAGACATTAGAAAAAGGTCCCTGATTTCCACATTTAAAACATTCTCTTGGAACAGCTGAACAAACAGCTTTGTTGAAATGAGTCACAGACCCACATTTCAAGCATCTGGATTTGTTTACATTAAACTTGTTCACTTTGTTGAATGTATTCTTATTAATGTTTCGCACAACAGCTACTTCAGGGTGATTCTCCTTTTCTTCATTAAAAACTTAAAATGCTCTTACAGATCTCTCAATCCCTTTGGCCACTTCAGCAACTCCAGTAAGTTTGGGATTTTTATGTCTGAGTAGCTGCTCTTGAATTTTTTTATTATAACAGCGCATGATCACTTGATCACAATTGTACCGCTCAGTTAAGTTACCAAATTCATAAGCGGCCACTGAAATGCAAAGTTCTGCCACATAACCTGCAATAGGCTCTGCGGATAACTGACGCCAGGAATAAAAGTTGAAACGTTCCATGATCATGTTGGGTTCTACTGTGAAATGTAACTTTAACCTATTTAATGGTTCAAAGAATTCATCATACTCCTCAACTCCTTATGGAGCCTGCACCTCAGTTGGATGGTCAAATATCTCCTGCACCTATAGCGCTCAACAGCAAGCATTTTTCCTTTCAGTGGTGAATGAATTAGCATCTTTGGCTATCATATAATTATTGAATAAGCCAATCTACTTGCTCCATCTCATAGGATGATATCACCGATTTCACAGGAGAGGAAGGATGAGGAGGATTGCAGCACTGCTGCATAATAAGGCTTGGAAAGAACATTCAAATACCTCCTGTCCAAATGTGTGATAAAGGAGTTAAAACAAACACCTGCAGAAAATGTGGCAGCAATATCCCAGAGTGAAGGATGGCAGCACATTGGGTGCACAGAAAGCCAAAGTGAGTTGAAAAGTACTCTGCACATGGAGTAAACAAAACTCTGTGGATTCAAATTGGCAGCACGCAAGGAATTTGAACACCGAATGGATCAAGGCGAAAACGTGTTCTAAAGATGTTCGAGAGTCATGCAGCATGGAGTGACCATCGAACAGTGAAGAAGCAGTGAAAAAGGGCAATGGCAAAAGTGATATAAATAACAACACAGGGTGGCTGTCGGGAGGCAAAGAGAGGAGTAGACATCTTGCTGCAATGACGAAAGGTGTAGAATGTTTCCAACACAGTGGTTATGGGCAATGTGACAGACAAGCTGAGTGGTGTGCAGGGGCACAGGCAGATAATCTGCGGTGCGAGGCACAAATGGTGACAAGTTGCTCATCACCAAAATATAGAGAAGACGAAGGATGTTTGATGAAGATGAAAGTCTCCTTCCTTGTAATCAATACTTTTTAGTGAAATCTCTTGTCATACAGAGCTTTACTTTTATCTTGCTGCTAAGATACCATAAGAGGTGCCATTTTCAAATTAAAATCATCATTTGTGTTCAAATCAAGTAGGACACAACCAACTTGGACACAGTTTTGTCCTCATATTTCTTTTACATAAAAATTTAATAGGAGCAACACCAGCGGTGCTATACGATGTGATTAGAAATGTCCACAACTTACCATATAAAAATAGTTTGACAATTGCACTCTGAGCACTTCTCATATCCATTATCTCCAGAAGACCTTTTGAAAAAGGTGAATTAAGTTCAACGTTGATATGTACAATGTCATTGGAATCCATGAACTTCCTCATCTGTGCATAACTGAAATGTGTTCTATTATCATTCACATGTTCAATGGGGAGCCCTTAAATTGCAAATATTTCTTCAAAAAGTTCATTACACAAGATGTATTGGCTGGTTGTACTAAAGCATAGTATATACATTTGAAACAATATTCAATAAGTACCAGCACATATCCCTTGTTACCCAAAAGAAGTTAAAAGAGGTCAGCACAGTTTAATGCAGCCTTTCCAAACCTTCTTTTGGAAACACCACTGAGTGTAAATAGATTTCCACTGTTTTCCAGTGCTTCTTAAACAACAAACAAGTTTCACACCTAGCAATGTGTTGACTAACTGGTAAATCCAAAGAAAGCCACCAGTAAAACTGTTTCACATTTTTGGGAGTTGCTTATATTACCAAATGTTCCTCATTCACAATGGATATTTAAAGACCACAAAGGAAGTTGGGGGCACAGAAATATCATGCCTTAAAACCACATCATCCACTAGAGTTAACTCTCAAGCATTGTGTACACACGGTCTCAAACCTACTTCCATACTTCAAATTTTTGTCCAACCTTCCTTTATGTATTTTATGACAGCTTCCAATTTAAAATCACTTTCACTGTCTTCTTGCCAATCACTGGGCAAAACAACTCCATTACACTTCTTGACAGACTCAACAGCAGCAACAAAACATTCCACCTCATCCTGGATGTTCTCATCAGACTCGTCAGTAAAAGGCATTCTAGACAAAGAGTTTGTTCAAACATTTTCAACTCCTTCATCTTGAAGGCAAGCTAAATCTCACTGATGTTTTACCTGTACCGTTACTATTCCACCAATAAAACAAAGGCTTGTGGTCTGTATGAATATCAAAAAGGGAGCCCCATATAATTTTGTTTTTAATTCCACGGCCCAACACAAAGCTAAAGCTCCTCTTTCTATTGTACAATAATGATGTTGAGCTGCTATAGATTCAACACAATTTGAAAAAAGCATTCTGGCTAGTATCCACGGTTCAAGTACACTTCTTGCCAGGAAGATAAGGCTTGAGAGCTGGTGCCTGATTTATAAGATCGTTAACTTTAAGAAACGAAATAGTGGAGTTTCTGTCCACAAAACATCTTCACCTTTCTTGAGCAATTGGCAGATTGGTTGGACAAGAAGGGCAGAACTATTTATGAGTGTGATGCCATATTGTCACAAGCTTAACAGTGACCTTAACACTTTTTAGAAGGTTTAGCAATCCTAATTGCTTAAATAAGTGAAAACTTAAGTTTCATTCCATTTGACGCAATCATTTGCCCGAAATTCTCAACTTCCTACATTAAGTACATGCACTTATCATGCCTAAGTGTGATACTACACTTTTAAAAATGTATAAAACCTTTTCTAAAATTATACTATATTCTCTTTTGGAGTCAGAAAAAATTAGAACATAGTCTTGGAAAACTTTTTAATCCAGGTTCATCTCCCAGAATATTATCCATCAGTTTCTGGAACACACTTGTTGCAGATGTTAAACCAAAAGGTAGTCTGAAGAATTTGTAAGCCTGAAAATGTATAGCAAAAGCTGTTACATTTTGGGATTCTGCATCAAGTTGAATATGATGATAAGTGGAACATAGATCAAGAATCAAAAAATATTTAGATTGATCGTGATTAGCCAATAAGCTGTGTATTTTGGGTAGTGGACGACAGTCCAACTGGATAGACCAATTCAAAAGAGTCGGTTTCTTGAACTATTCCTTCAGAACATAGATCATGTAAAAAAGTTTTAAACTCCTTACATACACTTAAAGGTACTCGCCTAACCTTATCTACCACAGGTATGACATTTATTTTATTTGATACGATGGTCAAAGCAAGTTACTGTACCAACCTTAACTAGTAAACTTTCACAAAATATTTCCAATTTTTTTTAACAGAACCAACCACGTCAATTTGTGTATTCTCCACCCAAGACACCGGAACATCTGCTATTTCAACTGCCATTTCGACTGGGTTATCAGATACAGGTTCTAACATTCAGCCTAATTTAGCCAAGTATTACCAACCCACAATACTCCTGCTTTAAATAGCCACATACATTTTTGCGCTAATTGCTCTACCAAGGCATACAAGTGGATTTATAAAAAAAACTAACATTTCAATATCCTGTTCCCCATAAGCTTATGTGTGAATGTCTGGAGTGCTTAAAGTGCTTAAAGTCATATTATCACCCCAGTGTCTGTCAAACAAAATATCCAAAATAATAGTAAATAGCATACCTGAATCTGCCGTCATCTTAAACTTTACATTATCAATTTTACCCACGCCCTTTTTGCACACACCTGTACACTTTCACACCCAGATCCAAGAGTCAAAACAACTTTAGAAAGATCTAATTCACATTCCTCAGGTACAATTTCCACCCTGCTCACTTATATGAGCGCCTTGTTACCTTTACAGAGTGAAAATTACCAATTTTCTTTCACTAAGCCAGGCAATTTGAATTATTCCCTAAAGATGACTTGAAGCATCGCCTGCTACATGTTGTTGGACCTCTTTTTATAAAGACACTACTGGACTTACATCTGAAAGAAGTACATTAACAGCTTCCACATTATGTACAGAATTCACAGTAGCTGAATAAGATCACTGCCCATTAATTTGCTAGAAATAATTGAACATTCAATACTCTTTGCTTAATTCATTCCTCCAACCAAAGTTTGATTAATATAATGCAATAGGCATTCTTGTAATGTTGGAGAGGCGTAGTTGAAAATGATCTGATCTTTTATGTATATGTCCACTGGACTTTTGAATTCACAAGTCAAAACAAGTATTTTTAAGGCTGAAACATTCCCCTCCACGGTCTTTTCTGAAATTTGTGTCCAATTAAAGAAATTGGGTTTTTTTCATTAAAATGCTAGGTTCTTCAGAATGTTTTTTTTTTTAAGTCTTGCTAATGCCTCCAAGCACTCATTCAATGCTCCAACTTGTGTTTGAGGTGGATCCACTTCGGATAAATTATCAAATACTTGATGGCCGGCATGTCCCAACTGGCTAAACAAAACAGCAGATTTCCTTTTTGGCTCAAACTTTGAAGCATCAATTGAAACCAAGTTCTTTCCAAACTATCGATCGCACCCAATGCTTCCATTTATTAAATTGTAAAAATTATGTAATCAAAATATTATGCTGTTCGTGCTGCCTTTATTTATATATATTTTTTTTTTGCAGAACAATTCTAATTTCTGTCTGTTGCGCATAGATTGAACTGAAAGGCTGGAAATAAGACTACACAGTAAAATAAAAAACAAATAGATTTAATCCTTGCAGCATCCTTGCAGCGGTGTAAACTCGCTTTCCTGGGAAGTTTTTTAAAGAAATGCTGTTTGAGAAGAAGACAACCATTCAAAAGGGTTGTTCCGGCACCATTTTAATAAGCATGTCACATCAGGTGACTGCAGCATATGAAAACCTGAAAGATGGCCACCAACGTCCTCACACAGATGTCCTGATTCCAACATTGAGTGATGACTGAACTTATGTACTGCTTAGTACCAGCTCAAATAAAGCGAGATGCATGAGCGTTTGTCACTTGGCTGCTTTGCCTCACGCTATATGAGTTTATTTGCAGACCAAGTAAAAAGCAGAAGCTAACGACCTAAGCTGACAGTTCTCCAAGGACATCAGCTCCAGGTGATCAAGAAGCCAGGTGAACAGAACCACCATGCAGGACTGTTATTGGTTCTAGAACCTGGGAGCCAATTTGTACAATAACCAGTTATGAAGCAGAGGTAGCAGAGTGTGAGACATAATAAAGGATAGAAATAATGTACACACATAACAACGATTATCCATGAAAATAAATGTTTTTACAGACCGAGGCATAGATATATGTAAAAGTCTTACCAGTATGTGTAATAACCGAAAGGAAAATTTGTCATAATGTATTAGCTGCTGCACCACATGGTATATGCTTCAACTTGTTCTTGTAAAAGGTTACATTAGGAGTACCGTAAGACGACGAAAAACACATGGAAGTTTACTCACAATGCGGAGTCTACATGCCTGTTCTCCATTCATTGTCTTGAGGTGTACCAAAGAGAAGATGAGCTTTATGTTACTTTGGAACATGTTCACAGACAAATGAAAATGGTAACTTCGAGTTCAAATTTAGCAGGACTAAAACAGAATTAAGCTACATTCCAAAATGTGTGTGAGTGTTAACAATGAAGATGGGTTACATTTGTTTTCAAATGACATAATAAACTTGAAATCTGATTGATTTTCATCATTGGTTCACCCTCTGTTATGTTTGTCGCTCGTTCTGTATTCTGGATATGAAGTACTTTAAACCAGTGTTATGTTTGAGATACTTATCATGTGTATGTTATTGTGTATGTTATTGTTTGTTTTGTTCTGACCTTACATTAGCTATTGATTTCCAATGATATTTAAGCTAGGGAATACAATAAGCTCCTTTAGCTATTTTTATAGAATGAAAGTGATTTCAAATGATTTATTCATTCCGTGAGACAAAAAAAGGGTGATAGATATAAGTTCAAGTCTAATGAGTATCTGATCAAAGTTATCAACTATGCTATTTAAGCTTTTTATTCGGTTAATCCTATTATGGGCAATTAAATCTAGATTTTGGGATTCAACCACCTCTTGAAGTTGCTGGTGCCTCGTTTCATTTGGTCCACACTGATTGGTAGCCCCTTTTCCATCCAAGATTATATAAAGTTGTATTTCGTTGTAAGGCGTTATTCCAATCTGACCATCTCCCATGCTGGAAATATACACCCTTGTGTTCCCAGCATGTTTGGCTCAGCTCTGATGCAATCATTTGTCAGGCAGTCATGGGGCTGGTGGATGTGCCTCCATGGTACAGTGCACACTTGTGATCCATTGATTGAGACTTGCTGAAGTACATTAAGTCACTGCTGCTCACTGAATTTAGCACAAATATTCCAAGTGCCATACCCTTTACTCCAAAACACATACTATATCCTCGCAAAGACTTTTTTCTGTTTTCATACTGACTTCAGAAAGAACTTAACACCCTACACATGTAAAATGTAACTGAACATAGTTTAATGCTGTCCCCCTGAGATCTTTAACCAGCCCTTAAACATGAAGGTGTTAAACTTCTTCCTGTGCTTTATTGCTGCTGCACAATTTTAGGTCTTTCCTACAAGACAACTTTTATTTGTCTAGTTCCAAAAGACTTCTTGTGGATCATACCAGAAACTTGCAGTGATATTAGCTAGAGCAGGACCATTGCTCTCCAATGGATGGCTTTATTGTTACTCTTATGTGCTTGTATCTTAGTTAATGGCTTGTCTTCCTCTTCTTCTGTTTGTCTCTTCTCCACAGTTATAGCTTATTTGCCATCCTTTTGATTGGCGGACTTGTATTCTTCCATATCTCACATTTAAGGAACTACTTTTTCTTTAGGCACTCCTTGAGAATGCATGTGCTTTCCGGATCTCTCCCTTGTGTGCACCTTCCTACCCCCTAATCCCTGCACCACCTCCCAAGCACTCTGTATTGCTCCCATCTCTCCTCATATGCTTCCCGCCTGTCCTTATGCTTTGTCTCTCCTCGACCAGCAGGTCAATGAGCCCGTTGGTCCCCTGAGGAAGCCAAACTTTGGAATTTATAAGGTATGAGAGCGCGGCGTAACTCCACCACAGCACCATCCCGATGCCCGTCTTTAAACTGCTACATAGATACTTCTGTGAAGCCCCCTTGACATGGACAATAAAAGGGGCTGAAACATGACGACATTTCTCATGCACCACATAGTGCTATAGAAGAGTAGCATTTCTATATACGCACAACCTAATCTTTTAATCTTGCTACCTCTTCTTCTGGATAAAATGTGTTTAGGAGGGAGCGCAAAGCAATTTTAACTCACTCTTGTTTGCCTCACTTTTTGTTCAATTTATTCCTGATCACTACTGCTAAAGCCAGTGGGTCAACCTCCAGGTGGAGGAAAGCATATTATCAAAAAAACCAGATGATGATGCTTTCACGTTCTAAGAGAAGCGGAGAATCAAGATGTACCGCACTAACGCTCCTGTATGTGAATGAGGGTACAAGTGATCCATTCTACCTTTGATGGATTTCTAATGCCACGTGTACACACAAGAACCCCTGGGGCCCCATTTGCAGTAATTACAGTGTACTGTAAAATGTGCAGTGCTAATGATAACATTTGCATAACCATTTTACTCTGAAAATTGCACTGATGGCATAGTTTCAGCTATTCGGGCAGGTTTTGCACTCTCATGCTAAGAGGAAAAGCACTTTTATTCGAACTAAGCAAAGGAGCATGCATTGGTGAGTGTACAGTCACACTGTTGTGAACCCCACATATTCTGAAGGCACACCTGGGTAGATATCCTGAGCCCACAGATGAATAATATGTTGTGTCCCCTCTTGTGGGGTAAAGGAGAACTGACAAGTGTTTCTACGCAGAGTTATGTTCATCCAGGTGAGGCGTGTTAGGAGTCAGACAACCCTGTGAGAGTAACTTTCATCTGTATATAAATGTGGATCCACACCCTGGCCAGTAGAAATAGTAGACACATACAGTTGATGGGTCTTAACGAGTTTTATTATGTATTATTCTTCCTTAAATCTTGTGTATCAGAATTCTTGTAATTATTACAGCAATCTCAGCAGCAATGTTATGAAACAGAATGAACATTAGGAAAGCGCCTAGAATATTCCATCACACATTTCAACATTCCCTATTTGATTAGTCTAGTCCCTATCTAATATCGATATATGAGTTCTCAGCCTCTTGACTGTTCTATCAGCTGAACAGTTATTGGAACTCCCCAATTATTTCGATGCAAAGCCCTGTAGGTGGCCCTGCACCCCTTGTAAAGGTGTGCAATCCACCTCAGCACTTTGGAATGTACCCTTAGCAGTCAGTCCTTATGTCTGCCTCTCTCAAATCTTCACATCCCTTTATTCTTTCTCTTCCAATTATGCTCTTTGGACAGGAGAGGGAGAGCTGCAGCACAGCTTCTCGTATTATCACTCCAGGACACCAGCTATGCCTCTGCTGCATAAGCATCTCGGAAGGCAGCCAGGCAAATGTAGCCACTTCTATTTCCTTCCGAGCCGGATTCGAATGAGGCAGTATGGCCTTGTAGCTGAAATCACCGCAGGTAGGTCTGCAGCGTTGAGAGATTGGAAAATCTTCAATTCTCTTTTTTTCTCTAGTGCAACTAAAATGCAAATTACAGCTCTAAAAAATGATATGGTATTTAATATTACCAATCTGAATATGAGTTTTCTAGGCTCTCATCCCATCTCACAACCACACACTATCATTAGTGCTTTCACGTTGGCACACAATCAGGCCTGGTTTGTATGTAATATGTATGTATTGTGGAAAACCTGTGCCAATCCTTCATGTGGGTAGCCAATCCCTGCTGCGCATGCCTGTTTATCTGTGCGCAGTGAAGTTTGCTTGTCGAGCCGGCCTTCTGCCAGGCTTTGCACTGAACCTACTATAGGTGTCCAAGCCCTGCAGTGCACAGCCTTCAGTGTGCTCGAGGCCAGTTCCATAAGTGCCATTGACCAAATGCAGCGCTATAGTGTGCTGATTTTTTTTCTACAGGATTTGTGACTCCTGTGACGAATTTGTGAATATCTGAGCCCCAGGACGGTCCACAGCACCCAAAAAAGGGCCCAGGAGCTGTGAACCATGTACAGGAATAGTGAATCTGTGATAACATTTTTTTTAAATATTTATTTTATTGGAAGTGTGGGCCTAGACGTCAGGTTAGGCTCACACTGCCCCACTATACTCTTTTTAGGTCGAGCCTAGTGGCAGCGCGCATGCGCTGCTCACTCTGCGAGACTGCTGTAGTGGAGTATGGGAGAGAAGCCAGCACCCACTCTCCGCCCATATTTTTCATTGGCTTGTGTCATTGTCTTTCATAAATGTTGCCTTCGGATTCGTTAATAGGCTTGTTAATCCCTCCTTAGTACGGCTTTGTCTTCATTTGTAACCTCCCATGGCTACCAGCCCCTTTACTTCGGTTGTTACTCGTGACCTGTTATTTAGTCTATGAGCACGATTTACTTTATTGAGTTTCATGCGCTACTTCAGCTGAAATGCTTGTGTTTTTTTCGTAAGCAGCACGGCCGCCCCGTAACACGGGCACCCGCTTTCAATCAGTTTAACCCAGCATTACATTGTGTCTGTTTCAACCCACCAAGTAAAATGGATTTAGAAACGATTAGCCAATTAAGTCATATGAATTCCAGGTAGCACATAATCGTGTGCTAATGGGCTGAAGCTGACAACAGCACATCTGTGTTACATGTCTTCTGCACTAAAGCCACCTGACGGGGTTGTTTTCAAAAACCTGTTTTATTAACAACAACAACACCACCACCAATAACACCACGAATACCACCACCAATACACCACCTCCACCACCACCAATACCAGCACCAATACCACCACCACCAATACCACCACGATCCTCAATACCACCACCATCAATACCACAACCACCATCACCACCACCACCAATACCACCACCACCAATACCACCACCATTAATACCACCACCACCAATACCTTCACCACCATCAATACCACCACCACCAGTACCACCACCATCGCCAGTACCACCACCACAAATCCAATACAACCACCATCAATACCACTGCGAATACCAATACACCACCACCAATACCACCAAAACCAATACCACCACCACCAATAACACCACCACCAATACCACCACCAATACCACCACCACCAATACCAACCTACCACCACCAATATCACCACCAATACCACCACCACCAATTCCACCACCACCAATACCTAAACCACCACAACCAATACCACCACCTCAGCGCCTCTCGCTCACTAGTAATAGCAGGGGCACTGTATGAGGCCGGAGCTGCAGCTGAGACCATCCCTCACTCCATGCCTGCCTTAAAGCACAGCCCGCCTTGCACCAGGAGGTGAAGCCAAGGCCCTACTACAGCTGGAGTGTTTTTTATTAGGCCAAAGATAGCAATGACATTACGCAATGGCACACTGCACACTCAAATCACAGAGAGGGCAGGAAATAGCCCCCCAACCTCCTGCTCTTCCTCCTGTGCCGCATCAATGTAATCACAGAGCGACGGGCTTTGGAGCACATTGTTAGTGTTTATAGCTCAGAGCATATGTAACTCTCACTTCACACTTTGCGTCTGTGTAATTCACACCACCACCAAAACCAATACCACCACCAATTCCACCACCACCAAAACCACCACCACCAATACCTCCACCACCAATACCACCACCAATACCACCACCACCACTATCACCACCATCACCACTACCACCACCACAAATACCACCAATACCATCACCACCACCAATACCACCACCACCAATCCAATACCACCACCACTACCAATATTAATACCACCGCCAATACCAATACCACCACCAACAGTACCACACCACCAATACCACCAATACCATCAGCACCAATCCCACTATCACCAATACCACCAATACCAAATACCACCACCAATACCAATACCACCACCAATAACACCACA
Source organism: Triturus cristatus (assembly GCF_964204655.1). Taxonomy (NCBI): domain Eukaryota; kingdom Metazoa; phylum Chordata; class Amphibia; order Caudata; family Salamandridae; genus Triturus; species Triturus cristatus. Next base: position 964,451,445 of record NC_140588.1, read on the forward strand.
ACCACCTAGACCATCACCAAGACCACCAACAATACCACCACCACCAATACCACCAATTCCACCATCAATACCACCATCACCAATACCACCACCAATACCACCATCACCAATACCACCACCAATACTACCACCAATACCAGTACCACCACCATCAATACCACCACCATCAATACCAATACCACCACCACCAATACCACCATCAATACCAATAACACCACCCCAATTCCACCACCACCACCAATACCACCACCACCAATTCCACCACCACCAATGCCACCACCACCAATACCATCACCAATACCACCAATACCAATACCACCAATACCATCACCATCAATACCACCACCAATACCACAACCACCACCACCAATACCACCACCAATACCACCACTGCGAATACCAATACACCACCACCACTAATACCACCAAAACCAATACCACCACCACCAATAACACCACCACCAATACCACCACCACCAATACCAACCTACCAGCACCAATATCACCACCAATACCACCACCACCAATTCCACCACCACCAATATCTAAACCACCACCACCAATACCAATACCACCACCTCAGCGCCTCTCGCTCACTAGTAATAGCAGGGGCACTGTATGAGGCCAGAGCTGCAGCTGAGACCATCCCTCCCTCCATGCCTGCCTTAAAGCACAGCCCGCCTTGCACCAGGAGGTGAAGCCAGGGCCCTAGTAGAGCTGGAGTGTTTTTTATTAGGCCAAAGATAGCAATGACATTACGCAATGGCACACTGCACACTCAAATCACAGAGAGGGCAGGAAATAGCCCCCCAACCTCATGCTCTTCCTCCTGTGCCGCAACAATGTAATCACAGAGCAACGGGCTTTGGAGCACATTGTTAGTGTTTATAGCTCAGATCATATGTAACTCTCACTTCACACTTTGAATCTGTGTAATTCACACCACCACCAATACCACCAAAACCAATACCACCACCACCAATATCACTACCATCAATACCACCACCACCAATACCACCACCACCAATACCACCACCAATGCAACCACCACCAAAACCACCACCACCAATACCTCCACCACCAATACCACCACCAATACCACCACCATCAATATCACCACCATCACCACCACCAATACCACCAACACCAATCCAATACCACAACCACTACCAATATTAATACCACCACCAATACCAATACCACCACCAACAGTACCACTACAACCAATACCACCAATACCAAATACCACCACCAATACCAATACCACCACCAATACCACCACCACCACCAATAACACCACAACCACCAATACCACCACCAAGACCACCACCACCAATTCCACCAGCAATACCACCATCACCAATACCACCACCAATACCACCATCACCAATACCACCATCAATACTACCACAAATACCAGTACCACCACCACCAGCAATACCACAACCATCAATACCAATACCACCACCACCAATACCACCATCAATACCAATACCACCACCCCAATTCCACCACCACCACCAATACCACCACCACCAATTCCACCACCACCAATGCCACCACCACCAATACCATCACCTATACCACCAATACCAATACCACCAATACCATCACCATCAATACCAACACCAATACCACAACCACCACCACCTTTACCACCACCAATACCACCACCAATACCAGTACCACCACCACCAATACCACCACCACCAATACCACCACCACCACCACCAATACCACCACTACCAACACCACCACCCTCAATATCACAAATACCACCACCAATACCAACACCACCACTAATACCACCGCCACCACCAATATCACCTCCACCAATACCACCACCACCAATACCACCACAACTAGTACCACCATCAATACCAATAGCACCACCAATAGCACCACCACCACCAATACCACCACCACCACTAATATCACCACCACCAATACCACCTCTACCACCACCAATACCACCAGCACCAATCCCACCACTACCAATAAAACCACCACCAATACCAACACCACCACCAATACCACCACTGCCAATACCAATACCAGTACCAATACCACCACCACCAATACCAATACCACCACCAATCCCACCACCAATCCCAATGCCACCACCAATACCACCACCAATACGCCCACCACCAATACCAACAGAACCAATAGCACCACCACCAATACCACCACCAATACCAGTACCACCACTACCAATACCACCACCAATACCACCACACCAATACCACCAATGCCACCACCACCAATACCATCACCACCACCAATACCACCACCACCAATGCCACCAATACCAGCACCACCAAAACCACCATACCACCTCCAATACCACCACCAATACCAATACCACCACCACCAATACCACCACCAATACCAAAACCACCACCACCAATACCACCACCTCAGCGCCTCTAGCTCACAAGTAATAGCAGGGGCACTGTACGAAGACGGAGCTGCAGACGAGACCATCCCTCCCTCCCTCCATGCGTGCCATAAAGCACAGCCCGCCCTACAGTAGGAGGTGTAGCCAGGGCCCTACTACAGCTGGAGTGTTTTTACTCAGCCAAAGATAGCAATGAGATTACACAATGCCACACTGCACACTCAAATCACGGAGAGGGCAGGAAATAGCCCCCCTCCCGCGCTTCCTCCTGAGCCGCAACAGTGTAATCACAGAGCGAGGGGTGTTGGAGCGCTTTGTTAGTGTTTATAGCTCGGATCCTATGTAACTTTCACTTCACACGTTGTGTCTGTGTAATTTACAACACTTACCCAGCTTCACTGCACTATTCATCACTACTTTGAAGACGTTGCAGGCCTGTGTCTTCCTCTGATATTTACAATCTGTTAAGCGGTCGAGAAGGACCTTTATTGCAATGCATTAGGTCTTGCATTTACGACAGATTAAGCTATTAGTATTGTAAATGACAATACCTTTTATTTATGTTTTAAAACCCAAAACATAAATAAAAGGCATTGTCATTTACAATGCCAATAGCTCAAACTTGTGTGAATACGAGACCTATTGCATTGCAAATGCTTGTTTATTTTCTTTTTACAACAGGTTGCTTGGTGCATTGTGTTTGGTGATGGTGGCTGCAACAGAAACTTTTCTGTGATGAGCAGCCCATTCTGCAGCTGGATTCACAAATCTGCAGCGCATGCAGGGAGAAAAAGTTTTGTGGTCCAATGGTGTGCCTTTATGTTTTTTATGGGATTTTCAATTCCACCATGAATTTGCAAATCCACAGAGGATCGGTGAACTAACTGTCTCTAAAATGTAACCTCTTCATGCCCAGACTGGAATTTTTTTAAATGCTAATTTCTTGAAAAGGACTGAATGGATTTACACCAAAGGCACTCCCTTGATTTAAATTCTTCGTTTACAGCAGGTTTGGTGTACTTCCTTTCAGACATTTTTTCAGTATGGAGAAGCAATAAACCTGATAGTAGTTAAAATTGGAAATGTCACTTTTGGAACTTTTGAATTATTTTTTGGGCCCTGCTTGGCGGATTTGATTGAAACTTGTTATGAAGAACCCAAGGAGGATGCAATTTGTTTTGGAAAGTTTTGGGTACATTTGTCAAATTGTGCCATACTTATTAAGAAAACAAAAATGCCTTTTTAGTGAAAACACTGACCTAACCAAAACTGCAGAGGCACTATTGCTACCTCTGTAATAAAGACAACGTATAAGGCAGTTGTAGGATTAATACCTAAATAACATCAATTAAATGACATTAAAAATGAACACAAAGTAAAATAATTCACCAAAAATAAATGTAATTCGTCATTGAGGATGTTGAAATAGTAACATCCAATCCAGAAACAAACACAGGAGCAGTATGTTTGGAAGGAAATGATACTTGCACCACAGTCCAGGAAGTCAATGAGCCTTCATCAGTGGATGATACCTGAGAATAGCGTCCTCTCTTTCGCACTAACATCGTTGGACTGCGCCGGAAAGGTTTTTTGTTTTTTTATTTGTTTATTTAGTTGTGCAACATAAATCATAAGGGCAATACATCCAGATTATACAACATGGGTAGAGTATAGTTACAGCAAGTTATCGTTTCACCTGTAGAGTCAAAGGTGAAGTCGGTGCGTTATGATGATAATACATCAAATAGGACAATTTCTAGTAGAAATAAGATTGATGGTTGATAAACAGTGACATTTTTGCACTAAAATAGGAGGAGAATAAAAAAGGGGGAAAAAGGAGAAACTGAACTAAAACAATAATGTAAAGCAATTACAATGCATTCCCTCAAAGAGCCTCAGGGATGCCCCTCACCTGTCACAGGTCCACAGATCAGGCTTTGCCCCAATGCAATGAGATATCTTCTCAGACCGTATTGTCTGTAATGGGAGGTACTTGTTTCAAGGGGCGTATGAGGAAGCCGCTGCAGTCTGCATATTAGGATATGGTGGCATAATCAGTCAGGGGTGGCCACTTGTGAATGGGTGGTAAATTCAGATAAGATACTATCCCAGTAGGACGCTATTGGGTATTTGTGGAGTCCCGGGGTGTCTTCCCTATGTATCGCTTCGCTGCCTGCCTGGGCCCATAGGGGAAAAGAGGTCCTCCAAGCCGCGAGTGTCGGTGGCGCGGGCGCTTTCCACCGCCTGGTAGTGAGGCTTTTGGCTGTCATGAAACCCAAGTCCAGGTCCAAGGTGGCTGATGTGGTCGACCATGATGGGGAGTCCAATGCCTCAGTTTTTGTCAATGCGGCACGGGCAGCATTGTCATTCCAGTTCTGGGTGAGGCAAGTTTGGAGCATGTTCCAAATTAGCCCGAGAAACAGCTGATATAACTTCAAGCAAGAATTATGCTAAATGATTGAGTACGTCACAATCAATTTTTAGTGCTCAATCACGAGCAGAAGATTATTGGGAGAAAGAGCAGAATTCAGCAAAAAGCTTAGAGTTTACTGAGTCCAGACGTGCATTCTACCACTGTTGCTGCCAATCGAATAGCATCAACAAGAGAGGAGGGAAATCAGCAACTGAGACCTTTCATGAATTCATAATGCCACATTGTACACCACATAATGTGCTGGGGTATCATGGTGAGTCTTCAACAAAAGAGCCCCACACCAGAGAAAAGTCACATATCTTGGTTTAAAGAACCTGTGTCTTTTTTGGGGAAATGTGGACTGAGAGATACAGGATGAAACCGCCCTGATGTCTTGAAGGAACCGGATGCACAAATATGTAACGCCGGTAAGTTTTGTAGTTTTCATGTTCTTATAGGGTTCTAGAGTGCTGCGGATACAGCTCGGAATGTCCAAGATGGTCGGCTTGTCAGTTGGTGCAATGTGAGTCTTTTTTTGCTGTGGTTCTGCGTGGGAGCCGTGTGTGGCCTGTTGCAGATGCATGTTCCTGTGAGCTAACACGCGCCTTCTCATGTAGATTTATGCAAGTGCCGCTGGTACTACATCCCTCAAGCCGACACAGTGAGTACTCACCAAGGTGAAAGGACACCTACTGCAGCCTACACACCCCTTGCTTCAAGTACCCCTTACCACCTCAGTTCGAGACCTGCCACACACCCCACAAGCATGCTGTCCAGTGCATAACACACAGTCCGTACTCAATCCAACACACAGCACCTAAACCTCACATAACCCACACAGCACTCTAAATGCAGACAGTGAAGTACACAGCACACAACCGTAACACACCACACACCACACACAACACCAAAACCAGACACAGCAGGCGTCCAAACTCAGGAGACCAAGATTATTTTCATCAGCCTTCACCATTAACATAGTGTGTTTAGTTACTTTACCAAAAGGTGCAAATTCTAGTTCTGAATATGTCCATGTGTAACTAACGTACAAATGGGCATATTAGGATATGTTTGTATTCGTACAATACATAGGTGTTCGTCAAAAATACATGAAAATAAAAAATATGCTTTTGAAAAACACATTTTACAAAACATGTATTAGGAAAGTATTAGAGAATGTGTGCCCATCACATTTAACAACTGAAAAGGTCGCCGGAGAGGACAACGACAAAACGCAAGGAGGCCCTTCGGGGTGTCAGATTGGGCCAGGGTCAGGAAATTGAAGGGTTTGTGACGTCACTTCCAATAGCCATTGCATTTTGGTGAAACAAAGTCCAAGTGCAAACAACACCCATCCTGTGGTGCTGTCACTGGTCCGTAATGCAAAAGATAAGAAGCGTTGCCTTAAAGCACCATGGCGACCATGGCGACCAATCGACGGGCGCCTTTTGACACATCACTGCAGCGAGGCATCATCTGCCCCCGCTCGAGTGTTCCACTGATGAACCCTTGCACGTCACCCTTCCTCTATAGCAACAGTCTGCCGTGATTCACCGGCATGAAAACATAAGATGAAAAGTTCCTTTTAAAAGAGGGCCCTTGTTTTCTGAAATGGAAAGGTAATCTGTTGTTTACTGACGTCTTTTCTGTGAGGCTGTATTAGTCATGGCGGCTCAAACATTGATCGCCTTCCTGCATCTTGTGCGGTGCCCTCCATTTCTGAAAATGACACGTCTAAAGAGATGCTTCTGTTTCCACACAGGAGCAGATAAACAAGTACTTCGAGGGAAATTGTCACACCTGTTCCTTTCCCACGTATAATTTCCACGCCGTCTTCCGCCCGTTTTTATGGTCAGTTGCGTTTTTGATAAATGTCTTTTCTTTTTTTAAATGTGGAGTTAAGCATTTAAAAAATAATAACTTCGATTTTTACTTAGTGCAGCCATTAGTTCTTACATTTTATAGCCATACACATAATAGTGCTCTTTATCCATTCATTGAACATTTTACTCCTTCTGCACCTCACACTCTACTCCCCTTTTACACTTACACAGACAAATGTTCCTTTATAGCAACCACAGCCAAATTAAGCATCACATAGATTGCATATACAGTTCGCGCATTACCGGCATGATAGCTCGGTGGGCTAATGCATCCATTCCAAACAACTGTATGTGATCTGAAAGTTTAAAGTCACGAGTTTCAATTTTTATGCGTCCACTGAGCCTTTCAACCATTTAATGTGGATGTAATGAGTACTTTTGACTTGGGAAATAATTAACACCTGTTATCAGTGTGTGTTACATACAAACAAAAGTCTGTTATATACAAACACATTATTATCACAGGGTCAGCAATAGTGACATTGGTTTCCCCCCTTTTTACGACCCGGAAAAGGTGTTTTTTAATTGCTTATAGCTTTGACCCTGTTTGAATAATTTGTCCAAGTATGGCACACATTGATCATGGTGTAAAACAGAAGACAAGAGATCCACAACATTTTCTTCCCATTTGCTAACTCATAATATATTTTGTGCATTAATCCACCTGAACCTTAGGTATCGCTGATGACTGGACATTCACCTCCACGTGTGAACCCTTGCGGCGATGGGGGAAGATTCCCACTAGACTTCTGCAAACTACAGTTGTGGTTGTGCTGCTGTGTAGACAGCTACCTTTTTCTCAAACTTGTCTTTATTGAGTATTTACACGATAAATGCCATATCACATGGTAATGCATACAATCGTTCCATTCGCATGCAGCTGTCAGAAATCTATTTTCGTGTACAGAATAGTGCGGTTGATACGAGTCAAATCTGTTTTAGGGAGTTGTATGGGTATTATCAATACATTGCATGCAACAGCTTCATCTTTAACTAACCCCCCATTCATCTCCCCCCCCCCCTCCCCAGAACCCATCACTTTTAACGAAAACTATGCTCCGACTACCACCTGCGGGCAGCAATCAAGGGGGCCTGAGAGAAAACTCGAACTTTGTGCGAGAAAAAGAAAATAAATAAATATATATATATATATAAATACTCCAGGACTGGGTCCGACCGACCCAGTCCAATTAGCATCCTGGGTGACTAGGTGATGTGAAACGAAGGCTATAATGTGCTCTGGTGTGGAATGCTACTCCATTTAGAACTGGAATAAGTGTAGTGCCCTAACCCTCGGTGAACAGGTAGTTAGTGGAAGGCCGGTTGACAGGTAGTTATCCAAGGGACCCCAGGCGGATTCAACATTTTTGAAGGAGTCCCTATAGATGTCACTCATGCGTTCCATGGTTAGTGCTCTTCATAGGCATGCCTGCCATTGGGTCATGGCTGGAGCTCCCTTCTTCTTCCAGACTGTGGCCAAAGCTGTTTTTGCTGCACCCAGACACAGCCACATGATGGCCTGATCCGCCGTAGTCTGGTACTTCAGATTCGGGTCTCGGAGCCCCAGAAGCGCAAATTTGAGAGAGTCCAGAATGGGGTATCCTAGTATTTATTTGATGTGAGCTAGAATTTTGGTCCAAATAGGGCGAATTGTTGGGCAATCCTACCATATGTGGCGAACGTCTCCTAGGAGGCCACAACCTCTCCAGCATAGGTCTGTCGTGTTAGGAAATATCTTTTTAAGTTGAGTGGGGTACAAGTACCAGTCATAGAGTACTTGGTAGTGGGCTTTATGCTGGGCCATCGAATGGTTGTAACATCGTACGTCTCTCCATAAAGCTTTCCATTGATTATCAGTAATATCATGGCCAAGTGTTTGTTCCCAAACGTCAAGATAACGTGGACGGGGGGATGGCAGGGTGTGGAGTAGTAGGGAGTAGAGGAAGGAAATAGCCCCTTTCATTGTGCCCGCCCCCTTTAGAAAGCGCTCTATTGATTTAAGTTCTCTCGTCACCCCTTCCCTGATCTCGGTTTGCAGGACCCAGCGGCGTAATTGGAGATAGTGGAAATATTCTGACTTGGGCAAATTGAAGTCTTTCTGACAATGTTCAAATGTTAAGATATCCCAGTAGGAGGAATATGTGCTCAAGAGTAAGGCAACCACCCTCCCTCCATGCGTCGAAGAGCCCCGGGTGTAGTGCGAGAGGGAACGCCGGATTGTAGTGTATGGGTGTGAATGGTGAGGGGAACGACATCCATTCAGTCTGTCTCAGTATGTCGTCCCAGATTTGAAGAGTCGTTCTAGTGGGAGTGCTTATATATGCATTAGTCGGTCGGTCTGATGTTGGCTTCCAAAGGAGATCCCATATCAATCGACCCACTATTGCCCGGTCCATATGTAGCCAGTTTTTGTCTGATTCGCTTTGGGACCATTCGACTATGACTCGGCGTTGTGCTGCTTTATAATAAAGAATCAGATCAGGCATTGCTAGGCCTCCTTTGTCTGAGGGTTTGCTTAAAGGTGGACTGGGAGTCTGAGCCTCTTATTTTGCCAAATGAATGTTTTAAGCATTATATGTGTCCTGTGTAGGAAGTTTTTCTCAAGAGTTATGGGCAGGCTCTGGAATAAATGTAGAAACTTCGGCAGGGTCACCATAGCATGTAGTCTGCCGATCCAGGATAGATAAAGTGGCGACCAGCGCTTAAGGTCGGTTTGGAGCTGATTGAGAAGTGGAGGATAGTTAGCAGCAAACAGACTTGATATTTTGGGGGTTAGTTTGATCCCTAGATAGGTCAGTTCCTTCTTTGCACATTGAAATGGTGTAGATGCCACCAGATTTCTCATTTCAGCTTCCGGCAGCGTTAGTTTGAAAAGGAAAGATTTAGGGAGATTAATTCTGAGCCCTTCTACCTGCTCAAAGCGGGCCAACTTCCCTTGCAATGATGTCAGAGATCGCTGGGGGTCCGTCAATGTCAGCAAGACATCATCAGCGAACAAAGACATCTTATGTCCGTCGGATCCGAAGGGCACCCCTCTAATCTCATGGGACTCTCTAATAGCTGCAGCTAAGGGTTCAATGCTAAGCGCGAAGAGTAGTGGGAATAATGGGCAGCCCTGTCTCGTTCCCCTCCCCAGAAAGAAATATTCCAAGGCCACCCCATTAACCATGATTCTAGCACTTGGGGCCGCGAAGTTAGCCCGTATCATGTTGATGAATGTGTCGCAGAATCCGAATCTGTGGAGGACTTGGAAGAGGAAGGACCAGTCTACCCGGTCAAACGCTTTCTCGGCATTTAGACCCAGGAGTCCTGCGGAAATCTGTTTTTTGGTGTTTTTTTCTATTAAGTGGATCACTGCGCACATTATCGTGAGTTTGTCTGCCATATATAAATCCGTGTTGATCCGGATGTATTAGTTCCGGCATCAAATTATATAGCCCAGAAGCCAATATTTTAGAATACAATTTGGCATCCAGGTTGAGGAGTGCTATGGGGCGGTAGGATCCACAAACTGGGGGTCTTTCCCCGCCTTGGGGATCACAGTGATCAATACTTCGCTCATGGTGTGCGTCACCTGTTTAGAGGTCGCAATGTAATTTAAAAGAGTAGTTAGTTGGGGAATAAGTTCTGCGCTGAAGGTTTTGTAGAATTGCGCTGTCAACCCATCCGGCCTGGGGGCCTTGTGTAGTTTGAGGGTCTTAAGTGCCTGTTGCACCTCTTCCTCTGATACGGGTTCTCCCAGTTGTTCGTTCTGAGTAGTCGTTACCTGAGGGAGCGTTACTGTACTTAGGTAACTTGCTTGTGATTGGGGATTGGGTTGGTCGGTCGTGTATAATGTGTCATAAAAATCCCTAAAAATACATACGGGCCTTCCCTGACTCCTCCCGAATCTGTGTGCCTGTAGGGTCTTTTATGCTTTCAATATAATCCCTTTCCACTCACAATTGTCGCGCCAAGTGTGCCCCTACTTTGTTGCCCTGAGCATAGGACGTCTGTTGAAGGCGAAGTAATGTCAACTCTGCCCTATTCTAGTAAATTGCTTGCAGTTTCCCTTTCAGGGCTGTGACGTTTCTCTGGAGTGTGAGTGTGCGATTGACCTTGTCTGCGCGTACTGCAGTTTTCAACTCCCCCTCTAAAAGTAGTCGTTCTGTCATCCTCACTTTGTTGAGTGCGGACATAAGAGTCAGGCATTGGCCTCTAAACACTGCTTTGAACGTGTCTTGGGGGTCGCTTATTCTAAAAAATTCCCTGATGGAATTACGTAAAGAGTCACATAAAGTTTTATCGCGGACTAAGGCATTTGAAAAGTGCCACCTCTTATATTAAGGTTCAGGGCCAGACCACTCCAAGGACACTCTTATTGGGGCGTGATCAGAGATAATGATAGGGTGGATAGGGGCCTCTCGAATGTGGTGCTTTAAGATTTGGCTTATGAAAGTATAGTCGAGCCTCGAATAGCTGCGATGGACATGAGAAAAAATGTATAATCAGTATCTTCTGGGTGTGTTTCCCTCCATGCGTCCTTGAGGTCCATTTGCCGAATAGCTTGCTTCGGTGCTTTCGGGAAACTCCCGTGTGAGATTTATGTGGATTTGAGCTATCCGACCCGAGTGCCAAGTGAGGTTAAACTCCCCCATGAGGATTATGTCTCCCATAACAAAACCCCCCAACAGAGACAGAGTGGTCAAGAAAGAAGAAGAGATGACAATGAAATTAAATTGTTAGCACATACAAGTTGTTCAGGAAATGTTTTGAGTGCACATTTATCAAATTGGCGTGCTCAATGGAATAGGGGACACTATGTCACCAAAATAGTTGAGCAAGCCACACATATAAATCTAAACAAAATTTGTCCAGAGCACCACCACTATAGAACAATTACAAGGTCCATATTTACTGTGGGTCCTTTCAGTTGAGTCCAGCAGTATACATCAGTAAGTATACAGAAAAAAACAGTGGAAAGTTCCAAATTCTTTATTTGTGCACAATTCAGCTTGAACACACAGCGATAGGTTGAAAGACCTTGAAAAGAGGGTGGGATTACAAAGGTGGGATCTGCTTGGGCTGTCTAAAAGCCATATTGTACTCGTGGATATGAAATAATTTGATCATCTACAACAGGAGTTATGTTTGGGGGCCTTTCAGCTCCACATTCATTGCAAAAATGAGCATAAGTTGGCCGGCTGCCCTCGCTTGGGGAGTAGAGTGCTCTTGAAACCACTGAATAATGGGCTATATCTAATATGATATACAGAATACTGTTGAATAATACCCCAGATGGTCGGGATGCCTCAGATCCAGATAGGAAAAGGAAGTAAGAGAGAGGGATGATTCCAACAAGACGAAGGTCCTGGTGAGTAGTGGAGAAGTAGTAATACAGCTTTAAATTGATGTAGATTTCCATTTCACCCGGGGATGACTGCAGGCAGTTGGACGAAGTACTATAGCTGAATGTTTAAGAGATTGCGGAGAAGAGAGATAGTTCCTTCACATCCTCTGGCTGTGCCCTGCAAGAATAGCCTTTTGGGACGGTTTAAGGGAGGTATCGTCTACGGTGGGATGGTTGTAGACAGATGTCTTGGGAATTTGAGGGAAACAGGAACTGCCTACACACCTAAAACTATTTACTGACTTGGGGTTGGTAGTTGCTCAGAGTGATATTGCACAGTAATGAGAAAGCCCAATGGTACCTGAAGTGGTCTCAAGGTATTTGAGGATGGGTTTGGGCATGGCACAAGACAGGATAGTTTACAAGAGCAGAATCGGCTTCATTAAATTTGTTAAAATATAGGGGGTAGAGGGTTACTCAGCATTATTTTTGCCTCAATTAAAACTCTCAACATCACTAGATTGGACGGTTATATGATATTACAACAAATGCCTTTAAAACGCATGCCTTTGGCATGCATCCTTTACAGCGCAATGCTTTTACCATGCATTGCCTTTACCAAGCAGGTCTTTACCACAAAGCTGCCTTTACTGCACATGCCTTTAGAACGAAAAGTAAGTATATATCATATAACTGAAACCCTATATATTAGGTAGTTATTTTTAGATCCACAGAGATGGATTGCAGAGAGGTGGTCCGAGGCCACACCCTATTTTACACCACTCTGCAAACGCACCTCTTGCCACACTGTTGGTGGGGCGATGAGGTTCTCTTGTGTCCTGAGTAGGAGGGGTAGTTGGCCCCCAAGGTTGACGTTGGGGGCTAACTACCCCTCCTGTTACCTCCAGTAAATCCCACAAGTGGGATTGCTAAAAGATGTTCGGAGGCCACGCTCACCTTTCTCCACCACTCTGCAAACGCAACTGCTATGTTATAGTTAGAAATTAGCATTTAAAAAACCTTAGAAATTCACTGAAAAAAACCATAGGTTTCAGGGACGTTATATTTAGAAATTAGCATTTAAAAAACCTTAATAATGCACTGAAAAAACCATAGGTTTTAGGGACGTTATAGGTAGAAATTAGCATTTAAAAAACCTTAGAAATTCACTGAAAAAACCATGTGTTTCAGGCACGTTATAGTTAGTTGGACATTTCACTCGTATAAAACCAGAGAAATTCAGCCGTTATAGTTAGTAGAGCTAACTATAACTCACGCCTCCGCAATGCACTGCTGATGACGTCACATATTACATCACTCATGACATGGTCAGTGAAATCACTGATGACATCACTGATGACATCTCAAATGACCCCTACCACCCAATACCCTTACTCAACCGAAAACCCTAAAAATGCCTTTACTATCCAATAGTCTCACCTACCCTTAAACCCTAAAAATGCCCTTACCACCCTATACCCTTACCCACGCCTAGATCCAAAAATTTCCCTTACCACCCTATACCCTTACCCACCCTAAACCCCTTAAAGCACCCATACAACCATATTCCCTTAGCCACCCCCAAAACCCTAAAATCACCCTTACCACCCAACACCCTTACCCACCCCTATACCCTAAAAACACCCATACACTATTGTGTACTTGTACTGCAGATTAATTGTAATTAAACATAGGATGTAGTTGTAGTGTACATACTTTTTTATTTGTAGATATGCATTTTTAAACACTTTGTAGAGTAATTCTAACAAAGTAATTATTTACATTACAGCATTTAAACATTATAATATAATAGTAAAACATTCAACAACATTGAGTCTATACTTTTATTTGCTTTTTTAAATATGTATTTATACATAAAACATTTCTTTGAAACTCAGATATTTTGCTTAACATTTTTAATATGTTTATTATTTTATAAACATTAATAAATAAAAACCTTTTTTGCATTGATTTTTGTGAGATGAAATACTTTCTTTTTATTTACATTTTCTGCCATTTTTTCCAGTTTTCTAGTTTCTTTGAATTGGAAGTATTCTTTTAAACTCAGAAATTTTGCTTAACATTTTTAATATGTCTATTCTTTTATAAACATTTATAACTAAAATACATTGTTGCCTTGATTTCTAGGGAATGGAAGACTTTCTATTTATTTTTATTTTTCTGCCAAATTTTTTGTCATGTTGGGCTATTCGTGGAGTTTGCGTTCACAGTTTTTTATTGATGGTCCCAACTTTGGTCAGACTATTCTAAACTTATTTCATAGGGTTTAGTGATAAAGGTGAGGTGTTTAGGCTTAGTTAGGCTATTCTTTGTAATTGGATGTTTCTTTAGTGTTTTTGTATTTCGTATAATATATGTTAGTTTACAGTATTGAGGTAGCCCTTATTGTAAAATGGAATGTTTAATTGTATTTTATATGTGTGTTCTATGTGTTTAAGATTGATTTTTAAACTAACTTTTAAGAGCACAAATATTATCACCTTACAAGAGAAGGCACAGTGGGCAGAGGCAGCTACGTTACCGAGTACCTTGACATCAGGACTAGACTGTGCCAGTAGCTATGTTGAGCATTTTGTATTTAAACATAACAAGAACTCCCCCAACCCATCCCTTCCATCAATACATCAAATAAATCCAAGCACCTATGAGCATACTGGGATATTATCATGTCATTATAGGTAATTCACAACCTGAATCAACAGAGTAAAAAAATCAGTATACCAAATGAGGAATCAAAAGCCAAACCCCAAACAAAATACAAGCATGCGTTGTCGACAGAAATATAAAGCATTTTGTGACTGAACGGTCATCATCTTTACTCAAGGATTTGAACACCTCCACAAGGATATCCCAAGGCTGTGAAATACATTGTTTCCGACCTGCTCCTCTCTTTGTAAGTGTGCACTCTTCGACTTAGGCCACGGAACCATAACTTTATTCCATGTCTGCGCTGAGGTGGGAAATGGACGTTTCTAATGAATGGTTATATTTGTCTGGCTAGGAGAATTGCAAGAGCTATTAATTTACTAGAAGCTTGTGGATAGGGAAGAGGTCCAGTATAGTGGTCCCGAAGGAGCTGCATAGCTCCTGTCTAGCAATGCAATAAAGTGTTTCAAATAACTGAGACCAGTATGCTGAGACCAAATTGCAAGCTTTCCAGTACCGGTGATCGGGAGCGGTTTCACATAGGTTACTTCGTGTGGTGTACCTTTTGATGAATGTGTGACTACAAAGGACATCACCCTCTCCTTGGCCAGGAAGTCTATACCCCCTAAAGCCTAGGATTAACATATCAAACTATATCCAGCATCAAGTAGGATTCACCTGGGAAGAAGGTAGTTTTTACTGCATAGCAATAAGTGTCTATATGGCTACTAGAGCCAGTGATGCTAGTGAAGAGATCCTTAAGTCCTGAAGAATGTCCGAGACCAGCTAGGCTATAATTGATGGGCAGAAACTTGTTGGCAGATAGGAGACAGGTTTGAGCAAGAATCCTCTGTATTCCCGTGCGTTTTCGGTTTTAGATATACCCAGGGTCCTCATCAATAAAGGTGAAATACCGAGGAACCCTGAGGTATTTTTAGATAATCTGGATCCCGCCTTGTCCAGTAGTTTTTATCTAAGAACACTCCCCTTCCTTTTAATCTTCGAGGAGGTTGAGTCCGCCCTGGTGGCACTGACCTGCCAGGGTGGGGAGAGGATGCCGATGATGAAGCATGACACTATTATGTGTGTGAGGTTTCCTCTTCCATAAAGGATTGCTTTTCTCGTAAGCACGGCAGAAGTTCTGTGACGTCCAAGAGTGTGGAATCCTGATGGTTGTTGTATGATTACATGACAACAAATCTCCTGTCTTTTCCTTTCTGGTGCTACCATACTCAATATTGTGCTATCACATCAAATTGCAAGACCCCAGCATGTGGGCAAGATAAATGTCCAGGGTATGACACCAAGGACATCTTGAATCAGCGCCAGCATAGAATCTGCTATTACGCTTAGGTGTCAAATAGGCCTTATTAAATTGAATGTATTTAAACCTTGAATTGTGGAACGATTTTGAGGGTATGTCAAGATCTTCAGCCACTTGGAATCATGCAGGATTCGAGCGGGATCAGCCTCGCAAGCGATGTGCAGTTCAGACTGGGAGAGGTCCCAGTGCTACATGTAAGCCTTAAATCAGCAACAAACCAATTTAATGCCATCTCCAATAGTATACAACACTTTTAGCACTTCTTCAGTGGAGGGTACAGAGGACTGAAGAAAAAATAGTTTTGAAGTGTGCAT
Organism: Triturus cristatus; assembly: GCF_964204655.1. NCBI lineage: Eukaryota > Metazoa > Chordata > Amphibia > Caudata > Salamandridae > Triturus > Triturus cristatus. The sequence continues at coordinate 964,467,776 of NC_140588.1, forward strand.
TTGATGTGTCAATTCATGAGGATTTTTCCAGTGAGATGTTATAGTCAGAAATAATTGTCACACAATTAATTATTTCACCAGCACTGAATAAATTACCAAGTGTATTGAGTCTCAATTTGAACCATGATTTGCTGTGTGCGTAACCATCCTGTCTGTGTGTGTAACTATTCTATCTGCTTGGGGAGGCCGAGAAGTGGTATTGCCACAGTGATACTACATGTTTGTAAAGGATTGTGTCAGGATTCAATAGGTGCCTCATAGAGACCAAGGCCCCTTGCATCTACAAATTATTTTAGAATAGAGAGGGCATCCCAATGATGGCCACTAGCCCATATCAACTCACCAAGCAGATGATCTATCTCTTTGAGGAAAAGAAAAGCGAATGAGGAAACTGGGTAGGTTGATAAAATAATATACAAGGTGTGGAAACACTACAATATTAATTAGATCTACACTTCCTCCTACTGCCAATGGCAGTAAAGTCCAAAACATGATTTGTGTGCTAAGTGAACAACCTCCCGCTCTACCAAGGTTCCCCTCGTGTAAGTCGTGCATGGAGTGATAAATGTTGGCTCCCAAGTACCTAATGATGCAGACTCACATATTAGTCTATCATCCAAAACTGGCTGCTGCTGCAATTGTCAGGCTGCATCTAGAGGGAAAACACAGGACTTCATCCAGTTGACACAAATGCCAGAGATTTGTATAAAATCATGTAAAGTTTGTATGATTTCAGAAAGGTCTGCTTTGTTATCCCTTATGAACACCAGAACAACATTGGCATATAACGATGGAGCCTGTGTAGCCCCATGTAATTGCACACCCCAGTGCATCCCCAGAAGTTGTAATCGAACAACTAGATCCTCTATATCTAAGGAAAACAATAAAGGTGAGAGGGGCAGCCTTGACAGGTACTCCTACCAACCGTACAATATTCAGATATGCATTGTCCAAGTTTAACACTAGCTGTCGGCCTGGCATACAAACCATACAAACCTCGGATCTACTTCCGCATTTGTTTGCAAAGACCAAAACACTACAATACTTCATAAATGAATTCCAAGTGTGGAGAATCAAGGGCCTTTTTAAGGACCAGTACATTATAGGCAACTGTAAATCTGGGAATGCGTCAGAATCCATGGGTGTTGCATGGGAACACCGACAACAACACCCATGGAACGCCCCTTACACGCAGAGTAATGCGTGAAAGGGGGCCATATTTACAGGTCATGATAAGCCACGCAGTGTGGCATCTGTGTCATTATAAATATGGCTCAGCATTGTGTGCCACTGAAGCATCAAAAAAAGAGATGCTCCAGTGGGGCAGGGGCCTTGTTAATGCCCCAAAGGCTATTAGTGACTTCCTGGGACTGGCGCATGAACCATGCTCATTCAAATGATATGTGCTCCCCCATGCAGGATGGGCCTTTCCCTCATGCCTTCTAATGTCAGTGTGCCCAAAAAGATGCCTAACAACAGCCTGCTCTCTCGCAGTGCACTCCTCGATATTAAAGTTGCTACGCCGCGTAGTAGTTGACATCATATTTGTTTCAAAGGGCCCAGTGAAAGCAACATATACTGCCGCCATGTTACAGTGATGTGCTAACATTGTGAATGGTAACACTTCTTATTCAAAGAGTATTTATGGGTATATAGGGGAAGTTATTGTAAAGAACGTTAGATTCGCAGTGTGTGCCTCCTCACCCCTGCCATCGCAAATCTAGGGGCTTCTTTACAAGCCCCTTGCGCCGCAGGTGCTTCACTTTTTATGTGATAGAAAGTGATGCACCTTCGGCACAAGAGTCTTGTAAATACGCCCCCTAATGTATATGTGGAATATTAATACATAAGACAAAGCGTCAATTGTTTTTTTCGACAGCAACCGAACCTCATTAAAATTATGCATTAAAAAGGATTGTGACTCATAAACTAAATACACCATTCAACATAACAAACAGTGGGAATATCACTAAAGGCACATCTGTGTCTTTGGAGTGGTGCACATGTCAAAAATATATAGTGTATCATTCGATTCACGCTGAAACAATTCAATACATATTCCAGTCAATGTAAGTTCCAGTAAAGATTAAAGCAACATATAGACCCAGGTCACCAGCATTAGAAACGTGATTCAAATAGGTCACCTCTAGCCAATTCAGAACAGTCTGTACCATACAATGCCCACACCGTTTACAGCTTTGTCTAAAGACCTCAGCACAGACCATGTGTGTCCCCTGTAGGTAAACAACCTGAGCCTTCCAGGTCTGTAAATTTTGTAGCGTTTCTGAAGAGAATTCATCCCCAACATTTCATGTTATTAGCTTATATGAAGCAGTGAATACAAGTTGATAAGTAAGGTTGTATAGTGCAATTCAGAGGTATTACAGAGTAATAAAGCTGAGGGTGTATTCAGTTCAGGAAGCAGGGTTAAAGATAATCACTGGCTGTGGAAAGACAATAAACCACAGTAACAAGTGAGGACAATAATAAATACTCCACCAAGGCCAGATTCCCCAACATTTCCATTCAACAAGAAAACTAAAAATCTAGGCTCAAAATCAGCAAAGGACAAAAAGGAGAGAGTAATCATATGTGCTGTAGTAATGTAGGGACACACTGTTGCATTCAAATGTTAAGAGGAGAGCCCAATAATACACCTAACTGACGGGGTTAGTGTAGAGAACCATCAGCCTGGTGTTCACGACCACTACTAACCAGTAGCCAAGACTTAACATCAATGACGATCATCCAAGGCAAAGAGGAAAAGCATGACTAACACCATACTGGAACTACTTGCCTATGTAAAACAAAGAAACCATGTAAAGCCATGAGCATTATTGAAGAAAGAAAGTCACAGAAGGTAATCATCAGATTGCGATGGTGTGATGTTTTGCAGAGCAGCAGTAGCCTCCACTGCTCTATTCTGCCCCCATTGGATCTGAGAGAATGTGGGTCTTATACTTCAGGATGGGCGAGGCCAGACCTACTGAACCATCGTGAAAACCCAAGCAGATCTGGAAGACGAAGTGGGGAGCTTTGGACAAGCCACTTGAGACCCTTTCAGCTTAGTCCTAGGCTGACTCTGGGTCTGTAAAAAAATGATCATCAGATATTCGAAGTTTAGCTGGGAATAATAGCGTATATTTAAACCAGTTTGAATGTTTTGTATCACTTGCATAAAGGATGAGCATTTGCACTCTGCTGCCAACGTATAATCTGAAGACAGCATCATTCTAGTATTTTCCACTCTGGTGTTCTCTTTTTGCCTGGCAGCTGTTAGGATGGTGCCACTGACCATGTCATGAGTGATGTAATATGTGAGGTCATAAGTAGTGCATTGCGGGGGCGTAGGTTATAGTTAGCTCAGGTGACTTTAACTGCTAAATTTCAATGGTTTTGTACGAGTGAAATCTGAGTCTACCTTTAAGGTCCCTTTAACCTGTGTTTTTTCAATTAATATCTAAGGTTTGTTTTAATTCTATTTCCTAACTATAAGTACTTATAACCTTTGTTTTTTAGTACATTTCAAAGGATTTTCACATTTTATTTCCTAACTGTAACCACTAACCTTTCAGAGTGGGTGTGTGAGTGGCTTTATAGGTCAATGAGTGGGTGTGTGAGTGGCTTTATGGGTCTATGAGTGGGTGTGTGAGTGGCTGTGGGGCCTATACAGTGGGTGGATAAAGGGGGCGGGGCAGGGCCTGGTAGCAAGATGAGAGGTTCTTGGCCCCAACGATCCGCAGCATCATAAGGAACTTCATCCCCAAACTAGGAGTGCACTAGAAGGCATGTTTGAGGAATGCTGGAAAAAGGGACGTGGCCTCTGATAACCTCTCAGCAATCCTGCTGTGTGGGACTGACTGGTGGTAACAGGAGGAACCTCAGCATTCAAGGGAACATCATCCCCCAACCAGTAGTGCGCCAGGAGATGTGTTTGCAGAGTGGTGAAGAAAGGGTGAGGGACCTAGATGAGCCCCAGCAATCCCGCTGTGTGGGGCTTACTGGATTTAACAGGAGGGGATCTTGACCCCCAAGAACCCTCAGTATCCAAGGAGACTTAACCCCCCAACAAGTAGTGTGCGAAGAGGTGTGTTTGCAGAGTGGTGGACAAAAGGGCGGGTCTCTGATGAGCTGCATTAGGATTTACAGTTCATAGGGGACGGGGCCTCGCTAAGCCCTGCGGGTTGAGCCGTAGATTTCAGAAAATATACCCAAAAATTATTCAGACGCATTTTAAAATAACAATTTATGCTTTCACCCCATTTATATCTCCCCATGGGTCTAGGGTGTCCCTATCCTGACCCCTTCATAAACACTACAGCCCAAAAATTTGAGCTCAGGACCATTTCCCTAAAAAAATTAATTGGCGGCTGCAACTTTTCTGTGAAGGTGCGTCCAGCCAATGAGGTCTTTACTTTGGCTCGTGAATCCGCGGATTCCTTTGGGAGGATCAGCGTCCCTAGATCTCTATATTTTTTGCCCTTTAATATCTCTAAAGCTATTGAATGGATCTACTTCAAATCACAAAAAGTGTGCTTTCTGGGCCAAAAGCTAGCTTTCTGGCAAATTTGTTGTAATTCTGTCCAGCAGTTCCAGGTAAAGGGAATTAACATGGGGAAAACGCATTTTGGGACTGCTCCTTTTTCTCAGCCCCCACTTGATGGATCACCCCAAAACTTTCAACACAGCAGCTGAACCGACAAAAGTATAGATTTTGAAAATGTATATATATATCTATCTATCTACTGGTGGTCGCCAGAGGTTGTTATAGTTAGGACCTAGTTTCCATAGGAAAAGCGCTTTTTGACTTGCCTATATCTTCGTTGCCGATTGACAAATCTTCACCAAATGTTGCCCAAAAAGTGTGTCAGATGGTCTTTTTGTGCATGAAAAGTTTCGTAGGAATCCATCAAGCAGGGTTCGAGAAAAAGGGGAGGTCAAAGAAGTACGTTTCCCATGTTAATTCACTAAGAGATTTTAGACACGACTACAGCCCGAACCACTGAATGGAAAATAATACACCAAATTTGAAAGAAATTAAGGTGTTGGTTCAGAAAGTGTTTTTTGTTTTGTTATTTGGTGTAAATCCATTCTTTAGTATTTTAGATAATAAATGAAAACCAAATTTGTATATCTACGGACACGGACCCTCTGATAATCTTGCCGATCTTATGCACAGATCTGATTGGCTGCCAACACTTCAACCAGGAAGGGTTGGCAGCTATTTTGAGTCCCCCAAAAACATAACAATAAAGATAAGGGGATAGGAATACCCTGACCTCCTAGCCCTGGTGCTGGGGTCCTCCAGGAACCCTGACAGGGCCGAAAAGCATTAAAAACAAAACCAGTGAAAATTGCGACAGATTCCTAAAGTCACAGCAAAAATGTAAAAAAGACAGAAGAGCAGTTTTCCGAACTTGTTTAAACATCAGACAAGTGTTTATTAAAGAAAAGAGGTCGGGGCACTTGCGGCCCTCCTCCCTAAGGCCAGTTTAAGCCCCAGGGACCGCCACCTCCCTGGGGTTTATTGGAAACAATAAAGGGAAGGGGGCCATGCGGCCCCCCTCCTGTGGTCTCAAAAGGCATCTGGGACCACCACTTCCTCGGGGCTTCAATATATACTAAGAGTGGGCTGCATAGACCCCTCATATAGGGCTTATAGGAGCCTCTGGGACTACCACCTCCCTGGAGCTTCACAGTAAAATGGAGGGGGCCGTGCAGGACCCTTCTTTGATACCAGAGGGCCCTATGGACCACCACCACCCTGGAGTCAAAATTATAAGCGAAAGGGAGAGGAAGCCACGCTGCTACCCTCCTGGGCCGTGCTCGGCATTGGGACCACCACCTCCTCAGGGTAGGCCCTTCAAACAGAAAGGTGGGGGATAGCGCCACTAATGATTCTGGTGACTGCCACCCCCCAGGGCTGACTCCCTATGTCACGGGGTGCGTTGACGGCTCCCGCTAAGCAAGAGCAAACAGTAAGCTCCCGCTCGCTGGGAGTGGACTTTTCATCTGTTTTCCTGCCCACTGTCAAGCAGGCAGGAAAACAGATAAAAGGATTGCTCCCACACGCAGGGAGCATAATTTTTGCTGCTTCCTATGTCCACACGCAGGGATCTACGTGTTTGAGCAATGCTGGCTCCTGCTGGAGGTGGGGAGCCAGCAGGGGCCGTGGGGGCCTTAAGGCTCCCTGTGGTCCCTAATGCAGCAGAATGGGGGAGGCTAGTCCCCAGGAGATAGCGTCCCTGTGGCCAAAATAAGCCCGGGGAGGGGTACTGTGCCACTTCCTTCCTGATTAAGTCTTGGCTGAGCCCCAGAGGATGGGTCCCTAAGGCTGAAATTGGCCCACATAGGGGGGCAGCGTGGCCCCTCCCCTTCTATAAAGGACTTCCTAGGCTTGGCGAAGGCAAAGCAAGTGGTTTTTCTCAGCACTTGGGTAGATATTTTGATAAAATGTGGACTCTTGGTGGATAAGGGGGCAGGTGCAGTTCTGTTGTGGCCCAGTTACTGACACAGCTACTTACACACCCATACAGACACTTAAACACCCACTCAGGCACTCACACACCCACTGACAGACTCACTCATACACTGATAAACCCACTCACTGACCCACTCGGACACTCACAAACCCATTCACAGACCTAGTCAGACACATTCACACAAACTCATAGACCCACTCAGACACTCATGCACCCACTCACAGATGTACTCAGACACTCTCACACCTACTCACAAACTCAATCAGGCACTTATGCACCCATTTACAGAACCACTCAGGCTCTCTCACAGCTACTCACAAACCTATTCAGCCACTCATGCACTCATTCACAGACCCACTCATGTCATCTCTTACACCCACTCAGAGACTGACTCAGAGACTTACGTACTGACTCACAGACCCCTCAGAGACTCACACTACCACTCACAGACCCAACTCAGAAACTCACACACACCCACTTGCAGACCCACTCAGCCACTTATGCACTCATTCACAGGCTGACTAACACACTCTTGGAGGCACTAGCAAACCCACTCAGACACTCTCACATTCACTCACATACCCAGTCAAACACTCATACACCCACTGAGACACTCATGCACCCACTCACAGACCCACTCAGAAACCCACTCACACACCCAGTGAGACACTTATGCACCCACTCCCAGACTCACTCAGATACTCACACACCCATTGTGACAGTCAAACACTCACTCACACACCCATTGAAATACTCATGCACTTACTCACCCACTCACCCACTCACTCTCAAAGGTACAGTTCAGAAATAAAATGTAAAAACCTTAGAAATTCACTACAAAAATCAAAGGTTAGAGGAACATTATAGATGTTACAGGGACGTTATAGTTAGGAAATAACATTTAAAAAATCTTAGAAATTCAATGAAAAACAAAGGTGACAGGGGTGTTACAGTTAGGAAATAGAATTTTAAAAAACTTAGAAACTGACTGAAAAAAACAAAGGTTACAAATATGTCATAGTTAGGCTCAGATTTCACAAAACCAGTGAAATTCAGCAGTTATGGTTACCTGAGATAACTATAACTTAGGCCCCGCAATGCACTGTTTATGATCTTGCATGTAACATCACTTGTGACATGGTCAGTGACATCATTGATTGCATCTCAAATGACATCACTCATGACATCATACACAGAACCACTCACACACCCACTCACACGCTCACAAAACCTCTCATAACCCACTCACACACCTACTTACACACACTTCCACTCACTTACCCACACACCTACTCACATAGCCACTAACTCACCCATACATTCACTCACACAGCCACTCACTCCTCCATACAGCCACTCACTCACCCACTCACTCACCAATATGGCTACTCATCACCCAGTCACCCACCCATACAGCCTCTCAACAGAGCCACTCACATACCCACACCATCACTTACTTACCCATTTACACATCCTTATAAGCACTCACATGTCTACTCACTCACCCATACAGCCACTCTTACAGTCACTCTCCAATACAGCCCCTCCCACAGACACTCAGTTAATTAAACACCCACTCAAAAAGCCATTCACTCAGCTAAATAGCCACTTTCACACTGAGTCACTCACACAGCCACTCGCTTACTCATACAGCTACCCACTCGCTAATACAGCTACTCCCACAACCACTCACTCACCCATACAGCTACTCAGCCACCCACTTATTCACCCATACAGCTACTCACACACCCACATATTCACCCATACAACCACTCTCACATCCACTCACACACCCACTCACACACAGAAACAGTAGCACAGCCACTTACATAATATATGTTTGAAATAGTATTACTCATTAGTAATACACAAAGTATTCTAATTTAACTTTTGTATTACTTTAATATATATGTTTAACACTCAAGTGAAATCAAGTAAATCTTTATTCGAATTTATGAACAAATTCATAAAAGATACATTGTTGCAGGGATTCTGCTTATACACAGAACTATGCGTAGAACCCCAGGACCTCAGTGAGTTGTGGTGTACCAGAAACTCACCTCAGAACCCAGAACCCAGTATCCGGCTAGCATAAGTGTCCCATTCGTTATCCGAGATTTAGCTCGGCGGTCCCAATGAAAAGACAACCCAGAACAAGCGACTCAGTACATACTCAGGAATGGTGGGAATCGGAAATACCTGTTCGTATATTATTCTCACATCAGTCCACAACAAGAATCAACAGAGACACGGTGAAAATAAAAAGAGTTTATTTTTATAGACCACGTGTCCTAATATGCAGTACTTTGGCTAATACAAGCAGACAAATGATTAAAATCAAAACCATCAGCATAGTTACAATTCCATAGAATATAAAAGGGGTGATCATGTTATAATGACAGTGGATACTTCCACCTTCCCTTTACTAAGAAGCTAATATTATTATTAGACTAACAGAAGGTCTCTTAGGCTTGAATAGGGGACCCCATACCTCAAAGATCAGCTTAGTGAAATCACATCACAGGAGCATCAGGAGTCTTCTCGCAGGAAGGCTCGTCTTCGGTCTGAATAATAAACATGATGTCCGTGATATTAAAAGCACCAACTTTCAGGTATGTGCAGCTGCTCGTATGTTATGACTAAATAGTGGGTCGATCAACCTAGAGTGGAAAACATGCATTGTCTAACAACTCAGACTGTTTGTCACATCGTGTGCAGACCAAGGTCGCTTCGCAGAGCTCGGGATGGTAACAACAGATTGCTCTCGTGTGAGGCAAAACTCGAGTCAGCAGTTCGTTTAAGCAATAACATGTGAACGCAGTGTCATGTGCAAAAGCAGCAAGATGGCTTTCTAACTTCTGACGTGGTTATGCTAACTTAACAATGTATGTACGTATTAAGGGAGTCCTTACTACATGCCCCCTTGATCGAAGCACTACTTAGTATGCAAGAAAAGAGAGAACGCAGAGTTCAAGCGCGACAGAGCAGAACAAGGCGTATCCAATTTAAAAAACATTGATCAGTTCAGGCAAAGTCCGAACAGGAAAAAACCAAAAATGGAAAGAAAAAACAAAAAACCTCAAACGTGCCGTGGGGGGTGAAAAAATGAAAAAACGCCTCACCGGGCAGAAGTGCAGACGTACAGGGACAGTTCAAGACACGTGAGGAAAACACAGTGGACGATAGTTCACTCAATCCATGAAAGTATATGCAGCATATGTGGCCACTGCTTCCAGCAGAAAATCATTGGCACGGCCACTGAAGGTTTCAGCCATCCAGTTAAGTAAAGAAAAGGAACATACGTGTTCTTCTATCAGCGGAGCCTCTAGCGCCATCAGAGGGCAACCAGCGTGTACTTCCAAGTAACTCATATCCAAGAAGTCATATGCCGCTCTCACGACGTCCCAATTACCCAGGATACCATGCGCGGCACCGCAGGCCATAATCCGAACACCAGAACAGGCAGACTCGTGAGACACTAAGGGCCTCATCAGTCGATCAAAATCCGGGTCCGGAGACACCATGTTGGTTAAGCACAAATCCATAGGCCATCCAAAGGGACAATCTAGGCAGTGGAAGACAGGTTGCACGCAGGTGAAGTAGGAATACCGGAAGGATAATCCATATGCCAGGCTCAAAGTCGCCAACGGCAGGACACCATAGTAATCAAGCATCCTGTCACGAAGAAGCTGCAGACGGGACAGGCTGTCGTGTGGCACAGAAAGAGCAGCCATTCCGCAAGATGAAAAGTAAAAGTAGCACACCTGCCACTAGAGCCAGAATTAACGGGACACCTCCAAAGACGCTGGAGAAAATAGAATGAAAAAATGCCGGAATCACACCAAAAATAGTTTGGAAAGAGGTCACGAGGCCCGAGCCCACAAGTTTAAAAAAATGAGCCAGGCCAGTCGTGGACGAGGCATTGAAAATTGTTTGGATCAAAGCTCCAAAATGCAGGGGGAGGTCAGTATTCAAAAGCGCCTGTACCTCGGTGCGCGTATTTGCTACGTGAAGGACAAATGTTTCCCGGGAGGAAGTCAATGGCACCTCCTTTTGGGACAATAGCGCTCTTATTCTGCTCATCTTGTTGAACTCTGCCTTCAAGGTTGGAATCGAAGGCCAGATGGAAGCATCCAGCCTCCCATGCGGGGGTGGAAACAGGACGTTATTGCAGCAGACAACCCTCTGTGTTACAGTTACTATATACGGGATCCCTACTAACATCCCGCAGCAAGCTTCATTGTTTAAAATTAAATAACTACCGTTTGCAAGCAGCGTGAAAGATGGTGTAATCACTGGTACCGGGATACCTTTGAGGACGCAGGCCAAATTCGGAGCGTGTACATTACAAGCTCCGTGTAATTGAATGTGCCTACATACAACAGAATGATCAGGTGACGTTGTACATTATTCACCCTTCAGATAAACCTCAGTACCGTCCCTTGTACATCTATATGTAAAGGGGAGGGACCAGACTTCATGTATGAAAGCGGTACCCAGCTGTTCATATCTACCCAGAGCATAGTGTTTCATACAAGAGGTAAACTTAAAAAGTGCGAACGGTAGAGTTATCAATCCGTGTAAGAGCCACACAGCGGAGTCGACTTCCGCTACAGAGAAAGGTAACGGCTCCAATTTCTCAATATGGAGCAAGGAATATGTAGCATCCTTCATGGACATGAACTGCTGTTTGTCAGTAAGGTTAAAGGGAAGAAATAACGATGTTGTATTCAGATAGTCCCAAGGGACCTTCCCTGCCTTCAATGTTTGTAATGTCCATGCAAACTGCATAACAGAACGCAACTGGTTTTGACCATGATACAACACAGACATATCATCCTGCACAATATCCACAATTGAAGAAACAATATTATCTAATGTATAAATGCGAGAAGAAAGAGTGTTAATGCTGTTATCAATAACTGCTAATACTTTTTCCATATTAGCCTGATCAATAGCTCTCAATCTTGAAGCTGCCTCAATTTGCGACAGTTTCCATACTTCGTTGTAAATAGCATACGCCCATCTCTTGGATCTGCCACCCACAGGACCTTTAACAAAATCATTCAAATCTATTTTGTCATGTAACTTTGATAAATGAACTTTGACAGATGCCAAGGTGGAATGTCACAGCCAGGACTGACATAATTTCCCTACAGAGTATGTAGTTACTGTATGTGACGACTCAAACCGGGGGTCCACGCGATCTTGAGTATACCCCGGTTTCAGTCCTAGAAAACGACGTTGACAGGTATCAGAACTGCTTTGCCAAATTAACCATCCCTCACTATTAAATTTCGAAATATTGAAAGACGAATTAGAAACCAATAACTGCAAAGCAGGAAGGGACAGATCTGTGTGATTATACCAATTTGGGTAAGCACCAAGATCCGGCACAGAAGGCGAATTTAGTTTTTTAGAAGTGGCCAATCCGAAACAGGTGGTTTGGAAGATGGTTGCATTTAAAAACAACATATGATTTGGTACTAGACAGGCACGGTGTAAAGCTTCAGTTCCCTGAACCTGCCACGGTTTGGAACCCCAAACCGACTTAAGATCAATAGTAGCCTTCCATAGATCATAACCTTTGATTGACAACTCATCCATAAAGGACTTAGAATATAGCAATTTGGTGTGTGTCAGTCTAACCTTGGAGGCAGACTCAGGCTTAACTTTAAAATAAAAGGATGCTGGGGCCGAAACACCGAAATCAGTAAAATAAGTAAACTTATCAACTAATGTATGTGAACTGCCAAACGAGGGGGTTGGACAATGTTCCCATTGGGTAAAATTTACAAAATTTCTAAACGAATTCGATTTATGCAGGAAGTGATTGCCATAATGTTGAAAACAATACTGTTCCGCATAATTAGCCGCATTTTCATACAAATCCTCAGCATCAAAGGCGGCATAATATTTCAAATCTGAAAACAGTGCACATCCCAATCATCAGAACGTATGTTCTGCTTAACTACATCACCCATAGAAACACGAAATACATTAGGCACATTAATGACCTCTGTAGGCCCATGAATTTGAAATTTAACTGCATCCCATGCGATTCCATCCATGACGGGCCAGGCAGTAATATTCACAAAAGTCTGGTCCCTTTTCATGATGTGGGATGAGGAGTGGGTGGCCAAAGTTCCATTGATAAGTCCAATTGTCGATCTCTCTTTGAGATAATGGCCATCCACCAAACGGAAGAAAACTACAACAAATCCAATGGACATAAACAAAAAAATACCAAAAAGCATCAACCAGATGTATGTCCAAGGGGCTATCAAAAAATGTTTCTTAAACCAGCTCACAAAAACAGCAATGTTTGATGGGGGAGTTGAGGGCAAAGAGTTAGTGTCAAAGGAAAAACGGGACTGGCCAAGTGCCGTAGATTGTAAAACAGGCGAAGGTCCACGTGTAGGATAAGCATACTCAGTCTCTTCGGGCAAACCACCAGCAGGTGGTATCAGCAAGGGATCAGTAACTGAATGCATCTCGATGGCAACATCAGACAAGGTGGTAGAAGCAGGAACCAACATTGAATGTCTTTGCATCGTCTGGCATGAAACTGCCGGAGTCATACTAAGAAGTATCGGCCACTCGCTGAAGTTTGACATTGTCAATTGAGATGTACCTGTTTTCTTTGCGACCAGGAAGTGGAGGTAAAATGACTGTTCTTGTACCCTGCACTCCAAGCACTGGAACTGGTGCACGATAAGAGGGGCCGAACTCCTTCTTGTTCTCCACCTTCTCACGGACCAGATCTCCAACTCGGGGTAGCCAGCCGACTACCGGAATCTGAACCTCAGCTTCAGACGTGGAGGGCAAATGTTCTTTCGAAAGAGAGTCTCTGGCTTCTTGAAGAGTCTGTAAAACAGCACAGTGATCATCTACGTCAAAGGGTGCGGTCGACGCCGCAATGTCTAGACCATCAAGGTCTGGAACAAACATTCTGATTCCGAAGAGCATCATGTACGGGGTCCGCCCACCCAGAGACCTTCTAGGGAGATTATTTAGTGCACGTTGGACGTTATACAAATGGGCTAGCCAGTTCCGGCCTGTGCCTAAAACACGTGCTGTCAATGATTGCTTTAAGTCACGGTTCATTCGCTCCACCACACTATTACCCTCAGGTCGGTAGGGAGACGAAAATTTGACTAGGACCCCCAAATTTTTCATAGCCTCCTTGTAAGCCTTAGAGGCGAACGCAGGGCCCTGATCAGAATGGAAGGTACCACACGCAAAAGTTCCCACAAAGACACGCAAATCCCTGATGACAGTCCGCGAGTCAGCACTCCTTTGTGGCCATACCCATAGAAAACGTGTGCACGAATCCACTGCAACCAAGATGTACTTGTACGCAGTATCAGAAGAAAAAGGACCGCAGTGATCTAAATAAACACAACCAAATGGCTTATTAGAGATGTACAGCTGTGTCTGTGGTGGGCGCGCAACAGTAGAAGGTTTAATCTGTTGGCAAATGTCACAATCAAGAACATAAGCGCGCGCTTGTTTATATAAACCAAACCACCAGTAACGTTGTTGTAGCAGAGATATTGTAGCTGACACACCGGCGTGGGCTGACGCCAACCCCTCGTGCGCAGCCAAGATCAGTGCTGGTCTGCAGTCCGCGTTGGGAATAATTCTATCACCAACGTCGTTAATCCTCACTAATGGGACGTTATCAGGACTTAAATGATAAATATACCGAGAGGGAAAACCCTTCGGGTAATCTCCTCCCTTCTCTGTAGCAGCAATAGCTACCAAGATGTCATCATCAATCTTACTTTTGGATCTTGTAACTGCTGCCACTAAGTATGTAGCCACTGCTGTTTTCGCTGCCTCGTCAGCTAAGCTGTTGCCGACAGCATGGACACCAAGCCGCTGGTGACCAAGAGTGTGAATAACACTCACGAGAGGGAGACGTTCTTTAAAGTCTGCCACCCGAACCCAAAGCGTTTTATGCTTAATTGTGCTACCTTTAGTGTCGCGGTAATCATTCTGAGACCAGAAGTGTAAATTGTCATTGTAGGACTGGACACAGTAGAAGGAGTCACTCACTATAAGAGTAGTGACTCGGGGATCAGCAAACTCCAGTGCAAGCACCAGAGCCCGGAGCTCCGCCAATTGCGCGGTACAATCACCCAATGACTGCGTATGCACTGCATCAGATTGGAATTCACCATTTACGAATGTACCTACGACAATTGCGCAAGCCGCAGAATAAGCGTGCTTCGATCCAATTGCGGGTTGCGCAGACCCGTCAGTGTATATGACACAATGGGATTCTTCGAGCGGGCGCAAAGACAGAGGTGCCGGATGAACGAATTCATACTGCAAGTACTCTTGAGTCTGTAATGAGGCATCAAAGATGTAAGTGACGTCTGGCGACGTCAGTGTTGTGGCCCATTGTATCCACCGTGGATGCAAAGCTTTAGAATTTGGTACACTTGCTTTAGTCACTGCCTCTAAAGCAGGATATGGAGTTACAACCAGAATCTGTTTCCCATGCGACAGTGCGCGTTCCTTGAGGATCGCCATCTGCACAGCAGTCAGAACTTTTTCGACCGTGGAAAAACGTAATTCAGCAGAGGTGTACAAGTGGGATTTGTACGCAATGGGGACTGTGTCGCCCTCATTAAACGTAAAATACGTGAACCCCACGGCGCCTGGTACTATTCTTATTACCAGGTTAGTGCGGTTATCACGTGTCAGCAAGTATTGTGAAGCAAGAAGGTCAGCCTGTAAAGACTGTAAAATTGCAGAGTGTTCTAGCTGCCAGCTAGATTTCGAAAACGAAGGCTGTACCAAGGCGTAAAGCGGCTTGATACGCTGGGCATAATCAGGAATGTACGTACGGACGAAATTCAGAAAACCCAGCAGAGATTGTAATTTCTTCAGTGTCGTAGGAGCACTTAAGCGTGCACACTTTTCCAGAAAGTGGGGGGCTAACCCCTTACCTTCATTGTTGAGCTCGTAGCCCAAAAACACCACCGTATATTCTGCGATGTGAGACTTCGCAAAATTGAATTTGTAGCCATAGTCAGCAAAACTCACGATAATATTGTCAACCCGAGACAGATGCGGCATCAGCTCATCATCCGTAAGATAGATATCGTCAACATAGGAGTATGCTTCGGGGTCTATTCTTTCTAAGAGAGAAACCACGCGAGCAGTAAAGATGCCAGGGCTATTTTTGTAACCCATGGCTAATCTTGTAAACTGTTTTTGTTTTCCGCCTGAAGTAAACGCTGTCCACTGGCTACTCAGTGTGGACAGGTTGTGGCTAAAAAAGCCATTGGAAATGTCAAGTGTCGTTTTAAATCTTTTACGCACGAGACTGTCGACCAAAGCCGAGCTATGTGTATTTTGTACCGCGCAGGTCCGGCAATGGGAGTTTAGGTGCCGGTAATCCAAAACTAAACGGTACGAGCCGTCAGGCTTCGTTACAGTGAATAAAGGGTTATTCATAGGGGACACACATGTTTCAATAACACCCTGATATTCCAATTGTTCAAGGATTGCCGCGACGTGGGTTCTAGCTTCACGACGCATGGGATATTGAGGTTGAGGCTGGGGCATAGACCGCAATGGAATCTCATGGCAGGGGGACAATCTGTCCCATCCCACCTGAGTACGATACACCGCCGGCGCAAGCGCAAGCGCCCACTCCTCAGCATACACTTCAGCTTGGTCCTTAGGCACTGTGTGCGCAAAGGACGGGAGGATTACTTCCTCCCCTCTAGGAGCCTCTAAAATGAAAGCTGGGGGCCAATCTGCCTCCGCTAGGAGGATATCATAGGTGGTGGTCAGATTATCCCAAAAAATCCCTTTTATTGTACGTTGTATGTCACCCTCTATTAATAAGACTATTTCATAAAGTCTGTCAGGGGGAGCCACTCTGGTGTCAGCTGTTTCAACAGTAACCGATATATCAGTTGCTGTCACCGCCAGAAATGGACGCAGAGCTTGACGGACTATGGTAATTTCCGCTGCGCTGTCCAGGAGCGTCAGCGCCCATGTCCGGTTCCGAAGCTGTGTCCGCACTATCTGAGGCATACCTTGCCGTCAGAGCCGCCACTTTCTTCTTCTGAAACGGGGGTCTTTGTCGCGCAAATTCGTCCTGCTTGCCTTTACACTCAGTCTGTCGGGGCTGGTCACGCTGTTGTGGAGTACCCCGACCTTTGCCACCGCCTCCGCCACCGGACTGTGTAGCCGATGTTTCCTGTGAAGAACGAGGAGAGCGCTGTTCAGAAACCTGAAATCTATCAGGAGACTTTATAGCAGCACGATCGCGCAGATCATAAGTGCGTTCACTACTAGACTGTACGGGAGAGGCAGGCCGAGAGCCCTGTTTCTGTTGCTGCTGCTTTCCCTGTTGTTTAACCTGCCATTTTTGTTTAGGAAAAAAGGGCCGATCGTCCTTACCAGACGTTTCTGCCTTACCCTGCTGTTTTAGATCGGGATTCTTTATTACAGGCTTAACTCCTAAAGAGCTACGACCCAAATCCCGATATGCCTCTGCGATTATTTTCGCAAATTCCTGCGGTTTGTCCTCCTCAGCAACTCGTTTCAGTTCATTACGAACCTGGAAATGCAAAGCATCACCCTTCAGGTTACCAATTATCATGGTAGCCACCAGGTCAAATTGACCGAGGAGCCGCATCCCTAACTCTATCGCAGACTCCGCACCATGGTTCTCTTGAACTCTTTTGATAACGGAGGGCAGCTGCAACATAGACGGAGTGCCAAAGCACTGCGCGTACGTCGCTGCAAAGACCTTGCCCCAATTTACACAATCATCTATGTGGGGGACCAAGTCTTTAGGCAAACTAATGGTGAGGATCCTGTGTTTCTCCACAGGAGTAGTATTCGGGTAAACCGCTTCTATTTGGTCAAATTTTTCAGCAAGCCAAAAGGGGAAATTATCCCTATTTTGGGGGCGCTTGCCCATAACAGAATTAACCATAACAGGACTAATGACCACCGCGTGATGATCAGTAGGCTGTCCCGCAACAGCAGGTGCCCCCGCCTGCATATTGCGCGACACATATTGCACTAACGCCCTATATACCGTAATGAGGGCAGTGTGTAGTACACGCAACTCAGCCACCGTCACCGTGAGGTAACGGGGATGAGGCATAAATCCGGCTAGTACCGGCCAAGTGGCCCCTGCAATTGATAAAGGGCCCATTCTCGGCGGTATAACCACATGGGGAAGGGCGCCATTAAACCAAATATGGTGCTGCCAAGCAGATATTGGTATTTCCTGTGTCCTATACGGCGTATAGTTCGCCGGCACTGCAGCGGCAGTGTAAGAATGAAAGGTGTCATCATCCCCCACCGCTGGAATCGTCACCCAGGAGTAGAACAACTCATATGGATGAGCCGCATCGGCTCCCACTACAAAGATGACGTTCATACCAGTGTCCGGTACCCCATACTGCGTCAAATGACGTTTCACAGCTGCTCGGCTGTGCGCCGCAATGTCCACCGACATTAGGACAACACACACTTGAAACTATCAGTAGCACAAGGGTTCAATAACCTTTTTAATTATCAAGCTTGAAAGAACCTATATCAATAGACCTAGGTAGGTTTTAAATCCGTCAGACTTGTTATCCGGAAACAAGAATGAGGGTGTTGTGGACAAACGCGAGCACTACTAAGGCGTTTCAACTCATAGACCAAACGTTAGGTGCGCCATGTTGCAGGGATTCTGCTTATACACAGAACTATGCGTAGAACCCCAGGACCTCAGTGAGTTGTGGTGTACCAGAAACTCACCTCAGAACCCAGAACCCAGTATCCGGCTAGCATAAGTGTCCCATTCGTTATCCGAGATTTAGCTCGGCGGTCCCAATGAAAAGACAACCCAGAACAAGCGACTCAGTACATACTCAGGAATGGTGGGAATCGGAAATACCTGTTCGTATATTATTCTCACATCAGTCCACAACAAGAATCAACAGAGACACGGTGAAAATAAAAAGAGTTTATTTTTATAGACCACGTGTCCTAATATGCAGTACTTTGGCTAATACAAGCAGACAAATGATTAAAATCAAAACCATCAGCATAGTTACAATTCCATAGAATATAAAAGGGGTGATCATGTTATAATGACAGTGGATACTACCACCTTCCCTTTACTAAGAAGCTAATATTATTATTAGACTAACAGAAGGTCTCTTAGGCTTGAATAGGGGACCCCATACCTCAAAGATCAGCTTAGTGAAATCACATCACAGGAGCATCAGGAGTCTTCTCGCAGGAAGGCTCGACTTCGGTCTGAATAATAAACATGATGTCCGTGATATTAAAAGCACCAACTTTCAGGTATGTGCAGCTGCTCGTGTGTTATGACTAAATAGTGGGTCGATCAACCTAGAGTGGAAAACATGCATTGTCTAACAACTCAGACTGTTTGTCACATCGTGTGCAGACCAAGGTCGCTTCGCAGAGCTCGGGATGGTAACAACAGATTGCTCTCGTGTGAGGCAAAACTCGAGTCAGCAGTTCGTTTAAGCAATAACATGTGAACGCAGTGTCGTGTGCAAAAGCAGCAAGATGGCTTTCTAACTTCTGACGTGGTTATGCTAACTTAACAATGTATGTACGTATTAAGGGAGTCCTTACTACAAGATAACTATAAAAAAGTGTGAAACTGTTATATCCTACTTAATTGATTATCATTTTAGTCCAGCCCTGCTGCCACTAGCTGCTCAGCCAGAGCGTGAGATGGTCATAGAATGTTGGTGTGCCTGTGATGCATGGAATGCCTGGGTGTCTGAGTGGATGAGTGTTGGCAGTTGAAGATGGGCTGAGCAGCTAGGGAGGCTGCTCCTGGTGGGGCTGGTACCACACTAGGCTGGCTGGAGTAGAGACAGATGTAACCTGAACTGGAAGATGAATAAAGAAGACTGATAATACATACTGGCTCCAGTTGTCTTTCTACAGAGATCACAACATTTATTTTGGCGACGAGCGGTCTTGAACCCTAGAGACTCTTGGTGAACCTCTGAAACTAAGGAACTATAAAGGAAATAAAGGAGAGACTAAGAGGTCCTACAAGCAACTACATCTACAAAGAAAGAATTCCCAGGAAAGCCAGCGCCAGCCCCACCAGTGTCCTTTCCATTGGACAGCCCTCAGAGAAGTGTCATCAAAAGGACACTACAGCCTGGGAATACTACTAACACCTTAAGAACTACAGTGAGTTGGAGGAGTAGCTAAGCTACAGCCGCATCTGGTGTTCCAGCCACAACGTTAGCCACAAAAGGATTACAGTGAGTTGGAGGAGTAGTCAAACTACAACTGTAAATGGTGTTCCAGCCACAGAAAGAAGAAAAAGTCAATTTGAAAGATGTAAAAACGGAGAAAGTGTGCAGTGGCTGTACTCATGGAGTATATCTTGTTCAAAAGGGTTCTTAATTGACAGTTGCAGCGATTTGGAAGGCCTCCAAAACCACAGTGACAGTTGCAGCTATTCAAGGGGCCTCCAAAACCACGGTGACAGTTGCAGCGATTTGGGGGGCTTTCAAAACCACAGTGACTCACTTCGTATTACTAGGACTACAGTGACATCAAGGGATAAGGCATATATGGTGGTACATTCTGTTTCTGAGAGAAGCGGTCACATCACTCTGCATCTAGTTGTTCTGCATCCAGTTGCTGCGCAGATGGAAAAAATATTTGTTCACGATGCTGTGCTACGTTTGTGTTTTCCTGCTACATCGTGAGTGGAGTTCCACAATTATCGTGTTTGCCCTGGATTGTGTTGGCTTGGGCATTTAAAGGAAGGTATCATTATTACTATGTGCACGGGAGCTGAAATCCTAACTCCGGGTCTTCTTCTGGAGCTGGCTATCTCAAGTTCAGCGGTGTTCATTTTTGGGGCTGATGTACGTAAAGTGTGCGGGCTTGTATCGAGGCCGTTTGGTGAAGTGACATGCCCGGACATCGACTTTACATATTTACGTTTGGGGGTAAGTAAACAGTAATTTGTATTGGTCGTACAACCCCCAGACTTTGGCCAGTTCAACCGCTCTCCTCAAATTTGAATTATAAAATTGAAGCTCGTGCGACTCACGTTTGTTAGGCATTGCGCGAGGCTCCTGTGGAACTTCTATGACGTTTTCGCCATTCCGCTGTTGTTTCCAGCCTTGACGTGCTGTGAGCCATCCGGCTGTACGTGGAATTACGTGCGGCCATTTTGTGTTTGGTGGCTGCTGTCCATGCTCTATGCAGCATTGTAGTTTTCCACGGATGCGCTTTGCCAACCACGCAATATTTTTGCCAGCCACAATGCTATTAATAAAGTTTTGTCGAGTTCGACAGGAGGGTCAGGGACAATGCGGTGTCTACGCGAGTGAACATATTCTGGAATCGTTGATTCTTCGCGACGTGAACATATATTGGAATCGTTTATTTTTCACGATGTGAACGGATTCTGGGATCGTTGATTTTGGAATCCTCTGAGTGGAATCCTCCGTTTCATGTATGTCGGAGTTGTTTCACTGGAGGTAATGACTGATGTGTGAACCCATCTTGTCTGGACCAGTGATAATTTTATTTATTTGAATGGATTCGTTTAGGTAGAGTTCCATTGTTTGCTCACTGTATTGTATTGGATCCATTAAGCTATGGATCCTAAGGTGTCCTGTAACTCTTATGTGCCACAGAGTGAACTTGTAGTCCTGTCAAAAACTGAAGTTCTAGATCTGTAAAGTGTTTTTTTTTCTTAGGTACTGGTCATGGTTTCAGGTGGTGTACGTTGTTCGTGTGTCCCCACAGTGATGTGATGATTTGTGTGATTTAAGTAGGGGACCAGATCTTTCACAAATCGGGTGAGATATCGCTCACCGGTGTGGGGCACAGTGCACTAGTGTTCTACTGTTAATGGGACGGATATAGTATTAGTTTGAGAAAGATTAAAAGATATTGTGATGCCACAAGTTTTTCAAGGGATGGGTCTTCATTAAGTCCTGTTGTTGGTCATTACGTTATTCCCATACACGTGGGAAGGTTGTGGGTAACGACCCTGTGATTAGTTATACGTTTGTTACTCCCATAGGGGTATGTAACCTCCACAAGGGGGTCTAGAGCTCTTTTTGTATTAATGTTCGGTTACTCCTACATGGGGGTATGTAACCTCTACAAGGGGTTTGGAGTACCTAGGTTAACCCTCACACTGGGTTGGGTTCTGGTTTAGTCCATAAATAGTTTGTACCTAGGTTAACCCTCACACTGGGTTGGGTTATGGTTTAGTCCATAAAAAGTTGTGCACAGTACTAATGTACATCCCTTCACGGGAGTTGTTATGGGTGACGATCCATATACTAGTTTGTTTCCCTTTCTCTTGGGATTGTAGTTGTAGGGTATGCTATCTTTAGAGCTACTTTTAGTTATACATTGGGGCTTTGGTTGTGTGGGGTCTTTTACCCTTTGCGTTGTAGTGCATTATGTCATAGTGTTTAATGCAAAATGCTTCAAATGTATTTCTGGTAATGTTATTGTTGCTTCAAAATGTTTTATTCTTTTAGGGAGGGATGGGAGATACTGCTTATCAAATGTATTTATCTTATCCGTTCTTTCTGTGTTTAATGGTTCTTTGTACTGCGATGTTTTAATTTTTTATGTTTGCATCTGTGGGACTTGTACCATTATTCATTTTGCTTGTGGATAGTTCTTCATTGATGTTTTATTACTTGCATGTTTTGTTTTCGTTGAAGAAAAAGGGATAATGTTATATCCTACTTAATTGATTATCATTTTAGTCCAGCCCTGCTGCCACTAGCTGCTCAGCCAGAGCGTGAGATGGTCATAGAATGTTGGTGTGCCTGTGATGCATGGAATGCCTGGGTGTCTGAGTGGATGAGTGTTGGCAGTTGAAGATGGGCTGAGCAGCTAGGGAGGCTGCTCCTGGTGGGGCTGGTACCACACTAGGCTGGCTGGAGTAGAGACAGATGTAACCTGAACTGGAAGATGAATAAAGAAGACTGATAATACATACTGGCTCCAGTTGTCTTTCTACAGAGATCACAACAGAAACACTTCCAAACTTCATGCAAAAGTCATATTACAATACATTTCCTACAGGAAAAAGACAACACAGTATAAATAATGTAAAATACTAAAATCTTAAAATGTACTACTTTTGTGATTTATGTGTGGATGAATCTCAGCTAAAAATAATTTCCTGCTATCTATTCATTTTCATCATATCGGAGATCATCTAGGAAAATCAACTATTTTCTTCTGCGTAAAGCCATTTTAATGAAAGTAACGATGACAAAGCACTTATAGACATTATGTAATTGTTTAAGATAAATAAATGCCACCTCATAATAAAATATGCCCCCTGACAAGAAAAGTGGGCAAAGTAAACACTTTCTGATATCTCTGTAAAATTTTCAAAAAAGCATATAGTGCATAGTTGATTGTGTTGCATTATCATCGCACGGGTATATATAGGTAGGTTTTGGGATCATGAATCATTTCTTGGGAAAACCACAAAAAACTTGATTGTCTGGAGGCCTAATCTGGTGAGCAGAAATCTATCATACACATTCTTTACTATAACCAGATAGTCTTGTATCCCCTGTACCCTTTATCCTAGGAGATATCTGGTAACTGTTGTGTTGGATTTTTCTTGATACTCTCTTTGGGTATTCCTTTTATATAAAAGGATGTTATTTTTTTTTTTTTAGTCCTCATATAACATCAATAGGCATATAAAGACTTGGTTAGGCAGATTAAGCTGGCAACTCCAGACTTTCCCCCCTAATAAAGGGGGGGATCCAAAGTATCTTCGATGTTGCACTTTAAAACAGTTTCTCAGCCACATAGTTAATCTTCCAGGGGGGATTTTTCCGTCCAAAGATTGAGCTATTGATATTTTAATCATAGGACCGATATCTAATTTGACTCCTTTAGTCTCCCTTCTATGTTCTTACATCATTTCCCAATTTTCCCATATCTCCCAGAACTTAACCTTATTCTCCAGAGAACTATTACAATCCAAGGAATTTACTCTCTGAATTGATGAAACCCACGCCATTTTTGTTGGGGGGGGGGCAATACCCATTTTATACAAATCTCCCTTCTTGCCAGCAACATTAATAAAAACAGTAAGGAATTTTGTTAGAAAGGATAGTTTTAATTTTTTTAAAACTATATTTCAGTATACCATGGGGCTTCAAGGGATTCAGGTTTTCCCCTAGTTCATGTTATAAGGATCTCATATTTTTTAGAGAGAGGATTTTTTCAGAATTAGCCAGACCTAAACAATCTTAATATTCTACCTTGCCGGATTGGGACAGAAGCATTGCCTTCCTCGTGCACAAGGTCACGGATCTAGAATTAAGGTCATGACAGGACTAGATTAGAGTTTTTGGTGTGTCTGAGGGAGAAGACGTGATGTCTTTCCTCAGTACTCTACCCTCCTAGCTGTTGGAGCTCCACCTTTAACTCCTGGAATTTCAGAGAGAGCACACAGGGTTCATCATCGCTCCTCGGCCCCTGATTGTCCAACTCAGTCATTGCCTGTCTAATCTGCCATCAACACACCAGAGCTATTATACAAGCGACAAAGCATGCATCCACCCTGCTAATCAGTGAATTAATTTTGGGCCACCAACAGCAGACGGAAACAGTTCCTCACTCTATGGCCCCATCTTCGATGCAGGGACATTAAATTTGGGTTGTTGGACCTGGCACATATACGGATCACTATTGATGGACGGTAGAGGGAGTCTACTGACCCCAGTGATCTCGGAACTTTCCTGGATGAGTAGGACAACTCCTCGATGAACACCAGGCCTCCCCTGGAGGCTTCCACCACTGCCGTCAAGCCTGCCCCACTCCTCTCAACAACCCCATCAGAGACCACGACACATTCTGACAGGGCAGCGCAGGGAATTGGCTCACAGGGCCTCAATCTAGTGGTGGAGGCTCTACATAAGGAAAAAGAGAGGGAAAAGTCAAGATCACCACTCAAGCAGGGTTCTGAACCTACTGAGTCACCTGATCCCTAATGGACTATGCTTTCCCCGCACTCTAGAGAACAGTGGGGGGATCGGATAGAGGATGTGTTCCACAGCCCCAGGCCCAACTCAACGGAGTGCCCTACCTGCCTGCGTGCTGATGTTTGGTTGCCTACTCCTCTGTTACCATTTCTGGCATGTGCCTTGCTGCTGTTTTCCAGGCCACGGACCCTTCTTCTTTTGAGTTCTGCTGACTGTCTCCCCCTCCCCCGGGTTACCGTGTGTGATTCCATGTTCAGGACTGCTGGAATGCTGGATGATGACCTCACGGTGGTGTGGCTGCTACTAGGGCTCGAGAAGTATGTATGATCTCCTCTGGGCTGCTCTCCATGCCCAGGCAATCTCTCTGACGCTGTTGGCTATTTGGTTTTGAGTCACCTACTCTCTTCAGTGGCTCTAAGGCCCCCAGATTCATTCAATGTTCCCCCCTCCCCAAGGAGGCCCTTGGGTCCACTCCCTCCTTCTTTTTCCCTCACAGTGTTTGCTGACACCCTTTTGGGGACTTTGAGGATTTCGACGCTGCGTAGCATGGATTCTAGATCGAGACACTACTGAGATTTTTCTTTTTATTTTCTCCCTTTCCCATTCCATTGTCTCCCCTCTCTCCCTCCCCTTCAAAGTTTAGTTGCTTTTGCCCCCATTCCCCCAACACCTGCTGGATACCCTTGACCACTGGTCGGCCACTGTTGGAGGCCTGTTCTAGATTTTGCCCCTTTTTTTCTGCAACCCTTGCAGCCAGTGCTAAGCGCAAGCCTGGTCCTGCACTATGGGGAGCAGATGTAGAGGTGCAGACTGTCCATAGCCACTATACCGTGAACCCAACAGAGCCTGCCCTCAGAGTCTTGGAGATGGCCAGATCTCGGTAAATGCCCTCTATGCCGAGAAGGCACTAGTTAAACTTCAGTGGCGTAAATACGATCTGGGTGAAAAAGCCTTAGAACCCTTGGTTGTGGCCATACGTCTCTCGGTGGATGTGCATGGGATAACCATTGGTACCACAGAAATGAAGGTGCTCCTCTACGCCGATGACATTCCTCTTCTCATCTCCCATCGTGGCTCCTCTCTGATGACAGTTGTATCCACAATAGACCACTTCTCATGCCTCTCTGGCCATAAAATCCATTGGTCCAAGAGCGAAGTACTCCCACTGACTAGGGCAACTAAATGGGCATGTCTAGTGGCACGGGGCATAGGGTGGCTCCTGAATGGGCTCCAATATCTTGATATACGTGTGAATAGAGGCCTAGAGGGGATGGTAGAGACAACCTCCTCCCCCTGCGGGACTGTTCATGACAGGACTTTACTAAATGACTTGAACCTGTCCATGTCAGGCAAAGTGCAAACTCTAAAAATGATGATAACTATTTTTAATCTCACACGGTTTTTATCCTAGGGTTGGATCCCTTTATGAGGTTTTCGGGGGGTCGAATCCTGTTATCTGTCCCCATCTAAGATGAATTGCTACACTGTTTTCTTCTTTTTTATTGTAGTGGTTGCATATAAAGCCAGGTCTGGTAGCTCAGTGGAGTAATGTGTCTACTGCAGGGGCCTGTGTTCAACCTCAGGGTCACAGGTTCAAATCCCGGTGGGTCCACTCAGCCTTTCATCCATCTGAGGTCGATTAAATGAGTACCATTGAGTTGGGTAACAACAAACATCTTTTATTCAGCGCCACGATACCTGAAGTGGTGAACGTGCGCCTTACAAATACACATGTTATGTTGTTATGTTTTTATTGACATGATCTGTGTTAATTTTATAAATAGCGATTCCTTAAATGCAATGCTTGATGAAATGGCAAATAGCGATTTTGCTAATAGGGGGTGCAAATTACCATCAATTTGAACTTGCTGGTAATTTTGCAAAAAGTTTGAAAAATGCACTAAAGTGCATTTTTCAAAGTTGTAGGTTACACACACACATGCCCTTGGGGCATGTGTGCGCAACATGTGTGCACAGTTCAATTTCAGGGGTGCAACAGGGTGTCCTTTTGACACCCTTGCACCCTTGAAATTGCATGCGCAATTTGTGAGTACCTATTGGTACTCGCAAATTGCGCATGCAATCTCCCATTCATTCCTATGGGCCTGAAGGCATTCCTTAATTGCGACTCGCAATTTACGAGTCACAATTAAGGAATGTTTGGGAATCGCTAATTTTATTGTGATTCCTACATGCATAGGGTTTTGCAATTCCTTAATTGCGATTCCTTAATAATCGCAATTAAGGAATCGCAAAAGCCTACATTGATGCATGTGCCCGTTAGTGTATTGCTGTATGATAAGATGGCTTTGTATTTGTGTTACTGGTCTTATCCATGCTTTTTTTCTTCTATTGCTTTTATGACACTGGATAACGAAATAAAGCTTCATTCATTGATGATAGCTATGCAATATAATTATGTCCTTGGCATGCTGCCCATGAGAGTTCCCAGGGTGCTCCTCTTGGGGGAGGAGGCTGACCTGCAGTCTTACATTTAGAGTGGTCAACAGATTTTTTTTTTTCCATTTGTAATAATATTTATTTGAATCAAAGCAAAGGCAATAAGTAGAAAACTCAACTACATAAACATACCAGAAAGGTTTTTAGCGCGTATAGATACACAAGCAAGTTGAAAATACTAAACCAGTATATAGTCATTACATTTTGCTGGTAAATTAATCCTTTATTTTTAATTTTTATTTTTTTTATTTTTTATTTTTAAACACCTTCATTGTGTATGTCAAGAAAACAGGGATATACAACTGAGCATATCGCCTACAACCACCATCGGGCTGGCAATGTATCATGTCAGATATACACACCCTACGGCATCTCAGGCGGGGGAGAGGGGTTACAAAGTGGTCAACAGATTTGACTGAGAGCTTTCAAAATGTGGGGGGACACCATAGTGGGCAGTCTGCACCTCCTACATTTATCCCATTTACCTCTCTCAGTTGGCTCCTTACTGGCATGCCTTAGTTGAGACTCCTACGTGGGTGTGGATTGAACAGCACATCAAGGGACCCGCCTGTCTCTTCCCACCATGCTACCTATGACCCTTCCTGGTGGGGCAATCCGGGTCTTATGGCCATGTCATGGGCATGGAAGGAGACCCACAGACTCCTGTGTATCACCCCGACTCCATAGTCAAGCACCAGTGCACCAACACTTAGGGCAGATTATGAGCTCTTTCAGTCTGATTATTGGATGCAATGACAGCTGTCTTATTGTCTCTGTTTGGCACTGGGCCCCAACCTGTGCTCCTTCCAGTTTCCCCTATCTTACACTATTTACAATGTTTGGACAAATGTTGGGGGTTGGTCTCCAGTCTGTATGGATTACACCTCAAGAATGTTCAGTCTGACACTACCCTCACCCAGGCGTGCACCAAATGGGAAACAGTTCTTGGTAGAGACTATTCGCCGGAGGACTGGGCAGGCTCCTCCGAGAGTTCCACCTCAAATTTCTATATTTTAAGATCTTTCACATGTGATATTGGACCCCGAGGAGACTCTGGCAGGTGAAGCTTTTACCCATAGCCACTGTTAGTGGTGCTTGGCAGAAAACTGCGACATACACCACATCATTTTGAGTTACAGAGCTATCCAATCCTACTGGATAGCGGTGTGGGTGCATCTATGGAGGTTGCACCCACAAATTGTATGCCCCTCTGCCCACTTGGCCCTTCTCCACAATACTGCTGATGCCCCTGATGTGGATATTCACACACATTGGTGACTAGCCACTGCACTGTTAGTGGCCAAACTTTGTATCCTGCGTCATTGGCACCAGCTATCATGCCCTACCTATGCAGAATGTCTCATAGAACTCCACAAGGTGGCTCTCCATGAACTGATCACATATAAACTTAACCACAAGTTGGAGGCTTATGAGCAGGTGTGGGGATATTTCCTGCCGTATGTCTCAGTATAAGAGATGGACTAGCTTCCAACCTCTCTGCTGGGTAGGTTTTTCCGCTGACGTCTTCGTCCCAGTGATTGTCCCGGACTACTAAGGTTTTCCAGCTCATAACACCCTATCCTCACTACCCACCTGTGATCATCACCACTCTACCCACTGCCTGCAGATTACCGGACACGAAAACTGGACACCTATTTCACAATGACCATGATGTCTACACAAATGGTATGGATTGCACAGGGCTTATGCTTCCCAAGTTGGGAGCGGCCAACAGGATGGGGCCCTCTGCCTGTGTGAGAAAGTGCCATCTTTCATGCATGGTATGCCCCCACTTTTTGCTGAATTGCTGATGTACTTTGACTGAGTGTGCCCGGGGCTCCTGCCAATCAGGTACCCAGGGCCTGACTGCCTTCCCTAAAAAGGCATGACAGCCTAAACCCAATTGGCATCTCTGGCCACATGTCAGCCCCTGGTAAATGGTAGACTAGGTACCCAGGGCCTTGTGACCAGAGAAGGCCCCTAAGAGCTGCAGCACTTATGGTGCCATCCTTAGAGGCCCTGTACCCTGACACACACACACTGCCTTGGCAGGCTGAGTGTCTGGATGCAGAACAAAATAGAGAGTCGACATGGCACACATCCCTGTGTGCCATGCCCACAACACACACTGCCCTGGCATACCTCAGTCACCCCTCTAGCTGGGTGCCCTATACCAGTGGTGTGGGCAGAGGTGCATGAGCCCTGTGCCCCTACAGTACCCAGGTCCATTCCTGGGCACTGTAAGTGCAGTGCTGCCATTAAGAGTATATGGTGCTGGGAGGTCGTCAACACGAACTCCACAGCACCATGATGGCAACACTGAAGACTGAGAAGTTTGGTATCAAACTTCTCAGCACATTAAACCCGCACTGATGCCAGTGTGGGATTTAATGTACAATGCACGACAGAGGGCATCTTAGAGATGCCCCCTGAACCTAACCTACAATCCACATCTTGTCTGAGGGGCTGTCTAGGCTGCCACACAGCAGACATGTTGCCGGACCCCTGGGTAGAGAGCCATCTGCTCTCCTGGGCCTGCAACAATGCACATCCTGGGCGAGGTGCTAGGTCTCCTCCCCCAGGATGGGCAGGGAAGCTTCAAAGGCATGCCACCTTTGTGAGCTTCTCCAGGCCACTTGCTGTACACAGCAACTGGCCCCTACCGGTTCTGACCCCCACTCTGGCGGGAAGACTGTCCAGAAACCCCAAGGAAGGAAAGGGGGTGTGCCAGCCTTTGCCAACCCCACCCCTCAGGAGTTTTTAGTAATTAGAGGCACCCTGAACCTTCCTTCCTCAGATCCAGATTCCAAAACAAGAAAGAAGATCAAGAAACAAGAAGACCTGCCGTGCAGCTGCTAACAAGAGGAGGACACCAACTGATTTGGCCCCAGCCCTACAGGCCTGTCGACCCTCGAACCTACTCCTGCTAAACCCCGGCATCTCCAGTGGTCAGCAACTTCAAAAATGCCCGGAGGACCTGACTGCCTTGTGACTCTAACTAACTGGGACTCCCACGAGCAGTGGCACTGCTCAAAGCAAGTAACAAGCCCCTGGCATTAGCCAGGAACCGCGAATCCTACACACTCCGCACCCGCCAAGCCTGGCCTGTGCTGGAGTGAACAAAGACCACGAGGACATCCCCCCGGCGACTGTGACCCCGAATCCAGCACCCAAGGATTCACCTCGACGCTCCTGACGACGCCTGCAGCCTCAGAACCAGGGACCCCTCCAACCACGACCAGCAGAGGATGAGATTTCCCGACGCCAAAAGGCACCCCTGCACCCGGCGCCCTGCAGCCCCCTGTGCCCAACTCCTGGGTGCCTACCTATCCTCCAACTACCCAACTTACCTCTCGAAGTGTTGGTCGCACCTGAAGACTCTTCGTCCCCGAGCTTGCAGCCTTTGTCCGTTCTTGAGCTTCTCCATTGAAATCCATTGAGCGCCCGACGGCTCAAAAGCACCCTGCACCCAGCCGCCTGAGTGCCCCTGGCAGTGCAACCTCTACTCTAATCTACTTCCCCATTTGCCCTGAGCAAGTGACCAGGAGCCCAGCTCCCACAGCTGTGTGGCCTGCTAGCCAGCAGCCACCAACCAAAGGCCCCCTGCCTCCCATAGGATAACACTGGGCCTAAGTCACTCTGCACCCGGCTGCCCCTGTGCCGCTGAGGGTGTAACAACTGTACTTACCTGACCCTGGGAGACCCCTGAGTCTATGCCCAGAACCTTAACTCTGCCAGTCGAGTACTTACCCAAAAGCCGATAACTCACTTTTCTTCCATAGGGTAACATTGACTGGTTTCACTTGGAAATTCTTCGTGTGTCGTGTTTTGAAACTTTAGAATATTCATCTAAAATCAGCCGAATTACGAAAACGAATTTACTCACCTGTTATCAGGAGAGACCCCAGTGCTGGATCTTGGTCCCCAGCACTGGCCCTGAAAAGTAATCACAACCATACTTACCTATAACTTGATTTTCCTCCATAGGGTAACATTGACTGGTTTTCACCAGAAATTCTTCTAAGTGTCGATTTTGCAAACTTACAAATATTCGTTAAAAATCGCCTGTATAACAAAATCACATTCTTTCAACTATTTACAGGAGATGCCCCAGTGCTGTATCCAGGATCCAACACTGAGTTAGAAAAAGCAACCATAACCCCACTTACCTGCTAAGTGAATTTCCTCGCATAGGATAACATTGGTGATTCTATGTGAAAAAGTTTCTGTCAACTTTTAAAATACAATAATATTCCTTAAAAATCACAACTGTAACTAAAACGTTTTTACTCAACTGTTTACAGGATATGTCCCAGGACTGAATCTAGGACCCAGTCCTGTGGTAAGGAAAGTAATCCAAAAAGTAATCAATTGCATTTAACTAGAAATTCCCATTGAGCTCAATGTTATATTGTGTTTGAAATTGTGTTGCCTATTGCAACAACTGTATCTATTGCATTAAAAAGTCTATTGCCTATTGAAAAGTATTTATCTAAAGCATCTCATTCTGAGAAAGTATATTTTGATACCTATTGTTGGTTCTAAAATAAAACAACTATATGTTTTGATACAAAACCATTGGCCTAGAGTTCAGTTCAAGGTGTGTGAGACCATTTGCTGACTGAGTGTGTACAACAAATGCTTTACACTGTCCTCTGATACTGCCTTACTGCTCGACCACTACCACTTTAGAGAGTAAGGCTATATATAACTATAGCCCCTGCCAAACCTCTGGGGACTGTGGACTCTGTGCACACTGTACCTATTTGGGAACAATATATACAGAGCCACTTTCTTACAGGGGCCCTCTGCCACCTGGCTCCTCCAAGACCAGATACTGTGCAGTGAAGTATCTGGAAGGTGGGAGGCTGTCCTAGGTTCCCTGGTTTAGTGTTGTCTTTGATGGTTTACAATGGTATTGTTCCTTTGAGTAACAATAGTAATGGTTATATGCTGCACTCTATGGTTCAGAGGTTACCTCCCAGCGCAGTCTAGAATGGTGGCTCTAACCCTGTACTTGGTCTCTAGACCAGTCTCCTTCTGTACTCATGTTGAGCTTCATTGGCGTCCCAGTTTCTCAGGTTTTCTAGTCCCACCCCTCTTAGACTGTGGTCCGCTCTGCCCCCTACGTATAATTTCCCCTTATTATATCCTCATTTATTACCCCCCACACTTGCCTGGAGTGGACATCCAGAGTAGCTTCCCCGCTACACTAACTAGGGAGGGTACCAGTGACACCTAAATGTTTTGACAGGACCCACCTGTGATATGGTCCCGGCGCCTGCGCAATCATTGCACAAACCTGCTAGGTACTCCTGTTTGCTTCCTCCACTCCTGGGTTGGCTCTGTCTCCTCACTGTATTCCAGGAATGTCCGACATGTTTGTATTGTATTGTATTATTGTTGATTACTAGTGCAAAAGGAATAAATAAAGGCTGTAAAAATAAAGGGCCAAGACACTCTATCAAATGCTTTTTGAGCATCCAATGCAGTTGCTTCAGGCAACGATAAGCATTTATTGGCGAAGTATATATCGTGTGTGAAAAGTATGGTGTTATCACTTGATAACCTTCACGTCATGAATCCCGTTTGCTCTTTTGAAATAATAATTGGCAAAATTGGAAACAATCTGTTAGCAAGAATGAAGATTCTCCAATTTTTATGCAGAGAGAATCTTGATTTCAATAAAGACATACGGAGGCTAGCATTATCCCACCCTCCTCTCCCAGAGAGGTTTGGGTTGATTAATATTTATACATTTAATGTAAAGAATATTACGTTTTTGTACAAGATTTATCTGGGTATTTATTCCTTCTACTACTCAATTTCTTTGCTTCCTCTTAGATACCAATCTTAAAGACTAACCGGATTTATTGGAGTCTCAAGTTCGTTTTGCTGTGTCATCGCAGCCCAAGAGGATGATTGGAACCAGGACTACCTAGTTGTCATGTTGCTAATGTTCTTTCTTTTATGATGTAATAACATTCGTTAAAGGGCTGCATGTTTGGGCAGGCCTTTGGGCAGGTGGCTGACTACAGGGCAAAGCACCTTGGTGAAACACCATGGGGCTGAAGAAAGTCCGAAGGGAAGACATTGGAATTCGAAGAGAGTTCCTTTCCAAGTAAATCAGAGGTATTTGCGAAAATCCTCGTGCATAGGGATGGTAAAATAAGCATCC
The DNA here is from genome assembly GCF_964204655.1 of Triturus cristatus. Lineage (NCBI taxonomy): Eukaryota > Metazoa > Chordata > Amphibia > Caudata > Salamandridae > Triturus > Triturus cristatus. Next base: position 964,500,925 of record NC_140588.1, read on the forward strand.
TTTAGATCCAACTTTACCAGCCAATCCCTTGTTTGTAAGATATCCCTCAGAAGATGGATACTTTCCATTTTGAAATGTCTGTAAGTTAGAAATTGGTTTAAGTATTTTAGGTTTATGACGGGACGTCAGCCCTTGTCCTTCTTTTTTACAAGGAAAATAGTACTTAGAAAACTCTTTGATATCTCTGAAAGAGGAATCTTTATAGTTGCTCCTTTCTCTAACATTTGGCGAATTTCTGATTCTATTAAATTTGAATTCTCTTTGTCTAGAGTAATCTCTTTGGGAAACTTGTTTTGGAATGGTTCTAGAAAAAGGTCTATTTTGAATCCGGTCACAGTTTGCAGAACCCATGGGTCTTTGGTGATTTGATACCAATTTTGTACAAAATATTTCAGTCTTCCTGCTACTTTGGAAGGGAAAGGGGGATTTAGACTTACCTTGGAAAGATTGGTTTTAGAAATTTGATCTTCCACCACGGCCTCTTGAACACCTTCCTCTTTGGGGGTAGAAGTTCGATCGTGAGCCTCTGTAGGGGCGAGTCTCTCTTGATTCATGAGGATAAAATTGGGACCTGTAGTAGCCACGGCTGGCAGGTTGTCCCCTTCTGCCAGCCCTTCCAAAAAGTGGTCGTCCACCAAAGACTCTACGAATATTAGATTGCGCTTTGCTAAAGGCATTAAAAGTGGCTACGTATTTTCCTAAGGATTTTACAAAATTGTCTCCGAATAGTAAGCCTTTTGTGTCACACATGTCTTCTTTATATGAGAGGTCAGCGAGTTTAGGATTCATTCTGAGAAGAACTGCTTTCCTACATTCGATAATCAGGTTGGCGTTGGCGTTGCCAATAAGACATATTGCGCGTTGCGCCCAGCCTCGTAATAGATCAGAATTTATGGAGGTGTTGTTAGATCTTGCCTGTTCAGTCATATCCAGAATTTTGGATATTGGTCCCATAACGTCAAGAAGCTTGTCTTGAGCTTGTTTCAAGCATTTTTCAATTCCCTTCCTAGGGTCTCTTCCTGATTTAAAAAGGAAGGTGATCAATTCCGGGTCAAGATTAGGTGTGCTACAGATCTTATCCTCCGTGGAGGGTCTGGGGCATTCGTTTCGCAGTAAATTGCGTGTATTTGTATCAAGAGGTTTTCTGACCCAGTTTGATAGGTATTTTCCTACGTGGTCCATAGGCCACCATTCAGTGCATCGAGGGTGACGAATGGTAGTAGGATTGAACATCTCTTCCCCGCGGGGGTCTTTAACATTGAGGGAAGATGTTGAGGCTTGATCTAAGTCCTCATCAAGGTTTTCAAATGTATCCTTAGGGTCAAAAACAAATTCATCCAAGTCTTCGTGGTCTGTTGTTTGATTATAATAATCATTGTAATAATCATTTGTCCCGTAAAGGGTACCGCTTTCTATAATGCCGCTATGGGCACCCATTCTATCTGCCCCAAGGAATTGGGGTCTCTCTATTGTGTCGCTATGGGCACCATAATCTTTTGTAGCGCGTGAGCTACCAGATCTTATTGCATTGTTAGATGCTTCTGAAATATGTTTCCTTTTTTGGGAAACCTTGCCCTTCTTTTGAGCACCAGAGGTGGAAGGGGAGTCTCCATCTGAGAGAGAAAAGTATGTCTCCTCCCGAGGGGGGGGGGACCTTTTCCTTTTTAAAAAAGCAGCATCTACTGCTTGTCTTATTGAAGATTTTAACTCTTCATCAATTAGCCTCTTAAGGTTGTCATCTAAAGTTTCCTTAAGGGAAGTTTGGGGGGCGTTTCCGTCAGAATCCATGTAAAATTAATGAATAAATAATGAATTACAGGAAATCCCCTTAAAATTTAATACCAAAAGGTATATATAATAATAATAAGTAGATTAAATAAAATCAGTCAAATTTAGGGTGGCTTACCAACAGACTATTCTTGGTATTAGCTTCTTGTGCGAAGGAAGCGGTAAAATGTGCGCTTCAACAATTCAATAAATTGTTTGATTTAAGCTATTTTAGCTAAATTTCACTAGGCCACTAGATGGCAGTATAATTAGAGGATCCTCGTCTTCAAGATCTCGATTGTCGGTACACAAAAAGGCTTCTGTTACACTCTACGATGTTAGTGTAACTATGGAAACCGGCTTGAGCGGAAGCGGGTAGTTTCAGAAATAGTAGCGCGAGGGAGACGCGCTGAACGGAAGACGCGGTCCCGTGTTTCAGCGTGAGGGAGACGCGCTGAGGGGGAGACGCGATGCGTGTTTCAGCGCGAGGGAGACGCGCTGTAGGAGGAAGTGATCCGTGTCTCTTGTTTGTGTTACGAGACACGGGGAAAGCGCATTATTTGGAAGGCGCATTATTTGAAATCATAAGAGTCCCCCATTTTTAAATGGTGAGAATTTGGATAAAGAATATGTTTTATAAAAAGTATAACGCCTATCATACTTTCATATCGGCTTAATGCTTTCAAGTAAACAGACGAAGTAGTCTCACGCTGTGTATAACATCGCGTAATCGGTCAAAGCAAACAATTAAAATGGAAATAACAATATATATATAAATATAACAAGGGAGGTAATGAACCACCATAAATTGGCAGGTAGTGTTAATCAAAAACCTTATTTAAGTAAATCTATATCGATACATAAAGCAAGCTGTATATATATAGGCATATGAAATCAATAAAACAATGTATATATGGTAAAATATTGTCAAGGGATAGACAAATTTCAATCAGTAAGGATAAGGAAGAAAGATTGGTACTTAGCTGTGTCAGGGCAGCGAACAAAAGAGGATGACTGGAACCAGGACTACCTAGTTGTCATGTTGCTAATGTTCTTTCTTTTATGATGTAATAACATTCTTTAAAGGGCTGCATGTTTGGGCAGCAAATAAAAGTATTTGCATAATGATAGCCTCCGGTCTTGTAATGAACTTTTAGCATACATTTTTACTTCAATTGAAGAACAACTGTATCTATTGCATTAACCCCTTCAGTGCCCATGACGAGCTGGACTCGTCATGGGCTGCGGTGGCGCTGTGCCCATGACGAGTCCAGCTCGTCATGAACTCCGCCCGCTAATAAAAAGCGCGGCACTGGGCGGGGAAAGGGGCGGGCATGCAAGGGGTTAAAAAGTCTATTGCCTATTGAAAAGTATTTATCTAAAGCATCTCATTCTGAGAAAGTATATTTTGATACCTATTGTTGGTTCTAAAATAAAACAACTATATATTTTGAGACAAAACCATTGGCCTAGAGTTCAGTTCAAGGTGTGTGAGACCATTTGCTGACTGAGTGTGTACAACAAATGCTTTACACTGTCCTATGATACTGCCTTACTGCTCAACCAAGCTACCACTTTAGAGAGTAAGGTTATATCTAACTTTAGCCCCTGCCAAACCTCTGGGGACTGTGGACTCTGTGCACACTGTACCTATTTGTGAACAATATATACAGAGCCACTTTCTTACAGGGGCCCTCTGCCACCTGGCTCCTCCAAGACCAGCTACTGTGTAGTGAAGTATCTGGAAGGTGGGAGGCTGTCCTAGGTTCCCTGGTTTAGTGTTGTCTTTGATGGTTTACAATGGTATTGTTCCTTTGAGTAACAATAGAAATGGTTATATGCTGCACTCCATGGTTCAGAAGTTACCTCCTAGCGCAGTTTAGAATGGTGGCTCTAACCCTGTACTTGGTCTCTAGACCAGTCTCCTTCTGCACTCATGTTGAGCTTCATTGGCGTCCCAGTTTCTCAGGTTTTCTAGTCCCATCCCTCTTAGACTGTGGCCCGCTCTGCCCCCTACGTATAATTTCCCCTTATTATATCCTCATTTATTACCCCCCCTCACTTGCCTGGCGTGGACATCCAGAGTAGCTTCCCCGCTACACTAACTAGGGAGGGTACCAGTGACACCTAAATGTTTTGACAGGACCCACCTGTGATATGGTCCACTCCTGGGTTGGCTCTGTCTCCTCACTGTATTCCAGGAATGTCCGACATGCTTGTATTGTATTGTATTATTGTTGATTACTAGCGCAAAAGGAATAAATAAAGGCTGTAAAAATAAAGGGCCAAGACACTCTATCAAATGCCTTTTGAGCGTCCAATGCAGTTGCTTCAGTCAACGATAAGCATTTATTGGCGAAGTATATACCGTGTGTGAAAAGTATGGTGTTATCACTTGATAACCTTCACGTCATGAATCCCGTTTGCTCTTTTGAAATAATAATTGGCAAAATTGGAAACAATCTGTTAGCAAGAATTTTAGCATACATTTTTACTTCAATTGAAGAAGTAAAATAGGTCTGTAGATGGTGCTAAGGGATTCTCCCCTTCCTTTAGAATCAGGACCATAGATGCTTCATTAAAAGTGCCAAACACCATGGAGTAGAAATGATTAAATATTTCTAGTAGATGTGGGGAAAGTGTATTTCTATAAGTTTTAAAGAATATATCAGTAGTCCATTAGGCTCCAAAGCCTTCCCCAATGGAATGAAGTGAATAGTAAACATCACCTCTTGGTTGATATCTTATCATTAAGAAACCCTTTCTGTTGATCATTTAATGACGTGATATTCAATTCATCGAATTGTGCTTCAGTTTCCCGCTAATTCCATAAACTATCAGGTGTACATTTTCCCATAAAATTATTTTATAGTCTTAAATATCATTTCTTTATCTGTAGTGATCAGGGTATATATTGGTCTAATTGCTTTCACATGGTCTTTTTGTGTGAATTTAGATGGGTACCATCCTTCTATCCTTATTATGTACACTAAAGGTTCCTGCTTTTTGCACATTCACCCACTGATCCACCACACTGCTAACAAATTGTATTATATTCATATTTTATTATTAGTTTGTCAAACATGAGCCTACTATTACAAATCCCATGTTCATACCGCAAACGTTTGACTTTCCATAATTTTTTATTCTTTTTAGAATGTTGATAACTGAACCATGTTTAGTGGGTCTCATAGCATTGCACTAAGTAATATGTAATCTAGGGCACTCATGATAGATCATTATCTTAAAAGTAATGGTGAATATCAGAGCTAACCTTTTCTAAATTCTTTGGATCAAACAATATAGCAGTGGTAAGGTTCCAGAGCTTATTTTTAACAGCCCTTGTTTGGAGTTTAAAGACTAGCCTAGACATGTATGATCTGACAAAGAAACAGGTTCAATAGTCGTTGTAGATGTCCTATTAGTGTGCTGGGAACAGGTCAAAAGATAATCAATACACGTGTATGATTGGTGAGAAAGAATCAGTTTATATAGCCATCAAGGCCCCTTACTTCAAAGTTCTTTCCTACCTCCACCCATTAGAAACAAAAAGAGAAACAACAAAACTCAAACTAGAAAACACTCTAAACTTCCCCAACCCATTTTCTAACTCCTCTGTAACTCTTCCATATTAGAAAGTGGAACAATTAACTTACACATTTCTAGTAACTAGTTACTCTGTACTCAAAACTATACTCCATTGAGAATCCCCATATCCATGTTAATGAGGTATCAACAGTGTACACATTGTCTTGTACAAAAGAAAATTACAACAAGTATCACAACCTATTCAGTCCTCATGAACAATATTTCAGGTAATCATTCTATTGCTTTCACAATCATTCAAATATTTCTGCAAAATGTCTGGAATCTGGATCAATAAATGTGTGTGTCCAATCCTGGTAGGTAGCAGTTAGTTCAGAGGGACCAACAAAGCCAAATCTCATACAAAATTGTTTCATGTAAGTTGTCATACAAGAAAGGCTTTTCTTTTTTTATAGTCTCTTTTGTGAAATCATGAGCCAACAAAATATTCTGCATTTCCCCTAATAGATTTCTATTCTCTTTACTATATACCATCCTCATAACACTGTAGTGAAATCATGAAATATCATAGCTCTAGTGTTTTAATTTCCACCTAATTGGCGAGAGGGTGTACGATGCACACTTTCAGTTTGGAAAGGTTGGGTAAACTTGATTTTCTTTTTATAATCCAGTATTAGAGAAATTCAAGGCATGAACTTACGTCTTTCTGACATACTACTACTGGACCAAAGACACCTATGTTTCATCTTCTTTTTCCCTATCCCAAATCTGTATATTCCTTTGACATTTAAGAAATGTTGAAAGAAATGTCCTTAGAGAAATTGTCTCTCTTGGAATTGAAGTCTTCCAAAGTGCTTATCCTATTTTCAGTTTCAGTAACTCTGATAATCAACTTGCATATGTCTTATTGGATGCTCAAAATATCAATGTGAATGATATCACTGTTTGTTTTTATTTCTCCATCTTCTTTCCTGCCCAATGCTGTGTTCGAAATCTTGATGGTGTGAATAATGAAGCTCTTATAATATATCTTAATCAGATGGTAGAAGTTGTCCGGTGTCTAAAGGTATCATTTATCTACCTGAAACCCTCATCCAATATTTGCCACCGGTGGTGTTAAGTGGTCACCACTATGGTGTAGTATTGGGTGGCATCATTATAGGGTTTTGCACCTACGTTCTTGCTTCCCCAAGTGAATACCACCTCCTTTCGAGGGAAAGAACTTGTGGGATCCATGTGAAGATAAAGTTAAACTTACCACCTATATCTAAAAATCAGGTTTTAATATTGGGGTAGTATACAGGGTCATGATGAAAAGTGAGGTGGGGATGCTCTGCGGATGTGTAAATTATCCTGAGTATCACACTTGTGTGGTCAACATGTTTCGGCTATAATTGCCCATAAGGGTCCAAGCCAGAACCAGTTGTGAGATCGACAGATCCCTTCTGATGATTTTTCTGTAGACTTGTAAGTCACTACTCACATGTCTTCTCACTGATTAGATTTATCATGTGTATCAATGGCTTACACTGATCTTTGATGCAGTTTAGTATTCACCTCATAGGTAATAGATGAGTAGAGGGTGTCATGACTATTTGTCACTGATCGGCACTCAGCGTCTTCACCTAGGGTGTCCTAGTCTATACCGAACAGAGCTTGGACCCTTATGGGCATTATAGCCGAAACATGTCAGATGCACAAGTGTGATACGATGGATAATTTACATCCCCAGAGCACGTGTAAGATTGATTAAGATATATGACACCATTGAGAGCAGAGTTATCCTCCCATACGCTTCTACCTCCCCGCATATTGATTTTTTTGCTCTTATAATATAAGCAGAACTTATATACATATAACCAGAAAAGAACCCTGAGATGCCTTACCAAATCCAATGTCCTTTTTCATCCTCTTGCTCTCAGTCAAAAACACCTAAATATTCTGTTCTCTGAGGGTTGTCGCCAGAGCAGATTCATGTAAATGTCCAGTATTTGTAAAGCGCGAACAATTATCCGAGTGTGTCAAGGCACTGGGGGCCGTCGGGAAGATTAAGCAAGCTATTGCCCAGAGTCACATGGTGCTGGGCTGATCTGCCGCCGGCACCGGGGATCGAACTGTGAGCCCCCGGGTTCCGAAGTCATCTGCCGTGGCTGCTGAACCACACCTCTTCTGTCATGACTCATCCAATTGTAGTCTTAGCTTGGCCATGCCACTCTTAAATTTCTGTTTAGAATTTAAATTACAAAGGGGAATATATTGTATTTTTTGTAATTTTCCCATCTTTTTACCGTTTTTGATGTAAAGTACCAGCCATATTACTGGAAAACTGAAAACTGGCCTGATAAAAAAAACTACCTGCCACTGATCGTGGGCTATGGCTCCCAGTGTGCCAGACCATAGTGTAGCATCCACCCCAGCTCTGGAGCTCGCAAATAACTACGCCACACACGGAGCTCTGTAACTTGTCTTTATTCCTCGACATTCAACCGTTATCTGGTCACACATATTTAGAAGCTGCTGTGTTGTATTGGGAGACAAACAGTTACACAGGTGAAATGCTTTTAGTTCCTTATCGACTCGTTCATCAATTTGAGGAAATTACACTCGGTCTCTTAGGGCTCTCTTTGTGGCTAGATTGCCACAATGTCCTACGTGTGCCAGTTCAATGACTTGTTGTCTCAAGCTCTCAGGTCTGACAATCCTCGAACCTTTAATTTTGATATCTTTTTGAGTGACAGAAAGTTTTTACTGCACATATTTGAATTTTTTGATATTCAACGTCATCTGTGAGAGGTTGAGTATGCTTTCTCCATGATTGCGTTGCAATGATATCCTTGACTCTGAGCATGTTTCTGTCTGTGTTGGTCGCAGCAATGATCTGCTCAATGGATAGAGCTGCAGGGTTTTAGACTTTTCTATGAAATTGATGTGTCCTTTAGCTGCTTTAGACTTTGCACTGTGATGCTGTGATGGCACTCGTGAGAAGTAATTTGCGGGTTTTTGATCCTTCCCCATCTAATGCACAATAATGTAGTCATACTCTTGCAATCTCAACTCCCACATCTCAATGCGAGGGGCATCTTGGCGTTCGAATTTTTGGAAATGGTGAGCAACGCCTGGTGGTCAGTGACATGGGTGAAATGCTTTCCATATAGAAACACATGAAAATGTTCACAGGCCCACACTTCAGCTGGGCTCTCTTTTTCTGGCTAAGAATAGGCACTTTCAGTCGGAGATAGACTTCGGCTAGTATAGGGCACAGTGTTTCTCAGAGAATTTGGATGTCCATTGTGTTGAGCAAGGACCCACTGGGCTTGCGTCTTCAGCAATCTCAATATGTAACTTTGTATTAGAGTAACCCATTTCAGTTGCATTTTCAATTGTGTGTATGATTTTCTTGAAACTTCGATCACATTCAGAGGACCATTGAAAGACAACATTCTTCTTTGTCACCTCTCTTAATGGGGCAATTACCGTGGCAAAATCACGGCTGGCCCTGCCTAAGAAGGATTGCAGAATGGTTACATCTTGCGGGAGACAGGTGGATGACAATGCTTGCACCTTTCCAGGGTCAGGAGTAATTCCCCCCTCAGAGAAAATATGCCCAAAGAATTTGAGTTTGGTTTTGTGAAACTCACACTTTTCTGCATTTAACATGAGACCTGCATCGGCGAGCAAACGGTATTCTTGGGTAGTGTCATGTTTCTTTCGTGTGGCCCCAAACACTAATATATCATCACTGTAGTTAAAACCATGTGTGACAGGCTGAATTACTCAGTGAATGACTTACTGAGTCTTTTATATCTGAACAAACCAACATGAGTTGAAAAAGTAGTAATGTATCTACAGTTCTCTTCTAGCTCGAGGTGATGGGTCCCTTTATTCAAATCAAGATGGGAAAAGACTTTGGCGCCATTGAGCTTTGTAATCTTGTCCGTTTTATATGAGGACCTGGATAACTTTCTCTCTCAATTACTTTGTTGGCTTGGTGCATATCAGAACAAATGCACCCTGCACCTCCACTGTCCTTTTTTGGCACTAACATTGTAAGTGAAACCCTTGGTGTCGGGCCAATAGAGCGGTCGAGGAGGTCATGCTTTTATAATGTTTCTAGTTCTTTCTCCATTGCCTCCTGTAAATGAAAAGCAATACGACGGTGTCGCTGAGCAACAGGACGAATGTCCTCATTAATGTGAAGTTGCACCTTCATTGACTTAAGTTTCCCTAGTCTATGAAATAACGAAGGGAACTTATTCACTATTACAGAATGTACATTGAGGTTTACATTTTTGGATATTAGTCCCATATCAGCAGCAGTGCTGAAACAGTAGACATGCTCTCGGCGAAGTACCTTGGAGAACATGAATTGGTGCTAGTCCTGTCGTTTTCTTATGCTTCATTACAAATGACCCTTGACTTTGTAATGGCATAGATGCAGCCCACGTGTACACCTTTGTTTTCGATGGTGTTAAATGTGATATCAGAGACAGTTCATTGTAGTTTTCTGCCGGCATGATATTGATCAATGCACAACTGTCTATAATGAAAGTTTTCGGCAACCATTCAGATTTAGCATGATCTTGGGAAATGGCGGTCAAAATGCCCACATTTCATTTTGCACATGCACGCGGCACATGGCTGCCCTTCTCTTTGACACCTACTGGGTTTGGGACTCACTGCTTGCTTTCCTTTCGCCGTGCAACCCCTGTTTAATCCACGCTTTCCTAAATCTTCACTGGGGCCGAGGTGGCCAGCCAAGCAGCCTCAGGTTACTCTATGTTACGTTGGCGATTTACTCTTCGTTTGCCCAGCTTACTGTAAGTCCTAAATGTAAATCTTTCCCTTCGTCACCATTGTAACAAGTCAGAACATGCTCAGCAAGTGTAGCAAGTAATTGCAATATATTTATTGGAGCTCATATATTGTGCTATATCCTTCTTTTATTCCAAGTCTTAACTGCTCTGCAATCCCTTGAAAGGACCTTTACTTTCCACCCTAGAACATTCTCCCTCCATCATTGATATTATAGTGTGACTACAACACATCATCACAATTAGTAGGGTAGCTTCACATGGTGATCTCTCTTTGACCTGTGTTCTTCTTTGCAAGCAGCAAATCCTACATGTGCATGTTTTTCCGAGGTCAACATCACCATTGCACATCCATCTTCTTCACTGTCGCTTGACGATGATGCTAAAGAGCCTTTGGAAAATGAATTTCATGACGATCGACATTGTTGAGTCTCTACTTGAGTCAATTGAGGTTGCCTTTTGGCCGTGTGGATGTGGCTAGAATGCCTCGGGAACTTTCTGACCCCCATTTTCTCTTGTTGTGATGCACTTAATTTCTCTCTTTCTTTGCAAACCGTAATAAAATGGTTTTCTCTCACACAGCCTTCGTATATTTGTCCAATGGCAGTACATTTACCCTAGTGTGGAAACAAGAATCCACATCAGAAACACAATTTCTTTTTCTTCGGAGACATTGTCTTCTAGGCCTCCACTTTGTATTCCTGCTTGAGGAGGGTATCAAGTCTTTCATCATTTCATCAGCTTGCTGTCATTGCCTGGTTGGAAATCTACTTTTCATAGTCGACTATCTGCATTGGATTGAAGTTGGCTTCCAATGTGTCTTTGATTTGACGGTAAAATACTACATTAGCTTGTGATATTTTCTTCATCACTTCTTTCATTCCACCACCTGCAAGGTTCTTAAGTATTTGATGAACTTTTGTCATCTATTTATTCTAGAGAATCAATGAAGTCATCGAACGTTGTGATCCATGCAGTCAATCTGGTGCCAATATTCTGCTTTTTGGCTGTATCGATTTGGCAGTGGTGGTTCTGGGAAGGCAGCTGCACCATATTTGGTGCTGTTTTCTGCAGTCATTGGAGAACTTCAATTTATTGCAGACCTTTTGAGTTGTGCTGAATGCCACCAGCTGATTTTTTATTAGTTTCTGCAAGAACCAACGGCTTTGTAAATACAACCCCTGTGTTTGCGCTCAAGTCGCCTTGCCAGATTTTGAGGTCGCAAGGCGCTTCGTCTGTTTTATGTCGGTGACTAGACTTTCGTTTCTTGTACCTGACTGTCAGCATCTCTGTGCCTGATCTTCTCTGCCTCTAGCGCTTTCTAGCATCAGGCTGTTGCAGCCTTTAGCGCATCTTCTTTGTATGGACGATGGCTTTGTGTTATGCTGTGATGCAGTATGTCTTTTTTCGGCTTTACCAATAGGTTTTTGACTGGGCACCTCTGTAGGGCCCTCACATTCTTCAAAGGCCTTGTATAAGCTAGAGAAACACTTTGACTACACATATACAAACTGTAGCTTGCTTCTTGGGGCGCACTTTGCACACACAAGCAGTTTGCAGGACCTCTGCAAACTCTCACAGAGAGCAGTTTTGTTTCTTCAGGGTACGTAACCCATACTTGTTAGCAGACAAGTAATCCTTTCTTGTAAATCAGGTTCCCAGTTTGACTCCTGTCCCCCTTCCGTCCTCAATAAAATTATGGATATAGGGAACCCATTAATTAATGAAATTGTAAATTCCTCTTGGACCACTGCAATAGTTCCAACTGACTGGAGAGCTGCAGCAGTTAAATCACCACAAAAAAACATCTCTCGGATCCCTCAACACTCTCAAATGTGTGCCCCATTTCCTTACTATCTCTGCCAGGGAAAATCATTGAAAAACTGGTAAACAGCCAGTTGATGATATTCTTAGAAGAAGCCAACATTCTCCACCCTAGACAGTCGGGTTTCCATCCCAAAAACTCTACGGAGTCAGTGCTGCTGGAAGTGGCAAACACTCTCAAGTTAACATTGATGTAGGCAAGAATTCAGTACTGAATTTATTAGACCTATCAGCCGCATTTGACACCATCTCCGACGATATCCTATTACAGTGCACCGAAAACTGGAGCATTACCCATCTGGCCTTTCTATCAGACTGCAGGCAAACAGTGGTGTTAGAACCTTTTCTAGCACCTGAAAAAACATCACCTCAGGGATACCACAGGGCTCATCTCTTAGCCCCGCACTGTTCAACATATATACATAGCCCACCTCATTGAGCTGATCTCCCTTTTGGCATCAAAACCCCATCTTACGCAGATGACATGCAGCTTATCTTGGCATTAGACAAAGCATCCATTGGCTTAGAGTTGAACTTTAAACATTGTTTAACTGAGGTAATCAGATGGATGCAGTCCAACCATCTTGAATGAAACACAGACAAAATTAAGATCATGCTTCTAGGTAAGACTAATTCTTTCAATCTGAAAACATGGTGGCCAGACTCTGGACCCACCCCCCACCAAACAAAGTCACGGTAGTGAAAAACCAAGGAGTGAAATTCAATACTACTCTATCCTTCCGGCGACAAGCTCTTGCAGTGGCAGGAACATGTTTCTACCTACTAAAATTGTTTTAAAATGTTTTTGCCTACCTCCCTTGTGCATCAAGAAAGACATTAGCCTTTGCATTAATCACAACCCAACTGGATTATTGCAATAGTCTATATGCAGGCACAACTAAACAGATTCTTCAAAAACTGCAAGTGGTACAACATGCAGCCGCCAGGCTCGGACTCAAATTGCCATGTTTCTCCTCCGCCTCCGCTGCCCTTTGAATACTCCATTGGCTCCCCATACATAGTAGAGTCCTATTCAAAATCTTCTTGCTCACTTTCAGAGCCTACAGAGCAAAAGGACCCAAATATCTAGCTTCCAGATTCACCCATCATACTGAAGGAGCCGGGTTCTACGTTCTAGACTTACTCTGGAACCTCTGGGCAATGTCTCTTTTTGTCTGCTTGAGAGTGTGGAGGGAAGGAAAAATCGTTAGCCAATTACACATTACAGTTCAATTGACCCATGGCGTCAAAGGATTGCAGACTCTGATCCAAAATGTAGTATGTTTATTACAAAGCCAAGAACAGCTGGACATACAAACACCTCAAGACGAGGGTGTAAAAATACATTGGAACTAATACAAAGACAAACCTACGAGTGAAGTTAAGGTGGTGCAACATGTACAGAATAACATATTCCAAAATCAGGACCCAGAATATAACCGCCACGATGTCAAGAGTCCCCTTCATTGGAGGTTCGTAGGTAAAAAGCATTAGTCTCTCCCTACACTTTCACTAACCTGACATCCCTACCTAGCATTCCCAAGGCAAGTTCTGAAAAGGTGTCAGCTCGTGAAGGCTTCCTAAGAAGAGCATTCACTCTGAATGGGTCAAGTAGCATAAAGCTACAGAGCTCGTTCTAAGATGCTATCTTTCTCATTGCAAGACAGAAGTCACCGGACTCTGTCCCTAACTCCAATACAAGAACAGGTACGAGACTTCTCACAATGATGTGTGACATCATCCCATTCAAGCAAGACACCTCCTCGTAGGTAACTTTCCATGCGGCAACAATGTTCCCAGGCCTTGGCTCGATGACCTTGATTCTCAGGCTCTCTCCAGTGAGAAAGAACACCATCCCACATTATCAGTATCGCCGTTCAATGTATCTTCTCTGCCCTAAGCCGAACTCCTAAAGCAAAGACATTATTCTAACTAACAAAATGCATTTCTCCACCTGCAACGGAAAACATGAGAAAGGACAAGTTCGGCATACACATGAGTTCTACTAGCAACCCTAACTTGAGAGCGTCAGGGAGAAATACATGATAGACCTACAGAATTCAGCCAACATGAGAATCAGCTCACAATTCATAAATGCTTATACATAACCTCGGCTATTGATCACATTTAAATCAATGCATTTCATAAACATATGAATCAGATACATTCATCAATCACAGGTACAATTCTACACATTAAGACTTCCACCTGATCGTACATAGTTGCAATGTTGAATTTTCCATGTTATGCAGAAATATGACTATCACTTCACTTTACACATCATTACAATACACGAACTAATGGCACAAATGTTAACACGATAAAGATTATATGCGGGTACAGACTACGCATGATTATAATGCACCTCTACAAAGGGAAGAGCAACTTGCGCTCTATCAATACCACCTCACGCTCCCTGAGATCCTCCTCAGCTAATCTTCTCCAACCACCTACCTTTAGATGTAAGACCAAGGGTGGCAAATCCCTGGCAGTACTAGGAACAAAGGCTTTGAATCAACTCCCTAAACAAGTGAGATTCACTGACTCTGAACCCCTATTTAAGAAACTTCTCAAAACTTGGAATTTTTCATCCTCAGACTCATTGTGCCAGGCACTGATTCGGTAATGTTAAGCATCTTCCACTTTTCTGGTGACTCGAATTCTGTTCTTACCCACCCAACGCCAAGATGTTCCATTGGGAGCGAAAGTCGTACTCTACGAATACAATATTAATTCATTCATTCAGTTGTAGCATCCACTCCACTCTGGAGCACGCAAATAACTATGTCAAACACGGAGCTCTGTAAACATACATCTTTATTCTTCGGCATGCAACCGTTAACTGCACACACTGCATAATAAACTTTATTGACCACACCAAATACCTCCAACTGATTACATAACTTTGTAAGGAGTCTGCCAAGGACCACAAGGCTCCTACTGCACACGATCTCACAACACTACGCATAGTACTTCAAACTGCAGGTTTGTGCCGGGTGGACCTTCTGTGCAGCGGCTGGTATGAGAGATTGGGGAATTATGGGCAAAGAATTAACGAAAACAAGGGAAAACTAAAAAATATATAAAACGCGTTTTTTCAAAATAATAGGGCAAACTATAATGTGGTGAATAGAGATCATGGGGTTGACCTGCCTTTAAGTACTTTTGTTTTATATTTACATATAAAGTACAACGCTGGCAGAACAAGTCAAGCTTCAAGTAAACTTTCAAACAAAATAATACATGATCTATAACATATAAAACAAATCCAAAAACAATATGACGATTACAATAAAATGCATTAATAGGAAATGAATAACTTCTCCTTACATTTTATCCATTTCCCATCAGCAGATGCGACCTTAAATAAAATCGCACCAGGACATACCACTTTTTTGCAAAGGAAATCTGCATGCAAATTAATGCCATCATTCTAACGCTAATGCAAAGCTGTACATTTGTGTATGGCACAGAACCCGATTCCTTTAACTGAGCCTTGCAAGCAAAAATTATATGCATTTTATGTTCTTGGTCACGCGGAAAATACCCTTAAAAATACAGACCCCGGTAACTTTAAAACCTGACCATTTAATATTTATTGCTGCAGATGTAATCCCTAACGCTGCTCTTTTAGGCACGACACTGCCTGTGAGATAAACAGCTCCTCTGACGCGGCCTCCAGTACCAGACAGAACAAACCGGTGATTCATTCTTTCCAAACACATAACCTCTACTTACACTGAGTGATTAATAGCAATATTTCTTCCCTGGGACACGCTATGCTTCTATTTGTTATCAAAACCGACCTGAGTCAGGTTGCGTAGATATCTCTTCCGATGGTAAGTGCGCTTCCGCCGCCGGATCTCTTTCTCTCAGATCAGTAATGAAGTGCATATCTCAAAGTGTAAATAAAACACAAAGACAGGCTCGGAGCATCCATGTATCTGGACTCCTAATCAGTTCTGGATTTTAGGTCACTTTTGGACTTCCTTATACATACGCACATACACACATATATGTATATATTCCAGGCCTGGGCGTAGTGGACGTAGTGGGGCTACGTGGAGCAGCGCGTAGTGTGGCAAAATCTACGCACACTCGCGTGCTCCGCGTAGCCCCACTACGCACCGCCCGCCTCCCGATGAGCACGAAGCCCAGGGTTAATATATTCACTGAAGAAACAAAGGTTAAAGTGTCATTATAGTTAAATGAATGTCTCAGTGCTAACATTTTCGGTTTGAACTGAAAAAAAAGAGAAATTCACCAGTTATAGTTAGGAGAGCTAACTATAACTTGTGCCCCCACCATGCACTGCTTACGACCTCACAAATGATATCACTCATGACATGTTCTACGACACCATTTATGACATCACTGATGACATGTCAAATGACATCATTGATAACATCACTGATTACATTACTGATGACATCATCCTATGAGTGTGTTAGTTTGCTGTATAGTTTACATAGTGGTGGGTGACAACCATATTACTTTTCTACCTAATTTTGTACAGCCAGGGTGTAAGTGTTTACAAAACACATGTGCTCCTAAAGCATCATAGGTGTGTAGAAGTATTGAAGTTGTAATAAATCTTTTTATTGGAGAGCAGCTGTGCGTGCAGGTGACAGTTGACGATTTGTGTGGACTATGTTCCACACAAAGATTGTACGTACTACATACTAAGTATTGTAAGCAGCCTTGAGTTATTAGACAGAGTCATCTCAGCATGACAATTTCTAAGTAACATAGAAGGCTGTATGCATCAAGTACTAACCTTTGTACATGTGCTTGTTTTGCTTCAGATGGGCTATCTGTAAAGTTTTCACCACAGTATGGCGGTTGCAGGTGGTATAATCTTTAGCAGCTTTCGGAGCTTGGTTATTGTGAGTGAATAGTGACTCTTTCGACAGGTTTTGCATAGAGTGTACACTGTTCTTAGTAGATACTTTTTAATACTCTGTGGCGTATTTCTCAAGAGAGTTTCACTATTTGCAAACAGTGTGGTACGGAGTAAACTCTCTCCACAGAGTAAACACTGTATACAGGACCCATTATTCATATCAACTTTATTTCTCAATGTAGGCTTGGTGACTGCTAGGGGTTTCATACAGATAAAGGCTTTCCATAGGAGGGCATTGGTTATTTAACAGAAAATGAGTGTCTGGAGGAACTTGGTGTTCTCTGAACAGTTGTATACAAATTGGACACTCTGGGCCCGATTCACAAAGGGCCTCCGCACTCGTGGCGTAAGCCCCCAGTTGTGGTGGGGGGCCTGCATTTGTGGCTTGACCTCTACAATAAGAAACTGCAATGCGGAGTCCCGCCATGAGTGTGGGGCCCCCGCCAAGACTGCAGGGTCTATGCCACGAGTGCAGAAGCCCTTTGTGAATTGGGCCCCTTGTGCAATAGAGGTTACCCTTCTATCTGTGGTTGATAGTCAACATGAACTCCACTACCCTTGAAGTGTATGGTTTAGGGTCAATGTTGCAAATATTACAAGCTTTGTTCCCTAAGGGGGTTGTATATATGATGGCATTAATAATGCAATTATTATTATGATCTATTTTGTACTCACTTTCAGACCTTTAATGCCATACTTATTCATAGAGCAATGTGATGTGTGCAAAAGAAGCTTGGATGATGTCATCAGGGATCTCATCAGTGATCTCAAAAAAAGATGATAAATTATGTCAAAGAACATATCATGAGTGATGTAATATGTGAGATCAGAAGGAGTACATGGTAGAGGCACACGTTATAGATACCTCTGATAACTACAACTGATGAATTTCTGTGTTTATTATGAATACACATTTATTTTACCAGTCGCAGTCGAAATTGTACATAACTATACTTTAACCTTTGCTTTTTAGGGGAATTAAAAAAAAAAAAAAAATTCTTGTAAGATATAAACATACTTACTACATTCTCCTAACTATAACTAATCTTCAACCTTCAGGTTTTTTTCAGTGAATTTCCAAGGTTTGTATAGCAATAAGCGTTTTACTACTAACAATTAATGTTTTTAAAAAAAAAAAACATTTTTTGAGGCTCAAAACATTATGCAAGATATTTACACATGTTTATATTTCTTTAAAAAAGAACCTTATGCAATTTAAATGGCAATTTTCTATGGTTTAGCCTTTTCTTTAAATTCTTTTTTTGGCTACTTTTGGGCACTGTGGTGCTGCTGAGAAGCCCAAAGGCCTCTACTTCCTGTTCTGTGCACCACAATGGCATTGTGGATCAAGAGTTTTTTAAAATAAGGTTCTGTTTCACATATTGCACTATTTATGGGTGGTTATGGAGGCGAGGGGTTTACTGAAAAGGCCTGCAAGGTAATGTCTACATAGTCATGTTCAGGTTTATATAATTTTTCATAAGGAAGGCAAGGGGTTTACTGAAAAGTCCTATAAAGTAATGTATACATAGTCATGTTCAAGTTTTATATAACTTTTCATATAGTTACCGGGATTCATGGTGACGCAGCGACACACTGCGAATCCTATCGCACATTCACAGAACACTTCAGATTGGCTGCAGTCTGTCTCCATCCATTCTGTAAGGAAGTTACTGTTCTTCCATTCATTTGGGTGTGGTACTCGGGTAGCAATCTGTTTTTGGGATTTATTTATATGGAACCTTGGTACAAAAACATTGATCAAGAAGAAAGAAGACATGAAGAGAATAAGGAGGAACAAGAAGAAGAGCCTCTGAAGAAAAAGGAGTCTTTGGTATAGAAATGTTCTGTCATACCTTCAGGGGAGTAAAAAGTGGTGGCACAATCTGTGCAATGCACATCTGCAGCAAGAAGCTCTGGCATTCAAAGAAGTATTCACATGGAACATTTTCAGTGCAGAAACACATGAGAACCATCCACTCTAAGCACCTAGAGAGAGCCCTCCGATAACAGGACGATTAACAACCCTTATCCTCTACTACTGAAGCCTCATTAGCACCTGGGGGCACTGTGCCATCAACTGTGATGCAGGGACTTCCAACTAATGTCCTGAAAATGCTGGACACCATCACATACTGCAGAAAGTGCAATAAAGTTATTGCAATGGGGGAGCCGTCACTGGATGCATTTGTAAAGGCAATTCATCACCACAAATGCTAGAGCATTGTAATACAGTTGAAGAGCATAAAAGCATTCATCACTCATTTCTTGTATAATGCTCTTGTCATATTTAATTAAAAGTTTTGACGGGCATTAAATGCAAAATAAATTCGAAGCATTCTGGTGGCAACACAGTTGCTCCAAAGAATAATAACAGTGATAATATTATTGACAGTGTTCTCGAAGTGTAAAAAGAGGAAAGTGTGGGGTAGGAAGTGTTGAGTCAGTGAGTGAAGGACAGGAAAAGGGTAAGGTGACATATGTACATCTTTTACACATGAAATTAAACCTTTTCAGCCTAACATAGGTCAACTGTTCCTTTGTCTAGACAATGCTCAATTATATATGTTAATCATCACATTTAGTTCATTGAGCTAGTGTTGAGGGGGGTAAATAGTCTACGTTTCGACCCCAGAATAAGAGGGTAACTTGCTTCCTCACATAGGCGTCTTCTTCAGGAGAGGGCAATGAAGAGCACTCGTGAGTAAAGCACGACGAGTGTGCATCCAGAGAGGGGCAAAGCTCGAGTGTAGCTTTGTGTCCGTTAGTGAGGTCGTCCATCTCTCACAGGGGGGAATATATCCAAT